>NC_138987.1:26176890-28964390 GCF_964341445.2 Mesoplodon mirus | reverse complement strand
CCATCAAATGTTACCTTCTCAGCAAAGGTAACATCTCCTATCTTTCCAGGAAGAAATCATTCCTCCTCCCTCTATAATGTAGTGCATTCCTTACCACATTGTATCATTAGGTCTTGTTTATCCACCCCCCACCAACACTAAAATACAAATTCCACAAGGTCAAGGTTCTATTCAACTTTCCGTTTTCAGAGCTTAGCCAAACACATGGCAACAGCTCAATAATATTGAGCATCCTCTGGTGGTTGCTGGGAAAATATTCACTAAGTCATGGAGTCAGTCAAGGAGAACTTGTTGAAGAAGGAGTCACTCAACCAGATCAGAGATCGTCCACAGCAATTTCGTGCAGGAAAATCAAGCAGCATTTCCTGACTTTCTCGCTCCTTAGTCTTTGGAGCACTTGCTTTTGAAATGTACATCCAATAAGAGAAAAGTCATTGGAAGAACTACACCTTCGGAGTCTCGCATCCCATGAGACCCAGTCCTGGAATTAGAGTTTCTCTTGCCATCCAGTGAGCTCTCATAGGTTATTAGAGACCGTGACCTAAATTCCCCTTGGCAATAAATTGGAAGTAATTCCCACCTATTGGCACAGAATGAAATCCTTATCCTCCATAGCTGGCCAGGGACATACATGAGACCAATTCAGGCTCTGCCATTAGAAGTGGGGACTTGACCCCCAGATCCCCTCACTGAATGGTGCTGAGAAGTGCTTCACCAACATCACTGGGAATGAACTACATCTAATAGGAGAAAGCCTATGGCAGCAAAAGTAGAATAAGGGCATTTAAAATCAGCAACTTTGTTTTGTTTCTCTCTCATTTGCCTTGTTATCACGGTTGGGCTGCTGGAGTAGTCATATTATGCAGTCATGCATGTCAAAAATTGAGATGGGCATTATCTACCCCATACCACATGTGAAAGCTCCCATATGTACTTCTTCTGCAAGTAGGTCACCCTCCTGTGCCTTAGACTCCACTCCTGTGCTACCGAAAAAGACATCTCACTTCTATCACTTTCCTCTTTCCCACAGAGATCATCAGCATTTACCTCTTCTCTGGCTTTCAGAGTGAGAATATCTCCCCCAGTTGTAGAAATAAATTCTACTGTTGGATTCTATCCCCCTACTGTTCCTTCCAACTGTTCTCACTTCCCCAGTTTATGGCATACCTCCTGTCTTTCTAGATCTCTCTGTCTACTCATCATGAGTATTTGTTGAGTAGCTTCTAGGGCCTCTGGACTTCTTCTAAGGTGGTGAGATTAGTAAAACCTCTACTTTCCAGAATACCGTTAGGTATTGCTTCTTGCCACTGAAATCATCTTAACTGATATACTTGGTGACAGTAGTGGGCTGCTCTAGTTTTTTGTTTGTTTGTTTGTTTGTTTTTTGCAGTATAGTTGATTTACAATGTTGTTAGTTTCTAGTGTACATCAAAGCGAATCAGTAATACATATACATGTATCCACTCTTTTTAGACTCTTTTCCCACATAGGTCATTACAGAGTATTGAGTAGAGTTCCCTGTGCTCTACAGTAGGTCCTTATTAGTTATCTATTCTATATATAATAGTGTGTATATGTCGATCCCAATCTCCCAATTTATCCCTCTGGGCTGCTCTAGTTTTGACGTACCCAGAACTTCTTCTCCCTTCTTCTTATCACAGAACCAGACTTTCATTTGGGTAACTCTCCATCTCCCATTCATTGTGGTCCTGATGGGACTGTGAGCCATGACAGCTCACCAAGGAGAAGAATTGGTTCACAGTGGGCTGTGATCCAAGCTGGGCCAATCCAGCTCTTCTCCAGGAATCTGAATGTTGAGCAGAGTAACACTAGCATGGAAAGTAGGTGGGGCTGAGTCATCCTGATGGCAATGCCTCAAAGAGCCTGTTCATGGAATCTCCAGATCTTCCGTGTTTACTTTTTTCCAAAGGCCTGCTGTTAACTAACATAGTTAAGGCAATTCACCAGGACCCAAATTCAAGGTAAATATGATTTTGATAGAAGGAAATACTCTTAGCTTTAAAAAACATTTATTTAATTTTAACTACTTTGCTATTATTTATCCATTTATCTGTGACAAATTCCTCCTTTGATTCTCTAAAGCTATGTCATTTCCTTTTAACACATTCCATTTTTTTAAAGTTAACCTGACTTGGTTTCTAACTATAACCAAAGGAATCTAGCTTATATAGTGACTAATAAATACCTAACTTAATGAGTACTTCTTCAGAAACCAATCTAGAAGTACAAACTAAAATATGCATCTCTTCCATAGTTATCAGAGGTACAGTATGCATTCTCATGAAGTTTGAATTCTTTTTTTTTGTTTGGTTTTTTGGGGGGTGCTGTGTCGGGTCTTAGTTGCAGCACACAGGATCTTCGTTGCGGCACGTCATTGCAGCATGCAGGCTCTCTAGTTGTGGCTTGAGTGCTCAGTAGTTGTGGCGCACGGGCTTAGTTGCCCGACCAGAGATCGAACCCACATCCCCTGCATTGGAAGGTGGATTCTTAACCACTGGACCACCAGGGAAGTCCCAGTTTGAATGCTTAAAGGAGTAATTTCCAAAATGGGACAGTCCCATGGCTGATAAAATCCAAATTGGAATCTCCGTGTGTTTTGAAAGTGCTCAGCTTCTATTCCAATTGTTCCTGTATATGTTTGGCAAAAAAAAATTTAAGCTTAAAAGATCTTCTGAGCTTTGTTTGATTTTTTTTTTTTCATTTTAGAAACTGTGATGTGGTTAAAATAAAGCTTGATCTTCAGGCCTTGGGAACTCATCATGTCCAGCACTTGTCACAAACTGGGAGATGTTCTGGTTGAAGGGGCAGGTTCTTTCCTCTAAACTAAGGAATTTAATGGACCCAATAGCCTCAGGTCCCCCCACACACACCATTCATAATCTTTCCTAAGGGATAAAATGGACTCCAATTTACATTACTTTAATTAGTGTTCTTAGCAAGTCTGAATTTGACCAGCCAAGATTCACCCTACAGAAAAACACATTTCACTGCTAGTAGATGACAAGCTGCTCATGCAGGGAGCCCCAGAGAAGCTTCTTGGCAGGCTTTTTGACTTCTAGTTGTTTCCTAGAAGACTATTCAAAACCTCCACCCAAGGCTTTGGATAGCATTTTTCAAAAATGAAGTCTTTATCTCTGGACAGGAAAAATTACTTAAGGCAATTCACCAGGATCCAAGTTCAAGGTAAAGATGATTTTGATAGAAGAAAAATACTTTTAGCTTTAAGGGGGGGCAGTATTTAATTTTAACTACTTTGCCATGATTCATCTATTTATCATGACTATTAATTGTTTATTCTGGGTCTGCATGCAGACCTGTAAGTACCTTGTTTAGAGACCACTTCAGTCTGACACTCTCTCAGTAGAAACGTTTCCTTATTCTTATGATAAATTCCACTCATTATCTTCCAGACTTGCCACCAGTTGCCTAGGAAACTTTTCTTCCTTGTGCATATTGGAGAATGTGTTTGTCTTTTTAAAAAAATCTCTTTGGGGGCAGTTGTATATTGCATTTCTCATTCTTATCAGGCAGTGGAAAGGTAAACATAGTTTCTAATCCTGCTGCAACAAAGTTTCAGCCCAACATGGAAATGATATATCTTAAAACATGTTTTGCCACATGAGCTAAGACAGTGGTTTCTAAATGCTAGTTCATGGATTAGTTTACATCAGAAATGATGGGGGAGCTTCTCTGAAAAGCACAAATCCCCGGGCCTCCCCTGATTCAATGAATCAGAATCATTTTAATGGAAAACATATTCTTTTGAAAGACTGAAGTGGAGCTACATATACTACATTAAAAAAGTGTCCAGGAGACAGTGGCCTGGAAAAGCAAACTGCAGAATGGTGGGTACAGAATAGTCACATTTGTGGGGAAAAATATATATAAATATGTATCAACTTTTTTGAAAGGCAATACACAATGATATATTAACAGTGGGATTATTGTAGTAAGTACAAAGTGGAGGAGACGGGATTTACTTTTCACTTTCTACCCTTCTGCACTTTTTGTGTTATTTTAACCAAAAGCACATACTACTTTTGTAACTGAAATTAATTAATCAACAGTGGAAAATACGTTAAAAGCCTCCCAGGGCATTCTAATCATCAACCAGTTTTAGGGACTGTTGCACTAGGAAAATGAGATAAAAGTCCATTAGTATAATTTCTCAATTAAAGGAATTGCACTTTCTCTCAAGATGCAAGTTCTTCTAATTATCCTGTTAGTACCAGGTCTCAAAGCAATGTTGACACTCGCTAGCGCTATGTACACAGAAAGTAATAAAGGAGAATACATGATGGGGGAATAAACAAACAACTTACATTGAAATTTGGAGGTGGAAACATTATAGCTCAAGGAGAAAAAAGCCTTAAAACTACTTTTACAGGGATGGAGACTGGGAAAGTAAATTCCTATCTGCCATCTTATACGCCCCATACATAAAATTACTTTGTCTCTCCTACTTAAATGAAAAGATCCATAAATCAAGCAAAATTTTTACTGCTTTAGTTCCCTCCTGAAAAGTTTGATTGTCAATGTCCAACATATTGAGTGTTATTATTAAGAACTATAATCGTTTATCATTTTGATAGGTCCTAATGAAATAGGCTGAGTCAATGCCAAATGGAATATTCTTTAGTATTCCTCAGTGGTAAAATTCCATTGTCACTAGCCAAAGAACAAGGATCTTCTCTTTAGATTATAGCTTTGAGAAACTAGCTTTAACACATTTTTGCTTTCCTTTTTCCTCCTCCATGCTGGACTCTTGGCTTAACACTCTGCCATTAGCCATTTAGAGATCAAAGCAACTTTACAAGCTTGCAGAAGAAATCTCAGGACAGAGATTCCTGCAGGTAGGAATTTAGAAAGGTACAGATTCTCAACTCAGGCCCTTGTAAAATTTCATAAACAGAAGCCTCAATTAAAAGAGAGTCCGGAGGCCAGAAGGGGGAGCTCTTACACCCCACAGGCGTAGAGCCCAACAGGAAGTAGAAAGACTTTCTCTTCTTGCCTGGAAAGGGCTCAGCCAATGAGAGACTGTCACTACTCAGCCAGTGAAAAGCCACTATACTTCAAATTTTCAACTCCTCCGATAGACTCTTTGTTTACTATCGCCCTCCCAACTTCCTTTTCCCCTCTTTAAAAGAGTTCTCCTCTTCTTGCTATGTGGGGACTTGCACAGGGCTTGCCATAGTTGTGCGTCTGGATTGCAATTCTTTGGTGATCCCCCTCAAAAAACATTTTTGCTGGAGAAATAACTGGCAGTCTATTTGTTTTAGGTCAACACCCTCCATCAGAACAACAGGTGGTACCAGTTCAACATTCAGATTCCCAGTGGCCACACCTAGAGCTTTGATTCAGTAAGTTGTGACCTGGGCCCAGAAATCTGACTTTTAGCCAGTGCCCAAGTGATTTTGATGCTCCTCATATGGGAACCATTGGAGACAAGTTGCAGCCACAGTACCAGCTCTGCACAGCCTCCCCCAGACATGAAACAAATAAACTTATGTGTTTAAGCTACAAAATGGAGGTTTCTGTTATTTGCAGAATCCAATAAAATGTACTTCTTAGCAAGCCAACAAGGCACTCTGTTGTATAGGGAAAAGAAAATATATATATATTTGGTCATTCACATGACAAATGTATTTCTCATATATATTTGGTCTTCCTCCATGGTTCCTCGCTCACAGCTCCCCAAACACTTGGAGCTTCCTAAGAGTCAAAAGTGATAAAGGTGTCTTTTGTTATGTGAAAGAGGTGACTTTTGGAAAGCACCTAAGAATGGGGGCTGGTTGCCATTGGAGCCAACCATGTGATTAGAGGGTTGGAATTTTCAGTCCTACCCGCCAGCCTCCAGGGAGGGAAGAGGGGCTAGAGGTTGAATCAAATACAAATGACCGATGATTTAATCAATGGTGCTTCTGTAATGAAACCTTCATAAAACCCCAGAGAACAGGGTTTGGAGAGCTTCCAGGTTGGAAGTGCTGGGAGAGGGGTGTTCCTAGAGAGGGCATGGAACCTGGATGCATACCTTATCTTATACATCTCTTCCATCTGGCTGTTCCTGAAATCTATCCTTTTATAATAAACCAGTGATCTAGTAATGAACATGTTTTTTTGAGTGCTGTGAGCCACTCTAGCAAGTTAATCAAATCTGAGGTGGGAGAGATGGGAACCTCTGATTTATAGCTAATCAGCCAGAAGTCCAGGTAACAACCTTGAAGGGGGAGGGGATTTGGGCGTCTTGTAGGACTGAACCCTTAACCTGATCTGATGCTGTCTCCAGGTAGATAGCGTCAGAATTGAGTTTCATTGTAGGATACCAGCTGGTGTCTGGAGAATTCCTTGGTGCTATGAGAGAAACCTCCACCCACACGTTGGAAATTGAATCTCAGAACCCAATTTGCTCCCTAACCCTCATTTAAGCATCATGCCTGCTGATCATCAGTTTCTCTAAAAAGCTTCCTTTTCTTTTTTTACCACCCTTGTTTCCAAAGACTCTTCACATTTCACAGTTTTAACTTTGGGACGCATCTCTCTCTATTCCAAGAAGTTTGTCCTACCTTTTTGCCATTAGTATTCTTTAAATGTGAATATGAAATGCCTACTTACAGATTGCTTTCTTATAAAACAAATTATAACATAATCCACTGTAAATTGAAAAGAGAGTTTACAGACAGCTTCAAAATTGTTCAGCTTTAGCAGTCATTAATTCATCAATTTATTCATTCATTAAACAAATGCTCTTTGCATATGTATTATATGCAGAGTCATGTGCTAAGCACTGAAGGATATTCAAAGAAATTAAAATCCACCTTCTTCCCTGGAGTTAGAGGATGAAAGATATACAAGCCTGAAACAGTTATATAATAATGCAAAGATAGCAGGTGATCAAGTGGTAAAAAAAAGAGGTTTTGTTAAAAATTTATTGTCATTTAGAAAGAATAGATTAAAGACCTAAATGTAAGACCATATACTATTAAGACTCCTAGAGGAAAACATAGGCAGAACACTCTGACATAAATTGCAGCAATATTTTTTGAAATCCATCTCCTAGAGTAATGGAAATAAAAAATATAAAACAAAAATAAATGAATGAGACCTAATTAAACTTAAGAGCTTTCGCACAGCAAAGAGAACCATAAAAAAAACAAAAAGACAACCTACAGACTGGGAGAAAATATTTGCAAACTATGCTACTGAAAAGGGATTAATTTCCAAAATACACAAACAGTTCATACAGCTTAATATCAAAAAATAAACAACCCAATCAAAAAATAGGCAGAAGATCTAAATAGACATTTCTCCAAAGAAGACATACAGATGGCCGACAGGTACATGAAAAGATGCTCAATGTTGCTAATTATTAGAGAAATGCAAATCAGAACTACAATGAGGTATCACCTCATACCAGTCAGATTGGCCAACATTAAAAAGTCTACAAATAATAAATGCTGGAGAGGGTGTAGAGGAAGGAGAACCCTCCTACACTGTTGGTGGGAATGTAAATTGGTCCAACCACTATGGAGAATAGTATGGAGGTTCCTGAAAAAAGAAAAAATAGAACTACCATATGATCCTGCAATCCCACTCTTGGGCATATATCCAGAGAAAACTCTAATTCGAAAAGATACATGCACCCCAATGTTCACTGCAGCACTATTTACAATAGCCAAGACAAGGAAGCAACCTAAATGTCCATCAACAGAGGAATGGATAAAGAAGATGTGGTACATATATACAATGGGATATTGCTCAGACATAAAAAAAATGAAATAATGCCATGTGCAGCAACATGGATGGACCTAGATGTTATCATACTAAGTGACATTAAGTCAGAAAGAGAAAGACAAATACTATACGATATCACTTGTGTCTAAAATATGACACAAATGAGCTTATCTACAAAACAGAAACAGACTCTCAGACATAGAGAACAGACTTGTGATTGCCAAGGGGAAGGTGGAATGGGAGAGGGATGGGTTGGGAGTTTGGGATTAACATATACACACTACTATATATAAAATAGGTAAACAACAAGGACCTACTGTATAGCACAGGGAACTTTACTCAATATCTTGTAATAACCTATAATGGAAAAGAATCTGAAAGATATATATATCTTATAGATATATATATCTTATATATCTATATACATTTCTAAATCACTTTGCTGTACACCTGAAACTAATACAACATTGTAAATTAATTATACTTCAATTAAAAAATCATTTTAAAAAAAGGAAGAAAAAATTAAAAAATAGAATGGAATTTACACTGGCAGGAACAATTTTCTAGGCAATTGTTTTTCTAAATAAAATGTTCGCTTTAGCAAATGAAGTTTTTCAGACAAATATTTTTCAAGGGGAAATAGTCTGTTTTGGAACAAGGAGGGTTATTTATAAAAAAGAGAAAGAGTCAGAAAGTATTTGCAGAAGAAAGCAAATGTTTCCATGTCTATCCCTCAGTTCCAAATGTCTCTTTATTACTTTTCTCAAGGGACCCATTAAGCCCTCAAATAAATATGAAGCTGAATTTCAAAACATTCCTGCAAGCTAGAATTCCAAAATGGTGAGGGGAATGATCTCTTATTATACCCTCTTTGTGTATGGACTGTGTACCCTCACCAGCGAGACTGTGATTGCATTGGATGCAAAGACTGGTGCTTCCTCCAAGTCCCCACAGTGTAAGTTCAGTGCCTCCTCCAATCTGGAGCAGGAGAAAACCTTTTGAATTAAATTACCAAGAGTCAATGTATGTGAAAGCACATTAAAGGCAGAGAAATTAATATAGAAATAAAGCTGTGCAGCTGTTATCAGATAAAAATGGAAATAGAACCCAAGAAAAACATTTTCATGCTTTTTGCTTCACTATACACTCACGTATTCCCTTCAACGTGTCATGCAAACCACATCTAGAAGTTACAGGTTTAGAGTAATAGAAATGTGACATAACCAAGGATCCAAGAATTCTACTTTGCAAAATGTCACTTTCCTTGAGCAGTAGAAAGCATATGGTCTTTTGTTAAACAAATGTTTTTTAAAAAGGCTATAACAAATGCATCATTTATCAGCCATACTTCTCCCATCATAAAATAATTTGTCTTGTCCCTGAAAAAAAAAACAAATTAAAATGTCAACTTTAGAATTGAAATTGACAGCTTCACAAATTTCTTCACTTCCTCCACAAATGCCAATAATGGACACCCCTGAGTGCAGAAAAGAAAGGGTGTTGTGTAGATTTGCTGAAGATACCCCCTGGACTTCCCAGAACATTCTAATGTCAAATATTTTGTACCATGTCTCATCCACATCCCTGGACTGGTCAAACCAAACACCTTTGTAATAAACGTCTATTGTTTTTTCTACTTAGGTCTCTTGTTTTGCAAGAACTGCTCCTATCCCCACTTCAAGCAGGTGGCTTTGTTGGTGGCTTCCAACTAGAATAACAGGGATAGGCACATGACCCTTAAAAACATCAAAGATTATTGTGTTCTCTTGATTAATTGACCTCTATATTATTATGAAATTACCTTTAACCTTCTTTACCCCTGGTAATATAATCTTTGCTCAGAAATCTAGTTGGTAGGGTATCCATAACAATAAACTGATATGAAGTTTTGCACATCAGAGCTTATCTGACTTCACGATTTCAGGATTTTGAGGGAGAATAATGTTCAGAACAAACTCTAGATTTTTTCCTTCCATATCTTAAACCTGTGGTCAATATCCAAAGGTATTTTCATGAAAAATGGCCATGAGTATTTTCACTGGCTCTCATATTCCCTCACAGAGAAGTGTAAGGCTTAAATTTTTCAGATGATCATAATTTCTCAGGGCCTGACCATACATGGTCATTAAATATTTGGAAGGCTTTTTATCTGGATCTTGGCTACATTCCAATGACGAATTAAATTCTGCTTCTTGAAATCTTAAAAAATCCCTTTACCTTCTTTAAAATTGTGGTAAAATACACATAAAACATACCATCTTAACCATTTTTAAATGTACAGTTGAGTAGTGTTGAGTATATTCCCATTGTTGTCCAATCAATCTCCAGAACTTTTTCATCTTGCAAAACTCTATACCCATCAAGCAGCAACTCTCTATTTCCCCTCTCAGCCCCTGGCAACATCACTCTACTTTCTGTCTCTAGGAGTTTACCTTCCCTTTACTTTTCAAACTACATTTTACCTCATCAATATCAAAAGATTAATATTTTGTAAAAATTAAGACAATTTGGAAATGTACAAAAGTAGAATATTAAATTCTTCCCATTCCCAATCTCATAGCCCAGAGATAATGACTACTAACAGTTCTGTGTAGACGTAGCTGTGCTTTTATTCTATGCATCTATTTAGGAAGGGATAGGGGGCTTGAATTACATCCCCTCCTGAGAGATCACCTGATTACTGTGCCTCTAAATTTCATGGTCCTCCCACTGATCTTCACTCACTGTGGTTCCATGATTATTTTGTGCTGTTCACAGATAATAATTCATGGACTCCAAGCCCCTCTCTCCCAAACGTGGGTGATTGCTATGTCTAAAACCCACTCCCCTTGCAGGGACCAGGAACTGCATATAAATATGGAGCTTCCATTTAAGACCTTATCAATTACTTCCCTTCTCAATACTACCTCAGAAAAAAGTAGCAGGATTTACTAGAGGGGAGCATAAAAGATTTAAAATAGCTGATAATAAATAAAATGCTTTATTTAAAATAAACTGTCTACTGGGACTTCCCTGGTGGTCCAGTGGTTAAGTACCTTCCAATGCAGGGGACGCAGGTTCAATCCCTGTCAGGGAACTAAGATCCCACATGCTGTGGGGCAACTAAGCCCACACGCCACAACTAGAGAACCCACGTGCCACAGCTGCTGAGCCCACACGCTCTGGAGCTCACATGGCACAAGTAGAGAGAAGCCTGTGTGCCTCATCAAAAGATCCCACCTGCCGCAACTAAGACCCAGCACAGCCAAATAAATTAATTTTTAAAAAATAATAATAAAATAAAATAAACTGTCTGCTAAATACTACTTTTCCCACCGACAAAAGGACAAGTATCCCATGTAAACTCTTCACAGAGGCTCCTACATGGATTCACCCTGTTCCTATCTTATTCCTTGGCCATGAGTCTGCCATTATTTCTGAGATGCCTCCTTCTTCTAGCCTCCATCAAGAGACTATATCTCCCCACCTTTTTGGAAATCACACCCCCTACTGGACAGGTTGTTCTCGCCCATGTTTCCTCACCTGCTCCAGCAGTACGTGCCCTGGTCTAAGCTGTTCAGTCTGAAATAACTCTCCAGGGACTCCAGTAGGATGGTCCCCAGGCTTCCAGTTCCAGGTTTCCCCAACCTTGTGAGTTACAAATATGTTTCAATATTCTTCCAAACCTCCAGTTGGATCGGACACCCACAGAGAAGCACACGGTAACACAATGCCTACCCCATATCTTGCTGTTACCAACATCTGTATTCTTTTAGGACTGGTTAACATAACATTAGCTGCTGGAACAAATACTCTCAAATCTCAGTAGTGTGACACATGAAGCCTACTGAGAATGTTCTTGGTTGGTAGGTTACCTTCCACATGGTCATTCAGGAGCCAGACCCCTTTCACCTGCGGCCCTGCATCCCTCAGGCCTTCAAAATCCTCCACCGAGAATCCGCTGGAGTTCTCTACATTTAGTTAGCAGACACGGGAAAAGACACAATACATTGGCAATAAAGACAGTACAAATGGCCCTTAGAAATATAAAAATTTGCTAAACTTAAAACGTAAAAATCACATCCACATTGGGATATACTTTTTCCTCTGTCAGATTAGTAAACTATCTCGGTGAGGGTTTCAGGAAAGAGGAATTTTCTACCACAAAACGGGGGAGAATGTAAATTGATAAATCTTCCTGGAGACTAATCTGGCAATATCAAAATTACATATCCACATAGCCTTTTATCCCCTCATCTTATTTCTGAATATTCTTCCTACAGATATAATCACACATGTGCAAATAACATATGTATTGAATTATTCATTATAGAAATGTTGGTAATTGTAAAAAGATTGAGAACAACCTGAAAGCGTATCAGAGAAATCTGGTTAAACTGATTTTCCATGTAGTAATACCCTACAGTCTTTTAAAAAGAATGAAGATGTGCTTTATGTATTGATATGAGACAATTTCCAAGTTATATTGTTAAATGTAGAAAAGCAAGATGCTAAATAGAATGTATAAATGCTGTTATGCTAAGATAATGTTACATTATTATAATATAATAATGCAATTAGAATATGCAGTTATATGAAAATAGGATGGATAAAAACAAATGGATGGAATAAGGTCTGTATCTAAGTTGGTAGTATTAGATCAATGATATTAATGTCATTTTTCTTGTTTTTGAGCATATGCTATGCTTATGCTAGATGTTTTGGGGGGAAGGTGGGTAAAGTGTACATAGGAACTCTATACCATTTTTGCAGCTTCTTGTGATTCATAAACTAGTTCAAAATATAAAGTTATTTTTAAGAAGAAATTGATACATGTACACATACAAATATATATTTATGTGTGAACGCATAAAACATCTGGAGGCAGGGATACACAACCAACTGAAAACATGGATTGACTCTGAGAAGAGGAATTAAGTGACTGGGGAACAGGAGAAGATATTTCTCTGTATTGCATACCTTTTTGTTCTTTATGACTTTAAAATCTCATTTAGGGACTTCCCTGGTGGCACAGTGGTTAAGAATTCGTCTGTCAATGCAGGCGACACGGGTTCTATCCCTGGTCCGGGAAGATCCCACATGCTGTGGAGCGACTAAGCCAGTGCACCACAACTACTGAGCCTGTGCTCTAGAGTCCGAGAGCCACAACTACTGAGCCTGCGTGCCACAACTACTGCAGCCCACGCACCTAGAGCCCGGGCTCCGCAACAAGAGAAGCCACCGCAATGAGAAGCCCGCGCACCGCAATGAAGAGTAGCCCCGGCTCGCCTAGAGAAATCCTGCTCAGCAACGAAGACCCAATGTAGCCAAAAATAAATAAATAAAGTAAAATAAATTTTTTTTAAATTTCGTTTAAAAAAATACAGCTTTTCAAATAAGGTTTTGAGCAGTGAAGGTACATGATGAAAATCAAGGAAGAAAAGTAAAAATATCAAAAGCAAAGAGCAGGTTTTGACCCTGGGTTTCTCAGAATGTGATCACCAGCAGTGAAAATGGTGCTTCTTCCTTTTAGAGTTCAGAAAAGAAACACCCGCCTTCTCTAGTGTTTGCTTTGCTCTTTCTTTAAAATTCATTTGCTGAAACGAGCATTTTTATAACAACTGAGTAAAAAGAAGGAATACCTAGAACCAGATAAATGTTAGAGAAATTTGCAGTCAGTCATCAGCCAAAATCTAAAAGTAAATTTTTCTCTTTTTCAGGATACTGGGAATCATTTAATTTTTTTCTCTAGAGTTTGTTACATTAGTTCAGGGAAAGCATTGATGACTGTTCTGAAATTGTTTTCTAGCTTTTTAAGCATCGTAGATTCATATTCATATCCTTTATTATATAGATTAGTGTGCTTCAAAAGCAAGGCATCTGTAGTATTTAGAAGTAGGGGATACTTTTGAAATCGACAGAGTAATTTCAAGAATTATTGGAGGGGGAGTATTGAAAGTATTTTTCAAATTAAAAATTATCACAGAGACTAATTTTTCCTTTTTCTGGCTGAACTTTTAAAAATCAACTTTCATTTCATTTCTTACCTACCTTTAATAGATTATTTAGAGTGAGTGACCCTGGAACGGTTCCCATGACTGAGTCTGTAAATCGACACTAATTCATTCCAACAACTGAAAGCAGCATATGTTGGTTGCTATTTTCGAAAGAAAATTAAAGAATGCGGCTGGCGGTAGAGAGTATTACTTAATAAATAAGTAATGACCTCTCAAGGAGCCAGAAGTGGTGCAGCATAGTAGATCTGAGAGTTAATGTTTGCCTTTTTACATTTTAAAGACACACCCAATTTAAAACGCACAAGTAAATTATTGGATACTTATATGGGCTTCTTGTGAAATTAATCTTTGTTAGTTAATGACCAAGTGCCTTCACCCACCTGAAAGGAAGGGCTTCTTTGGTTTACAGAGATTCCAAAGAGCCCTGGGCAGATGTGGTGCTGAGGAACATTCATCCCTCCCAAGTCCCAATCTCCCAACCTTTATTACTGGCACCTCCATCCACCCAGCTTATATCAGTCCTGACTCTGCCTGCCGTTTACTCACTGCTAACGTTAATTTCTCCAAATCTCTAATGTCTCATTTGTAATATGAGACTCATAATATCTGCCTAATAGAATTGTAGGGTTTAAGTGAAATAATGTGTGTGAAGCACTCAATGCATAGTTAATGATGACAAAGCAGCCTTTGATATCCAGGCACTGATGTGCTCTCCTGCTGGACATAAACCATCTCACAGGATATTAACATCAGACAAGGCCACTCTGAGACCATGATAAAGCAAGACAAATGAAGGTTGCATGTAGCCCACAAAATACCAAACATCCCCCGTCTCCGCTAAAATCAGTGACTGCTACTTCCTTACCAATTACCATACAGCTTCATCCCCCACTCTGGTCTGCCTTGCCTAGAGATAAGATTTATTGAAATGCCCAATCGTGGCATTGTCCCTGCTTCCTGATAGCACCCAATCTAGAGTGGGCTCTTGCTTTATCAGACCCTCCCCAAGATTACCCAACCAACACACAAATCCTGTCATAGTTTCTTTCTAATACCCCTTACTGAGATGCCCCATGGTTTCCATGGTGTGCATTGTCCCTGGCTGCCATGAGCAATAAACCCAGACTGTTCAACCACAGGTGTGCTCCTGATGGACTGAAGAAGCTCCTTTGGCTAAAGGATGTGGACGGTGCTCAATTAACGATAGTTATTATTTTGGAGAGTCAGTTTCTCTTCCTCTTGTGATGTTGGAACACGCTTACAAAAGGTAAACACTGTGTTTCTCATTGGTGTTAAATTGGAAAATCCAAGATAGTCTTAGCTCTATGGTTCTGAAAGTCTGTGATTCTGAACTTGACACTCCCAGAGATGAATGGAGCTCATTAATTTATTCTATATTATTTCATTTACAAATATATAAAGACCAAACCTTATTGGTATGCCCATGTACAGCACTGTTCTTAAATTTTGCTGTTGTAAAAATCAATTTCAGAAGAATGGCTAAGGCTGTGTGTTCTACATTAAATTGATACATTGTGGGTTAGTTTCATGAAAAAAAAATCTTGGTGGTATTTTTAATATCCTCTGGGATCACTGAGTGCTGGCTAAAAAGGAATCTCAAGGTATTACAGAATTCTTTTCTCTTTATCTAGAATTCCCTCATGGCAAGTGCCAGGTTATTATTTGGCTTATAATCACTCTGTCCTTGTTAGTTCAGTATGTCCCAGATTTGAAATGATACAAAGTTTTGGCCTTGTTTGTGTAAAGGCCTATCCTTGATCCAAATGCAGTAAAAGCCCCATAGGTCTGTAGGGGCATGTTGGTCCCTTAGAGCAGGGAGGGAGCCAAGTGACCTTAGCATTATGAAGGTACACCTGAAGCGACCGTCAATAGACAGCTACTACTCCCACTTTAGTTTTCCTCTCCTCATATCCACTACAAGATGGTTAAGTTTCCTTTTAATTCTAAAATTCTATCAGCCTAATATTATACTTTAAGGTCCTTGCTCTAACTGACTGCCATTTTATTTTTCTCCATCTATAATATGATATAAATTCAGCAAACATTTTCTGAACACCTACTATATGCAAGGCACAATTTTAGACACTGTGGAGACTACAAAGATGAAAAAGACACGTCCTCACTCCAAAAGATCTAGAGAGTGGGTGGATGGAGGAGGATGACACAAGGATACGGACGATCAGGTTCATGCAGAATGTGAAAAATGAGTTTGTAAACTCCCACAGGGAGGAGCCCGGTTAGAAGGAAACAGAGAGAGAAGTTGCCATGTAAGAGCTGTCAGCTGCTTCTCCAAATGGAAACAGCCAATCATCTTGGTGCAGAGTTTCTCAGCTCTGGGAAGAATTATGTAGGTGGCTTCTCCTACCAGTGTAAATGGAAGGAAAGTTGTTACCTGTTGTCCTGGGGGAGGGTGTAACAGGACTCTGGTCTGACAAGGGCTACCCTTTGGAGGATCAAGGGTACTAAAAGCTGTTAAAGAATGAATAATTTTTAAAGACGGTATAATCATGACTCTTATACAAACGTAAAATGAACATTTGTCAAAGATTTTAGTTAACTCATTAATTAATGAAGTAGCCATAAGATGTTGCAGTCAGTTCAAAAGAGAATTCAAAGTATCCCACTTACATAGGTCAATCATGAGTGCAAAGATAAACTTAGAAATAGGTGCAAAACTGGCTTCTTTGGGTGAGGAAGGGGAAACAATTGTCCTTATAGCAGAGAGAATTTGCCTTTATCCATGGAAAAGTATAGTTTACATTGCTATTAGCTGTCTTCAAATTACCGCTATAAAATCCCTTAAAGACAGCAGAAGGCACAGAGCTCCCATACAATCAGATAATCCAGAAAGATGTGCCAGAAAGCACCTTATTTTTCACTGAAGACAAATAGTACTCTTTTGGTTCATCTTAATGACTTTGACAATTTTCCCTACAAAAATCTAGGACACTGGGATTGTCCTGACTGAATTCAGGACTGAGAGGGAAAGGCAACAAAGGCCCAAGGAAGAGCTCTCCAGAGGGGACAGGAGACATAGGCTCAAGAGCCAGGTCTAGGGTGTTGGTCCCGGCATGTGGCAGAAGTGATCCCTCTGCTCTGGAGACCCCTGGCATGGTGGACATGCTGCAGGAATGGAGACAGAGTATGTGAGTGTGAGTCTGGGACCTGGAATGTTGGAGACCATGAAAGAAGCCTGTGCAGGTACTTGGGACAACAGAGGTGTCCTACAGCAGCAGACAAGGACCCCATGACCCAGGTGGGCCATCAGTGGTGGTATTGATAATACAGAAAATTGGATCCCAAATAGACTGATTAGATTTTCTAGTTCTTCAGCTTCATGAGGCATTTGGAAATAGCCCCCTGGAGTCTGAATATTTCAGAGGAGGCAGAATTCTGAGAAACTGTAATGTTTAAAGAATAAGTAAAGAATTGCATTTACAAATTTCTTAGACAAGAGTTCCAGGAGAGTGATAGGTATAGGTGCCAGATTGTAAATGGTTGAGGAGTGAATGGGAGGTTAAAAAATGATGACAATGAGTGAAGTAGTAGTCCTAGGGATAATAATAATAGTAATAATAATAATAATAATAATAATACAGCAGATGCCGTTTTCTATCTATATAAAGCAATTAGAAATGATTATTGTTTACCCATTAAAAAAATAACTGAAGCATGGAATCATAAAAAATAGTTCATAGAGGGCTTCCCTTGTGGCGCAGTGGTTGAGAGTCCGCCTGCCGATGCAGGGGACACAGGTTCGTGCCCCGGTCCAGGAAGATCCCACGTGCAGCGGAGCGGCTGGGCCCATGAGGCATGGCCGCTGAGCCTGCGCATCCGGAGCCTGTGCTCCGCAACGGGAGAGGCCACAACAATGAAAGGCCTGCGTACCACAAAAAAAAAAAAAAAAAAAAAAAAAAAAGTTCATAGATACCTTAGGCATTATCTGAATTTAAAACACATAACTGTATATACAGTCAACAGTCAATTGATCCACTATAGCCAAAATTTTTACTTGAGTAAAGGAAATGTCTGTGATTAGAGTTCTGTATCACGTTTCTTGAATAAACCACACTCGTAAACCATTTTGTGGGCAGAATCCTTTTAGAACTTTACCATTTTTCCCAATCTTTTACACTAGTTTTGCCCATCTCTAATTTTGTAGCAATTCTTTTTAGTAATTCACTTTTATCAAATCTTTCCAGAGCATTCATAAGGCATTCAAAAGACATTTCACAGAAACAACTCTCTTTTTGCACTTCTATGACATTGGTTTAGTAATAAATATGTAATTATTATAACAAGCACAAGTGGGACATACAGGTTTGGTTTGGGAACAATTGCAACTCAAAAGGTGGGAACAGAAGTGTCCAGAAAGCCATAGGTGTGTCCTGGGTGTCCATCTGTATGTTTTAAGAGAGAATGGAGAGTGAAGTTTAATCAGATGGATGAATTAGGTAGATGGCAGTTAACAGAACTTCTGTGAAATATAACATTGGTTGTGTTCTTACTAGGTCCTAGCATCCCAGTGTTGCTTTAAACTTATCTCATTTAATCTCAGCAACCAATGAAGCTCAAAGAAGTTAAGTCATTTGTCCAGGGACAGACCAAGTTAGTAAGTGGCAGTAACAGAATTTAAACGCAGGATGTTTTACTTCAAAACTGGTATCTTAACTCCTTCTTTACAATATTTCCTTTTGAGAATTCTGGGAGTGAACCAGAGGAGAGAGGTGAGGTAGCCTCAGGGGTGTAATATTTATCAACTGCTTTGCCTCTTGGGAAGAGCACCCTAATTTTCCTTTGGGATCACACCCCTTCCTTACTCTCAGGTCCACATACATCGAATAGAATTTACCTCCTTGCCCTAGCTCTAACAATGAACATGACCTAGAAATGGCCAATGAGAGTACTTCATTCCCCTAACCACAGTGATTGGCTAAGATATGGGCACATGACTCAAGTCAGGCTAATGAAGGTCAAGTTCTAGTAGAGTACTTTTCCACACCTTAATCCCCCACCCCCAGGATCACTAGCTAGGGACCATGGCAGCAGTCATCACTGATGCTGGCAAAATCCTGTCTGAATACGAAGTCAACATAGGAAAGCAGAGTGATGAAAAGAAAGAGACCAGTAAGTAATCAGTTTTTGAGCTCCTGGATCTGGCCATACCTGAACTCTGCAATTCCTAATGATGTACAAAACCCAATTTAAAACCCAGCTCGTATCCTCAAGGAGCTGGTGGTTGAACTCAGATCTCATGGATATGTTAACCTTATATCAAACAAAAAATGTTTTTAAAATTCACTTTCCTAATCAAATGTGCCTTGTCTATCTGTCTTTATTTACCTCCCTTTTCCCCTTATACTTCTCATCACTCCTCCATTACCTTTCTGACCCACTAAGATGACTAATTATAATTTTTTTCTTGTCTGAAAATATACTTCCTGTCTAAGTCTACAGGAAGACATGCATGTAAAAAAGCACGAACATTTTAGCTGTGCAACCTCTTTTCAAATGAAATCTTATCTGGAATTCCAGGATATAAAATTGTGGCTGTTTAGGTTGAAGGTGGTACAGGGGGCCTGAGGAGCACAGACTGACAACCCCTGCTATGACAACACTTTTATCCGACCAGTCTCAGATTTATAATAAATGATGATGGGTCTTGACGAAGTACAGACTAGAATTTTGACAAACTTAACAACTTTTGAAAACTCTATGTCAAATCTCGTCAAATACTACAAAGATCCATCAAAATGACAATCTGCACACTGTGCTAACGTCATTACTTCTTTAAAACAAGCAGAAAATTCATTAAACTCAATGAAAAAAAGAAAATGTAGAAAGATATGTCTAGCATCATCTCTCTCTCTCTCTCTGTTTTAACAATTATGTGGCTTATAGGACAAAAAGTAGATATGGAACCAACAAGGTAATTTGACCAGGGCAAAAATTTCAAAAAGACTATGTTAGAAAATCGAGAAGGGAGTACCTTTGGAGAGTGCAGGTCTGTATTCTAAGCACCTGTGGCTGAAACAGCACCTCTGAAAAGAAAAATGAACAGCTGTGATATGCCAGTGTAGATCACTTTAAGCAGTAAATCAACAAAATCATCATCGTCACCATCACAATCACCATCCTCATTACCACCATCACCATCATCATCATCAGTAGCATCACCACCATCATCCTCACCATCATTTTTGTCATCATAATCACCACCATCATCATCACCATCTTCATCATCTCTAATGTTCTGACCACCGAGCCTGTGTCAGACACTGTGTTAAGTGGGCTATGTGTAACATCTCATTTCATCTTCAGCGTGGCCCTCTGAGGTAAATACAGATATTACCCCTAAGCAATTAAGTGACTCGCTCAAAGTCACATAGCAGGCAAGGGTCAGAGCTACGACCAGACCTCAAGTCAATCTGTTTCCCAAGTTCTTCAATGCAACCGAAGCTTGTGAATTAGTCTGGTCTCTCACCTTTTTACTCACCAAAGAAAAAGGACTGTATGTGTAAAGTTGCACAAGTCTGAGATTCATGGCACCTTATTCATGGCATTGTTTAGTTCAAAGACCTTGAGAGCAAAGATCATCTCCTTCATTTTCTCAGTAGTTTCTGTGAGTTAAGGGGAGGTGGGTTTTTGAACTCATAGAAGTAGGCAATAGAATAGACAGGTGGTTGCCAGGGGCTGAGAGTGGGGGAAAGGGGGAGATGTTGGTGAAATGGTCCAAAATTCCAGTTACGAGATGAATAGGTTCTGTGGATCTAACGTGCAGCCTGGTGATGATAGTTAACAAAAGTGTATTATATATCTGCAAGTTGCTAAGAGAGTAGATCTTAAATGTAATCATCACACACACACAAAAGGTAACTATGTGAGGTGATGGAGGGGTTAACTAACCTTATTATGTTAACTGTTTTACAATATATCCATGTATCAAATGATCATGTTGTACACCTTAAACTTATACAATGTTACCTGTCAATTATATCCCAATAAAACTAGAGGGAAGAAAAAGGAGAGACAGGTTTTTTTTTATTACTTACCTCTATCCTAAAGAAGAAAACACAGATACAGAATATTGTGAAAATTTCCAGGGTTATATTGATAAAAGGAATCAACACCAGTAATAGTAATCGCTCTGTAATAAACCACTGGATTTCATGCTAGAAGGGACTTTGGGCCTGAGCCCTGATCTTTCTAGTTCCCAACTTGTGTAGTCTGGGGTCTAAAGGGCACCTTAAGAACATGATCATAATAGCTAATATTTCTGAGTTTTTACAATGTGCTTTACATACATTATATCATTCATATCTTTCAGCAACCCTTTGCAGTAGGTACTATTATTTCCCCCATGTTAGAAAAGAGGACACAGAGGTTCAGAGTGGTTTAGAAGCTTGCTCAAGATGACAAACCCAGGTGGAAGCAGAGCCAGCATTTAGAATTCAATTAAACCTACTTCCAATCCACTCTTTTAACCTGGTACAAATCAGCCATGTCCAATGTACAAAAGGATTGTGTTCCAATTTGTTTGTTTAGAATTGGAACATGTTTTCTCACAGAAACAATTTCTAAAGGGTAGGGCTCCCAGATCAACCCCCAGAGACTTATTTATGCCTTGGTGTTGTCCAAATTCTATTTGCAGGAAAAATTGCAGGAGCAAGATGTTTCAGTGATGGTAATGAAAGTAAATATAAAAGCAAATACAATGAATAAAGAATGTTTTTTATATCTTAAACATTTATCTTAGGGAACTCAAAAATGACTAGAAAGGGTAAAGGAGGTAAGTGAAAAGTTTTGTTAGATTATGCAAATTTCTCCCAACCAATTTCAAGCACTTTAGAATTGATTACTGCTGGCCATTTGTTATGAATTTCCTATTCCTTGGTCCTGATACACCAGCAACATTCATCATATGAGTATAAGAAAAGATGAAGTTTTTTTTTCCAGTTTTGCATCCAACTAGATAGGTATTTGATATAAAAGAAAATGCATGAACTTTGGAACCAAACAGACGGGGATTAAAAATCAAAGCTCTGTCAAAGCAGAGAAGCAATTCAGAAATCTCAGCCCCATTTTAGTAGGGCTTAGGTAAGTTTGTAAGTGGAAAGCATTCAACTTCAGATTTTCTGGTCATTTCTCCGAAGAAAATAGGGTGTAAGACCTTGGGTACCATATGTAAATAATATGTAGTTTGATGTTTTTGTAAATTGAATTATTTTCTTTAATTCTTTTTTGGATTATTTATCGTTAGTGCAAAGAAACACAACTGATTTTTGTGCATTGACTTTGTATCCTGCAACTTTGCTTAATTCGTTTATTAGTTCTAACAGTTTTGTGTGTGTGTGTAATCTTTAGTTTTCTGCATGTAATATTATGTAATCTGGAAGAGAGATAATTTTACTTCTTCCTTTCCAATTTGCCTTTTATTTTTGTTTCTTGACTAATTTCTGTGGCTAAGACTGCCAATACTATGTTAAATAATTGTAGTGAGAGCAGGTATCCTTGTCTTGTTCCTGCTCTTAGAGAAAACGTTTTAATTCTTTCACCATTGACTATGATGTTAGCTGTGGACTTTTCATATATGGACTTTATTATGTTGAAGTAGTTTGTTGAGTTATTGTATCATGAAAATATGTTGAATTTTTCAAGTTTTTTTAATCCTTTCAGTCTGTTTCTGTGATGTAATACACTGACTGACTTTCATTTGTTGAACCACCCTTGCACTGCAGGAATAAATTCCATTTACTCATAGTATATAATCCTTTTAATATTCTATTAAATTATGTTCGCTAGTATTTTTGAATATATTTGCATAAATATTCACATGGGATATCCATTTGTAGTTTTCTTGTAACATTTTTGTTTGGCTTTGGTATCAGAGCAATGGTCTTGTTAAATGAGTTTGGAAGTGCTCCCTCCTCTTCAATTTTTTGCAAGACATTGAGGAGGACTGGTATTTATTCTTCTTTTATTGTTTGGTAGAATACACCAGTGAAGTCATTTGGCCCTAGGCTTTTCTTTTTTGTGAGGGTTTTGATTACTGATTCAATCTCCTTATCAGTTATAGGTCTGTTCACATTTTATATTTCTTCACGAGTTGGTCTTTGTAGTTTGTGTGTTTCTAGGAGCTTTTCTATTTCATTTCAGTTATCCAACTTGTTGATGTACAGTTGTTCATAGTACTCCCTTATAATCCTTTTTATTACTGTAAGATCAGTAGTAATGTCCACTTTTTCTTTTCTGATTTTAGTTATTTCATTCTTCTCTTTTTCTTTATCAATCTAGCTAAAGGTTTGCCAATTTTGGTGATCTTTTCAAAGACCCAGCTCTTGGTTTTGTTGATTTTCTCTATCATTTTTCTATTCTCTATTTGGTTTCTCTCTGCACTAATATTTATTAGTTCCTTTTTTCTGATAGCTTTCAGTTTATGGTCTACTTATTCTTGATCTCTGCTAATGGACATTTTCAAGCATTATCTTAGATACAGTTTTCAGTCAATTGCTCAGGAAGTTTGGCACTTTCCCTGTGGAGAGGAAGAGATCCAATTCCATTACTTTTGGTAGACAGTGTAACTTCCTGGATGGAAGTCAGGAAAGATTACTTTCTGGGACCTGATTCCAGGTAATATCATCAACTATAGCCTGGCACCACAGAAGTTACTGCTCAAGGTTTTCTTCTTCATTTCATTTCCAATCCCTTTCTTCCTCAGTATGCCATGAAAGCCAGTGGTTCTCAATCTCATTTATCTTGTGTCATTTGAGAGATGACCAAGTTTTCTAATGATTTACACTTATGTTTTTAAATTTTGAAAGATTCAAGATTATCCTTCTAATAACTGCATTTTCACTTGTTTTCCAAAGTGCTTTCTTTAGTAAGAGAGAAAGGAATGGAATTGAAGCTAAACTCAAGGGACCTAAAAATTTCCTTAGTACATGGGAGCATCATGGGGAGGGGTAAGAAATCCTGGGAGGGCAGGCTTCAGTCTTATAAGGTAATGTTCAGCATTTGGGAAAGCTGATATGAGGTGGGGGAAGGAGGTGGTGTGGGAGAACCCTTGATGAATGACTCCACTTGAAAAAGTAATACCTGGGATAATATTAGGCAGGCACAAAATATAAAATGCTCAAAACAATCACATGGATTTTGGAGATGCATATAAAGTGCTAAATGAATGACTTTGTTAAATGAATGACTGAGAAATTATCCTGTTCTCCATCCCCCTTTACATTTTATGGTTGAGAAAACTGAGGAACAGAAACAAAACAAAAATCTGATTTGCCCAAAGTCATACATTTAGAATGGACAATGCTGAGCTTCAAACCAAGATCTTTTGACTTCAATAACTGGACTCTCCACTTCAGGACATATTATATTAAAGAAAACATTAAAGAAGCATTTGCATCAAACATAAATATCTTGATGGAATATTAGAACACAATAATGATAATAGCTAACATTTTTTGAGCACTCACTATGCACTAGGCACTCATTTAATCCTCTCAGCAACCTTCAGAGGTCGGCAACTGAGACACAGAGAGGTTAAATAATCTGTCCAAAGTCACACAGCTAGAAAGTGGCAGGGCCAGTATTCAAACCCAGGATCTGCATGCTTAATAACACACAGCCCCTCAGGCTAACTGAGTCTGCCACCTCTCAACCTCTTGTGCTGGAAACCCAGGTGTGGTTCAGCTAGAGCCTGGCCAGGAGGTTGGTGGGTTCTTAAGAGTCAAAAACAAAAGTTCCCAAGGAAAGTCCAAAAGAGTGAGAGTAAAATTGTATCTGATTTATGAGATGGCAATCGTTCTCGCAAAAATGCAAAAGCAGGGCTTCCCTGGTGGTGCAGTGGTTGAGAGTCCGTCTGCCGATGCAGGGGACACGGGTTCGTGCCCCGGTCCGGGAGGATCCCACATGCCATGGAGCGGCTGGGCCCGTGAGCCATGGCCGCTGGTCCTGTGCACCCGGAGCCTGTGCTCTGCAACGGGAGAGGCCACAACAGTGAGAGACCCGTGTACCGCAAAAAAAAAAAAAAAAAAAAAAAAAGCAAAAGCAGAAGGGAATTAAAAGTAAGTTAAAAGATAGACAATGAGAATTAAACCATCTAGAATACAAAACCACTGGGCAACAAGAAGTTTTATAAGTTAAAGGTGACATTTATTTTTGGGGAACTTTTATTGCATTTCCTTGACAATTACACAGTGAAATTATTTCACAATAGGCCATTTAATTTTATTAGCACTTAAAAAAAAATACTTCCTTCACATGGAACAAAACAGCCTAACACCATCACTACTTTAATTTTACTTTGCCCTTATTTTTCCTGCTGAGAGCAGCATATTTTGCACACGGCACCTTGTATCTTTCTCTTGGATGGACTCAGGGTTTCTCAAAGGCTCCCATCCCAACCGCAGGGAGGGTTATGTCACACTTAGCAGTGCCTTGGATGGCTGAATACTTTTTGTTTTCTTCCCTAGATTCTGATGACATGGAGTCATTCTGTGCTCTTTTAGAAAGAAGTGTCTTCAAATTATTTTGAATCCAGTTTTGACATGTGATGGCTTCTACGTTTATAGTGATGGTTTTGTAGCATCACAATCTATGCTAATTTGTTACCCAGATGCATGATGAAGGCTTTATCAAGACATTTTCCACAGTTAACTATAGGTCTTTTTTCAGCTTGTACATGTGAGCTTATGTTAGAATGTATTCATGCTGGAACAAAATAGAAAACAAATTGGTATTTGAAACGATATATGATTTAACCAGAATTTTAGAAACAGAGACCTGATTGAAATAAAAAGATGTTTATGTGGGGTTTGTTGGGACTGCAGCCCAGGACACAGATTCAAGAAGCACTTGAATTGTGTTCTGCCAGACTACAAAATGGGGGAGGCTTATAAAGGCAAAAATCACAAGGTTACAGTTATTTCCATGAGTTATTCATCAAGAATTATAATTGGAGCTGGCAAGAAGTAAGGGTGTTTGTTAAGTAAAGATTTGTTGGGGTCTGAAATGGTTGCATCGATACAAGGGGAGATCTTGAGACCATAAGGTTGTAGCTGTCAGGTGGTGTTCTGAATATGGCCAGTGGTGTCCTTGGGTCTGGTATAGTACAAAGAAAGTTCAGATTTTTGGTGGTGCAGAGACGTATCTGAGACCAGATCCTCAATGGTCGCCCAATTCCATTTCTGTCTGCCCGAACTGTGATTACTCCATAATGGAGTATTATTATTATTATATATTATTTATTATATATTATTATATATTAATATTATATACTAATATATATTTTATATATTATTATTATTTCAATTTGTCATCCCATGTACGCAGTATAGAAAACTCCATGTCCATATTCAAAAGAGGCTTAGCAACTGAGGGAACCCGACATTGCCAGGAATGAGAAAATCTGAGTCCCTTCCATGATAAAGCCCCATGATTTGGGAAAGCTAGCTAAATTTATCAATCCATTTCCCCATTGGTAATTATAAACTGAGATTGATTTCATTGCCATCATTGAAGCTTTTCCCCCAGAGCTTTGATTACTCTCTCAATGAGATTATTTTCTATTATTCCAGCAGAAATTTCATATTGTGCATACATCAGCTAAGTCTGCAATTTAATACTTTTAATCTGTCTCTAAAAAGGATCTCTCCTCCCCATTCACATTATGATAAATTAGCTCTTTGTGAAAAGTATCCAATATTTCAGAGGGAAAAACTTGGGCTAGGGCCATAAGTGGTCTAGCCAAGTTTCATCATTGAAAGTAAGGAATGATCATTGTATTCCATTCTTTCCTTCTGGTTCCTTGGGGTGCACAAAACAGGGAGGGGGAGAGTTCTCCTGGTCCATTCCCTTTCTCTCTAACTCTTTGCTTGAATGCACTTTCTTGAGCCAAGCATCCCTTGTCTACAGTGGCGAATGCTCCCAGCAGTTGGCTTTGGGCTTGTATCTGCTCATTTCTAAGAAGGTTCTCTTTATCTATGAAGTTCCCAAACAAAAGTTGTTTTCTATGAGGCCTCCTCAGGACATCCCCTGTGACCCTCTTCCCCAGAAGGTTTAATCATTCCTTCCTCCAAACCCAGTAACACTTTGTAACCACCACTGGTACAGCACATAAAACATTGTATTATTTTTATTTGGGGAGGAACTCTTCCCTATTTATCTTTGTATCCCCAGTGCCGAGATTTAAGGCATGTATATCAGTGCCAAGCATAATGTTGGGACTTATTATTGAATTTATTTAAAATAATACAGTGAAGTTTTAGGGACTTCACTTCATGTCCCTGATAATAATAAATATCATGAGGAGAAAGATAGGTTTTCATGGCAGAGACTGTTTTCAATCTTCATTTTCCCTTTCCTCCATTATAATAGAATACCTGATTTGTGTCAGGGCATATGGCAATGCAGAAGAAAGGTTGGGTTCCTCAGCCTCTTTTGCTACTGGGTAAGGCCATGTGACTCAGTTCTGGCCAATGAGATCTAAGTGGAAGTGTCATGTGACAGCTTCTAGGAATCCTCCTTAAAAGAAGGCAAACTTGCACCATTTACTCTTTCGTCTTTGCCCCTTTTTTACTTCCTCCTGCCTGGAATTTAGATTTGATGGATGGAGCTGAGCAGCCCTCTTGGATCATGAAGTGACCTTTGGAGTCTCTGTATGGTGAAGCATCAAGATAGAGGAAAAACCTAAGTGTCTGTCTGTGGATGGATGAATGGATAAAGTAAATGTGAAATAGTTAAAGATATATTATTCACTTAAAAAAGAATGAAATCTTGCCATCTGTGACAACATGGATGAACCTGGAGGGCATTATGCTAAGTGAAATAAGCCAGACAAGGACAAATACTGTATATTCCACTCATATATGGAATCTTAAAAAAAAAAGTCAAACTCATAGAAACAGAGGAGAATGGTGGTTGTCAAGGGCTGGGGATGGGGTAAATGGGGAGATGTTGGTTCAAGGGTACAAACTTAGTTATAAGATGAATAGGTTCTGAGGATCTAATGTACTTCATAGTGACTATAGTTAATAATAATGTACTGTATACTTGAAATATGCTAAGAAAATATATCTCGAACTTCCCTGGTGGTGCAGTCGTTAAGAATCCGCCTGCCAATGCAGGGGACACGGGTTCAAACCCTGGACGGGAAGATCCCACATGCCGCAGAGCAACTAAGCCCGTGCGCCACAACTACTGAGCCTGAGTTCTAGAGCCCACGAGCCACAACTACTGAAGCCTGCGTGCCTAGAGCCCGTGCTCTGCAACAAGAGAAGCCACCGCATTGAGAAGCCCTCACGCCTCAACGAAAAGTAGCCCCCGCTCGCCGCAACTAGAGAAAGCCCACGCGCAGCAACGAAGACCCAACACAGCCAAAAATAAATAAATAAAAGGAAAAAAAAGTAAAAAAAATATATATATATGTCAAGTGTTCTTACCAAAAAAAAAAAAACCAAGTAACTGTGTAACATGATGAATGTATTAATTAACTTGATTGTGGTACTCATTTCACAATGTATACATATATTAAATAATCAAGTTGTACAATTTAAATATATATAATTTTGTCATTTATACCACAAGAAAGCTGGGGGTGGGAATTAGAGAGAACTTAGATCCCTGAGGACCTCGCAGAGTAAAGTGCTATCCCGGCCCTAGACTGCCAATTCTGGGCTTTCACGTAAAGGAGAAATTTCTGTGTTGTTTAAGACACGGTGATTTGAGGTCTTTGTTACTCACCGCTGAACCTAATCCTGGTATTGTATTGCATTTTGCTGCTTCCAGGTTGGAGTGTTTTGTAATAATATCTAGAAACCTTCCCCCAGAGGTTTAGATGAATCATATCTAGAATCTCTAGACTAGAAAATTAAATTTATTATATCATCAATTATACACCCACATGCATTTGGGACATCAATTAGTAGCTTTTGTTATTGAGCTTACTGTATGCCAGATTCAATGCTACACTTTAGATGTATAATTTTATTTAATTATTTTTAAAAGCTTATGATGTAGGAACTTTTATTATCGTCTCCCTATCAGTGAGGAAGCTGTAGATTAGAGAAGCTAAGTAAACAGCTGGCCGGTAACCAAGGCAAGGCAGTCATCCGTCTAAGCCCATGTATTCAGCGGATACTTGCTGCACAAGGGGCTGAGGAGAGACCCTTCCTCCACCCACCCACCAGAGAGCTTTACTTGCGAATCCATTGAGCGCCAATGCTGCAAATACCAAGAATTCCAGGAGTGAAATGCTGCTATCAGTAAGGTGACCGGGATACACTTCCGGGAGAGATCCAGAGAAAACTGAAGAGCGAGGAATCCATCTGCTGACCTCTCTAGAGAGAGCCAGAGGCCAGAGACACTCACCTCTTCATGAGTAAATTGGTGGGGGGAGTGGGAGGTGAATGTGGGATTGAGGGGGTCTCACAGCACAGGCAGAGTTGTGGAAATGAAGTCTGAAGTCAGAATGACACAGGCACACAGAAAAAACCATCAAATCAGCTCCATATTTAAAGATTAGAGGGTCAAACGCCTGAAACTCATATTCAACAAGAAAGGCATTCAGGAAAAAATGATTTATACCTTTTGCTACTCTGACCACAAGGGTAACACCCCAAACATACTGAAAGAGTAATGCCAACTAAAAATTGTCACTTGCCATCTACCTCTACAAGGATTAGGTCACTAGCCACTGTAGTCACTGACCTTTAACATACCGTGAAAGGAGTTCAAGGTGGAGATTAGGAGTGAGGCCCTCTGTGCTCTGGGAAAAACTGGCCAAACAGGCTTTCCGATAGTTAGATATTTTCAGGAGAGGATTTTATGAGCCCAATTCTTTTATCTTGGCATATCTAGGAAAACACTAAAATCATTAACAGTGACATCTGCTCCTCATGACCAGCCACAGGCCTCTGCCAAAATGTGTGTTTGACTGTACGTCCCCCTCGCCCCTTCACTAAAATCATCTATAATACTGACCTTGTCCCACCACCTCTTTGGAGAGGTTCCTCAGAGCTATCTGAGATGCTGTATCCCGGGGTATAGTCCTCATTTTGCCCCCAAAGAACTGAACTCACACCTCTCACGTTGTGCATTTTTTTTTCAGTTGACAGTGATTACTTTCCTTTCATCATCCAAGGCACAAATGCTCATTCATTCAAGAAATAGGTACTGAGGGAGTACCATGTGCAGTGGCTTTGCTGAGCAGGGACTGGGACACGCAGAGGAAGGAACCCTCCAGGATGGTGCTATTAGATGGGATACCCATCTGTAAACAGATCTTTACAGTGCAGGGTGCCACACACTATCATGGAGGTGTGCACAGTGAGAAGCATCCCACCTTAGGGTCAGTGAAGGTCTCCAAGACGGAGCAGGAGCGATGGCTAGGAACAAGTGACAAAGATGGGAGTGTATGCACCTAAGGAGGGAAGCGCAAGTGCCAAGGCTCAAGAGAACCTGTCGCCTTCCAGGAATTGTGCTTTCTTAGAAAGGCTGGAGCCCAGGTGTAAGGAAAGAGAATAGCTCTTAAAGGGATCAGCTTCGTGAAAAGCTATAACAAATTTACATTTTTTTGGTTGACAGGCATTGGAGTTCCTTCCTTTGCTTTTCACGGTATTTGAAAAAGGTGGTGGTTTCAAACTCCCCTCTTCCAAAAACGACGCAGTGAATCACATTGTCTGCTACTAGCATCCATCCCCCCTTCCTTCCTAACAGACCACATTTCCTCGCTCTTCACACATGTCCACTCCTATCCCGCATGACTCTGGAGATGCTGATCCATCACTAAGTTTAGGGGTGGATGCTGGTTAGTCTACAGAGGTTGGTGAACTACCGATGGTCCTGCTACCTGTTTTTGTAAATAACATTTATATGAAAACAGCCACACCCATCATTTCCTATGGCTGCTTTCGTGATACAACAACAGAGTTGAGTTACAGAGACTGTATGGCTGGCAAAATCTAAAATATTTACTGCCTGGTCCTTTTCCGAAGAAGTTTGCTGACCCCTGGTCTAAACCAATCAGAGCATTGAATTCCCCTGGCAGATGGTATTGTTCCAGAGGTGGGCTTGTTGCTTACATTAGACCATCAGATTAAAGAGAAGAATTCATATTTCAAGCTTATAACAATGATTCCCTCACTGCTATCAGATGATGCCTCAGCTGCTGCTAATAGCCATCTTATAACAATGAGCTGTTCTAGACACAGCAAAACCAAGAGATGGAAACTCTGGGTCGCTGATAATGCTGCTGAGCTATTAAAATCAAGCAACCCTGAAGTCTGCCCTATCTCTGGACTTAGTGTCATGTGAGATGATACATTTCCTTATTATTTAAGCCAGTTTGAGTAAGGCTGTCTCTTCCTTGGAAGTAATAGCATCCATCATTGCTATATGAGTAATGCCATCTTGTTCAAAGACCAGACTCACAAGAAGCTATGATACCTAAAGCATTGTCACAGACCCAGAATAAAACAAAAGAGACAGTGATAAGAATCAGCACCATCATGAATCCACACACATTGCCTGCAGGGAGAGTCAAGAGGTGGCCACACACCCTTACCCACAGTTGACTGAAATTTTTTGAAAAATAAAGTTCCCAATTCAATTAACTCAAGATGGTTTTCAAAGAATAACAGATTTGATAAAGGAAATTGGAAACTGGGGGAGTGGGGAGGTACTACCAGAAGAAGTCCCTTTGACTTCAGAAAAAGTGACAGGTTATTGCCTAAGAGGAAGGAGAAACAAGAAACAGAAATAAAACAAAACCAAAAAAAGTAACTCATGCCAGTTAATATAGAAGCAAGAGCTCCCTACAATGCAGCTTGCAATAGCCCCAGGGATGACACTATTTATGTTAGATGCTCACAGTTCATGCTTATATAAAAAATGGTCTTGACACAGCAAGAATAGAATTAGTTATGTCCAATCTACTCTGCTTAATAAGGCAAAGAAAATCAACGGCTTTATTTTATTTTATTTTTTTCGGTATGCGGGCCTCTCACTGTTGCGGCCTCTCCCATTGTGGAGCACAGGCTCCGGACGCGCAGGCTCAGCGGCCATGGCTCACGGGCCCAGCCGCTCCGCGGCATGTGGGATCTTCCCAGACCGGGGCACGAACCCGTGTCCCCTGCATCGGCAGGTGGACTCTCAACCACAGCGGCACCAGGGAAGCCCCAAAGGCTCTTTTTTTTCCCAAGATTTTTGACCCTCCTCAAAAAAGTTTTCTCTTAATAACAAACTGACAATTCAATGCCATGGGAAGCACACCCTGTTCCTAAAATGCTAGAGCAAAGGAATCTTTGCAAGAAGAGTCCCACTTCAAGACACATCTTCACTGGTTCCTGGACCAGAGGATTGGACTTTTCTAACTATCAAACGCTGAGTCAATTATAGATTTTTCCCAGAAAGTAAGGCTGAGGTATAGAATCACATTTTTGATTTGCAGGGTGCGAGTGGGAAGGCAGTGTGGTGAGCAAAGCAAACGCATTGCAGGCAGGTGGACCTGAGTCCAAATCCTAGTTCTACCTCCCAACTAGCTACGTGGGCCTCTCTTTCCAAATACACAAGACAGCAATGCTGGTACATAGCTTGCATGGTTGCTGTGAGACCTCAACTACATGTAATATATTGTAAAGTATTGGCACACCCTCTGACATATATCAGGCCTCCGTTTATGGGAGCTATCATTATCTATTATTGTTCCTGTAGTTGTTGTTATTCCATTCCAAGTATTCCAAGGTATTCTATTTGATAAGCCAAGGTGCTATAGTGTTACCGAGTCCAAGCTCACTCTGCTTGCCCCACCACAGGCCAATGAACCTGGAGATGAGGTGCTGAGGCAAGGAATACTTGATTCGGAAAGCCGGCAGACAGAGAAGATGGCGGACCAGTGGTTCAAAAGAGCCATCTTACTGGGGTTTGGATGCCAGTTTCTTTTATAGAACAGAGAGGGAGAGGAGATGAGCAAGTAAAGTAAAAAAGCCATAAGTTTTGCAAATACCCCCTGGAATGGCCGGCCTCGGGGAGGGGATGTGTTACTTTCTTCTTTCTTGTAACCATCCACAGGTGGACAGGGTCCGGATGTTTCCCTGAACAAAGGCACTTTGGTTTAACCTTCAGGCAGAGGGGAAGGGTTCCCCGAGGCAGGCCATTACGTACAGACAGTATCCTTTCAGTGAGCAAAAGCAATGGGAAGCAAAGGTTAAAGTAAAAGAAACAGATCCAACATGTAGTCAGAGTTGGCTCTTCCCCGTTACGGTAGGGCAGTCTCAAGCTGGAGATGGACCATCCCATCTGCCTCATTTAAATCTTCAGTGACCTGCTGGAGAGCAGAGTGCGCCAAAGTGCTGTGACTGAGAGTTGAGTCCTCCATGTCGAGATTCTCCAGTGAGGATTCTGAGTCCTCCAGTGTCAAAAATGATGATTTAACAGCAGTTTATTCAGGAACAAGAATTCCATGACATCCTAATCATGGATTGGGAATGATTGCAAGTTATCACTGGATCCAGCAACCCACTGCCACTTCCAAGGTGTCAGAGTTCAGCTGGGGTCATCAGTTGAATTTAACAAGTGCAGTGAGAGGCTGAGGCAGTTGATGTGGTCAGTCTAGCCTCTAACATGCCCTGGAGGGACCCAAACTATTCAACAGTGACTAGCACTTAACAGAGATGTGTGGAAATTAATTATGACTTCTGGAAACTAGGAAGTCCAAGATCAAAGTACTGGCTATTTCCTGGTGTGAGCCCTCTTCCTGACTTGCAGAAGGCCGTCTTCTCACTGTGTCCTCACATGGTGGGGAGGGAGCGACCTCTCTCTTCTTCTTATAAAGCCACTCACCCCATCATTAGGGTCCCACCCCCACTTTATCTAAGTCTAATGACCCCCCAAAGGCCCCATCTCCAAATACCATCACACTGGGGGTCAGGGCTTCAACATATGAATGGGGGAGGGTGCCTTACTGTGTCCCTAGTATGACCCTTATGAGACTTCATCACTTAAACAGTTCCCCAATTCTCTAAGTCATAAATAGCTGCTGAAAGTGAGACTGGTCAGACTTCCCCAAATATTTGTTTTTTAGCCATGATTAAGTGTGAAACATTTCATCTCAGCTAGGAGAACATGGGGAAAATCAGCTCTGTATGAGTAAGAGTTCTCTAATACAGAGACTTCGTGACATTCCTCTCTCCTGAAGAACACTTAGAAATTACACAAGGGCAGAAGGTCACAGAGAAGTGAAGGGAGGATGGGAAATTGGCCTATGTCACCCAGAACTCAAGCATCCAAGCAGTTCTGTTCTCTGGTTCCTTAGCCTGAGCTGAGCTCTGGAGCCAACTGCATTCCAAACAAGAGACACACACAGTTTTGATTACCAGACATGATATATGTTACGGGGAAATAAACCTCTAATTTGTAAGAGAAACAATTAGGGGAGGGGAAGAGATTGAAAACATTGGTCTGCACTGAGTGATCTCCTTGAGCCTAAGGGGAATTACCTCTGGAGTAATTTAGTGAGAATGCCTGAGCTGGTGTGGGGGCCAAAGAGCCGATCTCTGCAGTGGTTGAAAAAAACAAAACAGAACAAAACAAAACCGCTCTGGCAAGATCCAGCATCCAGCTCTTGGTACCTGAGAGCAAAGCAGAGAAAGAGAATCCCCAGCAGAAGGTGGAAGCAGAGAAAGTCTTAAAATATGTAGGACTGATTTGGTTACCTCTTGGGAGGTGCAGAGGAAGAGAGAGGAAGTGAAATCACATTTCTTGAGAGCTAACTGGAATATAAGGTCTTAGAAAGAAGGGGGCCTGCCTATCTTGTTCACCAGTGTGTTCCCAGCTTCTCTCATAGGCCCTGACATGCAATAGACACTCACTCACTGTTTGTTGAAGGAGGGACAGACATGGCACAGAGTCCATTATATAGTGGCATCCAGTAACTACTTTTGAAAGAATCAGTTAATTAATGAATACCTACTGTATGCCAGGCATTGTCTCATTCTTTCATTCAATTTACAAATATTTTACTGAGTGAGCTCCTATCATTTGCCAGACACTCTGCTGGATGCTGTGAATTCAAAAAAGAAAAGAGACAGTTCCTGCCGTCAAAGAGCTTACAGTCTTGTGGACATGGACCCACAGGCAATGGCGAGGCAATATATAATGACCACAGGCTATATCAGAGTGCAGGCAAAAGTAGATGAGGTCTTAATCTTCCTGGGAGAGTCAAGGCAGTCTTCACAGAGGAGGCAGCCTTTGAACTGAGACTTAAGATGCATGGAGAATCTCAGACATTTCAGGCAATGAGGTTGGTGTGAGAGAAAATTATAAGTTCATCCTTGGAGGAGAAAAAATTCTGTGGAGCAAATAAGTGGAAGAGTGAATGGAGAAAGGAAAGAAAGGAGGCTTCAGCCTAATTTATTATAAAGGGTCTGGTATTTCATTTAAAGCAGCTTGAACTCACCCATTGGTTTAATGCTCTGCTGTTGGCTGTCTTGAAATTCTCAATTTTTTTTTTATTACTTTATTTTATTTTTAAAATTGAAGTACAGTTGATGTACAATATTATGTAAGTCACAGGTGTACAATATAGTGATTCACAAGTTTTAAAGGTTATACCCCATTTATAGTTATTATAAAATATTGGTTATATTCCCTGTGTTGTACAATGTATCCTTGTAGCTTTCCTTATACATAGTAGTTTGTACTCCAATCTTGCTCTTAATTCTCTACCCCTATGTTACTCCTCCCCCCTTCCCTCTCCCCACTGGTAACCACTAAGTTGTTCTCTGTATCTGTGAGTCTGTTTCTTTTTTTTGTTATATTCACTAGTTTGTTGGATTTTTTAGATTCCACATATAAGTGATATATATGGTATTTGTCTTTCGCTGTCTGACTTGTTTCACTTAGCATAATACCCTCTAAATCTGTCCATGTTGTTACAAATGGCAAAATTTCATCCTTTTTTATGGCTGAGTAGTATTCCATTGTATATGTATATGCCATGTCTTCTTTATCCATTCACCTGTTGATGGAAATGATTTTATCTTTGAACGTGTGTTTTGTAAGTGAAGGCCAATAAGACAATGGAACATACACACAAGCAGAGGAGGTATATGCAAGGTGCACATCTGCATTACCTTGCTGCTTCATTCACATGTAGTGTTTGTGATGCTCCATGAGCACAGAAGTCCAGTGGGCCTACTACATGTGTGAATTTAGTGACTCAAAGCTAGTACAAGGTAAGCCTATTATGGAAGGCATCAGCACCCACTGAGTGTTGATAGACTATGTGCATTTTAAGAAGTGAGAGAAAACAGTTCGGCTAGTTTTGTACAATGGGCTATAAAAAACAAATTGTATCATTTCAGTGATTCCTCATGTGAGTTAAACACTCATGTTTGCATTTAAAATGGGCATCGAACAATATAAAGATGAACAGTAAAGTTCACGCTAATCATTTATCATTCGAAATTTTCTTTCCTTAGGACATTAAGTGATAAATAAAAATATCATGACATGTTGAGAGACAGACTGCCAAAAAAGGGAAGAAGCTTTATATTTTAGTAAATTTAATGGCATTTTCCCCTTGCTTTCTGAACATTTTGCACCAGGCTCCACAAAGTAGGTAGCTGGCCTTGGTGGAGAGACATTAAAAAAATCCTGAGCAGGGAAGAAACATGACAAGACTATTACTTTAGAAAAATAACTCTCAGCAGAGTGTGGAAGTTAATATAGAGGGAGGCACTACAAGGAGAAAGAAGATCCGTTATCATGGTCACACTGGCAAAGGATGGTACGGTCTGTGCTAGGGCAGGGCGGGGGGATGGGGAGAAAGGGGTAGAAGTGTGAGGAATTCATGGGCAGAGTTCTAGGGCTGGATCAGTCACTCCTTAGGGGAGAGGAAGATAGCTTGACTCCAGACTTCTGGCTTCAGCCCCTGGGTGAAGTCATTCACTGAGATGTGGAATAGAAGAAAGAGAGAGTATGGGATGGTGAGGGAGGAGGGGTGGGTTGAAGGGGAAGGGTGGTCTGGGGGGGAGACGGGGTAGCCTCTTCATGGCTGGATCTATGCAGTACTTCTCCCTCTGTCTTCTTCTGGTAACTGACCCCACCTCCTCTGGCCTTGAGGGTGCAGTCCTGACCTGGGCTGAGCCCGTCATGGCATGAGGAAGCGTGTGCACATGCACACACACAGTCCAAGGAGTGGGTAGGTAGTGGTCCTCAGGCAGGATCATCAGAGTCCTGAACTAGGATACTTCAAACTAAAGCTGGGAGACATCCCTTTCCTCTTTGGCGCCAGAGGTGAACACGCAACTGCCAGCAGATATGGTCTAGAGACCCTGAGACTCAGGGCTGAGAGATGGAAGCCAACGTGGAGAGGATGACCAGTCAGGAGCGAGCCCTGAGGGCTTTGAGTTCCCCCTTCCGACAGTTCCCAGCTTCACACCTGCCCTTCCTGGTTACACAATCTCAGAAATCCAGCCTTCCCTCACTCCCCTGCACTCTCTCCCAGACATTTATATTTTCCTTAAGCTCATTGGAGTTAGGGTTCTGCCATTTGTGACTGAGAGAGTCCTAATTAAAACAGGACAGGTGGCCAAGCACCCATGGAAACAGGCTGTGTTGATATTATCATTCCCATATCATAGAGAAGTGAACTGAGGCTCAGAAAGTTTGGATAACTTGCCCGAAGACGCACAGCTAGCATACTGAGATGCCAGGGCTCGGATGCAGGTCTAACTCCAAAGTCAGTGGTCTTCATATGATGCCACACTTTCTTCTTAATCTGTTCATTATTCTTAGCATTCTTTTCTATAAACACGGGGCTTCAAGTTTAGGTATATTCATGCTACTGAACTTCTAATTTTCTTGCTTAATGACCGAAGCTATGAGGACCAGACAGTGATTTCTCTGGAGCATTTCCCAGGCTCTGACTATTCCCACTTTATAATTTACTGGTAACAGAGGGCCTAGATGCTAACTTTGCAGAAGTCTAAAGCCAGTGACCTTATAAGCAAGACTGTTTTTCCTAAACTGTCTTGTTTTATGAGTTCAAATGCAAAGTCAAGTCTTAATTCTCATCAAGAAGGTGATGATAAACTGAGCCCATGGCTTCAGAACTTGAGAACATCTCTCTGGGAGCTTTTCTCAAGCTTGCTTCTCAGTTCATTGTCACATACTTGTCTTCTTTTTTTAAAAATTGAAGTATAGTTGATTTACAATACTGTGTTAGTTTCCGGTGTACAGCAAATTGATTCAGGATACGTATATACATTCAGATTCTTCTCCATTATACGTTATCACAAGATATTGAATACAGTTCCCTGTGCTATACAGTAGGTCTTTTTTTAAAATTTTATATACAGTGGTGTGTATCTGTTAATCCCAAACTTCTAATTTATCCTTCCCCTCCCCTTTCCCCTGTAGTAACCATAAGTTTGTTTCCTATGTCTGTCAGTCTGTTTCTGTTTTGTAAATAAGTTGATTTGTATCATTTTTTTTAGATTCCACATATAAGTTATATCATAATAATTGTCTTTGTCTGACTTACTTCACTTAGTATGATAATCTCTAGGTCCATCCATGTTGCTGCAAATGACATTATTTCATTCTTTTTTTACAGCTGAGTAATATTCCATTATATATAATTCCAATCCCAGGTGTGGGATTACTGGATCATGTGGTAAATATTTTTAGCTTTTTGAAGAACCTCCATAGTTTTTTCCATATTGGCTGCACCAATTTACATTCCCACCAACAGTGTAGGAGGGTTCCCTTTTCTCCACACCCTCTCCAGCGTTCATTATTTGTAGACTTTTTAAAAAATAAATTTATTTTATTTTTGGCTGCATTGGGTCTTTGTTGCTGTGTGCGGGCTTTCTCTAGTTGCGGTGCACAGCTCGAGAACGCAGGCTCCGTAATTGTGGCACACGGGCTTAGTTGCTCTGCGGCATGTGGGCTCTTCCCAGACCAGGGATTGAACCTGTGTCCCCTGCACTGGCAGGCGGATTCTTAACCACTGCACCACCAGGGACGCCCTATTTGTAGACTTTTTGATCATGGCCATTCTGACTGGTGTGAGGTGGCACATACTCTTCTTTATAGAACTTTCTTTTCCTTCTATTCCATTAACCTAAATGTAGCCTAAAGAGAATCTTTTCTGACTAACTCATTCTAGGGAATTGTGGCAGAAACCATTGTCCCCAAATTATTACTCCCTTCTCTTTTCTTTCAATAATAGAACCCCTGAATTTTTAAATTTTTTTATTTATTTTTATTGAGATAGAATGCACATATCATAAAACTCAGTGTTTTAAAGTATACAACTCAATATTTTTAGTAGATTCACAAGGTTGTGCAACCCTCATCACTATCTAATTCCAAATCGTTTCATTACCCCCCAAATAAACCCCATGCCCATTAGCAGTTGCTCCCCATTCTCTCCTCTCTCCATCCTCTCCGGTAGCCATTAATCTATTTTCTCTCTGTACGGATTTTCCTATTCTGGACATTTCCTATAGTTGGAATCTTATATTAGGTGATCTTTAGTGTCTGGCTTCTTTTATTTAGTATGTTTTTGAGGCTCATTCACACTGTAGCATGCGTAAGTATTTCATTCCTTTTTATTGGCAAATAATATTCCATAGTATGGGTATACCATAATACCATATTTTGTTTATCCATCTATAGTTGATGGACATTTGGGTTGTTTCCCACTTTTTGGCTATTATGAATAATGCTACCCTGAACATTCATGTACACATTTTTGTGTAGACAGATGATTTCAATTCTCTTAGGTTTACACTAGGAGGGAGTTGCTGGGTCATATGAAAACTTTAACATTTTGAAGAGCTGCCAAACTATTTTCCACAGTGGCTGTGCCATTTTACATTCCCACCAGCAGTATAGGAGGAGAATCCTTGGTTTTTAGCTGGGTATACTAAGCCTGGGAAAAGGTCAATTTTCCAGCTTCCCTTGTAGCTATATATGGCCGCACAACTAAGTTCTGGCTTATGGGATGGGATGTAAGCAGAAGTGGTATGTGCAGTTTCTGGTGGAAACATGTCCTCTGTCGCTTTCTCCAACCTTCTGGTTTGGAAGGTCGACTTAATGACTGGAAGGCCAGCAGCCATCTTGGGCCATGGAGTAACTTTGGGAAGGGAAGCCAGAGGACAGGATAGAAGGAATCTGTGACTGACACCATGGAAGGCCATGCTACACCCTTGGGCTTTTTAAATATGGAAGATACATAAACTTCTATGGTGCTTGACACTATTATCTTTCTCTTATTAGTTACAGCCAAATCTAACCCTAACTGATACTGTTACTGAATTCCTTCACTCACTGAGCAAGTTTTCATTGAAAGCCAATTAAAAGCCAGGTCCTGAGCTTGGTGTTAAAGAAATAAAGATGTATGAAATAAGGACTGAGAAAATAGAAGCAATCAGAAAAGAACTCCTTCATCCTCCTCCATTTCATCCACCAACCTACTGTCTCATGTATCAGCCTGAATGCACTGTCCCTGCTTCCATCAGGTGTGACTTGGATCCCACTCCTTTTTGTCTGCTCAAGGACTTTCATCCTGCAATTGTCCCTTCACCCTCCTGTATCTTCAATTTTCCTCCCTACTCTATTGGATTATCCTCATCAGTGTACAAATAATCTAAGAAATACAGTCTTCTCACCCCTCAGTTTCTCCCAGACTTTTATGTTTTCTTTAAGCAAACTGGAGTTAGGTTTCTGTCAGTCGCAACTGAAAAAATCCTGATTAATACAGGACACATGGATAGGTACCTATGGAAACAGCCAGTGTACTTTTCCCCATTCGTCTTCAATGGGTAAAAAGAGTATAGCTCCATAGAGTTCATCCTTTCTCTCCGCAGAGGACATGGCAACTCTAAATTGTTCATTTGTGTACTTTCTTGTCACCAAGCTCACAGCTGTCCAGGGATCTCAGATATAGTTGGGTGGATGTTTGAAATCCACCCTCACAATAGTTTAATAGGGACCAATTTTTTTTTTTTTTTTTTTTTTTTTTTTTTTTTTTTGTGGTACGTGGGCCTCTCACTGCTGTGGCCTCTCCCGTTGCGGAGCACAGGCTCCGGACGCGCATGCCAGTGGCCATGGCTCACGGGCCCAGCCGCTCCGCGGCATGTGGGATCTTCCCAGACCGGGGCATGAACCCATGTCCCCTGCATCAGCAGGCGGACTCTCAACCACTGCGCCACCAGGGAAGCCCCGGGACCAATATTTTTAATGAAACATTTAAAAAATTTCTCATGTTTACATGAAAATTCCTCTTACATAGTTTTGCACAGATTATCTGTTGAAGAGGAGAATATTTGGCTTCAGAATTTAAATGAGGGTCATAATAAAGACAGTAAAATGATTGAGAGATACAGTGCTTAACATCGAGCAGTCTATATTTATGAAATGAATGAACAATTGGATGAATTAATAAATGAAATTAATTAAATTAAGTTTGCAAATGTGTTGTATTCCCAGAATTGGTTTTGTAACTTAGTTGGTTTGAATTGGGGATGCATTTTCCCACGGAAACAATTTTATAAATGGTACTTAAGTGCCAAGAAATCCCACTAAGGTTGTTTAGCCAATAATGTAGCAATAAAATGTAGAAAAGTAATGGCATTGTGTCAGAATGTGGTTTAAACAATTTGGAATACTGGTGATTGAGGAAAAGTAACTTTAATTAGGAGATGAGGTGGTGCATGAAAAATGTGGTAATTCCGAAGGGGACTTCTGAGACCTTCAAATGTCCTGGAGGGTACTATCTCCCTTTTTTTTTTTTTTTTTTTTTTAAGAAGATGTTGGGGGTAGGAGTTTATTAATTAATTTATTTATTTTTGCTGTGTTGAGTCTTCATTTCTGTGCGAGGGCTTTCTCTAGTTGTGGCAAGCGGGGGCCACTCTTCATCGCAGTGCGCGGGCCTCTCACTATCGCGGCCTCTCTTGTTGCGGAGCACAGGCTCCAGACGCGCAGGCTCAGTAGTTGTGGCTCACGGGCCTAGTTGCTCCATGGCATGTGGGATCCTCCCAGACCAGGGCTCGAACCCGTGTCCCCTGCACTAGCAGGCAGATTCTCAACCACTGCGCCACCAGGGAAGCCCTACTGTCTCCTTTTTACATCAGTTTTCAAATAAAAATGCATGCATTTCTCTCCCTTGGCACAGTCTTATACTATTCTTATCATCAGCATGATCATTATTGTTTGCTTGGTAGGCAATTAACAACTGTTGTGTTTCCAGTTGGATGGAAGGGTAGGAACAAAGCAAGATGGAAGGTCGAGGGAAATTTCTCTTAAGTAACTGGAAAAGAGTTGGAAGAAATGAACATGTCATAAACAGCAAACTTGTATTTGTTATTATGTGTCTCAGTATTCAGAATAGAAGGAAGGTGACACAGAGAGGCTTACTATTTATACAGGAAGTAAGACACACATGTAGAAGGAAAAAGCACTACTGGGTAAGTCATGTTGGGTGACAATCAAGGCGACGCCTGTTCAGTGATCTTTGGGGCCAGGAAGGGAGCAGGAAGTGCTTGAGTCTGACCCTGTGCAAGAGGATTTCAGTGAGAAAAGAGATGGGAGAGTATACGAGGTGAAATTAACTGAATGGTACTTGATAGAAAATACAGAAAAAGGATGAAACACGGTGTGAGCATGATTCTACCCAAGAAGAAGAAAGAATATGGAAAGGATGCTGGATGATTTCCTCATGGAGCCTACACGATGGCTCAGGAAAGGTTAGTGCTGATCTAGAGCCAGACAGGGAATAATGAATGGCCTTGGAGTTTTCAAGTGATCAGGCAGCAGGTGATCAGAATTTCAGAGGTGTTGGCAATTCAGATTGTGCCTTAATATACCTAGGTGTTTCTATAAAACACAGAATTTGTATTATTTTACCATATTCTGACCGTTCTGTTTGTTTTTGGTGGCGTGTCCTATTACACAAATCCTACAGATTCCTAAAGAAGGAGATTCTGAAACCCTTGCCTTTGGTATTAAAAGATGTCAAGTACTCCCCCTTCCCTCCTTCTCTTCTTTCTTTAGCTTTCTTTCGTTAACTGACTCTGACCAAATCACTTCATTCTTTGGGTCCCTGATTATTATTATTATTATTTAATCTCTAAATGACAACACTGAACTAGATCATCTGTCCCTTCCACTTCTAAAAACTTGATTATGAAACTTTCCAAGATGACAAAACACAGCAATAGACGAGGACGAGCCCTAACAATATTGGCCAAATTAAATAGCTGTGGTTTCCCAAAAAGTTACTTCTAAATATCATAGATGATTCACTTACCCCCTTTTTTCCCCTAGAACTAGCTGATCTCTCTGCTCTCAGAGCTGTTACGAGGGCACTGAGATTTACGTAGAAAAAGTGGTGCGGGAAGCGCGGGATTTTCACACAGCATTTCACAGATTTTCACATCAGCAAAACTGTTATCTCCTATCTCCTTGACTCAAAAAATCTGGATTAGCCACACGTAGATAAAACCTTATCTTTCCGCTCTTGAGTTCCCCCTCCTGGGCTTTAGATGCATTGACCGGCATAAGATTCGGCCCCTTAACTGCTGAGCCTAACACCCTAGGCGTTCGCTGGGCGCCCGGCTGACCCGTGGGGGTCTGCGGTTTCCCGCGAGAGGTGGGCGCGGGCGGAAAGCAGGGCCGCCACACTTCCGGTGCCGGGTCGGGCGCTCGCCACACTTCCTGTTGATCCGGCTCCGCTGAGGGCCGGGCCGAGAGGAGGGCCGAGAGGAGGGCCGGCGGGCGGGCGGCGGCGGTCACTCACTGGCCAGGCGTGGGCGCACGCGGGGCCGCCCTGGGCACAGAGCGTTGTCCGCCTCGTCGCCTGAGCCTCGAGCACTCTCGGCCGCCGCGTCACCTGCCCTCCGTGCTTCCGTCCGGCCCTCGGCCCCGCCGCGCGGCACCATGCCCGCCGTGGACAAGCTCCTGCTAGAGGAGGCGTTGCAGGACAGCCCCCAGGTACCTCCCGCCGCCCGGGTCCCCCTCGCCCGAGGGCTTGAGGCCGAGGAGGCCCTTCCAGCCCCGGGGTGGAGGCTGGGAGTACGCCGGGCCCCCTCGGGGGCGAAGAAGGGGCGGGGCGGGCCCGGCCCTGTGTCTTGAGTCCGGGATGCTCCGGGAGCCGGCATCCCTCAGGCAGGGCTGGAGACGTCGGGAAAGCCCCCCGCGGCCGGAGTCTTTGTGTCCCGACCCCTTTCCAAACTCAGCTGAAACCGAGGCTGCTTGGCCTACGCTTGGGCTCCACCAAGTGCCCTGGGCAAATAATATTTTTTTTGCCTCAGCTGTGTCGTAAGATAGGAATAATTGTACCTGCCTCCTAGAGTTGTTAGAATTAAATAAGGAAATGCCTGTCAGGTTGTTCGCGGGCAATGTCTGGTACAGAATAAGAAGTCAATCTTACTTATTATTATTACTACCACTGATATGATGGGACCTGGTGGATTTAGGACCAGAGTGGGATGCAGAGAGCCTAGACCTCTTCCCCAGCTGTGCCAGACCTCCCCTTGGCCCTGTTTTCCCATTCGTGAAGAGGAAATTACAATACCTGCCCTATTTGCCGCACAGGGGAACTTCATTAGCGCATCCGAGATAAGAATCAAGTGCTTTGAGCTCTGCAGATGAAAGCTGGTGTGTAAATGTAGTAAATGAGTGCAGAATGACATTAGTTCATAAGTCAGTGCACCTTTCCCCAGGGAACCTTTGTTCTCCTTCATTAACATTTCCCCGGCTTCATGTCGGCCCCAGAGGCTCTGTATCCTCGGGGTATTTAAATACCTCTCTTTATTCCCTAGTATCTCAACTCTTGAAAAATTAGAATACGAGTAACCTCTTTTCCTTTCACCGTTTCTCTTCCCTTTGTGCTTCCTTTCCATTTTCTTCTTCGTGAATTGTGCCTCCCCGGGGTGATCCTTTGATGGACTTACCTACACCCACTCTGCATCTCTCCAGTTCAGAATTAGTAGTCAAAAGGACTGTGTGCTTAGTTGCCTTGGGCCCATTTCTTTGTGATCTTCTTTACATAGGCAAGTAAGAAAGTGTAAGCAAGCTGTGATTTTTTTTTTTTTTGATGGTTATCCGCTGGTCTGATTGACTTCTCAAAGGCCTCTCTGAAGTCTCTAAACTTCTGGCATTTTAATGGGATCAAAGCCCTGGGTAGAAGTCATTTGGTCCATCGTCACACCTGTTGCGTGGGATCTGAAGATAATATTGTGGAGTTTCTAATGATATCGTTTTGAACAGGGATTTCCACTTGCTTTGTAGTTGGAGAAACTGAGGTGCAAAGATAAATTGCTTTCCTAACTGAACATGGTGATGGCTGAGCCAGGTTAGAGAAGTGGCACTAACTGATTCTCCATGTTGCCCTCACCGAGGGGTTACATTCGGAATTTTTGGCTCTCACATCAGTGAATAGGCACTGGTTCTGAGTTGTTTACAGGATGTGCTCAGCTGTGAGGTAGGAGACAGCGGACTGGCAAACGAGTCAGGCCACTTGGGTCCTAATTGTGGCTCTAACACTAACTTATCATTTGATTTGGGCAAGTCACTCATCCCCATCCTGTAACTGGCTGGGTTTTCTCATCTGCAGAATGAGGGTCACGGAGCAGATAATATTTAACGGGCTTACAATTCTAACATACCTGCATGATTTATAACTGAGCTTGTCTGAGGAAGAAGAGGTTAAGAGGCATCGTCATTTCTATTTAATGTTCCTCTTTACGTAGGGAATTTGTCATTGCTTTTGAGACGTGGGTGTCACCCTGTGAGGGTTCTTGGTGAGGTTTGAATGGAAGCAAACTTCCAGGAAGGTCTTTGATAACCATCAAAACATATTTAGCACTCTTGTATGGGGTATGTGCCTAATGCAGCTTTACTGCCAAGGAGATGCATAGACTTGTAACTGGAAGGAATCTAATCCAACTCCTTAGTTTTATCTGTAAAGAATAAAAGCAATAGCAAACACCTGTGTCATACATGCATGTTTATGTGCCAGGCACTGTTCTCAGTGCTTTACATGTGTTAACTTATCTAATCCTTTCAACAGTCTTTTGAAGTAGGTCTTCTGTTAAAATTACCAAGGAGCTGAGAAGTTAAATAACTTGCTCCCAAGATTATACATTATCAAGTGGCAGAGCCGGGATTGGAACCCAGGCCGTCTGCCCGTGTTGTTCAAGTTAGCCCAGCTACCTAGCACCTGGCTTTTCTGTCATCAGTGACCTAAAATGTTTCACTAAAAGGAAGGGATCTTAAGAAACCATCTATTGTTTGTTTCCTCTTGTTTTATGTAGAGTATTTATGAGGGTTGCTCCAGTAACCTGGTTGCACAGGATTCATTAAATGAACACAAAAGCTTTTATATTGGAGCTCAGTGACCCAAGAAGAGCTGAATAGCAGTTGACTGACCGTATACACATCTATTCATGCCCTTTTTCATTCACAGTGCTGCACAGTGTGTTTTAAGACTAGTCTCTGTGCATACATGTATTATTTCTGGTTACCTCTGGTGTATGAAAGACGAACTGTTTTAGGGATTAAGATACTTGTCTCCATTGCTGTTTGCGAGCCTCTGCTGCTCGCTAGGTGCTGCTAGATGCTGGGAATGTCATGACAAATAAGATAAGAGTGCCTTCCCTCCGCTGTTTCACAGTCTGTTCTGGGAGACGGATAAGGAAAGCAGCAGTTGCAGTACTGGGTGAATGCTGCTGTGATAGGAAAACAAATGCTGCTTTGAGCTGCTGCAGCTCGCACCTCTCCAGGGGCTTATTCTCTTTCCTGTAAGTAGTGTGCTTTTGAGATAAAGTGTAGCACTGTTGCTTGCTGTTTTGTTACGATATTTGTTTGTTTCCTTTGCAGTTGGCACAGCTGAAGCACAGAGAATTTAAAGATTAAGTTCTGAGATTATTCAGTGAGAGGTCCAGCTGGGAAACCAGGCCTTTTTTAACTCAAGCAGGATGCCTCAAAACATTACCTAGTGGTTTTGTCTTCATCGTGGAGGGCTTTTGTCCTGCTGTACTCTTTGTTTATGATACATTTTCCTTTCAGTAGGCTTGGTTCTACTGAGACATTTCTCTCCCTCTCCCACACTATGGGAATAAGAGTTTTAATTGTTTTTACCTTAAAAAAATATATATATGTATAATATTTATACTTATATATGATAAATATTAAAACATTTAAGATATATTTAAATATATATAAAATATACACGTGTGTGTGCGTGTGTATATTTTACAATCAGCTGTTAAAATTGTGCCATTATATAACTAGATGCTATTCTTAGGAGTGAAATGTCTAGGACTAGTTTATTAGATGACACCCAGTTTCTTTATTCTAAGATAGAGGGTGATGTGGAGCTAAGGCTAAGGTGTTTGGTTTCATTTTTCTGTCCACGCATACTCTTGAGAGTGTAGGGTAGTAGAAGAAGGATGGAGTTTAAATCTTGATTCTGCAGGTTACTCAAACTCAACCGCTTGTGTTTCAACATGTGTAAAATTAGAATAAAAATAGTTGCTTAATTCTTATGAAGAATAAATAACATATGTAAAGTATTTTCATGCCTGCATATTATAGTAACTCCATAAATGATTGCTGTTATTGTCTTTATAAGTGATACGCACCAGTCTTTCGGATTTTTTTGTGGAACTTTCGAGCAACTGGTATACCTTTGCCTGGTCCTTGGTCTTATTCCTTCTTTAGGTCTCAGAACATTCCTGTTCTTCCAAATATAAGTTTAAGCAGACGCGGAGCTGATAAATGTGGATATTAAAACAGTGTCTGAGATAGCTGGGTATATATTTTTTCAAGGATGATCATGGCCTAGTTAAGTTAGAAAGGAAAGACGGGAGTGTTTTTGTCAGTTCTAATGGATGTCATGGTAAACATGTTCAGAATATAAAGAAAAAAAAACTTGTGATGTAGTTTTGGCAGTCACAGGTGAGAACATGACAGTAGGATGACCCAAGAGAAGTCAGCTCCAAGCAGTCTGCATCCTGCCTCCAGACAGGATGGTGGGCTGTGGGCCAAAGAGCATGCCCAGTGATGAGACCCACCTTTGCTAGGTGGTGGATGCATCCTCCTGCGGTGGAGAAAGCATGGCCATTGGTACCAGCCAGACCTGGGTTTACATCACAACCCTGCTGCTTCCCAGCTGTGGGAGGTTGAGCAAGTTTCTTTACCTTGATGAGCCTCAGTTTCATCATCTCTAAAATGGGATTAATGTAACTGTGGTGTCTACCTCATAAAGTTGTCAGAAGGATTAAATGAAGTAATATTTAGTGCTCAGCACAGTGTCGGACACATAGGAAGTACAGAGTAAATGGTAGTTTTAGTTTTCTTTCTACTCTCTTTATGGAGGACATTTATACAAGCCCTCTCTTTTCATCCTGTGGCTCATTTTCCATTCTATGTATTTTATTTCTAAGAGTATTAAAAACAATAAATAGGACTCAACTAAATGGACATCAGTAGTATTTAAAAAATTAAATATCCTCAATCCAGTTGTATCACTCTTTTTCATTCTCTTAGATATACTGTTATAGCAAAGAAAGGAACCAGAATCATCATAAACATTGAAGGACTCCTCCAGCATTGGCACCACAAATACCAAAAGATTCTCTCCTATTAGATGACATTTATAGATAACTGTGTAGATAATAGTGTTGCTTTAGTGTTGAAATGAAATCATAACATGTGAAACCCTTAGTGTCCAACATGTTATAAGCAGAGTTCATTATCTTCTTCATAGTCAGTATCATCTGCTCTCACTGTGTATTAGGCACTGGTAGGCACTTTATGTAATTCATTACCTCTAGTGCTCCCTGCAAATTAGTGTTAGAGCCTGAATGTGGACCCAGGATTGACACGGTCCCAAGGGGATCCCAGATCCTTTGGGAGGCCCCAGTAGACTGTAAGCTTCTGGAGAACAGAGTTGGTTCTGATCACCTTTGAATCTCAGATCCCAACACAGTGTTTCATCAAATATTGGATGAAGGCAGAAGTATATACATGAATGAATGTAGAGTGATAGATCAATCACTGTAGGTTGTCAAAACGTCTTTTAACAATCTTTTTTTCCCCCAAATAGTGTATTTTAAAGAGATATAATAAAGAATTCTAAACCGATGTTTTTCACCTACTCATTGACATCCATTAATGGATTATGAGATCCAGTGGGTCACATCCATGAGTTTTGTTTTGTTTGTTCTGATCCTTCTGTTGATAAGAATTGGTACTGAAGAGAGTACATTGGTCTGAGAGCACGTATTTTTAGCCTTAAAGACCTCGGGCAAAACCAGGATAAGCATGTACTACTGTGAAGTCCACCAGAGTTTGTCAACAAAATCAAAGGTAGAATGATTCAAACGTCGGGTTTCCTCTTCCAGTTTATTGGGGGCGCTTTGGGGTCAGTTATTATTCTCTTACCTGAGATAGGTTAGAAAAAGAAAGAAGGAGTTGAAATTCATTTGCAGGAAAATAACGAACCTTAATGGATCGTTCTTTGTAAGGTGCCTTTGGTATCATCTCATTAAAGACATTTCTATAGCTTACTCTCCATTCTATGCCTAATGGGTTATTTTCTGAAATATAGATCCCATTATCACTAATATAGTATTTTAAATTCCCACTGTGCTGGACACATTAACAAAAGTCCCTTGAATAGATATGGTCTCTTATGTGGTCCCTTGATACTTCTTTAGACACCGTCCAATATATAAATATTTCTTTAGTGCTCAGCGTATCAGGCACTACGCATGAACATGCTAGGAAATACCTTTCATCTAAGACATTGCTCAGCTGCTCTCGAAGCGCTGAGTAGTCTTCCCAAAGGAACTGAGCTAGCATTCTTAAGTTGCTATTTGAGTTTTGTGCCCAGAGCTTCCACTGGTGGGCCCATGGTACATGAACTTTCCTGGTCATGAGTTTGAAAATTGGTTGAATAGAATATGGCGAAAGACATGGAGCCTGACTGTAGTATCTTAAGTGGAAAGAATGACACACCCCTGCAAGACGTCCAAGATTGCAGAAAACCAGACAGATGGTTAACTGCTGTGATGATGCAGTGCTGGGTGACCACACCCCAGGTATACAAACAGGCCAGACATTGAGTTCAGTTTATGGGCTTGAAGGGAGAGACTGCCCTTTTTAACACTTATTTTATTGGGTGGACTTTACTGGTATTTAGGTAGAGGCTAAAGTCGAGACAGATAATAGCCCTTGAGTCTTCTTAACCCTTTAAAAGTTGGCTTTCTTTCCCTGGCCCCAGTACTCAAACTGTATTCAGTTTGCCCTTGCAATGTAGTCTAAAGGATTAGAAAAGAAGTTCTGAATTACAGCTCTAGGAATCAGCTTGTATTAGTATTAGCAATAAAAAAGTTAAGCCAGACAACAGACATCTTCCCTCCCCATATCTCTGTGTGCGTGTGTTTGTTTTACCTCCATTGTAACTTCTCCACTTAGAAATAAAATTGACGTCTTTTCTTGCAGACTCGCTCTTTACTGAGTGTATTTGAAGAAGATGCTGGCACTCTCACGGATTATACCAACCAGCTGCTCCAGGCGATGCAACGCGTCTATGGAGCCCAGGTATCCTCCTGCCCCCTCACCTGGAGAGGAACGGAGTGGGAGCCCTCTCCCCACCTTGAACTTCTCTCAGGAGGTTGAGAGATTTGAGTCAGAACACCACCATTTAAACTTCTGAAATAAAATCACAATTGTTTTTCTCTTCACCTCAAAAAACTGAGGACAGTTTGTTTTCACAGCTTAAGAAATAGGGTAATTTTTCTGTAACTAGTAGACCCAGTAGAAAGGTACCACATAACTGCTTTTTAATTTAAAAAAAAATTCTACTCCAAAGGGAAACATTTGAGTCTCCTCTTCCTACTCGTGAATGAGTGGGTTCAGTATTCTAAGGCATGGCTCTTTGTCTTTCTCATAAATGGTCAGTCTTAGATGTCGGTGCAGGCGAGTAGAGATGTTTTTTCAAGGGCTTCCTCTGAAAAGACTTGAGTCACAGTTCTGGAACTGTTGGGTGGCTTCTTTGTTTTGAGGAACAAATATCTCTGCCTTGCAAAACCGTGGAGAATAAATTGCTGAGTAGCAAAAGTGGATCTTTTTAAGATCAAGAAATGCCCATGTATGTTACTTTCTAAGAGAAAACTTGTGAGTTACTTAAAAATAAAATTTGTTATGTTACACATCAAAATATTATGGCAACTGATACTTCTCATTATTGATTCCTTGCTGACTTAAGCCTGTATCTGTTAATATGTTCCTTTTTCTCATTGACGATCTCTAAGTAAATACCACATTCAGTGTATAATAATAATATAATATATCAATAATCATGTATACTCATTTATTTTACATAGCTCTTAATATTCATATATAATCATTTATTATTATCATGGTTTTATTAATCATTCATTCATATCATATATGGGGAAAAAGCTCAGCTCTTGCCATTAGGGAGCTTACAACTGGGTTGGGAGACAGACAAAAATAATTACCAAAGAGTGTTAGAGGTGCTAGGGGAGAAGGGTCACCTAACCTGGAGGAATTGTGCTGGGCACCCCAAAGGAGGATGATTATGATAGTTGAGACTTATTGACTACTTCATAGGTTCCAGGTGCAGTTTCAGGGGCTTTTACATGTAATCATTTCACTTCAATTCCCTAACAACTCTGAGGTGGGTGTTGTTATTATATCTTCATTTTATAGGTCAGGAGATTTAAGGATTCTGATGATGAATGACTTTCCAATTCCACCCCATTAATACATGGTCGAGCAAGTCAGCCTGAAGCCAAAGCCCAAACAATTAACTACTAAGCATAAGGGTGGTAGCCTGAGCTAGGGAAGCGGCAGTGGAATTGGGAAGAAGTGGATTGGTGACTGATTCTATGTGAAGGGGTTGGGTGGGTGAAGGATGAATCAAGAGTGATGCCCACGTCTTTGACTTCAATAACAGGGTGCATAGTTGGGAGAATACAGGAAGAGGAGCAGGGTGTGTGGGGGGGGGGCAGTGGCAGGAATGGCAGGGATGTCAGTCTTAATTCTTTCCTTTTTTTTTTTTTTTGGTCGCACCATGGCTTGCAGGCTCTTAGTTCCCTGACCAGGGATTGAACCTGGGCCCTTGGCAGTGAAAGCGCAGAGTCCTAACCACTGAACCGCCAGGGAATTCCCCTTAATTCTTTCTTGAGAGGCTGATTTTTGAGGTGTCCATGGGACATAAGAGTGGGGAAAGAGATCTTGTTGAAAGTTCAGATCCAGAGTTCAGGCTGGAGATAAATATTTGCAAACTACTGTATTATAGAAGTGTAACTTGATTAATTGGAACTAATTTTAACGACCAAAAGAATCATGCGCTCATTTGTGATTTTGCTCGTTTGTTTAGGTAAAACATTTAAAAACTGGGACATACTTTGTCGATTTTTTAAAAGCCCTATTTATTTCTATTACATGTTTTTGTATTTTTCCCTAACTATTCACAATTTAAGAGAACAGAAAATTTTTTACTGAGCTTATACCTGCTCTTTAGTAGTTTGAATATTGTTATTAAATGATTTGTCTCATGCTTAAGAGTCCCAAGACTTACGGACTGTGACTCCGCCACTCCCAAGAGTCTCTGTTCTGCCTTTCCATGTCTGTCAGAATCATTTACTTGGAGATGTCCAGATGCTCTCTTATGCGTTTTTTTCTTTTGAGCCAGAACACTACATTTTGCCAAAATTAAGCGGGTCTTGCATTCCAAGAGGCTGTAACCAGCTTTTACTTCACATCACATGATCATCACATGGGTTACTGGCAGAAGCCCTTCCTTCTGCCTCGGCATTTCCTGCAGCAGAAACTAGCAAGAACGTCTGTCTCGTGCTGCCAACTCAGTGACAGATGCAAGCAGTGGTCAGTGGCATTCAGATCGGCTGGGTCAGGGTCGGTTGTTTTTCAGGTTTATTTGAACATGTTTTGATTCTTTTCAATTAAATTCAAAAGAAAACTTTCTAACTCCTCTTTGATCAGTTTGTTTATATGTATGTATGAGGGTGGGAAGAAAGAGAAAGAAAGAAAGAAGGAAAAGAGTTACCAATGTTTTCATTCAACTTTTTTCCCCAAAGTTATGTTTTCCTGGTTTTATTTAACATTCTTCCTTAAATATTTTACACCTAGATGTGTTAAATTACATTAATAGAGTTTTATAATTTCATTTTTAAAAACAGGCACTTAGTAAGATGTTTTTCATTATTATATTTTTTAAACAAGATTTATGCTGCTGATAAATGTTCATAAAAGATACTTAAAATCAGGCCACATGGTAAGTTTCTGGATTCTGATATAGTGAATACTGTTTGGACCTTAGTTTTAGAAAGAGGAAGAGTAAAAAAAAACTAGAGGAAAGTTCTGTGAACAGTTTTGCTGATTTTGGCTAGTTTGGAGGAGATTTGAAATTTTATTTGGCTTAAGCAATAGAATGAAGCTATAGGCTATAAGCTGTTTTCAGCATTTTACAGCAGTCCCTGGTCACATCTGGTCTCCTAATTGTCAGATGTGCCTTTGCACATGGGGGAACTGAGTACTCCATAATGGGTCATCTGAATGAAGGAAGCCGTACACACTCTCATGCAGCAAGAGACGGGTTACTTAGAAAGCTCTGCTATCTTTCAAACTGTTGACTAAATTTAAAACTTCTGTAGTGTCTGAATAGATGCATGAGTATACTTATTCAGTAAAATCTGCTCAAATTTTGTATTTAATACATTTGATATACTTGTTTTGATTCTATATATCTACCGTGATTTTGTTTCTTTCCTAGAGGGGTTAAAATTTTTAAAAATCTTTTCGAAATGGATTTTTTAGGGTCTTACAATGAAATTTACTTACGTAAATTTCTTACTTCTCCTCTCAGACATTGTATTGAGAAAACGGGAAGGTCAAATGATGTTCCTAGCAGTATTAGTGAAACCTGGCATCTCCTGGAACCTGTCCTTCTCCTCCAAAAGATGACAAGCCTCTGTAGTTGGTGCCTTCAGTCTGGGTGGAATTTTTTGTTTGTTTTGTTGATTTTTTTAAGTACATTTTGGATGGAATTTTTCGAAGTGAGAACCATGGTTCAGGCTCTCTCACTTCCTTTCAGCAAAGCAGGCTTACACAAACACAGTCTCATCTCTGCAGCTGCTCTGAACCAGACCTTTGGGAGTGCAGAACTTCTGATCCTAAAATGTAAAAGCCCACATTGGAGTTGGGAGTAGTATCTTTTCAAACTGGGGTGAGACCGTGGGAGGGGATAGTAGTAAAATACTTTGAAGGGAAGATATGCATACATTTGGTATTATAAAGAAGAAAATATTTTTCTTTAGAAATGATAATATGTATAGATATCAAGCTAAATAAGTTAATGTTCCTCTTGGGAAACAGAGTAGTGGGCATCCAGGAGTGTGAGCTTGTGATAGGGGAGAGAGAAGGATTTGGGAGGCAGACAGGATGAGAACTGTATATTTTAATAATAAAAATATTATTAGGCGCATAAACATACCACACACTAGGCAAGGCACCGCCTGTGTGTAATCTCGTTTAGCTTTCACAATAAAGGAGAGGTATTATTATATAAGAGAGGTTATGTAACTCGCCTGTGGTCACACAGCTGATGAGTGGCAGGAACAGAATTTGAACTCAGGTCTTTGACTCCAAAACCTCCACTCTCACTCTGAACCCCTGCGCTGTACTCTTTTGACATACTGGTCTCTAGAAATGGCAGCAGAGGCTAAGGAAGTAGGAGTCTTCAAAGGTTGTTCTTGTCACCATAGAACACCCACACTTATCAGCCTAACAGCTTTGTAGTGTGTTATGGGTGGGAGCCAGCTCCTTTTTGTATCCCAGAGTAACTTCCCTTGTTTAATTAGTTTTTATCCATAATGGTTTCAATCAGTGCATTTTAACAGCTCTCAAAAACAGTCAAATTGAGGTTTCTATGACAGGGACAGAGAAATATGTGTGTAGCTTAAGGCATGCAGGAGTAGAGAGCCCCTGAGTGGTTTCTGGAAGCAACTTCAAAGACCTGAGTTTTTGCATTTGATTTGCATGTGGGATCTACAGCCTTCCCCCATTCTGGCATTGAAGGCTTTCAGATCAGTATGGAAGATTATTCTGGGCCAGGCTTATTCACTAGGTATGAGGTTAAGTGTGTGACCTTAGATGCATCAGATCTGAGTTCCAGTCTTGGCCACTTGCTGTGTGACCTTGGGCAAGTCACGTGATTGCCTGAGTTTCCTTGTTGGTTAAACAGAGGCCATAATAATACCCACCTCATAGGTTGTAATTAGAACTAATACCTGTGAAGTATAAGACCAGTCCCTGGCACGAAGTGCTCATGGTTAACGTAACCACCTTCTAAGCCTTCGAATAATAGTAGTTATGGTAGCAGTGTACCCTGGGACTCTGCTGCTTGGGTTAAATAGAAGCTTGGTCCACTGATCTTGACCTTCCTGAGGGAGCAGTCTGTACATACCTCCCTTCCTCACTGCGTAGTTGATATTTGCTCCTCAGGCACCTCAGTCTGGGCTCCGTCCCCCGCTGGCAGCACAGGCTGCTTAATGCCTGGTTCATAGCCTCTCTCCACCCTCCATCCTAGGCAGCACCCGATGCTATTAACAATGCCCCCCTCAAAACTGTCCTTCTTTGGTTCCTGTGACAGTGTCTGTCCCGAGTCTCTACCCACTATTCTTGATTGTTCTCCTTTCCTGGCGCCCTTATGCTGCCCCTTAAGTCTTGGTGTTCTCCAGAATTCCACAGGAGTCCTTCTCTGGTTAGTCTCTACTCGTTTCCTGGGCAAGGTCACTTCTTCAGCAAAGCCTGGCCATTTCAGAATCTATTTCTAGCCCTCGTCTCTAGGTTCTTATTCCAAACGACTTTTGCCTGTTGTCACTGTGGAGAGGGAGTTTCCAGCTCAACCTGGGCTATTGCAGCACCGTCCTAAGCAGTCTTCCTGTTGCCAGGGGCTTGTTTTCCCCTTCAGTCCATCCTTTACTCTCGAGCTACCACATGCAAACCTCCCTTCCCTCCCTGTCTTCACCTGCTTCTGTGGCTCCCTGTAACCACAAGGCAGAGGTAAAAACTCCTCATTCAAGGCCTGCAAAGCTCTTCATGAGCTGAGTTTCAGCCTACTCCTCTAGCTTCGTCTTTGGCTGTTCCAGAATGTGCCAGGCCCTCTGCACATCTCGAGACGTTGCTGTGCCCTTCCTGCTTCCAGGACTCCACGTGGACCCCGTGCCCTGGCAAATGGCCTTCCCGGCAAATGGCTTTTAAGACTGACCTCAAGTCCGAGGTGTCTGACACCTTTTCTTTCTTCCTCTTCTCCCTTCAGACCAAAGCACCCTTCACCCTTGTGCCCAGATGCCCTGCGCTCTTGTTGGTCAGAGCACCGAGGGACAGTGGGGGATTTTCTTTCCTCCCTGTGCACTGTGAGCTCTGAGAGCAGATTGTCTTTGTCTCCAATGGCCAGCACCTTCCACAGCCCTGCTCAGTGTTTGATAAATAGGTGTTAAATGAAAGACTGCATCCGGGCCACCTCCACCAGACCGTCGGCACACCCCCTCTGTGCGCTTTATTGTCCCTCCCAGATCTGTGTCCCCTTGTCAGCGCCTTAGCTTGGCGCACTGCCATCATGGGTCATCCAGTCTAGGGTCTGTTCGTCTTGGACTCCCCCTCCCTCCTCAGTCACTCTAGCCTGTTGTTTTTGCCTCAGTGATACCAGGCAGATCTCTGCTACTTTCTGGCTCGGGCTCAGCCTGTTTTCTCTCTCCCTCGACTTCAGGTGGTCTCCTGACCCTCATGTCATCCTCTTCTTCCACCACAGCCATTCACAATTTTTCTTCTGCTCACATCTGACCTTGTCCTTCTCTTGCCAGAGTTCCTCGGGGCTTCCCTGCTGCCGGCAGAATAATGTCAGAGTCCTCAGCAAGCGGCCCCACATGGCCTGCCCCAAACACAGCTCTCCAGCCTGTGTCCTTGCCACGTTCCTCGCCGCTCCCTCTGTGCGCCGCCCCCCCACCCCACCCCCCGCCGCCGGGGCTCCTGATCCAGTGCGACCCCCTGACCCCAGCTTTGGGGTAGCGCTGTGATGAATGAGACTCTCAGCCACTTGGCTTTCGGTAACATTTCTGGCCAATTGTTTGGCCTAGATCAAAGCAGTGCCTGCACTGTGACTTGGACTCTAGTGGATTTCCTCTGCCCCTGCTCCTGGCCTCTCCATTCCTGCCCAGAGGCCTTTGGGTTTCAGGTGACAGCTGCAGTTAGCGAGCGCTCTGTGCCACCATAAGGTAAACATTCCTTTGCCCAGAGCTCAGTTTTCCTTCTGGGTTTGTTAACCCCTGGTCTTTCTGCCTCGGCGCCAGCCTTGGGAAGTTCTGATGAACATAGGATATTCTGTCGGTAAACCCTTCGTCAGGTTATCTCTTAAGGCTTCCTATGAGGTACCCAGTAGCGTAGATAGTAACCAGAGAGCTTTTCCAGAGTGTCGGACTCTTACTCGCAGAACTCCATTTAGAATCTACATTTTAGGCCACCACTTCTGCTGGACTACAGCTAGAAAAGTATGGGATTTATGCTGATATCTGTAGCGCCTGTGAGGCCTGCTCACTGAGTACAGTACTATTAAATACAGTTTTGGACTTTGGATCAGAATAGTATGGTGTTAAGCACTTGGGCTTTGGATTTTGAGTCTGACAGATCTGAGCTGAATCGTTGCCTTGCCAGTTACTACTTGTGTAATTATAGAAAGGTATTATCCTTTCTGAACCTTTTTCTCCTCATTTTTAAAATGAGGGTGAGAATATACCCTACCTCATAAGTGCCTTGTAAGAATTAAATGTAATAATATATAAAAAATGCTTAACAGCAATGTCGGGTCCCTAAAAAAGACTCAATATATGTTAGCAGCTATCTTCATTATTGTTACTGCTAATATTTACTCTTCACGCAAGTTCCAGTTTTGCAAGTCTTATTGAAGAGATAATTAGGCAGGCTTACCTCACAGGGTGTGTATTAATTAGGTAAAGCATTTCATAAAACCTTTGTGTACAGTAGATTAAGTGTGAGTAAGATTAAAGTTGGTCTAGTTTAAAAGACTTTTCATGTCACGTGCTCTGTATAGGAGAGGTTCATCTCTTTTCAGGGCAGTTGACAGGCCATTTTGTACGTGTATTGTTTGTACCCAGTGGAATCATGCTGGTAGAACAGAATCTTGCTGCCTGAAATCACACACATCTGAAGTACATAGCACTTTCAGAAAGTATTTGTAGGGGAGACCCGGCAGAGTCCACTGTACACAGGAATTTTGGAAGCAGTTGTCCTTGTTGTGTGCTGTGCCCCTTCTTCCTCAGCCTCAGTGGAGCTGTGCGCATGGCACATGAGTGCCCCCCATTGGCCTGGGCACAGTCGGATGCCAGCAGCTCCCTGGCAGGTGTGTCCACTACACGTGGGGTGCTTGCCAGCACCTCCTAAAGGAGAGAAGAATTCAAGTAGCCTGTGGCGCTTGCTTGTTATGAAAGCACGGAGGGTGGTTATCATATCTGTTGGACTGGCCTCTTATTTTTGTAAATAAAGTTTTATTGGAATGAAGCCATACTCATTTGTTCATGAATTATTTATGGCTGCTCTTGTGTTGTGACAGAGACTGTATGTCCCATAAGCCAAAAATAATTGCTATCTAGCCTTTTACAGGAGAAGTTTGTCAACTCTAGCCTAAGGCAATGGCCTTCTCAGGTCTCTTCTCTTAGCAGGACTTGGGATCTTAGAGAGTAGTGTTGAAGAGTGTGGATTTTAGACAGACATGAATTCACATCCCAGCCCTGCTACTAACTAGCTGTGTGACCTTGGGCAGGTGGCCTAACATCTCTGGGCCTCCATTTCTTCTGTAAAATTGAGTTACTAATTAGAACATGCCTGACAGGGTTGTCAGAATTAAATGACATAATGCCTGGATTGCAGTTAGTTGGTATCTGGCATGAATTAAGTGCTGTGTAAATGTTAGCTGCTGCTGTTAGGATGATTCTGTGGGTCTGCAAATCATAGTCTACATGGGGCTGCCTGGGGAGGCAGACGCCAAGGTAACTTGAACAAATCCATCTTAAACGCACTGCTGCTAACTCAGAGAAGAGGAGATGGGGATTTTCTGATACAGCAGGGTAGCAGCTCAGTGAATGGGCTAAGACCCTTGTTCCCCTGCGCCCTGATCTTCAAAACAGCACTGCTAAAGGTGGTCAAGTGGCTGTTTCCTGGCTGACTGCTTCATGCCTGTCCACCCTGTATTTTATTTCCCACCATCTGTGATGTTGCCTTACAGGGTTAGGAAGTATTTCTCCCCTCACACTGTGATTCCAGGTATTGTTTAAAAACTTGAAATTTATATGAATCTTCTAACCTTGTTTGTTCCTTCATTCATCAAACATTTGTGGAGTGCCTGCTCTGTGCTAGGTAATGGTTGCATGCTCCTGTCTAGATCCAGGACATAGTACTTCTGGATTTGTTTGTTTGCCCTCCTCTTGGCTTTGTGACTGCCAGCTCTGGTTAGTTTTCAAAGTGGTGGCACCCCAGTAGGATGCCAAAGCCAGGAATTATCATTATGTTTGCCTGACTTTATTCTGGGGAAGAAGAGAGTGCGCCACGTTTCAGGGTCTACTGATGGCTGTTTCTTGGGGCAGATGAAGGAAGTCAGGGAACAGGTTGACCAGTTATCTGCAAAGAAGGCCCAAAAAACATAAGATTAGGCTCTGATGGGTCTTGCAAAGGAGGCCCATGAAAAATAAAACAAGCTCCGGCAGAGTTCAGGCCTTACCCCTAAGGAACAGCAAACCCAGGGGAATTAGGAAGTGGAGGCCAAGGCTGGCCAGTACCCGCCCCTTATCTGCTCCAGGTGAGACCCAGTAGCTCCCTCCCTCTCTTAGGAATACACCCTGAACCTAAAAAGAATCCTTAACTGAGCTTTAGAAACATAAGACACGTTTTCTAGGCTGGATGTGTTGATGATGGGAGGATAGTGGTAGACAGCTGCTGTGTAGCCGGAGATCAGAGGGATAAATATGAGAAGAAGAAGAAAGTGGACAGTATTGGCTAGTGAAAAACAGCACAGAAAGGGCCTTCCCAGGCATTGTAGCTGTGCTTCTGTGTTACCATCCATCATTACTGACCTAGTGCTATAAGTTTGGTAGAATCTGACTGTGTCATAATGTTGCTTAAATTCCCACTGCACTTAAAGTCTGCAACTGGGCCATGGAGCCCCGCATGCCCTTGCTCTACCTGTGTTGCCAGGCTTGTCTCATTTCCACGCCTTGCACCCCATGCTCCAGCTATGCCCTGCTTTATAGCTCTTCAGACAGGCAGGGTGCTTTTACTACATGCTTGTCCCTCCTTCTGGAAAGCTCATCCCCATGGCTAGCTCCTGGTCTTTCTCCAGGGGTCTGCTTAAAACGGCTCTTCCATGGTCTTCTTGAGGACCATATGCAGATGGTCCAGTCAGAGCCTCCTACTGCACGCAGTATTTCCTTTGTGGTTCTCGTCATGCTTGTAACTATTTTTTAGTGTCTGCTTCCCCAGTAAACCCCATGAGGGCAGGGACCACGTCTTTGCTGGAGGTTTAGCACATGTTAGTTGTTCACTACATTTGTTTACTGACTGAATGACCAGAAGGAGCATCAGTTTATAAATGATGGGGAGGAAAAAGCAAGCTTTAACCTTTTCATTTGTTTTGGTCTTGTTTTCCAAATAATTTCTGAACAAAATATTTTATTATTTTACAGATACATACATATTATGTTTAAGTGATTCTCTGAGGTGGCATTTTTCAGTGACTGCGTATGCACTGGACAAATCTTACTTGCTTTTCTCTTCTCCCTACAGAATGAAATGTGCCTGGCTACTCAACAGCTTTCTAAGCAACTGCTGGCATATGAAAAACAGGTAACTTGATATATATGTGGCATATAATGCTGTGCTTAGGACTCAAGCGGAGTTCTTATAAAGGAATTCTCTAGAGGCAACCTTCAGAGACCTTCCTTCCTTCCTTTCTTTTTTTCCATAGGCAATTTCCATTTTTTCTTTCGTCTTGCCTTTTCCTATCCACTGATAAATTCTGATGATTATCCCAAAGTCTTTATGATGTATTCTTAGCCTACAGAAGTAATCAGCTGCTCTGAGGGTTCATATTTTCCGAGGGACTACAAGTGAATCAACACTAAGAATTCCAGGCAATAAACTGAAAGATACCATTATATCTAAACAGAAGGGTGATGACCGACAAAGGAATAGCCTGGGGAGGGCGGTTGACTGTGTGGCTGGAGCAGAACAAGGGGAGAGCTCTAGTTCTCCGCAGTCAGACGCTCTGACATGATGTGCTCTTGGGGGAAGAGAGGAAGTCGAGGTGGAGGGCAGGGTATTGTGGGGTAATGCTATAGTGCTGAATTCCCTAGCATTCCATTAACACCTGCCACTATTCTTCTTTGGTCATAGAATTTTGCTCTTGGCAAAGGCGATGAAGAAGTAATTTCTACACTCCACTATTTTTCCAAAGTGGTGGATGAGGTAAGATAGCCACATGGCAAAATTTTATTTGATTCTTTTTTGAACTTTCTTTCATCTTTACTCTGGCCCACTTTTTATTTTTAGATATCTACTTAAATATCTGAGAAGGTATCTCAACCTTATCTTCCAAGGTTCATTTCATAAAAGAGGTTGTATGCTGTTCCATTTGTTTCTGGTTTGAGGGGAAAGGCTTTGGTATATATGAACGATAGACTGAAAGAAAGACTTCTAAGAATTCAGTTTCCTAAGGAGGGAGAATTAGTTTCTCAGGGCTGCTGTAATAACATTACAAGTAGGTGGCCTAAAACAATAGAAGTTTATTCTCTCACAGCTCTGGAGGCCTGAAGTATGAAATCAAGTTGTTGGTAGTCCCACGTTCCCTCCAAAGTATCTAGGGGAGTATCCTTCTTTGCTTCTTCCAACATCTGGTGACTCTGGGTGTTCCTTGGCTTGTGGCAGCATAACTCTAATCTCTGCCCCTGACTTCACATGGCCTTCTCTCCCCACGCCACCCTCGTGTTTTTTCTCTTCTGTCTGTCTTTTCTTCTTATAAGAACTCTTGTCAGTGGATTTAGGGCCCACCAGGATAACCCAGGATGGTCTTATTTTGAGACCCTTTATTGAATCTGCAAAGACCCTTTTCCCAAATATTCACATGGTGTTTTGTATAAACATATCTTTGGGGGGAGTGTGATTCAACCCACTACAGAGAGATTTCTTACAACTGTTTTTGTAGCTATACTGTCTAATACATTCGGAATATTTGTGAAAAGCAGGTATTGTTATCCAAAAAGTACATAAATCCTAATTGTAAAAAACATGAGCTCAGATGCTACTGGTGTTGGGCAGAACCCTCTGCCAGATTAGGTAGGTAGGACCTGTTTCATCTTCCAAGGAGTGTGTAGTACCTACAGTAGAATATCATCATAGAGAATAAGCAAAAAAGGCAATGTACAGATGCCATTTCACTGTGCAGTCATTGATATGAACGTAACGCTCTCTTCAGTTCATAAAATGAGAAACTAACGTTCATATGAAATTGTACCAATTGCCTGTTCATTCATTCAACAGATCAGTTCATTGAGGCATTATTCATTCAACAAACATTTACTGACCACCTGCTATTTAGCAGATGCAATTCTAGGCACTGGGGATATAGATGCAAACTGTCCACTTCCTTGTGAACTTTGTCCTCTATCCCACTGCTGTGGCTCTTTGAAGTGTGTGATAATATGGATGCATATCTATTCCAGAAGAGGAGGAGGATGAATGGAAAATGGAATTAGAGAGGAGTAGAAAGTAAATTTTTTTGTAGGTGGGGAGAAGAATTTTTCTTAATTAACAGTGAATGAATAACCCAGGGGGAGAAACAGTAGTCTACACCCACTGAATTTATGTGTTTTCTTGACTAGAGGAGATTTGCTCAGGAAATGTGATTAGTTGTCAAAACCCTAAACCAGGATTTCTACTTTAAGATATTTACTCAGAGCTGTATTTTCATGGGTGGGAATGATGATTCTTTTTTTTGAATTAATTTTTTATTGAAATACAGTTGATTTACAATGTTAGTTTCTGGTGTACAGCAAAGTGATTCAGATATATGTATCTTTTTTTCATATTCTTTTCTGTTATAGTTTAGTACACGATATTGAATATAGTTCCCTGTGCTATACAGTAGGACCATGTTGTTTATCTACTTTATATATAGTAGGCTGTATCTGCTAATCCAAAACTCCTAATTTATTCCTCCCCTCTTCCCCTTTGGAAACTATAAGTTTGCTTTCTATGTCTGTGAGTCTGTTTCTGTTTTGTTAATAAGTTCATTTGTATCATGTTTTAGATTCCATGTATAAGTAATATCATATGATGTTTGTCTTTCTCTCTCTGACTTAACTTCACTTATGGTAATCTCCAGGTCCATCCATGTTACTGCAGATGGCATTATTTCATTCTTTTTTATGGCTGAGTAGTAGTCCATTGTGTGTGTGTGTGTGTGTGTGTGTGTGTGTGTGTGTGTGTATGTATACATACATACCACATCTTTATCCATTCATCTGTCAGTGGACACTTAGGTTGCTTCCGTGTCTTGGCCACGTAAATAGTGCTGCTGTGAACACTGGGGTGCATGTATCTTTTTGAATTAGAGTTTTCTGTGGATATATGCTCAGGATTGGGATTGCTAGGTCATATGGTAACTCTATTTTTAAGTTTTTTAAGGAACCTCCATATTGATTTCCATAGTGGCTGCACCAGTTTACGTTCCCACCAATAGTGTAAGAGGGTTCCCTTTTCTCCACACCCTCTCCAGCATTTAGTATTTGTAGACTTTTTAATGATGGCCATTCTGACCGGTGTGAGGTGATACCTCATTGTAGTTTTGATTTGCATTTCTCTAACAATTAGCCATGTTGAGCATCTTTTCACTTGCCTATTAGCTAATGACAGTTCCTTTAGTGGGGAGTGAATCATTCCAAAAGGATGGAAGCCTAGAATTGTGATTTAAAGGCAGTGTCATGGCCTCCTGGAAGCTTAACACTGTGAGTTTTTAAACAAGCCTCTTGATGTCAAGACCTAAGCCAGTGAAAGCAGTTAACTCGGGTGGGAAGAGCAGAGTAGCTTTTGAGGTGGTTTTCTCAAAAGGTGGGCCTGCATCAGGTTGAAAATTTTTCAAGAGAAGTAATTTGACTCAGAAATTGAAAAATCCAACTAAAAGTAGAGATTTGTATTGCTTATATTTAATAGAATGCATTGGATTCAGGTATTCGATGTCCTAGGCATACAGAGATTTTTTGTCCTTGGTGATTGTACCAAAAGCAAGGTTTCTAGATTACTTCCTTTTAGTGCATCTGAGACAGGAAATCTTTGACGTTATGGATTTTATTGCCCAGTATGTGTCAGGCCCTCTGCCCTGAGTGTTTCCTATTCATGTTTTGTTTTATTGTCAAAAGAGCCATGCAAGGAAGATGCTGTTATACCCATTTTCCGTGTGACGATACTGAAGTGCCAAGAGGTGGTCTGTGCTCTTCGCACTCTCCTCAGCAAAGGTGCTGTGTTTGGAAGTGATTATCCCTTACCTCTCAAAGCCCCAAGGCAAAAAGTTGGTGACACAGACCACTTGATCCTTAAGAAGCAGTAGTAGAGTAGCTAGGAAATTTGCCATTCTTGAAGTGCATAACCACTGGAAAGAAAACCATTTAACCTCTCTGAGTTTTGTTTTTTTTTCATCTGTAAATGGCAGTAGCAGGACAGCCCACATAATTAGGCTGTTATAAAGGTTAAATGAAATAATTATATCAGAGCATTCGATGCAGAGCCAATTTATCTAATTAACTGTTAGTAAAAAAAAAAAAAAGTACATTTCTTATTGAAGTTATTCAGGAAAAGTAGTTAACACATTATATCCTAATGCATTTTTTGGCATGGCTGTCTTCGTGTGTTCCCCGCAGAAAAAGCTGCCATTCTTTGGCTTGATTGAAAGATAGGGAGAACATTGACTTCTTGGCCTGTCACTCCCTGGCCTGACAGATGGTTGACCTGAAGCCAGTCTTTAAGCTTGTCAGAGCAGCCTCTGCAAGCACAACCCTGAAGGACCAGATCTGTTGGGGGGAGATCCGTGTGCAGAAGGGGGATTCGGACATGTGACTGCTATCACTGCTGAAAGAAAACTTTGCCAAATGTTTACTCCACAAGATGACTGCTGGGTGATTTCCCCTTATACACCCAGCAGGAATCCCAGAGCATCCTCATAATATCTGGAAGTCTGGGCCTTCCACTGTGTTCATTACTGACTACCACATGTTTAAAGTTTTGGCAGCTTTGCGAGCGTGAAAGACAAACTCTATATCCCAGACAGTGTGTTGGAAAGAGCATGGATTTTGGATCCCAGTAGCCCAGGATTAAAATCCCAGCTGTGTCACTTAGTTGCTGTCTGGATTTGGAGATTTATTTGCCCTCCTGTAAAAATGAGGATAATAACACCCATCTAACAGAGTAGGTGGGAACTAAGTGGTATAAAGCAGGTAAAGGTGGCACACAGAAAGAGCTCAAAACTGGTAGTGCTGATGGTGATAATTTTTATTTCTCCTAGACGATTTACAAAGACAGGATTTAGTTAAGGCCTTGAGGTAGAAGGGGAGAACGAATCAAGGACTGTTAAAATTATCCAGTGAGGAGGAGCACGTTTGAATACAGCTTTCTTGTGCTTAGGAAGGTCTGAAATCTGGCTGAGTTATTTCTGCGGGGAACATTCTTTCTCCAGAGCAATTCCCAAGGCCCCAGTGTCTGTAGTTGCAGGGTTAGTAGGTTCCCAGCAGGCCTGTCTTTCAGGGGTGACTTCAGCCCCCTCTGAGAGTGAGAGGGCACACAGAGGCCTGGCAAAGTGCTGACCTGTGCTGCCAGCACATCAAAGCTTTCTCCCTCTCTGGGCGGGTGTGGCTCGCATCAAGAACGCAGAGCCACAGTTTGCACAGTTAACAAACAATAACTGTGGGCTCGGAGGCTCTTTAGCAAACTCAACCGATGCCCCGGTCAGTTAGAAACTTGCGTTTAGTTTTTAATACCTCTCAGCTTATGTCATTTACTGCCTTATGAAGGGTATTTATTTGCTAAGGAACTTTAACTGAGCTCCTTAACCACATGGATGTGTTCAGTGTGATCCCTCAGTGAAATAAGACAGTGTCAGTAATAGTGGGTATAATTTTCTTCAGTAGATTTTTCTTTCTTTCAGCTTAATGTTCTCCATACAGAGCTGGCTAAACAGTTGGCAGACACAATGGTTCTACCTATTATACAGTTTCGAGAAAAGGATCTTACAGGTAAAGTAACTGAGTTCAGTGCCATATACTTTAAGAATATTCATTTAATAGTAATTTTTACTGCAGTTATTTCTTTAAGTGTGTGGATCATTGAGAAATGCCCTCTTTTTCAGCTTTTATTAAATCTTCGCTATGTTCTTGGCTCACCTAAAGGAAGTCACAGGCCAATAAGAAAACAGACTTGGAAGCAGACAACTGTAATATTATGTGATGAGGGCAGCAGGACAGAGATGTACAAGGAACAGAAATGGCACACAGAAGGGCGTGATTACCCTTTGAGGGTGAGGTGCCAGGGAAGGCTTCCCAGAGAAGAAGAAGATCTCTGAGCTGGGTTTTGATAAATAAATGTTTACCAAGTAGACAAAGACAGCAAGGCTTATATTACAGGTTCGGGGACATGTGTAAAGGCATGCTGTTCTTGGGGAGCCATGAACACTTTGGAATGTAAGGTGGGAGGCTTGGAGAGGAAAGGACAGAGTGGGGACCATGCTTTATCTGTGCTAGACTCTGGGGGTACAGCTGTGAACCAGGTAGATAGGGTCCCTGTTCTGATGGAGCTCCATTTTAGTGAGTGGGAGTATCTGTGACTAGTTCAGAGAGCCTAGTTGATCTTCTGGATTAATTTTGGTTCTTCAACTAAAATAAAGCTTTAGAATAATTTTATATCACTTGAAATCAAGGTAGTCAAAAACTAAATATAAAAAATAAATAATCTTGAAAAAACTTAGTTGATATTACAAAAGGGAATGCAGATTTTCTAGTCCTTTTGTCCTTTCTTATTTCATTGAAAATATTCATTGCCTAGAGAATAAAGAATTGTATTTTCTAGAACACCGATTATAAAACACTGCAGACCAAAAAAGTCTAAACCTGAGTGCTGAAAGATCTGTTGTTCAGTATAGTACTTCCTGTTTAAAAACAGGAAGTTTAAAACTTTCTTTTTAGGCAGAAAAGATGCAGTAAATGGAAGGCCAAATCTTAAATATGAAGCTTTTTTTCCCCTCACTTTGAGATCCCCTGTGATCATGTCACCTGAAGCCTGTGGGGGAAACAGTAGAACTGGCCTAAACTGTACCCAAGGGCAGAGTGACAGCACTAACACTTGATAAATAAAACTTACTAAATAATATGTCAGCTTGTATAAAGAGAAACCTTGACTGAGCAGGGGTTTTAGTGTTCTTTAGTGTTGCTCATCTGTAATCGCATGTAAAACCCAAACTTAAATGCGGTCATGTGCTGATTATCCAGTAGTAACTGAAAGCCTCATTGAGTGCATTTTTAAAAAAGATTTTCTCTGAATGAAAACATTAGAAATGTGCGGGGATATCATTTAAAAAACAAACTCCGAGTCTTTTAGAAACAAAATAATTACCCCCTAAGACTTGTGTTGTCAGATTGATGTCTTTCAGGTTTGTTTATAGGAACCTAGGATTGAGAATGCCCAGTAGTGTTGGTGATGTGGCCTTTGTTAGTCCAAAAGGGCTCAACTTGTGGATTAGTAGTATTTACCCAAGATGATGATTTTTTTTTTAAGAAAATAAAACTGTCTAGTAGTACTAAAAGGAGAAGCTCTTAGTATCTATGAAAAAAGTTAATCAAGGTATACTTTTCTGCTGACACCAAGACAGAAATTTGAAGTGTTTGGCTTGGGTCATACCTGAGTCAAAATCAGAACCAAATTAGAATCTGGCATCCCCTCTGCTTAGTGGTGTTTTTTGTTTGTTTGTTTTGCTTTTGTTTTTTAACATCTTTATTGGAGTATAATTACTTTACAATGGTATGTTAGTTTCTGCTTTATAACAAAGTGAATCAGCTGTACATATACATATATCCCCATATCTCCTCCCTCTTGCATCTCCCTCCCTCCCACCCTCCCTATCCCACCCCTCTAGGTGGTCACAAAGCACAGAGCTGATCTCCCTGTGCTATGCGGCTGCTTCCCACTAGCTATTTTACATTTGGTAGCGTATATATGTCCATGCCACTCTCTCACTTCATCCCAGCTTACCCTTCCCCCTCCCCATGTCCTCAAGTCCATTCTCTATGTCTGCATCTTTATTCTTGTCCTGACCCTAGGTTCACCAGAACCATTTTTTTTTTTTAGATTCCATATATATGTGTTAGCATACGGTATTTGTTTTTCTCTTTGTGACTTAACTTCACTCTGTATGACAGACTCTGGGTCCATCCACCTCACTACAAATAACTCAATTTCATTTCTTTTTATGGCTGAGTAATATTCCATTGTATGTATGTGCCACATCTTCTTTATCCATTCATCTGTTGATGGACACTTAGGTTGCTTCCATGTCCTGGCTATTGTAAATAGAGCTGCAGTGAACATTGTGGTTCATGACTCTTTTTGAATTATGGTTTTCTCAGGGTATATGCCCAGTAGTGGGAGTGGTGTTTTATTTTACATTTTGTTGCCTTTTTCATTTACCCACCAATATAAGTACATAATCTGAATGAAGACAATACAAGAGTTATTTAGGAAGCTATTTAAAATTGATGAGGAACAAACTCTAAAACTGCTCCAACAGGAAGTAGAAGATGAGAAAGAAATGAAAAATTAAAGAATAGAAAGGCAGAAAGCAGCCCCATATCAGAAAGAGTAAGAAAAATGTGAAGAGAAATTTAAAAGCTGGAGGCAGTTTTGAGACAAATCGAAAAACAATGTAGAAGATGTGAAAATGCTTTGCTCTGTTTGACAAAGTAAAAATGGGTTGTTTTAGAATCGTAGAAAGTGTCACTTCCTTTTAAATATCTCTGTGTTTTTAAATTTTTAACCTTGGACAGTCATTGCTCTCACTAACTTTTTGTTTTTTTGGTCTTAGACTTTGTTAAGCCGTCTTTGTGCATGATGGGTGTGGCACCCACATGGGGTAATATTTATTGGTGTTGGCTTGTTGCAAGTACAGTATACTAGATTGCTTCAGATTTCTTTCATTAAAACAAGCATCCCCAGGCACCAGGACCCGAGGGTGCTGGCGGAGCTTCCCCCCTTCCACGCACATAGCTTTATTTTCTTGGGAAAGCACAGAGCTCTGGGTTAGCATATTTTATTTTTCTTTGCTTTAAGATGTTTCTTTTCTCTTGTTCAGAAGTAAGCACTTTAAAGGATCTTTTTGGACTCGCCAGCAATGGTAAGCATCTTCTCTGTTCTTGGTATGTGAGTTTAGTATGTCTGTGGGAAGAGATGCTGAATGAATGTTCTTGCCTTTCAGCCCATCTAGGTGCTAAAATATCTCTTTATTTTTAGAGCATGACCTCTCAATGGCAAAATATAGCAGGCTTCCTAAAAAAAAGGAGAATGAAAAGGTATGAATACCTGCTTTCCATTTTTCACTTCATTTACTTAAGCTCCTTTTATGTTTCCCTATTGTGAATTTGTGGCATTGAGGGTGTCCTGATGAATTCTTTTTTTCTCCTGTACGTGGATTAAAATTTATTTATTTATTTATTTATTTATTTATTTATTTATTTATTTATTTATTTTTGGCTGCGTTGGGTCTTCGTTGCTGCACACGGGCTTTCTCTAGTTGCAGCGAGCAGGGGCTACTCTTGGTTGTGGTGCATGGGCTTCTCATTGTGGTGGCTTCTCTTTTTGTGGAGTACGGGCTCTAGGCATGCAGGCTTCAGTAATTGCAGCACGCAGGCTCAGTAGTTGTGGCTTGCGGTCTCTGGGGCACAGGCTCAGTAGTTGTGGCACACGGGCTTAGTTGCTCCGCAGCATGTGGGATCTTCCCGGACCAGGGATCGAATCTGTGTCCTCTGCATTGGCAGGCAGTTCTTAACCGTTGTGCCACCAGGGAAGTCCCTGGATTTTTAAAATATTTATTCCAAATCTCATACGTAGACTTCTTCTCTGTTCTAGCTTTTTTCAAACTGGTTTATTAAATGTCAACTTGGAACCATTGTAAAATGATAATCACATAATGATTCTAACTTAAGCTTGATAGCTCATATGGTTATTTGACACACATATACTTGGGCACTTGAACTCCTTGCCCTGATTTTTTAACTCATGCTCTCTAGCTTTTTAGCTGCTATAGATAATATCAAATATTTTCAGGCATATAGCTTTTACTTCTGTTCCATGATTTCCTGGGAGTACAATCTTATGAGTGAACCAAAATATTTATGGCTTTGAATGCATGCTGCCATATTGTTTTCCTAAAGGATTGTAGCTCTTTGTAGTGCTACCAGCAGAAAGTATTGTCTTCACCCCAGTGCAGCCTCACAAGCGCTGAGATGCCATTAATTTGGTATTTTTAATTTGGATTTTTAAAAAACTTGAGGTGGAATCTCATCTGTTTTTTATTTGTCACAAAAATTGTTCTAATGAATAAACAAACATGTTTTGAAGTTGCATGCTCTTACAGAATTGCCACTTGCTTTGGACAACTTGATGTTTGTTTTCCTTTCCCCTTTTAACCAGGTGAAGACTGAAATTGTAAAGGAGGTGGCAGCTGCCCGGCGGAAACAGCACCTTTCATCCCTTCAGTACTACTGTGCTCTCAACGCGCTGCAGTACAGAAAGCGAGTGGCCATGATGGAGCCCATGCTAGGCTTTGCCCACGGACAGGTAGGGTGATCCCTTTCCCTGAGGCGTCAGACCTAAGCCAGCTGTGGAGAACAGCATGGCATTCTGCTGACGTAGCCCTTAGGAGATACTGAAGCATCATCAGAGAAGGAAACACAGGTGCACAGCCTCCCTGGAAATTTCTGAGATCCAGCACTTGGAGAGCTTCCAGAGGGGCTGGGTCATCATTAGTTGGACTTACTAGGCTATATGTGCAGGAAATGATGGCTTTGATCCCAAGACTCCTATGGGGAGGAGCTGGCATGACCCTTTGTGTCGGATTCAAATGAAAGCCAGGCCTGGTCCAGTTTTCTGAGAAGCAGCTGGCTCCCAGGTTGGTGGAGCTAGGCCTACAACCCAGGACTCCGCACGATCCTTTGCTGCTCGGTGTGGTAAGGGTCACCCTCAGCTGGGCTCTTCTTTAAAGATACGTTGCTGAGGTTATTGCTGGCACCTTGGCATCTGGGGCGTGGGGAAATGTTGTCACTGCCTGATGAAGTCTCTGTAGAATAATTATCCGGCTTCTTCCTCCCATTTTGTGGGCTACTGAACATTTGTTTGCAGGGAGGCTCCAGTTTTGGGGATGGGCCCTTGACCGTGCAGCACTAGCCCTCACCCTCCATCCCTGCCCTGCTTTAGCCCCACTTAGGTTGACTCCAAAACCTCACTTGGGCATGTGAGAAACACAGCTGGGAACCTTCTGTCAGTTGACAATCTAGGAACAGAAAGGAATGTGAGGAAGCAAAATGTTGAGAAGAAAAAAAGCAACTTAAAAAAACCCACATGTGAGCATCTATTTTTTTTTAAATACATTAAAAAAATACATATATTTCGAAAGAATACAATATCAGTTTCATTCAGGGAAAAGGAGAACAAGAGAGGATCTTTAAACATCTAAGGTCAGCTGTCTGTCTTCTTCATCTGGTTATTTTATTGTTGCGGGATAGGGACACTAAGGTCAGCTGGGTGTCTTTAGAGGTCGTATTGAACTAGAGCAGTAAAACCTTTCTGTGTCAGCTGAGTAAAGCTGGATGAAACCAAAAACTAGCCCTGTGCAGCTGTGGGCTGCAGTCCTCAGCAAAGCCTTGGGAGCTTCCCCCGCTTCCTCATCATGGGCACTGTGTCCACACGTGTATACTCGCTCCCTCTCTGTCACCCTCCCCTCTCCCCCTGCCCTCGTCCTGGCTTTGGTAGAGAAGGCCAGTACTCCTGTGCTCTCTCTGATTAATACCTCCTCTCGCATCTGTCCTCCTTGATTGACATTTCTTGCCTTTGAAGCCGTAATTCCTGCTCAGTTAGAGACCCTGAGTCAGGGAGGGACCTGGACTCAGCATCTCAGAAAGATGAACTGCTCCAGGCCTGATGGATCAGTGCTTGGGGAGCTTGGTTGTTTAGAGGAGGGTCTTCACAAGTCCTAAAAGATGGGTTTGATACTGGCTGGTTTCACTCGCTTCCATGGCCAAGGACTCCACCACTTCTCCCAGCCTGGACACAGTGGGGAGGACAAGACATTGGGTGCAGTGTAGCCCCCGTGCCTAGGAAGTCAGAACAGAGCACACCGTCATCGTTGGGTGGTGACAGTGTCATTTTTGAGGACCGAGGATGGCACGTTTCATTTTTCATATGAAAAGTGTGCAGATTTCAAGACCAGAAGAGCAGATAAAAGTCTCACCCTGCAGACTTTTTAATCCTGATGAAAACTATCATTCCTTCCGAAAGACCAGGTTGTTGTCTGACACCGTGAAGCTTTGGGATGACGCTAAAGCATGTGCTGTCCCACTGCCTCATCAGCCCTCTGGAACCAATGCCCACTGAGCATCTGCTTCGTTAGTTGATGGTCCTAGGACCATAGTACGTCCTACTGTTCACAAAGGGCCACGAGCTTAGGTCTTTGGATGATGTTGCACTGAATGAGACTTCTCAGCACCACCCACCTTAGTGGAGGTGGTTTGACTCCATTCCTTCCTTCCGTGGCCCTCATTAAAGAGGTTTCCAATTAGACCATGATTCAGTCCTCAGGCCTGCATACAAACTGAGGTTTTGTTATCTGTGTACAGGTTCATGAGAACACAAAAATGAACTCTAGTGTCATATTTACAGGGTAAGTACTACATAATGTGGCTGTAGAAGCCAGTGTCGTATCCCTTCCTTCCATCCGTTCATTCATCAGGGTTTTTTTAGGGATTGCATGAGCCCCTGCCCTAGGCATTTACAGAGTAGTAGAGGAGCTAAGACAAGGACTTAGAGTATAAACTCCAAGGAGTTCAGGGAGGGGAAGGGGAGAAGAAGCCACCTTGATGTTGTGCACTTAGAAATGTAGAATGCTTGTTTAACAGACCTTGATAGTCAACATTTCAGGGACTCAGGTTGGCATTTACAGTGTTGATCTCTGTATGGTTCAAAGATCATGGGGCCAGAACATCTCCCTGCAGGTATACCTTGCATTAGGATAATCATGATCATCGTGTTTCTGTACTGTGAAAACTAAGTACGTTGGTGTACATACTTCCCCAGGGTGTCTGGGGAGCCAGGTGTAAGGAGTCAGATGGTGCTGATGACAGCTACTAGCCTTCTAGAGGTGAGAGGTCGATCTCCATGCCCACCACCCAGGGCCAGGGCTGCTTCCAGATCAGAACGCTGGGGAGCAGCAGGGGCCTTGTCCCCTGTGTCCAGCACCTGTGCAGCCCTGCTGTGTCCTTCTCATACACAGTCATTTTAAGTTGATGTCGGGGTTGGAAGAGCCTTTTAAGGATCTTCTGCCCCGTCTTCCCTCTGTTTACTGTCTAGAATTCACACAGGAAAGAGGCTGCTGATGAGAATATCAAAATAATTATCAGTAGTAATTACAGATGAGGTGGTACGTACCAAGCACTTATATTATCCCTGGTCTTTACTGCCTTGCAGCAAGTTAGGAGGCTTCACCCTCCTCCCTCTACAGACACACCAGGGGCTTTGGGAGTCAATCTCAGCCAGTGAGGTGGGGCTCAGCAGAGAGGCAGCAAGTGCTGCCAGCGAGGAGGGGCCAGCCAGTGTCTGCTGCCCCTGTGCTGTTAGTCTCACATGTCATGAGTTCATCGATCACCTTTCTTAGACAATTTTCAGAATATCATAATTATATCTTTCAGATTAACTTTTTTAAGAAGGGAGCAGAGATGTTTTCCCGAAGTATGGACAGCTTCTTATCCTCCGTTGCAGACATGGTTCAAAGGTAATGCTGCGCTCCGGTTTGCATCTCATGTGCCTTTTGTCTCTCCTGCTGAATCAGTCTCTCTGGGAGGTGGGGGGAGGGCCCCAGAGAGCCCCCTGCCCCCTCCACTCCACGAACGCTCAGAACAGCGCCCTCTTCTTAGCTGCTGCTCTTTGTGTGGTAGAAAAGTCATGATTTCTGCAGTTCTTGACCCGTGTGGAGCCAGAGTCCTATCTCCTACATTAAAAGACTAAATAAAAGATTATAACGTCCACAGGAGTACTTTCCCATTAAGTCCAAGTTCCTATTCTTAGGATCTCCTTTTGTTAAGATTCACGTTTCGCATGCTATAAGCCTATGAGTCCAGTTTAGAAGAGATGCTTGCTTTTTTCTTTGAGAGCTAATGGGGTTAGTGGCCAGAAGTGCTGCAGCTTTTCAGGACACTTAACATCACATTCATTTATAATAGATAAATAAGGCCTTAAGCCTTTTTTTTTTTAATTAATTTAACAAACTGCAGTTCAGCCTTGCAAATGTTTATTTTTAACAAACACAGTGTCATCTCTGCAGACTGTCCTGACCGCGTTTAATTAAGGCTGGGGCTGCCCTGAGTCTCCTTGCTTCCCGTCATCAGCGTCTGCGGTAGTGAGCTCGCTAGAGGCGCCCAGGCACCGCCAGCACCAGGCTTACTTAGTTCACAGCGCAGACGTGTGGTTCCTTGAACACTCCTCATGATTCCTGGAGTATAGAAATAATGTCTCTCTGTGTACACGTGTGTTGTTGATAGGTAAATATACAAAACAAGTATAAGTATAGGATTTTGTGTGGAAAAATGAAGAGAAAGTTGTTCATTTTCTTGAGGATGTTGCATTCCAAAATACCTTAAGGCCAAGCAGTAAATTTATTTAGACAGAAGTCTCCGTAAAATGCTGAAGATAAAGAATGAATCCCAAGGAAAACCAGTGCTGAGCGTCATACAGGCACGAGGGGAGAGTTGTGCTTTAGGAAAGCATATATTCCTTCCTGAAAGCCCCTGAGCTGTTTTCTTCCTGATCGTTGGATGCAGGTTAGATTTATAATTATGCTAGAAAGCAATTTGTGAAATCCGAGCTCAGTTTCCTGCCTTTTAATTTGATTGTCAGCCCCTGGAGGGTTAGGAGAAAATGAGAGAAGGGAGCCTATTAAATTGTCATTTAAAAACCCTCTCCCTTGTCTCTCACTGTCTTTCTCTTACCTTCCTTAACTCTCAGAATCCCATGGTTTTCTGTTTCTGAGAGAGCTGCTTGTGCTTCACACTTTTCATGTACTAGATTTTTTTATTAACTGGTGGCAGGACATTCGTGCCCATTTCCGAGATGCTGCAGTGTGTATCTTTCCACACATCCTGCAGCCTGTGTCCTCTCTCCTTGTCAGTGTCTCTCTGAGCCGTTACTAGGCCACCAAAGTGCAGCACCAGCTGTTCCCACAGTTTTGTGACTGGGCGTTGAAAGCCCCGGCCACACAGCCTGCTCCCGAGGGCCGGGTCTAGTTCTGTGAGTCGTGCTTCTGCTACCTGACCAGGCACAGCTTGTTACAGGGGCAGCAGGCAGGGCTCCCAGTGGAACCTGGGAGCACAGGAACCTCCCGGTTCAAACAGCTGAAGCATTCAGCTAAGAATTCTAGTTTTCCTATCCCTTACGTTGTATCCTGGTGAGTAGATAAATACTGCTGCACCTCTGCCAGTAGGAGGGGTCTTGCTGCCACATTGCTGGGCATCAGCAGCCAGCCAGCCCGAGTGGCCAAGGAACCACGTCTAGTGGTGGCTCTGGGCTCCGCAGTCCTTCCCCGGGAGGTGGATGCCTGGTCTCGCTGCGTCAGGGTGTGAGAGGATTCAGAACCCAGCCTAAACCCAGACGGCTGGCATTTCACACCATCCCACAGTGCCAGGGGCTTTTCTTCCAGTCCCTACTTCACAGTGATACACTTCAGGCTTTTTTCTTGGCATGCACGCGCGCGCGCACACACACACACGCACACACACACACTTTTTTTAATTAAATGTGATTTAAAATAAAAATCTTCGAAGGGAACAATTGAAGGGAGTCACTTTTCTACCCTGCTCTTTGAGTTCTGGGGGCCTCAGATTAGCTCAGAGTTTTTGAGCCTCCCTGTATGGGTCGGGGAGCAGAGGGGGGACATGGTGTCACGTTGGTTCACATGAGGGCTTTTCTGGGGGAGACAATCCTTACCTTTCATCAGATCTTCAAAGAGGCTTCTCACAAAAGCTGAAGGACCTAAGCGGTTCTGTGTACTTTCGGCTCCCTCCATCCACTTCTGTACAGCTTAACTTCTTTTTTTCTCATTCCATTCTCTCAGCCTTGGCAATGACAACCCCATTAAACTAATGAAGTTTGTTGGTGGAGCCCCAGATTGTTCCATTCAAATATCAAAATAGCCAAAATTAACTTGGACTGACCGCTTGCCTCAGGGTTGCATTAAACAAGACACAGGTGGTCTACACTGTGAACCTCTAAGAAGAGCATCTGGAGCACACAAGCCCAACCTCACTCACCTACAGAACGCTTTTGAAAGGAAATGCTGAGGAGCTCACTCTGTAAAACACTAGACTCGCCAGCCCCTAGGCTTCCTCCTGATTTCAGCATTGGAATTTGGTCCTGTCTCCTTTACACAGTGGAGAAGTGGAACAACGCCTCTAGAGTTTGTTTTCTCGGATGGAGGGCCCATTTTGGCAGACTGTGTTTAGGACTATCACCCAGGCTGTCACCCCTGGGTGGGGCAGCTGTTGAGGCCTCACGTTATGGGGAGAAAGGGCAGCTGCTTATTTCAAGCTAAAGCTTCCAGCTTTTCCACGCCTCAGACCATGGGCAGACGGGCCGGCCAGCCTGCACCATCTCAGGGCAGTTGTGTGGCTCTCATATAAGGAAAAGCATTGCTCTTGGCTTTGCTGTTGCACCTTGGTACCACCTCCTGGTCACTTTCCGGTCTCCAGTGGCCGTCCCCACCATTCCTGCCTAAACCGGGGGGTGGGGGCCATGAATGACTGCCGTTTCCTTCTTGCTTTTCCGGCTCTTTCACAGGCTGCCAGCACATGCGGCTCCTGAGGATGGGTTCATCTTCTAAAACTTGCATCAACAAGTCTGAGCCTGGATACCACTGTGTCAACAGAGAAATTATTTAGCTGGGTTCAGGCATTGTCCAGTGGTATTCGTTAACGCTCTGTTTGAAAATAACAGTCATATGAACACTTTTGGTAGCACAGACCGGAGTCCCTGTGATCTCCAGCTTTCAGAGCCTCGGAGGTGGAGCGTCGTGCCCCCCTGTGTGAGGCAGGAAGCCGTGGGGAGGCTCCACCATCTGCTGTGACAAGTGACTGACCTGACACCTTCTGTCTCAAGCATCCAGGTGGAACTGGAAGCGGAAGCGGAGAAGATGCAGGCATCCCAGCAAGAATTACTTTCTCTTGAGGAAGCTGTTTACACTCCAGACTTCGATGTGGCTGCACCCCAGATCAACAGGAACCTCATCCAGAAGGCTGGTTACCTTAATCTTAGAAAGTGAGAGTTCATTGCCTGCCCCTTTTTCTAAAATCTGTGTTCCCTGGGAGTGGCTGAAAAGCACCTGTTAAGTGCCCCATGAGAGGGTGGGGGTGTGTGAGGTTGGGTTAGAGCTCCCGCCACAGCGCCCCTCCTGCCTGGGACATAGGAAGTGTCTGGGCCCAGGTCCCAAACTGCACTGAGAGATGGGGCTTGAAACAGTCATGTGAGTAAGAACCCAGTCAGTGCGTAGACTCCCAAGACACCACAGGCCGCCCCTCCCTGGTCACCATGGCCACTTGACATAGACTGCTCTTAACTCTTATCATCCTAGACCTTTGAGACCCTTCCCCAGACCCCTGATGGGTGAGAGCAGTGTGCCGGTGATGCAGCACTGAGGCCAGAGTCTGAGGGCCAGGAAGCTTCCAGAATCATCTAGGTTCATATAGACTGAACCCCATGTTTAACCCTCAGGTTTCAGATGTTCACTATGAATTAAAGAGGTGCCCAGGTTTGACTGTGCCTGAGAGCAGGTGGGGTTGTTGTCAGGTGCGGTGGTGAGCTCTGACTTTGGTCAGACGTCCTGGCCCAGCTGGGCCCCGCTGCCCCGGCATTTCATCTGTAAAATAGAGCTGAAGATTGCACCTACTTCATAAAGTTGTCACGAAGATTGAGTGAGGTAATTCCTAGCAGGTATAAGTGCTCAAACGTTAGCTGTTACCACTTTTGGAAATTGTAATAATTGAGGCAGGAAACCTAGTGCCCCATACATAGTTGCTACTCAGTAAATACCGAATCAAATAAATATATTTGATATCCCCCAAATGGAGGATGTGTGAAGAGGAATTGTCGGCTGTTTTCTTACCAGGTTAGAGCCTTTCAAAGGTCTGTAAAGCTCGTTGAGATCACAAGCCAGAGGTCTCCTTTAGTTCTGTACAGATAGAAAACTCCACAAGGTTCTGGTTTTATTTGCCAGGAACTAGATTTCTCTCTTGTAAACAGCCCACAGAAGAAGCATAACATCTAGCTGGAGCAAAACCCAATCTGGTATAAAGTGCCCAGGATTCTGGGGTGTGCGCTGTGGCCGGGGTAACCCTGGTGACTCTTAACTCGACTTAGAGCAGTTCAGCTCTGTCTTAGAGAAATGATCTTCAAGGTTTTCAGTTCCTGATGGTGTTGGACTAATTCTGTTTCCAGATCCCGGCTTTAGAAGCCAGAGACTGGCTGCAGGGGGGTGGGCACCCCCTGCCCCCACCCTGGAGTTGGCTGTGGACCAGCCTTTCCCATCTGAGCAGAGCCCATCACCTCCCAGCTCGTTCAAGCTAACCTGTGCCTCTCCTGCTACTCTTTGCACTTGAATTGTTTTCAGAGAAGTTTTGCTTTAATGTAAAGCAACACTATTTCTAAGATGCTACCAATACCCGTAAAGAGGCAGCAAGACTGAGGTGCCTCATGCTTCCTAGTACTAATGAGCTTTTCACAACACAATTCTTGCAGTAAAACAGGGCTGGTCACCACCACCTGGGAGAGACTCTACTTCTTCACCCAAGGCGGGAATCTCATGTGTCAGCCCAGGGGCGCCGTGGCCGGAGGCTTGATCCAGGACCTGGACAACTGCTCAGTGATGGCGGTGGACTGTGAAGACCGACGATACTGCTTCCAGATCACCACTCCCAATGGAAAAGCGTAGGCCACACGGGTTTTATGTGGGAGGAAACAGGTGCAGTGACCCCACTTCTGCCAAGGGCCTCCTAGGTCACTCCTCTGTGCCAGCCCTCCACGGGGGAGGCCCCGTTCTGGGTGCTGTTGACCTTTCGGGAGGGTGGTTTTATGTCCTCTTTAAGCAAGCACACAGGACCATATGGAATCCAGCCTGCCTTATCTAAGAAGTCCCAGAGAGGATTTGTCTGTGGCTGTGGAGAAGAGGTGACCTCCATGTGTAAGACGGTGACAGGAGCTGTCTGTCAGCGGAGACTCAGAGAGAGGGGTGGGGCCGTAGCCGCTCCTTGTCTATTCTAGACAAGCCTTTGTGTCCACATCACGGGGTCGGGGGGCTGAGGGGGAGAGTGGGTGCTTGCCCGAGGAGTCCGCGTCCCCAGCTGACACAGGAGATGTGAACAGGACATGCCACTGCAGCAGAGTTATTCGTCAGCACTCTGTCCCCACATCTGCCGTGCACCTCGGGCCCAGGAGAGGCCATGTTTGCAGAATGGCAGCCGTGTATCATCCCAGTAGATCCCATCCCAGTGGGACCCCCCTCTCACTTAGAGCAGTGGTTTCAAACTGCCCCAAGGAGTTTGGAGCCCCATGAATTGCTCCAGGCTTCACCTGCTTCGGGGAGAGGAGTGGCCCCGTTCTCAGTCAGAGCTGCTCTGCTTGCATTTGCTTTCTCTGTTGGGCTTCTGAGTTGAGATTTTATTTAAACAATAGCATGGGGAGGGGGCAGCGTTGGTATGATGTAGACCATCTCTTCTCCCAGAATGGCAGAGCATTTTTAGACATCATCCTTCCTCTCTGGGTGATGGTAAATGACCTGGGAATGAAGCTTCTGGATTCTAGTCACAGTCCCAGGCAGTTACTTAACTCCTCTGGGCCTTGGTTCCCTCAGATAAGAAATAGGGATAAAATCCATGTTCCCCACCTCCCACAGATGAGATGAGGAACAAAGGGACTGGCAGGTGTGGAGTCCCTTTAAGGGTGACGCCTTCACAGAAGTACAGCAGAATTATTTGTATCTTATTCCTGGCCCGCTGCATGCAGATGTGCAGTCACTGAGGTCCAGGAAGCACTTACTTAGGTGTACTTTATTTCAGGGGAATAATCCTCCAGGCAGAAAGCAGAAAGGAAAACGAAGAGGTAAAAGTTTTGTTTGTTTCACTTCTGTTCTAGTATAGTGGGTGACTTTGGGATTCAGCAGGTTTTTTTAATGTCATCTACAGTGGATATGTGCAATAAACAACATCTCCAGACAGATCTACCTGACTGACAACCCAGAGGTAATTCACAGCTGCCCTACATGCATCTCAGCTCTTTTCTCAATGTGAAAGGTAAGCGTCCACCTCTTGGAACTGAACCTGTCTTCCTCTGGATTTGTAGGCAGTCGCCATCAAGTTGAATCAGACGGCTCTCCAAGCAGTGACTCCAATTACAAGTTTTGCAAAAAAACAAGAAAGCGCTTGCCCCAGGTAACTAAAGGACAGAAAAAAACTAGCTTTTGTGGATCCAAACTGTGTATTAGGGATTTCACCTGTACTAGGAATTTCATCTTTACAGCAGCGTGGTGTTCAGCCCTGTTGTACAGAAGCAGTAACTGACCAGGAAAGGGTAAATACTTTGCCCATGTTCACAGCACAAATGAGGGGCTGAGTCAGAATTCAAAGCTGTCTGCTTTCAATGCCCACCTCCTTCCCCTGGACCATGCAGCTGCAGCCTGAGCACACAGGACACACACTGAGTATCCTGCGAGTCAGGAGTTCTCCCCACATTTCGTATCAGCATCAACAAAATTATGGAACCAAAACAAAATTTTTTTAAATAAGGAAGAAAATCACCTTTTATGTGTCTATGTTATGGTGCAGCCCTTATCATATGTGCATTTATTTCACATATATATTTTTCATATTTTCACATTTTTCATAATTGTTCCTTTACACACTATTGCATCGTTTGTTATTATTGACTATTTGAATATTTAGTTTGCTTCTCCTTCCTTTGTTTGCTGTTGTCGTTTACAGTGAGGATTTTCACACATACAGCTTTCCTCTTGTTTTGAATACTGCTTTAGGATTTATTCCAGGAATGCCATCTTAATGGGAGTTTCCATTTGATTAAATAATAGAAGGCTGTATTATCTGTTATGCTAATGAGAGCATGGCATCACAGGGCAAGTTGAAATCCTGCCTGTATTAGGCCTCCATCTTCAGTGGCATGGTAGAGTCCCGTTACATGTTTTACAGATGCTGTCTAATGACTCCAGAAGAAAGTTGTGAGAAAGCTCAGAGTGGTTGGGTAACTTCCCAGGGTCTCAGTGCAGTGCAGTGTGGAGCCAGCGCTCGCACACCCAGCCCTGGGATGCCAGGAGGAACGGCCCGAGAGAAAGCAGAGAACAGGCTGAGTCCGATGGTGAAAGAATTAGGTGCCCTGCTGAGGAGCCACAGGCAGGGGAACAGAACTGCAGGCTTTGACAAGAGGGGAGGCATAGTCAGAACCGGCTGGAAAGACTGCTGGGCGGCACCTTCTGGGAGAGAGCGGATGGGGCGGGAGAAGGAAGGGCAAAGAGGCCCCATGGGATGTCCCTGTGATAGTAGCTGTGAAACAGAACACGGGAACCTGAGCAAAGGGAATAAAAATGGGGACGAGGCAACAAGTCTGAGAACACTCCAGTGCCATAATTTAAGGGTAACAGTTTACACAAAAGTAGCATGCTTACTAAGTGCAGCTTTAAGGAAAGCACTTTATAAATGGAAATGGAAATACAGATCCGGCCAGTGGGGCTAACCTGTGAGCACTGTACTGGGTAAATGTGTCTGTCTTCTCTCTGTAAAGCCACACAAGTGTTAGAGGAACATAGCGAAGAACACTGCACTAGACTTGGAGTTAGGAGACATGGTCTTAATAACAGCTCTGAACACAGCTAGATGTCCTTGAGTGGGTCGTCAGCATTCTGGGCCTCTGTCTCCTCAGCTTTGTGATATAAGACGAGAGAAATCAGACCGCCTCCAAGGCCTCTTCCAGCTCTAAAATGCTCTCTTTCTGGGGTGTAATCAGGTGTGATTGGTTTTCTAAAAAAACAGTCTGGGGCTTCCCTGGTGGCGCAGTGGTTGAGAGTCTGCTTGCCGATGCAGGGGACACGGGTTCATGGCCCGGTCCGGGAAGATCCCACATGCCGCGGAGTGGCTGGGCCCATGAGCCATGGCCGCTGAGCCCGCACGTCTGGAGCCTGTGCTCTGCAACGGGAGAGGCCACAACAGTGAGAGGCCCGCGTACCGCAAAAAAAAAAACAGTCTGCAGCTCAGATTTATTTATTCAGTAACTGATTTTTCTCCTCTGTTCTACAATAGAATAAGTAAGTCACATTCTTAGAAAGGAACCCATAGAAGGGATACAGAAGAATCCCTAGAAAAAAAATGACTGTAGCCAGACAGATGGATCAATGCAAAGATCAGAAGGGTGACAGATGTGGCTGCCAGATGATGGCCCCAGAGCAGTGGAGGGCCGGGGTAGTATCTCTCTTAGGGTCAGCTCATTAGGAATAAAGAGATGTTTTGATGACAGTGGGAGAATGAAGCAGAGAAACTCTGTTCTTGGGAACAAACTGCCGTTCATTTCCAAGCAAATTTCATGTGTGGCCTTCCCTCATTCTGCAGTTACTTATATCTAATATTCATTCATTTATCCAGCTATTCAACAAATGTTTGTTGAGTGTCCAGTATGTGTCCAGGCGCTGAGCTAGATCATGAAACTTAGACTTATAGGAGAAGACAGGCAGAAGGTAAACAAATACTTAGTTAAAATACAGGAAAGCACTATTATGTTAAAGGTGAGGGTGCTGTCAGAGAATAAGGAGGAGGCCTATTTGGGGCCTGTCTGTAGAGATAATTAAATTGAAAAGTAAGAGGTGAGAAGTAGCCTCTCTTGCAAAGAGCCAGAGGTAGAGCATTCCTTATCCCAGCTGTGGAGGCTGAATGGCAGAGAAGAGCTTGGTGTCTTTCAGGAGCTGAAAGGAGACCACTGTAACTAGACAGTGGTCGGCAAAGGGAGGTCATAGAGCAAGACGAGGTTGGGAGGTAGGGGGGCAGGGACACGTCATGAAGGAAGTCAGGGCAGGGGTTTGGGGAGCTCTGGAAGGGTTTTAGAGGTAGGGGTGTGTGTGTGAGAGAGCGAGAGAGATGATCCACTTTACATTTTCCAAGGTCAGCTCCGGCTGCTGTGGAGGACACACAAGGCAGAGCTGGGCAAGCAGGTATCCAGTGAGGAGTCCGTAGCAATAGTCCAGGAGAACACGATGGTGTCTTAAACGGATCGTGGCAGAGGAGATGAAAAGTAGGTGGACTGGGACTTACTTTGAAGGCAGAATCTGTAGGACGTTTGTTATGTGAGATGTGGAGTGGAAAGAAGGGAACAAACAAAGGATGACCACAGTCTGGGTTGAACACCTTGGCAGTTGGTGGCGATAGGACACCACCATGAAGACATGAAGAGTTGGTATCAGTCAGTATCAGGAGTTCGGTTTACGACATAAGTTTGAGACGCTTGTGAGACATTCCAGTGAGTTGTCAAGTAGTCAACTGATATAAGTCTGGAGGGCAAAGAAAATGTCTGGGCTGAGTCTCTGAATTGGGAGCCCATCAGCACGGAAGTGGTGGTAGAAGAGGTCAGCTAGGGAGAGTGTAGAGGGAGGGAAGTGGAGCCTGGGACAGAAGTCTAAAGAGCTCCAACATGTGGATTAGAGGAGGAGCCTGCAAAAAACACTTCAGGAACAGCAGACGAGTAGGAGGAAAACGTGTAACGTGTGGCATCAGCACAAACCAAGAAAGGAGAATTTCAAGGAGGAGAGGTCGATTATGTTAGATGCTTTGGGAGACCAAACAGGATGACGATCCCAAAGTGTCCATTCGAGTTGGTGACATGCAGATCACAGGTGATGCTTTAATTTGCATCACTTCACTCCTCTGTTCAAAGAGTCTTCAGTGGCCGCCTACGTGCAGAGTCAAGTTAGACCTCACCCGATGGTGTTAACAGCCCTCTACAGCCTGGCCCCGTCCTGTCTTCCTTGTGTGATCTCCCCTCATACCCACTGGGGAGCCAAAATCTTGGGACTCGCTTCCTCCCCTGGAAGCTTCTACCCACACCTTCCTCCAGTGCTTCACTTACTATATCATACTCCTCCTCTCTTAAAGACTGGATCATATAGCAGATGTGATTGATTTTGGTTACTGAGGCAGTGTGACACTGAGGGAGAGCGCTGTACTGGCAGTGAGACCTCAGTTCTTAATCTAGCTACTAACCCACCAGATAACTGAGTGCCTTCAGGATTACTACTCAACCTCTCTAGAGGCCTCGGTTTCCTTTTCTGTTAATAACGGAGGTTAAAACTAAGCGTCTCTCCTTGCAGTGACCGTCTACCATTCTGTCTATTGTGCTTGTATCCATTTTCCATTCATTATGCTCATTCATCAGATGATATTATAATAGCTCCATGCAACCTATTTAGTTATTGACATACTTGAGAAATTTGCAATACTGATATACAAAATATCAAATGAATGGAAAGATGTTGAGAGTCTTCTTATGGTTCAAGCAATGTAAGAAATCAAAATACTTTTACATGATTTGCCCCTCAAAGGTTTTTACACTCTAGCTGGGGAGAAAAGATTATAAGCATGAAAGGTTAAATTACAGCATTCTGACACTGGAAGAGAAGAAACATGGAGGCACATGATTAACTACTACAGACCGTGCTCTACTTTTACGTGCCACAGTCTCACAACAGTCCATGTGGGCACAGTGCTAAGCTCAGGAGGCACACAGAGATCCAAGACTGTCCTCAGGGCTTACTGGGAAGAACCACAGGACTGCAGAGGAAGCAGAGGACCAGGCTGGCCTGAAAGGCGATGCGTGGATGAGTGGCGATTCGAGCTGGTGTCTGAAGTGCAGGAGAGAGTGAGTGAACAGCAGACCTGCGATGGAGTTGGAAATGAGAAGCACGTGGGTGTTTGGTGTCGCTCTAGTGGAGGACGCATTAAGGGAGGGGAGAGGGAGACCTTCAGGAGAAAGGACAGCCAGGTGGTTGAATGCTAGGCCAAGGTGTATTATTCATTCAGCTAGCGTTTTTGAGTGCCTACTATGTACCAAGTAATAAATATGATTTAGCTATGTAGCTCCTGCCCTCAAAAACCTGTCTCAAAGGGAGAAAGACACAAACAGGAAATTAACAGGTAATATAATAAGCAGTCTTAACAATGCAGAATGCTGTGCACCAGAACAAGCTATAGGTAATGTGGAGATCTGAGGGATTTTACCCATGGACATGAATGACATTTTACGAAGATTTATTGGTAGAGTGGGTTAAATCTTCTCCTTTATCTACTTGTAAAAGTTACATCAGCATTCAACAAGTATTCATTTGATTGTAAAAGCTTAAGGTTAAAAGGGATTAAAAAAATTTTTTTTTCCTATTTTGTACTCCAGCCAGAACATGAAAAGTTCAGAGGTGGAAAATGACAAGATTGTTCCCAAAGCAGCAGTCATTATACCTGAAGCTGAACAACTAATTGCACCTGGAACACCTATTCAGTTTGACATTGTACTTCCTGCTACAGAATTCCTTGATCAGAACAGAGGGAGCAGGTATGGGCTAAGGGGGGTTATCTCTGGGAGAACTGAAAATAAATTTAATGTCTCATGTCCCTACCCACCTCCAGAGACGATCACCTTCTGACTTAGAGTTCAAGTGTCACGTGTCCCTTTAGCTGAAACCGTCAGGATGTTTGACTCTGGCTATTCCCCTAGGCGTATCAACCCTTTTGGTGAAACTGAGGATGAGACATTTCCAGAAACAGAAGGTAAGTGGCTAGTTCTGTGTACTTATTCTTTCCCCGGCACAAAATGACCAGGGCCATTGAAATAAGATGGGAAGTCATGTTCTAAAGAGCTTTGACTTGAAATTATGATCCACAGATGTGTGTTCTCTGTGCAAACTCACTAGGACACATGCAGTTAGGACCATCCTGGGATAAACACTAAGGGGAGGCTGACGGATTTCCTGCAGCTGTCGTACCATCAGCCACATCCATACCCTTTTTGTAGCTCCTGCAGAGAAATGCTGCCAAATCTAAATCTGCTATAACATTACTGCAAAACAAAGTCCAAGAGGATAAAATCTGGGTGAGTCATAGACATGCTATGTCATTTTAGAAAACCAAAAACACAAATAACTCATTCTTAAATTTGAAGATGACATGAAAAAAAAAGTTATTTAATTTGTTCAGATTCTGATTTTTGTTGTTTGATTTACGTTCTTACAAGATACATAAGAACACACTCAGTAGAGCTGACCATAACCTGCTACTCCAAAGAGCTACACTTCCCAGCCGAGGCAATTTAGAAGTGTTGGCAAGACCTCATTTTAACACAGCCTCTCCTTGACTGAAGCCTGAGAATGTCATTAGAATGAAATGCCACTTATTTAAATTTAAAAGTAGGACTTGAGAACTGGCATTCCTTTCAGCTTTAGGTAAAAAAAAGAAAAAATGACGTTAATAGGCTCTGCATCAAATCTGACTCTCTGCTTATATCTAGCTGACTTCTCACACAGTCCACAGTTTTTTAACTGTCTACACAAAAATCTTTCTAACTTATAAAAACTAGCTTCATATGGGAGTAACCATTTATAACATATCAGTTATATTTTCCTAATAAGTTTTTTTAACCCTTATTTTTTAGGGGCAAGGATACTCATAGGGAGGACAAGTGAAGAAAAAGTAGGCTTCTTAGTTTCAAATGGTGGATAAGTGAGTTACTGTTCTTACAGAAAAAAAAAAAAGATCTTTTAAACCTTCTTCATGATCTGCCAGTTGTGGCTGCTGCTATTCAGTTTGTCAGGTTACGTGCCATTATCAAGAAGCCAATACCGTCAGCTTATTAGCATCAGATAAGCTAATAGTTCTGCAATCTCCGTTAGTTTATGGAATGTCATCCCTGCCCTTCAGTAATAAATGATGTGCATGAATTGAATGAAACCCAGCATCAGGTCTTATCTTCTTCAAATACATTTTTTTCTATAAGAGGACTTTATCAGCGGGCCAAAGTAATGAATGAATTTTCTATTGTCTAGTGGAAAAGCTCTTATTTTCAGAGAAAAGGTAAGATGCATATACTGCCACTTACATGTAGTCAACCTAGAGTTCATGCTAGAAGGATGTTCATGTGGTTTCATTTTATAGATGAAGAAAAAGAGGTGCTTTTCTAGTCTAATGAATAGTTCCAAACAGACAAAATATGGACAATAGGAGATTCAGAGCTTTGGCAATTTGTGGCTTATATAAAAGCAGAGTATTCAGAAGTTTTGGTAGAAAGCCCTCCAGAAAGCAAGGCAAACCCGAGGTCTTCAGCCTGTTCTCAGACCAGCACATGTGCCTCTGGTATGCGCGTCGACAGGCAGGAAGTGAAATGATCCTGAGCAGAAAATGCTCTCTTGCAGATTCTCTTTTGCAACAGATGTTTATAGTTCGGTTTTTGGGATCAATGGCAGTTAAAACAGACAACACTACTGAAGTGATTTACGAAGCAATGAGACAAGTATTGGCTGCTCGGGCTATTCATAATATCTTCCGTATGACAGAATCCCATCTGATGGTCACCAGTCAAGCTCTGAGGTACATTCAGTTTCATTTTCAGATTTTCTTACAGCTTCGACTGATTCCCCTTTGAAAGCACATTTAACCATCTAGAATGTTCATAGTAGAATTGTTTGATTAGATTAAGTAAAGATGCTACTCTTGTTTCTGCTCTGTTTTTTACATTTTGGTTTTATAAGATACATTGGCTATGGCTTCCCTGGTGGCGCAGTGGTTGAGAGTCCGCCTGCCGATGCAGGGGACATGGGTTCGTGCCCCGGTCCGGGAAGATCCCACATGCCGCAGAGCGGCTGGGCCCGTGAGCCATGGCCGCTGAGCCTGCACGTCCGGAGCCTGTGCTCCGCAACGGGAGAGGCCACAGCAGTGAGAGGCCCGGGTACCACAAAAAAAAAAAAAAAAAAATACATTGGCTAGAAGAAGTTCCCTTAAAGACAAGAGCTGATATTTTTAGCAACTGGTATCTTTAGTGGTGAATGAATTCTACCCTGTTGGGCGTAAAGATGCCATCACTCGAGAGTTACTCTCTATCTCAGAGCTTGCAAGTGGAAGGGTTTTTGTTTTTTCTCTTCATCTCTGAGAGTACTATTTATAAAAATTAAAAACTATGAAAACAGCACATGAGCCTGCCTGAGATAACTAGACCACCACAAGGAAAATCTGATTAATATTTGTTGGGCTGAAAATAAAGAAGCCAAGTCATGTTAACTACATGATTTGTGGCCTCAAGTAATCAGATCCGTATGAATGATGGCAAACGACAGTCAAGCTGTGGCTGCCATGGGCATTAAGGCCTGCACTGTACAATACTGTAGCTACATGTAACACTTGAAACTAACTCATCTGAATGGAGAAGTGTTTTAAGTGTAAAACACATACCAAACATTTTAGATCTCAGACTATCCCCCCCAAAAAAGAATGCAAAATAATTTTTAAATTAATAATACGCCTAGCTGGTAATATTTTCAACGTATTAAAGTGTATTAATTTCAGCTGTTTTCACTTTTTTTGATGTGGCTGCTAGAAATTTTTAAATTACATACGAGGCTTACACTAAATTTCTGTGGGACAGCAGCAGTGCTTTAGAGCCTTATTCCTGACCTTGGCATTTATTAGCTGTATGAACTTGAGCAAGTTGCTTAACCTTTGTGCCTCGGTTTCTTCAGCTATAAAATGAAAGCAGCCATATCCACACCCCATAGTATTGTCATGAGGAATAAATGAGTTAATTCATGTAAAACATTTACAGCTGTGATGGGCACATAGAAAGTACTCAGTAAATGGTAGTTTCAAAAAAGTTAATTTAGCACTTCGGCAAAAATCAGAATATAGTTTCTTCCATTTATTAAAATCAGTCCTTTTCATTTGTTATAAACCTTCTACTGAGAATGAGGTTCTTATGAATAAAACCTTATATTTATTTAAAGATTTTCTCCAAGTGTGTCCTGGACCTTTCATAGGCATTGAAAGCTTTCATAAGCTACAAAGCTTATGATAATCTTTCTTGTAATCACCACCAAAAAGATCAGAGTAAATGTATGTAAAAGCAATGTGAAAAACCGTAGTACATCAAGTAACACTATCCCCAAAAGTGCAAAGACAACCCACAGAATGGGAGAAAACATCTGCAAATCATTTATCTAATAAAGGTATAGTATCCAGAATATATAAAGAACTCTCACAAATCAACAAAGAAAAAACCCAGTTAAGAAGTGGATGAAACCCAGTTAAGAAATGGAAGAATGTCTACTTGAGTTGACATTCCTCCAAAGATATATAATTGGCCAACAAGCACATGAAAAGATGCTCAGTGTCATGAGTCACTAGGGCAATGCAAATCAAATTCAGAACCACTTCACACCCACTACGATGGCTATGGATTTTTTTTTTTTTTAAAGAAAGTAACAGGTGTTAGCAAGGATGTGGAGAAATTGGAACCCATTGCTTGTGAGCATATAACATTGTTCAGCCACTGTGGGAAATAATCTGGCAGTTCCTCTATAACTTAAACATAGAATTCCATTCGTGGGTAGATACCCAAAAGAATTGAAAACAAGTGTTCATATAATAGTACTATTCACAATAGCTAAAAGGTAGAAATAATCCAAATGTCCATCAAAAGATGAATAGATAAACAAAATGTGGTATATACATACAGTGGGATATTATTCAGCCTTAAAAAGGAATGAAGTACTGGTACATATTACAACATGGATGAGCCTTTAAAACATTATGCTAATTGAAAGACAGACACAAAAAGCCACATATTGTATGATCATTTATATGAAATATCTAGAATAGGCAAATCTATAGAGACAAAGCAGATTAGTGAGCAGCTGCCAAAAGCTGAGAAGAAAGAATGGGAAGTGACTGCTTTAACAGGTATGGAGTTTCCTTTTGAGGTGCTGAAGATGTTCTGGAACTAGATAGTGGTGATGGTTGTACAATGTTGTGATGTGTTAAATATCAGTAATGGTAAATTTTACCATACACATCCTTGTATGGGAATTCATGTTTTGAGACAATTTAGAAGTCACACAGAAAATCCGATCTTAAGCAAATCCAAAATCCAGGTTACCTGATGTAGACAGCAAACTTAAAAACTCACAAAATATGATATGAATGGTTTAAATCTTTATTTATAGAAAAATTTTACAAAATATTTAAAGTTATCCCAACTTGAGGGAAATTGTTGATGATATAAATTTTAAAAATCATTAAATTCATATTCATTAATAGGGACATAAATAAAAATTTATTTATTTAGCTTTGTAGCTTAAAATTCCATACAAATTTTCTCATTTTCTTAACCACCTCTTTGAAATATGGAGGTTCTTATCCCAATTTTACAAAGCAGTTGAGAGAAATCAGGGTGACTCACACAAGATCATAAAGTAGCCAGGTTGGAATTCAGTTTTAAGCCCTCTGATTATAAACACCATGCTTTAACAAGTATAACTGCATACCTTTCAAATTGTAACCATTTGGGGGGGACAGCTTTATTGAGATATAACTTACATACTGTACAGTTCGCCCCTTTAGAGTGTTTTTTAGTATATTCAGATTTGTGCAGCCATCACCACGAACAGTTTTAGAACATTTTCATCATCCCCCCAAAGAAAACCCATACCTGTTAGTAGTCATTCCCTTCTCCCCTGCAACCTGCTCAGCCCTAGCCACTAATCTTGCTGTTTCTGTAGATTTGCCTATTCTGGACATTTCATATAAACAGAATTATAACCATCTTTTTTTTTTTTTTTCTTTTTTTGCGGTCCGCGGGCCTCTCACTGTTGTGGCCTCTCCCGTTGCGGAGCACAGGCTCCGGACGCGCAGGCTCAGCGGCCATGGCTCACGGGCCCAGCCGCTCCGCAGCATGTGGGATCTTCTCAGACCGGGGCACGAACCCGTGTCCCCTGCATTGGCAGGTGGACTCTCAACCACTGCGCCACCAGGGAAGCCCATAACCATCTTTTTAACAGATTTTTTGCTTTCACTTACGAAACTTACAGCAAATCAATAATAATTTATATACATAATACCATGTGTTAGAAAGTAGAAATATATATATCTATATATAAAATATCTATATATTTATCTATATATAAAATAACAGTAAATTCTCTAATGCAGTTAATTTTCTCAGAGACACTGATGATGCTTAAAATGTTGTTAAAGAATTTATCTAGAATACCTTCTTAAAGTTACTCCTCCTACACCCAAACTGATAGGGAATAGTTTTGTTAAAATCCCTTCACTGTTGTCTCACCTCTACCCCATGTTTTTTAAAAAAAAATTGTTAAACTTAGAAGTATCCATTTATCCAGTACTTTAAGGGAAACAGACTGATAGTAAGTGCTGAGGTGCAGGCTGTACGGAATAAGATCCATCCACACTAGTTTTCTAGAGAATTATAATGCAGCCTTCTTGGATAAGCACTAAAATACTGTGAAATTCTCTATTTGCTATAATCTTCCATTAAAGATACCCTGAGGTTTAACTACACAGGTTCAACAAAGGCAGAAATCATGGCACATGCTCCCTTTGGATCGTCACATGGAGCAATCTCACCTCGCCCTCAACTAGGTCTTATATTTTCATATTTCGAGGGGTTTTGTGTGATTTTATTCTGAACTTGTACAAACTCATCTAAGGATATAATTTTATCCAACATTTGTGATACAGTGAATCTCTTATTAAAATTTCAGGTTGATAGATCCTCAGACTCAAGTAACAAGGGCCAATGTAAGTACCCTCATGCATGCTAATTTTAGTGATTACTCCTTAATTCACCTTTGTAGCCACCTGAAACACAAAGTAGGCACTTAGTAAATTTTATTTGCCAAATTAAATGTCACTAATAAGTGCACTTTTTTCATGACTTTTGCCATGGAGAATGATCTTGTCTGTTTTTTAATTCCAGTTTGTTGTGTGATATTAGGTCTATTCCTATTTTTTTCTAGTTTGAACTCACTAGTGTCACCCAGTTTGCTGCTCATCAAGAAAACAAGAGACTGGTTGGCTTTGTGGTCCGCATGCCCGAATCCACAGGCGGAGAGTCCCTGAGCACATATGTTTTTGAAAGCAACTCCGAAGGCGAAAAGGTCTTGTTATTTTCTTCATCTTAGGATTCCATAATATTTCAGCCCAAAGAAAGATACTTTTTAAAAGGTTATTTTACACAGCCCCCCTGGATATTTAGTTGACTGTTCTTCAGGTCCCCATTGAGTAGTTTAGATAATAATACCTCCTGGTAAGGCCCCACTGGAGGAAAACTGGAGTATAATTTCCTTATGGAAAATACATATCAACCAAAATAGAGTGAATGAAGTTTAATGGTGAAATATAAGTGTTTAGTAGAGCTATCAGGAAATGTTTAAAGCAGTTCCCCTCAAATTTATTCTTTTTTAAAAAATTAAAGCAAAAGTTACAATGGAGAAAATCTATTCTCAGAGAGCAAACCAAGGAAGCAGATGTCAGGAAAGTACATATAAACTGTTCTTTTCTTTAGTATGAAAAACTGCATTCACTATTTAGAATTGATCAAAATGAATCAACCCTTCTTTCAGGAAGTATCTGTTTACCACTGTGTATGAACGTGCAGTGGTTAAATATGGTTAAGAGAGAAAGGAAAAAGGTATCCCGGTAAGAACTTTAATCGATTTAATACCTTCAGTTTTCCCTTAACCTGGATATTCTTTGTACGCACAAACCGGCAACAGGAGACCAGGACAGGTGGAGGCTAGTGTTCAGAGCCCTGTGTGATGAGTCTCCTACAGCCAGGCCCTCTGTCCCCACGCTGACGTGAGCAGACAGTGACATCGTTGTACTGTCATAATCCCATTTCTTTTTGAAATTCTTTATCCTTTTCTGCCTTTGCCAAACACTACTTTTCTTGTCTTTTGCAGATATGTTATGCTATTAATTTGGGAAAAGAAATCATTGAGGTTCAGAAGGTAAGGTGCATTTTAGTGCTGGTTTAACAACAACTCAAAGGGTATCTTTACACTTAGATTTCTCTCAAAAAGAGAAATGATGCTCACTAGGCAGGGTGGCCAGGTTTGGGATCTCCTTTTAGGCTTCTAACGACCGGGCATTTTTGATCAGCTAGTTCCATGGTCACTGGTAACACGCAGAGTTCTTCGGAAGTATCACTGCTGCACCTCCTACTGTTTCATCAATTTTTTTGTTGCTGTTGTTGTTGGCTAGATTTCCTTTCTTTCAAATGAAGCTGGTACAAACCTCGGCATCTACCATGCGCTCTAAGGCCTTCTTCCTCAGAGCGGTCACAGGCCCAGCAACACTGAGACGTTACCTGGACGTTTATTGGAAATGAAGACTCTCAGACCTGTCTATCAGCAGTCTGCAATCTTTCATTTACCCAACTAATTTTTGAGATTAAATTTTGTATAAGAAAAACCCTGGAATTACAGCAGTGAACAGGGGGCTTCTGGTTCAGCTCTGTCCAGAAGAACTTTCTGCAGTAATGGAAAAGATCTATTTAATATGCAGATTGAAATGTGGCTAGTGTGACTAAGGAACTGGATTTTAAATGTTTAATTAATGTAAATAGTAACGTGTATTGAATAGCTAGTGGGTATCATGCTTGTGCAACTCTAATCTATCAGGGAGGGGCAGACAGATCAAGGACTAAGACCAACATAATGAAAAAATGGCAAGCCCTGCAACTTTGTTATTTTATGGTGTAGATCAGAGTTGGCAAACTTTCTGTAAAGGGCCAGATAATAAACCTTTCTCAGCTTACTATCTCTGTTGCCAACTACTCAACTCTGCTGTTGTTAACACAAAAGCTGCCATAGTATGTAAATGAATTGGCATGGCTATGTTCCAGTAAAACTTCATTTATAAAAACAGGTGGTGAGCCAAATGGCCACAGTTTGCCAACTCTTGGTATAGAGTAAAAGGAAAAAAAGGAGTTCAAAGACAAAGAAAGGTCAAAGTTGTGAGGGAAGTTCCTCTCTGGACTCTTTGCAGAAAGATGATTCTGAGTTGGCTACGTAAATGATATTTTGACTGAGAGGTAGAAACTTGGCCTAGTTTCTGGAGGAAGTAATTCAACTGAGGGTTTCTTTAGAGATTCAAGGAGACCCACCTGAAGGCGCACACAGACGAGTCAGAAGGAATGAGGCTAGATTACAGAACATAATGACAGCCAAGCCAAAGGGGTTTTAAGTGCATTTTAAGCATTTTCTTTTCTCCTTCTTAAACTCCCATAACTTCAGGATCCAGAAGCACTGGCTCAATTAATGCTGTCCATACCACTAACCAATGATGGAAAATATGTACTGTTAAACGATCAACCAGATGACAATGATGGAAGTCCAAGTGAAAATAGAGGCGCAGAATCTGAAGCATAACCTTCTTGCGCCTTTGGGTGAAGAGCACCCAGGAAGGAGAGCTACCTCCTTAAGGGTTTTCAACTTCTCTAATACATACAGGCACACCACTTGGTTTCAGAATGCTGACAGCCGCTTGTGGAACGTACTATTGATGCCTTGATACTGAGACTTGGGAGGGAAACAGTAAGAAATGGTTGACAACATACCCATCTACAAATGTTATTTTAGGTGCTTTGGGTAAGTCCTTTTCTTAGATCACATTGTTCAGTGCTCAGAATGAAAGCTATGGAAAAAACGCATTGTTCACTTTATTTCAGTGTCATCTCTTTTCAGTTTCCAGTATCTTTTCAAAAAATGGTAAAAGCCTAGATTTATAATTTGATAAACACTAAATATTTCCTATTAATATAATCTATTTTTGTATTTTACTTAATGAGCTTTAAGTGCCTGTCATTCTGAAAATTGTATATTTATAATCTCGTTTGTCTCATAATTGGACCTAACAGCATTAATTTGTGCAGTTAGGTGATGAGCCCTGTGCATTAAGGCTCGAGCACTAGCAGATGCAGGTCTAGTTTTGGTAATTGTTCAAACATCATGCAATAAAAAGACAAGCAGATGAGTACCACAAAAGATGTTTAGTTTTACAGTGGAACCTTAATGAACCAGCATTCAGAAGTTCATGGTCCTTTAGATACTGTTTTTAGGGGTGGATCACCATGAACAGGGTGCAGCTCTACCAATTCCTGTTTCTTCTGAGCCAGACCCTCCTTAAAGAAGGGACCAATTAACTTTAAAACTCACCTGAAGCACAACTGGCCATGGGGCTTGGTATAAAAGTTCCTGTTTCCACCCTGAACATGTCTGGTTCCAGGCATCCCAGCCCACTAGGAAACAAGTATAATGACCTTTAATTGGTACAGTATGTTTAATTATAACGAAGTTCAACAGAAATATCACTTTCTTTGTAATAAATTAACCTAGCAATAAAAGCTAGCAAATAAAAACTATCTGTTTCTTTTGCTTTTTGTGGTTATTTTCTAGAACATCCCTGAAAAAAAACTAAAGTTGGTTCTGTAGCTTTAACAGTTAATTCCCAAAAGAAAACCAGGACACCATAATGAAATCACAGCAGAGGGGATGTACTATGCAACATGAGTGGAATAACATGATCTCAATGCCAAGCTTTTAAAAGGTGCTGCTCTTAAAATATGGTGGATTAATAAAATAACTTTTGCAACTCAAAATTAGGTTAAAGGGTTTAACTGAGGAATCCACTTCTATAATGTGTGTACCGTCAGAGACACAGTGAGCTAGTCAAAACAGTATGAAATTATACACCATAAAATCTACAGTTCAGTGTTTGTTAACTAATGTCTTATAAATTTCTATATCATAATCATAGTAGATCAGTAAGTTCTGACAGGCTTCAAGAGCCACAGTCCCCTTAATTCTTGCTTAGAATTGTTCAGGATGGGAGAACAACATTGTTAGAAACTACAATCAGTTTAATTAAAATTTTAATAATGTGTGGCCTATGGAAAACAAAAAGACTAAACAGAGCTACCATATGATCCAGCAATCCCACTCCTGGGTATATATCTGGAAAAGATGGAAACTAATTTTAAAAGATACATGCAGCCAGCACTATTTACAACAGCCAAGACACGGAAACAACCCAGGTGCCATCAACAGACAACTGGCTTAAAAAGATATGATATGCATATGTATAAATATACACACACAAACGGAGGTGGAGGAATCAGGCTCCCTGACTTCAGACTATACTACAAAGCTACAGTAATCAAGACAGTGTGGTACTGGCACAAAAACAGAAAGATCAATGGAACAGGATAGAAAGCCCAGAGATAAACCCACGCACATATGGTCAACTTATCTTTGATAAAGGAGGCAGTAATGTACAGTGGAGAAAGGACAGCCTCTTCAATAAGTGGTGTTGGGAAAACTGGACAGGGACATGTAAAAGTATAAGATTAGATCATTCCCTAACACCATACACAAAAATAAGCTCAAAATGGATTAAAGACCTAAATGTAAGGCCAGACACTATCAAACTCTTAGAGGAAAACATAGGCAGAACACTCTATGACATAAATCACAGCAAGATCCTTTTGGACCCACCTCCTAGAGAAATGGAAATAAAAACAAAAATAAACAAATGGGACCTAATGAAACTTCAAAGCTTTTGCACAGCAAAGGAAACCATAAACAAGACCAAAAGACAACCCTCAGAATGGGAGAAAATATTTGCAAATGAAGCAACTGACAAAGGATTAATCTCCAAAATTTATAAGCAGCTCATGCAGCTCAATAGCAAAAAAACAAACAACCCAATCCAAAAATGGGCAGAAGACTTAAATAGGCATTTCTCCAAAGAAGATATACAGACTGCCAACAAACACATGAAAGAATGCTCAACATCATTAATCATTAGAGAAATGCAAATCAAAACTACAATGAGATATCATCTCACACCAGTCAGAATGGCCATCATCAAGAAATCTAGGGCTTCCCTGGTGGCGCAGTGGTTGAGAGTCCGCCTGCCGATGCAGGGGACATGGGTTCGTGCCCCGGTCCGGGAAGATCCCACGTGCCGCGGAGCGGCTGGGCCCGTGAGCCATGGCCGCTGAGCCTGCGCGTCCGGAGCCTGTGCTCCGCAACGGGAGAGGCCACAACAGTGAGAGGCCTGCATAACACACACACACACACACACACAAAAAAGCTAGAAACAATAAATGCTGGAGAGGGTGTGGAGAAAAGGGAACACTCTTGCACTGCTGGTGGGAATGTGAATTGGTACAGCCACTATGGAGAACAGTATGGAGGTTCCTTAAAAAACTAAAAATAGAACTACCATATGACCCAGCAATCCCACTACTAGGCATATACCCTGAGAAAACCATAATTCAAAAAGAGACATGTACCAAAATGTTCATTGCAGCTCTATTCACAATAGCCAGGATATGGAAGCAACCTAAGTGTCCATCATCGGATGAATGGATAAAGAAGATGTGGCACATACATACAATGGAATATTACTCAGCCATAAAAAGAAACGAAACTGAGCTATTTGTAATGAGGTGGATAGACCTAGAGTCTGCCATACAGAGTGAAGTCAGTCAGAAAGAGAAAGACAAATACCGTATGCTAACACATATATGTGGAATTTAAGAAAACAAGTCATGAAGAACCTAGGGGTAAAACGGGAATAAAGACACAGACCTACTTGAGAATGGACTTGAGGATATGGGGAGTGGGAAGGGTAAGCTGTGACAAAGCGAGAGAGAGGCATGGACATATATACACTACCAAACGTAAGGTAGATAGATAGTGGGAAGCAGCCGCAGAGCACAGGGAGATCAGCTCGGTGCTTTGTGACCGCCTGGAAGGGTGGGATGGGGAGGGTGGGAGGGAGGGAGATGCATGAGGGAAGGGATGTGGGAACAGATGTATATGTATGACTGATTCACTTTGTTATAAAGCAGAAACTAATAAAAAATAAATAAATAAATGGAAAAAAAAATAACACACAAACACACACACAATGGAATATTATTTGGCCATAAAGAATGAAATATTGGCATTTGCAGCAACATGGATGGACCCTGATGATATTATACTTAGTGAAGTCAGAGAAAGACAAATATCATATGGTATCACTTATATGTAGAATCTAAAAAATAATATAAATAAATCTATAAACAGAAAAAGACTACGACAAGAAAACAAACTTTACCAAAGGGGAAGGCGGGGTGGGGTAGATAAATTAGGAATATGGGAATAACAAATACTAATATATATATAACTACTAAATGTAAAATAGATAAGCAGCAGGGATTTACTGTATAGCACAGGGAACTATATTCAATATCTTGTAATAACCTATAATGGAAAATAATTTGAAAAAAATATTGATATATATAAATGAATCACTTTGCTGTACACCTGAAACTAGCACAATATTGTAAATCGACTGTATTACCAAAAAAAAAAAAAAAGTGGCTTAACTAAGCCACAAAGCCTGCAAGTCATGAAAAACCAAAAGACTGAAATCCAATACATTAAAACTAACTTCACAGTAAAACACAGAATGAAAACACAAAATTAAATGAGCATATTCAGCAAGCACATATGACCAACAAAAATTAGTATCCAGAATATACAAAATATTCCTACAATTAGTAAGAAAAAGATAAATTGAAAAAAAATAAAAGTCATGAAGGCATTTCATAGAATAAAAAATAAAAAGGGCTCTTAGAAATATGTTCAATCATATAAAAATCAAGGAAATGCAAATTAAAACCACACAGATACCGACTACAGACTGCAGAAATTAAGCTGCTGGTCAGGATGGAACAATGAGGAGTACTCTCACCTGCTGCTGGGATGGGAGAACAGTTCAACATTCTCTCCAAGGAACCTGCAGGGACACCTGGCCCTACCACCTAGGAGATTCACTTGTGACACACTGCAGAAACTCAACACACGCACCCAGAGACGTGTACAATGACGATTACACCAGCACTATTCATAGTATCCCAAATTTGGAAATAACCCAGATCTTACCTACAGACTAAACATCTGTGTATTCATGTAACACAATATGAGAGAAATAAAGCTAAATGAACTATATGGCTACATGCATCAACACTGATGAGCTTTAAAGATGACAATGAATTAAAGTCAGAATACATTTATATCAACTTTACAAAAACATGCAAAACACCATCATACTGTTTTTAAAAATATAGATGGTTGTAACCCCAAAGAAAAGCCCAGTGCACTGTGGTTTCCTCTGCAGTGGAAAGCGGAGCCAAGACCTGAGGAGGAATCATGGGAGCACCTAAGGTGGTAGCAATAAGCTCTTAACCTACCTGGTGGCTACACAAGCATTCTATTTTCATTCACTAAACATACATATTATATACTCTTGTACATACATCATTATCTTTTAATACAATTTTTAAGTTTAGAAAGAGTGGGTGACTTTCAACTTAACTGAAATGTGTTAATGCACATTAAGGCCCTCTGAAAATAAGTGCCATGTAAATGAAAGGTGGGAGGGTGGAAAATGAGATTTTTTTTTGAAGATTTAAGCATGCGTTTTATTTTTAATGGATCTTTCTTTATTGGAGTATAATTGCTTCACTATACTGTTAGTTTTTTCTGTTGCACAACAAAGCGAATCAGCCATATGCACACACAGCCCCTATCTCCTCCCTCAAGCCTCCCTCCCACCCTCCCTATCGCACCCCTCTAGGTCATCACAAAGCACCGAGCTGATCTCCCTGTGCTATGAACCAGCTTCCCGCTAGCCATTCATTTTCCGTTTGGTAGTGTATGTATGTCAGTGCTACCCTCTCACTTTGTCCCAGCTTCCCCTTTCCACTCCCCATGTCCTCAAGTCCATTCTCTAGGTCTACCTCTTTATTCCTGTCCTGCCCCTAGGTTCATCAGAACCATTTTTTTCGATTCCATATATATGTGTTAACATACGGTATTTGTTTTTCTTTCTGACTGACTTCACCCTGTATAGACTCTAGGTCCATCCACCTCACTACAAATAACTCAATTTCGTTTCTTTTTATGGCTGAGTAATATTCCACTGTATATATGTGCCACATCTTCTTTATCCATTCATCTGTTGGTGGACATTTAGGTTGTTTCCATGTCCTGGCTATTGTAAATAGTGCTGCATGAACATTGTGGTACATGTCTCTTTTTCAATTATGGTTTTCTCAGGGTGTATGCCCAGTAGTGGGATTGCTGGGTCATATGGTAGTTCTATTTCTAGTTTTTTTAAGGAATCTCCATACTGTTTTCCATAGTGGCTGTATCAATTTACATTCCCACCAACAGTGCAGGAGGGTTCCCTTTTCACCCACCCTTTCCAGCGTTTATTGTTTCTACATTTTTTTATAATGGCCATTCTGACTGGCATGAGGTAATACCTCATTGTAGTTTTGATTTGCATTTCACTAGTAATAAGTGATGTTGAGCATCTATTCATGTGCCTCTTGGCCATCTGTGTGTCTTCCTTGGTGAAATGTCTATTTAGGTCTTCTGCCCATTTTTTAACTGGATTGTTTGGTTTTTTGATATTGAGCTCCATGAGCTGTTTGTATATTTTGGAGATTAATCCTTTGTCTACTGTTTCATTTGCAAACATTTTCTCCTATTCTGAGGATTGTGTTTTTGTCTTGTTTATGGTTTCTTTTGCTGTGCAAAAGCTTTTAAGTGCCATTTGTTTTTGTTTTTATCTCCATTACTCTAGGAGGTGGATCAAAAAAGATCTTGCTGCAATTTATGTCAAAGAGTGTTCTTCCTATGCTTTCCTCTAAGAGCTTTATAGTGTTCTGGTCTTATATTTAAGTCTTTAATCCATTTGGAATTTACTTTTGTGTATGGTGTTAGGGAGTGTTCTAATTTCATCCTTTTACATGTAGCTGTCCAGTTTTCCCAGCACTGCTTATTGAAGAGGCAGTCTTTTCTCCATTGTATATTCTTGCCTCCTTTGTTGTAAATTAGGTGCCCATATGTGTGTGGGTTTATCTCTGGGCTTTCTATCCTGTAGCATTGATCTATGTTTCTGGTTTTGTGCCAGTACCATACTGTCTTGATTACTGTAGTTTTGCGGTATAGTTTGAAGTCAGGGAGCCTGATTCGTCCAACTTCGTTTTTCTTTCACAAGATTGCTCTGGCTATTTGGGGTGTCTTTTGTGTTTCCATACGAATTGGAAATTTTTTTGTTCTAATTCTGTGAAGAATGCCATTGGTAGTCTGATAGGGATTGCATTGAATCTGTAGATTGCTTTGGGTAGTATAGTCATTTTCACAATATTGATTCTTCCAATCCAAGAACATGGTATATTTCTCCATCTGTTTATGTCATCTTTGATTTCTTTCATCAGCGTTTTATAGTTTTCTGAGTACAAGTCTTTTGCCTCCTTAGGAAGGTTTATTCCTAGGTATTTTATTCTTTTTGTTGCAATGGTAAATGGGAGTGTTTCCTTAATTTCTCTTTGATTTTTCGTTGTTGGTGTATAGAAACGCCAGATTTCTGTGCGTTAAGTTTGTATCCTGCAAGCTTACCAAATTCATTTATTAGTTCTAATAGTTTTCTGGTGGCATCTTTAGGATTGTCTATGTATGGTATCATGTCATGTGCAAACAGTGACAATTCTTCTTTTCCAATTTGTATTCCTTTTTTTCTTCTCTGATTGCTGTGGCTAGGGACTTCCAAACCTATGTTGAATAAGAGGGCGAGAGTGGACATCCTTATCTTGTTCCTGATCTTAGTGGACATGCTTCCAGTTTTTCACCACTGAATATGATGCTTGCTGTGGGTTTGTCATATATGGCCTTTATTATGTTTAGGTTCCCTCTTTGCCCATTTTCTGGAGAGTTTTTATCATAAATGGGTGTTGAATTTTGTCAAAAGCTTTTTCTGCATCTATTGAGATGATCATATGGGTTTTATTCCTTCAATTTGTTAATATAGTGTATCACATTGACTGATTTGCGTATATTGAAGAATCCTTGCATCCCTGGGATAAATAAGCTAGCCTCACCAATTTTCATTTCCCAGCATTGCCTTTGGTTGTTTAGCCACCTGTCAGAACTACCATTAGGGAAGAGCAGGACCTGCCTTACATTGTCAACACTTAGCTGAGCCATTTAAAAAGAAATAGTTTTTATGAGACCAACTCAAATACAGACAGTTTATCTTCAAACTTCAACAGCTAATAATGATATGCCAAGTGTATTTGTGCTTGTAAGAGCAATCATAATAATAGCTAATATTTATAGTAGTTAAGTTTCCTAATAAAGTGCTTTATACAAATTAAATCCTCAAACAATCTATGAGCTATATTATTACACCATTTTATGCCTGAGGAAATGAAGCACAGAAAGGTTAAGTAACCTTGTAAGCAGCAAATCAGGATTCAAATCACAGTCTGGCTCCAGAATCTACGCTTCTAACCACTATGTGCTATATTACTAGCACACAGAGAAAACCAGAGACAAAGCAATCTCCAAATGCTTCTCTCAATACATTAATCTTTGACGATTATTCTGATATTCAGTAATTACATCAACTTAAAAGTTGTATTAGTATTACAGTAATCATTTCAGAATGTGTACAAAAGGTAATAAGGCATTAAAGATGCATTATTACCTTTTGTACACATTCTGAAATGATTACTGTAATACTAATTTTATATAGTTGGTGCTTCTGGGTACAGAAGTGCTAACTTTTTTTCCCTCACGTTAATAACAATGAGGGCATTACCAAAGAATGTATCAATACACACAGATCTTACCTACATTACAGAATGTACAGTCCTTAAAGGTGATCCCAGAATTAAGACATCAGATCTGCACTGATTGGGAGATAAATTTCATCTACTTTCCTGAGTATGTCTCCACTGATAGGAACAACCGGTGCTATCCAATAAACTAGGTGGTAAAGAAGAACCAAACTATTACAATAGAGGGAAATATCCATATACTTGTCCAAATCGACCTTTCATACAGTATATAAGAACTTTTTGTATAAACCAAACTCTCCTTTTGCTATCACCATCTCTGAGTTCACTGCATAGTCCTATGACTTCACGTAATCTCTATAGACCCACTTATTCTGGATTCCTTTTTTAAAACTGAAGTCTTTGACAACCTGTTAAATTGTTCTAACATCAAAAAACTGTAGCATTAAATCTCTCTTAAGAAAAGGTATACCAACAGTCTGAAACTTCTGCACCTTAAGCTGGAAGAAGAACTAAAATTATTAAAATTGGTTAAAGTCTACCTTTTACGTTTGGCCAATCCAACATAAAAGAGGAACGTGACAATGTATGTGATGGTATTGTCTCATCTTTCCCACAGCCTTACAAACTTTCCTCCTCAGAAGAGAAGGAGCAGCAATCAGACTTTCTGAGCAAGAACATTTTCTCCAGCTAGTATTTAAAAGGCTCTCCTTTATTATGATTGTTTCAGTTCAAGTCATGACTGCAAATGGCACTACAGCATTGCAAACTAATGATCCCTTCCCAGGATTAGGATTTAAAATTAAACATTCATGTGGGTTCTTTTATTTGAAAATAGCAAGCAATAGAAAGATTAAGAATATAAAAAGGAAAGAAAACAAAAAGTCCACCTGGGATACACAAAGAAGAGCCAGTACCAGTTTTATACTTGAAATTTTGCCTGTGTGCATGGAAGTTATTTTTTTAAAGAGATTCCACACACTATTAGATCAAAGGGAACTCCAAAAAGATCAATATTAAGAACTACTGGTTTAAGACATTCAATTTTGAACATAAACATCCAGAGGAAGTAAATTTTTGAAATTATATTTATTAATGTTCTATTATATCAATGCATATTGTATTCTCTTAGAAGTGGGGAAGAGGAAAGCCCCACTTAACGGAGATAAACTTGCCATCTTTGATAAAATTTAATTAGAACGGACAATGTTATGGTTAGTCCTTAATTCCTGAGAATTTGAACATTAAGTTTTCTGTGAGTTTACAACAAAGGCTCACACTGATTTTTAAACTGCAGTATGTCTGAAAAAAATGAGAAGATTAACATCAATACATTAGCAAGGAAAACCGTCATCTAAACGTCTACATCAACTTAGGTGTAGAACACTGAAGCCCTGTTGCTCTGCACTATTAACAGCACTTAAATATACTTCATCATTTCAGAGATTTGACTTCAAATAAGTGAACTTATTATACCTCATCCAGACTGCAGTGACATTATTTTGAGCTAAAGGCAAAATAATAATCTGTCACATTTTCCTCAGTTGTAGGTATCCATGGAGTCAGCATGTGAACTCTATCTAATATTGATAAAATAATTGACATGTGTGGGGATAATGACAGAGACATCTGATTCTCTTCTATTTAGAATTTCTCTCTCTATTAAAGGAGATGATTTTAGGGAAGTTAGGGAAGAAAAACAGAAAAAACAATACTGTTGCTATGAAATGGTGACCAATTTGATATAATCAAATGCAAGATCATTAATATAAACATTTACAATAATGAAAATATAAATTATTAATTATGCAGCATGCTTTAGGGCCATTTCTACAGTTAGTACATATTACAAATATTAAATGCCTTTAATCCATCCATTGTACATAACTCTGTAAGTCATGTTTACATAATAAACAAAAAACACTTCCTACCTATTCTGTTTCTTCTGAATTTTAACAGTGAAAGTGTTATCTTGAGCTGGGAAAGTTACCCTGACCATGATCAATGAATACAGACAGGGCATTGTACACCTGTTCCAAAAGCCGGAAATCAAACAACAATGTTAGAATTACTTGCAGGATTTACCCAAAGAAATGCTTAATAGGCAAGTGCAATGGAAAAATCAAGTATTTCCTAAAATGATGTTAGTATCACACATAAAGTTTTAAACTTTTTTGTTTTCACTGTAAAGGTATCATTGTATTATATTAAAAGATTATAGGCCATGATTAACCATTTAAATGATATAATCTTTACAAAAATAAAGCTAATAGCTTGCCAGGAACTAAATTTACTCAAAATCTTTCTGTACCTTTTAAATCAGTAAGTGGTTTAGTTTATTAGAACTTTATTCTCACAGTGGTAATTTTTTAAAAGCCTGCACAGTGCTTTATCTGATTTCTTAGATTATACTTGGTTTAAAGAAAAAGTCTGCCCAAACCATCATCAAGACTTCAGTTCAACCTAATGTAGAAGAAACCTGAGTTTGGATGTAGAAATAAGAATTCATTCCATTTTCTCTGCTATCATAATGCCTTCAGCCAAAAGTAAAGCTTCAAGCAGGACTCTATGGCTTTATCTGTATTTTCTTCCCCCTTGAGTATTAAGTAAATCTTAAATTTAAAGCAGTTTTTGGAGGTTAAATGTTCTCAAAGCAATGTAAACTAGTTATAAAATGTCTCACCAGACAGCAGCAGCTCTTGTGAGCCACATGAAATTAACAATGAATCAGTTCACACTGTACAAAAAGGTTACATAACACTTGTGCCTCACCTCTAGTATCAAAACCATCTTCATATATCCCTTTTATAAGAATATTGATATGTATGCTTCATGAATCTCAGGCTCAATTCCTTTTGTTTAAACATTACTGGCTGTATATAGTATATGCATTGAATTCCCAATGACTGAGACAAATATGGATCAAAGACCTATACAAATACAAATTATAAACATTCATGTAGATTACAAGAGGTCTGAGGTGGCAGTTTAGGAATTTAAGTTAACCCTTCTAAAACTTCATTTCAAATAACTGTTCCCAGGCACATCTAGCCAAAGTCCAGACAAAAATGTGATTTTAAAATCTCATTCTCAACCTTTGAAAAGTAGAGCCTTCGGAAGAAGAATGGACTTAACTTTAGAGCACTGCCTTAGAGAGTTGCAGCATCTAAATATTTCCCCGAGATGTGACCCAGGAAACACTTGGTTATTAGCTTATTAACATCCATTTCATATACAATTCTGATGATTTCATAGGGGCAACGCATACCATCAGTATCATTTGACAACAGGATCTGCAGACACAGTGCTGTCGGACAGGTCTCCATTGCTTGTTTTAGTCTCTTCTGGAAGCATGAGTGAAAATAATGGACATATTTATGTTCATTTTAAAAAGTGAATTAAGGAAAAAAAATTAAGAAGGACTAAAAAAACAAAATTAAGGACTATATTGCTAAATTTCAAATTAAGAAAATGCTACATCCACCAAATGTTTCTCTAATATCACAAATTATATGTAGTTTATTTACCTTAATTTTTTAGAAATCTAGGCTAAATATTGCAAATATAATTGTTTTGACTGGTTTGTAATAGTGGTGTAGAATTGTGAGACAGCCAAACTGCATCTGAGGTGGGTTTCACACTGCACATTCCCCCAGCTGGGCCAAGAAACTGTAGTGCTATTACTGATAGAAACATGGTTACAAATTCACATATAAAACTGTCCAGGATGAATAACTTTCCAACTGTATTTACACTTTATTTTTAAATGCAGGTTTTTATTATGACTGTGATAAAATGAATTTCTGCCTTTTGTGCAGAATGTCATATATATATATATATATATATATATACACACACACACACACACACACACACATATATACACTTCATTAACAGAGAAAAACTATTTAATGTTTTCAGCAACTTTGACAACATCTCTGAGCAAACTTCAGCTAAAATAGAGTCCTAAAACAGAACCACCACCCAGCATCAGGCACGTGGGTGACATATATTACCCAAAACCCTAGACAGCTCCTTAAGAACAGCAGTCCAAAGCAAGGAGCTCCACTGAGACTGAAATGTCTGTTTTGTCTTAATGCTTTAGGCCTTAAAGTAAATGGCCAATCCACCTGCAGAATATTCCTAGTTACCTAGGCTGGAGACAAGGTTCTGGCATCACGAAAGGCCTGAGCAGAACGTAAGCAATAACTCAGTTTCTTCACAATTTAGATTATACTGACTCTAATTCTTCCAGATGGCTTCACTAAATATTATTTTTAAATGAACCTAAACATAACATATTTTTTTTTATTTAATAAATATTTAGTATCTTCCAGGTAACAGCCGGCAATCATTCTTCAAGAACACGATTATTATTCAGTCTAGATTCCAAAAATGCCTGCATTTAAGTAATACTGATGGAACATTATCAACAGGGAACAGGGTAACTGATATAAGTGGTCTACCCAAATGAATCACCTCTATTCAGTGTGAAAAACATATTTATTTTAAAATTTAACTGGCAAAATAAGATTAGTAAAAACATCACGTTTTATGAAGTATCTTTTATTCTTGATTTGTGAAATACAAGTAAGAAAAAGGAAAAAGAGCAAACATGAAACCTGTCATGTTGCTGTACCTAGTTTTAAGCTTCCAAAGAGGAAACCTAAGTTACATAATTTCCATAACAGAAAAAAGGAAATATCCGTTCTTCAGGGAAGACAATTGTTGCTAAATTTCAAATTTGAGAGAAATGTACCACGAGGGTCCCTTAAGTATGAAATGCTGAACAATTTACACCCACAAAGAATATAACGGACAGAATCCTCTCCTTAATGACTATCAGCTATTATGGCTCTACTGCTCTCTAATTCTCCAAGGCCTGGCTATGGAGGAGCACAGGAGGCTATTACTGTGACACTAAAATGGCCCTGACTATTTTATGTCTCCTTAATCACCTGTCCCATACATTCAGTCAGTGTCTAGTCATCAGCAGCTCTGACTTAAGCCAACATTTAGTCTCCTCCTCTAATTTGTTCATTCTTATCTGATACAGTTGAAGGGTGAAAGAAAAAACCCTAAACTTGGTAAATTTTTTTTTAATTAAGAGATGAACTGAATAAAGAGTTATCTCAGGATGAATTGCATAAACTATGTTAAATTTCTTTTCAGTTTCACAAATGATCCCCTTAGGCTTTACTTCTTTAAAAAGACATTTCTAGGTCTATATTATTTTTCAAAAAGAAAAGTCTGACTAGATAAAATGGGGTATTCGTGTCTACTACTAAAGACAGATTTATTGGTCTTTCCAAATTTAAGCCACTCACTGACCTTCTTTCTCTTTCTTTTCTTGGTTTTCTTCAGCTGCAGTCTTGTCAGCTCTGAAGAAAATTCTTGCACTGCTCAGTGAGAAACAGAGCAATTCAAATTCCTAAGTAAATTAAAAAAATTAGAAATAAAAGCTGAGAATACTTTAGTAAAACATCAAAATTATATTTAATATCTCATTATTTCTAAAAAGCTCTAGTGAGTGCAAATCACAAACACAGAAACTGAACTGTGTAATCCACCCATTTTTTAAGATATGAGTCAAATGGCTTCCAAATACCATTCATTTAAAAATATACGGGCCGCCCTGGTGGCGCAGTGGTTGGGAGTCCGCCTGCCGATGCAGGGGACACGGGTTCGTGCCCCGGTCTGGGAGGATCCCACGTGCCATGGAGCGGCTGGGCCCGTGAGCCATGGCCGCTGAGCCTGCGCGTCCGGAGCCTGTGCTCCGCAACAGGAGAGGCCACAACAGTGAGAGGCCCGCGTATTCCAAAAAAAATAATAAATAAATAAATAAATAAATAAATAAATAATAAATAAATAAATAATAAATACTCTTATGACCACTATTCATCTCACTTGTTAAAATGGGAGTTTCAATATGATTTATGTTTCTTCAGTGATCAAGAAGTAATGGATATTAAAAAGTCAAAGCAGATCTGACTGTTAACTCTCCTCTACCTGTAGATAAACATCCAGTCGCTTCTGAGTGAGATTCATGGTTTGTAGCAGTTTTTCATCCTGACTAGTTGACTGCACATTCTGTTGCTTAGCAACTGCTCTTATCTCCTTCAGGTACTTCTCTCTAACAGACTGGAACCAGTGAAGTGAGTCAAATTCCTGGTACTGATCCAAAAGCTTCAGAATATAAGCCACACCTAGAAGTCACCGGCAAAACCAAAACAAAATTACAATGTGTAGACAAGTTACATTCTACTCCACCAATAATTCCTAAAATTAAGCTAACCATTTTGAATTAATCCTCTTTCAAATTACATTTTACAGCACAAATGAATAAGTTTAGCAATATGGCTTAATTCCTCCTTAAAAACATATAAAGAACTAAAAAAAAAGGCCAATCAAGAAGAAATAACATGGCTATGAAAATCACCTGGAGATAACATATGGCTGTAAAGGTGGGGAAAAACTTCCACTGCTAAATTGACAACAACTAGGAAGCTACAGGAAACTAAATACAAGATGCTCAAACTGTAAATAAAACCACAAAAACAAAGCCTAAATAATTAGGTCCAACCACTCTAAGTGATTAGCAATACCAAAGGAGCATGAACAACAGTATAAATAATGGTCAATCAGATGACCCAGCCAAAAAATAAACAGTAAACACTGCTCGTGAAAAACAAATCTACAAAGAGCACAAAGCTCTATTCTCAAGCAAACATTTTGAAAAATCCATTGTAAGGTAAACATAAAATTCATGAGAAAACAATTCCACTAAGCTTACCCATGGCAAAGCCATCATCAGTAAAGGCAGCTCCAATTTTATTTTTTTTATTCAATTTCTCCTTGCAACTAATGGAATGCTCTACAAAGTTGAGGGTCTAAAAAGATATAACAACATTAGAGAAACAATTGTGCTAAAAAATCTTCAGTTCCTAAAACAGACGTTTCAAAAATTATAAACAGGATCTCTTCTAAGCTCCTGTCCTTTTGATTTGAAACGTTTCCCTCATATAAATAGCCTCTTGGTGAGGTCATAATCTGTGTAAGTATCTCTTAATGGCTCTTCTTTCCAAGTCCTTTAAATATGAGCACTCCCTCAATCACCACTTAACCCAAGCACAGTGCTTTTGTGTATGGTTCATTCTAAAATATTATGCACATTTAACAAATGAAGGCACTGAGACTTGAATGGTTTAGTAACTTGCCTAAAGTCATACTCTAAATCAAAGTTGTAGTCAGAAAAGTAGGCCTGCTTTACTTAAAAGCTTAAGCACTCTTAAGCATGGCAGTCCTTACTTCTGCCCACCCAATTCATTCTACAGCAGTAGTTCTTACCATATTCTCGGTTTAGAAGGCTTAGTAGTCATTTGGATAAACAAATTCCCCCCCAAAAAAAGCACTTCCCTAAAAGTTTAGCTCCTCTGAAGTACCTTACCTAATCATAGCATTTATTCAACAAATATTTACTGAAACTTAATAATACCAGGCATTATTAAATAATTACAATAAAAAAATGAATACCATCAAAGAGTTCACACTCTATAGAGCAGCACTCCTGGCAATGACAGAAATGCTGTGTATCTACACTGTCCGATACAGTAAGCCACCAGTCACATATGGCCACTGTGCACTTGAAATGTGTATGGTAAAACTTAGGAACTGAACTGAATTTCTTCATAAAATTTCAACTAATTTACATTTAAGTAGCCATTAGGGGCTACAAAAGGATAGCACAGCACTGGGATATAGACAGACCTGTTTAAAAATAATTATGGTACAGTGTGATAAGTACTATAATAGCCTACACTGGAAACAAGATTATCAAGCAAGTTCCACTTTTTTTGCCTGTAAAACTTACTTGGCAATTAATCACATTTCATAAAATCTTTGTCAACTGTTACTTAAATCTTCTTTAGATAGCTCATTTATGTTTGTCTTCTTTCTGGAATTAGATTATAAACTCAAAGACACAAGAAGAGCATCCTATACTTCTCTTCTTTGTAGTGTTCGTAATCCCTCTTGTTTTCTCCATCGCTAACTGAATTCTGACAGCAGAATTCAAACCCATAAATGGTTTGCCATTGCTGTTTACCATGACTTCAAATTAAAGAAAGATGGTGAGAACTCACCATGAGTTAGTAACTACACTATTATCAAAGTATAAGATAGACTCGCCTCCAATCTGACACTTCTATTCATATCTGAAAAGATAATGCCTATCAGGTAACTGTGGACATTTTTGCTACATAACAATTATTATAATAGAGCATTAACAATTAACGTATTAAAAAAAAACAGTAGAAAGGAAAATGTGTGAAGAAAAAAGCTGTCCATAGACCATCAGCTGCTTTCAATGGATAATAATGGTTCTAATATGTTAGAACATATGTGTTAATTCAGGCAGCAACGTAAAAAGTTGTAACTCGATCAAAGTTAGATGTAATCAAAAGCTACATCTGCTCAGTGATATTTAGATTTTAGAGCTATCCATTTATAAATTTTTTAAGAAAGAGCTTTGTTATAGAAACCTCTATAGAAAAATAACTCATATTGCTAATATATACCTCTCTAATCTCTTAACTCCATTTTCCCCACTGCGACAATTGTTTTTATATTGCGATTTTGGTTAACTTGAGCTATTTTTAAGATGCCAACTACAGAATTAGAGCAAAACATACCATATGCTACAACGAGAAAGCACTAAAATTTTAGCTTAGGTGTTCATATTTAACTACCAAAAAGACAGAAGTTGTCCTCAAATAGTATGCTTTTAAGAAATACTTCATATTGTAACTGTCTACATTAATCACTTAAAATGACTGTATGGTATACTTCAGCCCAAAGATATTGTGTGTGTGTGTGTGTGTGTGTGTGTGTGTGTGTGTGTGTGTGTGTGTGTGTGTGTGTGTGTGTGTGTGTGTGTGTGTGTGTGTGTGTGTGTGTGTGTGTGTGTGTAATAGTGTATGCTCAAGTAATTTAAATTACACTAGGATTTCTCTGGCTGTTATGAACAAATAAGAATCTTTCTGAACTATGAATAAGTCTCATTCCACATAGCTAAGAAGTAAAAATTCTAGGCCGCATTCACTGAGACCATATTTAGTTTTATCTACAACCAGAAAGTCAACAATACAGTCTGTTTGCATTTCCTGCTGTAAAAAAAACTGGATCTATTTATTAATACTTTTTCAAAAAATTCATTTTGGGTACTAAAAATACTCACCAGAGGTGGAACAATGATATAGAAATTTCGGAGATGTATATTCTTCGGCCTTCGAAATTCTGGAGCAAAAACATCCACAAGCATTTTGAAATACTCTGTGCCTTCGGCAGAATTTCGTGTGTGATCACTGAGGACTGAATCCAAATGCCTAAAATGCAAAAAAATTATTTACTTGGTTCCTTTCTCAAAAGAAGATGTGGCTTTTAAAATCCACTTCTCATTAGTTTAGATGAGAGCACTCAAAAATGTGAAATATAAGACATCTCTAAGTAAACTTCCTTGGGGTTCAGAATGAACTCATTTTTTTATGGACAGAGGCTAATCAATATGATTTAATTAACTTAGTTCCTAGAACAGAATATGTAGGGCCTCTTGGAACTTTATAGAATTTTGTATTTCTTCTTCTCACAATGAGCCCTGTAGAATTCCATTTCATTGTGAATAAATTCCTTTTCATCTTAAATCTCTTCACTATCACTTCTTCTATACCTCCTTACCTCAACTGAAACCCATCTCCTTTTGAAGAACTTAGCTTCCCACTCAACCTTTAGAAACATTAGCTGCTTTTTCTCCTACATCCCTTATGTACAGCTATTATCACTTTCAAATTATTATTCCCCCACCACTAGACAGTCTTAGAAATCTCTCCTTTGAGACTCACATGATCCAACTATATCCAACTACCCCCTCCTGAAAGCAGGCATCTATAACGGTTTTAACCACTGCTCTACATTTATTTATCTTGGACTATGATACCTACTCCAGTTCTCCTCCATCATTCTGGAAGACTTAATGTCCATTTAGATAATCAATTCGTTATCATAACCTCATAACTCCATGACTTCACCTGCCATGAACTTTCCTTCACTTGATGAGTAAACATTTTGGGTGAGAATACAAAATAGGTACTTGCCATTACATTACATCAGGGGGCCCTATAATGTCAGCATGTCCTGTTACTGGTGATGCTAAGTTTGATCACTTGGTTAAGGTGGAATACATCAGTCTCTCCATTGTGAAGATGTTTTTTTCCCTTTGTGATTAATAATCAATTTCTCAGATAATTTTTTCATAGTGAATGAATACTCTGTTCTCCAAAAATGTTTGAGAACCCACTGACGATTTGTCTCATTTCAAGTATTACAGTCATGGTTGCAAAGCTGTTTTTTTCCCTAAATTTTCTCATCCCTTCTGTATTTACTAGCTGGCTAGCACTGTAAAAAAGAACTTTCCCTCTGCTTCTCCAACTTTTCTTATTATCACTATACTCACGGTTTCTTTCTTAATTCAATGTATTATAAGCAATCTCTACCATTATTCTTTTTGATATTCAAATTGTCTCCACTTTGCCCAGGGGTGCCCCTTCATGCCTGAGTCAATAAGTGTTACAATTATTAATAATATAACTTAGTTTTCTAAAGACTTTCTTAACAGTTCTGCATGCCTCTCTCAAGTTTTAAATTGTTTTTCAAAATCACCATTTACTCAAGTCTGTAGCTCTGCATTGTCCAATAAGATAGTCATTAGCTATTTAAATTTAAATGAAATAAAAATTTTAATTCAGTTCCCTAGTCCCATGAGCCCTATTTCCAGTATTCAACAGCTACATGTGGTAGTGACTGCTGTACTGGACACTGCTGCTCTAGATTACATGAAAGGAAGGACTAGTATTCTAGAAATACTAGTTGGCAAATAGAAATATTTAAAAAGAGTAAAAAGAAATAAATGAAATGAATTTTATTAATGAGATCTGGCATTCTTTTTTAAACACTAAATCCTCAAAATCAGTTATGAACTTTACACTTCAGCACATTTCAATTCGGACTAGCCACATGACAGATGTTCAACAGTCACATGTATTAGAGACCATGGTCTAGAAGATTCCTTTTAGAGAAGTTGGAAAGACATCAGAATACTGTAGTCTTGAAAAAATCATATTTCATCAACTGAGACCATTACTTGCATAGTAAAAACACTGACATATAAGTTTATATATTACCCTCTAGTCCTGTCTTTAACATTTAAATGAACATATACTTTTTAAATCTCCAAATTTAAATTATTCCAAAATTAGATTACCTAGCTGCTTTTAATGTTTCTTCTGCAAGACCTTCTTCTTTTACTAGCTCTTCAAAATTTACAATATCTTCAAGATCAGGTACAAATCTACATAAGAATTTGGGAAGGAATTTATTAAGTTAAATATGTGAAATTGACACAGATATGAAAGCAGTACTGTAAGACTCAATTTTTCAACTGTATCTTTGGAAAGAATTTTGCGTTTCATTTATATTATTAATATCACCACTTTACCATAATTGAATTTTAGATATATGAATAATCAAATTATCCTTAAAAATCATGTAATCTATAGAACCATTCACGAACTGTACCAGTAAATTAACTATATCTTTAAGAGAAATAAAGCTTTTCAATAGTCTGCTGTAGTCTTAAAATTTAGGAAAAAATTTAACTAGTACAACTAATAATTTTCTTCCATACTTGATCTCAAAATATATCAACAGAGGCTTTATAAATGTTTGATAAATGAATGAATGAATCTCAGGAGGCACAATTTTACCAAATTATAGTCAATAAAAATTTACTAACTGCTTGGTGTCTGCAACTGTGAAGAATACAAAACACCTCTCTACAATATTACTTATAAAAAAGACAGATTTAAATGACATAAAATTTCTAAATGGCATAAACAAGGCAAAAATATGTTTGCATCCATACCTAATGGCATTGCTGCTACAATGAAGGCCACCAGATCTTATCATCCGTACATAGCCCATAGCATTACCTTAAAAACCACACAGAAAAAAAATCAGATGTTTATACAAATATCTAAGTTCTAATAATCAGGAATACAGTTATTTATAGCAATTACAAGGTTTCCACTCCTAAGTAGCAAGAGATTTTAATGTATTTTACACTTCAGTTTTTGCTCCATAAAAATAAAACTTACATATTTGTGCACTTAAAATATAAATGTACATATATACATCTATATTAAATATTTTAAAAATAAATGTAACTTGCACTTGTAAAGTCATTAAATGCTGACTACATTTTAAAAAATCAAACACTTTAATGTATTACTATATCAATAATTTCCTCACTCACATTAAGTATGTGTCTGTGTCTCTCACTCTCATACACACACACAGCTACAAGAGATATTCAGAAATCCTTATGTGATGCCTCCCAAACTAATATCTACAATCTGGGCTACTCCTCTAGGCTTTTTTATCCAATGCCTACACCTACATGTCTAAGAGAAGTTTTAATTTAGTAAGTTCAACTCAAACTCAAGATCTTCACCCCCAATTATATTTTCTACCTTAGAAACTGACAATTCTATCCTTCCAGTAGCTCAGGCCAAATGCACTGAAGTCATCCCTGACTCTTTCCTTTCTCTCACACTTTATATCTAATCAATGGGCAAATTATGTTGGCTCTACCTTCAAAATGTAGCCAGAATCCAACCAGTTTTCACCACCTTCACAGCTATCACCCTATTCCAAACCAGCACCATCTCCTGCCTAGAAATGCACTATGCAGTGGCCTCCTGATCTCTCTACTTCCACCTTTAGCGTCCCACCCCTCACAATGTTTCCTTCACATAGCGGCTGGTGGTTCTTTTAAAACTAAGTTGGAGCATTTCATTCCTTTTCTGAAAACTCTACAATAGCTTTCCATCTCAGAATAAAATCCAAATTCCTAACATGGTCATCACAGCCTTGTATGATCTTGCCCCTTGCTGCTGTTCTGATACCATGCCCTACCATTCAGGTCTTCACTAACTCCATTCCAGCCCCTGACTATTTCCCCAAAATGCCAAGCAGACTCAGGCAGTTTACATTTACTGTCGCCTCTTTCTGGTATACTCTTCTCCTAGCTATGCATGCACATGGCTTATTCCTTCATGTTATTTAGGTTCCTGCCCATATGTCACCTCCTTAGAGCTTTCCCTGAATATCACTAAATAGCACTGCCCAGCCCCACTATATCTCCTTACTCAGCACCTATCATTGATACATTATATATCTCTCTGTGTCTCATCCCACTAGAATGCAAGATGCATGATACAGCTTTTGTTTTCTTCACTGCTCTATCCCTAGAGCCAACATTTCCTACTCAAATGAGATGAAATTACTTGGGAGAAAGAATAGACTAAAAGGTAAGAAGCTGTTAACATTTCACAACCATATATTACAGTACTTTACATACATAATCTCATCTGATACCTTTTAAAACCCTCAAGTAGTATTACTGAATCTATTTTAAGGCTTATCTCAATATGAGAGATGATGTTGAAATGTTTCTTTATGCATCTTAGAAAAATCAACCATCTAGTGTGATTGTTTTCCTCCAAATTGTCAAACTGGTATCTGACTGATCGAATGTGCTAGTGAGAAGCAAACAGAGAGTAGCAGTTAAGAGCAAACCTCTGAAGCCAGACTAGTTGGGTTCAAATATGGACTCTGTACTTTTTAGCTATAAAGCCAAGGTCAAGTTATAAACTTTGTGTCTTAGTCTCCACATCTGTTAAATTAAGCTCTAAAGGGGCAAAGACTTTGTTTATTGTCATAGGTATCACCAGCACCTAGGAACACTGTGTTGTCCTCAATAAACCTGTGGAATGAATGAATGGAAATAACATTTACTTCATAACATTGTGAGTTTTACATGCATTAGAACATATAAAGCACTCAGAACAGCCTTGGCACATAGTAAATAAATGCTCAATAAATGTTAATGGTTGTTAATTATTTCAACAGGCAAAGAAGGACTTAGGCAAAAGGACTTCTCACTTTGCTCCCAGCTCTGAGATTCCTTACTCCTTTTCTCAAGAGAGTGAGAGACTCAAAAGCACATTACAATTTTTTATAGGCAGAGGTAAAGAATTTGTATTTCCTAAGGAGAGAATAAAGAATAAAATGCTGGAACAAAGTAAAAAGGATAATATGCGCCAACCGCGGAATACATGCTAGTGGCAACAGAGGTGTCGTTATTTTTTGTGTATTGGGGGAAAATGTGTATTTTGATGTGTATTGGGGGAAAATGACTAGCATACTAACTAAGCTCATGATTTAATGATAATTTTAGTACAAAATTATACTTTTCAAAAATATAAAAACAGGAAATAAATACTACTACAGGCAGTATTCACATGGGGGAAAAAGCTCATATTGGTGTATGAATTAAGTGAAGTTTTAAGCAACACTGCTCCAGAAAAACAGCTCTTAATTTGAGGCCCATGGACTCTGACTTTGAGCATCTGAACTCCAGTATATTATATGCAAAAATATATGTGAACGTGCATATGGGCACTGTTCTGGGAAAAACAAAAATCAATCCAGAGTTTTCATCAGATTCTCAGAAAGGGTTAAAAAATGTTGCTCCAAAAGTTTACAATCTAATATGTCATCAAATATCACTATGAATAAAAAAGTACTTATTTGAAAATACCTCATTATTAAATTGTTTAAAATTAAAAATTTACTAAGGTAAAATTCTCTAAGTTCTTGTACTAATACAAAATAGAAAGGTCTAATATGTAAACCAATTAATTTATAAAACTTAAGCTAGTGCTCACTGACTTTACTACCTAACTAAATGCTTGTAACACCCTTCCCACTAGTAAACTTAAGACCCTTAGAACAAAGGCTATTTGTATTCTCAGCATCTAGAAAAATATCTGGTATAACAGAGCCTTTATAAATGTTTGATAAATGAATGAATGAATCTCAGGAGGCACAATTTTACCAAATTATAGTCAATAAAAATTTACTAACTGCTTGGTGTCTGCAACTGTGAAGAATACAAAACACCTTTGGACTTGGAGCCAAAAAAGCCCCAGCAACACCACTTCTCTCTCTTGAGTTTCTCTTTTTTCATCTTTAAAAACATGACTACATGCCTATCTCAAGGGTTACCGTGCGGATATTACTAAAGATAATATATGTGAAAAGCTCTAGTAAGCATAAAGTTTTTTAATCTAGGATTATTTTTAAACGCAGTTCTTGTTTTTAAATATAGTATTACACATTTCAGAAGACAAGTTCTACTTGTAAGCAGAAGGACAACTCAAGAAATTATATATAAATATGAAATGATGTAGCATAGAAAAATTATTAGTTAACTTTTCACATAAACATTTTAAACCTTTGCGTTTAGGCTTAACTAAAGTCTAAAACAGTGCCTTGAACAGAGTAGGTACCCAATAAATAGTTACCAGTTGACTATTTACCATGAGTATGGCCTTTGAGATGACTTAGTTATTATATTTTTAATTTAACTGAAGAGCTTATCCACAAAAATATTTATATTATTTTATTTATAAATATTTCATTTATTTAAATTAATCCACAATCTCTCAATTATTAAGCACCAACAGTCTAATCATACTTGAAAAACTTTTGGTAAGAAAAGGAAATTATTAGTGGAATAAAGCTGAACTCAGGCACTCACATATTAAGTTTATTCATATGAGATACTTAATATATGAGATAGAGTCTTGGGATTTGTACGTTATTTCCCAACACTTTTACAATAACTTACCAATTTGGCTGATGAGTTGCCTGAACTGATCAAGGTAGCTTTGTCCCTCTGGGGTTATTCCAAGTTTTCTGATGCCTCGATTGAATTTTTCTGCTCTTTCAAAAGGATACTAGAGAGATAATTTGAAGACCACCATTATTAACAAAGACCCCTAAAACATAAAATGCCTACCATGACAATACGACTGTCCTTTCTAATTTTGTATTTCCATGTGCTTAAAAAAAGTCACTGAAGTCTAATGACAAAAAATTTATAGCACAAAACTACCAATATTCAAGGTCAATACAAATTAAATAAGGAGAATAATTATTAATGCCGCCAAATTTAGGTTTTCCACCAACATTATTTGTCTCCCTAGACCCAACTACTCTGTCAGATAGATAAAAGAAATCAATTCCTCCTAGAAACATTTGTTCAGAAATGTGTGACCAAGTTTCCATGGCCTGAGAAGTATCAAGGACTTACAATTTTTCAAGTCTTAGCCAATTAAAAGATTTAGAAAATTACTCATTTTATATTAATAAAAAATGGAAACAATACTTATCCAACAACAGTATTATTATTTATTTCTCTAAACACTAGTAACTTCTGTTCCAATAAAGATGAGTGAATATAATTTTGTACAGATAACTGTAATCTGTAATTTTAATAATTATTTCACCAGAAAGTAATATTTTGCTGCTCTGACACTGAAAAGAACTAACAACTAGTGTATAAAAGGGCTGGAACTAGGTGATGCGTAAGACAGTTCTGGATGCGGCAAATCAAACGTAAGATCCATCTAAGCCTGTTGGTTCTCCATCCACATGGCTATATGCCTCTGTACTGTTACCACTTGCAATTCTTCATTTCACTATGGGAAAACTTAGCCCTGAGGGTGAAGGGAAAATGACATTCTTATAAATTATAGATGGGACTGTCAGTTGGTACAGTATTTTTAGAGTACTTGGCAATATGTATCAGAATTTTAAATACTCATTTTCTTTGCCCTTTTCCTCTTCAAGGAATCTGTCTTTCAAAAATATTTGAACACACAGATAAATGTTCAAAGATGTTATGTGTAGCACCGTTTGTAACACAGAAAAATCACAAAAAAACTAAATATCCACTCAGTAGGAGAAGGTTAAAGGAGTTCCAGTATACATCTTTACTATCAACTCTTTAAAAGAATGAGGTAGACCTATAAGTACTGACATGTGATAAGCACACTGCAAAACAGTATGTTTAGTTTTAGTCCATTTTTGTTAAGGAAAAAAAAAAGCAATATTTGTAATGCACAAATACATGTTTATCACACAGACATCTGGAGGGCATCACATGACACTGTTAACAGTAACTGCCTCCAGAAAATGAAACTGGAAGGAAAGAGAAATGAGGGAGGATATTTAGTTTATGCACTCCATATTGCCTAAATGTTACAAAATGAGTATGTTCTGCTTGTGTATTATTTTAAAATAAAGAAAGGTAACACCTGACTACATTGATCATTTAATTTTTCCTTACACTTTTGTTTACAGTGAATGCAAAGAGTAAGAAACTGCAAGGGAAAATATAGAAAATAGGAAGCCAAATCAAGGAGACGTTATGTGAAAAATAATAAAGAAAAAAAAACCCAAGAGAGTAACTCATAATGAATTTTAGCATAAACATTTGCCATACAGGCAAACCTTGGAGATACTGCAGGTTTGGTTCAAGACCACCACAATTAAGCAAATATCGCAATAAAGTAACATGTATTTTTTGGTTTCCCAGTGCATACAAGAGTTATGTTTACGTTGCACTGCAGTCTATTAAGTGTGCAATACCGTTATGTGTAAAAAAAAATGTACATACCTTAATTTAAAAATACTTTATTACTAAAAAATGCTAACCATCACCTGAAAACACAGGTTTGCCACAAACCAATTTGTAAGAAAGGCAGTATCTGAGAAGCACAATAAAGCAAAGCACAGTAATATAAGGTATGCTTATATACTCAACAGTTGAATCAAACTACCTTAAAAAGAATATGTAAAAATACCTTATGATCATTTTGGTCCTTGATTTCCCTGAAAAACCGAATATCTTTAATCAATCTGGATTTGATATGTTCATCATACATAAATTGGCTAAAAATATAGAACTTCTTTTTCAAAAACTGGTAGGTGAAATTAACCTATAAAATTAAAATTTCAAAAATTGGAGAACGTTATGAAAATTAATTTCAAATCAATATTACTGAATAAAATAATCTAACAAAGTCTAATTCATGTCGGACCTGAAATATTTAAATAAATGAAGGTTTTTTTGCCCAAGTTTGCAGAGCTTTCTAAAAGCTCCCCTTAAATATTTTTATGACACAAAAGGAAAAAAGAAATTTAAAAAATGGAAAATACTTTCATAATAAGACTAAGAGCTATAGTTAGAATCATAAACCAGATTTGACACTCTAGTTTTCAAGTCATAAACCACACTCAGAAGCTTCTATGTTCCACCATTCATAAGATTACTTATTACTAATCTACGTGTCTAAAATGATACTAAAGTAAGAAACATGGTGCTCTTTGACCTTTCCTGAAGGAAGAGAGTAAACACTCAATTACTTATCCGTAAATATTTTGAGCACCTCTTATGTGCAAAGCAATGTGCCTGCTCTCATGCTAGACATGGTCACCATCATGAAGTGTATTTTAAGACAAGTATGTGTTAAATAAACTATTATATCTCAACTGCAATAATTTCTAAAATGAGAAGTATAGGTGTTCTGAGAATGGGTTAAAAGGCCCTGACCTAGACTCAGAAAACACTGAAAAAATAGGATTGGAGGGGCTTCCCTGGTGGCGCAGTGGTTGGGAGTCTGCCTGCTAGTGCAGGGGACACGGGTTCGAGCCCTGGTCTGGGAGGATCCCACATGCCGCGTAACGGCTGGGCCCGTGAGCCACAGCTACTGAGCCTGCGCATCTGGAGCCTGTGCTCCAGCAACAGGAGAGGCCTCGATGGTGAGAGGCCCGCGCACCGCGATGAAGAGTGACCCCCCGCTTGCCACAACTAGAGAAAGCCCTCGCGCAGAAGTGAAGAACCAACATAGCCAAAAATAAATAAATAAACAAATGTGGGTTTAAAAAAATAAAAATAAAAATAAAAACTGGAAATAATAACAGTCCTTTATGTTCTAGGTAAAGGGTATATGGTTATTCATTGTAAAAAAAAAAAATAGGATTGGAGCTGAGATTAAAGTCAAAATAACAAGATTAAATCGGACCTATAGATGAAAGCCTTGTACTAATTTCCATCCCCACCACCCTCAAATATTACTACTTATTTTTGCATATGTATGCCCTTTTTAACAGTCTTCATCACCCAGTTATAGAAATGCATCCTTTCTCAGAACTTTTCTTGTGGCTTAAACATTGCTTTTTCTTGATCTCCTCATTAGCAGTAGTCTTAGAAGTAGTCTCTTCTTTACCCTTTCCATTCCTTTTTTTTCCATACACTTATTTATTCATTCATTCATGGCTGCGCTGGGTCTTTGTTGATGCGCGGGCTCTCTCTAGTTGCGGCGAATGGGGGCTACACTTCGTTGTGGTGCGCAGGCTTCTCATTGTGGTGGCTTCTCTTGTTGCAGAGCACGGGCTCTAGGGCACGTGGGCTTCACTAGCTGTGGCGCACAGGCTTAGTTGCTCCACGGCATGTGGGATCTTCCCGGGCCAGGGCTCGAACCCGTGTCTCCTGCACTAGCAGGCCGATTCTTAAGCACCGCACCACCAGGGAAGCCCATATCCTTTCCATTCTTAAGAGTAGGTAACTCTGCCAGCCCCTGATCTTACTTCTTCTATGCTCACCTCATTATCACCAGACATCAGGAATTTACATTCATTAGTGTGGTTAACTGATTAACAACTGTTTTTCCTGCTAGAGTTATGAGAGCAATTACTATGAGAGTAGGAAATGTCTGTTTTTCTTATCCCAGTGCCCAGCACAGTGCCTGAGACACATAAAACATGAGCATAATTATATCTGTTACATGAATGAGTGTTTGACAGATGAGGTCAAAGAAGAGTTTGATCCTTAAAGGTTCAGAGTTTATTCATCCTGAAAGGCTCAGACATCTCTACATGGATGACTCCTTGTTTTAAATTTGAAACTCTGACTACCTGTGGCCCCTTCCTCTATTGATAACCACTAACACAGAGCTCCAATCACATTACTTATCAGCTCAAATACTTCAATGGCTTCCCCACTACACTAAAATGGTCCCTATGTAACTTTCCAGTCATGTAACTTCTCCCTATTCCCTTACTCCCAAATACGCTTAATAACACTTTACTATTTAAACACTTGCATTCTTCTTTCCTCAAAGAGAAACTGTGGTCTGAAAACCAGGTAAATTTAAAGACTTCTCTTTTTCCACTGAAGGAAACATAGCATATAAGCTCAAATGATTCTCGCAAGTGACTGAATGCCCATTTCTAAGAAGATTCAAGATATTTTTTCAGCAAATTGCTATTTTTATGGATATCAAATAACTAGTAAACGCCCTCCCAAAAAAAGAGCATTACTGATGTTAAATAAACTATCAATGATTTGCTTTCAGAAGCAACTTACAGAGAATATCAAACAATCCACCCAGATATATACTTATGCTGATGTCCTCAAATCTCCAATGTTATTTATAATGATGATCTTAAGATGGTAAAACATTCAAAAGTGCCTTTTTTTTAAAGATTTTTTTTGATGTGGACCATTTTTAAAGTCTTTATTGAATTTGTTACAATACTGCTTCTGTTTTATGTTTTGGGTTTTTTTGGCTGCAAGGCATGTGGCATCTTAGCTCCCTGACCAGGGACCAAACTTGCACCCCCTGCATTGGAAGGTGAAGTCTTAGCCACTGGACCGCCAGGGAAGTCCCTAAAGTGCCTTTTGAATTACAAAGCTTCCATCACATCTAACACAATTTCAGTGACAGACATTTTAATTATACCAAACAGAAAAATGGAGATTAAGGTATAATATAAACAAACAATAATGTATATTTACCAGAATATTTTATGAAAAAAAACTACTTTTCAAACTAATAAATTCAACAGGGGTCTACTACCCACACAACCTCCCTCCCAGAAGGTTCTTACTGTTGTATTCATGATTCCTGTGCCATGTGTTCGAATTGAATTAGCAATATGCCGAATGTTAATAGTGTTCAAATGTTTGTTATTGCTTGTTCGTTCAATAAAAATCTGTAATGAAACAAACATAATCGATAGCAAACACTGGCCAGTTAACCCAAGAATTTTACAATTTTATTTTATTAAAGATAATTGAAAAGTCATTCAAAAAGATAATACAGTCAAAGCAAAGGAATAAACAAGATGATCTCTAAACAATTATTTCTTGTCTTCTTTATTTTACTAACTTGTGCTATTGAGAATCAATTCTTCAAAGGCCCCTCAGCCTTTCTACATTAAAAAAATTTTTCTTCCACACACATTATGGTCACCTTATCCTTGACAAAGGAGGCAAGAATACACAATGGAGAAAAGACAGCCTCTTCAATAAGTGGTGCTGGGAAAACTGGACAGCTACATGTAAAAGAATGAAATTAGAACACTTCCTAACACCATACACAAAAATAAACTTAAAATGGATTAAAAACCTAAATGTAAGACCAGACACTATAAAACTCGTAGAGGAAAACATAGGCAGAACACTCTATGACATAAATCACAGCAAGATCCTTTTTGACCCACCTCCTAGAGAAATGGAAACAAAAACAAAAATAAACAAATGGGACCTAATGAAACTTAAAAGCTTTTGCACAGCAAAGGAAACCATAAACAAGACAAAAAGACAACCCGCAGAATGGGAGAAAATATTTGCAAACAAAGCAACTGACAAAGGATTAATCTCCAAAATATACAAGCAGCTCATGCAGCTCAGTATCAAAAAAACAAACAACCCAATCCAAAAATGGGCAGAAGACCTAAACAGACATTTCTCCAAAGATATACATATTGCCAACAAACACATGAAAGGATGCTCAACATCACTAATCATTAGAGAAATGCAAATCAAAACTACAATGAAGTATCACCTCACACCAGTCAGAATGGCCATCATCAAAAAATCTGCAAACAGTAAGTGCTGGAGAGGGTGTGAGAAAAGGGAGGGAACTCTCCTGCACTGTTGGTGGGAATGTAAATTGATACAGCCACTATGGAGAACAGTATGGAGGTTCCTTAAAAAATTAAAAATAGAACTATCATATGACCCAGCAATCCCAGTACTGGGCATATACCCTGAGAAAACCATAATTCACAAAGAGTCATGTACCACAGTATTCACTGCAGCACTATTTACAATAGCCAGGACATGGAAGCAACCTAAATCTCTATCAACAGATGAATAGATAAAGAAGATGTGGCACATTTATACAATGGAATATTACTCAGCCATAAAAAGGAACAAAACTGGGTTATTTGTAATGAGGTGGATGGACCTAGAGTCTGTCATACAGAGTGAAATAAGTCAGAAAGAGAAAAACAAATACCACAGGCTAACACCTATATATAGAATGTAAAAAAAAAAAAAAAGTTCTGATGAACCTAGGGACAGGACAGGAATAAAGATGCAGATGTAGAGAATGGACCTGAGGACACGGGGAGGGGGAAGGGTAAGTTGCAATGAAATGAGAGAGTGGCATGGACATATACCCACTACCTAATGTAAAATGGATGGCTAGTGGGAAGCTGCTGCATAGCACAGGGAGATCACCTCATTGCTTTGTGACAATCTAGAGGGGTGGGATAGGGAGGGTGGGAGGGACGCTAAAGAGGGAGGGGATATGGGGATATATGTATACGTATAGCTAACTGACTTTGTTGTACAGCAGAAACTAACACAACATTGTAAGGCAATTATACTTCAATAGATATAAAAAAAAATTTTTTTTAATAAAAAAAATTTTTTTCTGAAACTCACTCACTTGATTGTTGAGATTATAGAGGTATCGAGACACAAATATATGAATGTTTCTCATAATTTCCAAGACATCCAGGCCCTACAAAACAATCCACAAAGAAGTTCTATTATTATTAGTTTAAAATAATCAGACATATCAACATAGTGACTTACTGCTTATACCAAGTCTCCCAATATTTTTAAATTATTTTAAAGAACAACTATACAAAAAAAGTACAACCAAAGGTTAAAAAGAGCCTTCTGACATGTACAGTTAGGACTATCTGCTTGGGGAAATCTGACTGCTTGTTATCTTATTCCTTTTGTGTAGACAGGAACTGTTAAATTTAAAATTTCAAAGATCCATGACTCAATCATTTCACCACCACTCTTGAGAATATGTGTCTTCCCAAGGATCTTTTCTATATTTTTTGCAAAGTAAACTAACGGCCAGATTATAAAAATAGATTTTAGAATCTATTTTAGATTCTAAAAGATTCTAAAATAATAGCCAGATTCTGGCTATTATTCTATATATAATAGCCAGAATATGTGTATTATATATAAACAGTATACATTTATAAAATATATACTATTTTTCAGGCATTGTGCAAGGTTCTTTATATGGAATTCTCCAATATGAGGTATTATTCTTAATTCCACAGCTGAAGAAAATGAAGCTAAGGGAGTTCCGCAAGGAAGCTAGGAAGAAGCAGAACCCAGGGATTTAAAAAAAATCTAATTCCAAATCCTTTGCTTCTTTTAATCATACTAGACCACTTTTAATATACAAGTTACCTAATAATAATCCTTCATTCTTCAGTTATTACTCTAATACCTAATGGTATCATACAAACTGTTCCATAGCTTTTCTAATTGGGGCTCAAAGTAATATCACAATACCCCTTTGATTAAGCTTTTATTATAAATTTTCTCATGTTTTAATCTAAAAATTTATTTACTCATTTTTTTCTCCCACATGAGCTGAGACTGTTTTTATTTATTTTTATATCCCTAAATGTAGTTCAGTGTCTAGCATGTTTTCAGTAAATATTAAATTTATAAATAAATGAATGAAAGGATATACAAACTGATCCTGCAATTGGTCCCTATATACACAGTAAGATGAATGAAAAATTATGATCCTCAACTTTTGGAATTGAATTAAGATTTTTTGGTAAATATTATCTGGATTATCTTAGAAAGAATTATATGCAAATTAACTGAAAACAAACCTTTGCACTCATGAGATACTGCCATACTGTAAATTAGCTTATTGAATTAGTAAACCTAAATACGTGTTTGCATTCCTCATTTTAAGACAAATACAATTACATAAATTTAACCAATTTTCTAAGATATTAAAGCTTATATATTGTATCTAGGTTTAAAATCCTTAACTGTCACCTTGATTAAACTTTTTAAAATTCAGCAGAAGTCACCTCACTATCCCAACATGTTTCTGAAAAGCTGTATATAAATCTATGTATATTTCAAATTTTCAACAAAAGGAAAAGTATAAACATTTGGAAGGCTGTGGTAAATTCTTTCATAAAGCAAATTAGCACCATCTAATTTTTTATTCTTCTCAAGTATGAGGTTTTTTTCTTGGAATATAAACATGTACTAAATAAAGTAAAAAGAAAAAATTTTTCTTAGAGAAATACTGTTATCATGCTACAATCAGACTATACCAAGAACAGTTTATACTATACCTGTTCCAAAGTCTGACTAGGAAGATGTGCCTCGGTCATAACCAATCCATAACGCTGAGTAGCTAAATTTCTCATTTCACTGTAAGTGGCCCAGTCGTGAAGAGCTACTGTTGTTAGATTGTAGAAAGTCTTGTCTAGGTAGTGAGTTACATAAGCTTAAAAAAAAAAAAAATCAAAACTTTTCTGATTCATGAACAGTAGGAAAGGAAGAGAAATGAAACTAAAAACAAAACAACTTGTCTTTGAACATTAAATTTCTTCCTTTAAAATGAGGTGCTAGGAAAATAAAAATGAAGAAACAAAAAGGAATTCAAGAATAAATGCACTAATACACAGAAAGATTTTCTCAAGGTTTCGTTTTTGTCATCTGCTCTTTAACAGGGCAAACAGATATAGAATATGACCCTAAGAAGGAAACCAGAACACTTACCTCGAATGTCAATGAAACGATTGAAAAACCGAATTGGATTCAGAGAGAAAAAAAGGGCCAGGTCTTTCATGCCAACTTTGAAAGGGTTTCTGTCATCCAGCTTTAAATGAGTATGCACAGAAAGTCGCAGGTCCTTCTCTATTTCTTTGCACAACTTGTCCAGCAAATGCTATTCACAAAAAAATTGCTATCTTAATTTTTCAAAATAATATTCTAATTGCATTATTCTTCTAAGTGTCTATGTTCTCACTGTTAGAGCTTTAATACCTGTGCAATGATGAAAAAATTTGTCAAACTGGTTTAAGAGTCTAAATACTCTATGGTAAAATATTATTTTATTGGGAGAGTGAAATTATTTTGCTATCTATTGAAAATCAAAGATTTTTTTTGACCAGGGAGCAGTTAGATGAGTTCTAATGAATTCATTAGTATTTTAATTATAACACCCTTGAAAAAAAATCAAAAGCTAACGTCTGATGGCTTCATTACAAGGAACATGAATATATAATATAAAGCATAAAATTTACAGAAACTGGCAACAAAGGAGGAAAGGTCCTGAGAATATGCAACAGAGAAAAATTTTTAAAAGCTTCCTTGTAATAATCATTAAAAAAAATCACAAAACTCATTGAGCTAAAAGCAATGAAATTAATCATTTTTTTCTGGTGTACCACGGAGTTCTAAGTACTGGCCAGACATGTATCGTATTTTCTAAATACAAGTATTTAATATGAGAAATTATATTTTAAAATTTCACAATTTAATCAAACCTATATAAGGTTTATATTGTGAAGTTTACTCATTTTTAATTCCTCCCTCCATATAAAAATACTGCTAGTTGGAAATTTAATTTTAAAGATATCAGTGTTTATAATACACACTTCATTAAAACAGGGACGGATGTACTATATTGCACTCAAATTATCTGTTACACAATAGGCTTTATACTTTTAAATATATTTCAGTCATTAGCTTTCCAAATGAAATTCAATAAAACATTAATAGTTAAGTTACCTTAACTGTATGACCATTAGCTGCAGACAATAGTCAAACCAACTTTTGCATTTGCATTCTTCTAACAAACAGAACTTTAAATTCAAATATACTATTTACTAAAGTAAAAAAAGGCTTCCCAAATTCCTAATCTGGATTTCTATATTAAAAATTAGGAATTAAAGACCAATTTAGCACAATAGTGATAGTTCTTTGTGATTTACAATAATAATCTTAAATTTGTGAAAGCCTGCTTCAATCCAAAAAGTTTTTCTAAACATTGCATTCTAGACATGTTTTAAGCTTTTCAATCTCAAAATATGTTACCTCATTTAAAATTTCCATGATTTCCTTGTCATAGCAATCCAGAAGTACTTCATAGGACTCTAAATGCCTTGCATGCATCATAGCAGGTACACAGTCACGTAAAGCACTGAACATGTACTAAGACGAAAAGTAGAATGTACATGAATTAGAAAAATTACATTTCTAAATTATATTACAAAGGTTAATTACCTACCTTAAAAGACAAAACCTCAATCTGAAGGCTTTTTTACACATGACTATCTTACTTTCCTAAGTAAGAGTCGAATTTTATTCTCTGAAGCATATACTTTAAGTATACAAAAAATTCACATTAACTTATCCTTTTCCTACCTTGATCATTCAAATACACTCATTTCCATAAAGAAATGGAAAGATCTGAACAACATATAACTTACTGACAAATAAGTCATATTATTTTGACACAAACTAAAACCCAGTGCAATGAGAATGATTAGGAATATGAGGGGAAGAGTGAAATATATATTAATTCATTAGTAGCAATATAAAATTTATCTAAGACTATATAAATTTTATGGAATATGCATAGCACTGTTAAAAAACAGCATCAGCAGTTTTAAAAGTTTATTAAATGATCTATTTTAAAATTAATTAAAGTGGTTTACACAGTGACTAAAAAAATGATGGGTTTATTCTTTACATTATTCTTTACTTACATGTAATCTGGCTGCATCAACAGCATTTTCATATACATCATCTAAATAAATTGGGAAGACAGCTCGATGCCAGTATAAAAAACAACAGTCACATTGTGTTTGGACTCTACAATGTAAAGTAATAATTAGTGGTACCAAAATTGAAGTAACCCAAAAAAATAATAAAAGGAATGACATTATATATCATAAGGGTAAAAGCTCTGTCTTACTCCTTTTTTTGTATTCCTTACATCATTTAACCCAAAATTAGTATAGAAAAGCCACAAAATAAATATTTTTCCAATTGAACAACAGTAACAAAACACTCCAATACCCGACACTGTCAGAATTCTGCAAATACACTTCAGTTTTAAAGCATACTTAAGAAACAATATAGGGTAGAATAGGGAGGGTTGGAGGGAGGCTAAAGAGGGAGGGGATATGGGGATATATGTATACTTACAGCTGTTTCACTTTGTTGTGCAGCAGAAACTAACACAACATTGTAAAGCAACTATACTCCAATAAAGGTATTAAAAAATACATACAGATAACTTTTAGAGTTTAAAATAAATTTATTTTCAATATTATTTGATATGACTAGACTTAGAAGACCTGCATCACATGCACCTGTCTCAAAGCTGAAATGGAGACTTTTCAAAAAACTGTGACCAAAACAATGACAACAACAAAAACCAGTCTCACTCAACCTGTTTATAATCTCTGCTAAGTGACTATTTCACACATTATCGGGCAACAAAATGATCATTAAGTATCTTAGAGTAAAGAAGGCTCAGTATTTCTACCAAGGGTACAAAGTTAAATGCCACTAACTACAAAAATCTGAGCTTCTCAGAACAACAAAAACATCATGTTACAAATACGAGCATTAAATACAAATTGTGCTGAAACCTTAATTCGGCTGGGAATCAAAATTCAGAAGACCCACTTTCCCATTAAGAAACTTATTGCTTACTTAATAAAAAGAAAACAATGAAACCACAGGAGCTATATAAATAAGCCTTCCAAAACCTAATTCATCTTAGTGACTGGCTAACCAACAATGTAATTCAAATTCATGCCCCAAATAAAATTACAGAAGACTATGTGAGATGGCTCTAAGTCTCTCACAAACAGATGAAGTCTTGTTATAAAGCAGCAATTTTAAGTCCATCAGAGATACGCATCACAACAATCACAATATGTTCCAGGGTCTGCCAGATGCTGTAAGGGCTATATCACATTTTCTCATGTGAGTTCTTCCAAAAGCTACAGCCTTAACTGTAGAAGCAAAGTTAAAGAAATATGGTCGCTTGTCACAGTCTACTTTTAGTCATGCTAAAGAAGTTATGAACAGGAACTAATGGTCTACCTAAGTTATATTCCTTGTCTTGTTATCCTTAAAAAAAAGGAAAAGCCCTGATGTTTCCATTACCCCTATCTTTTGAGTATCACTATATATACCTACTTACCTTTCTCTAAGTTCACTGATAAGATCCAGCTTTTTCATGACTACTTGAAGTGGAAAGAGTTCTTCATCTTTAAATGTTTTCTATCAGGGAGGGGAAAAAGGCAGAGAAGTTGCACTTGAAAGACAGGTTTCTGAGGTCAGTAATAAGGGAAGTGTGAAACCTCAGATCTCATTTTTATTCCATAAATAATAGCAACACACTTACCATTTGTGTGCCAACACTTAGTGCCAAAGAAACAATAAGTCGTCGTTGCTTTGTGCTTGGTCCATTTAGAGTGTTTTCAGCCAAAACTAGAGCAGAGAGCACATCAAGACGCTGTTCACTATATTTTTTGTCAGAAATTACTCTTTTCTTAAAGATAAAAGAAAACAGGAAATATCAGCTTTAAATATGAGGCAATAACAAAAGACGCAGAAGAAAAATTTCTCAGTTATCTTTTCCATGATTCAATTTAAGAGCACTTAGACAAATACTTTCCCCGTTCAGTTTCTTGTGATAATGTTAGATGCTTTACTGCCATAACATTATCACTGAGCACTGTCAGGGACAGGAAATTACTAGGCATACTTCAAAATTACCGTATTAATGTAATAAGAAAATCATTTCTTAAAAGAAGATGCATCATATTTTTAAAATGCATAATATGTCATTTTTTAATAGAACTGTGTTAATGCTGCAAGTTCAGAGTAAAGATAACCCTGATCACTCTAAGTAAAATCATAAAATACCATGGAGATTATAACCAAGAATATTGTGTTAGAAGAAATGGAGTACACAGGTTTAACTAGAAAACACAAATAAAACAACAGGAAGGGCAAAATGGAAAGATAATATAATTATGCTGAATACATACGAACTTTCATACCTTGGCCACGGAAATAGAATTAAGAGCCTGATGCTGAAGGTGCTGCGTTATATGAGAGACTGAATCAGCCACAACCAGGCTTCTCCTGTAGAACATATGTTCTATTGCCTAAAAAGAATCACAAGTGATTTTATGAAAATCAACTCAAAACATTTAGGTAAAATTACAGCATATCTTTATGACCTTGAGCTAGGTAAGACATTTGTAAATGAGATGCAAAAAGCACTACCATAAAGGATAAGACTGGTAAATTCAACTATATTAAATAAACAATTTCTATTTATCAAAAGTCACTATAAAGAAAATTAAAAGACAAGCCAATGTATGAGAAAATATCTGCCACACACAAGGGATTAGTACACAGAATATGTAAAGACACCAAACAAATTAAACACTTTTTTAAAAAAAAGGCAAAAATTTCAATAGATAACTGAACAAAAGACATGAATATATTTTTCACAAAAGAAACACAGTTAACAGTATTAGACAATATACCATCATTAACAATCAGGGAAATGAATGTTAAGTATAAAATCATTTATAAACACCAATGTGCATGTGCGCACACACATAAACACACACAAAAGGCCGATGATACCAATGTTGGCCAGTTAGGGAACAATGGGAAGTCTAATATATTGTGGGAGGTGTGTAAACTGATAAAACTACTTTGGAAAACAATCTGGCATCATCTTGAAAAGCTGATTATGTACATATCACAGAACCCAGCAATCCACTCACAGGTATACAATACTTCAGAAAAACTTCTGCACAATTACACCAAGACATATACAAAAATGGCAACATTATTTATAATAGCAAAAACTGGAAAAAAAACCCAAAAGTCCATCCCCAGGAAAGCTACACAGTAATGAAAATTAATGAACTACAGCTACTCATCCCAACATGGGTAAGTTCAAATAAAAAATGGAGTAAAATGAACCAAGCCAAAGAATATATGAAGAATACATTAATACAAATTTCAAAAACAACTAAACAATGAATGGTTGATAGATTCATTCATATGTGGCAAACTAAAAAGAAACAAGGGAATGATAAAATTCAGGGCTGTGGTTCCTCTGAGGAGGTAGGATAGGATGCGATCAGGGAGGGACAACACAGGGGCTTTGAAAATATTGGTAACATTCTATTTCCTAAGTGGGATGATATGTTTTTAAGTGTTTATTATTTTTTAAATTATGCTTATATATTAGATATAAGATATATATGCATCTATACATATATACACTTCTGTATTTGTATTTCATAAAAAATAAATATAACTGGTAATACCTTAAAGAAAAAGTGCTAAAAATCCAAAGACACAATCTCCAAACTATCTTTATTTCCTAAGCAAATCTAAAGCCACTATTAGCAGAAATTTACTAGCAAATCTTTATTTCAGTTTTTACAAAAAGTTAAAAGTGGGCTCTCCTGCCTGTAAGGATTTTCTTTTTTTTTATTTATACAGAGTATGCTAAGAAGCATTTTACCACATTTTCAAAAGTATTCAAATCCCAAAATTATAACACTTTCTCTAAATTACAAAATAAAGAGCCCCATGCTGACTAGCCTCATATGCATTTGAATACTGTAAATTAGTATTAACATCTTATGTATTTTCGGGCCTCTCACTGTTGTGGCCTCTCCCGTTGCGGAGCACAGGCTCCAGACGTGCAAGCTCAGCGGCCATGGCTCACAGGCCCAGCCGCTCCGTGGCACATGGGATCCTCCCGGACCGGGGCACGAACCCATGTCCCCTGCATCGGCAGGCGGACTCTCAACCACTGCGCCACCAGGGAAGCCCGTCTCGTATTTTTAAAACTCATGCAACATGCTTAAAACTTCCGTGAGTAAAACTTTACCAATACTTAGGCTAACCTTTTCATTGTCCTTCTTTTCTCTTTCACTACATGTTAACTTTTAATGAAGTTTATTGGCCATTCATAGAAAACTACTCAGAAATTTCTTTCAGTGGCTAATTCCATTATCCAACTGAGCGATAAGTACACTTTTCCATAATTTTTTTATTCTCATAATCAAGAAGTCAAATCTTAACCAAAAAAAATATCCTGCTTTAAGCTCGGGTCATTTCTCAATTATAATGGCAAGGTAAAATAATCTAAAACCTACCTTGAGAAGTTCAACAAGCCTGCATAATGCCTTAACTGATGTTTTGGTCATTGGCTTTTGCATGGACATGTAGAGATTCATTGTGGTTTTAATAATGGTACTAATACTATATGCATATAAAAAGCCCTATAAAAAATAATATAAAACATTGATTATAATCACAAGAAAAGATTTCATTTCTTCAAGATTCCATTCTCTATGTAATAATAATTCAACTTGCCAATAACTAGTGTTTTTAAAGTTCATTTTAAAGTCAGCTCTTAAGATTCTGAAATATTCTTTCTTACACAATGTTATACATGGTGGTTAAGTTTCAAAGCCGCCCTTAAAAGTTATGTAACCTATCACTTACCAGAAATTTAGTACGATTAACATTACAGCATATAACCACAGTTAAAGAATCTTCCCATTAAAACAAGACTTTCAGAGGAACGATTTGGATGTCAGGAAGATATCTATTCATCCTTATCTTACCTGCCAGGCAAGAGGATAAAGACTCCTATCTGCTGCAGCTTAAGACAAGAGCTGAGGACTCTAAGGAAGTAGGAATTGAAAAAGGAGAAGGAGAAAGAGAGCTGCTCTCTGGCCAGTACAGATACCCAACAGTATTTCTCAGTTCCAAGCGAATCCCCATTTCTTTTCCACCCAGGCCAATCTCTACTATCCATCTGCTACCATGTCCCCTGCTTATGCTGGTGCTATTCAGTCTTTCTCTCCTTCCAGCCCAATAAGAACAGATTCTCTCCTATCCTTCTATTTATGAAGGAAGCCACAGGTCTTGTAAGGTTTAAAAAAAAAATTTAGTGCTAGTAAACCCAGGGAAACATTATAGAATACAAAACAGGAAAAAGGATATTACCTCTCAAATATATTTTCATTTAGATCCAAAACGGACACAGAGAAACATAATGACGGAGACTCTTTAGGTTTATAAAGAAGGACCAAAAAAAGATACATGTACAGTTTAGAGATGAACTACGTTATTGTGAATATATCCAATGAGCCAGGGCAGAAGCTATATGCCAGTGATTCTCAATCTTTTTCTCCTGCTCTACCATCAGTAACAATGGCTCACTAAAGGAGTGATACCCAGTGGGGGGAGAGGGGATTTTTGTGAACCAATAACAGCTCTGTGGTGAAGAGATGTGATAAAATTAAGAGAACTAAGAAATGAGAGAGAAGGTAGCATCCTAAGAGGTGACAATAAGACCAAAGCTTGGGGCATACATGCAGGAAAGAGCCACAAGTCTTACCTTGTCAGCTACAGGACTATTACACCAGACTCTGCCCTAGTGCAGCACTGGGAAAAGTTAAAAAGCAGAGACAAGGAACAGCAAAAGTATAACTCTAAGGCAGGTTAAAAAAAAAAAAAGGGAGTTTCCTTTTGTGGGGGAAAGGGGGCAGAGAACTCATGGGCCAATACCACACCATTCCTTGATGGTCATTAATTTGTGAGGGACATACACAAAAGATGTATTTTAAACATCTAAATGGGGAGGGTGGAGGTCTGGGGTCTGTTTCCGTTAACTGCAGAATAATTTGGACCAACCTTTCCACAGAAAACAACTAGGAAATCTGGGCAAAACATTTTTAAAATCTCTTGAAAAGCATCAAAGAGCTATCAAGAAAATAAGAAAATACAAGGCCAAGACCTGGGAGAAGACAGAAACCCAGAGACATGAGCCTGGCGTTTGTGGCTGCTTTCCCACAGAGGTATCTGCCCATTCCCGAAGAGGGTAGTAAAGACAGAAGCCAAACCCACAAGGGAAGGAGGGTAAAAATACGAGTTCATGGCCCATCAAGGAGGGGAGGGGGTCCTGGCAAATCACCTCGGCTCTGAGTTGGGTTCTTAAAAACCACCCCCTAGAAAGTAAGCATGAACTAGAAAAGACAGCCATCATAGAATTTAGGTCCCACTTTAAGTCATCTCAATCCATGACTGGGCTGAGGTGATCTGGGTGCTGCTTGTCCTAGACTAGCTGTGTACCAGAAGCAAAAATTAAATCCTCTCTGGAGGAAGAAAAACAATACCCAGATCCTCAATTATATCTACAGTTTTTCCATAAACAACATGCGTTATTAAAAATAACAAGGCATACAAAGAGATAAGACATATCCAAAAACAAACAACAACAAAAAATAGATAATAGAAAGACCTAGATAATGAAATTATTAGACATGGGCTTCAAAATAGTTATGTTGAATATGCTGAAGAAATAAAACACAAAATTATTTCAGAAAAGAACTGGAAACTATAAAAAAGAAACAAACTGAAAAGTAAAATAATTAAAATTAAGAACTCAGAAAAAAAAGAAGTCAGCAGATGGGTTTAATAGCAGGTTAGATGTAACTGAAAAAATAATTAGAACAGAAAGAGAACAGAACAGAAATAGTACTTAAGGAGTTAAAGACTGAGAATTTTCCAGAAATTCCAGAAGCTCTACAAATCCCAAGCAGCACAAACACAAAGAAAACCACATATAGGTTCATCAAAGTAATAATATCGCTAAAAACCAAAAAGTAAATCTTATAAGCAATTAAACAAAGACATATATTGAAAAAGCAACAAAACTAACAGCTGACTTCTCAACAAAAACAAAATTTTAAAAATTAAATGAAATACTAACACGTATTCCACAAGTAGAAAGATGAGGAGATGCAGGAAGGATAAAAAGTAACAGAATGGGTAAATATATGGGTAAATCTAAATGAATACTATTAAAAACAACAGCAACAATGCCTTATAAGATTTAAAATATATACAGAATCAAAATACACAGCAGCAGCATAGGTGAGAGAGGGATAAATAGAATTAAAGTGGCTTAAGATCCTTATACTGTCTGGAAAGTGGTGAAACTACTAATTTATATTGGAGTTGTATGTTCAATAATGCATCTTTTTTTTTTTTTTTTTTGGTGGTACGCGGGCCTCTCACTGTTGTGGCCTCTCCCTTTGCGGAGCACAGGCTCTGGACGCGCAGGCTCAGCGGCCATGGCTCACGGGCCCAGTCGCTCCGTGGCGCGTGGGATCTTCCCAGACCAGGACACGAACCCGTGTCCCCTGCATCGGCACGCAGACTCCCAACCACTGTGCCACCAGGGAAGCCCAATAATGCATCTTAATATCTCTACAGTAACCACTAAAAAAAAACAGTAAAATACTGAATTAACAAACCAACAGAAGGAAGAATGAAATAATAAAAATAATTCAAAAAAGAGCAAGAAAGGAAAAGAATAGGGACACAGAACAAGTGAGACAAATAGAAAGCAACTAATCAGGTGCTAATTTTAAATCTAAATATCAATATTGACATAAACAGAAAACGGTTTTGTTGGGAAGAAATACAGGCTGCTTATAGGAGACACACATTAAATAAAGAAGTCAAACAGGTTGCAAGTAAAAGGATGACAACAGATGGACCATATAGACCTTAATTAAAAGAAAACTGGTACAGCTATGTTACTATCACACACAAAAGACCTATGACAAAAAGCATTACTAGAGATCAAAAGGGACATGTCACAATGATAAAAGGTTTGACTCACCAGTAAACTATAACAATTCTAAATGTTATCCACTTACTTCATCTCAAAATATATAAAGCAAAAGCTGACAAAGCTACGAAGGATAAATAGAAAAATCCACAATAATAGTGGGAGATTCTAACCCAGCTGTCTCAGTAACTGATAGAATATTCAGACAAAATCATTAACAAACATGACCCTACTTGATATATATAGAACACCACAACCAATAAAAAGCAAATTACATTCTTTTTAAGTATACATGAAATGTTTGCCAAAGCTGTCCATAGGCTGGGCCACAATGCAAATCTCAACTAACTTCAAAATACTGGAAGTATTTTAGTATTGCTAGAAATCAATAATAAAAAGATAACTAGGAAACCCTCATGCATTTAGAAACTAAGAATTCTATTTCAAAATAACCAAGGGAGCAAAGTAGAAATCACAATAAATGTTTTTTAATATTCTGAACTAAAGAATAATAAAAATACAACACATCAAAATTTATGGGATATAGCAAAAAAGTCGTGCCTTGGAGGGAGTGTAGAGATTTAAATGCATATATTAGAAAATCTAAATTAATTAATTAAGTCAAACAGATCCAAGCATACATAACCAAATCAATTTTCAGTTTTAAAAATAAAAACACATCCTACCCTTTACAGTTTTTTCAAAGTGCACCTTCTGTACATTGGATTAACAAAGAAATGACCCCCCCAAATATTATAAGTAAGAAGAGGCAACTACCTGTATAAAAACATTACATCTATTGGTGAGGTCTTCAGCAAATTTATCCATTCTTTGCTCTTTAGATAAAATAGATTCCATTTTCATCATCCATGAGCTCACAAAGACGTAGTAAGACTGAACATCTCTAACAAAGAAAATATTGAGGTTATTCAGCATAGGAAAGAAAATTTACTTCCATTTCTTTATACTGGATGGAGTATTTCTCTGCAGCAGCCACTTCACTTTCTGGTTTTCAATAATATACATATATCATATATACAAATATAATTTACTTAAGCAGCAAATATTTACTGAATGCCTATACATGCCAGGCACTGTTTCTCAGTACTAAAAACAAAAAGGGCAGTAAACACAATAAACAAAAATCTCTGCCCCCACTAAGCTTACATTCTAGAAAGGAGACTTGTATAATAAAGGAATCAGAAACTGAAATCTGTAAGATGTCAGATATGTGCTATGGAAAAAATATAGCAGGGAAAAGAGCCACTGGGGTGGTAAGTACAATTTTAAACACAGTGATCAAAGTAGGCCTATTGTAAAGCTGATTTTGAGCCAAGATTTGAAGAAGTTGAATAAGTAATCCATGCAAATATATAGAGGAGAATTTTAGGAAAGTAAATAACAAATGCAATCATCCCAAAACAGCAGTTTGTCTGGCATGTTCAAGTAATAACAAAGAAGTCAGTATGACAGGAGCACAGAGGGCAGAGATGAGAACAGAAAAGATCAGAGAGGTACAGGGGTCAGGGGGGTGGAGGAACAGGAAAGTGGAGAGTGGAAAGGGGATTTGTGTAATGCCTGGTAGGGCAGTAAGGACTTCGGTGGAAAGCCTCTAGAGGATTTGAGCAGAGTGACCTACTCTAACTCTGAAGAGGATCAATATCACTTTGACTGGTATGTTGAAAATAAACTATAAAGGGGACAATGGTAAAAGCAGGAAAACCACTTAGGAAGCTCCTGTGATAATGCAGGAAAAAGGGGATGACAGCTTGAACCAGAGATGAATGGAAGCTGTCAGAATCTGAATCTAAAAGCTAACATTTACTGAATGCTTACTATATGCCCAGACACTGTTATAAGCACTTTACACAAATTAACTCATTAAATCCTCACATTAACCTTATGAGGTTAAGTATTACGATCTCCATTTTACAGAAGAGGAAACTGACACACAGAGAAGTAATGTGCCCAACGTCATACAACTAGTACACAACCGAGCCAGGACTTCAGCCCAAATCTAGGAAGCTTTCCCATCGTGGAAAAACTAAATCAATAATTCTACTGTGCGGGCTGCTTACTAACACTAAATCACTGTATCAACGCATCTCAAATTACTCAAGATGAGAACTTTTAGCCCACAAGCTATTTAAGCTATACTTCTTTTATTTTAAAAACAATTAAGTTTAATTTTAATTAATTCAATCACATCTGAGAAGAATTATTTCTTCTGAGCCAGGATTCCATTAGACGAAAGACACCGATAGCTTCACTTCTGGCTTTGCCTCACATGGCACTAAAATGTATTGTGTGACTTGTGGATGACTGGATTTAGAAGTCTGGAACACAGAGTAAGAGCAGAGTCCTAGGGCAATGCCTCCACTTTAAGGAAGAGGCTGTGATCCGGACTCAAGCAGGGATACAATGTGCAGAAGGGAACAGTAAAGTCACGAGCAGGGCCAGAAGGAAGAGGCCTACGACAGCAATCAAGTTGATGGCAATCCAGGCAGTAACATTAAGAAGGCGGCTAATACACAGTCAAGGGCAGTGAAGAATCACTCAGTTTTAGATCACACTACACGGGATAAAGCAGAGGTCTGTCACTCCACCCACCATTCCTACATCCAGACACCAGATAATCTTTATCTCCTGTAAATATATAAAAATGAAACTGCTTCAAGTTTTAAAAAGCCAAGTTAATTGACAAAGTGAGTCCAAAAAGGGTCCTGTCAGATTGTCAGCTTCATTTCAAAGTACAAACAGGAGAAACACTAGGGAGAAAGAACAAATCTCCTGTCCTAATATAAAGCACTCAACAAGTGTCAACACTTGTACGTCAACTGGGGCTTTGAAACAAAGGTTCATACCTCTACCCTCCAAGGGCAGTATCCCCAGCATCAAAATGGTTGTGAACAAAAAGCAAAATGCAGCAACCTACAAACCTTGGACCCTAGTCAAAGAGGTGGCTGGGGGCACTTGGCCACGTGGGGTCTAATGTATGGTGCGGAGGCAGGAAAACTATCCCCCACTGCTTCCTCTTCCTCCATAATGAACTCTGGAGCCTGACTGGGACAGCCCTTAGTCACTTCCTCAACATTTTTTTTTTTTTTGCGGTACGCAGGCCTCTCACTGTTGTGGCCTCTCCCGTTGCGGAGCACAGGCTCCGGACGCGCAGGCTCAGCGGCCATGGCTCACGGGCCCAGCCGCTCCACGGCATGTGGAATCTTCCCAGAGCAGGGCAGGAACTCGCGTTCCCTGCATCGGCAGGCAGACGCTCAACCACTGCGCTACCAGGGAAGCCCCCTCAACTTTTTCTAAAATGTCAAATAAAGCTCATGCTGATCACACCATCTCCTCTCTCCTGGGTTTCACTTTAGTGTTGTGAATTTTAGGTTTCTTTGGCAGTTATGAGGAGAATGAAAAAGACATTGCCCCCTTCAGCTCAAAGGAGCTCTATAGTGACTGCAGAGAGGTGTTTTTGAAATTAAAGAATTTAGAAATATTGAAATGTTATCACACAGGGGAGGGGGGGTCTTTTAAAGTCAACTTATTCAATCTTTTACGTAATAAGACTCAGTTCCTCCAGCACCTTGGACTGATGGTCATCTATATTCTGCCTATGTAGCTCTAGTGAAAGGGTACATTACCTCTCAGGGCAGCCTACGCAACTCTGTCGCAAAGGCTCTAGAGTAGGACGGGCGTGGGTTTGTATGCCTTCTCTGATACATACCCAGTTGTGTGACCTGGCAAAGTTCATTTCTCTAAGTCTCATTTTCCTTATCTGAAAATGGGATAAAAATATAGAGAAACACTATAGGGTAGTGTTAAGAGCTTGTGCTCTAGAGTTAGACTTCCCAGCTCTGCCACATATTAGTTGTTTCAATTTGGGTAAGTTCCATCTCTGTGTCTCAATTTTCTCACCTATAAAATGGACATGACAACAGTACCTACCTCATAGGATTTTCTGATGATTAAAAAAGATACACATGAAGTTCCTGGAATAGTTATTGGCTTATAGAAAGCATAGGGTAAATATTAGTTGTGACTTTGTTATTTCCCATATGAGAAGACTGTTACAGGGTTTACAAAAGACAATGTGTTTAAAGCCTTTAGCATAATGCCTACTACATAGTTACAAGCTTGATAATGTTGGCAGTTATTATTCATATCTGTCATCTTCATCTTTTGGTTCTAATTCAACTTCCTGGAGCCACAGAGATCAAATCTGTTCCCTCTTCAACCTGAATGCCCTTCAAATATTTAAAGAAATCTAATGTATCATTCCTCAGATTTCTCTTTTAAAGGCCAAACTATATAGAGACTTTTCAATGAGTCTTCAAAGGTTATGGTTCTCAGATCTAACATCCTGATCATTTTCATCTAAAGATGCTACAGTTTGTAGCCCTCTTAAAATGTGGCACCACCAAACGCTCATTATAATCTGACCAGCAAGAATTTAATGGAACTACCAATTCCCCTAGCCTAGATATTATAACTACTAGTTTCCATAACTTAGGTATAGTTATTAATGTAATCTAAGTACGAACTGACAGTTTTAGCAACTGCATCATACTGTTAAAGAATATTAAGTCTCTGATATCTAAAACATACACATCTTTTTTTAAATTACTGCTACCAAGCCTGGTCCTGTCTCTCCATCCTACTGAGTTCATCTTTTTAATCTAAATCCAAACTTATGCCTTTATCCCTCCTCAACTCTGTTTCAGAATGTATTGGAGAGCGCTGAAATCTCTGCCATGAGTAGTCCTGCCTGAATGGACTTGTCACTCTCCACTGACTTTAATTATAGGACTTGGGAGTACTAAGAGATGCTTTAGGGGATCTCGTATATTCCAGATATACTCCTCTTTGCCCCACTGTACAGGAGTGACCCAATTTCCCCTCAACAGTCAAGATTAACAGAAAGTAGGTAAATATCCCTATTACCCTTTAACCATGTTACAGTTAAAAACTGTCCAGTACAGGGCCACTGGCAGAGTCCTGTGTCGCTTCACTTAAAATCTTCATCCCAGTCAACGTGAAATTTTAGCAGTATACTCAAGTGACAATGTACAGTAAATTTAATTGTTAAGGCTATGTGATGAGAACATAGGGGCTCATTATATTATTTTCTCTATTTTGTGTATATTTGAAATTTTACATAGTAAGATAAGCTAAAAGATGTAAGTATCAGAAGAAACTAAGAGTTAAAAGTGTTCTTTTAGGAAGCAGGACGAAGGCACGGGGGGAATGGGGCAGAGGACAATCATTTTTTTCCTCTGAACCTTTAGTACTTTTTAACTTCTTAAATATGTGCATACATTACTTTCATAAAAATAAAGGAAAAAAAGGAGTGCATTGAAGTAAAGTCAACTCCTGCAAAAATCAACACTGAGTCATGTACACACAATGTTCTAAATGTCATCAACTGGCATCTACTGCAGAGACTTCACTTTACACACAAAAATATTTAATGCACCTGACAAAAAGTATATGAATGTATGCACACATATCTATATTTCCATAAAGTATAATTTGCCTACATATTAAATTAAGTTTAAGCCTAGAACATTTAAAACAAAAAAACACTCCTAGAAAATAAATCTCCTAGACATTGCCCAACGTTTTCTCTGGTAATGAGTAACTATGTCTGATCTTATAATTCAAATGCTTTCTGCATATTTAGAATCAGTATAAGATTTGAAAATATAAAATATCTAAATATTTACATTATGGGTACTTATAAAACCTACTTGGTAAGTGACTGAGCTTTCTGCTGTAGGAAAGTATCTCTGTATATTTTAATGGCTTGAAGACTTTTTCTATCCAGAAGTTTGGCAGCTGCTGGTATTTTCTGGATCAAAAAATTGTCAGGAAACCAAATAATATTAGCAGTCAGAGTGATGGCTGGTACCTGAAACAGGAAATGAAAGAGGAGGGAAATCATTAAATGCAGGTTAAACAACAAACTGTTTAATAATCCTACAACATGCAATGGAAGACAACCTATTTCAAGAAAAATAATGATAAAAAGATACTCATTAATGAGACAAGTTATGTTAATGTGGCACAGAGTAAAGGCATTCCTATATCTGGTGTGGAGCATGACACTAATTTTATTCTGCCTAAATATTAAACAACACACACACACACACACACACTCACATATTTTCAGATGAATAAAAATATGCAAAAATTACACAGAAACTTGAGTCTTCATGACCTTTACTTTCACTCTATTTTAGTGAAAAAATACAAAATAAATATCCAAGATGGCTGGGTTCTCATGGTCACATATCACTTGATTCTATAAACCATCTAAATTTTCAATTTTGAAAACAGGTACCACATCATGGAAACAGCAAAGACAAAGAAAAAAATGTTTTAAATTTTTTCCTACTTCAATAATGAGAATGGGTGGCAAGAAGAGAAAGCAAAGGAAAAGAAAGAGAAAAAAGTAGTAATAGCAAGTTAATGCATAGGAAAAAATGTGGAAAAGCATCCACTAATATGTATTTATACAATGTGGAATTATGGGGTATTTTCATTTACTATGTTACTTATTTCTGGAATGCTTAGATTTTTTTAAATGAATATTATGATATTATTTTTGTAATTATTATTACAAAATATTACAAAAATTATTATTTTTGTAAGCAAGAATAAATACATTTTAAAATACCCAATTGTATCCAAAATCTTTTCCATCTATTCAAATTGAAAAAAATAGAAGTTCCAAGTTCTTACCTTCTTACAAATGTCCAATAAAGACTTATAAAACTTTTTATCAACAGTTCGAAAAATTTGAAAGTGCAATACAAAGAGTCCACAAATTCCTACATACTTGTCTCTCTGGTCAATTTCAGAAGGTTCTCCTTATAAAACAATAACATGAGAGAAAAACGGAATATACTTAAAATTCTGTTTTAAAGGAAATGAAAACTTTTAAATGAAAACCAAAAAATGCATGTTACATTACCAAGTTTGGCTTCTACATTTGCAAAAATTGAGCGAATACTGTGTGCAAATTCTTCAGCAAAAGTGCTATTTTTTGACACAGATACTCCTCCATTGAGAGAATCAAACTGCTGTTCTATACAGGCCTAGACAGGAAACATTTAGAGAAATTTACACTCTCATAAGCTATTATGACTTAATATGCTATTAAACAGATTTAAATATAGAATGATAAACTCCTACATTCATCATTTTGATTTTACTAACACTGAGGCTCAGGTTTTTAACCTTAACCTAATATCTAAATCCTACTGAATGGGAAATGTATATGAACTTATATATTTGAGTACCCCTTATGTGAAAGTAATAAAACTGAACCTAATTCTACATGAAGAGATACACACAAGTGATGCTTGCTGATGTATAGAAGGTGTATCTGATGAAGCATGGGAAAGCATGCTTTATTATTTTAATTTACACTTTTAAAAGGAGACTTTATTTTTTCTGTTTACAATTACTTTCCTATCACTTTATTACATTATGTGTAGAAATGGCTCCTGGAAAAAGAATCAACAAAAAAATTCTTCTGAAATTAACAGATTAACAGTTAAATTGGTATAAACAAGAGTTGTGATCATTCTGTAAAAATTGTGATCATCTAAAATATAAATTAAAGGTAACCTTGAAGCAGATTTTAAATGGAACATACAGTTGACCCTTGAACAAGTGGGGGTTAATCCCCGTATAGTTTAGAGCTGGCCCTCTGCATCCACGGTTCCTCCGCACACTTGCATTCAGCCAACCGTGGACTGTGTAATACCATAGCGTTTACTATTGAAAAATATACATATGTAAGTGGACCTGTGCAGTTCAAACCCGTATTGTTCAAGGGTACTGTAATGCAATTTCTGGTGGATACTACCCAAAGCTGTGCCATCCAACAGAACTTTCTGTGATGATGAAAATGTTTTATATCTGTGCTGTCTGATATGATTGTTAGCCACAGCTGGCTTTTCTCCCAGCTTTACTGAGATATCACTGGCATATAAGTTTAAGGTGCACAGTGTGACAATGAGATTACATGCAGCTATTAAGAATTTGACATGTTGCTAGTGTAGCAGAGGAAATGAATTTTTATTTTTTTTTAATTAATTTACATTTAAACAGCCACATGTGGTTAGAAGCTACCTGAATTGTACAGGTGCAAATTACATTCCCTGAGTAGGAAAATAAAACAGACTTATAAAAGGCTGTCTTACAAACCTAAATCTAGAGGTCAACAACAAACAAAATGCTTGACACAACTACTCAGATACTAACCCTTGAACAGTTTTATCCTTTTACATAATTTAAAAAACCCTTATAACAAATACAACCAGTATACTATTAATTTCATTTGCTACTAGATACTGATATAACTATATTTTAGTACATTAACCATGTTTTAAGCCTAAGCACTTTTAAAGAAAAATATAGTCACAACAATATGCTATAAAAGTGACCCACTACAATTCTGAGATGGGTCTACTAATATAAGGCCATTTATTATAGCCTGATACAGTGCTCATACCTGAAATATCATTCCATCAAGTAACTGCCCTTCTAGCTTCAGCAAGAACTTTTCAAATGGCTTTAGTTTTTCTTCCTGAATTCCAAATTTTGAAGGGTTGTGATGGACAGATTTCAGTAACCTTGTAGAAAAGTAGGAGAAAGACCTTTGATTTGCCTAACAAATTCTTGTACTAAAAATATTCCCAGAAATCAAAGTTTTATATTTGTATCACTTGTTTGGCTCTACATGTTTGAAAATTTGAACAAAAACAATCCTAACATATTTAATTTTCTAATCATACCTTTTTATATCATCTTAAATTCAGATATCTGGTGCTCTCTAGATAAGACATTTAGTGAATGCTTATAAACTGAATAAAACAAAATGCCTTGACTTTAAAAAGTTCTGGAGTATAAAACAAAATAAAACCAAGCTGAGAATAAACAACTATCATTCGTACAGAACAAGGAAAAAAGGAATCCGAGTCCTAAGATAGTCAAATTAACAACTACACTTTAAGAATTAGGATGCTTTATACAAGTATATCATACTCTCAAAAAGCCTACCTGAAATTAAAAGAATGGTTACTGTCTTCAAAGAAAATCTGACATGAGATCCTTCTAAATACAGATCTTCAGGTCTCCTACCGGATCTGTACTATTTATGTTTATTTATTTTTTACGAATACACTACCTATACAAAGAGAGTATTTTAAACATTGTAACTGGCTCACCTTTTGTACATAGTCCAGTGGTCTTTCAATGTGATATGATTATCAATAATTTCATCCAGGGTAAGCAGAACTGTTAGCAGCTCTCCCAAGTGCTCATACATAGTCTGTCAAAAAACCTTAAATGATTATCATTTAATCACTAGTTAGAAGTTAAGCTTCATGTGGATTTTTTAAGTTAAACACACTTGGGCTAATTACTAAATTAAAGCAGTGGGTAAATTAAACTACAGATGAAACTGTTAATCCCCAGATGGAACCATCAGCCTTAAATTGGGAAACCCTTCACCCAATATTTCATCCTTAATCGTGATACTGTAGATTCTCTGAAGAGACCACTTGGAGAGTCTGCATTGGGCCAATACTAGGAAGAGTTACACTGATAGTGGGTCAGTAATGCCTCATCAACTTCACAGATGAAAGAGAACAAATGCAAAAAAAAAAAAAAAAAGAACTCCTGTAAGAGCCTTGCAATAATTGTTGTACTCCCCAATCATACAAACTCCAAAGTAAAATATACTAAAAATTACAATTTTACAGGTCAAGTTAAATTACTTTTACCTGAAAATGAACTCCAGTTGTCTCTATAATTTTGGGTGCAATCCTGTAATAAAATAACACCCAAGTTAAAAAAAAAAAAAAATCTCCTTTTTTGTCACAGTTCATGTTTAAGGAAAACACCTAACAGCAGAAGCTCTTGGAATTTTAATATGTATTTATTTTTATTTAGGCTTTAGTCACTAAAATTTACACGACCCAAAGAATTATTATTGTGTTCCACTTTCCCAAGCAGATAACTTGTACAGAGTCTGGGCTCTCCTTGCCTACACCCAACTCCTCAGTGGGTAGGTATATGTCAATATGCAGCCCATGAATAACCTTAGCCATTCAAACCTAAAGGATCTAACTTGGGATGGAGCTAAAGAAATAACAAAACTGGTATTTATTTATTTCTAAACTATCAGAACTTCTCGATTTTCAACTAGAATCTTTGTTATCCCACCCAAACTGGCATTTGGGAACTAGACCTCTGTTCAGTTGGATTTATTGCTAGCATTCTCATTCCTACTGAAAAAACAATGCATACAAATGGGATTATACCAAAGTCAAAAGCCCCAGGATAATTCAATTTTACTTCCTAGAGAGTCAATCTACTCAACAGTAAATAAATTAATACTTGTATATCAAAGCATATATAAATATCCCACAAGATAGAATATTTAAAAAATTAAACACAAAATTCAGACAAATTTCCTCTTTCAAGGGCAGCAGTGTGGTAGTGGGGAGTCTCTGAATTACACACCAAGTACAGCAGGGGTTGGGGGGAGCTGTGCTCTCATTCGCTTCTGCCATGAGGAGAACTTCAGTGAGAGCACAGAACATAAAATAAATAACTGACTGACTGGAAAAACATGAGAATGAGAAACAGTTAACACAGTCTTTCACTTTATAAAGAGAGTTGAGATGCAGCATGGTATAGTAAGAACAACAATGAATGGACTGGTGACCAAAAGAGCAGTACCTAACTTGCTATGGAATCTTGGCAAATAATTCCTTTGGGCTTCAGTTATCTCTCTTCTCATAATTGAGAATCCCTAGTCATATATCTAAACAAAGTTTTGTTAACATTATAATTAAGTAGTAAATGGGAAAAATTTTAAGTATACAGTTTTAATCAAATGCAAGATATTACTTTGTGGTGGTTAAGAGTACTAAGGGCTCTATGAAAATTTGGTCTTTTTCTTGATTTAGGGCAGTGGTCCCCAAACTTGGAAGAGCATTAGAATTACTCACAAAAATTTTTCAGGGTAATTACCTAGCCCCACTCCCCAAGATTCTACAGTTTAAGAAAAGTGTCACATGATTCTAATCCAAGGACCTTGGATTTCCTTTAATTCAGTGTAAAGGAAAGAGGAAATAAGTAGAGAGAACTTGGTACATATACTAATTCTGTATTAGCCTTTTCTATACAATCAGATTTCTTTAAGATTATTCTGTCAATGTTCTCGTTCAGACAGATAATGGGCTCATTCACCATGGCAGAAACTGTCTTACTAATCTATGGATTACACACATCAAGTAGTGTTTAAAACATCATGAGTGTTCAAAGAACGCTGAATAAGTGAATGAAGGAATGAGTGAATAAGTGAGTGAACAAACGAAAAACTTTCAGATATTTAGCTAGTTTAAGAAAAACATTTCCTGCATCTCTATTAAAAATGTAAAAACATTTCTAAAATCCATTACTTGTTACTGATATAGAGGGCAGCCAACTGATGGACTACATTCATCACCACTTCATAGCACCTCGTAACAAAACAAGACAGTTCCTGAAATGACAAGTTGAGTATATGTTACAAGTTGAGTAAATGTCACTATTTCTGACTGAATTTTATGGTAACAATGCTAAACAAAAGCAAAATAGTTTTCTACTAAAAATCTCCAGTTAACCTGCAGAAAGACAACTTCAAGCATCCTTCAAGCAATCAGTTCTTAATTCACCTCCCAACGTTATTTCTACCTCTTTGCCCCTACAGCATTTCACTCATCCTTCTATTTTAAGTCTTGTTTTCATTACTCATATAATTCCTAACTGACAGAGACTGTCTTATTCCTTCCTTGAACGGCCACTGCCCAGTATGGTGGCTAACCCTCAATTGCTTCTCAATAAATGTCTGCCTATTAAATGAATAAATGAGTGAACATCTGAATGAATGAAGAAGCTCAGAAGCTGCCAGTTTAGAAAGTATGACAATGAGGGGAAGGGGTCTTCAGAAATCACTCTGAAATAACTTCAAATGTTTATTACCTTGAACCTTATCTATAAACAGGCTTGGCACACATCAAGTGAAATATTAATTATCCCAGGAATATGTCTGTCATTAAATAGTTAACTCACATCTATCCTAAAATATTTAGAACCTAATTAAACCTATGGCTGCTCTAAACTGTAAGCTCTATGAGGGCAGAAATTTCTGTTGGTTTTGTGCACTGCTGTATCCCAAGCACCAAGAACAGTTTCTAACATATGCTAGGCTCATAAAACATTTGTTGAATGTTTAAAAATGGAATCATATGCAGCTGTTAGATCCACAATTTAAATTTTTGAAAGTGAAAATAATACATTTCAATTTTATTTAAACAGCTCTAGTTTTACATTTCTTATTAAACTTCTAAAAGTCTAATAAAAGCAGAGGAAAGAACAGAAAATGCAGGACAAATAGAAAGCACAAAACAAAAAGGCAGAAATAAGTCCAGATACATAATACATTATTTATATAAGACAAATAGAAACAGAATTAACCAATTAAAACACAGAAATTTTCAGATTGTATAAAAAAGCAAAATCCAGATAGATGCAGTTTTAAAGAAACACAACTAAAACATAATGACACTGAAAGGCTGAAAGAATAAAAAGAATTTAAAAAAAGAAAATGCTAACTAAAACAGAGCTGGGGCCATGATATTAATATCAAATAGATTTTATTAGCATCACTATAGCTAATGACCATATATGTAATTATATATTATATACATAATTATTATCACAGCTTAAGAAGGTCACCACACAATAAAAGACTCCATTTACTGGTAATTATGAACAATTATAAACTTGTATGCACCAAATAAAACATCCTCAAAGTAAGAAATGCAAAATTTGACAAAACTAGAGAAACTGACACATTCACTTCAACCTTGTAAATTAACATTTCTTAGACTCCTGCCCAGCAGGCTTCCTGTTAGGTTCTGCCAACAGGTGGCATTAAAAGCAGACTAGAAGGCAGGAAATGGACATCCTTCCTATTTCTTGCTGTTTTTATCAACATAATCCAGGTAGGAGCAGTTCACCCCAGCAATGGCAGCTTGCCCCAGGCTCCTGCTTCTTTCAGCACTACAGAACCAGTCTTCAATTTTAAACTCTACCAGCAGCAACCAGGCAGCACTGCTTCCTCAGAGGTATGATACTAATTCCCTAGGGCTCCTCCTCCTACAGCTCCCAGACTCTGGCAACCTGAACCTTTTCCCTTTTTTACCCTAGATGTAGAGGTGATATCTGCTTCCTTTGGCTTACCTCACTGTTTTTTCTTTCAGCCCTCCAATTCTTATGGAACCAATTCTCTATATTAAATCTCCTCTATTTTTTTCTCTTTCTTTCTTTAATTGAAGTATCGTTGATTTATAATACTGTTAGTTTCAGATGTACAGCAAAGTGATTCAATTATATATATTTTTTCAGATTCTCTTCCATTATAGGTTATTACAAAAGACTGAGTATAGTTCCCTGTGCTATACAGTAAATCCTTGTTGTTTACCTATTTTATGTATAGTATTGTGTATCTGTTAATCCCAAGCTCCTAATTTATCGCTCCCCACTGCCTTCCCCCTTTGGTAACCATAAGTTTGTTTTCTATGTTTGTGAGATTGTTTCAGTTTTGTAAACAAATTCATTTGTATTATTTTTTAGGTTCCACATATGATATCACATAACATTTGCCTCTCTCTGTCTGACTTACTTCACTTAGTATGAAAATCTCTAGGTCCAGCTCTGTTGCTGCAAATGGCATTATTTCACTCTTTTCTATGGATGAGTAATATTCCATTTTTGTATATATGTACCACATCTTCTTTATCCATTCACCTGTTGATGGACACTTAGGTTGCTTTCATATCTTGGCAATTATAAATAATGCTGTATCACTGAGGTGCATGTATCTTTCTGAATTAGAGTTTTTGTCTTTCAGAATATATGCCCAGGAGTGGCATTGCTCGATCATATGGTAGCTCTATTAAATCTCCCCTTTTGAAATACCTCATGTGATCTGTTTTCTGGACTGAACCCTGATTGACACATACCATCATAGAGGATAATTTCAACAAAATGCTCTCAGTTAGGTAAGAAGACCAAAAAAAGTAGTAAAGATATAAAAGATTTGAATATTGTAGCATGCTTGATTCAATAAAATATATCAAATCTTATTATATCCAACAATCAGATGGTAAGTGAGATTATGAGTACTGTTTCCTTATCTCCAATTTTTGCCTTTGTCATATTATATAAGCATTGCTTTTATAACACAGAAACAAAAGTTATTTCATTCTTTTGATAAACCAAACGACCTAGAATAACTAAAACTTTGCAGTGATGAAAAGCATATCTAAACTGAAACATCTGGTTAGAAGCAACATGTGCTGCTGCTTTTAAACCTCATCATTGCTCACATAACAGCTTAATGATCTCCATTAACAACTTTTTCGAAAATAAAGTATCTTTTCCTATCAGGTACAAAATTTAAATTATTTTAAAAGGCATGGTGATAAACTGTCCATAAATGAAATTATACAAAGAAACTTATTTTGATAGCTTATCTTACTAAAAATGCTATGAAAATCTTCCAGGAATTACAATCTCCTTAACTATCAACTTAATCCATTGCCAACTAAGTACCTTACCCTCACAGTACACGTTCTTAGCATTTGAAGGTTTCATAACTCTTTTCTGATTATGTGTGATTTACTCAAACTTTTCAAAGAAAAGGCTCAATAAAAAGTAAAAACCATTTACCTGTAAGAATGAAATAAATCTCCCCATTTGAATTTGGCAATCACCTTCCACCATGCTGGAATCTGTAGCTTTAAAAGGCAACATGAAGAATATTTCAATTTTTTATTTTAATCAACACCAAAAGAAAAATTGTGATTTTTATTCATTAGGACATCTTCTAATCTGCATAGTATTGAAAACAGAATTTTTACACTGAAGAGAAAAATGAAACAATCATTAATCACACAATTAAAAGTAACCATCTGTTTCACTATTTAATGAATTCAAGGAAAATCCTCATCTAGCTACAGTGCTTTGTAATTTATAAAAATATCAAAATAAATTCATACAGAATTTGCTGCTGCTTCATCACTGAGGTTTTTTTACCTGTTTACCAAACAAAAATATAAACCGACAAAAAATCTGAATGTTTATTTTCTCACACTAATACTTCACATGATCATGACAGTCCTAGAATTGCCAGTTAACTTTTTGTTCATTTCAATCGCAAAAAAAGCATCACAACATTACAATGTGAAATTTTAAAACTTACCTCCTTCTCCATAAAACAAGAGACCATTATAAAATTTAGTTTCAGCCTGTTTAAAAAAAATTAAAATAATTTTATAAGGTTGCTATTTTGTTTTTAAATTCCTAAGCTCTCTTAGTTATCCCTATTTAATAGTAAGCAGATGACTACATCACACACATAAATTCACTTAAATTCAAAAACTGCTTGCAATATAGGTAAATGTAATTTATCTTTAGAGTACCAAAGATATTACTGATACTCAACCTTATTTCTTGATTTCTTTAGGCTTTACTTTGTCTTATCTGACCACTCTGTAATTTCCCACATCCTCCCACTAGTTCAGGAGAGAAAAAGCAACCACATAGTATCAAAAAGGTAGAGAAAAAAAGATAAAGTTTACCATCTTCTACCAGAGTTTTAATGGCTCATGGGTGAGGAAACACAGAACATATTAAAAATTCAAAGGTTTAAAAAAAATCAGTTACATCCAGAAAGCCATTATATATGACAAGTAACACAGAAGGAATGCAGACCCAGACTCAAACCATTATTACCAGTAAAATGTTAGGTGAGTGACACTCTTTTAGCTTCGGTTTCCTCATCTATTCCTCACGTACCTCCTGGGTGGTTATTAGCATTAACGGGGTTAGCATGGTGTTTGGTACACAGTAAACACCCAGTGAATGGTACTCATTATTACTACTATTATACATATACAGTTCATTCAACATTCATTAAATATTTATGCACACTGTACACATATAAGCACATATTTGCTTTTAAATCATGTTTTTAATGTCTTAAGAGTACAAATAATTACCTCATATTTTAATTTCTTGATTTCACAACAAAGTGCAGCATAAACAGTGATGACTTTGTTTAAGACCTAGTTTCATGAGTAAAAACACAAAAGGAAAAAAGTAAATTATAGCAGATAACTAAAGCATTTTAAAAATAGATTTTTAGGTTTAGGAATCGGTACCTTGTTTTCAGTCTTTATGAGTTCCAAAAGGGAAGACTGTTCATAAGGCAAAAGCTGTAGAAACAAAGGAAAATAAAATTTTTATAATTTGAAAAAAATCATGAAAATTCTAAGTACACAAACTGAGACTATCTCTCTTCTATGAAAACTTGTGTTCAACCCTGTAATCAGCAATAGCACCACACCAGATGGGCAGTGACTGCTAATGGCTACGGGATTTCTTTTTGGGCTGGTGAAAATGTTCTAAAATTGACTCTGGTGATGGTGGCACAATTCTATGAATACAGTAAAAACCAAAGAATTGTACGATATACGGATTACATGTCAGGAAAGCTGTTATTAAAGTAAGTCAACATGTGACTTAGGACAGCGTCTAGCACATAATAAGTACTCAATAAATGTCAGCTATTACTTACGCGCCAACAGTTTCAAAGATAAAACAAAACAGAACTACCTCAAAATGGAACAGAGCAGGAGTGACTTATTTTATATCTTAAAAAAATCACTCCCGGGCTTCCCTGGTGGCGCAGTGGTTGGGAGTCCGCCTGCCGATGCAGGGGACACGGGTTCGTGCCCCGATCCCGGAGGATCCCACATGCCGCGGAGCGGCTGGGCCCGCGAGCCATGGCCGCGGAGCCTGTGTGTCCGGAGCCTGTGCTCCGCAGCGGGAGAGGCCACAGCGGTGAGAGGCCCGCGTACAGCAAAAAAAAAAAAAAAAAAAATCACTCCCATATTAAGGTCCCCTAAATAGCATAAGGGAGCTTTTGGGAAATCATAGAAATATTCAGCATCTTGATTGGGATATGAGATACATGGGAATAGGTGTTTGGTAAAATTCACTGAACAGTATTTTAAATCTATGCATCTCACTGTATGTAAAATAACCTCAATAAAAAAAACAACTAAAGCTTCAATATGCTATTCCAATCCTCTTCATTTTCTTGATAATGAAAAACAAGTTAGCTCAAAGAGTTGGAGTTCGTGTCATTCTTTGACACTAAAGACTTCTGAGTTTGTGTCATTCTTTAAAAAGGAAAACAAAAACAAAAACACATGCATGGCTTAGAGGAAAGGAAATTAACCATTTTTCTCCAAGTTTATTTTAGTTATTTTAGATTCCAAACAATAAAAATACATATCCCAATTGTGAAAACTGTTTTCAAGGTACAGTATGTCCTTAAAAAGTATCATAAATTAAAAAATAAAACAAAATCAAACCTTTAGTGCTATAGGATCAAGATTGAAATCCCAAACATCTCCAATTGAATCATCCAGTGCGTCCTCAATTCTTCTCAATTGAGAGGTATACTCCTCAAGAAATTTCCCATAATTCTTAAGCTGGACTTCAGCATGAATTTCTAAATTTAAATTTTAAAAGTTTGTAATAGGTATAAGTAATGAATTACAAGACATTTACTTCAAATAATCTCAAGTCACAGCAAAGTAGATAGTAAGCATTGTTCATGTATCACTTCGGAATGTCTGAACTTCTTGAAAATAAAGTTTTAAAGTTAAACAATAATTGAACTTTCAATCTTTTCCAAATAGATACGATAATTGTAAAAAACAGCAGATGTTACCATTTAGATATATCATCTTAAAACTGCAACTTTAAAATACTATGAAAAAGTTACTATACCGTTTACTCCAAAATCTAAAAAATGTGAATAATGCCTTAGACAACTCAATGTCCTGCTTCTATGTTTTAGTCATAAACAACCTTTTTGTGCAAAAAAAAAAAAAAAATCATGACCTGATTTAGGTGCAAAAATCTGTGTTGTCATAGAAGCCAAATTTTAAAATGTAATGCTTAATTACACAGTAAACTACGTCTAAAAATACACCTAAGTATTGTTTTTTAAATGGTTTTAGACCTGCTTCATCATATTATTCCTGTAATGCCTCAAATTTACCAAGATATTTTGTTTTAATTATTTAACTATGATAATAGAATTGGAAAAGCCACTAAAGGACAATGAGTACAGAATACTGTGCTGATATTTACAGAATTTACACATTAATAGATGACTCTAGGAACTCACTGGAATAAACTGGACAATAAAAGTTTGCCTACTCAGCAAAGTTAATGACAGTGAATATTCCACCTTATTAAACACAAGAATCCATTATTCATTCCAAAGGCAGCAAATTCAACTCCAACTCAGTTTCTTTTATTGATGTGAATTACTTTATTCAATCGCTGTCTTCTAAAAAAAAGTAAAAATTTTCTCTCCTCAAATTATCAATGCCAAGCAACTCTAAGATAGGGTATGTTCTAACTCATTAAGGATAAAGACCTAGCTTCACATTCTCCCCTATTTTGCAACTAATGCTCCAAATCAGGTGAATCAATTCGTTCATCAAGGTTCCCATCTCATTATAGTATTAATCTAGGCAATTCAATTCTGGAAAACAATTTGTCTAGATATGATTCATATTCCAAAAATTAATGAAAACCAGGCACAGAGAAGAGAGGTTCTCTCTTCCCTACAGCTTAAATTTTAAAAACTGCATTAAGATTCTCGAAATCCCAAGTACATGTCTAATTTTCAGTTACATAGGAAATGACCAAAGCTGCGTTTAAACAACAAATGAGTTCTTAATGGCAATGCCAGAAAAACATGCCAATGAATTATTCATTTAGTCTGTTTAGAAATTCATAAAGTAGCAGGCAAGAGAAAACCTGTAATAACATTAACATTCCTTGCTGATAAATTTTTAAATTGGTAAAAGTTAAAATAAAAAGATTTGAAATAAGAACTCCATAATGATTCTTCAAGAGTAAAAAATGGAAAAACTATTTACATGCTTATCTCTTCCAACAGACTTAATTCCTTGTTTTATCTTTGTATCCCTAATACCTACCACAGTTCCTGGCATGTGGAAAAAGTCTTTTGAGTGAATCAGATCATTCTGATTGAACCATTTTTCAAACCCAAAACATATTTTCATTCCAATATTTTGCAGATACTAAAGTAGGGAACCTCTGTCCATAAAACTTCATACATGACAAGGTACAGTTCACTTTAACAGTAAATACAGTTATCTTCTCTGTAAACAAGTTGAAAGATTCAATACCACTAGGACCATTTTTTCATGCTGCATAGGAGCTTATAACTTATGGAATGTTTTGTGAAAAACTGCTAACCATCCTGAATTAAGCTCATGCTTCTTTGAGAGGTTAATAAAACCTAATTACATCTAATGTGCCTGACTTTTGTAAAATTATGCAAAATTTACACGTAATTTTTTAAAATAAATTTATTTTATTTATTTATCATTTTTGGCTGCATTGGGTCTTTGTTGCTGCACGCAGGCTTTCTCTAGTTGCAGCAAGCCGGGGGCTACTCTTCTTCGTTGCGGTGTGTGGGCTTCTCATTGCAGTGGCTTCTCTTGCTACAGAGCATGAGCTCTAGGCACGCGGGCTTCAACAGTTGTGGCATGCAGGCTTCAGTAGTTGTGGCTCGCGGGCTCTAGAGCGCAGGCTCAGTAGTTGTGGCGCACGGGCTTAGTTGCTCTGCGGCATGTGGGATCTTCCCAGACCAGGGATGGAACCCGTGTCCCCTGCATTGGCAGGCAGATTCTTAACCACTGCACCTCCAGGGAAGCCCTATGCCTAATTTTTAAAAATTACATTTACCTTTTGAGAAAACTACATTAAAAAACAAATTCACAAGCAGTATGTTCCAATCTCTCATATCACCTACACAGATTCATATCACCAAAGATAAAAAACAGATCACCAATTTGCATTCATCTTAGGTAAAGTTTCACTGAAATAGTTTGGCCTCTAAATTTTGCTGCGTGGAACTGAATTTGCTAGGTTAAAATGAGACAATCCAATTTTATTAAGTAAAATCGGAAGCAGATTTGCTGTAATTTCTGAAACCTTTTTAGGTGCGCAGGAAACTACAGGACATCACTTTTGAAAAATACCACTTAACGTAAATAAAAGGCATGGGAGGAGATAAACTTGACATTCACGTGTTTATTTTTTTTTTTTACCGCGAAATGAGTTCTTTTTCGCTATCTTCTAGCGAAGATAAGCATATGAATATGAAGGTAAAAACACTCAAACTTCCAAAAGTTGGTTTGGGAGGAAAACGAAGAAAGACAGGAAACCGAAACAGGAACCCGAACCTCAGCCTCACCTACAACTGCACGCTCTGAGGATCTGGCGAAAGCCCCGGGCGGCCAGAGACAAGGCAGCCTCCGCTCCCCGGGTTGCGGGCCATCCCGGGCGCGCCCCGCCCGAGCCCCCGGCTGCACGAAGTGGACGCAGCGCCCCCCGGGCCAGAGGGCTCCCCAGGACAGTCACCGCCCCGAAGGCCGAGCCCTGGCCGGGCCTGACCCAGCATCGCCGGGGATCCCAACCCAGAAAGTTAGGTTCGCGAGCGCGTCCCTCTCACACCCCTAGGCGCAGAAAATGTCCCGAAGCGGACGGCTGCGCGCCGACAGCGACGCAGAGCCCTCCCGCAGGAGCGCTGCCGGGGCTGAGGCGGGCCGGGCAGCGTCCACCCGCAACCCTTGCCTGCCGCTCCCTTACTCTGTGAGCCGTCGTCAACGCGGTCGAACTCCCAGTCCGGGGACAGAGTCTCCACCGCCATCACTCCGGTGCCTCCCACAGTCACAGCCCCAACCAGCCTTGGCGACGACGACGGCCTCACCCGGGCGGCTGTAACCGCACGTGACTTCCGGCTTCAGTCCCGCCCCCGCTCGCGAGGGCCTGCCGGGCTCGTTGCCCCTGCGGGTCGCGGGGGCCGCTGGGAAAGCGAGTCCTCAGTGGTGGCTCGAGGAGGCTGCCGCGGCGCCGGCGGTGGTCCTCGCGGTGTCCTCCCGTTCCTGTTTGGGCCTTGCCACCGTTCAGTTCACTTTTCACGCCACATCAATACCTTCAATTTCGCTGTGCTGTCTTCGGGCCATTTTTAATACTAGGAGAAGTGCTCCCTCAGTCTAGCCTAAAAAGGGCAAAATTGATGGGATCGGGGCTCAGCAGATGCGGTCCTCTAGGACGTCGCCGTCCAGGCGCTTCTTCCCAGAAGCCCGTTTATCCCACGTATTCCCGGTCGTCACCGTCCGACCTCTTGTTCTGCACTCCCTATGCAGATTGTTCTTGAGAAAAAAAAGCCGTGTGCAAGAGGAGGAGTTACTTTACGAACACCTTAAGCGAGGAATTTTACTTCTCTGCTAATCTTGCGGTCACCGGCTCTCTACCCACCTCTTCTTAAAAAGGCAGGGGGAAAGAAGAAGCGCTGTTTAAGTGGGTTCTAAAAGCCGCCTACCTGCTAACTGGCTTTTCGGTGAACAAGGATCTGTGTTACCCAGTAAGGCTACATGTTTACAGGTATTTGCACAGCAGTGTTCATTGCTGCATGGTTTTTAATAGATACTAGTAAGAATCCAGGTAAACGTCCATGAATAGGGAGTAATTACATAAAGTTTAATATGTCCATAATACGAAATGCTAGATAACTGTTAAAAGAAATGAAGTAGGTTTATAGAGACATGAGAAACTGACAGGAGAAAAATGTGTATTTGTGGTTACATTTGTATTTTTATATAAACGTGTACTGGCATGTGTGCATGTAGATGCATAGAAAGAGAACTCAGATCACACCAAACAGGACAGTTGTCAACTGGAAAAGAGTATGTGTTGGTGATTAGAAAGTGAATTTTCAAGTTTTATTGTGTCTACTTACATGTTTTTAAATCTTTAACAGTGAGAATTTATGAAGGTCTTCTGTAGTCTTAAAAAGGACCAAAAATAACTAACTTAATCAAAGCTAGTAAACGGCCTCTTGAAGAGCATTCCCTGAGGCCCTTGAATCTGCAGTAGGTCAAATATTTGAGTGCCCACTAGGTACCAGGTACCATGCTAGATGCAGAGATTATTATGAAAAAACAGACAAGAAAGGTGGATCCCACCCCTATGGTGCTTGCAGTCTTAGTGGGCATTTTAGAAAGGAAAAAAGAAAGGAAACTTGAAAATGACAGGTAACATCAGTGCCTCACAGTTGGCAGACATTTTTCCTTTTACTTACGTGTGATCATGAGTTTGACTTTGCTGTATTCTTCACATTTGTGTTAATCACTGTAATTAATCTCCCAATAGCTCATTATGATACATTGAAATTACAGGTCAGAGCAATTTGAATCTGCGTATCCACTAATCTATTAAATCAGTGCAAGAGGCAGTGTCATGTAATAATCAAAAACACAAGTTTCTACAGTCAAATTGTGTAGGTCCAAATCATAGCTCTGCCACTTACTAGCCATGTGGTTTTGGGCCAAGTAATTTAACCTCTGCTTCAATTTCCTCATTTGTAAAGTGGGAATAATAATAGTAAACTCCTCATAGGATTGTTATGAGGACTAATTTAGTTCATACATGTAAGAGGCATAGAGCAATGCCAGCCACATACTATAGAAATGTTTGCTGTTCTGACTCATCATATCCTTAATTTTAAAAGAAATCTCAGGGATTGCCTGTATTTTTTTAACTTTTTATTTTATATTGGAGTATAGTTGAGTAACAATGTTGTGATAGTTGCAGGTATACAGCAAAGTGACTCAGTTACACATATACAGGTATCTGTTCTTTTTCTAATTCTTTTCCCATCTAGGCCATTACATATTATTGAGCAGAGTCCCCTGTGCTATACAGTAGGTCCTCAGTTGGTTATCCATTTTAAATATAGCAATGTGGACATGTCAGGGATTGCCTGTCTTGAGGTTACATATCTTTAAATCAAATTCCATGCCTAGAATTTACAATTTTATTAGAGAATTACAAGTTAGATACTAAATCTAAAGCACATTCAGGGACTTTCCTGGTGGTCCAGTGGGTGAGACTCCGTGGGGGGCCTGGGTTCAATCCCTGGTTGGGGAACTAGATCCCACATGCATGCCTCAATGAAGAATTCGCATGTTGCAGCTAAAGATCCCACATGCCGCAACGGAGATCCCATGTGCTGCAGCTAAGACCCAGCGCAGCCTAAATAAATAACTAATAAAAATAAATATTAAAAACGGTCCACATCCTAAATAAATAAATAAAGCACATTCACTATAAACTGAAATGTGCTATCTGAAAGTTATTTATTACAATAGATGTTCTATATTTCCCAGGCCTAGGCTATCAAAGGCAAATAATCATTTTGAAAACTTAAATATCCTTCTTTCTACTTTTCTTCATTCTTAACAGTACTTTCTGAAAGGCAAGCTTGGAACTAGAAGGGGAAGTATTGTGCTATTCTGAGAGCTTCAAAGAACTTTAGAACAGTTGCCTTCAGAATGTGCCTGCCTTCTGGCACCTTGCCTTTAACCCTTATACCTACAACTTAAGTACCAGTTTATTCCGTACCAAAACATAGTGAGTGTGTGTGTGTGTGTGTGTGTATAAAACAGTGCTAAGGTCTTGGTGAACTTGTTTCTTAATATACATTTAAAGTATGTTTCCTACAATAGAAAATCTATGGTAATAATTCACTAAAGGCATTTCTCTTAGTAATTTGTCAGTCCTATGTGTATCTGTCAAAAAGATACCTAATATGGTAATTCATATATCTCTTTGCAAAATAATCTCTCACCTGGACAGGAGTCTGAGTCTTCCTAAACCTATCATGACAGATCTTTTCTTTGCATTGTCCACACCACTGAGTGAAGTTTCTCAAAACCTATCTGATCAGGGAATGCCCCACTTTAAGTCCATCAATGAATTCCATTGTCCTTGGCATGGAGTTTGCACTTCATAGGATGGAATACAAGGCTTTTTTTCCAATCTGCAACAGAGACCATATGGCCTTCAAAGCCTAGAATGTTTACTTGTCTAGTCCTTTACAGAAAAGATTTGCCAACCCCTGGTCTAGAATCATACAGTTATACAAAGTCTGTTGTGAAAAACAGCAAAGTCTCACCCGTCCTCTCCCCCATTTTCCTGTCCCCAAAGGCAACCACTTCTATCTCTTTTAGTTGATTATTTTAATACTTACTTCCATTTCTCTAAATAGCATGATGACAATATTCTTTAATTTTCAACTTTGGGAATTATATATTGTCTTCCCACTATGGGAGATGAGGATGTAACTATCTTTATCCCCTCACCCCACCATCCATATCTCTGCCATCCCACCCTTTTTCCAATATAGTTATATAATAATTTTGGTAGATCAATATTCAGTGTTATGACTCTATTAACGCAACTCATAGTTGAACCATGTAGTAGACTATGATATTTTTTCCATGCAAAGCTTTTTGTTTTTCCTGGAATAATTATTTTGGGGTTTTTTTAATGTTGTTTGCTTAGTTTTGTTTTTACCAATTCAACCTGAAAGTCTTCACCAATTGTCTAAATATCCTCTCAGGATGTTCAGATGCCTGAGGTGCTCCATTAATTTCATCATCCTACAGACGTCTCCTAGAGCTTTCTAGCTCACTACCATCTGGACATTTTTATTAAGTTCAATATTCATTAAATTTTTTTCTTTGACACAGTAATTATTTTTATTGTGCTTTTGAATGTGTTTTTCAATTTCCAAATGCATGGGGATTTTTGATTTATCATTCAAAATTGATATCTAACTCAAGTTCATATGGCCAGAGATGATGGTCTGTGTGATATCGATTCTTTCAAATATTATGAGACTTCCTTTATATCCTAATTTGTAGCCTAATAAGTGGTGAAATGAGAAAACGGATGTGAGCCTGAAAAAAAAGAGGTGTTCTTTAAATATTGAATGCAGAGTACTATGTTCATCAAATCAAACTTCTTAATTAGAGATACAATGAAGTTTTGTTTCAGCCTCCTGATTATTCTAAAAATCTGCCATTCAGCTGGGTTTTTGGATTCCTATACTCATGGATGACCAACGATTATGGCATCATGTAGGTTACCATCATACCTGATTCTGTGAATCCCGGATTGCACTGAGCACTCCAGCCCTGTGCCTCCATAGTATTTACTTTGAAATTGTATGTTTGTGTAACTGTGTCCCCTGTTAGGCTATGTACTATTTTCCTATTATGGCTGTAACAAATTGCCACAAACTCAGTGGCTTAAAACAGCACAGATTTATTATCTTACAGTTGGGGAGATCAGAAGTCCGACATGAATCTCACCATGCTAAAATCAAGGTCTTGGCCAGGCTGGTCCCTCCTGGAGACACTGAGGGGAGAATCCACTTTCCTGCCTTTTTTGGCTTCCATGCATTATTCCAGTCTCTAGCTTCTGCTATCACATCTACTAGTGACACTGATTGTCCTGACTTTCTCTTAAAAGGACCCTTGCAGGGGCTTCCCTGGTGGCGCAGTGGTTGAGAGTCCACCTGCCGATGCGGGGGAAACGGGTTCGTGCCCCGGTCCGGGAGGATCCCACATGCCGCGGAGCGGCTGGGCCCGTGAGCCATGGCCGCTGGGCCTGCGCGTCCGGAGCCTGTGCTCCGCAACAGGAGAGGCCACAGCAGTGAGAGGCCCGCGTACCGCAAAAAAAAAAAAAAAAAAAAGACTCTTGCAATTACACTGGGCCCATCCAGACAATCCACGATAATCTCCCTTTCTCAAGAACCTTAACTTAATCACATCCACAGAGTCCCTTTAAACAGGTAAAGTAACATAATCATAGGTTATCATAAACATAGGTTTGGACATTAGGACATAGACATATTTGGAAGTCTATTATTCACGTCTGTACATATAGTACATCTTTTCTGATAATTCTAATATCTGGATTTATCTGTATGTCTCTACTATGTTGTTTGGTATGTGTGTGGGGTTTTTTTTTCCACCTCTTGGTTTTCCACCATTTGGTCTTGTTTCCTGATAAGCCTGATAAATTTTTTAGTGCATCCTGGTCTTTAAGTATGAAAAATTACTGAGATAAGTTGAGGATCTGGATGGTGTTATCTTCCTCCAGAGTGGATTACTATCTCTTCTGGAAGGTTATTAGAATAGGGGCAGACTACTTTAACCCAGTCTAGGACTGTTCTGATTCCAAGCTGGGTTTTTATCTTTGTGAGGGCTGGTCTATTTCTGTATCATCTTAGTCCTAGGATGTAGCTCTGCAGGGGTGCTGGGCAAGTCCTGCCAAACCTCTGTTCAGCTTTTCAACCTCACAGTTGCTGCTTTCTGGTATTTACAAATCAGCAAATGCCTTGAGGTTCACCTCTCTGGACCTTCTCTCCTGAATCTCTATTTCTCAAATCCTCACCTACCTAGGTCTCCAATGCCTTCAAAAAGATTTTTAGCGACAAAAGCAAAAATGGACAGATGAGACACTACACCAAACTTAAAAGCCTCTGCACATTAAAGGAAATGATCAACAGAGTTAAAAGGCAACTTATGGAGTGGGAGAAAATAATTGCAAACCATCTATCTGATAAGGGGTTAATATCCAGTATATACAAAGAACTGCTACAATTCTACCATTAAAAAAAAAGTAATCGGATTAAAAAATAGGCAAAAGATCTGAATAAGCACTTCACAAAAAAGGTACACAAATGGCCAACAAGCATGTGAAAAGATGCTCAACATCACTAATCATTAGAGCAGTGTAAATCAAAACCACAATTAGTTATCACCTTACATTCATTAGGATGGCAACTATACAAAAATTTAAATAAACACACAGAAAATAACAAGTGTTGATGAGAATGTGGAGATATTGGAATCCTTATAAACTGCTGGAGGGAATGTAAGATGGTGCAGCCTCTATGGAAAGCATTATGGAGGTTCCTTTAAAAAACTAAAATTAGAATTACCATATAATCCATTTCTGGCTATATATCCAAAAGAATTGAAAGCAAGATTTTGAAGAGATATTTGCACACCCATGTTCAGCGCACATTATTCACAATAGCCAAAAGATGAAGCTGCCCAAATGTCTATCTACAGATAAATGGATAAAGAAAATGTGGTACACACATACAATGGAATACTATTCAGCTTTTAAAAAAGGGACTTCCCTGGTGGCACAGTTGTTAAGAATCTGCCTGCCAATGCAGGGGACACGGGTTCAATCCCTGGTCCTGGAAGATCCCACATGCCACGGAGCAACTAAGCCCGTGCGCCACAACTACTGAGCCTGTGCTCTAGAGCCCACAAGCCACAGCTACTGAGCCCGCACGCCACAACTACTGAAGCCTGCACACCTAGAGCCCATGCTCCGCAACAAGAGAAGCCGCCGCAATGAGAAGCCTGCGCACCGCATAGAAAGAGTAGCCCCCGCTCTCCGCAACTAGAGAAAGCCCACGCGCAGCAACAAAGACCCAACACAGTCCAAAATAAATAAATAAATATAAATAAAAAGAGGGAAATTTTGCCACATGCTACAACAGTGGATGAGCCTTGAGGACATTATGCTGAGTGAAATAAGCAAATAACAGAAGGACAAATACTATATGATTCTACCTATATGAGATATCTAGAGTAGTCGAAATCATGGAAAAGGAAGTAGAATGGTGGTTGCCAGGGGCTGAGGAAAGGAGAAGATGGGGAGTTGTGCTATGGAGTATAGAGTTTCAGCTTTGCGAGATGAAAAAATTTTAGAGATCTGTTACACAGCAATGCGAATGTAGTTAACACTGCTAAACTGTACACTTAAAAATGTAAATTTTATGTTATGTGCTTTTTACCACAATTAAAAATTCTCCCCCCAGAAAGATTTTAAAATATATTTTACCAGCTCTTCTAGTTGTTCTCAGCAAGAGGGTTGTTCTGACATAAGCTAGGCAGTCATAGCCAGAAGCCATGAAGGCTTTTCTATTTTTGTTTTTAATAAAGTTGCTTACTTCCCTGTTTCCATTCTTTTCCCCCTCTAACTAATTCTTGACTTAGTAGTCAGAGCTTGATTTTTAAAATATAATCAGAGTATTCTACTCCTTTGTTTAAAAAACTATCAGTGGCTTCCAATTGTGCCTACAATAAAATACAGCATCTATAGGAAAAACCTGTCTACCTCACCAGCATCCTCTTCAGGCTCTTTTTTTTTCACTCATTATGATCCAGCCACATTGGTCTTTTAGTTCCTCCAAAAAACTGAGCTCTTGTTCACATGAAGGCCTGTACACATACTGTGCCCTCTTTTTGCCTGGAAAGTTCTACCCCCCACTGGCTATCTTCCAGTTATCTTTGATATCTCAGATTAAATATCACTTCCTTAGTGAGGACATCCCTGACTACACAAGCCCAAATAGGTACTTCTATTATATGAAATTCACTGTATACTTCTTTCCTTTGTAGCTCTCATCAAAACTTTGTATCATTTATTTGGGGGTTACTTGCTTAATCATTGCTTATCTCTCCCACTAGATTATAAACTCTATAAACATCCATGTCTCTTTGATACAGTTCAATGCCAAGTATACTGCTTGGTATACTATATATATTTATATATATTTGTTGAAAGAATAAACCAATAATTATTTTTTCAATTGCTCTATTATATTCATTTTACAGGAAAATTATTTCCTCTTAGGAGGTGGCATTGTTGGTTAAAGAATGTGTAAGTGGGAAAAAAAATCACTTAATAAAGTGGCTTTTTAAATTAGTCACTTCTTCCGCCAGTATTTAATCAGGACCTTCTCTGTTTGATATACCATAGTGACTAAAATCTTCCAAAGAGCCCAGTTGTCTGATAAGATATATTATTAAGATAATTTTAGTTAGGGATTGGCAAAGTACAGTCAGCAGATCCACTATCTGCTTTTGTAAATAAAGGTTTTTTTGGAACACAGTCATGCCCATTTTATTTGCATTTTTGTCTATGGCTGCTTCACAATACAATGGCAGGGTTGAGTGGTTGCAACAGTGACCATACGGCCCACAAGCCTAAAATATCTATCTGGCCCTTTAAGAAAAAGTTTGCCAACCCTTGTTTTAACTCCAAAAGAGCAAAATGAACAATATACATATACACACATACATATATATGTTTTTCTACATAAGTTTTAGTTTACAAAGTGGGTTGAAATAACCTAATTAAAAAAATAACTACCTTAGAAAAATCTTATAATCAACATATTAAAGTAATCCGCAAAGATACTTCTATGTCCTTCTCAAGAGGCACTGGTGGCAGCCTAAAGCAGTCACGTGAACCCACGTGCAGCTAATAACAAAGAAAAGTAGACAAAATATAATAAAGATAACGTTTAAAGATCTGAAAGACAATGAATTTAGGCAGAAACCACAGAATTTACTCAGCAACTGGTGATAATTATGAATCTGTGGCTTTTTACCTGACAGTGTCCCTCACACTTTCAAATACAGGAGAGAAACACTGCAGTCTTTTTTTTTATATATGTATATATGTTTATTTATTTATTTTTGGCTGCGTTGGGTCTTCGTTGCTGCACGCGGGCTTTCTCTAGTTGCGGTGAGCAGGGGCTACTCTTCCTTGTGGTGCGCGGGCTTCTTGTTGCGGTGGCTCCTCTTGTTATGGAGCATTGGCTCTAGGTGCACAGGCTTCAGTAGTTATGGTGTGCAGGCTCAGTAGTTGTGGCTCACGGGCTCAGTAGTTGTGGCTCGCGGGCTCTAGAGCGCAGGCTCGGTAGTTGTGGTGCATGGGCTTAGCTGCTCCATGGCATGTGGGATCTTCCCGGACGAGGGATTGAACCCATGTCCCTTGCATTGGCAGGAGGATTCTTAACCACTGCACCACCAGGGATGTCCCAACACTAAAGTCTTATTGGCTCAAGGTGGTAGCAAACTAAGTTCAAGGTTGTTAGAAGAGAACCTGGAAACTTGGGAGGGAGTCCTGAAACAAAGGACCCACAGAAGGGAAAAGATCCAAAATCCAAGTAAAATCAGAGTAAAAACTCTGCCAGAATCCTTGGCTGCATTCAACTACATGCCCAGGACCTGCTGAAATATTGCAATAGCAATCAGGAGTCCTTGGAAAACAATAGCACTGGGTGAGAGGTGTGTTTGCTGCCCTCTGACAACATATATTCCCCAACAGATGTGCACCTCAGGCAGCAAAAGCTGAAGCCCTGTGGGTTTAAGATAGCAGAGAACAGAGACAGGGCTAGCAGAGGCAGTAGCTTGACATTTAGAAGGGAAAACTGATCATTAGGGGAACAGCGAAGAGGGTGAACCCCATAATCTGAGCAAAAACATTGGCCAGATCTTTGTTTAAATGGAAAACTAAGCAGAAATATAAGCTACTACACTCTACAGGGTTTGAGTCCAGGCAAATTTACTTCTTTCTAAACTAAAGCCACAATAATTTTCTTAAGAATGTAACTGAATCCAGAATGTCAATGAACTTACTTTTTTTTTTTACAAGTGGTAAATTTTAACTGACTAAAATCTGACAGAATTAGAAAAAAGAAATAGATAAAATAATTATAGTTGGAAATTTTAACGTCTCTCTCAGTATTTGATATAACAAGTAGACAGAATATAGAACTGAACAATACTCTCAACCAGCTTGTCTTAATTGATATTTATAAAACATTTCACCCCAAAATAGCAAAATAGACATTTTTTTCAAGTATACAAGGAATACCCAGCAAGACAGGCCACATGCTAGGCCATAAAACAAGTCTCAGTACCTTTAAATGGATTGAAATGTGACAGTTATATTCTCTGACCACAATGGAAAATTTCTAAATATTAGAAAGGGCATTATGCTGAATGAAGAAAACCAGTCTAATAACTTACATACTACATGAGTCCATTTATTTGACATTCTTGAAAAGGTAAAACAACAGGGATAAAGAACATGTCAGTGGTTATCAGAGTTCAGGGGTGGTTGGTAGACATGACTACAAAGGGATAGGGCAAGAATTTGGGGGGGAGGTGGTGTTAGGGGAATGGAACTATTCTGTGTCCTGATTCTGGTGTTCCTTATACAAAATCTATACATACGCTAAAACTTATAGAACTGTATACCAAAAATAAAATCAATTTTACTGTATGTTAATTTTAAAACGTAGTGGTGGGACTAGCCTTCTTGTGCATCTGGTTCTAGGATTCAAATGATGTCAGGTCTTGACTTTTCACTGTTTCTCTTCCATCTCTTGCAGTTTTTGCTACATTCTTCAGGTTGCATATGCTACTCCTTGGCAACTGCAGGCTCATATCAACACAATGTCACATCCAGCAAAGGAGAGATAAAGAGCATGCTTAACTGATAGCTCAAAGAGAAGTCCCAGAATTGTCTTGTAGGCCTTGATTAGCCTTACAAGGATACTTTGCACATTTTTAACCAATCATTGTAATTAAGAGGGTGAGAGGGATGCCCCGATTGGCTTAGTGTAGATCATGTGCTCCACCCCTGGCTCCAAGGGGGTTTAGGGGAAGAGGTAACTTCATAGAAACCACATGGCCTAAGACAGGAGGGGAAACAGATCCTCACATGAAAACCAGAGTACTGTTATCCCAAGATGTGGGCTTAGATGGCGGGAGGCACAAGCATTACATGGCCATTACATTAAACAGCCATTTGGTCATTTGCAGTCAAGCAGATCACACTGTCACTATTTGCCAGGTACTAGAGCAAATAATTATTTGATTATTACAGTAGGATGATTTTTTTTAAAAGATCACCATTTCAAAATTCCTTTTAGAACAATTTCATTATTTAGATGCTTCTTATGTTTAGGCTCCAGGATAAAAGAGCTTCTAAGATTTTAATAATTTATTACAGGTTCTCAAAGGAATTATGCAATTAACTGTTTTCTCTAATCAAAATGAAGATTATCAAAAGAGAGAAAAAACTGGGGGGGAAATTTGAAAGGTGATCAGTTTAAAGGGTGATGATTTAAACAAGAAATTCACTTGGCAGGAATATGGTTTGGAGAACCTCAGGAGTGTGAGGGAAAGTTTTCTCTATCACCAAAGTTTGAGATTCACAATGGTGTTAGGTGTATCCCTCATGATTTTTCTGTAGTCAGCTAGATAGCTCCACAGGAACTTCCCACAGGCATCTTATCCAATTCAATTCGCCTACAAGTGAACTCATGAGCTTCCACTCCAAAACCTGCTTCTCATCCTGTATGCAATCCATGTCTTAGTAAATGGTTTCATTTGCCACAGAAGCCCTCATTCTCCCTCCCTCCGTCAGTCACAGGGTTCAGCTGACTTTAGCAATGTCTTTCAAATTGATCCCTTCTATCCTTCCCACTGTAATGGGGATGACTTGTTTGGCCTATTACAGTTTCTCTTAAACGGCCTCCGGTGTCACCACCTTCCATACTGTTAAGAAAAGCATTTTCCTAAAATGCAATGGAATTTCCTTCCTGCATTGCTTAACTATGCTTCAGTGAGGAAAAAGACCCAGATGTTGAGTAGTTATCCTTGAACTGTGCGATTGATGATTTGATGTTTTTGTTCTTATACATTTTGGCATTTTACAATATTTAGTAATGAGCGAAAGAAAAAGATTCAATGCTCTCCGTCACCTACTTAGCATGGTATACAGGCCCTGTGAGACCCCACACCACCTCTCCATCTTGGCCTACTCCCCCTGACTCCAGCGAATACTCTTTGTAGACCAGTGGCTTACAAAATGAGCTTAACGGGCTTCCCTGGTGGCGCAGTGGTTGGGAGTCCGCCTGCCGATGCGGGGGACGTGGGTTCGTGCCCCGGTCCGGGAAGATCCCACATGCCGCGGGGCGGCTGGGCTGGTGAGCCATGGCCGCTGAGCCTGCGTGTCTGGAGCCTGTGCTCCACAACGGGAGAGGCCAGCGTACCGCAAAAAAAAAAAAAAAAAAAAAAAAAAGAAAAGAAAAATGAGCTTAACAAAGTCTCTTCCTGGAAGTGCCTTGGAGGTCACAGCAGGGGATTAAGGGCTCTCCTTCACTCAGAGGATCCCCTTGCCCCTGCCTTTTATTTCTTAATGTATTGGGCTTTTTGCATGATATTTCCTTTAAAAAATGTATTTTGCTTCTAATTAAAGGTTTAAAAGTGGTTATCCCAGTTACCATCAAGAAAGCATTTTCTGATCTTACCGTGCTCTTTCTCTCCTTCATAACTTTCACTTGCTGTTTCTTGTACCTCTGATGCTGTTTCCACCTTTATCTTTTGGTAAACTCTTCCCCTTCAAAACTTACCTTTTAGTGTGAGGGGGGTCAGAGTGGGCAGGGTGGTAAATCTTTTGTGAAATCCTCCCTTATGATGTGAAACTGAGCTAGTCACTCCTTTCTCTGTTCCTCAGCCTCTATCCAGTCACTAGATTCATTGATTTCTGTGTTCCATAAACATACATTCCATGTGTCAAGAACTATGCTGAGGACTGGGGTGCAAGGTTGATCAGCACACCGACTAGCCCTGAGTTAGGTCCTCCTGCTTTGTGTTTCCATAAAACTCTGTTTCATCTTTTATAGCACTGATCAACTTCGCTTATTTGCCATTCCCTGCTGGACTATAAACAGCATGAGGGAAGCGAATCTTCTGTCTCGTCATCTCTCCATGCCCACCAACTACCACAGAGCCTAGAACATGGTAGGTGCTCAAAAATTATTTATTGAACGCTTGTCCTTAAAATTGACATGAATTGGTGGGGGAAGACATGATGGAACAATATATTATTTATTTATTGCACAGAGATTACTGGTGGGAATATGAAAGCGGTGGTGGTCATTTCTACCCTAGCAGTTCTCATATGATACAGTTTATTTCTTTGGGCCATTTTTCTTGCTGTCCCTGAAGGCTTTTGATTGAATGCAGGAAAATAAACAATTACAGAGATTCTAGATGATCTTATCTTTCTACAGAAAAGATTGACCTTATTTTTTGGCAGGCAACTAAAGTAGGGCAGATCAGTTCATTACAGTGAGAGCTGAGCTCATGTGAGGCTGGGCTGCAGTCTTACAGCAGTTGCTCTACCCCTAGATTACACTCGGGGGATGCCTTCCAAGAGTATCAGTTGAGAGGGATGAGTTGTTTCCTGGATTACCTCCTTCTGACAGATGTTCAGCTCCAACTTCTGGGTACTGGAAGCTCTGCTTTGCTTTTTAGCCATTTTCTGCTTGGTTCTATAGCCTCTAATCCATGTATCTTAAGAATCAGCACATACCTGAAACTGAAATCAAGTGTCAGGGGACTCCCCTGGGGGCACAGTGGTTAAGAATCCACCTGCCAATGCAGGGGACACAGGTTCGATCCCCGGTCCGGAAAGATCCCACATGCCATGGAGAAACTAAGCCTGTGTGCGCCACAACTACTGAGCCTGTGCTCTAGAGCCCAGAAACCACAACTACTGCACCCACGTGCCACAACTACTGAGCCCACATGCCACAACTACTGAGTCCACACACTGCAACTACTGAAGCCCGCACGCTCTAGGGCCCACGTGCCACAGCTACTGAGCCTGCGTACTGCAACTACTGAAGCCTGGGCGCCTAGAGCCCATGCTATGCAAGAAGAAAAGCCACCGCAATGAGAAGCCCGTGCACCACAACGAAGAGAAGCCCCCGCTCGCTGCAACTAGAGAAAGCCTGCACGCAGCAACGAAGACCCAACGCAGCCAAAAAAAAAAAAAAAAAAAAAAGCAGAAATCAAGTGAGTGTCAGGAGCTAAGTTCACCTCTGTATCTCCCTTATTGCCAAGATCTTGGCTCAAGTCCTGGCTGCTCAAACTCCATTTGTTCTCTGTACCGCCATGAGATTGCTGAAATCTGCTGGTTGCTCTGCCTTTTGGCCCCTAACTCCAGTTCTTCCTGTTGTAGATTCCTCGGCCACTGCTCTCAAGTATTTGTTTTATCATGAAGTTATTTTCACTTAAACAATAATCAAACATTAATAATAATACAGGTTCAAGAATGTGTTAATTAAAATGAGAATTTATAAAGAAAACACCATTCTAAAAATGAATAACATAGAATATTCAGTAGAACAAATTCAAAATAAATAAATACACACAGCTATGTTTCCAAATAGCAAAAATGGCTGCACATCAGTTTGAGTCAAATAAGCAACCAGAGTATGAAAACTCCTAGAATTTTATTCTGAAGTCCTGAAGTTGACTATGAAAGTAAAGTTTTTCTATGTTTAAAAAAGTTTCTAAATTAGGGCTTCCCTGGTGGTGCAGTGGTTAAGAATCCACCTGCCAATGCAGGGGGCACGGGTTTGATCCCTGGTCCAGGAAGATTCCCACATGCCACGGAGCAACTAAGCCCATGCACCACAACTACTGAGCCTGCGCTCTAGAGCCTGTGTGCCACAACTGCTGAAGTCCATGCGCCTAGAGCCTGTGTCTTGCAACAAGAGAAGCCATGACAATGAGAAGCCCGCGCACCGCAACGAAGAGTAGCCCCGGCTCGCTGCAACTAGAGAAAGCCCGCACACAGCAACGAAGACCCAACTCAGCCCAAACTAGAAACAAATAAATAAATTTATGTTTTTAAAAAGTTTATAAATTATATGACTCGCAGTTTCATAAAATTCTGAATGAATGTTTTATCTAGGACAAAATAGATCCCTGAGCAACATCGTATTTGAACAAGGCCCCTGAATGTCACAGATATCAGTCACTAAAGTAAACACTTATCCATGGCAGACTGAGTAAAGATTTCAGTGTGATATTCTAGAAGCTCAAGACTATAAATCACTTTTACTATACACAGCTCTACACACAGAGTTTTTTGTGGGAATTCTTGGGTTTCCACTTTGCACATCATCTATCACCTAATGTGTGAAATCAGTTCAGTCATATGCAAAAAGTTGTACAAGTTACTGTATTTACAAAAATGGCACAAAAGTGAATTCAACAGTCTATGCATGTACATACTTCATTCACATCTTCAACAAAAACAAAAAGATATTCTAACACTACAGAAGTGAAAAACACTAGGTACCGTGGGCTCTCTTACGTAAGCATTAGGGTCACACAAGGTTACACCAGAATAGGCAAATATTGCCCAGGAAAAATTCTATTTTTAAAAATGAAACAAAGTTTAAGGCAAATCAAGTTCAACTACAGGGACACAAGTCTTTCATATCTGCTTGAAATATGTGATGTCTTCTATTTTGTGGTCTTAAACTTCTGTCTTACAAAATCCAAAAAGAAAAAGAGGAAAGTAACAATAGAGATTATATGAAATAAGAAAAATATTAGAAGTTTAAAATTAAGTGAGGAAACCCAAAACATTAAAATCATAAAATTTGCTTATTACTTGTTAGAACTAGTTCTACACTAGAAAATAGGAAATATATACAGTTGTTTTCAGAAAATTACTTTATACTGCTCTGATGTGTCTTTTTCATTGGTGCATTGTTTAATCCAAAAATTATACACCTTCAAATTTTAAGATTATACCCCTTCAAGAAACAGCACATCTCACTGCTACCTATCAAGCTGTCCCAATGACATAGTGTATGAAAGGAAACAAATAGCTGAGAAGTAATATATTAAGAAGAAAAAATAAAAATGAGAAGATTCCCAATTCAGTTCTTTTACTCAGCCAGACAGTTCACTAGCCACAGCAATGGTCTCTGTTTGGAAGTTCCCGTCGAGTAGGAGACATGGTCCCTAGACACCTATGTCTCATCTGAGGCTGCAGAAGTTGCTTGATCTTCAGCGGGGAGGGGCAAGATAGAGGCAGGGGATTAAGAGGTACAAACTACTGTGTGCAAAATAAATAAACTACAAGCATAGATTGTACGACACAGAGAAGGTAGCCAGTATTTTATAATAACTATAAATGGAGTGTAACCTTTAAAAATTGTGAATCACTTTTTTGTACACCTGAAACATATAATATTGTATATCAACTATACCTTGATAATAATAATAATAAAAGAAATTGCTTGATCTTCATTTTTGCCTTATCCATGTTGTAATTCTCAGAATTTTTTAAAAGGCTTTTTTGCAACTATTTCCTCAAGAGCTCTGGCCCCAGACTTTCATCTCAGATGAAGATAGCTCGCTTTCAACTTTGCTTCTTCATTTTTCTCTAGACTAGGCACTTTTTCTCTCATTTTCTTCATCTCAGCAAAGATCCAGGGCTCCCTCATACACCTGACACTGGGAAAAGCAAAGAACATGCCATCTCTTCCAGTGACTTCCCCCTATCATTATTTAGAAGTGTATTTCATAATTTCCAAAGAAGTGGCGATTACACTAATTATCTTCTTGTTATTGATTTCTAGCTCCATTCCAGTATAGCCAGAGTCAAACTCTATGATTTACATTCTTTATAAGCTAGCATACGGTGAATTTTTGAAAATGCTTTGTGTGTATTTAAAAAGAATGTGAGGCATCTCTCTCAAGTGGTGAATCCTCTGGTTATCGCTGCCATCCTGGCCTTGGCGGTGCTGATTTCGAGACCCTCCGGAGCAGAGTTCCGTGCAAGGGGATGTGTTGGAGTCCCTGGCTTGGCGCCCCGTGCTCTCAGGCCTCTGCGGGCCGCAGAGGGGCTCGATGGCTGGGAATGGGGCTGGCAGGGGTACAGGCAGGCTGTGGTCGGTGACAACTCTGGAGGTCCAGTGTCTCGCGGTGACCTCTAAAAAATGGTTTGCTATTCACTTGACCCAGAAAACCCCACAAACTCATGCAAGTCAAGAGATTCAAATCTTCGTGTTCACTTTCAGAACACTCGTGAAACTGCCCAGGCCAGTAAGGGTATGCGTATCCGAAAAGCCACCAAGTATCTGAAGGATGTCACTTTAAAGAAGTAGTGTGTACCATTCCGTCGTTACAATGGTGGAGCTGGTAAGTGTGCCCAGGCCAAACAGTGGAGCTGGACTCAGGTCGGTGGCCCAAAAAAAAGTGCTGAATTTTTACTGCACATGCTCAGAAATGCAGAGAGTGATGCTGAATTTAAGGGCTTAGATGTGGATTCTCTGGTCATTGAGCACATCCAGGTGAGCAAAGCCCCCAAGATGCGGCACAGGACTTAACAGAGCTCATGGTTGGATCAACCCATGCATGAGCTCTCCCTGCCACATTGAGATGATCCTTACTGAAAAAGAAGAGATTGTTCCTAAACCAGAAGAGAAGGTTGCCCAGAAGAAAAAGACATCCCAGAAGAAACAAAAACTTATGGCCTGGGAATAAATGCCGCAAAAAATAAATGCAAATAAAAGTTTTAAAAATAAATAAATAAATAAAAAGAATGTGTATTTGGTAGTTGGGTGCTTCTAGATGTTTTAATTAGGCCAAATGCATTAATCATCTCATTTAAATATTCTGTATCATTGCTAATATTTTGCCTGTTTCTATCAGTTATTAAGAGAAGTATGTTAAAAATCTTCAAGTATGAAGTAAGTCAAAGAGAAAGACCAATACCATATGATATCACTTATATGTGGAATCTAAAATATGACACAAATGAACTTTTATGAAACAGAAACAGACTCACAGACATAGAGAACAGACTTGTGGTTGCCATGGGGTGGGGGGAGGTGGGAGAGGGACGGAGTGGGAGTTTGGGGTTAGCAGGTGCAAACTATTATATAGAGAATGGATAAACAACAAGGTCCTACTGTATAGCACAGGAAACTATATTCAATATTCTGTGATAAACCATAATAGAAAAGAAAATTCTAAAAAGAATATATATATATATAACTGAATCACTTTGCTATACAGCAGAAATTAACATAACATTGTAAATCAACTATAGTTCAATAAAAAATTATTACAATGTTTAAAAAATCTTCAAGTATGGTTACAGGTTTGTCTATTTTTCCTTGAAGTTCTGTAATTTTTGCTTTATAAAATTTGAGGCTGTGTTATTAAGTGTATACAAACTTAGAATTTTTATCTTCTTGTCAGATTAACATTTTCTTTTAGCTAGTGTTTGAGTGTTTTTTTAAAAACTTGGAATCTTTATATTTTATGAGTGCTTTCGGAATCTTTATATTTTCTGAGTCTCTCTCATCAGAGTTTTGTTTTTTAACCAACCTGATGATCTTTGTCTTTTCATTAAAACATTTAGTCCATTTTGGGTCTTCCCTGGTGGCGCAGTGGTTGAGAGTCCACCTGCCGATGCAGGGGACATGGGTTCGTGCCCCGGTCAGAAGATCCCATATGCCATGAAGCGGCTAAACCCGTGAGCCATGGCCACTGAGCCTGCGTGTCCAGAGCCTGTGCTCCACAATGGGAGAGGCCACGACAGTGAGAGGCCCACATACCGCAGGAAAAAAAAAAAAAATTTAGTCCATTTTCATTTACCGCAATTACTGGCTTAAATCTAACATCTTACTAATTTCCTTCTATTTTTCACGCCTCTTCTGTGTTCCTTTTTCTCTCCTTTCTTGCCTTCTTTTGGATTGATTTTTTTTATCATTTTATTGTCTTAATAATTTTACATTCTATTAACTTGGTAGTTATACATTGTATTACTATCCTTTTAGTGGTTGTACTAGAGATTATAATGTGCATCCTTAACTTATTAGGTCTAACATAAATTAGTACTTTTATTATTTCCGAGACAATGCTGCAAGCTTAGAACCTTTAACTTAACCTTTTCTCCCTGAAAATCATATGCTATTGTTGTCATGTATTTTAATTATACATATTTTTGAACTCCATAGAACATTATTAGAAGCATTTTAGACAATATTACTTAAAATTTGTCCTTGTATTTACCCTCTCTAAAGCTCTTCATTCCTTCATTTCTGAGCTTCCATCTAGGATTATTATCTTTCTGCCTAAAGAATATTCCATTCCTCCCAACCCTCCCAACTTATCTAACACTTTTTAAAAATATTTATTTATTTATTTATTTGGCTGTGCCAGTATCTTCGTTGCAGTGTGTGGGATCTTTACTTGCAGCACGTGAACTCTTAGTTGCGGCATGTGGGATCTAGTTCCCTGACCAGGGATCGAACTTGGGTCCCCTGCATTGGGAGCGTGGAGCCTTAGCCACTGGGCCACCAGGGAAGTCCCTATCCAACAATTTTTTATTATTGTTTGTATATTTTCATGGATATATATATATATATATATATATATATATATATATCTTGTGGATATATATATCTACAAGATTTTATTATTATTATTGTTCATATGGTCAATGTTTACTTAAATTCACTCACATTTTTGCCTTTTTTGTTGGTCTTTATTCCTTCCTGCATTTCCGAGCTTCCAAGTAGGTAATTTTCCTCCTGCTTGAAGGATACTTTAATATTCCCTTTATTGTGTGTCTGCTGATGACAAAGTCTCTCAAGTTTTTTGTTTCTGAAGTTTATTTCATCTCCATTTTTGCTGGCAAGAGAAGTCTAGGTTGGCAGGCAATTTTTTTTAAAAAGGCTATTTATTCTTTTTTTTTTAAGACCATACTTCATTCAGATTTCTTTTCCTATTTTTTTTTTAATTTTATTTATTTATTTATGGCTTTGTTGGGTCTTCGTTTCTGTGCGAGGGCTTTCTCTAGTTGCGGCAAGTGGGGGCCACTCCTCATCGCGGTGCGCGGGCCTCTCATTATCACGGCCTCTCTTGTTGCGGAACACAGGCTCCAGACGCGCAGGCTCAGTAATTGTGGCTCACGGGGCTAGCTGCTCCGCGGCATGCGGGATCTTCCCAGACCAGGGCTCGAACCTATGTCCCCTGCATCGGCAGGCAGACTCCCAACCACTGCACCACCAGGGAAGCCCGGCAGGCAATTTTTTGTTTGTCAAACTTTCTAGTTGTATCTGGCCTAACCTCCAATTATCAAGAGGATTATATTTTTGTTTCTTAAAGAAGAAATTCTTAGACATCATGCATATTTTCTTATATTTGGGCAAACATAAGCTCATTTTCTAAAGTTGGGAGTTGGAGTATATAACTATGGAATCTTCACTCAGGAGAAACCACAGTCCTTGCCCACCCTCCCTGGTTTAGAACAAATAAAATGAATATCAATATTTGGAAGTTTAAGAGAAGCAAGAAGTCACAGAAATGCAGTCAGAGAAATGGGGTGAATTGTCAAGGGGCAGTTCCTAAAGCAAAACCCTGGATGTTTGCTGCAATTCTCCAGGCTTTAAGAATGGTTCTTTTTCTAGAATGAATATGTATATATATGTAACTGAGTATAACTGAGTCACTTTGCTGTACAGAAGAAATTGACACAACATTGTAAATCAACTATACTTCAATTAAAAAAAATTTTTTAAAGAGTGGTTCTTTTTCTTTCCTTCTTACCTTCTCAACAAGTATTTTCTAAGCTCTACTTAGTCCTAAGTACTGTAAATCTTGATAAATAAGGCATGGAGTCAGCCTGCAAAGGGCTTCCAGTAGAGAAGATGACTGCTACATAAATAGTAGTAACAGACTGAGGCTTCATAAGAGCTGCATAGACAAAAATCCTTCCTAGTTCAGAGGAGTGAAAGATTACTTTGAGGAAGTAAGGAGCTTAGGGAGGAAAGAATCAGGAAAAATACCTGTAGGAGGCAGCATTTGAGCTATACCTTTAAGAAGAGAAGGAATTTGGTCATGCCTAGATGGTGACAAGTGACAGGTGGCAAGCTTTCCTGGGAAACGTTGTCCAGGAAGGAATAGGCAAGTACCGTGGTCACACTGAATTACATGTGCAAAAGAGCAGCGAGAAATAAGAGTAAGTGCCAGACTACAGACGGTCTTGAATGCCAGGCTAAGGAGTTCTGTTTGAGACAAGTGCTCAGCTAAAGCATGTCTTGAGCGTTTCTTCAGAGAGGTGAGGGAAAAGGCTGTCGGGTGTCTATCATCTATCTACCCATCTATTTGTCTATCATCTTTCGGGACCAACTCTGTGCCAAGCCCTTTGCCAGGTGCTTTATACACAATCTCTCATTAAATCTTCTTGTCAGACTACGAGATAGGAATCAGGATCCTTACGTCGCGAAGGTGCCCTCACCCGTTTATCTTTCGTGGCTCCACGCATTTGCCTGTTGTCTTCTCAGGACTGTGTTAAGGGCATGACCTGGGGTGTCAGACTGACTTTTAAGGCAGATCCTTATGTACTTCAGAGGGTGTGAGTAACTGGGAGAAGATTCCCACAGCTAGTGAGACTGCACCGAGGCAGCCGCCAGAAGCCGTCCCTCGGGCTGAGCACCAGCGTGGCTCCGGGAGACTGGAGCACGCCCCGCCCAGTCGCTCGGGATTGGCCGCGGGAGCCCTGACAGATGAGGGGGCGGGGCCGCGAACTAGGTCCCGGGACTCGCCCGGGACTCCGAGGCTGCAGGCCGCGCCTAGGCTGAGCCGCCCCCGCGTGCCTCCCGCTTGCCTCCGCGCCGCCCGCACGAGCGCTCCCTTCCAGCATGTTGTGGCAGGGCAACCAGGCGCTCCGGCGCTTCTCCACCGGCCAGGTGAGCGTCCCGGCTCTCACCCGGGGGCTGCTTTGCAGATCCGGAGAGGGTGGGCCGGGCGGCGGGGCTGAGGGAGGGCAGCTGTGTTTACTTTGCTAAAGGCCAGGACGACGTTTTTAAAACTGGGAGAGTGAGGAGAAGGGTCCGGGGAGGGTCCTGAATGGGGCTTGTCGAGCGAGCCATTGTCTTCTACCGGGACGGGGCTGAGGATGTCTGGCTGGGATTGACAGGGTGGAAACAGTCACTCGGCAAGAGGGACAGAGTCGGTTCCCGTTCCGTTTTCATTTCAATTTTGAGATCCCTTCCTGGTTACGAGATGGAGCCGAGGTACAGGACCGAGACCACCTCCTGGAGGAGAGTGGTATCAAGTCAACCGGGTCCTCCTCCGCGGCCTGAGAGGTGTGAGCGCTCCCGACTGGCATGCAGGGCCCATTCAGATAATGGCACTCCGAGCCGGTGACCGCAAGCTCATTATTCCTGAGCGGCAGGCGGCAAGATTTCTAGGATCACCAGGCGCTGCAGAAGCAGCCACCCTGGAGCATTAGTAAACTATGGTGCAAAAACCTAGCCCTGGCCCAGCCCCGCGCCTTGGAATTGCATCAGCCTCTCCAGAAACGGAATGAAGGAGGACACGTTGCATGGGGCGCTGCCTTCAGCACTTCAGGGGCCTGAGGAGAGATGCCTCCCTGCATCTAGGCAGACTCCAAGCTGTTTAGGGAAGAAAAAGTCCACCCCATGTACATCATCTCTTTTATACGAAGTGCATGTTTGCTGTGTTATAAAAGAATTTGCTTTTTGATTCCTCTTCTCTGCCGAAGTCATATGCGCATGTGTACATATCCAGATGTAAAAAACTTGGAGCAGAGAGAAGTCTTGAGTAGCATCAAGAACTGGCCCAAAGTTGCATAAATGAAAACGCTTTTGTCCCCCAGACAGCCACAAGTAATGAGAATTCACTTTATCCCGTGCAGTCAGTTCCAGTTATTTTGGGAGTATTCACCTTTTTTTAAATAAGCAAAAAGAAACTTGCTCTGGCAGATATTTTTCTTGCTCTCCTATGCAGAGCTCTGGACTCCTAGCTTTCTCCTGCCACGTGGCACACGGGAATCTGGGTTGGATGGCACAGAGAACAAGGGGGGCTTGTGCATGCCTGTTTTATTGGCCTCCTCTGTCAACACCTTTCATTTAATTGTCTTTTTTTGGAGGAGCAGAAGGGATTCCTGAAGGATGAAAAAATGCCAATAATGGGGTTACATAAGATTTCAGTAATAAAGGATGAACATCCCAGGTGGCAAATGGCATAAACAAAAACACCCTTGTGGGGAAGCGCCAGGTGTAGTCAGGGGTCAGGGCCCTGAGTCTATCTCCAGGAATACATGTGGGAGAGCAGTGCCATATGGCTGGGAAGAAGGCAGGTTCTTCAATGGCCAAAGGAAGACATGGAATAATAAATGAAGAATTTGGGATATTTTACTCCATAGAAAATGGAGATTCATCCTTTGGACCGTGTTCTATAAGAATTGTTCAAAATCAGACGTGGCTGGTGGGAGCTTAAAATGGTACAGCTGCTTTGGAAAACCGACTTTTTTTTTTATAAAATTAAACATAAACCCATCAAATGACCCAGCAGTTGCCCTTATAGGTATTTACCCAAGAGAAATTAAAACTTACGTTCACACAAATACCTATTTATGGATGTTTACAAAGGGATTATTCATAATCACCAATTTAAATGTCTTTCAGCTGGTGGCAGGATAAGCAAACTGTGGTATATCCATCCATATAGTGAAATCTTACTCAGAAAAAAAAAAAGGAATGGACTACTGATATATACAACAACATGGATGAAACTCAAATATGTATGCTAAGTGTAAGAAGACAGACTCAAAGGGCTGCATATGTATATGAGTCCATTTGTCTGACACTTTGGAAAGAGTAAACCTATAGTGATGGGGAAAAAGGCCAGGCTGGAGATAGGGGGAGGGATTGACAGCAAAGGGACAGGAGGGGATTTGGGGGGGTGATGGAACTGTTCTTTATCTTGATTGTAACAGTGGTTACATGACTGTGTGTTTGTCCAAACTGAAAGAATTTTACATTGAAAAGGGTGTGTTCATTGTATGTAAATTGTACCTTCGTATGAAAAAAATTTTTTTAAATCACACAGCGCTTTTGAGTTTGGCATTAAAGCAGAATGAAGGAGGAATGAAAAAAAAAATCTCTCAGAACTTAACAAAATCCAAGGAGGAAATTAGTTCATAACACTTCCTGATATAATTAATTTTTCCATTCTCTGTCTTAAAGAAATGGACTTAGAAATATTTAATGATCTCAGCTTAATGATATGCCTGGATCTTATTAACTAGTGCAACTATATATAGCAATAAGACCCTTTGTCAATTAGTTATTATCTTCCACTTCCAGTATCTTGCCTGGCTCACTGCTTCTTAATTTCTCCCGAGGGTGGGAACTATTTAGCCCTAATATTTATTTGGCACTCTGTTATTTAGCTGTTACTTCCTCTGCCAGTGTCTGGGACAAGCCTGGCTGTTGCTCTGGATTCATAGCCTGGTTCCAGGACTTAAGGTTACTTTATGATCCAGTTCAAGAGGCTGGACCCTTCCCTGCTTCTTGAAACCAAGTACTGGCTTTATACGCTGGTTCTAGCAACCAGGTCCTTAACTTGTTTCCTTATTGCCTGACCCTCTGCTTTGGCATCTAATTTGATTTAGGACCTTCAGATTCAACTTCAAACCATATTAAATTGTGTATTATGTACTGAGCACTTCATCTAAATCCTGAAGAAATAATAATAATAATAATAGGTATCATTGATATAAGACTTTGTATGCACCAGGCACTGTTATAAATGCTTTACATATACTCATTAGGTCTTCATAACATCTCAATGAAGTGGGTACTATTATAATGCCCGTTCTACGAATCAGGAAACTGAGACCCAGAGAAGTTACATAATTTTTTTAGAGTCTCACAGCCAAAAAGGATAAAACGATAAACAAGAGATAAATAGTCCCTGCTTTCAAGGGGTCCACAGATTAGTGGGACAAATGATTAAACTTGCCTTTAGGTAAAGGATACTAACGGAAGGGAAATACAAGTGGGCAATAAAATATGAAAAGGCACTCAACCAAACTAGGGCGGGGACTACTCTTGTGCCTAGAGCTTAGGGATCCCAAACAAACCCCTACCCCCCACCCCCCGAGGGCAAACAGGTAAGACAGATGTAGCATTTGGGCTGGAGGGAGTGAAAGGCCACATTCAGAGTTAAAGGGAGCAGCCCCTGCTCAGCTGCAGCCGACCGTTTCCACATGGGAATGTCGACCATGGTTGACAAACCTCCTGATTTTTAAAGAGAAGTCAGAAATTCAGCCTGCTAATGTGAAACCTCCTAAAAATCTTACCACAGTTCTTCTGCAGATGCTCTGTGGGCCAAATAAAATCCTCTTTGCCAGGCCACTGATGGCAGCCCCACCATGCACTGTGCCCAGAGCTTGGCAAATGCTCAAAACGTGCTTGGTGAACAGATCTTGCGCACCATCAGGCACGATTTGGGGAACCATGTGCCAAATGGTCCATTAAGAGTTAGGCATCTCAGTGTCTCAGAAAATTTTATTTTGTTTTATCCTTTTGTGGGAAGGTCCTTTCTCCGTTCCAGTTCTCATTAGGAAAACTGCCAGTTCTCACAATTGCTCATGTGGACAGCTTTGACCTTATTTTACATCCTGCTCAGTTGGTTCTATTAAGGTAACATCTGCTTCACAAAAGGGCTTCGGATCAGCACAGACTCTTAGCACTGCGCCCTTAAGTTCTCCAGAGAAGACTGTGTGTATTTTTCTTTAAACCATTGGAACATAATCAGAGTCCATATTAACTTGCTTCCCGAAGAATTTCACCCTGATGTGGATAGCCTGGGAATGCAATATTTGATAGTTTAAGAAACAAAAGCTCTATTCCCTGCAAAAGGCTCTTCTAATGCAGAATGTTATCTCTAGAGAACCTCAAGATAACAGCATTTATCACCCGGATTTAGAAATGCCCCCTTCGTCTTTCTCACCAATATAACAAGGCGCTGATAGTGCCTTAAAGTATGTTCTCTCGTCATCAACCTAATCCTTTCATGAATGGTGCTGTCTCCCATGTCAGGTCCACCATGATATTCCCTTAGAAAGTCTGATGGAACTATTTCCCATACTTGACCTGTCAAACGATCGCCAAATTTTCCTTTTAAAAAAGAAGGGGCTGGGCTTCCCCGGTGGCGCAGTGGTTAAGAGTCCGCCTGCCGATGCAGGGGATGCGGGTTCGTGCCCCGGTCCGAGAGGATCCCACATGCCGCGGAGCGGCTGGGCCCGTGAGCCATGGCCGCTGGACCTGCGCGTCCGGAGCCTGTGCTCCGCAATGGGAGAGGCCACAACAGTGAGAGGCCCGCATACCACAAAAAAAAAAAAAAAGAAGGGGTGGGGGGACCATCAACATAGGAAAGCCATAGAAGCACATCTGCTGAAGCGAAATAGATCTGAGTTTGAATCCTTCCTCTGCCCCTTATTAGTCCTGTCCATGGACAGGTTACTTAACTTCCCTGAGCCCTATGTTTTCTCATTTGTAAAGTGGATCACAGTAAGGCTTAAAGACATATGATAAGGAGGGGCTTCCCTGGTGGCGCAGTGGTTGAGAGTCCGCCTGCCGATGCAGGGGATATGGGTTCGTGCCCCGGTCCGGGCGGATCCCATATGCCGCAGAGCGGCTGGGCCTGTGAGCCTGCGCGTCCGGAGCCTGTGCTCCGCAAGGGAGAGGCCACAACAGTGAGAGGCCCGCGTACCGCAAAAAAAAAAAAAAAAAAAGACATATGATAAGGATTGGATACATTTTTTTTAATCACTGAAGAAGGCTCAATACAGTGCCTGCCTTATGGTACACTCCCAGTAGGGAAGATCCATTATCATCATTTTTATTTACCTGGGTATTACTTGTGGTATGATAATGATACTAGTTGACATTTATTGGGCCTTTGTTATTGCCACCCACTGCACTAATGCATTATATGCTTTATCCCACTAAATCCTCCTAACAACCTTGTGAGATAGGTACTATTATTATTCAGATTTTAATTGATGAGGCTGAGCTCAAGGTCACACAGCTGGTGTTATAGAAAAACAATGGCACTGGGGTAATAACTAGATTAGAATCTCAGAGCTGCCACTGAGTAGTGATTTGACTCCAGGCTGTATCTTTTTTTTTTTTTAATACCATTCATTTTCTTTCTTTCTTTCTTTTTTTATAAATTTATTTATTTTATTTATATTTATTTTTGGCTGCGTTGGGTCTTTGCTGCTGCCCGCGGGCTTCTCATTGCAGTGGCTCCTCTTGTTGTGGAGCATGGGCTCTAGGTGCATGGGCTTCAGTAGTTGTGGCATGCTGGTTCAGTAGTTGTGGCGCACGGGCTCAGTTGCTCTGCGGCATGTGGGATCTTCCCGGACCAGGGCTTGAACCCGTGTCCCCTGCATTGGCAGGCAGATTCTTAACCACTGTGTCACCAGGGAAGCCCTTTCGTTCTTTTTTATTTTTATTCACTTATTTTATTTTATTTTTGGCTGCATTGGGTCCTCGCAGGGGTCACTCCTCGCCACGGCATGGGGGCCCCTCACTGCGGCGGCCCCTCCCGCTGCAGAGCATGGGCTCCAGGCGCACGGGCTTCAGCAGTTGTGGCGTGTGGGTTCAGTAGTTGTGGTGCACGGGCTTAGTTGCTCCGCAGCATGTGGGATCCTCCCGGACCAGGGGTGGAACCCATGTCCCCTGCACTGGCAGGCGGACTCCCAACCACTGCGCAACCAGGGAATCCCCAGGCTGTATCTTAACCTCTCTTTGTTTTAATTTCTTCATCTGTAAAGCCATCTGTAAAATGACTTATTAATGTCTGCCTCTTGGTAGTCACTGGGCAATCAAAATGAAGTAACACATATTAAATACCTGACACATACCAGGGTCTTGTTAAACTGTTTGCTGTTACTTCCACCACTTTTTCCTGACCCAAACTGCCCAGGGCAAAATCTTTTTTGTAGGGGGCGGACACACACTCTGTACAGCAGAGATTCGCAGACTTTAGTGTGCCTGTCTATCAATGGAGAGCTTGTTCAAATGCAGCTTCCTGGGCTAATAAAGTGCAGAGGCAGGATCCAAACCTCCTCATATGCTTTTGAGTTGGTGCCAGCTTCCTGAGGGTCTGACTCAATAGATCAGGGATGGGGCCCAGAAAAACAAATTTTTAACATTTCCTCCCAGCTGATTCTGCCAACACGGGCAGTCAGCCCTCAGATCATACTTGGAGAAATAAGACTAGATCATACTTGGAGAAATAAGACTAAGGTGAAATATCCCAGTCCAGTTCTTTGGAATTATACTAACTCATTATAAATACTTAAAATCTTAAACTCTGAATTTTTTCTCACTGCTAGAAACTCACCTTTATAGTTTCAGTTTTACCACTAAGCTCAGAAAGTGTTTCAGTGAATGTAGAATTTCCAGAGATACTGACATGGTTTCTTTAAACACTGTCTTTCTGGGACAGTGTTGACTCTGGAATTGAACTCCCAATTAGCAGATGACAGCTGACAGCACATTACAATTGAGTCAGCTCATCCTCTTGGCTCTTGTATGTTTTAAGACTAATAATTTTAGAAGTCTTAAAATATTTGGTGTTGGTAATGGTATGAGGTAAAGCCAAATTTTGTAAGATAGCCAACACATCAGGTCAGTTCTATTTCAAGCAACAGCATTAATTATAGGATTTGAAGATAGAATACTTACAGAACATTTTGATATTTTTGATGAGAGGAAATGAAATAGTCATGCATTATCTGCAGGCAAATTGTGCTGTTCTTACAGAGTTAATCTGTTTGCAAGAATCTGTTAGATGTTGAAGCTCTAGGCTCTTTTGGGATAGAAACTTTGGCTGACCATGGAAAAGAATTTTTATACCAGAACCTTAATTGTTTAATTATCAGCTCACAGGGAAAATGTGAACCCATACGCTTTTTTTTTTTTTTTTTTTTGGCTGCGTTGGGTCTTTGTTGCTGCACGCAGTCTTTTTCTAGTTGTGGCGAGCGGGGGCTACTCTTCATTGCATTGCGTGGGCTTCTCATTGCGGTGGCTTCTCTTGTTGCGGAGCACGGGCTCTAGGTGCGCAGGCTTCAGTAGTTGTGGCTCGTGGGCTTCAGTAGTTGTGGCTTGCGGGCTTCAGTATTTGTGGCTTGTGGGCTCTAGAGTGCAGGCTCAGTAGTTGTGGCACACGGGCTTTGTTGCTCTGCGGCATGTGGGATCTTCCCAGACCAGGGCTTGAACCCATAGTCTCCTGCATTGGCAGGCGGATTCTTAACCCCTGCACCACCAGGGAAGTCCCTGAACCTGTAGGCTTTTAAGTTTATGCCTAAAAAGGGATGCCATCTATGTCCTTAAGAAAGTGGGAAATAAGGGAAAATTGTTTTCCTCATAGTCAGATTTTAACATTGAGGCTTTACTAAGTTAGAATGACTTTCTGGAACATTAATGAATCCCATTTAGATTGAAGGAAAAGTATTCTAAATCCAAATCCTGTGGAGACATATTCTAACGTGGAGGAATGAAAGATGGAAAGAACTCTGGGGAGCTGGTGTTGGTTCTTTGCCAAGACGGGAAGCTCATAGGAGGTCGTGACCCTCTGCTTCACCTGGTGGCTCTTCATCACCATCTTAGCAATCATCATGTCAACATGTTACCTTAAGCTTTGTGAAAAGGTTTCATCTTGGGAGAGTTTACAGAAGGCATAATTGCTTAAAGACGTCCTTAAAAACTTTAACTCCTTTAGTGCCACTCTTATCTATGTGGTGTTTATATTTATTGACAATCACTGCATTTTTGTGCATCAGTGTTAATGTTCTAAAAAAGGAGATGGAAGAGATAGGCAGTAGTGGCTCATTTTATTTTTAAGTACATTCGCGAGTTTTGGAGTCAGATGGCCCTGGATTCAAATCCTACCTCTCCCTTGTTTTGCTAGTATGACCTTGGAGATATACTTGATATTTCTAAGTCTTGGTTTCTTCATTCATAAAATGGTACAAAATAGGGGATAAGAAAACAGGATAGTTGTGAGGATTAAAATAAATGAAATTGTGTGCAGCCCTCAATTCCTTATCTGAAATCAATGGGGCCAAATGTAGGGTTCAGAATCATTCGCATTTGAGAAGGTCAATATGGCACATAGGACCTTATGCACAATTTACAGCAGGGTCTGGGATAGTATCTGTAATGAAGCACATTGACTTTTCTGCAGCAAATTACGATATACTATAAGTAAAGACTCTAAGTGGCATTATCAGTGCGGGTCAAGTTTGAAGCCAAATGACTGCATTAACTTCTAAGAAACCTACAAGGACTATAAAGAACATTTCATTAGTTCAGTCCACGTCTTTTTTTTTTTTTTTTTTTTGCGGTACGCAGGCCTCTCACTGTTGTGGCCTCTCCCGTTGCGGAGCACAGGCTCCAGACGCGCAGGCTCAGCGGCCATGGCTCACGGGCCCAGCTGCTCCGCAGCATGTGGGATCTTCCCGAACCGGGGCATGAACCCATGTCCCCTGCATTGGCAGGCGGACCCTCAACCACTGCGCCACCAGGGAAGCCCCAGTCCACGTCTTAAGACCAAATGAGTTTACACCACTTACCGAGGATTGTAGAATTCTGGACCGTGTGAAAAAACATAGAATTGTCTAGTATATAGGAAAGCCTTTAAAACATTATTAAAGCTTTTACTTAAACAGTGCTTTGTGTCAGTGCATTAAGCCTAATGCATATTGTCATCTACCTCAATCAGAATTGTGTGAGTTGGTGTTATTCCAATTTTACAGATGAGGGGAATAAAAGGCAAATGGAAGTTAGTTACTTGCTAAAGGTCACACAACTAACTAGGGGTGGGTGACCCTAGGTTTGACCTCAGATAGTCTAGGATCTGCTTTTGACCCCTATGTTATACTAGATGTTAGCTCTTGGCCTCTTTTGGAGGTGGGCATAAAAAATTGCAGGGCATAAAAGCATTGTCATATTGAAGTAGATCTTGCTCAGAATTACACCCCTTTTAACTATGAAACTTATGCTTATTTGTTAACATCTGGCCTCATTTCATCAAGGAGTTGAAATGCCTTATAAAAATATATGCAATCCCAATGATTATAATGAATAGTCAAGGGAGTTAGAGCAAAGGGAAAATGAGGAATACTTAGGTGTGAAATTATTTTCACTACTACCTATATAGCATGTAGTCTGAGTTCAGTGTATGTCAATAACTATTTGACTGTGTAGATCTTTGAGCCTTTTGTAATGCTCAAGTCATCTTGTATGATTGAAAAAAGAGTGTTTATTATCCATATGTCTTCTACCCATACTAATACCTGTCACTGTTGAATTGCTTCTCAGGTTTATTTCAAAAACAAGCTGAAGGTGGCACTTATTGGTCAGAGCCTCTTTGGACAAGAAGTCTACAGCCACCTCTGCAAAGAGGGCCACCGAGTTGTGGGAGTGTTCACAGTTCCAGATAAGGATGGAAAAGCTGACCCACTGGGTGAGTGTATCTTGGAACAACCGGATCAAGGACTGCACTGGCCTCCACTCTGCCTGTTGAAGGCCTTCTCAGGCCAAATCTATTTGTGTGGTAGATACAGACTCAGAAACTCTCCCTTCTCTGTGGGCCTCAAGACAAAGATGCCGGCCCCTATTTTACTAAGTTTCTCCACTTACCTCCATGATAATCACCAGAGGAGGAATCACCCTCAGAGGAATTTCCAAGCATGTGTTTTTCCTGAATTACACTTGTGACTTTCCAAAGGTGCTATGGGACATCTAGAATAATGTCTGTTGCAGAGGTGCCGATAGGAATGCAGGGAAGGCCACACCCAACAATAGCAATTGATGTGGGGTCATAAAGAATACATTTATCTCAGAAAAAATTATAGCTATGACTGCTTGGTTATTAAGGTAGGTAAAGAAAATAGCCATCCTCAGAGCAAACCTACAGCGTGATTCTGATTTGCATGCTAAAGTTATGTTGAGAAGGAGTGCAAGAAACAGTCTACAGGTAGGGAATAAGAACTAGCATCTAGAAATCGTGACTTATGACTTGAATCTTTATAAATCACTAGTATGATGCAGTACATTGGTTGGGAAACAATATCTGTGATAACCCTAAAATTTTACTTTTCTTTCTTGGAGGAATCAGCTCTGGGGTTTATTCTAGTTCTTGTTACTGGGTTAGTTGGATGAAGGCAGTCAAAAGGTACAAACTTCCCATTATAAGATAAATAAGGACTAGGGATGTAGTGCATAGCATGATAAATATAATTCACACTGCTGTACGTTATATGTGAAAGTTGTTAAGAAAGTAAATTCCTAGAGTTCTCAGCACAGGGAAAAACTTGTTTCTTTTAATTTTATATCTATCTGAGAGGACGGATATTCACTAAACTTACTGTGATAATCATTTCATGATGTATGTAAGTCAAATCATTATGCTGTACACCTTAAACTTACACAGTGTTGTATATCAATTATATCTCAGTAAAACTGGAAGAAAAAAAAAGAGTCAAGCTAAAAAGAGTTGGGCCAAGAGCACATATGCACATGGATTTAACCACTTGATTTAGAAATTATCTGTCTTTCAGAAAAAGATTATCTCAACCTGGGAAATTCTGAGGGAATCTGCCTCATGAATTCATACTTGGCTCCAAGGGCAGAAGGGGACAGATTCCCGTCGCTGGGACTACCTGTCTCATCATTATCTATTACCACCAGCTTTGTGTGTGGGTTGTTTGGAAGGACTTACATTTGGGGTGTCCGATTGGCTGTTGAATCAGGAGGACCTCAAATAATATTAGCTTAAATAAGATAGAAGTCCCTTTCTCAAGTTTGGATTGACCATCACAGCTGTTGTGGCAGCCAGATATTTATCACAATGAAGGCTACTTCGGTTTGTTGTCTTGTCATTATCAACACTGGGCTTCCATCTCATGGTCCAAGGTAGTGGCTTCAGCCCCCACTATCAACTCTGCATTCCAGCAAGCAGAAAGGGCAAGATGGGAAGCAGAGGGCAAGCCTTTATTAAGGGCATAATCCAGAAGTTTTACATATTACTCCCACTTGTATCCTGTTGGCTAGAACTTAGTCATAGGCCAAATCTATTTGCAGAACAGGCTGAGAAATACAGATTTTATTTGGGGTGGCCGTGTGTTCAGCTAAAGTAGAGGAATCCTTGGTAAAGGAGGAAAGGGGGCAACTAAGAGTCTCTACCATGTACAGTGAACTTCAGAAGAATTGCAAGCATGTGACTCTTACACCTCCTTTCAGAGTGTTTCCTGGGAAATGAACTTTTCCCTGGTGCCTGGTCCCAGCATATGGTTAACAGTGTATGTTCTAGAATCATGAATCTAGTTCTGACTCTGCCACTTGATAGCTGTGTGACCCTGGACAAGTCACTTAAACTCATTAAGCTTAGTTCAGTGATACCCATCTCACATGGATTAAATGAGATAATGTATGTAAACTGCTCAGCATGGCACCTGATTCATAAAAAGGATCAATAATGACAACGGCGATTTTTGTTGTCAGTATAGTCAACTAGAGCAACAAAAAATAGTCCTGGGGCAGCCAAAAATCAATATGGGGGAGCAACACCTGAATGGCTCAAGCTTATCTCAGTGGAGTGGATTTTTCAAATGAAGTCTTCTAAGTCTCTTCCACCCCATTTTTCTTTCCCAATCTAACCTTTCACAATTTTCTCCCAATTTCAAGACATTTTTTTTTTTTTTTTTTTTTTTTTGCGGTACGCGGGCCTCTCACTGTTGTGGCCTCTCCCGTTGCGGAGCACAGGCTCTGGACATGCAGGCTCAGCGGCCAAGGCTCACAGGCCCAGCCACTCCATGGCATGTGGGATCTTCCCGGACCGGGGCACGAATCCGTGTCCCCTGCATCGGCAGGCGGACTCTCAACCACTGCGCCACCAGGGAAGCCCTCACCACATTTTTTTCACCACCATTTACCCATTTTCCTATCATCTGACATTTTGTTTTGTTCACAGCTTTTTGAACATTTTAGGAACATTTACATTTCGTAAACATTATTATACTGGTCTCTCAGATTCTCCCAAATGGATTGACTAAAGCATCACTTTGAAGGCCAGGGCCATTTTAGGACTTGTTAAGCTTTGGCCTTTAGCCTTCATGGAGGCATCATCCCCTCCAGAGTCTATGAATGTTGATGATTAGATGGGGAGAAAGGAAAGGAAGCCAGAACATGCAGGTAAAATGCCTTAGTTAAGACTTCTGGATATTGCCGAAAATGTAGTTTCTTTGTGTTATTGATGGAGAATAAATATATATATACTTAATATATGTAAGGTATATAGTTAGTAAAAGTGCTATTTTATTATGGAAAAAATGAGCTTGTGCTGTCTGTACTTTGGAGGGCCATTCCAATTCACACAGAGGTAGGATGGAGTCATTCCTTTCAGAAGGGACAACATTTCCTTAGCAAAGAGCCTGGGATCTGCTTCAGTAGGGCAAACCCTTTCGGGGAGCATGGATTCTCCACTCCTGGCCTCTCTCCTCCACTAACTTATCTTAGGGGCGAATTTAGGAGAAGGAACTAGACAGACGCAGCTCAACTCAGCTACTTTTGAAACCACACTCCTCCTCAGATGGGACTCAAACCCAGCCACACCTCGGACTGGGACTTGAACCACAATCCCTGCCCTAGGAGGGGACTTGAACCCACTGTCTTTTCATTGAAACCGCTTACCTGGTGTCAGGACTTACTGAAGCTCAGGTTCTTTTGTCTCAGCACAGAAAGAGTTCAGGGTGAGGCAAAGTGGCAGGCAAAGACTGAGTTTATTAGCATAGGAGGCTTGAGAGATACAAGCAGGCCGGCAAGGGAGCGTGGCCCCAAGAACAAAGAGGGCTACTTTTTTTTTTAATGTTTATTTATTTACTTGGCAGCACTGCTTGCGGCGTGGGGGATCTTCGTTGCCAAGTACGGGAACTTCGTTGCGGCATGTGGGATCTTTAGTTGCGGCATGCATGCAGGATCTAGTTCCCTGACCAGGGATCGAACCTGGGCCCCCTGCACTGGGAACACGAGTCTTGGTCTTAACCACTGGACCACCAGGGAAGTCCCCAGAGGGCTACATTTTTATAGTCAAAGAAAAAATGGGAGGGGAGAAGACCACCTTCTTCCTCATTTTGTGTAGATTTGTCAAGGCTTACATCATTAGTTCCTCCTTCGACCCTACATGGTCTAACCGGGACTGTCATGGCGCTATTTAAATCATATGCATATTAGCAAAAGGGTGGTAACATATACTAAAATATGGTAATTTGTCTCAGGTTTCGGTATAATGTCCCTTTCCACCCAGTTTCTTTCCCCTTTCACCTGTTTACCTGTCTTGGCTACATGCAAGAATGCAGTTTTTCTCAGCGTCTGTTATCTTATAGACCTCCCAAGGTCGAATGCAGGCTTATATCTGTTTTTCTGTGGTATTGGCCTAAGTAAGTCTGTTTAGTTTCAAAATGTTCTGATTGTTGCTTAGCTGCCCGATGGTCTGGGCATTTTCTGGTTGGTGTCTAGCTTATGGTGATCTCCTGAAGTCTCTCTCTATCTATCTTCCCCTAGTGGGATTTCTAGCTGTGTAACTATCTTATTCTATCCCTATCACTTTCTCCATTTATCTTTTGGGATCTGCCTGTTTGGCAGGGAGAGTGTGTTCCAGTCTACAGTTTGCCCTGTGATAAAAGGAACTTCCCCCCAGGAAACAGGTGTGGGAAGGGAATCAAGGTTTTCCATCTGTACCAGAGGCTACGTCTAATTGAGGTGGTGATGTTTTGGCACTTGACTCCAAATCTTAAGAAACAAACAAGCAAATGTCATTTAAATGGCTGTATCAGTAATAAAGGTACAATTTTTGATCTATAAAAGAAGCAGCTTCAGTTAAGATCTCAAAACGTTGTCTAGCCACAAACTTCTGAGTTGAAACATATTATGCCTTAAATATATAGATAAAAATCACATTAGAAAAATAGATGCATCTTGATAAAATCGTATCATGTCAAATCCTGGTCAGAATCTAAATTGTTCTTTATCATGTTTTATTTGTAAATGTTTCATGAAATTACAATGTGTAGATCCATAGTAATACAAAATTATGGCTAAAATTTTTTTGATGAAAATAATCTTCTCTTTCTTGCTCAGCTTTGGTTGCAGAGAAAAATGGGACCCCTGTGTTCAAGTTCCCTAGATGGAGAGTCAAGGGCAAGACCATAAAGGAGGTGGCGGAGGCCTACAGATCCGTGGGTGCTGAGCTAAACGTGCTTCCCTTCTGCACACAGTTCATCCCCATGGATGTAATTGACAGCCCTAAGCATGGTTCCATCATTTATCACCCATCTATCCTTCCCAGACACAGAGGAGCCTCTGCTATCAACTGGTGAGATTTTTTTACATAACCAAGATGGTCCCATTCCCATTGCTTGTAATCTTTCTGTGTTTTACCTAGGTGATCAAGGAACTAGGTATGCTTGAACAATTGTGAGGTCCCGATTGATTGCTACTGTTGCACAAACTCCCCTGAGATCTAGAGGTACTGCATAAGCCAGAACAGCGTTTCCCAAGAATAATTTATGGAGTATTGGCTCTATCAGCTGTAACTAGGTATTGAGCAGGAAAAGGTCCTATGGTTAGACAAGTTTGGTTTATGCTGGATTTCTTTATCTGTGGACTTAGAGATTTAATATGTGCTTTAATGTGGGCACCATAATCTCCAAGAGGGAATCTGAGTACAAAGTGTTCCCACACTTATTTGGCCGTAGAACATTTTTTTGCATAGAATATCTCAAGTACGTTTCAGGAAATGCTGAATGACCCGAAATTATCTTTCTCATGGTGTGACTTCCCCCATTCTACTTTAAGCCTCTTGAGGGGAAATAGGACTCTGGTCTAACATTTTTACTGCCGTATGTCCCAGTATCAAGAACACTGCCTGGTATACTGTAGGTGCCCAGTCCTATAGGTATACTATACTGCGGGTTAAGGTGGGGCTTTCCCACCTTCTCTACCTTTTCTCCTTTACCTGCACATCTCCCAGCTGTCTCTTAGTGTCAAGTTATCAGATAGGCAGAAAATCTATACTTAGTTTAAATGTGGTAAAATAGCATTTCATTGTATTTTAAGAACAATTACATGAATTGATTTCTTTTTTGCTCTTGTAAATAGAACTATAGTGGATATCTTTGTACTTAAACATGTATTTTTTTCTCAGTTCACATTGCTTGCACATGCAGAAACATTGGGTCCAAATACATGAATATTTTCAAGGCTCTTAGATAACACAATGCCAATTCATTTCTCAATATTTCTGAAAAGAGTGGTTGATTGACTGGTTGGTTGATTGATTTAGGTCTTGCTTGATTAGTAGCTCAGAGAGGTAAAAATGATTAGATGGAGAGCATGGCTGACCTACCAGTTCATACTCTGTCTATATTAACCTGCTCTCTGATATCCTTTTATGTATGTATTTCCATATATCTGGTTTATTGTATGTATTATAAGGTCTGTAGGGCCAGCATTTCTTCTGAGGCTAAATTTATAGAATACAAAATACAAATAGTTGAATTAATCAACCATCTTTTACTACAACTTATAGCTAATCTAGAACTAATTCTAGCTCTAAGTGATGCTTGTACCTGAATTACACAACCTAAATTAATAATCAGTTCTCCTTTTCACATTGCACTGATCATCTTCTGTTTTATCTTCCGTTATCTTATTCTGCCTAATACAGGGTCAGGTACGATGTAGGAACTGGACATGGGTGGGCAGAATTACTTGATGCTGCAGTAGAAAGCCGACACCTGGGAATCAGTGAGGGGTAGTACTGATGGTCTCTAATGGCTTTTTGAGTAGACTATAAGTCATTAGTATGTGTTAACAAGAAAGACTACAGAGATGAGGTTGTATAAAGTAGCAGTACCATTAAGTTCTGCTTTTTATGAGTGTTTACATCTCCCAGCTCTGCTGTAGTTTTCACAGTAGTTTCACTCACTGTCTATTTTCCATTGTAAATACCTTGTACTTTAATGTCACTAATTTATCACCTTATGATACAGTTAACCAACATTTTAAGTTGAAACTCTTCTTTTCCCAGGACTCTAATCATGGGAGATAAGAAAGCTGGGTTTTCTGTTTTCTGGGCTGATGATGGTTTAGACACAGGACCCATCCTTCTCCAGAGGTCATGTGATGTCGAACCCAATGATACAGTGGATGCACTTTATAATCGATTTCTTTTTCCTGAAGGAATCAAGGCCATGGTCAGTATATTTATGCTATCAAGGAGAATTTAGTAACGCTTTAAAGTTTTTCTTTTATTGAGAATTTGCTCCTGTGAATTTGTACTAAAAATAAAAAGCCCCAAAATAAGATTAGATTTTATATTTGCCAGTAGGATGGTATTTGAGGGTGGAAAACTGCACTTTAGAATTTCTTAGTCTATGAGTCTGACTTGTTCTTCTGAGAACAGTGATCAAGTGGATAAAGTAGTAATCAAACTCCTTCATTCATTTTACCAGATATTTGAATCTCCAACCCTGTTTATAATGACTAATTGTAAAGAAGCGGCAGAATCTTAAGAAATTTTGATATGTAATTTGGGCTTTCTTCAAAAACATTTAAAATCAGTCTATGTAAAAGGGTGAAATTTAACACTGCTTAATTTGTTCAGATATGCTCTGGATTAAAGGCTCAAAACATGTGCACCACAAAGAAAAAATATATTAACCTGTAAAAACATTGAAAGGTAATTTCAGTGTCATTTAATGTCTTCTATAGTTTGATATGGTAGAAGTACAACACAGAGATGGACAGTAAGATGATATAAAGAAGCAGCCATTGATTTAGGAGAGAGGAGAGCAGTGCTTTGTATCATTTAACGATTAAAAGAGTAGTTCTCGTTTCCCACTTATTTGTTGTATAATAGGCAGGTCACTTAGCCTCTTTAGCCTTGGTTTCCTCATCTATAAAATGTGGCTAATACTGCCTGACTTACAGGGTTGTTGTGAAAATTAAATGACGTTTGTGTAAAGCATCTGGCACATATAGGTGCTCAAAATGATCATTATAATCAAAATAGTATTTTGTGTGTTCAGTAGCATTCGAGCAAGCCTGGATCCTGTACCTGGTGATATTATAGCCAGAAATAGGTGGAATGAATGAGCTGTAAACTTGGCCCTGTTCCCAGGTGGCTCCCACCACGTCCTCTTGTGGAGGTTGGAGTACTCAGCTGTGAGTACTTAGAGAGAAAACTGAGAACTTGAGCTCACATAGGTCTCCCAGTGAAGGAGAGAGGCTCTCAACTCAAGGTAAACATATATATGGCATGGAAGGGGATGTAGGACACAAAGGCAATCAAACTCATGGACAGTTTTAATTGTTTTTTATTCCAGGCGTCCTAAGCTAGAAAGCCAGTTGAATTCCTTAAATATGACTTTCTAGAATCATCATGATGAGCAGAAATAACCCACAATGACTTATTTTACAATTATATTCCTGAAATGTCCATTGAAACACCAAGAGGAGATTGAAATTTGCTTAAATAAAGGGGTCATTTTAAAAAGTACAGGATGGATATTGGCAGTAGATAGACCTGGATGCAGATCCTGCTTCTACCACCTACAAGAAATCTCTGTGATCTTGAGCTAGTTGCTTTTTCTCGAGCTAGTAGCTTGAGGCTTTTTGCAGGCCTCAGTTTCCTCATCTGTAAAACAGGACTAATAATATACCCACGTTGTAGGACTGGTATGATGCTGCAAGGGATATTTTATATAAAGTAGCCACCACACTGCCTGGCATAATTATGGATCCAAAGAAATGGTAGTTATTTTATCAAAGTCTGACTCTCTGGACAGATTTATATGTAGTAATTCTGTTAAACAGAAACTTCAGTTAAATAGGCCATGCCATTGTTGACCACTGGGCTCTAACACAGGTAACATTTTTGGCTTTAGGTGGAAGCTGTCCAGCTCATAGCCGATGGAAAAGCTACTCGTATGCCCCAGTCAGAAGAAGCTGCAACATATGAAGGTATCCAGAAAAAGGAAAATGCTGAGGTATTTATATCAACTCAGTAACACATTTCAGAGTTCATTGTTGTCCACCTTTAAGCAGTTCTCAGTGTACCATTTCCTCACCAGAAGGTAGATCTCCAAGGGAGGCTGCTACCCCATCCCTACTCATGTCCACCACTGATGGAGAGAAATGTTTCTATTGCCTTTGAGACTTGCAACATTGGAAGTTCAACCTGTGCTTTGTGCGTTTCTAGATCTCTTGGGATCAGTCTGCTGAAGCTTTACATAACTGGATCCGAGGTCATGATAAAGTCCCTGGAGCTTGGACAGAGATAAATGGACAGGTATGTTCTAGGAACCTTTTTTTTTTTTTTTTTTTGCATATAACCTTTGTAAGAGGTATTACACATAAGTCTAGGCTTCCTCTGGTTCTTCCTTTGGTTGTGAGGAGAGTCTGTGCTCTAGATACATGTGACCAGCTAAAAGAGTTCTAGGTACACGTGACCACCTCCCTCTTTGCTCCGCATGTATTGAGCATTTGGTGTGAAGCAGACACTAGGCACAGCCTCTGCTCTCAGGGAGACTGGAGTTTTATGGAGAAAGCAGAGAAGTGAATAAACACGCACAATGAAGTAAGACAAATTATGTAACTGAGGCCCAGACTCAGGTGTCTTAGGAAAGGCTTTCTAGAAAAGCTGACTGTTTTGCTTGCACTTCGAGAAGAGGTCAACAGGTAGAGAATGAGTCAAAGAGTTGAAGACCCAGAGGTAGGAGAGCATATTACCTGGACAGGGACTCGCAGTAGAGTTCAGTGAAGCTGTAGCTCCAGGTGTGAGGATCAGGTGTGAGAGTCATGGGGAGAGATGCAGCAGGGGCGGTGGGCAGGGGGCAGGAAAGACCTTCTAATCCCTGTGGGATCTCCTCTCAACTCAGCTTCTCAGGTTTCACCTCTTGTAGGAAGTCTACTGACCTCACACGCCCAGCCTGGCGGGATTGGGCGTCCCTTCTCTCTGTTCCCATAACGCCCTGCCTGCCTAGCTCTGACACAGTATATTATATACTATAAGCATCTCTTTATGTATCTATCCCTCTTACCCCCATAGACTGTGAACCCCTCAGGGGCAAGAGCATCATGTTATTGTCTTGATACTCTCAGCACTTACACAGGGTTCTTCGTGCATATTAGGTGTCAATAAAAATATGTGGGATCAGGGCTTCCCTGATGGCGCAGTAGTTGAGAGTCCGCCTGCCGATGCAGGGGACACGGGTTCGTGCCCCGGTCCGGGAAGATCCCACATGCCGCAGAGCGGCTGGGCCCGTGAGCCACGGCCGCTGAGCCTGCGCGTCCGGAGCCTGTGCTCCACAATGGGAGAGGCCACAACAGTGAGAGGCCCGCATACCACAAAAGAAAAAAAAAATATGTGGGCTCAATGAAGGGCCAAGGGAAGAGGTTTAGTGCGGTGCTTGAAGTGTGGGATTGGAGGGCATTATGGAAAGTGAAATAAGTCAGGCAGAGAAAGACAAATACTGTATGATATCACTTATATATGGAATCTAAAAAGTACAACAAATGTAATATAAAAGAAGCAGACTCACAGATACAGAGAACAAACTAGTGGTTACCAGTGGGGAGAGGGAAAGGGCTGGGGGGCAAGATAGGAGTAGGGGATTAAGAGGTACAAACTATTATTTATAAATTAAGCTACAAGGATATATTGTACAACGCAGTGAATATAGCCAATATTTTATAAGTATAAATGGAGTATAACCTTTAAAAATTGTGAGTCACTATATTGTACACCTGTAACTTTATAGTATACATCAACTATACTTCAATAAAAAAATAAACAATGCTACCATGGACATCCTTGCACATGTACCCTTGATCACATGGTTAGTACGGGGTGTATATCTTAGACTAGAGTGACATCATCATAGCATATGAATATATTTTACCACAACTGATAATACCCAGTTTTTCAAAGCAGATATACTCACAAAAAAAGTGTGGGATCTGAAGCCAGAATGTTTCCATTAAAATTCTGGCTTTGCAACTATTTGCTGCGTAACCTTTGGCAGGTTATTTAACCATTGGGTGCCTTGGTTTCCTCATTGAGAATGAGACTAATAATAGTGCCTCCTTTACAGGTTTGGGGTTGTTGTGAAGATGAAATGAGTTAATACACGTTAATTCATCGAAGTACTTAGTCCCTGGCATAGAATGAGTATTCAATAAATATTAAATATTATACTGCTCAATAAATGATAGCTAATGGCCATAGAATTTATAACAATAATTATAACAACAAATCAATTAGTATCCAGTTCTCTTAGTTACAGTCTGGATCCAGTCCTCTTTCCATAAACCGACCCACAAAGCACCTGTACCTCCCATCGTACATCCCACTGCAATATAATAGTTGGTTTACTACTCTGCATCTGCCCTCCCTGATACCCCACCAACACCTCCACTCCCCCCACGAACCCTACCTTCAGGCTGCAAAGTCTGTGAGAGCTTTTATCTCATTCACCTTTGTGTCAAAGTGCATAAATGATAAATGTATACTCATGTCACCTGGATGTGCGGCATTTTTTTAAACTCTTCAATCACACATTCACAGACTGTCTCTTGCTTTGTGTCATTTCCATAGATGCTTGATATCATTGGGAGTGGGGGGTCCCTAATTTTGTCATAAATGAGAATTGCAACTTCAGCTTTTTTGCCAGGAGTGCTGCTCGCATACACCCTTATAACCAGCCTTCACTTCCCCCTTTCACAACCTGGGTTTGATCTCTTTATTAGGTGGTCACTCTCTATGGCTCATCATTACTGAATAGCTCCATCCCTCCTGGAGAACCACTGGAAATTAAAGGTGCCAAGAAGCCTGGTCTTGTTACCAAAAGCGGCCTTGTTCTTTTTGGTAACGATGGAAAAGCAGTGAGTGTTCAACATGGTTACCTCTCAAATAACGTTTTTGGTTTCCTTTGATAACCCAAGCTATTGAGGGACTAGCTTTCATGGGGTAGTCTGGCTTTGCAGTGGGATGTGGGAGCTCAAGGTGTCTGTGCTCCATTTCTCTCTGGGGATGATCTGGTTCTTGGTACCTTGATGAGAAGAAGGCTTCTCAGGACGGGCCCCGAGGACCCGCACAGCCTGGTTTGTGATACAGTAGAAAGAGCTTGGAGTTTAGTCAGGAAACAGGTCGTGAATCCCTGCTCTGCCACTTACTGGTCTTGGGCAGGACGCCTCTCCCCTTGGAGGCTCAGTTTCCGCATCTGTAAAACAGAGAGAGTGATCTTGTCTGTCTGCCTTCCCACTGGCAGAGTCTGGGAGGATTAGATGGTGTGGCCCTCTTTAGAGGCTCCCTCCTCTGCTCACCAGGCAGGCGCCCCCCACCCACTCTGCCTGTGCTTGGGAGCGTGGACTCTGGGCCTCTCTGGGCTCTTGGGCAGCTGCCCAGTGAAGAAAGCAAAAGGGAATTTGCAGCTCACAGGCACTTTCTGATGGCTTACAGGATAGATCAGTTACTAAGATTGAAGGCTTCAGACTCCATCTAGTCCTGGGTTGTAACCCCAGCTCTGTTACTCGCTGTGTGGCACTGGGCAAAGTACTTAATCTCATTGAGCCTCTATTTCCTCATCAGTAAAGTGGGGATAATAAGGACACCTGCCTCCATCAGGATTTATGGGATTGAATAAGATACTTCAGCATATACGTACTTAACACAGTGCCTGCTGCAGAGCAAGTGTTCAGAAGACGGCAGGAGCAGCAGTACTTTTACTGGCAGCGGTGGTAGTCGCAGCAGGCTTTAGACCCAATACCTATATCCGAATGTCAATTTTGGGGGGGCTTATCGTCCATTTTGAGATCTATCTACCCGTAGACTTAACTTCCTCCTTTCTGCTGCCATGGCTGAAATACCATTTCAGTCCTTTTACACATAACGGTGAGTGCTTTTAATCCATATTTTTATATTTGTCAAATAAGCTGCTTCTTATACCCATATAAGACTCCTCCCACCAGTCTCACTTTTGAATTGTCCTAATCCTCAATTCGTCTGCTTGTTTTGTTGTTATTTTATAGCTGATGGTGAGAAATCTGCAGTTTGAAGATGGAAAAATGATTCCTGCCTCTCAGTACTTTTCAGCGGGTGAGACATCAGTGGTGGAACTTACAGCCGAAGAGGTGAAGGTGGCGGAGACCATCAAGGTGAACACGTGAAGTTCTTAATGTTACTCTTTTTTTTTTTTTTTTTTTTTTTTTTTTGCGGTACGCGGGCCTCTCACTGTTGTGGCCTCTCCCGTTGTGGAGCACAGGCTCCGGACGCGCAGGCTCAGCGGCCATGGCTCACGGGCCCAGCCGCTCCGCGGCATGTGGGATCTTCCCGGACCGGGGCACGAACCCCTGTCCCCTGCATTGCCAGGCGGACTCTCAACCACTGCGCCACCAGGGAAGCCCTTAATGTTACTCTTATCTTGGAAAACGAAACCATTTTTGTTAACTGGTACCATTAATCCTCAAAGTAGTTGGGATGGAACTTTTATCTCCTCTCTTTCATATTAGCTGCAAAAGGAAATCAGTGCCAAAATTTATACGCACATTTGTCCCTCACATAAATAATCCAAGGCAGTTCTAGGTTGGCCTGGGGGTTAGGGGTGAAGCTGGAACATGAGGGTTAGGGGTGGAGTCAAGCAGGAACCCAGGCTGGGCTACCTTCAAGATCCTGCTGGGGGTCATCTCCATCCCAGACAGCCAAGAAGAGCACAAGAACACAGAGAATTGTGTGAAGGAGGTTTTTCATGGGACAAACCTGGGAGTACAGGTCACTTATATTCATATTCACCGGCTAGAAGTCAGTCACACGGCCGCCTCTAACTTGAAGAGATGCTGAGAATTGTAATCAGTCCAGGAAAAGAAGTAGGTTTGGTGCGAAGCTAACTAGTCTCTGCCACAGTGTTCTACATGGCAGCTCCCTCATAAAAGTTTCCCTTGTGTAGGTCATCTGGGCTGGAATTTTAAGCAACGTCCCTGTTATAGAAGATTCAACAGACTTCTTTAAATCTGGAGCAAGCTCAATGGATGTTGTCAGGTAAAACCACCACCTTACTGACTCATACCCCTCCACCGGGGATTTTGACTTTGACTTTGACTTTGAAAATCAAATCGAAATCCTTTGTACTGGTTGTTATCACTCTATTGTACCCATCTACTGTATTTCTCTTTTCTTCATCGTTTTTGGTTTGTTTGTTTCCATGGTCAAATACATGTATTTGTTCCCTTCTCTTTGTTGCTAACCAGGAGTTATTTTCATATTTACTATACACCTAGAAAATAATGCTTCTAATTATTTGTTTCATTTAAAAGTCTGTCTTCATATTTCTTAGTTGATTCTCCTCCAGTTAGAATTGGGAAGTTCTGAGTGAGAATGTTAAAAAGGATTTCCCTATATAGTCTCACCTGAAAGGATACCTAACATTGATTATGCTTACCCCCAATCTTTTTCTCCTATCTCCCTAAGTTACCCGGTATGATATATCTAGAAAGAGGATTGTCAGACTTCTTGCAAGAGTGAGGGTAATCACTCTACAGTCAGAATTTCTCTACAGAGGTTTCAAACAAGTAGAAAGGGCGAGAGGACTAGAAAGCCACCCTGTATGGCATGAAGCGCAGACCAGGATCCTAACAGTGGCAAGTCTGGCAGAGGTGCTTTTTCTTTGAGGGCCACACTATGGCCATTTACTAAATAAACAAGGTAAACTCCTCTTGACAATCCTTCATGTCGGCAAAGCAGGTGTTCTTGATGAACATTCTATTTATTTATTTATTCATTCATGTATTTAACAAAATTTATTGAACATTTATGACATCAGGAACAGTTTTTTGCACTGGGGATACAGTCATGAACAAGACAAAGTCCCTTCATTCGTGGATCTTTTTTATTCCAATCATCAAAAACAATCCTCTCAAGAGCAAATATCATTATCAGAAGTTAAAAGTTTTGGTTCCTCAAGTTACAGATTTCTCAGCTATGGTTCATGAGTTCCCAGAAACTTCTCATTTGCTCAACTAAAGATTTCAACATTGCACTTTTTTTTTTTTTTTTTTTGCAGTACGCGGGCCTCTCACTGTTGTGGCCTCTCCCGTTGCGGAGCACAGGCTCCGGATGTGCAGGCTCAGCGGGCATGGCTCACGGGCCCAGCCGCTCCGCGGCATGTGGGATCTTCCCTGACCGGGGCACGAACCCGTGTCCCCTGTATCGGCAGGCGGACTCTCAACCACTGTGCCATCAGGGAAGCCCTCAACATTGTACTTTTTTTTTTTTTTTTTTTTCTTCTTTTTGCGGTATGCGGGCCTCTCACTGCTGTGGCCTCCCCCGTTGCGGAGCACAGGCTCCGGACGCGCAGGCCCAGCGGCCATGGCTCACGGGCCCAGCCGCTCCGCGGCATATGGGATCCTCCCAGACCGGGGCACGAACCCGTATCCCCTGCATCGGCAGGCGGACTCTCAACCACTGCGCCACCAGGGAGGCCCCAACATTGTACTTTTAACTCTAGTTTTTTGCTAACAAGATACCCCTGCAGGAGTTACCCATTTCCTGTTTGACTTACCATAATCATCTGATATTATTATCTTGGACTACCAAGGCACCTCATCTCTTTTAGGGACTAAATGGCTGAGCAACCCCTGTGGTGAGCTTTCTAGTACACCTCTGTCTGGTACACCTTTGCTACTCAAGAAATATCAAATTAGAGCTATGATTTGAAAAATTAACAGTGAAAAATCAAAGGGTTGAAAAGGACTTTACAAGTTATATTAACCTTCCCGATGGTTCTATTTAGTACCTATCTTAGCCATGTAACACAAACAAATGTTTATTTTATTGTTTCACAGGATCTAGAGAAAATATTCTACGGTATGACCTTGGTTTCTTATAATCGTCACAGTTCAGACATTTTCCTTATTTCTTATTCCTTGGGTATTTTGAAAGCAAAGAAACTGATTTTATGTGCCCTTTATCATCTTGCTTGAAAGTAATTAAAATGTCTTTGCCTTGATTTCTTGTATTTCTAGTCATGTATAAAAAAAATTGCTGGGACTTCCCTGGCCGTCCAGTGGTTAAGACTCTGCACTTCCAGTGCAGGGGGTACAGGTTCGATCCCTGGTCGGGGAACTAAGACCCCACATGCCATGCGATACAGCCAAAAATAAATAAAAATTTTTTTAAATAAATAAAAAGTTTAAAAATTGCCACAGTCCTTCAAGACAGCTTAGAAAAATTTTTCCCCCAATCGTATTAATTTCTCTGATTATTATCATAGAAGATCTCATGGGATATAAATAGGCATGTGACATACGTCCTTACTTCAAAGCATGTTAAATGTAATCACAGTCCCTCTAAGCTCTTTTAAAAATGTAAGTAACATGAGCTGGTTCTTCCTTTCAGGCTGGTTGAAGAGATAAGACAGAAATGTGGAGGACTTCAGTTACAGAATGAGGATGTTTATATGGCCACCAAGTTTGAAGACTTCATCCAAAGAGTCGTGAGGAAACTGAGAGGAGAAGATCAAGAAGCGGAGCTAGTGGTGGATTATGTAAGCCTGTCCATGGTGTTGAAAACCTAAATCATTAAGACCTTCGTACTATAAAAGAATGCTGTACCTTTCATCCATTTGTTTTTACATTTACAACCTTTTTAAAATGACAGTTTTATTGAGATTATAATTCAGTTACCATACATTTCACCCTTTTAAAATGTATAATTCATTGGTTTTTAGTATATTCACCGAGTTGTGCAACCATCACCACTATCTGGTTATGGAACATTTTTATCACCTCCTAAAAAGAAACCCTGTATCCCTTGGCAGTCATTCTCTGCTCTCCTCTCTAATTTACTTTCTATTTCTATGGATTTGCCTATTCTAGACATTTCATATAAATGGAATTATGTAATAAGTGGCCTTTTGCAGCTGGCTTCTTTCACTTAGCATAATGTGTTCAAGGTTCATCCATATTGTAGAGTAGATTATCACTTCATTCCTTTTTCCTAGCCAAGTAATAGTCCATTGTGTGGATAAACTACATTTTGTTTATCCTTTCCTCAGTTGATGTACATTTGGACTGTTTCTACTTTTGGGCTATTATAAATAATGCTGTTATGAAAATTCATGTATACGTTTTTGTGTGAACATATGTTCTCAGTTCTCTTGGGTAAATATCTAGAAGTGGAATTGATGAGTCATATCGTAACTCTATGTTTAACTTTTTGAGGAACTGCCCATCTGCTTTCCAAAGTGACTACACCATTTTACAATGCCAGTAGCAATGTAGGAAGCTTCTAATTTCTTCATGTCCTCTCCAACATATGCTATTGTCTGTCTTTTCTCTTTCAACTGTTCTAGCAGGTGTGAAGTGATATCTTGTTCTGGTTTTGATTTACATTTCCCTAATGACTACTGATAAACATCTTTTCATGTGCTTAGTGGCCACTTGTATGTCTTCTTTGGAGAAATACCTATTCAAATATTTCACCTGTTTGTTTGTTTTTTGTCATTGTTGTTGTTTCTTTTGTTTTGGTTTGGTTTTTTGGGCCTCACCAAGCAGCTTGTAAGATCTTAGTTCCCTGACCACGGATGGAACCCAGGCCCCTGGCAGTGAGGACACCCAGTCCTAACCACTGGACCACCAGGGAATTCCCTCAAATCCTTTGCTTCTTTTTTAACCGGGATATTTGTCTTTTTAATTTTTGAGTTGTAGGAGACCTTAGTATGTTTTGGATACTAGACCCTAATCAGATTTATTATTTGTAAATATTTTGTCCCATTCTGTGGGTTTTCTTTTCACTTTTTTGATAGTGTCCTTTAACACACAAAAGTTTTAAAATTTGATTAAGTCCAATTAATCTGTTTGTTCTTTTGCCACTTGGGCTGCTGTATGTCTTGTTTTCTGCCTTTTTTGCTCCTCCACCCCTTTACTGCTCTCTTTTTTGTTAAATGGATATTGTCTAGTATGCCAGTGTAATCTCGTTTGCTATATATTTTTATTTTCTTAATGGTTGCCTTGAGGATTCCAAGAGACGTTTTTCTTAAAACATTCTAGCTCAGGTTAATACCAGCTTAATACCAATAGTGTAGAAAAAAATTGGTACAGTATAGCTCTGTTCCCTACCCCCTTATTTGGGCTATAACTGTCATACAAATACATCTTTATACATTATAAGCCCACCAACATAGTTTTATAATTATTGCTTTACGCAGTTGTCTTTCAAATCAGATAGAAGAAGAAAAGGATTTAAAAACAAAAATACATTTATACTGACTTATACTTACTTTTGTCAGTGTTCTTTATTTTTTCATGTAGATTTAAATTACTGTCTAGTGTCCTTCCATTTCTGCCGGAAGGACACTTTTTAGTACTTTTTGAAAGGCGGTGAGCTAGCAATGTTCATGTGCTAGCAATGTGCTAGTTTCGTTCATTCGGGAATGATTTAATTTCTCCTTTGTTCTTGGAGGGTATTTTTTGCTGTATGTGGAATTTTCGGTTGACAGTCTCTTTCTTTCAGCACTATGAATATATCATCCTATTGCTTTCTGGCCTCCGTGGTTTCTGAGGATAAGTCATCTGTTAATTTTATTGAGGATCCCTTTTATGCGATGAGTTGCTCCTCCCTTGCTGCTTTCAAGATTCCCTCTTTGTCTTTGGCTCTTGACAATTTTTATATGATGTGTTTAAGATGGATCTCTGAGATTTTTCTACTTGGAGTTTATTGAGCTTCTCGGACGTGCAGATTAATGTTTTTCATCAAATTTGGGACATTTTCAGCCATTATTTCTTCAAATATTCTTTCTGCCCCTCTCCACTTCTCCACTCATTCCTGGGACTCTCATTATGCATGTGTTGGTACATTTGATGGTGTTCTTCAGGTTTCTAAGGCTCTATTCATTTTTTTTTTTTTTTTTTTTTTTTTTTCCGTACGCGGGCCTCTCACTGTTGTGGCCTCTCCCGTTGCGGAGCACAGGCTCCGGATGCGCAGGCTCAGCGGCCATGGCTCACGGGCCCAGCCGCTCCGCGGCATATGGGATCCTCCCAGACCGGGGCACGAACCCGTATCCCCTGCATCGGCAGGCGGACTCTCAACCACTGCGCCACCAGGGAGGCCCCATTTTTTTAAAATATTTATTTATTTATTTTTAAAATTTATTTTGGCTGTGCCGGGTCTTCATTGCGGCACGTGGGATCTTTAGTTGTGGCATGCAGACTCTTAGTTGTGGCATGCGAACTCTTAGTTGCAGCATGCATGTGGGATCTAGTTCCCCAACCAGTGATTGAACCCGGGCCCCCTGCATTGGGAGTGCAGCATCTAACCCACTGGACCACCAGGGAAGTCCCTCTATTCATTTTTTAAATTCTTTTTCCCTCCTATTTTCAGACCGGATATCTCTATTGACCCATTGTCTGGTTTGCTAATTCTTTCTTCTGCCTGCTTGAATCTACTGTTGAACCTCTCCAGTGACTTTTAAAATTTCAGTTATTGCACATTGCTTTTTTATGGCTGAGTAGTATTCCATTGTTTGTATGTATATGTATATATATATGCCACATCTTCTTTATCCATTCATCTGTTGATGGACATTTAGGTTGTTTCCATGTCTTGGCTATGTAAATAGTGCTGCTATGAACATTGGGGTGCATGTATCTTCTCAAATTTAGAATTTTGTCTGGATAAATGCCTAGGAGTGGGATTGCTGGATCATATGGCAACTCTATTTTTAGTTTTTTAAGGAACCTCCATACCGTTTTCCATAGTGGCTGCACCAATTTAATTCCCACCAACAGTGTAGGAGGGTTCCCTTTTCTCCACATCCTCTCCAGCATTTGTTATCTGTAGACTGTTTAATGATGGCCATTCTGACCCATGTGAGTGGTACCTGATTGTAGTTTTGATTTGTATTTCTCTAATACTTACTGATGATGAGGAGCAAGCTACCCTCTTGCTATTTTTTGTTTCTTTTCTAGGCATCATCAATTTCTCTATGTAAAATAATTTCTGAAATCATTAAATTTCCTTTTTAATGCCTTCATTGATGTGGGATTTTATGCCAATAATGCTCTTTCACATATATAATTTTAATTATGTCTCTTAATAACTGTATGAAGCAGGTATATTATCCCTATTTTATTGTTGAAAAAACTGAGATTTATAGAGGTTAATGGACTAATCTAAATTCACTTGCCAGCTAATAGTAGAGAGTACAATTTAAGCAACACATATATAAGAGAGGGAAAGTGAAAATGGGGAAGAACACTGGAAAGAAAACTTAAAATGGCACCAGTGTAAAAGGAAACCTATTGACAGGCAATTTCAAAACTTTGAATGATAGCAGTTGGTGCACTCCACAGATGTTGCCACTAGATGGTGGTGTTTCCATTATCTTGAGGACTTCTGAGTCATATTTCATCTCTATGAAGAAGAAAACAGATCTTTATAAAGCTCTCCCTAGAGTACTTCGGTCATCACAGAAGCTGACCTCCTGTCTCAATGGCCAATCTAAGCATCATGAGGCCTAAATATTACATACGCTTGTCTCTTCTGGACAGTTAGCACTAGAATCCCATTGACTTAACGCCTCCTTCTGCATTAGTGAATAAGCTTCTTTATTGCTATTTGGTATCAAATGCATATGCACAGAAATCCATTGAATCTATTAATATAATTCTCTCTCTTAGGTTTCAAAGGAGGTCAATGAAATGACAGTAAAAATGCCATATCAGTGTTTCATAAATGGACAGTTCACAGATGCCGATGATGGAAAGACTTATGACACCATCAACCCAACAGATGGATCTGTGAGTAATTTCTTAGCGTGTGTAGTGACCACTGATCATGGATTTTTTCATTTATACACTGTTATAAAACAGTCTTAAAAAGTTACTTATTCTATTACTCTGCCCCTGAGCACTTAATATAAATGTACTTCATGCATTTCTTTCAACTATTCATTTCTGGTACTGGCTGCTGTTAACTACAGTAACCAACTTTAAAGAATGAGTATTTATGATGAATTTAGATGGATCACTATACGTATACACATCAGAAGCACAATTCCACATAAAGCTATATGTGTGAAAAAAAAATCTCAGACTTTGCAAGCTCGTGGTGAGAAATTCAGCTTCCCCAAAGCAAGAGAAGAAATACAGTTTCCTAAATGTGTCTTCTCATAGTGTAGTGTGACATGCGAAGTACTAAAGTTTAGGCTCATAATTTTCATGTTAAAATTGTTTTTTTTCTTTACTATATTACTGGAAGTATTGATTTTCCATCATAAAAATTCTTTGAATTTTATAGTATAATAATTAATCTCAAGAAACCTAATTGCATATCTCCATATATAAATGACCTAGAACCGATTTTTTCCTACCTTGAAATAGACGATATGCAAAGTATCCTATGCCTCTTTGGTGGATGTTGATAAAGCAGTAGCAGCAGCCAAAGATGCTTTTGAAAATGGTGAATGGGGAAGAATGAATGCACGAGAAAGAGGAATATTGATGTACAGGTATGATTTTTAAGAACACAGCCTGTGGCCTTTGGATACTGACTAACATTGCCGAGATTTTAAAAATTTCTTCAGAACATTCTAGCATGCACCTGTTATATAGCATGTCTTTTGCTCCTTGCATCCTATAAAATCCCATATGTATGAGTTCCTGATTTTTGTACTGTTGCTTGTTTCAGTCAGTGTCCCTGTACCGGAAGAAGTTTAGTAAAGGACTATGTATTTGTAAAGATGTGAGCAAGGTCAAGGGAATCCGTCAAAGGATAATGAAGCACCCAGGCAGGGGTAGAACAGGGGGAAGGTGCTCTTACTCCAAGGCCTGGGGGGACAGAGGAAGGAGCTGTTACTAGAATCAGGTAAGATCTATAGCTGTAGGAGAAGACCACACTACAGCGGGTTTGGGTAGTGGGACGCAGCATCTGCCGATGTACAGCCCATCACAGAGGCAACCAGAGGAGTCAAATCCCAGACCCTTTTATCCTCCAGTTCACCAGTCTCCTGGGGGTGCCTCCCACTGGCCCCTCATTAGCCATGCCCAGTGAGAGAGCACGGGAGCCTGTGATGTAGTCTCTAAAGGTCATCCTCCAGGGATGACAGAGCAGGGTGGAGACGAGCAGCACAGGGAGAGCATCCAGCACCCTGCTGTTTCCAAAGGGAAATTTTAAATCTACTTCCTGTGTAGGGAGTAGATGCAAGGAGGAAAAACACTAAGGCCCGGAAAGGGTATTATAAATCGGTAGCTGAGTATGCCAGGAGTAATCAGATTCGATCATAAATTCAGTTTTCTACTTGCTAAAAGCCAAATCGCTGACTTTGTCCAAAGATTTCTTGGAACAGGATCTGAAAGAAACATTAGGGAGGAGGATTTCAAGCCTGACTTTGGAATGGTCCAAAGGGAACATCTCAGAACCACTAAAGGAAGGAAGGAAAACAAATGGAGGAGGTGAACACAAAAGATGAACTTTGACTATTTCATAGTCATTAGACAGTCCTGTACTTATCTTCCCGAAGAAACTAGACACCAAACAGAAACCTGTTGCAGTGTTTACCATTCATTCCATGTTTTTCTGTCTTTGTCCTTTTCAGCTAGTGTTGGAAATATTTCTGTCCCAACCAGAAATCCTCAAGTGTTCCTGGGTTCTCTAGGAGTGTGGTTTGCCCTGTAACATCTCGCAGTATATTCATGAACTATCCACATTCCCACTGTTTTCTATCATTGATCTCCTTGGATTACTGTGGCTCAATGACTATTTTACTGCTTATACATCTATGATGCAAATGATACAGACTTCCAATGCCCTCTGTTTCTTCCTTATAACTCTTAAAACAAATTATTAATGAAATTTTTTATTGAATGTCTGTCTTCCCTCCTAGACCATGTTCTCCATGAGGACAGAGACCTGGGTCATTTGTGTTCACCTTTGAGTTCTCAGCCCTTAGGATGATGCATTAAATGCAGTAGAGACTCAATATTTGTTGAATGAATCTCTTTATGCATACAGACTAGCAGACCTACTGGAAGAGAACCAAGAAGAGCTGGCAACCATCGAAGCCCTCGATTCAGGGGCTGTCTACACCTTGGCTCTGAAGACTCACATTGGAATGTCTGTGCAAACATTCAGATATTTTGCTGGCTGGTGTGACAAAATTCAAGTAAGTGCAAATGTTGTTTGTCTCCATGTAGATCATTCCAAGAGGAAAAGGGACGAATGTTTATTAGTCTGTAAAGACACTTTGTCAGAGCCACCCCTTATGTAGGTTTTCTCATCTTATCCTTATAACAATCATCTGAGGTAGGTGGATATCTATTAACTCTTATTACAGGTGAGGAAATTGAGGCTTGAGGACAATGAATGACTTACCTATGGTCACATAGTAAGTAAACCATAGAGCTAGGATTTGAACTCAAGATTTTCTGAACCTAAAATCTAATGATGTTCTTTGTACTTTACTATAATGTCTCTTGAGAGCATCTAACAGTCTTGTTGGCATATAGAGAGAAGCCTGGTATCATGGAGGAATTGAAAACTCAAATACCTATAGAGGTCAGAGAGCTAACATAGATGGGCTATGCAGACTGGTTATAAGAAAAAGATTTTAAAGACATGAGTTCAATAAAAATTTCCATTTCCTTTTTTCTACAAGAAAATAAATATTACATGTGTGATGATAAATGGCAACTATACCTGGCTTTGGTATTAGGATACAGAGGGAAATAGGGCTTGTAGCAAACAGCAGAGTGCATGCCACTCATAGACTCATGGTAACCATTGAAGCACCAGCCATCACAGCCACATTCCCAGCAGCAAGGAGGAAGTGGGGAAGAGGGAGAAAGGTAAAGGACTTTAAAAAGCATTCCGATCCTCCTACACCTTGTGCTTACATCTCCCATTGGCTGTCTCTGCTAAGGAGACTGGGAAACATAATATTTTATCTGGGCACATTGCTGCCAAAACCATTAATATAGAATCAGAGAGAACTGGTTCCAAGCCTCAGCTTTGACACTTACCAGCTATTGTTGTAAAAGTTATTTACCTCTCTGTGCCTTACTTTGCTCATCTGTAAAATGGTCAAAATAATCCATACCTTGCAAGTTATGTTATGAGGATTAGAAACAAGTGTTTATATAATAGAGGATTAAAGTCTGCACCATAGTAGGTCTTGCACATAAATGTCATTTTTATTATTGTTCAGCCACAAAATCATACATATGTAAGTATTTAGTAAGAGCAGTTCAAGTCCATCCTTCATCCTCAATTATGAAATCCAAATTGCTGTGAAACCTGAAAATTGATTTGTTTGATTGGTTCAGACTCATTTGGCGCCAAAACATGACCTGAACCAAGATGAGTCTATAATCTTTATTCATATCACTTAGAGTGAATATTCATATATTTCACTGAATAAATATTAATATGCTTGATTATGGGGGGCTTCCCCAGGCCTTATTGGAGGTTATAGATATAATAACATTGTATAAGGTATATACATTATATTATGTTTCTAAAGTCAAAAAATTCTGAATCCCAAAACACACCTGGCCCCAAGGGTTTCAGATAAGAGACTGTACACTTACTTGTATTAGTAACAGCAATAATATTTTATGTGGCAAAACAGATGTATAGCTTCAGTTAAAGACGACTGTCATGAATCAGTTGGGATCAAATTTGGCTGCGTATAATAGAAAACCCAACTAAGAAGTTTGTTTTTATCTCACTTTCAGGAGTCTAAAGGCAGGCAGTCAAGTCCAGTGTGTGAGATAAAGATTCCTGCTCTTTCTTTGCCAGGGCATCCTTATACCATATGATCTCTACCCTCATGGCTGCATCTTGGTCTCTTGATAACCACTGCAGTGCCAGCCTTTTTAGCAACATTCTGAGCAGGAAGAAGGAAAAAGTGAGAGTGAGGGGAAGAGTAAAAGAGCACTTGTCCAAGCTGAGTCAGCCTACTTTAAAGAGTGTTCCCCTTTCAGTGCTTTGTGCTTACGTCTTCCATTGGCCATCCCTATCTGCTATGGAAACTGGGGGACGTAGTAGTTTATCTGGGCACGTTGCCATTCCCATTATTAATATAGGGTTTCTGTTACTAAGAACGGAGGGGAGAATGGATATTGCTCAGGCAGTTAACATTCTCTGCCATGCCAAGACATTGGGAATGGAGGCGATTAAATTAGAATTATGTTTTTTTTCTCCTGTGTCTCAGTTCTTTTGAGAAAGACATAGCAGTTCCTTTTTAGGTGTAGATGTATTTCTCATAAATTGAACACTGCTTTTTTAATATCAGCTAAGAAAAAGCAAGAGAGGCAGACAGAAAATGGATTCGTTAAGTTTACCCACTGAAATTAGTAAAATAGTATCAACCTTTTTCATTCTTTAGGGTTCTACAATTCCCATCAACCAGGCCCGTCCAAATCGCAATCTGACCTTCACCAGGAAGGAGCCACTTGGGTAAGACAAGGAGAGCGCTTCTGAGTGACTTGTGTTAGTTCGAGAGGACTGAGGATGTCTCTTTCTTCCCCGGCAGTGTCTGTGCCATTATCATCCCCTGGAACTACCCGCTGATGATGCTGGCGTGGAAGAGCGCTGCGTGCTTGGCAGCAGGCAACACCTTAGTGCTCAAGCCGGCGCAGGTAAGACGCGCAGAGCAAGGTACAGCATCTCCTCCTCTCCCGTTTACTTAAAACCAGAGACGTACATTTACAAATATTATGTCTTTAAGCAAAAATGGGATCATATATCACAACATCATTTCATATATCATGGGCATCTTTTCATACTAGTAAATATTGATTTTTAATAGCTACCCAGTGTATCCTATGGGGATTCCAAAATTTAGAACTTCCATGACAGTGGAAGCAGGCATAGTGTATGTCAGTGAAATCCATTAAATTTCTACAAACCAATTCAATTCTTGCAAAATGCCACATGCCCAGTAGTGATTTAGAGTAGCTTCGACATATAAAAAAAAAAGTTTTTTGCAGGCATTCAAATTTTCATTATCAAAAATATTGTAAAGTTATGCAAGATGAGGGACAAGCATGCAAAAGAATGTATGTAATTGTGGCAGCTGTGTGGAAATATATACATGTGGAAAATGAGGAAATAATTGAAAAAATAATTCAGATGATAGAGTTCTCAAAAACATCTTTTTAATGCTACAGTAGCTTTTCAAGAAAAGAATATGGTAGCCAACTTAACACCTGGCTCAGCATTTACTCTGAACAGTGCACAGTGGTAGACATTCTGAGGTACCCAAGTTGCGGAGAAAACTTGGTCTCTATTCAAGAAGAGTTTACAGTTTGTTACTTATTAACTATTCTTTTATTTCTTCTTTTAGGATTTAAAAAAAATACAGTTTCGTTTGTCATAACTACATAGTCATGTGACCACAGCCATCTTGTTTTCCTCATTAAAAACAATTTCAGTAAAAAAAACAGGTATACATTCAAAAATTTTTTTAATTCAAAAGATACCAAGAGGTAGATAGTGAAAAGTCTCCCTCTTATTCCCCCAGCCCACCAATTTACCTCCCAGAGGCCACCAATGTTATTGTTATTTATTAGTTTCTTAGGTATTCCAGAAATATTCTCTGTGTATACAAACATATTTTTTAAATTAAATAAATAAATAACTTTTTAAAAATATTTTTTAACCAATTAAAAAACACACAGGAGGAGAAGGGGAAATGGGAAATTGCTAATCAACAAGCATAAAGTTTCAATTATGCAAGATGAGTAAGTTCTAGAAATCTGCTACATATCATTTTGCCTGTAGTTAACTATACTGTATTGTACACTTAACAATTTAAGAGAGTAAATGTCATGTTAAGTGTTCTAACCATAATGCAATACAAAATTAAAATAAAATAAAATAGTAGTATTCTATACATACTACCAAAGGGGGAAAAAATAACTTAAAAAAAAATTTATTGAGCATTTAGTATGTGCCACATGCTGTTAAGCACTTTTTCTTTAATTTAAAAAAATTTTAAAATATGTATGTATATATGTATGTATTTATTTATCTATGCCGTGCCGGGTCTTAGTCGCGGCATGCGGGATCTTTTAGTTGCAGCATGTGGACTCTTAGTTGCGGCATGCATGCAGGATCTAGTTCCCCAAATACAGATCAAACCCGGGCCCCCTGCATTGGGAGCTCGGAGTCTTACCCACTGGACCACCAGAGAAGTCCCCAAAACTTCTTTTTTTAAAACAGTTCCCAGTGTGTAGATAAACAATATTTTATTTAACCAATACCTAATTAATAGATATTGAGATTTTCCCATCTTTTTGCTGTTATAAACTATGTTGCAGTTAATAACCTTTTAAATATGGCATCATGCACATGTGCAATTATCTTTATAGGGTGGTATGTTCCTAATAGCAGAATCACTTAGTTAAAAGATACATGTGTTTGTGTGACAGCTGCTGGCTCATCCTTCCATGGGAATGGAACAGTTCACCAGCATCCTGTATGAGTGCTGTTTCTCCCAAGCAGCAACATTCATTAAACAGCAAGAAGCTAGTAAAGTGAAGAGAGAAGGCAGATAACCTAGCCCAGTGGTGCTCAATCCTGGCTGCACATTAGAATCGTCTGGAGTTCTCTTTTTTTTCTTTTTTTTTTTTTGTGGTACGTGGGCCCCTCACTGTTGTGGCCTCTCCCGTTGTGGAGCACAGGCTACGGATGTGCAGGCTTAGCGGCCATGGCTCACGGGCCCAGCCACTCCGCGGCATGTGGGATCTTCCCAGACCGGGGCATGAACCCATGTCCCCTGCATCGGCAGGCAGACTCTCAACCACTGCGCCACCAGGGAAGCCCTGGAGTTCTCTTTTAAAAATACTGATATCTGGGCCCCATTGGCAGAGTTTCTAATTTAATTGGTCTGGGTCAGAGGCCAGGCATTGGTATTACTTAAAATCTTCACGTTAGTTTCTAAGGTACAGTCAGGGTTGAGAACCACTATATGGCATCCAAAGAGAGTGCTAAGCATTGGAAAACCCTAGTGATTACATAGAATGTTCAAAATTTACAGACATGTATTGAGTGCCCACTGTTTGCCAGGCATATTATCAGTGACAAAGACATAAAATTTCTGTTCCTGTGGAAATTACAGTCTAACTCTATCTGCAATTTAAAACTGATAGTTTAATGATTGATGATAATTTTAATCCTGAGAATGAAAGACCCAAAGTTGCCATTGTTATGTGGGAGATATCTTTTTATTATGATATGAAACCATTGATAGTATTAAGGCCCTGTGCAAATGGCAGGAGGGCTGAATCAGTTGGCTTTCCCCCCTTTACCAGTAAGAAGTACAGACGCCCATGGTCTGAACTGGTCAGGCCTGTCAGGCTCTAACACCTTTTTTAATCTAATATTTAATAATGACCTACTCATGTCCAGAACACTGCTAAATGCTTTCACTTATATCATTTAAACCTATAATCCTGCCATAATATAAACCTATATTCCAGTTGGTTAGCCGAATGGAAGAAAATCAATAAAATGAAAAGGGATGAGACAAAGATGAAACAATTTGTTTTATTTTATTTATTAATGGCATAAAATCTTTTTATTCTTACTTTAAAAAACTTATCACTAATTTAGGATAGTTTTTAAAAAAGTCTTTCTAATCATGGTGACTTCATACTAAGGCATAATAATATACACTTTGGTCTAGGATTGTCTTTAACTATAGTAGGTATAAATCCACTATTTGAGATAGCTTCTTGACAATTTCAAATATTTGGGCATTTGAAATTTCTTGTCAAGTCTAACTAGATTGCCATTTTTTTTAAACCTCACAATGTCATTGTCATGGACCTGTTACTAGAAGGAGGAAAAATGTTAACCCTGCTTTTTTCTTGTTGTTTACTTGTATTTGCTCTATTAGTATTATTTATTATGCAGTTTCTATGTAGATTCTTTTTAAGTCACTTGATCATTTTACGAAGTTTGCTTTAGTTAAAACAACAACAGTCTATGAACCCATGCAACCTGGCCTGTAAACGTCAACCCACGGCAATATTCTGAAAGCACAGGAGCAAGTGAGGAAACCACTGTTTTTCCCTTGGCCTTGTGAGCTCCTATTCTTTCCTAGGATACCACACGTACCTCTGTGACCAGTGACCATCTGACCTTCATTCAGACAGAGTGAGAGTACCATTATCCAGCCACATAATAAATGTTAGTTATGTTTGATTTATTTCATATCTTCTTCCGCTAAAATACACAAAATAAAATAGCTCTACTATTTTCTATTCACAGCTCAATTTTTGCCCTATAATTTTTTGAGACCAAGCTAACCAAGTACTAATTTAAGACTTGATCAGCATTGCTTTTTAAGAGTGTAAAAATATGACTTTCATTTTGCTTCTGAGATATGCATTGCTGTAATAGATCTTTAAAATGAGATCCATAACTATACCAAATTTTTTGTAAAAAGAAAGGGAAAATAAGTATGTTTTCATTTGAGCAAAAAGAAACATTCGAGGGATAAACCAGAGACTAATGAGATTGATTAACTACAAGACTTGGAGAGGATGCAGCGGAAAGGACTGGGGGTGGGAGGTGGTTGGCCAGGAGAACAACACTTCTCTGAATGTGCTTTTGTATAGTCCTCACTTTTTATTTTATTTATTTATTTATTTTTTTTTTTGTGGTACGCGGGCCTCTCACTGTTGTGGCCTCTCCCGTTGCGGAGCACAGGCTCCGGACGCGCAGGATCAGCGGCCATGGCTCACAGGCCCAGCCGCTCCGCGGCATGTGGGATCTTCCCAGACTGGGGCACGAACCCGTGTCCCCTGCATCGGCAGGCAGACTCTTAACCACTGCGCCACCAGGGAAGCCCTAGTCCTCACTTCTGGAAGCATGTTTCCCATACTCAACAAGACAGCAAATGAACAAATAAAGAAAAGAAACATAATCAACATAGATGAGGCCAAAATCGAATACAAAAAAAATCAGTCAAGCCAAATTTCAAATGAACAACATCACCACGCCGAAGGGGGTGAGGAAGCACTCACCCAAGTAACTTGTGAATGACATTTGCACTCTATGTCCTCAGACTAGAGGCAAAAACACTGAAAATAAGTATTGAAGTTAGTAGGCTTCTTTTTCACAGGGACATGGCTTAATAATTCTCAAATTACTTTCTGTACATTTTAGGATTAAGCAAACAAGTAAATATATTGTGGATATTGGGAGCTATGTTTTTCACTGTTGAAGAGAGTTACAAATATGAACAGAAAGAAGGATAGAATGAGCCCTCAACCCACTGTTAAGACGTTTTTATGGAAATTTCATTTCATAGGTATGATTGATTAAATCATTGGCTGTCGGTGATTGAACTCAAACGTCAGCCCCTCTCCCCTGGTTTGGGTTCCAACTCTCTAATCATGGCCTGATCTTTCTGGCCACAAAAACCCATCCTGAAGCTACCTAAGGGGCTCCCAGCTGCCAGCCATCTCATTAGTATATGGAAGGCATTTTTCATTTGAGATTCCAAGGTTTTAGGAACTCTGTGCCAGGACCCAGAGGCAAAGACCAAATATATATTTCCCATTATATCACAGTTTTAAAATACTATTCTGCACTAAAAGAAACCTGGGCCTCTTGAAAAAATGGTTGGAACAGGGAAAATACAAGGTGTGCCTGGAACATCTTGTTGGGCCAAAAAGCAAGGAAATGCTCAAAGAATGATCGAGACATGTCAGAAAGGCAGAGGATCCACACAGGATCCATCAGCCAAAGCTGGAACAATTTGAACCTCAAAAAAAGTAACAGTAGTAAAAGATTATAACCATTTGAATAAAGTAAGAATCCATGAGTTCACACTGATGTTAATTGATTAAATAGAAAGGAAAGCTCTTATAGTGGAAAGCCAACGAATTAATATATGTAGAAGGAATGATGGAATTAGAAAATCACCACTTAGCAACCATCATAATAATGATTGATTCAGGCAGGAATCATCCATGGATACTAAAACTAGTGGAAATTTGAGGAGTAACTGAATATTTAAATAGCCTCAAAGTAGCTCCCTAAAAAACATTTATTAACTACAAAAAGTAAAGTCTCAAAGTAGCTCCCTTTCTTTTTACAGTAACTTACAGTGATAAAACCTGGCAGATCACCCTTACCAAAGGATCAAAGTTAACCTTTCCAACATTGGGACTATTCAATAGCATGTTCCTCTTGATATGATGCACTGAGGAGAATTCAGCATCATTCCTGTGGTGTTCTTGCCAAAAGCGCATAACCTGAATCTAATCACATGGAAACAGCAAATCCAGACAAAAGGACATTGTACAAAATAACCGGTCTGTTTTTATTGAAAACGTCAGTGTAATGAAATATAAAAGAAAACTCAGAATCTCTTTCAGAGGAAGGGAAACTATAGACATGGTAACTAAATGCAATGCATGATCTTGGATTTTCTTTTTCTATAAAGCACATTATTGGGACCATTGGTGAAAACTGAAAAAAGAGTGTAAATTAGGTATTCTAGCAGTTGTTAATTTCCTGATTTTGGTGATTGTATTGTGGTTATGTAAAAGAATCCTTTGTTTTTAAGAAATGTACACAAAATTATTTAGAGGTAAAGGGACACATCAAATTTTACTTCTTAAGCAGTTCAAAAACATTGGGAGAGAGAAAGAGGATAAAGCAAACGTAGTAAAATGTTAACATTTGAGGAATCTGGGTGATGGATACATAGGAATTGTTTGTACTATTTTTTGCAACTTTGCTGTAAGTCAGAAATTACGTCACAATAAAAGAAAAAATAAAATGAACTCTGGTATGGCCATAGCAGGAAAGCTGGGTGCTGATCTAAAGGACAGGACAGAATCTGAAGTAGGTAATTGCTGTCTGCTTCTGCTCAGGTCACGCCCTTGAGTGCTTTGAAGTTTGCAGAGCTCTCTGTTAAAGCAGGCTTTCCAAAGGGGGTAATCAACATCATTCCAGGCTCAGGTAAGCCAACAAGGACCCACTTTGCTGTAACTAATGAATGGTTCAAGGGTAGCTGAGTTTTCCCACTGGTGTTTTGTCCTGACTTATAACTATATTAAAACTAAATACAGTTTACCAAACAGTTAAGTATAAACATACTTACCATGTGCTAAAATCTGAAAGTGGAAATACAGTGGCAGATGAGTAGGGTGGGAGGGGTGGAAATTGTACAACATTGTAAAACCACCCTACAGTGGCCCATTTCAATTTTTAAAAATCGCTTTGGAAGATTAAAAAATCAAGGCATACCCATCTTTGGGGTACTGACAATTGCATGGAGGATATTATTCAGATTTTTGTCACTTTGTTATTAGTATAGAAAATGTAAAACTGAGATTTAAATGAGAGCTTAGAAATCTACTTCAATGAATTCAAAGCCACCTTTACCATAAGAACTCAATAATGTTTTAATCTGTGTTTTATTCCATAATTCCACAGGAGGCATAGCAGGACAGCGCCTTTCTGAACATCCTGATATCCGCAAACTTGGTTTCACTGGTTCCACTCTGATTGGCAAACAGATCATGAAGAGGTATTGGTTTTAGTGCGTTGATTTGCTAAAAATCCTGTAAAACCAGGTCTTTGGCTTTGTTTTTGCTTTTTTAAATAAGGTGCTTTTGGAGGGAGAAAAATAACATCGAATTTAGAAGAGAAATCTTACCACAGCAGAGTATTGAAATGTTTGAATACAATAAAATACTTTCCAAAGTGTAAAGCCCAGAGTCACCAAAACCAGAGTTGTACTGAAAGCTCTGATAGCTTTAACAATCATTAAGCACAAAACATTTTCGGTACTAAAGCTGTAGCCCAAATTGGTTTTGGAGCATAAGTAAGAAATTGAAAAGACATACAAAAGACAAATCAAATCTGGATTATTTATAAAATTAATTCCTAAAAAGCAGTAACATTAGTTCAAAAAAAATGCAAACCATCTAAATGTCCAAAATAAGGCAGTGGTTAAAGTTTGTTAACATAATGGAATACTGTGCAGTCACGTAGAATTTTTAATAACATTGGAGTGTTAAACGGTAAATGGAAAGAAAAATAAAGTATAAAATTGTATATATTGGGTAATCCTAACTATATTAAATAAGGCAAAGGCTGTGCTTGGATACAGACCAGAAATAAGTATATCAAAATGGTAAAAAAAAAAAAAAAAAAAAAAAAAAAGTTGCTACTGAGCCATGGAGTGGAATTCTGTGATTTTTTTCCTTCTTTCTGAATTTTTAAGAGTATTTTTAGAACACTTTAAATAACAATACTTTTGCAAACAGGGATAAATAAACAGTATACTTCTGAAAATTGATTTTTTTTTCCCCCGATGTGCCAGTAATCTGGTTAAAGGTTAAATACTTTGCCAGGCCTTTATGTAACCAAAATTCTTACACCTAAAGAATCTGAATTTACCTATGATAATCTCTAATCATCTGACCACAGAATTTAAAAAGAAACCAGTTTTTATTACAGAAGATTTCTAATATTCACAAAGCTTACAGAATAGTGTAATGAACTCCTGTGTGCTCATCACCCAGCTTCAACTGTTATCACCATTCTACCATTCATGTTTTGTCTTTGAATAAGTTTCTTAATATTTCTGAGGCTCAGTTATATTTTCCATGCTAAGTAGTAATTTATGGTTGAGGAAACAGAGAGAGAAACTGATAGACAAACTAAATGCTCATATTCCCTTTATTTTTCTCTAGCTGTGCTGTGAGCAACTTGAAGAAAGTTTCCCTTGAACTTGGTGGCAAATCCCCACTTATAATATTCAGTGACTGTGAACTTGACAAGGCCGTACGAATGGTAAGAGTAGGTCAAGTCCACCTAACTAGGTGCCCACTTCTGAAACACATTCTACCTCCTTCTCATCAGGAACCTTAGACTGACTCTTGGTTGGGGTGTTTTTTGTTTTTTTTTTTTTACTTAATTAGTTAATTGATTTTATTTTTGGCTGTGATGAGTCTTCGTTGCGGCACATGGGCTTTCTCTAGTTGCGGTGAGCGCTACTTTTGTTGCGGTGCCAGGGCTTCTCATTGTGGTGGCTTCTCTTGTCATGGAGCACAGGCTCTAGGTGTGTGGGCTTCAGTAGTTGTGGTGTGCAGTAGTGGCTCGCAGGCTCTAGAGCACAGGCTCAGGAGTTGTGGTGCACGGGCCTAGTTGCTCCACGGCATGTGGGATCTTCCCGGACCAGGGCTCGAACCTATGTCCCCAGCACTGGCAGGCAGATTCTCAACCACTGCGCCACCAGGGAAGCCCAACGCTTGGTTCTATCTAATCAGAAACAGAAACCATTCTCTTTATGTTTAGATTTGGGACTGCTCAAGGCACTTAATTTAAAAAAATAATGTCATTATAATTAAACATGTTTTTGAAACTTGGAGGCCAGGTTTTTAAAACTGATGTAGAGATTTATAAACATTCATGATTTATTTAAACTGATGTAGAGATTTTTAAAAGCAAAATTTGGTATAGAAATATTACATTTAAATGTATAGAATAATCTAAATTTTCTTGTAACACAAAATCTCTTTTTATCACTAAGTCCTTCATGTTATGTACATTTTTTTAAAAGTACTCATGGACCAAAAGGGGGAAAGGAGAAGCAAAATTCCTAAAAATATCAAAACCAAGAATCTCCAAGCAACACTAACTTGGCCAAGGGCTTGTGTTTTTCTCTGTCTTCTCTGTGTTGTCTGCTGTCTTCCAATAACATCTAATTCTCAGTGTGTGCAATTTTATGACAATCTTGACTTCCCAAGCAATAACAGTATTTTCTCTTTTGCTGCCAAAGGGCATGGGAGCAGTGTTTTTCAACAAAGGAGAGAACTGTATTGCAGCTGGTCGGTTGTTTGTGGAAGAATCCATCCATGATGAATTTGTGACAAGAGTGGTAAGCGTCTTCAAATTTGCTGTGTGATTTGTATAGAAATTGCCTTTACTTTAAAAGTACTTCTGGGATTATTAATGAACTTAGATGTGATGATAGTGCTATGGTTATATTTTTTAAGAAGAACACAATCCTTATCTTTTAGAAGTACTTTCTGACATATTTACAGATTAGATTATGATATCTGGACTTTGCTTCAAAATAATCCAAAAACGAAGGAAGTAAGTGGGGGAATAAATTGGTCATGAGTTGGCAGTTGTGGAAGCTGACTGATGGGTATGTGGAGTTTCATTATATTATTTACCTACTTTTATATGTTTATAATTTTTCTTTTTTAAAACAAATTATTTATTTATTTATTTTTGGCTGCGTTGGATCTTCGTTGCTACGCATGGGCTTTCTGTAGTTGCAGTGAGCGGGGGCTACTCTTTGTCGCGGCGCGCGAGCTTCTCACTGCGGTGGCTTCTCTTGTTGCAGAGCACAGGCTCTAGAGTGAAGGCTCAGCAGTTGCAGTGCATGGGCTCAGTTGCTCCACGGCATGTGGGATCTTCCTGGACCAGGGCTCGAACCTGTGTCCCCTGCATTGGCAGGAGGATTCTTAACCACTGAACCACCAGGGAAGTCCCTATAATTTTTCATAGTAAAAAGGTATAGGTCTATATTAGAAAACCTGATAAAGTATACTTAAGAGCTATTACTACCTATACCTTGCTCTGCATTTATAGTATATTAGATCCTTGATATTTGTAGAAGATATACTCCTAGATTATTATAAATCCCTAAATTGACTATGAGAGATATACCACTAGATGCTTACAAATCCTGAATTTACAGTTAAATGATAGCATATAATTTCCTCCACTAAGATAGATAGACAGATATATACATACATACATACATACATACATACCCCCATAGTTGGTCATGATTCCATAAATATGAGACTAAACGTCATTCATAGAACTATTAAGATGAATTCTGTGGCTAAAATGAACTCTAAACATACTACACAGGGACTTCCATGGTGGCGCAGTGGTTAAGAATCTGCCTACCAATGTAGGGGACACGGGTTCGAGCCCTTGTTCAGGAAGATCCCACATGCTGGGGAATAGCTAAGCCCGTGCACCACAACTACTGAGCCTACGCTCTAGAGCCTGTGAGCCACAACTACTGAGCCCGCGTGCCACAACTACTGAAGCCTGCATGCCTAGAGCCCGTGCTCCGCAACAAGAGAAGCCACCGCAATGAGAAGCCTGCGCACCGCAGCAAAGAGTAGCCCCCACTCACCGCAACTAGAGAAAGCCCATGCACAGCAACGAAGACCGAACGCAGCCAAAATAAAATTAATTAATTAATAAAAGAAATACTACACTCTATCATTATTATGGTAATAGTAATCACGAATTTGTTTCTGTTTAAAAAACCAGCACCCAGCCTTTTTTCCTTCAGAGCCAATTCCCCCATCCCACCCCCCAAGAAGCAAAGGCATGTTTCCTCATGAGAGTGGAAAACAAGGAAGTCATATGGAGAGGCAGATGGAGGGCAGTGGCTGCCTCATGAACATCCCCATAATTCAGTTTTGTGCCTGAGTAAAATGCAAGGTACAGCACTACACGTCATGGGCTTTCACAACAACTTGTTGAAATTTAAAATGCTGAGACCAGAAATGTCAAGGATTTGCTGTATCAGTCCATCAACAAACATGTTTTGCACACATATGAACAGTATTCATTTCTTCATTCAGCAGGTATTTCTTGAGCACTTACTGAGGGATTACTGCCAGACCTAAACTCAAATTCATGGCCCTGTGGGGTGATGGTAACTCCCTTTCTTTCTCCTTAGTAGAATTGGACTTAACATCAGGAAACGCAGAAATAGATTAAGATAACCAAGGAACACATGTCAGTGATGAACATTCTTCGATAAACATGGCTTTTCATTGGAATATTCTAGTATATCCTCTGGTGTGGCTGTACTGTGAGAATTTCACAAGGGCAGTCTGCCACATTTGGGGAAAGGAAAAAGACAGCAATGTGGCCATTTTAGAAATTATTTTGCCATGAAGAGTGTAGGTATGCTGTATTAACAAAAATTCCAGAACATCAGGTTTGCTATTTTAACGAATTAACATTCGGGATAATTTTAAAACTCAGCGGTTACAAGCTTGGGCTTTCAGGGCAAGAAAACTCTACAGTATTTTGTGGCTGTGTGCCCTTGGGCGAGTCACTTAGCCTTTCTGATCCTCGGTTTCCTCATATAAGATGGAAATAATAAATATCTACCTCCAGTGCCACTGAAGACTAAATGAGGACACATCTTTGAACAGCTTAGTACAACACCCATCACACAGTAGAAACTCGGTCAAGGGTATCCATTCTTATTATTAACAGTCAATTGTGTTTTGTGAACTGGGTGACATACAGGTGGAAGAAATTAAAAAGATGAAAATTGGTGATCCACTTGACAGATCTACTGATCACGGGCCCCAAAATCATAAGGCCCATCTGGAAAAGCTCTTGCAGTACTGTGAAGCTGGAGTGAAAGAGGGGGCCACCTTGGTGTACGGAGGAAGACAAGTCCAAAGGCCAGGTAAGACCACCTCCATAGGAGGTATGCTGGGGGCCTGGCTTCTTATGTTGGAATAAATGGTAACAGTTTTTGTTGCAGCACCATCTTGCCTCAAAAGTAGTGTCATTGGGCTTCCCTGGTGGCGCAGTGGTTAAGAGTCGGCCTGCCGATGCAGGGGACGTGGGTTTGTGCCCCGGTCCGGGAAGATCCCACATGCCACGGAGTGGCTAGGCCCGTGAGCCATGGCCGCTGAGCCTGTGCGTCCGGAGCCTGTGCTCCGTGGCAGGAGAGGCCACAATGGTGAGAGGCCCGCGTACCGCCAAAAAAAAAAAAAAAAAAAAAAAAAATTATAAAAAAGTAGTGTCATTTACGTTATGATAAGAAGAATTACTTTCTAGATCTTGCTTGGCCACTTATAAGCTGTGACACCTTCAACAACAGTTCTTCTGAGCCTCAGTTGTAAAATGTGATGAAATGTGCATATCCTGCTTTACGAGGCCATTAAAATCAAATAAAATGGATGTGACAGGCCCTTAGCTGCGTAAGTAAACAAGTGTAATGGATACAGTGTTATTCAGGCACTGGTGATTTTCATTCCTGGCAATGTGAGATTTAATCTTAGCCAGCTTAGCCTGGGAAGGATTCATTTCTGTTGTCTAACCTAGTACTTGTTACAGAAGTATGTGAATGGCTCAGTGTCATGATACCCAAAAGGAGAGAAAAACAAACAAACAACAACTGGAAAACCTCATGTTTTACTGTTGTAGGTAAATTGAGCACCAGCAGGACAACTGGTTATGATGTGCGCCCTATGGGATCCAGTGTGTAACACAGCATCGCCTATGAAGTATTCTTGCCAAAAATGTTTAACCATGAACCTAATCGTGCCTTTAGGTCATATTTTCCATTTAAAGAAATACAGGGGATAGAGGAACAAATTAAATATCATCCCAAGGAAGCAATGACAAATCTGAAATGCATAAAATATTCTGCAGGACAACTGAACCAGTCTGTTTAACAAGTCAGTGGCATGAAAAATAAGGGGCAGGGTAAAGGGGAGAAATATTCTAGAGTTAATGGACCTTAAGCTATCTAACAACCAAATGCAGTGTGGAACTTATTTGAATTCTGAACCAAACAAGTCAACTATAAAAAGATATTTTCCAGAAATCAGAAATTGAATACAAGTATCGAATCATTATGGTGTACACCTGAAACTAATATATGTCATTGCATCTCAATTAAAAAATTGGAACTTAGGGCTTCCCTGGTGGCGCAGTGGTTGAGAGTCCGCCTGCCGATGCAGGGGACACGTGTTCGTGCCCCGGTCCGGGAGGATCCCACATGCCGCAGAGCGGCTGGGCCCGTGAGCCATGGCCGCTGAGCCTGCGCGTCCGGAGCCTGTGCTCCTCAACGGGAGAGGCCACAACAGTGAGAGGCCCACGTACCGCAAAAAAAAATTGGAACTTAAAAAAAGGAATTGAAATATAAACTATGAATAAGGAATTGGCGTTAATTTTGTTAGGTGTGATAATGTATTGTGGTGTGTAATAAAATGTCCTTGTTTTTTACAGGTTTGTACCGAAATACTTGTGGAGTATAAATTGTAATCTCTGGAATTTGCTTTAAACTATTTCAGCAAGAAAAAAAAGAATCAAATATGGCAAAATATGCATAAAGATTTATTTTACTATTCATTATACTATTTTCTCTACTTTTACATATGTTTGAAAGTTTTGTAATATCATAATAAATAATTTAATAACCTAGGAATGCTAACACCAAATAGGAAAATGAAAGTCTTCTTGGTTCCACTGACCCATAACGGAAGAAAAAAATTTATAATGTAATTAAACAAGAGAACTACTAATTGAAAATTACCCTTTAATTGATGTTATTTTCTTCTGTTTTTCAAATAGGCTTTTTTATGGAACCTACTGTCTTCACAGATGTGGAAGACCACATGTATCTTGCCAAAGAGGAATCCTTCGGGCCTATTATGGTCATTTCTAAATTCCAAAATGGGTATGTTCCTCAGGCATAATTTGACCGGATTGCCTAGATGCTTTTTTCTGTCATTGTGCTATGTACAGAGCATAAAATCAATGAACATATAATTTTCTACCATAAGAATAATTGTCTTAATAATTAGAAGAGAATGCTAACCAATGTAGATTATAATATATTTTTGCTCCTTAGCTTAAATTAATGGCTGACATTATGGGATGTTCGCTAAGTTTTAGTTTTTGTACAGTCAGCATTTGAAGTGTCTCTGGAATAAGGTCAGTAACTGAGAATAACAGAACTGGTTTTCGCATTTACATTTCTAGGGAAGGCAGCATCTATGAAATCTGATTTTCCCAAAGAGTGTTTTCTCCATAGGGGATCATGCCCCCAAAAGCCTAATACTCAACTCTTTGTAGAAATGTCCACAATCACCATATAATCAACCGTGAATGACATACTGGTTTATTATGGTGCCTGAAACTTTGATATGCTCAGTGTTTAGCATATCAAAGAGGGCCGTATAGTAACTGAGCTCATATCAGAATCTTTAACACAATAGACTCTCATGGTATACTGCACACAATTCTTCAGAATTCTGGCTTTAGTTTTCCTTTAACCAAAGAGAAAACAGAATACAGAGTTCAGAAGGACTTCTTGGTCTTGGACAGACATACTGTGAGACCTTTGGGGACACTAAGCTGTAGTGAGTAACCTTTTGACATACTGATCCAAGGATGCCCTGTTACCCTCTTTTCCTTATTATAAGTTCCCCCGTAGGATGGTCCTTGTGTTAAATATGCAGATATTAGAAGCCAGTTTTAGGGGATGTAAGCCTAGATAAGTCACGGTTCCTGTCCTCAAGGAGGTCACCATCTAATAGGGGAGACAGACAAGGAGACGGGCAATTAACCCCAGAGGGCCTAGGTGGAAGGTGCAGTGGGTAGAGTCTGCCCTGACCACCTCTGTGGGCTTGGGCCACTTAATTCCTCTATTAAGTTTCTCTATTTGTGCAGTTTATCTATTTGTGAAGGTGGGTTATTAATAGGATCTACCTTTTTGGGTCATTCTAAGTGTTAAGTAAGTCAAGTGTTTGCTGTTGGTGACATTGCAGTCATTACCCTCATTATTATTCTAAAAGTGGGCAAGGTGCGCTGTGAAGCTATGTCGTCTCAGTAGTCCTCAATGGGCAATGGCATACAGCCATCTTTCAGCCTTAGTCCACGCTATAAGTATTCACAGTGCAATCAGGTGCAATGCATCAAGTGTGAGAGTTTTAGCAGAGCCTCAGGCCTCTCCAAGTTAGATTCCACATTTCTCATGAGAGTTGAAGATTGTGTATAGTCAAGATTACCTTTGAAAATCCCTTGGGAAGACACCACATTGAAGCCTATGCTGTCTCTCAAAGAATTCAGCACAACTAATTCTTGCTCCAGTTTTGAACAGAAACCATGTTTCTTTGCCAGAGCCCCAGATGAAATCTTGGCTTACATTTGCTGGCCATGTTGTAGAAAATTCATGCATTTTTTTAACATTAGTATGACACTCATAAAGATGAGATACTCACACTATGGCAGGCATGTTGGAACTGGACCCAACTGAGAGAAGAGCAGGTTCACATCTGCACTTACTTGGTGTGTACACATACTGAGTCAAAAGGCAGGGAAGGGCTTCCCTGGTGGTGCAGTGGTTGAGAGTCCGCCTGCCAGTGCAGGGGACACGGGTTCGTGCCCCGGTCCGGGAAGATCCCACATGCTGTGGAGCGGCTGGGCCCGTGAGCCATGGCCGCTGAGCCTGTGCGTCCGGAGCCTGTGTCCACAACGGGAGAGGCCACAACAGTGAGAGGCCCACGTACAGCAAAAAAAAAAAAAAAAAGGCAGGGAAGTCACCAGACCCGTTTAAGGGATGATTTTACTACCCTTTTATTGGATTGGCAGATTAATTGCGTTCACTCTCACTTGATGGTGCAACACCCTAGTATACAGAAAAGTAAAATGTAAAAAAAGTAAAAAAACCTCCCTGCCCTCGAGGAGGTTCCAGTCTAGTTGGAGGGTGAACACCAAATACACGAAAAGGTAAACCAAAATACTGAATTGTAGGAATATGTGCTACCCTGTTATAGCTAACTTTCATTGAGCATTTCCTGTGTTCCAGACACTATTAGCTCATTGAATCCTCATGACAAGAAGACAGGTGCTATTATTATTATTTCCATTTTTTCACAAGAATAAACAAAAGCAGGGGAGATGAAATGATTCACCCAAGGTCACCCAGGCAGTCTGGCTGTGGAGCCTCCTCACCGGGCCACTACACTACACTGCCTACACAGTGGCACTGGTGGGATCTGGGAAGGCTTCGGGGCGAGGCATCGCGTGGATGAGCCTTGAAATGTGCATGTAAAATCTGGATAGATGGGGGGACACTGTGGGTGCTCTGAGAATATGTCTGTAAATGGAGCTCAAGGGAGAGGAAAACAAATGGGGTAGTCATGAAGAATAAGCCATGAAGAAGACTGAAAAGATGACTTCAGATTTTAAAAGGTGTTTCATGATATATGTGAAAAATATAATACTAGAGTTGTAATATTTCATTGGGAGTTTCTTTTGGTGTAAGCCTGGAATATTTCATTTATAAAAATGTAAGCACATTGGCAGTAATGTTTTCCAGTTTCTAGCACAGAGGGGAAAAACATTAGAACAGAAAATGAAAGTGTTTTGCTTTTGCATTTAATGAGGTTTTATGTCTTCCTAAAAACATCTTGCAGGGACATCGATGGAGTGTTGCAGCGAGCAAACAATACAGAGTACGGCTTGGCCTCGGGGGTTTTTACGAGAGACATAAATAAAGCTATGTATGTGAGTGAAAAGCTAGAGGCAGGAACTGTTTTTATTAACACCTACAACAAGACGGATGTGGCAGCCCCTTTTGGTGGAGTTAAGCAGTCTGGCTTTGGAAAAGACTTAGGTATGAATATGCCTTACCTTTCTACTGCACATCACAGAATAGTCTGCTTCATGCAACACTCTTGTATTGCTTTAAAGGGCATTTCCTACATGGCAGTTGGATCTGGGCTTTCAAGGGTACTGATTTTTTTCAAAGTTAAACATTTTTATTGAACATAACGTAAATATAGGAAAGTACTCAAATTGTGTGGAAAAGTGTTTCCTTTTAAAAAAGAAGATTCATGTTGAAAAGAAAACCCTGACAATATCTTTTAGCTAAAATATGTTAGGTTTTTTTTTTTAACCTGACATTCAGCATGAACTTGGTTTAGATGTCATGGGACCAAGTGGAACCAAGAAAGGAAAATGGGTAGAAGGCAATAACCAGCTAGCCCCAAGAATAAATCCTGTCCCTGAGCCACCTGGCAGTCTTTCAGAGACAACACTGAAACTGGCAGAGTATTCTGGGCATCTGGGAGCTCAGACTGAGAGTCTGCAGAGAGCCCAAAATGTAATTCACCGTGGGCAGTAACACTATCACATTTCCAGTTACAGCTTACTTTGAACACTAAATATGTACCAGGCCCTATTCTGATACTCTACCTGTAATAGCACGAGCAGTCCTCACAATAGCCATGGGAGTGTAGGTACTATTATTATCTTTATTTTACAGATGAGAGAAATGAGGCTCAGAGATTTGGGGTAACTTTCCCAAAGTCAGCCAGACAGCCACTGGCAAAGAGAATGCAAAGCCAGACAGTTGGCTATGCAGCCCATGTTCTCACGCCCCATAGTCAGTCTGGCAGGTTGTTTCAAAAATTGAAATGCTTGTGATTTACTGCAATTACAGTCTGCTAACATAAATTGGGTTAATTTGGGGTATTTTTACATTTTCTCTTTCCTGAAGACTTTTGGCAGTGTATTCGCAATAAAAGTGGCTCTCGTTTTAAATTCCATTGAGTTGAAGGTAAAGTCTTTTTTTTTTTCATGTCTTCAATCTGGCTTTCATCCCTGGATCCAAAACACATAGGGAGATTTTCTTAGGGAAATTATTTTTATAAAGCGAGGCAACAGTGTTCCACTTGTCTTTTGATAGAGAATGATCGACACACTTCATGTCTGTTTTATTATAAAGCAGTAGACTTTGTCTAACAGCTTCTTCCTCTGCTAATTTGAAACTCCCTCAGCCCAGTGGTTCCCAGGTGCACATTGGATTAGAATCACCTGGGAGCTTTAAAAAAAAAGGAAAGATGCTGATTTAATTGGTCTGGGGTATGACCTGAGATCAGGAATTTTAAAAGCTCCCTAAGGTGATTCTAATTTAACATTAAGAAGCCTGGGTTTAGCTCAACTTCCAGAATCATATACTCATTAGTTTCACCTGTGGTATTCATGCCCTTTAACTGATGTAGAAATCAATGATTGTGGTCGCTCAAAATAGGAACAGAATAGAAACAGAAAGGCAGACCTATTTATTTTTTCCTGGATATGCCCCTGTGTCTCTAACATACTATGTAAGTCAGGAAAACTGCCTTTCCCTTATCTTTAAAATAAGATGAGACCAAATGATCTCAAACTTTCTTTTCTCTATTCTGCTTCGTTTAATGTAATTGGAAGGACAGTATCCTGATCACTTCTGTTCAGCCTAAATGGGCAAGGAATAGACATGGAGATTTGTCATCAAGCTGGGAAATAAAGGAGCAGGGTTTGGGGTAGGAAGTGATAAGCCAACACTCTGGTCCTTAGAAGGCCTGGTAGCTGGTCTAAACCCTCGCTCCTCAAACTGTGCACCACAAGCCTCAGCATCATCGGGGAATGGGTAGAAACATATAATCTTGGGGCCTCTGCTGGACTTAATCCAATCAGAATCTACAGTGTCACAAGATCTGCAGGTGATTCACCTGAAATTTAAAGTTTGAGAAGCACTGCCTCAGCCCCATTCTATTCGCCTAGTGACTGATATGCCTGCACCTGTGTCCAAGATCTGGCGACATCACATCCACCTGTGAACGTGGTCCATCAGCTGCTTTTCTCTTCCCTAGGTGAGGAAGCTCTAAACGAATACCTCAAAACCAAGACCGTAACACTGGAATATTAGAGCAGTGCCGTCATCAGGAACCCCTCGCAGACAGCACCGCTCCGCAGCTCTCCACACTGAAGAAGCCGGGCTGTGCTGAGGAAGGAGGTGTCAGCCACCAGCTGAAAAAAACCACAAGGACCACGAAGAGGGCCGGGCCACGTGTCTAAGCATTTACACATGTTCCTGAGTATTTTCTAATACCCCTTTTATACCTTAAAATGATGTGTAGTTGTTGGGTTTTGACTATGTCATATACCACGCATATTTCTAAAATATCAAGCTGCTTTTTTTGTTCCCCACCAAGACTAACCTAGTCATGGTTGTTCACCTTGCAGACGTCAATATCATGCAGTTATAATACAGACAGTGCATTGTTAGGAACCCTTGTATAATATGTACAGGTTTTAACCTCTGAACCAGGCATATGGGGTTGTTAAAAAGATTTTCTGTAATTTTGCTCTCAAGGAACAGTATATCCTCTAAGGAATGTGAAGGAAGTTCTTTTTTTTTTTTTTTTCCTTTTGGAAATAAGATACATCTTTGTGCCTTTGATGTTCTATTTTTCAACCCACTGTGATGAGTGACCAACCCAGAAACAGTTCTTGAGTACCTACCAAGTATGAGGTACTATATTATGTCCTGAGGAGTATACAAAATTTAATGACATGATCTTTGGCCCCAAATAGTTTAAATTCTAGTCAATAGCTCTTAAAGTGGATTTTACAGTATGATGTATTATAAAGTAAATAGCTTTTGGAGGCTGATCTTGGTTCATATCATACCATCTTGCTATCTATGTGACTTTGGGAAACTTATGCAACTTCTCAGAGCCTCAGTCTCCTTATATGTAAAACGGGGACAGTAGTGCCTCCCTCGGAAGCCTTATAATGAGGATTCAATGCAATAGTTTTAGTACAGCACCTTGCACTGGGCTTTGTTTGTGGTAAATACTCAAATACTCAATAAAAGTTACGTGCTTTCCCCATCACTATTTTAAAAATATAGTGAGATGTATTAGTTAAATGAATTAATTTCCCTACAACCCTTTCCAGTAGTCATCAGTTCCTGTGCTGCTTTTCTCCTCCACTGTCTGACCCAGCACCTGATACAGCAGCACTGGAAAATACCATGTAGTGAAAAATGACAGTGGAACAAGGAAAAGGGTGCTTTTCTTTCTGCAGCTCATTCGTCCTTCTAGGACATTTGGTTTTCCATTCTCCTACCAATTGGTTCTGCCGGCCACCAGCTGGGTGATCTTGGGCAAATTAGTTACCTAATATCTCAAAGCCCAGATTTGGAATCTATAACACAGGGATAAAGTCCCTATCTCATTAGGTGTTGTGAGGATCCGGTGGGATAATATACATAACGCACCCAACAAGGTGTTTGGACCATTCCCTGCGCTCAAGAAAGAGGAATTATTACAACCCATGCAGTACTCACGTAATTGCTCATTGTCAGACAAAAGTAGGTGGGTAGATTCTAACCATCCATGTATGATTAGAAGAAGGTGAGATCCTGAATTGAAGAGTCTTTGGCAGCTGGTCAGAGCAATTAATTTCCATGAATCCTCCTTTTAAAGTAAAATTTCAGTAAACATCTCTATCTCTTTGGCTTTGAAGAAGCCCTTAGGGATTACTTGTTACTTCGGAAACTCGGCAGCTTAATGTCAGAAGAATGTAGGGAATCAGTAATCAACAAACAACAATAACAAAAATCAGGGGCAGAAAACATTCAATAGGAAGAATATCAGGTATGATCCTGGATGATCAACAGAGCAAATTTTGCCTGTAAGCGTTTTTTATTGTACCACAGCTCATTCAGAGCTCGGCACAGGTGAAGTTCTAAATGCGGACCCAGCCGGGTTCAAACTGAAAGTTCATATTTGAATAAAATGACAATGTTCTTAATAGAAAGGAACCACTTTTTAAATGCAGTGTTTTAACTGATTTCATGTGATTTAAAGTATCACTTTACGAGATATTTTAATGATAGATGAAATGGCAAACAAAAACCTGGCCATTTCTTCCAGAATGACTTTTACCCTCTAATATTACTCTCAGTAGCAGTGCTTTTAATAGTTTTTGGGCCATAAACCTCTTTGAGAATCTCAATAAAGCTATAGATCTCCTCTGTCCCAAATTCACACGTACACACCTAGTTCTGCAAATATCTTCAAGAGATTCACAGACCTCCTAAAACCCATGCTTGACCTCCAGATTAAGAACCCCCTTTTCCCATAGCGAGTTCTAAAGTTCTCAGCAGCTTGAGTTTTTATATCCGACTGCTGACCAGAATCAAAGGCTCCATGGAATTTATAAAATTACCAGTGAATTTGAATTGGAACATAATGATGCACAGCCTACAAGGTGATTTAATTAACACACTGAGTAATTAATTTATCACCATTTCTTCAGATCACTGATTATTTTGCTAATCTAAAGGACAAAGCTGTGATCTGTCCCCCGAACTGGAAAGTTGGGGAGGTGCAGACACTTTTATAAGTTGTTTTCCTTCGAAGTCCACTTCCCAGTGCCTTTGCTAAAGCAGCCCCCAGCACCCACCCACCCCCCTGGCCTTTTGCTCAAATACACCCTCCCTGGCCTCTCCTACCCCCCAACTTGGTTGTAAGTCTCTCCTCTATCCTCTCACTTGTCTGGAACATAGTACTTACCACTTGGTGCTGGAATTACTGGTCTTCCTAATTAGGTATGAGCACCCCTTCCCCACCCCCAGGATTGGCATCTGTAACAGCAGCTGTCATTTACTGAGGGGCTGCTGTGCGCTAGTCACTATGCTAAGCCAACCTAATCTTCACAACATCTGAAAAGATGAATAGATCAAGGTGCTCTTTTTCCTGGCTCCACCACTACCAAGAGGTTATTGCCAGTCTCTTGACTGGCCTTCCCGATTCCACCCTGTGTGGCTCTCTTCAAAGCTTGAGTCAGATGGTGTCACTCCTCTGCTCAAAACCTTCTAATGGCCCCCATTTCACTTAGAATAAAGTCCAGTGTACTTACTGTGCCTGCAAAGTTCTATCAATTCTGTTCCCAGCTACCTCTAACTTCATCTCCTATCAACTACCCTGTCATTCTCTTTAGCCACCCTGGCTGCCTTGATGTTCCTCCAACTGATCAAGCACACTCCTACCTCAGGGCGTTTGCACTTACTGCTCCTTCTTCTCAGTGGTGGGCTGGTAGGTATTTAACAAGTGGCTCTCTGAGAGGAAAAGAAAACTGATTTGTAGCATTTGCTGATTTCTGTGTACAGATGCTCTCACCAAGGCTGATTTCAAGCTACCAACTTGACTTCACTGAACGCAGAGTTGGGATGAGATGCGTGTAATTAGAACAAGTGTGGGCCAGTGCCAGCACACCACTGCCTCTTCCTGAAACTCTTTCCCCACACACCACCCCCAGCTGGTGGCTGCCTTACTTCCTCCAAGTCTCTGCTCAAACATCATCTTAGTAGAGATCCATTTGCTGACCACTCTTCCTAAAATAGCACATAGATCCCCACATTCACACCTCATCTGTCCTCATTCTTTAGTCTCCTTCTCCTGCCTTATTGTTGTAGCACTTACCACCACCCGGCATAGTTATTATCATCGATTTCTTCCCATTAGAATGTAAGCTTCGTGAACAGGTGCTTCTTTTGTTCAAGGACGTATCTCCAGTGTCTAACGCGTAGGAGGAGCTCAATAAATATTTGCTTTCAAATGAAAGAGGTTAAGAAACCTGCCCAGATCACACAGCTATTCAGTGGCAGAACAGGCACTCAAGCAATGGAGCTGGTATCTTAACCAAGCTAAGATGCTGTTACTGCCAATGCCTGAATCAGGCCCTCAGTAATGAATAGTAGGCAAATGTTAAATATTTGTCAAAGTAAAAAGCTAAGCAGAGTGAACATTAACTGCAAGAGCTTTTGTGGAAATGACTAGAGACAGGGCAAGGAACTAAACTGGTTCCCCCATACCTCCCTTCTAAGAAAATAGAAGCTATCAAGGAAACCTGGGCTATAAGTAGATTATCAGACATGAGACATGATAGATAGGGTGGATTATTATTATTATACCTATTATGCAAGTAACACCCAAGCAGATTTTTTAAACGATTAATACCTAATTTTGTAAAAATAATAAAATGGGAAGGTAAGATTCAACCATACTCTCCACAAATAACCACAGATGATATTTGAGATGTTCCAGATTTTTTCTATGAATACACTTTTTTTTAGAACTAGTATAATACTGTACATAACTTTACCTGCTTTTTTCAATTAACAATGTGTAAGCATCTTTCTATGTCAATAAACATACCTCTGCATATGTTCAGTGGCTTTAATTCAACTTGTTCTCTATTGTTGGACATTTATATTTGCTTTCTGCTATTTTAAATGTCAGTCAATCTTAGATAGAAATTTGTGAACAAAACTGTTATTTGCTTAATTAGAATAAATTCCTAGAGGTAGAATCTGATTAAAAGGATATAGCAATCTGTAATCTTACCAAGTTTCTCCAAAGTTTTGCCACCACTGTGCATTATTTTTTTTAATTTAATTAATTTATTAATTTATTTTTGGCTGCATTGGGTCTTTGTTGCTGCACGCGGGCTTTCTATAGTTGAGGTGAGCTGGGGTTACTCTCTTGCGGTGCGCAGGCTTCTCGTTGCAGTGGCTTCTCTCGTTGCGGAGCACCAGCTCTAGGTGCATGGGCTTCAGTAGTTGTGGCACGCGGGCTTCTGGGGCACAGGCTCAGTAGTTGTGGCACACGGGCTTTGTTGCTCCACGGCATGTGGGATCTTCCCGGACCAGGGCTCGAACCCGTGTCCCCTGCACTGGCAGGCAGATTGTTAACAACTGTGCCACCAGGGAAGCCCTATGCATTATTCTTACAGCATCATAATACCTCACACTTACCAAGCACTGTTCTAAGCACATGAGTATTAACTCATTAATTTCTTACTAAAACCTCGTAAGGGAGATACTCTTATCCCCATTTTACAAATGGAAAGTCGCTGGGCTGGGATCGATCCAGCTTCAGAGCCCATGCTTGTGGCATAGTGACTGGTAGGCCCACAATGGTAGGATGTGGCTGACTGAACTTAAAAGTTGGCTCCACCAGTTACCTATTCTAAGGCTTTAAAAAAATTTGCTTAGCATCTCCCTGCTACTTTTTTTTTCTTTAAATCTGTGAAGTAGGTACAAGAGAATATCTCATAAGATGGTGGTCTTTTTTTTTTAAACAAAAAGGAAATTTATTGTGTCACAAAACAAGAAACCCAGTGATAGTCTGGTCTACAGAGTTATTTGATGCAGTAATTCAGTGATATTCCTTGCTTCTCTTTGCTATCCTTGACGTGCCAACTGTACCTTCGAGAACTGGCTCCATTTATGGCCACTAGGCCAGAGTTCAAGGAATCATATCCAGTCACAAGTTATCCATGTTCCAAAAGAAAGCAGCCATCTTTTCATGTACCTCTTTTTTAGGCATGAGAAATCCTCCTTTCCAAAAGTCTACTAACAAGACTCGGCTTGTGCCTCTTGGGGAAGGTTGTCACATGCCCACCCCCGAGCCAATCACTGGCAAGGATCTTCCATGAACATATGGTGGGGAAGCAACCACAAAGATTCCACCGTTAAACTTTTGGGGAAAGTCTACCAATCAAAAGATAGTAAACCTGTCTTTCTTTCCTCAGGATTGTGAACCACTGATGTTTAAGATGTATTACTTTATTGGCATCAAGAGGAAAAAAAAGTTTCACGAATATTTATCGTACATTCCGAGTGAAAGGCCCCATGCCAGGCACTGAGGGAAATACAAATGAAAGACTCAACCTCTTTACTTGTCTTTCCTACCATAGTAGTGGACTCAGGCACAGGAATATGAGCTACTCTGCAAGGCATTTTTTTTTAATAAGTACCGTATTTGATGCACAATTAAAGTATTAGGAGGATAGAGGAGATTCATTAAGAATATTTTTGCTTCAAAGACCAATACACCTAATTTTCTGATTTATGACTGTCAAAGAGCCATAGAAAGATAATACACAAGGTTGAAGAGAACATTTCATCAGCCTTAGCAGGAACAGAACTGTTCTCCAAATGGCGGCCATCACCTCACACCAAAGCATCAGGCAGAGAACCCATAGGGTCAGAACAACCAAAGCACGATGGTGATTTAGTTTCCAAGAGACTGTAGAGCACACTGCTTACAAACAAAACAGCTTTTTAATTAAGGTATAACATACATAAAGTGCACCGATGTTAAATGTATAACTCAAATTTTTATGTGTGTGTGTGGCAGTAACTCTTAAACATAAAACACTCAGAATAGTGGCTGACACACAAAAAGGGCTCAGTTAAGTACTAGCTGTTGTTTCATCTGCTACTTTGAGAGGTAAAAAATACAACACTGGTTTCATTTGCATTTCTTTGAGAAATGGGACTGAACATTTTTTTCCTGTGAATTACCTGTTCAAGTCCTAAGGCCTTTTCACTATTGAGATATTAGTCTTTTTTTTTCTTTTACTAATTTTTAAGAGCCCATTATATACTAATAACACTCACTCTTGCCTTACAATGAAATTATTTTTCCCAATTTGTCCCTTGACTTTTAAACTTCTTTGCCACCCACTAGTTTTAAATATTTATGAATTTTATGCTCTTTTCTTTTTTTTGTAATTCTACATTTTTTTTCTCAATTTTATTTATTTTTTTTGGCTGCATTGGGTCTTCATTGCTGTGCACGGGCTTTCTCTAGTTGCGCTGAGCGGAGGGCTACTCTTCGTCGCGGTGCGCAGGCTTCTCATTGCAGTGGCTTCTCTTGTGGAGCACAGACTCTAGGCATGCAGGTTTTAGTAGTTGCAGCATGCGGACTCAGTAGTTGCAGCACATGGGCCCTAGTGTGCACAGACTTCAGGAGTTGTGGCGCGTGGGCTCAGTAGTTGTGGCTCGCAGGCTTAGTTGCTCTGCAACATGTGGGATCTTCCTGGACCAGGGATTGAACCTGTGTCCCCTGCATTGGCAGATGGATTCTTAACCAGTGTGCCACCAGAGAAGTCCCTACATTTTTTGGTTTGAGGGCCTGCACCATTTTACATTCCCACCAGCAATTCACAAAGATTCCAATTTCTCCACATGCTATTTTCTGTGTTTTATTTTTATAATAGCCGTCCCAATGGATGTGGTAGTATCTCACTGTGGTTTTTATTTGCATTTCTCTAATGTTAATGATATAAAAGCACATCTTTTCATGTGCTTATTGAACATTTGTATTTCTTCTCTGGAGAAATGTCTATTCAAGTCCTTTGCCCATTTTTTTTTTTTTTTTTTTTTTTGCGATACATGGGCCTTTCACTGCTGTGGCCTCTCCTGCTGTGGAGCACAGGCTCCGGACGCGCAAGCCCAGCGGCCATGGCCCACAGGCCCAGCCGCTCCCCGTCATGTGGGATTCTCCTGGACCGGGGCACGAACCCGTGTCCCCTGCATTGGCAGGCAGACTCCCAACCACTGCACCACCAGGGAAGCCCCTTTACTTTAAAATAGGTTTGAGATTTCTTAAGTCTATGCTGATGAAAGATGATGCCAACAAATTCACTTATCACCATACATAAAGTTAAGCTTTCTAAATCTCTTTCGCATGAGATCAAAAACAGTCTGCTCTTAGAAGATCCCCAAATGCTATCTCTTCCAACTCTTTAAAAGCCAGCTTCTGTTTCTCCAAGAAGCGAAATACATTCAATATTGCAAAAAAGCACCATAGGTATCTGAAACGCAAAATAACCGGCAAGCCACATTCTTTTTCACAGAATTAGCAGGCATCTATCACCTGTTTCTCAGATTGTTTATTTCCCTGTTTCTTTTTTTTCACTGGCAGGATGGTCCAGAACCTCTATTTTGCCTTTTCCATCTTCTGAATGAGGAAGCTTAATGGTATCGATGGTGACTTCACCTTCAGAAGAAGCGCTATCATCTTCATCCTCAGATTCTGAACTGTCCTCTGAATTGTCTTGTGAATTCTCTTCTGAACTGTCCTCTTCTTTTGAATCAGACTGATTCATCTCAAACAAGGCCACATCCTGCAAAACACCACCATGTGGGAAATTTATTTCAGGGTAGTTCCCTAAAAAGTTACAATAACAACTTTGGGAAGGGACCAACCTTTAGCCCAAGAAGCACGCAGGACAGAAAACGTTCTTTTTTTTTTGGCTGTGCCACGTGGCTTGCAAGACCTTAGTTCCCCGACCAGGGCTCAAACCCAGGCCCTCAGCATTGAAAGCATGGAGCCCCAACCCCTGGACCACCAGGGAATTCCCCTGGACAAGAAAAGTTCGTAATACAATATGGCACTATTATTCTTTCAGTTGCCAGAGTCTGCCATAATGATTTATATTTACTACAAGTCTAAAAAGTCCCCCACAACCGAATTCTATATATCCTGATTATATTCAACACAATTCACTCAACAAATATTAACAAGTATCAACATGAACCAGGTACCACACTAGTGGCTCAACTACAACAAAATCCTGGCCTTTGTGGAACTTATGTTTTTGAGGAGGAGTTGGCAAATCACAGCCTGCAGGGCAGACCCAGCCCACTGCCTGTTTTCGTGCAGCTCTGAGCTAAGAACGGTTTTTACACTTTTCAGTGGTAGAAAAAACTAATCAAAAGAGTAATATTTCATGAAACATGAAAATTATATGAAATTCAAATTTCGGTGTCCGTAAATAAAGCTTATAAAACTTGCCTATTCATTACATATCATCTGCAGCTGCTTAGACACCGAAATGGCAGAAATGAGTAGTCACAGCAGACACAGTAGGGCCCACAAAGCCTAATGTATTTACTATATGGCCCCCTACAGAAAATGTTTGCTGACTTCTGTTCTAGTTGGGAAAGAAAGACAATAAACAATTACACAGAAAGCATAGTGTAGGGCAGTGAAAATTAAAAACAATAAAAGCCAATGATAGAGCCACCGAGAAGGCCTCTCAAGGTGACAGGTGATGAGAGATGGAAGGAGTCAAGACGCAGGAATCTGGGGAGGGGCATTCTGCAAGGAGGGAAAAGGCCCGGAGCAAGGAGATGGAGTCTGCAGTGCAGTCACTGAGGGTCCTTGGTGGGAGACAAGGTCAACAGAGAACTGGAGGCAGGATCACACAGGCCCACGAAGGACTGTGAATTAATTAGAAACGTGATGGGAAGCCCCCTGGTTCCCAAACTGCGGGCCACACATACTGGGTGAAGAACAGACTCTGGGAAGAAAGGGTGGAAGCAAGAAGACTGGCTGGGAAATTACTGGGATAATCCAGAGGGGAGACCGTAATCACCTAGAGAAAGGGTAGTGGATGCCGTGTGGAAATGGCTGGATTAGGGATGTGTTCTGGAGGCAGAGCTGCCAGATCTGCTGATGAATCAGATATGATTCTTAACAGTGGTGTCAGCGCTGTCCAGACACGAGTGTTATACAGGGAATTCCAGTGTAGAAATAAGATATGAGCCTAAACTGAGAGACAGTTTTCACATGCGGCTTATGTGATCAGTTATTCTGTTATACACATCATTTACTTTTGCATTCTCAATGAATCAGACTATGATTACCTCTTTTGGGCCTTAGATGGGAAAATAAGAAAAAAATCCATTTAGAACACTTAGTAAATAAATGCTTCAAGATAACAAATGTACTATTTGACTTGAAAAAGCCTTCCTATGATGCTGAATTACTAAATTCCTAAACTTCACCCAGGGAAGCTTACTGACCTATGAGATCCTTAATCATCAAATGACCGAGTATCTCTGCAGTACTGGAAACATGAGCTGACTTTGCAAGAAGGAAAAAAACATGCAGAATTAAAACTAAAAAGTTATCTTTTTCAGGTGATGAGGCATACTGGTAATTTTACATTATGAAATGAAAACAAAGCATAGTTACCATCTGTATAACTTTTTCGAGCGTCTCGTCAATATTTTCAATATTGAAATGACCAGGTGGTGCAGCTGCCATTTCTTTCCTTAGCTTTTCATTTGCCTGAGCCATCTGTGGGAGAAAGCTCTGTACTTGGTCCAATACTAAAGAGAGAAAATATAGTTTATCAATATTTATGTTAGTATTTGGCCAAACTTCAAATTTTTAAATCCAGAATTTCCTGTAAAAACACTTCCAGATTTGACAGGAATAATAACAATAATTATAATAAAATCTTTCAAATTCCTTCCGTTTTGCAAACTCCCATCCTCTCCTGAATTCTTAAAACGGTAGGACTACACAATTCAGCAATTATTTCTCAATGTTTTGTGTTTCTCATATATGCCCAGGACTGGAAATTCCTAGAAGGCTGGCATTCAACAAACAGTAACTGAATAACTAGGCAGTAGGACTTAATAGTTAAATGCACGAGGCTCCGAGGCTTTGGAGTCAGACCGACGATGTTAATAATAGAACCCCAGTACCACCTCTTATCTGAGTTACCTTGGGCATGTTAATGAAGCAATGGCTGTTTTTACCTGCCCAGCATATGTTCCCCTTTCTTCTGATAATATAACGATGACTTTCCTTTTAAGCTCTGTCACTCTTAGTCACTCTTGTCCCTACCCCATTCATGCCGACGTGTTCCACAACCTTGGCCACTGTGATTTGGTTTAACGACACTGTGATCTGTCAGGCCAATCAAGATAACCCTGGGACTCTGGTTGGAACTGTTGAGAGAAATATCCCTTCTTTCCGAGTAAATGACTAAGTGAGCTGCTGAATGTAAGCCTGGAGCTGCTGATAAACTGGCCCACCTGCCACCCGTCGGGGAAGAGCTTGTTCTAGATGAAGTCAACACCTAGGTAAGCAGAACTAAGAGATACAGAGCAGAAGATCCCAGATGATGCCAAGCACCTGGATGCAGATGTACCTGAAATCACTGGGGTATTTTTCCCCAACAGAATGAGCCAACATCGTTTGGCTGAAGGCAATGTGAACTGGGTTTCAGTCATTTACAACCACAGAAGTCTAACTAATACGTTTAATTTAACCAATCAAAACCTCAGTTTACTCACCTGTAAAACAGGGATGATAACTGACAGGCACTATGGTAAGCACAGGGGAGTCAATAAACAAGGGATTTCTAATTTCTTTAGCTCTCAAAAGAGGCCCGGCACATAACTATGCACATCATGGGCTCTCAGAACTCCTTAAGTCACTGATACAACCATAGAACAGCAGAAATGTCCAGAGGATGGAAGAAGAGAAGAAAGTCGAGGTGAAGGTCAAGAAATGGCCTTTAATTGTGAAACAGGACGGCTGGAAGGATTCCAGATGGCATACCCAACTTGGAAAAGAGTTTGGCAATTTTTTCTTTATTAAAGAATACTTTTCATATGACCCAGAAATTCCACTCAGAGATATGTACCCCCGCCAAAATAAAAACCTATGTCCACACAAAAGCTTGGATTTGCATGGGGAGCCACCATGCAGTCATTTTAGCTGTTGTAGATTTAGTGCATACTATAGTTAAGTTCCCCTCTAGGAATATTCATGATTTCTTAGTTTATAGACATGATAACTTCATGCATCATTTACATTGTTTTTACTACTTCTTGTCTTTCTTTTTTTTTAAACATTCAGAGTGAATTACACAGAACCTGAGTATTACATGAATGCTACCTGAACAAAGTCTGAGTGGTCTATGAGCGTGTAGTACAGCAATATGACAGAGTAATTAATCAAGAGAACTGGCCCTGTTATGAGTAACATTTACTATTTAAGTAATTATGTCCAATTTAATGGGCTCTGGTAGTGTTTTCCCACACATGAATATTGAATTCGGGACTCAGTAACCTCTAGAAAAATTTCCCATGGAGATTAACAATAATTGGTTTTGATTTCCAAAAATCCATCCCACAAGGATTTTTTCTGGGCAAGGTTACCCTCTTAAAGCAGGGGAATAATGTATTATCCCTGTGCACTGAATTCACAACGTAATTCCCAAGTAAGACTTGCTCGGCTTCACTCTCTGTGGTTTGATATCTGACAACAAAGGCAGGTACTGTCCCATCAAATAAGCGCTTAATTAGGCAGAATTTCACATCACAGAGGGTTCTTGAGAGAGACAGAAAGGAAGAGAGAGAGAGAGGGAAGAGTACTTACGGGGACTCCTCTCTATCCGAACTGTTTGAAGAGTGGAATTCTTTCTGGAATTAGGCTTGGAGTTGATAAGCAACCTGTCCCATATACCTGCAAACACACATACTTCATTTACTATAGCGTAAAGAAATAGGAGCCTGCAGCAAACTTTCCAAGACCACCCTCAAGCCCTCAGGTTTTGACCATTCGTTCCTCACTTCCCAGCGCATTTTTTAAAAAAAAGAAGCACTCCAAGTTCCATTACAACATTTTAGTTCTGCACACAGATCTCCCCTTTCTTAAATCTGTCTCCTACATCTCTGCGTCACCAATGCCAGGTAATAAATGAACACTGAACTGCATCTTTCTGGGTCAGAAACCCATCAGTGACAAATGTGGGTCGGCAATGACAGAACACAAGAAGCAGCACAAAGTACCATAAGGGTTAAGTGAAGCCAGAAATGGTTTACCAGCTGCATTATATTGGACAAATTACCTAAGCTTTTGGGACATTAATGTCTTCGTTTATAAAACATGCCTGCCAGGTTAGTTCCCCCTCAGTAAAGATGTCCAACCTAGACAACACAGCTCTTTAAACTTCCCCACTCCCAACTCCATCTATTCAGCCTTACATTCACAACTCCTCAAATCAACCCAACTCTCCAGCCCATCAGAGAACAGGACTTGTCTTTCAAAACCCAAGGCTTTGCGCACCGTGTTTCCAACACCTGGAAAGTCTCTTCACTCCGGTGTAAAAATCCCATTCACCCTCAGAGCAGCAGCTCAACATTCCTTGCTTACTACCTTAGACCTAGCAACTGGATTAGTGCAAAGAGCATGGGCTCTGGAGCCACGCTGATTGGATTCAAATCTCAGTTTTGCCACTTCCCAGCCACACGATCTCCAGCAAGTTACTCATCTGTATGATACACCAGGTCTCAGTTTCCTCATCTATAAATGGCGATAACAGAGCCTTCTACACAGGGTGGTTGTGAGGATTAAATTTGTGAATTCATTCCTGGGGCAAAGCAGGCACTAAGAAAGCTTCGGCTATTATTATTATAACTTCTTTGGATGCTCTGGATTCTCACAGACTCTTTTCTTCAAAATAATATTTAAGGAGAATATGCCCAAGACCTTATGTGTATTATTCTTCTCCAAAAAAAAAAAAAAAGAAAGAAAAGAAAAACAAATTCTATAGATACTACTACTTCTATTTTCCCAATGTAAAAACTGAGGCGTTGGGAATGTAAACAACTCTCCTAAAGTTCCATAGCGAATAACTCGTGTGGCTGGGATTCGAATCCTTGCTTTTTAATTCTCTATTATGGTGTCTGAAATCCTGTGCGGATTTCCTGTACCCGTCTTCCTCTAAAGAGAGGCATTAAGGGGGCTCTGTGGGCATCTGCGGAGGAAGGGTGGTTAATACTCATCCGCTCCCCTTACCAGTCAACTGCTGGGACCCAGAGCCGACCCTAAGGCCGTCCCCTTAGGGGAGGTGTCTTGCTGTGGCGCTCGGCAGTGGGCGCTCACCGCGGTGCGGGATACAGGAACCACGCCCAGGCCCGAGGCCGGGTGCGCGCCCCCCACCGCCCGCTCCCACACCGAGTCCTGCGGCCACCCCCGGGGGTCCCTCGGTGGGGCCGGGCCTGGGCAGGGAGCCGCCGACCGGTCCCCGGCTGCTCCGGCAGCGCAACCCCTGCCGCACGTGCGCGCCCCACGCCGCCGCCACCCGCCCGTCACCTCCGCGGCCGCCGCTGCCCGCCGTCAGCAGCTCCCTGGACACTGAGACCCCGGAGCCGTCCCGGGAAAACGACGAACAGCTCGCGTCGGACTGGGATTCGCCGTGGGCCTCCATGCTGCTCGCCCGTCTTTAGAGCAGCCCCTCCAGCCCCGGATGCCGGAAAAAGGCTGGGGAAGGGGGCGGGGCCAGGACTATGATTAGAGGAAAGTCGGGGGGGCGGGGCGAGGGCGGAGCGAGGGTGGCCTGCGGCGAGGGCGGCCCCTAGCAGAATGAGGAGGCCATTCCTATCGTGGGAAAAGGAAGGCGGAGGGTCTGGAGACCCTGTGATTGGATGAAGAGCTGACAAGGCTGGCTTTTTAGCTAAACCTGAAGAGCGTACGGTAGGGCTGCCCTCCTTTTCATTTATTTTTTGTTTAAATTGTGGTTAAAAAAAACACATAACACAGAATGTACCATCTTAACTGTTTTTACGGGTACAGTTCAGAAATGTTAACTCTACATTGTTATGTAACTGATCTGTAGAATTTTTTGCAAAACTGAAACTCTATATCCACTGAGCAACCTCCCCATTTCTCCCTGACAGCCACCATTTTAACTTGTTTCTATGAGTTTAACTACTTCAGATACTTCATATAAGTGGAATCATACAATATTTGTCTTTTCACAACTGGCAGATTTCACTAAGTATAATGTTCTCAAAGTTTATCCATGCTGTGGCAAGTAATAGTATTCCCTTCTTTTTAAAGGCTGAATAATATTCCATTCCATGCACATACCACATTTCCTTTACCCATTCGTCCCTTGATAGCTGGGTTGCTTCCTCCCGGATATTGTGAATAATGCTGCAATGAACATAGGTATGCAAATATATCTTTGAGATACTGCTTTCAATTCTTTTGGATTTATACCCAGAAGTGTGATTACTCACTGTATGGTAATTCTATTTTTAACTTTTTAAGAACCTTTGTACTGGTTTCCATAGTGACTGCACCATCTTATTCCCACCAGTAGGGCATAAGCATGCCAATTTCTCCACATCCTCACCAATGCTTATTTTCTTTTTCTTTCTTTCTTTCTTTCTTTCTTTTACAGTGGCCATCCTAGTCAGTACGAGGTGATAACTCATTGTAGTTTTGATTTGCATTTCTCTAATGATGAGTGATGTTGAGCATCTTTTCATGTGTTCACTGATCGTTTGTATATATACTTTGGAGAAATGTGTATTCACATCCATTGCCCATTTTAACTCAGATTGTATGAGTTATTTACATATTCTTATCAGATATATGATAATGTTTTGGAGACATAAACCATTATGAACATACAAGGACTCAGGAAATATTGTTCCCATATTCTTTTTAAAGAATTTACTAGAGAATACGATTCAGAAAATAATTGGAGAAATTCACCTTAATTTTTGGTGGTGAGCATTTTACAGTAGAATTGGGGAGAAACAGTGAGAATAAGGTTGAAAGAATAGTATTTATTTATATAGGTTTTGATAATACGGATATAACACAAATATGAAAAATGAGGAGAAAGCAGAGACTATATGAAGAGAAAATCTGGCTTTTTAAAAACTGGGACTAAAAGGGTAATACTTTAAGTTAGTTGCTGGGGGTAAAGGAGAGAAGAGAAAGAGGAGATGACTTGCAAATTACAATATTGTTCATAGTGGTAAGACAATATAAAAAAGGGGGGGACTGAATGGTATTGAGTAAAGGTATTAGAACAAAATAAATATATTCCTAAATACCCAAATTAATTAGATAGAGAGAAAGAAATAAAACAGACTTCATAGTAAAGACTTTATATGATTATGACAAAACTGAAGCAAAGCATATCAATTGTATCAATACATGCAATAGGGCTTAACTGACCTATAAAAAGAAAAGGATTTTCAGAGTGGATAAAAAGTCAGTATCCAACTCTATGCTGGATAGAAGAGACTTACCTAAAATATAAGATTAAAATGGTAAAAATAAAAGGATGGTGTTTTTAAAAATTTAAGTGTACCTGTTATATCTATAACCATTCTAAATAAAACCTAAATTTAAAAAAGAGTGCGGGGGATCAAAGCCACAATGAGATATCACCTCACACTTGATAGAATGACTATTATGAAAAAGACAAGAAACAGCAAGTGTTGGTGAGGATGTGGAAAAAAGGGAACACTTGAACACTGTTTATGGAAATATAAATCAGTGCAGCCACTGTGGAAAACAGTATGGAGGTTCCTCAAAAAATTAAAAATAGAACTATCATATAATCCACCAAGTTCACTTCTGGGTGTTTATCTGAAGGAAATGAAATCACTATCTCAAAAATATATCAGCACCTCCATATTTTGCAGCATTATTTACAATAGCCAAGACATGGAAACAACCTAAGTGTCTATCAACAGGTGAATGGATAAAGAAAATGTGATACTTATATAAATTCAGCAGTATAATGAAGGAAATCTTCCCATTTGTAACAACGTGCATGGACCTCAAGGTCATTATGCTAAGCAAAATAAGTCAGACAGAGAAAGACAAATACTGTGTGTTCTCACTTATATGTGGAATCTAAAAAAAAAAAACAATAGAACACATAGGTACAGATTGGTGGTTGCCAGAGGATAGGAGTGGCAGTGGGTGAAATGGGTGAACTTCTAGTAAGATAAATAATTCCTGGAGATGTAATGTACAGCATGGTGGCTATAGTTAACTATACTGTCTTGTATATTTGAAAGTTGCTAAGAGAATAGATCTTAAAAGTTCTCATCACAAGAAAAAAATTTTTAAGTGTGTGAGGTGATGGATGTTAACTTATTCTGGTAATCATTTTGCAATACATACATATGTCAAATCATTATGTTCTACACCTAAAACTAATACAATGTTATATGCCAATTATATCTCAATTAAAAAAAAACAGGGTCATGACTTTATTATTAGACAAGCAAGAATTCAGCCTTGTTCCCCCTAAAAAGAAACAAAAAGACACTTTATAATGCTAAATACTGCAATTTGCAAAGAGAAAACTATCATTAATATCCATGTGCCCAATAAAACAGCAACAAGTATTATAAAGCAAACTGGAAAAGAATGCAAAGATAAATAAGCAGAAACTCTAATAATTGGAATTTTTAACACCCTTTCAGAACAGAATAGACCTAACTGGACAAAAAATTTGTATGGATACAGAAGACCTAAACAAAATTATAAACAAAGTAGATCTAATAAATGTAAACACTGAATCCTGATAATAGAGATTAAACTTTCTTCTAAGTCACATGGAAAGTTCACCAAATTGACATATTATAGTCCACAAAGAAAATTTCAATACATTCCAAAAATGTAAATGATATAAGGGGCCTTCTGTGATCACAATTCTATATAACTGGCAAATAATGACATTAAAAAAATCTCTTCCACCTAAAACTGTAAAAACACACTGCTAATCAATCCTTGCATCAAGAGGAAATAGTGAAAGTGAAACTGTGTCCCCCAAAAGCTAAGTATTGAAAAAGTCAAGAAAATGACAAACCACTAGCTAACCTAAACCAAAATAGGGAGTGGAGGAAGGTTTGAAGGTATAAACATATGAAATAAAAGGTAATGGAACAATAACCATAAAATCAGAGGAAATATATAAAAACTTATAAACACTACTTTGCACAACTCTATGCAAATAAAACTGAAAACCTGTATGAAACCATTTGAAATGGTTAATGTTCCATAAATATATAATTTACAAAGTTTCCCCAGAATCAATAGCAAGTCTAAAGAGAGCAATTTCTATAGACGTTACAGAGAAGGTTTTCAGAGCTCCCACATAAAAACACCATGCCCAGTTGGTTTTACAAAGGGATTTCTATCAAACTTTTAAAGATCAGATAAATCTAATGCTACTTAAACTACTTCAGAGTATGGGAAATAAAAGGAAATTTCCCAAGTTCTAAGAAATGAATATAGCATTGATACCCAAACTTCACAATGACTGTACAAAAACGAAAATTAGGGACTTCCTTGGTGGCGCAGTGGTTAAGAATCCACCTGCCAATGCAGGCGACACGGGTTCGAACCCTGGTCCGGCAAGATCCCACATGCCGTGGAGCAACTAAGCCTGTGCACCACAACTACTGAGCCTGCGCTCTAGAGCCCGCGAGCCACAACTACTGAGCCCACATGCTACAACTACTGAAGCCCGTGCACCTAGAGCCCATGCTCCGCAACAGAAGAAGCCACCGCAATGAGAAGCCCGTGCACCGCAATGAAGAGTAGCCCCCGCTCACCGCAACTAGAGAAAGCCCGTGCACAGCAACGAAGACCCAATGCAGCCAAAAATAAATAAATAAAATAAATAAAGTTAAAAAGAAGAAGAAAATTATACACCTGGCTTAACTGGGTTTCCCTAGAAAGCCAATCTAGAGGCGAGGTTCAAGTGCAAGTAGCTTGGGAGCCAGAGGGGGAAAGAGAAACGAGGAAGGAAGGGAACCAATAATGTGTTACTGTCAAGCAAATTGTGGCTAAGGGCAACTGGAACTTAATCCTGCTGGGGAATTCCCAGAGTTATCCTGGGTGAGCCTAGGTATTTATCCACCAGCTCATGTTAGTCATTGGTTGAGGGCTGCTCCAAGGGGGTGCAAATTTCCCAGCATTTCTGGCCTGCTCCTTGCTCTCTAGTTAAGTGGGCTCCACTGGCCAGAGAATATCTTCAGGCAAAGAGTTGTAAATGCTGGTCATTGAAAACTGGGCAGATGTGTACACAAATAGTAAGTGCCAGCATGGTATGGGTAAGGCACTGACAGCCTTTATTCAAGACCAGTCTTAATTATGAATACTGATGCAACAAATTAAATATTAGCAAACAGAATCCAAGAGCACATTAAAAAATAGATGCCATACAAGAGATGCTGATTCCAGGAGAAATTAGTATATTTATTAAAATAGTAGTATAGTCATTAATATAATACATCAGTTTAACAGAATTAAGAAGAAAAATCACATAATCATCTCTATAGATGTTAAAAAGATGTTTGACAAAATTCAACATTCAGTAAGATGAAAATTGATACCCATTATGCATGATAAAATGTGTATACCTCTGCCCCCAAATCAGCATTTAACTTAATGGGGAAATACAGGGCTTTCCTGCTGAAGTCTCTAGACGAAGTACAAGGATGTTCAGAGTCTTCACTAGTACCTAAACACTGAATCGGCAATGTTAGCCAAAACAGTTACATAAGAGGAAACAGTGAGAAACAAGAATTCGAAAGCGTGAAGTAAGACTATTTCTAGATGCAGATGTTATGACAGTATACCAGGGGGTGGGAGTGGGGGAGGCATCAGAAAAACTGCTACTAACAAGAGAATTTGGTAAAGTAGCAAGAAATAAAATAAACACACAAAAATGCCACCCAGTCTGAAAATATAGTGGAAGGGAAAACCCATTTATAAGAGGAATAAGATAAAATACCTTGTCATAAACTTAACAAGAAATCTGCAAAAAATGTATGAAGAAAACCATAAAACATTCTGGAAATATAAAAAACAGATTTCAGTAAATGGAACGATATAACATAGATAATCCATGGTCTTGGATAGAAAGATTCAACGTCAAAACATGTCAATCTCCTAAAGTACACTATGAAATTTTCCCAATCCTAATATAAATACCAAAAGATATTTTTTTCTCTTTGAAAGATTATAAAGTTCATACAAAAAGATGAACAAACAGTAGCAGCAGGGAGACTCTGAAAAGGAAAAGCTATAGTGGGAAGGGGGAGCTACCCCTGGTAGATATTAAAAACATAAAGTCTGCATAATAATTAAAAACAGTATTGGTACACAAACAAAAGAGGGGACAAAAAAGAAAACTCAGAAGGAGATCCCAGAGCACTGGGAAATTTGGTGTAGATAATGGGAGCATCTCAGATCAGTAGGGAGAAGATGGGCTTTTTAATAAGTGGCATCGGAACAAAAGAATAGCCATTTGGGAAAAAAAGGGAAATTTGCATCCATTCCACACACTATGCATCCAAATAAATTCAAAATGTATTAGAGATTCAAATTTTAAAAATGAAACCTTAAACGTACTGAGAGAGAGAGAGAGAGAGAGAGAGGGAGGGAGGGAGAAAACATTTTCTTTATAACTGGAATCGATGGGGAAATTTTTCTTAACTATCATTCAAAATATAGAAGCAGTAAGAGAAAAGATCCATGATTTGACTATATAAAAATTCAAAAATAAATTTTATATAACAAAAATCAGTATAAGCAATGTAAAAAGGCAAATGACAAGCTTGAAAACAAGACTTCCAACTTATCTCACTGGAAAGTGTCAATACTCATAACATTAAAAGCTTCTAAAAACTGAGAAGAAAAAGACCAATAACTCCACGGGAAAACGGGTTGGAGAAATGAACCAACAATTCACAGAAATAGAAATACAAATAATGCTCAAGCATATATAACAAAAAAAGGTGCTCAAACTCATATTAAACAAACACACAAAAGAAAATGACACTGGAGAACCATTTCTCATCTATCAGAAAGGCAAGAATAAAAAATTACAACATACCTACCAGCAAAGTTGTGGGGATCCAGACATTGTCATACACTAATGTTGGGAATGCAAAATGGTGGAGTTGCTATGGGAAGGAATAGGCATTATCTAGTAAAATTACACATATGCATTTACCTTTATACCCAGAAATTCCTATCAATACTCTGGGAAAAAATTCAAGATAACATACACACTGTGGCACTATTTGCAATAGTAAAAATTAAAATAACCCAGATGTCTATCATTGGAGATCTAGTTGAATAAACACAAAATGAAATACTATGCAATGTAAAAGATGAGAAAAATATGTATATCCTGTTATGGAGTGATTTTCTGGATATATTGATAAGTGAATAAAGCAAATGCAAGAGTGTTTATAATATGCAGCCTTTTGTGTAATAAAATGAGGGAAATACCTATATATGTTTATATACATGCACACACACATACATATGCCCATATACTTATGTCTTCAAAAAGGAGCAATGGAGGATAAGCCAAAAAAGAATGAAATAGTTACCTATAGGGGAAAGGAAGAAACAGGGAAGGTATTAGCCTTCTCCAAATGCACTGTTTAATAGTTTTGTCTTTGGAATCATGTAAATACTTTATACTTAAAAAAAAATAAAATACGAAAGGAAAGAAAATCCCCACCCAAAACTGAAAACAGACTGAAATAACTGAACTTAACTATATATCAAGTTTGTGGCCTAACAACACAGAAAAGAATTATTTTAGGCGACTTTAAACCTCAATATTTGGACGGTACATCCTTAGTAAGATGTATCTTAAGGATGATGACAATAGCTACATACGCTCAGAGAAATCTTAAATTGTATTATTCAATCATCTTAATTTTTCGTACTACTATTGGTATGGTTATTTTGAAACTGCTATGTAAATATTTTAGACAGAGCAAATAAGTAATTATATTAACACCATTTGCTGCTTAGATTTTTTGTTCAAGAGAAAAGAAATAAAAGCAAAACCCTCCTGTAATCTTAAATTTGAATTGGCAATATCTGTATAAATTCATGGTTTCCTTTTCTCTTTCTGAAAAACTACGTATTCCCTAGCTTGTTTCACTGGAAGGTCTAGAAAACATAGCAACCCACCATACAAGTATCCCTGAGCCCAGATGGTGCCTGTTAAATACCTTTCCCCACTAAAAGGAATAGAGTTTCTTAGACAAATGGCTGATTTCAAGTCTGGGTCAGGAAATATAAACCTGGGACACCTATGGAGCCAGAAAACAAGGAAGCGCTCAAAGACTATTGGGGTCATGTCAAAAGGAATCTGGAACTAACTCCAGAAATTCCCACTAGCCCAAACTGACAAAATCTGGATCTGCCAACCATTCTGACATCACTAAAAGTGTGACCAACCAGTTTGTGCCCTGCTGCTTTAATGCATTAGGAAGTGCACAGTACCACCTAATATGTTTTGTAAAATAATGACAACTTTTCTAAATCAAGCGCCTAGTTCTAACTACCATTTTATAGGAAATATGAGGAATAGAGGGATAAGTGAAACTACTCAAGGAAGCAATCAGCCTAATCTAGAATATGGGAAATTCTACAGGTTAAATTTCTGTTTTCTTCAAAGGGAAAATCATACAAAAAGAAGATGAACTGTTACATTTTAAGATACTTAAAAGGCATATAAATATAAGAAACTTGTTGGTTGACCTGCATATAGGTTATAGTTATTATCATGGGCAAGCTCTAATCATGAGAGACGGGAAGCAGCCCCTGATTGCTGATTGGGTGTTACCTTAAAACTTGTCCAAGAAATTGGAATTAAGATTGCTATCCAAAAGTTAAAATGTAAAACTAAACAACTTGGGCTGTGGGCCCGCCATTGAATTAGCTGAGACCATTAAGATGACCCTAATTGGTTTAGGCAAATCAGGGCCTACCCCTCCAGCTGGGGGTAGGTGGGTCAATATCACCCAGAAGGCAGAGCTGCTGTTATACGGAGAGGGTGCAAAGGAAATTAGGGAGGCATCCACATGTTGACTGCAGCCAATAATATTTGGGATTTATTATTTTGAGAGTTTTTTCCCAAGAGGTAAATTTTACTCATTTTTTATCTTCAGCAGACTAACCAAACTGATTATTTATGTTGGTAGCTTTTCAAGTTGCTATTACCTGGCTCTCAGGCCCATAGGAACAATTATCTGTTTAATTTAATTACCCAGTTTTGCAAATCAAAACTATTTTATCTCTAGAGACATGGATATTTTAATGCTGAAAATTATGGTGTAATTACATTGCAAATAATTTATTTTGGTTAGCCTCATAATTCATCCATTTCATGCTACGGATAAAATCAAACATTTGTGTCAAAGAAATGCCTTATTTTCTAGCAACATAAAATGCTCACGCAGGGGGAGGGAGTAGGGAGGCATGGGGAACAGGATTTTATTTCTAGTTCGGAAGAGTAGCCACCTTAAATAAACTGGCTTAAACCTTGATTCTCTGCCTCACCTGCTGGAATTTAGGAAAAAAATGTTTTAAGGTTTGAATTTTGTATACAGTGCAAGGTGTCGTTTCTTTGTCAAAGTTCTATCCATACTATGGAACAAATGAGATCTGTGTTAAATTCTGCTAAATATTAATGAACCAGAAGTAACACCCATGAGTTAACTCCTGAGAGAGGACTGGAAGGAAACTTTTTTTAAAAAAAACATTGGTAAATTGTGTACAGTTTGTACTGTTCCCTTTTTCTCATCCTACACTACCTCTTTCATCTATCTTATGTTAAGAACACTTTGCAAGTTTAGACATTCTGATATAAACTATGACGGGGCCCCCAAATTGCCATCCAGGACAGAGAGATCTCTATTATTTTGAAACGAATACTTTCATTTTCACAGAAGCTGTCTTCCTTTGAAGCTGCCCAGACAGACCACCTACACACTAGCTAGAAGTTCCTGATTTTTTTTTTAGCCAAGAATACAGAAGGTATCAAAAGAGGGGTGGCTACAGAAAGCAGAAGCAGAACCAGCACATTTTTGTATGGCTTTTACCTCTGCACTGGCGGGATGTTACCAAAATAACTCTTTACGTCCCTGTTCCCCCATCTCAATTTTTTGTCACTTTTTTGGGGATAAAATTTCTGATTTATAGACAAGTTGCAACAGTATTATAACCCCTGTAAACCATTTACCCAGATTCAAAAATGGATATATTTTGCTCCATTTGTTTTTTGCTTTGTCATATTTTTCTCTTTCTCTCCCCACACCATACAACACAATCCTTTTTTTGAATAATTCAAGGGCAAATTGTAGACTTCCTACTCTGTTTAACCTATAAATACTTCAGTGTATAAATCCTAAGGATATTTTCTTACGTAACCAGAGTACAATGAACAAATCAGACAGTTTAACATGAATATAGCACCACTATGTAACCCATTGTTTGTATTCAAGCTTTAATTGTCTCAATACTGTCCTTTATAACCTTTTTTTGCCAGTCGAGGATCCAGCACAAGAGCATGCACTACATTCAGTCTCTCTATTAATCTGTGACAGTTTCTCAGTCATTTTTTCTTTTATGACTTTGACGTTTTTGAAGAGGATAGACCAGAGATTTCATAGACTGTCCCTCAATTTGGGTCTCTCTCCTGTTTCTTTGCAATCAGACTCAAATTATATATTTTTCGCAAATAAACCACAGAGGTGATACCAGGTCCTTCTCAGTCCATCATATCAGGAGGCACATGATGTAGTTTTGCCTCGTTACTGGTGATGTTAACTTTGATCACTTGGTTAAGGTGTTTGTGAAATTTCTGCACTGTCAAATTACTAGTTATTTATTTTCAATTAACAAGTATTTGTGAGGAGATATGTAAACATACCGTCTCATTAAACTTTCACTCCTTAATTTTTACATCTATTGATGATTTTCTATGTATTAGTTGGTATTCTATTGTGAGAAAGAGCTTTCTCTTCTCCTATTTACTTATTTATTCACTTATTTATACCTGTGTGACTCATGGATTTTTATTCTATTTAATGGGCTTTCATCCATTGCTATTATAATTTATTTTGATACTAAAATTGTCCCAGCAGGAGCCTTTTCAATTTGCAAATCTCTCCTTTTTATGTATCCCCATCATTCTTTGAGCACTTCCTTAATTTCTGGTACAAGTTATTGCAGATTCATTTTGTACTTTCCCTGTCCCAGCCCTGGAATTAACCTTTTCTCCAAGGAGCACTGGTTCCTTTTAATGTTGAGAATGATATTTAGAAAGTAAGATCTGAATGTGTTAGTTAGCTAGGTGTGTTAATTGCTACTGATGTGTCCTAGCTTTTAGGCCTTCCCATTGTAGAGGGCAAGGAAACACACACATACACTCTCTTATCCACAATATATCTATATTTACTTCTATATTTATCTATGTTTAAAAGCTTCAAGAATGAGAAACTTGCAGCAATGTGTTGGAACCAGCATGAACCAGCTCATGAGGGCTGATTACTAGCTATTGGTAATTTTGTGAGCTGGTTGTTGTCTGAAATCATCTATGGGAGCATTTATACCATCGCAATTGGCAAATGCTGCAAATCAAGTTTGTTTTTTTTTTACCCCCCCACCAAGAGAACCAGTTTAGCAGAGTACCACTGGAAATCTGACTTTCATTATTCTCAATATATTTATTAAAAACACGTTACGTGGCAAAAGGGAATTAAGGTTGCTAATCAGCTGACTTTAAAATAGGGAGATAATCCTGAATTGTCTGGGTAGGCCCAATGTACTCACAAGGGTCCTTAAAAGTGGAAGAAGGAGGCAGAAAAGAGTCAAAGAGATGTGAGGATGGAAGGAGGGTCAGAGACACTGTGTACACTGCTGCCTTTGAAGACAGAGGAAGGGGGCCACAAGCCAAGGAATGAGGTCTGTCTCTAGAAGCTGGGAAAGGATTCTCCCCTAGAAGAGAGCCCCCAGAAGAAATGCAGCCCTGCTAACACCTTACTTTTGGTTCAGTGAGATTCATTTTGGACTTCTAACTTACAGAACTATAAGATAACAAATGTTTTGTTTTAAGGCACTAAGTTTGTGGTAATTTGTCACAGCAGCAATGGAAAACAAATATGCATAGTATGTATATTTTTTCTGTCAAGGCCCTCTCTCTTTCAGCATAGTGTCAGTGAGATTCATCCATTTTGTTAAGCATATCCATAATTTGTTTCATTTCATTGTGGAGTAATTCTATTATTAAATTAGTTTTTCCATTCTCCTATGATGAACTTTTGATTATTTCTAGTCTTAGACAACTATGAGAAAGCTGCTATGAACAGTTTTTTTAAAAATTTATTGGGCTTCCCTGGTGGCGCAGTGGTTGAGAGTCCGCCTGCTGATGCAGGGGACACGGGTTCATGCCCCAGTCCGGAAGGATCCCGCATGCCGTGGAGCGGCTGGGCCCGTGAGCCATGGCCGCTGAACCTGCGCGTCCGGAGCCTGTGCTCCGCAACGGGAGAGGCCACAACGGTGAGAGGCCCACATACCGCAAAAAAAAAAAAAAAATTAATTTTATTGAAGTATAGTTGATTTACAATGCTATGTTTATTTCTGCTGTACAGCAAAGTGATTCAGTTATACATATATATATTCTTTTTCATGTTCTTTTCCATTATGGTTTATCACAGGATATTGAATATAGTTCCCTGTGCTATACAGTAGGACCTTGTTGTTTATCCATCCTATATATAATAGTTTGCATCTGCTAATCCCAAATGCCCACTCCATCCCTCCCTTACCCCACCTCCCCCTTGGCAACCACAAGTCTGTTCTCTAGATATGTGAGTCTGTATCTATGAATGGTTTTATACACTATTTTCGTGGGGGGGGGATATATGAGCATCCATTTAAGGGAATGGTCACAATATTGGGTTTGGACAATATTGGGTTTGGACTTCCCTGGTGGCACAGTGGTTAAGTATCCGCCTGCCAATGCAGGGGACACGGTTCGAGCCCTGGTCTGGGAAGATGCGACATGCCACGGAGCAACTAAGCCTGTGCACCACAGCTACTGAGCCTGAGTTCTAGAGCCCACAAGCCACAACTACTGAGCCTGCATGCCACAACTACTGAAGCCCGTGCACCTAGAGCCCATGCTCCGCAGCAAGAGAAGCCACCACAATGAGAAGCCCGCATACCACAATGAAGAGTAGCCTCCACTCGCCGCAACTAGAGAAAGCCCGCACGCAGCAATGAAGACCCAACACAGCCATTAATTAATTAATTAATTAATTAATTAAAAAAACCCCAAAAACAAATATTGGGTTTTCCAGGTCCTTAAACCAAACAGTATCAGCAAGGCCACATCCTCATCCCCAGAATAATAGTCAATACCCAGATGTCCCTGAAAAATATCTCAGCCATCAGCATCCAGTGTTACAGAAAAATTGTCTCCCAACAAAATCCGAAAAGTCAGATTCAAGAAGCCAGAACAATGCCATATATAATTACATTTTAAAATCTATTAAGGGACTTCCCTGGTGGCGCAGTTGTTCCACCTGCCAATGCAGGGTACATGGGTGCGAGCCCTGGTCTGGGAAGATCCCACATGCCCGGAGCAACTAAGTCCGTACGTCACAACTATTGAGCCTGCACGCTAGAGCCTGCAAGCCACAACTACTGAGCCTGCGTGCCACAACTACTGAAGACCATGCGCCTAGAGCCCGTGCTCTGCAACAAGAGAAGCCACTGCAATGAGAAGGCCGCGCACCGCAACGAAGAGTAGCCCCTGCTCGCTGCAACTAGAGAAAGCCCATGCGCAGCAATGAAGACCCAACACAGCCAAAAATAAATAAATAAATTTATTTTAAAAATTAAACAAAATAAAATCTATTAATAATTCTGCTGGGAGTGGAACTGGAACAGAAAATCAAAATGCTGGTAGCAGCACCAGTAAAAGTAAAGGAAGGTCAATTAAAATGTATTTATTTATTCACTTCAGGGTGAAAATTATTGAGTATCTGTTCAAGGCTAACAACAGTGTGCTGGTCTGAGATTTAAAGGCCCTGCTGACAACCTAGTAGAACGATGGACAGATAAGTAAACATTTCTAACCTGGTATTTTAATTAAGTGCCATGATCATGCCCTTCACTGGCCGTCATGGAAGCAAAGAGCGAAGACCCTGAGTTCAGATGGTGGGTGCAGACCCGGGAAGGCTTATGGGAGAATGGAGTGTCCTAGTTAATGAGAACACCAAGCCCCGAAGCTGGGAGGCAGGAACCCATGGGCATGGTTGAGGAACGACAGGGCCCTGATGAGTATTCCAGGATAGCCGACCTCTGCTTTCTCAGAGATACGTTCTAAAGACACCAGGAATAGGGAACCCTTGAAACATTACCATGAGCTCGTGGAGGAAAACTCTCAATAGGGACCCATCAACAAGGTGTTCTAAAAGAGATACAAATGTCACACTGAAATTCTTCAATTCCTTAAAAGCCCTGTCCCCCCTCTTTTTTTTTTTTTTTTTTGCGGTACCCGGGCCTCTCACTGCTGCGGCCTCTCCCGTTGCGGAGCACAGGCTCCGGATGCGCAGGCTCAGCAGCCATGGCTCACGGGCCCAGCTGCTCCACGGCATGTGGGATCTTCCCGGACCGGGGCACGAACCCGTATCCCCTGCATCAACAGGCGGACTCCCAACCACTGCGCCACCAGGGAAGCCACCCCCACTCTTTTTTGCATAAGTAGTTCCGTCTGCCTGGGATACTCTCCTTCCTTTCCTATCCTACCTCCTAAAATGGCTTTTACTTTAACTATTGATCCTTTAGATTTCAGCTCACTATCACTTCTTCTGGTAAGTCTTCCCTGACTCCTGCCTGTCCTCCCTCCCCCCAAACTTTGGAAGATGCTGCTGCTTTGTACAACTGCAGCCCCTCAGACTCTCCCTCACAGCTCCAGATATTGTTGTAATTGTTTACTGAGTTGTCTGTCTTCCCTGACAGACAATGCAGTGGTAAACTCAGGAGTCTTATTATCCCCATTTTACAGCTGTGGAATCTGAGGCACACTGTAATGGCTCAGTTACTCACCCATAAAGTAGGAATAACAGCAGTACTTAACGTAGAGAGTTGTCATGAAGACTGGGTGAGTTCACCCCGACAAGGTGATTAGAACAGCGAGACCTCACCAGGTGACCTCATTCCTGTCTCCTGACTTTCTTCTCACAGTCTCATTCAGTCCTCCACCAGGGATCCCGTTGAACCCTAAACCGCTTCTCTGCTCAGAGCCCTTCAGTGGCTCCTGTCTCACCCAGAGTGAAAGCCAAAGACCTCACCATGGCCTGCAAGCCTCGTGACCTGCCTCCAGCCACTGCTCTGCCTGCACCTGTGACCACTCTCCCCTTGATCACATCACTCCAGCCACACAGGGCTCTGCTGTCTCTTGAACACAACAAACACACTTCTGCCTCAGGACCTTTGTGCTTGCTGTACTTCCCAGGTAGCAGAGCTCTTCCCTCACTCCTTTCTGTTCAGACCTGCGAGACCTCCCTGGATCACCCTATAGACAGAAAGTCTCCCTTTCTGTCTACACATCCCCACAACCTGCCCCCAAACTCTCCAACTCCTTACCATGTTTTCTTTGTCTTCATAGTAGTTACCACCATATGGGATATACATTTGTCTATCTATCAATATACATATACAAGCATATGTCTGTTAGTTTGTTGTCTTTCTCCACTTGAATGTGAACTCTGTAAGGCAGGCATTTGTTCATTTTGGTCACTGCTCTATTGCCAGAGCACAGAACAGAGACAGCATGGCATTGGGTAAGTGCTCAGTAAATATTTGTAAATGAATGAATGACTACTATTATGATTATTTGGCAAATAGTAGGTCTACCATGACTACTTGTTGATTGAATGAACAAATGAATGTTCTAGAGATTCCTGGGAGGAGTGTGAATATTGTAGGATGCAGGGGAGGGGGAAGAAATGGGACATATGTCTGCAAACATGGGCTGCATGGGCTGCATGTCCTCTGAATCATGCTTTCCTCTAATCCTCTTTTCTTTATGAGTGTTTTATATGGTTTGTGGGACCACTTTGAAACAGTCCACAGGGTGGTTCTTGAACCTCAGTGATCATCAAGACTACCTGCAGAGATTCTTATTTAGTTGGGAGTTTAAGTAATTTTGAGCAAGGATTTAACCCTTAGTTTCCTCACCTGAAAACCGGCATTATAACACCACCCTCATAGGGGGTGAGGATTAAATAAAATAACCTCTGTGAAGCGTCTCACAAGTAGTAAATTTAGATTCCCTTTGCTTCTGCTCATCTTCTCTAAACCTTAGAGGTTAAATTCTTACAAACAAGTCATATTCCCTGTTCTCTTAAAATTTAGCTTTATCTTCAGTCCAGATCTCCACTTTGAGTTCCAGATTTATTTTCCAAATATATACGCAGCATCTTCACTTGGATAGCTCATAGAGACTGCAAACCCAGCATATCCAAAGCAACTCAGAATGGTCCCCTTTAGTCTTCCTCCTCCAGGTTCTCCCTCTCAGGGAGTAAGATAAGCTCAAGCCAGAAGCCTGGGAGTCATTTTTGGACACTTTCCTCTCCTTCACCTTCCACACACAGTCAAAGATCAAGCCATTGCAGTTCTAACCCTGATCTATTTCTTTGACCCACTACCTCCTAATCCCCATTGCCCGCAAACTGGCCTTCATGCCTCCTCTGCTGTTCCCTTCCTATTCCTGGTCCACACTACGACCAGCAATGTGTTTCATAAATACAAATCTGATCATGTCCAAATGGACCCTCTCCAACTCTTCAGTGGCTTCCTTTTGTCTTAAGGAATAAATCCAAAGTCCTCAGCGTGGCCCTCAAGGCTCCTGCCGGCCTGTCCTGCAGAACGAGCCATCTCACTCTGGCCACAGTGGCCCTATCCCAAGGCCTCCACAGGTGAAACCACTTCCTACCAAAGGGCCTTCAAATCCGCAGTTTCTGTAGCTTCAAGGGCACACTCCCCACCCCACCCCCTTCCCTTTGTTGCTGGGCCTCCTTCTCTTTATTCTTCAAGGCTCAGATTAAATGTCACTTCCTCAAAGAGATCTTTCTTATCTGCTAGAACAGACAGGTTCCTTTGTTACACACTTTCATAACTCCCAGCCTTTTCTCTAGCAATCATCCAACAGTGATTACTACATATCCTCCACTCTAAGTCACTTGCTTCACATTTAGGGTTGCCAGCTGTCAGGTAGAAGATGAACTAGTAATGTGATGTTGCCTGCACACATCGGGACCTAACTTTTCAGAAGGGGGTAGCTTTTGGTCAGCTTCCACCCTGAGCTATTTTCAGGGTTGAAACTTAATTTAAATTTGGATTCCAGCTTGAAGCTTAAAATAACTGAAAAAGTATACTCTATGTTGTGGCATACAGAACGAAGCGTGCTGTATAAGCAGAAGGTTGCTACATACGTGACGACTAATGAAATTCAGGGCAATGGAAGCCATCGGCTCTCTGAGAAGAAATGTTGGTAGAATTTTCAAAGCCAGTAGAGGGTGGCCTCACCTCTGTATGCTTTGCGCAGAAATCTTGAAAGACTGCAGGACCCAGAGGAGGAACACATCTTTTTGGAACTTTTACTTCTGGCAAACTTTCAACAGCAGCTAATTACCTCTGAGTGATATGCAATTCAAAGCATTAAGAACAGAAACCACTTAAAAAGGCAGTCAAAACACTGTTTTTCCATATTCCTTGCAATTATACTTTCTTTCCTAATGATGTTCAGGGGTGAAGAACACTTACATGGGCCATTATAAAAAGCATTACCCCAGGGCTTCCCTGGTGGCGCAGTGGTTGAGAGTCCGCCTGCCGATGCAGGGGACAGAGGTTCGTGCCCCGGTCCAGGAAGATCCCACATGCCGCGGAGAGGCTAGGCCCGTGAGCCATGGCTGCTGAGCCTGTGCGTCCGGAGCCTGTGCTCCGCAACGGGAGAAGCCACAACAGTGAGAGGCCCGCGTACCGGAAAAAAAAAAAAAAAAAAAAAAAAAAAAAAAGCATTACCCAAGATGGCTAAGACTGATACAGAAGCACCCTGAAGGTGAAGGTCAAAACTCTGATGGCAAAGCAGAAGAAACAAACGGGATCAATGTACTCTCTGATATCCTTTAGCACCTGAAAATCTGCTACTAAATCATTGGAGTGACTTAGAGTTGGTGGAAGCTTTGATTGGGGGAAGTGTCATTTGCTGTTTAATTTTTTAAATGACAGTCTCTCTTTTAGAAGAAGAGCCTGAGGACGGAAACCTTTGTTTGGGTCACTGGAATACCTCCGCGGCGTTGCCCATTACCTACAAAAGATAGTTGTTAAATAAAATACACGAGTTCTCGGCTTTACGTTGCAAACTGTGGCTCACTTTTACATAGACTACAAAACAAACACGGGCAAGCTTGAGAAGTGTGGCATTCCAGACACCTCCACAGGGCCCACGCACTTTGCCTGTACACCTCTCTCCCACTGCTGGGAGCTGCCCTAAATCTCATTCTCCTGGGGGTCGCTCCCCTTCTCTCCTACCTCGGATCAAGTCCATTCTGCACCGCTCTTAAGAAAGGCTTACACAGTTTTAACCCCGGCCTGCGAGAAGGAAATACGAAGACAGCCAGAAGGAGGTCCCTGGTCTGAGAACAGAAATCATGAGTCATAGATTTGGGGGCTCGGACCGAGGAGCAGCCAGCGATGTGGATGTGCGTGGGTCGGTGGGGATGGAGGGGGCTGACGAACAAGGAAGGCCACAGCTCTTCTCTGCTGAGTAGCCTCCCTTGAAATAGTCCCCTTTTGCTCTGCCCTATCGGGTTCTCGGCCCGCGTTCATCAGGTTGCGGCCAAAGGTCCGGGAGAAGGCGGCGCTCGCGCTCCAGGTCGCCAACCCAGCGGCCACATCACCAGGCTCTCGCTTTCCCCGGGGCGGTGGCGCGGCTGCGCCTGCGCTGGGCGGCCGCGCGGGGGCGGGGCGGGCGGCTGGAAGCCCGCGGGCGGAGGGCGCCGGCTCCGGGGCTGTCAGCGCGGGGTGCGACGGCGCGAGGAGGCGCGCCAGAGGAAGGAGCCACGGACGCTGGGCAGCCGTCGCCGCCGCCGCCGCTGGGGGACTAGGTGAATGCCCCTTCCGTCCCCTGCCACGGTGCCTCGGTCGCGTCTGAGGAGGCGGGGTCCCCTCTCCTCGCACCGCTTTCCGGGGCAGGTGATAATGGAGGGAAAGTCTCGGCTTTGGCCGCGGCGCGGGGTTCGGGGGCATCCCAGGTACTGGAGGGAGGCTTGAGACCCGGCGGCCGGGGCGTAGGGAGGCCAGGGCAGGGGGAGCGGCCGAGCGGCGGGGCCCGCCCGAGCCGCCGTGTCCCCTCCGGGCCCACAGGCAGCGCCCGAGCCCGGCCCGCCGCGGCAGCCCCACCTCGGGCGGGAGGGCTGGCCGGCCCTGGGCGCCCGCAACGGAGCCGGGCAGCCGTGGTGGGTCGTCCCCGGCCCTGACAGTGGACCGGACAGCGGGTGGTGGCTGAGTGATGAGTGGAAGGTGAGAACGGATGGAGACCCTGCGAGTCAGGCTGGGGCACACCCCATATCCAAGGCTTTAGGGCTCACAATTGCTCCGTGTCACCGTGTTCTTTCATTCCTTTCTTTATATATGTGAAATATATCTCAACTAAAAAAAACCCAAACGTTGATTCATAGAAAGAGAATACGTATATGTATGTAATACATTTGTAGGTATATTATGTGTCTATGTAATTTCTTTCTGTAAATGAAGAATTTTTTTAAAAAAATTGAGATATAGTTCACATACCATAAAATTCATCCTTTTAAAGCGCGGCCTTTAGTATTTTCACCGAGTTTTGCAACTATCACCACCATGCAGAACATTTCATCACCCCAGAATGAAACCCTATACCCATTAAAAGTCACTCCTCATTCCCCCCTTATCCCACCCCCTGGCGACCACTAATCTCCTTTCCGTCTCTATGGATTTGCCTATTCTGTAAGTTTCATATGAGTGGAATCATACATTATGTGGCTTTTAGTGTCTGGCTTCCTTCACACATCATGTTTTCAAGGTTTATCCATGTATAGCATGTATCAGTACTTATTTTTTATGGCTGGATAGTATTCCATTGTATTGGTGTACCACAATACCACATTTTGTTTATCCATTTTCAGTTGATGGACATTAAGGATGTTTCTACTTTTTGGCCATTGTGAATAATGCTGCTGTGAACATTTGTGTACAAGTTTTTATGTGGGCATATGATTTCCATTCTTTTGGGTCTGTATATTTAACTTTTTCAGGAACTGTCAGACTTTTCCAAAGTAGCTGCACCATTTTACATTCTCATCAAACAGTGTATGAGGGTTCCAGTTTCTTCACGTTCTCACCAACACTTGTTATTGACTATTTGCTAGTTTTTATTACAGACTGGTGGGTATGAAGTAGTGTTGATTTGCATTTCTTTATGACGAATTATGTTGAGCATCTTTTCATGTGCTTATTGGCCACTTGTGTATCTGCTTTGGAGAACTGTCTATTCAGATCTTTTGCCCATATTTTAATTGGGTTGTCTTTTTACTGTTGAACTATATTTAAAAAATTCTAGGTTTGGGGGACGAGCACTGACCGAAAAACCCAACCAACCTGATACCAAGCAACATAATGCTTCTACTTGGGGGAAGTGAATAAGTGCCATTTAAGTCTGTCAGAATATGCTAACTGTCATTTCTTGGGTGCCTTACTGCCCCTTTACCCTTTTTGGTATTTTGAGAAAAGCCACAAAAAGTGTGTTCATGACCAAAGTCAAGAGAGAACACACACAGTTAGCATTTTCATGTATTCTGTGCTTGGTTTGGAAAGTCCCGGTTATCGCTTTAATTACAAATAATTTATTTTGGTGGCTAGCTAAGCAAACTAATAAAAAATAGCAAACACCAATTACTCAATTAAAATTTCGTATACTTCTCAGGCAAAGTAGAAGATCTTATTATCCTAAGTTTGTGTAGTCTTTATTACAGCTATATTCATATTTGGGTGGCAAATAAGTATCTTTTATGGCGCTGAAGTTAAGAACCACTTGCAGCTGAATGAACGCTACTTCGCCTATTTCGTGCTTAATTTCTGAGCGCACACAAGTTCAGCATCAGCCTCAGGTCTTCCGTACAAAAACCACTGAAAAAGACATGATGTTTGCCTCCCAGGAATTCAAGCTCATTTTTCTTTTATGACTGTTCTAAAGTACACTACCAAATTTCGGAAACATTATGGAAAATAAAATTCGAGATTTTCAAGTGGAATTAATGGATAAACAACTGATTCAAAGTGGGTGAAGAGCCGTCCAGTCCTGCTCTGCAACTACTAAACTTTAAACAATGGAAATGTTATTTAACCCCTTTATGCCTCATTGACCTCATTAGTAGAATGAGGTAATAATTGCAATATAGAACCTGAGTATATGTTTTTGTTTTACCTAATAGAATGAATGGATGACTAAATATCCTGTAGTTACAAATGCTTTCCCAAGTTGGCTTTCTCTGCCCCCTGGGGTTTTTAGTGTCACTTAAGGACTGAAAGTTGGGGAAAATGTGGGAACAACTTTGGGGATGTGATCCCTGGGAAATGCTGATCAGAGCGGAGCTGCCTCCTTTATGGGAGCTTTTTAGGCACCCCTCATCTTTTCTCTGAAATGACTGTAGTTAGATTTCTCTAGCTTAAAAATGTCTGTGTGTGTGTGTATGAAATAAAAAATATATGTATCTCTAGTAGGCTGGCTAGACTGTTAGCCAGTTATTTTATCTTAATGTGAACGAATTTAATCAGATTGTTTTCCTCCAGATCAGCTGCACTGAGGAAATGGGAGTTTTGACGTGAGGAGGGATAGGAGACGTCAGTGGTATGGGATCATGGAACATTTTGGAGGTTTGGGGAAAACTTGCTCTATTTCTAAAAGTGTGGGTGTTGAAAATGGAGATCTATGGGCAGCATTAAAGGTCTGGAAGATGAGAAAAGAGAAGCAAGAATGAGAAACAATTTGGAGGGGAAGGTTGTAGGATACAACGATAGGTTCAACTTCTCTAGACATTTTTGCCCAAGAAAAATTCAAACGAGGAAAAGTGAAAGAAACCTTCTTCTCCTTCGTTTCATTCCCTTCCCTTTTGCTCCACCTTGTTCCTCTGTGCTACTCAGAAATCAGAACCCAGAAATCAGACTGGGGTGACTGTTATTCCTCTTGGAGCTTTTCAGTGTGCTGATTACATCTCTTCTCTCTCCAGATTCTGCAAGTTGAGATCAGATTCAAGAAGCCAGATGAGGATTATAGTACTATTAAAATATCATTTAATTTTCATTTCTGGTAAAGCTGGATTGGAGAATTTCGCTTAGACCCACACTTCCTCTGTTCCTTCTTAATTTATCTACCCACACGATTCTAGAGCACCTAAAAACCTGCAGGTCTCCCCTGCAGGCAGGGAAAGTCCTGTCTTGGGGAGATTTCCTCATAGGAGTTGGAAGGGAAAGGAGAACCTTCTCTTCTTGAAGACAGATAAATCCAAGAGCCAGTGAGAGCTCAGGGCTGGGGCCTGTCTGGAATATTGACCTTTATTCTTATCTCAGCCATTAGATAAGTCACTTTGCTCTAGGAGGAACTGATAGTATAGGGAGAAAGCAAGGTGTCCCTTTAATCCTGTTTTCTCCTACTTAGAGGAATGAAAGTTCACTTGTCCTTGCAGAGAGGCAAATAAGCAGCTCTCCTCTCATCAGTTAAGTGCTTGTGGGTAATAGCGTTTTGTAGGCTAGCTTAGGAACTTAATCACCATTTATATAATTGGAACTGAGAATATATTTTCCTTTGAACTGGCTAAACCTCTTAACAGTTTTTAAGTGGGTGCTTATTTCATTGTGCGGTTAAATATATAGATTATTCAAGTCCATTTCCTTACTTGCTTTACTCCTCATTGACTGAGTGCCTAGTAAGTAACAGGCACTGGGCTAGGCTCTCAGGATTCAGCAGAGACCAAGAATGCGTCCTGACGCTCATGGAGTTTACAGCCTAGAAAGACAATTAGCACACATACAATTACAGTAAAGCTTAATGAATGTTAGAAAGCACTTCAGGAACGCAGAGGAGGGGGAACTAATCTAAGAGGGTCAGGGAAGTGATGTTTAAGAGCTCAGGTCACAAAGTAGCATAGGAAGTAGCCAGAAAAAGGCAAGAAGGAGGATGAGCAAGAATGTTTCCGGCAAAAAGAATGTGTGGAAGGGCCAAGAAGTGAGAGAGAGAGAGAGAGAGAGAGAGTGTGTGTGGTATATACCAAGGTGGTATTTTTCAAGCTGCAGGCACCTAGGCACCTACCAGGAGATTGTAAAATTAATTTAGTGGTTGTGAACTGCATGTTTTAAAAAAGAAATAAAATAGAAAATAAGCATGTCACACATAGATACTTTACTAGATCGTGATGTATAAAGTTTGAAAATCCCTACAATAAAGGAAACAGAGAAAAAGTACAGTATGACCACAGCCAAAGATCTTGGGTAGGTGGGAATGGTGATGCAAGATTTAGTTACCCTTTTTAAACATTTTGGATTTATCTTAGAGGAAATGAGAAGCCATTGAAAAGGTTTAATCAGAGCCTGATTAGATTAATATTTTCTAAGGATCCCTTTGAATACTTCGTTTTCTTCTACTCAAATATAAACTTTGCATTCCTTGGCCCAGTGTTACGGGTATTCCAAAGTCTGGTTCCAGTCTCTTTCTTCTAAAGAATATTTCTATTTTTGGTACTGGAACTTCTCATTTCATAAAGATTCGTGGTTTGCCAAAGTGCCTTTGCACCAAGAGGGAAAGATCTATGAGAGAAGGCCTTGCTTCTGTCTTGTTCACATTGAACGTCTGGCGTTTAGCATGGTGCCCCATGCCCAGTAGGGACTAGGCAAATCTTTGCTGATAGGGTCTAAATACCCTGACTATTAGAACTGTTACATAGTAGTAGAAGTGACCTTGATGTTTCTAGCAATCCTTGCTTTTGGAAAAAGAAAAAGGTTTTTTGTTGTTGTTGTTTTAATTTTTATTAATTTTTTTTTTTTTTTTGGCTGTGTTGGGTCTTCGTTGCTGTGCGTGGGCTTTCTCTAGTTGCGGTGAGTGGGGGCTACTCTTCGTTGCGGTGCGCAGGCTTCTTATTGTGGTGGCTTCTCTTGTTGTGGAGCACAGGCTCTAGGCGTGCAGGCTTCAGTAGTTGTGGTACATGGGCTCAGTAGTTGTGGCTTGTGGGCTCTAGAGCACAGGCTCAGTAGTTGTGGTGCACGGGCTTAGTTGCTCCGCGGCATGTGGGATCTTCCAGACCAGGGCTCGAACCCGTGTCCCCCACATTGGCAGGTGGATTCCTAACCACTGTGCCACCAGGGAAGCCAGAAAAAGGTTTTATTAGAAATTCTTTTTGCCCAGTTGGATTCATTAGTGATAGAACTCCATTCACTTATTTAACAAAAAGTTAATTTAACAAAAAGTACTTTTGTTATACTAAAACAGTAGTAGAGATAAGAAAAAGAACAACAGACTTTCTGACTCTGGGGTTTCTGCTTTCAAGAAGTACAGAACATTGCAGGCTGTTCACAGGAGGGGGCAGTCGGGCAACCATTTATGTTTTGTTTGAACAGATAGGCATTCTCTGAGCACTCACCAAAAGGCAGTTTTATAAAGATGGCTGGGGACAAAGTGAATACATTGATGAAAATGTATCAGTCATCTGCAGCCAATCCAGCCGACTGTGCTCTTTTCCCCACGGGGGCCTGGTGCGCAATGGCTGCAAGCAGCAGCCTCCTCGGTAGTGTATGCAGCCTGTTGCCTGTATAGGTTGCCCTAAGGGACCTCGGAGACAGCCCTTTCCAGTGGACATTAATGACTGGCATGCTGTCCCCAATCTAGGCTCCAGACAGGTATGCATGGTGCCTTTGGAAAGCCCCAGGGCACAGTGGTCAGGGTCCACATTGGCCACGTCATGATGTCCGTCTGCACCAAGCTACAGAAGAAGGAACATGTGATTGAGGCCCACAGCAGGGCCAAGTTCAAGTTCCCTGGCCACCAGAAGACCCACATCTGCAAGAAGTGGGGATTTACTAAGTTTAATGCGGACAAATTTGAAAACATGGTGGCAGAAAAGCGGCTTATCCCGGATGGCTGTGGGGTCGAATACATCCCTCGTCGTGGCCCCCTGGATGGACGGCGGGCCCTGCGCTCGCGAGAGCCTTGGCACTGTCCCCTCCTTACTCACGCCCACCAATAAATCCTACTTCCTTGTCCAAGAAAAAGAAAATGTATCAGTCATATGAGCTTAATGGAGAGGCAACAGAAAATAGATTTTGATCTTAGAAGTAAAAATAGAACATCCATATACCCAACAGAACTTACAATTAAGAATTTAATGATGTCAGTTTGTTGCCAGAGAATGATTGTACTGTCACAGTACTGTGACTTCACAGAATTGGATCGTGAAACCCAACTGTGAAGGAAAATTGTTTCAGTGTATGGTTTTGATAAGTGGCAAGAGAAGTTATGAAAAATTCATGAAAGAGAGACTTCAAGTTCTGTTTCAGATTTCCCTTTAATACATTTTTTGAGGTATGGAAACTTTGCTAATTAGTTTTGTAAATTAGATTTTATATATCTTAAACATGCATGCTAGGATCAAATCTTGCTACTATAGGATGGCTTTTTTAATTAATTAATTTATTTATTTATTTATTTATTTATTTATTTATTTATGGCTGTGTTGGTTCTTGGTTGCTGCACACGGACTTTCTCTAGTTGCGGTGAGCGGGGCTACTCTTCGTTGCGGTGCTCAGGCTTCTCATTGCGGTGGCTTCTCTTGTTGCGGAGCACGGGCTCTAGGCACGCGGGCTTCAGTAGTTGTGGCTCACGGGCTCTAGAGCGTAGGCTCAGTAGTTGTGGCGGCCAGACTTAGTTGCTCTGTGGCATGTGGGATCTTCCCCGACCAGGGCCTGAACCTGTGTCCCCTGCATCGGCAGGTGGATTCTTAATGACTGCACCACCAGGGAAGTCCCTATAGGATGACTTTTAAAAAATACTAATTGAATTTTATATTTTTATGTTCTAGAGAGTCCTATTTTAAGCAGTGTATTATAGAATTTAAATGGAAACCATTAACTTGTATAAATTTATCCTAAGAAAATCATTCTAAATATGAGAAAGTCTTATGCACAAAGATGTTCATTTTCATTGCAATATAATTTAGTCAAGAAAATATCCTGCTATAAGGAAATGATTCATTAAAATGTGGCAATTCTCTTGAAGAAATTTAACCATTAAAAATGCTTTTTTAGATCAATGGTATCTTATTTCTTTTTAAATTAAAAAGTAAAAAGTGCTCAATATAAGCAAAAGTTCAAATAATATTAAAAAATGCAGGATTTAAAAAGTGAAAATAGTATTTCAAGTCCTTCCTTACCCTGCTCCCTCAACCTAGGCCAACCCAGTTCTCCAGAAGTCAGTGCTCTGAGCACTTTGGTATCTGTCCTTCCAGACCTTTTTCTAACCCAGTGGTTTTCAAACTGTGCTCCAAGGAGGGGCTTTGGGGGCTTCTCAATTAGGTAAGATGGGGACTGAGTGGGGCTTCAACCGGTACTGCTTTGCTTTTACCTGTTTTCTATATTGGGGTTTCGAGTAGGGTTTAATTTAAACAAAGCATTCCCCTGCATTAAAAATAAGTGTTCAAAAACAGTTGGCCTAATTCAGAAAATGAAGTCCTAACCCCGCAGTCAGGAATTCCAGATCTTCCAGTTTACTGTTTTTTTGCTGCTTGGTGATACGGATCTTCTACTCAGACCTGCCTATCCATTTCCCCAGCAGTCGTTTGCCTGGTTGCCAGCCACCTCATTAGGACATACTTCCCCTTCTTTTTCTCCATCTCTCTAAATGTTGTTATTTAAGGTTCAGCTCGTCAATGTTTCGTTCACTCCTTCTTTCAACATTTTTAGTGGACACCACCTACATTTTGACTAATACTGAGTGGGGGATATGCAGAATTTTGTATCAAAAGCTCACAGACTAGTAAAGAGCAACCTTCATGTACATAAGTGCAATTATGTATTATAAAGCAAGAGCGTTTGAGGGGCAGATACTAAAGATATAAGTGATCTCTTCCTTCTACACTACCTTATATGGCACTTATAACAAGGGCAATTTATGGTATGGTTACATTTCTGGGTCTTCAGTAAATAATTGCTCATTTATTTATTAACAGAAGATAATGCAGAAGAGACTTCACCTGTGAATTAGGGGGTGAGACTTGGGAGGGAGCTGTTTCCATTCTTGAGCAATCAACTGTGTTCAAAAATAACTTGAATCTAACCTGCTAGATTCTGGTGTAGGGCATGGAGTTGGGAGAGAGCACTGAAGGACTTGTTCTGTAATCCTCGTCTCTGTGGCCCCTCACACTGGTGTACAGGGAATGCCTGTCATTTCTGCTTTATCATTAACTGGTAAGAAAGTTGTGAATTTGAGTCCTGTGTCTTTATTTTACTGACTTTATAACTTGAGCGTATTACTTAACCTCTCTGAGACTCAGTTTCCTGAACTGTAGTGTATGAACATGTCTACCTCCTAGGTTTTCAGAAAAGATTATACAAGTACATACAAACAAAGTCTATTCTTTTTGCTTTCAGTGGTTTTGATGTTCTGTAGAATGGGTGATTGTTCTCCTTTCTTTGGGGTTTAAGTTTTTAGATATTTGGGAGGACTTAAGGATTAGACTCTAGTTCTTTTTTTTTTTTTTGGTCACACCACATGGCTTGCAGGATCTTAGTTCCCCGACCAAGTATCAAACCCATGCCCCCTGCATTGGAAGCATGGAGCCCTAACCAGTGGACCTCCAGGGAATTCCCTAGACTTCAGTTCTTTGAAGAAGTGGGTTTTTTTTATTCTGAGAGTGGCTTTTTGATAAGCTTTTCATATTCCTGGTAAGGTATGAATAAACAATATAGGAAAGTAATAAGGCCAAAGAACATTTAGTGGGGAAATAAATCTTTTTCATTATTAACCAGTGTATTCTCCTGGGATTTAAAGCAGCCTGTTATATCTATGATCAAGAAAGCAAAATTAATAGGTAGGCTCAGAGTCCAAAGCCTGGCCTATTTTCTTCATTTTATCTGCCACTTTCCTCTATCTTTTACATAACAAACAGTAAAGAATTTTTATGGTAATGTTCTAGTACTCTTTGGAAAAAAAAAGAGAACTCTTGTCTGTCATTTCTGGATTATAGGTTTCAGAATAACCCCAGGCAAACTCATGATGGATTCTATGTAATATTTCTCGTTCTGGTTGAGCAGACTTAGTTCTCTAGTCTAGAATAAACCTTACAGTAATGGTTTAAGGTAGTCTGTTTTATTTGTAAATTGTAAAAATGTTATTTAGATATCTTTTTAAAAGTAAAAAAGTACATTATATATGATATTTAAATTTAACAACAGTATTAGAGCTACTTCCTATTCCAGCTTTCATCTTCTTTTTTCCTTTTAAAACATTGTGGTTTCCTGAAGACCTGTGTTGTTCAGTCTATATAGGTACCATTTGTTCTGTGTATATACTGGTCATTATAGATATACAGTATTTTATAGCATGCTGACAGTTTAATGAAAAATAGGATGAGTGCAGTGTATACAATGTAAATATTAACCTTCAGTTTATTTTTTAAAGAAGGTAGGAACAAAACAGTTGATCTGAAAATTATAAGGTAGGGGTTTAATACAGCAATGTATAATATTTTTGTGATTCTGTGGTCTAGTCTGTTCCTTAGTAAAGGGAGAAAGAGGTGGAAAGTAGATTTTGAGCCTTTTACAAAAATGTATAATAATGAATAATGATGATGGTAACTAGCTAATATTTACTGAAGGCTCGATACACTGTTCTAAGCACCTTACATGTATTAAGTCATTTAATTCTCACAGTAACCCAATGGAGGAGATATTTTTTCATGAGGAAACTAAAGTATAGAGGCATACATCCCATAGCTAGTGAAAGTCAGAATTTAAGCCAAAGCAGTTTGACTTTAGAACCTAGCCTCTAAACTACTGTCAATATCATTAGTGTGTTGACATTTAATTCTTTGGAAGAATTTAATTTTCACATTTAATTCTTCTTCACATTTAATTTTTTGGAAGCAAATCGTCGCTTTTAATTGAAGTGTGGAGATTTGCTGAATAAGTCACTTGAAATTCCCCCGTAAAACCACTCAATGCAAATCATGTTATCGATTTATTCATATAATGAAAACATTGCATATATCTCGGGAAGCTTTGTACAGTTTCAAACATAGCATAAAGCATTTACCAGTGATTCCACATGAATAATACAACTTTGAACAAGCAGTTAATATTCTCCGTTTCAAAATGTGTTTGACTGAAATCTGTGTGCTCAAGTCTGGGATTTTGATTGTGCGTAGATTTTATCATCTGAGTTTAAACTCATATAATTCCTTGGAACAAAACCTATTCTTTTCTCAATCCCTGGGGGCAGTGCTTAATAGACAATGTAAGCATGTGTTTGAGCATTAGCAAGGGGGCACCAAAAGAGAGAAAAAAATTTAAATAATTCAATATTTTGTAATTTTTTTCAGTTTTTTTAATATATATATTTCAGATTATTTTCCATTATGGGTTATTACAAGATATTGAATATAGTTCCCTGTGCTAAACAGTAAATCCTGTTGCTTATCTCTTTTATGTATAATGGTTTGTATCTGTTAATCCCATACTTCTAATTTATCCCTTCCCCTCCCTCCCTTTGCCCTTTGGTAACCATAAGTTTGTTTTCTATGTCTGTGAGTCTGTTTCTATTTTGTATATAGATTCATTTGTATTATTTTTTAAGATTCCACATATAAGTGATATAATATTTGTCTTTCTCTGTCTGACTTACTTCACTCAGTATGATAATCTCTAGGTCCGTCCATGTTGCTGCAAATGACAATATTTCATTTGTTTTTATGGCTGAGTAATATTCCATTGTGTATATATACCACTTTTTTATCCATTCATCTGTCAGTGGACATTTAGATTGTTTCCATGTCTTGGCTCTTGTAAATAGTGCTGCTGTGAACACTGAGGTGAACTAGAGTTTTCATATTTTCTGGATATATGCTCAGGAGTGGTATTGCTGGGTCATATGGTGGTTCTGTTTTTAGTTTAGTTTTTTTTTTTTTTTTAAAGAAGACATTGGGGGGGCTTCCCCGGTGGCGCAGTGGTTGAGAATCTGCCTGCCAATGCAGGGGACACGGGTTCGTGCCCTGGTTTGGGAAGATCCCACATGCCTCGGAGCAACTAGGCCCGTGAACCACAACTACTGAGCCTGCGCGTCTGGAGCCTGTGCTCCGCAACGAGAGGCCGTGATAGTGAGAGGCCCGCGCACCGCGATGAAAAGTGGTCCCCACTTGCCGCAACTAGAGAAAGCCCTCGCACAGAAACGAAGACCCAACACAGCCAAAATAAATAAATAAATAAAAATTTAAAGAAGACATTGGGGGTAGGAGTTTATTAATTAATTAATTTATTTTTGCTGTGTTGGGTCTTCGTTTCTGTGTGAGGGCTATCTCTAGTTGTGGCAAGCGGGGGCCACTCTTCATCGCGGTGCGCGGGCCTCTCACTGTCGCGGACTCTCTTGTTGCGGAGCACAGGCTCCAGATGCGCAGGCTCAGTAGTTGTGGCTCACGGGCCCAGCCGCTCCGCGGCATGTGGGATCCTCCCAGACCAGGGCTCGAACCCGTGTCCCCTGCATTGGCAGGCAGACTCTCAACCACTGCGCCACCAGGGAAGCCCCGTGTTTTTAGTTTTTTAAAGGAACCTCCATAGTGTTTTCCATAGTGGCTGCACCAATTTACATTCCCACAAAAAAACACTGTAGGAGGGCTCCCTTTTCTCCACACCCTCTCCAGCCTTTATTATTTGTAGACTTTTTAGTGATGGCCGTTCTGATCAGTGTGAAATGATACCTCATTGTGGTTTTGATTTGCATTTCTCTAATATGTTGTTGAGCATCTTTTCATGTGCCTGTTGGCCATCTGTTAATGTTTTGTGACTTTTAAAGGAACAATGAAATAGTCTTTCTAGGAAAAGTTGTACCTTGTTGTGACTCTTATTTTGTTTGGAGTTATGATTTTGAATTATATGTCATGGCTCATGGGGGAGACACACTGTAGACTTGATGGCAGCCTGGCCCTGCCTTGGAACTTGGTGGCACAGATGCAGTTATTTATTCATGATCATCTAACAATATAAAATATAAATGAAATAATTGCTGTGAGTACAGCGGAATGTTAGTTTTCTGGAAGTGTTTAGGATGTATTAATTAAATGAATGTTGCCTTTTAGTTGTGTTCCTACTAGGAAACTGTGGATGGGGAGAAGTAAGAAAGAAGAAATTTTAGAGCCCCTGGGAGTTTTAGAAAGAGGAAATTTTAAGTAGCCATTAAAAATAACTTTGTAGGACACTGATGAGACACTCTTTTTTGATATTTTATGAAATGCAAAAAGCAGGATGCCAAACTGTATGTAATATGAACCAATTTTTGTTTTAAACATAGATATAGAAAAAATATATCAACAATAGAGTTATCATATGCACTAATATATCATCAGTGATTATCTCTGGATGGTGGGTTTCCAGAATAAACAACTTTGTTTGTCCTTGGCCTTTATTTATTTGTTTATTTTGCATTGAACACATATCACTTCTGTGAAAAATAGAAAAACAATAAAAGAGAACTCTATGCCAGTGGATGTTAGAAGCACTATTTCCAAATGAGCTGGGAAAGAAAGGTAGTCAGGATATTTTTATGAGCAAAGGCCAGTATGTGGCAACTAAGTTGTTTTGGGGTGGTTTTGAGGGTAGTTTTAGTTTGAACTTCAAGTTGGACTTAGAGCCCTTAGGCTCCTTTTTTTTTTTTTTTTAAACTGGTATTTGAATTAAAAAGTACGCAGCTCTGACCAAAGGGTAGGGGAGAGACTTGATTGCAGACAGTAAAGATACTGAAAGAGTTAGATCATTGTTTCAGTTTGATGCCAAAATAGTTGAGTAACGTAACACTGTGTACCTGTGGTTCACCTAATCTAATAGAGCCTCTTGCTGTGAGTTTGTGCACTTGGCCTGCCTTCACAGCTCTGTGTACCAGGGAGCAGTATTGAGGGGAAGTACAGTTTGGGAACGGGGAAGATCGGTGTCATCTCCCTGGTGGTACCATTGTGAAGGTGTCCCAGCGAGGGAAGGTGATGGTAGGCCACCACCTGAGGAAGACCTCACTCGGTTTGGGAGCTGTCCTGTTCCATTCCGTCACCTAGTAGAAGGTAGTGTAATTCTATGTGGCCTGCTCAGCAGGGTGTAGCGTGCTGCTTCACCTCAGGGATAGGGGAGGGAGAAGGGCCCCTGGAGGGGGAGAATGGCTCTGAGTAAATATTTGGAATGGTATCACCATGAAAATTATGGGGCACTCTTGGTCTTCAAATGTAGAAGAAAAATGTTAACCTTACACGTGGCAAATCATTTTTCCCTTTTCCTTTTCTTAGAAAGAAGATTGTTACTTTGACACATGGTTATCCATTCTGCACTTTACAATTCTTTAAGATTTTATATTCAGTTTTCACTTTAATTGTACGAAGAATAAAGTGTATATTTTAAGTTGGCCCTAGAAGTGTATTTGCGTTTTAAAAATGGAATTCTCTTTAAGAGTATAAAGATGTATTAATTCTAAAAGTACGAAAGTATACTTTTTGGTGAGTTCTGGGTAATAATTTGTCTTCATTTGAAATGCTGAACTCCAGTTACCTAGTCTCTAAATTTAGTTATTTCAGATTTATAAGTGCCAGGGAAAACCAGTAAGGAAATGTATTACTTATGTTTTATCCTCATGTACACTACCTTTTACACAAAGGTTTTGAGTCACTTTATAAAGAATAACATTTACAAGAAATATTGGGTTTTAAAAAAGTTATGAAACCAGTACCAGAGAAAATAAAACTAGGAGTGTAACATTAAGATGAATAAATTGATCGTAGATGTGAATTTCAGATGTAGCTGTAAGTTTCCTTGTTGCTGAAGTAAAATAAAAGGGTGGCTCAATCTTCATTAAAGAAAAAGAAAAAGACCAGTTTTCAGTAGCAGGGCTTTCTGTAGCTATAATTTCTAAGTAAAGTTTCATGTGACTTTATCTAGGGTGATTGATAAGGTGGTGATGTTCTCAGCAGTAGTTTGCAGGAAATTAAGGAATGTCAGTTGCAAGTTAATTGCAAGGGAGTGGTTAAGTAGTTTTTTTGAATAAGGTACATGTAAGAAATGTTTTAAAATGGGAGAAATATACTTTTTTGTTGTTTAAAAGCAGTTTCTCGGCTTCAAAACAGAGTTCTCTGATTTAGCTCCTTTGCTGCCAACTATTCACCGAGTTGCTTCAAACAGTAGTACCTAGTGATATTTCTGGTCATTGTTTACTACCTGTATTATACAACTGTATTGCTATTAATCTAATCAGAATCTAGTTAAATGATTGGGGTTTTTTTTCACTTTTCAGTTGATTTGATAGGGGATAAATATAATCAAAGTTCATTCTACCAACTATCAGTCAGTGCACTTGGTAGAATGAACTGTACTTTGTTTATGCAGTACACTTAGTTCTTTGGACACACACTATATTTATTCTGTCAACATTTTCTCAATAAGCAGAAATGGTTCAACTGCGGATTTTGTTTTAGTTGATTCATTGGCTTGTCTTCGGTGTATCCTTCTTCCAAATAAAGCATTCTTTTTAAAAAATTATTTTTTTAAGTGGGGTTGAGGGTTGTGATTCTGAAAATTAATCAGTTGTCTGGTTCTGGTTTTCTTTGAAACATTATTTGAGATGTATTGAGGATTTATTATACCAAAGATTTATTATACACACTGATTCTTTCTCTGGGCTCAAACAAATTCTTTACAAATGTTTGGCTGTCTTTTAGGCCTATAGAAACTTTAGGATTGATAAATTTTATGATGTTACTCTTTTCTATCAGTGGGCAGTCTTAGAAATGAGTGATTGTTTTATGGAGTCCTTTAGCTTTGGGATATCAGGAGCTGAATCATGTCCATGATTTCTCAAGCTTCTGTGTTTGTTAGAGAATATCAGGACTACCAAATCAAGAAAGCTTGACATCACTACCTGTTACCTAAATGAAACCTGTGTGAGTGCTTGAATTCAGTTTAATTAGACAGTTTCCAGTTTAAGCCAAAAAGTCAGCTTTTTTTTTTTCTAGGAGCTAACTCTATGCATTTCAACCAAAGCAAAAAAAGGAGGGGGGAGGTACGTTGATCCCACTTTAGAGGTGAGCCTTTTAATCGGGGAGGACAGTATTTGTGAGGTAGCAGGGTTTTTTTTTTATTTTATTTTTTTTTGCGGTACGCGGGCCTCTCGCTGTTGTGGCCTCTCCCGTTGCGGAGCACAGGCTCCAGACGCGCAGGCCCAGCGGCCATGGCTCACGGGCCCAGCCGCTCCGCGGCATGTGGGATCCTCCCGGACCGGAGCACGGACCCGTGTCCCCTGCATTGGCAGGCGGACTCTCAACCACTGCGCCACCAGGGAAGCCCTGAGGTAGCAGTTTTTCTATTTCGGTTTCCAGGTACTTTTTTTCGGCTGCCTCACGTTATGTGGGATCTTAGTTCCCAGTTACCCAACCAGGAACTGAACCTGTGCCCCCTGCATTGGAAGTGCGGAGCCGTAACCACTGGGCTGCCTGGGAATTCCCTTCCAAGTACTTTTAAATGACCTGAACGATGATCAAAATTGTGGTATGTGTATTGCTATAACTCAGCTGTTGTTTGGACCAGTTTGAGACTTAACAGCATATGGAGTTTGCAGAATAGTTACTGACTGGACTCATCTTCATTCTTTAGAATTGTTGCCTTGGGATAGTTCCTTTTCCTTCGTTAACTACAGGAAATGAGCAAAAGAGGTCCATACATTTTTTTTTTCTAGTTATACATTCTTAACTGGATATCGAATTATACCTCTGGCAAGCAGCAGTAGTACATTTGGAATTCTGGAGATTTCTTTTACAGTGCCATATTGATTTTTAACTTTTGAGGGTCAGGTGATGTATCAGATATCATCGGAGACACAAGATGTCATCTTTGCTGTGTAAGAACTGGCAGTGGGAGACCAAATGGACACCTTTCATTAAAAAAAAAATTTTTTTAAACTGTACCTGAGGAAGGTTGCTAACTGTTTTGGGCATTTAATTTTGACTGTTTTTTTCCTCTCTGTACCCTTAACCCTGCATTAATTTGGGTAGATTTCTTTGAGGTGGTAAATTTTATTGTGACCTTTTGAACGAGGTGAAAGTTTCTGGACATTAGGAAGAATTTGGTAGAAAGTGTAGAGGTGGGAAAGCTGAATAAAGGAAATTTGATTGAATAGAGGAAGCTTAGAGAAGAGTAAGAGGTAGTAATTTAGCTGACTTAGGAAATCTAGTAGAAGGCAATGCGTCAGTATGAAACAATTAGGAAAAATAAACAATGTAGGCATCCCCGTGGAGAATAGTGAAATCAAAGGGTTAAAAATGAGAAATGGTTTTAGTCATAGCTGTAGGACTATCTCAAATGGGGAAGAGAGTTCTTCAGTGTGATTTAGTAGTCAAGGTCTGTGATCCCCATGAATGGGACTAGGGTGACTTCATGGTTCTGATGCATTCTCAGGGGAGAAGCGTTTGTCAGTGAGGTCATGGCAGGACAGCAGAACGTGGCGTCAAAGTGAACATGAGAAAACCAAAGGGGCGATTAGTTAAGAGCTGTTTGGGATATGTGCTGAGAAGAGTGATTTGTTGGTCAATTCTTCAGGAAAAGGGAGTTTGGGATGAGGAATGGGGAAGCTGAGGAGTTCAGATGTGAGACTGCAATCTAAAAGGCCACTGAGACTTTTAAAAATAGTTTTTGCTTAAATGGAAAGAGCTAATCATTGAAATCAGTGAGGATTTATGTTTACACAAGTTTCATTCTTTTTTCTTTTTTTTTTTTTTGCGGTATGCGGGCCTCTCACTGTTGTGGCCTCTCCCATTGCGGAGCACAGGCTCTGACGCGCAGGCCCAGAGGCCATGGCTCACGGGCCCAGCCGCTCTGCGGCATGTGGGATATACCCGGTCCAGGGCACGAACCCATGTCCCCTGCATTGGCAGGCGGACTCTCAACCACTGCGCCACCAGGGAAGCCCAAGTTTCATTCTTTAAATGAACGTAGTGGAAGAAAACTGAGCGGCCGTAAAGGCAGCCTGCGGTTTGAGTGCTGTAAAAAGCAAATTAAACAGACATAATCCTTCTGTGTGAACCTGCTATTCAGTTAAACAATTAAGTACTTACTGGATATTATTAAAAACAATGTACCAAAATTTTTTATAAAACAAGAAAATAATTTGTGCAATATAGGCTAAGGTCTAGCTAGTTTTGGCTGGCATGACCACTCTGAAATCTGATTTAACTGACTGCGTAACACATCCTGTTTGGTGACTATCTACATCTTCATAACAAACAGAAACAGAAGACATATATTCAGAGGAAATGAAAGAAGCAGAATGGGGACTTCCCTGGTGGCGCAGTGGTTAAGAATCCACCTGCCAATGCAGGGGACACGGGTTGAGCCCTGGGCCGGGAGATCCCACATGCTGCGGAGCAACTAAGCCCGTGCGCCACAACTACTGAGCCTGCGCTCTAGAGCCCGTGAGCCACAACTACTGAGCCCATGTGCCACAACTACTGAAGCCCGCGCGCCTAGAGCCCATACTCCACAAGAGAAGTCACCGCAATGAGAAGCTGATGCACCGCAATGAAGAGTAGCCCCCACTCACCGCAACTAGAGAAAGCCTACGCGCAGCAAAGAAGACCCAATGCAGCCAAAAATAAATAAATAAATTAAAAAAAAAAGCAGAATGCACACTTGCAGAGTGGTGAAACTAAAAATACACAGTAACCATAAGCTGCCTTGACTTCTAGGTTATTTTGTGTGTGTGTGTATGTGTGTGATAGTGCTGTGGTTTTATGTGTGCTTATGCAAATGTAAAATACCCCCCCAACAAGTTTTGAGATTTTCAATAATCTTTTTGTTGTTGTTATGGGAAGATAACAAAGTGTTAAACTTCCATTTATTGCCTCTCTTAGTAATGAGACGTGACTTAGGCCTGCTAACTCACAGCTCTGATGAATTTTTCAAGTGTATTATTTAACCTTTGCAATGGAACAGAATGCCTCTTCCAGCACGATAGGCAGATTTTCTCCGAGATACTGATTTAGTAAATCAACACACATACAATACAATTCTTTTTCTTCTAAAAACAAGTAATTTTAGCATTAATTTTTTTTGTTTTTGTAACTACAGTTGAATTCATCAGGATTGTGTTGTATTAGTTTGTTTTCCTTTAAGTCAGTGGTTCCCTGACACAGGTCTATAGATTAATGCTGGCCCACGACAAAGCTTTCACAGGGAGCATGAAGTGAGTTCTTGATAAATCTAAAAATGTGCTCAATGGAAAGGCTTTTAGTCCAAGATTTTGTCCTTTCTGCATTTTTATTTTTAAAGGAAGATCATTTTTAAATTGGTAAAATTGGGGGGGAAATTTGGTTAATGAGATCTGAATGTTTGGAAAACGCTGTTTTCAAGCTCTTTAACCGTAGACGGAATCCTTATGTGCTCATATATCAGAGAGATTCTCTTAAACTAAACTAGTTGGGAATCTGTGGGTCAGATTCTTCTTTAAAATATTTACTTTTTTGGTTAGCTTTTGTTAGATCATGCTGTGGAGGTAAACAATTCCGAACTCTCAGTGGCTTTCATCAGCAAAGCTTTCTTTCTCGTGTTGCATGTTGCTTGTAGGTCGCTGCAGCTCTGTGTGTTATCTTTGTCCCAGGACCCAGTCTGAAGAAGCAGCACTTCCCTAGGACATGTCATTCCCATGTCAGATGGAAAAGAAGCCATAGGTGAACTATTTCTGTTTGTAGATGTTGCTGCCATCATGAGTCAGATGCCCAAACCTGATGTCAGTGGACGTGAGGCAGTATAATCCTCCCATAGTCCCTGCAGGTAACGTGGCAACAGGTGGAGAAAACAATCCTCCTATAGGAGGGGAGCAATAAATGGGAGTAAGAAAATCTGTCACAATATCACTCATGTGACTGAAGCACTCATGTGATGTAATGAAAATGTTTAAAAAACAATAATAAACACGTATCGGGGCTTCCCTGGTGGCGCAGTGGTTGAGAGTCCACCTGCCGATGCAGGGGACACGGGTTCGTGCCCCGGTCCGGGAAGATCCCACATGCCGCGGAGCGGCTGGGCCCGTGAGCCATGGCCGCTGAGCCTGTGCGTCCGGAGCCTGTGCTCCGCAACGGGAGGGGCCGCAGCGGTGAGAGGCCCGCGTACCGAAAAAAAAAAAAAAATAATAATAATAATAATAAACACGTATCTACTACCAAGCTTAAAAAATATAACCACTACTTCTGGAGTTCCCTGTGTGCTTTTGTACTACTTCCCCAAATGTAACCATTCTCTTGAAATTGGTGCTTGCTTATCATCCCCTTCTTCATATATTCCACTGTGTGACTCTCCCGCCATTTGTCTCTTTTCTTGAGTTAATTCCAGTTTTGTTGCTGGTGTGAAAATATTGCTAAGGATATTCTTTTCTGTGTCTCCTGGTGTACGAAGCAAGAGTTGCTTCAGGGTATGTACTTAGGCGTGGAATTGCTGGAATGTGGGGCATATGCCGCTTGGGTTTTCGTAGACAACACACCAAATTGTTTTCCAACATGGTTGTACAGTGTACACCCGCAGTAGTGGTGTTGATGCGTTACCAGTTCTCATGTCTTTGTTCACATTGAAAGCCTGACAACATGTAATTCTTAGTCTAATGGGTGTAAATCAGATTCTCGTTCGACTGTTCAGGCAAGTGCTTCTCGAACTTCCACGTGTACATAAATCACCTGGAGATGCTATTAAAAGCACAGGCTGTGATTCAGTAGGTTGGGTTAGGCTTGGGAGCTGAGGTCCTGCATTGCTCATAACTACCCAGGTGATACCAGTGCCGCTGCACCGTGGACCATACTTTGAGTAACAAGGGTTTAAGGCGCTCAAATAGACTTGCCCCTGTGTTGGCTCTTCGTAACACCTAAAGAATCTTTGGAACAAAATTGCTACATAGCAGCATCTGATATAGCCGCTCAATCTAGGGTTTTTGAATCATGCCTGATATTTTTACTGACCTTACGTGAGCACTACAGATAATACTTTTTTTTTCAGGTAGCAATTTGGAAAAAGAAAAACCCAAGCCACAATGTTAATCACTGTACTTGTTTTACCTGCTGCAGATGCTTTTTTTTTTTTTTTTTTGGAAACTTCTGTTTTGTGCAAACATTGGCCATTAGGAAATAAAGTAGTGGATTCCTTTTTCCTAGAGATTGCTTGCTTTATAACTTACAAAGAGAATTGAGAATTTAAACCTAAGCTAACTTAAACTTTTAAACCTAAACTTTTAAAGACACTGTTTATTTTCGGCTATGTTGGTACTAGATTAAAATAACCTATTATGTAGCTAAAGAGTAACCCATAAATATCTCCACGGGTATTCTTTAACTTAAAGCACCTAAAACCAGGAGAAACTTTGCCCAGTTCTATTCACTTATTTTTTAAATTTTTAGTTGTTTTTACTCATTCATGGATGAATAACAATATAGAGCAACCCAACCAACTTTTTCTTTAGTGACATATGTGTACATTACCTATTTTAAATCAACCACAAAGTATTTTTTTTTTTTTTTTTTTTTTTTTTTTGCTGTACGCGGGCCTCTCACTGTTGTGGCCTCTCCCGTTGCGGAGCACAGGCTCCGGACGCACAGGCTCAGCGGCCATGGCTCACGGGCCCAGCCGCTCCGCGGCATGTGGAATCCTCCCAGACCGGGGCACGAACCCGTATCCCCTGCATCGGCAGGCGGACTCTCAACCACTGCGCCACCAGGGAGGCCCAACCACAAAGTATTTTGATGGTAACCATTATTCAATGAGTTTCTAAGTGATTTCTTTAAAGGAAGAAAATTTAAGGAGTCTTTAAGGGAGATAATAGACCTTGTCAATATGCAAGCATTAGAATAACTGATCACTCATTAACTGGATAAAATGAAGGATAAATAAAAATAAACACATATTCCTCAGTGCAAGATGGTGGTATGTGGTCTGTGGCACGCACTGGTAGCAAGGTAATTCCTAGTACTTCCAAATTGCATTATTTAAAAAACAGATGTTAGGACAGAAACACCACTCAGACTAGCTTAAGCAGTGGAGATTTCTTGGCCCATATAATTGGGAAGAACAGGGATGGAACGGGCTTTAAATAAATGAGATAGACACTCTCATCATGATGTCAGAACCCTCTCATCATCTCCTGGCTCTGATTCTCTGTTTCTGTGGATCCTTTTCTAACATAGATGAGCTTTCCTCCAAGTCTTAGTGGTGGTGGTGGTGGTAGTGGTGGTAGAGGGAGCTTTTTGAGGAGGAAGACAGAGTGACAGCTTCGGAATTATTTCATTGCAAAAGGAAGTGAGAAAACACCCTTCCAGAGGCCTTCCCTTTTGAAGTAGCCCTGTAAGTCATTCACTCTTTGCTCTATCAACTGTTTCCTTCACTGCCTTTACCACAAATTATTTATTTATTTGCTCACCTGATTTTTGTTCCTCCCCACTACAAGGAAAAATCCTTGAAGCAAGAACAGTGCCTCTTTTGTGAATGGGGCAACCTCAGGATCTAGGAGCCATTCAGGAGATAATAAGCCAACAAATATGTGAAATTCCAGGGTAGGACTCAGGTCTGCTCCAGGCACTTGTCATTATGTGGTCTGGATGGGAGGGGACTGTGATCACTAGGCCTACCAGAACCTCATGGAACAGGGCAAGTGTGGTTTTACGTGGGAGATGGAAATACCATGAGCTGAAAAATTGGGGAAACATGCTGAGGAAACAACAATAAAAATGTGTTTTTTTGTTTGTTTGTTTTATGCTCTTTAAGCATAGTTTACCATTTCACCCAACTGCCCAGTCTTGTTATATAAGGTTGTGCAGATCCTGCAGTGCCTGAGGTGCTTGGCTGAGGGGATGGAGGGGGGCTGAAATCCAGCCGGAGACTCCATTCCTGTGGCTTCCTTTTTCCAGGAATTCTGTTTTAAATTTACCCAAAGGCTCTATCTGGTCTCTGTACACAGTGGCCGTGTGTACAGAATATCCACCTCTCCATCTAACCTTCTAAAGAAAGAATACTAGGGGCAAAAGTAAAAGCTGGATGTGTCTTTGCTTCTGGATCCTGCTGGCCAACTCAGTGCAGACTATGTGCTTAACCAGGTCCTGCAAATACTCTAAGAGAGATGACTTGTTTGGGGAAATTCCTCTTTTTTTAACCTTCTCCTCACTCCATTTTCCTATTTAGTGTTAGCTGGTCAATTTTCCTGAGCATGCTTTTTGAGCTGAATGGTGACTGAATGGTGATATACATACTCTCATCTTCCTTTATTGTTTATCTACATTTCGCTGCATTTCCATTTTGATTATCCTTATAATTCTGCTTCAAGGGGAAGAAGAAATTGCCTATATCCATCACTGGCCCCTCAGACTTGTCTTAAAGCTTTATCTCTTTGAAGTTTGTTCTGTTTTTTTCTGATTAGAGATCTCTCTGGGGCAGTGAAATGCTCACTACTTAAAAAGAGGTGATAGGCTTTCCTGGTGGCGCAGTGGTTGAGGGTGCACCTGCCGATGCAGGGGACACGGGTTCGTGCCCCGGTCCGGGAAAATCCCATGTGCCGCAGAGCGGCTGGGCCCGTGAGCCATGGCCACTGGGCCTGCGCATCCAGAGCCTGTGCTTCACAACGGGAGGGGCCACAACAGTGAGAGGCCCGCGTACCGCAAAAAATAAATAAATAAATAAAATAAAAAATAAAAAGAGGTGAATTGGTTGAAGGAACAGAAACGCATTCAATCTGACTCATGTAAGGCTGCTGGGAATCTGATAAGTTCCAGACATACAGCTGAGCCCTTCTTACGTGGAAAGTTCTCAGGCAGCTGTTCTGGCTTTCTTCCTCTTTGTGGACTGCTTGGGCTCTTCTTTGCTTCACTCTGGACATTGTTTCCATTCCTTTGATCTTCTTTAAACACTGCCTTTGTCTGCATACTGATCAGCCTGCAAGTGGCAAAAATGGCAACTAGTACTTAATCTCACTGGATTCTCTGCAGGTCCACAGGACGTCTGTACTGTAATCACTTGGGGAGCTTAAAAAAAAAAAGGTTTATATGCCTCAAACATATTCTGAGTCAGTAGGTCCAGAGTCCTAGAAATCTATATTTTAAGAATATTCCCCAGCAGGGATTCCCAGACCCCTCCATAATCACAAGAGGGAAGAAAGGAAAGTGAGTGAATGATGAAATAGATGAACCAGATCCTAGTATCCACTTGTCCCCAACATAGCCCCTTTTCTTTTTCCCTTTGCCATTCCTTGTTATTGATCTTCCTATCCAAGGAGAGGAGATCGATATTCTAAGAAACTGAAAACAAATATTGAAGAATAGAATGGTTTTCATTAAAAGCAGCAGTATTGTAGCAACAATTCTTAGCCTAGCTAGGTGGGTGGGCAGTCCAGTTAGGCAGTGGGCCATCTATCCCTTATCAAATCAGAGCCAATTTGTTGATCTTGGATGCTCTTACAAATGTAAGACAGGGCTGGGCATTCCTGAGAAACACCTGAGGCCTTAGACCCACCCACCCTAATAACTTTGAAAACCTACGTGGTGGCAGCTGTCCCAAGAGTCAGACTCTCTACCTGGACAGGTGATGTAGGACCTCACAACTTCAGTGCCTGTCACTCTCAAACCAGCTTACACAATGTGTCTGTGTCTTTAGTTCAGGATCTTTAGAGAGAATCTTGTCCATAACCGGCCAATCAGGAGCATACTCTGGGATTAAGGGTCAGAGCTGACTTTGAGAAGGGCAATAAGTAATAAGTGCATTGCAAGCTTTCTTTTGGTTGGCTTGCAAAATAGGATTAAGTGAATATTTGTAATCCCTTTTCATTTTGGTTATTTCTTAGGTAACAGAGGGATTATATTCCTAAATCAACTATAATGAATTTTTTGTATGTCAGAAACTACAAATATGACATCAGCCTAATTTTACATGTGAAGTAAATGCCATGTACACTATTTAGGATATTTATCAAATAACTTCATGGCAAACATTATCATCGTTTCTTCATATTTTAATAACAAAATGTATATTATATTAAGTTGTAAATAAAGTAACACAGATTATTATTTAATATGTTTAAAATATAATGTCATATACTTTACCTTTGTTGTGCCTGCATATGTAAAGGGTTGTAGCAATTTGATTCTGAGACCTCAGTATAAGTAATGGAAGCCATTACTTTATTTAATAACTTTGTCTATTGTAGAATTTCAGAGACATTTGAAGACTTTACATGGGTATTAATTACATAAAGTATGCAAAGATCAACATTTTTAACCAAGATAGAACACACAAAAAAGCTGTATACTACATTTCTGTGTACAAAGCAGTTATGTGTTAAGCCCAAAGGGTATAATGTCAGTACATTAGGGTTGGTTTAAGAACATGTGTTATTTTATACCTTTAATTATGAAGTATCAAAATAGTTAATCTGACTTTTAAAAATTGTTTTATTTTATTTTTCCAGATCCAATCCCTCTGTGGAACTTCTAAACATCTTCTGTTAGTGGAAACATTGTTTTCTACACAATGAAGTCAACATCTTAATTTAAACCAGCATTCATGTGGTTCTGATTCATCTGCTATGGTTCATGAAGCTTGAGATCTAAGGCGTACAGGGTCTTTTGCGATGACAATATGACTAATAGTAAAGGAAGATCTATTACTAACAGAACAAGTGGTGGTCCAAGTAGTGGAGGAGGTTTTGTAGACTGGACTTTAAGTTTAAATACAATTCAATCTGATAAGTTTTTAAACTTACTGTTGAGTATGGTTCCGGTAATTTACCAGAAAAACCAGGAAGACAGGCACAAAAAAGGAAACAGCATTTGGCAAGATGGGTTATCAACTGCAGCACAAACTTTTAGTAATAGATCTGAACAACACATGGAATATCACAGTTTCTCAGAGCCATCTTTTCATGGCAACAGTGGGCACACGCCATCAAGCTGTAGCCAAAAGTATGAGGACTACACCAACTACAATTATCGTGATGGAAGGGAGGCTTCAGAAACTACGGCCATGTTACAAGATGAAGATGTATCTAGAGATGGTGATGAAGATGTCATTGTGGAAGCAAACCAGAAATTACCAAAGGAGTCCAGTGGTGTCATGGCACTGCAAATACTTGTGCCATTTTTGTTAGCTGGCTTTGGAACAGTCTCAGCTGGCATGGTTTTGGATATAGTCCAGGTGAGTTTTCATCTTTGTTTAACTTCACTGTCTTTGTTGTTTAAAGTGCTTTGTGTTGGTTGCTAATCTCAAACATTATATTTAGATTTAATTTATCCCTTAGTTAAAATGAACTGATGCTGACTTTGGTGAAGAATCTGCTATTTCTGTTTTTTTGTTTGTTTTCCTTTAGAAGTTCTAAGAGAATTGTCTCATTCTGACCATAAAGTAACTTTTCATAAAATATTAAATAGTAAAGTAATCCCAAATTGGGTAAATCAGCTAAATGAATAACTCAATAAATGTTATATTTAAATACATCCTTATTTTAAAAATAAAAATTAATATATGCTCATTAAAATGAATTCAGACAATGCAGAGGATTAAATAAAAGATAAGTCTTTCCTATTCCTCATCTCCAAACCAAAACTCTCTTCACCTCCAGAGGTTACCATTGTTAAGAGTTTGCTGTATATACTTGCAGACTTTTTTCTATGCTTATATACATGCATATGTGCAGAGTCTTTTTTCAAAAATAAAAATGAAATGCTAGGGCTTCCCTGGTGGCGCAGTGGTTGAGAGTCCGCCTGCCTGATGCAGGGGACACCGGTTCGTGTCCCGGTCTGGGAAGATCCCACATGCCGCGGAGCAGCTGGGCCCGTGAGCCATGGCCGCTGAGCCTGCGCATCAGGAGCCTGTGCTCCGCAACGGGAGAGGCCGCAATAGTGAGAGGCCCATGTACCACAAAAAAAAAAAAAAAAAAAGAAAAAAGAAAAAAATGCTATATATATTTTTCTGCAGTTTATTTGCATTGCTTATTAATGTATCTTGGACATCTTTCCAAATTAGTAACAAAGATATTCAGCATTTTAAAAAGAGTGCTTGATATTTCCATTGTATATATATACCAAAATTTACTTATTCATTCTCCCAGGCTGGTGCTATAACAAATATCCTTATAAATTTATCTATACACTCATACTAATTTTTTCATAGGATAGATTTTAAAAATGGGATTGCTGGGTATTAGGGCAGCTAATTAGGGCAGCTGTGTTTAAAATTTTATAGGTATTGTCAAATTGCCTTTCAAAAAGTTTGTACCAATTTGTAGTCCTGCCATCAGTATATAAGTACTTTTATCTATCCATACCCTTATCAACATTGGATATTCTTGATCTTTTTCATTTTTGCCAATTGATAGGAAAATGTTATCATATTTTAATTAACATTCTTTAATTATTATTAATGCCTTAGGATCTTTTCATGTGTTTAATGGCCATTCTTACCTTTTCTATGAATATTTCTTATATACTGTTTTGTATCTTTTATCCATTTAAAAAATGGGTACATTACTTATTGACTTGTAGGAGTTCTTAATGTAGTATTATATAAAATTACAAAATTACCTATTATATAATTACCTTTCTAAAGCAGTAGATTGTTAAAAGGTGGCATTCTGTTACTATCAGTTTTCATTCATCAGTCAGAGAAAGCTTGGCTCTGGAAAAGGGTTAGAAACATTATCCTCATGTGCCTTTGTCTTTCATTGTTTGCTCCCTAAAAGAAACCTCAGGTTATCTGTGACTCTAAGACACTTTTAAACAGATAACATTTTTATCTAAATGGAAAACGTACATAAATAGAAACATAATTTTTCCACCATCAGATGGAGAAAAGATATGAAAAGATATACTGTGTTAAGTATATTGAATTTTTGAATAGACTGTAATACTCTAGGGAGACCAAACCTATCTGTCCACTTGAAATATAATTGTTTCAAATTATTACCATAGTATCATAGCTGCTAAAATGAATATGCTGTTTTGGGTTGACTTTTTTTTCTTCATATACCAGTTATTCTGAAGAAACACTCAACATTTAGCTATAGGATGATAACATCTATAGGAAAAATATGTTAGAGTATAGACTGTTAAGCAGAATATTTACGTAGTTCATTATGTACCTTCCTCTGGTGCATGTTCACTTATTTCTTGATGCTATTTGAGAGAAGAGCACATGTGTAATTGGGAAAAGTTCCTTTTATGATTTTATGAACTTTAATACTGCTAGCCCTAAGGACTTTATAGTGTTAAACTTCAGTGTTAAAAGTCATAAAGACATAATGTAAATGTTTTGAAAGATTTCATTTGAATGAGGTTTTTAAAACTTTTAAATTGTGAAATTTAAAACATACAGGGTGAAAACAAACAGCTCAGTGAAAACAAAAACATACAGCTCAGTGAATTTTCATGACACAAACAACCAGATAACCATCACCTGGGTCAAGAAATAGACTCTTACCTATACTTCATTAGTCTTCATTAGTGCTCCCTTCCAATAGCTTCCTTTTTTTCTCCATCACCAAAGATAATCAATAGTCTGGTTTTTTTAAATAATCTGATTTTTATAAGAACTTTTTTGTCTTTATAAACATGTATTATTAAGCACCACTGCTTGGTTTTACTTAATTCTTTTCAAAAATTATCCAGTGGAAGTATAGAGTATATATTCTTTTATGTTTGGGTTTTTTTGGTCAACATTACGTAAGTTTTAGGAAACTGTTGTTCATTTATTTTTATTGCTGTGTTGTAATCCAGTGTATAAATACATCACAATTTATCCATTCTACTATTTTTTTTAAAATCCATTCTACTATTTTTTAATCCATTCTACTGTTGATGGACATTGGGCCTAATGGTGTTTCCAGGCTCTTGCTGTACATGTGCATGCATTTCTCTTGGGTATATATGTAGAAATGGAATCTCTAGGTCTTAGAATATGCAGATATTTAAATGTAGCATTTGTCAAATGGTTTTCCAAAGTGGCTGTACCAATTTACAGACTAATATAGCAGTATATGAGAGGTCTAGTGCTCTATATTATTATTTATACAAGGTATTAGAAGTCTTTTTAATTTTAGAAATTCTGGCATATGTGGGGTGGCATCTCATGGAGGTTTTAATTGGGATATTCCTGATGACTAATGATGTTTACTGACCATTTGGATATCATTGGTGAAGTTTCTTTGCCCATTTTCTTATTTGATTGTTTATCTTTGTCTTATTGATTTATAGGAGTTATTTGCATATTCTGGATATAAGCCTTTTAGTTATATGTATCACAAAATTTTTTCCCCTCTGTGGCCTGCTTTTTTACTCTCTCAGTTATGTGTTTGGATGAGCAGAAGTTCTTAATTTTTATACAGTCCCTTTTTCCCTACTTTTCTATGGTCTGTGCTTTTTGTCTCCTGTTTAAGAAATCTTTCCATACCCTGTGAATTAAGATATTCTCTAATAATAGCTCCTTGAAGCTTTGTTTTGCCTTTTACATTTAGATCATTCCCTACCGGGAGTCGGTTTTTGTACAGAGTGTGAGTTAGAGGTTATATTTTTTCCTTTTCACATGGATTTCCAATTGTCTCTGCACTGTTATATAACCAAAATATTTGTTATAAATATAAATATTTGGCCATTTGTGTGTAGGTCAACTTCTGGGCTCTCAATTCTGTTCCTTTGGTGTATTTATGTCTCTTGTCGTGAATGCCACACCATCATCATTACTCTAGTTTATAAATCTTGATATCTAGTAGAGAACGTTCTCTCTTTATTCTTCCTGAAGAGCGCTTTGGTTATTCTTTTCCCTTTGCATTTCTATGTATATTTTAGTATAAAAGCTTGTCAGTTTTCAAAAAAAGTAGTAGCGATTGTGATTCAGATATAATAAGGGGGAGAATTGACTATACATTGTTTAGTCTTCCAACACAGGTACATGGAATAATAGCCTCAATTTATTTAGGTCATCTTTAATTCCCCTCATTGATGTTTTACAGTTTCTGAACACAGGTCTTTTACATTTTTAGTTGGGTTTGTTCTAGTTATTTTGCTTCATATATCCCAGACTCAGAGCTAAAGAAGCCGGCAACCAAGAAATGCCAACAAGGGCAGACAAAACAAAACAAAACCAACAAAAGTCTGCTCTTTGTAGCTGAAGGACTAGGAAAGGGACACCCTAGCAAGACTAAACAGTTTTAGACAATAACTGTTCTACTCTAGCCAAACACTACAGAAAAAACCGTGGCCTCACCCACATCCACATCAGCAAAGGCCCAGCAGGGAGCCTGGAGGGCATTCTGCTAAGTGAAATAAGCCAGACAGAGAAAGACAAATATTGCATTGTATCACTTACATGTGGAATCTTAAAAAAAAAAAAGTCAAACTCATAAAAACAGAGTAGAATGGTGGTTGCCAGGGCCTGAGGGGGTGAGGGAAATGGGGAGAAGTTGGTGAAAGGGTACAAACTTTCAGTTACAAGGTAAGTATGCTCTGAGAATCTAATGTACGGCATGGTGACTGTAGTTGATAATACTGTATTGTATACTCGATATTTGCTAAGAGAGTAAATCTTAAGTATTCTCACCAAAAAAAAAAAAAAAAAAAGTAACTCTGTGAGGTGATAGATATGTTAATTAACTTGTTGGTGGAATTCCTTTCATAATATATATGTATATCAGGTCATCATACTGTACCCTTAAAATATATTACAATTCTATTTTTAAATTATACCTCAGTAAAGCTTAGAAAAAATGAGCAAAATATACTGAAAGCAAGCAGAAGAAAGGAAATAATAAATATAAAAGCAAAAATCAATGAAACTGAAAGCAGGAAAACAGTAGAAAAAAGTCAGTGGAACTAACTTCTGGTTCTTTGAAAAGATCAATAAATCTGACAATTTGTAGCAAGACTGACAATGAAAAATAAAAGAGAGAAGACATAAATTACCAAGATCAGAATGAAATAGGGGATATCACTACAGATCCTGTAGACATCAAAAGGATAGTAAAGAAGTACTACAAACAACTCTGCACATGTAAATTTTACAACTTAAAGTGGGCCACTTCCTCAAAAAACACAATTACCACAATCCACCCGAAATGAAGTGGATAATTTGAATAGCTCTATACTTATTAAGGAAATTGAATTCATAATTTTAAAAACTCCCGAAAAAGAAATCTTCAGACACAGATAGTTTCACCTGAAAATTCTACCAAATGTTTAAAGCAGAGTTAATGCTAATTCTACACAAGCTTTTCTGGAAAACAGAAGAGGAGGGAACACTTAGTAATTCATTTTAAGAAGCTGGTATTACCCAGATACCAAACCAAAGACACTGCAAAAAACAAACCAAAAAAACTACAGACCATACTTCTTCTGAATATAGACCAAAAAAATCATTAACAAACATTGGCAAATAGAATTTAGCAACGTATAAAATGAATTATACACCATGAAAAATGAGGTTTATTCCAGGGATGCAAGTCTTGTTCACTATTTGAAAATCAATATAATTCACCATATTAACAGGCTAAAGAAAAAAATCACATGACCACATCAAAGGATACAGAAAAAGCATTTGACAAAATTCAACACCCATTCATGATTTAAAAAAGTCAATTAATAGGAATAGAGTGGAACTTCCTCAACATTATACTTAATTTAATGATGAAATACCAAATGTGGTTTTCCCCTAAGATCAGGTTCAAGGCAAGGATGTCCACACTCATTACCTTTATTCAACATAGTGCAATAAGTCAAGAAAAGGAAATAACAGACATACAGATTGGAAAGGATGAAATAAAACTGTTCCTATTTGCAGATGACATGATTGTCTACTTAGAAAATCCCAAGGAATCTACCAAAACAAAAACAAAAACAAAAAACAACTCCAAGAACTGATAAATGAGTTCAGCAAGGCCCAGGATACACAATACATACAAAAAATAAATTTTATTTCTAGCAATGAGTATGTGGACATTGAAATTAAAAATACAATAACATTTACTCAAAAAACAAACACCTAGATGTAAATCTTAGAAAACACATACAGGATTTTTATGCTGAAAGCTACAAAACACTGATGAAAGTAATCAAGGAAGATCTAAATAAATGGAGAGACTTGCCATATTCATGGCTTAGAAGACTCAACGTAATAAAGATGTCAGTTCTCCCCAAACTGATATACATGTTTAACAGAACTTTAAAAATCTCCACAAGATTTTTTAATAGAATAAATAATATTAATATGTATATGCAAAGGGAAAGAAAATAGAATTTTCTTTTTAAAAATCAAAACAAAGTGGGAAGGATCAGTCTGCTTGATTCCAAGCTTATTAAAATGACCACAGTAATCAAGACTGTGGTATTTGGTGGAGGGATAGACACGCTTAAACTTGACACCAAAAGCGTGATCCATAAAATGAAAAATGGATAAATTGGACTTTTATCAAATAAAAATTTTGTTGTGTGAATGTCCTTGTTGTAAGGATGAAAAGCCAAGTTATAGAGAGAAAGAAATTATTTGCAAACCACACATCTGGCAAAAGTCTAGAATAAATAACTCTCAAAAACTCAACATTTTAACAAAAACAGCCCAGTTAGAAAATAGGCCAAAAAAAAAAAAAAAAAAAGCATAGAGACGTTTCACAGAAGAATATGTACAGATGGCAAATAAACTTGAAAAGATATTTAGTATCTTTAGCCATTAGAGGAACGCAAATGAAAACCACAATGAAATACCACTGTGTACCTATCAGAATGATTGTAATAAAAAATAGTGGTAGTATCAAATGCTACTGAGCATGTAGAGAAATGGTATCACTCATATATTGCTGTTGGGAATTTAAAATGACAGAGCCGCTCTGGAAAACACTTTCACAGTTTCTTTAAAAAAAATAAAACAACCTAAACATTAACTATCATACAACCTAGGTATTGCATTCCTGGGCATTTATTCCAGAGAATGAAGACTTATGCTAACACAACTCCTATACGTGAATGTTTACAGCAGCCTTATTCATAATAGCCCAGAACTTGGATACACCCCAGAAGTCCTTCAAAAGTCAAATGGTTTAACAAACTCTGGTAAATCCATATGATGGAATGCTACTCAGCAACAAAAAGGAATGAACTGTTGACACATGCAACAATCTAGATGAATCTCCAGAGAATTATGCTGAGTGAAAAAAGCAAATCTCAAAAGGTTATACATATTATATTCATTTATAAAACTTCTTGAATCAACATTTTATGGAAATGGAGAACAGATTCGCAGTTGCCAGGGATTAAGAAGGGGCTGGGAGTGGAGAAAAGTAGACGTGGCTATAAAAGGGCAACAGGAGGAATCCTTGTGGTGATGGAAATGTTCTGTATCTTGAGTATATCAATATCAATATCCTGGTTGTGAGATTGTCCTAGAGTTTTGCGAGATATTAGCATTGGGGGAAACTGGATAAAGGATACATGGGATCTCTCTATTATTTTTAATAACCACAAGTGAATGTATAATTATTTCAAAAAGTTTAATGAAAAACATTATGTATCTGGTAAAGCATATTTAAGCTGTATGAAACAATATATAATGGAGAAAGAAGTCTCCTTTTTTTTAAAACATCTTTACTGGAGTATAATTGCTTTACAATGGTGTGTTAGTTTCTGCTTTATAACAAAGTGAATCAGTTATACATATACATATGTTCCCATATCTCTTCCCTCTTGCATCTCCCTCCTTCCCACTCTCCCTATCCCACCCCTCTAGGTGGTCACAAAGAACTGAGCTGATCTCCCTGTGCTATGTGGCTGCTTCCCACTACCTATCTATTTTACGTTTGGTAGTGTATATATACCCATGCCACTCTCTCACTTTGTCACAGCTTACCCTTCCCCCTCCCCATGTCCTCAAGTCCATTCTCTAGTAGGTCTGTGTCTTTATTCCCGTCCTGCCCCTAGGTTCTTCATGACCTTTTTTTTTTTTCTTAGAGTCGATATATATGTGTTAGCATACGGTATTTGTTTTTCTCTTTCTGACTGACTTCACTGTGTATGACAGACTCTAGGTCCATCCACCTCACTACAAATAACTCAATTTCGTTTCTTTTTATGGCTGAGTAATATTCCATTGTATATATGTGCCACATCTTCTTTATCCATTCATCTGCTGATGGACACTTACGTTGCTTCCATGTCCTGGCTACTGTAAATAGAGCTGCAATGAACATTTTGGTACATGACTCTTTTTGAATAATGGTTTTCTCAGGGTATATGCCCAGTAGTGGGATTGCTGTGTCGTATGGTAGTTCTATTTTTAGTTTTTTAGGGAACCTCCATACAGTTCTCCATAGTGGCTGTATCAATTTACATTCCCACCAACACTGCAAGAGGGTTCCCTTTTCTCCCCACCCTCTCCAGCATTTATTGTTTGTTGATTTTTTGATGATGGCCATTCTGACCGGTGTGAGATGATATCTCATTGTAGTTTTGATTTGCATTTTTCTAATGGATAGTGATGTTGAGCATCCTTTCATGTGTTTGTTGGCAATCTGTATATCTTCTTTGGAGAAATGTCTATTTAGGTCTTCTGCCCATTTTTGGATTGGGTTGTTTGTTTTTTTGATATTGAACTGCATGAGCTGCTTGTAAATTTTGGAGATTAATCCATTGTCAGTTGCTTCATTTGCAAATATCTTCTCCCATTCTGAGGGTTGTCTTTGGTCTTGTTTATGGTTTCCTTTGCTGTGCAAAAGCTTTTAAGTTTCATTAGGTCCCATTTGTTTATTTTTGTTTTTATTTCCATTTCTCTGGGAGGTGGATCAAAAGGATCTTGCTATGATTTATGTCATGGAGTGTTCTGCCTATGTTTCCGTCTAAGAGTTTGATAGTGTCTGGCCTTACATTTAGGTCTTTAATCATTTTGAGTTTATTTTTGTGTATGGTGTCAGGAAGTGTTCTAATTTCATACTTTTACATGTAGCTGTCCAGTTTTCCCAGCACCACTTATTGAAGAGGCTGTCTTTTCTCCATTGTGTATTCTTGCCTCCTTTATCAAATATAAGGTGACCATATGTGCGTGGGTTTATCTCTGGGCTTTCTATCCTGTTCCATTGATCTATATTTCTGTGTTTGTGCCAGTACCACACTGTCTTGATTACTGTAGCTTTGTAGTATAGTCTGAAGTCAGGGAGCCTGATTCCTCCAGCTCCGTTTTTCTTTCTCAAGATTGCTTTGGCTATTCGGGGTCTTTTGCATTTCCATACAAATTGTGAAATTTTTTGTTCTAGTTCTGTGAAAAATGCCAGTGGTAGTTTGATAGGGATTGCATTGAATCTGTAGATTGCTTTGGGCAGTATAGTCATTTTCACATTGTTGATTCTTCCAATCCAAGAACATGGTATATCTCTCCATCTATTTGTATCATCTTTAGTTTCTTTCATCAGTGTCTTATAATTTTCTGCATACAGGTCTTTTGTCTCCTTAGGTAGGTTTATTCCTAGATATTTTATTCTTTCTGTTGCAGTGGTAAATGGGAGTGTTTCCTTAATTTCACTTTTAGATTTTTCATCATTAGTGTATAGGAATGCTAGAGATTTCTGTGCATTAATTTTGTATCCTGCTGCTTTACCAAATTCATTGATTAGCTCTAGTAGTTTTCTGGTAGCATCTTTAGGATTCTCCATGTATAGTATCATGTCATCTGCAAACAGTGACAGCATTACTCTTCTTTTCCGATTTGGTCCTTTTATTTCTTTTTCTACTCTGATTGCTGTGGGTAAAACTTCCAAAACTATGTTGAATAATAGTGGTGAGAATGGGCACCCTTGTGTTGTTCCTGATCTCAGTGGAAATGGTTTCAGTTTTTCACCATTGAGGACGATGTTGGCTGTGGGTTTGTCATATATGGCCTTTATTATGTTGAGGAAAGTTCCCTCTATGCCTACTTTCTGCAGGGTTTTTATCATAAATGGGTGTTGAATTTTTTCAGAAGCTTTCTCTGCATCGATTGAGATGATCATATGGTTTTTCTCGTTCAATTTGTTAATATGGTGTATCATATTGATTGATTTGCATATATTGAAGAATCCTTGCATTCCTGGGATAAACCCCACTTGATCATGGTGTCTGATTCTTTTAATGTGCTGTTGGATTCTGTTTGCTAGTATTTTGTTGAGGATTTTTGCATCTATGTTCATCAGTGAGATTGGCCTGTAGTTTTCTCTCTTTGTGACATCTTTGTCTGGTTTTGGTATCAGGGTGATGGTGGCCTCATCGAATGAGTTTGGGAGTGTTCCGCCCTCTGCTATATTTTGGAAGAGTTTGAGAAGGGTGGGTGTTAGCCCTTCTCTAAATGTTTGATAGAATTCACCTGTGAAGCCATCTGGTCCTGGGCTTTTGTTTTTTGGAAGATTTTTAATCAGGTTCAATTTCAGTTCTTGTGATGGGTCTGTTTATATTTTCTATTTCTTCCTGGTTCAGTCTCCGAAGGTTGTGCATTTCTAAGAATTTGTCCATTTCTTCCAGGTTGTCTATTTTATTGGCATAGAGTTGCTTGTAGTAATCTCTCATGATCCTTTGTATTTCTGCAGTGTCAGTTGTTACTTCTCCTTTTTCATTTCTAATTCTATTGATTTGAGTCTTCTCCCTTTTTTTCTTGATGAGTCTGGCTAATGGTTTATCAATTTTGTTTATCTTCTCAAAGAACCAGCTTTTAGTTTTATTGATCTTTGCCATCATTTCCTTCATTTCTTTTCCCTTTATTTCTGATCTGATCTTTATGATTTCCTTCCTTCTGCTAACTTTGGGCTTTTTTTTTTTCTTCTTTCTCTAATTGCTTACGTGTAAGTTTAGGTTGTTTATTTGAGATATTTCTTGTTTCTTAAGGTAGGATTGTATTGCTGTAAACTTCCCTCTTAGAACTGCTTTTGCTGCATCCCATAGGTTTTGGGTCATCGTGTTTTCATTGTCATTTGTTTCTAGGTATTTTTTGATTTCCTCTTTGATTTCTTCAGTGATCTCTTGGTTATTAAGTAGTGTATTGTTTAGCCTCCATGTGCTTGTATTTTTTACAGATTTTTTCCTGTAACTGATATCTAGTCTCATAGCGTTGTGGTCGGAAAAGACACTTGATACAATTTCAATTTTCTTAAATTTACCAAGGATTGATTTGTGTCCCAAGATATGATCTATCCTGGAGAATGTTTCATGAGCACTTGAGAAGAATGTGTATTCTGTTGTTTTTGGATGGAATGTCCTATAAATATCCATTAAGTCCATCTTGTTTAATGTATCATTTGAAGCTTGTGTTTCCTTATTTATTTTCATTTTGGATGATCTGTCCATTGGTGAAAGTGGGGTGTAAAGTCCCCTACCATGGTTGTGTTACTGTCGATTTTCCCTTTTATGGCTGTTAGCATTTGCCTTATGTACTGAGGTGCTCCTATGTTGGGTGCATAAATATTTACAATTATTATATTTTCTTCTTGGATTGATTCCTTGATCATTATGTAGTGTCCTTCTTTGTCTCTTGTAATAGCCTTTATTTTAAAGCCTATTTTCTCTGATATGAGAATTGCTACTCCAGCTTTCTTTTGATTTCCATTTGTGTGGAATATCTTTTTCCATCCCTTCACTTTCAGTCTGAATGTGTCCCTAGGTCTGAAGTGGGTCTCTTGTAGACCCATATATATGGGTCGTGTTTTTGTGTCCATTCAGCCAGTCTCTGTCTTTTGGTTGGAGCATTTAATCCATTTACATTTAAGGTAATCATCGATATGTATGTTCCATTTACCATTTTCTTAATTGTTTGGGGTTTGTTATTGTAGGTCTTTTCCTTGTCTTGTGTTTCCTGGCTAGAGAAGTTCCTGTAGCATTTGTTGTAAAGCTGGTTTGGTAGTGCTGAATTCTCTTAGATTTTGCTTGTCTGTAAAGGTTTTAATTTCTCCGTCAAATCTGAATGAGATCCTTGTTGGGTAGAGTAATCTCGTTTGCAGGTTTTTCCCTTTCATCACTTTAAATATGTCCTGCCACTCCCTGCTGGCTTGCAGAGTTTCTGCTGAAAGATCAGCTGTTAACCTTTTGGGGATTTCCTTGTATGTTATTTGTTGCTTTTCCCTTGCTGCTTTTAATATGTTTTCTTTGTATTTAATTTTTGTTAGTTTGATTAATATGTGTCTTGGCGTGTTTCTCCTTGGATTTATCTTGTATGGGACTCTCTGTGCTTCCTGGACTTGATTGACTATTTCCTTTCCCATATTATGGAAGTTTTCAACTATAATCTCTTCAAATATTTTCTCAGTCCCTTTCTTTTTCTCTTCTTCTTCTGGGACCCCTATAATTCGAATGTTGGTGCATTTAATGTTGTCCCAGAGGTCTCTGAGACTGTCCTCAATTCTTTTCATTCTTTTTTCTTTATCCTGCTCTGCAGTAGTTATACCCACTATTTTATTTTCCAGCTCATTTATCCGTTCTTCTGCCTCAGTTATTGTGCTATTGATTCCTTCCAGAGAATTTTTATTTTTATTTTTTTGCAGTACACGGGCCTCTCACTGTCGCAGCCTCTCCCGTTGTGGAGCGCAGGCTCCAGACGCGCAGGCTCAGAGGCCATGGCTCACGGGACCAGCTGCTCTGCGGCATATGGCATCCTCCTAGACCGGGGCACGAACCCGTGTCCCCTGCATTGGCAGGCGGACTCTCAACCACTGTGCTGCCAGGGAACCCCCAGAGAATTTTTAATTTCATTCATTGTATTGCTCGTCATTGTTTGTTTGCTCTTTAGTTCTTCTAGGTCCTTGTTAAACGTTTCTTGTATTTTCTCCATTCTATTTCCAAGATTTTGGATCATCTTTACTATCATTACTCTGAATTCTTTTTCAGATAGACTGCCTATTTCCTCTTCATTTGTTTGGTCTGGTGGGTTTTTACTTTGCTCCTTCATCTGCTGTGTTTCTGTCTTCTCATTTTGCTTTACTTACTACATTTGGGGTCTCGTTTTTGCAGGCTGCAGGTTAATAGTTCCCATTGTTTTTGGTGTCTGCCCCCAGTGGCTGAGGTTGGTTAGGTGGGTTGTGTAGGCTTCCTGGTGGAGGGGACTGGTGCCTATGTTCTGGAGGATGAGGCTGGATCTTGTCTTTCTGGTGGGCAGGTCTATGTCCGGTGGTATGTTTTGGGGTGTTTGTGACCTTATTATGATTTTAGGCAGCCTCTCTGCTAATGGTTGGGGTTGTGTTCCTGTCTTGCTAGTTGTTTGGCATAGGGTGTCCAGCATTGTAGCTTGCTGGTCGTTGAGTGGAGCTGGGTTAGCGTTGAGATGGAGATCTCTGGGAGAGCTTTTGCCATTTGATATTATGCGGAGCTGGGAGGTCTCTGGTGGACAAATGTCCTGAACTCGGCTCTCCCACCTCAGAGGCACAGGCCTGACACCCGGCCAGAGCACCAAGACCCTGTCAGCCACACGGCTCAGAAGAAAAGGGAGAAAGAAAGAAAGAAGGAAGGAAAGAAAGAAAGAAAGAAAGAAAGAAAGAGCAAGAGAGAGAGATGGGGGCGGGGAAGGAAGGAAGGAAGAAAGAAAAAATAAAGTTATTAACATAAAAAAATTATTAAAGATAAAAAAATAAAAAGTAATTACAAAAGAAAAGAAAAAGGAAAGAAAGAACAACCAAACCAAAGAACAAATCCACCAATGATAACAACTGCTAAAAACTATACTAAAGAAACAAACAAACAAACAAAAACGGACAGACAGAACCCAGGAAAAATGGTAAAAGCAAAGCTATACAGAAAAATCACACAAAGAAGCATACACATACACACTCACAAAAGGAGAAAAAGGAAAAAAAAAAAATGTATATCGTTGCTCCCAAAGTCCACCGCCTCAACTTTGGGATGATTCGTTGTCTGTTCGGGTATTCCACAGATGGAGGGTACATCACGTTGATTGTGGAGATTTAATCCGCTGCTCCTGAGGCTGCTGGGAGAGATTTCCCTTTCTTTTTGTTTGCACAGCTCCCGGGGTTCAGCTTTGGATTTGGCCTTGCCTTTGCGTGTAGGTCGCCTGAGGGCCTCTGTTCTTCACTCAGACAGGACGGGGTTAAAGGAGCAGCTGATTCAGGGGCTCTGGCTCACTCAGGTGGGTGGGACGGAGGGGTACAGAGTGCCCCACAGCAAGCCTGTGGAGGTAGAGGCCGGCCTGACGTTGCACCAGCCTGAGGTGCTCCGTGCGCTCTCCCAGGGAAGTTGTCCCTGGATCATGAGACCCTGGCAGTGGCGGGCTGCACAGGCTCCCGGGAGGGTAGGTGTGGAGAGTGACCTGTGCTTGCACACAGGATTCTTGGTGGCTGCAGCAGCAGCCTTAGCGTCCCATGCCCATCTGTGGTGTCTGCGCTGATAGCCGCACCTCACGCCCGTCTCTGGAGCTCGTTTAGGTGGCGAGTGGTGAATCCCTTCTCCTCACGCACCCCGAAACAATGGTCTCTTGCCTCTTAGGCAGGTCCAGACTTTTTCCCGGACTCCCTTCCAGCTAGCTGTGGCGCACTAGCCCCCTTCAGGCTGTGTTCACGCAGCCAACCCCAGTCCTCTCCCTGGGATCCGACCTCCGAAGCCCGAGCCTCAGCTCCCAGGCCCCGCCCGCCCCGGCGGGTGAGCAGACAAGCCTCTTGGGCTGCTGAGTGCCGGTCGGCACCGATCCTCTGTGTGGGAATCTCTCCGCTTTGCCCTCCGCACCCCTGTTGCTGCGCTCTCCTCCGCGGCTCTGAAACTCCCCCCTCCGCCAACCGCAGTCTCTGCCAGAGAAGGGGCTTCCTAGTGTGTGGAAACCTTTCCTCCTTCACAGCTCCCGCTCCGAGGTGTAAGTCCCGTCCCTATTCTTTGTCTCTGTTTTTCCTTTTTTCTTTTGCCCTACCCAGGTACGTGGGGGAGTTTCTTGCCTTTTGGTAGGTCTGAGGTCTTCTGCCAGTGTTCAGTAGGTGTTCTATAGGAGCTGTTCCACATGTAGATGTATTTCTGATGTATTTTTGGAAAGAAGGTTTATCTCCGCGTCTTACTCTTCCACCATGTTGAAGCTACCAGAAGTCTCCTTTTCTTTGTGCCCTTCCCCTATTCCCTTCTTTAGAATTTACTGGTATTATTTTTTTCTGTCTCCTTCCACTGACATTAAATGCATGTACATTCATATATATATATATATGCTAATATATATATATGTGTGTGTGTGTATATTCACTAAAAAACACAAGCAAAAAACATCCTGTAATGCTGCTCTTCACTCTGCTCCTAATTTATCTTGGAGCTTCCTTATAGATACACACAGATTTACCAAATTCTTTTCTGGAGAGCTCTATTGTTATGTTCTATTGCAAAGATGTATCATTGTTTTTCTACCAAGTGACCTAATGAAGGAGATTTAAAGTACCTCAAATCTTTTGTGATTATGAACAGTGATGAAGTTGACTCATTATATGTATGTGTTTGAACTCACGTTCAACTTTATTTGTAGGGTAAATTCCTTGACGTAGAGTTTTGAGTTGAAAATTATGTGCATTTTACATTTGATAGATATTGCTGAATTCCCTCAAAGAAGTTAAACCTTTACATTCTCACCAATAGTGTAATGGAGTGCTTATTTCCTTATACTCTTACCGACAGAGTATTATCCAACTTTTTGAACTTTACTAATCTCACAGAAGAAAATTGATCACCTTTTAATTTGTATTTTTAAAATTATGAGTGAGGTTGGTCCCTGGGTCGTATGTCTAAAAGTGAATGGGTTTAGTTTTTTAAAACTAAGTTAAAATGAGAAACAAATCTTCTCCAGCTCTGGGATATATAAGTTTTTAAAAAGTTACATAAGCTTCTTTTACCAATTAGTTATTTTTAAACTTTTTCTGTTTATTTTTAAGTTAGGACTCTATGGATGTATTCCTCAACTTGTTTATTCTTTTTTTTAATTTTAATTTTATTTATTTTTCTTTTTTTTTAAGTTTCATTTTTGTTTGTCCTTTTGGACATTAATAGATTCTTAGGTTTCGAGTATAGGACATATGTAAGCAATCTGACATTATGTTTGAGGTATGGGTGCTTACCTAAGATTCTGGGTATTGACAGACATCTAAAATTAGGTAAGATTAGAAGTTGATTTCCTTTAGGGAGGATTCTTCGTGGAGAAGTTTAGCAGTGCATAATAACCTACATAGCCTCAGAGGACATGTCTGTATTGTGGCAAAATTTATAAGTAGGTGAAATTTATTTGGGGCACTGGCTGCCTCAGCATCCCCTTTCTGGACTTTTTTTTTTGTTTTTTTTTTTTTGGCATTACCTCTTCCTGACAGGAAAATTAACTGATAATATATCTTGGTGTTATAGCTAATAAACCCTCAATATTGTTATTTATTACTATGTACAGGCATGGTCCTGAGCACAACCGTATGAGGTAGGTACACTTACGACCCTATTTTAGATGAATAAAGTAAAGCATAGTTTTGCTCAAGTCATACAGTAAAAGTAGTATCAGAATTGCAACTCAGATAATCTGATTCCAGAGCCCTTTTCTTTGACTAACGTGCTGTACTGTTTCTCACTATTCTCGTATTTCCCAAGCTGTGTGTCTGGACACCCCAGGGTTGCTGTGGGATATGTTAAATTTTTGAGGGAAACACAGTGACATATCTTGGACACTCTACAGACCACTGACTCGAGGTGGTTCAACATAGCAGCATTAGATGACACTCCATCTGACATACCTCTGCAAAGCTACATTTTCAGCGGTGCTGGGAAAAAAAAGCAAGTGTCACGCAAAAATCAATACAGAACAAGAAATGAAGGTGGTAGTTTCCAAATTCCAAGGTTTGAGACGCTGTGCAGTGCCCAACAGATACACACATCCTGTTAGTAAGTACTTGTGGTTACATGACTTAAAAATATGATTTATTCTTTCAACTTATTTGTGTTACTTCTTCAGATGGCTACCAAATTGTTAGGAAATAAATACTTATTAAATGGTTTGGACCTAGCTACTTAGTAGGACTATTAGATATTTCTTTTGGCCTAGGGTTGTCATGAAAACATTTCTGAGATACTACACGTGCTGTGAGCTGAGAAAGTTTGAGAACTTCCGAAAGCCCACCTCTGCAGGTGTAGAGAGAAGAATGCAGAATTTATTGGGCATGAGGTTGGAAATCAATACATGATAGTTCTTACTGTTATATCAATGCTAAGGTGTAAGTGTTTTCATAGTAATTCTCACAGGAGCATTTGATTTGAATTGAACTTGGAAAGGGTGGTAGTAACCCAAAGGAATGCATCCCAACAGATCCAAAGTGGGATGGCAGTGACTGATAGAGAAATTTGGATATTCTGGTGTTTCTAAAATTGCGTAGGTAGGTGTCTTAATATTGTGACCTAGGTAATCCCAAATTATGTCTACTGTGATAAAAACAATACCTATCTCGTAAGTTTGTTGTGAAGATTAAATGATTAAGCCTAGAATAGTGCCTGGCACTAACAAGCAATCAGTGAATGTTGACTGTTGTTAATATTTATTATTATATTATCTGTTGCTATTCATCATCATCACCATCATCTCTGGAGGATGCATATTCCACTAGCACAGCAGAATTCTTACCTATCATAAAACATGGACAAAATTGTTTGTTAGTTTTTTGACATGTTAAGGAATCTGAGAGGCTACTGGACCCCGAGTGCTGTTTTTAGGTCCATCCTTAATTGACTTGAACCCTGGAGGGATTCTCTTGTAAAACTGTTAAACCAGGTTTTTACCAAAGACTGGTCTGATAAACATTTCCTAAAGCTTCTTTAGGGCCTAGTTCTGCACTTATTTGGAACAGCCTCTAGGGAAACTTTGGGGACCAATTGAAATTTTCTTTCATTTATCCGATGGATTTGTCTTACTTTTCTCACCTGTCTTGGTGTTAGTGACAAGACTGTACTCTTGATATTTTTTTGGCATAAATTAATATGCCTAGTCCCTAAAGTCTCCTTTGGGTCAATCACCTCTTAATAACACTTGTAAAATAGCATTTTGTGCTATTCAGCCATTTGTATGGTCTTTTCAGTTTATGAAGTACTTTATTATCTGTTGTTTTCTTTATTATGGTATTTCCTCATAGGCTAGACAGGGCAGGTAGTATCTTCATTTCATGGATGAAGAAACTGAGATCAGAATGGTACATAACTCATCCAGGATCACACAGCCAGGTTATGACAGATCCGTGCCTAGAATAAGAAATTTTCTTATTTCCAATTTAGTGCTCTTTTATGATCCTGTGCTCTGCAGCCCCTTGCCTCACACCCTAAAATGGGGAGCAGAACATGGGATGACTCAGAACTCCTGGGGTCAATTCTAGGTCCCATTTTTTGATCTTGGGAAAATCATTTTAACTTCTCTGAATGCTTATTTCTTCATTTGTGAAACGAGCTAATAATATTACTGTAATTTTCCTGTGGGTTGGTTGTAATTAGTGTTGGAAACAAGATTCAAATACAGGTTATCTGGTTCTTGAATCTGTTTTTTAAACCACTAGTTACACTGACTCTTGCCATCATAAAGAGATACAGTAGACTTTAAGAGTAACAGAGTTGTGTAGCAAGCTAGATGTACTATGAGATATAGTGAGTGTATCAGCTATTACTTCCAACTCTAACTGAATTTCTAAAGTAACTCAAGGTTTTAGAACTCTGGAGAATGGCTTAAGCTAAATGTTCACTGATTAAACGACCTGTGTAGTTATTCAAAATGTAGATGCAACATCGGAAAAAAGGCTGAGATTTTTAGAAATCTTTATTCTAAAGTGTTTTTTAAAGGGTGTCAGAAAATTCTATTTTTTTGTTTTCTTACAGCACTGGGAGGTGTTCAAAAAGGTAACAGAAGTTTTCATTTTAGTTCCTGCACTTCTTGGTCTCAAAGGGAACTTGGAAATGACATTGGCATCCAGATTATCCACCGCAGTAAGTTTTTTCCTATACATAAACATATACTGTTTTATCTATACATAAACATATACTGTTTCTCTCTATTGAGGAGAACTTGCATCAGGAAAGTAATTTTCTCCTCTGTCTACTGGTAAATTTCTGAACCTCAGGGCTATGCTAAGTAGTTATGCCTGTTAATCATGCCCTGAAAGCTCCTTGGGTTGTCTAATCTGGGGATTATAGGCTTTCCTTTATCCTGAGAAGAAGTAGCATTCTTGCCCCCTTTCATTCCAGGGAGTTCTGGCAATTATCATCAGTGCTTAAAACATGGGGCAAGTCAGATGTTGAGATCCTTTATGGTTCGATGGTTGGTAAATTGTTATTTAAACTTTTTGTGATTGTAAAAGTAATACATGTTTATTATACAAACTGCAGGAAAGGGAAAAAAGTATCAAGAAGAAAATTTAAAACTACCCCCAATTATTTACCTAGACATAATCACTATCAATATTTTGATATATATCCTTGTATACTTGGATATCTCTACCTATGCATAGGTATATCATAATGTAGATACATACTGTATATTCTTTTTTTTTTTTTTTTTTTTTTGCGGTATGCGGGCCTCTCACTGCTGTGGCCTCTCCCGTCGCGGGGCACAGGCTCTGGACGCGCAGGCCCAGCGGCCATGGCTCACGGGCCCAGCCGCTCCGCGGCATGTGGGATCCTCGCGGACCGGGGCACGAACCCGTGTCCCCTGCATCGGCAGGCGGACTCTCAACCACTGCGCCACCAGGGAAGCTCCATACTGTATATTCTAAAAGAACTGGAATTCTCTTTTATAATCTGTGATATCCATTTGTAGATACATCATGATCATCTTTCCATATCAATAAATGTAGACCTATCTCATTTTTATTGGCGGTGTGTTTTTCTGTTGTATAGTTCTACCACGGTTTAATCCATCATCTGTTATTGAATATATAGGTTCTTTTTAATGTTTTGCTGTTATAAACAATGTTGTAATGAATATTCTTATACATACAGTTTTACATTCTTTTCTTATTTCTTTTGGGCAAATTCTAGGATTGTAATTACTGTACAGGAAAAAAAAGTATACTTTTAAGGCTTTAGCCACATATTGCAGAATTGTCATCCATAAAGGTTAAACACTTTTGAAAATACTGCCACCAGCAGGGTTCTGAGATTTTTTAGTAGCCGAAAAGGACATTGTTTTCTCACTATAACATTCTTTGGGGGTTCACCATTGTGGAGCCAAGTTATCATTAAAACCATGTAGATAGTGAGGTTCACTTCAGTGAGCCATCAGCCCACGGAATGTTAGCCAAAAATTAACTAAGCCATCATTACTAATTGCAGTGCTGTTAGTATATGAAGTTTGTTTCTTCCCTTAAAGAAGGTACAACAAATGAATCTATGAACTAGGAAAAAACATTTGTGTATCTAAAGGTAACCAAGATGTGGAAGCTGAATGACCATGTTGTTGATGGGAGCCCTCTTTCACTCCTCTTCCCCTCTCCCCATTTTTCCCCAGGCAGCTGTGAGTTCCCTAAGGTTTCTTGAGTGAAGCAGATGCTTGGAAAGGAAATGCATTAAATAATGTTATATTAACATTATTATTGGCTTGCTCAGTTAAGAGAGAATGTTACATATGCCCTATGGAAATTTCTAAGCCCTTTCCTTACATATAAAAGGTCATACAGCCATACTCTGCCCAGGCAATAATGAAGTATTGGGTGTTAGTGAGCTCTCATAATGTGCCAGCACTGTGCTAACTGCTTAACAAGGATGTCTCTTAACAACCCTATGAGATAAACACTATTCCTGTTTTACAGAGGAGGAACTGAGGCTTTGAACAGTTGAGTGATGAAGGGTGAATCCTGAGAGCTATTTTATATTAGGTGGTTAGGGAAGACTTCTCTGAGAGGTGGTGTGTAAGCTGGAGCCTGAATAATAAAAGTGAGTCAGCCATATCAAAATCTTGGAAACGACCATTCCAGGTTACATTGTATCTGATCAGTGTAATGATGTCAGTGTAATAATGTCAAATGTTTATAAGCGTTCTGTACAGATTCACTTTCACAGTTGAGCCTGTGTAACTGTATGTCTGTGTAGTAAACAGAGGCCCATGTAACCGTATGTCTATGTAGCTTAAAATTAAACAACAAGCTTACAAATTAAAAAAAAATTCTAGGGACTTTCTTTTCCTGGTGGCGCAGTGGTTAGGAATCCACCTGTCAATGCAGGGGACACGGATTCAAGCCCTTGTCTGGAAGATCCCACATGCCGCAGAGAAACTAAGCCCATGCGCCACATCTACTGAGCCTGAGCTCTAGAGCCTGCAAGCCACGACTACTGAGCCCCCATGCCACAACTACTGAAGCCCGTGTACCTAGAGCCCATGCTCCATAACAAAGAGAAGCCACCGCAATGAGAAGCCCGTGCACTGCAACGAAGGGTAGCCCCCGCTCACCACAACTAGGGAGAAAGCCTGCACGCAGCAACAGAGACCCAATGCAGCCCAAAATAAATAAATTTTTTTTTTAATCTCTATCTTTCTGCCTTGGCAAATACAGTATATCCTTTGATGATCTGGAAGTCCAAGATCAAATTTAGAATTCTTGGACTTCTTGGGTTCTATTTTGGAACATAGTGATATGGAGAGAGCCAGCCCCTGGTCTGACACATGCCCCCTTCCTTCTCCACCCTTGGCCCTATGTCCTGTACTTTGAAAGACCTCACACATACACCTCACATTCATCCATACCCCCAACAAACAGTCAGCCCTTGAGCGCTCCTTGGCTTGGGCATGCACCAGTGGTGGCATGGTCTACCTTCAGGAAGATTGGCTTCAGGAAGAGGCCATTGGGCTCTAGGCCATTTAGTCAGGGAGCTTTATGATCCCAGGTATCTGGAGTGTGGCCTAGAAGAGGATGAGACACAGGCTTCGAGTGGGCACACTGCTTGGGCCCTATGCACTCTTCATCCTAAGGAATGGGGCATAGCTAAAGGAGGGCCAAAGTGGGGCCTTCTAAGCCATGGGTCTCAGAGCTGAAGTCCTTCTTACAGAATTAGAGAACTACCGATTCTAGATTCCAGGAGTGAAAACTTCTCTTAGCCTAAGGAAAATTATATGACATAGAAGAGATTTAGAAGCTTCCTTGTGATGTACTTCTGCAAGATATTAAAACAGGATGGAAAAGTTATATATTAAGAAGGGTTGCTTGAGCAAAATAGCTGTAATATTATACTCTGAAGGTAGCAGTCACAGGACTTACTAATAAGCAGTGGTTGCCTACAGAGAAAGCAGTTCTTTTATTGGAACCTTCTTAAGTAACCAAATGGCTGTACCTTGAAGTATACAAGTATCTCTTACATGATATCTGTCCTATCATTCTACTCTTGAGAAGATACTGAAATTGGCGTGAATGCAATAAAAGCTGAGATATAAATGGAAATTTACTACTTTCTGGTGTCTTGGAAGCCAGTCACATGGCTCCATTGTTACACTTTCAGATCCAAGGTTTAAATGCAAATTTTTCTCAAGTGATCATGGGAAGCAGTAAGTACGTGTAAAAACATTAAAATTTAAAAATGTGTTAGGACAACACCCTTTGACTCATCTGAAAATATTTAGAAAGCATCATCATCAAGCAATATACAAAATTTCAGTTTATGCAATTATTTCAATGAAATTGCATCATCACTATTAACCAAAATGTCAAACCTGGGAATTAAAGAGGATATAAGTCCTTTATCAATTATATTTATTTCCTAATATAATATTTAGGAAAGAAAGCCTAATAATTTGATAACACCATCATTCTCAGCAGTATCTAGACTGGCAAAAGTAGCCAAAAACATTCTTGATTGTTTAATGACTTCATTTGAAAGTGGGCATCTATATAGTATTACAAATATGAAGTATAGTGACCACAGGATCAATCTAGCAGCCCTCAGTGCTAAGAACTTATTTCTCAAAAATTTAATAATAAGGTGGTAATAAGATTTTTAAAATTTGATTAAATTTCACATTTGTTCTAATCTCCTAGAAGTTCATCATATAATGGTGACATTTGGTGTCAGCTGAATATTGATTTTAACATTTGGCCATTTGGCATCCAACTGGAATGTGTGTCTAGTATACCTCTAGCTTTTGTCTTCAAAAACAAAGCAAAAACTTTTATGTAGTTTTACTAAGGTTTTCAAAGTTAGTGAAATTACATGCATGTGTTCCATCTGCCATCTTTTCCCAGTGATCTACCCTTGCATTATGTTTTAAGAGCTGATGGGTTACCTAGATAGAACTCAATCCAAGAGGCTTTTTGACAGGAGAGGAGAATAAAGAAGAGGTCTTGAAAAACAAGAGTGGCAACATTTAAGGGAGAAGAAAGTTATTAGAATGAGAGTTAAAAGGTGGCTTTAGTTACATTTTGTTAGAAAATGAACTTTGTTCTGATACATATAGTTAGGCATACCAACATTTAAGCAACTTGATAACTTTGCCAGGAAAACTGAAATTTTGGCTAACTTACCTCAAAGAAAATATTTCTAAAAGCAACATTCTTCAGCATTACCCAGCATTTGTTTAGATTCAAATAACAGATTAAACATGCCAATCCATTTTGAAATAAGCCATGCCGTAGGGAATCTGGTTAAAAAAGAATATGCTGCAAATTAAATTGTTTAATTTGATTACGTATTACCATTAAAGCTGAATTTAATCTTAATCTTTTCATTTGAACTTGATTTGTTGTGGTGCCTATATTTTATACTAGATATTTTTATCAAATGTCTGATTATATTTATTTGTCTGTTCATATTTAAGACAGGAGAACTCCAAAGCTGATTAGAAGCTCAGCTCATGGTGTTCACTGCAGGGTCATCTAGCTGGACCTTTCTTTGGGGAGATGGGATGGAGTCGCTATTTTCCATAGGTCAAGAATTGGGTCACTGATTATAAGATATCTGAGCCGTAAACTAAAGGAATTACTCAGTTCTCTAAGCAATTAAAACACCATAAACTAGATAAATATACCATGTTATCATGGCTTGATGCCACGAGTTACTACTTTTCCATCTCCTAATTTGTTTACTTTTATTTTTTGAGGCTATTTGAGATAAGAATGTCCCTTTTATTGCCAGGGCCAGAGACAGGACTGTTGTTGATTTGTTATATTAGTGGTTCTCAAAATGTATCCTTCTGAACAGCGGCATCAGCAACTTGTTAGAAATGCAAGGTCCCAGCCCCACTCCAAGGCTACTGAATCAGAAACGCTGGGGTGTGGCTCAACATCTGTATTTTAACCATCTTTCCAGACGATTCTGACACACATCAAAGTTTGAGAACCACTGTGTTACATGAACAGCATGGAGGCCAATAGGGCTGGGACCAAGTGAGAGAGGGGGAAAATCACAGGGTGTGAGATCACCTGTGGGTCATTGTGAGGACGTGGGTTATTGTGTGAAATGGGAAGCCTTTGGAAGGTTTCGAACAGTTGAGTGATGTGATTTGATAGATATTTTTAACAGATTATTTTGACTGTTGTGTTGAGACACAGCTGTAAGAGGCCAAAGACCAAAGCAGGGAGGCAAGTTGAGAGTCTGTTGGAATAATACTGCAGGCCAGAGATGAGGTTGGCTTGGATCAGGGTGGGGTAGTAACAGGGGATGTAGTGAGACATAGTTGAAGTCCAGAACTCATTTTCAAAGAGAGTTGTTAGAATTGGCTGATTGACTAGCTGAAATTAAAGACCAGGAGTTGTCACTTGAAATTTTCTCTGGATCTGAGGGGGGTAAAAGTAACCAAATTAGAAGATGGAAAGCTAGTAACTTGTGGCATCAAGCTAAAATGACATGGTATATTCATCTAGTTTGTGGTGTTTTTTAATTGCTTAGAGAATTTGATCTCAAGTTCCCTAGGCAGAGTACTACCATTCTGATAGTGCTGGAGAATCATTGTCAGCTGTATTCCAGCTCTGATGCTCTATTTGCTATTAAAGCAATTCTGGGTTAATGACTTCTCAACAACAAAAACCCCAAAGCCTCACCTTCTCTGGCTGTTCTCTACTTGAAATTTTTATTACCCTTGACTTTGAGACCCCACACTCTCCTCACTCTCCTCTTTCATGGTTTCTTCTTAGTTTACTTTTTTCTTTGCTCATCCTCTTGATTTGAGGTTTTCTTGAAGTTTCAGTACCTTTGTCTTACATGTTCTCCATCAGTAATTTCGTGTAGTCCACCACTCCTGGCACATTGCTGACTCTCAGATTTGTATCTCCGGTCTCTTTCCTGTCCTCCGGAGCTGACTGCACCACTCACTACCTTCAAAATTAAACTCATTATCTTCTCTCACTCTAACTGTGCTTTCTATCATTTTTGTCAGTTTATTAATGTTACCAATCACCTCCCCTCTCTCTATCTAGTTACTCTCTAGACTGTCAGTTCCACCTGTGAAATCCTCGTCCCTTTCCCTTATGCCCCACCTGCCACCACCTTAATTTAGTTGCCTATTGTCTCTAATTGGGATGCTGTAGCAGATTTCTAACTGTACTCCCTTGTGCCAGGGAGAAAGATGGATGAGTATAATTTTTTTAAAAACTTAAAACAAGCACAATTTGAAAGTCAGCTCTTTCATCTATGGTCAAAATATAATTCTTCTAAAAATTTTACAAATTTTTTTTCATTTGTGAAAGTAGGAGTAAAAATCATTATAGCTATAGAAGGCCAGTCTATAATTACTTTAATCTTTTTGCTCCATTAAAGTCTTTTCTCATTTTTATGACTGTCTGCAGTAGAATCAGGTTAAACAAGCTTATAGGATTTTAAGGAAGGCCTATAAAGATAGAGAACTTAAGACATATGATATCAGATACAGCCTACTTACCCAATCTGTTGGTCAGTTGTATTTCAAATTTGTTTTTCTATGAAGCTAAAGATTAGATGTTCACAGATAAAAAAGATATTCCAATAAAGTATGTTTCCTGTTTTAACAAGGGAGATTTAATAATGATGAATCCAAATCAACTTTATCTCTCCCTCTTTTACTTCAGCCAAAATTTATTTCTAAAGGTATAATGATTAACTTGAATAATTTTTCCTAGATTTTTATCTTTTCAACAGTAGATATATGTTATAGTAGTATGTTATCTACTATGTTATAGTCCATATTCTTACAGATATATAACAGTAGTATATAATTGAAAAATAAACCAAGTACAGTGATTCTATAAATTGCTGGGTTTAAGTTCTGTTATCTGAGGTCTAAAATTTTCTGCTTCTGAATGCTAGATCTAAAAGAGTCAGGAATGATACTCACTGTCCTAATGACAGGATTTTTTTAAAAAGTCTTTAAAACTATTTTCCAGGAGTAAATTGCCTAGCACTTTTCCACTCTAGGCAAAAGTGATTTTTGTTGCCTCAAACCTTTATTCTCTGAAATTACTTTGAAACATTCTACCTTTTTAATTCATTAATTGAAAAAATATTTTTGAGCCCTTTCTATATGCCAAGCACTACTCCGTGTGCTAGGGACTCTGTAATAAACAAACCAGAAAATGTTCCTGCCTTCATTGAGCTCACATTCCAGTGGAGGCATGTGAAGTTGGAAAAAACCTCTTTCCCTAATAATTTTACATTAGACTTCCCATTCACACTGTGAAACTTCTAAAATAAAGAAAAAAATAGAGCCATAATAACTATGGCATAATTTATGTACCATCACAGTCTCAGTATTATTTCCTAAATTTGGCATAATTCTAAATTATATGTGTGCTTGTCATATCCTGATTATTAAATACAAATGAGATTGCATATTTCTATTCTTCTTAATTTTGAGGTATGTTTCTTAAGTTATGAATACCAACCCATAGTCATAGATTTGTGGAGTGGAACTGCTTAAGTTTAAACTAGAACTGTTTCAATCAACTAGATGTTTAGCTCTCTCCCTTCTTTGAAGCTTTATTGAGGTATAATTGACATACAAGAAACCACACAAATTCAGTCCTAATTTGATGAGTTTCAGTACACAGTATGTACCTGTGAAACCATCACCACAATCAAGACTGTGAACAGATGCATCACCCCTGTACATTCAGAAAGATATTAGGGTGCGTGTGTGTGTGTGTGTGTGCGTGCGTGCGTGTTTTAGTATATTGTTTTATTATCAAATATTTCAAGTGTTTAAAATTCTAATAGCGTTCCCAATCCAGTTAATGGCAGAATAAAGTGGTTGAGTGAAACTTCCCAGAGAACAACATTTACAAAATCTGGATAATAAATTATTTGCAGGCAATGGAAAGTGATCAAAAGCAGGTAGAAACTAGAGTTTACCCTTAAAAGACCATAACTACAGTGGGTAAGAGTTGCAAAGTTTGTGGCTTTTTTTGCTTGATGGAATTCCCCAATCCCTGGGTCTCATGTGGTAGAAAACCCACAGTCTTACCAGCTTGAGGTGGCAAAGGTCAGGGAGTCTAGCAAATGAAAAAAAAAAAAGAAGAAGAATAGGCAGAGATGTGAGAGGGTCCCATACTTGAAAGACAAACACACTGGCTAAAATGTATGAGTTTTTGCATTTTTGACTAAGTGCCTTCTGTTACTATGCACAGCTATAGTGGCCGAAAATTGAAGTTTTGTTGGCTTGAATTATCAGATAACAGAGCTTGGAGGTGACAGAGCAGGTGGAAATTTATGGGGAAATCCCAGCAGCAGAGAACTGCAGAGACGATGAGCCCCAAAATCTGAGTATTAATTCTCTCCAAATCTTTGGCTGACCATTAAACTACACAGGTGCAGGGGAGATCCCCAAAAGGCTGGACTAAAAGTTGGTAGCTGAAGGAACCAAGCAGAGATATGAGCTGCTCCACATTGTGGAAGAGACAACAGTTTTGCAGTTTGAGTCTAGGCAAATTAACTGACTATTAGAAGGAAAATCCAGTTATCCTCAGAAGAACATAGCATTATCCAGAGTTATTATAACATTATTACACTGTCTAGTTTTCTACTGAAATCACTAGATGTGGAAAGAAACACAAAAGTGTGATTCATAGTCAGTCAATGGAAAGTGACTCAAAGTGGGCCTGGATGTTGCATTTAACAAAATCTTCCAAAACAACTAGTAGAAATATGTTCAAAGAACTAAAGGGAAAAAATGTTCCAAGAATTAAACAAACGTGTCTTAATGAGTGAATGTATCAGATTGGTGATAGCAGAAGAAAGAGTTCATGAACTTGAAGATAGATCAATGGAAATTATTCAATATGAAAAACTGAGGGGAAAAAATTGAATAAATATAAATAAAGCCTTGGATATCTGACAATATAATGATGTTAAACATATATGTGATATATTGGTATACTAAATATGGTAAAATTTTAGTATTTGACAAAACCAGATAGTGGGAATATAAATGTTATTTTTTAAAAGCATAAAAGCAATTACTGCTGAATGAAATTATCTTTTTAAAATTAAACTTTATTGAAGTATAATTTACATGTAATAATATATGCCCATATTAAGCATACAGTTTGATGAGTTTTGACAAATATATTAAATGTGTAACTATCACCACAAACAAGATATAGAATATTTCCCTCACCCCAAAAAGTTCCCTTATGCTCCTTTGCTGTTAATCCCACTGCCAGGTAATCCCTCTGGTCTCAGGTAATCACTGCCCTTTCATTCACTAGTTTAGGATTTCATATAAATACTATCATAATTTTTCTCATTGATTATTTGAATAACAGTGTTTGCCAGATTTCTTCATTATAAAGTTACATTTTACCTCTTGATATATTACTAAATAACCTGTAGGAAGGTACTTTGAGACTGCAGACATATCCTGTTACTTAACAAACTTTAGCCAATTATCTTAGCATATGTTAATGATTTTTGTCTGGATCCATTTTTACATTGAAGGCTGCTGAATTGTCATTTTCTAACTGTTATTCCTTCTACATTTATACTTAGCATTCTACTAAGGAAAAGATCTCCCTGTCTTTCTTATCTCCCTCTCTCCCTCTCTTCCTCCCTCCCTCTCTCTCTCCCTCCTCTCCCTTACCTCTATCTATCTACCTATCTATCTATCTATCTATCCACCCACCCACCCACTCTCAGTATGGACTCAATAGACTCTTATTTTATTCAATGGGTCATAATCCATTACTGCTATTATTCATTTTGATGCCCAGATTGTCTCAGATTTGGCTAGGGGGAAGCCCTTTCAAACTGGTTCCTGTGTTGTTTTGACATGCCTTTGTTATGTTTTGAGCACTTTGTTACTTTCTGGCACAAGATATTCCAGGCTCATCTTATACTTTCCCTGTCCCAGCCCTGGAACCAGCCATTTCTCTAAGGAGCCTGGTTTTAGTGGGGAATAGTATTTAGAGATTTTAGGCTTTTTAAGCTGAGTAGTTCCTTACTACTTCTAGATTCCACGTTTATGGTATTTTCTTCTATCATTTTAGCTGATATTTTTAAAGGACTTTATGCTTATTTATTTTATGTAATAAAGTTTAACATCATAACTACCCAAGAAGTACCATTTTCACTAACACTAATATTTTACAGGACTGTTCGTATATTTCTAAATTTGATTTGTGGTCTTCATGAGAGAAGTCATTTAGTCAAATCTTCATACTTTGTGCAAGACTGCCAGTGTGTCCTTCTAGATAGATGAGAATCAACCTGTTTTAAAACTTCAGAAGAGCAGATTTTACAGCCTCTGGGGAAAACGTACCAATAATCAGTGGCTAACACTCAAGGATTATATGCATTTTATGCTCACTTCTCTAAAGGGCAACATTTTTTTCCTAAAAGCCTTTCCTCACTTTCTTCCCATTTCTTTGTTTTCCTTCTACTCCTTCCACTTTTTTATTCTTCCTATTATTCTCTTCCAAATGTTTAGTGTCTTACTGGATATAGGCCATTTTTTAGCTACCCTCCAGCTCCTTATATTTTTAAAGTGGTCTTAGTTTATATCATGATTTTCATCTTAATACTCTTTGAATTTTAATGTTATTTATGTTGTAAGACCTACATTTAGACAAAAAGCTGAGATTATTTCTTTTCTAGTTGCCAGTGTTTTTTTTTTTTTTTTTTTTGCTGTACGCGGGCCTCTCACTGTTGTGGCCTCTCCCGCTGCGGAGCACAGGCTCCGGACGCACAGGCTTAGCGGCCATGGCTCACGGGCCCAGCCGCTCCGCGGCATATGGGATCCTCCCAGACCGGGGCACGAACCCGTATCCCCTGCATCGGCAGGCGGACTCTCAACCACTGCGCCACCAGGGAGGCCCGCCAGTGTTTTAATTCACCAATTAATGTTTTTAAATAAAATTTCTCATTATACCAGTATTATTTTTTTAGTGATGAAAATTTGAAAAATTCTCTAAGAAAATAAAAATCATCCATAGACTCATCACCCAGAAATAACAATAGTTTTTTTTTTTAATATACCTATATTTTGAGCTCAGACGTAGAGAATGGACTTGAGGACATGGGGAGGGGGAAGGGTAAGCTGGGATGAAGCGAGAGAATAGCATGGACATACATACACTACCAAATGTAAAATAGATAGCTAGTGGGAAGTAGCTGCACAGCCCAGGGAGATCAGCTTGGTGCTTTGTGACCACCTAGAGGAGTGGGATAGGGAGGGTGGGAGGGAGGCACAAGAGGGAGGGGATATGGGGATATATGTATACGTACAGCTGATTCACTTTGTTATACAGCAGAAACTAACACACCATTGTAAAGCAATTATACTCCAATAAAGATGTTTAAAAATTTTTTTTAATTTAAAAATAAAGACTAATACTCCAGTGGAGACTTTCAGTACCCTTGTTTCAAGTATTTACAAATTAAATGTACATTTTCTAGTATCAATTATAGTAACTATATTTGTATATGTATAACTATATTTGTGTATATATAACAATGATAATAACTATATTTGTATTTATATTTCAAGGTCATCTCAACCCACTTTTACCTTTAGCCCCAATAAATCTTGGGTCCTACCCATAACTCATATACTTGAGGGTCAGACAAATAACATACACATTTATGGAGGGGAAGGGTGTAGGGATTATAAAAAGTAGAGACTGCAGACTCCACCTAAAGGCATTCAGATTCAGAAAGTTAAAACCACTGTGTTGGCCAAACAGAGCACATCTTCAGGCTGTTGGCTGTCTCAGCTCTACTCTTTCCTAAAAGACTAGTTAGTATATCTGCAGAAGCCTGTTTTTCTGGTACTTTAAGATAGATGTAATTTAAATAAATCTGGATTACACAAAAGTCTTTATCAGATCTTGCCCTAATGTGCTTTATCACCTTCCAAGTTCTTAGTTTCTCTAGCTGAGCACCATCAGGTCAACTAATCTAATAAAAATAGATCCAGCAAAGGCCTTTAGATAGAACATTCATGCTTCTCCCTCTCTACTCTGAAAAAATATAGATAGTTCACATTAATCCTAGGCTCTGGACAGTAGGGTGGGTTAGCCTGCGTCTTGGTACAGTTTTTACAAGTTGGAGGCAACTAGGGTCAATTTTCTGTGTCTTGCCATACCCCACCCTAATGCCCATACTGTAACTGTTCTTCCTAACTATGGAAATGGGTCAACATTTCTCTAGTTTTATTTTCTTTTTAAAATTCTTCTAAAAGTCCTTTCTTTGTAAAATAAAGTTATTGTTTGTGAATATATTCTACTTTTTAAATTTTATATCATAAATTATATTTCATAAATATGAAATATATTTTATTTCACATCATACATCAACTTGCTGTTTATTATTTATCTTACACTAAAAGGATTGCAGGTTCAGAGACTTCTAGACTGGAAGGGACTTAGAGATTGTGATCATCATCATTTATAATACAATTAACTGAGTAGTGTGAAGTTGCTCTGTCAGTTGGGTTTGGTCAGGGAAACAGAGCCATGTTATGTATTGTGGCAATAAGGAGTTTAATAGACCAATCTGGGCTTACACAAATGTGGGAGAAGTTGAAGTAGGAGGATCAGAGAAACAACCTGAAGCACTGGAGTAGGGGAAGAAAGCCATGGGTGCATTGTAATGAAGAGGTCTGGATGCTACTGTATCTGACCAATGAGACCTTCCAAAAATAATGGCCTCTCCTTCACTTCTGCCTTTCAAATCTTAGGCAAGTTCTTCTCACTGGCAGACTGTAAGCTGAAGCTCTAGAGAAGGGGATTTTGAGGCATGTCACTGCAGCCATCACTGGTAGTGATGATACCAAGTGAATCTGGCACAGTTGCTTACCTAATTCATGGTGCTCATTCATTCTGTCACCTTCACCTTTCTTAATCTTTTCCTAGACCATGATGAATGTGTGTCTCCATTGATCATCAAGCAGTCGTGGAGTCTTGACATCTTGTACTTTTTCACAGAATCATTTTAGATTGCTTCCTATACCTACAGACATCTTTCTAAAAGTTATAAAAAAATAACTAATTTCTCTCATACCTATTTCTTGAACACTAAACCCAAGATAGGTTCACTTTTTAAATGTTGCTTGTACCTTGTTCACTAGAGCAGAGACTCAGGTTGCTAGAGCTGCAAACGCAAATTTTTTCAATAATTTAGACTTTCAGGCTTAGGAAGGAAATAATAAGTAAAGACAGCAGGAATAATTATTCGGAAACACTGAGAAATCTTAATATGTGCATTTGCTTGATACTTTGAGACTACAGTCGAGAGTGAAGTTAGAGAATAGAATCTGTTTTCCACATTGATACAGGAAGTGTTGATGTAGCACTTAACCTGTTGGTTTGAAGCCAGTGAACTAAACTCTAGTTTGTCCATGGTTAACTACCCATAAATAATTACCCTTATATATCTCCCACTTTACCCATTCATCTGTCTTCAGTGAACAACCATATAATGAATCATTGAAACCTGGCTTAGTATATTTTTAATGATGATTGCTTTGCTTTCCAAATGACTGCATTAGAAAAACTTATCTGTTTTGGATATACAGTTTTTGAATCCTATGTGGTTGAGAAGTATGATTTAGCTTACAGAGCAATTGAATATGTGAATAATAATATTATTTTTTGGAGGCTATTCTTTGATTTAGCCAACAGATGTATACATTTTAATAGTGAAGTACATTATCAAAATTCATATGTGAGGGCTTCCCTGGTGGCGCAGTGGTTGAGAGTCCGCCTGCCGATGCAGGGGACACGGGTCCGTGCTCCGGTCCGGGAGGATCCCACATGCCGCGGAGCGGCTGGGCCCGTGAGCCATGGCCGCTGGGCCTGCGCGTCCCGAGCCTGCGCTCCGCAATGGGAGAGGCCACAGCAGTGAGAGGCCCGCATTCTGCAGGGGAAAAAAAAAAAAATTCATATGTGAACTGAATGAATTTTTTATTGATAACAGTTTTAGTTATGACTCAAATATAAATTATGTAATATGAATGATTTATTTATATCTGGGTTTTTTGGTCAATAATTCTTGAAATTACATAAGTTTCATGATGTGGAATTAAACGCTAGCAGCTAAAAATTATGTAATTATTTATGTTAGGCCTCAGTAGACAAAATTTGACATGTTAGTATGACACTTGATGTTAGTTGTAAAATAACATCAGAGGGCAGGTAGATAGTACTAACTGGCCCACTAGTTCTTATGAGCTAGTAATTAAGTTAAAAAAAATTTTTTTTCTAAACGTCCCAGGCAAGCTGAGTGTGAGATGCAAGACTTGTAGTGAATTTAAAATTATATTTAACATGCAATGTGAGCTCATCGAGTATACTAAAGGATTATTTTTGGCTTTAAGACTTCATACGCTGTTTAAACAGAGTACAGAGCATGTGGATTATTCAGTGATACATGAAACTATCCATCTTAACAGGTAAATATTGGGAAGATGGATTCACCCATTGAAAAGTGGAACTTAATAATTGGCAACTTGGCTTTAAAACAGGTAAGTGATGCATATATTTGTTTACAGATCTTGAGTTTTACCTGTAAGAATGGAATAAATTTTAGTGCTCTTAAGTCTACCATTTAATTGTTTCAGGGGACCTAAAATAATAATTGGGTACTATGAACAAGTGATAGAATAAATGGATACCCATGGCTTCTGAAAGTTTTCTTTTTCTAGAAACTGATCAGATTCTTCTAAATATGAAAAATGTATAATGTGCAAAATATAGAATAAATATATGAAATCTCTTCTACCATAATTATATAACAGAGCCAGAATTTGAGTTAATATCTGTACAAATAAATATTTAGCACTTCATGGCTTAGGTGCTGTTTTTCTACTTTGATTTTTTTTAAAGTAAATCCTCTATTTAATTAAACTCAACTTTTAAAATATATTATGGTAAGATGTTTGTTTAAGCTGAATTTTCCTTAATTTGTTAATGTTATCAGTGTTAATAAAAATGAGCACATTAAATTGTCAATTACATATACATGAATGATATATAGATTACCTACAGTTCTTTCTAATCTCAGGGGAATATCTCTGTCTCTCCCACCACCCTCCCCTATCCCCAAGACACAAGACTGCAGCCCCCTAGCACCTCTTTAGCAAGTGCAAGCTTAGGAAATGCTCACTAATTTTAATGTTAGTTCAACTAGGACATAATGTTGAGAACATGTGGCAAACTATTTATTTCATGTAATGTTCAAAGACAAAGAAATAAAGGAAGTTTTGGAATATAGGCTTTAAAAAAATATCTGTGCAACTGCTTCTAAGATCACAGGGTTAGAAATAAGAAATCTGGTATCTAATCTCAGCTCTAACATTAACTAGCTATATAACCTTTGTTAACTTAACCTTTCTGTGCTTTATTTTCCTCTTCTTTTCCACAGTATTGCACTAGAGACGTGCATGATCCTTTTCAGCTCAAAACTGTAGGAATCTATGCCGGAGTAATAACCAAAATATCTAACAACCAGTAGACAACTATAAATTAATATATAAATTAAAATTTGAAAATATATTCCATTTTTTTCTTTAAATACCCTAAACTCTTACTAAGTTATATGAATTGTACTATAACTTATTCATCAAATTATTCTAATAATTTTCCATCTCTGCTTTTAATTTTTCCTTTCACTCTTAGTCTCTACCCTTCCCTTGTCATCCTCTCTCCCCACAACTGTTGGTCAGGATGGGAGCCAGTGATGGCCGGGGATTCACTGATCCTAGTTGCCACAGCCTGAAGTCTGTGTCTTTGTCTCACTCCACCAAGGATGCATGAGAAACAGGGAACCCCACACAGGCCCATCAGGACATAGTCGGTGCCAGCCAGTGAGGCGGCAACTGGTTGGAGCCCAGTTACCTGTGGACAGAAGCAGAGGGGAGAAGAAAACAAGGTCAGGTGGGGGGTGGCGGTTGTGCTATCTCTGAGGCTTTATCCGCTAAAGCTCGTGAGGGAGTAGATGGCGTGGGGAGGGGCGTGGGATGGGTTAGCAGTGTTCCTTCGACTAGAGGCTAGTTATGGAGGGTAGAGGTGGGGAGCGATGGAAAGGACAGAGGAGGCTCATGCTGGCATTAGCTGGGGTGTGTTCTTCTGACTATTAACTGGGACACTAAGCAGATGATCTGTCACAGATTTCTCCACAGTTGTACACAGTGGCCACCTCAACCTGTCCATAAATTGTCAAATAAAGCAAAGCTCCCAATCCCACTGAAGAATCATTACCTCACCAGGAGGGATGTGCCCTGCGCTCACATGTATTTATGGCTCCTGTTAACCTCCCCAGCTACTCCTTAACCCAGACTCTGCTCTTCTCTTGGGTACAACGGGGCATTTCCTTTGCAGGTTTACAGAATAGGACTTATTTATCTCAGGGGTGTGTGTGTGTGTGTGTGTGTGTGCGCGTGCGCATATGCTGTAAGTCTTACATAGGCTCCCTAGCTCTGTATTTCATTTCCAAGAAGTAAAAGCACTATATTTTATTTCTAAGAAAAACCTTGGAATCACAGTGCTAGAATTTAAATTATTAATTAATTTTATTTCTTTTACATACCATATTATTTACTCACCAGTAAGAGAATGCTGAAGTATCTTAGCAACTGGTACAACCATAATGGTGCTTACAGCTTGACTCTCAGCTCTGAATCTGCTGTAATGAAAGATGTGGGGCTGGAATCTAGGATATCTGGACTTGCTGGCCCAGGCTTTTCCATTAATTTACTCTATGACAAGATCAGACTACTTGGGTTTTTCACCTGGAGCCCTGGATTCCAGTACATGGATTGGCTTCAGAGAGTCTAAGCACCCAGAAGTTCTACTCAAAATATTGAATGCATCTGTGTTTTCGTGGAGGGAAGAATCTATAAAATTTTTACCAAATTGTCGAAGGAGTCTATGACACAAACACAGTTAAGAATCAGTGAACTGGAGATTCCTTCAGGGTTTCTTTTAGTTCTAACATTCGACTAATAGGATTCTAAGAGTAATTGCATTTTTTTCTTTTCTCCTGAGGGTTGCTTTGTGCCACCACTGTGGGAAGTACTTTATATATTTATGTAATTCATTTAAATATCAAAATAACCCTTTCATGTTCGATATTATCATTATCATTTTTCAGATTACGAGCTAAGGTTTTTATAGCACTAATCACAATGGTGACTATTTGTGAGGTTATTTTTTTAATGTCTGTCCCTCCCATTGACCAAGAGCTCTGTGAGGGCAGGAAATAAATCTATTTTGACCACCATTGTAGCCCAACACTAAGCATAGCACCTTGTACATAGTAGATCCTAAATTAATGCTTGTTGGATGAATAAATTTAAATAGCTTGCCACAAGGTTAAGTGGTGTAGCTAGGAATCAAACTCTTATCATTTGATTGTAGAATCCAATCTTTTGCCAATACTGTGTCTAGAGTCAGACTTAGTTATGTGGATTGGGTACTTTTCAGTCTTCAGATTGGTATTTTTTAGGTGATCTGTGGGTTACACCATCAAAGTCACTTAGGGTGCTTGTTAAAAATAGATTCCTAGATCCCATTCCATACCTACTGCTGCCAGATCAGGGCACTTTAAGAACCCATCACCTTAGGGAATAGTAAAATAAACTACAGTAGCTTCTTCAAAAGGTAAGGCAGCTCAATTACCATATATCATACTTTCTTCTGACTCCTTGTATGCATATTTACATCATAAAATAAAAAATGCATTTTCAAAATGAATAATTCTGTTGGATTTTATTAAAACTTTTTTAAGGTTCAAGCAACAGTAGTTGGCTTTCTAGCAGCTGTGGCAGCCATTATACTGGGCTGGATTCCAGAGGGAAAATACTATCTTGATCATTCCATACTTTTGTGCTCTAGCAGCGTAGCAACTGCCTTCATTGCATCTCTTCTGCAGGGTAAGTACATTTATAAATGCCTACTCTATAATATTTTACTTTCTAATTATTTATTTTCCATGTTAACTATTTTTATTTAAATGGTACTTGTTCATGATAAAAAACAGAGAAAAGTGATCTACAAACTTTTAAAATAGATTGTTTCAGATATATTTATATATCTTATACGTAAGCCTTAGTATAGAGCAAGCTTTCTGAGGTTGTGTCCCAGCTTTAGGTCCCCTGGTGCATCTCCCAGACAAGATCAGGAAAATAGTCTAGATATTCATTTGTTTCTGTAATTTAAATTAATTGAGAATCTCCTGTCTGGAAATCGTGCAGAGGATTTACCAGCTTGTCATCTGAGTAGCAAGTATTCCAGGAATTCTGAGCTTTGAAAGCAGTCCCTCTGGGTTTCCCTGGTGGCGCAGTGGTTAAGAATCCACCTGCCAATGAGGGGGACACTGGTTCGAGCCCTGGTCCTGGAAGATCCCACATGCTGCGGAGCAACTAAGCCCGTGTGCCACAATATTGAGCCTGCGCTCTAGAGCCCGCGCACCACAGCTACTGAAGCCCGCGCGCCTAGAGCCCATGCTCTGCAACAAGAGAAGCCACCTCAGTGAGAAGCCCACGCACCACAACAAAGAGTAGCCCCGCTCACGGCAACTAGAGGAAGCCCACGCGCAGCAACAAAGACCCAACACAGCCAAAAATAAATAAATAAATTAATTTTTTTAAAAAAAGCAGTCCCTCTGTTGAAATTTTTTTAAGTTTCAGATTTCAAAAAAATTACTGTTTCTGTGGCAATACAAGTATAACCATATGCTTAACACAGCATATTGTTGGCTATAGAACGTTAAAGAGCCAGAAGGTTTTAATGTTTAACTACATTATAATTTTTTTAGTTGGGATATCATTCTTTATATTGATTTATTAATATCAACTTTACACTAGAGAACTAGCTTATTATGGAACAGTAATCAGAAAGACTTGGTAATTTTTATTTTATTATTACCATCTTCTCATTTTAGATCATCAGCAAGGTTAAAAATCGAACACTCTACTGTCAGGTGATCATACAACAAAGCTAACTTTTTCGGCTAGGTTCTGGTAACTTAGAAACTCTTAAAATTAAGACCTGACTACCAAAATATTTTCAAGCATTTTATTTTAGTACTTAAATCGTACCAGGGGTAGTTTCTTGTCTTTATATAGAATTACTAGAATTGAATGGTGTTAACACTGGTGAAAGCATAGTGAAGTTATGCTATTGGGAAACTAATTTCTGGTAAAAAAAAAAAAGTGTTAAAGCATTAGCACTCTGTTTCTTTAGGCTCATTTGCTTCTGTTTTCTCTCTAATATTGTTTCATTTAGAAAAAATTGTTTAAAACTTTTCAGACTAACAAGTATTTGTATTGCCTGGGATTTTTAAAACCATAAAAATTCAGATTTTTAAAATATATTTGTTAGCCTTCTTACTTTTAATAATGTGTGTTCTAATTTTATGATAACTTGACCTTTATATATGTAGAGCAGATACTACTGACCACCTTTTGTAGGTGAGAAAACTGACTTAGGTAAGGTGACTTGTCCAATTTCATCAGCTTGTTCACAGAAAAATCATAATTAAAACCCATTTCCTGCCTCCCAGCTCTTTCCACTGGTCCATGATGGCAAAATATTTGTTTTCAGCTGAAAAGTTATAGACAGCATTCTTTCACAGGAGAACTTTCCACATTGATCTTTAAATGTGCTGATTTTGAAAAAATAATTTATGTGATCACATCTTGACTGATTATTGTATAATGTTTAAGTTTTTTTCCTGCTATTGTTTTTTTCTGTTTACAATGATATTATGGGAAAGGTAAGTCCATAGATTGAAAAAGCCTCCAGAATATAAGACGTGAGACATTGAACAAAAATTCTACTTTCAATAATTTGGCTTTACGGGGTAGTAGAAAAAACACTGTTACTTACAAGCTATGGGACCTTATGCAAGAATTTAAACCTACTCCTAGGACCTCAATTTTATAATCTATAAAGTGAGTATGTTAGAATAAAATCATTTAGAGTCATTTTCAGTCTAAAAATGCAGTGAGATTCTGGTTTTTGTCTATAGCCATATTTAGGCTTCCATATTGATTTATGGTTAAGACATAAATGAACTAATCTTAAATTTTCTCTGCCCTGCATCCTCTTAAATGTGTTGGCCTGAGAAAATCTATACAATTGGGTATGGCTGTTATGCTATCATTTTTCTCCCATTTCTACATTCAAGAATATAAGGATTTAAAAGTATAAGTACACAGTCACATTTTCATCTTCTGTTGTTATAGGTTCATAGACAGAAACTTGGGGTTTAAAGAATATCCTTTACAAAGACTGCTTCTTGTATTCTGGCCTGCAGTGTTAAATTTAATTACTTCCCTCTTCTTAATACTTCAACACTTTTTTTTTTTTTTTTTTTTTTTTTTTTTTCTTTTTGCGGTATGCGGGCCTCTCACTGTTGTGGCCTCTCCCGTTGCGGAGCACAGGCTCCGGATGCGCAGGCCCAGCGGCCATGGCTCACGGGCCCAGCCGCTCCGCGGCATATGGGATCCTCCCAGACCGGGGCACGAACCCGTATCCCCTGCATCGGCAGGCGGACTCTCAACCACTGCGCCACCAGGGAGGCCCTCAACACTTTTTAATAATAAAATGAAGCAAGCATTTCTGGCTACCACTATGTAAACAAATCTGGTTTTGTTGGCCTTCTTCCCAATTGCTATGTGTATAAATATGACTCACCTTTTTATTTATTTATTTATTTAAAATGTATTTTTTATTTATTTATTTTTGGCTGTGTTGGGTCTTCGTTGCGGTGCGCAGGCTTTTCATTGTGGTGGCTTCTCTTGCTGCGGAGCATGGGCTCTAGGTGCGCGAGCTTCAGTAGTTGTCACTCGCAAGCTCAGTAGTTGTGGCACACGGGCTTCGTTGCTCCATGGCATGTGGGATCTTCCCGGACCAGGGCTCGAACCTGTGTCTCCTGCATTGGCAGGCAGATTCTTAACCACTCTGCCACCAGAGAAGTCCTTAAATATGACTCACCTTTCTTTGACATACTTTATTTGAGGGTTAAAATAAAATCTTTGGCTTTGATACACATGAATACATTACATCTAAGACATGCATGTTACTAAATTTGGAACTTTAATGTTATTTTACAGTAGCTCTTCAGGTATCTAAATGCAACATTGAACTTCTCAGATCTTTTGTGATCCCCACTTGGAATTTGTTGAAAAACATTTTGCCAAAGCATTCAAGTAAAATGTTTTGTTTGCTTTAGTCAGCTTATCTAAGCAGTCTAACCGGAAGTGATACACTGTTTGTCTAGCCTATGTATTTCAATATTTCGGGGGATTGATTTTCTTTAAATTATAGCAGAAAAAGTAATGAGCTTTATTTTTTTCTAGGAATAATAATGGTTGGGGTTATCGTTGGTTCAAAGAAGACTGGGATAAATCCCGATAATGTTGCTACACCCATTGCTGCTAGTTTTGGTGACCTTATAACTCTTGCCATATTAGCTTGGATAAGTCAGGGTTTGTACTCCTGTCTTGGTAAGTTGACTTGAAATTAACTATAATGCATTATTCAGAGTCTCTTTAAATAAATATTGTTGCAGCAATGTCATGACTCCGTGGTGGCCTTCATCTGTGTTAGAACTGTAGTTGAGGCTGATTAGAACGATAACTGTTACTTGTTGTACACCTACTATGTGTTGTGGTTCTCGCATATTTTTCTCTTCTTAAAGAGTTTAAAACTCAAAAGATAAGGATTATCATTTCTAATTTCAGATGAGAAAACTGAGGATCATAAAGGTTATGTGTGTTACCCACTGTGGGTAGGAAGGTTGAACACAGATCTGTCATAGTCTGTGAATTCTGCCCTTTCCTCTGAATGTGTAGCCACTGATGGGTCAACCCACAGGATTCTGATATACGTGTTGCACTGTTATCTCAAAACATAAGTTACGGTGGAGTTTGAAATTTAGTGATTTTTCCACCTTTCAGAAACCAACATGGCAATTAATACTAACAACCAAAAATCACCATGAAAAAGAGCCTGAATGCTGTGTGAATTTGGAGTCATCTTATATCTGTGATTCCTGATAATAGTAATAGGGTATTTATAGAATGTAATGGATTGTTTTAATGCAAATTTATACTGTGTGGCTATTGTCAATGTAGATGTATATGATTTGTGAGCATAGGTTTAGTGCTAAAAGTTGGTTGTAGTTTCATTTTTTTTGATGCCAAATTTTTAAAAAATTAAAAGAAAATAGAAACCCACAGTAATACAAAAAAAAAAAAAAAAAAAACAGTGAGAGAGACAGAGAGAAAGAGAGAGTTTATAAGCCAAGCCAGAAGCAAACATTTAATCACATATCCTCATATATATTCATGGATTCTAGACAGATTTGTGGTATACTTTAGAATAAATCTAAAGTATATTTGGTTTGTAGAAGTAAGAGTCTCAGATAAATGTTTTTGAACTAAAGAGAGGGCTTTAACCTGTCAAAGGCAGTCATTTTCTACTACTTTTGGAGATATCAAGAGAAGTTTCATGTAGTATATAAAACTACCATAAATTATTTAATGACATAAAAACAATACTCATTAAGACTTGATATGTATGTTAAAGGAAAATTCTCATATAGAAGATAAGATGTGTCTAGTTGAAGTAAGGTAGAAGACAGTAAATGATCAATGGCCCAAATGTAAGATCTTGTTCCCATAAAAAAGAAAAGTATATTATTTGCAGACTTGGGTACTTAAATTACCATGATATCAGCTGCCTGCCAAATACCAGGGTGTCTCCACCAGTTGAAGCTACCGAAGAATGTTACCATAATAAATATGACATTTGTTACAATGATACAGACTATTACGATATTCCATAAGATAAATCAACTTCTGTGGAATTTATTTTTAAAAATTACACAAGTGCTAAACTCCTTATAAAAGACTTAACATAATGTGTTATTCTCTAAAGCTTTCAATATTTTGAGTGTTATAGATGATATATTAGTAGTTTAACTAGATCAGGAAATTTAAAAAGTGAAATGTAATGAGACCATAATTTTGTAAAATAATTTTATTATTAAATATTGCTTAGCCTTTTCTAGGCCTTTACTTGTCTTCTGAAAGTTGGCTGAAAGTAATTCAAGATGAACTAATTAAAACAGGATCTTTTACATTTCATCTGTATCATTTGTTTCTCTAAAATTATATTTTTTAATGAGCTACTGATTGATTCCACAGCTAATTTAAAGGTGTTTTGGATTTCTACAATAAAGTGTTTGCATCTTGAGCACTAGGGGGCCTCATAGGACCAGCAGTTGGAAGCCTCTTATTGGAGGTATTCTGAACAGAGATTAGGAATGGGCATATTTAAATTCCAAGATCCCATTCATCCTGCTGAGTGGGATGCCTAGCTCTTGGAGACAGAGTTCAATTCCTGAACTATACTGGAAATACTTAGCTGTCTTTAGAGATAAAAAGAGGATTTCATGGCAGCCATATGCTTTGGTTATAAATAGAGGCCGTGAATTATGTGGCTCTCAAAGAATTGGACATTGAGAAAAGTCTCACTTAACTCCTTACTTAGAGCTTTGGATATTCAGAAATGACTTTGAACAGCTCCCCTGGCATTCTGTTAGCTTCGGTACAAGTACTGAGGCTCACTCTACATTCATTCAGTGTGCTACCTTTCTTCCACTCCTGATAAAACGTGCTGATTTCTGATATCTGAAGTAAATATGGAATTTCCCCCTTCTCACCTCTCCAGTTCTCCAAAAAAAGGACAAAAGAAACAAAGCTTTGTTTACTGTTACTGACTTTATTTTTGTAGTCACCCTGAGGAAGTCTTTATTGCTTAGTGAACAAGGTTGAAGTTTTAACTTGGTGTTCAGGCCTCCTGGAGTCTTACCTTCTCAAGCTCCTGCCTGCCCCTCCCTTTCTTGTACCTCTTGCCTTTCTTGTACTCCAGCCAAACTCAGCCATTTACTGATTCTCGTATGCCACTTGTGATTTTTGTCTTTTCTTTCTTATGTCGTTCCCCTCCTCCATGAAGGCCAGTCAGAATCCTCATTTTTCAAAACTAAATTCATAAATTTCCCTAATCTTAGGTAATCTTTTTCTCCTCTGAATTCCTATAGCACTTTATTGACACTTCTCTTAAGTCATTCTTTATATTTAGCCAGTCATTATAGCTTTTTCAGTAAATGTAGTATCTTCCCTTATGATGGTATAAGCCTCTTGAGGACAAAACTGTGTCTTTATTTTATTTATTTGTTTTGTTGACCCCATAGTGCCATATACATAGTGGATGTTAAATAAATAGCACTTCACCAAATGTTTTATTCCTTTTGAAAGCCATCCAATTAATGTGAATAGAAATTATTCAGGAAGTGGTATATGTATGGAAAATGAAGGAGAGTTATCCCTCTAAATGACTTTGCCACAGTACCTGTCCAATAACATAATAGATTGTAATGAAAAAACGATCCTTTCAATGAGGACATAGTATTAGGAAAATAGTGTATACTGCCTTAGCAGAAAGTATCTAGACATTAGTATCACCATAAAAAAATAAAAATGGCAACACGTGGCTAGAAAAAATCTATTTCAAATGAAAATAGAAGAGGAGGGACTTCCTTGGTAGTCCAGTGGTTAAGACTTCACCTTCTAATGCAGGAGACACAGGTTCAACCCCTGGTTGGGAGCTAAGATCCCACATGACTCACAGCCAAAAAACCAAAACACAAAGCAGAAGCAGCATTCTAACAAATTCAATAAAGACTTTAAAGAAAAAAAATGGTCCATATCAAAAAAAAATCTTAAAAAAAAAGAAAATAGAAGAAGAAATAGAAAGTCAGTTTAGAGAGTAATCTAAGCTCTAGATTATGATATGCTTAGGTATGACTTGCAGAAAAAGTATAAAGACATTTATTCATCCATATGGTAATCTTTAAACATGCAGTAATTTTTAAAAACTATTAAAGGATCTAACGTTGGGCCAGTAACTGAAATACCTGTACACAATGATTGTTGCCTTTTCTTTTTCTTGTATGCATAATTTTAAGAGGATTTTAAAGATTCTTTTTCAATTTTTTATAACTACATGGCTATGTAATTCTTGTATGTACATGATATATACTGATTTGAAAAATTATCAGCTTTTCTCTCTTTAGGCAAGATCTGAGAAGCAAAAGTTGATTCATTTCTCATTCCTCAAGGTTAACTTTAAAAAGATGGCCTAAGAAGCAATAAGCTCTAAGAGCAATAACAGTCCGCCTCAGATTGTTACTTGGGTCCTGTGGAGACTAACAGGGATGCCATCTGGTTATTTACAAAACATTCTAGAGTATCACTGCCTTGATGTGGTGATGTAAGTAGAATGTAAAATTATTGTGCATGTCACTCTTTGCAGAGTTCTGTAGCACCGTCTGATCTCAGTTTAGAGTGATTCCTAGAAGGTCAGTCTAGTGAGGAAATTCTAATGGTTATTATAAAGGGCATTTTAAAAAGTGTTTACAACTTTCCATGCCCATTGCTTTCTTGTTTGCACACAAACAGCTATTATATAAAAATGTCACTCATAGCAGCCACATATTTCAGAAGAATTTAGGGTGAAAATAATGAATGCTGGGCCTCCCTGGTGGCGCAGTGGTTGAGAGTCCGCCTGCCGATGCAGGGGATACGGGTTCGTGCCCCGGTCTGGGAGGATCCCATATGCCGCGGAGCGGCTGGGCCCGTGAGCCATGGCCGCTGGGCCTGCGCATCCGGAGCCTGTGCTCCGCAACGGGAGAGGCCACAACAGTGAGAGGCCCGCATACCGCAAAAAGAAAAAAAAAAAAAAAAAATAATAATGAATGCTATTAATGAAATTATGTAACAGCAGTTACAAAATGCCACCAACAATCTAGATAAATGTGAAAGCCATGAATCAAAAAGATGGCAGTTATGTTTCGCAGTTAAGTTGAATCATAGCAATTTGAACCACTTTAGCTGTGTTAATCCTTACCTTTCTGTAGTTTACCTATATCATGGAATCAGTACCGAGGTACACAGACATTTATTAGGCTTAAAATTCTACAGTTTTATCTGTAATCCTGTATTCATTTCCATTGCTGCTGTAACAAATTACCACAACCTTGTGGCTTAAAACAACAGTAATTAATTTTCGTACAGTTCTGGAGGTCAAAGTCCAAAATGAGTTTGTTATTCAAGGCTAAAATGAAGGTGTCGGCGGGGCTTGTTCCTTCTGGAGGTTTCAGGGGGAATCGTTCCTTAATTTGTTTCATTTTCTGGTAGCGCTAGCATTCCTTGGCTTGCAGCCACATTACTGATCTCTGCTTCTGTGGTCACATTATTTTGTCTTCTGTAGTCAAATTCCTGTCTACTTCCTGCCTATAAGTACACACCTGTGATTACTTTAGGGTTTACTAAAATAATCCAGGATAATCTCCCTATTTCAAAATCCTTGACTTAATCACATCTGCAAAGCCCCTTTTTGCCATATAAGGTAACATTCCCTGGTTCTGGAGATTAGGATGTGGATGTCTTTGAGGACCATTATTCAGCCTACCACATTACACAAGATGATATACCCAGAAATTAATACAAAATATTATTTTGACTAGGGTCATTTAAGTGTATTTGATTTAGAAGGCAGACACTTTTAGGTTTTGATATTAATGCAGAAGTTCACGGTTGGCTTTTAGTCAACCAGTTTCTCTTACTGATTGTGTCATTAGTGGTTTTCTAAAAGTAATTCTTTAATTATCTATAAAACACCAATATATCCTAAAAAGAGGAATATTTTAGCACCTTTCCCTTTTTGTATATTTGTAATTTCCACCTAACTCTTGGATTAGAATTTAGCCAGGGAAAAGGTAAGAGGGTCCTATACAATTAAACATATGATTTAATTTAGTGGGAGTGGGCATGTTAGATTTGCAGGAAATTGAAATAGAATACATTTGCAGTAAATCATTTTAGATATTTTGATTTTACCATGGTTTTCCCACTTTTTTTAATGTTAAAAATTTTATTTGGAGATAATTTTAAACTTATAGAATAGTTGCAAAAATAAAATAGTACAAAAAACCCTGTATACCCTGTATCCATGTTCACCAAATGTTAACATTTTACTCCATTTACTTTATCTTTTATTCTGTCCATCTGTCTGTATGAATATATGTATGTTCTTTATCGTTTATAACGTTGACATTTTTAAAGAATATAGTACCCCCTCCTTTTTTTTCATTGTTGGAATTTTTAAAAATTGAGATATAATTCAATTGCATCATACAATTCACCTTTTAAAAAGTGCACAATTCAGTAGTTTGGGCATACTTAAAAGATTGTGAAACCTATTATCTCATTCCAGAATATTTTCATCACCCCAAAAAGAAACTTTAGCAGTCACTCCCCATCCCACCCTCCCCCCAGCACTGGCAACCACTAATCTAGTTTCTGTCTTTATGGATTTGCCTATTTTAGACATTTCAAAAAATGGAATCATACAATATGTGACCTTTTATATCCGGTTTCCTTCAATTAGTACGTTTTCAAGGTTCATGCTTTAGCATAAATCAGTTCTGAATACCATGCAGTACTGAATAATATTTCATTGTATGGGTTAATAATATGGCTGAATAATATTCCATTGTATGGATATATCACATTTTGTTTATCCATTTACCATTAGTTGGACATTTGCGTTGCACCCACTTTTTGGCTATTATGAATAATGCCATTTGAACATTGTCATACATGTTTTTGTGTGAACATATGTTTTCAATTCTATTGGTATATACCTAGGAGTGGAATTTCTAGATCATATGATAACTCTTTAACTTTTTGAGGAACTTCCCACTCATAATTTTTTATTTCTTTCCTGAGAAAAATTTCCCCCTCTTTGACAATTCAGGGCAATGATTCTGGAGTTAGGATGGTGAATGTTTTCTTCAACTTAAGATGTCCTTCCAGAGATGTGATGTTGAGAATAAATTAAAAGCCTGGCATGGTGCTCCTCTCTTTACCTGAAGATGAAATACTAAGACAATCTAGCAGAATAGTTCTTTTCAGTTGTGTTTAGTGGAGCTTAATGCTTTTAGTTTGCTGTTTGAGTCTATAAAGAGATTGTTGGTAACCTTAGTTGTTTTAGGAGGTAAGAATGCTTCCTAATTGGAATGTTATTTATCCCTATCTAATGGTTTAGCAAGGAGAACTGGAAATCCATCCAATAAAAGTTTTTTCATCTTTTAAAAAGCTATGGAGAAAATGACTGTATATATAGCACTAGTCATGTCCCTTTAAATGGAAGGAAATATTTAAATGAATTTTGTTAGCATAATTATTTTGAAGATGTGATGGCAAATCCAGCTAAAGCCATGAGTGTAAAATTTGTTTGGGTATTATTTTAATATTTATAGTAATTGTTCCTACCTGATTTGAAAAAAATTGAGTTTCTATTTAATTTAAACATCTTAATCATAGGTGAGGAGATCTTTAAATATGTTAAAATGATAAAATATAAAATTCAGTCCAAGAGAAGGGTGTGAATAACAGTTGAAGAATCTTGTGAGATGTCAGAAAAATTTAGTAACATTTAACTTAAATCTAAGGCTGTAGGCTACAAAGACTGTGAGATCAATTCTGTGTTTAAGTTATGAATTCCCTACCATACAAAATATGTATTAGAGTCCTTGAGAAAAATGCAGGAATGTCCTGGCTGAGATGTCTGACAATAATAAAAGCTCGATCAGCTAAAATGATATTACCAAAAATGTCTTGGGATGATGCAACTGTTTCAAGAATGGGTAGGCAACTTTTAACCCTAGGGAGACTTAGAACTAAGTATAAAAATATTTGAGAATCAAATTTATGGTATGAATGATTTTATGGTAAAGAGACAGTACACATTTTTAAATATACTTGTTACTTAGCCCATTACAGTAACATGTCAGTCTTCTGATTCCATTTTAAAAGTAATAATTATGTAATTAATTTATCCTTGTGATTGTTAAATAGAAATCTTACCAAATTTATATACATTGCATGAATATTTATGAAAACATAAGACTCACTATATTTGTACATATAATTTATTAGATTTAGAAAGGTTACTTTAAGTACTAGGAAACTTTTGTGAGATAAGTGAAATGTCTAAAGTAAATAGAATATTTCAGGGTATTTAACTAGGTTTATAAATGCAACCAAATATAATTTCAAACTCTTAAAAATAATTTTTGGTTGGATGTTAGACATTGTGAATGTAATGTTAAGTGCTTGACTGTTTTTTCCTTACAGAGTATTTTTTCTCCTTTTTGCTTTTTTAAAAGATTGAAGTATAGTTAATTTACAGTGTTGTGTTAGTTTCAAGTGTACAGCAAAGTGATTCAGTTATACATATACATACACACACACATATATATATATACTCTTTTTCAGATTCTTTTCCATTATAGGTTATTACAAGACATTGAGTATAGTTTCCAGTGCTATACAGTAGCTCTTTGTTGTTTACCTGTTTTATATATAATAGTGTGTATATGTTAATCCCAAACTCCTAATTTATCTCTCCCCCCCGTCCCCCCCACCCCTCCCCCCTCCATCCCCTTTGGTAACCATAAGTTTGTTTCCTGTGTCTGTGAGTCTATTTATGTTTTATAAATAAGTTCATTTGTATCATCTTTTTAGATTCCACATATAAGTGATATAGTATAATATTTGTCTTTCTCTGACTTACTTCACTTAGTATGATAATCTCTAGATCCATCCATGTTGCTGCAAATGACATTATTTCATTCTTTTTTATGGTTGAGTAATATTCCATTGCATATCTTCTTTATCCATTCATCTGTTGATGGACATTTAGGTTGATTCTATGTCTTGGCTATTGTAAATAGTGCTGCAGTGAACATTGAGGGTGCATGTGCCTGTTCGAATTATGGTTTTCTCCGGATTTATGCCCAGGAGTGGGATTGCTGGGTCATGTGGTAACTCTATTTTTAGTTTTTTAAGGAACCTCCATACTATTCTCCATAGTGGCTGTACCAATTTACATTCCCACCAACAGTGTAGGAGGGTTCCTTTTTCTCCACACCCTCTCCAGCATTTATTATTTGTAGACTTTTTAATGATGGCCATTCTGACTGGTGTGAGGTGATAACTCATTGCAGTTTTGATTTGCATTTCTCTAATAATTAGCGATGTTGGGCATCTTTTCATGTGCCTGTTGACCATTTGTATGTCTTATTTGGAGAAATGTTTATTTAGGTCTTCTAATCATATTTTGATTGGGTTGTTTGTTTTTTGGATATTAAGCTATACGAGCTGTTTGTATATTTTGGAAATTAATCCCTTGTCAGTCACATCATTTGCAAATATTTTCTCCCATTCTGTGGGTTGTCTTTTTGTTTTGTTTATGGTGTCCTTTGCTGTGCAAAACCTTTTAAGTTTAATAGGTCCCATTTGTTTATTTTTGTTTTTGTTTCCATTACTCTAGGAGACAGATCCAAAAAAATATTGCTGCAATTTATGTCAAAGAGTGTTCTGCCTACACTTTCCTCTAGGAGATTTATAGTATCCAGTCTTACATTTAGGTCTTTAATCCATTTGAGTTTGTTTTTGTATGTGGTGTTAGAGAATGTTCTAATTTCATTCTTTTACATGTAGCTGTCCAGTTTTCCCAGCACCACTTATTGAAGAGACTGTCTCTTCTCTATTTTATATTCTTGCCTCCTTTGTTGTAAATTAATTGACCATAAGTGCGTGGTTTTATTCCTGGGCTTTCTATTCTGTTCCATTGATCTATAAGTCTGTTTTTGTGCTGGAACCATACTTTTTTTGATTACTGTAGCTTTGTAGTATAGTCTGAAGTCAGGGAGTGTGATTTTTCCAGCTTTGTTCTTCTTTCTCAGGATTCCTTTGGCTATTTGGGGTCTTTTGTGTTTCCATACAAATTAAAAAAATTTTTGTTCTAGTTCTGTGGAAAATGCTATTGGTAATTTGATAGGGATTGTGTTGAATCTGTAGATTGCCTTGGGTGGCATGGTCATTTTAACAATATTGATTCTTCCAATCCAAGAACACAGTATATCTTTCCATCTGTTTGTATCATCTTCAGTTTCTTTCATCAGCATCTTATAGTTTTCATGGACTTTGTTCTTGTAGGGAGCTGTTTGTGGATTAGTTTGAGCCTTACAGGGCTTGGTTTTTTTGGGTTTTTTTTTTTTGCGATACACGGGCCTCTCACTGTTGTGGCCTCTCCTGTTGCAGAGCACAGGCTCCGGACGCGCAGGCTCAGCGGCCATGGCCCACGGGCCCAGCCGCTCCGCGGCATGTGGGATCCTCCTGGATCGGGGCACGAACCCATGTCCCCTGCATCGGCAGGTGGACTCTCAACCACTGTGCCACCAGGGAAGCCCCAGGGCTTGGTTTTAAGCTTCACTGGACTAGATCTTGCTGTGATCATATAGTGGCTAGTACTTTGCATTGTGGAATAGATCTAGAGTAGACATTACACTAGGGCTAGCCCTACTACTAAGAAGTGTCCCTTCTCTGGTCTCCACTGAATGTTCTCAGTTTTCAAAGAGGGCTAGCCCTACTACTAAGAAGTGTCCCTTCTCTGGTCTCCACTGAATGTTGTCAGTTTTGAAAGAGGCGCTCCTATCTAGGGGGTTAGATCTCAAATGACTTCTAGCCCTTTGTACACTCTGGGAATTTTTTTAGTTTACAACTCCCCAATTGTCTTGGCTTAGCCTTGTGGAATTCACCCTATGCATGCATGGCTTGGTATTCAGTTTGCAAGCTCCCTCTCAAATAGCTTCCTCTTCTCCAGTATTCTTCCCTGTAAATTCCTGCTGCGTTAGACTCACTCTGCTGAAATTCTCCCTTCCTGAGCTGTGGTCTGAAATGTGCCTTTAGTCAGAAAGCTCAGGCTATTGTAGGGCTTATCTCATTTCTTTCCCCTCTCTCAGGGATCACAGTCCTGCAATGCCACTTGTCAGTGTCTGAAAACAGTTTATTATCTATCTATCTACATATATTTATAAATCTTCTAGTAATTTCCAAAAGCACATTTCAGATTTGGCTCAGAGATGGCATACGTCATGTCTACAAAGCTAGACAAATAGCCAAGCCCAAAGTCAATAAGCTTTCCTAAAATCTCTTTATAGGAAAGCATTAACAAGAATGGGGAGAGAATGAATAATTGTGATCAAGTAAGACAATCTACCACAGAGAGGTATAAAAAAAAATCCTGTCAATCTGTTATCTGAGTATGTCACAAATAGAAAGATGTTAATAACAATGGCAATGATGATTATGATGCTAGTAAGTGTTCAGTAAATGTTAACTATGTGCCTGGGTGCTATTCTAGTTAAATTACATGTGTTAATTCTCTTAAGACTCACAATAACCCCATGAAATAGTTATAATAATTTTTACTATTTTATAGATAAGGAAATTTAAATTTATAGAAGTTAAATTTCTTTTTTTTAATTTAATTTATTTTTTATACAGCAGTTTCTTATTAATTATCTATTTTATACATATTAGTGTATATGTGTCAATCCCAATCTCCCAATTCATCCCGTACCACCACCCCCCGCCACTTTCCCCGCTTGGTGTCCATACGTTTGTTCTCTACATCTGTGTCTCTATTTCTGCCCTGCAAACTGGTTCATCTGTACCATTTTTCTAGGTTCCACATATATGCGTTAATATACGATATTTGTTTTTCTTTTTAGAAGTTAAATTTCTCATCCAAGGTAAGTTGTAACATCAGATGTAAAACTAAGTAGTCTGGCCAAACTCTGGTTCATATAGTATACTGTATTCTGCCTTTGCATATTAAAGGTTCTGAGTAATTTTGCAGTGGAGAAATCTGTTTATTAAACCTAGTATTTCAATTTCATTTTGGATATTGGAACACTATTCAGAATTAGGAGGATATCTATGATCAATCCATCGGCCAATATTCCATGGAATGCTTGTGCTCTAAGATCCTGATGGGTAAAAACAATGTCCTATTAGACTTTATAGTTTGGAGTTAAGAGCACTAACTTCAGTGTCAGACAGATGTCATTTTCTCCCAGTTCTTTCTGTTTCTTAGTGGTGCTCTTAAGCTCCTAAGCCTCAGTTTCTTCATAAGGTAGGAATGAGTTTCTACCTCATACCTGTGAGGACAATTAAGCGAGACAACAAACATAAAGCATTTAGCACAATATTTGGCAAATGGTAGGAGCCAAGTAATGTTAGATTTTTTACTGTTGTTATTCTTGTTATTATTACTTTGTTGTTCACATCTAGGTCACATAACTATTTCAATAAATGTTGAATTAATGTATTAGCTTTCAGTTACATTATTTAACATTTTTACCTTATCTATAGTTTTCAATTTTGTTTGAAATTTATAGAAAGTATATAGCATGAGTATGTTTGATAACATATCGTCTGGTAAACTTTTAATACTTACATCTGCTACATGGTTATAAGAGAGATTGAAATGTTGTCTCTTTTTGAATTTTAGAGACCTATTACTACATTCCTCCATTAGTTGGTGTCTTTTTCTTGGCTCTAACTCCTATCTGGATTATAATAGCTGCCAAACATCCAGCCACAAGGACGGTTCTCCACTCAGGCTGGGAGCCTGTGATAACAGCTATGGTTATAAGTAGGTTAGTATTAAAGTGTGTGTTTGTGTGTGTGTGGGGGGGGCAGTTATTCTATATGCATGTACCTATGTATATATTAAAACAAACCAATTGCCTGTTTTTATTTCTTAGGTCAATCATTTTATACAGTCAGTTCTTTATTATCCCAAGTAATAAGGATATAGTGACAAGAGTTATTGAAATCAGTGGATGTATGGAACCTCATTTGCTACCAGTTTCAAACTTTTCCCCAACCAAATCCTTACCAGATTGATGATTAAAATTTAGTGGTGTTTGTCTTTGTCTGTGTGAGTTTTAACCTGACAAGGACATTACTTATTTTGAACAGTAAGTTCTCAGATAAGTATCAGAAAACCTTAGAAATGTACATACCATTTGACTACTCCACTTCTAGGACTCCGACAGGACCTAAAGATATAATTATGGCTCTATGCAAGTGATTAAGTTGTAAAGATCTTCATCACAGTGGAATTTTTAATAACAAAAAAGAGAGAGAACACCTTAGATGTCTAGCAATCAGATGTTGATTGAATAAATTGTGACATAGTCACAAAATGGAATATTAGTCAGCCATCAAGAGTAACATTGTAACATTCCTTTGATGTGGAAAGGTGTTCCTTATACATTTGGTGAAAGGAGAAAGCTAGAAAAGAATATGAATTTCCTATTAAAGATGGTAGATTGACATGTTTATCTTCTTCCTTATTGAAGCTATTAAAATGACAGTAAAAGAATAAAAAAGCTATACAGGGCTTCCCTGGTGGCGCGGTGGTTGAGAGTCCGCCTGCCGGTGCAGGGGACACGGGTTCGTGCCCCGATCCCGGAGGGTCCCACATGCCGCGGAGCGGCTGGGCCCGCGAGCCATGGCCGCGGAGCCTGTGTGTCCGGAGCCTGTGCTCCGCGATGGGAGAGGCCACAGCAGTGAGAGGCCCGCGTACAGCAAAAAAAAAAAAAAAAAAAAAGCTATACAACCACAAAAACAGAAGGGGAGCAGAGGACAGTAGGTGAAAGATTTAACAAAATCAGTAAGATAGGAATCGGTTCTATGGTTGTTAACTGAACTATCAGAATGAAAAAAGCTAAAACCTAACTGCCTGCAGGACAAGGGGACACTGATAAGAAGCAAGCTGAACTGAGCCTCAGACACCCCAAAAGGTGGAGGATTTAGAGGCACTAAGAACTTCTGAAAGCTGAAATGAAGGAGATTGGTTGAAAGTTAAAGTAAGAAGCAATTAGAACCTTAAAGCCCTTTGCTAGCTTGACCACCCAGGTGACTACCCCCTCCCATTCTACAGAAGACAAGAATTAACCCTGGAGAGGCTAAATCATAGAGCCTCTGGATTTAGAATCACCTGCACCAGTGAGGCTGTGGATTAAACACTGTATAAAAAACAAGAATTAAGGAAAAGTCTACATGCTGAACAATGAAAACCTGATCCCACTTCCTTTTCTTTTCTCATAGAATGCTGGCACTCTGGGTTTTACCCCCAGGCAAAAAATTAGATAATTCCTTTCTGGGGAAACTCATCAGCTCAAAAGAAAAACCCACAAAAACTGACCCTGTGGATCCTTTAGTGAAAGAGCTACCTGCCCATCTGATCATTCTTCAGTGAGGCCCGCCTGCTGACAAGTTCTGCCCTTGTGCACAGAGAGCTCCAGATATGCTCTGCAGTATCCCTTAAGGAGGAGCAGACAGTAAACGGTCACCAGACATTTGATTAAGGCTTTTAACATGACAGAGACAAAAAAAAAAGGTTCCCCAAAAATTGCAGGCATAGTTGAAAAGTCTCAAAAAACGACCACCAGTATCCTCAGAGAAATTAGAGAAGTTATGGCATCTATAATGTAAGAACAGAATGCTCTAATAAGGAGGATTTGAAAAATTGGAAGAGCTCTTGGGAATTTAAAAATGTATAAATAGTAGAAACAAAAAGAATCAGAAGAAAAATCTTGAGGGTAGAGTTGAGGAACTATCCTGGAAAGTAGACCAGAAAGCAAAGAGGTGGACAATTGGAGCAAACAATAAGGAGAGGAAATTATCAAAGAAATAATACAAGAAAATTCCCCAGAATTGAAGAACATGGGCTTCCAGATTTAAAAGGCCCCCTGAATACCTCGCACAATGAGTAGGAGGGACCCCAAGCAAAGTACATTATCATAAATCCCAAAAGCTTCCAGAGAGAAAAGTCCAGTTGCATATAAGGGATTGGGAATTGGAATGATGTCCAGCTGCAACACCAAGTGATTCCCTCAAAATTCTGAGGGAAAATTGTTTTGAACATAAAACGTGCTCACTGTATCAAGCAAACATAAGGGTAGACTCAAGAAGCTTTCAGACGTGCAGGATCTCAAAAAATTTATTTCCCGTATACCCTCTCATATAAAAGCTGAGAGAAGATGTCTATCAAAATGAGGAAATAATCAAGAAGGAAGATGACACGAGAATGAGGAAACCTGTGACAGCATGTGGTTCATTTTTCTATGATGTAGATTGTGTTTTCCTGGAGGATTTGGGCAACAGGATCCCATGAAATGTTGGGACCTGGTCATAGTACATAAACCAAGACCCATCGTGGGGAGGTGAAGGGAAGGTACAGAATGACAGCTGAGCATCAGACCTACAGAGCAACTGTCCAGGTTGGCAAGACAGTGACCTTAAGAAGGAATGTCTCTAAGGAAAAAAAAGGGGGAACTGATTGGTACCTGATGAGTATGTATTCAGAGACCATTTATTAACTTTGTTCCAAATTTGATTCTGAATTAGTGATAAGTACCTTAAAAAATTAGGAAAAATATGAAACAAGGCAAAACAGTACAAATGGGGAGATCTCATAACACACTTTGTGGCCCAGTTGTGAATAATGATTTCATTGTTAAAATAAAGTAAAACCTAAATATTTCACCAAAAATTATAATATAACCAGATTGGCAGGATAGAGGAAGGAAGGGAATTGTGAAGGGACTAAAGTGGGGAGGGAAGGGGAAGAGAGACTAAATGCTCACCTGCCATAGTGGACATCATTAGGTAAATGTCTAAAATTAAAAAGCAAGAAATAGCAGTATAAACATGCTGTTTAGAAATAGAGGATTAAATGCCAGAAGAAACAGTTAAAGGAGTTAAAAAGAATTGCTAGTGGAGAGCAGGATGTGTTGTTAGGGCTAGGGGCTATTTTATAAGCTTTGTGGTACTTTCGCCTTTTAAATGATGCACGTATATTTGATAAAAATAAAATTTAATAAAAGTGAAGAAAACTACTTTTACAATTTGAGTTTTTATTTTTAAAAATATACATGTTTTGGACTTCCCTGGTGGTGCAATGGTTAAGAATCTGCCTGCCAATGCAGGGGACACAAGTTCGAGCCCTGGTCTGGGAAGATCCCACATGCCACGGAGCAACTAAGCCCGTGCGCCACAACTACTGAGCCTGCGCTCTAGAGCCCGCAAGCCACAACTACTGAGCCCACGTTCCACAACTACTGAAGCTCGTGAACCTGGAGCCCGTGCTCCACAGCAAGAGAAGCCACCACAATGAGAAGCCGGCACACCGCAAAGAAGAGTAGCCCCCGCTCACCTCAACTGGAGAAAGCCAGCGTGCAGCAACAAAGACCCAACACAGCCAAAAATAAATAAATTTATTTAAAAAATATATATATATATATATATATACACACATGTTTAAAAATGTCTGGGAGGCTATATATCAACATGGTAACAGTATATATAACCCTGAATGATGTAACTATGGTTGTTGTTTTTTTTTTTTTTTTTTTGCGGTACACGGGCCTCTCACTGTTGCGGCATCTCTCGTTGTGGAGCACAGGCTCCGGACGCGCAGGCTCAGCGGCCATGGCTCACGGGCCCAGCCGCTTCGCGGCATGTGGGATCTTCCCGGCCCGGGGCACGAACCCATGTCCCCTGCATTGGTAGGTGGCCTCTCAACCACTGCGCCACCAGGAAAGCCCTATGGTTGATTTTTATTTTCTTCTTTTTGTTTGTATTTTCTAATTTTTCTATGATAAGTTTTTATCACCTGGGTAATAAAAATATTTAAAAATGTATTTTATCAAGTGGTCATGTTATATACACAGCATGATCGTGTGTTTTGGCAGGGAGATTTATTCTTTGACACATAACTAGTTTATTCTATGAAATACGTATTTTTTAAAAATTACATAGTGCGGCTTCCCTGGTGGCGCAGTGGTTGAGAGTCCGCCTGCCGACGCAGGGAACACGGGTTCGTGCCCCGGTCCGGGAAGATCCCACGTGCCACGGAGCGGCTAGACCCATGAGCCATGGCCACTGAGCCTACGCATCCGGAGCCTGTGCTCCATGGCGGGAGAGGCCACAACGGTGAGAGGCCCGCGCACCGCAAAAAAAAAAAAAAAAAAAAAATTACATAGTAAAATATTTCTAAGGATGACTGTTTTTAGACTTTATAGTATACCTTTTAACGGGAACTCCTAGCAGTTTAGGCATATTTAGCCATTCATTTATATTATTAAAGAATTAAAATAGTAAAGATTTAATAATTTCCTAATATTAACTATCAGGTAGTGGTAAGAACATTTGATCTGATACTTTGACCATCAACCCTGTTCTCTGACAGCATATAGTTCATTTTTCTGTAATGTGAATTGTGTTTTCCTGGAAGATTTGGCAACAGGATCCCATGAAATACTGGGACTGACACTGTTTTATAGTATGTAGACCAACAGACTGAAGTTAACCAATTGATAATGGTTTTGGAAACAAACAAACAAAAAATCTCCAAGCTCCATTGAGACACTGAGAGAGTATATCTTGCCACTGTATAGCTGTATGTTATTTTTCCAGACCTCTGTTCTTCAGATCAGCTCTTTCTATGGCTGCAACTCATTGTTTTAATTTACCAATGGTCAGACACTGTAATCTACTGTATCTAGTTTTAACACAATAAAAGTCATCTCTTTAATGGCTTGCTTACTTCAAATATGAAAAAATACTCTTTCAACATTTTTTTAAATTATGAGGGTAATAAATGCACATGGTTTTTAAAAAACTAATAAGTACAGAAGGATATAAAATGACCATGAGTCTCCTGTCAGTGTCACCCCTAGGGGTGGACATTGTTAATAATTTCTTACATGTCCTTCCAGATATTTTAATGCACTTAAAGTATATGCGTTTTTCCTTTTTACATGTAACGTATGTAAACATGTAGACCAGAAGGAGGGCCCTGAAACGTGGGGCTACAGCTTATGCCATGTTTTGTTTTCAACATTTTGCTTTTGACAGTGATTTTTACTTTAAATATTTTTTCTTTTTATTCAACTTTTAAAATGTCTAAATATTTTATGTTTAAAGGTAGGGGTGTTTGTATATAAAGAACAACTTCAAATTAGTACATTTCCTTTCCTCTTCCCTAAATTATATGCTTTTGTTTCTTTCAGCATTGGGGGCCTTATTCTGGACACAACTGTATCTGATCCAAACTTGGCTGGGATTGTTGTTTACACACCAGTTATTAATGGTAAGAATTAGATATACTGTTTCATAATGATATCCTATCTCTCTATATTCTTAGGTACAAACAGGAACCTTTGAGTTCAGATTTTAAGAGGCCTACCTTCCCATTCTATTCATTTGATTTTCAATCCCAGGTTGTTGCTCATGGTGGAAACTACACTGTATGTTCTCAGTATGCAGAACACATTTTTGAAAAGAACTCTCACTTAATCTTATCTCTAGATATTAGTTTGAGAATCAGACATACCTGATTTTTAAGATTCCTGTGGCAAAATAGGATATTCCAATTCTATATTATCATTAACTTTGGGCTTACTTGCTTTCTTGTGCTGCTGTGTTGCTGTCCCTGTCAATTTTTGTGGATAAACTAGAGTTAGCTAGGTTTAAGCATTGCTGGAGTCAATTCACTCCATTAAAATCTATCACTCCTCTGCTGATCCCTTTCAAATCTGCCTTATATTTTTTCTTATTTATAAAATGGGAATTATAATACTTAAATTCACAGGGGTTTTTATATAAATTCCATTTAAAAAGACAAATTTAATCCAGTCCTACTGGCTTTTGGGCTGGCAGTCATTAAACTGGATTTCGGTATAGCCTAAGCCAATATAATTTAAAATAATGCTACCTGGGGAAAACCGTATCACAGGATATATGACACATTTAATATATATTACTTTTGTATATTTATGGATAAGGAAATATGTTCTACAAAGGCAACTTCTCTAAAATCTAATTTCATATCTAAAATTTTTACTGAACATTTTAATTGTGGGGTACCTGAACAGATTTCCTCTAGAGATGCCCCTCCCAGTTTTCCTGGCAGCACCATTCTCCCCATCAGCTGCCCTTAACATCATGGACCCATTTGATTCAACCTGGCTCTTTCATCCTCTTTGAAGAGATAATGACCAAATCTTGTCTATTTGTACATTAACATAATTCACTTGTTCATTTATTTATATAACAAGTGTGTCTTAGTACTGTAGTCTACTAATGTCTCAGTTCAACCATCATTCAAGTAATAAAGTAGTCTTCCTGACTCATTCCCTATTCGATGCAAATTGAACGTCACTAGTAGATGGGTCTACCTTAAACATTGTTTTTATTACATTAGTTTTAAGATGATGAACTTGACAGTGGTTTCCTCCTGCCTGTCAGATCAAATTAGAACTCTTCTGCCTAGCTATCAAGGCCCTCTCTATATGCTCTTGGACGCACACAACTTTATCCTTTATCATTGCGACTTGCTTCTTGCATTATGGCCATACACAGGTCTAATTTTCACTGCCTGGAATAACTATCACTTTCTTCCCCCCTGTCTGAATCCTCTTCAGTGACTATTACTTGATGAATTCACTAGCATGAATATTACCCAACAATGACTGTTAGAACTGTATTGCCCAGCATCTCAGTGAGAAATTTAACTTAAATTACAACCCCGTTATTAGTAAGATTTTAGTGAGTATCTCTGTTATTTTGCCTTTTACAAGAAACAGTTTGCTAAAGTGCCCTCATTGGAAGTCTGTGCATGGCATGGCATAGTGGTAAAATCTTTTTTCTATCTCAGTAAGTAAACCTCTTAGTTGGGTATCACAGTGAACACATCTTATGTTACATTATGCTCTTTAAAAACATTGATTGAGGGCTTCCCTGGTGGCGCAGTGGTTGGGAGTCCGCCTGCCGGTGCGGGGGGCGTGGGTTCGAGCCCTGATCTGGGAGGATCTCACGTGCCGCGGAGCGACTGGGCCCGTGCGCCACAGCTACTGAGCCTGCGCTCTAGAGCCCGCGAGCCACAACTACTGAGCCCACGTGCCACAACTACTGAAGCCCGTGTGCCTGGAGCCCGTGCTCCGCAGCGGGAGGGGCCGCCATGGTGAGAGGCCCGTGCACCTCAACGAGGAGTGGCCCTTGCTCGCCGCAGCTAGAGAAGGCCCGTGCACAGCAGCGAAGACCCAACACAGCCAAAAATAAATAAATAAAATAAATAAATTAAAAAAAAAAAAAACATTGATTGAGAAGATTCACTCCTTGCTTCTCAAAAAAGGTGTAACTTCTGAGAATTGAATTTCGTTTTAAGTGTGCTGAGATGTACTATTTAAAAGACCCCTCCCTGTTTTATCACCATCATCATCATCTGCTATTTTTTTCATATTCATTTACTTATTTATTATTTATTAATTTATTTTGGGTGCACTGGGTCTTCGTTGCGGCCTGCAGGATCTTTGGTTGCAGCATGCGGACTCTTAGTTGTGGCATTTGGGCTTCTTAGTTGAGGCATGCAGACTTCTTTAGTTGCTGCATGCGAACTCTTAGTTGTGGCATGCATGTGGGATCTAGTTCACCACCAGGGATTGAACCCAGGCCCCCTGCATTGGGAGCGCAGAGTCTTACCCACTGTACCACCAGGGAAGTCCCCATCATTTGCTATTTAGTGAGTATTTACTCTGTGGCAGATTACTTTTAGTTCTTTTACGCATGTTATGTTATTTAATCCTCAAATAAAGGTAAGGTCTCATATCTAGCAAATGGTGGTTTAAACCCAGATCTGCTTGATATCCCAAGGCCTGTGACTTTTTTCCTTCAAAATGAACAGCTACTAATTTATCTGTTATATTAGATACAGGAATACACACTTTGTTTAAAGTAAGGCATATTTGTGTTGATACTGTGATGAGGGTATCTTTTAATGCTTATTAACATCTCTCAGACCCAGTAACATTTTTTAAAAATATATTTCATGTAACAATAGTTCTTGAGGTGTTGAAAAGTGAGTTCTGTGGTCAGCTAAGTTTTGGAAACATTAGGTTAAAAAGATTTCTTTTCCACAGGATACTGTGAGTTTCCCCTCTGGTACTTTTGTTAGAGAGGGGTTGGAATTTCTGGATCTAATCTTCTTTCTAAACCCTAGACCATACTTTGAGAACTACTGATCTAGGTCTTATTATATCTTTATCACAGTCTACTTTCAAATAATAATATATCACTTTACATAAAGGATAAGAACCTTATATCAGTATACTTGGATTTTCACTCTTATGGTCTCTTTTTGTCATACGTTTTACTTTGTTATAAATCCTATAACATTATTTTTGCTTTAAACAAGTATTTTTTAAAAAGATAAAAAATGAGGGGGTGGTATCTTGTACATTTCCCCACATTTTTAACATTTTCAGCACTCTTCTTTCCTTTGTGTAGATTCAGATTTCCATCTGGCATTGCTTTCCATCTTCCAGAAGAAGCACCTTTAATGTTTCTTATAGGGCAGCTCTGCAGAGAAAACAGAGGCTTGAGGCAGGTGTCTCCCACCTTCCTTCTCCTTCCTTTCCCTTCAGCTCTAACAGTGTCTACTCTTAACCTTTTTCACTCCGTCTCAGAAGAGCTGACTCTTTTATCTAAGACCATTACACCTCCAATGGGATCCTTACTCCCAGTTATCTTAACTTTTCCTGTATCTTCCATACCTTCCTCTCTTCCACCTTTCCTCTTTAGTTTACAATTGTGCTCGACTCTTTCGTTCTAAATCACCTTTCCCACAATGTTCTGCCTTCTCAAGCTTCTATTTTCTCCCTTCTACTCTTTACAACCAAACTTTTCAAAGTGTAGCCTGTACTTGTAAAATTTCTTACAATGTTTTTGATCCCTCTCACTCTACATAACTTTTTTTACTGAGCTCCACAGTGACCTCCTCATTACTTTATCCAGTAACTTGTTTTCAGTCTTCATTCTGTTCAGCTGTTTGATACTAGTTAATCTGCCCTTTTGCACCTCTCCCAATTCTCATCCCATTCTCTGAAAATTCTTCTTCATTTTCCTTCACTAACTCCTCCTTTCTATCTGTCTCTTTAAGTATTTGTATTCTTCCAGACTCTGTTCTTGATCATCTTCTATTCTCACTTTTCACCTTCTTTATGAGGGATATTGTCTAGTTCAGAGGTTTTCAAAGTGTGGTCCCCAGACTAGCAGCATCACCTGGGATCTTGTTAGAAATGCAGATTCTCAGGCCTCAGCCCAGACCTCCCATGTCAGAAACTCTAGTGTAGATTGACTTTGACACATGCAAATTGATTCTGACACATGCAAATGTTTGAGAACCATTTGTCTTAGTTATGTGACTTCAGCTCTCACTTCCAGATCCATACTTTCAACAGATATTTCCACATGGAAGATCCAAAGCTCCAAATTGAACTCATTATCTTCCCCCCAAACCTGCTCTTCCTTCTGGGTTTCCTGTCAGTTAGTGGTATTATTACCTACCCAAACAAAATATCCCAAAGCCACATACTCCCTTTCTCTAAATGCTCTCTCTTTTTAGCTGCTCTTGAAATACCTTCTGAGTTAATCTCAACGCTTTGTCTCCCCGTGCTCCCTGGCTTTGTTCATTCATCTTCCCTGGGTACATCTGCATAAATTGTCTCCCTGCCTCTACTATCACCCAGTGTAACCTATCCATCCTCCATACTGCTGTTAGAGTTAGCTTCCCAATCAACAAAGCTGATCCTGTCCCTTGCTTACTTAAAGATCACAGTTAAGTTTCCTGGAGATAAAGTACAAATTATCTAGCGTAATATACTCAGTAAGCCCAATCTGCCCTCAAATCACCCTCTCTAATCTCATTTCTCCACCGCTCCACCAATTCTTAAAATTCTCATCTTGGTGAATTTTTGTTGCTTTCTCAAAAAGATCATGTCATTTCTCTACACCATTCCTTTGTACCTGATGTTCCCTCTGTCTCACTTCCCTTCTTTTACTTACCAAGTTCTGCTCATTCATTCAGACCCAATTAAAATGTCACCTCTTCTGCCAAATAGTTCCCTTTGGGAATTCCCTGCCAGTCCAGTGGTTAGGACTCTGCACTTTCACTGCCGAGGGCATGGGTTTGATCCCCAGTTGGGGACCTAAGATCCCGCAAGCCATGCGGCATGGCCAAAAAAAAAAAAAGTTCTCTTTTCTATGCTTCCACAGCATACTTTTAACATACATAATTATTTTGTATGATGATTCTTTTTTGTATGACTCTCTAGTGCCTAGAGATAGTGCCTAGCATGTTAAGATTTGGTAATTGCTGGATGAATAAATGCATGAGTTAAGGAACATGCTTTGTTTTGCTGCAAAGTACATGTCACCGAATTTGAAGTTATCTTATTAAATAACACAACTTAGATTATACCCGAAACATTTCATATACTTAGGAACTGGTGAAGTGCATTTAAAAAAGGCAATAAATAAATAAATAAATAAATAAATAGAAAAATGGTTCTTACTATTTGTATAAAAAACTAGCAGTGATGGCAACGTTTATTACTTTCCTTAACAACTTCTCCTGCGTGTAACCATAGAAATTGGTTTCTCAGCATTTCCTCCTCTTTGGTATATTCTACAAGCTTTTTAGATAGGAGTGAATATTTATAAATTTATTTATTTATTTTTGGCTGCATTAGGTCTTTGTTGCTGCACGCGGGCTTTCTCTAGTTGCATTGAGTGGGTGCTACTCTTTGTTGTGGTGCGCGGGCTTCTCATTGCAGTGGCTTCTCTTGTTGAGGAGCACGGGCTCTAGGCACGTGGGCTTCAGTAGTTGTGGCTCGCAGGCTCAGTAGTTGCAGCTTGCGGGCTCAGTAGTTGTGGCACACGGGCTCAGTAGTTGTGGCTCACGGGCTCTAGAGAGCAGGCTCAGTAGTTGTGGCATACGGGCTTAGTTGCTCCACAGCATGTGGGATCTTCCTGGACCAGGGATCGAACCATTGTCCCCTGCATTGGCAGGTGGATTCTTAACCACTGCCACCAGGAAAGCCCAGAGTGAATATTTAGATAAGAGCTCTTTAGATACTGAAAGAAGTTAGCAATCCCAGGAGTGAATATTTTGTGGACAGAAAGAGTTGAGCTAGAGATCAATTGGTTAGAAGAGGGATGAGCTCAGTTAGTGTAGCCAGGGGAAATGATTCAGAAGGAACCATTTCTTCAGTGGTTTGAAAGTCATTTGAGAGTTCAGTTTTTGTTGAGTAGAAGCAACGGCTAAATATATGAAGGTATAGCCGTAGATAGAATGTTATGAACAATCAAAATTAAAGAATTACATTTCACATAACAATAAGGATGAATTTCAGGAACTTAATATATGTGAATTATCCCATTTCTATAAAGTTCAAAAGCATGTTTAGGAATACACATATATGTGGTCATAACACAGAAAACAAGAGAATGAAAAACAATTCAGGATAGTTACTCTGATTGACGAGGAAGGGCATGGGATTGGGGAGGGCACATAGGGTACTTCAAATGTAAAAGTCATCCTGTATTCCTTTTCTTAAACTGGGTGATGGGTACATGGGTGTTTTTGCAATATGGTTATTTATAGCTTATATGTATTTTATAAATACTATTTCTGTATCTATTAAATATTTCGTACAAAATAAAAATCCTGGAAGTAGCACTTTTAGATTTCTTATTAAATGGTTGACTATGAAAAGAAAAGAATTAGAATAACAGCTAGGTGTCCAAATGAAGAATTTCCAAGGTAGGAGGGATATAGGTATGTTTATTGACAAGGAGGCAAAGGAGTAATAGAAAAGGAAAGATGGAGGATGCATGAGAGATGGTGAAGAAGGGAGGGGCGAAGTCCACAGAATGATGGGCTACAAAGTAGCCTTGGAAAAAAAGGATACCCCTTATTACTTCAATGTGGTAAGAAAAGGAGTCCTGAAGAGAGACTAAGGTGAAGGGCCTTACCTATAATGACATTCTCAGTTGTCCCAAGAAGGTAGATAGATTTCCAAACCTGTTTCATGTTGTGACACACACAGAAAATTGTAATATTAGACGGCACACTAGGGAGAAGAAGGAGGCCACTTGGAACCAGAGGCAACCAGCCTGCCCCTGCAGAGCTTCGAAGGCCAGTATCTTGACACAGCTGTAAACTATTCAAGGCATCCTGGTTTGGGAAGTTCTGATCGAGGCAGTGTTTCTCAGCCTTTTTTTCATTATGACCCTCTGAGGGAGCCATTTAAAACTTTTTTTCCCCTAAATGTTCCCACCCATGAAATTTTAATATCACAGTTATCCAATTTATCCATTTCTATACTGTATGTATATCCGTGCTTTATACATAAAATGAGTGAAAAATTTTTTTCTCCCCCCAAGAACAAATTTTTGTCCCCACTAAGAATGCATGGTCTAGGGTAAGGGAAGCAGAAAATTTGGAGACCTTGTAAGTCACTCATCAGGTTGCTGACACGTACATTGGAAGGAAGTGGTAGAGGTGAATGTACCTGCCTTCATTTAGAGGTCTTGAAACTAAAAGAGCAGTTCCTGTGTGTGAGTTCTGATAAAGAGTCATGAAAGGAGGAGAGGTGAAAATGCAGAGATGTGTGGAGACGGCCAAAATATGTAGGTATATATGGAAGATACTAGATCTGCTGTGCTGTTGATTGTAAGGCTTTGCTTTCGAACATAATGAACTTTTACTTCAGGTTCCCTTAGGAATGCCCAAAAGAATTATTGACATAATTTGAAATATATTCTATGGTGTGAAATCTATTCTGTGCTAAACATTTGCTGGAAACATATATTTCTAAATTTAATAGAACATGAAGTTGGATTTTAAAGCAGTCCTTTGATGAACCTTCTGAAGTTGTTCATACTGTCAAACTTTCTTTTATCAGTGGAGCTCATTCTAGCAATAAGGCACTTAGAGATTAGGTCTTCTGGATACTGAAAGCTCTCACTAATCATTTAGAATGTTGGAAATCTGTTTTTTATTAATGTTATTAATTTATGTGACAATGTTTAAATGCTCTCTACTAGCTCTGGTAGTGCAGTTAGTCTGTGAGAAATTTAAGTAATTTAAAAGAAATGCTGATAGACGTGTAGAGTATGTCGTGATAGTGAGAAAGCATTTCTGACATTAAGGGAAGCGATTCCAATGTAATCATTCTGCTGTAGCTTAAAAATATAACCAGTGATCATGATGAGATCATGGTGGGATTTTAACTTCATGAGAGGTTAAAACTTTGATAAGTCTCTACACTAATTATGTTAATTATTTTGCCTTTCACATGATGCCTTTAATCTACTTGGAACTGATTTTTGTGTATAGTATGAGAATAGGGGTCCCATTTCATAGGTTTTTTGGGGCATATTAATAACTGTCTTGGTACTATTGAAAAATCTATACCACTCTTTATTGATCTGCAATACCTCTTTTGTATATCACAGATTTCACGTGTATGAGTGCATGTGTGCATGTGTAGTTATCAGATTTAAAAAGTACCCCTCAATTCCTGGTTTGCTAAGAGTTTTTAATAATGAATAATAAAATGATGAATTTTATCAACTTTTCTGCATTTATTCATATAATCATATTATTTTTTCCTTCATTTATTTGTTAATGTACCATATTATATTATTTTCAATGATTAAATCAGCCTTATATTCCTAGCATAAATGCAGTTTTGTTGTGGTATATTACACATTTAACATTTTGCTGGATTTGGCTTGCCAACAGTTTGATATCTTTTTTACATTTATTTTTATTCATAAGATTGGCTTATAATTTTCCTTTTTCATGTTGTCATTGTTGGATTTTGAACTCAGAGTTATGCTAGTCTCATTATGTGAGTTAGATATACTTACTCATGCACTTTATACTGTAAAGTAATGTAAGATTTTGTAATTTATCCTTTTTATTATTATTTGTTACTTAAATGTTTGGTAGAACTCACTTGAAAAAGACAACAACAACAAAGCAAACAACTTATGTGGACCTGGTGATTTTTTGAAGAAGATTTAAAATTTTAGATTTAATTTCTTTAGTCATAGAATGATTCAGGTTTTGTATTTCTTCTTGAATTAATTTTGTTAAGTTATATATATTTTAGAATATTTTCCCATTTAAATTTTCAAGTTTAATGGCATAAAGTTGTTCATAATCTTATTTTTAAAATATTGGTAGTAATTGGAATTATGACTTCCTTTTTTTTCCTATTGTTTGTCCCTACTCTTTTTCTCTTTTCAGATAACTGATATTTAGCTTTATTGATCTTCTTACTTTTTTCTCTTTCATTACTTTTCTTATTCTAGTTTGTGTTTATATTTCTATCTTTTCCAACTTCTTGAGATGGATGCTTAGGTCAGTAAGTCTTCCTTCTTTTTTAAGTATATGCGTTTAAGACTTTAAGTGTGCTTCTCATTACTGCTTAAGCTGCACCCCACTTGCTTTTGTATGTAATATTTAATTTCCATTCAAATACAAATGTTTAAAATTTTCTATTATGATTTCTTCTTTAATTCACAAGTTATTTAAAGGCATGTTCTCTCAGTTTCCAGATAGTGAAGGCATCAGGCCCTGAAGGGTTTTTATCATGAATAAGTTTTTAACTATGAATTCAATTTCCTCAATATAGGGTTTCTCAATCCTGACACTTGTGATATTTGAGGCCAGATAATTTTATATTGTGGGGGGGGCATCCTGTGCACTGTGGGTTGTTTAGGAACATCTCAGGCCTCTGCCCACTTGATGCCAATGAAACATCCCAAATTACAACAACCAAAAATGTCTCCAGGTATTGCCAAATCTCTTTTTTTTGGATTGGGGGTCGATTATTGGTGGCAAAATCACCCCCAGCTGAGAACTACTGCTTCATAGGTATAGGGCTATTCATGTTATGTATTTCTTGCCAAGTGAGTTTTTATAGTTTGTGTATTTCAAAGAATTTTAAAATTTCACCCAAGCTATTATTTTCTGTCATAAAGCTGGAACATGGTATAACCATATTATTCTTTTAATCCTGCATAGTCTGTAGTGATGACTCCTCTTTCATTCTTAATATTGAAATTTGTATCTTCTTTTATTCTTGATCTATTCAAAGAAGCAGCTTTTGGTTTCATTTCTTTTCTCTATTGTTTCTGTTTTCTATTTCATTGATTTATGCTCTTATACTTCTTATTCCTTCTTTATGCTTTCTTTCAGTTTAATTTTTTTTTTAGGCTCTTAAGATGGGAACCTTAGATCATTGATAATAGATCATTCTTCTTTTCTAATATAAGATTTAATGCTGTGAATTTCTAAGGACTGCTTTATGTGCAGTACTTATCTCAATATGTTGTGTGCACAAATCTCAATATGTTGTGTTTCATTTTCATTAAATTCAGAATATTTTAAAATTTCCTTTGTGATTTCTTTTTTGACCTCTGGGTTATTTAGAAGTGTATTGTTTGCTTTCCAACACTTGGGGGAATTCTCAAATATTTATCTTTTCTGTTGTAGCCAGAAAACATACTTTATCTGTTCCAGTTTTTTCAAATTTATTGAGACTTGTTTTATGGCTCATAGTATGGTCTATCTGCGTGAATGTTCCACGTGTATATTTGTAAAGAATATGTATTCTGCTTTTGTTGGGTGTTGTGTTCTATAAACGTCCTGTAGATCAAGTTGGTTGTTATTATTGTTAAAATCTCCTGTATAGTTTTTGTTTGTTTGTTTGTTTGTTTGTTTGTTTTGCGGTATGCGGGCCTCTCACTGTTGTGGCCTCTCCCGTTGCGGAGCACAGGCTCCGGACGCGCAGGCTCAGCGGCCATGGCTCACGGGCCTAGCCGCTCCACGGCATGTGGGATCTTCCCGGACCGGGTCACGAACCCCTGTCTCCTGCATCAGCAGGCGGACTCTCAACCACTGCGCCACCAGGGAAGCCCTCCTGTATAGTTTTGATTTTTTAAAAATCTATGTATTCTACCAGTTAATAAGAGAAGAGTGATAAAGTCTCCAAGTATAAATACCAACTTGTCTGGGGTTTTTTGTTTTTTTTTTCAGTTTCATCAATTTTTCCTGTGGGTATTCTGAAGATCTATTTTTTAGGTACAACTACATTTAGGTTGTTATGTCTTTTTCATGAGTTGACCTCCTCAGCCATTATTCAGTGTTTGTTTTTCTCTCTGGTAACATCCCCTGTTATAAAGTCTTTTTTTTTCATCTTTCTGATATTGATATAGCCACTCTAGCTTTCTTTCCCCTAGTGTTTATATGGTATATCTTTTTCCGTACCTTTACTTTTAACCTATTTATGTTCCCATCTTTTAATAATGCATATTGTAACCTCTTTCCCACTAGATCCTTTAACATATTAATCATAGTAATTTTAAAGTTCTTGTCAGATAGTTTCAACACCTGAGTCCTGAGTCTGGTCCTATTGACTTCTTAACTCCTGACAATAGTCTGTTTTCTTTATTGCTTTTTACTGTCTCAGAAATTTTTTATCAAATGCTGGACATTGTGTATAAAAGAACATTGGAGATTGAGATAAATATTATTTACGCCTTAAAGGCAGGCTTTTTCTTCTATTAGGTCATTAGTATGGAGGACTGTGTGAGTCTCATCAGTAGTTGAGCTGGGTCTGGTTTTTGTGGTTGTTATAGTTACCTTCAGTGCACCACTGACTTCAGATTTATCAATGAGCTCCTGCTACCTTATGCTCAGTGTGAAGCTTGGAGCGCTGTATGCCTGGAGCATGAAAGGCTTAACTATCTGTGCTCTTGCTTCTCTTCTCACGGTAGGTTGTTGTTGCTTGTTACATGGTGCAAGGCATGGGATGGGATTTGGGATTCTCTTGCACTAGTCTCAATCTTAGGCTGTTCCTATGCACTTGGTCCACAGAGGTGAGGCCTTCTCAATGTTTCTTAAGACCAATGAATTACTCAGATTGGTCTTAAGCAGGAAGATTTCCTTCCACTTCTCCAGCAGCAGACAGCTTTTGCTTCTACTCTTCCTCTAGTGGCAGTTGATCTTTGCCTGGGGTCGGGTAGCTGGAGTGTTTCCTTCATCACCTCAAGCAGCTTTTGTTTCATATGAGAGAGGGAGTCAGAAATGGGTGTGATTTCTTGCTGTGTGCCACCAAGGTCGGCTCTCTCAAGTGTTCGGTCCTCCCTCAGTCTGTCTCACAAGTGCCCAGGGGAGGCTTGCAGAAATAGTTGACCTGTGAATGTAGACTCCCCTTGTGTCTAGGGTTCCCAGGTGTTAGCCCACACTCAGCATTAAAGAATTTGAAATTTTCAGTTGTTTCCTTCCTACTTGCTTTTATGACCACTACCTCTTCCTCCCATAATCTGTCAAAGGAGAAAGAGTTTGGGTGTCCCAACTTACCTTGGGGGCACTTACCACCCTTTGGAATTCATTTCACTTCTAGGCATCAACTCCCCTTCCTCTGAGTATATGAGAGGATAATCTAGGTTAAAAGATGACTTTCTTGAGTAATTTTTTCAGTGTCTTATACCCATTTCTTTAGTAACCTGAGAGACATGTATCAAGCCTTGTCTATTTGAATAAATCTAGCTTGTTTTCCCTGTCATTAAGATGATAAACATGAAATATCTTGTTACCTAGTTTTATATCTTGGTTGTGATAGTAATTTTTAAAAATTACTTACTCTGCTTTCAGACCAAACAGTGAGTTAGATTTGAAAAAATAATGAATGAGTCTTTCACAGCAGTGATTTTATGTCTTTGGAATATCTACCTCAACATTTAATAAATCAACATTTCAGAAGAATTCTTTGTTTGTTTTCTTGGCCCAGGATGTGACATAAAGAGGCTTGTATTCTGTTGAATGTATGCACATTATTTAAAATATGACGATAACTACCTTGTTTGTTTTTCCTTATGTTTCAGGTATTGGTGGTAATTTGGTAGCCATTCAGGCTAGCAGGATTTCTACTTACCTCCATTTACACAGCATTCCAGGAGAACTGCCCGATGAACCCAAAGGTGGTTACTACCCATTTAGAACTTTTTTTGGTCCAGGTAGGTGCTTGTGGATTTTTGCATATTTTATTTCAGGAACTGTTGCTCTCTATGAGTATAGGCAGGCAACATTTGTTGAATACATATTTTGTTTGTGAATATTGCATAGTTTTCCATTTCTGAGAGCTAAATAGATTTTAAATACTAGAATAGATTTTGTTCACTAAATCTCAGTGAACAACAGCAAAAAAACAATTTGGATCAATTCTGCAGTTGCTGAGGAGTTTTATATAGTTTTTCTCTTTTCTCTTTCTCTGGGATATCTTGTTTTAGGAGTCAAGAAAGAGGAACCTTGTGCATATAAGAAAGCACTGTTAGGTGATTTAGGGAGACAGATATACCATCTGTCTTTTGTATATTAATCTTTTGGACCTTTCTAAATGTAAGCATTTGATCCCAAACAAGCAGAATGAGAGGGGATAACCTCAGTTACAAGGACATTATTATGTCGCAGGCGTATGATGTCCAAAAAACCAAACCACAATTTTAAATTCTTGACAAATTTTTTTCTGATGAAAATAAATGTAATGTAATAAATGTAACTTTTGAATGAGGATCAGAAATGCCCAGTCTTTTAATTGCAGTGAAAGAATTCTAAAAGAAAAATAAAATTAAAACATTTCATAACCAAAGGTCCGCTATTAGAAGATCATGAGATGTCATTTAGTCATTAAAATGGTCAATAAAAAGGAATTAAATGATGTAGGGAAAAAAACACATTTCAGTACTTTAAGAACTTCATATTTTTTCTTTTGTGTTCCCTCTGTTTTTATAATAGATTAATTATAGTTTGACCAGTGTTCTTCATAGCAAGTTTTTATCAACCACCTTTTATTTAATTAATATATAACATATAGGGAGAATTTTTAAAAATTAAGTGAATTGTAAATAGTTAAAATTTATTTTTAGCAATTGAATTTTATGTGATTCTATGCAATATAGTAACTAGAAGTAATCCTCAGATTTTAACAACTGTGACCTATTATTCACCACAATATGATTTTAACAACTTTTGCATTTTATATTACAGGAGTAAATAATAAGTCTGCTCAAGTTCTACTGCTTTTAGTGATACCTGGGCATTTAATTTTCCTCTACACTATTCATTTGATGAAAAGTGGTCACACTTCTTTAACTGTAATCTTCGTAGTAGTATACTTATTTGCTGCTGTGTTACAGGTAAGAGTTGAAACCTCTTGCAATCTCTTTTATGCTCAGATTGATGTAAAGTGTAACTGTAAATCTAAAGGCATAAGAAATATTTTAACATTTCAAAAATCAGCTGAATGCCTTCATATTGATTTGATTTTCTTAAAACCAGTAACTTTTAATATGATTTGATCAATAGAACCGTTGAATTTCCTGTTTCCTAGATTCTGTGTCTTCCCTTTTATTTGTTCTCTTCTTTTGTATGAACACATCTTCAGATAAATTCCTGAGAAAGACTGCTGCATAGGAGAAAAATGTTTGAGTCTTTGCATTTTGTAAAATGCTTTTACATGAATAGCTTGACTGGATATAGAATTGTTTCTTTTAGAATTTTGAAGGCATTGCTTCCTTGCTTTTTAACTTCTCCTACTACCATTGGAAAGAACAACACATGCCATTCTCACTGCTGATCTCATGGTACAGATCTACTTTTATCTTTCTAGAAGCTTCTAGAAAGAAAATCTTCTCTTTTTCCCTATTGTTCTTAAATTTCTTCTGGTATTTATCTATAAGTTTTAAAGAAATATGCCTAAATTTCTAGTTCATGATTAATCTCCTTTAGACTTTTGCTAATAAAAGTTGAGGATTTGGGGGCTGTTATAATGCCACATCTTTCCCATATGGTTATATAACAGTTTTTGGTTAAATTAGTAGTCAATGTTTCTATTATTGGGTCTATGTAAACATTGTTTACTATAGAGCCAGATAATGTATTATATTTCCTTTTGGTGTATTTTACTTTTCTTTGGGTTAATAATCACATCTTTTTCCATTTGCCTCATTTTCCATAAACCCATCCTAAATTTTTTTCTAACTGTTCCAGCTTTATTTTGTCTTCTTAGCCATGGCTTCTTGCTAAGCTCTGTAGAATTTTGTACCTCCTACAGTGAGAAATCCTAACTTAAGAGATGCATTCAAATAGTCCTTTGAAAAGATAAGATAACCCCCCCCCCCTTCAGGGGTTTGTAGGAGTGGAGCTGGAGGATAAGTATGTGGAAAGAAACTGCATTGATGATAATGATGTTAATGAAATTAACTGACATTTACTGTGTTTCCTGTATGACCAGCATTGTTCTAAGTGCTTTACATGTACAGATTTACTTCATTCTCACAAATACTCTCTGAGATTTGTCCTTCTGATATAAATCAGTGATTTTTAAAGTGAAGTACGTGCAAAACAATGCATTGTGTACAGAAAGAGAAGATTAAAACTTCTATTTATATATGTCTACCTCATTTGTTTAAAATGTCTATTTTCTCCTATTTTTATGATTGCTTTACAGTAAACATTAGCACAGTGTTACGTAAGTATACTCATTTATATTGAAAGGGCTGCATAAGCTAAAACTTTTGGAGGTTACTGAGTAAAAGCATAGAGATGAGAAAGCACAGAGCTTATGCCAGAAAGAGCAAGTAATTCATACAGAGGATTTAACTAAAAGAAAAGAAGATGAGGTTAAGAAGGTAGATTAGGGCCAATGTAGAAAGGCCTTAAATGCCGGGCAGAGGAGACAAGAATCCGCTCATAAAATAACAAAAACCCTTATGACTTAATGGATATTTTAAACTTTTCTATAATGCTTTATAGCACCCAAGATTTTGTTAAAAGTCACTTATCAAATCATTCATTCATTTATTCATTCAATAAACCTTCATTCTACTAGGTGTCGGGATGGGTTTTAAATCCCAGGATGAATAAATTCAGACCCTATCCTCAAGGACTCATAGCCTGGAGGGAAGACTACTACATGAACAAATAACTATATTATATTGTAATAGAATATAAATGCTGGGAATAGCTACACAGAATTTGCTGTCAGAGCCTGGAAGAAAAAGCAACTAATTCCACCTCGGGAGTATTATTTTTCTACTATTCAGTAGGGACAACAGTTACTTCAAATGCATTTTTACTACTGGCTATCTTTATTGCTACATATGATATGGTCATTTATTATAATTTATGTTCTCCATGTGTGTAAGTATTATGAAAAAGATGCATTCCTCAATCCTATGGGAAATATTTAAGAGACTATTCTTTGGTCTGTTTGTAGACATGCCATTTTTAGAGCAAGTTCCTATTTGTAACTTTACCTCTTCACTTCATGGATGGATTTGATGTTTATGTTTATGGTTCTGTGCCAACATACTATCATGCATCATTTCTCTTAAGTTCATGAAGGATATAAGAAATTTTTCTGAATTCATAAAAATATTAGATTTCAACCTTATGCTCACAGTATTCCTATATGTCTTTTGTTAACCTCTGACCTAAATTCTGACCAGTAAAGTTTGAAAAACTAGAGTTGAGGAGAGTAATTATTAATCTCTCTGTGTCTCAGTTACCTCCTCTGTAAAGTGGGAGGGATACAGACAGTCCGACCTAACGATTTTTCAACTTTATGATGTGCAAAAGCGATAACGCATTCAGTCGGAACCGTACGTCGAATTTTGAATTTTGATCGTTTCCTGGGCTAGTGATATTCGGTATGATGCTCTCTTATGCTGCTGGGCAGTGGCAGCAAGCCACAGCTCCCAGTCAGCCACGTGCTCATGAGGGCAACCAACCGATAAACCGATCCACTTAAGACCATTCTGTACCCAACCATTCTGTTTTTAACTTTCAGTACAGGATTCAGTAAACTACATGAGCTATTCAGCACTTTATTATAAAATAGGTTTTGTGTTAGATGGTTTTGCCCATCTATCTGTAGGATAATGTTAGTGTTCTGAGCATGTTTCAGGCAGGCTAGGCTGAGCTGCAATATTCAGTAGGGTAGTTGTATTAAGTGCATTTTCGACTTACAGTATTTTCAGCTCTCATGGTTTTTTGGGATGTAGCCTCATCATAAGTCAAGGAAGACCTATAGTATTACCTACCTCATAGTCACTTTTGAGGATTAAATGAATTAATTACATAAAGCTTGCTTCATAGTAGATGCTATACGCGTGTTAGCTGACACTATTGTTATCGTTATTAACATGGAATTGTAAATGGTGAGCCGTTAATCTCTGAATAACAGTTGGATTTTTTTTAAATTTTATAGTATTGACTGAATGTTCTTATGTGTCTTTTACAACTTTCACTTTTATGGGTTTTAGTTTTTACTTTCTCCCTAAGAATCAGATAATCTGCCAGAGTAGATCTTTGTTTTTGCACCTGACATTGTGCATTATTTCAATGCAATAGCTTAGAATCAGATTGTAAATTGTCAAATCAAATCTTCATGCTGTGACACTGACATATATAACACATACATGAACACACACATTCACACATCTCTTTAGAGACTGGGGTTGAGATAAAAAATCTTGACCTTTCCCTGCCTACTTCACTCAGTCCAAAGATGGACAGAATAAATAAGTACTTTTTTTTAAAGATTTTTTCTTTTTGATGTGGACCATGTTTTAAAGTCTTTATTGAATTTGTTACAATATTGCTTCTGTTCTATGTTTTTGGGGGGTTTTTTTGGCCATGAGGCATGTGGGATCTTAGTTCCCCGACAAGGGATCGACTCACACCCTCAGCATTGGAAGGCGAAGTCTCAACCACTGGACTGCCAGGGAAGTCCCTAAATATGTACTTTTTAAAGACAAAGACTCCTTCACCACTTAAGACTCATCTTTTAATATCCTTTACTTGACTGACTTCCTTTTTGGATCTGGATTAAATTTATATTCAAAACCTTGGTTTAAGTCCCAGCCCTTATTCAAATATTTCAGTCCACACCAGTCTTCCCATCACTAGACTCTATATTTTGATTGAATATTATATAGTAAAATTTTCTAATGCCTGTTTAATTTCTCTCCGCCTAGATTCCTACCTCCTTGAGGGGAGAGACCAAGACTTTTTTCTTTTGGTATCCTCCACGAGACATGATAGAGTCGTTGTTTTTTGAATTCTTGATATTTCACTCTCTTCCCAGACTAACGTTCTTTAAGGAAATTTCCCCACACCACCTAATTTCCCCAACCAACTGAATGAAGGAAATCCACTTGAAAGAAGCTTTATATTGGATTTATTATAATGACATCATGACAGTTCTTTGCAGTATTTTTGCATTTACTCAGATGTCATCTTCCTGGAAGTCTTTCTTGAATACCTAATTTGGTGCCTTTATTCTCTGTTCCCATGGTACCTTGTGAATACCATTATCCTAGCTTTTCTACTTCACATTGACATAACCTGTTCCTGTGTCTGTCTCACCCATTCTAGAGAAAGGGTCTTTGTTTTACACATTTTTTAAATCTCTAGCACCCAGCCCCATTCCTAGTGCTCAATTAGTATTTGTTATACTGAATGACTGTATCTTGCTAGCACTGTCACCCCCTTCAGGAAGAAGAAAGTTTACAACTGTATTTAGGTACTAGAAATTCCAGAAAAACTGAAAAATCTAAATTTTCTTCTCCTTGCTCAAATTTTCTCTTTCACTGACCTAGGTATTTAAAATTTTTTTAAATAAGAAATAAAATAAAATGCAATGAAAAATAAAACAGAAAATACCACAAATTCTATCAGGATTCAGTCAAAATTATAAGGATTTACTGAAATGTTTAGAGATGACATCCTTGATATCCAGGGCAAGTGCAAGGTTGGCTTTAGATAAAGGGAATTGGAAATGAGTTGAAAATTGATTAAGCTGAAGGATGGAATGTGAGGCTGCTGTGGGGATAATGTGTAGTATTCTGTGTACTTTTGTGTATGTTTGAATTTTTACATAGTAAGGAGTTTTTTAAATTAAGGTTTTTCAGAGCTTTTTTTTTTTTTTTTTTTTTTTGCGGTACGCGGGCCTCTCACTGTTGTGGCCTCTCCCATTGCGGAGCACAGGCTCCGGACGCACAGGCTCAGCGGCCATGGCTCACGGGCCCAGCCCCTCCGCGTCATGTGGGATCTTCCCGGACCGGGGCACGAACCCATGTCCCTTGCATCGGCAGGCGGACTCTCAACCACTGCGCCACCAGGGAAGCCCTGACTCCATTTTTTGAAACTATTTTTTAAATTTAAAAATCTACTTACATGTCACACATTTCATTGTTTAGGTATTTATTATGTGTCTTGAAATTAGAAGGAACCTAACAAATGTGTTTTTGTTATGTGTCATTAAGGCCACTGAACCACAGTCAGTAAGTGTGATGGATTATACTCTTACTCATGTTCCCGCCCGGTGCCCAAGAGCGATCATAGTAGTTGGAATATGTCAAGGCTGGAGTAATGTGCAAAAGGCATCCATATTTAGTACACCACCAACCACACTGCATTTTAAGGGTTTTTTTTTTCAACATTAAGGATGGGTCAGCACCAAGCTGACCATGCTGATTACCCATTCTTCCTTCCGTGCCATCAGTCAGCATTTGTGAGACTGCTAGCTGTGGCTAAGGGTACAGTCACTGGCTTTAGAGCAGAATTTTTCATCTGTGTCAACAAATTAGCCCACTGAACCCACAACTTTGATTTCACAGAACCAGAGTATACTTTCTTCTACAAACTTAGAGATGATTGGGTTCTTTCTCTCTAAGCAGTCATTTCCTCTGCCTTCACATCTTTCTTATTCAGATGCTCCATTGACTGCTCAAAACCTGTTAATTTGTGATATCAAAAGCGTAATAAGGAATTCCAGGCTGTGATGGACCTTGTTTGCCTTCCTTCTAAGATGTACAGAAGGGGCTTCCCTGGTGGCGCAGTGGTTGAGAGTCCACCTGCCAATGCAGGGGGACACGGGTTCGTGCCCCGGTCCGGGAAGATCCCACATGCCGCGGAGCGGCTGGGCCCATGAGCCATGGCCACTGAGCCTGCGCGTCCGGAGCCTGTGCTCCACAACGGGAGAGGCCACAACAGTGAGAGGCCCGCATACCGGAAAAAAAGTAAGATGTACAGAAGGGAATTTTGATATCTTCCTCAGGGTTTTCTGTCTCTAATTCTTTTATTTGCCTTATTCCCTGCAGTTTTTTTTCAAGGACATAGTACCTGGACAGCATAATAAACCTGAGAAGGTACAATACTAACTATCAATCAAATAAGCAGACAGATGATCTCTTGAGCAAAGAAGGAACAGCAGCACATTGTAGTTCATTTCCCTACTTAATTTAAATCCTCTACTAGTTCTCCTTTGTGTTTGAATTCCTAAATATGCTTCCTTTGTCTGTGAAGAGATAAAAGCTTAAACTTTGGATGACAAAAGGCAAAAAGATAGACACATGGAGTATATTAATATTTTTTCTGCTATAAAATATTTCAGTGGGAAAGAAAAATGAGACTTTTCTAGCCCTAGAGGCCTACTAAATTCCACCAAAGTGTTTGTTAATATAATTCATAAAGAATGACTCAAAAACACTTCTAAATGAAAATTTTAATTCCCTCTTTTAGGCACTGATTGTTTCATATAGAAAATTAGGTTACTAAGAACTTTTCTAAACTTCTAGCAGCACCAAATTCCATGGGAAATTCATGTGAAAGCTTGTGGAAAACCTGGCTGTATCTGTTTTTTAATTGGGAGAGACAAAATGGTTCCCTTAAATGGTGGAATGACAAATTCTCATTTCGTAAAGTTAAAAATATAAATATCGGGATTTTGTCAACTGTATAGTGCACATTATCTTCCAAGCACATTATCTTCAACTATATAGTGCACATTATCTTGCTAGTCAATGTACAAAAGAAATAGAAGATATTGTCCCTGCCCTTTAGGATCTTCTCTTAGCTGTGGGAGATGAGGCTTAAATGCAAAAAATAATTAGAGAGGAGCCTAAGACTTACCTCCTTATAACAGTAAGTTATAAGCATCTTCCTGTGTAACTTAAGAGTAACACTTTGTGCTTAGGCCTGGATTTCATTGTTTAAAAGTGCTTTAATAGGTTTTTTTTTTTTTTTTTTGGAGGGGAGGATCAGAATATATACTGTAGCTGATGAGAAACTTGAATTAATATCAATAAATATGAAACTGCTTTTAGCAAAATAGTAATACTTATACTTCTTATTAATATAATTTTGAAAGCAGAAGTCTCCTTAGTTTTTATTACCGCCTTTCAGTAGGCAGTGTTTGTTTTTTCGTTTTATACTTATGTGCAAATTGCACCATCTTACATTTCCCAACAAGTTCGTGTTCTTAAGAAAAATTATCGTCAACACAGCCCAAGCCAAACTTAAATGAGCAAATGAGTGACCCTCATAATAAAGTTAATAATCTGGATAATGAATTATGAATCTTGTAAAAGGTGTTTCTGTTTTATAAATAATGGTCCGCGGTTGTTTTGAAACCTATGCTTGTACCATGGACACACCCACAGTACAAACAGTGCAAATTAAGAGCAAGCAGCTTCCGTTTCTCGCCAGTAGAACATGCTTGGGGCAGAAACATGGTCCACGTACTTGCCAACAGAAGCACTGGTAACATCGTAGTTCTGACGCCACATTCACATAACTCAGTGTCGTCATGTTAACTACAAAGACATACAAACAAATGGTGTCACAGAAGAAAAATAGAAGCCTTATAAATCATCACATACAAAGGGCAAAGTGGAAAAGAGGGAAGATAAGATCCAATATGTAGAACGTTGTACAAAGATCACAGAGCTCTTGAGAGGCAGAGCTGAGTCTGAATTTCTGCTCTGCTGCTTATTGTGTGACTTCAGTCAAGTTTCCTAACATCTCTGGCCGTATCTTTTTCCCTACCTCAGAGGATAGTAATGAGAACTAAGCTAATGTATATAAAGTACTTGGTAGAGTTGCTGGAACGTAAGGAGTTTCCAGTAATGGTCGTAGCTACAATTTATCATCATTATTGTTGTAGACATTATTTTTGTTTTCCTCTCAGTTTTGGAGCTGGTTATTCAGTGCGCTAAGGCCTTTTTCATCTCCTCACCATTCACCTTCCTTTTGACCCCTGTTCTTTACTGCAGAACTCTTTTTCCTGCTCCTCTGATGAGTGCCCTAAGCTTCAGATACCACCCTTTCACTGCTAACTCCCAAACTGATATCTCCAGTCTGGCTTCCTATTCTACGTCTCTAGTTAAATGTTGAGATGTTGTTTCAAATTTAACATGTCCAAAACTAATTTATTTCTCTCATAATCCTTCCCACATCAGTAGGGGTGGTGGACAAGAAGCCACAAGTGCACAGAGAACTAGGCCAGGCTTAGGTACACAAAGATCCCCTAAATCTCTCAGCCCTCAGCTCCTGACCCTGTAAAGTTCCTCCAGGATGGGGAGAGCCTTGCTCGCATAGACTTTATATCTCACGTGTGTGGCTGGTGTCCAAATCCTGCCCATCTCAGTCATTGCCATCACCTTGTTACTGGTGAGTCCAGGCAGTGTAATAGGAAGACTCCTAGATATTTCTGGGTTCTAAGTCAGGTCCCTTCCTAAGTCCATAACTTTGTCTAAGTCACACACAGCCCTGCTCTGTGGCTTGATTTCCTCACTTGTAACACAAGGGTGAAGATACTAACACTAAGGTAACCATATAATTTTAGTCCAAACCAGGACACTTTCGAGAATGAAAGGGAGCTGTTAATAATTATGATTAGAGTCACAAGCATACCATGACAATCCGGGGCAAACCAGGAAGTAGAGTGGTCCTAGTGATCACTGAGATCCCTTCCTGCATTTCTAATAGCTGATTTTGTGAATTCCCACTCCTACAGTAAAGGTGATTTGTTACAAAGCATTGTTGTACATAATTAATAATGTATATGCTAATATTAACATTATTTGGCAACTAAAACAGTCTTTAATATTAAAATCTATAATTGCTGCTAAGGTAATATTAAGTTAAATTGGCTTTTATGGGTTAGCCAGAGAACCCAGGCAATACCTAAAATGTTGTTTTCCTTAAAAATTGTATTCCAAGTCCAAATAGCTAATTTTGAATTGGTCTTTTTAAGTTAGAAGCTATCTATTTTTACATTTGTTCGGCCTAAAACAGTCTCTTTCAGGTTCCTGGGTGCACTCTGTGTTCTAATATCTCTGTATTTTACCTAGAAGTCTGTATTTGCCTCTTTCTGCCATAATTTGACTTTTGTTATTTTATAGTGTTCAGCTTTATCTCCTCTTGATCTGCAACTTTTGAGAGGAAAAGAGTACTGGCTCTCTTATATTAAAAGCCGGCTTATCTCCTTATCACCTAAATTGTTCTTTCTGAAAATTTTCCATCTCTGACAGATCCCTTCTTGAGGTTTGGTGTTCTGAGCCACTTTTTCAATATATATATTTAAGAGTTTCCAAAATGGTAATAGCAAATATTTATATAGCATTTACTGTGAGCCATGCACTGTTCTAGGTACTTTACATGTATGAACTCACTGAGTACTTAACACAGCCCAATGAGGTAAGTTATACTGTTAGTTCCCACTTACACATGAGGCACTTGACCTGGAGAGAAGTTGAGTAGCTGGTCCAAGTCCACTCAGCAAGACGGGGTCCAGATCCAGTCTACAATCCTAACCACTGTGTTTTACACGAATAAGTTTGACATTTTGTTTTGCTCTTAGTGAGGGTCATAGTTTTCAGGATGGCAGTTCTTGGAGGCTTAAAGCTGCCTCTTCTCTCTGGTTTCATTAGATCTTCATGTTTCTTCCAGCCAGGTGTTTTGCCTCCAAATTGCATTTGTTCCACAGAATTTATATGGAATCTGTGCCTACTGAAGTCAAGTAGGAATCCAGTCAAGGACGTGAATAGGTCCTGAGAGAAGGACTAAGTGCTGCAGAAGTTCAGTAGTGGGAGAGTATATTTCTAGGTAGGGAGGGAACCTTTATAATGGATAAAATTTTGTTTTGTGGAATCCACAGAAAATGCCACTACAGCAAAAAGGAAGTAGCATTAAGTAAATGAGAAGACTCAGGGTATTTACAGAAATACTAAGAAAATTTCTGGAGCATAGGGTTTATGAAAGGGAGTGATGGAAAATAAGGTTGAAAACTACAGATTGTGACAAGATCATAAAGGATCTTGCAGACCAGACTGAAAAGTTCATTTTATTCTATAGAACGATGATTTTCAACATTTTTTCCACTCCCAACAAACTTGAGAGATCTGACACATTCCTCTGATGCAGTGTCATATAATGTGGAAGGGCTTGAGCTTTGATTTCCACCACCCACTGCCTGTGTCACCTTGATCAAGGTAATCTCTCATCTGTTTTCTCAGCTGTAAAAAGAGGCTAAGAATAGACCTGCTTTGTGGGTTGTTATAAGGATGAAATGAGATAATGCATGTAAGGTGCTATTATTGTCTTATCATTTTAATATCATCATCTGTAATAGCTGTGGATTACTGGGGCAGTGAGTCTCTTAGGGTATCACTGAGTGGATCAGATCCTGTGGAATCTAGCATTGAGTCTCTACCATGATTCTAATACCCAACTCATTCCTTGGAGTCATTCTTCTAAGTAAGGAAAATGTAGCCATATGGTGGTAACGTGGCCATAATTGGAATCCCAGGATACCCACCCAATAGCTGAGCAAGTTAATTGGCTTAGCCTTGGGCAGGTTACTTAATTCCTTGGGGGGGTCTTATTGTTCTTGCCTGTAAAATGAGGATAATGATTCCTCTTTGCACAGCAGGTATAATACCTGGCACATAGTAGGCCCCTATTAAATGGTGTGGTTATGTCTTTTCTTTTATTACAACATTGAGTCAAATCCTATTCCCAGATGGCATCTCAAAGGAAAGAGCTAAGCAACCAGGAGGTTTTAACAGGTTGCCTGACTTCACTCATTCCTCCGGATTTAAGTCCACCAGATTCCAACGGGAAAGTAAGGATCTCTTTATTCTTTCTGTGACTGTTCTGCCTCTGTCTCTTAAGTGGTTTCTGTCTGTCAGCTTGGGTTGAATGGAAAGTGTGAAGAGAATGATAAAGGAAATGTAAAGGGAGGACCTACCGTTCCAAGAATTTTTTTTCTAGTTGCAAAAATAGCTACTTTAACTTTGGGAGTTGATTAATATGGTGAAGGAAGGAAGTTGAAACAGGTGATTTTTTGAGATTCCTTTTTAGCCCTGGGATTGCCTTTTTGTGATACAACAGTGTGTTATGCTATTATAGCTTAGGTTGTAGGGTCTTAAAATTGATACACTTTCTTAAATCCATATTTATGATTAATTCTCTGGACAGGTATGCTTGAGCTCCAGGCCAGTAAGCACAGAAGATGAAATGACTACCTGCCTCATTGGAGGCACGGCATGCCAGAGCCCTGTGGAGCAAGGCATTCAGAAAGGGAGCTTTTTTCCATCCTGTCAAGCCTGATGAGGATGCAGTTAGGACCAGGGAAGCCGAGTCCTCTTTTTCTAGTGTGCTGGTTAGGATGTTACTGCCTGTGCTCCGAGTTCTGCTGCAATTGCAGACATGACTTAGAGGAATTTTCACATCATCTGAAAAAAAAAAAAAAAAACAACTTACAACACAGCTATGTGAAGGCACTTACTTGGAAAGCATAAAAACTATTTTTAAAGAAATTTGCCAGAATAAAATCTTGGTTGGGGCTTCCCAGGTGGCCCAGTGGTTGAGAGTCCGCCTGCCGATGCAGGGGACACGGATTCATGCCCCGGTCCAGGAAGATCCCACATGCCGCGGAGCGGCTGGGCCCGTGAGCCATGGCCGCTGAGCCTGCGCGTCCGGAGCCTGTGCTCCACAACGGGAGAGGCGACAACAGTGAGAGGCCCGCATATCGCAGGAAAAAAAAAAAAAATCTTGGTTGATTGTGACCCCAGAATATTCAGCCAGAAAATACTGACTTGAATGATTCGATCATTTAAATTTTTTTGCTATTTAAAAAAATAGATGTTTAGCACCATACTTCTTTTTTATTTTAAAGCTAAATGTCTGTGTTAGTTCTGCATAACAAGGCTAATCTAAGTTGTGGTTTTTTTGTACCATCTAGGGAAATGTGTAAAAGCAAAGGTCTCTAAAGATTTTTGCATTTATTAAAAGGGGTGTTTAAAGGGTGTCAAAAGATGATGAGACCATCATTCAATATCCAAAGTAAAAAAACAAAATTGAATTTATTGCTCACTGTTGTAAAGGATCAGGGGAAATCTCTCCAAGCAGAGCAAATTACTGATCTTTTATAGGGTTTTAGGGATGCCTGGAGTTCAAGGATGGGCAGATATTCAAAAGCTTGAGTAGGCCTATGTCAACTGTAGAGATATGGATACTTGGGTGTGACTTCTGTTGTTAGTTGGTCCTCAGAGGTATATTTATTGGACCGGATTTGTTCCTAATTGCCTACTTCAGAAGCAAGGACTATCATTGATTGGCTGCCTTCTAAATGCATTCAGTAAGGCAAGTTGTTTATTGATTGAATGAATTTAAAAGCAGTTCTGGTGGCTTCTTGTTACCATGGCTAAAGATCAGTCTTTTCCTGGGAGTGTGGGAACTTCTTACTTTCTCAGTCTCCACTCTTGTTCCTCACTCAGTCAAAGCTGCAGGATTTCATTAAGGATTGTCCAGACCTTCACCTCTGTTGTTGATTCTTCTTGAAGATGGGGTATCTGGTTTTCAGTTTGAGTTCATCAGCGTAATTCCTTTTGGGAGGAGGGGTCTTTGAATTATTTATTGAAACATATGATGGGACAGTGGCTGGGTTGAAACATTTGAGACACTGGACAATAAACATTAAGTGTGAGATAAACAAGAATAATTAGAAGTATTGTAAGAAGGGAGTGGAATATATTTCACTACCATAACCTAAGATTTTTCAGGCCTGACCAAGAAAACACGTCCTAATGATTCCCTAGGAGCCATACTGCCTTTTCTTTTAGCTTAGATACAGATTGTTTTATTTCATCTGTAACATTAATTCAGGTATAATATCAAGTGTTGGCAATGGTTCTGGTTGGCCAAAAGAAAGTCCAAAGCCATTCTTTTATCTGTAACCATAACTGTTACTTTGCTGGTCTTAGGCGGAAGCTGTCTACTTTGTGTGCTCATCTCTTTGATCTGAGAATCTTTGGTTAATAATCAACCTCCGTGAGTCATCTGCTTTGGGAAGTGCTCTGGAGAACTTCCGTTTAGGTTCCCTATGGTGTTACTTTCCAGCTCTGCTAAAGGTCTCTTCTGTTTTTTTCCCAGAGGACAGCAGTCTGTGTTGCCAGCTCAGGCTCATTCAGGGATTATGTTTTATTCATCATCTTAGACTCAGCATTCAGCCCCTGCCTGGTACAGTAAATATTTATAAAATGAATATTCAGCTTTATATTTTTCTTGGATTATTTTTGGCGTTTCAATTATATTTTTTCATTTAGATTCTGATCTCACTGAAAGCAATAACCGTGTCTTATTCTTCTCTAAATGCTCCAGAAAGCTTATCACAGTGTTCTCTATGTTAGATAAAAATAAATATTTGTTAAATTGGATTCCAGATATATTGAGTGTACTTTGTTTGGGTGATAGGGCAAATATTTGACAAGATTTCTCATCTAAAATAGAGACCGGGCCTCCCTGGTGGCGCAGTGGTTGAGAGTCCGCCTGCCGATGCAGGGGATACGGGTTCGTGCCCCGGTCTGGGAGGATCCCATATGCCGCGGAGCGGCTGGGCCCGTGAGCCATGGCCGCTGGGCCTGCGCGTCCGGAGCCTGTGCTCCGCAACGGGAGAGGCCACGACAGTGAGAGGCCCGCATACAGCAAAAAAAAATAAAATAAAATAAAATAAAATAAAATAGAGACTAAATCTGATGGAGAGGTGAAACATATACATAAAACAATTTGAAGATGATGCTTTTTTAAAACGTAATATTACGTGTTAACAAGTACAAACAAAATATTCTATAAATGACTACTTAAGTGTTATAACAGTAGGTTTTTTAAACATCTTAACCACTTAAACAGAATGCTAAACTTTATTATTTTTAATGGATTTAAAAATTTTTTGATTTTGGAGTATACTTGATTTACAATATTATGTTAGTTTCAGGTGTACAACAAAGTGATTCAATTATACATAAACATATATCTATTCTTTTTCAGACTTTTTCCCCATAGATGTTATTAGAATATTGAGTAGAGTTCCCTGTGCTATACAGTAGTCCTTGTTGATTATCTATTTTATATATAGTAGTGTATATATGTTAATCCCAACCTCCTAATTTGTCCTTCCCCTTTGGTAACCATAACTTTATTTTCTGATTCTGTGAGTCTGTTTCTACTTTTTGAAAATAAGTTCATTTGTATCATTTTTTCAGATTCCACATATTAGTGGTATCATATATTTTTCTTTCTCTGTTTGTCTTATTTCACTTAGTATGATAATCTCTAGGTCCATCCATGTTGCTGCAAATGGCATTATTTCATTCTTTTTTATGACTGAGTAATATTCCATTGTATATATGTACCACATCTTCTTTACCATTCATCTGTTGATGGACATTTAGGTTGTTTCTATTGTAAATAGCGCTGCAGTGAACATTGGGGTGCTTGTATCTGATTGGATTATGTTTTTCTCCAGATATATGCCCAGGAGTGGGATTGCTGGATCATATGGTAGCTCTATTTTTAGTTTTTAAAGGAACCTCCATACTGTTCTCCATAGTGGCTGTACCAATTTACATTCTCACCAACAGTGTAGGAGGGTTCCTTTTTCTCCACATCCTCTCCAGCATTTATTGTTTTTAGACTTTTTGATGATGGCCATTCTGACTGATGTGAGGTGATACCTCATTGTAGTTGTGATTCGCATTTCTCTAATAATTAGTGATGTTGAGCATCTTTTCATGTGCTTCTTGGAGAAGCATCTTTTCATGTGGTTCTTGGAGAAGCACATGTGTCTTCTTTGGAGAAATGTCTATTTAGATCTTCTCTCCATTTTCTGATTGGGTTGTTTGCTTCTTGATATTGAGCTGCATGGCTGTTTGTATATTTTGGAGACTAATCCCTTATAAGTTGCATGACTGCAAATATTTTCTCCCATTCTATGGGTTGTCTTTTCATTTTGTTTATGGTCTCCTTTGCTGTGCAAAAGCTTTTCAGTTTAATTAGGTTCCATTTGTTTATTTTGTTTTTATTTCCATTCCTGTAGGAGACGGATCCAAAAAACTATTGCTACAATTTATGTCAAAGAGTGTTCTGCTTATGTTTTCCTCTAGGAGTTTTATAGTATCTGGCCTTATATTTAGGTCTTTAATCCATTTTGAGTTTGTTTTTGTGTATGGTGTTAGAAAATGTTCTAATTTCATTCTTTTACATGTATTTGTCCAGTTTTCCCAGCACCATTTATTGAAGAGACTGTTTTTTCTCCATTGTATATTTGTACCTCCTTTGTTTAGATTAATTGACCATAGGTGCATGGGTTTATTTCTGGGCTTTCTATACTGTTCCATTGATCTAAATATCTGTTTTTGTGCCAGTACCATATTGTTTTGATGACTGTAGCTCTGTAGTATAGTCTGAAGTCAGGAAACCTGATTCCTCCAGCTCCATTCTTCTTTCTCAAGATTGCTTTGTCTATTCGGGGTCTTTTATATGTCCATACAAGTTTAAAATTTTTTTGTTCTAGCTCTGTGAAAAATGCCATTGGTAGTTTGATAGGGATTGCATTGAATCTGAAGGTTGCCTTGGGTAGTGTAGTCATTTTGACAATATTGATTCCTTTAATCAATCCAAGAACATCATATATCTTTCCTTCTGTTTGTGTCATCTTCGATTTCTTTCATCAGCATCTTATAGTTTTCAGGGTACAGGTCTTTTGCCTCCTGAGGTAGGTTTATTCCTAGGTATTTTATTCTTTTTGATCAGAATGCTAAACTTTAAAGTTATTTTAAAAAGCAAAGTTTCACAATGAAATAAAATGTATTTCACAGTGAATAGGGCAAGGGTAATGAATGATCTCCACTTTATGCAACAATATATTCACAACAATATTGTGAATCCCACAAACATAAGGTTGAAGCCAGACACAAAAAGAGCACATAATATGTGATTGCATTTATATTAAGTATAGAAATAGGCATTAACAGCTAAAAAAAAAATGTAAAGGAAGGTTGATAACTAGCTTCTGCCAGAGTAGAACTGAGGCAAAGTAGGGAACAATAACTTTTGGTGGGCAATCAGATTCTTTCTTTTCCTCTGCCCCATTTGACAAGCCACTGTTCTTAAATGTCTCATTTAGAAGGAGAATATGAACTAATATTTATGATGTCTATTAACTGCCAGACAATATGTATTTTATTCACATTATTTCATGTAATCCTTTGAGCAGTCCTCTGAGATATGTATTGTCTTCCCTACTCCTCAAGTGACAAACATAAAAGCTGAAAGCGTTAAAAATTTGCCCAAGTAATAGAAGTAGTTAAGTAGTAGATAAAATTTGAACTTAGATTTGTATTACTTCAAAGGCTTTGTTATGTCTACTCCATCACAGGATAAGTAAAAGGGTCAAGAACTTAACCTGGTAATTTCATTAGTGGAGGATGATGGGAAGAGGATACTAGGGCAGGGATCAGCAAACTTTTTCTGTAATGGGCCAGGTAATCAACATTTTAGGCCTTGCGGGCCCTATGGTCTCTGTCACAAGTACTCAAATCTGCCAAGACAGCACAAAAGCAGCCATAAACAATATGTAAATAAATGAACATGGCTGTGTCCCCAAAAAACTTTACTTATGGACACTGAAAATTGGATTTTGTATCATGTTCACAGGCTACAAAATACTATTCTTCCTTTGACTTTTTTCAACCATTTAAAAATGTAAAAATCGTTCTTAGCTTATGGGCCATGCAGGTTGTGGGCCAAATTTGGCCTACAGGCTGTAGTTTGCTGACTCCTGCTCTAGGCTGTTGCTGGGAAGAAAACTCTACCAGAGTCCTTGTATATATTTAGGCATTCCCTTTCTAAACAGGTTCAAAAGCTCAACAGATATTTGTCAAACCTCTCCTGTGTGCTCCACTGCTACTTGACATACAAAGATGACCTCTCCAACCTACGAAAGCAATTTAAAGGAAAATAACATTAAGATATAATTTACATACAGTAAAATACACCCATGTAAAGTGTGGAGTTTGATGAGTCTTGACATATGTGTACAGCCATATAACCACCACCACAGTCAATGTATAGAACGTTACCTTCACCCCCAAAAAGCTCCCTCCTGCTTCTCTGCAGTCAGTTCCCATCCATCCCTGGCTCTAGGCAGCCACTGATCAGTTCTCTGTCACCATAAATTAGGTTTCCCTTTTCTAGAATTTCATATAAATGAAAAAGTATGTACTCTTTGTTGTTTCCTTGTTTTACTCAGCATATATTTTTGGAATTTATCCATATTATTACATGTATTAGTAATTTGTTTCATTTTTGCTCCTTAGCATTCTATTGGATGAGTATATCACAACTGGTTTATCCATTCACCTGCCGATGAACATTTGATTTGTGTCCAGTTTGGGCTATTATGAATGAAGCCACTATTAACATTCATGTACAAGTCTCTGTATAGACATATGTTTTTATTTTCCTTGGGTAAATACCCAGGAGTAGAATTACTGGATCATGTGGAAGATGCATGTTTAACTTTATAAGAAACTGCCAAGCTGTTCTCCAAAGTGATTATACCATTCTGCCTTACCATTAGCTTGAGAGTTTCATATGCCTCATATTCTCACCATCACTTAGTATTGTCAGTCTTTTTACCTTTACCCATTCCCATGGGTGTATTGGTGGTAATCTCATGGTGATCATAATTTCCAGTTACCTGATGACTAATAATATGGATTATCTTTTCATGGATTTATTGGCCATTCATGCTTTCTTCTGTGAAGTTCAAATCTTAGGTCCATTTTTTAAATTAGTATTGAGTTGTAAGAGTTCTTTATATATTCTGGATACAAGTCCTTTGTCAGATATAGCCATTGGAAATACTTTCTCCCAATCTGTGCACTGTCTTTTCATTTTCTTAATCATATATTTTAATAGCAGAAGTTTCAGTTTTAATGAAGTTCAGTTTATCAATTTTTTCTTTATGGTTAGTGCTTTTTGTGTCCTAAGAAATGTTTGCCGATCCCTAGAGTTTTAGGGATATTCTCTTTTAGAAATTTTCTGGTTTTAGCTTTTATTTGGATCTCTGATCCATTTTGAGTTAATTTTTGTATATGGCGTGAAATACAGATTGAGGTTCATATTTTTCCATGTGAATACCCAGCTGTTGCAGCACCATTTGTTGGGAAAACTGTCCTCCTCACCTTCAGTGACCTTAGTATGTTTGTCAAAAACGAATTTACTATGTGTGGGTCTATTTCTAAATTGTATTCTTTTCCATTGATTTATATGTCTATTCTTTTGCTGCTGTTCTCTTTTAAGCCTTAACTTTTCTAAAACATTTTAAATTGCAAACTCTCTTCTTTATGTAGATCTCAGCTCACTTTCGTGAGTATTTGTACTTTTACAGGTATAAATATGCCAAACAATCAAATCTAATGTAGATGTGTTTCTCTCTGTGATTCCAAATCAACATCCTTTTATTCTCTACGCTTAGCATAGAGTTCTTAGTGTGCTAGCATTTCAACAGCAGCAGTAATTATATTTATGAATCCTTGTCTGATACTGTATCTCAAACCTTACAGAAGTCCAGGTTGATCATATCTGGGTTTTCACACTTGTCTCTTCTCATAGCTGCTTCTTCTAAAATGTTAATTAGTTAAGCATGCTCCTTGCCTTTGTACATCCAGTTCTATTCTCTGCTCTTCTCCATATTCTGTCTCTAACTAATGACTTTAGACCCTTCTAGTATCAAGAAAAGATTGATTTTCTAGGTTTCAAATATCTCAGTTATTTCTTTTCCCCTTACTTTTATCCCCTCCCATAAAAATGAGTTGTCTTCTTTTCAGGGTTTGTTTACTTATGTCAAAGAAGTTCAGAGCTGTATTTCTGACTCTTTTCCTTTTACGTGCAATTAAAATTTTTTTCAGGTAGTTTCATTTTCTAGCAATCTAAATTCCTATAGATTTCAAAGTTATCCTTTTAAATCTGTTCTCTGAGATGATATCTCACCTAGTAAAGGGAAAAAAACAGATCTCCATACTGAGCTTAGGCAAGGAAGTGGTTTTTGGTCTTGTTTTATGGGGATTTTTTTAGTTTATTGAGTTTTGTTTCTTATAAAGCAACACATGTTCATCATTGTAAAATTGTCCATAATCCCCATACTCAAGACCACCACCACAACTATTTTGTTGTGCTACTTCAAAAAATTATTTCTCAAACTTGAGTAATATATTAGAAAGGCATTCAATAAATAGTTTTAAATGAATGAATATTCCTTTTTCCAGTGAAATGTTTTGCTGGGCAACAAAGTCTTCCTACTTGAAAAGGGATGGTATTAGAAGAAGAGCCATCTTTGGGCTACAGGCAGAGGGTGAAGAGGGAACACCTAAGTTGTTCAGAGCCTGATCTCTGCTGATTGCATCTTTCCTTAATATTCTATGGGTATTAACAGCATTAAAGTAATTTTATTTAGCATGTAAGAGACAATCAATAAATGTTAGTTTCCTCTAACAGTTTGTATATGTTTTATTTCCATCTTTTTTGCTTATTATTACTAAACTAAGAAACATCTTTAGTTTGACTTTCTTCTTGATTTTCAGGTTGTCATTTCATAATATTAAGTGACATTGGCCATCACTGGTTCTTTGCATGATTGGAACAGAATGACATGGTCACATGAGGGAGGATCACTAGGCCAGGGTTAACGAACTCTCAGCCAAAAATTATTGTATTAAAAAAAAATTTTTTTTTTTGGCCACGCCACACGGCTTGCAGGATCTTAGTCCCCTGACCAGGGATCGAACCTGTGCCCCCTGCAGAGGAAGTGCGGAGTCCTAACCACTGGACCACCAGGGAATTCCCTTTAAAATTTTTTAATTGCATGTTAAATATTGAATAGATAAACAATAATGACGTGTACAAGGTATAAAGAGTAATAATACAGTGACCACCAGGACACTCACCAGTCAGCATAAGAATTATAACACTACCAATAACCTAGTACCTATACCTTCTAAAGCTACCTATCTGCTCCTCCCTCCTCCCCAAAGCAAACTATTGATTCAGAATTGTATGGCTAAAAAGTTTTTGCTCTTCCCTATGATTATACATTTATTTGGATACCTAAAAATGTATGGTTTTAGTTTTGCGTGGTTTTGAAACTTACGAATGGAATCAATGAATTTGTGTTTAAGTGACTTTCTTCTTTTGCTCAGCATTGTATGTGAGATTCATTCATATGGGTAACTGTTGTTCATCTATTTTAGTTATACAGTATTCCATTGTATAAATATTCCATGATTTTTTCATCTATTCTTCTTTTAATGGACTTTTAGGTTGTTTGTAGTTTTTTGCTATTAAAAATCAAGGCTGTGAATATTGTTATATTGTCTCCTGAACACATTCTGAGGGTTTCTTTTGGACAGAAAGTCTTAACCATTTTTGTGCCATGGACTCCTTGGGAAGTTTGGTGATTATTAGGGACTCCTCAAAATAAGGTTTGTTTGTTTCCTACTTTCCCCCACCTGCCACCTCACAAAAATAACTCAGGCCAAAGAAAAGACATTTTATCTGTATATCAGGAGTAGATTGAATCCCTGTTGACTGATAATCCTAAATTCTTAGCCGACATTTAAATATTAGATTTTAATGAGTAGCATTAGCAGTCTGGAAACTGGATTAGGGAAGCATATTTTTATAGGGAAAATGAATTCAGCTTTTGTAAGGCTTAGGAAGAAATGTACTAATTTGCTATTCCTGGTGTTTATTTGTATCATATTTCTAAGCACTCCTCTCCCAAAGAAATCATCTTTCGTCACATGATACACAAGGCTGTTACTGGCAGTGGGGCATTGAAGGGATGCGAGTGGATGGGAATGTTGATTCTAGCTCAGAGAAGGAGCTGGCTGAGAGAACCAGTCATCCAAAGCAAATATATATTCGTGTGTTCTATATATTTATTTAAATTCCAAGTAATACATCTAGAACATGCATAATTAGCTGGAGCAACAAAGTTGCCTTTTCAGGAGGTATATTTACTCAAAGAAGTTGTGCATATTTCATAAAAAACAAACAGACCATGTAAAATACAGTCTACGCTTGGTTAGATTTTTGATGTGTTTTCCCAGTAAAAAAGCATACATTCCTTAAATAATCATTTAGTTTGAAAATAAAGCATGTTTCATTAGAAGTATCTGATACTTATTGTGCTTTTAATAATTCATTTATACACAGTGTTCCAAGGAAACACTGATATCCTTGTTAACTTGTAAAAAAATTAATAAATTTAAACCTGCTTGACCTTTAAGTCATCACAATACCTTTAAAAAGAAATTGCATGGGAAGGGAACTTAAATTCAATTATGAGACTAAGAATGTGGGAGGGATGGAGGAAGAAATGCAGAGATAAGGAGAGCAATCACTATGTGGTTTATGACCACAGATTTCTTACCCTTGTACTTTAGAGCTAAAACAGACTGTGGAGACATCAATTCATCCTTTTTTTTTTTAGCATCTTTATTGGAGTATAATTGCTTTACAATGGTGCGTTCGTCTCTGCTTTATAACAAAGTGAATCAGCTATACATATACATATATCCCCATATCTCCTCCCTCTTGCTTCTCCCTCCCACCCTCCCTATCCCACCCCTCTAGGTGATCACAAAGCACCGAGCTGATCTCCCTGTGCTATGCGGATGCTTCCCACTAGCTATCTATTTTACATTTGGTAGTGTATATATGTCCATGCCACTCTCTCACTTCGTCCCAGCTTACCCTTCCCCCTCCCCATGTCCTCAAGTTCATTCTCTACGTCTGCGTCTTTATTCCTGTCCTGCCCCTAGGTTCTTCAGAACCCTTTTTTTTTCTTTCTTAGATTCCATGTATATGTGTTAGCATACGGTATTTGTTTATTACTTCGTGACTTACTTCACTCTGTATGACAGACTCTAGGTCCATCCACCTCACTACAAATAATTCAATTTCGTTTCTTTTTATGGCCGAGTAATATTCCATTGTATATATGTGCCACATCTTTATCCATTCATCTGTCGATGGACACTTAGGTTGCTTCCATGTCCTGGCTATTGTAAATAGTACTGCAAAGAACATTGTGGTACCTGACTCTTTTTGAATCATGCTTTTCTCAGGGGATGTGCCCAGTAGTGGTTTTGCTGGGTCGTATGGTAGTTCTGTTTTTTTAAGGAACCTCCATACTGTTCTCCATAGTGGCTGTATCAGTTTACATTCCCACCAACAGTGCAAGAGTGTTCCCTTTCTCCACACCCTCTCTAGCATTTATTGTTTGTAGATTTTTTTGATGATGACCCTTCTGACAGGTGTGAGGTGATACCTCATTGTAGTTTTGGTTTGCATTTCTCTAATGATGAGTGATGTTGAGCATCGTTTCATGTGTTTGTTGGCAATCTGTATATCTTCTTTGGGGAAATGTCTATTTAGGTCTTCTGCCCATTTTTGGATTGGATTGTTTGTTTTTTTTGATATTGAGCTGAATGAGTTACTTGAAATTTTGGAGATTAATCCTTTGTCAGTTGCTTCACTTGCAAATATTTTCTCCCATTCTGAGGGTTTTCTTTTCATCTTGTTTATAGTTTCCTTTGCTGTGCAAAAGCTTTTAAGTTTGATTAGGTCCCATTTGTTTATTTTTGTTTTTATTTCCATTTCTCTAGGCGGTGGGTCAAAAAGGATCTTGCTGTGATGTATGTCATAGAGTGTTCTGCCTATGTTTTCCTCTAAGAGTTTTATAGTGTCTGGCCTTACATTTAGGTCTTTAATCCATTTTGAGTTTATTTTTGTGTATGGTGTTAGGGAGTGTTCTAATTTCATTCTTTTACATGTAGCTGTCCAGTCTTCCCAGCACCACTTATTGAAGAGGCTGTCTTTTCTCCATTGTATGTTCTTGCCTCCTTTATCAGAGATAAGGTGACCATATGTGTGTGGGTTTATTTCTGGGCTTTCTATCCAGTTCCATTGATCTATATTTCTTTTTTTGTGCCAGTAGCATGCTGTCTTGATTACTGTAGCTTTGAGTATAGTCTGAAGTCAGGGAGCCTGATTCCTCCAGCTCTGTTGTTCTTTCTCAAGATAGCTTTGGCTATTCGGGGTCTTTTGTGTTTCCATACAAATTGTGAAATTTTTTGTTCTAGTTCTGTGAAAAATGCCATTGGTAGTTTGATAGGGATTGCACTGAATCTATAGATTGCTTTGGGTAGTATAGTCATTTTCACAATGTTGATTTTTCCAATCCAAGAACATGGTATATCTCTCCATCTGTTTCTATCATCTTTAATTTCTTCACTAAGTGTCTGATAGTTTTCTGCATGCAGGTCTTTTCTCTCCTTAGGTAGGTTTATTCCTAGGTATTATTCTTTTTGTTGCAATGGTAAATGGGAGTGTTTCCTTAATTTCTCTTTCAGATTTTTCCTCATTAGTGTATAGGAATGCAAGAGATTTCTGAGCATTAACTTTGTATCCTGCTACTTTACCAAATTCATTGATTAGCTTTAGTAGTTTTCTGGTAGAGTCTTTAGAATTCTCTGTGTATAGTACCATGTCATCTGCAAACAGTGACAGCTTTACTTCTTCTTTTCTGATTTGGATTCCTTTATTTCCTTTTTACTCTGATTGCTGTGGCTAAAACTTCCAAAACTCTGTTGAATAATAATGGTGAGAGTGGGCAACCATGTCTTGTTCCTGTTCTTCGTGGAAATGGTTTCAGTTTTTCACCACTAAGAATGATGTTGGCGGGCCTCCCTGGTGGCGCAGTGGTTGAGAGTCCGCCTGCCAATGCAGGGGACACGGGTTCGTGCCCCGGTCCGGGAGGATCCCACATGCCACGGAGCGGCTGGGCCCGTGAGCCATGGCCACTGAGCCTGTGCATTCGGAGCCTGTGCTCCGCAACAGGAGAGGCCACAACAGTGAGAGGCCCGCGTGCAGAAAAAAAAAAAAAAAGAATGATGTTGGCTGTGGGTTTGTCATATATGGCCTTTATTATGTTGAGGTAAGTTCCCTCTGTGCCTACTTCCTGGAGGGTTTTTATCATAAATGGGTGTTGAATTTTGTCAAAAGCTTTTTCTGCATCTATTAAGATGATCATATGGTTTTTCTCCTTCAGTTTGTTAATATGGTATATCACGTTGATTGATTTGCATATATTGAAGAATCCTTACATTCCTGGAATAAACCCCACTTGATCATGGTGTATGATCCTTTTAATGTGCTGTTGGATTCTGTTTGCTAGTATTTTGTTGAGGATTTTTGCATCTGTGTTCATCAGTGATATTGGCCTGTAGTTTTCTTTCTTTGTGACATCTTTGTCTGGCTTTGGTATCAGGGTGATGTTGGTCTCGTAGAATGAGTTTGGGAGTGTTCTTCCCTGTGCCATATTTTGGAAGAGTTTGAGAAGAATAGGTGTTAGCTCTTCTCTAAATGTTTGTTAGAATTCACCTGTGAAGCCATCTGGTCCAGGGCTTTTATTTGTTGGAAAATTTTTAATCACAGTCTCAATTTCAGTGCTTGTGATGCTCTGTTTATATTTTCTTTCTTCCTGATTCAGTCTCAGAAGGTTGTGCTTCTCTAAGAATTTGTCCATTTCTTCCAGGTTGTCCATTTTATTGGCATATAGTTGCTTGTAGTAATCCCTCATGATCCTTTGTATTTCTGCAGTGTCAGTTGTTACTTCTGCCTTTTCATTTCTAATTCTATTGATTTGAGTCTTCCTGTTTTTTCTTGATGAGTCTGGCTAATGGTTTATCAATTTTGTTTATCTTCTCAAAGAACCAGCTTTTAGTTTTATCATTCTTTGCTATTGTTTCTTCATTTCTTTTTCATTTATTTCTGAACTGATCCTTATGATTTCTTTCCTTCTGCTAACTTAGGGGGTTTTTTGGTTCTTCCTTCTCTAATTGCTTTAGGTGTGAGGTTAGGTTGTTTATTTGAGATGTTTCTTGTTTCTTGAGGTAGGCTTGTATTGCTATAAACTTCCCTCTTCGAACTGCTTTTGCTGCATGCCATAGGTTTTGGGTCATCATGTTTTTATTGACATTTGTTTCTAGGTATTTTTTGATTCCCTCTTTGATTTCTTCAGTAATCTCTTGGTTATTAAGTAGTGTATTGTTTAGCCTCCATGTGTTTGTATTTTTTACGGATATTTTTCCTGTAATTGATATCTAATCTCATAGCATTGTGGTCAGAAAAGATACTTGATACTGAAATTTCAATTTTCTTAAATTTACCAAGGCTTGATTTGTGACCCAAGATATGATCGATCCTGGTGAATGTTCCATGAGCACTTGAGAGAAAAGTGTAATCTGCTGTTTTTGGATGGAATGTCCTATAAATATCAATTAAGTCCATCTTGTTTAATGTATCATTTGAAGCTTGTGTTTCCTTATTTATTTTCATTTTGGATGATCTGTCCATTGGTGAAAGTGGAGTGATAAAGTCCCCTACTATGATTGTGTTACTGTCGATTTCCCTTTTTATGACTGTTAGCATTCACCTTATGTATTGAGGTGCTCCTATGTTGGGTGCATAAATATTTACAATTGTTATATCTTCTTCTTGGATTGACCCCTTGATCATTATATAGTGTCCTTCTTTGTGTCTTGTTATAGTCTTTATTTTAAAGTCTATTTTGTCTGATATGAGAATTGCTACTCCAGCTTCCTTTTGATTTCCATTTACATGGAATATCTTTTTCCATCCCCTCACTTTCAGTCTGTATGTGTCCGTAGGTCTGAAGTGGGTCTCTTGTAGACAGCATATATATGGGTCGTGTTTCTGTGTCCATTCAGCCAGTCTCTGTCTTTTGGTTGGAGCATTTAATCCATTTACATGTAAGGTAATCATCGATATGTATGTTCCATTTACCATTTTCTTAATTGTTTGGGGTTTGTTATTGTAGGTCTTTTCCTGCTCTTGTGTTTCCTGGCTAGAGAAGTTCCTGTAGCATTTGTTGTAAAGCTGGTATGGTGGTGCTGAATTCTCTTAGCTTTTGCTTGTCTGTAAAGGTTTTAATTTCTCCATCAAATCTAAATGAGATCCTTGTTGGGTAGAGTAATCTTGGTTGTAGGTTTTTCCCTTTCATCACTTTAAATATGTCCTGCCACTCCCTTCTGGATTGCAGAGTTTCTGCTGAAAGATCAGCTGTTAACCTTTTGGGGATTTCCTTGTATGTTATTTGTTGCTTTTCCCTTGCTGCTTTTAATATGTTTTCTTTGTATTTAATTTTTGTTAGTTTGATTAATATGTGTCTTGGCGTGTTTCTCCTTGGATTTATCTTGTATGGGACTCTCTGTGCTTCCTGGACTTGATTGACTATTTCCTTTCCCATATTATGGAAGTTTTCAACTATAATCTCTTCAAATATTTTCTCAGTCCCTTTCTTTTTCTCTTCTTCTTCTGGGACCCCTATAATTCGAATGTTGGTGCATTTAATGTCGTCCCAGAGGTCTCTGAGACTGTCCTCAATTCTTTTCATTCTTTTTTCTTTATCCTGCTCTGCAGTAGTTATACCCACTATTTTATTTTCCAGCTCACTTATCCGTTCTTCTGCCTCTGTTATTCTGCTGTTGATTCCTTCCAGAGAATTTTTTGTTTGTTTGTTTTTGCAGTACACGGGCCTCTCATTGTTGTGGCCTCTCCCGTGGCGGAGCACAGACTCCGCACACACAGGCTCAGCGGCCATGGCTCACGGGCCCAGCTGCTCCGCGGCATGTGGGATCTTCCCAGACTGGAGCACGAACCCGCGTCCCCTGCATTGGCAGGCGGACTGTCAACCACTGCGCCACCAGGGAAGCCCCATCCTTGATTTTTTTCAAGTGTTCCATCACAACTATCACCCACCTATAATTAGTCCCTTCCCCCAACTCTGTTATATCAGATAATTTACCAATTTGCCTTTATCCTGGGACTTCATTTCCAGAGCAGTCCACCCTCCAGCTCTGTCTGGAGTCTGTCGCCAGCCCACTGCACAGCTCTTCCCCTGGAGGTTTCCCTCACTCTCTCTTAGGTTGGCACTTCTATTTTCTGGATCTCAGGTCTTTCTCTTTCTTGGTTCTCTCCCTCATTTTGCATCAAAACATTTTCAAGAAAGTTCCAAAGAGAACATGGGAGGATTTTTCTGAGTGCCTGCATGTCTTAAGATGACTATAGTTTACCCTCAACACTCAGTTCATAAATTGGGCACAGACTTATAGACTGGAAATACTCTTCTCTGAAAGAATCCCCCTGTTAACTGTGCAGACTTCCAGTTCATCCTCGTCCTCTGCCAATACCTCATAATGTCTGGTATCCTTGAGACCTGAGTCATTCCCATTCAGTTTCTCTAGAATACATCCCTTTATTCTCCCACCTGGGCAGGACAGTTGAAAGAATGATGAGAGATTGCAGACATTTGCTTACTCCATTCACAGACTTTTATTTTTTTTATAGTGAAAACTTTTATATTTAGAATTAGCCAGCTGGACACAGTTTGGATGATCCCAGTTTTGTTGGCAACATCCAAAGCATTGTAGTCAGAAGCCAGTCAAACATATGCCTTCTTCTCTCTGTCAGGCATGATCAGGGTGTTGACCTCAGCCATGTCAGTGTCACAGAGCTTCTTCACAGCCTGTTTAATTCGGTGCTTGTTGGCCTTGACATCCACAGTGAACCCCAGTGTGTTATTGTCTTCTGTTTTCTTTATGGCTGACTCAGTGGTGAGGGGGAACTTGGTGATGGCATAGTGGTCAAGCTTGTTTCTCCTAGGGGCGCTCTTCTGAGGATATTTGGGCTGCTTCCTGAGCCACAGTGTTTTGGGCCATCAGAAGGCAGGTGACATCCAGATCTTTTTTTTGTTGCTGTGGATGCCTTTCAACACTGCTTTCTTGACCTTCAAAGGCTTTGTTTTGGCTTCGTCTTTGGGAGGTCAAGGGCTTCCTTCTTCCACTGCGGCACCATCTTCGTGAAAAGTCATTCACAGACTTTACAATAATCCTTTGGTGTTAGCCTCAGCACTACTTGGTCCTTACAAGTCCAAACTTGTCATGGATTCTACAGGGCATACTTACTGCCTTCCTTTCTCAGGCATCCCCCTGGGTAGGTATTTAAGTAGTGGCCCAGGCAGCCCTGGTCAGTGAGTTGCTGCTGCCCGAGCTGCTTACACTTTGTATTACGAAACACAAATGTACAGGAAATTATAGGAAATAAGATAACCATGTAATTACTACCCAGCTTTATCAACCATTAGCAAATTATTTAAGCAACTATTTCAAAATGCTCAATAAAAATACATCATACCTATGGTTGGTGCCTCCTAGATATCCCTTCCTGGTCTTATTTCATTCTCTTCCTAGCAGTTATTAGCATTCTAAATTGGTATGTATCGTTGCCATGCATGTTTTTATACTATTGCTACAGATGTGTGTATCTATAACATATTGTATTGTTTTTCATATTTATAAACCTTATTAGAATCATTTATTTATACTGCTTTTTTCATTCAGCCTTATGCTTTTGAGACATACTCATATTGATTCATGTAGCTCTTTTTCATTCATTTTATTTTTTTATTTTTCAAGTATTTATTTATTTGGTTGCACTGGGTCTTAGTTGCAGCAGGCAGGCTCCTTAGTGGTGGCTTGCCAGCTCCTTAGTTGCAGCACATGGGCTCCTTAGTTGCAGCAGGCAGGCTCCTTAGTTGAAGCTCCAGGGCTCCTTAGTTGTGGCATGAGAACTCTTAGTTGCGGCACGCATGCGGGATCCAGTTCCGTGACCAGGGGTCGAACCCGTGCCCCCTGCATTGGGAGCGCAGAGTCTTATCCACTATGCCACCAGGGAAGTCCCTCTTTTTCATTCATTTTAGCTTCTATATAAGTGTTCAGTTGTATGACCTAAGAGTTAACTTAGCCCTTCTTGTTTCAATAGACATTTCAGGTTATTTCCAATTTTCGGCTTTTACAACAGTGATGCAGTGAATATCCTTGCACATTTCTCTTAGTATGCATGCATACAGTACACCAAGATATTGGTCTTTCTGGTCCTTGGGTAGCCACATGGGATCTGGGCCCAGCAGAGCCCCTCAGGCTAGCCTTCTTTAGCCTACATAGTTTTATCCTTTTAGGGTTGCAAGAGGGGAAAAAATCATTGTTTCTAGTGGAATTGCTGAACTAAGGAGCTCCACATCTTCACACTTAACACGCAGTGCCACATTGCTCTCCAAAGTATTAATAATTGTGCATGTTGCCAATGTGGAGTTCTTTTTTACCAAGACAATGTACTTCACTGATGGATGAGAACTTGGGCTTTAGTGTTAGACTAAACTTGAGTGGATGAGTTTGAGCCTGACTCCCTATGAGCTGTGTGATCTTGGGCAGACTTCTTATACTCTATAAATGCCTTTGTTTCCTCATAGCTCAAATAGGGATAGTAAAAATCGATAGCATTTTACAGAGGTGTTTTGAACATTAAATCAGTTCATACACGTTAACCTCTTTGAATACCGCATGGCCCCATAAACAGCCATTTCAAAAACAATGTTCACTATTATTGTTGTTTAAAAGGTGATTTCTGTCAGTCAGATGGTTATGAAACAGAGTTCAGTGTGGTTTTAATTTACGTCCCCATATTATTAGTGAGGTTGGGCATCTTTTCACATGTTTATTAGAGCTTTAGGTTTCCTCTTCTATTCTGTTGGATTGTTTCTTTTTCTAATGAACTGTAGGAGTTCTCTGGATATTCTCTTAGTATTTGAATACTAATTTTTTTGTCAGTTATGTGTAGTGCAGAGATTTTTTTCCAAGCCTGGGGCATGATTTTTAACTTTATTTATGGTATTTATTGAACCACAGGAATCTTTAATGTAAGTTATAAACAGTTCCTTTAATATATTATGCATTTTATTTATGAAATCATTCCCTACATCAAGGTCTTAAAGACCTTCTCTTACATTTTCTTATAAAACTTTTTGAGTATTGCTTTTTTTTTTGGTAAGATATGCCTAGGCAGATATTGCTTTTTTAAAAAATAAATTTATTTATTTATCTATTTTTGGCTGCATTGAGTCTTCATTGCTGCATGCGGGCTTTCTCTAGTTGCGGCGAGCGGGGGCTACTCTTCATTCCATTGCGCGGGCTTCTCATTGCGGTGGCTTCTCTTACTGCGGAGCCCGGGCTTTAGGTGCGCCGGCTCAGTAGTTGTGGCTTGTGGGCTCTAGAGCACAGGCTCAGTAGGTGTGGTGCATGGGCTTAGTTGCTTCATGGCATGTGGGATCTTCCCAGACCAGGGCTCAAACCCGTGTCCCTTGCGTTAGCAGGTGGATTCTTAACCACTGTGCCACAAGGGAAGTCCAAGTATTGCTTTTTATATTTGTCTTTACCTGGAATTTATTGGGAGTATGAGGTAAGGGTGCCATTTTAGTTCTATTTTGTGTTTGTGGACCATATGGTCTCTGTCCCAACTACATAATTCTGTCATTGTAGTACTAAAACAGGTTTCTTACCCTCTCTGACTCACCTTCTCCAAGTGAACATTAGAGATGATAACAGTACCTACTTAATAAGAAGGTTGTGAGGATTAAATAATAGACTAAATACACAATAAGTAAGCAGATAGGTAGAGTTGTGTTCCAATAAAATTTTATTTACAAAAAACAGGCAGCAGGTTGAATTTGGCCCATGGGCTATAGTTTGCCAACCCCCGTTCTAGACAAATCTCCCATTCAGTGTAAATGTTATACCACGAATTAGTAAATTATATATCACATATGTATGATGTATGTTATATAAATTTATATAAATATACTCATTATTAATATATAAATACATAATGTTATTAAAAATATACAATATGGATTTATTTGTTTGTATTTCCTGCCAATCCCAGAGAAAATAGCTACCCTCATTCTCTTTAAAAATTTTGTTTCCTCCAGCACGTATTACTCACACAATCAACAAATTTCTTTATTGAACCTTCATATACTCCAGTATTACAGAGTTTACTACATAATTTGTTACATTTATAGACAGCCCAAATTGGTTTTTTTTTTAAGTTGTTTTGATAACTTTTGGTAACTTTTACCCTTTACCCTAAAACTCTACCCTCTGACACTGTGTGTTATACACTAGTGTCTCCTGACCCAATAACCTTCTTAAGTGTACATCTCCTGCCCTCCTTGCCCAGGACAAACAGTTCTTGTTCTCATAGGAGTCTCTTATACGAAAGACCTTGTCTCCCGCTGATTTTTATGCCCTCAATCAGATATCAAGGGTCTACTTTGTGAGCTAGTCACTCTGCTAGGTGCTGGAAGCACAGGGGTGAACAAGTTCCTAACACACTGCCGAGCTGTGGCCTGACCCATCCAGGGTCCAGTGGGTGACACTCTCTCGGTCTGTACACTATGCTTTTATTAATGTAACTTGAGACTGTGCTGCCTTTTTACCTTTCTCTTCATCTTCCTAAACTGAGGCTCTTATTAATTATCTCAAAGTAAGTATGGCAGATATCAGGCCCATTTTGGTTTTGTTCTCCTCAAATGAGGAGATTGAGGGTTAATGGTAAGAAGCTTGCCCAGAGTCATATAGCTGATAAATGGCCAAAGTGGAAATCAAATCCAGATCTTATGACTTCCAAATCCAGGATTATTTCTAACATTCCATGCTTCCTCCACATGCAAAACAGATTGTCCTGAAGAATAGGACAATATGATTCCAAAACAGTCTTTCCCATGAAACACTAAGGAAGAATCAGCCTCATACAAAAGAAAACAGGACTTAAAGTACAACCTCTCTCTCTGACTGATGTGCAAAGACATGTGAAATTCCCTCCTTTGGATTAAGTATATGGCTCTCAGCTTGGACAAGCCACCATCCTTCCTGGTAAAGGTGTCAGAGCTAAACCACAGCACAGAAGTTTGGAACCCCAGGCAGACACCCCACCTTCATGGCCTACTTGTCAGAGTAGTGAAAGGTCACAGACCCTGGACTCGGCTAGACCTAGGCGGGCTTCCTCGTATACGTAAGTAATAGCAATGACACTGTTAAAATCAACTAATAGCAGACGTCTGTTGAAAGTGTATTGTGTGCCAGGCACTGAATTACTCAGTCTGTTGTTTAATCCTCACAACATGCTCATGAGAGTAGATGCCATTATCATCTCTAATGTTCATTTAGAGACATAGAGAGGTTAAGTAACTTGCCTATAGTTAGCCAGCAGGTATAGAGGTATGCTCTTAACCAGTATCCCGTACTTGCCAACTTGTCCTAAACCAGTGAATATTAACCTCTCTAATCCCAAATCCCTTTTAATACTTTAGGTGTTTGAAAATTAGAGAATCCTCTTACTCTAAATGGATGAAAGAAAAAAATCATTTATCTGATCCCCAAATTCAAAGCATTACAAAGGTCTTAATATTCCTGATATCCTAGAAGATACTCATATCACCTTAGTATATGAATAGCCCTTTGAAATATTTTGACCCTGTCTATCTATAAATATATCTGTATCTGTATCAACAAGTCATTCCTCAGTGCACTTACCTTCTGGTGACTGTTCTTACCATTGAACCGAAGTTTTCCTTGACAAGCCACCAGTGGCCTTATAATTAGTAAGTAAATGGTCAGTTCTCCATTTTTATTTTATTTGATTGTACCTGCAATAGGAGAATGTTATTCCTTATTTTAATTTTTATTTCCTTCTTCATATGTCTTCTTCCTTCTTCACAGATTTATCATATAGGAAGAAGGTGAAACAACAGTGGTTTGGCAAAATGTACAATACTATTAAATATAAGGAACATGGTGGTTTGGGGAAGGCTAGAAGAAAATGAGAAGATATATGTGACAAGTTGAAGAAAAACTTTATTAATTGCAGCAATACATAGTATTTTTCTTGTGAAAAGAACATGTTACTGTCAATTAACTCTTTCTTCTTTTCCAGTGAGGTTCTTGACTTAGACGCATGCTGTTCCCTTCAGAGAGCAGTGGCTTAGGCTTACGGCCGTGTTTACTGGGCCAGGACTGTCCAGGCGACAGGAGTAATCTTTGGTGCTCTTTTCTAGGTGTTTACCTTGCTGTGGATTGCTGACTGGATGGTCCGTCATTTCTGGAGGAAAGGAAAGGACCCGGATAGCTTCTCCATCCCCTATCTGACGGCACTGGGTGACCTGCTTGGCACAGCCTTGTTAGCCTTAAGTTTTCATTTTCTTTGGCTTATCGGAGATCGAGATGGAGATGTTGGAGACTAATAAATCCTACAAACCGCTCTCAAGTTACCAAGAAGGAAAACACAAAGACAACCACTTATGGCTCTTTTTCAAAAACTTTAATTCAGTAGTTTGACTTCTGCGAGGGTAATCTTCAGTTGGCCCTGGTTCCATTAAATGGCCTTAACATTTTATTTTTAAAGAATTTGTGCTGAAACCAGAATGAACAGTATTTGTGCTGCTTTTCATAGAATAAATGATAATTTGACATAGATATAGACACAATCTCAAGCTCTGAAATAAATAGGAAAGAATATAGGATGTTTACAATGAATAATTTTAAAACCACAGACGTAGCAGAAATGTAATGTATTACTGTTTAACTCATAATGCCACGTTAAAGGAAACAGAGTTCTGGTTTAGCCTTTCTTGTCTCACAGATGTGTTGTACTGCAAGGCAGACTTTAAAATGAAAGGGGCCCAACCAAGCTTGTAATAGTTCTAACTAAGCCCACCTCTCTGCCAGCTGAGGATCCATTTACCAATTACTTTGCTCCTAACCTGACCTCAATATGTTCTGCTGAGTATGAGATAAACTCACTTTTACCTGTTTGTATGAATTTCCCTGTACTGATGCTAATTTAATTTCAACTCTGCAAGTTCTCGGCAGGCTACCCTTTAAACACAGAACGGCCTTTAATGAAAGCAATAGGTCTTTTTTTTTTCTTTTCTTTTTTGGCCGTGCCATGTGGCATGTGGGCTCTTAGTTGCCCGACCAAGGATCGAACCCGTGCCCCCTGCACTGGGAGCTCAGAGTGCTAACCACTGGACCGCCAGGGACGTCCCACCAGTGGGCCATTTTTGATCATTGATTTGTTGAAAGAATGTTGATCTTTTTCTGAAGACTTAATAGTCCAAAATGAGATAACCTGAGCTGTGTTTGTAGAAACAAGATGATGTGAGAAATCGTGCGTGTGTGTGTGTGAGTGTGTGTGTGTGTGTGTGTGTGGTGTGTGAAAGAGAGAGACAGAAGCTTTTGATGGAGAGCTAAATCTTTGCTAAAAATTGTTGATAGCAAAGATCATAGTGGGATATTAGCATTCTGTGGTTATTCTTTAGCACATTTTATTGGTATGCTTTTGTCATGCGGTGCAAAAATTTTGCTTCTGGCCAGAATTTAGTATTTGTTACCTACCTTATAATTAATACTTTCTTTTCATTAAAAAAAACTGTACCATTTAATATAACCAAGCTATCATAAGATTTAGAATGAGCAAATGATTCACTCGCTCCTCTTAAGAACTCTATTGAAACTTGTAGGTTTACCATTTTAAAGGAAAAATTGGTGGGGTTACTTCGGTTATTGCTCATGCCTGTGCACATCATCTGTTTGCACAGGCTGACTTCTACGTGGGAGACTATCAGGTACACTGCTATGTTTCTCAAATATTTTTCTAAAACTCTGATTGTATTCTGAACACTTGACCAACACCTTAGTTATTCAATAGGTAAGCATTTTTATATTATATATAGTTCATTTTTTAAAAAATGCTGTGGAATCTCTCAAGACTGTCAGATATTTAATAATTTAACTGATAAAGGGAAGAAGAAATGCACATCGACTTTGACCGTTGTGTTTTAAGTTGTCAATTAGTGTTAACATTATATAAGTAGTAGGTTGTTTATAAATATATTGGGGGAAGTGTTCCTATTAAGCTCTTTAAAATAAGGGGACTGTGGTTTAGAGTTATATATTTTTGCTTATTTTGAAACTTTATTCCACTCTTCTGCCTTATAATGAAGCTACTGAGGCAGAGAACTGAACTAATTATAGAATTTCTCCTTTGGAGAGTTATATTGTCACATAGTGAACATTCTTATAAAAGAAAGAATGATTAAGTTGATGAATATTTAGCTGCAAGATTTTTTATTTTTAAAATATCCATAAATTCTTTGTTTTTATTGTAAAGCATTTGTAAATTGCTTTTTTACATTTGGGCTATATGATTCAGAAGGATTTATGTTTCCCAGTGATTTCTATTTTCATTTTTTTAACCTAAAGAAGTGCACAGCAAACCACATTTTTAAAGCATTTACCAACAACTTTAGTGCATTACATATTCTAAAACACATTCAAAGACATGTATTATTTAGTACTCACAACAGTACATGTGAAATAGGTCAGGTAGATATTCCTATCTCTATTTTACAGCAGAAGAAACTGAAAATCAGAGAAGGTACATTTTTAATGTTGCACAGCTACAGAGTACCCAAATTGTGATTAAGTACAGGTCTCCAGTCTCCTAAGCCAGTTCTATTTCTGTGACCCTCCAAATGTACCAAGAGTACCTAACTCATTAATTGAGAGGAAATCAACTAGAGAAACAGGATTTTCTAAAATAGAATAGAGTATTGCTACATCTCTCCAATTTCAGACAGGTAAATCTTCATTTAATATATCTTGATGGTAAGTATAGCCAACTCTAAATTATTCATGTTCCTAAGACCAAGGAAATCAAAGATAAATGAATACTTTGGAAGAAAGAACAATGCCTTATTTCATAGAATGTTTAATTGCCACCACCCTTCCCAGATCTAGCCATTTTCCATGAGATGCTAACAGATAACTAGGATGACTGATATGAGTTCTGTCCCCTCTCTCTTTTGCTACCCAATCTTGGCTACAGCAACAAAATGTCTAAAAGACATGTAATGGGAAAAAAAAAAAAAAGACATGGAAAAATCAGTCACCAATTAGCTGAATTAATTTATAAAAGAGGTTTAAATTCCTTTTAAAAAAATTTTACTGGTTTTTTGAAAGCCTTTACATAAGTATGGAACCAATAAGATAACTTTGCCTACCCACAAAAATCATTTATTATCAGTCTTACATACAGCGAATTCACAATATTTATTTTTATACAACGTAAGTTTGCTTTCTGAACTTCTTCGCTTCACTAATTTATCAGGCACTTTATTTAAATACAGGTAGTCTTTTCAAAGACATTTTTTATTTTTCCCTACAATCATTTTTTTCTTTAAAAAATAAAGTTTCTTAGAACCTAATAAAATAGAAACTGATGGTAATGTATCTTCTGGGAGACATCAAAAATTCCACGACGTAGACTATCAATGATGAAGCCAAGTGAAGTACATTTTGAAGGGTCTTTCAGTAATTGGGCTTCCTTGCCTTATAATATAGCTCTAGTATAGTATACCCATTTATAAAAGGCATCTGCCATCTTTGAATTGTTGTAAACCAAATAATAAAATTTAAGGTTTATTTACCCAGCCTTGTTGTACTTACTTCTTGATAAACCAGATGAACACTGAGCCTGTGTGGAACTCACCCAGAGAGACTGGATGGTCTGTGTATATATGTTGTGTTTATGAGCATAATAAATTGGGCTTTGACCATACCTAGAGCTCCACTCCATTGCTTTACCACTTTTTCACTGTTAGGTTCTCTCCTAATTATTCAGCTTAGGTTCCTTGGCCCATCAATCTGTACATCCTCAACTGCCTCCTTCATACTTACTGGACAGCTCTGGTTAAATACAGCTCTATGCCTATCCTTTGCCTACATTTGAACAGCTGAATATGTTTCATGAAGAACCCATGACTGCTAGGACAGATCTTTACATTCATAACCTCAGACATCAAGTTAACCCTCAACTGCCCAGCAGCCTCCCCTATTTCTCTAATCACTTCACTCTCTGGGAGATCAGGCTTTTGTCCCCACCACTCTACTGAAAGTACCCCCGTCAGGGTCACCAGCAGTCTCCATGTTGCAAATCCAGAGATCAGTTTTCAATAAAAATCCTCATCTTACTCAGCCTCTAAAGTTATATGACAGAGTCTCCTTCCTCCTTGAAATACTTTCTTCACTTGGCTTACAAAAAAGTCTGCCTTTTGCTTTCTTTTCTGCACCGCTGGAAGCCTCCTCTCTGTCTTGCTGGTGGTTCCTCCACCTCTCAATCTCTAAGTGTTGGAATGCCCTACAGCTCAGTTTTTATTACCATTTCTCTATTTTTTTATCCCTAGGTGACCTCACCTATCTCATTGTTTCAAATGCCATCTATACCTATTATTCCTAAATTTCTCAATCTAGACTCTCACCCAAGTTCCACATTTGTATTTCCATACTAAACAACCAATGGATCACTGAAGAAATCACAGAGGAAATCAAAAAATGCTTAGAGACAAATGAAAATGAAAACACAACGATCCAAAACCTATGGGACACAGCAAAAGCAGTTCTAAAAGGAAAGTTTATAGCAATACAGTTTTACCTCAGGAAACAAGAAAAACATAACCTTACACCTAAAGCAACTACAGAAAGAAGAACAAACAAAACCCAAACTTAGTAGAAGGAAAGAAATCATAAATATCAGAGCAGAAATCAATGAAATAGAAATGAAGAAAACAATAGAAAAGGTCAATGAAACTAAAAGCTGGTTCTTTGAAAAGATAAAATTGATAAACCTTTAGCCAGACTCATGAAAAAAAAAAGGAGATGGCTTAAATCAATAAAATTAGAAATGAAAAAGGAGAAGTTACAACTGAAACCACAGAAATACAAGGGATCATAAGAGACTACTGCAAGCAGCTTTGTGCCAATAAAATAGACAACCTGGAAGAAATGGACAAATTCTTAGAAACGTACAATCTTCCAAGACTGAACCAGGAAGAAATAGAAAATATGAACAGACCAATCACAAGCACTGAAATTGAAACTGTGATTTTAAAAACTTCCAACAAACAAAAGTCCAGGACCAGATGGTTTCACAGGTGAATTCTATCAAACATTTAGAGAAGAGTTAACACCTATCCTTCTGAAACTATTCCAAAAAATTACAGGGGAACACTCCCAAACTCATTCTATGAGGCCACCATCACCCTGATACCAAAACCAGACAAAGATATCATAAAGAAAATTACAGGCCAATATCACTGATGAACATAGATGCAAAAATCCTCAACAAAATACTAGCAAACCAAATCCAGCAATACATTAAAAAGATCATACACCATGATCAACTGGGATTTTATTTTAAAGACTTTTTTTTTATGTGGACAATTTTTAAAGTTTTTATTGAATTTGTTACAATATTGCTTCTGTTTTATGTTCTGGGTTTTTGGCTGTGAGGCATGTGGGATCCTAGCTCCCCAACCAGGGATCGAACCCACACCCCCTGCATTGGAAGGTGAAGTCTTAACCACTGGACCATCAAGGACGTCCTGATGAAGTAGGATCAGGACAAGTGGGATTTATCCCAGGGATGCAAGTATTCTTCAATATCAGCAAATCAATCAGTGTGATACACCACATTAACAAACTGAAGAATAAAAACCATATGATCATCTCAATAAATGCCGGAAAAGCTTTTGACAAAATTCAACACCCATTTATGATAAAAACTATCCAGAGTTTTTATCTCCAGGTTTTATCATACCTCAACATAATAAAGGCCATCCATATACAACAAACCCACAGCTAATATCATACGCAACGGTGAAAATTTGAAAGCATTTCCTCTAAGAGCAGGAACAAGACAAGGATGTCTACTCTGCACCACTTTTATTCAACATAGTTTTGGAAGTCCTAGCCACAGCAATCAGAGAAGAAAAAAGGAATCCAATTTGAGAAAGAAGAAGTAAAACTGTCACTGTTTGCAGATGACATGATATTATACATAGAGAATCCTAAAGATGCTATCAGAAAACTACTAGAGCTCATCAATGAATTTGGTAAGGTTGCAGGATACAAAATTAATACACAGAAATTTCTTGCATTTCTATACACTAACACTGAAAGATCAGAAAGAGAAATTAAGGAAACACATTTGTATTTCCAAATGCCTGCTGAACAACTCCACTTGACTACTAGGTATCTTAAACGTTTGAACAACAGTATCAACCTCTGACCTAATTGACATGTATAGACCACTATTCCAACAACTACAGAATACACATTAAGGGCTAATCTCCTTAATATGTAAAGAACTTCTATAAATCAGGAAGAAAAAGACCAACAACCCAATAGTATAATACCCAAAGACAGATTGTTCATAGTAAAAACCAAATAGATGCTCAATAATTGCTCAAAATAAAAGAAGTGCTAACTAAAACCACACTGGGACTTCCCTGGTGGTCCAGTGGTTAAGACTCTGCACTTCCACTACAGGGGGCATGGGTTCCATCCCTGGTCAGGGAAGATCCCGCATGCCACGCAGCATGGCCAAAAAAATAAATAAATAAAATAAAAAATAAAATAAATACATTTAAAAAAATTTATGCAACTGGACAACCTTTTTACTTCCCCAGGACATTTGCCTGTGCTGCACCCATATCTTTGAATGCTCTCCCCCTCACTCTTCCCAAGCTAATCCCTTAAAAAAAGAAAACCACACTGAGATACCACTTCTTACCTGTCGAATTGGCAAAAATACAAAGTCAGAACATTCTCTTGGCAAGGCTGTAGGAAAACAGACAAAATTGCTAGTGGTAAATGATAAATTTACCATGATAAAATGATAACTGTACAGGGGAATCTGGCCATATCTACTAAAATTACAGATGCACTTACCATTTGATCCTATAGTCCCACCATCAGACCCAGGCAAGTGAAGCCCCTGCCCTGAGCCCTCTGCCACGTGCAGTGATTATAAAGGTATGGCCAGTGGGCTTAATCCAGTTCACTGCCTATTTTTGTAAATAGTTTTATTAGAATGTTGCCATGCCCATTTACTTCCATACTGTAACCAAATATTTTTGGCTGCTTTTCCTCTATAACAGCAGAATTGAGCAGCTGGCAAAGAGACCAAACAACCTGCAAAACCTAAAGTATTTACTCTCTGGGCCTTACACACAAAAAAGTTCACCCACCCCTGCTTCCTCAGTTTTTACTTCTAAGTCCCCCTCTGGTACCTGTGACTAGCCAAGATCAGCAGTGCCATCCGGGTAGGCTGCCCAACCTGAATCTGGTCCTGTATGGGCTCTAGTTGCCAGAAGCAGACAGCCCTTGGACTTGAACCTCAGATCTCTTTCATCAGCATTCTGATTGCAGCATCATTTCTGGCCTAGGGCATCCAAATGTGGGGAGGTGGTGGCAGGCATCCTTTACTCTCTGACCCCACTTCTTGCAGCCAGGAGGGTCTCCCCACCCTCCTGCAGGCTCCATGCTGTATGTCAGGCAGTCCTCCAGGGGTGGCCACTGCTTTCTCCCCAGAAGGCTCCACAATTGGCCCTTCCAGTGGGTGTCCTTTCTTGCCTCCAGTTGATGTGGTAATGCCATGCTCTCCCAGGTCAGTCTTAAATTGTATTGGACAACCATTCACTGTGTGGATGGGACCATTCTTCTCAATATGCTCCTGGGCCCTCGCCTAGGCTCCCCACTGGTGACAGTGTGTGAAAGGCAGTGGTTGTTAACAAAATATCCAACGATACTTGTTAAAGATGGTAAGGCGCCATCTTCACTCAGGACCATCGTGATAGATATAGGGACAACTGCAGTGGGATTTTACAGTGAGAGAGAGAGGTGGGGCTCAACTCCAAATACAGCACAAGCAAAAGAGCAGGGTGGGTGTGAGTGGATGGAAAATTACTACGAGGAAACATCAGGAATAAGAGCAATTCTGGCTAAACTGACCTAACGGGATTCTTTGCTGAAGACAGGCCAGGGTGATCAAATATTGCCTGGGAGAAGGTGGTGGATGAAGAACCCATCAGATATCGAGAGTGATCAGATATCAAGGGTAAGGGGTTCTGGTTAAACTGACTTAGGGTTCTTGCTAGAAATGGGTTTTACAAGGAAGTGCATAGATGGGCCTAGGAGAAGTTTCCAGAGCCCGACTAAAATTTGAATCTTTGTCAGGGTTCAGTCAACACTGAAAGAAATCACACCAAGAAATGCGGTAACCACAGCCTAAGGGTTCAAGAGACGGCATGGTTGGAAAACGTGTTGTTCTGCATTTACACTATAGAATTCCAAATGGCAAATTTTATATGATCAGAAAACAAATTATTGTTCATGGTTTCCTGCACACTTCTGGTGAGATGGGTGTTTATGGCTGCCATTAACAAAGCACGAGAACAACCTTTGAGAAAGCCGTTGGAAGTCCATATTCACTGGGGTAAGATGGATGATGCAGCAACACAAGTAATGTCGTAAACAGCAGTAAATAAATGGTATTAGGGAACTGCAGAGGCCAGAAAATCTATACTGCTTCCATACAAATAGGTCCTGAGGAGCCAGAGCATTGCAAGTAATAACAGTTTTATTCTCTTTATCTTCACAGTGGGAGACAGTAGCCAGGAATGGCACCTTTGACGATAAAGAACACAGAAGATGGTGCCTGGACTCTATGAAGAATCTTTGCATCCATTGAACAATCAACAAAGATGTAAGTACCTCTTTTCTACTCATTATACCAAATTTTCATCAATATATCTCCATACTTCACATGGGCCCAAGACTTTTGTAAAATGTTTAAAATTCAAATTGCTTATGAGGTCCAGGGCCTTGCAAAGCTTTTCCTGGAGACCCGCACACCCTAGAGGTCAGTCGACATCCAATTTTTGGAACCTAAATACAGATATTCCCAAATATCTATGTAATGGTGTACTTCAAAGTTATTCATTGTAGCTTTGTTTATAATAACAAAGGAAAACAACTCAGGGTCCTGGTGGAATAAATTGTGGTACAATCACACCATTGAACATAGCACAACTGGGAGACAAGAGGAGTGAGAAATATGTCTACAAACTGATAGGGGGAGACATCCAGGAGAAAGAATGAGGTGAAAAAAGCAAGGCATGGAAAAGTATGTAAAATATTCTCCTTTTTCGTAAGAATTAGGGAAATAAGGATAAATATTTGAGAAAGAAACACTGGAAGGGAAAAAGGGAGGGGGGGTGAAATTGTTACCTATGGGGACAAAGAGCAATAGGGTGCTCAGGGACAGGGACAGGAACAAGACTTGTCAGTGCATACTTTTTATGTCATTTTGATTTTTGAACTGTGTGGGTATTACTTCAAAAAATAATGCAAAATTTTTACCTGAAAACTATATTCTTTGACCTACTGTTCCCACTTCTAGAAATCTGTTCTAAGAGAATAATCAGAATGTACATTGCAGCAATTTTCAGCTTGAAATTTCTCATTTGCAAACAGCCTATAAGTTAAAAAAAAGATTAAATATTTAAAGATTAAATACAGTATGTTATACAGTCAATGAATTCATATTTGAAAAATCCTTTGATGAGTTAGAAAAACATTTGTGACAATGTGCGACCAGCACTGTGTACAAAATGACTGATGGAATGATTCCAATTTTTAAAATCATCAGAATATTTTAAATGTTTTTTCCTCTGGATGATATGATTACAGGTACTTTTTTCTTTTTAGAACTCTTCTGGATTGTCCAAATTTTCATTATTTTTTGAGTTCCTTCATAATTATTACTTTTCTAGACAATCAATCCCTATCTCTAATTAGCATTTAGTCATTGTTCAGGCTCTTAAAAAGAAAAAAAAAAGATCATGGGCTGTCAGGTGCAAAGAGGAAATGGCGAGGAAGAGGGGCAGCCTGCTGTCCAGAGAGTTGGCGACTCTGTCCTCTCTCCTGTCAAGTTGCCAGGTCTCTGTACAGTGGGCTGTTCCTGCCCCCTCTTTCTCACTATTTCCTCTCTGCTTTTCACCTGACGCCCCATGACCTTTTCTCTTTCCTCATCTTCTTTGACCTCTGGGCTACATCTCAGGTGTGCCAAGATTTTCTTACTTATGACTTTGGTTTCCTACGTATAATGACAGGCAGGAGATAAGCAGAGCTCGCATCCCAGCTTTACCCCTTCCTAGCTGTGTGTCAGTGGGCCACATCACTCATCCTAGCCTTTTAATTCAACAAATATTTGAATCTACCTAGCCGATTGATTCAATTTAACTCAAATATTTATTGAGCACCTCTTTTATGCTAGGCATTATTCTAGGAGCTGGGGCACATTGGTAAACAGCTCAGATAATAAAGTCTTTATGGGAGCTATATTCTAGAGCGGAGATTGAAAATCAATCAGATGATGATGATATCAGTAGAGCAGGGGGAAGCAGAGTACCTTCCATGAGATGTTCAGAGAAGAAGCCCTCTGTAGGGCTTTGAGCTACAATCTGTGTTTCTAGAAAGGGCCACATGTGAAAACATACAGAGGCTTAGCATTTCAGACAAAGGAAATGCAAATGCAAAGTCCTTGAGGAGAGAATGAGCTTGATCTACTCTAGAAACTGATGGAAGGCTAGTGTCTAACTGGACGACATGCTGGGTTTTTTTTTTTTTTTAAGTATTATACATTTTATACTTTTTTTCAAAATATTTCTATAACTTTTTTAAAATTAATTTTTATTGGAGTCTAGTTGCTTTATAATGTTGTGTTAGCTTCTGCTGCACAGCAAAATGAATCAGCCATACATATACATATATCCCCTCCCTTTTGGATTTCCCTTCTGTTTAGGACACTACAGTGCATCAAGTACAGCTCCTTGTGCTATACAATATGTTCCCCTCAGTTGTCTATTTTGTACATAATGTCAATAGTGTATATGTGTCAATCCCAATCTCCCGATTCCTCCCACCCCACCCCTTACCCCCTTGGTATCCATAAATTTGTCCTCTACGTCTGTGTCTCTATTTCTGCTTGGCAAATAAGGTTAGACGACATGCTTCTTAAGAATAGGAACCAAGTCGTACTTTTCCTTTATTCTCCAAAGCACTGTGTATGAGTGCATACACAATTACATATTGTTTGGTAACGGTGAGCAATTTTCTAGCATGTTCAGAGCATATATGATTGTGATTCAAGAGAAATTCTTTTAACTATGGTGGATTTAAATTTCATTTAAATTCAAAGATTGACTTACAACTAAAGTCTTCCATCACTTAGCTAACCCAGACTGAAAGATGGAGTGCTACATTTACCTGTGGGTGTTGTTGACAGGGAGCATGGAAACTCCCTCTGGGCTGGGCTGTGTTGTCATGTTTCTCTTTTCAGTATATATCTGACATCAGAATCTCCATTTTAATAAACATTACACTAACTTTGGAGCCATATTGAGCTACTAATTTGGTATTCTATCCCTCAATAAACCTATTTTCAATGATTTAAATAGTTACCAAAAATGCATTTTTTCAACGGAGGGTCTCTATCTATGTTGTATTAATTATTGGCCACCTCATTGTTATACAGGAGAATCATTACTCATCATTAAACTTATTTTTAATTTTTTAAATTTGTGCACATTTTTATTGTGGTAAAATATACATAACATAAAATTTAGCATTTTAACCATTTTTAGCACACAGTTCTGTGGCATTAAGTACATTAAGTTCATTCACATTGCTGTACACCCATCACCACTATCCGTCTCCAGAACTTTTCCATCATCCCCCATTATCAAATTTAAAAAAAAGTTTTAATCCTGTTGTTACCATCCATAGAACATTTACCTAAAGATGCCCATGTAGAGGGAGCAGTTGGACTGTAAATTAATCACTGCAATTTGCCTTTATGACTTTTCACTTAGGATGCATATTTGGAGCCAACATACATTTTATCCATAGATCTTAATACCAGCAACTTCTAAATCTGCAGTCACACAGAGCCTCTATTTGTCTCTAGTTTCAGCTGCTCTGGATGAAGATATCCTGTCTCTTTGAGGTATATTTTCCGGCATTTCCAAAAGGACTTTTGTGAACACCACATTTTAAGTCAGACCACTCCAAACACACTCTACACACGTGGAAAACTCTTCCAGGCATTTTCATGTGGTGCAGTGGCAAACACACCAGGAACTTCATTACATTCTTATGGATGTTGATGGCTCAGTGTGTCGACACAAATAATCAATAACCAAACAACAATAGGAACAGAAGAGAGTTTTATTTGAGCCAAACTGAGGACTATAGCCTGGGAAACAGCCTCTCAGATAACTCTGAGGAACTGCTCTAGAGAAGCATGGTTTTCAGCACAGTTTTATATCTTGTCAGAACAAAGAACATCAAACAAGTCAAGGATACCTTCCTTCAAGGTTTCAAAAAAAAAAAAAATCAGCATGTACACAGTGAGTCAGTATGGTCTTGACACCCAAGAAGAGAGTCATCATCAAAGGAGGACCAGAATTGGCATCCCAGGAAGGGAGGCATTTAATCATTATTTTTAACATGGACATTCTTTACTTCTGGTCAGTGTACCCTTTTCTTTAGTGATGAAAGCAGATGTACAATGTATGTTTGATAGGCCATCAGCAGGCTGTTTTAGTTAGCATAAAATTCAAGTTAGCTCATGTATAAGCCAGAATGACTTCCCCAGACTTCAATATGTGAACATTTCTCCCATTAAGTGTCTGGCATATAATTAGACCTCAATAAACAGTCACTATCAGTGAGTTCACCAGAAAGCCAGCTGATTTACCAAAAAAGCACAACTCTGAAACAACGTGGGCCTGGATTCTAATCTCAGTTCCACCCTTATGCAACCATGGGACTGACTTTAGGCAAATCAACCTCCTTGAGGATCAGTTTCCTTCTTCATAAAACAGTGATGATAACTACCTTACAGATTTCACAAAGATTAGGAATAAAGTTTGTATATTATAAGGGCTGAATGAAGAGTAATTATTGGGAGACCATGTTTTCCACAATGTTTTCAGTTAAATAGATCCACTTCTCTGTTTGGTGTGTCCTAGAGATGTGAATGCTGGGTTTGAATCCTGCCCTGCCCCTGAATGAGCAGCTCAACCTCGGCAGTTCATTCAACCTCCAAGACTCAAGTTTCTCATTCATCAGAAGGGGGTAGAATGTCAATCCCAATTTCCCAATTCATAGAGGAGAAATATTTTGCATTTTGGTTCACAAAAGAAGACTTATAGAACATTGAAGAAAGATATTTGTTATATATGGATTTCAATGGCTTTATTAATGCACAATTTTCATAAAAATAAATTGCACCTACTTAAAATATAAAAAAAAAAGAAGGGAGTAGTGATTCCTTCCTCACGAGGTGGTTGGGAAAATTTTAAAAATCAAGAGTCTGGAACAAAATAGCAGGCAGGTGGGATGTGCTTGACAAATATTAGTTTTTCTACCTTCTCCTAAACCATTTCTATAAGATTGAAATAATAACAGTAGAATCAAGAATTACAGACTGAAATATCTGTGAGAAAATCAAGTCCACCTGAGTTGTCCACCCAAGTGCAGGAGAGTCCCCCCTCTGAAGGGTATGGCGTCAACTCCAGGGGTAATACACACACTGTCCATTCTTCTGAACTCAGGTATCGATGATGGATCTGATGACAGTTCACAACACTGTGTCAAGAGGTATGGTCTTTTTTTTTTTTTTTTTTTTTCAGTACGCGAGCCTCTCACTGTTGTGGCCTCTCCCGTTGCGGAGCACAGGCTCCGGACGCGCAGGCTCAGCGGCCATGGCTCACGGGCCCAGCCGCTCCGCGGCATGTGGGATCTTCCCGGACCGGGGCACGAACCCGTGTCTCCTGCATCGGCAGGCGGACTCCCAACCACTGCGCCACCAGGGAAGCCCCAAGAGCTATGGTCTTTAGTGCAGTCATTTGGTAGTTGCCGTTGTTGTTTTAATTGTAAGGTCAAAGAATCTTTGAGAAACCAGAGACAGAAAAAAAAATGGTTTTAAATATGGAAAACCTGAACAGTTACAACTGAATTTTGGGAAACTAAAGTGCCAATCCATACACTGTGGTTTTGCAGGGGGCATTTGGCTGGTTATAGGAAGGAAAAATTGCTATTAAGGAGAAAGGAAAGAAACAACTCTATTGTTTCCACATTTTAGAGGGCAGACCAGTTTCAAGATGGCAGAATGGCAAACAATGAAATCTCACCCCTTCTTGCCAAATCCAGAAAAATGATAGATAAAACTGGAAAAAAAATTGTAAAGCCCCCCCAGCAAGAGCTGCCCCCTCCACCCCCACAGCTTCTTCTCACTTCTGCAATGCACTTGCAAGTTCTACTCCCTAATGCATGTTTCCTCTGAGAGCTGTGACAGGGGAGCCACAGTAGCTCAGAAAACAGCTGGGAGAATTTTGAGCTCATAGCAAGAATGACAGAGCACAGGAAGAAAGTCGACCTGATAAAAAGAGATTCATCAGATGTGTTCTGGGGGCAGGTGAGAGGTTGGGGGTGGAGGGAGGAGCCTGTTTGAGGTACTCCCTAGTGGGCATTTCTGGTAATGGCAGGCAAGGTCACTGGGCAGAGCTAGAAAGAGAATTTTTCTTCATGAGACATTTGTCTATTTCTCCCATTTATTTATTCAGTCATTTATTTATGTCAGTATGGACTCATGAATATTTCTTTTATACTTTGGGTTATAATCCAATACTATTTTATTATTTTGTAACATCTTTATTGGAGTATAATTCCTTTACAATGTTGTGTTAATTTCTGCTGTATAACAAAGTGAATCAGCTAGATGCATACATATATCCCCATAGCCCCTCCCTCTTGAGCCTCCCTCCCACCCTCCCTATCCCACCCCTCTAGGTGGTCACAAAGCACTGAGCTGATCTCCCTGTGCTATGCAGCTGCTTCCCACTAGCTATCTGCTTTACATTTGGTAGTGTATATATGTCCATGCCACTCTCTCACTTCTTTGCAACTTACCCTTCCCCCTCCCCGTGTCCTCAGGTCCATTCTCTACATCTGCATCTTTATTCCTGTCCTGTCCCTAGGTTCATCAGAACTTTTTTTTTTTTTACATTCTATATATAGGTGTTAGCCTATGGTATTTGTTTTTCTCTTTCTGACTTACTTCACTCTGTATGACAGACTCTAGGTCCATCCACCTCACTACAAATACTTCAATTTTGTTTCTTTTTATAGCTGAGTAATATTCCATTGTATATATGTGCCACATCTTCTTTATCCATTCATCTGTCAGTGGACACTTAGGTTGCTTCCAGGTCCTGGCTATTGTAAATAGTGCTGCAGTGAATATTGTGGTGCATGACTGTTTTTGAATTATGGTTTTCTCAGGGTATATGCCAATACTACTTTATTTTATTGCTCAAATTTTGCCCAGCTCTGGCCATTAGGAGCTCTTTTCTTTTCAGTAGCCTCCTGTATCACTTTGACACACCCCATTCTTGTGGGGTTTGTGTTCTGTTTTTTCTTTTTGTGTGCTTTCTTATGTTCTAGCACTACAAGATGCTCCCATCTCATCCCTTTTTTTTCCTATAGTGCTTTGAATTAATAGAGTTCGATATGGATTTTTAATGTGTATGTCCTCAATATTTGTAGTGTGTTATCTCAGGACTCCAGAGAATAGAAAAATTATTTTACTGCAGTTAGATTTTTTTCCAGGACTAATTCTTTCCCATAAATTATGCATATATGGTGTCTGGAAAGGAGAACATCGTCCACCCTACCCTTGTATTGTTTCATCTTGGTCTTAGAAAAGAAGCATTCTCCTGTGATCGATATAAACACTTACTAGCTTTGTGTGTCATAAGAGATGTTAGAATGTCTTTCTATTCCAGAGGCTATATCATGTTTCCTGAAAGTACTGTAGCACTGGCATCTTCAACTTACTGGGCTGTTTGTCTTTTGAGCAGTAGGAGTTCTTCATATATAAATTCTCTGTGAGATATGTGCTTTGCAAATTTTGGAGAACTTGCCTATTCCCTTTTTTAAACTAAAATTAAAATTTTTTATTTTTTTACATATTTTTTACATATTCAGTTGTACAACATAATAATTCTGTATATGTGTATATTGCGAAATGATCACTCCAATAATTCTAGTTACCATCTGTACTCACACTTAGTTACAATTTTTTTCCTTAAGACTGGAACTTTTAAGGCTCATCTTTTACATTTCCTGCCCCAGTCCTAGAATCAGCAATTTCTCCAAGGAACGCTGATTCCTTTTATTGGAGAATTAGAAACCATGATCTAGGCAGTAGGTATATTCATTGCTGCTGGGGAGTTGTTCTTCTGCCTGGAAGAACAACTTCCTAGCAGAAATGCTGGGGAGTATATATGTATACACACATATGTTTCCTCATCAAGGAAACATATGTGTGTATACTAACCTATGCATATACATATACCTATGAATATTTCTATATGTAACCATATATATCTATATTAGGGTAAACATGAGTTCATGCTGATGTCTTCAACTCTAATCCATTACCTCACAGATTATTCTAGCCTCTTCTTGCTTATCTGTAAACTCTCACTCCAACAATGAGAAGCCTGGCTCACCATCTGCCATATATTTATTTAATTGTTCAGTTCCAATACACATGTAACGTGGTATCAGAATTGTTAACCTGTACCCCCATGGGACGGCTATAAAACTTTATTTTGTCTAATGGTCAGTTTGAAATTGTCTTGTGTTCTGTGCTGTGACATTTTGCTTCATTGTCTCAAAGTTTTCAGTAAAAGGATTATAACATATAACAGCTTTGTAGTAAAAGAAGAAAAGCCTTTCCCGGGCAGGAGGGAAAGGAATACAAAGCAAGGGCAACGCCCCCGAGGCATCAAGAATTCAAAAGGTACAGGAATTAAGACAAAGAGGACTAGGAGAAGTCCTTTCTCCTGTCCTTGGAAATTTTCAGAAATATTTCTAAAGGTTTGGGAATTGTCATACAATGTGGGGTGAGGCTTTTATTCTTCAAGATAAGCTAGGCTAGGATGGGGTAACAAGTAAACTCTGGAATCTTAGTGGCTTCACACAGTGAACCTTTTAGCCAGGTGTGGGTCATGAGGTTCCTCTATCTTAGAACTACATCATCTTGAACACATGGCCTCTAAGGTCACTGCAGAAGAGAAAGAGAAAGCTGGGGAATTATGTATTTTTAAGGACCAGATGTGGAAGTGGCGTACATCACTTCTACCTTAACTGAAAGGAGGCAGGGAAATGTGGTCTTCCTGTGTACCCAAGAAGAGAAAAAAGGAAATGAAATTTGGTTGAACACATGACATTTGTCTCCACCACAGCACTCACGACATTTTATTTGGATATTACACAACTCAGGAGGCTGAAGTGCCTGAAGCTATTTGGGGAACACAAGAAAGAGAAACACACAGCAAGCCAGCTCAAGTCATAGAGTCACCACATTTCCAACTCCTCGGGCAGGAAACCTAATTGATTTATATTGGGTCTGGCGTTCAACCAGCTGAGGCCAAGTAAGGTCAGGGGTCACTAGGTAATTGGATTGCCTCTTCTGGCACTGTGAGCTCTCTAAGAGAGAGGGCAGAGGGGAGGACTGGCGTCTCTGGGGTGCACACCAAGTCAATCTGCACATCCCAGGCCAGGTGACCTGAAAGGCTCTTTTATCAGCTGCTAGGAATAGACCAGGAAACAACCTTTGCCTTATACATTATGTGTTACTGTAACCAGGCACTTTCAGAAGTAAAAGTTGCAAGGTAAAACTGTATAACCTAAATAAATCTAAAAGCCTACACACAGAATATGCATAGAAAACACTTGGATTTTTTTCTTAAATGGTAAATCTCCAATTTTCCCTAGATTGTTTAGGAAGGAGAATACCCTTAGATTGAATATGGCCAAATCTCTTCTCCTCACATCAAAATGAGTTTCTATCAGGTAAAACCACAGAGAATGGAAGCAGCTCCAGAACTCCTGCAAGAATGAGAGGTAAATGGATTCAGTCTCAATCTTGGTTAAGTTAACCTGTATTCTGTGAGCAACTCTGGGCCCAGGGCTGGGCAGATACTAAAATACCATTTGGGTTCAGTCTACTTTGTGGTGATGGTAAAACTAAAAAGGCTTTAAAGGTGATTTCCAGAAGTGTTTTGTTTTTTGTTATTCTGCTTTTCCCCAAAGGCAATAGTCAAGTAGCTTTGGGATGTAGTTTTCCTCTGTCTTGGCGTTCTACTTCTCTTGGTGAATTAACAGTTGATTGTTCTATCAGTACTGGGGCATTACTGTCATACACAGAGTGTGAGTGTGTGTGCCTGTCTGCACATGCATGCGTGTGCTGTTTGTACCTGACTCTCAAACCTGGACTTGATGCTATGATTTGCATAAGATGGTATACATCATATATGATGATATACATCATATAAGGCACCAGGAAGGTAGCTTAAACCTAGTACTAAGGTTTGTTAAATAGTTCCTCTTGAAAGGACATCCTTTGAATAGGGGGTTTTGTTGCTGTAGCAGATGAATAAATATGCATGATATATACATTCATTGGAAAGTGTTTTATAAAAATTATTACTTGTGATTTGATTCCCTAGTGCCTTAATGGTTTCTGCTAATAGCATTTCAGAAATTGAATGTAACAAAATGTGAGATGCCTAGCTCATATAGATGCTAATTGGATTTGGCACAGTCTCGTGATTTCGTAAAACTTAATAATAAAGAGACCGTTTTTATAGGGATCCAATGCAAGCTGATCTAGACCATGAGTGGAGTTAATGAGTTTTTCTAAGCGTCGTATGTGACACGACTCCTGCTGTTAGTGCTCAGGAGAGTTCCAAGGATGAAATGAGGTACTTGCCTTTCTTAGTAAATACTCTCTGAAGGGGTCAAAGATTTACAGATGAGAAAATTCAGAGCAGTTATTGATAAGAGTAAAAATTGTAAACATACTAGGTGTCCAACAATGGAATAATGATTTTTAAAACTATGGTACCTAATTTGCAAAATATATGTAAAATATGTATCATCATGTACAATCATATTTTCCAAAAACATTTAATGACATGGGGTAAATTCTCACATTATAAGTGAAAAAATCACGATATATGCAGGGTTTTTTTAACATCTTTATATGAGTATAATTGCTTTACAATGTTGTGTTAGTTTCTGCTGTATAACAAAGTGAATTAGTTATATGTATACATATATCCCCATAGCCCCTCCCACTTGAGCCTCCCTCCAACCCCTCTAGGTGGTTACAAAGCACCTAGCTGATCTCCCTGTGCTACGCAGCTGCTTCCCACTAGCTATCTATTTTACATATATAGTTATATAGTATATATGTCAATGCCACTCTCTCACTTTGTCCCAGCTTACCCTTCCCCTTCCCCGTGTCCTCAGGTCCATTCTCTATGTCTGCATCTTTATTCCTGTCCTGTCATTAGGTTCATCAGAACCTTTTTTTTTTTTTTTTTTTTAGATTCTATATATATGTCTTAGCCTACGGTATTTGTTTTTCTCTTTCCAACTTACTTCACTCTGTATGACAGACTCTAGGTCCATCCACCTCACTACAAATAACTCAATTTAGTTTCTTTTTATGGCTGAGTAATATTCCATTGTATATATGTGCCACATCTTCTTTACCCATTCATCTGTCGATGGACACTGAGGTTGCTTCCATGTCCTGGCTATTGTAAATAGTGCTGCAATGAACACTGTGGTACATGACTCTTTCTGAATTATGGTTTTCTCAGAGTATATGCCCAGTAGTGGGATTGCTGGGTCATATGGTAGTTCTATTTTTAGTTTTTTAAGGAACCTCCATACTGTTCTCCATAGTGGCTGTATCAATCTACACTCCCACCAACATTGCAAGAGGGTTCCCTTTTCTCCACACCCTCTCCAGCATTTATTGTTTGTAGATTTTTTTGATGATGGCCATTCTGACTGGTGTGAGATGATACCTCATTGTAGTTTTGGTTTGCAATTCTCTAATGATTAGTGATGTTGAGCATCCTTTCATGTGTTTGTTGGCAATCTGTATATCTTGTTTGGAGAAATGTCTCTTTCAGTCTTCTGCCTATTTTTGGATTGGATTGTTTGTTTTTTTGATATTGAGCTGCACCAGCTGCTTCTATATTTTGGAGATTAATCCTTTGTCAGTTGCTTTGTTTGCAAATATTTTCTCCCATTCTGAGTGTTGTCTTTTCGTCTTGTTTATGGTTTCCTTTGCTATGCAAAAGCTTTTAAGCTTCATTAGGTCACATTTGTTTATTTTTGTTTTTACTTCCATTTATCTAGAAGGTGGGTCAAAAAGGATCTTGCTGTGATTTATGTCATAGAGTGTTCTACCTCTGTTTTCCTCTAAGAGTTTGATAGTGTCTGGCCTTACATTTAGGTCTTTAATCCATTTTGAGTTTATTTTTGTGTATGGTGTTAGGGAGTGTTCTAATTTCATTCTTTTACATGTAGCTGTCCAGTTTTCCCAGCACCACTTATTGAAGAGGCTGTCTTTTCTCCATTGTACATGCTTGCCTCCTTTATCAAAGATAAGGTGACCATATGTGTGTGGGTTTATCTCTGGGCTTTCTATCCTGTTCCATTGATCTATATTTCTGTTTTTGTGCCAGTACCATACTGTCTTGATTACTGTAGCTTTGTAATATAGTCTGAAGTCAGGGATCAGATTCCTCCAGCTCCATTTTTTTCCCTTAAGATTGTTTTGGCTATTCGGGGTCTTTTGTGTTTCCATACAAATTGTGAAATTTTTTGTTCTAGTTCTGTGAAAAATGCCATTGGTAGCTTGATAGGTATTGCATTGAATCTGTAGATTGCTTTGGGCAGTATAGTCATTTTCACAATGTTGATTCTTCCAATCCAAGAACATGGTATATCTCTCCATCTGTTTCTATCATCTTTAATTTCTCTCATCAGTGTCTCATAGTTTCTGCACACAGGTGTTTTGTCTCCTTAGGTAGGTTTATTCCTAGGTATTTTACTCTTTTTGTTGCGATGGTAAAAGGGAGGGTTTCCTAATTTCTCTTTCAGTTTTTTCATCATTAGTGTATAGGAATGCAAGAGATTTCTGTGCATTAATTTTGTATACTGCTACTTTATCACTTTAGCTCTAGTGGTTTTCTGGTAACATCTTTAGGATTCTCTATGTATAGTATCATGTTATCTGCAAGGAGTGACAGTTTTACTTCTTCTTTTCCTATTTGGATTCCTTTTATTTCTTTTTCTTCTCTGATTGCTGTGGCTAAAACTTGAAAAATTATGTTGATTAATAGTGGTGAGAGTGGGCAACCTTGTCTTGTTCCTGATCTTAGTGGAAATGGTTTCAGTTTTTCAACATTGAGAACAATACTGGCTGTGGGTTTGTCATATATGGCCTTTATTATACTGAGGTAAGTTCACTCTATGCCTACTTTCTGGAGGGTTTTTGTCATAAGTGGGTGTTCAATTTTGTCAAAAGCTTTTTCTGCATCTATTGAGATGATCATATGGTTTTTCTCCTTCAGTTTGTTAATATGGTGTATCACATTGATTTGCATGTATTGAAGAATCTTTGCATTCCTGGGATAAACCCCGCTTGATCATGGTGTATGATCCTTTTAATGTGTTGTTGGATTCTGTTTGCTAGTATTTTGCTGAGGATTTTTCCAACTACATTCATCAGTGATATTGGCCTGTAGTTTTCTTTTTTTATGGCACCTTTGTCTGGTTTTGGTATCAGGGTGATGGTCGTCTCGTAGAATGAGTTTGGGAGTGCTCTTCCCTCTGCCATATTTTGGAAGAGTTTGAGAAGGATAGGTGTTAGCTCTTCTCTAAATGTTTCATAGAATTCACCTGTGAATCCATCTAGGTCCTGGCCTATTGTTTGTTGGAAGATTTCTAATCACAGTTTCAATTTCAGTGTTTGTGATTTGTCTGTGTATATTTTCTATTTCTTCCTGGTTCAGTCTCAGAAGGTTGTGCTTTTCTAAGAATTTGTCCATTTCCTCCAGGTTGTCCATTTTATTGGCATATAGTTGCTTGTAGTAATCTCTCATGATCCTTTGTATTTCTGCAGTGTCAGTTGTTACTTCTCCTTTTTCATTTCTAATTCTGTTGATTTGAGTCTTCTCCCTTTTCCTCTTGATGAGTGTGGCTAATGGTTTATCAATTTCATTTATCTTCTCAAAGAACCAGCTTTTAGTTTTATTGGTCTTTGCGGTTGTTTCCTTCATTTCTTTTTCATTTATTTCTGATCTGATCTTTATGATTTCTTTCCTTCTGTTAACTTTGGGGGATTTTTGTTCTTCTTTCTCTAATTGCTTTAGATGTAAGGATAGGTTGTTTATTTGAGATGTTTCTTGTTTCTTGAGGTAGGCTTGTATTGCTATAAACTTCCCTCTTAGAACTGCTTTTGCTGCATGCCATAGGTTTTGGGTCATTGTGTTTTTGTTGTCATTTTTCTCAAGGTATTTTTTGATTTCCTCTTTGATTTCTTCAGTGATCTCTTGGTTATTTAGTAGTGTATTGTTTAGCCTCCATGTGTTTTTATTTTTTACAGACTTTTTCCTGTAATTGCTATCTAGTCTCATAGCGTTGTTGTCGGACAAGATACTTGATAATATTTCATACTTCTTAAATTTACCAAGGCTTGACTTGTGACCCAAGATATGAGCTATCCTGGAGAATGTTCCATGAGCACTTGAGAAGAAAGTGTATTCTGCTGTTTTTGGATGGAATGTCCTATAAATATCAATTAAGTCCATCTTGTTTAATGTATCATTTAAAGCTGTGTTTCTTTATTTATTTTCATTTTGGATGATCTGTCCATTGTTGAAAGTGGGGTGTTAAAGTCCCCTACTATGATTGTGTTACTGTCAATTTCCCCTTTTATGGCTGTTAGCATTTGCCTTATGTACTGAGGTGCTCCTGTGTTGGGTGCATAAATATTTACAATTGTTATACCTTCTTCTTGGATTCATCCCTTGATCATTATGTAGTGTCCTTCTTTGTCTCTTGTAATAGCCTTTATTTTAAAGCCTATTTTCTCTGATATGAGAATTGCTACTCCAGCTTTCTTTTGATTTCCATTTGCGTGGAATATCTTTTTCCATCCCCTCACTTTCAGTCTGTATGTGTCCCTAGGTCTGAAGTGAGTCTCTTGTAGACAGCATATATATGGGTCCTGTTTTTGTGTCCATCAGCCAGTCTCTGTCTTTTGGTTGGAGTATTTAATCCATTTACATTTAAGGTAATCATCAATATGTATGTTCCATTTACCATTTTCTTAATTGTTTGGGGTTTGTTATTGTAGGTCTTTTCCTTCTTTTGTGTTTCCTGGCTAGAGAAGTTCCTGTAGCATTTGTTGTAAAGCTGGTATGGTAGTGCTGAATTCCCTTAGCTTTTGCTAGTCTGTAAAGGTTTTAATTTCTCCATCAAATATGAGTGAGATCCTTGTTGGGTAGAGTAATCTTGGTTGTAGGTTTTTCCCTTTCATCACTTTAAATATGTCCTGCCACTCCCTTCTGGCTTGTAGAGTTTCTGCTGAAAGATCAGCTGTTAACCTTATGGGGATTTCCTTGTATGTTATTTGTTGCTTTTCCCTTGCTGCTTTTAATATGTTTCCTTTGTATTCAATTTTTGTTAGTTTGATTAATATGTGTCTTGGTGTGTTTCTCCTTGGATTTATCTTGTATGGGACTCTCTGTGCTTCCTGGACTTGACTGACTATTTCCTTTCCCATATTATGGAAGTTTTCAACTATAATCTCTTCAAATACTTTCTCAGTCCCTTTCTTTTTCTCTTCCTCTTCTGGGACCCCTATAATTCGAATGTTGGTGCATTTAATGTCATCCCAGAGGTCTCTGAGACTGTCCTCAATTCTTTTCATTCTTTTTTCTTTATTCTTCTCCATGGTAGTTATTTCCACTATTTTGTCTTCCAGGTCATGTATCCATCCTTCTGCCTCAGTTATTCTGCTATTGATTCCTTCTAGAGAATTTTTAATTTCATTTATTGTGCTGCTCATCATTGTTTGTTTGCTCTTTAGTTCTTCTAGGTCCTTGTTAAGCGTTTGTTGTACTTTCTCCATTCTATTTCCAAGATTTTGGATTATCTTTAGTATCATTACTCTGTATTCTTTTTCAGGTAGACTGCCTTTTTCCTCTTCATTTGTTTGGTCTGGTGGGTTTTACCTCCTTCATTTGCTGAGTATTTCTCTCTCTTCTCATTTTGCTTAACTTACTGTGTTTGGGGTCTCCTTTTTGCAGGCTGCAGGTTTGTAGTTCCCGTTGTTTTTGGTGTCTGCCCCCAGTGGGTAAGTTTGGTTCAGTGGGTTGTGTAGGCTTCCTGGTGGAGGGGTCAGGTGCCTGTGTTTTGGTGGATGAGGCTGGATCTTGTCTTTCTGGTGAGCAGGACCATGTCCAGTGATGTGTTTTGGGGTGTCTGTGAACTTAGTATGATTTTAGGCAGCCTCTCTGCTAATGGGTAGGGTTGTGTTCCTGTGTTGCTAGTTGTTTGGCATGGCGTGTCCAGCACTGGAGTTTGCTGGTTGTTGAGTGGAGCTGGGTCTTAGTGTTGAGACAGAGAACTCTGGGAGAGCTCTCGCCGATTGATGTTACGTGGGGCTGGGAGGTGTCTGGTGGTGTAATGTCCTGATATCAGCTCTCCCACTTCAGAGGCTCAGGCCTGACACCCAGCTGGAGCACCAAAACCCTGTCAGCCAGATGGCTCAGAAGAAAAGGGAGAAAAAGAAGAAAGAGAGAAAAAAACAAAATAAAGTTATTAAAATAAAACAATATTAAAATATATCATTAAAATTTAAAAAGTAATTAACAAAAAAGAGAGCCACCAAACCAATAAACAAATCCACCAATGATAACAAGTGCTACAAATGAAACTAAGATAAACATATAAATCAGAAACTAGTCAGTTGCATACAGCAAACCCCAAGTCCACAGTTACTCCCAAAGTCCACTGCCTCTATTTGGGATGATTTGTTGTCTATTCAGGTATCCCACAGATGCAGGGCACATCAAGTTGATTGTGGGGATTTAATCCACTATTCCTGAGGCTACACAGAGAAATTTCCCCTTCTCTTCTTTGTTCGCACAGCTCCTGGGGTTCAGCTTTGGATTTGACCCCTCCTCTGCATGTAGGTCACCCTCTGGCATCTGTTCTTCACCCAGACAGGAGGGGGTTAAAGGAGACGCTGATTAGGGGGCTCTGGCTCACTCAGGCCGGGGCGAGGGAGGGGTACGGAATGCGGGGTGAGTGTGCGGCGGCCATGTGTTCTCCCGGGGAAGTTGTCCCTGGATCATAGGACCCTGGCAGTGGCGGGCTGCACAGTCTCCTGGGAGGGGAGGTGTGGATAGTGACCTGTGCTTGCACACAGGCTTCTTGGTGGCTGCAGCAGCAACCTTAGCATTTCATGCCCGTCTCTGGTGTCTGCGCTGATAAATGGCGGCTCCTGCCCATCTCTGGAGCTCGTTTAAGTGGCGCTCTGAATCTCCTCTCCTCGCGCACCCTGAAACAATGGTCTCTTGCCTCTTCGGCAGTTCCAGACTTTTTCCCGGACTCCCTCCGGCTAGCTGTGGCGCACTAGCCCCCTTCAGGCTGTGTTCACGCAGCCAACCCCAGTCCTCTCCCTGGGATCTGACCTCCGAAGCCCGAGCCTCAGCTCCCAGGCCCCGCCCGCCCCGGCCGGTGAGCAGACAAGCCTCTTGGGCTGGTGAGTGCTGGTCGGCACCGATCCTCTGTGCGGGAATCTCTCTGCTTTGCCCTCCGCACCCCTGTTGCTGTGCTCTCCTCCGCGGCTCCAAAGCTTCCCCCCTCCGCCACCCGCAGTCTCTGCCCGCGAAGGGCCTTCCTAGTGTGTGGAAACCTTTCCTCCTTCACGGCTCCCTCCCAGAGGTGCATGTCCCGTCCCTATTCTTTTGTCTCTGTTTTTTCTTTTTTCTTTTGCCCTACCCAGGCAAGTGGCGAGTTTCTTGCCTTTTGGGAGGTCTAAGGTCTTCTGCCAGCGTTCAGTAGGTGTTCTATAGGAGCTGTTCCACATGTAGATGTATTTCTGGTGTATTTCTGATGTGTTTGTGGGGAGGAAGGTGATCTCCGCGTCTTACTCCTCCTCCATGTTGAAGGTCCGAGCCAGGATATATGCAGTTTGATCTTACTGTAGATTGTCTTCCACCAACCCTCCCCTAGAGATTACAAGAAACCAAGAAGCCACTTGGGTTTACCAGTTTTCCTGGTAAGTCAATGCAAGGAAACTATAACATAGCCTAGGCAGGGAGGAGTAAATACCGCAGGAAGGAAATGAATCCTCAGAAAGGTCAGGTCTATAATTTCAGATCTTATTTTAGGAAAACAGAACTCACATTTATCCGTACCCTTAGGGTCTCCATCTCAATGCCTCACAAGCTGGAGTCAGCAGTCACTGAAACCCAGGCTCACTACTGCCCCTGGTGGAGTCAAAAGAATCCACAGGGAGTACAGTCACTGGGGGTCTTGGGCTGTGAATTTTCACATCAGGAGCAGGTCTTAGTGAACTTGTTGTTTCTACAGGGATGAGTGGCAGGCAGCGTGCTCCAGGGAAAAAGGAGCAGGTTGGAGAGACCATTGGGAGAGGAGAGAAGTGGGAAGAATTTGGGTGTAAGTGAGGTCCACGTGGTACAGCCCTGAAGGCCTAGCCAGTGTTTCTCACTACCACGTGTCAGAGTCACCTGAGTGCCTAAAACAGCATGAATACCTCGACCCAACTAACTGAGTCAGCTGTGGGACCTGGGCATCTCATGGCCCTAGTACAGAAGGTGAGAGTGGGGCAGTACCAGTACAGTAAACCAGGGATGCAGCTAATCAGTACCCCCGAATTGAGTGTGACTTTGCAGCAACTATTGAATCATCCATTAAAGTGCTTCCCATCTTCTTTGGGAGGAGTGTATATCTGCTGCAGGGAAAAGGTCATTGGAGAGGCTAGCCTCCTGTCCTACCTTGTGTGAATCACGACAGCCCCCGCACTGTGGATTGCTGTATATCGGCAGTGGAGGGGGTATCGAGTGAAGGCCCCAACCTTCCCCATCCCTAAGGGTAGCTCAGACATGCTGTGGGGACAGAAATGAGATGGGACCTGCCAGAGGACTCACAGTGACTTTGAGCTGCAGGATGGGGGTGGGCCTGGGGGAGTGGGAGGAAGATAGGAAATCTATGTGTGATGTGTATCTATGCAGTTTTAGAAAATTGGAAGGAAACACACGGAATAATATATAAAATAATTTATAAAATAATAAAATTGGTTATCTGATGGTGAGATTTCTGATGATTTTTTTTTCTATGTGCTTCTCTATATTTCTAAAATTTTCTGTAGTCAACATGTATTATTATTATTGTATTTTTTAAAAGTTATATGTCCTACACACAAAGGAATCCTGGCCTTCCAAAAGTATGTGTTCTAAATGGGGTTTTCAAGTGAAATTTGTGTTTGGAGTATTCACTTGGCTCTAGGGGGTGTTGTATATGCTTGTGGCATCTTCCTCACCCAGGTTACTGTCTGTCACTCTCAGTAGTACTAACATTAAGTTGATTGACATTGTCACAGGATAGTGATTTAAGGACTTCCTGCATTCTTTTTAGGTGAGCAAGTGATACCTTCTGTGGGAAATGGCCAGGAGCACATAGGACAAGAGCTCTTCATTGCATTTCCTAGGCTTCCAAAACCACTATCAAACATATATTGGGCAAACTATATTATAACTTGTTCTATCGAGTATTACACACTGTGGTATCATCTCCTTAAGCCCTGGTGTGCAACGAAATATATTACCTACAACTTTAGTCGCTCTGTTCCATCCTACGCCCCATCAGGTTATTGGAGTATTGCTGTCCTTTGGATCCAACCAGATCAACCACATTCATTGAAATGCAGGAGTAAGATGGTGCCCTCAAGTCTATTAAGAGTAGATACCCACAAAAGTAAAGGGTTAAATACAGGGACATTTTGGGCCTATTTAATCTGGTAAATGGAGATGATTTGATCAACTGGAGAAGATCTTGGCTCCTAAACCTGCTAGCTCAAATGACAAATGTCCTTCTTCAAGAGGATCTGAAGGATGGGAGCCTCTTCACTTTTCTTTCATCTCTCTTTCCGTCACCTTTGTGATGGGGAAACACAAGTAGGGTTGATTTTGAGTTTTAATTCAAAGATATTATGAAGCATTTCACATGAGGAAGAAATTTCTACTTTTTTGTCATTTAATCCAGAAGGTCGAATAATTTCAGGGCAAGAAAAATGTGGTTTGTATCCTCAGAGGAATCAGCACATTAACCATCCTGGAGGAATTTAAAACTATTCTATGTGGGTTAATGGGTACAATTAACACCAAAATTAGACACCATATGTAAGTAACTGAGGATATTTAACACATTTATTGACTACACAAAGCTCTGGACTGTGGATTAGGCAGTCTCACAGTTCATTAGAGGATGTAACTAACACGGGTATATTGGGTTTCGTTATTGGCTCCAGAGCAGACTGGTATGGGAAATACCTTGGTGGGTAGTTTTCAGAAGAATACCTAAGTGACCATCATTTCAATGTTTGAAGTGGGTAAGGATGTATTTTCAGATATATATTCAGTTTACCAGACTAAATTCTCATCATACGTTCCTCCCCATCTCTCTCCAATCTTCAGTGGCTCCCTTTTTCCCCACCACATTAAATAGACTTCTCTGCCCAACCATCAAGGTCCTTCATGATTCTCCGTCCCTCATTTCACTTTGCCACAAGCTTTTGCTGGTCTCAGGGCTGGCCTCCTCATCCCCCTCATCACCTGAGAACACTTCTCCTTATCTTCCTCCATGGTTGACTCCCATCTAGGACCGAACAAAGAATCATTTACTGAGAAACAGGTAAGCCTGCGGCAGAGAGGAGAGGGATGCATATTTGAATGTGTAAGGAGGGCAGTCATGGTAAAAGCTTTCCTGAAATTTAAGCACACTGACCCTTTAAGCAAAAGTTTCCAACACTAGCTGACCATTGGAGTCACCTGAGAAGCTTTTATAAAATACGGCCACCTGGTTCCACACTCAGGGATTCTGATTTAATTGCTTGAGGTGGGGCGCAGGCACCCAAATGTTTTCAGTTTTCCAGGTGGTTCTAAAGTGCAGCCAGGTTAAGAACTACTCCTTCAGGGCAGGGCTTCGCAGACTTTGATGTTTTTATAAATCAGGGGTGTTGGGAGTGGGGAGCTTTTGTTACAGGGAAGATTCTGATTCAGCAGGCTTGGGTGAGGCTTGACAATTTGCATCTCTAAAAGGTTCCCAGGTGATGCGGCTGCTGGTTTGCTGACTGCGCTGTGGATGGCAGGGTCAGAACTGTGAAGTTGGAACAGGACACAGACGACACGTTTTACATCCAAAAAGAAGGTGAGATAAAGCACGCCTGCTGTTATACTGAGTTTCTGCCGAACAGGATGGGGATGATGATGATAATTCGAAAGTTGGGTAAATATAATTCAAGTTTCCCCAGACCTCACCAACCTGTGAGTACAAATAAGGTCTCGTGTTTACAATATGTTTGCAGTACTTACTCAGATGTCTGCTTATCACCCTATTTGTACATCACAGAACCTCCAGCTCCCTCTCTGTGTTTCACCCAGTGATTTCTAAGCGGCCCTGGGGGTCTCTCACTTTTTTTTTTTTTTTTTTGCGGTACGCGGGCCTCCCACTGCTGTGGCCTCTCCCGTTGCGGAGCACAGGCTCCGGACGCGCAGGCTCAGCGGCCATGGCTCACGGGCCCAGCCGCTCCGCGGCATGTGGGATCTTCCCGGACCGGGGCACGAATCCGTGTCTCGGCAGGCGGACTCTCAACCACTGCACCACCAGGGAAGCCCCCCCCGCCTTTTTTTTTTTTGCGGTACGCGGGTTCTCACTTTATTTCAACAATAATTCTCTCAGGCTCTTCAGCTCAGTATCTCCTAGTTCATCCTGGAAGCTCAAGACACCACCTGGAGAGGGGTGGTCCTGCCTCTGGGGCCAGAACCTGCCCTGACAGCCCTGGTGTCCCCTTTAAAGGCACTGTCTCCCAGGGGTCCCAAAGCTGCAGAACCCAGGGAGGCCAGAGCAGGGCTCCCTGACAGAGCCTGAGCCCTGCCGTGGCCCACGCATCAGCGGCGTTACTCCTTTCCTCCCAGGTGCGTTCAGCGTGGAGTCAGCCCCGCTTGCTTCCTGCTGTGTCAGCCGGAGTCTCTTCAGAAATGGCGTCAGCCGCTACCCGTGGCCCCTCTCCTAGCCCAGTCCACGCACTGGCAAAGACACAGGCATCGCATCTGTGTCGGTACAAGAGGGAAAATATGAATTGGTTCTGAACTGTGAAATCTGCCACCTGGAATTGAGTTCCTTACCTGAAGACGTATTGCAGTAAGGATGGCCAGTGCTCGTGAATGCTGTGGGGCAGTGGTTCCCCATTTCCCCAGTTTTTTGAGTGGGAGCTCACCCTTTTTGGATGTCTTTCAAGATGCATCTGGAAATTAAAATTCCAACAAGATGGAGATAAAGTCTTGCTGCCCATGCCCAGCCCTACTGCTCAGAGGTAAGCCCTGTTGACTGTTTTGGTTTCTAAGTCTTTTCACGGCTACCTCCGCTGCTAAACTGTATGGTTATACCTCTGCTTCATGAGTTCTTGGTTTTAAGCACTGTCTCTGAATTACCAGCGTGAAAAATGTGAAACTTAATTCACTTATACCGTCTCCTTTTCTGACACCCGCCTGATTTTGCTGGTTATATTTTTTAATGACTGGTTCTTATTTTGGTTACTTTTGCAGTTTTAAGTAATGTGCTTACACTTGTTTCTTGGTCCATACTCTTTAGATATTGTGTCTTTACTTACTAATGTGTATGATAAAGGAATTTACATGCCTGCGTATTCCTCCACTCCTCTCTTCTCTCCAAGTCCAGTTAGCTGTGTTGTTACTTTGTCTGTTTATCTAAATGGAAGACAGAGTTTAGAAAGTTATGTTAAAAGAAACATTGTTACATTAAGAAGCCGGGCAGGTTGGCTGAATGAGCAAAATAGGAAATCTAATTTCATATCTGTGGGGATATCCCAAGAGTCAAAGTCAAATCCATTCTCTTCCCTTGAACTCCATCAAATAGTCTGAATCGTGCAATGTGTAGTTTGTTTTGCTTTTGGAATTAATACTCTTGTACCGTTTTGCACCCCTGGTGTTTTAAATTCTTTCTTGTTGAGAAGGTAAATTTTTTTCCTTAATCACTAATATCTTCCAGCTGTTTAATACATTTTGAGGCCAGGAATATGCACTGGCTTTTCCTTCTAGGCTGTGTGTGTAGACATTATCCTAGGAGTGCTTTTTGATACACTCTTGAGTTTCACTGTTCTTAGAGCTCGAGTCATTGTCTTTCTTTGATTTATTTTTCCTTTTGCCACAGTAGATCCTCAAGTTACTTTTCCAGAAAAAGTAGGTAGGTGTTTGCATGTCTGAAAATGAGGTTTTGCTTATCTGAGTTTTTGCATGTCTGAAAATGGGTTTTTGGATATCTGAGTTTTTGCATATGTGAACATGTATTATGTTCCCCTAATACCTGGTTAATATTTTGGTTAATTTTACAATCAAAATCATTTTCCTTCAGAACCTTGAAGGCATTTCTCTACTGCCTTCTAGAATTTAGTGTCACTGAAAAAGTAATGGTTAAGAGCACTAAGCCAAACTACTGGTTTTGTTACCAAATTAAGGTTTAGCTGCTCACTGCTCAGGAATCCAATACTGAGAGACAAGTGTTGGGTAAAAGGAAAAATGGCTTTATTGAGGACGCTGGCAATCCTGGGGAGAAGGTAGACTCACACCCCGAAGAACCAACTCCCCAGGTTTTGTTCAGAGTTTATATAGGGAAAAGAGGAAAGGGCTACATTCTGGGGAGGGGATAAACTTCTATTTTCAGAGACGATTGTCTCAATCACGCAATTCCAAATACTGCTCATGTCTCACTTGTGACTGGAACATTATCTGAGCCACGAATCTCTGGTCAGCTAGTCCTTCTGGTTCCACATAGTCTGGGGTCTCCATGCTTGTGGGAAGCATACAGTTAACTTCTTCCACCTGGTGGGGCTTTCAGTATCTGCAAAACAGCTCAAAGGATATGGCTCATAGTATTATCTATAGACCTTGAGGAGGAACTAAGGTCCTTGACTTTGATTAATGGCTAAGCTCTTATTATTTTGTCTTGCTTGACTCTTTTCCTTTCTTTCTGCATTTTCTCACTTCTCTGACTAAATTTATTCTTTGGATAAAGTTTTTCTACAGACAAGAGGCAGGTGGAGGATATGGGGCCGGGGGAGGCTCTGTCCTGGGAAGACCCCATGGGGTTCTGCTCAGTTACAGTTTGAATCCAGTTCTGCCACCTGCTGGTTCTGTATCCCTGGGCAAATTGCTCAGAATTTTCATGTGAAAAAAGATAATAATAATAACAGTGGTAGTAGTAATAGTAGCTAACTCATAGGACTATTGTGAGGATTGAATCACCTAATACATATAAAGTTAAAACCGCTGCTCATACACAGCAAGCCCTATAAAAGTGTTAGCTCTGTTTTGGAATCAGTTTTATCATCATTATCCTTATCCTGAGTATTTTGAAATTTCATGGTACTAAAGCTCTGTGGGTCCTTTTGCACCCAACGAACTTGGTACTTGGAAGACCCTTTCAAGTATCTTCCTTTAGTTCTGGAAATTAAAAAAAAATTGTTTTAAAGATAATTTCATGGCTTCCATTTTCTCTCTTCTTTCTAGGATGTCTTAGTTAAATGTGGGCTGTTTTGGATTGAGATTATGTGTTTCTTCTTACTTCAGATTTTCCATTTCTTTCTTTTCTATATTCTGGGAGATTTTCTCATCTATTTTTCTTCCACCTAATCTATTACATTTAAAATTTCTGCATCCATATCTTTATCATAAACTATTTCTTGTTCTTTGCTCCTTTTTGGAGTTTTTAATGAAGAAAATATCTATCCATATCCTGTGGCTTTTAGTTAGATTTATGATTTATTTTTTAGTTATTTTTATGATCTCCAATTTCTGCTAAATTTTCTTGGTTCCTTCAGAATGTGATGACAATGGTCCTTTATAGACACCTCACATCTTTTGAACATTCTATATTTTAATATTTCTCCATGATATTAATGCAGATGTATTTTAAAAATCACATTTCCAACTCCCTGTAACTAGAACATAGACTTTGGTTCTGTTGATCAAAATACGTTTCTTTAAGAACTTTGAATCTAAAGTTGGTTATACAAAGAAACTGCTAGGACACCTGGCATCTGTTTTGCACTGAGGGGAGGCAGGAGCAAATTCCTCTGAGATCTGCAGCAGCAGGGACCACAGCAGATCCTTTATCAGACTAGTTCTGCAATATGGTTCTGGGAAATGTTCTTGGAGTCTCCAGGTTGATTCCTCTTATTCTTTCAAGATTGTTTAAGATGCTGAATACCTAATAACATGCTTGCCTGATGATGACTCTCTAGCTGGATTTATCCCCCAAATTCCAGATTTTTTTCAAATTGCCCACATAACCTTGCCACATGGATACCCGATGAACCCCACTTCCTGGTATTCATGCCCTTGTATAATCCTCTTTCCTTTGAGTGTGGGCAGGCTGAGCATATTGACTCGCTTCTAATGAATAGAATATGGCAGACATGATGGGATGTCACATCTAAGATTATGCAAATAAAGGACTGTGGCTTCCAACTTGGATGCTTATTCTTTCTAGCTCTCTCTTGGGTCATTCACCCTGGGGAAAGCCAACTGCCATGTCATAAGGTAGCCCTGCATAGAGGCCTATGTTGTCAGAGACCAAGGCCTGCCAAGAACCACATGAGTGAGCTGGGAAACAGATCCCCTCACTCTCAACTGAGCTTTCAAATGAGACCATAGCTCCAGTCAACAGCTTGACTGCAACTTCATGAGAGACCTTGACCCAGAGGCACCCAGCTGAACTACCTGATTTCTGGCTCACAGAAAGTGTGAGATACTAAATGTTTGGTGTTTTTCAGCCACTTCATTTCAGGGTAATTTGTTATGCAGCAATAGCTCACTAATACATATATCACAAATTTAACTTGTCTAAAACCAAGCACTGCCTGCAGTGTGCTGCTCCTCTCATAGTCTTCCCTATCTTAATAAATGATACCCTATCCTTTCAGTTGCTGAGTCCAAAATGTTGGAGTTATCCTTGACTTTTCTTTTTCTCTTGTAACTAATAGCCAAACCATCAGCAAATCCTGTCAGCTCTATCTTCAAAATATTTCTAAAATTTGACCATCTCTCATTACCTTCACTACTAGCACCCTGGACCACTTCTTGTTCCTGGAAACTCACTGAGATGATAAAGGTGGTAAACTTAACTGCTCAGTATGTCATCTTCAATCAGAAGATACTCCATTATATTGTAATTTTTATTTCTTATCATCCCCACTATATGGTAATGCCTTTATTTTTCTACTTGCCTTTATTATTTTTTTACCAGAAGCTTTTGTTCCTAGTGTTATGAAATTTTATAATGATATGTCTGCCTCTGGGTGTGGGCATTTTTTATTCACTGTGCTGAACAGAAAAATTTACTTCTCCTTTACTTTGGAAAAATTTTCACTATTTTTGGATAATTTTCTACTCACTGTCTTATCTCCCTGGAGCTCCTATTAGTTGGAAATTGTACCTTCTGGGTAGATTAACCACCTCTCTCAGCTTTCTTGTTTTCTATCTTTGTATTTTTTTTTTAATCTCCTTTCTGTGAAGTCTCTTCATCTCCCTGTCCTTCAATTGAATTTATTTTGGTTCTCCTATTTTTAATTTCCAAGAGTTCTTTTTATTCTCTATTTGTTCCCTGTTCTTGGCATTTCTTGTCTTATGAATACAATATCCTCTCTTATCTCTTGGAGGATACCAGCTCTACTTGGTGGGTTTTGTTTGTTTTCATCTTCTCTATTTCCTCTGGATTTATTTCTTCTATTTGCTTTGTGTTCTTTTGCTTTGGATGGCTTTCCCAAATATTTGGAGGTTCTTCGCTATATCCTTTGTTAAAAGATTAAATGAGGCATATTAAAAATTTTAAGAGTTTATTTGAGCAAAAGTACATTGGAAGCAGTGCCAAATAGGAAGTGGTTAGGAGTGCTGTACCCACAGGAGCCAGGTAAAGACTTATATGGAGAAAATGCAGAAGCAAAGAAAGGAAATTATTTGATTGGTTATAGTTTAAAGCCTAGTTGGCTGTTTGTGATTGGTTTTCCTTACTGTGTTGATCTCATAACCTTGAAGCAGTTACAGGCTTAGATTTTGGTGGCTCTAATGCCATACAGCTTATGTAAGCAAGCACCAGTCTAACGGCCTCCTTGTTTAATTAATTTAACAGCTTATAGTCAAGAGTAAGACCACACATGGATTTCATTTGCTGACTAATGGATTTCACTTTAGAATAATTACGGCAATTGGACATTTCTATGGAGGACATTTCCCTGGGATCCTGAGTAACATGTATATTGCAAAAGGGCTTATTCCCACATTGGGAGGCAAGGAATAATAGCCAATCATAGAATAGCGAACATGAGTGCTAAAGTATTATTGTCTACACATGATTTCCCTGCAAGATATTGAACTATTCCCTTACCATATTTTATTATTATTATGCTATAATCTGTGGCCAACTTCAGGACAAGGATTGTTACTTATTCATCTTGATATTCCTCAATGTTTCAATAAATGCATGTGGAATGAATGAGTGGATATGCTAAGTGCGGTGGAGATTTACTTAGAGCCTTGCCCAGAAATTCAAATAACACCAACCTAATGATGTTGGCCAGCTAACTGCTGACTGTGTCAGAGGTACCCGCCCAGGCCCTTGTTGATCCACCCCAGGTGAGGCAACTCAGATCTATGTGATGGAGACAAGGGTCTGCATTTGCTTAGCACACAGCAGGAGGGTCATCATCTCCGCTGTGCTGTGTTGCTGCTTATGCTTAGCAACGAGGCTAGGTTCATTCTTGGGTCTTTCTGTCAAAACTAAACATGGAGATAATGGCTTCCAACTATAGTTGGCCCTAGAATAACATGGGGTTTGAATTGCCTGGGTCCATTTATATGAGGATTCTTTTCAATAAATATAGAGTCAGCCCTTTGTATTTCTGGGTTTTACATCCGCAGGTTCAACCAACTGCAGATGGAAATTTCCACCCCTGGTTAGTTGAATTTGCTGATGCAAAACCAGGTATACAGAGGGCCACTGGACTATGCCATTCTGTATGTGGGACTTGAGCACCCATGTATTTTGGTATCTGCAGGGGCTCTTGGAACCAGTCTCCTGGAGATACCAAGGGACGATTGTATGTAGTGATCCCTTGTGTGTATTTGGATGTTCTTCCCTCTTGTATTTTCCACATTAAAGTGCTATCGGTACTGTCAGCTCTGTTGTTTTGCCATTTCACTAAGCTGAAGAGCCACTTGTCTGGAAATGTCCCCTCTTTGAGACCAACGGTGAACATTATATGCTTTTCCATCTAGGGAAAGGAACATTATCCCTATTCTTTTTTCCCTCTTTAAGTCAGTTTGTGTCGTATTTTCTCCAACATCAAGATAATAAACATTTTTAATAGGCTTTCTGAATACTTTTTGGAAGTATAAATAGATGATGCCTTTCCCACTGAAGCATGTATTATTCACTTACATCATACCAAGTACAATAATGGATAAAGAAAAGAAATTTTCCCTTCAGAAATTTACAATCTAGTGGAGGAAAAATACACAAACATAACTCATACAAGTTTGGCAAACATTACAGTAGGTACTAACACCACAGAAAGAGGTTTGAGGGGACGGAGAATAAAGCAGTGGTCGCTCTGTGATCCTAGCTGGGGTCACACGGAGCTGCTAAATGAGTCTCAGATACGTAAGTGAAATTTTAAATCGGTAAAATTACCTTGTGCTTTACTTTTATCACTTCCAATTCAGATTTGTAAATTAACAAATGGAAATCTGAAGTGACAGGCAGGTGTGAAAGAGAACCCACAGAAACAGCTGCTTTAAGGAATAATAGTGAACATGTATAAAAGCTGTTAATAAATAAAAAGAAGCCCATATGTGTATTTTAAAAATCCAACACTTCTTTTCTGGCTTGCTTACCATTCCTAAGAGTAAAGAGATTAAAAAGAAATTAACCAAATCTGCTCAGATTTGCAAAGACCCTCAAGGAATCATAAAGGATAAGACATGAGTTAATGTGAAAGATTAAGAAATGATGGTTGTTAAAAAGGAAAGAGGAGCAAGCATGAAAGAACAAAGCCTCATGAATGTGGACAGGAAGTGAAACTGAGGTGAGAAGGTGGGTTGACAAGCAAGAATGGCTTGAGGACAACTCCTCAAAGGAGCCCTTGGCTTCTCAGAGTTCCCTTGGGAAATGAAGAGGTTGAGAAGACTCCAGACCTCCTCAGTCCCCTTCTCCCATCACCAACAAAGACCGAAGTAGCTCTGGGTGTATCTCTTTTCCAGACTGTTACCGAGTCCAAGCTCATACTGCTCACTGCACACAGGCCAGTAAATCGAGAGACAAGCTGTTGGGGCAAGGAATAACAACTTTATTCGGAAAGCCAGCAGACCGAGAAGATGGTGGACTAGTGTTCCAAAGAACCATTGCCCAAGTTAGAATTCAGGCTTCTTTTATACTAAAAGGGGAGGGGGTGTGGCTGGTTGTTGCAGACTTCTTGGTGCTGGGATCCTTTGTTCTTGCAGCTGTCCACATAGGTCTGGTCACAATGTTGCTATAAACCTCCAACAAGACAAATGGTATTCTCTGTTCTGCAACTTTTAATCTCTATATGAGTGGAAAAGTGTTATACCTTTAAAGGTCAGAGCCCGAGAATGGGCTATCCTGTATATTTCAGGCTATAGGCAACATTCTTAACTTGTAGCAAAAGCAATGGAATACAAAGGTTAAAGTAAAAGAAACATCCAGTATGGGGTCAGATTTGTTCTTTCCTATTACAAGATTAGACTACTGCATAAGATTTCATTTGAACCCAGTATTTGGAAGTTCATGCAAAATTTAAGTGAAGGTTACTACATTGGCACAGAGAGTCATTCAGTAAGGTGGAAGTGGTATCAGTACAGCAACCTGAATCAAGAACAATAACAAAAGCAGGCAGTATAAGGCAAGCAAAACGGACAGACTTTGGAAATCCTGGCAGGTGCTCGAAAAACTAAGTAGAAAAAGCAGATCCCAGTAGTGTCTAGGGTTCCATAGGAAAGGCCAGGATGAACAGAAATCATTAAAGATCAATATTCTGACCTGAACGGCAACCTCAATTCAGTCATGGGGAGGAAACATTATGGAAATCCACATAGGAGCAAAGCTCAAAGAAAGACAGCTGCCGGTTAAAGCTTTAAACAGCAGATTTAAAGACAGGCTCTTCTAAGGATTTAAGAAGAAAAGAAACATTGAGAGATATAAAAACAAAACAAATTTGGAGTTTACCCCTTAAAACACTAGAGAATAAAAAAGGAAGGCTCTGGGGAAAATTTGCACAAAGCTAAGAGAAATGGGGTTGTCAGTATTCACAAAGGGTTGGCCAGGTTGACCTTTGCCTTGACCTTTAACAAAGACCAGGTTAACCTTTCTTTTAGAAGCCAAAGGGCATTTGTAAGACGTACTGAAACAAATCCCACAGCTGCAAGAACTTTCATGAGGAGCTCTGCAGATTTGAATTGGATGAAGGCACTTCTGAAAGAAGTTGCCTAGTACCTTCCCAGGAGGCATGGTTAATGAAGGAATGTTAATGTCTATCAATCAGACCACAAAAATATAAGAAGCACAAGATACAAACTTGATTCTTAAAAAAAATGTCAGATTTCTGGGTTAATGCACACACCTGCTCTCCATAGCATTCATCGTAGGATCCCAATAATTATTTTTAACTGAATAAATCAATATTCCAGCTGCTATTCTAGACATTCAACATATGGTGGTAAGAACACAGACATGGTTTGTGGAATTTAAAGTCTGGTAGATTGAGGGTGCAGAATGAAGAGAAATCAAGACATTAAAGTTTACTGGAGCAGCTATGCAAATAAAAAGCAAGCCATTGTAACAATTAAAAATGTACATAGAAAATGGTGAAAAATATAAATGTATCATATAAATGTAAGTTAAAAAGATGGAATCATTTGGATAAAGAAGAGCCCTGACAGAATTAAGAACAAAATCTAACGATCTGTTGCTTAAAGAGACACACTTAAAAATGAAAGTCATATGTAAAATAAAAGAGGCTAAGCTATGTAGCTTACTATCTTACAAAATGTAATGAGGTCTTACAGAACAAATACCATAATTCTTCCTGATATGTTGTCAAGGTTGATAAAGAGTTTATACACAAGAAAATTGAGACATTTAATTACCCAATGGGAAAATGCACAATTTTCTTAGCAATATAAGAAAAAAATAAACCATCTTCTAGGCACCATTACTCATGGTTTCAAGTAACAAAAATAAAGTGATACAGTCCAATGCTGGCAAGCACATGAAAAGGATCATACACCATAATCAAGTAGGATTTATCCCAGGAATGCAAGGATTCTTCAATACACGCAAATCAACCAATGTGATATACCATATTAACAAATTGAAGGAGAAAAACCATATGATAATCTCAATAGATGCAGAAAAGGCTTTCAACAAAATTCAACACCCATTTATGATAAAAACTCTCTAGAAAGTAGGCATAGAGGGAACTTACCTCAACATAATAAAGGCCATATATGACAAACCCACAGCCAATATTGTTCTCAATGGTGAAAAACTGAAACCATTTCCTTGAAGATCAGGAAGAAGACAAGGTGGCCCATCCTCACCACTATTATTCAACATAGTTTTGGAAGTTTTAGTCACAGCAATCAGAGATGAAAAAGAAATAAAAGGAATCCAAATAGGAAAAGAAGAAGTAAAGCTGTCACTGTTTGCAGATGACATGATACTATACATAGAGAATCCTAAAGACTCTACCAGAAAACTACTAAAGCTAATCAATGAATTTGGTAAAGTAGCAGGATACAAAATTAATGCACAGAAATCTCTTGCATTCCTATACACTGATGATGAAAAACCTGAAAGAGAAATTAAGGAAACACTCCCATTTACCATTGCAACAAAAAGAATAAAATACCTAGGAATAAACCTACCTAAAGAGACAAAAGACCTGTATGCAGAAAATTATAAGACACTGATGAAAGAAATTAAAACTGATACAAACAGATGGAGAGATATAACATGTTGTTGGATTGGAAGAATCAACATTGTGAAAATGACTCTACTACCCAAAGCAATCTACACAGATTCAATGCAATCCCTATCAAACTACCAATGGCGTTTTCACAGAACTAGAACAAAAAATTTCACAATTTGTATGGAAACACAAAAGACCTGGAATAGCCAAAGCAATCTTGAGAAACAAAAAGGGAGCTGGAGGAATCAGGCTCCCTGACTTCAGACTATACTACAGAGCTACAGTAATCAAGACAGTATGGTACTGGCACAAAAACAGATATATAGATCAATGGAACAGGATAGAAAGCCCAGAGATAAACCCACACACATATGATCACCTTATCTTTGATATAGGAGGCAAGAATATACAATGGAGAAAAGACACCCTCTTCAGTAAGTGGTGCTGGGGAAACTGGACAGCTATGTGTAAAAGAATGAAATTAGAACACTCCCTAACACCATACACAAAAATAAGCTCAAAATGGATTAAAGACCTAAAAGTAATGCCAGACACTATAAAACTCTTAGAGGAAAACATAGGCAGAACACTCTATGACATAAATCACAGCAAGATCCTTTTTGACCCACCTCCTAGAGAAATGGAAATAAAAACAAAAATAAACAAATGGGACCTAATGAAACTTAAAAGCTTTTGCACATCAAAGGAAACCATAAACAAGATAAAAAGACAACCCTTAGAATGGGAGAAAATATTTTCAAATGAAGCAACTGACAAAGGATTAATCTCCAAAATTTCAAGTAGCTCATTCAGCTCAATATCAAAAAAAACAAACAATCCAATCCAAAAATGGGCAGAAGACCTAAATAGACATTTCCCCAAAGAAGATATACAGATTGCCAACAAACACATGAAACGATGCTCAACATCACTAATCATTAGAGAAATGCAAACCAAAACTACAATGAGGTATCACCTCACACCTGTCAGAAGGGTCATCATCAAAAAAATCTACAAACAATAAATGCTAGAGAGGGTGTGGAGAAAGGGAACACTCTTGCACTGCTGGTGGGAATGTAAATTGGTACAGCCACTGTGGAGAACAGTATGGAGGTTCCTTAAAAAACTAAAAATAGAACTACCATATGACCCAGCAATCCCACTACTGGGCATATACCCTGAGAAAACCATAATTCAAAAAGAGTCATGTACCACAGTGTTCATTGCAGCACTATTTACAATAGCCAGGACAGGGAAGCAACCTAAGTGTCCACTGACAGATGAATGGATAAAGAAGATGCGGCACATATATACAATGGAATATTACTCAGCCATAAAAAGAAACGAAATTGAGTTATTTGTAGTGAGGTGGATGGACCTACAGTCTATCATACAGAGTGAAGTAAGTCAGAAAGAGAAAAACAAATACCGTAGGCTAAGACATATATATGGAATCTAAAAAAAAAAAAAAAAAAAAAAGGTTCTGGAGAACCTAGGGGCAGGACAGGAATAAAGACGCAGACATAGAGAATGGACTTGAGGTCACTGGGAGAGGGAAGAGTAAGCTGGGACGAAGTGAGAGAGTGGTATTGACATATATACACTACCAAATGTAAAGTAGATAGCTAGTGTGAAGCAGCCACATAGCACAGGGTGATCAGCTCGGTGCTTTGTGACCACCTAGAGGGGTGGGATAGGGAGGGTGGGAGGGAGACGCAAGAAGGAGGGGATATGGAGATATATGTATACGTATAGCTGATTCACTTTGTTATACAGCAGAAACTAACACAACAATGTAAAGCAATTATACTCCAATAAATATCTTAAGAAAAAAAACAGTCCAATGCTGGCAATCAGGAGAAATATATATTCATATTACAATGCCTAGTGGCACTGTAAATGGATTTTATCTTTCTAGGAACAATAAGGAAATATTGCAACAAGAACTATAAAATTGTTCATATTATTTGTTCTGATAAGTTCACTAAATATCGAGGAAATATATTCTGAAGAAAATGCAAGTTTTTTTTTTTTTTTTTTTTTTTTTTTGGTGGTATGCAGGCCTCTCACTGTTGTGGCCTCTCCTGTTGCGGAGCACAGGCTCCGGACACGCAGGCTCAGCAGCCATGGCTCACGGGCCCAGCCGCTCCGCGGCCCGTGGGATCCTCCCGGACCGGGGCACGAACCCATGTCCCCTGCATCGGCAGGCGGACTCTCAACCACTGCGCCACCAGGGAAGCCCAAGTTTTTTTTTTTTAAACAACAACGTTCATACTGACACTGTTTATAATTTTTTTTAATTAAAGAAATAATCCAAATTCTCAGTATTAAAGGAGTAACAAGCTATGGGGTGTAGATTTTGCTATAGCTATTGAAACAACAAGCAGACATTTGTGTAGGACCATGAGGGATTAACACAGTCCAGACTAAAAAAGAAAAAACTAGTAAAACAGACAAGATATAGGAAACAACTATTTTTGGATGTTGGGGACAACAGGCAGAAATGAATTGTGATCCTCGAGAAAAGGGAACAGTTGAGATGAGGTCTCCCATTTCAAGGCTTTTTGCTTAGAGGTGATTCCCAGACTGTAGCCCACAGAGAAAATTCCCAGACCCAGTCCACCAGTCTCTGATTTGAGGAGACAGATTGGAATTCTGCAAGGCCAAGGTGGTTAGAATTGGCAGAGTAGGGTATCCAAGTGATGAGAGATACATGAAAAAGAGCTTCAGAAATTTGGATCGTGGTCTCTTGAGTTTTGCACTGAATACCAGTGAGTGTATATCTAGAGTAAAATCCCATAAGGTCAGACTAACACAGCTTCCAAGGAAAAGACAGTTGCTGGGAAGATATATTAAAAAATAATTATCAGAGGTTACAAAGTGCCAGGAATTATTTGAGTTGCCTCCAGCCAGAGTTAAAGGTCTTATTGCATATTCAAGGTGCTAACTAGCATCTTCAGGAAGGTCACACCTTACAAATGGAACTTAATTAACTCTATAATAATACACCTACCCTATAAGAGTTTAAAATAGACCACAAAAGGATCAATCTAATCCACAAGTCAGGAAATGTCCAACAACCTGTAAAGGAATACAAAAAAATCTAGCACTCAACAATGTAAAATTTAAAACATCCAGCATGCCAAAACAACCTTGAGGAAGAAGAACAAAGCTGGAGGTATCACATGTCCTGATTTCAAACTATACAACAAAGCTACAATAATCAAAACAGTATGGTACTGGAACAAAGACAGATACATAGATCAGTGGAACAGAATAGAGAACCCAGAGATGAACCCACACTTTTATGGATAATTAATCTCTGACAAAGGAGGCAAGAATACACATTGGGTAAAAGCCTCTTCAATAAATGGTGTTAGGAAAACTGGACAGCTACATGCAAAAGAATGAAACTGGACTACTCTCTCACACCATGCACAAAAATAAATTCAAAATGGATTAAAGACTTAAATGTAAGACCTGAAACCATAAAACTTCTAGAAGAAAACATAAGCAGTATGTTCTTTGACATCAGTTTTAGTAAATTTTTTTTTGATATACCTCCTCAGGCAAGGGAAACAAAACAAATAAACAAATGGGACTACATCAGTCTAAAAACTTTTGCACAGCAAAGGAAACTATCAACCAAATGAAAAGGCCTCCTACTGAATAGGAGAAGATATTTGCAAACAATAAGGGGTTAATATCCAAATATATAAGAACTCATACAACTCATCAGAAAAAAAACTGATTTAAAAAATGGGCAGAGGCTCTTAATAGACATTTTTCCAAAGAAGGCATACAGGTGGACAACAGCACATGAAAAGATGCTCAGTGTCACTAATCATCAGGGAAATGCAAATCAAAATCACAATGAGATATCACACCTGTCAGAATGGCTATTATCCCAAAACAACAAATAACAAGTATTGGCCAGGATGTGGAAAAAAGGGAACCCTTGTGCATTGTTGGTGGGAATGTAAATTGGTGCAGCCACTATGGAAAACAGTATGGAGGTTCCTTAAAACAACTAGAAATAGAACTACCACATGATCCAGCAATACCACTCTTAGGTATATACCCAAAGAAAACAAAACCCTAATTTGAAAAGATATATGCACTCCAATGTTTATAGCAGTACTTTTTACAATAGCCAAGATATGGAAGCAACCTAAGTGTCCATCAATGGATGAATGGATAAAGCAGATGTGATACACACACACACACACACACACACACATACATATATACATACACACACATACAGACAGCCACAATGGAATATGACTCAGCCATAAAAAGAATGAAATCTTGCCTTTTGCAACAATGTGGATGGACTTAGAGGGTATTATGCTTAGTGAAATAAGCCAAATACTGTATAATTTCATTTATACGTGGAATCTAAAAAACAAAACAAATGAACAAACACTACAAAACAGAAACAGAGTCATAGATGCAGAGAATAAACCAGTGGTTGCCAGAGAAGAGAGGAGTAGGGGGAGGAAAGAAATAGGTGAGGGAGATTGAGGTACAAACTTCCAGTTGCAAAATAAATGAGTCACAGGTATGAAATGCACAGTGTAGGGAATATAGTCAATAACTATGTAATCTTTGTATGGTAACATCATAATTAGACTTATTGTGGTGATCATTTTGAAATGTATAGAAATATCAAATCATTATGTTGTGTAACAGGAGCTAACATAGTGTTGTAGGTCAACTATACTTTAAAACAAACAAACAAGCTCACAGAAAAAAAAGAATCAGATTTGTGATTACCAGAGGTGGGGCATGGAGAAGGGGGAATTGGATGAAAGCAATCAAAAGGTACACACTTCCAGTTATAAGATAAATAAGTACTTGGGATGTAATGTGATATGTATATGATAAATATAATTAACACTACTGTAGGTTATATATGAAAGTTGTTAAGAGTAAATCCCCAAAGTTTTTATCACAAGGCAAAAATTTTTTCCTATTACTTTAATTTTGTATCTATATGAGATGATGGATGTTCACTAAACCTACTGTGATAATCATTTCATGATGTATGTAAGTTAAATCATTGTGCTGTACACCTTAAACTTATACAGTGCTGTATGTTAATCATATCTCAATAAAACTGGAAGAAAAAAAGTAAAGATTATATAGAGAAAAAATATCTAGCATCAAATTAAATATGATATGTATATGAGAGATATACAATAAGGCAAGAAAATGTGAAAAATCAGTCAATAGAAACAGACCGAGGACTTCTCTTGTGGTCCAGTGGTTAAGACTCCATGCTTCCAGTGCAGGAGCCATGGGTTTGATCACTGTTCAGGAACTAAGATCCCATGTGCTGCACGGTGCAGCCAAAAAAAAAAAAAAGAGACCACAAAATGACAGATGATGGATTAACAGACAAGAACATTAAAGAGCCTAATATACCTATTCCATTCTCAAGATGTAAATATGATCATAGTAAGGAAAAGAAATTGAAGATTTTTAAAGACCTAAGTGGAATTTATAGATGTGAAAAATACAATGTCTGAAATGAAAATTTAACTGGGATTAGCATAAGAAAAGACACTGCAGAATTAAGAACTGCAGAACTTGAAGATAAAACAATAGAAACTATCCAACATGAAGCACATGGAGAAAACAAAAACTGAAAAAAAAAGAACAAAGCATTGGTGATGAATGGGACAACACCAAATGGTCTAATGCACAAGTGGAGTCCTAGAAAGGGGGTGGAGGCCAAAAACAGTATTTCAAGAAGTAATGGCCAGACTTATTCATATTTGATCAAGAGTTTTTAGATGAACAAAAGATGAGAGAATTTACTACCAGGAGGCCTACATTACAAGAAATGTTAAGGAAGCTTAACATTAAATGAGACCAGATATTTACAGTTATGCAAAGGAATAATGAGTGCTAGAAATGGTAGATATATGGGTAAATATGAAAATGTTTCCCCACTTTTTGTTTTTTTATAGGACAATTGACTGATAAAGCAAAAATAATACGATATCATACAGTTTCTTACATGCAGAACAAAATGTATGACAAAAATAGCAAAAAGGAAGAGGAGTAAATGAAAGTAATCTCTTGTGGGGTTCTCACACAAAATGTACATATAGTATAATATTTTTTGAAGATAGACTGTAGTATGTTTAAAGGTACATATTGTAAATCCTAAAGCAACCGCTAAAAACAAACAAGCAAAGGAATAGCTAATAATTGAAGAGTAGAGAAAAAATGGAATCATTAAAAAAAAATAAGGTTCCCCTGGTGGCGCAGTGGTTAAGAATCCGCCTGCCAATGCAGGGGACACGGGTTCGAGCTCTGGTCTGGGAAGATCCCACATGCTGCGAAGCAACTAAGCCCGTGCACCACAACTACTGAGGCTGCACTATAGAGCCTGCGAGCCACAACTACTGAGCCCACATGCTACAGCTACTGAAGCCTGTGTGTCTAGACCCCATGCTCTGCAACAAGAGAAGCCACCGCAATGAGAAGCCCACACACCACAACGAAGAGTAGCCCCTGCTCACCGCAACTAGAGAAAGCCCGTGTGCAGCAACAAAAGACTCAATGCAGCCAAAAATAAATAAATTAAATAAATTAATTAAAAAAATAATAAATCCAAGAAAAGGAAGGGAAAGACAATAAAAGGAAGAAAGATATGACAATAAGAAGTGAATGACAGATTGGTAGATTTAAACCCAGTAATATCCATATTTACATTAAATGTGAATTGTCTAAATAGTTAAAAAGCAGGAGTTGTCAGATTAGATTAAATTAAATACTATTATTAAAAGGCAGGGATTATTAGATTAGATTGAAAAGATTCATTTATAACAAAGAACACTACTTTAAATATAAAGACACAGAGAAGTTAAAAGTAAAAGAACAGGAAAAGATACACAATGCAAACTCTGAAAAAAGCAAAGTGGAGTAGCTATATTAGTATCAAGACAAAGTAGACTTCAGCACAAGGAATATTAATGGGGAAAAATAGGACTTTTCATGATGACAAAAGGTTAATTCAGCAAGAGAATGTAATAATGCTAAATGTGTATGCACCTAATTTTGAAAGCTTCAAAATACATGAAGCAAAAATTGATAGAACTTCAAGGAGAAATAGATAAACCCACAATTGTAATAGGAGATTTCAACATTTTTCTCAATAACTGATGAAACAATGAAGATATAGAAGACTTGAACAACATTATCAGCCAGCTTGACCTAGTTTACGGTTATGGAATGACCCACCCAATAACAACAGAATACACATTCTTTTTAAGTGCACAGACAACATACAGCAGGATTAACCCTATTCGGGGCCATAAAACAAGTCTCAATAAATTTAAAAGGATAGAAATGATACAATTATATCTTTCTGTCCATAATGGAATTAAACTAGAAATAAAAAACTGAAAAATATATGGAAAACTCCCATCATATATCTAAGTAATCCATGAGTCAAAGAAGAAATTACAAGGAAAACTAGAAAGTACTTTGAACTGAATGAAGGTGGAAACACAACTTACCAAAATGTATGGAATGCATTACATTATAGAGTTCAATAAACATTTTCCAGAAAAGAGATGTAAATGTGTTTATAAAATAACATAAAGTGATAAATACACATATGTGTATAATTCGTATATACACAATGGAAAGAATCAGAAATGATTTTGAGTTCAGTATTCACCGAAATATTTTTAAAGGTTTTTTAAAGAGCAAATATTTTTATAAATATTTGCTTTTGTTTTAGATAGTGGATCATCATTGCTTTTGGCGACAAGATACCAAATTTCCAATATTTACCTTGTGGCAACACCCAAACGTGCAAGCTCAAAAGTGAAGGATACAGCTGTGGATACATCACGTGTATATAATTTTAGAGTTTGCAAAATTGTAGAGACTCTGGTACACTGACTCTTACCTGGTTGATAACTTGTAGCTCCAGGCTGACTTCCATTGGAATAAAGTCTATTCTTTGTTGAAGGAACAGAGGAATGAGAAGCAATCCTCGGTTCTGAAGAGATGACAGGCGCTATGTTCTCCAAAGCGCACCAGTGTCTTTTGAAGGTGGAACAGGCATTTGGATCCCGCTGCAGCTGCTGGAGACCCCCACCTGCAGAACAAGAATAGCACAACAGCAGATCATCCCATGCTGTTTTGCTCTAGTCTGCTTGTCTCAATCACAGATCCAATGAGAATTCACTTGCTTTCATTCTTTTGTAAGCTTGCTGGGATTCTCTGTGTCTGTCAATGAGGCTGAAGTTCATGGATGCTTCTGGGCTGTGTGGCTTTGGGCTAAGTGTTTTCAGAACATCTGGAGGTTTGTTTGGAAATGCGCCACTCAAGTGTGGGGACTGGCATTCTGTTACGGGAGACCCGCACAAAAGGCATGTCCAGGTGCCTCTTATCCATGTTTCTGTCTGAAAATATACTGTGAGTGCCTGTGAGGGAAGGGCCCGGACTGTGTACTGACCAGCGTCTTACTCAATAAGCTTCTTGGAACTAGTGTGATGCAGAAAGAGGAGAGGGTTTGAACCTTGGTTCCCCTGTGTACTTGACCTCTTTGTGCTTCAGTTTCCCCATCTGTAAAACTGGATTAGTACAAGTTCACAATTCTTATCTGAAACCCTTGGATCAGATGTGTTTTAATTATTTATTTTTGGCTGCGTTGGGTCTTCGTTGCTGCGCGCGGGCTTTCTCTAGTTGCGGCGAGCGGGGGCTACTGTTCGTCGCGGTGCGCGGGCTTCTCACTGCGGTGGCTTCTCTTGCTGCGGAGCACGGGCTCTAGGCACGCGGGCTTCAGTAGTTGTGACTCGTGGGCTCTAGAGTGCGGGCTCAGTAGTTGTGGTGCACAGGCTTAGTTGCTCCGCGGCATGTGGGATCTTCCTGTACCAGGGATTGAACCCATGTACCCTGCATTGGCAGGCTGATTCTTAACCACTGTGCCACCAAGGAAGTCCCCAGATGTGTTTTAGAGTTCAGAATTTTTCAAAGTTTAGAAAAATAATGCTGTGTAAATAGCGTGTATTACCTCATGCTCCAGTAGTGTGTGGAGCTGTACCCCATAAGAAAATTAATTTATATTTACATTAATATTTCTGCAGGAAAATGTAGAAATATTCACAGTAAGTGCGATAAATAAAGACTATAATTAGTCTCATGTCAGTTAAGGTCAGGTTTTGCTGCCAAGTGAGCTTGCTGTAAATCTATGAAAAACCTTTTGGTTTTCAGGGTTCTGTAGATTTTTAAATTGCAGACAAGGCAATGTGGATCTGTACTGTATCTAGGGCCACAGCTAGGCCATACGGCTATTGTGCAAATTTGAACAGTACACTTTCTGGGTGGTCACAGCCCCTGCATGGGTAACTTGGCAATCAGGGTAAGAAAAACGCATCTCTTTCTTCAGGGTGAATGTCAAATATCAGCCCCGTCCTCAAGCAGGTGACTCTGTGCAGTGCACACCCTGTGCAACCAGACACAGGTGCTCTGATCGTACTCATGCCTCAGAGTTGCTGGAAAAATAAGCAGTAATGGAGGGGCTACCCTGGTGGCGTGGTGGTTGAGAGCCTGCCTGCCGATGCAGGGGATGCGGGTTTGTGCCCCGGTCTGGGAGGATCCCATATACCGCGGAGCGGCTGGGCCCGTGAGCCGTGGCCGCTGGGCCTGCGCGTCCGGAGCCTGTGCTCCGCAGCGGGAGAGGCCGCAACAGTGACAGGCCCGCGTACCGCAAAAAAAAAAAAAAAAAAGCACTAATATAAGATGACCCCTTCTCCCCCACAGCTACAGCTCTATCTCAGACGGTCTCTGGTTCTCTAGACCAATGCTTCTCAAATGAGAACGTGCCTATGAATCACCTGGCTTCTTAAAACGTAGGAGGGCTGGTGTGGGGCCTGAAACTGTGTTTCTAGCAGGCTCCCAAGTAATATACAGCTTTTCCAGAAACGTGTTCCTGATTACCTGATCTCCACGAATGGCCCCGGTCTCCAGCGACTGTATGCCAAGCTGGGAACGTGCCACTCTTCCCGGCCTCATTTTCCTCTTCCTCACCCACACATCCATTTAGCTACTAAAAACTATAGATTCTACCCCCTCCCCAGCAGTTAATATTTCTCCGATTCAGGGTTCCCCAATCTTGGCATTTTTGAGCCAGACACTTCTTTGTCGTGGATGTCTGTCCACTGGGGGACAAAATCACCACTGCTCTTATCCCTCACCTTTCTCTTTCTCCAGCAACGGACTTGGATCACTTCTTTCCCAGGGATAGTTTGATGTGTCATCTTCATGTATGTTTTGGCTATGTTGTAACTATCTGTTAACATTCCTGTGTTCTCCCCTTGATTATGAATTATAAGAATTCCCATATTCTCAGCATCCTGCTGAGGGTCTAATATAGACAGATGCTGAACACGTTTGAATGAATGAATGAGTGTATCCCCTGACAGCTGCAGGCTCTTAGAAGGGGTGGGGGAGCTCAGGACTCAGCTTACAGGAGATCTGCCCCGGGGTTAGAGTAACAGCGGGCACGTCTGCAGGGAGCCTAACCATGCAGACATCCAAAGCTGTTTCTGCCCCAAGACACTCCCACCGGCCCTTCAGCCTTTCTCTCTTGACCTGTTTTTGTCTAGCCTCTTTATGCTGCTCAGAAAGGTCATTCATCCTACTACTGCTCACCCAGGGTGCACTGTGCAGCGTTGCTATACATCTTTGTCCTGAATGGCTGCCCTTGAAACTTGATTTGGGGCTTATATTTGAAGCCCACTTTAACTTGTCTGCCCAGACCATCAGAATACTTATGGCTTATGCGTTCCATGCATTAGACTCACAGACTCTTCTGAGACCCCAATTTGAATTTCACTTTTGCCATTTGGCTTTTATTTGAAGTCCAAACTTTCTAAAAAATTTGTCTAGATTTGTCGATAATTGGTTTAGCATTCTGGTAAGATACAGACAATAGAGAATATAAATATGGGTCTCTGCCCCAATTGCTGGCACAGAGCTCCTGAAACATTTGGCATTGCTAAGTGATCAGAGCACTAGGAGTATCTTTTTTTTTTTTTTTTTTCTTTTTTTCTTTTTCCGGTATGCGGGCCTCTCACTGCTGTGGCCTCTCCCGCCGCGGAGCACAGGCTCCGGATGCGCAGGCCCAGCGGCCATGGCTCACGGGCCCAGCCGCTCCGCGGCACATGGGATCCTCCCAGACCGGGGCACGAACCCGTATCCCCTGCATCGGCAGGCGGACTCTCAACCACTGCGCCACCAGGGAGGCCCAACTAGGAGTATCTTTTATTCTAATAGTTGGTCTTTTTTTTTTTTTGCGGTACGCGGGCCTCTCACTGTTGTGGCCTCTCCCGTTGCGGAGCACAGGCTCTGGACGTGCAGGCTCAGCGGCCATGGCTCACCTTCCCGGACTGGGGCACGAACCCGTGTCCCCTGCATCGGCAGGCGGACTCTCAACCACTGCTCCACCAGGGAAGCCCTAATAGTTGGTCTTTGACCCAGGTTCCTGACACAGAGCTCCTAAATCCCTTGCAATTTCCTGGGTGGTAGCAGTGTCCTTCGTTCTAATGAGGTGACTCTTGGTGGGGGCACTGGTCCCCAGAAAGACCACGGTTAGAAGCTTGGGATTTTCAGCCCCATCCCTTGTTTTCCAGAGAGGGGAAAGGAGCTAGAAATGGAGTTAATGATTGATCGTGCCTACGTGATGAAGCCTCCATAAAAAATTCCCAAAGCTGGGAGAGCTTCTGGGTAGGTGAACACGTGGAGGTGCTGGGAGAGCGGCCAGAGAGGCCGTGGAAGCTCCGAGCCCCTTCCCATACCTTGCCCTATGCATCTCCTCCATCTAGATGTTCATCTGTATCTTTTATCGTATCCTTTTATGAGAAACTTATAAACAGTAGGGAACCTGTTTTCTTGAGTTTTGTGAGCCACTTTGGCCAATTAATTGAACCTGAGGAAGGGGTGGTGGGAACCTCTGATTTATAGCTGGTCTGTCAGAAGCACAAGTGACAGCCTGGACTTGGGATTGGACTTGGAGCGGTGGGTGAGCAGTCTTGTAGGAGTGAGGCCTTAACCTGTGGGATCTGATGTTATCTCCAGGCAGATGGTGTCAGACTTGAGTGAACTCGTAGGACACCCGCTGGTGTCACAGGGAATGGCTTGCTGTGGGGAAACCCACACCCATCTGGTGTCAGAAGTGTTGTGACTGTGACTAGGGGTGCAAGAGGAAAGGCGAAACAGGAGGGGACTGAGCTGTTCCCATCAAGAACACTGGCAGAAACTTAAGTTATCTGGGTAGCTCGTCTAGTTTTCTGTGACTATTTTAGTCTGAAGCTTACCCTTTTAGTCTTGCAGCTCTTTTGTTTTATCCTCCCTTTGCTTGTATTTAATCAGATTTTGCGCTTTGGCCAGAGTTGTAATGTCTCTTCATTAATGGCTGCTTGTAGCAGTATCATCCCCAGAATTTGGCCCCCTCCCCTGTCGGCCCATTGGTGTTACTAATTCCAGTGGGCTAGGGAGTCAACCAGACCTGGGTTTGAATCCTGGCTCTGCCACTTATTAGATGAGTAATTTGGGGCAAGTCATTTAAAGGATCCGTCTGCTTCCTTATCTGTAAAAAGAATAAAAGTATCTACCTATGTACACCAGAAACTAACACAAGATTGTAAATCAACTATACTTCAATGAAAAAAAAAAACTATCTTAAAACAAAACAAAAAAGTATCTACCTTGCTGGTTGTTCTGAGGATTAAATGGAGACATTTAATGCATTACAAGTCATACAATAAACTATATAAATTAATAAAAGTTAGCCACTTTTGTGGTCAACTTCGTTTATGAAGCTACATATTTTTGGAAAAGACTACATGAAAAGCCAACAGTTCCAAGACACCCGCAGCTGAGTCTGTGCTCGTTGTACAGAGAAACTCAGCCTACAGGCATCATTCCTACAGTCAGAGGTCCTTCCTCCTCCTTCATTTCTTCTTTAGACATTTTTCCTTCATCCTGCTGCCAGTTTGGTTCCAGGCACAAAGTTGTGTCTGGCTTAGTCTATCAGGTACAGGTCCAAGGCTGGATGCAGCCACAAAAAAATCTCTTTCTCTAGCTGCTGGCTTTTCCAAACCAACATGAAATCTGAAGCCCTTGCTATTCTCCCATAACGTGACTCTCTATTATTTTTAAAAACAAACATTGAAAAATAAAAAGCAGATTAATAGACTGTTTTTCATTCCAGTGTCTTGTATTTCAAATTAGTGGAGATTTGTAGGAATTTGGAGCCAGTGTTTTTTTGGTAGATCATTGAAAAAGAGGAGTGTAAACTTTGGTTCCCCATCTTAAATCTGGGTGTGAGCTATTTCTTTCCTGCAGCTGCTTCTACCTTTCTATTTTTCTTTTCCCTTATTTCTTCCATCTTAATCTCATTTCAATGCTGTTGCCTTAACTCCCTTTTTGAAACAGTTTTTACTTCCATGGTACCGTCTAATTGCTCACTGACCTCTTTGGCGGAAAGCCACAAAGAGCCACAGAGGAGGATTTGGGTAGATCATTAGAGAATGTCAACACTGGAAAGGATGAGGTCATCTAACTTTGTGGTTCTCAAACTGTGTTCCTTAGAATCCTAGGGTTCCCTGGAGGTCCACAGGCATCTTACAGAAAAGGAGTGGCTCAGCTGGGCCTCAAACTATTCAATCACGGTATCTCTGTTTCATCTGTTTTACATACGAGTGTTTAGCACACAACAAAGTTTTGAGGATTTTTTTCCCCCAAAAAACTGAAAAACCACAGATATAGCTCAGTTTTGTCATTTTACAGATGAGGAAGGAAACAGGCCCAAACAGGATGTGATTACCTCTAGATTATAAACAACTCCTTGGTGGATGAACTGGGGCTAGCAACCTCAGGGGTTCTTATTTATCTCAACTTCGGCATAATTCAGAAGTTGCTGTTTTTCTTGTTTCAAAGAGAAAGAGACTGAGGCACTGTGTTTGTGAACAGTTCTCAGCCAGCCCCATGTTCAGAATCAGCAGGCTGCTTCCATTCTGACTCTTCTATCTCTAGGTGGTTATGATATTCGGATGAGGCTGGCTCTAGGAGAGGATTGTGGACCAGGGAAAAGGTTGGTTGTTTGGTTGGGTTTTTTCCTCACGCCAGTCTTGCTAGAATGTCCCTTTTTTGTTTTATACTGGAAATGTCCATCACCCCAGACCCAAGATATCTGATAAACTCCCTACAGGTGAATGTAGACCAGATCAGTCTTCAACTTCTTGTAAGTCATCCCAGGACCCCAGGGACCCACGGTGTGCCAGCAGGAGTCTGGGAACCAGCTGTGCACAGCTCAGAATTGTCCCCAGGAAGGATTTCCCCAGAGTGCTGCTCTCCACTAAGCTCTCTCAGGTGTCTGCCCCCTCAAATGCATTCTTGGCTAGTGGTTCCTGGTCTTTTTGGATATCATAACTTTCTGAGAAAATATTTGAAACGACTTTGGGGGCTGACATAAAATTGCCAGTATTTTCTAATATCACGTAATATCTACCGTTATAAAAGTTATTTGAACACCAAAATGTAGGAAAGACATGACTTGAGAAAGGGGTGCTCTTCTTAAGAAAGGATACTTTGGCATTGGATACTTATGATTCTTCCTGACACTATTTTTGTTCACTTGGTGGTGGATCCGTAATAACCTCTGGCCCTGGCAGTGTTCTGGGCCACAGGCCCCTTGGTTTCTGTAGCTTCTGCAGCGTCAGCCAGAGGGCACCTGTGGCACCATGAGAAATAAAGATTAGCTGACCACTGACAGGAGGGCATTTCAGTCTTACTCCATGGGGCGTAAACTAAGACTGGGTGTGTCCTCATCCAGCCTTGCTTCCCACTGACGTTTAGTGCACTTAGTGTCCCAAGTGAGACAGGGACAGGCCATAACAGTCACAGCCACTCGCCACATTAAAAAGTAAGCACGTTTCCCATCCATTTCAGAAAACTAAGCTCCATGGTCTGGCCGTTTCCCAACCAGAGGGGACCAGAGCAAGGACAGTAATGACACCAGGAATGGGTGGGAGCCAGGCCACTGGTGGTGAGAACCAGCTGGTGAGTGGACATAATAGATACCATATCCGGCATGGTTGAAAAATGAGACATATCTTCGAATTCAGGATTCTCACGTCAAAATGTTTACGTAATACATTTTTAAAAATTAGGGTACAATAATATAGAGGTACAACTTTGAGATGATTTCTTCTTTGACAAATAAATAAATAGTTCTTATCAATAAAGCTAAAAATGTCCATCAGTGGAACCGGAAGAAGCTATATACGACATCAGAAAAGGAATGGGTTCGGAATCGGAAAATCGGGGCTTTGAAGGGCAGGTCTACAACTTCGGAACCAAAGACAGGCACTTAAGAGAGGCGTGTCGTCGAGTGCCACAACTCTGAAGGCACATCAACCTAAGTTTGAATACCGGCTCTGCCACCAACGCCCTTTAGCCTTTCAGGGCCTGTTTCCTTATTTTTCACAGGGGTGGTAGCCTACATGATCAGGGTGGGCCTTCTAACGCATCGCTTTACAAAGAATTTACAGACAAAACAGGAATGAAGAAAGCTTCTATTCATCCACTAAACAGAAAGGGCTCGGCTCTATGGAGGTCTTTGCCACGGCCAAGACTGCAATGGGGTCTGCATGTGCGTCTGATACATGTGAGCAGGGCCCCGCACATGCTAAGGGACACAGCCCAGCCCAGCCCACCCCTGCAGTCCTGTCAGTGAGCCATGAACAAACCATACACAGAGAAAAGCTTCTTTTCTTTCTTCAATTTAATTGAAGTTACTTAGAAAAATAATCAGGCTTGAATGGCTTTTCCTGGAGGAAGGTTCATGAACATTTTCACGCTTTTGTTGGCAATGTGGAATTCAGCTTTCTTGAACAGTACAGTAAGATACAGGGAGAGTTTTCTACAACAGGCCCTCTACTGCACACAAATATGTAAAAAACGAAAGTCATATTCCACAAAGATGTTAAATTATATGTCCATATGCCATACTGAGCACGCTCCTAAGAAAATAGTACGGGAAGCCCCTTCTGTACCTGACAAAGGGTAACAGACTGAAATTCGCCTGTTAACGGCCGAAGGTCAAGCTGGTTGTAGAAGATCCTGCTGCCTGTTCATAGGGTCCAGTTGGTTGTGATGGAAAAGGCTGGAGGAAATACTGGTTGAGGGAAATTTGGGGGAGTGATGAGGTCAGTCCTGCTGACATGAGTGGGCAAGAGATTCTGGTCCCCAGGATCGCACAGAACGGGGCAGCTCAGATTGCGTGTGTGTGTGTAGGGGACGGTCAGGCTGTGAGAGATCTGCTCTGAGCCCCAACCATCAGGGTCAGAGTCCCTCGGCCACAGGCCAGGTTAGAACAGGGACTTTTGCAATCACTATCTCAGCACTGGTCCAGACCCCACCAGCTAAGGATGCTAAGGACTCGCTTTTGTTCTGGGAATTTTCTACCAGTAAGGATCAGACCCTGGTGCTTCCATGCCTTTGCCACCAGGACACTGGTCTGACCGAAGTTTCCACTGCCCGCTGCTGTCCTGTGCCATACAGCTGAACAGGCAGGACAGGGAAACTCACCTGGTGGACAGGTGGGAAGCAAGGTCCCCTCTGAGACACCAACAGGTCAGCAGAGTGCCGTTCTTCCCAGACCAGCTGGGGAGGCAGGGAGGGGCAGGGTCTGAAGCAGCTGCAGGAATTCAAACCCCGTGGCTAATATTCTACAGTTTTCCAACCAAAGGGACAGGTTAAGCAGGCATGTCCTTGTAAATACAACTCTGTACCTGGTTTTGAAAACACAGCAGCACCTCTGAAAAGTGGCTCGGAGATGGAACACCTGCCTGTACTTTTCTCCAGCTAAGCATGCAATAGAAAGCGTTTTCAAACAGTCTTCTTTAAAAAAAGGAAAAGGAACGAAAGAACCAAGAACTTTTGTTTCCCAGGCACGTTTTCACCCATGGATTCTTTTTCACCAAGGACACAGAGTACTTTCTACATTCTGCAAAAACAGCTGAATTGATTTTTTTTAAAAAAGTTTTTATGCCATTAGAAAATAAAATATGAACACAAAACACGAGGAGAAAGAGCCCTTCGCTGCCGAACCATACCGCAGTATTGTCCCCTGAAGGACACCCTTTCCCACTAGAGTGAGAAGACGAATGATGGCATCACAGCGGATCAAAGACGCATGAGATGTGGAAACGCAAAACGCGGGAAATCCACGTGAATTTCCACTTAAAGTACTAAAAGAACACTGAACAATTCCAAACTATAGAATCAAAGGAGCATTCAGCAAGGGTTGAGCTCTCTTGGCTTGCACTGAGTAACCTTAGGCTCGAGCACTAGGGGGACCAGCTGAGGCTTTGTGCCCCTCCCCCATCCCTCCTTCTGTCAGCACCGCCCAAGACTCTTCCGGCACTCCCTCTGGGAGGGAGGGAATCGTGGCCCATGTAATATCCAGGATTAGAACCATTGCACTTAAGCAAAAGTTGAATTCATTTGATAAAGTCCCTTCGTTGCTATAAACCGGGTGGAGACTGTGGTGCTGTTTTATTGTTGTTTTGTTTTGTTTTTGGAAGCGGGATGTCAGGGAAGCAGTTTTTTATCCTTGAAGACCTCAGATGTGCTAAAGCAACCTAGCCAAAGAATATTCAGTGGAACGCTAGCTCTCTGAGATGATCTGCAAAACAGAGTATCCCGCTCAAAGAAGGCCAGGAAATGCCACCGACTCCATCAGTGATGCTCTTGGGAATTCACAAGGCACAGCACACATTCAAGGCTCTGAAAAGTCCTGCAGAAAGGAAATGGACTTCGCTTTGTTTCCCAAGGATATTTGACTACAAAGCCCTTATTTTGCATCACACCAACTTGTGTCTGGGGAGAACCTGTGTTCTCTGAAGCACATTATCAGGAAATGCCAGAAACCTCTTTCATTAGCAGAAGTTTGTTTCTGAGGACAGTGTCCCCTGCCTGGAAACAGGGTCCAGGAATAATTCCAAGGACAGCTGCAGTCTGTCACTCTACTTGGTAAAACACATTGCATAAATCTCTATTTGTCAAGGGTACAGCTGCTGTGCCCTTCGCAAAGGAGAGAGGAGAAGGTACACAACATCTTATAAATAGCTTCGGCCACTCTCTCCAGTGCACACCTCACTCACATTCAATAAAATAATTTCCTCCGTGAGACATGGCAGCTGCTGCTCACTGAGCTGGCTGTGAGCTTTACAATACAATTTTAATAGCTTCTGTGAATAAATTATTCATTTTTTGTTCGTTTAGAATATTCTTCTACCCTCTGTGCTATACACTGCATCAAAAACAAAAAGCAAAACTTACCCACACCCCATCCACCCCACCCCCTATTATGAGAACTATTATTATTATATACAGTATCTGCTACCAACTCATTCACTAGCTGTAAGAGGCATGTGGCTCAAACTTCAGAGCGGAGGCATCGGAAATAAGAAGCATGTGCAGACGTTAATTAGCAAGGAACAGGGAATGGAATGTTTCCAGCCTTCCAGAGGAAAAGGGCGTGGGTTACCATCACAGAAGGCTATCCCTGCTGCTCATTGCTGGTGGTTGCAAAGGCGCCGATGGTTTCTTGGCCTTTGGAGGAGCGGATATGCATAAGTGTACAAATAGTCCGCCTCTGACCTTCACAAGGAGTAGAAATGCCAGGTCTGAGTCCTGCCACAAAATTTTAATCTTTTATATGGCAAAGAGTAGAAAACAACACTTCTAGGTGGAGACCTTAAAGCTGGGCTCGAAATGACAGGAGGAGACGGTTGGCGAATATTGCCTTTCCCTCACCCAAGGCAGACATCACTAATCAATCACAGCACTCTTCCATGCCGTGCCTGGCAAATCTGTTCTGGGGCTTAAAGGCAGATAGATACTACCAATAAATTGGAGTGGGCACATGACAGGAAACATTTTTGTCATCTCTTACGTTGGGAAATGAGCTTGGATTACTCACCAAGTTAAGTGGCCTGTTCCAAGCACATGGTTTTCAAATTTGGGCCATAGAAAAATGCAAATTTGTAGGGATCCTGAACATTCTGGGGTTGTTCGTGAATAGTCCAAACCTCATGTTATGTCCATGAATATCAGGGGTTTGCAAACTGTCAAGCTGGATACTCTGCATCCACGTAAAACTTCTTGAGGGCCAAGACTATTGGTTTTGTTTAATGCTCTATCCACAGGGTCTGGAATTAGGCCTAGCACATAGTAGTTGCTTAATAAATACTTGTTGAATGTAAAGCACCAGCCACTTCACCTTCATCACAACTGGCACTGCCAGTTAAAAAATTCTGTAGAAAAGCCTATTCTACGAGATTGCTAAGTCTGGTGGGAAAAAAAAAAAAAGCTACAATCAGCTCTCTCCTTGGGTTAAAAAAAAATCACTTTTCTTTCGTGTGAGGAACGTTTGGGTCGACTGAAATCAGTTCGGAATCAGTCTCTTGCAAAGGTGCCTCTTTCTATTTATTTCTAGCAGAATTTCAAGAATGGTGGTATCAACAGACAGCACAATGGTTGTTATCACAGTGACTCTCTGAGCGGTTAATAAGGAGAACATTCATGCCCCTGCACGAGCTGCTGCAAGCACAGAATGAAACATAGATTTCTTCTGCAAAGACGTTAGAATCTTGCTGCCACAAAAAGAAACCTATACAGAGACCATGTTTAAATAACTATAAATAACATTAATTAGAACTTATGGGATGCACAATTCATGGAATTCACCAGAACACATAGAAACCTCTGAAACAGTGTTGGGGGATTCATGTCTAAAAAACAAGGACACCCATCCTAGTCCCCTGCAAAGACAGCCGTCCTTCCCTACTAAGGATTTTAAATAATTCTCACTATGCTGCTCGCAGCATCATCCCCAAAGAAATATTAATTTACAAAATAACCCAATATCCATAGAATTCTTTTGACAAATAAAAATCTTAAATTAAAAAGCACGATTCTCGCCCCTCTCCCCACCTCCACCCTTCATTCCAATTTCAGGTAGCTTGGCACTGAGTAATTGAACATTAAAAAATCGAGTTTGTAGACTTCGTACAGCTGCGTCTGGTGCTCTGAGCTGATGTTCTGGAAGAACTCTGTGGTCATTTCATCAGTAGTTCTGGTGGACTTGGCGTAGGTGGGGAACTTCAGGTAGCTGCCCACGCCCGCCAGCTGCAGGACGTAATTGGAATCCTCCTCCAGCGTCTCGTACTTGCCCACGAGGTCATAGTGGATGTGGCACGGGTGGCAGAGGGAGTAGACGGTCTGCCAGTGTTCGTTGAAGGGCTCCTCGCGCTGGGTGTGCGGGTCTATGAGATAGGCCACGAACTCCTCGAACTTGACGTCGTCGCCCTTGCGCAGGGCCTCCTGCGTGGCGTTCTTGCGCTGCCGCCTGATGATCTTGGTGCCGTAGCGCTTGTGGAAGGAGGTGTTGTACTTCTGCGTGAACTTGTTCCGGTAGGCAGACACCAGCCTCTCGAAGGGCTCCCGCACGAACAGGAACTTCATGTAGCTTTTCAAGCGGTGGTTGATCTCGGGGATGCTGTACTGGTTCAGGGTCTTCAGGTTGGCCGAGACGTGCGCCTCGTTGGCCGGGATCTCCATGGGGTCGCTGTATTTGCCACGTCCGGTCAGGACCATCATAAGCCGTTTCCAGTTGGTGCACGCCACCTTGGGCACGTAGCAGTAGATGAGCTCGTGGTCCTCATCCACCACCAGGTGCTTCAGGTCGTTGGGGGTCAGCACCCGCCGCTTGCGGCTCGCGGCGCTGTTGGCCCGGCACGTGTCTGTGACCTGGTCGCGTCGCATCTGGTGCAGGATGGCTGTGTTGGAGAGCTCCAGCTGCAGAGGGGACACAAGAAGAATACGGACTCAGTACTTGTGTGGGATGTTTACACTGGGCCACATCCACAACACGATGGCCAATGAGGGCCACCAAGGCAGCCACTGACAACCTAAATGGCCTGCCTCCCTTTCCAATTCTCCATCAGCTGTCGGGACTCTTTTGGTTCTGTGTTCCATCATGCTTCCTTTGGAGAGTAATGATAATGACCAACTCTGTAACTTACCCATCGCCCTCTACGTGCCAGGCATTTTATTAGAGCTTCATGTATACAGTTTTTCTTTTCTCTGTACAACAAACTTGAACCGTTACTGATTCATTTAACAATACCAAATACCTGCCGCTGTGCCAGGTAGCATGCTGCTAGGCGCTGGGGGTGCAGGAATGAAAAAGTACAACAAGGTAACTGCCCTTATGGAGCTGACAGTCCAGCTGGAAAGAAAAGGGAACTGAGGCTCAGAGATGTTACGTTACTAGCTTGAGATCACACAGCGAGAGTCAGTATTCAAACTCAGGTCTGCCTGGCAACCAAAGCTGCCCACTTTCCGCTCTAATCTGATGTCCAGTCCTCCAGTCTTCTTGATTAAAGCAGGAAGAAAGCATGGAGTTCTGGCATTTGATTGATCTATTTCAAAGCAAGGGGATCCAGTTTTTCTACAAGCCTATCACTGTGGACATCTGTTGCTTTTTGCTTCCTCAGTACCGGTGCCTTGATTTTCACCTGGGAACCTGCTTTCCTTCATTCTCAGCTCCCTTTCCTCTCAAGCTGCTGAGCTGAGAGAATGCACCCTGGAGCTTGGGGTCAGGGAGGAGGGCCACCATGCAGGGAGAACCAGACTGGGGATGAAGGGAACAGAGGAAGGATGAGCAGAAAGACAAGGGGATGTATTCCCAGTGACATCATCTGAATACCTAGCTCCATATGTTCTTGAAACCAGACCCCCAGCTTCTGGGCTTTTGTTGCATTAGTCAATACAGTTGCTTTGGTGCAAAAGGCAGCTTAGGTCTCGGTTATCTATCACTTGGAACCGTAATATATGGGTATTTACATTTATTATCTTTGAGCTTTTCCTCTCTGCCATATCCGTCCACTGATCCATCCATTCAAACAAGTGTCCAGACCTCATAAAGTACAAGGCACTCTGCCCAGCACCCCTGGGAGATATAACCCTTTCCTAAAGGGCTCACAGCCTAAGAGGCACCAGACCAGAGAGCTGGCGGCCTCAGTAGGGGCCAAAGGGAAAATCTGTGTGCTCCCCTGAACTCTAGGAGCAAAGGTTTCTCCCCTAAAGGCCATTCACTCCCAATCTGAACTAGTTCTCACAGTCCACCTAGAATAGGCGCCATGAGACCACACTGCCCTGGTGTGCTGCCGTCTTGGTCTCCAACCCCAGAGACTCAGAGACTTTCAATGGAGTGGTAACACCCTACTGTTGTTTGGCTTAATGCCATGCCTCCATCTACCCTCTGAATGTGTAATGTGCTCTTTTTTTTTAATTTAATTTTTTCTTTTATATCAGAGTATAGTTGATTTATAATGTTGTGTTAGTTTCAGATGTATGGGTCTTCTTTTAAATATCAAAGATACTAATATTATGATTAAAGTTATAGACAGACTGGGGCACCAGGGCTATGGAATAGCCACTCTGGGGCTGCAGAGGACATGGTTGCATCCCTGACCCTGGAATGAATGGGGTCCCCATCCTTACACTCGTCTCCTGAGGTCCTTCACAGTCCAGCACCAACCTACTTTTCCCACCGCATTCCCGTTCCTCCCCCTTTTAGAACTGAAGGGAGCTCCAAAGAAACAAATGATTCACTCTTTCCCTGTTGGGCCCAGCCGCTCCTATCTGGGATTCTTCCCTCTCCCTTTCTGCTGGTATAAACTGGATAATCCATGAAGGCCCAGCACACTCCCCTGCCACACAAGTGGAAGAATCATTCCCTCCTCTAAACACCCTCCCCACTGAGCGTCCTTTACAGCATAATTGCCCTGTCTATTTCATGCTTGGTTTTCTCAAGTCAGGCGACCACTTGATTCACAGGGACCCAAAGCCATAGAGCCACCGCCCTCTCCAGGCTGGACTGCGGGTGGTCTAGAGTAGGGAATGCAGAGGGATCAGTGGAATCCCCCCGCCCCTAAAACCACCTGCACAGGCAAGTCAGTAGAGCCAAGGGCCTGGGTGGGACCCAAGAAGCTGGCCTTGTGTTTCCAACTCTGAACCACAGTCTGTACAGTTAATTCTAGAATGTGCACAGGACAATTGGGATGGGCTTAAGTTAGGAACACTGATGAGTTTATGGGGGACCTGAGGGATATCCTGGTGGCCACTGGAGAGGAGTCATTACATCCTGCTTTAGGGCTCTGTGTCTGTCTTCTCTCATGGTTCCCACAACGATGACGGCGATGGTGATCATGAACCGGTATGAGACGACAGCAGACAGCTGGGGGAGCTACTACTCTGTGTCAGGCACCTTCACACCTTCAGGTTATTTAAATACATTATCTTTAATCTTCCCAGCAATTCTCTGAAGTAGATGCTCTCACCACTGGAAATTTCCACACTCAAGGGAAGGAAGCAAACCAAGACAGACTGCTAATGTTCTGAAAATGCCATGAGCAAACGGGAGATTCTCTTGCTACTTTGGTCTCATAAGCAACTGGGGGAAATCTCGAAGGAGTTGTCACTGCCCTCTCGATGGTTGTTCCCCTTTACAATCCTACACTGTCACTCTTCCCTTCAAGAAGTCGAGTCTATTTCTCTAGCCCCTTGACTCTGGCTGGCTGTGACTTGCTCAGACTAGCAGAATGTGTTAGAAGGGAAGATGAGCCAGTTCTGGAGCCTATTGTGAAGCCTTGTAGTTCCTGCCCTTTGTGGCCACACCTTCATACCACACTGGCAAAAGTTTCTCCCTGTTGAATGCAAGTACCATGAAGTGTGAACTTTGTCTTTCCAGGGCTGTAGCTCCAGTGCTTGCAAAAGTGCCAGTCATACAGTAGACGGTCACTAAGTATTTGTTCAGTGAATGAATGAATCAGTTAATAATCTCTTCAGGGAAACTTGACAGGAAAGGGGGAAGGCCCCTCTGTAGCTAAAGAAATTTCCCAATTGTTCATAGATGTCAGAACGTTCTTTAATAGAGGCTGTAATAGGGATCCCCCAAAATTCATGGGGGACCTCAGAATGTGACCTTATTTGGAAATACGGGTTTTTTTTTTGCAGATGTGATTAGTTAAACTGAAGTCATACTGAGTTAAGGTGGGTCCTAGTCCAATGACTAGTGTCGTTATAAGGAGAGAATACAGAGACACACATAGAGAAGGCCATGTGACCGCAGAGGCAGAGGCTGGAGTGACGCATCTACTAGCTAAGAGATGCCGAGGATTGTCAGCAACGACCAGAGCAGGGGAGGACGAGGAAGGGTGTGCGCGTGGCGCCATCAGAGAGCGCGTGACCCTGCTGACACCGTGATTTTAGACTTCCAGCCTCTGGAGCTGTAAGAGAATAAACTCCTGTTATTTTAAGCCACTGAGTTTATGATACTTTGTTAGGCAGTCCTAGGGAACTAATACAGGAACCAAGCCTTCAGCCCATACCTTTGAGCAAATGTTATAAAATATAAATGTATAAGAGAGGGTAACATTATATAAGATGATATATATATATATATATATATATTTTTTTTTTTTGTGGTACGCGGGCCTCTCACTGTTGTGGCCCCTCCCATTGCGGAGCACAGGCTCCGGATGTGCAGGCTCAGCGGCCATGGCTCATGGGCCCAGCCGCTCCGCGGCATATGGGATCTTCCTGGACTGGGGCATGAACCCATGTCCCCTGCATCGGCAGGCGGACTCTTAACCACTGTGCCACCAGGGAAACCCAAGATGATATTTTTACAAAAAGAGCAAGGAAAGGGTATTAGAGCACTAAGTAGAAAGTGGGTAAGATTTGCAATCAGAAGACCTAGGCTTGGGCAAGACCCTTAACTTTTTAAGCCTCGGTTCTGTCATTTGCAAAATGGGAATAGTGCCACCTACCCTGCAGGGGTGTTGATTAAATCAAATAAAAAGTATGGGTTGGCATTTAGACAATAAGATCAAGTCTAGTTCAGAATTTGGACAAGGAGGTATGGTACACTGAAGGCAGTTAACATATACGCATTCTTTTTTATATTAATTAACTAATCCATCTTTGGCTGAGTTGGGTCTTCCTTGCTGAGAGCGCGCGTTCTCTAGTTGCGGCGAGCGGGGGCTACTCTTCGTTGCGGGGCGCAGGCTTCTCATTACCGTGGCTTCTCCTGTTGCGGTGCACAGGCTCTAGGTGCATGGGTTTCAGTAGTTGTGGCTTGTGGGCTCTAGAGTGCAGGCTCAGTAGTTGTGGCACATGGGCTTAGTTGCTTCACGGCATCTGGGATCTTCCCAGACCAGGGCTTGAACCTGTGTCCCCCGCATTGGCAGGTGGATTCTTAACCACTGCACCACCAGGGAAGTTCCTATGCATTCTTCATGAAAGAAGAAAAAAAAAACCCAAGAAAGAAGGCCAGAAATCTCAAATTTCACCAGCTCTATAATTTTGTTGCAGGCCAGCCCTAGGTCATGGAGTTCAATTAATGTTTAGTTTGAATGGTAAAACTCTGACTTTTGCGATTTCTGAGCAGATGTATTCATCACCTTAAGAAGAGCATTCATGCCACTTAAAAAACCAAACCCAAACCAGAGCTGTCCTAAAGGGAATAGGACTAGGAAGGAAAAAGGGCCCGTCCCTTTTGTCCATTTGAATCACTACTGGACAGTACTGAAGGCAATAAATTGCTAAAGGAGCAGAGAAACAAGGGGTCCTCCATCTTTCCCCCCAGCTTTTTTCAGTTGGAGACAATTTTCTGGCCGTTTGAATCCCCAGGGAGGTACCACGTCAGATAATATTGCACTCAGGACCACAGAGCCATGAAAAATGGAAACGATACCACAGCGTCATTTTACATCCAATTGCAGAGACAGAAAACAACTCAAAGGGGCTTTGGAATGTGGTCTTGTGGTTTCTTCCTCTTCCATCTCCTCCTCCTCCACGGCAGTTGAGGTGGCCAGTGCACCTGCTGCAACGAGGCAGCACGATTTCCCTCAGGAGGGCCTTGGGGCACAGGCCAAGGGAATGAGCAGATCCCCAATCCTGAGACAGATTCTCAATGCTTTCTCAGAGGAAGGAATTCACCCAGGCCTCTAGTGTTGATTTTTTTTTAACAAAATATTTTATTTTAACTTTTTATTTTAAAACAATGTCAGGCTAGTGTTGATTTAACTTATTTAATGTATAATGGTACTAAAATATGCACAAATATAAAACTAGGTAGAGAAGACCAAAACAAATGAAAACATTCAAGTGAACATTAACCTGACGGATGATGATGTTTTACTGGAACCAAAGTCCTGCTAGAAACGTACAGGGCACTTGATGTCTCTGCCGGGATAGGCTCTTCGCAGTGTGGCATTCCTCTTGTATGTGGCTGCTCAACTTTCCCACTGCTTTCTCATTTCTATTTTTTTTTTTTTTTTTGCGGTTCGCGGGCCTCTCACTGCTGTGGCCTCTCCCGTTGCAGAGCACAGGCTCTGGACGCGCAGGCTCAGCGGCCATGGCTCACGGGCCCAGCCGCTCCGCAGCATGTGGGATCTTCCTGGACTGGGGCATGAACCTGCGTCCCCTGCATTAGCAGGCGGACTCTCAACCACTGCGCCACCAGGGAAGCCCTCTCATTTCTAGTTACTGTAAAATCCAGCACCCTCTAACAACATTTGACCTTTACTTGGTCCAAATGCATCATTTATATATTTTTGTCTCTGCCCAATTCTAATGAGCCCAAGACAATAAAAATTGAGTTACACGTTACTACCAAGACCATCAATGAACACATGTGCCATAATTTCACATGGCAGGACTAGCTGTGGCCCTGATAGTCCAGAAATGCTTTAACGTTTTTTCAAAATACAAATAAGAATACAAAATAAAAATATAAAATTAATACAATTCTCAGAACTCAGATCCCTGGGAGCTATATCTGTGGACCCCTTGTATCTTGGTTTAAGAAACCTGGATTAAGGGGAGCCCTGGACAGGTCAGAGAGAAGAGAAGAATGCTTCACCATCATGGCCAGGATGGGGCAGGAGAGATTTCGGATGGCGGCCTGGGCTGTTGCAGATATCTCCATGTTTGTTATTAGGACCAACCGCATGTTAGAAATTGTAATCAGGTAAGCAGTGATTTCTAACCTTAAAGAAAATGCAGATCTGGTCATGTCACTTCCACACTTGTCCCCAGTCAGGGTTCACAGGAGCTTTTGTAATGGTCCCAACTCTTGAGCAACTCACAGGTTCCCTGAGTATCAGTTTGACATCTATCCAGGAAGAGGAGGGAGTGAAGAGCATTTCCTTGGTGAACAGCTTGCTCCCTTGTCACGGAGAGAAAACATCTGTCTTCTCCAACCATGCTGTATCAGTTTTACAAAGAGGGCTTGTTGTTCTGATAATTATCTGAGCTTGAGATCAATCTCTTTCCTTTTTCACTCCCTTTCTCTCCCCTCTTCTTTCCTTTCTCAAAGGTATCTGAAGAGACCATAACAAAGGACATATGTGTAGCATAAAACTGAAAGAGGAAAAAACAAATGTACTAAAAGGGCTGTGACTGAGGATCTTCTTTGGTGGTGGGCTTCCTCGTAGCAGGGACAAAAGGGGAAACGGGATTAAGTCTCCTTGCTTTTGTTCTCAGAAAGAAGTAGCATTCCAATTGCTTGGGACAGAAAATATACGCAGTGTTAGGGACTCAGAAATTTGAGTTGAGGAGGGAGATTCTTGGATTCAGTGTGTCCATGCTGGAATATTCAGAGGGTCGCTTTCTTCGTGGGAGACGAGTAGCACGCGTCACTATCACCTGTGTCCACAGGGCCCTTCAGCATTCACGGAGCACTTTCACACACCGTCCCACTTAAAGATCCCAGTGGGACTTCTCCAGAACCTACTAAAAGAAAGTTTATATTCAGCAGAACGGCCCGTACTTCCGACCATGTGTCATCTTCTGGGCTGGCTCTGCCAGGTATTACCAATAATACCTCATGTGAATGGTTCTGAACCTTGAGCTTGCATGGCAATCACCTGGAGGGCTTGTTAAAACGCAGTTTGCTGGATCCACCCCAAGTTGCCAATTCGGTAGGTCTGGGACTGGGCCTGAGAATCTGCATTTATAGCAAGCTCCCAGGTTGTCAGTTTGTTAGGGCTGCCATAACAAAATACTACAGACTGGGTGGCTTAAGCAGCAGAAACGGATTTTCTCAGAGTCCTGGAGGTGCGGGCAGGGTTGGTTTCCTCTGCGGTCTCTCTCCTTGGCTTGCGTATGTCTGCCTTCTTGCTGCCTTTTCGCATGGTCAACCCTCTGTGCATCTTTACCCCTGGTGTCTCTTCCTCTTCTTCTTTTTTTAAAATCAATTTATTTATTTTTTGGCTGTGTTGGGTCTTCGTTGCTGTGTGTGGGCTTTCTCTAGTTGTGGCGAGCAGGGGCTACTCTTTGTTGCGGTGCGCGGGCTTCTCATTGCGGTGGCTTCTCGCTGCGGAGTGCAGGCTTCAGTAGTTGCAGCATGCGGGCTCAGTAGTTGTGGCGCACGGGCTTAATTGCTCCGCGGCATGTGGGATGTTCCCTGGACCAGGGCTTGAACCCGTGTCCCCTGCACTGGCAGGAGGATTCTTAACCACTGCGCCACGAGGGAAGTCCTCTTCCTCTTCTTATAAGGACACCAGTCTTACTGGATTAGGCCCACCCTAATGGCCTCGATTTAATTCAGTCACCTCTTTAAAGGCCCTATCTCCAAATACGGTTATGTTCTGAGGTGCTGGGGGGTTGGGACTCCAGTATATGAATACTGGGGGTGGGGCACAATTCAGCCCATTACACCAGGTGATGCTGACATGCTGCTGGTCCGAGGACCACACTTTGAGAACCACATCTTTACACTATGAGGAAAGGACGGTAATCTAACATCTTTCACCAGTTCAAGCTATTCTTTTTTTTTTTTTTAATTTATTATTATTTTTTTATTAGTTTCTGCTTTATAACAAGGTGAATCAGTCATACATATACATCTGTTAAGCTATTCTTAATTATAGAACACAGAGCCAAGTTCGTCATCTGCTTCCAGGCAACTCCTAGGTCTACCTCCAGCTGCAACCTCGACTCCCCTCACCTTCCTTTGATCTCCCAGAAGTATAAATCAGGTCAGAGGAAGGCTGATTCTAGGAAACCGTGAACATGGCCAGAGGCTCTGGGCTGTGTCCTGTGTTCTCACTTAGATGTCTATTTTTAATTTGGACATTTAAAAAAGGCAACTGTAATTAGCTGAAGTACCAAATTTAGGGACTGTTTGAAAAAGTCTTTAAAACTTCACTACGTTTCATCTTAAAAGGAAGGAAAGCACGTTTCCCTTAAATTACAACATCTTTTGTGGTGTTTACAGTTTCTTTCAGACACAAGGACCCAAACTGAAGGAGGAGCAGCTGGTCCATTGTACTGTCCCGGGTGGAGGAGATGCAGAGGAATGGAAACCCAGAGAAAAAGGTAAATGTACAGGCATCAAGAGAGTAGGGTTGGCAGAATCTGTCATTAACAACTGCCTGCTTGGGCCCAGCCTCAGGTTCTCCACTTGCAAATCCTAATACAAGACCCCTTCGAGCATCTTGGGGGCACTGCCATCATCTCGCTGATTTCAGAACTGGAGGAGGGAGAGGAAAACCTGGGGATCTGGTTTGCTATGATTCTATTATATTTCCTTCTGGTCCAGTAATTCCTAAACTCACAAGAAAGGCTAGTCATGAGGAATCCCTGAAGAAACCACATCCACAGCAAAAAAGAGGCCCACATTTATATTAGCTACCATTTCTTGAGCACTTACTATGTACCAGCCACTTTTAATCCTCACGGTCTAGGGGATAGGTATCATTAGTGTTCCCAACTTATGAATGAGGAAACTGAGGCGCAGGGAGAATAACTTGCTCAAGATCAGGGAGCTAGGAACTGGGGTTGGTTTTGAATCCAGGCAGCCTGTGCTCTGAGCCCCTGCACCGTGCAGCCCCCTAGGATCTAGCAGCTCCACCTGGGAGTTACCGTCCCCAGGACAGCTGCTGGAGCCACGCGTCTCCATCCTGGCAGCTCACAGGGGAGCTTTAAAGACCACTGAGGGCTGGGGCCCACCCCAGAGATCTGATGTGATTGCTTTGGGTGTGGCCAGCTCCCTGGGGATTCGAAAGCTGCCCAGGTGGGAACCATGTCTGAGAGGCTCCAATGCCAGCAGCTATATAAACTAAATCATGGAGTGGACTTGAGTAATGACCCGTGTGTGATCTTCGGCAAATTTCACCTTCCTGGTCTTCAGATTTGAAATTAGGGGCTTTCCATCCTGTAGGGCCAGAGATCAAAGGTCTAGAAGGCCACAATTCTAACGTCTTTGGCTGTGTCCTTAGAGAACCACTAGGAATTCTGTAATGCTTAAAAACTTTTATGTTTAGAAAAGAAAAGAAAGGAGAAAAACATTGAGCCTTTAAAGAAACAATCTAGTCTGAACCTGTTGCAAAACTTAAAGGGTTTAGGAAAGAATTGATTCCACATTAACTGACATTAGCATTGCCAAGGAAATTGGTTTCTTTTTTTGAATTGAAGTATAGTTGATTTACAGTGTTAATTATGTTGTGCAGCAAAGTGATTCAGTTATATATATATATACATTCTTTCTTAAAATATTCTTTTCTATTATGGTTTATCATAGGATATTGAATATAATACCCCGTACAATATAGTAGGACCTTGTTATTTATCCATCCCATATATAAAAACTTATATCTGCCAGCCCTAACCTCCCATTCCATGCCTCCTGCAACCCCCTCCCCCTTGGCAACCACCAGTCTGTTCTCTATGTCTGTAATTCTGTTTCATAGATATGTTCATTTGTGTCACATTTTAGAGTCCACATATAAGTGATATCATATGGTATTGTCTTTCTGACTTATTTCACTTAGTATGATAATCTCTAGTTGCATGCATGTTGCTGCAAATGGCATTATTTCATTCTTTTTTTTTACGGCTGAATAGTATTCCATTGTGCTGTATATATGTACCACACCTTATTTATTCATTATCCGTCAGTGGACATTTAGGTTGTTTCCATGTCTTGGTTATTGTGAATAGTGCTGCTATGAACATAGGGGTGCATGTATCTTTTTGAATTATAGTTTTGTCTGGATATATGCCCAGAAGTGGAATTGCTGCATCATATGCTAGTTCTATTTTTAGTTTTCTGAGGAACCTCCATACTGTTTTCCACAGTGGCTGCACCAACTTACATTCCCACCAACAGTGTATGAGTGTTCCCTTTTCTCCACACCCTCTCCAGCATTTATTGTTTGTAGACTTTTTCATGATGGCCATTCTGACTGGTGTGAGGTGATACCTCATTGTAGTTTTGAGTTGCATTTCTCTAATAATTAGCAATGCTGGGCATCTTTTCGTGTGCCTATTGGCCATCTGTATTTCTTCCTTGTAGAAATGTCTCTTTAGGTCTTCTGCCCATTTTTGGATTGAGTTGTTTGTTCTTTTGTTGTTGAGTTGTATGAGCTGTTTGTATATTTTGGAAATGAAGGCCTTGGTCACATCGTTGGCGAATATTTTCTCCCTTTCTGTAGGTTGTCTCTTTGTTTTGTTTATGGTTTCCTTTGCTGTGCAAAAGCTTGTAAGTTTGATTAGGTCCCATTTGTTTATTTTTGCTTTTATTTCTTTTGCCTTGGGAGACTGACCTAAGAAAACATTGGTACGATTTATGTCAGAATGTTTTGTCTATGTTCTCTTCTAGGAGTTTTATGGTATCATATCTTATGTTTAAGTCTTTAAGTCAGTTTGAGTTTATTTTTGTGCACGGTGTGAGGGTGTGTTCTAACTTCATTGATTTACATGCGGCCGTCCAACTTTCCCAGCACCACTTGCTGAAGAGGCTGTCTTTTTCTCATTGTATATTCTTGCCTCAGGAAATTGGTTTCTTAGGATTTCAACTTGTCACTAGGGAATCACCTGTTTAATAAAAAGGACTGAATCTCTACAGGAGCTTTTCCTACCTTTCCAAAGCAAAAAGAAGAAGGAAAAGGTGCAATGGATGGGAAACATTTTGAGCCCTGGAAGGTGAGGTAGTGGTGCAGGAGACCCTGGGTGATGGAGGGCCCAGAACTGGCCTCTGGATGCAGCCCCCCAGCCAGGCTCAGCTGACATGGCCACAGGTGAGCTAAGGCTCTGAGCTGCGTTTTAACCTTGGGTACTTTGAGGGCAGAAACAAGCAAACAGAGGGTTAAGGTACTTCTTTTGTATCAGGGCTTAAATTTGGTGACCTGGGTTAGGGTCACAAACTCAAATGCCCTCTGGAGCCAGCAGGGAGTCCCTGAGCCACTGAAGGTGGGAGATGCCACGTAAATCTTGCTCATGTTGTCGTGAGGGAATGGGGACCTTGTCTTTTGGGATGTTTCAAATTCTCAAGAGAAGTCAGAAAACCCGATTTTATGTGTCATCTGCATTCTCAAATGTTAGCTACAATCAAAAACTAATTTTTTTAGTGGCGTTTAAAATTTTTTTTAACTTGTTTGGGCTGGATCTGCACGGGGGCCACCAGTTGGTGCCCTCACCCAGGCACTGGACAGTGGGACTAGTAACGAGGTGCCCTCTTGGAAAGGGCTGTTCTGAGCTGTGCCCACCACTGCCTCCCACCCAGCTAACCTGCTCAGTTAACCGAACCGTAAGCAGTTGAGGGGGGGAAAGAGTCAGGTGGAACAAGCCAGAGTGCAGAAGCTCAGAATGCAATTAGGAAAGCTCATGACCACAGTGGTTACTAAGAGGCACCCCTGGGACCTCAGCTCTGCCCACCCACTCTTCTTTGTAATACCTCCTTCTAACACTCTCATCACAATCTACTTATTTTGCATGTCTCTCCCTTCTAGAATGTAGACTCCAAGAGGGCAGGTACTTTTTACTTTGTGTTCATCCTCATATCCTTGGTGCCTGGCACATACTAGACACTCAAAGCTTTGTTGAATGAACGAATGGATGCATGCATGCATACATGAATGAATGACTTGGGGGTGACAGGGATTTTAAAGGCCACAAAATGGCTGATGAGGCTGCACGGGCTTCCTGGTGCCTAAGTCTGCAGCCCCAGCCCATCTCCCCATGGAGGGTTTCTGGCAAAGATCCTGCAGCTGCAATGCAAGAGGTTAGTATCAGCCCAGAGGCCGGAGGCCAAGAGACAAGCAGCTGGGGTGCTTGGTGCCAGGTGGAAATGGGCTCAGGGTGCCTGCAGTAGCCTTTGACGTGGGGGGTGGGGGGCTGGGAACTGGCACTTTCCACCCGAAGGGTGAGACCAGGAAGCAGGAAGCAGGATCACTTGAGGGTACCGGTGCCAAGGGCTCCCTTTCAGCCTGGCCAGGTGTGGCTGCAGGGGCTCATTTCCATCTCAGATCAGCTGTTCAGGCTTCCGGAGGCCTGGACAGGGTGCGGGGTGTGTGTGTGTGTGCGCAGGGATGGGGATGCTGCTGCCAAGCTGGACCGGCGTCCGATGAATGGTGGCCCGGAACAGGGACAATGGCAGGGAGGGATGTGCCTCCCACGTGCTCGGGAGGCTGGGTTTCCTGGGAAAGCAGAAGTCGGAGGGCAGATGGAATGTGCACTGCTGACTGATGCTTTGGGACCCTCGGAAGTCACTGCTGGCAGGAGGCGGGGGGAGGGTGCCACTGTACAGCCTCCAACGGCTCACCCCTCTCCCAGCCTGAGGTGGCCGACGGCACCCCACCCACGTGGGCCTCCCAGAGGGCGATGCTCTTCTGAGGCAGGGGATTATGACCCCCCAGCTTCTCCTTCTGGTCTCTCCCTCCTTGGGACCGACTGACTTCATTGGTTCTTTCTGATTCTCTTCCTAGACTCACCAGAATGTTCTACTGCTCATATTTTACCCAAATCACTTGACCTCCTCAGGTCTTAGTTACCCCATCTGTAAAATGGGGACAATAGTGTCTCCTCCTCAAGGTTGTTTAGAGGATTCAGTGAGAGCTTACAAGGAAAACACTTAGCACTTCTCTTTATCACTATAAATATTACAGAGGGTAGCTTCCAAAGTGGCCGACAGTATAGTGAGCACATTACCCTGCCTCTCCCGTAGCCTAACAGCACATCTCACTCTTTATGTAAGAATCACAGTGGGCGCTTGGTGAAATATCGATTCCTAGATGCCACCTGGAGAAATTCTGACTCAGTGGGTCTGGTTGTTCTAGGTGCCTGCTCTTGACGGCTGCCCCAGGATGATTCTACCAGGCCGATTCCAAGGTTGGTGATCCTGTGTCCCATTTTGAAAACTGCTGATCAGCTGTCACTTTTTATTTTATTATTTTTTTTTGCGGTACGTGGGCCTCTCACTGTTGGGGCCTCTCCCGTTGAGGAGCACAGGCTCAGCGGCCATGGCTCACGGGCCCAGCCGCTCCACGGCATGTGGGATCTTCCCAGACCGGGGCAGGAACCCGTGTCCCCTGCATTGGCAGGCGGACTCTCAACCACTGCGCCACCAGGGAAGCCCCAGCTGTCACTTTTACATGAACAGGTTCTGCAGTTAACATCTAACACATTTGTCATCTATGCAAAACGCCTGGCTCACGGCGAATCAATATCTCACTGACATCAGAGACAGAAGCAATTGGAGGTCTAAAGAGCCATTTTCTAGCTATAGAGAGATTAGCTATTAATAAGTATTAACAGACTGTACAGTGTGCATGGAATTTCAGAGTCAGTGAACTATGGATTAGGAGACACCCCCAGAGGTCAATTTATTTCTTAATCAAGTAGCATGTTTCAACGATATCCCATTTCCCTATTGTTCAAAGGGTACATTCTCTTAGGCTTTCATGTCTGCCTGGTGTGTGTTTCCTAGCGAGGGCAAGGCTGGTCTTTCACTAGGAGGGGAGGTGGAGCCAGCTCTGAGACAGGAGCTCAAAGCCCTCCTCCCCACCAGCCACAGACCTGGGGTCCCAAAAGAGCCATTTTCACCACCTTCACCCAGACCCCTTTGTCTCAAGCTGCTCCATCCCAATTATGGTTATAGCGCTGTGAACAATGTGAGTTCAACTTATTTCCCTCCTCCAAGGCCATGAGGACAGGGCCTGGGTATCTCTGTGTCCCAAGTGCCAGGCACTCAGTGCCCAGTACTTGAAGGACTTAGAAAAGAGTGATTAGCTTTGTGCCAACGTGTTAATGCCTTTCAAATACTAAAACTTTGTCTGTCTCAGCTGCTTTACTACCTTTTCCCTCATTCAAGAATGGCCCATTCGGGAGGATAATGAAAGTGCCACAGGAAGGCCATCATTGAGTGTTACAGGGACAAGCATGTCTAAATTCACAGCTGTTTGTTTAGTGAGAAACTTAAGAACCTGGGCTGCTTCTCAGTCACTTCTGGGGACATACATACAAATACACATAATGGAGCCATACATGGCATCATGGATTTGGGCCAGGGACCCACAGATGAATAAGACCCTCAAGTTAATGGCATCAGAGGTGGGCATGTCCTTCTGTTTGTAGAGTTGCAGAGTGATTTTACAGCCCTAGAGCCCTTGGAACACAGAGCTTCAGAGTCGGAAAATACCTTTGTGATCACCTGATACCACGTTCTGATTTTCAGATGGCAACACTGAGGCCCAGAGATGTTAACCCATCCACCCACTCCCAGGAAGTGGCGAAGCTGGGACCAGAAACCGAGTCTTCTGACCCTTTGTGCTGCTGGACTGTACGGTGAAAAGAGGAACCTTCAGCAGCTCTTGTCCATGGCACAGGGATGGATCCAGGAACAGAGTGATGGGTGGGCCAGCCCAAGTGCCACCTACATGGTGCTAAAACATCTCTGTGAGATGCAGCAAACAACCCTGCTTCTAGCAACCTAAGGAGTATCATGTGGACTCATGATCCGTGGAATTTCTGAAACTGAACTACTGTTCAGAGACCTTTTTTATTATTCAGTATAGGGAACATGGCAAAGGTCCCCCTGGGCTGGCTTGATTGAGGAATCCATTAAAGAAAAGTGAAGCAAGAATTGGGAAAAGTCTTGATGATTTTTTTAAAAGAACAGTGACTCTGCTGTTTGCAGATGACAGGATACTATCTGTAGAAAATCCTAAAGATGATACCAGAAAACTACTACAGCTCATCAATGAATTCAGTGAAGGTGCAGGATACAAAATTAATACACAGAAGTTTCTTGCATTTCTATATAATAACAACAAAAGATCAGAAAGAGAAATTAAGGAAACAATCCCATTTACCATCACATCATAAAGAATAAAATACCTAGGAATAATACCTAAGGAGGCAAAAGACCTGTATTCTGAAAACTATAAGACACTGATGAAAGAAATTAAAGACGACACAAACAGATGGAAAGATATACCATGTTCTTGGATTGGAAGAATCAATATTGTCACCATGACTATACCATCCAAGGCAATCTACAGATTTAATGCAATCCCTATTAAATTACCAATGGGATTTTCCACAGAATTAGAACAAAAAAACTTTTAAATTTGTATGGAAACACAAAAGGCCCTGAATAGCCAAAGCAATCCTGAGAAAGAAAAGCGGAGCTGGAGGAATCAGGCTCCCTGCCTTCAGACTATACTACAAGGCTACAGTAATCAAAATAGTATGGCACTGAGTACCTCCAATCAGGAAGCTTGCATAAGCCTCTTAGATAGCCTCATCCACCAGAGGGTAGACAGCAGAAGCAACAAGAACTACAGTCCTGCAGCCTGTGGAATAAAAACCACATTCACAGAAACATAGAAAAAATGAAAACACAGACAAAATAAAAAGGCAGAGGACTATGTACCAGATGAAGGAACTAAAACCCCAGAAAAACAACTAAATGAAATGGAGATAGGTAACCTTCCAGAAAAAGCATTCAGAATAATACTGAAGATGATCCAGGACCTCAGAAAAAGAATGGAGGCAAAGATCGAGAAGATTCAAGAAATGTTTAACAAAGACCTAGAAGAATTAAAGAACAAACACCTAAAAGAATTAAAGAACAAAGAAACAGAGATGAACAATACAATAACTGAAATGAAAAATACACTAGAAGGAATCAATAGCAGAATAACTGAGGCAGAAGAACGGATAAGTGACCAGGAAGACAGAATGGTGGAATTCACTGCTGCGGAACAGAATAAAGAAAAAAGAATGAAAAGAAATGAAGACAGCCTAAGAGACCTCTGGGACAACATTAAATGCACCAACATTCCCATTATAGGGGTCCCAGAAGGAGAAGAGAGAGAGAAAGGACCTGAGAAAATATTTGAAGAAATTATAGTCGAAAACTTCCCTAACATGGGACAGGAAATAGCCACCCAAGTCCAGGAAGTGCAGAGAGTCCCAGGCAGGATAAATCCACGGAGAAACAGGCTGAGACACATTGTAACAAAATTCACAAAAATTAAAGACAAAGAAAAATTATTAAAAGTAACAAGGGAAAAACAACAAATAATATACAAGGGAACTCCCATAATGTTAACAGCTGATTTCTCAGCAGAAACTCTACAAACCAGAAGGAGTGGCATGATATATTTAAAGTGATGAAAGGGAAAAACCTACAACTAAGATTATTCTACCCAGCAAGGATCACATTCAGATTTGACAGAGAAATCAAAAGCTTTACGGGCAAGAGAATTCAGCACCACCAAACCAGCTCTACAACAAATGCTAAAGGAAATTCTCTAAGTGGGAAACACAAGAGAAGAAAAGGACCTACAAAAACAAATCCATAACAATTAAGAAAATGGTAATAGGAACATACATATCTATAATTACCTTAAACGTGAACAGATTAAATGCTCCAACCAAATGACACAGGCTTGATGAATGGATACAAAAGCAAGACCCATATATATGCTGTCTACAAGAGACCCACTTCAGACTTAGGGACACATACAGACTGACAGTGAGGGGATGTAAAAAGATATTCCATGCAAATGGAAATCAAAAGAAAGCTGGAGTAGCAATTCTCATATCAGATAAAATAGACTTTAAAATAAGGAATGTTACAAGAGACAAGGAATGACACTACATAATGATCAAGGGATCAATCCAAGAAGAAGATATAAAATATATATGCACCCAACATAGGAGCACCTCAATACATAAGGCAAATGCTAACAGCTATAAAAGAGCAAATAAAAAGTAACACAATAATAGTGGGGGACTTTAACACCTCACTTACACCAGTGAACAGATCATCCAAACAGAAAACTAATAAGGAAACACAAGCTTTAAATGACACAATAGACCAGACAGATTTAATTGATATTTATAGGACATTCTATTCGAAAACAGCCGATTACACTTTCTTCTCAAATGCGCACGGAACATTCTCTAGGATAGATCACAACTTGGGTCACAAATCAAGCCTTGATAAATTTAAGAAAATTGAAATCACATCAAGCATCTTTTCCGACCACAACACTATGAGATTAGAAATAAATTACAGGGGAAAAAATGTAAAAAACACAAACACATGGAGGCTAAACAATACGTTACTAAATAACCAAGAGATCACTGAAGGAGTCAAAGAGGAAACCAAAAAATACCTACAGACAAATGACAACGAAAACACGACGATCCAAAACCTTTGGGAAGGAAACGTATGGACACCAAGGGGGCAAAGCAGGGGGTGGTGGTGGGATGAATTGGGAGATTGGGACTGACATATATATACTAATATGTATAAAATAGATAACTAATAAGAACCTGCTTATAAAAAAATAAAATAAAATTAAACAAACAAACAAAAACCCAAAACCTATGTGATGCAGCAAGAGCAGTTCTAAGAGGGAAGTTTATAGCAATACAATCTTACCTCAAGAAACAAGAAAATTCTCAAACAATCTAACCTTACACCTAAAGGAACTAGAGAAAGAAGAACAAACAAAACCCAAAAGTTAGTAGAAGGAAAGAAATCATAAACATCAGAGCAGAAATAAATGAAATAGAAACAAAGAAAACAATAGCAAAGATCAACAAAACTAAAAGCTGGTTCTTTGAGAAGATAAACAAAACTGGTAAACCTTTAGCCAGACTCATCAAGAAAAAGAGGGAGAGGCCTCAAATCAATAAAATTAGAAATGAAAAAGGAGAGGTTACAATGGACACCACAGAAATACAAAGCACCATAAGAGACTACTACAAGCAACACTAGGCCAATAAAATGAACAACCTGGACAAATTCTTAGAAAGGTATAACTTTCCAAGACTGAACCAGGAAGAAACAGAAAATATGAACAGACCAATCACAAGTAATGAAATTGGAACTGTGATTAAAAATCTTCCAACAAACAAAAGTCCAGGACCAGATGGCTTCACAGGTGAATTCTATCAAACATCTAGAGAAGAGCTAACACCCATCCTTCTCAAACTCTTCCAAACAACTGCAGAGGAAGGAGCACTCCCAAACTCATTCTACCAGGCCACCATCACCCTGATACCAAAACCAGACAAAGATACTGCAAGATAAGAAAATTACAGACCAATATCACTGATGAATATAGATGCAAAAATCCTCAACAAAATACTAGCAAACAGAATTCAACAACACATTGAAGGGATCATATACCATGACCAAGTGGGATTTATCCCAGGGATGCAAGGATTCTTCAATATCAGCACATCAATGTGATACACCATAATAACAAATTGAAGAAGAAAAACCATATGATCATGTCAATAGATGCAGAAAAAGCTTTTGACAAAATTCATCACCCATTTATGATAAAAACTCTCCAGAAAGTGGGCACAGAGGGAAGCTACCTCAGCATAATAAAGGCCATATATGACAAACCCACAGCAAACATCATTCTCAATGGTGAAAAACTGAAAGCATTTCCTCCAAGATCAGGAACAAGACAAGGATGTCCATTCTCACCACTATTAGTCAACATAGCTTTGGAAGTCCTAGCCATGGAAATCATAAGAAAAAGAAATAAAAGGAATCCAAATCAGAAAAGAAGAAGTAAAACTGTCACTGTCTGCAGATGACATGATACTATACATAGAGAATCCTAAAGATGCCACCAGAAAACTACTAGAGCTAATCAATGAATTTGGTAAAGTTGCAGGATACAAAATTAATGCACAGAAATCTCTTGCATTCCTATACACTAACAACAAAAGATCAGAAAGAGAAATTAAGGAAACAATCCCATTTACCATTGCAACAAAAAGAATAATATACCTAGGAATAAACCTACCTAAGGAGGTAAAAGACCTGTACTCAGAAAACTGTAAGACACTGATGAAAGAAATCAAAGATAACACAAACAGATGGAGAGATATACCATGTTCTTGGATTGGAAGAATCAATATTGTGAAAATGACTATACTACCCAAAGCAATCTACAGATTCAGTGCAATCCCTATCAAATTACCAATGCCATTTTTTACAGAACTAGAACAAAAAAATCTTAAAATTTGTATGGAGACACAAAAGACCCCAAATAGCCAAAGCAATCTCCAGGGAAAGAAAGAGAGCTGGAGGAATCTGATCCCTGACTTCAGACTACACTACAAAGCTACAGTAATCAAGACAACATGGTACTGGCACAAAAACAGAAATATAGATCAATGGAACAGGATAGAAAGCCCAGAGAAAAACCCACACACCTATGGTCAACTAATCTATGACAAAAGAGGCAAGGATATACAATGGAGAAAAGACAGCCTCTTCAATAAGTGGTGCTGGGAAAACTGGACAGCTACATGTAAAAGAATGAAATCAGAACAGTCCCTAACACCATACACAAAAATAAACTCAAAATGGATTAAAGACCTAAATGTAAGACTGGACACTATAAAACTCTTAGAGGAAAACACAGGAAGAACACTCTGACATAAATCACAGCAAGATTTCTTTTGACCCACCTCCTAGGGTAATGGTAATAAAAACAAAAATAAACAGATGGGACCTAATGAAACTTAAAAGCTTTTGCACAGCAAAGGAAACAAAAAACAAGCCGAAAAGACAACACTCAGAATGGGAGAAAATATTTGCAATGCATCAATGGACAAAGGATTAATCTCCAAAATATATAAACAGCTCATGCAACTCAATATTAAAAAAACAAACAACCCCATCCAAAAATGGGCAGAAGACCTAAACAGACGTTTCTCCAAAGAAGACATACAGATGGCCAAGAGGCACATGAAAAGCTGCTCAACATCACTAATTATTAGAGAAATGCAAATCAAAACTACAATGAGGTATCACCTCACACTCGTTAGAATGGGCATCATCAGAAAATCTACAAACAGCAAATGCTGGAGAGGGTGTGGAGAAAAGGGAACCCTCTTGCACTGTTGGTGGGAATGTAAGTTGATACAGCCACTATGGAGAACAGTATGGAGGTTCCTTAAAAAACTAAAAATAGAATTACCATATGACCCAGCAATCCCACTACTGGGCATATACCCCAAGAAAACCATAATTCAAAAAGAGTCATGCACCCCAGTGTTCACTGCAGCTCTGTTTACAATAGCCAGGTCATGGAAGCAACCTAAATACCCACTGACAGATGAATGGATAAAGTAGATGTGATAGGGTTTCCCTAGTGGTGCAGTGGTTAAGAATTTGCCTGCCAATGCAGGGGACACAGGGTTCAAGCCCTGGTCTGGGAAGATCCACATGCCACTGAGCAAATAAGTCTGTGCACCACAGCTACTGAGCCTGCACTCTAGAGCCCAGGGGCCACAACTACTGAAACCCGCATGCCTAGAGCCCGTGCTCTGCAACAAGAGAAGCCACCACAATGAGAAGCCTGCACACGGCAATGAAAGAGTAGCCTCGCTCAACGCAAGTAGATAAAGCCTGTGCACAGCAATGAAGACCGAACATAGCGCCCCCCCAAAAAAAAGAGATGTGGTATGGTACACATATACAATGGAATATTACTCAGCCATAAAAAGGAATGAAATTGGGTCATTTGTAGAGACGTGGATGGACCTAGAGCCTGTCATACAGAGTGAAGTAAGTCAGAGAAAAACAAATATCATATATTAATGTATATATGTGGAATACAGAAAAATGGTACAGATGAACTGGTTTGCAAGGCAGAAATAGAGACACAGATGTAGAGAACAAACAAATGTATGGACACCAAGGGGGGAAAGCGGGGTGGTGGTGGTGCTGTGATGAATTGGGATATTGGGATTGACATGTATACACTAATAATGTATAAAATGGATAACTAATAAGAACCTGCTGTATAAAAAAATAAATGAACTTCAAAAACAAAACAAAACAGAAGACTGTATGGTACTGGCACAAAAACAGAAATATAGACCAATGGAACAGGATAGCAAGCCCAGAAATAAACCCACGTACCTATGGTCAACTAATCTATGATAAAGGAGGCAAGGATATACAATGGAGAAAAGGCAGTCTCTTCAATAAGTGGTGCTGGAAAAACTGGACATGTAAAAGAATGAAACTAGAACACTCTGTAACATCATACACAAAAATAAACTCAAAATGGATTAAAGACCTAAGTGTAAGACCGGTTACTATAAAACTCTTAGAGGAAAACATAGGAAGAACATTCTTTGACATAAATCACAGCAATATCTTTTAGGATCCACCTCCTAGAGTAATGAAAATAAAAACAACAATAAACAAATGGAACCTAATCAAACTTAAAAGCCTTTGCACAGCAAAGGAAACCATAAACAAAAGGAAAAGACAACCCACAGAAGGGAGAAAATATTTGCAAATGAGATGACTGACAACTGATTAATTTCCAAAATATACAAATAGCTTGTACAGCTCAATATCAAAACAAACAAACAAATCCAATCGAAAAATGGGCAGAAGACCTAAGTAGACATTTCTCCAAAGAAGACATAGAGATGGCCAAAAAGCGTATGAAAATATTCTCAACATTGCTAATTATTAGAGAAATGCAAAGCAAAACCACTATGAGGTATCACCTCACACTGGTCAGAATGGCCATCATCAAAATGTCTGCAAACAATAAATGCTAGAGAGGGTGTGGAGAAAAGGGAACCCTCCGAACTGCTGGTGGGAATGTAAATTGGTACAGCCACTATGGAGAAAAGTATGGAGGTTCCTGAAAAAACTAGAAATATCAATAGAACTACTGTATTATGATCCAGCAATCCCACTACTGGGCATGTATCAGGAGAAAACTATAATTCGAACAGATAAATGCTCCCCCAACGTTCACTGCAGCACTATTAACAATAGCCAAGACGTGGAAGCAACCTAAATGTCCATCGACAGAGGAATGTATAAAGAAGATGTGGTACATATATACAATGGAATACTACTCAGCCATAAAAAAGAATGAAATAATGCCATTTGCAGCAACATGGATGGACCTAGAGATTATATACTAAGTGAAGTAAGTCAGACAAAGATAAATATCATATGATATCACTTATATGTGGAATCTAAAAAGACGATACAAATTAACTTATTTATAAAACAGAAACAGACTCACAGACATAGAAAACAAACTTGCGGTTACCAAAGGGGAAAGGTTGGGGGGAGGGATAAATTAGGAGTTCTGGATTAACAGATACACAGTACTATATATAAAATAGATAATCAACAAGAACCTGCTGTATAATACAGTGAACTCCACTCAATAGTCTGTAATGACCTATATGGGAAAAGAATCTGAAAAAGAGTAGATATATGTATAACTGAACCACTTTGCTGTACACCTGAAACTAATACAATATTGCAAATCAACTATACTCCAATATAAAGTAAAAATTAAATTAAAAAATAGAAGAAGTTTTAAGAATGAAGAAAATTAAAAAGAAAAAAAGAACAGTGACTATTTGGGCCAGTGGAAGAAAATAAGTGACTCAATTTCAGGATAGAATTTTTATAGAAAATCAGTGTCTTACTGATCCCATTAAATAAATACTGAACAAATATTGAGAGTATTTGCTTTCTTACCCTGCCTAGGAAGTCTAGGATTCTGCTCAGTCAACCCGACACAGAGATCAGACATCAGACTCTGAAGTCAGGCAGACACATCTGGACATGGATCCTGGCAATGCCCCTGACAGTGCCATGACCCAGGGTTGGCATTTCCACCCTCCCCGCCTCAGTTATCTCATCTGTAAAGTGGAAGTTGATAGCAGCACATACTTTACAGGCTGTCATGAGGTTTGAAGGGATAAAGTCGGCAAAGAACAAAGCATATCACCTGGCCCTCGGCTGCCCCTAATGAACATGCAATTAATATTCAAAGTTAAAAGTGCTTTCCGGGCTTCCCTCGTGGCGCAGTGGTTGAGTCTGCCTGCCGATGCAGGGGACGCGGGTTCGTGCCCCGGTCCGGGAGGATCCCACATGCCGCAGAGCGGCTGGGCCCATGAGCCATGGCCGCTGGGCCTGCGCGTCCGGAGCCTGTGCTCCGCAACGGGAGAGGCTGCAACAGTGAGAGGCCCACATACCGCAAAAAAAAAAGAAAAAAAAAAAAAAGAAAAAAAGTGCTTTCCCATGGGGGGAAAAAAAGAGGTCTTTGCAGCTGTTTCCATCAAGGGGCAGAATGGCTCCGAACACAGACTCTGCAGCTAGACAGCCTGGGGTTAAAATCTGGCTCCACCATCTACCAGCTATGGAAGTTGGGCAAGTTACCTGACGTGGGCCTCAATATTCTCATCAGTAAAATGGGGCCTAGGACAGCACTGACCTCCTAAGGTTCTATGTGGCGGTGATAAGAGCTCGCTGTTTGCCCAACGTACTGCGGGTGCACAGGGGACTATCTCGGAGGCATCACTCATGTTCTATTCAGGCCAATGCAACAAAGAAAAGATGCGGAAATTCCCCACATCACCTTCCCCAGCCAGACCTCTGCCCTAAGGTGCCAACAAGGAGGGAAGAGCGGCTGATGTCATCTGTCCTTTCACTTCCCCTGTCACTTTTGGCTGGAGGCCAAATAGTGGCGAGTCCAGGGCAGAGTGGGAGAGAAAGCTCGAGCTGCATGAGCCCAGACTCCTAGCCCAGGCTCCTGAGTGGGGCAGAAAAGGCTCTGACCCCTGACCTCTGGCAGGCACACTGTTGGTACCCTAGCCTCCAAGCTGACCCAGTCTACAACCTGCAGGTCCCACCACTTTACCGCTCGGTGGGCTTTGGATTGGTTGGCTCGCCCCTGTCCCACTGCCCAGCAGGTCACTAACCTCCCAGCCGTATTCTCCATGTTAGGAGGGACACCTAACACCTGGCAGCTGCTCCATACTTTGTCTCAATCCCTCAGTTGGCACAGGCTAAGCAACCAAGCCCCAGGCTCGGGCGCTGGCGGGTGGCCAGTGCAGAGCCAGATAAGGTTGGTCTCTGGGGAGAAATCTCACATTCTCACAACAGACATGGATGAGGAAAGGAAAACCTAATGCGATGTGGCAGTTGACAAGTGCTCACCCAGGGGTTAGGAGTACGCTGGTGTCAGACTCCCAGATCTAGTGCCTACTAGCCTAGAAGCGTGGGGCTTCCTTAACCTCCCCAAGCCTCTATTTCCCCATCTGTAAAATGGGCAAAACAACAGCTCCTCCCTCGAAGGTGGTGGAAAACATCAGACGAGAAGAGCTATGTATGCCCTGGCACATAAGTACTCAATACCTGAGAGCTCTTTATGTCACAAGGTGGGCGTGAGGATGAAGTGGGACAAGATAGCACAGGCAATGCCCTTCTTCTGGGGGAGGACATGACTTCCCCAAGAAAGGAGTGTTCCTGGGAAGCTGGAGAGAGGAGCATTTGTGAGCTGGGCTAAAAGGCCACACGAGCCGGGGCTGGGGTGGGAACTGGAAGCACGAAGACTCAGCAGGAACAGAGAGCAGGGCTGTCCCTGCACAGGCCGTGTGCCCCAAGTGACAGGGACAGGCTGATCCGCCAAAGCTGAATGAGCCTACGGGGGCCTGTGGGAAGCTGCAGCCCCCCTCCATCCCAGCCTTCCAGAAAGGAAGCTTCACAGACACAATTACACTGGCGGGGCAAGGTGGGCTGCTGGGAATCTTGTTTTATGGACTAAGTGGCATTCTCTGAGCCAAAGCAATGAACAAGAGGTTCAGAAAAGCAAGTGGGGTCAGGGCCTGGGGGGACTGATTTTCATGAATGAATCTACTTCCTGTGGTGACTGAAGCCTCCAGGGGAGGCCCCTGAGCTCCAGGGACCAAAGGCACATGATGACAGCTGGGGACAGGGCACCACCCGTGTTCCCAGGAGACAGAGCCTTGGTACTGCCCTCCCCCAGGGCTCACCTTTCACTTCCTCCTGCTCTGCAAATTCTCCAGGCTGGGCCCTGGGTGCAAAACCACCTCCTGGGGGATTCCTCCTCCTCCTGTTTCTGTTTTCTTCTGAAAACCATAAAAACTGCAGTCCCTCAAGAGAAGCAGGAATACCTCCACTCTTGTGTCTGCTGGACTGCCCCGAGGAAGGCGCTGGGCAAAGGGTCAGTGTGAGGTCTGGAGTGAAACAGAATGATCTAGAAGATTCTAGATCAACCGACCATTCGTTAACAAGTCTACGACCCCCAGATGGTCAGACAACAAAAAACTACAAATTCACCTACAGACTTAGGTGGAAAAAGGAAGAAAACCAGGTGTTGCATTTACTGAGGTCAATGTTTAGCAAGTACTTGTCATGTGGCAGGTGAGGTGCTGAGTCCATTCGGGATCAGATATGGTGGAGGGACAGGGATGGACCAGGGAGACCCTGGGTTGGGATGGGGGTTCTGCATGGCAATAGACTCTTGCCTGGGACCAAGAGCACTGAGAAATAAATGGGTCCATGAGGGCTCCTGTCTCTTTACTACCATGGGGAACTCTGCACCCTTAAATGAAGTCATGGATCATCAGAGCCAGACTGACAGCAGGAGGCCTGTTTGTCAAATATGGAGTCACAATGATGGCCATGGCAGACCCAGACCTACTGTGCTGAGACTTAACCTAATTTTACCTCTGATTCTGATAACTCCGTGAGGTGTAAACTAACACCTCGTTTTATAGATAAGGAAACTGAGGCCCAGAAAGTTAAGCATTTCTCCAAGGTCATCAACCTTCGCTCTTTGACGGAGAGGTCCACTGTGACCTGGACTTTTGTGCCTGGAGCGCAGTCCACTGTGTGGGAACTGTGCCTGCGTGCCACAAGGATAGTGCTGGCGGTGCCCGTCCAGTAATGGGATGGGAGGGCCAGGCACCTGCCATGTGCCAGGCATCCTACTAAGCACTCGACAGCCACCATGTCAGTCAATCCTCAGGATAACCTAGAAGTGCTATCCCCACTTTACAGATGAGTAAACTGAGGCTCAGGGAGCTTCAACACTTATGTCAAGGCCCACACCTCGTAAGTTGCAGGGGCCAGATTTAACCCTGGTGGCCCAGTTCTGGAGCAGGGGTCTTTGGCCTCAAGCCTAGTCACGCTCACGCTGACCTATAGATGATCCACCTTTATTTATGACCCTAAGTCATTCCCATCAGGAAGAGCCTGGAGCACACAGGCTCACCCACTGCCCAGATCTACCTTGGAGGGGCAGGCCTGGCTTCTGTGGGCATTGAAAACACCAGGGCAGTGATTACTAAACCAAGCTCTTAGGAAGGAAGCACTGATTAAATGCCCTTCCTGAAGTTAAGAAGTTTCAACAATTCTCAGAATTTATCACATAAAGATCATCGATAAATGGTGTTAAAGAGAAAACAGATTTTCTTGCCAAAGATACTACCTGTTTCAGTTCTGTAAGCCACACCATGCGGCTTTTGCCTTGTCTCCTGAAGCCGTGTTTTGTTTCTATCGAGCCTGGCAATCAGCACGCCTCACAGGGCACAGGGACAGATGCCTTTCTCCATGGCTTTCATAAACCGGATTTTCTGGGAGGTTTACGCATGACTTCTAGCACATCTACAGCTCTGTTCATGGAACTTAAAGGGGCCCCGTCTTCCACTGGCACCCGGGTGGAGAGCAGATTGGAGCCGAACCAGCCCCTAGGAGGCCCTCACTCGGCCAGCTCTGGGCACAGCGGTCACGTCCCCGGGGCCAGGGCCTCGCGCAGGCACACAGTCGTCCATGCAGCTACGGAGCGGCCCCCGATGAGGGTCCCAGGCCCCCACCCACCCTGCTTCTCGGGGCTCTGCCACAGCGCAGTCAGCCTGGGTGCTCTTCAAACAGGCCGGAATCCAGAAGGGCGGGGCATTTTTCCGAGTTTTATAGGAATGTCTAACCAGGAACATCTGGAAATACAAGGGGCTAAGTTGGACGCCTCAGGGGGCAGCTCCAGCTCCGCCAGGCCCGGCGTTCACCCTGCCAGCTTGTGCGTCTCCGGCCTCTTTCCCAGCATCCTCTGCTGCAAGATGGCCTCCCTCCTGCCTGCCTTTCACCCTTCCTCCTGTTGCAGCAAAAGTAGAAATGAGACTTTTCTGATAAACAAGGAAGATAAGGAAACAATAAACAGGCTGGGGAAACAACATAAACAGGCCTGAAACGGTTAAGCAATCTTGGTTATTCTTTAGCTGTTACTGCTAACAAACACTTACAGCTAGACTTGTCCTTCGGAAAGCTGATTACTCTCTGACTCCACACAAATTACCCTTTGCACCTGGCATTTCTTCTTCCCCCTACACTTCCTTGTAGCACTCTTCATGTCAGAAAGAAGGTCACGGGGCTGATAACTTCAGGGACACCAGACCCGGTTGCTGAGCCGCCTGATACCAGCTTTGGCCATGAATTTGCAGAAGAAAAGAAATGCAAGACCTTCACTACTTTGGTCCTTATCACATACCCCCCCCCATATAAAATCTTCTCTGATTCCCCAAGGAGGGGGGGCGCAGTTCTTGAGGGGTTAGCCTACTGTGTCTTCCCTTGGCCTGGCAAAGAAAATAAAAAGCCTCTCTATTTCTTGTCTTCCAGTTTTCTGTCTCCGTATTTCTATTCGACATCGGTGCACAGGGAGCCAGATTTGGCAACACCCCCTCCCCCCGGCCTGTCCTCCATCGTCCACCCGGCCTCCTCCCTCCTTCCACTGATCCAGGCGCACTCATTTCATCTCAGGGTGGTTGAACTTCCCGTCGCTTCTGCGTGGAATGCTCCTTCCCCAGACCTTTCAGGGACACAAGGGTTGCCATTTTGTAGGGGAAGACTTTGGGGAAGGTGGGATTCATGGGGAAGCAGGAAGCATGGTCTCACCTTCCCACGGGTGTTTGCCCCGGGAACGTCCCGCAGGAATCTCAACCCCCAAATATCTGAAGGTGGTTGTCCCCTGCCTCTTCCGTGTCCTCGCCTCTGGGAAAGGCACTGCTGTGTGCCCAGTGCCCTGCCAGACGCCCGGACATCAGCTCCTCGCAGCCCAGCCCCATTTCCCCATCCTGGCAGCCTTGGCGCAAACCACATGCCCTCTAGCCTGGATGGCTTCCCACACTCCAAGCCCGGGGCCCATCCTGACCAGATCAGTCCCTCTGAACACAGCTCTGACTCCGCTGTTCCTGCGCTTTAAGCCCCCAACGAGTCTCTACTGCCTTCCTCGGGGAGTTCAGACTCCTGAGCCTGGACTCGGGACCCACGTGCCCCGGCCCTGTTGCCCGGTGGGCACGCTCGCCACTGTGGCTTCTCCGGAAGTGCTGCGTTTCCTTGTGCAGACCCAAAGCCTCACTCCTCTCACCTCCTCCGATTTGCCACTCTTCCCGCTAACTGCTGTGGGCTTTCAGACCTCCCTTCCTCCAAGACGATGACCACCCTCACCCCCATCCCAGATCAGTTAGGTACCCCCTCTTCCTGGTGTCCCCCAGGGACCCGGATTTACCTCTCTTGTAGCACATGGGGTTACTGTCGTCATCACAGCTGCTCTTGTTAACAGCAGAGCCAACGGTACCACCAGAAGAGCTGAGTCTTTTGAGTGCTGGTCTAACACAAGCACCGTTCTAAGCTCTTGTGTAATATAACACATTCGATCCCATGGGGGGAGGGGTGCAATAAGCCAACACCCTCACCCTTGCTCCTGGCAGAGTAAGAAATATGGGACCAGAGTATTGCAGTCCATCCCGCCTTCCACCTACATCTGTACCCACGACCAGGGTGGGGAGGACCGAGCAGGTGCTTGGTTGAACTCCTGGGTCTAAACCCTGCCCCTTGGTTGCCACGTGACTTTGGACAAGTCAACCTCTCTGAGCCTCAGTTTCTGTTTCTGTCAAATGGGTCCTGGGTGAAAGGGAAATGAACGCCATCCATCACATGCCTACATAGGACCTGGAATTACTGGCCCCTCAGCAGGGACCTCTCTCCTGGGCAGAACCAACATCAGATCCTGAGACCAACCACCCTCTTTCTGGATTTGGGGGCTGGATTTTCCTCCAGCAGTTAAGTATTTCCAACTGCTTTGAAATTAAAAAACATTAAAATAATAAAAATAACAGAAAGGCACATCCACTTCTGTAGACAAGTGTGAAGTCATCAGCCCCTGTGCCAGCCGGGTCTGAACAAGCACGCCCTGTGTGTGTCCCTCCTGACGGCAGCGCTCACCAGGTGCCGCTCTGCAGACAGGCCCTCCCAGCCCTCCCCTCCGTTTGTCTCGGGAGCTGCTGGCACAGGGAGAGCCCTGCAGCGTTCTTCCCAGGAGCTGGGCCCAGCCAAAGGCTGCGGAGAGAGCTGGAGGGGCAGGGAGGGGCCCAAGCCTACATTCCCACCCAGGAACGTTTACTCCGTCCTTCATCCTCACCAGGGGTGGCGCTGGAGAGCAGCCACCTCGACACCCCCAGCTCAAATCACCCCAGCTGGCTTTTCAAAGAACCTCCTTCCCCGCTCCACCCCCAAGCCCGTCTCTCCTCCTAACTTCAAGTCTCAAAATGCAGAGTTCCTCCCCTCAGAGCCAGTGTAGACAAGAGCCAATCTCCCTGGGTTTGAGTCATAGCTCTGCCACTTGGTTAGCTGTGTGACCTTGGGCAAGTTACTTTACCTCTCTGTGCCTCAGTTTCCTCATCTGTTAGGTGGGAATAGCAGTCGAACCAAGCTCACAGAATAGGTAAAGCGCTCAGAAGAATGCCTGAAACACAGCATGTGCTAATTACCACCTGCTATTACCACCAAGTGACCCCAGCTCAGGCTCAGTCCTACTTGGTGGGCAGGCTCGGGGTGCAGGAGTGGGCACTGAGGAACTCTCTGGGTTTGAAGGTGTCCCCACAGCAGGCAAGGCCCCTTTCTTGACATCCAGAGTCCGTGTTACTCCCTCCCACAAAGGCTTTATAAATGTCCCCTTTCCTCTTTCTTCCATTCCACTAGGCAATCTTGAATCGATTTGGAGATCGTTTCCCTGTGTGATCTGGACATCTTACATCAAGCAAATATCAAAGTGTGGCCTCGTGCCCTCTATACTTATGTGCAAGATACTTCTCACCTACATCACCTTCTAGTTCAAGAGCCTGATGATAGCACAGCATCGTGGAAGAGGCACACACTTTAGAGGGGCAGGGGTGGGAATCCCAGCTGTGTGACCTGGAACAAGTCACTTAACTGGTCTGGGCCTCAGTTTCCCCACGTCTAACGGGGCTGGTAACACCTACTACACAAGAGTGCACAAGGCGGATTAAACAAGATAGTACATGTCAAGTTCAAAGCACAGGGCTGATGCCCTCTTTGTGGACGATGTGTCCGGAAATAAGGGCTTAAAAAATGCTTAATAAATACTTAATTCTAGAAGGAAAGTTAGTTTCCAATTCTTCATGTCCCTGCAAAATAAATCACCATTTGTTCTGCCATCTGGTCTCATAAATGATTATTAGCAAGCTGGGAAGGAGGCAGCCAAAGAGACGCTGGAGACCAAGGGTATTGATAGATGACGTCAACCTCCCGGATTCAGCAAACGCCTCGGGGACACCGTGACACCAATATGAATGGGATTTACCTGACCGAGCTCAGGTTTGATCCCAGCACTTTGACTTGAGGGACGGTGGGACCAGGTGATTTTAGCCGGCAAAACACCAAGAGGTGTTTTATTATCTAGTAACACGGGTGCCAGATACTCTTGCCCATCCCCCATCCTGGAGTCTCTCCCATCCCTGACCCCTTGGACGGTGGGTTTGGAGAAGGGAAAAGAGATGGGGGGGAACTGAGAGATGGGGTAAGAGGGATGATTTCAAATGTGAGAGATGAATTTTTTTAAAGTAAGTGAAAGTCCAGTGATTTGGTTTTCAGGCCGCATACGAATGCCCCTGGGGTTAAAACAGCCACGAAAACATGCCATAGTCTAGATCTCCTTCCGGGACCCGGTCAGGGCTCGAAGGTGCTTAGAATAACAGGTATCATTGCTTTCCATTGTTCCACAGTCTGCACGTGTACAGGAAAAGCCCTGCTGGCTTCCAGCACGTGGGCCAACGCAGAACATGCTATAGCCACAGCCTGGTCCACCCCAGGAAGTCACTGATCCCAGGAGGCCATACAGGGCACGGATATGACCCAACGCTCCCTGACCCCCGATACATGAGGTGCCACCAGAACACAACTTCTGGCCACCAGCAGTTCCATTATCTCCTTGAAGGGACGGAGCATAGCTGGGGAGCTGGCTCCCCCTTCTCCAGCCCTAGGCCAGAGCCAGGATGGAGAGGCAGACCTACAATCACCGAACACTCCAGCAAAGACCGGAGTAACTGCCTGGCTGTCAGACCACAGGGGCGGGCTCCACAGCTGACCCCTCATGCCTGCACAGCGCCAGCCAGCACTCAAAACTACTTGGTGAATGAACGCTCCTTGGGGAAAGCCACGGTTTCATTCAAAACCACGTTCTGGAATCATTACACTCGGGCCGGGACATCATCCTAGAGAAGGGTAGGGAAGGGAACTAACATTTCAGAAATCTTTCCTTAGGGCTAGAAACCTGGTGTATTTCCCGAGTCCCTTCCTCAACCCTGAGAGGTGGGTAAGAGCATCTCTGATTGACAGATGAGAACACTGTAACTCAGAGAGGTCCAGTTCTGGGCCTGAGTCTTGGGGCCCGCAGGGAGGGATACAGGGGTTCACACCAGCTTGCTCACTCTTCTGTAATAAAATGTGGCCTCAGAGTGATAGCTTGAAAGCCCATTTACAGGACAGGAGGCACCCGATTCCCCCATCCTCTGCACCCCATCCCGCCCCGAACAAAACCAGGAAAAGCCTCCCTTTAGATCTGTTTTCTGGACACTTCCGACCCAAGCAGGGCTCACCCTCCAAGGTCTGAGTGTAGGAGAGAGCCACCGGCCCACACACACTGGGAAATAATGAAATCTCTTTAGCACACTCCTTCGGGCTTTGGTTTGCTTACGGATTGAACTTCCTGTTTGGTTTACTGGCAGGGGAGTAAGTGTTTGGGCTGCACCTGTTTACAGGTTGGGGGTCAGCTGAGTCTGGGGGACGGGTATGTCCACGCTCCGCTCTTCCAAAGCCCATGAGAGCAGCAAACCAGTCCTCCAAAGAAGGTTCTGGTTAGTTTGTGCTCTTTGGCTTGGAATGCTGGAGGAGATGGCCAAAGTCAAGGCACAAACAGGATGAAAGGGGGCAGGCAGCAAAACCTGGCCCCAGGAAGACGGCCTGGAAGCGGATAGCAGAGGGCCACGCTCAGAAGGACGCTGGAGAGCTGCTGCGGGTCAGTGGCAGATGCTCATCCTTGTACTGGCGTTAATGCTGGGGCGCTGCAGAGGTGCTTCTGAGAGGCGAATTACCCTACAGCTGGGACGGGGTGCCTGCCAGGCTGGGACTCTTCTGGCAGCTATAACCCAGGAGCCAGGAGAGTCCTTCTAGGGAACTGCCGCATCTTCTGCCTGCTCCAAGGTGGCCTTGGATTCAACTGTTGGCCTCTTGTGAGACAGAGGGTAAGCGATCAAGAGGTCCTCCTGTCCCGTTTCTTTGCAAGCAGAGCAGACAGTGAGTGAGGATGTCACACCCTAGACGGGGCTTTTCACAGCTCTTCCCTCTCCGTGGGACGCTGCCCCCGCATTCTGCCCCCTTTTGTTTCAAGGCCAAATCCAAGTGTCTCCTCCTCTGGACCAATTGATGAGGCAGCTGCTGGACATGCTGCTGTTATCACAGCGAGTCACAGGAAGCTGTTTCACACCTGTTCAGGCCCCAGACCGTGAGCTCGTGTTCCTAGTCCCTCCTCTGTACCTAGTATGGTAGATGTTCCATAAATGGTTAGCAGGTGAGCAGCTGATAACTGTTATCAGTAGCTAACAGGCATGGAACCCTCCCTACTTACCAAGCCCTGTGACAAGGCTTTCGTGAGGGTTATCTCAGTGAAAACCCTAGGACGGCCCTCTGAGACAAGAGGCTGCATGAACAAAGAGGTTATGTAACTGGTCTCAGGTCACACAGCGAGCAAGTGGGCGGCAGAGGCAGGACTCCAACCCAGGCACGTGGCTCCTGAGTGTGCTGGCCAAGGTGCCACGCTGCCTCTCAAATGAACGAATGAAGGAACCGTAGGGGGAGCAGACCAGTGCATCCAAGGCCCCAGAGGCAGGCCCTGGTGCTGCCTTTGTTTCTGGACCGGCTCTGCTGTCATCTGACACCAGCCAGCCCAGTGGGTTAGGGCACCAGGTGCCAGCTTGCACAGCCAGCCCAGTGCAACTTAGAGCCCCCAGTCATGGGGGCAGGTGGAGATCAGGGACCAGAGAGTGCAAAATCACCCCAGCAGCCTGACACATATCCAGAGAGGAAGACCAGGAAAGGAGAGGACATCCCCACCTACCTCTGTGCCCCTGCTCCCCAGGCACCCCCCAGCCGGATGTCCCACACCTCCTGTCCTCTTAGCCTTTCTGAATCTGACATACTCTTTGTAGATCTCCCTTCCCCGGCTTCATGAGCTTCCTCTAAACGTACAAGCACACACTTCAATCATGCACACTGTATGGTTCTGCATATCCATTTCTCATGTTCCTGCTATGATGCTGTTTCCCTTAAGTGCCTGGATTTCAAACTTCAATGAACACAAGAATCCGCAGGGCAGGTGAAGGGGCACGTATGTGTCTGTTAAAAATGCAAATTCCACCCCCCCACTCCCCGTTCCCAGAGGTTCAATCTGTGCCAGAGATCCAATCTTTGCCCAGGAATCTGCATTCTTAACAAATTATTCCAGTAAATCACCTGTGAAGAAACACTGTTTAAATCCTCAGTACTTAATTACTGGATAAAAGCAATCCTCTTCATATGAACAATCTCTCATAATTTACCAGGTCCCCTTACATCTTCTCGCTTGAGCATCGCAACAGCTGATAAAGATGTCTAGACAGGAGTCACAGGCACGACTGCACAGAAGAGGAAGCTAAAGTTCAAAGAGCTGTTAGTTCAAGGTGACAGAGGAAGTCGGAGAGGAGGCAAGTTCAGACTGCCCTGGTCTAGTGGTCATTCCAGCCATATGTCTGTGTCTCTGCCACCTTGTCTTGGCCTCCATGTCTCCATTTCAGTCTCTCTTATTTTCTTTCTTGCTATACTATTTAAAACAATTCTAGAAACTAAAAGTAATAATCAGAGGTAAATGATAAGAGGAAAATAAAAATCCCCCAAACTCCCATTCACCAGAGGTAATTATTTTTCATGTTTTGGTCTATTTTTCCAGCTTTGTCCTTACGTTTTAATTGCGATTCCACTGTTTTGTAAGCCACATTCTCCCTTCCAACAATCAACCAAAAGTAAGGATGGTATTGCTTTAACTGGCCCTTGAGGGAGAAAGATGCTGGCTGTCTACCTTGTCCCTTTCTGCCCACCGCCTTCCTCAGTGGCCATTGCCCCTTTATCCTCTCCCCCATCCCCTCCAGCAAGTGGGGCGGGGGAGAGACCGGGAGGGGAGCAAGCTTTCCTGGGCAGGGATGGGCCCTCTGGATGTTCAAGTCACTGGGGACAGAACTTCAGGGCTCTCTAATGTTGAGCTGAACCAGGAGGACAACAGCACACTGTAGCCAGCACTTTCCACAGGGACACTGCAAAATGCACAGCACTAAGACAGACTAGTTTTAAAACACAGGTGAGGTGACCCTGAAATCTACGCTAACCTCAGAGGGATGGGTGGCTTGTGTCTGCGATTCCCATTCCAACTCCATCTCCTTGCTTCTTAAAGACAACAAACTCAGAGCCGATGCAAACTAACCTCAGGACTCTTCCCTTTTTTTTTAAAGGAGTTTGGAGTTGAAGACCGTTTGGTTATTCCAGAGGCTTCTGAACCGAGACTAAGAAATGGTGTGTGCTGGTGTGCCTGCGGACTGCAGGCATGTCTGATTTCCTCTTCTCTTTTCGTCTGAAATCCAGCATGGTTTCTCAGGGGCTTTGACTGACAAGTCCTCACAGTTTTAGGGAAGTTATAAGGCCAAGCCTGAAGAGACTTGCAAATGAGTTCCTGCAAGACTTCTGAGCAGTGACTGATTACAATCTCTAATTATTTCTAAAGGAACCACTCACCCAATTAAAGCCACAGCCTGTGAGAGGGAGGTAAAGATTCTCTTGATGGAGAGCAGTGAGAAATCGCAGCCATTATTATTATTGTTGTTGTTTTCTAAAATCGTGCTATGTCTAGAGGCCATCATCAGCTTTTTCAATACTGGATTTTACCTGACCACCTGCCAGAAGGCACTGGATCCACATCTCTCTCCCCTTTGCCAGCTGACCCCTAACTCACCTGTCAGGCAGAGGCTAAAATGTCGCTTCCTGGGAGGACTTTCTTGAGCAGGTGAGGACCCCTGTGCCCCTCCTCCTTCCTGGCACTTCTCATGAATCTACGACCATCTGCTTGTCCTCTACAAGCTGTATGAGGTCCAGGAACTTGTTTGTGTGTTCACCGCTACATCTACACCCTGCCTGGCACGTAACAGATGCTCAATAAATACCTACTGAATGAGACTGAATGAAGGAGACTGGAGGACAAAAGATTTCCTCCTTGGGTTCTGAGTGTAGATTTCTGTCTAAACATGATTACAAAAGCACATCGACTTCTTCATTCATTCAACAAGCATTGAGGAACATTGGTAGTGGTTGGGTGGTGGACTGACTGGTCCAGTCTCATCACCTCCACTCCACCACCATCCAAGACACCACACCAGGGTGGGAGAAACCTGCTTCCTGACAGCCCTGCGCTCCTGGAGCCCATACACTCCCACACCAGCCCTCTTGTTGGCTCCAGAGCTCTGCATTGTTGGGCTTGGAGGAGCAAATTTCTGTTTGGATGGATGTAACTTCAGCCACCTGGGAAGAAAGACCATTTCCCCAGCCTTGAGGTCAACTCTCAGCTAGGTTAACCCACCTATGGCTCCTCAGTGGGTTGAATGGGATTCACTAGGAGCAAGGTTGACCTTAAAGGGTCTGGAATGTAGGACCCTGAGGGGTATAACACAAAATTTGATCAATCAAGATATTAGGAAACCCCAGTGATGGGCCAGGAGTAGGTACCATCCCTTTTAGAAGGTTCTGATATTGTAATTTGTCATTGCTATGACTACATCATCACTTGGGGGGGAGACCAAATAAATACCTGTTTCCTTCTAGATTCCTAGACACCTACCAGTTCAAAATTACAGTGGTGACCTAAGGCAGCTTGGTGGACTGGACAAAACGGTCAAATGGGCAAAATCACCCTTCCTAATTAAACTGACATGTTCTAGACTTGTCCCTAATATCTTCCCTAATCCATCTACCCAGATTTATCTGTCCCATATCCTGGTCCTTCAGGGCCCTGAGCTCTGCTAGACAGCTGTGAGATTGTTCCGATATCTTTAACCTGGCTCACGGGTTCATGAGGCAGTGGATTCTAATCACACATATCTAAGTCCAGTTAAAACACGTGTCTAGAAACATCTTGAGAGATTACACTCTAATGTCTCAGCCCTACAGCAGGTTTATAGCAGACTCTGAGGCACTTCAAATCCTAGCACACCCCACCCTAGACCATTACACCAGTATACCTGGATTGCCCCTTCCAGAAAAGCCCATTCTGGAGCAGGGTTGCTGAACTCCTTTGTCTGGGGGGTGGGGCGGGGTATGTGGAGATGGGAAGGCAGATGTGTGCGCCCTCTCTTGTTTTCCAACTCCCAGTGACCCTTCATCTCTGGGATTCTCCCATTTGCTTTGCGGAAAGGGTCCATTTTTAGTTTCACAGCAGGTATCAATCCCTGGCCTCTGGTCTATACCACAGCCTTTTAATTAAAAGCCCCTTAAGCTTTGTGACCGCCTGGAGGGGTGGGATAGGGAGGGTGGGAGGGAGACGCAAAAGGGAGGGGATATGGGAACATATGTATATGTATAACTGATAAAAAAATAAAATAAAAAAATAAAAGCCCCTTAGAATTCCATTTTAATCCAGCTGCCTTGGTTTTCTCCTAGAACACCTGGAGGGGCAGGTCCAGCGTCTACTTCAAGCTTGGATTCTGCACCCAAGGGACGTAAAATATGGTCTCTGCTAGTCAGCAGAGACCACCCCAAACCTAACTTCTACATGGTTTGTCAGATAATGAAAAGAACAAAATCTCCTTTGAACTTTGAAGCTGGATCTAGAGCAAAGGATGAAACAGGGTCTGGTTACATATTTTGCTAAGGATTCTAGATGAGACACTAAGAACCCCTTATGAAATATGCAATTATTTCTCTCTGCCACGTGGGAAGGGGGCATATTTGTTTTCTGTCCTGTCCTCTGGGTGACAGAGGCCTCTCTGAGCTACGCCTTCATCACAGGCACTGTTCTTGCCAATCCTACTTCACTGGTTCAGGGATGGACAAAAGGGATCGAAGACTTAAAGGCTGAAGAGATCTCTGTTGTCCAGTTCCATCTTGATTATTCAAGATGGCGGCAGCAAAGCAGTAGGAAAGAGAATCCATTCACTGGTTCTATGGGCCTCTGGGGACCACACAGACTTGCCCCACCACCCTGTGGTGCTCAGAAGACAAAGCCCCACTGGATGGGTATGTCGGGAAGTCTGTTAGTAGAATTTGGGGGATAGGATTCATCTAGATTAAAAAGAGGACTGATTTGGCAAAACTAAAGAAAATTTAAAGGGAGAGTCAGACAAACATCTTTGCATTCTCCGGTCAGATGCCCTCAGGCCACCTGCTAAGCCAGTGGGGTGTCTCCATCCCTCCCAGGGGAGCTGGGGCCCTGGAACCGTGCAGGTGCTCTAAGGAGGGAACTACCCCCAAGCCCAAAGGGTCTGAACCCCACCTTGTTTGGTGGGAGATGAGCATTTCATTGACTAACAACCTTGGGTTCTGTAAACCAAGCACCTGTGTTTCAAACAACTGTAAACCGGCTCCCTCAGAAAGACCAGGCCCCAAGAGGCAGCAGAAGTGCTCACCAGCTCACCTCCACTGCAGAATCAGTCCCTTGTGCAGCCTGCTAAGGCCAAGGCTGGGGTTTTTTGGGGTTTTTGTTTGTTTGTTTGTTTGCGGTATGTGGGCCTCTCACTGTTGTGGCCTCTCCCGTTGCGGAGCACAGGCTCCGGACGCGCAGGCTCAGCGGCCATGGCTCACGGGCCCAGCCGCTCCGCGGCATGTGGGATCTTCCCGGACCGGGGCACGGACCCATGTCCCCTGCATCAGCAGGCGGACTCTCAACCACTGTGCCACCAGGGAAGCCCAAGGCTGGGTTTTTACAGAAGAAGAAAAAAAAAAGAAGAGCACAGGGTGCAAGGCAGTCAGAGAAAGAGGAACAAGGGGAGGCACTGACCGCCCTGCCGGCAGGCGTTATTCCACAAGGGAAACAGGCTGCTGGCCTCACGGTCCCTGGGGAAGGGCAGAGAAACCCACTGCATGCCGTGGTCTGAGCTAGTGCCTTCCACTCATCTTTGAGTCCTGCCTCTGCCATGTATTTGCTGTGTGACTCTGGGCAAATTGTTGACCTCTCTGTTTTCTCCTCGGCTGTTGTGAGACATTAATGAGTTAAAATACAGAGTGCTTACCACTGCATCTGGGATATGGTGAGCATTCAAGAAGCATTAGCTCGTATTCTCACACCCACGGTCAAGTCTCCGAGTGTCAGCTGCCCTTGATATCAGTGTTATTAATACTGCTGGCTGTTACCACAATTCCTGCGGGAGGTGACACTACCCTCATGTTACAGATGGGGAAACTGAGGCTCAGGGAGGTTGCAGAGGGCCAGAGTCAGGACTCAGGCCAGGTATGTCTGGCTCTTGTCTAGGGGAAGGGGAACTCTGGAAGAAATGAGAATCTTGTGTGAGATGTCCGACTGGGTACCCCAGCATCACCTCCCTTGAGAACTGGGGGACAAAATCCAAGAAAACCATTAGACTCCGCCCAGACACACATCAACCCTTCCTGTAATACACTTTAGTTTGTTCGTGGCAAGTTTAAAATCTTTAAGGAGCTGACCCTGATTAGAGGTCTGGACAGATGCTGTCCCCATCCCAGCCTCAGAAAGGTCTCAGCTAACTTTTGACCATGTGTCACTGCCAGGGCCTTTGAGAAAAGCAGCCCCACACCCCCGCACCCCAGGTATCAGAGGGAAGCAGAGAGAGAGAGCCTGGGGAGGAGGGAGGGACCCTTTTTGCTTTGGAAAGAGATGGGCAAAGACCCCTGACATGGAGGCTGGAAAAGAGACTCAAAGCACAGGAAGGCAGAGGGTCCAGGCTGCATCCACCAGAACCTGTCCTCTCCCACAAACAGAAACCACAATGTTCTAGAAGTTAAACTCATCCTCATCACTTTTGAATGCATTGGAGAGCATGATTTACCTACTTGCAATAGATGCACGTATGCAAAAGCAAATCTACCATATCTAAGTACTGCCCTTGATGACAATACAGTGTAAGAAATATACTAACAACCATGGTCAGGAGAGTGTTGAATGTGGGATCACACTTAGCTTGAGCTTCCTAGCAGCCAAGGTATAAAGGGAAATATGATGTTTATGAAACCTTCCACCTCTGATAAAAGTTGAAAACACACAGGATTTAGAGTTGAGACCGGACGTGAATTTAGGCTCTGTCACTCACAGACCACATACCCACAGACAATACTTGAACCTCTCAATACCTCAGTTTCCTCCCTTACTGAACAGTCTTAACAAAACCACAGACTATTAGGGCAATCAAGTGAAATGTGTACGTGGCGGTACTTTGAACGTTATAAGATATCTCACAAAGATCTTACTTATCAAGTACTCATATTAGTTCTTCAAGAGAAACAAACTTTTTTTTCTATGCCGGTTGTTTTCTCTTTGAGATAGTTTGGAAAACATCTGATCACATGACTCTTCACACAAGGACCACTGACAGAAAGGACAGCAGTAACAACCACAAGTTTTGAGCACTAATTATGTACCAGGCGCAGAGTTATACTCATCTGAGTTTCAGTGAAGCAACACTAACTCATTTCATCCTCGTGGAAATTCTAGACATGGGCACTATTAGTATCCCTATCTTTATAGAAACTGAGGCACAGAGAGAGACATGGACCCATCACATGCTCTTTCTCATGAATGCGGCGCTCAAGATCAGAGAGACAGGGTAAGCTGGTGGTGGGCAGTGGACCATATGGAAATGAAGGCTGAAGGCACCCTTTTAAGGTGGCTACATGGTCTGTATATGAGAGAGAGAGAAGGAGGGAGGGAGGGAAGGAGGGAGAGTGGGCGAGGGAGAGAGAGAGAGAGAGATGTAGAGACAAAGAAATCAGCAGTGGCAGAGACTCAAGGGCCAGAGAGAGTGCTGGAGAGTCACAGCCTAATCCCTGATCCCTTGATGCCCAGTGGGGTGGGGGCCAGGTGCAAACCTAAATGCCCTGCCTGCCCCAGGGTTTGCTGCTCCAATAAATTCCTTTTTTGTTTTAACAGCACCGGGTGGAGTTCTATCCTTTGCAAGCAAACATTTCCCAAGAAGACACGAGTAGGCGGATGGTACGACCAAGGAAGCGAAAGTGGCGGGAAGAGCAGAGGGCAGAAGATGTCGCCCCGCGTCCCTGATGCTCAGCCCTGTTCCTCTGACCCCTGGAAAACTAAGCCTAAGAACCCAGGCTCATGAAGGGAGGCAAGAGGAGATGCGCACTGGGTCTAGAACATGCACTGTCGTTTTAAAAAGCCACGAAGCAGCATCCGACCAGCTCACGGACACCACACTTCCTGTTTGTGTGAACTGGTTCTGTTTTTTTCCAATTAGATTTCTACTCACTGATCCTCTCCAATTTTTTTTTCTTTCTTAATTGAATAGCAAATCAAAAGGAAGACGAAGGAGAGCTCGCAGTGTTCTCCCTCAAAGGCCAAGCATCTGTTGGCTTTGTTCAGTCTTGGCGCTGACCATGGCATTTCATACTGTTTGAAATTAGTGGCTGTGACAATTCATCTTCAGGGCAAATGGGTCCTGGGGAGACCAGGGGCAGACTCGCCCAGCCAATGGGGTGAGCGTGGCTGCTGCCCAGGCCCGGGACCCCGTGTCCGGATGGATGGGGGAAGTGCAGGGCAGGCGAACCTGGCGAGGGGCCTGCAGGACCAGAGTCTGGAAGGGGAGGCTGAGTCACAGCCCTCAGGGAGCAATGGGGACAGAACTGAAGACAAACATCTCAAAAACAGGGCAGTGACGGCTGCCCAAGGCCCCAGAAACTTAGCTCAAGCGCTTGTCCTAGTTTGACATCGTAAGTCCTGGCTCTGAATCATGAAGCCATGGATGAGCTCACCAGCCCTTCCTCGGTTCCGTCTTCCGTAGCCGAGAAAAGGGGAAAGTCATGTTATCCACTACGTAGAAGAGAATCAGATCGTGTGGGTAAAATGCCCGGCACACAGTAGGTCCTCAGGAAATGACAGCTGGTACGGTACTCTGAGCGCCATCCTGCCTGCTCGGGGGGTACGTTTCAGGAGGAAGTGTGTTTCCTGGGGCCCCGGATGCCTCCAGCATGTTTACGGAACCAGGAAAGTCCACTCACTCAATTTACGAAAAGTGACACGTTTATAAAAACCAGCCTCAGACTCAAAAGTGTAGAAGAGCCTGGAAGGCAGAGTAGGTCTGGAGAGAGGGATTGCTTTCGAGAAGCTATGGAGCAGGGGACCAATTCCTAAACCATTTGCACTTTTACGCCCGGAAATGGGTGCCCGGCAAAGAAAGCTGTGACCGGGAATGCCATGTAGGAAGTGGCTTGGGTGCCCCCTGGTTCCTGGAGCTTCTGGAGAGAGTGGAGCCCGTGGATCAGCCCTGGCCACCCACCTCCCTGAGCACCTCCTGGTGCCGGCCACTTCTCTGGGCAGCTCATCCTCTGTGCCCCCCGCCCCTGGGCCTGCTGGCCACTCAGTAACTCTTCATTCAGAAGAATACTTCAAAGAAACGAGGAGTCCCAGCTCCAAGGGGGTGTTTATAACTTGAAAAGTGCTGATATGCCAACCAGCCACTTGCCGTGAAGTAGGTATTAGCTAGAGCAGCATTTCTTGGAATTAAAAAAGAACTATGAATAGACCATTATGCTGCGTCTGTAGTCAGAAGCCTCCAATTAATGGCAGGAAGCCTATATTCCTGCCAGACTGCAGCCAGCAAAGAGAGAGAGAGAGAGAGAGAGAGAGAGAGAGAGAGAGAGAGTGTGTGTGTGTGTCAGAGAGAGACAGAAAGAGACAGAGAGAGAGAGAGAATGAATGAATAGTGGTGGGCAAGGAGACAGTGGATGCATGTATTTGTACAGCAAAAGTGATGGCTGGCATGTTGATTTCTAGAACAAATGCACTAGGCCACTTTGGATCTCAGGTTGTCATCCAGGGGGCCAAATGGAGGGTCTAGAAGACAGTGCATTGGGCGGGGGGTCTGGCACTGGGGTCCCCCCATTCTGGAACCACGGCAGCCAAGTCAGAGTCCTGGGGCCAGGCCTGCAGCCCACCCTGGTGGAGCCAGAGGACAAGAAGACGAGGAGGCCGGAGTCACAGCTGTGCCCATTTTGTGCCCTCGACCTCAGTGGATGCTGATTCTCCAAGGGATAAATGTGCTGGCGTTCCATGCACCTTGGAAAGTCAGAGAACCTTTCCTGACAGGAGCGTACCTCCCGCAGCTTGTTCTTTCAGCCTGCAGTAACTTCTGCCTTTTTTCTCAAGAGCCTCCCTTGTCTTGTTTAATTTACACACGGGTAGTAATGAGGGCTGTGTCTGCTCCACTATCGTCCACAAGATTGAAATTTTTCATTAAGGAGGTCCTGGGAGACCAGCCGTGCGTACCCTTTCAAGCGTCACATCTGCCTGCCTGTTGCAATCTTCAGACCGGCACTAAATGAAAGTCCTGGCTGGCAGGCGGGAAATGCCATCCAATTCTCCCTCTAAATAGCTGTGATTACTTACCTGTAGGGAGGAGGGGCGGGACTAAAAATAGCCAACACTCCTGAAAGGGACTAGGTGGGTGGGGAGTACTGTGAAAACATTCATTTTTCTAAATTAATTCTTTATCAGTAACACATGATGAGGCAGCCCAATGCGGAGAAACAGCCTAAGCAGGGCACTAAGCAGCTGAGTAAGGCTGGGCTGGCCAAGAAATCATTCTTGGCCTCGGTTTCCTAATCTTAGCAATGGGGATTAAAAAGAAACCCTCCCCTCACAGGGCGGTTGTGCAACTGAAATGAGATGATGTGTGTGAACGTGAATGGTAGAGAAGCAGGAGAGCAAACTAGGGGAGAGCAGTGTTCTAGAGTCTAACTTTCTGGGTTCAAATCCCAGCTCTGCCACTGATGAGCTGTGTGACCTTGGGTAAGTCACTAAACCTCTCTGTGCCATGGTTTCCTCATCTGTCAAGTGGGGATGACAACTACCCACCTACCTTAAGGGCCTGTCATGAGAACTCAGTGAGATAACGGGCATCCCATGCCTGGGAGAGTGCCTTTCCCATAGTAAGTGCTCATAAAGACTGGCTTAGAATAGCAGGAATGCTGCTAAGTGCCACTAATGCTGGCACACGGGAGGGGCTCCCTGAACATTTCCTGATTCTGATTCTGGGCTATTATCCTGTATTATGGCACCTACCACCAGCTCCAGAGAATCACCACAGCACAGTCTGGAGTCATGAATTTCAGGAGGAGCTACTGTGAAAGAGGTGCTGATTCTAAGACCTTGATCCTCTAAAAATGCTTTGGGGCAGTTAGAGAGTCTCTCCCTTAGCTTTCCCAGCCTCCTGAATAAGTGAAAGTCCCTGTGGTAAGCAGAAGAATAGTCCCCTAAATGTCCACATCCTAATCCCTGGAACTTGTGAATATGTTTTGTTACCTGGCAAAGGGGGAAGAAATTAAGGTAGCTGGTGGAATTAAAGTTGCTAATCATCTGGCTTTAAGGAGAGTGTCCTGGATTATCCAGGTGGGCCCAATATAATCACAAGGGTCCTTTAAATGGGGAAGAGGTAAGAGTGAATATCGAGACAATATCAGAGTTATGCAATGTGGGAAAGGCTTGTTGCTGGCTCTGAAGATGGCAGGGGGCCATGAGCCAAGGAATGCAGGGGGCCCTTAGAAGCTAAGATCCTCTCATTTTAGCCAAGTGAGAGCCACATCAGACTTCTGACATCCAGAATCGTAAGATGTAAATTTGTGTTGTTTTCTAAGTCACTAAATTTGTAAGTAATCTGCTATAGCAGCCATAGGAAATTAATACAGTCACAGATGTTTCCTTCTAGGCCTGTGAACCCCTAAAGGGCTCAGGAGCATCCAGAGACCACTCTTACCATCCCCCCCCATTACATTTGGAGCAGTATTGTTTACATGTATTCACTCACCCTTTTAGCAGATACCTTCTGAGAACCTGCCGTATGTCAGACCTGGCACTAGGTCCTGGGGACACAGCAGTGGAACAGGACAGAAAGGGCCCCTGCCCTCATGGAGCTCAAAGACAAGAGTGGACACTGATCTTTAACAGATATTTACAGAGGATGATCATAGAAACACTTTTATGGAGCCTAATATGTGCATGGCACTGTGCCAGCCCTTTCCATACATTAACTCGTTCAATCCTCACAAGCACTCATGAGGTAGGTACTGGGGCACTGGTTATCACCCCCATTTTACAGATGAGGGAATTGAGGCACAGAGCTGGGCGGTGGTGGACCAGATTTGGAATCCAAGCAGTTTTTTTTGTTTGTTTGTTTGTTTTGCGGTACGCGGGCCTCTCACTGCTGTGGCCTCTCCCGTTGCGGAGCACAGGCTCCGGACGCACAGGCTCAGTGGTCATGGCTCATGGGCCCAGCCGCTCCGTGGCATGTGAGATCTTCCCGGACCGGGGCACGAACCCGCGTCCCTTGCATTGGCAGGCAGATTCTTAACCACTGCACCACCAGGGAAGCCCCTCAAGCAGTTTTACACACTCTTCTAGTTTGCATTTAAAATGACAGGGGATGGGGATCGTCCCAGAGAAGATGTAGGTATGACCGTGGTCCCCAAGATGTCCGTCCTGCCTAGAGAATGACAAGCCCCCATTTAGAGCAGGTGCCTGTGATTTTGAGAAGGTGGGTGTGAAAGTAAATGCTAAATAGTGTCCCAGAGCCCTTGGCACCCCCTGTGCAAAATAAGCACCACCAGATCCACTGGAAAGGGGCTGGGGCCGCACCTTTCTCCAGGCTTGGCAGGGACTCCACGCCTGAGCCCGAGCAGGGCAAGCCAGCTGACAGGCAACAGGCCTTTACTGACTGTTCATTCTCAGCGCTCACAGGCTGTCCATTTAAACGCTGATCCAATATTACTGTCCACTGGGTAAGCTCATCGAGATTTCATAGGCTGACGCTCACTCAGCAAGAGACACGCACGACACATGAGCTCATTTATTCCAGCAACAGCCTGCAATCCCAGACCCATTCATCCCTGCGCAATATCCCCCAAGGGGTGGAGGCAGCAAGATGGTGAGGCTTCCTGCTGGGGGGAGGGGGAGGTGAGCCACAGGTGCCGCCGCAGAGTTGGGAGGGGGTTGCTGTGTATGGAGGCTGCCCTGGGAGCCTGGCGGGGCGGCAGCACCCCTCGATGTGCCCCTCCAACACGCCGCTCCTTAACCTCCTGGGGCCTGAGTTTCCACATCCATAAAGTAAGGAACAATAATAGTACCTGCCGGGGCGGGGCGGGGGGAGTGGCGGGGGAGGGATAAATTGGAAGGTTGGGCACTACTATATATAAAATACGTAACTAATGGGGACCTGCTATATAGCACAGGGAACTCTTCTCCATACTCTGTAATGACCTATGTGGGAAAAGAATCTAAAAGAGTGGATATATGTATATGTAGAGCTGATTCACTTTGCTGCACAGCAGAAAATAACAGAACATTGTAAATCAACTCTACCCCAATAAAAGTTAAAAAATAAATAAATAAAAATAAACCCATGTTTTGTGGATGCAAAAAAAAAAAAGTACCTGCCTGATGGGATCAGGGAGGCTTAAGTGAGACAATATGAAGTGTTTTGCTGGGCAGCTGGCACCTAATGACCACAGACTCAGCGTGAGCTGTGTTTATGTCAGGAGGAATCCTATTTCAATCCCCACGACGGCTCTGAGAGAAGCGACCGGTACTGTCTCTATTTCACAGATGAGGACTCTAAGGCTCCCAGACGGCCCAGAACTTGCCCACGGACTGGCAAGCCAAGGGCCTGGGCAGGATTCACACCCAGGACTTAAGACGGGGCTCTTCTCACAACTCTGCCTCTAGCTCAGATACTCCGAGTTTATACATGGTCTGGATTTGAACGCTAGGTCTCCAGTGCTAGCCCATGGTCTTTGAAACCAAGGACTCTACAAGGGAGGTACTGCTATCATGCCCATTTTACAGATAGAGAAACCGAGGCACAGAGAGTTTGAGTGATGTGCCCAAAGTCACAGAGCTGGGTGGTAGTGGATTCAGATGTGGAACGCAGGCAGCCTCCCTATCACTCTACTAGGCTGTATCTAAACTATATGCTGTGCCATCATACAGACTATGTACTATGCAGCACTCCTCACCACCATCAAAGCTCACTTTTGGATGCCGCTCCAGGTCAAATATCAAACAGTACCATGTCCGGCTGAGCTCAGGATCGTTGTCACCACCATCTGCATTATTATCACCATCATCATCAAAGCAAACCTGATTCCTGACATTTATCAAGCACCTTTTATATCTTCACGCCCTTTACCATTCATCCCTCGGCCCGTCTGACTTCAGCCCAGCCCAGACAGGGGGCAAAGGCAGGGAAGAGAGCCACAGCTGCAGAGGGTGAAACTGCCCGAGGCCCAGAGTTATCTGGGAGCAGCTGAGGCTGTGCACTCAGTTCTGCCACCTCCCAGGCTGGGCCTTTCCCCCGGGGCCCCAAACTGCTCATCCTCTAGCATTCGTGGGCGAGGCAAGAGGAAGCCCCCCCAAAAAGGAGGCTGCCTCGCAATGGGGACTTGGGTCAGTTTGCTCACAGGGATGGGGCTCGCCTGAGGGGTCCCTCTTTGTGCTCCTTCTTCGTGTGCTTGGTTTGACCTTTCAGAATGTATATAAACATCAGTGCGTGTGCATAGCCCCACGATACTGGACTGGGGTCGTCCAAATCGCAACGTTCCAAGACGTCCTTTGGGGGAGGCAGGGGGCCAAGGTGCTGTCCACTAGGCATCTTGTTGGCACATAACAGGTCGAGGAGACTTGGAAGCAGCTCTTTCTGCCCAGCTTCCCCAAACAGCACAGCGTCCTCACCCCAAGGACAACTCGCTGCCAGAAGGACCACAAAGGGCCCACTCACGGCGGGCTGGCAAAAATGCGCCCAACATGTCTACCATCCAGCCTCGCCTGCAGTTCCAGCTGGGTTCTCCGGGCAGCCTCTGCTGAAGCAGAGGTGTGGGCGTGGAGGAATCCTGTTGGCCATCCCTGCGACGAGAGACCCCGCACTGCAGCATCAAGGGGAGGTGGGGAAGAGTGGTCTTGAACAGGAAACAAACGTCCCCAGTGAGACTAGTCCTCAGGGAATCAGCCACATGGGACAAACTGAGACGTGGTCCAGAGGATGTCCTTCATCTGCAGGGCTCCCCAGGGAGGAGGTCACAGAACCGGGGGTCCACTTCGTCACATGCCCTTTACCCGCTGTTAGACACCCTTGTAGAGTAAACCACACAGAGGGCGGGTGCAGTTCTCTTATCCTCACACACAATTGAGTGGAAAAGTCCCTTTGCATCTGGCTATGTGCACCTGGAGGTGGTGGCTCCCACCTGGGTTTTGTAGGTACACCTGTGGTGCTCAGAGTGGGCAAAAGCAGGTGAACAGCCACGTTCACACGATGCTGTCTTAGCCCGGCTGATTTCCACCTGGGAGGGCTCCATCTCACAGGCAGGCATGCACCCACTGTCGTCTTGGCTAAAGAGTATTAGAAAGCCAGGCCGTGTCAAATGCCCAAGCAGAATAAATGCGGCTTAGCCACGTCCTCCGATACCTGCTGGAATTCCGAGGGGGCCTGGGTTGGAAGTAACCACAGCCTGGCCTGTGTTTGAAGAGGCTGAGCGCCCAGAACAGCGCGGCCAGGCTGGTTGACAAGGCACAGTTTGAGCTCTGTGGCTCCCAGGAGAACCTAAGAATGCCTTCTCTCTGGGTCCTCACAGCTCAGCCACAGGAATGAGGGGCTGGGGTCCTTTAGCGAGTGCACTTTCTTATTTATCTTGGGGTCCTATAGCAGGAGGTAGGAAGGGAATCAGGGCGTGCTTGCACAAAACAATAGAGGACCGCCCCCTGAAATAACAACCCCCTGCCCCCAGGGCTGATGAGAAGTACCCAGCCACGCTGCTCAGAGCTCAGATTGGCATCACCCTATAAAATGAGAGAAACGGCCCCCATCCATTCAGCCCAGGAGAAAAGGCCATTTGTGCCCGTGAGGAGAGAGGAGAGGTTTAAAGAATGATGACGTCAGCTTAAAGAATGTACATGCAGCGTCAGAGGGACTGTGGAGGGCACCAGGCTCTGGTTAACCAGGATTCCTCCGGGCCACGAGTTATGAGGGTTAACAGCGGATCACTGTGGACTTGCCCAGCTATCTTCACACCAAAAACTTTTCTCCAGGCCTCCGGAACTCAGTGGCTCTGGGAGAAGGTGGCTGTTTGGGCTTTGGAACCAGACAGACGTGGATTTTTATCTCAGCTCCACTACCTTCTAGCTGTGTGACCTTGGACATGTTACCTAACCTCTCTGGGTCCTAATTTCCTCATCTGTGAAGAGGAAGTAGAGATAAGAGGTGAGTTTGGTGTGAGGAGCTTTATATCAGGCACACAGTAAATACACAATCAAAAGGTATCATCTGGGGCTTCCCTGGTGGCGCAGTGGTTGAGAGTCCGCCTGCCGATGCAGGGGACGTGGGTTCGTGCCCCGGTCTGGGAAGATCCCACATGCCGCGGGGCGGCTGGGCCCGTGAGCCATGGCCCCTGAGCCTGCGCATCCGGAGCCTGTGCTCCGCAACGGGAGAGGCCACAACAGTGAGAGGCCTGTGTACCGCAAAAAAAAAAAAAAACAAACAAACAAAAAAACAAGGTTGCTTGTTTTTTTTTTTTTTAAAAAAGGTATCATCTGTTCCTTTTGCTTCTTACCTCATCAGGGAAGGTGAGTAAAAGAGGGGCTCTGAAAGCAGCCTCCAAATCCTAGTTTTACCTCTCAGCTGGCTGTGGACACTGGGGGAAGCTGGGGTCCTCTGTGCCTCAGTTTCCTCAGGTGTAAAATGAGAGTAATAACAGTACTGACCTCAAAGAAACCAGATGAGACCATCTGTATAAAATGCTCACACAGTGCCTTATACAGAGTGAGCGCTTGATAAACAGAAGCTCTCGGTGTGACTTTTCCATCCTAACAACTCATTCCTGACCCCACCCAGCCCAACCTTCATTTACCCTCACACCCAATCAACACACTTCCAATGAGACTCAGCTTTCCCTGAGATATTCCTTTCCTACCTATGTCTGGTGCCCACCATCCCGTCCCTCCCATAAAGTTAACTTCTTGGGGTCAGAGAAAGCACCAGATAGACACGCTGAAGTTTCAAGGAAGATTTTTCCATCTATGGTGGCTTCTCATTTTTCCTTTTTGGAGAGAGACGGGGCAAACAGGTCAGATCCTGAGCCTAAGATGAACTCAGAACCAAGCGACGCAAGGTTTTCATTAAGGTTCTGTGTTTTAGTTGTTTCCTTTTAAAGTTGTTTCCAAAAGCATCCCTCATCTGCAAAGAGTCTGGATGCCAACTTGACTTTGCCCTCTGAGGTCCCTTTTAAATTCACCCTTGAAGGCACTGCTTAAAAAATGACACGTGGCTGAGAAGAGAATAAACTTCTCCTTTCCTACTTCTGCCACCACCCTCCACCCCCAAAGTTGGATTCAGTTATAAACTGGCTGATGTTGTCCTTGGGTCCTTCCCAAGATTGTAAAATCAACACTAAGGGCATTAAAAAAAAAAAAAAAAGAGCCTGGCTGTTTATACACAGAGGAAGAAAAGGGGGGATAATTTCTAATGCTGTTTTCTACTGTCTTCTTGTGACATCCTCACCAGAAGCTTCAGGATAAATGTGCCAGCAAACAGATCAAAACTCCAGTGTAATTCCGCAACATCAACTTTCTATTTTTCTTAAAAGCGTTTGCTATTTATTTGGATATATAACCTATTCAAATGGTGTCTCGGTGGGGCAAGAAAATACTGGGACGTCCTACAAAAGAAAGCTCATCCATAAACAAGTGAAACACATCAAATCCATTTGGAAACTTCAGGCACCGTTTGACAAGGAACATCTTTAAAAAGCATTTATGGGGCATCTCAGGAAATGTATGCAGTGGACAAGCTCATCTTGGCATGAATACGGTTTTACTGAACACGACACGGCCGCTCCAGGGAAGATGTGAGAATATGATCTCCCTCTCCTGCAAATATTTTTTAATTGCCTCAGGATATTGAAATGGAAATTTCCAATGAAGCACGAAGCTACCTTATACATAAGGTGGCTCAGTACAAAGCAGGTACTGGACTATAGGCAGACTTTGCAAAGGAGGCACCAAGTTCTGAGTGGCCCAACTCTTAACCCGACCCACAATCCCACCCAGGCTTGCCCACGTCAACACAAAAGAGTAGAGTTTTAGGAGATGGGAAAGAGATTTTAGAGTGGTTTACCGGAGAGATCTGTTGAAGAGCCAAAATCCCACCTGCAAACACACCCAAGTGAGAGGGCTGGGAGGTGTCCCCCCTCATCTTAAATTGAGGGAGGGCGGCTTTGACATCACCAAAGAGTTTAATATATGTGCCTCCCCACCATTTATGGGGCCACATCTACCCAATGTCTGGGGCTCAAATCTGCCACTTCTTAGCAGCTTTGACAACAAATAACGCTTGCTGAACTGGAGAGCAGGCCGCCCTCTCAGACTTCATCAGGGAAGAGATGGATGTGGCTTCCCAAGGACCAGATGGGGGTCCCACTCAAGGAGGGCCCTCAAGGCTCATCCCTTGCATGGTCCCCGTGCCATGCATGGGCCACCTGCATGGTAATTATTCCCAATCCTGAGGCACGAGGTGGCAGCGACAAACTGGAACGGAGCCTCGTTATGGAAAAAGGAGGTGAGATTTCCGTAGGGACAGAGAAGTCTCCAAACAACCCACGAAAGAGAGACCCTGCTGGGAGCATCTGCTGGGCCTAGAGAGAGACCAGGGCAATCAAGACTGCGTAATTCGTGCAAGAATCTTCTTGCATCTTTCCCACTCCTCCCGCCCCCCTCACTTAAAAGCTCAAGGCAGAGAGAGAGCAGAACCTGACCCAGCTGTTCCCCAGCTGCAGGAGCAGGCCAGCCGAGTGGGAGGGAGAGGGTTCGACTTTAAATGAAACATCGAAAGCTCGTTTTTTTGAAATAAAATTCGCAGGCCATACAACTCACCCATTTCAAGTGTCCTGTTCAATGGGTTTCAATATTCACAGAGTTGGACATCCATCACCACGATTCATTTTAGGACATTTTCATTACCTCAAAAAGAAACCCCGTACCTATCAGCGCTCTCCTTAGCTATCACCCCCCAGCCCCTGGCCCCCCCAGCCCTAAGCAATCATTAAACTACTTTTTGCCTCTATGGATTTGCCGATGCTGGACATTTCACAAAAATGGAATCATACAGTATGTGTTTCTCTGTGACTGGCTTCTAAATGAAAGAACCATACCTGCTGACCAGACATCCCAGCCCTGCAACTTCCTGGGTTCTTCGACAGCCCCTTCCACTGAGGAAGGAGGTAAGGATTAAATGAGATGTGCCCAGTTAACCACTTTGTTTGAACCAGTTCACTCAGCCTCCCCAGCTCTGCCCTGAACTGGCAGAGAAACAAATCTCCCAGCATGCCTGGCAGTGGCAGTGTCATGATTCAGATAACATCTGAAAACCTCTATGAGGGCGGTGTCTGTCTCCTTCACTCTCCTGTCCCCAAAGGCACCTGGTGTGAGCCGGGCATATATCAGAGACTCAATAAACATTCATTTGTTGGCTGATGACAGAGGGAAGCAGAGAGGATGCCGTGGAGCCCATGGGGGCGCGTGGCGGGTCTGTGGGCAGTGCAGTTCACGAGCTCCCCACATATGGACTTGGGGCTTGGGACGGCCAGGAGGCAGTGCCAGGTGGCAGACAAACTCTGCTGTTTTCTGCTTACATTTTATGCATTTCTTCATTTTTCAGTTTCTTTGTCACTGACACCTGCTGCTCTGTATTGTTCTGGAGGCAAAATGTAAGGCAGAAGATATCTGGGATGCGTTATACCTCCCCACCCTGGCTGCTCTGTGGGGACGTGCCTTGTCCTTGGACCAGGACCGCCATCCCACTCCATCCTGGTGACCTTTCTCTTTCCCTACGTTCACGACTCTTGTCATTTCCTCCCCTATGGCCAGAGGCCATGAAACTATGAAGGTAAAAATGACACAATCTTTTCAACTGATGTGCCCCAGGGAGACCCCGGGGGGCCCCAATGCAGGTAACATGGGATCCTTATACCAGAGCGTCCCGGAGATGGGGAAGCTGCTCTTTATAACACAGGAGTGAGAGTGGATCCATCCCCAAAGTTACAGACGTTATTTCAAAGGAGGATCTTTAAATGGCAGAGAGAGTGGTTTTCCAGGGAGAGCCCAGCCTGGCTTCTGTGTGGTCCCAGAGGACAGCACGCGGTGGTGTGGGTTGGATGGGGGTATGGGGGAAGATGCAGCCTTGGGGGATAAAGTGCGTGACAAGCTTCGCCAGCCACTGTGCCCGCATCCTCCTGTGGCTCTTAGGTCCTCCTCTCAAGGATTCTGCCGGAGAGGCGATATCCCCTTGTTACAAAAGAAACATAGGCCAGGGAGCTGGTCCAACATCACACAGAGAGAGGGGCACAGTGGGTCCTGACGCTCCTGCTGGGGCAGCTGGCGAGTACGCCATGCCCGCTCTCAGCTCGTTCCACTGCCTCCTGACCCCTGTGAGGTAGGTGTGACCTACCCCAGTTCCCAGGGATCAGGCTCTGTGAGATGGAGGATTCTGACCCAGGTCACTCAGCCAGTCAGTGGGAGTTCAAATGCAGGTCTGCCCCTGCAAAGCCTGTGGACTCGCCCAGCCTGACTACCCGTGGACGCTGGTCAGGGGCAGGCTGGGCTCTGCGGGTGCCCCTGCCTGAGTGCCTGTCTGAAAATGGCCCGGGAGTCTCCACAGTGGAGGGGGGCACCGTGCACAAAATGGAGAAAGTAAGGATGTTCCTGAGTGGATATAAGTGTATGTGTGTGCACGCATGTGCATATTTATAACGGTGTCTGTTTATGTTGTTTCTGTGTCCGTGGATACATCAATGGGTCTGTATCTGTGTGTCACTGTGTACATGTGTGTCTGTATCTATAGGTATATATTTGTGAGTATTCCTGTGTGTTCATGTCTGTGTGTACGAGTGTGTGTTTGTGTGTGTATACAGTGTGTATGTGTCTGGGTGCATGTGTGTATGTGTCAGTGTGTGCTTGTATGTGGCTGGGTGTGTATCTGCGTGACTGTGTATATGGGTGTGCGAGTGTGTAAATAACCCCATGCATGTCAGGAGAGACTTAGGAGATTGGGTCCCCTCTACAGCAGAAAATTATTCATTTTTTTCAGTTAATAGGAAACAAAGGAATCTTTTCTTAAAGTTTGACTTTGGGGCCCCAGAATGTAAACTTTATGTAACTACGTTTACAGTCTCTGAGGGAAGAATGTGCCTTTTGAAGATCGAGCCTGAGAAAACTTAGAATTCACTGTTGAGTTCCAAACTTTTCTGACTACTCCACAGTGAGAAATAAAGTATGTCATTGCATATATATGGGATATAGGTACATGCATGTATACATTTTTCTTAAAACAATACTGACCCTTACCATGTGTAATGCACTCTGATATTTTAAATTCTTTTCTATTTCATTTTTTTAAACACCAGCTAAACTGATGTCGCAACCCACTAATGGGACATAACCTGCAGTTTGAAAAACACTGGTCTACAGTGATTCCTCCCTCCCCCAGCTCTATATAAAGCAATTTCATCCATCCATTTACCAAACAAACATAGAGCGGTTACTATGTGCCAACTACTTGTCTAGGTTCTCGGGAAACAAGTTTCCTGCCCTCCTGGCACTTTCATTCTAAAGGAGAAAAGAAACCACAAACTCCAAAACACTTAAGATAATGTCAGGTGGCAACAAAATCTCTGAAGGTAATTCAAGTGGCTGCTCAGAGAGGACTTCCCGGAGGAGGTGACCTGAGTGATGAAAAGGAGCTGGCCATGGCAAGAGGCAGGGGAGAAGGGCTATCCTGTATTTTGTCTCCAGTCTCCACTGTCAAAGGTTAGAAACTGACCTTGATTCAGACACCAGTCACGATTCTATCCATCACTCTCCAGCCCTGCTTTCCCCTCGCCTTTTAGCTGCATGTTGCCCCAAGTGCTCCATATTAGACTTTGGCAGCCCTACACTGGCGCATAGTCATTCTTTCCCTGGAACATTTCAAAATAACATTTGGATTCCATATATATGTGTTAGCATACGGTATTTGTTTTTCTCTTTCTGACTTACACACAGACATAGAGAATGGACTTGAGGACACGGGGAGGGGGAGGCGTAAGCTGGGACGAAGTGAGAGAGCGGCATGGACATACATACACTACCAAATGTAAAATAGATAGCTAGTGGGAAGTAGCCGCATAGCACAGGGAGATCAGCTCGGTGCTTTGTGACCACCTAGAGGGGTGGGATGGGGGGGTGGGAGGGAGACGCAAGAGGGAGGAGATATGGGGATATATGTATACATATAGCTGATTCACTTTGTTATACAGTAGACACTAACACACCACTGTAAAGCAATTATACTCCAATAAAGATGTTAAAATAAAATAACGTTTGGTCTGATTAATTCTGTTATTAAGACAAACTCCCTGAAGACACAGTCAATCTTGCGGAAGGTGGTTCGATTGCTCAGTGAGGCTCAGCAATGAAGGGGCAGGCGGCCAGGCAGTGGGGCTCAGAGAACACGTGCAGGAAAGCTCACGTCAAAAGCAGCAAAGATGGGGCTTCCCTGGTGGCGCAGTGGTTGGGAGTCCGTCTGCCGATGCAGGGGACACGGGTTCGTGCCCCGGTCCGGGAGGATCCCACATGCCGTGGAGCGGCTGGGCCCGTGAGCCATGGCCGCTGAGCCTGCGCGTCCGGAGCCTGTGCTCCGCAACGGGAGAGGCCACAACAGTGAGAGGCCCGCTTACCGCAAAAAAAAAAAAAAAAAAGCAGCAAAGATGGTGGGCAAGCCTCCCCCTCGAGGCTGGCATTACTTCTCCAGGGCTGTCTGCGTGGCCAGCTCCCTCTCTGCCTTAGATTCTTGCTTAAATGCCATCTGTTCAGCAAGCCTTCCCTGCACACACTACTTAAACTGCAGCCCTCCCTCCTGACTTACCTATTTGACTTGTTTATCTGGTTATCTGGCTCCTCATCTAGAATGTTAATTCTACAAGGGCCACTTTTATTCCCTAGCTAGTATACAACTGGTGCTCAAAATAAATAGCTGTTGCATGGGTCAATGAATAACACTCCCATTTACTGAGCACCTGCTATGCTCTGGGCTCTGTACCAACATGGTCTCTAGTGCTCTGAGAAATTGTGCAAGGTGTGTATTATCATTCCCATTTTAGAGATGATAAGATGAAGGCTCAGAGAGACATAATAAATGCAGTGAGTAAGTGACGGATTTGGAGCGGAAACCTGGGTCTCCCTGACTTCAAACCCACCATGATGCTTTCACTCACAAAATAAGAATGTTGCATACGAAGCGAAGTAAGTCAGAAAGAGAAAGACAAATACCATATGATATCACTTATATGTGGAATCTAAACTACAACACAAATGAACATATCTACAAGACAAAAACAGACTCACAGACATAGAGGACAGACTTGTGGTTGCCAAGGGGGAGGTGAGGGGGGAAGGGAAGGACTGCAAGTTTGGGACTAGCAGAGGCAAACTATTATCTATAGGATGGAGAGATACCAAGGTCCTACTGTATAGCACAGGGAACTATATTCAATATCTGTGATAAACCATAATGGAAAAGAATATGAACAAGAATACATATATGTATAACTGAGTCACTTTGCTCCACAGCAGAAGTGAACACAACATTGTAGACCAACAATACTTCAATAAAATTAAAAAAAAATAAGAATGTTGCATAAACCAGATGACCCAAACCAAGATCCTTCCAAAAGCAAGCTCCGTGGGCACAGAGCGCTGTTCTTTGTTTTGCCTAAAAAGGGCGTGCTGTGCATCAGCAGCAGAGATGCTTCTCTGACAAACAGCTGGGTCAACCCCTCCGAGTGGGAGGGCAGTTTCATGGTGTAGTTTTATTTATAAGCAGTTTCCATGCGTTTTGTTTTCCAACACACTGGGGCACATGGAACATAAACGGGCAGAAATTCTCACGCACTGAATACCCGCTACCGGGTGCCCTGCGGTTGAAGCTGGGCGTGCAGCTCTGCGTGCCTCTCGGGGTGGTCCTAGGGGACAAGGGGGCCCTGGGAGGGGACACAACAACCTTCCATTTCCCTCTGTACCTCAGGAACAAACAGCCAGGTCGAATTAACCAGGGGAGACCTCTGAAGGCTGGCGTTCTGGGACACCAACAGAATGGTTTTGCTTCGGGACAGCAGCTGCTTCAAATTAGAAGCTACTCTAAACAGAGCAGATTCACAAGGTTTTTCTGCCCTGGAGAGAGACCAAGAGAGACTCGGGCCACAGCCTTCATCTTCAGACTCTTTGGCGCAAAAGCTTCCAGTGGAGGGGTCAAGAAAGGGAAGGCCAGAAGCGGTGACAGCCGAGGCAGACGGTCCCAACGCACCCACCCTTCCCTGACCAGCAGCAATTCCCAGAACGCTTGGGCTGAACCTGAGCGCCCAAGGGGAGGGCAGTCAAGCCCGGCACAAAGGGATCATCTCTGCAGGGGAAGCTGCCTCCATCTGGTCACCTGCTCACTCTCCCCACGGTCTCGGCCACCCCATAAGCTTGGTCAGGGGTTCAATTCCTGCCAGGAGACCTTAGCCCTGGCTTTCCTGATGTCTGAGCTTGGAGCCAGGAAGTAAGGGTTAGGCCCTGGGGAAGGGACCCAAGCAGGGGTAGTTCCCCAGGCTGGTGGAGCAGTGACGGCAGGCAGGAGATTTTGCCTCAGAGGACGCAGAAATGATGGGCTCCCAACTGCTTCTCAAACTGTTCAGTTCTCATGGCCTGTACCAGGCGGGGTGTGCACTGCCTGACCTCTACATTTTTAGTTCAACAAACCTTTGAGTTCCCACTTGGTGCCAGGCACTGGGCCAGGCCCTGGACAGGTAGCCAGCCCATTGACCAACCTGAGAGTCTGCTATGAATTAGGCTCCGAGGATCCACGATAAGCCTGCAGCAGTAACTAAAAGCTAATGAGCCAGGCACTGTCCTAAATGCTTTTCACATGTTAACTCATTAATCCTCAAAGCATCACAAGTGATTCCTCAGAAGCTAACCACAGTGTATCTGGAGAAGCAAGACAAAGTCCAGTTGGGCGTGTGCCTGGCGTGTCCGAGGAAGCACAGGGAGCCTGGAATGAATGGGGTGGTGAGCGCCAGGCCTCCCAGGCCTCGGGGAGGACGTGGCCCTTCACAGTGAGGTGGAGGTGTGAGTGCAGGAGTGACGTGATCTGACTTATGTTCTGGAACAGCTCTGGCTAAAGCATTAGAATGTTCTTTGGTGGGGAAAAGGTTGGAAGCAAGGATAGTCCAGGCGAGACTGTAGGAAAGAGACAGCAAGAGGTGGTGGGGAGAAGCCACTGCCTTCCTGGTCTGTTTTGAAGGCAGAGCTGAGGGCAACTGTGTCTTGGCTGAACATGTGGCATGAGAAAAGAGGGTGTCCACATGGGCTCTGAGGATTCTGTCCTGAGCAGCTGGAAGGAGGGGGCTACCAGGCGCCAAGGTGGGAGATGTGAGCTGAGCGGCTTTCGGCAGCTCCTGGCATGTTAAATGTGCATCGTCCAGTGAAGACATCCAAGAAGCAGATGGGGAGACAAGACTGGAGCCCAGGGGGCCCATGTGTCAGCCAAATAATGCTCTGAACAGGAACTACCGATGCTTCATTCAACAAATACCCTATTGTGCACCTACTACGGGCTGGCACTGTTGCAGTGAATGCAGCAGGGAACAAAAAGACGGCCCCAGCCCTGCCAGTGTCCAAGAACCAGCAGGCGTGGGAGGGCATGTTGACAAGGGAAGATGCTGAGACAGCCTGAGCGGCCAGGAGATCAGCCCTGACCACACGCCTGCTGAGCGCCCCCAGGCGCCCCGGGGCCCAGGCCCCTCCCTGGGGGCAGCGCCCAGCCGCTGCTAGTGCACGAGGAGGAGGTGGACGCCAGGCTCGCGTTCCATCTGATCGGTGTCCAAGCTGCTGGAATCCATTATCGACTCTCACTGACCCGCTGTCTGCCCTTGGAAAGATACCGAAACTGCACTGTCTGAGCCAACACCAGCGAGGGCGAATAGCAGGGGACCAGTTAATGTTTCCAACATGTTTTAAGACACTGCTGGGGGCAGGGGCGATTCAGAGAAGGAGCTGAGGGACAGGGGAGAGAGACGACCTGCCGCAGTGGGCTGGTGGTCGTTCGACCTCCTGGCACAAAGGGCTGTCTGAGCCCTACCTGAAGCTTCCTGATGGACCCTGGGGAATCACCTGGGCTCAGTTCTCCAACACCCGTCCCATAGGTCTGCAGCTTCGTGTCTGTGTTCAGCGCTCAGGTTCAGGGCTGCCTGGGTTTCTGACCTCGCTAGCTGTGTGACTTTGGGCAAAGGACTCAACCTCTGTGTGCCTCAGTTTCCACATCTATAAATCAGGACTGCTGTGAACTCTCACAGAACTGCTGAGAGGATTCAGTGAAATAGTACAGAGCATGATCTAGAACAATGTCTGTCGCAGAGTAAAGCACTCCCCAACTGTTAGCAATTATTATCTACCGAGCGCCTAGAAGGTGCTGGCATTAGGGTGTCTTTGAAGTGGGCCACAGACAACTTGTAAATGGCAGGCAAAGAAGACGCTATCGTGACTTACCCAAGGTGGAGAAACTCTCTCCAACGATCTCTGAAAATGGAAGAGAGAAGAAATTCTCAGCCTGCTTGTCAAACGAATAAAAGGTGGACGTTTTAGAATCCACGGTGAGCTTGGCACCCACGTGACCATGAGCTTGGTGCAGCACGTGAACCTGTGAGTCCTGCCCGCCCCAGCCCAGCCTGGCTACTCACTCAGGAGTGAGTGTCTGCTGAGTCCACCCTGACCCAACCCCAGGAGACGTCGGCCTGGAGAAACACTGGAGCCCAGGGCTGGGGGATGGAACCATAGGACAGTCTGTGGCCAGGGTCACATGGCTGTGCCCCTGCCGTGTTCCAGCACCGCAGTGGGCGTCAGGCTCCACCTTCACTGCCCACTCTCACCAGAACTGAACATGCAGACCGGGCTTGGGGCGGCCCAGGTCCCGGCTTCCTGTCTAATTTCCTGCTGCATCCCTGACTTTCCATCCTGAAGTCTCACCTGGAGGGACCTCGCCGGTCTCTCAAAAGGCTGACCATTCCTGAATGCTGCACCTTGAGCCTCTGCTAGATTCCTGCATGATAGGGAGCTCCATTCACCCAGGTAGCTCAGCCCACCATCCCAGCTCTAATCATCACCAGACCCCTCTTATACTACAAGGACAGCCCACCCACGGTGTGCCTGAGGGGCACGCTTCACACAAAGTGGCAGTCTTCTGGTTTCAACCTCAGTGATTTGTTTTTGCCTGGTTTTCAAGAATGCTGGGGAGGAAAACGGCTTATTATAGGAAAAGAAGATTTTCAGACACATCAGAAGAAATGATCCCATCACTTGAATGGAGAGGATTGGAGGTGGTAGAAGAAGCAGGGGACTTGTGGGCAGAAGGACTTGAGTTTGGATTCACTTGGTCAACCCTGGACTCAGCCTTTGAGACTCCGCTTCTCCCTGTGTCAAATGGAGTAGTTATAAAGATGAAATGAGACCACACGTGTAACGAACGTGTAATGGGACTAGACCGTGGAAGGCAGTTAGCATTATTATTAGGATTGCTGTTATTCTTGTTACATTCTGCCTGGCCAGCCCCTCGGACTCTTCCTTTTTGGATCTTATGACTGCTTACACCCTTAATCTTTTTGCTATGCCATTTTCCCTAAAAGCTGCTATAATGGGGGGAAAACTTTCTCTCTCTGGAATATGGGGCGATATCCCAATAATGGCTGGCCCAGCGTGGGTATGGAATAAAGGTTTTGAAAATGAAATCAATAGCATAATCATATATATATATGAATTATGATATATAATTAATTATATATAATAATATACTACCAGGTGCCAGGTACCGTGCTAATTGCTTTGCATACATTATTTTCATGTAACCCTCTCCATCTTACAGGAGTTAATTATTAGCATTTTCCCCATTTTACAGATGAGGAAAATTAGGTACTGGGTTAACTTGCCCAAAGTTACATAACCAGTAAGATGCGGGGGGAGGGGTGTGAACCTAGATGATCTGGCTTCGTTAATTGCCCTTTTGACCACCACATGGCCTCATGAATATATAATTTTCAGTGCAAATGTAGGAGCGGGAAAACAACCTCACTGATGTTTAATCTGATATTGCTAGCGTTGAGTCATTAATTACGTGTGATGGGATAAAAATGAATAATAAATTCTAGAAGTTATGTGGGGACAGCTGTAAGAAAGACGGGCAATTGCAGCAAGACTATTCCTGGTTCTAAGTGAGACCAAGAGGCAATCTGGGAAGGGCTGCAACAGAAGATGAAACTATAGAGGGTTCCCAGTGGGCTTCTGACCCCACCGCTCAGTAAGCTGGGGACACCATTACTTCCTGCCCCCAGTGAGCAATGTTTTGCAGTCCCTGGAAGTAGAGAACTAAAATCCTTTTTCCAACTCACTGAAGAGATCTAACTGGAAGCAGATAACAGGGCTCCGGTTACTCTGCTTATTTTACACATGAGAAAACTTGAGGCCCAGGGAAGTGAAACAGCTTGTCTGAGGTCCCACAGTAGATAAGAGGAAGCCATGTGTTAGTGATCAACCTCATTCATTCATTCATCCAGCAGACACTTAATGAACACCGACTGTCTGAAATTTACCGGGAGGCAAGCACCCTGTTCTCCGTGACTCAACAATGCAGACCAGCGCCGTCCCACAGAGATGTAATGCGAGCCACACTAGTACTTTACAGTATTCTGGAAGCCACATCAAGAGTAAAAAGGAACAGGTGAAATCAACCATTTACTTAACTCAGTAGATCCAAAATATAATTGTTGTAATATGTCATTAATATGTGACAAATATTAACGAGGGATTTTCCTTTTTGCGGGTACCAAGTCTTTGAAATTCAGTGTGTATTTTGCACATCTCACTTTGGACTGACCACAGTGAGCTTCTAAAATACAGCCCGGTCATTTAGGGTGCCTAATAGGGACTGACCAGATAGCAAGTGAGGACTCTTCTCTAATTCATATGGACTAGGACAAGCTTGATCTGAAATAAAGACGACATTTGATAACATTCAGTAGAATTACTTTGAAAAATAGAGTAAACGCAAAAGAGTGCTTGCTTGAGATAAGATTTCCTGATTAAAAAGTCATTGGCACACACTACGTTAAACTCTTTAAAAACTAATTCGTTTTCTTAAGATTAAACAAACCTTCAATCATGTCTCCGGCACTAATTTGCTCATCAGAAAACTTCCTCAACAAACAAGGGACAGTTGGGTGGCGGTGGTACCTGTGCTGAACAGGTAAGTGCAGCAATGAAGGAGTTGGGAGACATTCATTAAAAGCTTTAATTAAGCACCTTCTATATGCCAGACACGGCCCTCAGCCCTGAGGCTACAGAGGTGAATGAGGACGGGTCATGCTCTGGAAGAGTTTGCACAGTAGCTGGCAAGATGGGTAATGATGTGCAAAGCTCTATGGGAACATAGGAGGGAAAAGACCAGTTCTGCCTCAGAGCACTGGGAAAGCTCCTCAGACAGGAATTGAGCTGAGCCTCAAGCGACCACAAAGTGTTTAACAGGTGGAGACCTGGAACCTTGGCAGAGGGAGCGAGAACACTGTCAGAACTGTGGGCAAGGAGATTGGATGCCTGGGGTGGGGTGGAGAAGGTGGAAAGGATGCTGGGGAAAGGGGCTGGAGCTGGGATGGAGAAATGCCTTGAAGGCCAGGCTAAGGCATTTGGATTCGGTCCAGCAGGTAGGTAACAGGAGCCATAACTGTAGTTACAGGGTTGCACACAGCAGGGCTTCAGTCAATGATGGATGAATAAATGGGTTGATAAATGATTGTAGGAAATGAATGGAAGTCTTAAAAGGGGGTGGGGTGGGTATTGAAGCCGGGAAGCCAGTGAGGTCGAGGGGCAGCTGTCCAGCTGAGAGGCAGGTAATGAGACTTGGACCAAGTGCTGACAGCAGATGGGAGATGAAGCACAGATGTTTTCAAATGACCCAGAGGAAGAAAATCCAGAGTTGGTGAAATTGCTGTAGGGAGTCACCCTTCACTTGGCTAAAGCCAATACGCGATGCTGTTGTGCTAGAGGCTGAAAAGTCCCAGGAAAAAGAGAAGAGGCTCACGAAGCCAGAATGTCTAAGAGCCCCGTGGAAGGAAGATGCTGAATCCTGGGATTTACAAAGCATTCCTTTTCGTGGGCAGGCTGATGACACTTCTGTGCCAGCTCCTCATTTTCTCCCTTATTTTACAATTTTTTCAATAGAGAGGTCATTCATTTGGTAAGAAATGCAAAACATCTGCCAAATCAAGTGGCTGGGAGGACACAGGGAAACAGGAGCCCTCGCCCACTGCTGGTGGGTGTCTTGACACACAGACAGTAGGGAGACTCTTGCACTTGTGCATCTGGAGGTGGACATGCACCAGAATGTTCAAACCAGTGTTGTTTCTAATGACGCAAAATTGGAAGCAACCCATGTTTCTATCTATAGAGAGATGGATAAATAAAATGTGGTATTGTCATACGAAGGATAATGATACAGCAATTAAACTAAGAGATCCATGGGGCTGTACCTCAAAACACAAGGTTGAGTGGAACAGGCAAACTGAAGGATAATATACTCAGGCTGATAGTACCTATATGAACTGTGGACACACACAGCTATACTATATATATATAGTATATATAGCTATACTATATATACACACAGTAGAAGTTAAAGTGTGAAAACACAGACTGGGATTTACATAGTATATTCATAATAGGAGGCTGAGAGGAGGGAGATGAGGAGGAGGTTCCAAAGAGATTTCTATGTTGATGACGATTTATTTCTATTATGTGGCAGACCTATAAGAGCTGAAGCAAAGACGCCAAAATGTTATATTCATTAATTTGGGATGGTGAGTGAAAGAGTGTTTATTATATCATTTGCTTTATCTTCAAAGATTTTCCAAATTGGGAAAAAGAAAAGAAAGGAAGGGAGAGGGAGAGGGAGAGAGGGAAGGAGAAGAAAGGTAGAGTGGGAGGGAACCAAGCAGGAGACTTGAGAAACTGTTCTGTGAGCCCTACCAACTAGGGTCTTCACACAGCAAAGGGGGTGCAGATGGTGATTTAACATATTTAGAGGTTCCCCTGGGGTCTACTGTTTTGTGTACACTCAGAATGACTGCTCTGGCAAAGGCTAAATAAACTCCTTTCCCATGTGTCCCTTTCTCAGCCCTGCACCACTGCCAAAATAGGGTGTGTGTGTGGGGGTCACATCATTTATTTACACAAGGTCCTCCATACACGTACACCTCCACTAATGTTATTCAACCCGTCAGCTCCTCCCAGGCTGTCCCACTGTTCCCAGCAGTCCAGGCACATGACTTCACAGCCAAGTGTCACATCCAAGTCACCCCTGTATGTGGCAACACCGGGTGTGCACAAGAAAGGGGAACTGTGATGGGACACATGAGGGCTGCTTCTGAAGAGTGGATGCCTTCCCCCACTTCTGGCCAAGTGCTCTGGGGGAAAAGAACTTTTAAAATGATTTAATAGTAAGTTAAAGCACAGGAGGGGTAGAATTGAGCACAAGGAAGCATTCTTATCACTAGTTCCAAAACAAGACTGAAGTAGCTGCCTGGCGCTCCTTTTTCTGCCAGCAACGGTGCCTTAGTCTCTTTTATGTCTCCCGGGCTCTGCAGAGTAGGTGCTCAGGAAATGCTTGCTCAAGAAGTGGAACTACATGGCCACACACATGCACATACACATACGTGTGTTTGAGAACTATGTTTCTGTTTTCATAAGTTTGATCTCTCTTAATGGGGCAATGTCACCTAATGATTAAGGATGTTGATTCTGGAACAAAACTGCCTAGGTTCTTGGAGCAGACATGGCACCTTCTCTTTGCTCAGTACCTTCACCTCATAGCATCTTGAAGAGTTGAGCCCTTAGCACAGCAAGATAAGGCCCTTAGCACAGTAGCTGGTACATAAGAAGCACTCACTAACTATTAGCAATTTTCACTAGTTAGTCCTCACGGTAAACCAGGTGGACAGGCAATACCATGTCCCTTTTACAGATGGGCAATGGGCTTCCCTGGTGGCGCAGTGGTTGAGAGTCCGCCTGCCTATGCAGGGGACACGGGTTCATGCCCCCGTCTGGGAAGATCCCACGTGCCGCGGAGTGGCTGGGTCCGTGAGCCATGGCCGCTGGGCCTGCGCGTCTGGAGCCTGTGCTCCGCAGCGGGAGAGGCCACAACAGTGAGAGGCCCGCGTACCGCAAAAAAAAAAAAAAAAAAAAAAAAAAAAAAAAAAAAAAATACAGATGGGCAAAACTGAGGTTCAAAGCAGTCCTGTTACCTGCTCAAAGTTACACAATTTACTGGTAAGTGACAATGCCAGGATCTGAGGGCAGCTCATCTATTTCCAAAGAACTCCCCATACTCTTTGCTGTTGCAATTTCCCAAGAGCTGATTCAAGGACCAACAATTTCCAGAATCTTCTCTGGCTGCTTTGTCTCCCACCCAACAAAGGGTCTGATGGGAACTCTCTCAGCCAAGTGGAAACTCCCGACTTCTGTGGCGTGGAGGCCTGGAATCTGACTCAGGCCCGGGGAACTCTAATTCCCACATCAAAGCTGAGACCTGAAAAATCGTTCTGACTAAGTGCACATAGAGGGCAGAAAGTTCTGAGGCAAAAGGAAGACACCAATGGGCTTTAATCACTCCCCACTCACCCCAGGACTGATGCCAGAGATGAAGGCTTTGGTGACATCTCAGTCTTTTTATCCCTGGAGTTCAAAGAACCTCATACCCATTCTGCCACATTCAGGCTTCATTTTCTTGAAGTAAACATGATCCCAGGTAGAACCCTGGCTGGTGACTCTGGTGAAGGCACACCCTACATCACATTCATTCCCTCCACCACGGCGGCATCAGGACAGGGGCTTGTGCTCGGAAATGACCACCAAAAACAGACTCACAAAGTATCTGTGAATAGTGTCCTGGCTACCAGGTATAGCTCTGATCTCTCAGAGCCTGGGGCAGTTCCTGGCACAGAATAAGTGTGTGATGAGTGCTGAATAAGAGGAAAGGGGATCTAACCAGTGGATTCTCACTGGGTCTTCACAGCAGCCTTGGGAAGTAGGGGGTTATCATCTGTATTTTACAGGTTTAGGAAACTGAGATTCGGGGAGGGTTAGAGGCTTGTCAGAGCCTCACGGCTGCTGCGTGGGTGCAGAGATGAGCTTGAACACAGGGCTGACGGGTCTTTAGATTTTGAGCTGTGTCATGTCCTTGATACTACACCACCGTCTATATAATACACGGCAAAGCTTTCTGACAAATAGATATGCCAGTTAAACCTGGGCAATATGGTAAATGTGGCAATAACCACCCAGGGCCAAATCCAATCAGCTGCCCCTTTTCTTTGGTCCTAGGGCTAAGAATGATTTTCATATTTTAAATGATTACACTTACATGGTTATATAAGTTCCCACACAATAACCTCAATTTTGCCTCTTGGCCCACAGAGCCTACAATGTTTACTATCTGGACCTTTAAGAAAATGTCTCCAGACCCCTGATATAAACCACATCTTATTTTATTCGAGGTCCCAGAGCCTAGGGGTGTGCCTGGGGCCAGAGCCAGAGATGTCCTCTCTGGACTCAGGCCTAGCTATCCCTCCAAGGTCAGCTCTCACCACAACACACTAGGCTCTGCCTGCCGCACTCCTCATCCATCAGTATCAGTGGAGTTGCCCCTTCCTCCAGGAAGCCCTCTTTGATTCCCAGAGACCAAATAAGCGGCCTTACTCTGTGCCACCATTTTTTCCCCAGCCCTCTGTAACCCACACATGCTGGCACGTGGCAGACTGCATTAGCGCTGCCACTTTCTCGTCTCCCACGCCCTGAGCCCCAGACTCCACGAGGGCAGGCGCCATTCTGTCAGGGGCAAGAAACAGTGCCATTTAGGTGATCACACACCCTGGTTTCTAGGATGGCCCCAGCTCACGCCTGTTGACCTGTATAAGTATTCATGATGCCCCTTTCATTCTCACAAGCACCCCAGTCTGGAGGATAAATCACATTGCCATCCTATGTACTGAAGAGGAGCTTAAGTGTACAGCTTTGGGGTCAAGTCAGAGCTCTTCCACTTTCTAGCGGTGTGGCAATGGATAAATGACTTAACTTCTCTGTGTCTCAATTTCCTCCCCTGTAAAACGGAAATAATAATAGTGTTTACATCATAGGTTTGTTGTGAGGATTCAATGAGCTAATATATATAAAACACTTAGAACAGTCCCTGAAAAACTGCAGATACTACGTAAGGATGAGCTGTTGCCATTGGTCACACTGAATCCCCGATGAGCAACACACGTCTTGTCCTGGTAGACTGTCACACACACACTGCCTGGATGAATAACGCCTGACCTCAGAGGTGGGGCAAAGCCAAACCCAAGGTCCAGCTTCACAGAGCTGGTCAGGGAGCATTCAGGCCAACAGCCTCATCCTCCGGCTTCCCGCTCCAAGGACCAAGGAGGGTGTAACTCCATAAGTCATTCCTGGTCCCCTCTTACCTTTCTGGATGTAGGCACTGCTTTCAGCTTGATTAAAGTCCTCCCAGACTATTTTCTGTACATTTCTATGCCTCTATCATAAGTGTGCCCACAGAAAATATACTGCAACTGTCTTGTGGTATATGGTATTGGACTGAAAGAATTTTTTAGCTACTTGCTTTTTTTCTTCAACAGTAGGATATGACTTTTATTAGATTAGATCTACCTTGTTCTTCCTAATTGTTGCATCGTAGTTCATAGTTTGCATAGAACACAGTTTATTTAGCTATCTGAACAATCCTCTATTATAAACGGTGCCTAGGACCACAATGAATATCTTGGTGAGGCCTCTTTATGCCTGGGGAAATTTTCCAAGATACTCCTCTCTCTCTTTTTTTTTTTTTTTGCGGTATGTGGGCCTCTCACTGTTGTGGCCTCTCCCATTGCGGAGCATAGGCTCCGGACACGCAGGCCCAGCGGCCATGGCTCACGGGCCCAGCCACTCCGCGGCATGTGGGATCTTCCCGGACCGGGGCACGAACCCGTGTCCCCTGCATTGGCAGGCGGACTCTCAACCACTGCGCCACCAGGGAAGCCCACTCCTCTCTCTTTTAAAGCAGGCTGTTTCTCACTGTTTGCTCCATGACTGGCCAGAAGAAGGCTTTGGATGTTGGTTTTAATACTTCCCTTTTTCACAAGTTAAAAGTCAACTTTTACTCCTACCTAAGAGGAAACAATAGTGAAGATAACATTAAAAAAAAAAGTAACAATAGTTTTAGCTAATTGAAAAGAAAACTACAAATAAAGTGATTCAACCCTCAGAATGCACAAAAGATGCGACTAGAAAGGAATGTCTCGATTTTCAAGGCCCCCCCATACATACTCTCTGGAATGCCAACTCCCCTTGAATAGCAAGCTATTAACCGATTCTCACCTTATTTATAGGCACCGTGTTATTTTAATGAAAACGAAATCTTGCTTGCTCTTTCTTTCCAGTCCTTTCTCTGCTCAATTGATTTCCTGTGGCTACATGGGAATCATTTATATTTGAATCTTCACCTGAGTCCCCCAAGACTTTGAGCCCACCTGAATGGGGAGATAATCACTCTTAGCCAAATTAAAAATGCTCTTGAGAACTTCTGGCAGACTCATCCAGCTTCCCACACGGAATCTATCCTGTTGTGACCTAAATTGTGATTTCTGCACAGTGGTATTAAAGCAAAAATATACGGTAGGATTTTGTGAAAGTGGTATGTATGGGGGTGGGGGGGTGGTAAAGAGAGGTGGAGAGAGAGACCTTCTCAGGAGAGAGGGCTGGGAAGCCCGTTCAGGGGCAGAGCTGGGGGCAGGGACACAACTGGACACAGATGGTGCCTCTGCTGGCCTGTGTCTTCCCGATGATGGTCTTCCTGGGGCTTTGCCTCTCCCAGGGTGGCTCAAACCTCTCCGCCATGTTAAAGGCCGGGTGTCTCCCCCGCCCACTCCAGCCTTGGGATGTCTCGGGCACTGATGTTACACAGCACTTACCACAGTGCCAAGCACAGAGAAGCATATCAAATAAATATAGTTACTGTTATTCATCATGTAATCAGAGCGAGTGCTCCAGAAAAGGTTGTTAAATGAATCATGAACGAACTAGGCTCACTTAGCTTCCTGGCGGTGAGTCTTGCCCCAGTCTTAACCAGGACACAGCACACAGACGAGGCTCTCATGGGGCTGCTCCACATGGGCTAGGACAGTCACCGGCCCCGCCTTCAGAAGCAGACGAAGCTTCCGCTGTGATGCTAGCCGAAGGAAGCATGTTTGTTGTAGGGGGCAGCAATTGATGTACAGCCCTGAGTTTGCAGGTTGGGGAGGGAGGAAGTTTGGTTGGGGCCAAATCAAGGACCAGGACGAGAGCGCCAGCAATTTCTCCGAACCCGCTTTTCTAACAGCAAACCGCTTCATCCACAGTTAAAGCCCAGCAGAATGAGTCACCTGAATGCTTGCATCTCATTTGCAAAATGGAAGGATGGGAGCCACGGGTCTCCAAGGTTCCCTTCTGCTGTGAGAGCCTTAAAGCCACACAGGGTCCCCAGTTTACAGACACGGAGATAACCACACACCTTTGTGTTTTCCGAGAATTATAAGGCCCGTCAGATGCCATGCTGGGAAGTGACACACGGAAAACATGACCACACTGCTGCCAAACTCAAGTGTGAACTCCTACCCCTCTACATACTGGCTGCGAGCAGGAAATACAGAACGACAACCCCACCTCCTACCCACCAGCAATAAACAGGAGGAAATGTGGTTGCAGTGTGATGACAGTGGCTCGTGGACCAGAAGACGGCATCTGAGTTATTTCTCAATCTCAAATCTAAAACTGCGAAGAAAATTTTTCTTGGGTGCTGTCTGGAATGTGACAGTTCGGGGCAGAAAAGTCCATTTCCTTGAAAGGAATATTGAGCTCAACTGACCTGGGTATCCATCCTCCCATCTCACCTCACAGCATCTGTCCACTTCCAGAAGTTGTCTAAAGACCACCCTGGGATCAAAGCCTTGCCCCTGCTTTCTAGCTGTGACTGTGGGTGAGTTCTGAAGCTCTTTGGCCTCAGCTTCTTCATCTGTAAAATGGGGATCTCACAGCATCTACTTAATGGGATGGTTGGAGGGTAAAATGAGATAGATAATCCAAGTAAAGCATCTGGCATAGTGTGGTACACAGCAAGTGCCCAGTAAATGCAAGTCATTATTATGAGTCATGATTACTTCTGTGCTATCTAGGATTTATATACATTTACTTAGTACCTCTAATGTGCAAGGTGCTTTTGAGAATTCAGTCAGCAACCATTGGCTTGAACACCCAAGTGAGAAGATAACAAGTCATAAAACACTTGGTGCGAAAATGATGGCCCCAGAAGTGCTGGTGACTGGCCTGGGCCCTGCTGGCTTCCCAGTGCAACTCCTGAACCCTAGGCTCTATCACAACCCCTCTTGGTACCTGGCAACATCCAGAGAGGTTGCTGCATCAACTGTAGGTTTGTGGCATCCGTATATGAGAAGGACCATGTGCCTTGTAAGTTGGGACCTACACACAAACAAGTCTCAATCCAATGCTACAGACAGACAGTGGGAAACCAATTCACAATAGAAAGCCTTAAAATGCAGTAGTCTCCACAACTGCAAGCCTTGTCCAGAACCTAAAATTCTAAATCAAGAGTCCATAGAGTCAGACAAAGACAAATACCATATGATATCACTTATATGTGGAATCTAAAAAAATAGTACAAATGAAATTATTTATAAAATAGAAACAGAGACACAGAAGTAGAAAACAAACTTATGGTTACCAAGGGGGAAAGGGGGGAGGGATAAATTGGGAGACTGGGATTGACATGTGCCCACTACTATATATAAAATGGATAACTGGGCTTCCCTGGTGGCGCAGTGGTTGAGAGTCCGCCTGCCGATGCAGGGGACACGGGTTCGTGCCCCGGTCCGGGAAGATCCCACATGCCGCGGAGCGGCTGGGCCCGTGAGCCATGGCCGCTAAGCCTGCGCGTCCGGAGCCTGTGCTCCACAATGGGAGAGGCCCCAACAGTGAGAGGCCCACGTACCGCAAAAAAAAAAAAAAAAAGATAACTAATAAGAACCTATTGTATAGCACAGGGAGCTCCACTCTGTACTCTATAATGACCCATATGGGAAAAGAATCTAAAAAAGAGTGCATATATGTATATGTATAACTGATTCACTTTGCTGTACAGCAGAAACTAACACAACAGTGTAAATCAACTATACTCCAATAAAAATTTAAAAAAAAAAAGAGCCCATAGAGAATGACATACAGGAACTGAATTTGTGTGGGCCTAGTATGTACCAGAATCAAGTTTCCTATACGTTATGACAACAATCATCCATCAGCTACCTGGTCTTCAGGGTCTTCTGCACTTGGGTGAGCTAGGAAATGCGGAGGACTATCTCTTAGAGGATGGCTGTCCCACAGTCTGGCACCTGGGGAACGGCCAGCCAAGCCCTGGAGCATGGTGAGACAGGTTGAGCTGCTGTTCATTTGACTTTTAAGAAAAGTCAGGTCAGCCCGATGGAATTGCCGTGTAGAAATGCTTTGAATGAATTTCTGCAGCCGTCAGAAAACACCAGAGCATGAGTCTGAGAAATCCCCAGAGAGCACAAGAGTAAGGGCGCAAATCAATTCAGGTTATCGGGGAATGAATACCCAGACGGAGAGCAGGGGATCAGCACCAGGAACTGTTATTCTGATCTGACTTGCTCTAAACGGAAGTCTGGGCCTGATCTCTCACCCAAAATACTGCATCAGGGCCTCCCTGGTGGCGCAGTGGTTGAGAGTCCGCCTGCCGACGCAGGGGACGCGGGTTCATGCCCCGGTCTGGGAAGATCCCACATGCCGCGGAGCGGCTGGGCCCGTGAGCCATGGCCGCTGGGCCTGCACGTCCGGAGCCTGTGCTCCGCAACGGGAGAGGCCACAACAGTGAGAGGCCCGCGTACTGCGGAAAAAAAAAAAAAAAAAAAAAATACTGCATCAGCACAACCACAACAATGGTGTTACCTACTAGCATTTACTAAGTGCTATTATATGCCAAGCACCCCAAGCATCCTCACAGGAGTCCTCCAAGCAGGTGTTCACCTACAGGATGAAACGGAGCTCAGCTAGGCTGAGAGACTTGTCTGAGGTCACACAGCAAATTAGTGCTTGAATCCCTGGTCGCTGACTCAACATATTATGCCTTAATGATTAGTGTTTAAAAATGGAAAAGGGACATTCAGATTTTATCACTGGATGATAAATCACAGCTTAATTTTTCTCAATACAAAGCACTCTAAGTGACTTGAGACAAGCATACATATTAAGAGTCATAAGTTTTTTGATGCCAAATGACCTAATTTGCTTATATATAAATATCAAGGGATGGAAAAGAAGAATTTCAAGCCAAACTGAATAACAAGCAGGCAGATCGCACCTCAGCTCTTTCAGAGACCATATATTAGCATTTTTTTTTAGGCCTTACACCTGACGCTTCTAGAACAACAAGACAGATGAGGTTTTGCAGATTTATTTCAGCATAAATTAAAGCTAAGCATCTGCATGGATAAGACAGCTAAATAGCCATAAAAGCTTGGCAACCTCCAACATAAGAAAAGTAGCTTGGGAGCTGAGAGGAGGAAAGAAAAATCCATGCAGATTTCGCTGGAGGGGTTCCAAAGTGATCACAGAGTTTATTACTAAGGTTCTGACTTACACTTGTATTTTAATCATAGTATATTTGCAACGTGGGGGATGACAGGCAGTCTTTGGAGGGGAAGAGGTGACCCGGCTAATAATTCCTTACAGCTGTGGAGCACCAGGACTGAACAAAGGTGTCTGGCTTTTACTTTGAGTTTTCTGATGGCCCTTGGAGCTAGGGAGGGCCAGGGTTTACTGTTCTCTTTTTACAGATGACAGAATTGGGCCTGGGCAGGGAATAGGCTGTTAGCTTTGCCGTTCAAGACCAACGCTCTTTATAATGTGCCATGTTGATGCCCACCTACCCACCCACCCATTCATCCATCCATCCACCCATCCACCCACCCACTCACCGGTCTATTTGTATTTCTTACCAATTCCTATTTATCCTATAATCCTTCAAGAAAGAAAGAAGACGAAGGGCTCCTTTAGAAGGGAGGCACACCCATGGGTCTGGACACAGTTTTGCAGAAAGAGTCCTTTCTTGCCAATAATGCCATCAGCTTGGGGACGTGCAGCCCTGCCCTCCTCTGGCTTCTGCTGCGTCTCCTGGCTTCTGCCTCGTTTCCACTGCTGACTGGTCTTCTGCCAGCAGCGTCCACTTACAGTCAAGTGCCAACCATTGTGGGAACGTTCTTTCTCCTCTCTGGCCTTACTGCTAATCCACCAGATGGGTAGGACTCCAGGCCTCTCCAGGCTGCCTCTCCAGCTTGGGTTCCATGGCTAAGGAACACCAGCGTGATGGAACTGAATCCAGGGGTGAATATCCTATAGGAATGCATTTTCCCATAGATGTCAACGCATGCACTCACACATTCATTCACTCACTCACTTCTTCCTTCATTCATCCAACAAATGGCTACTAAGCTTCTACTAACTGTCCACCAATGTGCCAAGGGATACAGCAATGACAAAGATTCAAATGTCAAATAAAACCATTCAAATAATAATTTTTAAAAATGTTCCTGGGCTTCCCTGGTGGCGCAGTGGTTAGGAATCCGCCCACCAATGCGAGGGACACAGGTTCGAGCCCTGGTCTGGGAAGATCCCACACGCCGCGGAGCAACTAAGCCCGTGCGCCACAACTACTGAGCCTGCGCTCTAGAGCCCGTGAGCCACAACTACTGAGCCCACGTGCCACAACTACCAAAGCCCGCGTGCCTGGAGCCTGTGCTCCGCAACAAGAGAAGCCACCGCAATGAGAAGCCCGCGCACCGCAACGAAGAGTAGCCCCCGCTCACTGCAACTAGAGAAAGCCCACACGCAGCAATGAAGACCCAGCGCAGCCAAAAATAAGTTAAAAAAAAAAAAAGTTCCCTTAGGGGTGGGGTGGTGATAGTGTGGTGTCAGCAAATCAAGGATGGACCCCATCGAAGTGATAAGGTCTGGGGTAGGTGGCAGGAGAATCTCACAGTATCTTACCATTTCCTGAGGAAAATGAGTCCGGGCCACATGTTCTCAATGACTTACTTTGACTCCACTGAGTTGCTCTCAGCAGTTACATGAAAATCGCTCAGTGCGGCCACAGCTGGATTTAGACCTCCAGCAGCTTTGAGTCCTGGCAAAAACCACAGGTCCTCTCAAATGCGACTGGGAGTAAAAACAAGGTTACACCATAACGTCCAGCCCATTTCTGATTTTCCGCATGATGATTACACTGATGATTTTTTATAAACATCAAGAATTTCTGTCTCTCTCTTTTCTCGGGAAGTGGGGGTGCAGAACACGTTCTCCGCTTTGCTGAAGCCACAGTATTGGATCTGCCTGTCTGCTGAGTCATCCCTCGCCGGGCAGGGCTCCGCTTTGAGCCAGGAGGCGTCAACCCCTGCTCTTGATGAGGCTCTGCTGTCCCCGCCCCCCCCCCCAATCCACCTCCCTCCCTGCTTCTGCTCATGACCCTCCTCTCTCCCTCTTCCACTCCCTTCTTTCCTGCCAAAGGTCAGCTGCCCGTCCGAGGTACACAGCACATCCTTCAAGCAGATTCACATCTGTCCATGAAGGCAGGGCGCTTATCCCCGTTAGACCAATTTGGAGATGGAGGCACGGGGCGTGCCAGGCACTGGCCTGGTGGCGCTGGCGCAGGGTTGGTGCTCAGGAACTGACCGCTGTGGCCCCAGCAGCCAGCTGGTTAGGGTCAGGAGCAGCATGCGAATCCAGAACCCGATTCTCTGCACTTTCGCTACATTACGCTGCTGCCGCTGGGATCACGCATCTAGGCCACGGGTCAGCTTTCGTTCCCTAACGAGGTGGCTTCACGTGAAAAACCAGAGAGCATGAGGGTTAAACTTTTAGACCATAGAGAGGCCACCATTATTAACTCTAGTCTGTCTCTGTCTCTCCCTTTCTCAAAGTCACTGTGGTGAAAAACAAGATCATAAACTCCAGAGAGATGGCAACCTTTAGTACCAAGATCTGGGCCAAGACATCACTGGGGTTTCCGACACTGGGGTAAGCAGGAGTCTATTGGAATCACTGACCCACGTGTGTCTGGTGGTCAGCGAGGGTTTCTTGTCACCAAGGACAGAACTAAAACATATAACAAATGCCGCTGCCGTACCTTTAGGCAGGGAAAAGCCAACAGAATATTATGGACGCTGCTACTTCAACCTAGACATCTCAGTCAGAGAAACACCTGTTTAGTCAACATCCCTCTCAGGTGAAATTTCCTTTAGGAAGCTTGCCTGATACTCTTGCTCCTTTACCCAAACCCGCCCAGATGGAAACAGGTTTCCTTTCATTGCAGGACTTATCAGGACCTTTGGCATCCAAGGGTGCTCTCTGAATTACCAAGGACTATAGGAGGCAGTACTTCCCAACTCTTCCAGAAACTCTGGACGGTGGCGGGATGTCTTGCTGGGCTGGTGTGATGATTAATTTTATGTGTCAACTTGACTGGGCCACAGGGTGCCTAGACATTCAGTCAAATGTTTTTCTAGGTGTGTCCATGAGGGTGCTTCTGGATGAGATTAACATTTGAATCAGTAGCCTGACCAAAGCAGCAGATTGCCTTCCCCAATGTGGGTGGGCCTCATTCAATCAGTTGAAGGCCTGAAGAGCACAAAAAGGCTGACCCTCCCAGAAAGGATCATCAGATTTTTCTGGCCTTTCAAACTGAAACATCTTGGCTCTCCTGGGTTTCAAGGCTGCGGATCTTGGGCCTTGTCAGCCTCCATAATCACGGGACCCAACTCCTTGTAATAGATCTCTTTCCGTATACATACATACAGACACCCTAGAGGTTCTGTTTCTCTGGACAATCCTGAATAGTACAGCTGGTATCCTGAGCGACACTGTTCAGGAAGTGTGCCTGTATTTATAGGGCCACAGTGGATATCCTGGAAGATAGCCATGGCGCCCATAAGGAGTTGGCAAGGATTCCGGCTGCACTTCTGGAAGCTACGACTTTCCACAGGGCGGGGCTCTGTTTCACCTTTTCCCGCACTCTGTTGTCAATGACGCAAGGGTGGTTTCCATAGAGATGCAAGGTGCCCGCTCCCACTATGGCAGGTGTCAGTGCTGGATGTCCCTGCAGCCGGGCTCGGCTGCCACGCCCTGGCCAAGCCACAAATCCCACTCATCGTCCACGCAGGCCTGGCTTTACCATCCATGGAAAAACCCCAGACAGGATGGTTTTGCTTTGAGGGCTCCCTCTATTCTCAACCCCTCCTCTCCGAGCCACGCACAGGGCAGAGGCCAGCGCAGAACACAGACCCCAGAGCTCCACTCAGAGGGGACCCCGCAGTGCTCCCGGGTGATTCTGGTCCTGAGTGGGCAGCTCCCCAGGGGGTCCCAAGCTACATGCATACTATCATCCTCCCTTGCCTCTAGACTGCAGAGGAGATGCTGTGGGTCCTGAACCCCATTCATGCAGGCTGCACTGGCTGGAGGAGTTGGAAATGTCTGGAATTGAATCTTAACTCATTGACTAGCTGGGTGACATTGACCTGAATCTCCCTGAATTTCAGTTTCCTCGTCTGGAAGACGAAGATAGTAATTTCAGTTTCCTCGTCCGCCCTCACTGGTTGGTTGGTGTCCTTTCCCCCCTTCACTCATTGAGGATCTACCATGTCCGAAGGGCTCTGCTGTGGGGTAGAGACTTTATCTGGAGAATCTCGGGAGAAATAAAAATAGAACAGAGACCGTGTGGGCGTGAGGTATTCAACCTCCCTCAGGTTTCTGTTTCCTAAACTGGACAAAACAGGGCAATGCTGTACTTCCCAGGACTTTGTGTATTTAAAAATAAAATGCACCCAACGATGGAGACTGAATCCCAGCAAATAAATAAAATAAGATAAAATGTAGCAGAATGCCTGACACAGGGGAGATGCTCAATTAATGTGTGTAGCAATTCTCTGAAAATATAAAATGCAGTCTCTAGCTCCCACTTTGTTCTTTATGTTCCTTGGCGCCCTTGACAATCATCAGGAAGAAATGGGGTGTTTTGTTACACAGAATGACTATGGAAAACTGATAGTTACTAAATTAATTCGGTCATACCTGGAATATGGCTGAAGAGTCCATTAATTTGACTTATTCCATTTATCAAACTATGTCTCAACTTTCCTCATCTGTGAAATGGATGAGTTGAGAGGAATTAAATGAATTCGTTTCGAAAGGGATGAGGCATAAAATAAGTGCTACATGTCAGCAATTATTATCATAAATGCCCCTCCGTGTGTGCGGCAATGTCCCAGCACTGGGTGATGGCGGTAGATAACAGCCAAGGTCCCTGTTCCCTTAGAGATTATATTCCAGAGGCGGTGGAGAGACACCAGACAAACAGATAAATGAGCAAGACCATTTCTGATGGTGATAAGTGCTGTGAAGACAATACAACAAGGCAATGAAACAAGGAGTGATTGGAGGATGGAAGGCCTCTTGGGGGAGGTGAAATTTCATTTGAGACTTGACAAGAAGGAGCCCACCACATGGAGATCCACGGGGATGTGTGCTCCGAGAGTGCAACGGCCACCGCCCGAGTCCCACGGTGGGAATAAGTTTGAGGGACGTGCCTAATGGGCAGGGTGATATGAAATGAGGTTGGCAGAGAAAGAAGGCTCCTCAGGAAACAAAGATTTCACTTTCCCTTTGCCTCCCAACCTCCAACTGCCCATCTTTTGACAACACGGTACCCAAGGTGGCCACGCCCCATGTCTGAAATTCTGTGACAGCTCAGAGGGCCTGGACTTCCCTTGCTTTCTCTCTGTTTTACTCCCCTCAGATTCCCAGTGGTTCCTTCCACGTTCACATGGACACCTTGAAAGATTTATACCCAATTCCTCCTGGAAACATAATATAACCTGTGAAAGGCTGATCAAACAGGGTTGCTATTTAGGCTCTGGGCCTCGATAGGGGCCGTAAAATATCTTGTGCCTCTTTTAATATAAACGCTGTTACAAAAGACTGCCTTGATCTGCAGCCTTCACAATAAAATACTGTTGGACAAGCTAATCCTGGCTCCCCGTCCCCTTCTGGTTCGCACCTATCATCTGGTCAGCTGAATAAGCCTTTTGTTTCCAACCGAGTCCAGTTCTGGTGAGTGGGAACCAGGCTGGGATTTTTTCCTGCTTTTTGTAGGCCATTATCAGGGACCCCTTGACCTGCATGCTAAGACCCTTGTTCATTTTTACCAGGACACTGGGCTCTGTTTGTTGCTACAAGAGCATTAAAAATAATTTGAAAGTAATCTTCATGAGAATAATGGTTCCCATTTTTGAGAGCCAATCAGGACCAGGCATTTTACACACATTACGTCATTTTGTGCTCTTACTGGCCCCACAGAACGGTGCTGAAGCTTTTATTTTTCAGATAAGGAAGGGAGAAGATGGGGCACAAAGGAATGAAACGCTTGGCCTGGGCTCACAGGTCAGTAAAGAGAGGGGACGGGGATTAGGACTAAATCCACCGTGCCCTAAAGCCAACACCACACGGCAGCTCGAGAAAGGAGAACATGGCCAGGACGGACACATCTGTGGTAGGCGGAACGATGGCTCCCCAAAGAGTCCACGTCCTCATCCTGGGACCTGTGAATACATGACCTCAGGTGGCAAAAAGAGACTCTGCGGATGTAAGGATCTTGAGTTGGAAAGATTACCCTGGATTATTCAGCTGATAATCACATGGGTCCTTAGAAGATGGAGGCAGGAGGCTTAGAGTCAGAGGAGATGCGACAGCAGAAGCAGAGGTTGGAACGATGCGGCCACCAGCCAAGGAATGCAGGCAGCCTCTAGAAGCTGGGAAACACAAGGAACGGATTCTCCCCTAGATTCTCCAGAAGGGACTCAAGAGTTGCTGACAACTTGATTTTAACCCCATCAGACCCATCTCAGAATGTAAAATAATACGTCTGTATTGTTTTAAGCCCCTAATTCGTGATAATTTGGGACAGCAAGCTAATACACCATCCACAAACCAAAGGCCGGTCGGTCTCTTGCTCAAATGAACTAATGGTTCAAAGATCAAACTGATGTAGAAACAGGTATCACTGAGCAGTGTCCCTCTTGTGCAGACACCACCACCCATGATGACAGGTTGAGATGTGTGAGGGGACAGGATGTGAGCCCCACCGCCGGAGGCGGAGCTGGGCTTGAGCCCGACCTGCACTAATGTACACGTGACCCTGGGCCAGCCCCCAAGCCTCGGAGCCCGAGTTCCAGATCCACCTCCACCAGAAAGTTCTTTAAGGCATTAACAGTAATTAACATCACCAAGCGCTTACAGCTTGCCGGATAGCGTGCTACGTACAAAACACACATTATCCCACTTAAACCTCAAAACAATCCCATAAGAGGTGTGATGTGATGAATGTCACTCTACAGGAGAGGAAGCCGAGGCACAGAGCAGTGACTTGCTCAGTCCAGTACATGGCTTAGGACCAGGAGTCTGACCTCAGAGCCGGCAGCTCCTCAGTCACTAACGCAGGATGTCTGGCGCTTAGTAAGCGCTCAGCTCAGAGGAGCAGTTGTTCCTGTTAGTATTATTACTGCTACTATTACTCCTGGTCCCAGTCAACTTTTTTTTTTGTTTGTTTGTTTGCCGTACGCGGGCCTCTCACTGTTGTGGCCTCTCCCGTTGCGGAGCACAGACTCCGGACGCGCAGGCTCAGCGGCCATGGCTCACGGGCCCAGCCGCTCCGCGGCATGTGGGATCTTCCCGGACCGGGGCACAAACCCGCGTCCCCTGCATCGGCAGGCGGACTCTCAACTGCTGTGCCACCAGGGAAGCCCCAGTCAACTTCTTGGATCCTGAAGGTAGTCATGCATCCTACTGATACTACATAGCAAAGAGAAAAAGAGAGAAGAAAAACAAAGATTGGAAAGCCAGAACTCTTCATCATCCAGGTGGAAAAGGGCCAGGCTCCATGTGAGGCAATTTGAGACCATGCTTCACGTTACAGAGGAAGCACGTGAACATTCATAGCTCCTGCCGAGAAGCTGAGATAATTGATGTCTATTATCGTCTCTTAATTAGATCTACCTCAGTGGTAAATGATTCTGTTTCATACATAATGATGATTGTCATCAGCCATTTCTCATTCAATTTTAAAAGTATTTCTTTACAAACTTTTTGGTCAGAATGTTCAATATACATAACACTAGAGTGATCGCCACTAAAAACATATGCTATTATAATAGAGATATCTGTATAAGATTTACCTAAGCAAAGTATAGTTTAAAATACATCTTGAGAGCTATACAACACCTTCCTTCAGAAAAATGCAAAGTTTTTTTTATTTTACTTTTCAAGTTACTGTATACTGAGACTTGATGTTGTGCCTGGCACTTTATATACGTTAGCATATTTAATGTGTTAAATGTTATTAACCCCCAAAAACTAAGGCTCAGAGAGGTGATGTGGCTTGCCCAGGTCACACAGCATTCAAGATTGAAAAACCATACTTTTCAATGTGCATCCTTTCATACTATGCACAAGTATGAAGACGAGGGCATTATAGTGTAGATGGGAAAACCAATAAGAGAAAAATCTGCACTGCTCTCAAGCCAGGGGGGCAAAGAAAATGTTCTAGTTTGCTAGCAAAGTCTGAGGTCCCTCAGTTAACAGGAAAAGCCATTCAACATTCAATTAATTCTATAAAACATTTTTGGAACTCTGTGCCTCCTAGGAACTGCTGCAGACATTTAATGAGGGGCTCAAATCCAGCTGTTGAACTCCAAGGGCCTAGGTTCGGAATTCCAGAAGTTACTGAAGTTACTGAAACTCTTTGGGCCTCATTTCTTTTTCTTTTTCTTTTAACAGCTTTATTGGAGTATAATTGCTTCACAATGGTGCGTTAGTTTCTGCTTTATAACAAAGTGAATCAGCTATACATATACATACATCCCCATATCTCCTCCCTCGTGTCTCCCGTCCACCCTCCCTATCCCACTCCTTTTCTTTCCTTATTTGTAAAATGGGGATCGTAACAGGACCTACATCATTAGGATGGGAGGATGGAAAGTAAAGTGCTGAGGACAGTGCCTGGCAGAGCCAGGGTGATGGAAGAGTGGTTGTACTACAGAAATATTAGCTCTTGTAGGATTTATGACCTGGTTCCTGCCCACTGTGCCAGACCACTGAGGGGGACGATGCAGCATTTTCATGAAAGGTTAGGAATCTCAGGCACACCAAGTTAGAATTTACCTGAAAATCTTTTAACTAATAGAACAGCTCTGATTTGCTTAGATATTGATGAACTTCCTCCCCAAATGTGCCAGCAAGAAACTGCTCAGGGACAGCAGCCTGGAAGGCACAGCCTTACCTGTGCTGGAAACGGAAGAAAAATTAGGCTCAGAGGAGGAAACTGGCTAAAACTAACTGCAAGCCATTCTCTACAGGCTGGGGAGAGCTGACAGCAGAGAAAATCCAAGCAGCAGTAAAGACAGGCAGGGAAGAAAGAAGTCACCAGTGTTTGTGAAGTAGCCGCAAACTGTACACATGCTGTTTTTTCACTGTTCAGCCAACGTGGATTGATGTAAACCATGTGTCACATGACTGACTGCTTTTAATCTTTTAGCAGCCTTGCCGGGGGGACGTTCGAACAGACTCAGAGAGCTTAAGGAACTTGTCCAAGGTCACACAGCAACAAATTCCAAGAAGTCGAGACATAAAAGGCCAGCACGTTAGAAGAATACACTAAATGTAAAATGAGCAGTCTAGGGACTTCCCTGGTGGTCCAGTGGTTAAGACTTCACCTTCCAAGGCAGGGGGTGCGGGTTCGATCCCTGGTCAGGGAGCTAAGATCCCACATGCCTCGGGGCCAAAAAACCAAAACATAAAACAGAAGCAGTATTGTAACAAACTTAATGAAGACTTTAAAAGTAAAATAAAACAAAATGAGCAGTCTAGGAAAGTCTCATTGTGTGATGTAGGTTCCAATAGTGATTACAATGCCGTGATGATAATCACCATAAAAATGGCTAATATTTAGACAGTGCTTGCTATGCACCAGATGGCACTCAAAGCATTGTACTTGTGTGAATTCATTTAACCCTCACAACAAGCCTATGGGTAGGGACTATGATTATTCCCATTTTACAGGTGAAGAAACAGGTCCAAAGAGGTTCAGTAATCTGTCAAACAGCTGGAAACAGATACCACCAGATGTTTATTCTTGAGAAAATGCTTTAGGCGCATCACAGAAAACCTCCTCAAATCAGTGTTAATCCAAATAACTAACCTTTCCATTAAGAGGGGACCTGCACTGAATGTGCCCCCCTCCCAAATATATCCACATCCAAATTCTTGGAACCTCTGAATGATTTGGAAAAAGGCTCTTTGCGATGTGATAAAGTTAAGGCTCTTGAGATGAGACCATCCTTGATCGCCAGAGTGAACCCTAAATCCACTGATAAATGTCTTTGTAAGAGACAGAGGGGGAGGTGGCAACGTGAGGATGAACAGAGATGAGGCCCCAGGCCCCGGCAGCCAGGAACCCCCAGCAGTTGGGAAAGGCAAAGTGAATTCTCCCCTAAAGCCTCCAGAGGGAGCACAGTTCTGGCCTCTAGAACTGACAGAGAATACATTTTGGTTGTTTTAAGCCACCTGGTTTGTGGCGGCTTGTCACGGCAGCCCGAGGCAAGCAGCCGGGAAGGTAAGACTCAGTGTCAGGAGTTGAGGCTCATGTTCAGGCCTGGGTGTCTGGGTGGGCACAGTGGAGGGGATGGCGCCGAGTGGGTGGCGTGGGCGACCGGGGGAGGCTCACCGTTTGGAAGCTGCAGGAGGCGACTCGTGGTTGAGACAGTTTTCCAGCCAGGAGAGCTGCGGGCAGTGCGTGCACTCCCAGTCGTGCATGGAGCTGCCCGTCACAGTGGGTCGTCTTGCCCACTTGGGAGGTTATTCCTCCCGAGGTCTGTTTGGAGGTGGAACAAGTGGACTAGGGTCTGACGCCAACCCCATTCACATGTTCTCCCACTGAAGAAGGCCAGGGCCAGGCCGGCGGCGAGCTCGCAGAAACACCTGCTCACAGAATCCATGGACACAAGTCGCACGGTATCTCATAAAGTGTTTTCCCTTTAAGGTTTTTCGTTCACTGTAGTATTTTAGCAGAATGTGCCAGGAGGCAGAAAGCAACAACCTTTTTGTTCCCCATTTCCGGAGCTAGCTGGCTCTTCCCCGGCTTTCTCCGCATGGTCACCTGCAGTAAGATAGCTGGACAGCGGGGACACCGTGGAGTTGTACACGTCACTCCTATGAGCTGTTACTCCATGTGCTAGAGCCAACCTTGGAAACTGTTCCACGGCCCCCTTATTCCTGCAGTTTCCATCCCATTGTGTGGACCAAATGGACCTTGGGGAGCCTGTAGGTGCCATGCACGTGCCTTGTTCACCGTCCATCCGGAAACAACTGCCCTTGTACCACCCTGGCAGTCTCACAGTCAAGATCAAAAACCTGGGCTGCCCTAAATTGTATCAAAATATCTCGAATCAGAGCAGAAATCTTAGCATTCCTTCCTCCAAGGCTGACAATTAAAATACTATTTTCTAACCAGTATGATATGGTGTCCCTGACCAATCAGAAGAGATGATGGCAGTGACCCCAGTTACAGGGAGGAAATTGCTGAGTCACTGCCCAGTTGGCCAGCTTCAGGGTTCCCGCTGCCACACACCTATAAGGGACACAGGGGGCATCCTCTGGGCTGTTGAGAAGACTCTGCTTACTTTGTGCAATACGGAAGAAAGAGAGGAGAGAGAAGAGAACAAAATTGTTTGAGTGAAATGTCTAAATATCAAATCATAAGTTAAAGGGAGCCTTTCTGGAAGTAAAGGAGTCTTCCGGAAACAAATTATCACCTTGCTGGTAACAGTGGCCTTTTCTCCATGACCACTGTTCCCTGGAGTTGAATAGGATACTGTTCTGGCCCTTAGTTTGCTGCCAGACCCTCGGGGGAAGGAAGCAGGTGAGTAAATCACTGATTACAGTCCAGTCCAGTCAGTGCTTCTGTGATGAAAATCATGATAATAATAATAGTAATGAAGGTGGCCAGACAGTCTAAATATTTTATATGGATCGTCTCACTGAATATTCCTAACCACCCACGAAATAGGGGCTAATAATGGCTCCACTCTGCAAATGAGGAAACCAAGGCAGAACAAATCACTTGCAGAGTCAGGATGTCAATCAAGCAGCCTGGCTCTGACCTGCCCCCCGCCCCACCGCCACCCCTTCCCCCTGCATCCCTTGGTTAGGCTCCCGGCGGGACAAAACTGTAGTACCTGATCCGAGTGGAGATCACAGGAGGCTTCCAGGAGGAGGGGATGAAGAACAACAGACTAGATGTAATGAAGCTACAGAAGAAAGATCACCTGCCCCCACCCCGTGTTAATGAGAAAAGATACGACTTGCCATATGCCTCTGTTTTTTTTTTTTTTTTTGCGGTATGTGGGCCTCTCACTGCTGTGGTCTCTCCCGTGGCGGAGCATAGGCTCCAGACACTCAGGCTCAGCAGCCATGGCTCACGGGCCCAGCCACTCCACGGCATGTGGGATCTTCCCAGACAGGGGCACGAACCCATGTCCCCTGCGTTGGCAGGCGGACTCTCAACCACTGCGCCACCAGGGAAGCCCATGACTTTGTTTTAATTCAAACCTTCCAATCTGGTGATTATCTTTTCATCTCCATACATGGTCTTAGGGCTCACATTTGCCCATCACCTTCAGAAGGCAGGTCAGGAAAACCATTGCTGTTTTTTTGGTAATCCACACATGGGAAATCAAAGTAACTGAAAAGGCAGAAGCAGAAACACTAAGCCGGGTGTGTGGTGTGTGTGTGTGTGTGTGTGTGCGATCCATGAAGAGGGTTGAGTTGGGGACACGGGGGAGATGGAAGCAGTTCGTGGAGGGACATGAATGGAAAAGGGAGGAAGGAGGAAGGACCACTCTGTCCGAGGGAGCAGACGTTGCTTGTAGATGTTGAGCCTTGGTTTTGAGCACCGTTTCTGCTGTGGGTCCCCTAGAGAGGGCCTCCCGTACCATCTCAAGGACAGAGGGTCGTCAGCAGACCACAGGACTTTCTGTGGACTGTTCCAGCTAGAGTGCACCTGGGGAGGGGACACCCTTCTCCTTCCTCTTCCTATCAGGTGAGTAAGACCTTCAGGAAGCTGAGTGGAGAGTCCAGACTCTTCCAACTTCTTGGCAAACTTCTGCTGCTGTCCAGCTATTGGCTTGCTCAGGTTTGAGGTAAGGAGGGAGGGAGAGAGTTAGATTTATCAAGTGCCTCTTGCTACGGAAGAGTGTGTGTGTGTGTGTGTGTGTGTGTGTGTGTGTGTGTTCTCTCTTTCTCTCTCAACCACCATTGGTTTCATCAAACCCTTTCTAAGTACCAGGCACTAGCGCTCTGTGTGCATTAACCCAGTTAGTTCTCACTCCCTTTTGAGGATTCCCTGTTATTCTGAACTTAAAGTTAACTCACAAAATACAGAGGCCTAGACCACAGCACGAGGAAGTGGCAGAGCTGGGACTGGAACCCAGGTTGTCCTACTTCTAGAGCAATAAGGTAGGAGCTGTTATCATACTCTTTTTACGCATGAAAAACAAAAGTTCTGGAGAAGCTGAGAACTGTGCCCAGGGTCACAGTGCTCTTTGGCAGAGCATGGCTTGATCTCAGGGTCAACCTGGCTGCAAAGATCAGGCATGCTCCCTGACCTCGAAGGTTGCTGTTGCATGCGCTGGAAATTCTCGCAGTCCATCGTGGAAACGGGGAGCAGTCTGCAAACAGGAGTCTGGCCTGGACCGGGGAGGCGCCTAGTGAATGTTTAAGGCCAGCCTGCATGAAGAATGAACAAAAACCTCAGCTAATGCACCCAGGTCTGGAGGCTGCATTCAGAATCCAGCCTCGGGGGCTGCGGAAGGACCCAGAAGCATCCTTTTCAGAGAGAGAGAAAAAAAAAAAAATCACTTGCACCATTTCTGAAAGCCGGAGGGGGAAAGGATTCAAAACAAGCAAAGTTCTCCAAATAGCGATAAATACCTTAAATTACCCAGCAAGTTTAAAAGCCTTCATGCTGCTCTTTCTCCCAGAACAGGAACAGGCTCCTGATTGTGGCTGTTTAGAATGGAACATTCAGGAGGGTGTGGAGGGAGAGGGGTAGGAGAAGTGGGGAGGGCGGAGGGGGGAGGGGAGAGGAAAAGGCTCGGGTGCCCAGGAACACTCGGCCCAGCTGGCTGGCAGGAGACAGTGGCAATTGTACAGGTTTGCTGCTTGCAGAGGGCTGTGCGCCTAAGGCGCACTGGAGCTGGGGACGCCGCTGGATCCTGGGGGAAGTCATCCTCGCTCATGAAAATGCAAGAGAGAAATGGCAGGGCTGCCAGGGCTGCTTGAGGATGCCTTCATTTCTGAAACCCAGCGTTGCCTGGGGCTTCTCCGTTCTTACAGGAAGACAACTGTACTGGTTCCAAAATAGAGGACAGTTCATGGAGGGCTAGAAATCCCCACAATCCATCACCCTCTGAAAAGCACAGGTTTGGGGTCAGCTTCTGCCTCTCCTGCCGTGACCCATACTTCTCTGGGGGCTGCTGCCATCAGACTGGTAGGAATTACTGCCGACCTCCCCAGGCGCACAGTAAATGTTCACGGGCAAGATGCCGGTAAGGACCTGGGAAGCCTCTTCCCTGCTGCACCACACAGCTGATCTCGAGCCCCAGATAAGATAAACATCACTACGGAGAACGTATGCTGGCCCTACTCGTGTGGTCAGCTGCTGCTCCTGGACCAGGCAATCACAGGCCATCTAGCGAGATCCACTGGCTTGGCTGACAGCTCATCATGAGCACGGCATCTTGGGAGTGGGTTCAGACACCTGTGACCTTAGAGCAGTTACATAAATGCTCCGTGTCTTTGTCTCCACATATGTAAAATGTGGGTAATAACAGTACCTACCACCTAGGGTTGTTATGAAGATTAAATGAATTAATATGTATAAAGTGCTTACCATTTATTGGGGTACTTATAAGACTGACATATATTATCTCATTTAATCCCTATAGGACCCTATGAGGGGTGTGAATATTGTCCTCTTTTCTTGAGTAAACTGACTTCCAGCAACGTTAAGTCACTGGCTCAAGGTCAATGGCAAATGGTTTTGGGGGGCAGAAGGAATTGTGCTGGGGTTGGAACCCAAATATTCTGACTCTAGCTTCTATGAGAAGCTATACTGGCTACACTGCCTCCCGAAGAGAACACCCCATGAATCCAGCTCTTTTAGAATCAGTACTTTCAAGTGTGGCTGAACACGCAAATTATCTCTGGGGATTTAAAAAAATAAGAACTCCTGTGTCCTCACCTCCAGAGATTCTGATTCAGTAGGTCTTGGTGTCTCAAGTGGTGGAAAGGCCCTCCAGGCAATTTGGATGTGTGACAACAATAACCAGTATCACCTGGGCCCTCAGGCAGCGCTAAGAAGCTGACACGCCTCCTTCAATCCTCACAACCTTTAAGGGCAGGACCATTACTACCCCTGCTTTACAGATGAGGAAATTGAGGCCCAGGGGAGCTCATGGATGCCCAAGGTGATAAGTGAGTATAGGAAGCAGAGGCTGGATGAATGCTCGAGTCCCTTCTAGTTTCAACATCCTGCTCTGTATGGAGACATGGATAAAGAGGTCAGGGCCACTGTCTCCACTGGCCCCTTCCCAACAAAGGGCGAAATTCTGTCCTTGACTGAGATGCAAGGTAAGGGCTGGCGTGAAACTCCAAGGGCCAGAGTTTTTGAGAACATATGTGTTATTACCGTATAACATTTATCTAGAACTAGACCCACGTTCTAGCAAAACCTGTGGAAGACACAGCCTAGGCGTGCAATCTGAGATCTGGAGGACCCATGGGAGATAGAACACCAAGTCGTGGGGGCTGAGGCTACATGACTCTCACATTTTATTACAAAAATAGTGGCCAGGGGCTTCCCTGGTGGCGCAGTGGTTGAGAGTCCGCCTGCCGCTGCAGGGGACATAGGTTCGTGCCCCAGTCCGGGAAGATCCCACATGCCGTGGAGCGGCTGGGCCCGTGAGCCATGGCCTCTGAGCCTGTGCATCCGGAGCCTGTGCTCCGCAACAGTAGAGGCCACAACGGTGAGAGGCCCACGTACCGCAAAAAAAAAAAAAAAAAAAAAAATAGTGGCCAGGGAGGTGGACACCTGCAGACCTCCGTGGCACCAAGACGCTGTCAACATTTTATGAGAGAGGCTAGAAGAACCTTAATGTTTTCAGCCAACAGTTCAAGTCAAATGACTATTAAGAACCGGAGTCCCTGCTGGACCCAGTGCACTAAACCGAACGATTCTTGCAGGCGAGTCAGGACCACTTGCCTCTCAAAATACAGTTGCGTCATTTAGTGCAAGTTCTGTAAATGGAAATGGCTATGTTCATTAAGTAACCGTCAGGTTAATGGAATGTTTCATTCAACAAGTATTTTTAAGGCGCCTACTATTTGCCAGGCAGGAGGAATATGACCAAGAGAGAGCCCTTGCCAGCTACCCTTGGCATAGTTTTGGAGAACAGGATGGGGCAGCAACTTATCGTTCTGGCTCTCTCCAGACCCCACCACATCTAGGACCGTAGACCTGTGGACACGGTGGTGATCACACCATTCCTCACCCCTCTGACCCCAACCTACCTCTACACATCGGATGCTCCTATCTGCGCCTCCCTCTCTCTCTTCCCTCTCCTCCTCCTTTTCCTTTCTTTCCTTCTTTGTTGAATCAAGAAACATTTGTTGGCCATCCATTGTATTTCAGAGCAAAATCTGTATTTCAGGCGCGATGAGCCTTGAATACTAAATTTGAATACCAGTGTAGCAAGATGCCCCTATTATTCCATCCCATTTTATTTGTCCGTAATCACACCCTCTAGAATGCAACATGCAGAGATGCAAATGGTTCCAAAAATGCAGAGTCCCAAGAACAACAGAAGGAAATTGGATAGTCTCATCTTAATAAAATCTTGCTTCGGCAAGGCAGAACTCAGGGCAGAGGGGGCCGCAAGAGGCTGCCCGTGTTTCACAATAGCCCCTGGTCTTCTGTATTGCATTTTGGATAAAAGAAACCCAAAACGTCTTTTATTAAATTTCTCTATTCTTGCCTCCATCCAAAGTTCAATTGTTTTGGAAAGTCTGAGGAAAACAGTTCAGGTGTTTTTCAGTGAGAGAGAAGCTACACTTGCCACAATTTCATAATACAAAATATATGTTTAACCCCTACTTAAACAGAACTTGAAACTGGTAGCTATTTAAAGTATCCCAATGTCAGTTCTACATATGTTGGTCTAAATATGCTAAGAAAGAAGGGAGGAAGGAAGGAAACAATGAAGGGGGGAAAAACACATAAAGTGGATATTTGCTCTGTATCCAGAGAAAAATTATAAATTTTTGTTTCAAATTTATAAGTGGAGATAGGCAGAAAAATGTTAAAAATTAGGAATGCTACTACTTATGTCTATTGACCATACATGGGCCAGACACTAGGCACAGCACCGCAGATTGATTACCTAAGCTAATGGTCAGAATGACTCCATGAAGAGTTACTCTTATTACCCCAAATTTACAGAGAGGAGATGGAGACACAAAGGGGATACACAACTTGCCCAAAGCCACACACTGATACACCTGCCGAACACCTAGGCAGCATGACCCCAGAACCTGCACTTGTAACTTCCACACACAACCACCTCCACGTAGATGGCACAGTTTGAAATGAGAGTCTTCCAGATGATGGTACATTTTTTTTCTTTTTTTTTTTTTTTGCGGTACACGGGCCTCTCACTGTTGTGGCCTCTCCCGTTGTGGAGCACAGGCTCCGGACGCGCAGGCTCACTGGCCATGGCTCACGGGCCTAGATGCTCCGCGGCATGTGGGATCTTCCTGGACCGGGGCACGAACCCGTGTTCCCTGCATCGGCAGGCGGACTCTCAACCACTGCGCCACCAGGGAAGCCCAATGGTACATTTTTAAATGATGGTACGGTGATATTATTTCCTTCTTTTCTTCCTATACTGCCTCTTGCTCCCCTCCCAAAGCTCCATTTTCCCCCAAATCCTGAGACGAATGTTATTATTACAGCCTTTCACAGATGTAAAAATAAGCCCAGTGGAGGACAGTAACTTAACCAAAGCCACACGGCTAACAGTTTGGGTAGACAGAGCCAGACCTCAGATTCAGGCTATTCCCATACATCTGCAATCAACTCAAGACTACCTAGAGAGATGACAGCAGGGAGGGAAAACGAAGACGAGAGGGCTTGTGGAGGCCCCTCCTGCTCTATGTGAAGTGGAAGATGTGTCTGCCGCACTCAGGCAGAGCCAGGAGCCAATGTCTGTTTCTTTCTGAATAGCAAGGGGGTCGACCACATCCGTTAATATAATTAACCTCCAAGGTTTGCCTCAGCGTTGGGGTTATTAAAAATATTTTGGTATCTTTAAAAAACCACATGCAGTGTAGTTGCATAAATGTAATAAAGGGGCCTAGGTTGGTGACATGGGAATGTTGGCATGGAATGGTTCTAGCAATTTCATAAGTGGCACATGTAAAACTTTAGGATGTCACAAGGCCCACTGGAAGAATTATTTCCCTATAAATCTACGGCAGTCTTAGGAAGTCGAAATGGCATCATAAAAAAAAACAACCCCACTTCCCTGGAAAAAACGCAGCCTACTCTGTCTGACGGGGGGAGTGGAGGCTGTTCACACTTGTAACATTTTACAGTCACTGCCGCCGGCATCCAGCGAGGTACTTCCTCCTGCTGAATGCTGTTGCTGGGCTCTGAGGTATATTTTTCTGGTAAAAATAAATTTTACCTTTTTACACAAAGTCATGCTTCTCTAGAACACACAATGAGGGAGGGGAATATCATTTAAATCTAAATAGAATAGCCTTGCTGTGTCTCCAAGACCTAAGAAGGCCACGCTTAAAAAAAGAACACATGAAAGAATGCTCAACATCATTAATCATTACAGAAATGCAAACCCAAACTACAATGAGATATCATCTCACACCGGTCAGAATGGCCATCATCAAAAAATCTACAAACAATAAATGCTGGAGAGGGTGTGGAGAAAAGGGAACCCTCTTGCACTCTTAGTGGGAATGTAAACTGATACAGCCACTGTGGAGAACAGTATGGAGGTTCCTTAAAAAACTAAAAATAGAACTACCATATGACCCAGCAATCCCACTACTGGGCATATACCCTGAGAAAACCATAATTCCAAACGAGTCATGTACCAAAATGTTCATTGCAGCTTTATTTACAATAGCCAGGACATGGAAGCAACCTAAGTGTCCATCATCGGATGAATGGATAAAGAAGATGTGGCACATATATACAATGGAATATTACTCAGCCATAAAAAGGAACGAAACTGAATTATTTGTAGTGAGGTGGAGAGACTGTCATACAGAGTGAAGTAAGTCAGAAAGAGAAAAACAAATACCATATGCTAACACATATATATGGAATCTGAGGGAAAAAATGGTCAGAAGAACCTAGGGGTAAGACGGGAATAAAGACGCAGACCTACTAGAGAATGGACTTGAGGATATGGGGAAGGGGAAGGGTAAGCTGTGACAAATTGAGAGAGTGGCATGGACATATATACACTACCAAATGTAAAATAGATAGCTAGTGGGAAGCAGCTGCATTGCATGGGGAGATCAGCTCGGTGCTTTGTGACCACCTAGAGGGGTGGGGTAGGGAGGGTGGGAGGGAGGGAGACGCAAGAGGGAAGAGATATGGGAACATATGTATATGTATAGCTGATTCACTTTGTTATAAAGCAGAAACTAACACACCATTGTAAAGCAATTATACTCTAATAAAGATGGTAAAAAAAAAGAACCAAAAATCCTCCTTCTTCTTTGATATATGAGACACATAATAGTTGTAGTGAGAAACGGTTTTTTAAAAATGTTGCTGCCACTTCAGTCTGCTCTAATATTCATCTTGTGGTCCCACTGAGTATTAGGCTATAGGTGTAGTCAGCATTTAGGGGTTTATAGAAAAGAAGCAATACAGAGTTTCTACCCTTGAGATGCCTCCACTGTAAAGGAGGAATTACCTGTCATATCCCTAGCTTTCTGCATGAGATCTGTTTGGAATTGATCAATTTCATGATGGAGAAATCAGATGGAGGTTACCATCTCATGTCCAGGGCAGATGGAAGTTCTGGGTGGATACTGATAACGCCTGGTGGGCAGGGGCCTAGATCATACATCTCTGCATCCTTATTACCAAACACAATGCCTGGCACAGCCCAGTTGCTCAATACATTGGATGGATGGATGGATGGATAGAAGGAAGAAAGAAAGGGAACAAAACAAGTCACCCTTATGAACTTGTTAAGAATGGTACCTTAGGGACCTCCCTGGTGGCGCAGTGTATAAGACTCCACGCTCCCAATGCAGGGGTCCTGGGTTCAATCCCTGGTCAGGGAACTAGATCCCACATACATGCTGCAATTAAGAGTTCGCATGCCACAACTAAGGAACCCGCATGCCGCAACTAAGGGGCTGGCGAGCCACAACTAAGGAGCTCGTGAGCCACAACTAAGGAGCCTGCCTGCTGCAACTAGGGATCCAGCGAGCTGCAACTAAAGAGTCGGTGAGCCGCAACTAAGGAGCCCGCCTGCCACAACTGAGGAGCCTGCCCGTCGCAACGAAGACCCCACACAACCAAATAAATAAATATTTAAAAAAAAAGAATGGTACCTTAAATGGGCTAAAGAAAAGGGGATGATGGGCTTCTGTATTATGTCAGTGCCCTCAATATGACACTGAAGCAACCCAAAGAGAAATGCATAGCTGCAGCCAATCTCACATTTCTGCAAGGGCACTTGGGCAAACAATTCCCAGCCAGATACTTGTTTATTAGGGTCAGTGTGAATAAGCTCCTCTGAACAGCAGTCTAAGAGAGGCCGTTGACTATTATGGAGAAAAACTGCTCAAAAAGGACCAGTGAATAAAACAGGTTACCAAGCAATGTAGGCTATGTGTGTCCATTTTAAAAAAATATACAGAGGTATACCAGAGAAAGAAGTGGAAGGGTATTTATCCAAACTGATAACAATGATTATCTCTAGATGATGGATTTGCTGGCAATTTCTAGTTTATTCACTTTGACTTGTATATATTTTCTAAATTTTCTGTTATAAACAAGTATTTCTTTCATATCATAAAAGAGAATCATTTTAAAAATTGCAAAAAATCTGCTTGTGGCAGAGAAGAAGTAACAGCAAGACAAACCCACAGAAATCAGACTCAGCAAAATCACAGATTCAATAGAGAATCGTGAGGTCGGAAGAAATGCTAGAGGCATTCTACCCCAGCTGACGGAGGAGGGTCAATCTGTTTGTAGAAGTCCCATAGCTGCTCTGATATGATGTAAGGATCACGTGTGTCCATCTTCCCCTCCATCCATGTAGGTAAACCTCATTGGACTCACACAGAAGTGAGGGCAGAGTGGATTAAGAGAGGGAAGCCCACTCCTGCTGACCTAGCCCAGACCAGACTGCCAGCCCCCATCTGATGCTCTCTAGAGGTCTCACCCCAATCCCTTGGGTACCCCCCCTACCGCTTTGCTGGCGGAACAGTTGATATTTGTTTTTCCTGTGACTTGGTGAGGAACAGCTGCAGAACACAGATCACGCTAAACAAATTTGCGACTCCAGAGTGGGCTCCGTGGCACAATTTCTAATTCATACAATGCCTCCAATTTTGCTATTTCACCTAAATCATTTATCAATCCCTTCACGGATGTCAGTAAATCTCAGCATCTGGGGACCTGCAAACATTAAGAAGCTATAAAAAGTATTAGTAAACCAATTGAAAACTCAAGTAGCAATAAGCTCTACTTGCATTACCCCTAAAAAACAAAAACAGCCACCTCCTCCTCTGAAATTAAATAAACATCCTATGTCAGCAGTTTTTCAAAGAGCTTTTTCTTTCTTTTCAAAAGCACTGCTGATCTCCCATCTCGTACCTTGGTGAGCAGAGGATTGCTTATGGATCAGGCAGAAAGGAATAAAAGATGAAAGACACCTAAGTTTCTGCCGCTAGAAAGCAAATGTGGTTGATAATTGGTTGGGAAATGGTCTAGAAACTGTATCATTTGAAAAAAATCTAGTTTGAATCACGACTGGGAATTGACAAACATTTACCGAAATCAAAAGAGTTACAAGTATTATGATTAACCACAATCATTAAGGATGGGGAACTAATATTCTGTGTTGCCATTACAGAATACTTTCATTTAGTTACTCAGTCTTCATAACCACTGCATGAAGTAGACAGAGTTGCAGTTACTCCCAGTTTTTAAGGTGAAAATTCCCTGGGACTCAGAGATGGAAAGTGGCTTGCTCAAGGCCACACTGCTAACGAGAGTCTGTGCTGCCACCTGAACCCAGGTCGAGGGCTCCAACCTTTTTCCTTTCCTTTTCGACCTGCTTCAGGTACCACACCAAGGACAAGAAATCAACACACACTGAGATCCTACTACGTGCCGGCTGCCATCTAGGCGATGCAAAGCCTTCACTTTAATTAATAACCCCTGGGACCATCTGAGTTTATATTTCACGTAAAAATGACTTCCTGCTCCCCGTCTCCACCCAGACGGAGCTCACTGAGTCATTCCAAAATGGGAAATGAGGCTCAGGATGTTTAATCAAAAGTAACGTCTCCTCTTTGCCAAGATTCCTTGTTCTAATCCTGACACAAAGAGAAGGAACAGGTGGCTTCTGAAAAGCAAGGAGGTAGGAGTACTAATAATCTCCAACTTCTAGAATACTTCCTCCAAGTTTCTGATGTGCCACGGAAGAGAGCTCTTCATTAGGGGTCATTCAGTTGGGGTGAAAATCCTGTGTGTGGTAGAGACCAGCCTTCATGGACTCTCACCTGTCCTGGTCAGAGGAAGCTGTCACGAATCAGGAGGCACAGCAGGGAGAGATGGAAGAGCAAACCCGGAGGAACCAGTACAGAAGGGTCGCTCATGTCTACCACGTTCTGGGCACTGTCTGCTGCTATTTACATACTATCTCATTTAAACCCAGCAACAAGCTGGGCAGGTGCTACTATTTCCATGCTAACAAAGGAAACCAACTCTCAGAGAAGTTGTCAGTTGCTCCAAAACACACAACTCAAACAAAGCTACATCAGGATTTGGGTACAGGGGAATCAACGTGCATATAAACTCTGTCACATCACCCTCAGAAGAGTGAATGAGAAAAGCCCGGGCTCGTGGCGGGAGGAGAAAGTGGACCAGGTCAAGCTCCGGACGAGATCATGTGGGTGCACGTCTCCTGTGTGCCAAGCCCTCCCCAGCAGCAGAGGTGTCACGGGAAGGATAAGAACCATGGAAATCCAAGATAGAAGAGACCGGAGCTGTCCCTCAGACCCCTTCCAGCTCCAGCATTCTTTGACTGAAATTCCTCCCCTGGCTCGTTCACTCAGTAACCTCAAATCTTGGGATCTGTCAGGACCGTGGGTGGAGCTAACGTCAGTTCCCACAGATGTGAGGTCAGAGAGGAATGTCAGATACGCACCCCTTACGAGGGTTGGCTTTGGGTTCACTTTGCAAGGAAGGGGATGTGGAGAAAGGACAGAGTCAGAAAGATGAAATCTTGTATCTTCATAAGGCTCCATCTGAGATGCCAAGTCCAGGAGAGGACCGCAGACCTGGTGGAAATTTCCTTCAGGCCTTTCTCTCCTGCTCACTGCGTACACTGACCTCTTTCATGGGCCTCCTTTGGCTGACAAAGTGAGCTTTCATGTCCTCTGTGCAAAATTGGTTTCTCTGAAAATAGAAGAGACTTCCACAGCCATGTTTTCCCTTGGGCTGAATAGCAAGGCTACCTCAAGAGAGGCAGAGGCCTGGCCATCAAACCTAGCCGTTCAGTGGGAGGCTGGCTTGAGCAAGTCCAAGGGTGAGCTAGAAACTCCAGGCTACAGGGCTTCCCCAAGCTTTGGGAACTGAGGGCTTTCCCCATTCTTGGCTTGGTACCCTACAGACCTATCTGGGGCTAAGAACAGAACCTCTGTATAATCAAAACTGCATCAACAACCATATTTTTGAGCATCTCCTATAAGGCCAGGATCTGAGCAAGATGCTAGGATACAGCAGTAAACAAAACAGATGTGGCCCCTGGAGATTCCAGTCTACGCTCTAGACCAATACTGTCCAGCAGAAGTACAATGTGAGCGACACATGCCAGTTTACATTTCCTAGTAGCCACATTAAAAAAGTAAAATAAGGGCTTCCCTGGTGGCGCAGTGGTTGAGAGTCTGCCTGCCGATGCAGGGGACACGGGTTCGTGCCCCGGTCCGGGAAGATCCCACATGCCGTGGAGCAGCTGGGCCCGTGAGCCACGGCCACTAAGCCTGCGCGTCCAGAGCCTGTGCTCCACAATGGGAGAGGCCACAGCAGTGAGAGGCCCGCGTACCGCAAAAAAAAAAAAAGTAAAATAAAACAAATTATTTTTAATAATGTATTTTAGTTAACCCAATATATCTAAAACAGTATCACTTCAATATATAATCAATATAGAATTGTTAATGAGATAACTTATATTTGGTGGGAGAGGTGCTAAACCTTCAAATTCTGTTGTGTATTTAACCCTTACAGCACATCTCGGTTCACACTAGCCATATTTCAAGTGCTCAATAACCACCTGGGGCTTGGGGTTACCATACTGGACAGCACTGCTCTGGACTGTAAAGATGGAGAACGAGGTGGGGAAATAATGTTATCATCAGTAATAATATTTATTAAGTAGTTACCATATGCCATTCACTCACGTGATCTTCCCCAAACAACCCTAAGAGAACGTCATCCCCACTTTACAGACGAAAAGTCAGATACAGAGAGGTTCCATCACTTGCCCAAGTCACACTGCTGGTAAATAATGGCACACAGATGCAGAAACCAGAGCCTGTACTCTCACCCATCACAGTACACCAATTCTTGAGCATGGAAGCTATGAAGGGCTTCATGTTGAATACTGAGTCTGTTAAGTAAAGTGGAAGTAGTTTATAATGTACCTTCTGCAACCAAATGGCCTGGGTTCACATCTTGGCTCTACCACTGATTAGCTGTGTGATCTTGGGTAAGTTACTTGGCTTTCCTGTGCCTCAGCTCCCTTGTCTATACAGTGGGGATAATAGAGCCGACCTCAAGGGTCATCATGAGGATTACACGAGTTAATACAAACAAAGGACCCAGCACCTTGCTTGGTACTTGAAGAAGCAATCAGTAAGGAGTAGCTCTAGTTCTTGCGGTATAAACAGGGTTCAGATGCTGGGGGCTTCTGACAGGTATGTCTGGAAGGAGGAAGATGGAAGAAGAAGGCAGAGAAAAAGGGCCAATCATCAACCCGCAATGAAATGCCAGAGTAACGGGCCCCACAGCTGCTCCCCTATCTTCAGATAAACAAGATGGAATATAAGGTACGTGCTGCTGTGGGTTGAACTGTGTGTGTTTTTCCAAAATTCATATGTTGGAGTCCTAACACCCAGTACCTTAGAAAGTAATCTTATGTGGAGATAGGGTCTTTATAGCAGTAATCAAGTTAGAATTAGGTCATTAGGAAGGACCCTAATCCAATATGGTTGGTGTCTGTATAAGAAGAGGAAATTTGGGCTTCCCTGGTGGCGCAGTGGTTGAGAGTCTGCCTGCCGATGCAGGGGACATGGGTTCGTGCCCCGGTCCGGGAGGATCCCACATGCCGCGGAGCAGCTGGGCCCATGAGCCATGGCCGCTGGGCCTGTGCGTCTGGAGCCTGTGCTCTGCTATGGGAGAGGCCACAACAGTGAGAGGCCCACGTACCGCAAAAAACAAAACAAAAAAAAAAAAAAAAAGAAGAGGAAATTTGTGAACAGACAGCTGCACAGGGAGAACGCCATGTGAACATGAAGAAGGTCATCTACCAGCCAAGGAGAGAGCCTGGGACAGCTCCTGCTCTCACAGCCCTGACAAAGAACCAGCCCTGCCCACACCTTGATCTTGGACTTCTGGCCTCCAGAACTGGGAGACAATAATGTCCGTCACCTAAGCTGCCCCCTCTGGTACTCTGCCATGGCAGCTGTAGGAAATGAAATCACTCGCAGATACACATCTTCCTCATCCCCTTGACCAAGTAATGCTGCAGATGGGGGCGCTGCCAAAGGGCCTCCAGATCCGTGTGCGGCCCCAGTCCACACGGCGTGCTTGTAAAAACCTCAGTCTCCCGGGCCAGCTTGCTCCGGGGGGGCTGTGGCAGTGGAAAACTACCCAGGAAGGTGGGCTGCGTCCCTGAACACTGCTCACTCTGTTTCCCCTGCTACCTTCAAAATCCCCCTCTGTCAACTGAAAGGGAAATAAAGTGTGTCTTTATTCGGGCCCAGGCTCCCTTGGACACCGCACCCCAGCCTGAGCCAAGGCAGACACAGTGGCTCATTGAGCGACGTTCTCCCTCCGCGTGTTCCCAGCACACTCCAAAGGGGCCCTCGGACCCTCCAAAATGCACAGACATCCACCCAAGGCCTGAGCTGGCAGCAACCGAGGGGGAAGGTGGCAGAAGCTGCTCAGGTGGCCAGCGCCACGATGCCCTGGTGATTCAGACGTACGAGGCACTGGAATTTTCTCTCCTTCTTTTTCTTCCCAAAGCCCAGCAGTTTGAGACAATTATTGCTAATTTTCCAAGCTGTGAAATGCGACGTGCATTATTTCTCACATGCTGCTCGCAGACAGAACGTGGGGTTGGGGGACCAGCCTGCAAATCATTCTGAGGGGTTTTTGTCATCTGCCACGCAAGAAAGAAGGCACTGGGACTCCCGGATCAATTCTCCAGCCTGAAAACTCCTGCCTGAGGGGCAGGTTCCTAAAAGACCTCACATAGCTCTCCGTAAACAGCTTCTTAGTTTCTCATCAATCATGCCTTTCTCCTGGGAGAATTAACCAAACACAGTGAGTCTTGTATTAGAAGAAAATGCAGATAACTGAAAATAATGTAAAATGTGGACGAATGGTCATTTTAGGTGAAGGATGTGAAACCCTCGAAGTTTACTCTTTTTGTTTCTCTCCCAGAGATGAGAAAGACCTGCAGATTGTGAATTATGGATGCTTCCTAGCACAGGGAATGTGGTCCACTAGATTGTTATGTAACTGGCAAAACAAATCAATGTGGTAGCACAGGGCCGGACTGACTATGCAGAGACCCAGAGCTGGGACTGGGCTCTACAAGCTCCGCAAGCTTTGTGGCCCTATGTAACTCACTTAATTTCCCTGAGGCACACTTGCTTCCTTTCTTCATCAATTAAAAAAAAAAAAAAAAAGAAGAAGTTTGATTAGGCAATGTCTATAGGTCTTTCCCAGCATGCGGTCCTTTTGTAAAGAATTCCATATATCAGAAACAGTGAAACTTTTTGTACGAACTTGTAAGAGCAAGAGGCAGGGACTTGGGCTGGGTCACCTCTGTAGCCTCAGTACCTAGAAAGGGTCAATAAACGCTTGTTGAATAGAAAGACAATAAATAAGGACTTGACCTTCCTTTCTCCTCTACTGTCTCCTCCTCCAGCCCCCAAAACCCCCTGTGAGTATGAAGATGGTTTGTGGGTGTGTGTTACTCTATAACTCACTGGCTGGGGGCAACGTTCCAATGCCCCCCGGAGCAAAGCTGGCAGGGACCACTTGTGCATCAGTTAGACTGACTGTAGTAAGCCTGGGGCTGAGGAGGACCTGGAGTTCAAATTCCACGGAGGCCAAGGACGGGTCACAATGTGCACCCTGACTCTCAATGGTGGAGGTGGATCTAAACAGTGACTGTGGCCACTGGAGACAAACTTTCTGCTGTGGTGAGGTCAGGGTACATACTATCTTTGGTCTGAAGACAGACCCTGGACCTCAGTCCCAGACTGACCACTTGTGTCTCAGTGCTGGGGAGTCTCAAGCTTGACTTAGACAAAGGATAGGAGATGAACAGAAAAAATGAGGAAAGTTGGGTGGAGGTTATTAAAAGGGGCAGGATTTGGTTTAATTCAAGAGAAGTACTATAGTAGGAATGTTAATTATTTACCCCCTCTCTGTTCCTTACCAAAGAGAACCTGATTTTTTTTTTTTGGCTGCATCGGGTCTTAGTTGAGGCGCGCAGGATCATTCGTTGCAGCGTGGGATCTTCGTTGTGGCACGCGGGCTTCTCTCTAGTTGTGGTGTGTGGGTTTTCTCTCTCTAGTTGTGGCACATGGGCTCTCTAGTTGAGGTGCGCGAGTTCAGTAGTTGTGGTGCACGGGCTTAGCTGCCCTGTGGCATGTGGGATCTTAGTTCCCTGACCAGGGATCAAACCCGCATCCCCTGAGTTGGAAGGCAGATTCTTTACCACTGGACCACCAGGGAAGTCCCTAAAGAGTACCTGATTTTACTGGGAGTGGATAGTAAATTTCCTGACCTCCCTCGTGATGACCACCTGACATAGTTCTGCCCAATGAACTGTAACCAGAAATCTGGGCTTTATTCAGAAAGTTTTGCTTTCTAGCTCTAGGCACTGCCCCTTTGTCTTGCATCCCCTCCTCCTTTCTGCTGCCTGGAATTCAGACGTGATAACTGGAGCTACAGCAGCCATCCTGCAACCACAAGGGGAAATTTTCTGACCTGAGAGCGACTCTAACTCTGCACTCCTCATGACAAGGGACAAAAAGCCTCTTAATTTATATAAGCCACTATAGTGAGGTCTCTGTAACTTATATCTGAATGGGCCCACAGTGATTTAACAGGTTTAACAGCATCTCCATTACACTCTGGAATTTTCTAACCCAACTGAGCTTCTAGGGTTCAAGACAATTACATTTCCACTCTTCTTTTTACCCAAATCTCTTATCCACTTCACAGAACAGTTTATCTGTGATGCTGATCCTCCAGTATATTCTACCTGAGCATCAAGAAGTGAGGCAAGGCAGTCTGATGTTTGCTAGTGACCTCTGGCTGTGGAAACTGAGAAGGGGTCTCCTGCCTGCCACACACCTTCCCCAGCCTCGGGAGGGGCTCCTGTTCGCCATGCACATCGTAGAGGAGCCACAAGAAGACAGTTTTCCCTTCTGTCCCGCCACAGGCACGGCCCCTCATCCTCCAGCCTGGGGTTCAGGGTAAAGGCTTGGTGGGTCTTCAAGGGAGTGAAAACAGAAGGAATCCATCTTTCAACATCCTGCCGAGGCTGGAGGGGCAGAGCTGCCTCCACACTGGCATCCCCTAAATCAATCAGGAAAGAATTAAAAGAAATGCCACGGAGTGGAAAATACCTTCTTGCTGCTCCAGCTCCAAGGGTGGGGGGATTTGTGCTGAGAGCTGGAAGTCTGCTCCAAGCTCTGCAAAGATGCTCACCCCACCACCACCCAAAGCAGGGCACACAGAAACCCTTCCTGTCGACTCCACAAAGCCCCCTGCCATTTCCGTCAGCTGTTACTGGGCGTAACTGCAGCCTACTCCCCGCAACTTCTGAGCACGTCCTAGAATTTCATGAAGGAGTGGACAGAGAGAAAGACCCAAAGCACACATGCCAGTAGGCAAAGGCCAAGCGAAATGAGAGCTAACAGCGTGTTCCTTATTTGCCGGACACTGTGCCAAATATTTCACATAGATTTCACTCAGTCCTCACAGGGGAGGTGCCATGATCATCTCCATTTTGAAGAAGGAGAGGCTGGTGATCCGATGATGAGGTCTACATCTGGGGGAAGTTAGCAGTGGAGATTAACAGAAAGTAAGGCTGGAGGGGATTCATGGTTATCAAGTTCACCAGCATCCTTCTGGAAGGGACCTGTATCACCCAGTTTCCGCAACGTGCTGGGGTCATCTGGCACCAACTCCTTGCTCCTGGTGAGTGAACAGGCCAAAATCTCTAAAGAGCCTTGGGCTGGGGGCAGGAGGTGCACAGGAGGTCCAACACCCACAGGAATGGTGAAGGAAGCTTCCTCGCCAGGTAGACCCCCTCCTCTGTGCAGGGTGTCATGCCCGTGGGGAACCCGGAAGCCAGGAAGCTGTCCCCCAGCCGGAAGTGCACTGCGTTATCTCCCACCTTATAACCCCCTGCATACGCGGCTGCATCCTGGGCCATTTCCCACTGGGCCTACGGGCATCTTGCTGTTGATCTCATCACCATCCTGTTGTGACAGCCAAGCAGCTTCTCTCACACTCCTGGCTTTATAGAAAACTTGACAGGAAGGAGCCAATGGAAAAGTCTTTGGGTTCCACTAAGTGCTAGGATAAACCCGGAGGATTCTGAAGGCAGAGGGTTACTTGTCCAATAATTCGTCCAGTGCTGTGGGCAGCCAGAGAGCTTCCTCCCTTTACAATTCCGGTCGCAGTCTTCAAAGAAGCTCCCTCCGCGAAGCCGGGGTCTTTGTCTTCTACATTATCCTCGCATGCCCAGCCTTTAGCATATATCAAGTGCTTGATCATTATAAAATCAATGTCTCAAACCCGGTAGCCCTTACCTTATCATATGAAGACAGCAAAAGGCTAGAGAGGAGGCCCAGCACACTGGGCGCCCCCTGGCCTCACAGAGCACCCCACTACTTTCTGCCAACTGGGAAACCACAGCTCCATGATTTGCTCCAGACCATGGGGCAGGGTGAGGGTGTGTTCATTGCCCTGGGAGCAGCATCGTGGCCCCCTGCAAGTGCAAGGGACATTGAGATGTAAATACAGCACTCTCTTGAGGTTTTTCAGCAGGTCCCTGACACTCTTTTGGGGGAAGAGGGGTGGAGACAAGCGTCTGGGGTCATGGGTCACGGCTATGCAGGGGAACTGCCCAGGAAGCTTTTTCGGGACACTCCTCACTGCTTGGGCCTGACTCCACAGTGTAACTATGCACCCACCACTTACGAACTGCAGGTGCAGAACCATACTGCTGGGTCCTAATCCTGTCGCTACCTGCAACGTGGCCTTGGGTGTGTCACCTCATCTCTCTGAGCCTGCTTCCTCCCCGGATATCATGGTAGTACCCAGTCTGTAAGGCTGTTGATATGATCAAAGGAGATGATGTAAAATGATGTCACAAATACAGACCTCAGACCAGGGCCTGGAACATAGTAGGGACTCGATAAACATGGGTCGTTACATTATAGGGCTACTGTGGTTGTGGTCCATATTTAGCGCTCACTTAAAGGGAGATGTAGTTTTCTTTCTTTTCAGGTACTGGACTTAGCTTACATACACTGTGCCTCCCATTCGTATACAGTTTGGCACATGGAAAAGGGGGTGCTGGGGGTGGCAGCTGACAGGGTACCTGCCACAAAGTAGGTGCTCAGGAAATCTTTGTTTAAAAAGGGTAAATGCAGGTGGAAGCAAGCCAAATATCCATTAATGGATGAATGGGTAGGGAAAATGTGGCATACCCATGTAATGGAATATTATTCAGCCTTCAGAAAGAAAGAAATCCTGTAGCATGCTACAACATGGATGCAGCTTGAGGACATTAGGCTAAGTGAAATAAGCCAGTCACCAAAAGATAAATACTGTATGATTCTACTTATGCAAGGTTTCTAATGTATTCAAACTCAGAAACAGGAGGCAGAAAGGTGGTTGCCAGGGGCTGGGGGAGGGGGAAATGGGGAGCTGTTGTTTGAGGGGTACAGAGTGTCTGATGTGCAAGAAAAAAAGTTTGGAGATCTGTTGCACAACGATGTGAATATACTTAACACTACTGAACTGTAAACTTGGAAATGACTAAGAGGGTGAATTTTATGTTATGTGTTTTTTTACCACGATTTTTGAAAAAGGAGGTAAACAACCTCCCTAGATGGAATGGGCAGTCATCAGGCCCAGGGTGAAGTGGGTTGGCCCACAGCATGGGTAGAAATCACTTCGGAGCAGGGTGGCAGCCCCTGGCCCTTTGCACCTGCTTCCAAAAAGGAATACAGCTCAAGATCAAAACCAACAAGACTCACCAACTCACAGCCTCACTTCCACCTGGGAGCCACGTCGGGGCTTCCAAGATGAAGAGGGTAGCTCTTCCTGGACTGGGTTTGTAAATGACGTCTCTGTCTTGGGTCTTAGGAATTTAACAGTTTCCCCACCAGGACTGGGCTTGAGTTAAGAGCAAACACAGCAGTCGTAAAATATTTTCTAAATTATCCTGAATGCTCCCTCTGTTCTCTGGAGACAACCCAGCAGGATACACAGCAGTGATCATTTGCTGGCTACATGGCACTATTTCCTACTGTAGGCAGGCTGCCCCCCTTGATGTCCCCTCACCTGTTTGGACCTTCCAGGCCTCTTGCAGCCACCCAGGATGTGGGACCGGCATCAGCTGCTGCCTGCAGGGGCTGACAGGCCCGGCTCCCCAGCAGGCTGTTTCCTTTGTGTAATTAGATCAATTATCCTGCTGTCGACAATTACTGTCATTGCCCAGTGCCATTTTTAGTTTATTTGGTGGTCATTCTTCTCTTCTCAATCAAACTGCAAGTTCGATTGCACCGAAAATGTAAATGACTGTTAAAATAACACTAAAAAAAAAAAAAAAACCCACCCCAAAAAACAAAACAAAACAAAAAAACCCCACACCAACCTCTGCATTTTTCATGACGCTCTCAGAGTTGGGATAGGCAGGAAGGAGGGGACCTGACATTGTGTTGGGTTCAGCCACACTTCCTTTATGTCTCACAGCCTGGCTAAGTGGGTATGCTTATCCCTCCACAGCAGATAAAGAAACGGAGCCTTAGGGACATTACCGTCCTTGTCTAGTGTCACCTAATCATTAAATCCAGAAATCAGTGGCCTTGCTCATGGATTTTAAGAGACAGGGGGATGAAGGATGGGGGGGAGGGGGGAGAGAGAGCGAGAGAGATTAATTTTGTATTGGGTAGAGGGAGGGTGGAGATACTACCCTCACCCCAACCCCCAAACACCTATCGAGAACTTCTGGATGCTGAGATCCAATGCATAAGAAACGAGGTCAAGTTAGCAAGAGCTGGAATTGGGAGGAGTCAAGGGCAATAGGAACAAGTTTTTTTAAAAAATAAGGAGCAAAGACAAGAGGGAGGGGATATGGGGACATGTGTATGCATATGGCTGATTCGCTTTGTTGTGCAACAGAAACTAACACAGTATTGTGAAGTAATTATACTCCAATAAAGATCTATTAAAAAAAAAAAGGAGCAAAAAGCAATAAAAGGCTTAAGAATAAAAAGAAGGCCACTGGGCTAGGAGTCACGGCCTCTGGGTTTATCTCATCAAAACCTCCCAGAATGGTCCTGGGTTGGGCACTTCCAGTCACTGTTCCCACCGGCACAAAGAAGCAGTGACTTGGGAGGGGGTGAGGCCGGGGAAGCCTGCACAGGACTGGTTCACAGGAGAAACGCTGAGCCGGGGCCCAGGCTTCTCCCACCCCACCCCAAACTGGAACCATTCTCTTTCGCTGAGGTCCCAAGGTCCCAAGTTAATATTTTGTTTAAAGTGTTTCCCTTCTCAAAAATATTGGCGGGGGTGGGAGGTGGAACTGTTGAGATATGTGACGATGAACAGCACAGCGCCCTGAACAGAGGAGATGTTTGATCCTATAATTAAATTATATGTACCCGAACATCCTCCAGTTCAAACCGAACAAACCAGGGTGTCACTTTCTTGGCTCACATTGAACTCTTTTCAGCGTGAACTCACAGATCATTTTCCCATGAACGGATGCCAAATTGTAAATCAGGGCTCTTATATTCAGTATTAATATTTTAGTGCAAATAAGCAGTGAGCACAAAGCTTTCAGCTAATTTAGAAATTAATCTGATGGTGTTGTGCTGGATAGCTTTGGACCAGGAGGTGAACTGGCAATGGGGCCACCAGTCAGGGGGTCCTGGAAAAATCCAGGTATAAAGGGCCATCTTCGCTATTTGAAAATGGGGCTAAAAACTAGGAACAGTAAATGACTAACACATACCAGGTGTTGAGCTCTTCACAAGTAGCAAGTCACTTAACCCTTGTAACAACCCTACCAGCTAGGGCTGCGGTGATCTGTGACTCACCCATGACCACCGCGCGCGGGACGTAGACCAGGTGGTCTGGCTCCCAAGGCCCGCTTCTTATCCATCCTTACACTGGGAGGCTCTCAGCAAGGCTGACTGGGGGAGCACCTGCTGAGTGCAGGACCCTGGGTCACAGTTCACCAAGCACTACTATACTTTCCACACTGTAGGCTCAGATCAAATTCAACTTCAAATTCCAGTCCCTGAATTGTCCCACTGGCCGGCAAAGACTTGGATGGGAACCTGGTCGCCCTTTTGGTTGCCCTGGAAACTTCATGGACACATGGGCTTCCCACCCCCATCAGCACCTCCTCCCTACTGTGACCCCCCCACCCCATGCTGTGCCTACATCTCCAACGTGAGGAAGCACAGTGTTCTGGTGACACTTCCAGAGACCGCCCTGCCTGAACTTGGATTCCAACTAGCAAGATTAACCGGGTGTCTCATGACCCCAGGGTTGATTAGGTATTTCAATCATGGCGCCTAGAGTCTGAAGTATAAATAGAAGATTCTCTCCTGGGAAGAGAAGTGCAAAACAAATCCCCCAAACCCACCAGGTTCTGGCTGCGGCCCCAGGACACCTTGACCACAGTGTTGGGCTAAGGTCTTCCCAAGAGATCCAGCCCCTCCTCCCCCTAGGTGACCTCTCCAGCACAATGTCACCACGGCCACTCTTCCTTTGCGGCAAGAATCCCAAGGATGTACGTGCAGACAAACCAGGGAAGCCCCTGAATTTTTTTTTATGACATGTCCAGCACTGAAGACAGAGTGGGTAATTTTCATTATCGCAAAATGCTGAGTGCAAAGTAATGCCGTTACCTTCTCTCTCTTCCTCACCGCCACCTCCACCCCTCTTCCCAGAAATCCTCCTCACACCTATCCATCTGCAGCATGGGGAAAATTTTCTTCTAAAACCAAGTAATTGATGAAGTGCCTCCTGGGTGCCCAGGGCTGCCAGGACGCTGTTTTCAGGGGATGCCAGTGTGCCTGGCCTATCAGCAGCAGCCTCAGCACAGTAATTTACTAAGATCTCGAAGGTGACCTCTATTAGGTCAGCTCCCCAGCTGTGCTCCCCATTCCATTATTCCAAGGGGGATCCTGACTACTCTGTATGCACTGGCACAAAACTCATAATTTGCTAAACACACGATACTCCAACTCCTGGGCGGCTGTCCAGATGAGATGGTGTGTTAAAAGATTTATTCTTTTTTTAAAAAGTACTGCTCTGTTCTAGAAGAAGCCATTGAAGGTTTCTTGTAGAAACCACATCGGTCCACCCTGTGAGGCTGGCCTAGGCTGCTAGAGAGGAAGGCGTTGGGAGTTTAGAGTAAAACAGACTGGAGTCCAATCCTAGCCCTGCTACTCATTTTATAACCTCAGGCAGGATCTTGAGCCTTTCCAAGCCCATTTTTCCTTGCCTAAAAAAGGCTCATAATAACATGTGCCCTACAGATTGGCTATAAAGATTAGAAATAGTATGTGTAAAATGCCCTGTAATGTAATACATTGCCCTGGACATGGAAAATACTTAACACATTATGGCTAAACTGCTATTATGATTATTAATAACAATAAAATTACCCCCGGACTTCCCTGGTGGTGCAGTGGTTAAGAATCTGCCCGCCAGTTTAGGAGACACTGGTTCGAGCCCTGGTCCAGGAGGATCCCACATGCCGTGGGGCAACTAGGCTCGTGCGCCACAACTACTGAGCCTGTGCTCTACAGCCCACGAGCCACAACTGCTGAGCCCAAGTGCCACAACTACTGAGGCCCGCACACCTAGGGCCCGTGCTCCACAACAACAGAAGCCAACGCAATGAGAAGCCCGCACACCACAACGCAGAGTAGCAGGCAAAAATAAATAAATAAATAAATTAATTAATTAATTAATTTTAAAAAATTACCCCACATCGACACTATGGCAGGGTTAGTTATCTCTGTTCTGATACACTGTTCTGTACCCTACAGATGTTCCAAAAATACTAACGGTGAGTTGGTTATTCTTCATTCCCTCTTCTCTCCATCCTCCCATCCATTTCCCATGCTTCTTTCTTTACCTGTAGGTTGACCCCATGGACCACATCAACTGGGCTCCACGCTGGCTATTGGTTGACCTCTGTTTCAGTTTGGCCAATAGGAGGAACCAGCAGAAGGAGAGAGAGGAAAGGGTGGGGGGAGGGAGAGAGGGAGAGAGGGAGAGAGGGAGAGAGGGAGAGAGGGAGAGAGAGAGAGAGAGGGAGAGAAAGAAACAGACAGAGATCAGAGAATAGACAGAGGAGAGAGATTAGGGGATATCTTCCCTCCTTGCACCGTTCTGGTAGTTCTGTGGCCCCATCCCTTCAGGCCTCAGGGTGGTAGTGGCTTATCTCTGGTGGCCAGTCTCAGGGTGCCTCTAATCTTACTAGTTTCCTTCCCTGCTCGCATCTCTGTAAGTGCTTCCTTCATTAGAGCCTGAGTTGGATTCTCTTTCCTGCCAGACCTTCCTAATTCACTGAATTACCATGGCAATCCCCTCAGGGGATCGTCATCATGTCAATGCTTCAAGGGAGTGGTCCAAAGGGGCCCAGCTTTGGGTGAGGCCCCAAATGACTTTGAAACCCTGACTGGACAAAGTGAAACCAAAGGCAGATGAGGCAGATGAGGCACTTGTAAAACATCAGGTGCCTGAGGCTTTCAGGAGTGTATGTTCCACGTAACAGCAAAACAGTGGAAATAATATAGATACCCAGCAACAGAGGATTGGTTAAGTAAAGTGGAGGTTAGAGAAAGAGGATGGTGTGGTAGTCAATCTGATGGTATCTCCCAATGATCCTCCCTCCTGGTATTCATGTCCTCCAGTACAACAGGGCTGACCTAGATGACAAAGAGAATAGTACCCAAATGACACTGTGTGACCTCCAAGGCTAGGTCACAGAAAAAAACACAGCTTCTGCCTGGCCCATTCTCACTCTGGGCCCATTCACTCTGGGGGAAGCCAGCCGCCATGTTCTGAGGACACTCAAGCAGTCCAGTGGAAAGGCCATGAGAAAAGCACCACCTGCCAGCATGAGAGTGAACCACCTTAGAAGCAGGTCCCTCCAGCTCTAGTCCAGCCTTCTGATAAATGCAGGCCCAGCCAACACCTGACTGCAACCAAACCAGAGACCCCAAACCACAACTGCCCAGCCAAGCCACTCTCAAATGCCTGGCCCACGGAAATTGTAAGAGATAATGATTGTTATTGTTTTAAGCCACTAAGCTTTAGGGTGATCTCAATAGATAACCCGTAAACGGAAACATCATATAGTAGGTAAAAATCTTATTTTGGAACAATATTTAGGTAACTAAAAAATGCTCACAATCTACTAAATGAAAAGAACAACATATAAGATGTGATCCCATTTTTTTTAAAAATGTGTATGTTTTTAAATGTGTATTCATCAAAAAAGACTGGAAGAAAGTAATGTAAATGTAAATGTCTACAATGATTATCTTTGGGTAGATAAATTAAGAGTCCTTCCAATTTTCTTTTAAGTTTTTCTGTGTTTTCTAAAATGATCACTTTTCATAATCTGTCCAAATAAAGTGTACTTTCAAAAAATAGTTTTCCTGGTATATTTTTTAAATGGAAATTTATTTTACATAAAGTGAAAATGTTTGGCTCCAGCTTTCAAGAGGAGCCTGTTTACTTCCACCAGGAAAACATGATGACAAAGTCTACCTTGCAGGCTGCCCAGGGCCCTTTTCCTGATCTCATTCTGCTTCCTCCCTATAGGTCTAGCCTGGCTGTGGCTTGACACCTATACAACGGCAGCCAGTCCATGGTGTCCTTCAGAGAATCAAAGAAGTTTGGAGGTGAACGGGACCTGCAGGAGGCTCTACTTGCAGCATCATGACAATGAGTCCCCCAGGTTCTTCTTGAATGCTTTCTGTGACAGGGAGCTCACCTCCACCTGAGGCAGCCAGTCCACTGGCTGGTAACTCTCCTTGTTGGAAGCGTCTCAGTGAGAATAAACAGATGTTCCTAACCATGGAATGGGTGGCTGATCAGCAAGCGCTATGACAGCGGGCACTTTGTGCTGTTTACTGCTGTATTCTTCGCACCTAGCATGGTACCCAGTATACAGGAGACACTCAAGAAATATTTGTTGAATGAATAACTGAATAGGTGAATGGATGAATAGCTAAATAGTAATTGCCAGGCTTAGGGATTTAGTGTTGAGCGGGACCTATCGGGCCCGGCCTTCAAGGAGCTTAGAGTCTGGCAGACGAGATGGGCATGAAAGAAACCCCTAATTACCACTATGATGAGTGCCGTGAAGGAGGATTACAAGAGGCCATGAGGAACCTAGTTTAGGCAGGTCAGGGAAAGCCTTCCAGAGAAAGAGACATTTAAGACAAGGTCTAAAGAAAAAGTAGGAGTTGGGCAAGAAAAAAGGTGGCAGGGGGAAGAGCTCTGTAGGCAGAGAAGAGCGCAGGTGGAGGCCTTTAGAAGCTTGAGGTGACAGAGAAACGGCAGTGGGGCAGGAGCAGAGAAGAAGAACAGTGAGGCTAGAGAGATGGGAGGAGTGGGCCACCCACAGCCTTGGGACGTGGGATACAGAGGAGTAGGAGATGCAGCTTCTCCCCATGGAGGGGGTAAGATGTACAGAGCCATTACCTGGGTCCATTCCCCAGGGAGCAGCTTTCTATACGTTGAGACTCAGAAAAGGGCCAAAAGGAGGGACAGACATGAGCAAGGTGCTGGAGACCACGGCCCCACCACCCAGGCCCCTAGAGAACCACGTCTGCTGAAAGCACCGCACAACCATCTTGCCCACGGCCGACCTGCAGAGCTGGCGAGGGCGGGGAAGACAGGAGGTGGATGGCGCCTGCTGGAAGCCACACCGGTGCGTGGGGAGGTGTCCAGCCCTGGAGGATAAAGAACTGGGCTCTGTAAACTCATCTGCTCTGCTGCTGTTGCTTTTTCTCGTTGGGGATTTGTTTATCCTTTCATTTCCTAGTTTAATTTCCTTTTAATAAAGCCCTAATCTTGTCTTGGCTCACCTAATGGGACAAGGGATTAGTCTTCAGCTAAGCCAGGAGGAGGGCAGGGTGGAGGGCTGTGGGTCCTCGGAGGCCAGGTCCAGTTCGGGGAAAGCAGGGTCTGGGGACACACCTCCAGAGCTCGAGCAGACAGACAGCAAACTCGGGAGAGGCCAAAGCAGAAACAAGTGTGGTACCCACCCCTACCTGTGGGTCACTCCTCCCCCAGCTCAGGCCAAGTTTCCAAGGCAAATACCTCTTCCAAAGCAGAAGCCAGGAGGCCCTGAGCACTAGTCCTGGCCTAGCCCCTGGCTCTGTGCTGCGCACGTTCTTTTAACTTTTCTGAGCCTGTTTCCTCACCTGTGTGATGGGGATAATAATCAGAGTACGTGCCCCAGAGGATTACTGCACGTACCTGGCACACAGTGAGTGCTCTCAAACCACAGTAACTATTATTATTCACCGGAAAGTATAAGCCCAGCTTCAATGGATCTGTCCTCGGGTATTCACGCAGATAAGCCAGGCTACTCCAACGCCCAGGCCCAGTCTCTGCAATTACTCCTCCCGGCTCTGACCCGAGACTGTCTCACAGACTCAGGCACCCAGGGGGTGCAGCCTTAACCCCACTTTCAAGGCAGGGACCTGGGCTGGGGTTCCCCAATGTTCTTCTCCACCCAACCCGGCCAGTCCTGCTGCTTCCCTTGGAGACGGAACAACCCTGTCCAGAGCACCAGTGCCACGGGCAAGGTCCCGCTGCTTGCTGCCAAATGCTTGAACCAGGACTTCAACCCAGACTCCAAGCCTGTTCCCCAGAGCTGCTCCCTGGGCCTCCAAACCACGAAGCAGGAACACTCCTCCGGCAGGAAGGCAGACGCTGGCCGGATCCCCAGGCAGTGCCAGGCCAGCTGCAGGGATACAGGTGTGCCTTTCTGGCAGCTGTGCGAAGTTACTCTGCCTTTGAAGGGAGATGACTGGCCACCTATTAGATACTGGAGGCAGGAAATAGAATCTGTCCTTGATGAAGGATGGAACCAAGAAAAAAAAACCACTTAAAAGGTGACGGAAGAAAGACCTCAGCGGGAGGGTGATATCTGGGGAGGTCGCTGCATGTAATTTTAAGGGGTGGAGAGTCTAAAGGCAATCTGAGTTGAAATACAGCAGGAGGATGCAGGAAATGCCCAGGTGTGTCAGGGGCAGGGAGGGAACACCTGGGGATGTCTGGAAACTTCTCTGAACAGATACTCAGGAGCGTGTGCTCTGGTGAGTGTCGGGTAGGGGCTGCAGGACTCATTTCCCACCAGCCTCTCAGCATCAGTAAGGGCTGTGATTAGTGAGAGGAAGCCTTCTCCTCTCAAGATGAAATGGTTCTCCATTCTGTGAGTCATTCCAAATTACACCAGACAGCTCCTGTGGTGCAGGAACCGTCCAAGAAAACCAGCCTCCTAGCAGGTGGCAAAGTTGAGGACACTTAACGGTTCCCTTTCCTTACTAACTGAGCTCCCAAACCCCAGGGGAAATAAGGAGACTCAAACTGCTTCCTCTCGGTACCAGGGGAATAAGGTATGAGTGTCTTGACTGTGAGATGACAGCTGGGGAACGCTGTGATGTGCTCCCTGCTCGCCCCGGGTTGGAACTGTGAAGTCTTTGCTTCATGGGAGCCAGTAAATACATTCAAGAGACTCAAACCCCGACTCCTCGGCACAACTCACATTGCCATCCCTGATCTAGAATGAGCTATTCCAGACAAAGGAACTTTCCAAAAAAAGAAAAAGCTCTCCAAGTGTCGTTAGCAAATAAAGAAAACAGTACTGAAAACTTTTTTGTATGTGTGAAGAGAAATTCTAGGAATGTTCTCTGAATTCTCAAAATGGAAATCCCCTACATGTGTTAGGGATTTTTAAAAACATAAAGAAGAAAATCTAACATATTACTGATAATCCAACATCAGCACATTACCATGCACTGTGGCAGAGGCCCTATTGTGGTCGAGCAGGAAAGGGATTTGGAAACCACAGGGCATAACCCCATTGCTGCCTACAACAGAGCTGAGGAACAACAACTCAACAGGATCTTTTGAGAAGTAAATGAGATGTATTGAAACCTGGCATGTAGTAGGCTCTTAATCGGTATGGGAGTTCATTCCTTAAAATACTTTCAAATGTAAGTCATAGTTGAAAATAAATCTTAAAACTTCAGCCAACTTGACTATATTTCAAGTTGCATAATTTTTTAATTTCAAAAAAAATGTACTTTTGCTTTATTGTTTTAATTAAAAAATAACTGTTCACTGTAAAAAAAAATTCTAAATATCAAAAATAATTTTGGAGGGTCAAAATCACCTATATTCCAACCACCCAGACACAGGCTTGAGATTTTGGTAGGTACCTTCCCAGATGTTTTAAGATATGCACAGACACTCTGTCTTCACAATGACAGAATTATTCTCTGCGTGTTGCTCTGTAATCTTTTCTCATTTACAATGCCTCATGAACATTTTTTCATATTAAAATCGTAGCTCCGCACTGCCATTCTAAAGGCTGCACAGGATTCCACAGTATGAATACATCGTCTTTTATTTAACTAATCTCTGCTGAATGATGTTTTGGGTATTTCTAATTTTTCACTACTGTGAACCACTGAGATGAGTATCTATATCCCTGCCCACTTTCCCAATTGAGCTTCTCAGCAGCAGCGCTAATGATATGTGGACTAGATAACCCTCTGTGGCGGGGGTCTGACCTGCGCAGGGTAGGATGTTTAGCAGCATCACCTGTTCGGTGCCTCTACCTGTTAGATGCCAGTGGCAACTCCCCGTGACAACCAAAAATGTGTCCAGACATTAGGCAGCTGAGAACCACTGCTTTAAGACAAACTCCGAGAAGTGGAATAAGCCAGCTCAAGGCATTACATACTTTTCATTTTGCTACCCATTGCTAACATGCCCTCCAGAGGCTGAATGCCCTGGCCAGCACCGAGGAGCATCTATCCACCTTTTCATTTTTGCCAGTGTGAAGGTGAGTAAGGTCAGCCCACTGTTTTGTTTTTTAATTAAATTAATAGACTTGCGGGGGCGGGGGGGCGGGGGGGGAGTGTTGAGAAGTTTTAGGTTTGCAGAAAAAATGGAGCAAGAAGTACAGAGAGGTCTCATTTATCCCCTCACTCCTCACTCCCAGCTTCTCCTACAATTTACATCTTTCACGGGTGTGGTACATTTGCTACAATTGAGCTAATATTGATACATTATTATTAACCAATGTCTAGTTTACAGTAGGGCTCACCCTCTGTGTAGTGGCATGTATCTACCATCACAATATCACACAGAATCGTTTCCCTGCCCTGAAAATCCCTGTGCTCTGCCTACTCATCCCTCCCTCCCCCCAACCCCTGGCAGCCATTCTTACCACTGTCTCCATAGTTTTGCCTTTTCCAGAAGGTCATATAGTTGGACTCATATAGTATGCAGCCTTAGTAATATGCATTTAAGTTTCCTCCATGTGTTTCCATGGCTTGATAGCTTGTTTCTTATTAGTGCTAAATCATATTCCATTGTCTGTCTGTACCACAGTTTGTTTATCCATGCACCTGCTGAAGGACACATTGGTTGCTTCCAACTTCTGGCCATTACGAGTAAGGCTGCTATAAACATCAATGTGCAGGTTTTTGTATGGACGTAAGTTTTCAGCGTATCTGGATAAATAACTAGAAGCACAACGGCTGGATCATATGGTAGGATTATGTTTAGCTTTGTAAGAAACTTCCGAAGAAGCTGTACCATTTTGCATTCCCACCAGTAATGAATGAGAGGAATCAGAGTTCCTGTTGCTCCACATCCTCACCAGCATTTGGTGGTGTCAGTGTTACTGATCTTAGACAGGCTAATAAGTGTGCTGTGCTATCTCTTTATTGTTTTAATCTGCAATTCCCTAATGATAGGATGTTGAGCATCTTTTCACATGCTTATTGAGTTGTATTCTTACCGTTGCATTTTAAGAGTTTTCTGCATATTTTGAAAACTAGTTCTTTATCAGATATGTGTTTTACAAATATTTTCTCCCAGTCCGTGGCTTGTCTTTTCATTCTCTTAACAGTGTCTTTTGTTTTTTTTTTTTTTTTTCCTTTTTGCGGTATGCGGGCCTCTCACTGTTGTGGCCTCTCCCGTTGCGGAGCACAGGCTCCGGATGCGCAGGCCCAGCGGCCATGGCTCACGGGCCCAGCCGCTCCGCGGCATATGGGATCCTCCCAGACCGGGGCACGAACCCGTATCCCCTGCATCGGCAGGCGGACTCTCAACCACTGCGCCACCAGGGAGGCCCAACAGTGTCTTTTGAAGAGCAGAAATTTTAAATTTTAATGAGGTCCAACCTATCAATTTTTTCTTTCATGGATTGTGCTTTCGGTATTGTATCTAAAAGGTTATCATCACCAAACCCAAGTTCACCTAGATTTTCTCCAATGTTAACTTCTAGGAGTTATCTTCTATAGTTTTGCATTTAACATTTAGGCCTGTGATCCATTTTGAGTTAATTTTTGTGAAAGGCATAAGGTCTGCGTCCAGATTCATTGTTTAATTTCCCCTTTTAAAAAAATTAGTAGTGAGGTTGGACACCTTCATCTTTTCATTGACGTTTGTATTCTCTCCTGAAATGCCTTCGCGTGTCCTCTGCCCAATTTTTAGGTCATGTTGTTCATTCCAATTATATTTTTTGCCATTTAAAAATCATTTTTACCAATTTATTGAGCTGTAACTTACAAACAATAAATTTTACCCATTTGAAGTGTACAGATTGATGTTTCAGTGAATGTAAATTACATTAAAAACTGCAAGGACAACCAAATCCAAATTTTAAAATCCTCCCATCACCTCCAGAAAGTTCCCTCCTGCCCCTTGCAATCAATCATTGCCCCACCCCAGCCCCAAACAACAACTGATCTGCTATCACCATAGCTTTGCTTTTTCTAGAATTTCGTATCAATGGAATTAGACAGTCTGTAGTCTTTTGAGTCCAGCTTCCTTCACTTGGCATAATGTTGTTGAGATTCATCCTTGTTATTGCATATATCAGTACTTGCTCCTTTTTAATTGCTGAGTAGTACTCCATTGCATGGATATACCACATTTCATATATCCATTCACACGTTTGTAGGCATTTGCATTGTGTCCAGTTTAAAGCCTTTATGAATAACGTTATGAATATTCAACCTCTGTGCTGTGACCAGCTGCTTTAAAATATTTTGTCATATTAATTTTCAAACTGTAATACACAAATATATCCTACTATAGTCCAAACCGTGTCAACTGATACCAAAAATGGCGGTATAGGATATGGGACTCCAAACCTGTATCTCAAAGTGCAAAAGTCAGAAGTTACTGCCACATGTCCCAGTGACCCCAGGATGGCATAAAATTCCTACAAAGGTCATGGGAAGCCAGATGTAGCTCTGAGAACCCCGGTCCCTGAAAGTCACTAAGCCAAGGTGCATCCAGAGTAATAAGACCAGGAAATGCACTTTACACTGACATTTTCAAGCTTTCCACCCCCAGACTGACATTTCTAGAAAAGACATGCTCAGCTCGAGTGCCAGGAGAAAAGGCATGTACACAGCTCTTTGGATCTGTGCCTGCCGTTGATATTTGAGATCTGCTAAGCTCAAAGCCACCACTCTTTGAAGACTGCTGATACCTTTCTGGTTTTAGAAAGAAGGGAGGAAAAAAGCTGAAAACTAAAGAAAATAATGTTACAGGGAACAAAAGGAATTGCAGGACCTGGACCTGTGCAGATAAAGAAACTCTTCCCTCACATACTCAGTGGAGATTTCCATCACAGCAACACAGGAAGAGGAACTGGAGACACATTCCCACAGCTCTTTCTCTGCAAACTGGCCAGGCCAATAGAAGGGGATTCCTGGCAGGTGTGTCAGCTGGTTTTCTATGTCACCCCAAACCCAACTTCACACCATGCTCCACCCAATTCCAACCGCCCCCCCCCACCCCAAGAGTGTCCCCAGAGTGGTAGGTGCTGGTAATTTGAGCAGCCATTGGGTGCTGATCACCCTTTCCCCTCCCACCTCCATTAGGGAGTATGGTAGTTCAAATCCAGTTCACCTTCACTCCACACCTACTGCTAATATCACCATCATTCTACAGATGAAGAAACTGAAGCACAGAGAGGTTAAGTAACTTGCCCAAGGTCACAGAGCTGGTAAGTGGCAGACAAGATTCAGGTTCAGATTCTTATACAATGCCACTAATTAAATAAATGGCACACACACACACAAAACAAGTGTTAGAGAAGGAACAAGGGTGCTCCTTCTTGCCTCTTTACCTGAATTGGTCATAAAAGGTGCCACAGAGATGGAGAATACTGGAGCATGCCCAAAGGGCCAAGGACTTTTAGAGGAGCACCTCAAGCTGGCAGAGAGAACACAGAGAACAAACGTACAGAATTGTGCAAAGGACTAAGACCCAGGGTGTTTCTCTGGTTTGGTCTCCACTCTCCAGGCATCCACAGTCCTCTGGAAAGGAAGGGGTGGCCCATGATGTTTATTTGAGCCAGAGAGAAACTCAGTCTGGTTAAAGAAGAAGGTGGCAGGATTGGGTGGGGAAGTCAACACTGAGAACACTGAACAACACAAAAATGAGGATATAGGATGGCCGACGACCTGGATTTGGATACCGACTCCACCAATGCTCTCTTGTACAACCCGAGATCAGTCACCAAGCTCCCTCGACCTCAGTGACTACATCTGTAAAATGGGGGTGATCACGGTTACAATCCATAACAGAACTTCATGTAAAGCTCTTAGCACATAACCCACAGTCAGCATTAGCTATATTATTATTAGTTATTAAATCATACTTGGTCCAGCCCATCCTGCCTGGAATGAAAACCACCACGGGGCCAAATGGAATGATGCTCGCCCAGGCTGTGTCACGTGTTAGCCTGGGATCTGTTGAACACAGAAGATTTGACCAGCAGCAGTTGCTTCTCCACTAGTGATTACTGAGCCATGACCCCACATCTGCAACCACTGGGCTCCCTACTTCACTTCTTCAGATGAAAGCCTCACGGATGAACTCTTCCCCAACTAGAAGCGAGAAATGGGATTCGTAACACTCAGATAAGGTCTGTGACAGCAGGTGTGGCCACAGACGTTTCCTATGGCTATGCCAACCCACCAGATGTCTGGAAACGCGGAGCTGCCAACGCAGCCACTTTTTGTCTGGTTCAAAGACATTATCCAGCTGAATTGGATTTGCCAGGTGTTCGTGCCGTTGTTTGCCTCCTGAACTCTCCTCCCAAACCACCCTGTGACGAGATGATTGCTTGTAAGACAACTGGCAATTACAGTCCCTTTAAGAGTCTAGGCATGTATTAAAAGATTAGAAGCCTTGGACACGTGCCGCCAGGTGACCAGGTAGCATCTGCGATGGAAGGGGACTGTAAATGATCATTTAAGAGGAAATATGTACTTTTTATTCCTGAAAAGGTGGAGATTCTGGCCCTCTCCCTTGTTTACACTGTCTTTCACAGGCTTTTGCAACATACAAAGCATAGACGTGGTGGGGGGGATCAGGAAAGGCTGTGTTAAGGCCCCTCAATGTGTTACCCTGGGCTCACATCTGGCGTCAGGATCACCTAATGAAAGGCTTTTGTGATCAGTGAAACCTACAAGGGGGTGGAGTTAGCTATAGAGACCAGGCAGGATTTCACTTCCACTGCTGCACCAGAGAGAAGGGCCTTCATGCCTTCATTCACACCCACATACCCTCCTACTCTCCCTCCCAGGGCCAGACCTGTGCACCTGCACTTGCCCTGCACTTGCCCAGCCCTGACAGTCAACGCTGCCTGACCTTTTGCAACCCAGGAGCCTTGCTTGCCTCTGTCCAGTCCTGGCCCTGCCTCTTCCCTTACGTTAGGAATGACTGCATAACGAACACGTGGTCACATACACCGCCCCAGGAGATAAATGGAGCAAACACATCTTGGTGGAAGCTTCCAGGTGGGCTTTTAGGAGGTTAATACCTGAAGTGAAGACAGATCAGAAGGAAGCAGCCGGGCGTGGGTTCAAACCAAAGGTGCTGAAATAGACATTGCCCAACCAACTCCAAAACACGAGGGGTCTCGTGACACCTGAATGAGGTGGCCTTGGGGCAAGTAAAGAGTCCGTCACGATCACCCAGCAAATACAGATCTGCCATAAAATTCAGTGACCCCCAAGAAGTTGTACAACTACACAGAAGCTAAATAGAGATTTCAAAATGGTGCAAGATTTGTGGGGTGCATCACAGAGGATGGAGAGAGGAGACCCCCGGGGTTCTGGAAGACCCACGACTGAGCTGACTCCTCTTCCCTTACATTCCCTCTCATGGGCTGTAATCCACTCCTGAGACGCTAATTCCACATGATGATGTCTGGATTCCAAGGGAAGACACCACCACCTCGGGGAGCCGAGATGATCAAAGGGCAGCCATCAGATCACAAGCCGCCTTGTGTTCCCTGAGACCCTACTGCATATCTACATGGCCCTTGGCAGGATGAAACTCTGGTCAAGGCAGATATGGCTCGGTCCTCATGGAGCTTCCAGGCTAGTGGGGAAGACACGTCAATAAACTAACTGCCGAATAATTATTCATCATCACAATCTCAATGAATTTAGAATATACAAGCTCCAAGAGGACAGAGGTTTGGGTCTGTTTTTTGTTCACTGATCTGTCACTAGTGCCTAGAACAGAGCCTGCCACATAGTAGGTATTCAATAAAGATTTGCTGAATGAATGCAGTGCTATAAAAGAAAAGCAAAGGGCATAGTGAGAGCCTATGATGGGGGGACCTAAGCTAGTTGGGGGCACCAGAGAAAGCTTTCCTGAGGAAGCCACGGTAAGTGGATCTGACACTGCGGAGGATGCTACAGGCAGAGGCAACAGTCAGGTGACAGGAGAAGCTGGAGTGTCAGAAGGGCTAGAAGAAACCTCCTGGGAAACAGGACCCTAAGATGTGGTCTGAGGCTGGCAGGGGTCCCACTGTGCACAGCCACGTTCAAGGATGCTTTTGAAGCCTCAGGAAAAAAAATAAATCCAAATTAAGACAGCAGAGGAAGAGAGGAAACCGTCAGGCTCTTCCCCTCACCGTTCTCTCCCTCTCCCAACACCACTAAGTAATTAAAAACCACCTGATCATACATATCCATAAGAATAATCTGTGCCTTCCTTTAATGGCTTAATGGAAGGTAGTGAAGAAATTGTGAATTACTGCCCCAAATGGGACATTTGCCAAGGAAGAATCATGAGCCGTGATCACTGGGTGCTCACATCGGAGCAGCTAAATATTTCAAGTATTAGAAAGACAGCACAACATAAAGCAGAAGTCCCCACCTCCGCTTCCTGGCAAAGCCCCGTGGCTTTTATGGCATTTATGCCCTTATTCCCAGTGGAAGAGCTATCATCCGCCCTGCCCGTAGGCATGCTGTGAAAAATGAGGGATGGCCTCAGTCTGACAAAGTCGATGATAAAGAAAAGAGTTTCCCAGGGCCCCACAGAACCACGGGCACTTCAACACCACCTCCCCCTCCCGCCCTCCCTGGGAGGACCACAGCCAGTGCCTGCATTTCCCGGCTTCGGTGGCTGAGACTCCTTCATTTCAACAATTGCTTCAGTGTTCTGGGAAACTGGTAGGGTGTTTGTGGGCTCCCTGGAGAGGAGCAGGAAAGAGTGGGTGCTGTCTGCAGAGCACCATCAGCAGCCCAGGTTGGGGTGCAGCTGAAGGGCAACTCAGGGACCTGGAATCATTTCAAATAAGAGTTCAACAAACTTGGAAGAGGATTTAACACTTTCATCTGAGCAAACTGATGAGTTAGACTTAGGGAACCAAACTGAGTGGACTAGGCAACCAATTACATGGAGTAGTTTCCAGAGGCTTCCCCTCATCTCCCCCAAAAAGGAATCCCAACAGCTTGTCAATTTCTGAGATTTCACAGTTAGGGAATATTTTCTTTGATGTGAATCTCTAGGACTCATAATGCCTAATGGTAATTTTTTGGAAGACCAGACTCCTTCTCGTATCTAGTACTTCCTCTCGCCCACTTCAGCTTAGCACTTCCCTTGCACAGAATTCAACTTGAGCTGATTGTAAGCATTTCTCAGGAGCAACTTGGGGGCAGGGATTGGGTCATTTTAAATTCAAACCTTCTGCACTGAGCACACAGACACAGTAGGCCCCTGCTCAATAAACAGAGGTCCCACTTCTACACCGCCGCTCACGCTGTGCCTCCTTTCTGAAGTCATCTCCTATCCCCTCTCCCACACCACCAACCCCAATTCTATCTGTCCAGCATTTGGAGCACACAGCATGTTTCCAGGGCAGATGAAAGAATCCTGGCCTGGACCCAGGAGCCCTCATGAACTCACAGACAGCATTTTCCACCCCACATTGCTCACTGTGGGTACCTCCAGGATCGGGCTTTGCCTCATGGTCTGATGTGTGATATAATGATCTGTGCCTTCATCTGTCTTCCCCCGGCTCCTCAAGGGAAGGCTTGGTGCCGTATTCATCTTAGAATCCATCCAGAGCAGAGCACGAGACAAGAATTCATGTGCAAGTGACTTAATAAGGGATGCTCCCAGGAAAGTGGAAGGAACAGGCAGGGCCAGCTACGCAGGTGTGTTACCTGTGAAGTCACACAGGGCCTGCGATCACGAGGGTCTCATGCTGGGTGTAACGTTCTGCTGTCGCCATCCTGAGATCTTGATTTTTAATAATATTTTAACAAGGAGCCCTGCAAATTACGTTGCCGGTCCTGGGAGTAGGAGAGGGGAGTGAAGAAGCCCAGCAAGGATGTAATTTCAGGCTTAATGCCAGTCTTAAACTGGATCCCACGGGGAGCTCAGGAGCATAACTTCACTCTTCTGAGTTTGTCCCACCTTGGGATGATGGAGCCGGGCTAAGGGCTGCCCAGGAAGAGGTAAATCCTGGATTCTTCCCTGTCTCTGTGCATAGGAAGAAGCAACTCCAGGAGCCCAAATGCAGCCTCAGAAGCAAGTCGCAGGTGCAGCCATTAGAAACAAAGCACGTAGGGACTTCCCTGGTGGCGCAGTGGTTAAGAATCCGCCTGCCAATGCAGGGGACACGGGTTCGAGCCCTGGTCTGGGAAGATCCCACATGCCGTGGAGCAAGTAAGCGCACAAGCCACAACTACTGAGCCTGCGCTCTAGAGCCCGCGAGCCACAACTACTGAAGCCAGTGCGCCTACAGCCCGTGCTCCGCAACAAGAGAAGCCACCGCAGTGAGAAGCCTGCTCACCGCAACGAAGAGTAGACCCCACTCGACGCAACTAGAGAAAGTCCACGCGCAGCAACGAGGACCCAACACAGCCATAAATAAATAAATAAATAAATTTTAAAAAGAAACAAAGCACGTAGAAGCTGCAGGATGGGTGCCCAGAAACCATAAGGGGATGCGAGGGGGTCTGGGCAGAGTGCCGGAGGTGCCCACCACCACCGTCAATGGTACTTGAGTTGAATTATCAGATGTAAAGTACACGATCTAAAGAGAGTGAATGACTTGCCCTGGGTGATCCAACTGAGAGGGATTTCAGTGCAGTGACTTCCTTCCAAAGACAGATGTTGCGTCATCTTCCTCTCCCTGCCCGCCGCTATGCATAAATATGCCACCGTGAGCTTGCTTCATGGACTCACCTCGCTGCGTCTGCCCACATTTGGTTAACAGCATCCCAGACGGAGCAACAAATCAATTCTTAACGCTCCCCAGCAAAACGCATGCATCACAGAGCAGGTTTCCACAGCAGCCTCCCTCCAGCCCCATCTCACAATCCAGTTTACATGGTGGTAGGTCTCACCAGGGTGACGAGGGACCCTTATTTTTAAACTGAACCAACTGGGATCCTGTTTCAGGAGAAAGCCTTCCTTTAGGTCAAACCTAAATTTGGGGGTGCAGCTGCTTATAAAAGTTGCCCAAATAGCCAGTTATGTTCATCTATTCACCTTCGGGGTGTCAGCCTTGATTAAATTCCTGATGTAGGGACTTCCCTGGTGGTCCAGGGGTTCAGACTTCACCTTCCAATGCAGGGGGTGCGTGTTCGATCCCTGGTCAGGGAGCTAAGATCCCACATGCCTCACGGCCAAAAAAAAAAAAAACCCCAAAACAGAAGCAATATTGTAACAAATTCAATAAAGACTTAAAAAAAAAATTTTTTTTTTTAAATTCCTGATGTAAGGGGTTTTAAGCTTTCTGGAGAGATAGCATTACTCTTTGTCTTGAGAAGAGATGCTTTAATGAAAGGAACTAAAATGGGGGGCACGTGCACCCACTTATATCCAATTTGCTTTAGTAATTTGATATAGCTTTCCATCTGCTTCACCCATGTTCGCCCCGTGGCATGGAAGCTGTCAGCTTTCCTTTTAGCATGGCCTATTTACCAAGCTCATTGACAGTCTCCAGTCTCTTCTTTCCCCTTCGGCCTGGCTTCTCAGGTTTCATTTTCCAGCCAGTTGGTGGGTTGGATTTTTAACCTTGGATCCCACTGGCTTGGTTGAGGATTATCCTCATCTTTATGGTTGTAACGGCTAACATTTACTGAATACTCACCACCTGCCAGGAATCGTTTTAAGCGTTTAACATAAATTAACTCATTTAATCTTCATAACAAGCCCTATGAAATGGGTGCTACTATTATTCCTACTTTGTAGATGATGCAACAGTGGCACAGAGAGGTTAAGCAACCTACTCAAGGCCACACAGCTAGATTAATAGTCAGAGTTCTAAGATGGTCCCTGTGATTTCTGGCCCCCTGATATAGATGCCCTGTATAATCCTCTCCCCTTGAGCACAGAAAGGACCTGGGAATACGATATCACTTCCATGATTATGTTACATTATAAGGCAAAGGGATTTTGCAGATGTTAAGGTCCTTAATCAGTTGATTGTGTGTTCATCTAAAAGGAAGTGATGCTGGATGGGCCTGACCTTATCAGGCCCCATCCTCTTTGAGCATTCTAAAGAGGGCTTAGACTTTCTCTAAACTCAGAGAAACTCTCCTGCTGGCCTAGAAAAACAAAGCTGCTGTGATTTCTACAGCTAAAAGAAAATGAATTCTGCCCAAAACCACGAGAGCTTGGAAGGGGACCTGACCCTCACATGGATTGTAGCCCTGGCCAACACCTGGATTGCAGCCTGGTGAGACCCTGAGCAGAGCATCCAGCTGAGCCTGCCCAGACTCCTGTACCATGGAAACTGGGATAATAAATGTGTGTTGCTGTAAAATGCTAACTTTGTGGTAATTTGTTACACAGCATTAGAAAAATATAGCTAGTAAGAGGCAAGGCTGGGATACAAACCCAGACAGCCTGAGTCTAGAGTTCTCATCTTAACCACTTTTCTATTGGCCATTCTAGACCTGGGATCTTGGATGGATGGAAAAGGAGTTACTGTATAGACTGACCAGAGAAGACCCAGCTCTTTTGAAGCCTGGGGCACCCCATTCTCACCCCATCTACCCGGTGGCCACCATGTTTCAGGAACTACATTAGCCATAAAGCAGGCCCAGAGGCAGCCAGCATGGACCTTAGCCTCCAATGGGGAAGACAGCACTTAAGTAACAAAAATAAAATAAAATAATTACAATAGGTAAAGGGCTTAAAAGGAGAAGTAAAGGAGCTAGGGGAACATGTAACAGGTCCTAGGGCTGAGCAGGAGTTAACCAAGTAGAGGTGAGGAGAGGAGAAAGCTTTCTAGGCAGTGGGAACAGCATGTGCAAAGGCCCGGTGGCAGGAAAAAGCAAGTACAACAGAGGAACTGAACCAGGTCCTGTAATGATGGGAAGGGAAAGAGGGGCCCAAGATGAGACTGAAGAGGGAGGGAGAAGCCAGCTCAACTGAAACGGTGCTACTCGTCATAGCTGGTGCTGATCCTCTTCCATCAGAGGAACTCAACACCACATTACCCTTGATAACAAACTCATTTCACTGAGCACCGGTGGCCCAAAGTCAAATTACTGCTTTCTGAGAAGGAAGCCAGAAATGCTTCCAAATTCAGCAAGCTTTGAGAGGCCCACGCTGTGACCCTGGCAGCTGAAAACAGAAATCTTTTGCCCTTTGTCTTTTCTTGAATGCAAAAAACTGAACCCTAAAGAGACAGTCTAGGCTCGTGTGGTCAGTGGGCTCCGTGAGTTGAGGGGCCACCTGTCGGCGCCTGTCACTGAAGATAAGGCCCCTAAAGGAAAAACAGGAGAAATAGGACATTTGGACATTTGGGATTAAGCAAGAGAACTGCTGCTGTCCCCTGTCTCCTGACCTCAGGCTTAATGTCAGGGCCCTGACACACTCTGCTCCCGGGCCTCTGAGTCACCGTATGGGAGCAGCGTGTGTCCTGGGACTCGTTAAGAGCCTTGGCAGGTGGAGACAGGGCACTACGCCAGGAGGCAGTGAAAGGGCACGAGATGGCCAGGGTTAACTTCTCATTGCTGTCACCTGCCAGCTGTGTGACCTAAGGCAAGTTCTTAACCTCTCTGGGCCTTGCCATCATCATCTGTCAAACCGAGTTCCTACATTACAGGGTTGTGATGATTCAAATAATGTGTGCAAAGCACCAGAACAGTGCCTGGCACACAGAGCGAGTGTACAAGAAATGTTAACAACTACCGCTGCTGCTATTCCACCACCGCCGCCACTACAGCGTCATCACCATCACTCTCACCCTCATCATCCTACCAAGTACAGAACTGGCCTTACGAAGAAGGGGATAACCCTTCATCTTCCACAATCCCCCAAATGGAGCTAAAGATGCATTAAATACCCAAGAAGGAGAGACTTAGAAGCCCCCCCAAATATTGGGAATGCTCCACTCTTGTTGACCATGGCTGTGCAGAGAATTCCGCAAGTGCCAAGGCTAAGGAGCACATTGTAATTCTGTCCACCTCACCGGTACTCTGAACCTGGGCTCACTAAATAATCTGTTGATTGCTGTCTGGTGCCCTAATGGGTCTCACTCCAGGGAGAGGACGTGCTGATGTGCTGGTGAGAACATTCCAGGCCTTGTGGCAGTTACAGTTTGATTTAAATTAATAAATAGGCGTCTCATTTATTTGTTTAAATCCCATGGAAAAACAGCCCATTCCCTGGGGAATCTCCACAGAAATTCTGCCTTTACATCCACAAACGTATTTCGACCATTCTTTCGGGGGCTGCCCAGACCAGAGGCGGCAATAAAGGAAAACATAAAGCATTTGTATATGCTTCCCAAATGTACAGAACCCTTTCACGTGCATTATTTCATGTACTCTGCCCCAATCCTATAAAGTATTACACTTCTTGTTTCTCAGGGGTTCGGTGAATGCTGCTTTTAAGGTTAACATGAATAGACAAAAGTTCTGGCCTTTTAAAAAGAAGTTGTTAGTGACATAATTGTAAGAAGGAGTGTTGGTTAGAATGAATTGTACAGAAGGTTTTATGAGGTTTTTAAAAAGGCTTTTCTTATTAAATAACTATAAAACCTCACCAAAATAGCTCAAGCTAACTTGGGAGAAGGCCAGTCATAATTAGTGGAAAACTTGAAATGCAGAATATTTTTTTAAATGTACTTTTAATACACGAAGTCCATATAGTAAAAGGAACCCATAGTGGTAAAGCGCCTGTGTCTTTCACAAACAAACAAGACTCCGTGAATTAGGCTGGGGTCCTAAAGGAAGGGAAACAGTCCCACTGTGTGAGCTTGGAGGAGCCAGGTCTGCCTGCTGGGTCTCAATTCCTTCATCTGAAAAGAAAAAGCCACCAAGGGAAAGGACTGGATCACCTCCAGGTACCTCCCAGCGCTACACCACTCGTCTTTTCTAATTACGTTCACACAATTAATTTGCTTCACAGATTCCTACTTCATGGTGAACTTGGAGCAAATGTAACATATTCTAAATGAGCAGGGTTCAAATTAATGAGCTTTCACTGTCTTCCAGGCAGATTTGGAGACGAAAACAAAAATAGAAAAAGAAATGAGATCTAGTTAGTGCTCTCTCTAACACAGAATAGTGGGTTCACGAGGTCGACTTCCTCTCCCAGAGCATGTGTTTTACAGAAGCCTTACAGAGAGAGTTCAGGTATTTCGCTTTTTTTAAGGAAAAAAAAGCATGAGTGAGTTGCCCATTTGTCTAACAGTGGGGTGTAAAAGGATGACTGCTGGGGTCTTTGAAGAGCACGAGACAGACACCCCCATGTGGAAGGACATACGCTGTGGGAAATCCACCCAATTTTCCAGAACATTGGGACATTTCCAATTTCTCTTCCCAGGAAAAGATTATTCCAGTGTAGCTGCTTAGTGACAAGGTTAGGCAAAGGCAAGGTTTGATTCTTTACTGAGTGTTATAGAACTGTGCCCTCCCTAAATTCATATGTTGAAGCCCTAACTTCCCCCACCCAGCGTGACTATAATTGGAGACAGGGCTTTTAAGGAGATAATTAATTTTAAATGAGGTCATAAGGGTGGGACCCTAATCCAACAGGATTGGTGTCCTTAGAAGAAGAGGAAGAGACCTCAGAGATCCCTCTGAGAAGAGGCCACATGGGGACATAGCACGTAGGCGGCTGTCTGCATGGCAGGAAGAGAGACTTCACCAGACATCAACCTTGCCTGCACCTTAACCTTGGACTTCCAGAACTGAGAAATAAATGTCTGTTGTTTAAGCCACCCAGTCTGTGGCATCTTTTTATGGCTGTCCGGAAACGTAATAACAGTACCAGCTGAAACTGAGTGCCTGCTACTGTCAGGCATTGTCCTGCAGGTTCAGATGCATTCTCCCATTTAATTCTCCCACCAGTCATACAATGGTAGGTACTATTATCATTTCATTTTATATGAAGTATTGGTTTATAAATTTGTTCATTCATTCCTTCCCCCCTTCATTCACTTATTTGACAATCATGTGGCCAGCACCAGTCATTCATTCATTCATTCAATAAACATGTCCCAAGTGCACTTGAAACTTTCTACAGAGCAAACTGCTTTGATTCCCTGAAGGCCTATTAAGAGCACCAAATGCACGGTCCACGTGGCCCGAGTGTGACCCTGAGACCACACACAGTGAGTCTGGAGTGATCAACGTGCCTCTTTACATCCCTGTCTTCTTTGCTGCAACAGCCATTTAATACCTATTGTTTCGAACCATCTCCCTTCTTTTTCTTCTCCTGCCAATTATGCACTGACAGCTTTTCAAACCTCAAAATTGAGGTTTGCACATAATTGCTCTGACAATTCCCGTAGTATTGGGGCCAAAACCAAGGGCATCTTAATGAAATGCATAATTGCTCAGCACAGTGCATTTGTTCACCAACCGTCCTGTAATTCAGCTCGGCAATTCACTTCCCACCCATCTTCCCCCGATAAAGCCTCCAGGTTTCCCTTCTCCAGCCTGAGACACTGAGCCCGAGCCTTGTGTTTCTCCTGAGCCCTCATTCATCACGGTCATTTTGCTCATTTGCAATTTCCAGAATGGAGATCAACTGGGGCTAAAATGAAAGCATTGTTTCTTGAGAAATATCTCATGGCAGGAAAGGGAGGCTTTGAGAGGCTGGTGCTCCTCTCATATCCCAAAAGAAGATGAATGTAATTGAAATCAAATAGCCCTTTCCTGATTTCATCATGCATTTGCAGACATGAGAGCTGGTCGGCCAACACCCAACATTTTCTACCAAGTGCACGTGCATGCTTCATCCACCACAGGTGGCCTGGACCACAACTGTACATCAGCAACAAAAGACTGACAACCAAATTAGGCTCAGTCCTCTACAGTTTACAAATGCTCTCATCGGCTCACCATTCTCTTGAAAGAATCACCACTGGGATTCCTATTTTTAGAGGTGAAGGATCTGAGTCCTGGGAGTCTTCATGACTTGCTCCAGAACGCCCTTGTATGGTGGGAAGGCTGGGACTTGAACTTGGGATTTCTGGCTCTCAGCATTGTCTAAAGCAGAGGTCGCCTGTGGACCAAATCCAGCCGTGTCCATTCATTTACATATTGTCAACAGCTGCGTTCAGACTACAAGGGCAGAGTTGAGTCACTGCAACAGAGACCTAAAATTCTGACTGTCTGGAGAACGTTTGTGGACCTCTGGTCTAGAGCTTAAGGCACCAACTTAGTTTAGCACGTTGGAATGTTCAAGCAGCGTGGGATGGTTTGGGATGCTTTTGGCTTGTAGTATGTGGGCAGTCATGGAGTGTGAGCACTGAAATATGTAGTCGGCTGACTCTGGCTATGGTTGTGTAGCTGGTGCTACGGCCGTTGAGACACAATCACACGCCCTACTATGTGCCTGGCATTACTCTAAGCCTTTTATGGCTTTATGATCACTTAGACCTCACAACAGACCTATGAGGTATGTACTATGATTATCTCTATACTGACGGATAGGAAACTGAAGCACAGAGAGGTCAAGTAACTTGCCTAAGGTCACCCAGCTAGTGCCTGGCAGGACTGTCTGCTCTTAACCAGCATGATCCGCTCCCCTCTTCTCTGGGCTAGATGTTCCAGTTTAGCCTCATCTCAGTCGTGTATTAAGAGCTTGCCTTTGGAGCTTCCTTCTCTTGGCATCTACAACATGGGAGATGATACCTACCCTGCCGACCCTCAAAGAATTGTGAGTTTCAGCGAAGCTAGCCCCTGTGAAGGTACTTAGAGAACACTGGAAGTATTATATAATTGTGAAGGAAAATCGTGACAAATACAACACAAACTCCCAATATGTATTCAGTTCTTTTTTCTTTTTTTTAAAATATATTGACTAAACACAGTGGTAGTAACTCCCACCTATGGGAACCCATCGACACAAATGTGCTCTGATGTGAATTTCAGGTGGTATGTACGGTCATAAAAGAGATGCTTACAAATGAAAGGATCTGGGCTCTACCTTCTTGGCCTGTCCCTGAATGGCCATGAGCCATGATGCGCCAATGCCTCGGCCAATCAGGGTTGCTGGTTCACAACTTAGATTTATTGGGCATTTTCATGGTACCTCACTTTATGCTCAAAACAATCTCTGAAGAAGGCAGCATCGCAGCACCTTCATCATCATTACTGCCACTTTTCACACTCACACTACTGCAGCTAGATTCTGCTTTCCTGACATCAGCATCTCCCAGGCTTCCCTCAGACCCTGGACGTAGGTGGAAGCTTTTGTGTTAGTTTCCTATTGCTGCTGTAACAATCACCACAAAACCAGTGGCTTAAGACAACACCAATGTATTCTCTTACAGTTCTGGAGGTCACAGGTCCTAGAGTTAAGGTGTTGACAGTTTTTTCCAGAGGCTCTAAGGGAGAATCCATTTTCGTGCCTTTCCCAGCTTCTGGAGGCCACTTGCATTCCTTGGCTCGGAGCCCCATCCTCACAGCACCCTGACCTCTGTCTCTATCGGCATCCCATCTCCATCTGCCACTCTGTCTCTGATCCTCTTACCACACTTGTGATTACCCTAGACTCACCCAGCTAATCTAGGATAATCTTCCCATCTGAAAATCCTTCACTTAACCACACCAGCAAAGTCTCTTCTGCCCTGTAAGGTAACACAGCCATAGGTTCCAGGGATTGGGATGTGGACATCTTTTGTGGGGCCATGCTGCCTACCACAGTTTAGGAGGCAAGTGACTACAGGCCTTGGGTTTTAAATGACCCTGGGTCAAGGGCAAGGGCAAGGACAGTACCAGAGAGGAAGAACAGATGTCTGCTCTGGTTCCCATAAGTGGGTGTAGCAGCTCTGGCTGCACACTTCACCTCTGAGTCAGGCTTGGCTTTTACTCCCCAAATGGATCCTTTCCCTAGGCCTTGAGTAAGGTGCCCCCAAACTGGTGGCTGTGGTCTGCGGGGTTCCCCAGGATCCTACTGCACAAAGCTTGAGATCAGAAGCACCACCACCTCCCAAGGTTTGCAGTGGGTTTGGACATTGCTATTTCGCAAGTTCAATTGGAACAACGCGCAACCTCAACCAATAAAGACAAGCAGGGGTTCTTAGGCTCAAGAAAGACTGTACCTTGTGCATTAATCAGATAACAAATGGCAGCAATTGCCAGGGGCTGTTTTTGGCCAGGCTTTATCTCAACAAGATACTTATCATTCCTTCCCCTTGGATTGAGTTACACCCTAAAATCCTGGGGAAGGAGACTCAATTATCAATTGCAATTGACCCTCCTTCTCCTGGATCCTGGTTTTTATTTCAATGCGATCTAGGCCTGAATCCCAATAACTTTTTTTCTTTTTAGCAAAAAAGGAAATCACTGTGTTATATGCTGTTCTCCGATAAGACAACAATGAACAAACCAACCCACAGAGGAAGCTCATTTTGCCACTTGCTCAAGAAAAACGACACTTTACGCTGAGTGAATAACAAAAACAGTAATACATTAAAAAAAAAATTTCAGTTCCTCTAGATGCTCCTCATTAAGAAAGGGGTTGGTGGGCTTCCCTGGTGGCGCAGTGGTTGAGACTCCGCCTGCCGATGCAGGGGACACGGGTTCATGCCCCGGTCTGGGAGGATCCCACATGCCGCGGAGTGGCTGGGCCTGTGAGCCATGGCCGCTGAGCCTGTGCATCCGGAGCCTGTGCCCCACAACGGGAGAGGCCACAACAGTGAGAGGACCGCGAACCGCAAAAAAAAAAAAAAAAAAAAGAAAAAAAAGAAAGGGGTTGGTAAATTGTTTCTTTTGTACTGATCACTCAGGATCTCGGTTCTGAAGACAGCCATGAATCAGCCCAAGAAGGTTAAAGGCATGGTGGAGGAGAAAGCTATTGATAAACATGAGGTCTGGAGATTACATGTGGATTTCTATTTCCCATTCAACCCCTTTCCCTCACGACCATGAATAACTGGGTATCAGCCGCCTCTGAACTCCCGTAGTATCTGCTAATTCCTTTCAAAAGTCACATTTCTTTTCAGGCACCAGCTCGTCTATCCTGTAAAATGAAGGAAAACCTACTGACAGCCAAGGCCCAGAGGCTAAATTGAGATTAACCGTCCTATGAATGAGAGAGACCCAGTGTAGCACGTGGGAGAAAGCGGGGGTACCATTTGTGAGCCAGTCTATGTGGTGACAAAATACGTTTGAGGTATAGGTCCCAAGACAGCCTCCTCATTTCTAAATGTCATGCTAGCGTGCAATTTCCCTACCAAATGAGATGAAATTTTCAAGTGGCTCCACCAGTCCTAGAATGAAGCTTCTTTGGGGATGATGATTACAGAATTACAAAGCTGCTGTGCTGAGGGGATGGCGGGGCTCACTTGGGAGCTGAGGGACTGGCTTCCTCTGATTCAAATTTGTTCAAGTGTCCCTTGAACACAAAGATTACAAGTGTCCCTTGTTAATGGACTTCCAGGTTGCTCTAGAAAAGTCGAACCCAGAATGTTCCATCTGCAAAAACCAAGGGCCTAGTGTGAGTCTATCTACTTCTTTACTCTTAGCAATCAAGGGGTTTGGGGATGAGTTAACCCTTGCCTATAATTCCCTCTGCCAACTACTGCCATGGTCTGTGCCAGGCTGTGGAACCAACTGACACAACAGAAGCCCAGTGGATCTACCAATCAGTGTGGCCAACCCTTCCCCAAATGGGCAGCCCCTACCCTGGCCTTACCAAGCTGCCTGTTTGCTTTCACTGGCTCTGTGCTTCCTGCTAATTAGGAAAGAGACCTGGAATCATCCTGATTCCTGTTTGAACACTAATTCTTGGTCAGGGTTCTGGCAAGAGGATGGCAACAGGCTGCCAAACAGTGTCTCCACTGGGCTCATAACACAGACCCGGGGGGATGAACGCAAACAGGCCACGCCTGACAAGAATGAATGGAGGAGACAATTACAGATGGTCACTGTGCCTAGGCAGGGAAGAACTCAAAGAAGCAATCTGCCAACTTTTAAACCCTCAGAAGCACTTCCTGTAACTTGCCTATTTCAGGTACCGTCTCTGGCCTGAGCAATCTTGTTCCTGGTTCAAAGATGCTCTGTCTGACTCATGAGGGGTGAGTGAGTTTCTGGGAGAAACTGAGAAGCCAGGAGAGAAGTGGCCAGCACAGGGTGCCCCATCATCCTTGCTCGCCTTCACCGCATCCTGCCCGCTGGGATAGAAGGGGCCCCAGGACCAAGCAGCATCCTTCACCCAGGTGTGCCTGGAGCGCCGTGGTCACCACCTACCAAAGGCAGGCAGGAGCCAGCCTATTTACAAGTTCTCACGGGGAGGAGGGGGTTCCATCACTACTTTAAGGACCAATGAATTGAGAATCAAACGCGTTCGGGTCACCCATGTAGTCAACGAATCTCTACGCCAGCTGAGCTGGCAGAGGTGGCCTGGTCCCAAGAACAACAGGCTGAATTGTGGCTCTGCAACTCCTTGACTGGATCGGATGACCCTGCACGTGTTACTTTAAAAGCCAATAGGCCGGGGCTTCCCTGGTGGCGCAGTGGTTGAGAGTCCGCCTGCCAATGCAGTGGACACGGGTTTGTGCCCCGGTCTGGGAAGATCCCACATGCCGTGGAGCGGCTGGGCCTGTGAGCCATGGCCGCTGAGCCTGCACGTCCGGAGCCTGTGCTCTGCAACAGGAGAGGCCACGGCCGTGAGACGCCCGCATACCGCAAAAAAAAAAAAAAAAAAAAAAAAAAAAAAAAGCCAATAGGCCTTTCTGTGCCTCAGTTTCCCCACTGTAAAATGGGGACTGCTGCATTTGAAAAGTAACAACAGGTTGTTTGAATGTGAGGAACTATAAACGTCACTGGGCAAGAGAAGCTTCTCTTAAAAGTCAGTTACTAGGACCCAAACTATGATTACAAATTTTTTGAAAAGAACAGTGGAAAGTTTTAAATATGCAAATGTAAAGGTAAAAAAAGAACATTTACTAACATACTTGACTCTGTGTCTCCAGCTACTGTTCTGGGCACTTGACACAAATCAACTCATTCAATCTTCATAACAAGCCAAAGAGGTAGGGACTGCTGTTCTCCCCATTTTACAGATAAAGAAACTGAGGTGCCCAGAGATTAGGGAAATTACCCAAGGTTACTCTGCCAGCAAGTATGGATTTGAACCCAGGAAGCCTGATTCCAAGAACCCCAGTTTTAACTGCTATACTGTGTGGCCTCTTCAGCTAAAATTAAATAAATTATTTTCCACTCTGAGACACTTGACCAAGATCACACTGCTAGTAAGCAGAAAGAGAGAAATTTAAACTTAGGACTTCGGGCTCTGAATTCCATTCTCTTCCCGTTAAACTTCACTGCTTGAGATCCGCTGTGCCTGGCATTTAGAGGCAGTGGGGGGATGGGACTGGGGTGGGGGGACGGGAGAGGGTGACATCTAAAAATGTCATTTGGAGGTAAAGGCTGAAGTAGGGTGGGGGAGCATGGAGAGTCTACCTTGGGTACCTCCTTCCTGTTTCCTGACAAAGTGAGGTCAGGAACAGCCCAAACCACAAGGAGAACAAACTCAGACTGCGGCCACCTAAGGCAGCCCAGCTCAGCTGCTCACCCAGCAAATCCCCTTCACCCCAGGAACTCGGCACCCAGAAAGGACGAGGCCTTTTAAAGGCATCACAGTGGCCTTCGCTTCCAGGGTCCCCGTTCAAAGTCACATTTTCTTCCTCCAAGTTGAGCCAGTTATGAACATTCAGTGCATCCCGAGGACCCGAGAGGCTGCCCATCCATCTAGCCCACCGTGGGACTGAAGCCCCCTGCCCCTGACAAGCACCCCATGCAGCACAAACATAGCATCTGTTTTCTAAGTTTCCAGAAAGCAACAGCGTGCCAGGCTCCACGAAAGGTAGGGACCTCTTCTGGGCCTCTGTCTCTGAAATCCATGCAGACTCTGAACCACCTGTCCTTGGGCATCTAATACATGGACAGCTGCTTCTTCTAGAAGCCCCCAGGGAGCGGACTGTCCTCTCAGGAGCCCTCTCCAGTTAACACTGCTGCAGACCACCTGGGACCCTGTTAAAATGCAGGTTTTCATTCAGCAGGGTGGAGTGGGAGCCAAGGCATTTCTAACAAGCTCCTAAGTGATGCCAAGGCTGGTGGTCCCCGGACCTGTCTTTGAGTAGGAAAAAGCCAGAGCAAGTGGTTCTCAAACTGGGTTGCACACTGGAGTCAACTGGGAGCTTTTAAAAAAGTACCGACACCCCAGAAATTCTGATTTAGTGGGTTGAATGTGTGGATGTTTTAAAATTTCCTTTTTTGATTCTGAAGTGCAGCCAAAACAGAGACTCTCTGCTCTAGAAGATGGAGTTCCCTTTTAACAGGTAGAAGACGAGCCAGTTACATGGAGCCCTGCCTTCCAAGTGATCTGAACTTCAACTTGCTCATGTGTCCCCAGGATCACTTCCTCCTTTCTGGCTTTTGTCCCTGAATAACAATAACAGCAAACAGTGAACACCTATGTCGGCCTCATTCTGTGGATTCAAATTTAATCCTCACAAGAACCCTATGAGGTAGATGCTAGTATGTATTATCCTCATTTTACAGGTGAAAAACCTGAGGCACAGAGAAGGTAAGAAGCTTCCCCAAGTCACAGCTGGCAGGCGGTGGCTCTGGGGTTCCAGCTGGTTCTAAGGCCCGTGCTCCTAACCACGGCTAGGGAGGGCCTCAGACATGCCCCTTTCTCTCAGAACTTTTCCCCAAATACTGGGACAGGATGTGAGGCCTGGATCCAAGCAAGCAGTGAGCTGGCCGAGCTCTCCATAGCCAAGCCCTGCACTGGCGAGATGCCGTTACAGCTGTGGACGTATCTGTGGACATCCTGTAGGGCACAGGCTGGAGATGGAACTGTCACAGGCAGAGCGGTTTCTCCAAGAGTCCAAATGACTGCCAGAACTGTATGCTGGCCATTTGTGGCTTTCAACCCCTGACAGAAGACAAAGGGGAGGAAACATTGCAACAGGCCATTTTAGGCAGCAGCGGAGTCTGCCTGGGCGTCCCACCCCTGGGGCATGTTCCAGCTTCCTTCCAGAGCAGCTCTGCACCTGCCAAGGCTGGAGCAGGGCCAACCTGGCAGTGTCCTCTGGCATGGTCATGTAGATACTGAACAGCAGACTATCAGCTGGAGACACTGGAGCTGCAGACTTTTCTAGAAGTCAGGATCTACCATCAAACCGGTTTTCACGCATCCCTGGGCTGCCGGTCCTCACCAGAGGGGCATGGATGGGGTGTCCGCCCAGGAGGGACGGTGCTCCAGTCCCCTGATAGTCAGGAAGTCCTCTCCCCTTAGCTGGTGTTTATGCGGAGGAGGGCAGGACCCGATGGTCCTCTGTGTGTCCCCTCTCCTGTGTCTTTGCTCAATCGGGGTGACAAAGGCTACACAAACACAGGAGCCCATACGGTGCACACCCTCCCACGTGCACACGCCTCGTCTAACTTCCTGGTCCATCTATGCTCCTCCAGCATCGAGTATCAAACTCAAATAGAACTTTGTTTTGTGATGGTCAGTTTACTGGCCTGAGTTGCCCACTAGAGTATGAACTTATAGAGGGCAAGGACTTCCTTGTCTTAAGTGCCCCAGCATCTAGCACAGCGCTATACACACAGCAGGGGTCACTGGTTGCACTGTGCCACCCCTCCCCTGCCCAATCCATATGCTGAAATCCTAGCCCCGGTACCTCAGAAGGTGACCTTATTTGGAAAGAGGGTCACTATAGATGTAATTAGTTAAGATGAACTCCTGTTAGAGCCGGGGGGCCCTGATCCACTCTGTTTGGAGTCCCTATAAAACAGAGAGATTTGGACACAGACACACACACACACACACACAGGGAAAACGTCATATGCAAACAAAGGCAGAGACTGGGGTGATGCTTCTACGAGCAAGGAAAGCCAAAGAACAGCAGCAACCTGCCAGAAGCTAGATAAGGGGCATGGAACAGATTCTTCCTCAGGTTTTCAGAAGGAACCAACCCTGCCAACACCTTGATCTCAGACCCGCAGCTTCCAGAAATGGGAAACGATACATTTTCGTGGTTTAAGCCACCCAGTGTGTGGTCCTCTGTTAACGGCAGCCGTAGGAGATGAATACGGTAGGTGTATAATAAGGGAGGGAAGGAAAGATGGCGCCCAGCAATTTCAGTTCCATTTCATTCAATGCATTCTTACTGGGTTCCTACTTGTGCCACCTGCTCTGGAAGAAGGAGGGAGGAGGGGAGGGAAGAAGGAAACAGGGCTGAATGTGGGCTATGTACTGAGGGAGGGCGAGGTCTGGATTAAGCAGTCCCCTCCCCGACCCTCCCCCCATTCCTTCTGAGTCTGTGACTCACTTTCTCCAGTTCTTTCAAGCATCCAATTCCCTGCACCTGTTCTCTCCACGCTCCCCACACTGTCACACGCCAGTCTCAAGACAGAATCTTATAAAACCGCAGCTGAGAAGTTTGCACAGCAGTGATGCGGAGCAGGTTCCTGGGCCGTCGCCACCGCGAGCCGGCCAGAAACTGGATTCCCACGGTGGGCGTGTGGGGCGCCATGGGCGCCGTGGGACTGGTGTGGGCCACCGGCTGGTGGCTGATTCTGGACTGGGTGCCCTACAGCAATGGCAAGTTTAAGAGGGACAATTCATTAAACCGACGCCCCTCAGACGCCTCTGGAATCTGGTGGTGCTGCCTACTTCCATCCACATCTGAAACAGCCCATGCTCTTGGGATGGAGCTCGAGGAAATACACAGTTAGACTTTCTACGTTTGTGAAAACAGCTTTGGTGTGTGAATGCACACAGCATTAAACCTCTCTCTGAAAAACTAACAAACAAAACCCAAGTTGAGGTGTAAATGACCAGTGTCTTTCTAAGTGTCACCCCTTCCATGGTCCTTGCACTTGGACTTTTGGAAGGATGTTTTTCAGGAGAAACATCAGGCTTAGCCTGGAGTGGAGACGTCCTCTTCAGACCAAGGACCTACTGGGCCCCAGCAAGCCTCCCGCCTTGATGGTTGGCTGCCTCGGCGTCTCTGGGGGGCACAAAACCCTGGTCGCCTCCTCAGCATGATCTCCACACACCGGGCTTGCTCAAGGCCCAGGGACAGGTGATTCGCTCAGTGCCAAGCACCTACTGAGCTCCTTTTCTGTGGCTGGCTGGAGTAGCCACAGGGTACCAAGACGACTGATGCAGACCTTGCCCTCAAGAGGCTCAAAGCCTAGTTAGATCATCTCAAACACATAAGATAAGTGTCACGAACAAGGGAAACATGGGCATGGGGGTGAGGATAGACTTGCACTGTCCAGTGTGACTGTCACCAGCCACGTGTAGCCATTGAGCATGGGACATATGGCCAGCCCAAAGTGAGATGTGCTGTGTCAAATACACAGGACTTCAAAGACTCAGTACAAAAACAAGAGTGTAAAATATCTTAATATTTTTATCGATTACATGTAGCAATGATCATACTTTGGTTATACTGGGTTAAATAAAGTATATTATTAAAATGAATTTCACCTGGTTTTTGTTCTACTTTTTAAAATGTGGCTGCTGGAAAATTTCGAATAACATATACAAGTCACATTACATTGTGAGTAGGCAGCACCATTCTAGAAGGACATTTAACCTGAGTTTGAAGGGGGGTGGGGGGGAATCAGGGGGAACTTCCTGGAGGAGTTGTCATCTGAGCTAACATGAATTTAAAAAAACAGCATCGACTGAGCAGCTTGCCACATGCCCGGAACTTGCTATATATATATTCTAATTTAATCCTTAATAACTGAACAGTTAGTATTTTATTCCTACTTTATAAACAAGGTCTGAAGGGTTTGAAGAGGTTCAGCTGTTGGTCCCAGAGTTCACAGTAATTCGTGGTGGAGGCAGGGTAGAAGCCCTGCTCCCCACCAGACCTGCAGGTCAAGAGGGAGGCCGGATGGGGGGAAGCTGATGACCACCCCACCCCATCCCCCCACCCCATCTTTCCTACAGAGAATTTGAGAGCAAGCCAGGGCTTTGTTTCAGCTCTACCCATTCTAACAAGGTTAAAATCCAGTTGGCTGAGAAGCTCCCTGAGTTGTATAATTTACAGAAAAATCAAATTATGTAGAGACCTCTTATAATTGAGGGTAATTTAGGAAATAACTTTCCAAAAATGGCAGATCTTACAGCTGTGTTACCATTTGGAAATTGCTGAGGTTGTTTTGTCACTTGAATGCCCTCCTCTCATTGAAATATGCCAGATTATATCCACACAGCCTGACACAGAAAAGCCCCATTAGAGCACCGAGCTATCCAGATTTGAATATACTGGGTCAAATTAGGCTTCCAGAAACAGAACAACTGCCTATAAAAACAGCCTGAATGAAATGTGGACCAATCGATGAAATCAATGGCCTCGCATTAACATGGCCCAGAGATGGTCTTATTTAACAACTAGTAATGAGGCACTTAGCTACGTGCTGTGGGTACGACAGACACAACCACAGGAGACCTTTAAAACTTAACAGCTGAATCTGCCCATTTTCCAGGATGTGGGTTGACTGTACACACACACACACACACACACACACACACACACACAGAGGCACTCATGGCCTTAAAAATCAGCACAGCAAGCTTCCCTATAACTGAGTCTACCAGACACATAACATAAATCAAAATTTTTAGGTAGTGCTCATGATGAATAGCTAGTAGCTTCCAGGCAAAAGGAAACCATCTTTTATTATTATTCAACAAAATAATCTTATTATTATTATTCCAAGTGCACACCTGCCAAATGTCTGAGCCTGCAGGACAGGGACCAAGCATGGTCCCAGACCCCCTAAGAGAAGTCCCAGGTAACCTAACTCAACCCAGATCACTGACGGCTACTGACTATCACCAACTCTGCCCTGGGCACCATCCTAGGTGCTTTTCATACACGATTTTGAATCTCACAAACCTGCAAGACTGGTATCATGTTCCTATTTTACAGATAAGGAAATCGAGGCTCGGAGAGGTTAAGTAATTGCCCCTGGGCTGGGATCCCTCCTTTCCTTCCAGCATCCAATCACCTCTTTCAACCCGAATTGCGTCTGACTCTAGATTCGCCATCTGTCCAGGCTTGACTGGAAATCCGACCAGGGCACCTTCCCTGGTTCAAGAATAATGAAGCCACTGGCCACAGTGGAAAAGGCGGCCCATTGTCCCCGGGTATTGCAATGGGCTCTGCTCATCTATTGTAATTTGCAATTAATAATGAAGCATTCTCCCAAGTGCTGTATGTAAGATCAAGCTGATGTAATATTTCATCTTTGCCAGCCAGCTGCCGTTCTGCTAGGCTGACAGTAAGTAATATCTTTGCATAAGGAGCCGGTCCACAACTAAATCAATTAATCCCTCTTCGGCTGGTAGACAGCTGTTGGGTCAATGCAAGATAATTAAAGGGACTCGTCATTTACCAGGTGGTTGGTAATGAAGGGAGTAATTGACCAGAGTTGGGGGCTGTACAATGTCTGCTCTCTCTTGCCTTCCCCAGTGGACACAGCCATTCAGCATTGTTCTTCCTGAACGATTCTCAAGGCAGAGAGCCCTTTCTCTCTTTCATGCTTATTTGTGAGACTGAAGCTGATCCTTCAGAAGCGCCCACCTGATGTCTGGCTTGGAACAAGTCTAGGTTCTCCTTCTTATGGGATCAAGAGCTAAGTGGCTCAAGTTTCGCTTACACAGGGCTCCACCCAATATTGTGCCCCAAAGGGCTCCGCTTTTTGGGTTTGTTCACATAACGAGTCTCCAACATTCAGGGCATTGACGCAACAACCCTCCGTCCCATGCAGCACAGGAAGGAATGTGGTCTCCGTGTCCTCGTGGATGAGGCTGAGTACAAATAATTTACGCGAGCCTTCATACAGAAAGACAGTAGAAAAGATAGAGAGCAACCTCAATGCACATGTTTTGAGTTGCTTTTCATGTTATGGGTTATGCAAGAATCAAAGAATTGAAGATTTTAAAACTGGAGGGGCCCTTACAGAATCTCCAACCCAGTGCTTCTGAGCTCTGGTTGCCCATCAGAATCACCTAGGGACTCTGAAAAATACTGACACCCCAGCCCTATCCCAGACCAACAAATAAAATCAGAATTTCTGGGGGTCTGGGCATGGGTCATTTTTTCAAAGCTCCTGAGTGCAGGAGGTGTTGAGAAGCACGGGTCCAGTCCAACCCCTTCATGTCACAGGTGAGGAGGCTGCGGCCAGGAGGGGCCAGACCTCCTTAGAGAAGCCCCAGAGTTAACAAGCAGCCAAGTGAGAAGCAGCAGCTGGTTTGTAAGGTGCACACCATCTCCAGAGGGCTCCTTGGGACCACCAACCTGCCAGTGGCTGAAGACTAAACCCTCCAGAAGGACGAATGAGCCTTATCCAGCTGGGACCAACCTGCCTTTCCTACCTTCTCTCCAATCAGCTTCCAACATGTTTTTTCACGCCAACTACAAACCCCTCACCATTCTCTGAAGGTGCCATGGACCATCCCACCTGTGCACCTCACTCCTGCTGTTCCTTCGCTCTGGGAGGCTGTTCCCTCTTCTCTGTCCGGTGGAGTCTGATGTGTCCTCAGAGACCTGGCTCAAATGCCATCTCCTCTAGAAAGCCTCGCACTGTGCCCTGTGCCTCAAAGGGTTAACTGCTCACTCCTGATCGTCCCATAACCTTTCAGAATGCTCCGACCACACAGCACGTGTCATGTTCTATTACCTACATGCCTCTCCTCCCCACATCTTTTTCCTCTGTTTATCCTATGAACATCTGTAGACAAAACGAATCTTGGCAAGCCTTGCTCAGAAAACTATTTAGGTTGGAGCTAGAAGAGTTTCCCACCCTCCCTTGGACAATTCAAGCTTTTTTCAGTCTAAAACTTAATCAAAGACCCCGACTTCCAAATGTCACCAAGCTGTGCTATCCTACAGCAGAGTTCTTGGGGGTGACTCCTGCTTAGTCTGGCTCCAGCCAGGAGACGAAGGCCTCTCCAAAAATATCATGTTCAGTGAGAAAAAAAAAAATCCACAATTGTTTATTGGACATCTACTGTGCATTCCATACCATTCCATGAGCCTTGGCTCCTGCCTTTGGGAATTTTACAACTATCCTGAGCACGTCCCAGATCTCAGCTTGAGTCACCATGAAAAAGAACCTCAAGGGAGCATTTTTTCCCCTGGGAAAGATAACGGGATAGGCTCTTTCCCTCCCACTATCTCGCCAGGTCAGACAGACCCGGCACTACCATTTAGGGACTGCGGGATCTCAGCAAGTTGCTCAGTCCTTCTGGGCTTCAGTTAACTTATCTGAAAAATGGGGCTCTCAGATTTTAGGATTGTTGTGAAGATTCCATTAGATACGTGTGGTAAACACCTAGAAGAGTCACTGGCGTGTATTATACATTCAATGAACAGTAACTTTCTTCCTTTCTTTCTCCCTTCCTTCTTTCCTTCCTACCTCCCTTCTCTCCCTCTCTCCATCCTTCCTCCTCGAGCCTACCTTATGGAGAAGTAAATTTACTTTTAACACATTGAAGATTGCACCAATAAAGATCCAATTTTATTATTATAATAAAATGTTGACTGGTCAAATTATTGTATTGACTGGTCCTCAGAGGCCCCTAGGAAGGCCTGCACGCCACTGGTGCATGAGTGAAGACCTCCTAGACTCAGCACTTAGAGGAGTTCCTGGTCAGCCCCTGGGCTGAGTGTCTGTATTCTCAGAACGCGGTAATCACAGAGCAAGTATAAACGCTAAAGAAAGAACCAGGCAGGGCAGGGCCGAACCACATGAGTGATGCTGGGAAGATTTCAGGGAACCCACGAGAGGACCGGGAGGTGGGCGAGGCAAGACAAGCTGTCTCACCCTCGCTGGCATTTTAGGGGCAATTATGCCCTATTAATGGCTGACGGCATAGCTCTGCCCTGCAGTCTGAGCTGAGCCGGGCGGCCCACAGATGTGCTCGGCCCACAAATATGCAGCTGGCAACTCTTGAACTTTCGGTGACTTGACGCCAGCTGATCTGATCAGCAATTACGTTTTATTTTGGGGCCAGGAAGACAGCAGAGAACCAGGAAAATTATAAGACATCAGAGTGCAGTTTTTCTAAGAATATCAACTACAAACTTTTTTTTCACCAATCGTTGTTTTAATGGTTAGGGGTTTGTGAAGCACTAAAATAAGAAAACCTTGGACACTAAAATCAGATTATAGCCAATTTTCCTAAGGGAGCTTTTAAGACTCTGTCCAGTGAAAATCTGGATAAGATTTTTTTTTTCCTCTCTCTCTTTTTTATTTTTTGTATGGGGTAACTCCTGCCAAGAGAACTTTGCTGGTGACAGTGAATACAGCATGGAGATAAATGCATCTGGAGTCCGTCCTGGATTTGAATCTTTCCCCTGCTTCTTACAAGCTATGTGACAAGCTCCTCAGCCTGAGTTCTCCCGTACCTAAAATGGGGGTGCACTACCTAGCGTGGGGCTTAATACCAGCACCCCACGAGATGTTTGTAGGCATCTAGATAGCATCTGGCCTACAGTACCAGTACCTGCTAACTAAGATGGTGCTTCCCGCCATTATGTTGGTTTTCTTATCATCTAAAATAAACAGTTCCTATTTTCACCATCATGTATCAAACCCAAATCACCAGTCAACATAAAATGGGGAAACGTCATCTCCAGGAGCAGTTGGGTTTCTAGCAATTACAGGGCTCATCATCTGCCTCTGTGATAACATCAATCCAGGCTTAGCAGCTTCCACAGCTTGGCTGGTAGGGGAACACGAGAAACCACAACCAAGCCCCAACGGATGCAATGTTTGCTAATGTCTCAGGGACACAAAACCCTACTCAACCCAACAGAAGCTCCTGCGCCCTTCTCTCCTCTGAGCTCCCCGGCCCACGGCAGCCCCAAAGGTCACCAAGACGGTTTCTCTGAGAAGCGCCACGGACGGAACGTGCATGGGAAGAGAACATAATTGCAGCTTGTAAAGGAAACCAGCCTAAGAAAAAACATCCCGGGACAACATCCCGAGGAAACGGGGAGATCCTCCTGCAGGGACATTTTCCTGGTTACCAGTAAAAGGGGCCAGGCAGCTTGCCCATGAGTGCTTGATGGAGGCTGATGACTCACCCACCTAGGCTCTCACAAATGTCTCCCAGAGCTGCCTCTCCAGCCCCATCTTCCCTGCCGGGTGCTAGGCTTCTAAGTGAGCATCTGAACCCAACACCACCGGATGGAAGGGATGAGCTCTACCCAGGAAGGTTCTCTCTCCTCTGATTGGTTTACAAATGGACCAAGGACGGTCCCCCTCACCAGAAAACCCACTCAAGTCAGCTCTAGGGTAACAAGGAGAACCAGACATGGAAGGCTAACCACACACAGGCCCTTGCTCAGCCTTCTGTGGCCAGTGCCTGGCACCGTGCTACACATAGTGGGCACTCATAAGAGTGCGTGAAGAAATGAATGAGTGAATGTATGAGTGAATCGGGGAATGAGCAAACTCCATAAAAGGCACTGAGCAAGGTACATCTTCTCATGGAAGGCTGCAAGGCAGGAATTGTCAGCACCGTGTTATAAAGGAGAAAGGCAGTCTCAGAGGGGTTACATGTCTTGTGCTCATTCACACAGCTGATAAATGAGGAGACCAGGCTTCGAACCCAGGTCTGACTCTAAAATCAAGGTTTCCACGAGTGAAGCCATTCTCATGACCATGGTGATGATGGATCATGTTTACATAGCCCCTGACACATCAGAATTATTTCATCCTCCCAACGTTCCAGAGAGATGGGAAAGCTGACCCCTACAGAGGACTCATCATGTATGCAAGGTTGCACAGCCAGCTGGAGGTGAAGTAGGAATTTAAACCTGGACTTTCATTCTTTCAATCACAGATATTTGGGGCCACCCACTACAGGGACACAAGTGACAGGCGCAGACACAGTCCATGGACTTCCTGTCCACAGGGGCATCTACTTCAGAAACAGCTCCTCCCATGACACCCATATGCTGCCCATAAAATTTCCTCAGGAAAGCAGGAGCACTTCAATGGTTTGGTTTTGAAGTAGAAAATGATCTGAGAACAGAGGACGTCAACTAAAAGAGAGGGATGCTATAGCATGTGTTGTTTTCAACATGGCGTACCAGAAATCCTCTTCCCTAAGACCAATGTGTGAACAGGCTGGGAGACTGGCCTGTAATAATCAGATTATTTGGGCACCAAACAAAACCCAAATACAAAATAACCAAGAAGGAACTACTGTATATAGCACAGGGAACTATACTCGATATCTTGTAATAATCTATAATGGAAGAGAATGTAAAAAAAAGAATATATATTTATATATATATATATATATGTATGTATGTATAACTGAATCACTTTACAGTATTCCTCAAACGAACACAACATTGTAAATCAACTATACTTCAATAAAAATTAAAAACAAAACAAAACAAAATACAAATTCCCTGCTGCGTTACCAGAGAACCCAGTAAAGGAGGCCTCAGGCAATCTGAGTTTGCAATTACCTGGCGAATCTGGCCCCATCACACTGAGCTCCAAAGCGGTGGGCTGATAGGGGAGTGAACTAACATGGTTAGGCCACCCATTTCGCACAAATTCAGGAGTCCATTTTTCCAGACGGGAGTATGGGTGAAAGACAGGATAGAGATGTGGAATCAGAAAGTTCTCAGGCTCATCCCTTTGCAAGACTTCTGAGAATTCATCCCTTTTGGGGACCCAAGCAGTTTCTTCCTCTAACAAGCACCTTGGTCCCCAGAAATATTAAATCACGAATTTGATACAAAATAAAGCTCAAAGATTACAGCCAAAGCAGTACATTTTCCCCCCTTTCTCCCCAGCTGTCAAAGGTCAGCTAATGGACCACTAGTTGTTCACTCACCAGTTCTTGGCATCACAAGCTAATTCATATTCCCGCAAAAGGACCAGCCTTGGAGTCTCCACGTCAAGACCGACACATACCAACAAGGCCATCACCGAGGCAACCAGGCCTCCTCCCTTCGCTCCTAGCTTTCCATGGAGGGCACTTTGCCTTGGTTGGAGCTTATTTTGCTCAGAGAGGAACACTTTTCATAATCAAGTCCAACGTACTGTGACAGTCACTTAAGCAAAAAGTCTCCCCACCCAAGGGAGTCTTGTCAAACTGACGCAGTGAGGTGCAACTCTTGGGGACATCGTTGGGCTCTAATAACCAGATGTGGGAGCTGGGTGGTGAGTTCACCCCCATGTGAGCCTTCTTTGGGGGTGTCACGGGGGAGACTGCATAGCCTGGCAGGCTCTGCAACTTCAGAGTCCCCTTGCCGGCACCTGCAACTGTATGGCTCTCAGGGATCCAAAACCTGGGCAGGTCTGAAAGCTCAGCCCCGCACTCTACCAAGCTGTTCCTCTCATTCTAAATACCTCTCACTAGAATTTCAGAGCCATTCTAGAGCAAAAGGGTAACCAAGAAAGCAACCACTGAAGGTAAAATGCCAGGCAGCGGAGGAAAGTTTCAAATCCCCAAAGACCAGAATTTGGGCGTTTTTCAATCCCTCTCCGCCCCCCAAAAAATTGACACGTGGAGACCAAGCCGAGAAGCAAGGACGTTTCCAGGGCTTACCTGGGTCGGGTTGTAGAGTTCCTGCAGGGGGCTTCGGGACCCCTTCCGGCAGCAGATGTCCACACCGAAGGGGTTCCTCCGCATGACTGAGGAAAGAAAGTGAAGGCTCATCAGAAATGAGCAACAAACGTTTGCCGTCTGACCAAGAAAAGGGCACAGAGGAGGGAAGAAGAAACAGTTGGGGAAGGAAGAGAACAGGCTTCCGGCTGAGTTGATCCTTTGCCTGCTGCCATGGGGGCCCATGGGTCTTCCCTGGCCTTCAGGCTTGTCCACACGCAGAAGGACATAAATAATGCTGAAAATTCTGCCCAGCAAATCTTTCAGAAAACAAGACAGGCATCTAAAACCCTGAACTTTTTTTTTTTTTTTTGCGGTACGCGGGCCTCTCACTGTTGTGGCCTCTCCCGTTGCAGAGCACAGGCTCCGGACGCGCAGGCTCAGCGGCCATGGCTCACGGGCCCAGCCGCTCCGCGGCATGTGGGATCTTCCCGGACCGGGGCACGAACCCGTGTCCCCTGCATCGGCAGGCGGACACTCAACCACTGCGCCACCAGGGAAGCCCTAAAACCCTGAACTTTTGCAGACGACGTTGTAACTGATGTCCCAAGAGAGCGAGTTCTACCAACGCCAGACTTGGTGCTATTTTTAAAATTCGGCAGCCTTCTCCCTCCACAATCAGTTATGACCTCTTATTCCTGGTTCCCGAGCCCCTGCGGGAGCCCCCTTTCAGGGAGTCAAGGGGGAGAACGGCGCAGGGCCTTCCCCAGGCGGGCTTTTCCCACTGGGTAAGTCAGAGGGCCAGCCTCCCCAAAGCCTCTTGTACATTACATTATTGTTAATGACAATATCAGCTTGAGGCAGAAAGGAGGCGGGTTTATGGTTCTGGATGAGATTTACGGGTTATGGTTCTCCTTGTAAGGATGAGCACTTACAGTGAATAAAAGAGGAGGAATTAAGTGAACTTCTCAAAAACCCAACAGCTTTGAGGATACCAAGAACTGTTTTTCAAAGGAAAACAGATTCTTTTTCCATTCTTCTTGTTCACAAACCCCCCTCACTCGTGAAGCCCCTTGCACAGAGTTTAATACGTAGTCACCCTCCTGACAATTATTTGTTGAAGGGAGGGAGGGAGAAGGAGGGGGGAGGGATGAATTAACGAAGGAACAAGTGCTTCCTTCTCATACAGGAGGCCGTTTTCCTGTGGAATGACATTGTAGGGGCAGGGCGGGGAACAAGGAAAGCAGATCCTTTCACAGGCCTAAAGAATTCCCCAGGCGCAGTGGCAGGAGGCGGGACACTCCTGAGCAGACAGCCTGGGTGTGGATCCTGGGTCTACCTCACACCTGCTGTGTGACCTTAAGCAAGATACCTAACCTTTCTGTGCCTGTTTCTTCCTCTGTAAAATGGGGGTGAGAAGAGGACCTCACTCCCTGCGTTGGTCGTGAGGATTAAATGAGTTACTACTATATGCAGAATGTTTAAGCCGGGGGCTGGCCAAAAAGTGTCGGTTACACATTTCTGAAGCTACTGGAGATCATCAACTAGGTCTGCACAGAACTGACGACAAAAAGCGCTTGCCTCCTGGGAGGGAAGGTGGAAACTTCTTTATTCTCGAACCATCAAGGGAGCTGATGAGAAGTTACCAGACCTCAAGCTGGGCTTCGGGAGTCTTACAGGAAAGCCAGGCAGATGGGGAGGGCTGGCCGGAGGGGGATAACTCAGGCCCCTCTGCTCAGAAGCCAACCTGAGGTCAGAATAGCGAGGAGAGCCATCTCCACAAGCAGCTGATTCCTCTGGAAGGTCTCCAGGAGAACTGACTCCTTCTCATGCAATTCTCCTTTGACTTGTCACTTTGAGCCCCATGGAAACCCTGAGAATAAATCATCAATTCTGAGAAACTTGAAGCTGTTTTTTCCCACTTCCTTTACCTCCTAGAGCAGGGTCAGCCAACCTTTTCCATAAAGGGCAAGAGAGTATTTGGCTTTGCACCACACAGTATATGGAAACTTCTCGACTCAGCTGGGGCAGGGCAGAAGCAGCTCCAGACGACACACAAACGCACAGGCGGGATGATGCGCCAATACACCTCCATTTCTGGCACTGAAACCTGAAGTCCATGTAATTCTTACGTGTCAGGAAATCTTCTCTGGATTTTTTTCTTTTCCCAATCATTTCACAAAAACAGGCGGTGGGTTGGATGTGGCCCCAGGGCCGTCGTTTGCTGACCCCCGCCCTGGGGTAGGCAGTACAAGCCCCAGACACACCCGACATGCCCCGCAGCCCTCTCTGGGGAGGAAGGGATCCTGTGGGCAAATGTCTACACATAAAAGCCATTAGAATCTGAGCAAGTGATCCGGGAAGACACTGGTTCTTTGTTCTTCCACGGGTGTCTCCACAAGAGGGGAAAAATCCACGTTGTGTTTTTCTTTAATTTATTACTTCATTTTTCATTTCCACCCAAAACGAGGTAAACTGTTAACTGCACGCAGGTTGCCCTCAGCGCACAAGGACACAGCAACACTTCAGGGGAGACAAAACAGCCGTAAAACGTGTAAAATTGTGCCCACGCCGTGCAAGATTAAACTCTCCCCAGAGAGGCAGACAGTCTCCTCAAGACCTATGGCTACGAGACCGCCACGGAGAAAACCCCACCACAGAACCCATTAAAAGTCAGCTTTTATGGGGGGCAGTATTATTTAATTGGTTTCTTTTTCTACTACAAGGCCTTTCAAATGCTTTGACCATGTGGGCCCTTTCCCAAGGCCAGCCACCCTCGGGGCCTCCTGCAGGCCTAGCCCGTGACTTCAGTGGGGGCCCCACCAACCAGCTCCGGCACCCCAGGCCACAAAAGCCAGGTCCTTGGGTGCCTTTTATGGGGATGATAACAATCTCACCACTTATGGAGTTCGCCTTGTGAGCCGGGCGCTGGGCTCAGCATAATCCTTCACACAGTAAAGGAAGTACCTGTATTTTCCAGATAACCTCTCTGAGCCTCCCTTAACCTCAGGAACTTGACCAAGGTCAAGGCCATGCAGGGAAAAAGTTGCCAAGCTGAGACTCCAACCTGATGACAGAGCTCTTTCATACCCAAATGATAGCAATGAGGACCTACTTGCTAGGGCCTGGGAGGCAAAGGAAGGGCCAGCAATCATGCACATGGGTTTATTTATCCTGTGTGCCTAATGCATCAGAGGAGGTCGAGTGACCATCACACACAGAGGGTGGCAGTTAACATTTGGAGGGCACCCACAGTGCACCAAGCAGAGCACACATTTAATCCACATGACAACCCTACGGGGTGGGCCCACTACTGTCCCCACTTTACAGATGGGAACACTGCGGCACAGTAAGGTTAGGGAACTCGCCTAGGTCTCGTGACTAGGAAGAGATGAAGACAGGATTCTGACATAGGCGGCCTATGCTCTCGGCTGCTATGCTGGACCAACAGCAGGTGTCAAGTCCACCTTCTCAATAGTTCTCAATAGTTTCCTCCTGGCCCCAGACCTGGTTGGCTGACCGCTTCTAGAACAGGTGATTTAAAATGTAACCCAGTGTTACACGAGTCATCAAAATGATGTGATGTGACAGCCAAACTATTAACAATTATTGCCCATATTCATTTTCTTACTGAAATTTTTATTAAGCACCTAGGATATGCCAGATATTAAGTAAGGGGGGGTAAAACCCCCCTCCATCTTATCCATGTTGTTTCTCTGATGCTTGGCACACAGTAGGTACTCAAAGAGGTTCATGAATGATCTAGGATTTAAGGCTTCCTTTACACTCATCAGACAGATTGTTTCCTGCTATGTAAAAAGGAAACTGCCAGTATCAACAGGCTGCTGTTATTTTTTTCCTTTGAAAATGGAAGGTCTGATGATCAAAAGCCCTAAGAAAGGAGTCCCTGAAGACATTTAACGGTGGCCTTCCGCTGCCCACCTGCCACCACAAGTTTTATTTAGCTACAGCACTTGTTTTCTCCTTTCTAAACTCAAATCAATGAAATGCAAGACCATTTTATAAGAATCTCATTGGTTTAATTCACAGTATGATTTCTTAGACCCAGAAACAGTTGGGTATACAGATCTTCCTTGACTTAGGATGAGATTATGTCTCAATAAACCCATCGTAAGTTGAAAATATTGTTAAGCTGAAAATGCATTTAATACACCTAACCTACCAAACAGCATGGCTTAGCCTAGCATACTTAAAACATGCTCAGAACACTTACATTAGCCTACAGTTGGGCAAAATCATCTAACACAAAGCCTTTTTTTTTTTTTTTTTTTTGCGGTCCGCGGGCCTCTCACTGCTGTGGCCTCTCCTGTCGCGGAGCACAGGCTCCGGACGCGCAGGCTCAGCGGCCATGGCTCACGGGCCCAGCCGCTCCACGGCATGTGGGATCTTCCCGGACCGGGGCACGAACCCGTGTCCCCTGCATCGGCAGGCGGACTCTCAACCACTGCGCCACCATGGAAGTCCCACAAAGCCTATTTTATCATCAAGTGTTGAATATCTCATGTAATTTATTGAATACGGTACTGAAAGTGAAAAGCGGAGCGGCTGTCTGGGTGCAGGATGGCTATGCGCGTATTGGTTGTTTATCCTGGTGATCGTGTGCTCACCAGGATCTGTGGGTCCCCGCAGCTCCCCGGCATCACCAGAGAGGATCAGATCACATATCCTAGCCTGGGGAAAAGATCAAAATTCCAAAATCAAAGTACAGTTTCCACTGAATATGTATCGATTTCACACCATCGTAAACTTAAAAAATCGTAGGTCAAATCATTGTACGTCAGGAACCGCCACTTTTCCAACATACATGAATGAAGTTAAAATTAAAACCAAGCCACCCACGTTTGCCGCTTCATGCTATGATGAAGAGAATGTTCTTAAGTGGACGCTCCGCTCCCAGTCAGCTGAGAGCAGGTGACAGAAGGTTACCGAGTGACAAAGGAGGGAAGCCCGTCTCATTCCCTGAGTGGTTCCCTGGGACCCTGCCTGTGCAGTTAATTCGGGTCTAAAGACATAAAACTAAAATGCTGTGGGATCCGGGGTGGAAACTTGCTTTTGATGCATTGGAATTCTCAGCTGGATTACAGTCCTTCAATTCACAGAAGAAACTCAGAGAGCTGAAACACTTGCCAAGGTCCCCAAAGCAGCCAGCGGCAGAGCCTGGGCTGGAACTCAGGTCTTACAAAATACAGCAATAGTTAATAATAATAATCATGAGAACTAGCATTTATCGAGAATTTACCAAGTACCTGATGCCTGACTCGAGGCTAAGCCTTTTTTTTTTACGTTGCTTCATTTAATTCTCATCAAAACCTTGTAAGTTAGAAATACTGAATAATAGCATTTATTCCCATTTGACTGTTGAGGAAACAGAGGCCCAGAGAGATCAAGTAACTTGCCCGAGATCACACAGCCAGCAAATGGCAGGGCAGGTAGCAAAGTCAAACCTAGGTTGTTTCTGGAACCGGAGGTCTTCATCACCTTATCATGCTATCGCTAAAGGCAGGCAAAGATGCATTTACACTTAGGGCTCCCACCACAAAGATCAGTGCTCTCACCTCCCTCAACATTCGAGGTGAGGCACTTCTGTACTAAATCACCCAAGTCCAGATGGGTCTGCACTCCTGCCGCTGGCCAAACAGCCCTAACACCCAGCAGACTCCGGACACTTTTCAAATCCCCTCATTTGCTAACAGCCTGGGCATGCTTCCTCTGTCACTGCACGCTCTGAGTGCACAGCAGTGATGCAGTTACAGAGGTGTTTTCTCCCAATGCACCCATTCGTGCTGGTGCCCTGGTCCAGTACGGTCCAGCCCGTCTGTCAAAAGGACGTTGGAATGGGGCAGTGTCTGAGTCAATCTCATCAAGTCAGGAGAAGGGGAAGCGCTACCCGACTCCCTGAGAGGGAGCCACTTCCGTCAGGACGGGCCATGCCGCTTTCAGCTGTGGGACCCACAGCTCGCCCTGAAAGGCCCTACATCACAGCTCTCCCCCATCCGTTTCAGATGTCACTGTGCTGAAGGTGCACGGGGATGAGATGGTCACCCAGCAGCACCCTGTGGAATTAGGTGGAGTCCACCGGAACCGGATTCAAGTTCTAGGTGAGTCTTGGGACACTGGCTTAAGGTCCTCATCTCCGAAACTCAATGTTAAAATGCAGCAATAATGCCTAAATCTTAGGGTGGTTGTGGGAATTCAATGAAAATGTAAAATTACCTGGGACCTGGCACCCAGAACCGTCCATGGGAAAAGTCAGAGGCCTGATCCCCCAGCTCTGCCACCACATGAAGCGTCTCCCCACTTTGAACGCAGTCTCCCTGGGCCTCAGATTTCTCCTTGGTCAGGTGACAAGGTCAAACCAGAAGATGTCTGAGTCCCTTCTGACTCAAAGTTCCTAATTTCTAAGCACAGGACAGCAAGAGGTCTCCCTGGAGAACCGCAGGTTAAAAAAGCCCTAGCTTCCCTGGTGGCGCAGTGGTTGAGAATCTGCCTGCCAATGCAGGGGACACGGGTTCAAGCCCCGGTCCGGGAAGATCCCACATGCCGCGGAGCAACTGGGCCCGTGAGCCACAGCTACTGAGCCTGCGCGTCTGGAGCCTGTGCTCCGCAACAAGAGAGGCCGCGACAGTGAGAGGCCCGTGCACCGCGATGAAGAGTGGTCCCCACTTGCTGCAACTAGAGAAAGCCCTCGCACAGAAACGAAGACCCAACACAGCCCCCCAAAACTAACTAACTAACTAAATAAATAAATGGGCTTCCCTGGTGGCGCAGTGGTTGGGCAGTGGTTGGGAGTCCGCCTGCCGATGCAGGGGACACGGGTTCGTGCCCCGGTCTGGGAGGATCCCACATGCCGCGGAGCGGCTGGGCCCGTGAGCCATGGCCGCTGAGCCTGCGCGTCTGGAGCCTGTGCTCCGCAACGGGAGAGGCCACAACAGCGAGAGGCCGGTGTACAGCAAAAAAAAAAAAAAGGCAGTCCTGAATATTGACCCGGTGTTCTCCAGCTACCCAGGACCTTCACGTGTTTTACAGACACTCAGCACACCTGTGTTCACAGGTGACTTTTCAGGAGCCCCCAACACTGAGGTGGGAGCCGGGTTCAGCCTAAGCTGCCATTAATACCTGATTAATAAACTTCAATTTTCCCACTTCCTATTCCTTCCTTCTCACAGTCCCTCCAACAGGGACATCCCAGAGCCATTCAAAAACATCTCCAGATCTGCTTCTCCTTACTGGAGACCCTACAGGCAGCTAGAATAATGAGGGATCTGGGGTTTTGACTTGGGACTAATCTGAACCCTTACTATAGCTAATTCCCATGTCAATCTCCCCTCCTACTTACTGTAAGTTCCTCAAAGCTCCTGATGTCTAACCTGTGGCTATAGAACTAAAATGAATTAAACTTTCCAGAGATGAAGGTCAAAGGTATAAGTCTAAGAATTAGGTGAATGCGCTTCGTATAACACAAGAAGAGAAAGAGCACAGCTTCATCTAAAAGCCAGGAGATTTACTACATAAAAACCTTCCACTAAGGGACTCTGACACTCGGCTTTGAAGAATATACTGTATACATTACAACCCTCACCTGCCGGGAGAACAACTCGGCTATCACATACACTCACCAAAATCCATGGCAATCAAACCACCCCCTTTTAGATGATCCTGGCCCTTCTGTGAAAACGTGCCCAGAGCAGAGGGTTGTGCCGACTTCCAAAAGTCACAAGGTCCCTGCCCAAGTGCAGCCAGCTGCCGACCAGATAGGTTAGTGCAGACAGAGGCACATCTAGGACAAGCAGGGTCTTTAGAGACCAGCTGGTCCAATGACTTCCACACCAGTGAAAGGCCTGGGTATGTACAGCTGGGGAAAAGCACCCTCAGAATTGGTTCTGACTGAACAACAGACATGGCAGGAAGCAAAGCTCAATGATGACCTTTCTGGCCAGTACGGTCTGTGGTCCGCCTACTGAGAGAGCGTGCAAAGGAGTTGAAGGAGAGAAAAGGGGGGAGGATGGGGTGAATCCAGCGGGGCCCTCCTCACCCCAGCCCCATTTCACAGGTGAGGCAATGGACACAGGGGCATAAGGGACTCACTCCAGGCCCCATGGCTCGTTAAAGGCAGAGGTATGGTTAGAACAAGGGTGTCCTGACTCCTGTTCCTTGTCCCTTTCTCCTTTTGAACCCAGTTTACATGTGATGCTCTGTCTTCTATTTTTCTTTAATATTAGTACAACTCAATTAAAGTGATTTTTTTTTTTTTTTTTTTTTTTTTTTGCGGTACGCGGGCCTCTCACTGTTGTGGCCTCTCCCGTTGCGGAGCACAGGCTCCAGATGCGCAGGCTCAGCGGCCATGGCTCACGGGCCCAGCCGCTCCGCGGCATGTGGGATCTTCCCAGACCGGGGCATGAACCCGCGTCCCCTGCATCGGCAGGCGGACTCGCAACCACTGCACCACCAGGGAAGCCCTCATTAAAGTGATTTTTCAACCTACCAATGGGTCGTGAGACATGGTTTAAAACTCCCCAACTTAGACATCTTGAAAGAATCAGGTCAGGGATAAGAGGGCTCGTTTAGGCTCAGCTTGGGGTTGCAGAACACAATAAACACTGATAAGGAGAACTCATGACTTCCACCCCTAAAACGTCCCTCTCCCCGATGTCCCCCATTGCGTTAAACACCACCACTATGCACCTAGCTAGGCAGACTCAACAGCCAGGAGTCATTCTTAATTCCTGTGCCTTACCTGCCATCACCCTCTCCCCCCATCAGCTCATCTTGGTCCCAAACACCTGGTCCGAGCCATCATCACCGCCCCTGGGGCTAGGACGAAGTCCTCTTAACTGGCCTCCCTGCTGCCAGCTCGGCCTCCCTACCCTATTCCCTATCAGCGGCCAGAATAACCTTCCCAAAATATAAACCAGTTCACAACATCCTCTCTGCTCCCAAGTCTTCCCACCATCTTAGAACAAAATCCAGAGGCCTTTCTATGGCCCAGGAGGCCCCACGTGACCCATCTGCCCACTTATCACCTTTCCTCTAGCAACCACCATTCTAGTGTACCTTCTGTCTTTATGATTCTGCCTCCTCTAGGGACTTCAGGTAAGTGGAATCAAACAGTATTTGTCCTTTCTGTGTCTGGCTTATGTCACTTAGCATAATGTCTTCAAGGTTCATCCACGGTGTAGCACATCAGAATCTCCCTCTAAGGCTAAATGAAGTTCCACTGTATGTATATCCACATTTTTGTTTATCTATTCATCCACTGATGAACACCTGGGTTGCCTCTGCCTTCTGGCTGCTGTGAATAATGCTGTTATGAACGTGGAGGTACAAATATCTGGTTGAGTCCCTGCTGGGGTTTTGCTTTCTAAGCTGTCTCACCAGGACATGGAGCGTGAACCTGAGATGGGCCAAGAGGCTGCTGGGTGAGTGCCTTGACTGGTGGCCTATGAGTGGGCGCTGTGAGGATGCTAGGGGGTCACAGGAGCGTGGCTCGCCGGGCGTGACTTCAGAACCGTGGCCTTGGAGCGAGACACCATGGTCTGCAGTCAGCTGTCACTTTCACTGGGTCTTAGAGCAGTGAGCCCAGTGGGCGGGCAGGGAATCAGAATGGAACGAAGCCACCAGGTGGGGTCTGGTCTTCCGTGGGGAGACATTTGAATTAGGCAGTAAGTGGCAGAGCTCAGCTCCCCAGCCAGGGGTCGGCTCACAAAGACGCTTCCAGCCACGGAGGCAGTAACCCCCAAAATCGCAGGTGACCCCAAAATTGTTTGAGACGTCAAAACCGCTTCCTTAAAAACCCACCATGATTTCAAATTAAGTACCAAAAAAGTCCAGAACAGGCAAATATAAAGACACAGAAAGTAGGCTAGTGGTTGTCTAAGGCTGGGGGTAGGGAGGCAAGGAACAGTAAATAGATGCGAAAGTTCTTTTTAGGGTGATGGAAACGTTCTAAAATTAGATTGTGGTGATGGTTGTAGAACTCTGCAAACATACTAAAATTCATTGACTTCTACACTTAGAGTAAGTGAATTTTATATGTAAATTATATCTCAATATGGCTATTATTTTAAATAAGTACAGAAATGTTTAAGAAGAAAACCCATAAGATTAATATTTTTAAGATTTTGACCTACTCAAGTACGAGGAGTTACCCTGCCTTACCAATAGGAAGGATTTAATTGAACAATTTATTTGACTTGAGATTTTAAGTTGAAATCTTCTACGTTTACATATAATATTGGAGCATTTAAGAAACTTAATGTTTGTCATTGAGGTATTAGATTTATATTATTTAAGTACGTGTTTGTTAATGAGACATCTGAAGTACTCAAAAAGGACATTAAGTATATGAGATTTTAAGTGCAATTTAAAACGTTAAAAGAAGGTGAAGTTTGTTCAAGGGTCAATGATTAATCAAATGCTACCCTAAATGTAACTTAAAATTTACTAGATTTCTGAGTCGCAGAGTAAGATTCTTAACTTAAAGGCTAGCTTGCTAGATTTATAACTTAAAAGTTCTTTAAAAGATTCTTTTGTACACAACTGTCACACTCAGTGACATGAAAACTCTCACATTAACAGAGGATTAACAGGAATTGGCACCTTCGGGCTGGTCTCAGGGTGGAGACACTGAGCATCTCAGGTGAAGGAGAAGCAGCCCCCAGCCCAAAGCTCATCACAAATTCCTGAAAGCCCCTACAGCGGTGGATGAATTTTACTGTTGAGAAACCTAAGAGCCTGTGGAAAAACACAGTCCAAGGAATTAAATTGGCAGTTAACTTAGGAAAGCCCTTATAAATTACCTTTTATGGTCACCTAAATAAAACAAGAGAGACAGCACAGTAGTCCACATTATATTAATTACATTCTACACACCTGGAAGGAATAATTAATGGGCATGGTACAGTTAATTTTCATTTACCTTTCCTTGCCTGCTGGAGAATTTCTACACTCTCCCCTGCAGTCTTCTTGGAATGCTTATAAATTTATTTTGCAATGATGCAGATAATATGCCAAAATACTTTCTTCCCTGTGGCTGGTGCTCCAAGTCTGATTTTATGACTGGAGACATTTATGTCTGCCTCTGGGCTTCCTCCACGGCTTCAGAGACACGGTGTAATGAATAACTCGGCGGCTTGAGAAGGGAAATATTCTAGGTAACCTTTCCTTAAGCTACTGAAGCATGGCAGGGCATTAACCCCAAACCTACTCCTTAAAGCCATCCTCACAAAGCTAGCTGGCTCCGGGCAGGATCATTTCACGCTGATACAGCCGGGCTGTGCCAGGCACCCCCATCTCTTGCACAGGGCTCCTCCACTCGCTCCTGGCTCACAGCCTCTTCAAAGGCCCAAGGGGACTGTCGCCCATCCTGTGTCTCTCTCAGGGCCATCTGGTCAAAACCTGCTCCTACCTGGGCTCCTGCTTTCTTTCCCTTTTCTCCACCCTGTCCATAGTGTCGTAGACTGAATACTGTCCCCCTCAATTCATGTCCCCTCAGAACCTCAGAATGGAATCTTATTTAGAAATAGGGTCTTTGCAGATGTTACTAAATTAAGAGAGGTTGTCCTGGATTAGAGTGGGTCCTAAATCCAATGACTGGTCCTTATAAGAAGGGAGGACACAGACAGACGCACACAGTGGTACTTTTGTTATGGCAGCTCTAGGAAACGAATACACGTCGGTTCATGTCCTGTGTGACCCTGACAAGATAATCTCTTGGCCTCAGTTACTCCATCTGTGAAATGGGGATAATGATATGCCTACTTAGTAGGGATGTTTTGAGGACTAAATAAATTCATCCATGTCAAGTGTTTGGAACAGCACCTGGTCTGAGATAAGTCCTCAATAAGCTACAATTAGCTAACCATCCCTGATGTCCAGTACCTTCTTTTTCTATCTCCCAAAAGAGCACCTCAAAATCCTCTTCTATTCCAACCCAAAATCTCACTGTTGTACACACGATATACACATATTCATCTGTGGACACTAGGTTATTTCACGAATGGGAGAGGAACTCTCGTCACAGTTGGTGACATATGATGGAGGTCTAACCATTCTGCTCCAAATGAGCGTAAGGCAGGTTCAGGATGCTGAAGCGGGGGTGTTGAACAGACGGCGTGCATACCTTTTCTCCAGAAGCACAAGACAGCTAGAGATTGTCTCCCACAATGAAAGACACAGTCACAGTAATAAAGAGCGGAGCCTTCCAAGGCAGCCAGCCACCCATCTACGCAAACCCACATTTTCATTTCCATATGTCTAGATGAGTTAAAGATGGAAATTATCTTTTTAATTGTTCACTTGTATTATTTTCTTCTGACATGTTTCTGGCCCAAGACGCTAGCAGAGAGAACACTGATTTTAAAAATATCCCCATATGCGCTACATCACTGGAACTGTGAAGATGTTTACTGCCTTCAACTCCAGCAATTTCCCTCTTGGGAAACTACACCAAGGGAACAATTCAACAGAAGCTAACAGGTTTATGCACAAAGATGTTTACTATAATACTTCCCTTCTGATGGGAAAAAACTGTAAACACTCTAAGATGTCCAAGATCAGAGGAATAATTTCATAAATCATAGTTCACTTAGGTACATCATTAACAAATCACAGTATATTCACTACTCAAAAAATGATACTGTTATTAAAAGCAATAATGTGAAGATATGGAAAAGAGGTTGAAATGAAAGCAGCAGAATTCATAATATTATGAGGATCAGGATCTTGGCTAGGTAAATGCGCACACATATAAAAATGAAAACAATTGTCAGAGTGCCTTGTGCCTTTCTTCCATGTTGTATATCATTTTTCCCACTTAAAAATGATGGCTTCAATATAATACTAGATCCAGATCAGCTCTCAGTGTTAAAGGTGCTACTGGAAAGCCAGAGACATTCTAAACAAAAAGCTGGCATTTTCCCAGAGAGGACACCGAAATTATCTGCAGCCACTGATGTGGACAGTCTTCCCCAATAGATCTTTGAAAAATGACAGCACTTAATTTTTGCACGTCTCAGGGCCATAAGTTGCTGAAGTGTAATTTATGTTGCCACCACCAAGTAGTAGAGGGACGGGGCAGGTGCAGAAGATCCAAAAATGAGTGAAGGGGAGGCTCAGGATGGGGGCAGAAAAGGCACATGTGGGCTTTGGGGGAAGCTAGGCTGTGCTTCAAATGTTATTCTTCTTGAAATATGGTCAGAGGGAAAAGACCACTGCATCTGTATCCTATTACGCACGCCCACACTTCCCATCTCCCTCCCTCCCTCCCTCCCTCTTAGGGAATCCAAGATGCAAGTCTGAACCTCACTCCACAGTCCCTCCCAAGACATGCAATGGGATGGGAATTAACCCAAGGACGCGCAAGAAAGGACCTGAGTTACCGTAGCGATTTTCTCCAGGAAAATGTTTCCCATTTTGAGACTTTTTTTTTTTCAAACAAACAAAAAAAAGCTTTCTGACAATATGGAGAGACAGAGTCCCATCTTTCTCCAAGAAGTAAGGAAGTCATGCACAAGATCCTTGCTGGCATAAGCAGGAAGGCATGACTTCTTGGGGTGCAGCACACACATCCAGGCTGCGTTTAGATATTAAAATTCCTTCAAAGTCAGCCAGGCAGGCTCTATTTGTGCAGGCAAATTAAAAAGCTGTAAAACAGTAATAAGGTGTTTGCAAATGATTCCAGCTACAAGGGGGTGTGAGAGCCACTTGCTTGTCTATATATGTGAGACATCGCCAGGTGTGTTAGAAAGGGTTCTGGTTCAGGGCTTGTGGCCACCTACTATACGGTGACCCAGGGAGAGGGGGGACAGGAACAAGCTGAACATATTTTGAGTTCCTATTATACACCACGCCGAATGCCAGGTACTTTAGTAAACGTTATTTAACTTTCCCTTCTTCACTACCATCCTGAAACGTAAGTGTTATCATTCCCATTTTACAGACGAGGAAGCAAGTGCAGAGAGGTATCTGCAGAGTCACACAGCTGGTAACTAACAGATTCTCTAGACTAATATAGCAGGTAAGTGTTTATTATCTGAATGTTATCAACAGAGATCTACCTGATGTAGGAGAGGGGGAGGAGCGGAGCAGACATGAAACACACCGAAAGCAGCATTTCACAACCCTGGGTCCAGCCCTTATTAAGAATAATAATGGGGGGCTTCCCTGGTGGCGCAGTGGTTGAGAGTCCGCCTGCTGATGCAGGGGACACGGGTTCATGCCCCGGTCCGGGAAGATCCCACATGTCGCGGAGCGGCTGGGCCCGTGAACCATGGCCGCTGAGACTGTGTGTCCAGAGCCTGTGCTCCGCAACGAGAGAGACCACAACAGTGAGAGGCCCGCGTACCCCCAAAAAAAAAAAAAGAATAATGGGGGCTTCTCTGGTGGCGCAGTGGTTGAGAGTCTGCCTGCCGATGCAGGGGACACGGGTTCGTGCCCCGATCCGGGAAGATCTCACATGCTGCAGAGTGGCTGGGCCCGTGGGCCATGGCCGCTGAGCCTGCGCGTCCGGAGCCTGTAGTCCACAACAGGAGAGGCCACAACAGTGAGAGGCCCGCGTACCGCAAAAAAAAAAAAAAAAGAATAATGTGAAAACATATCAATGAGGTTTAAGTTACTTACTAAAAGTAATGGAATGGAGTTAACATATCTGTCTGACACAGCTGGGTCAAAATGTTGACATCAAAGTGTTCAGACACCACGGACTTCATTGCCAGGGGGTAAAGCAAAGTGGCTAAAGATGTTAGCCCTAAGGGTGGTGGAATACCTGCTTCAATCTCGGCTCCTACACTAGCCAGCTGAGTGATCTTCTGCAAGTTCTGTGTCCCAGATTTCTCACCGATAAGATGGGAACGAGAGAACTTGACTTTTAAGATTAAGAGGATTACGTGAGATGAAAGCACCCACTGCCAACCATGATTCATGTCATTTTCATGTTTTTTAACTTCTCTGAAATCGCGGGGCATCTTACAGTCATAGCCTTTTTCGATCGGATAGGATGATGATGATGGTGGTGACAATCCCTGACTCTCTCCACAGACCTGTGGGCCTGCCTTCATCCCTATCCCCATCCCCATGCCTCATCTTAAAGTCCAAACCCCTGGAAGGAATGTGTCCCCCCTGCCTTTCTCCCTCCCTCTCTCCTTCTCTCTCTCTCCTGACCGCAAATTTAATGCTTTCTTTTCCAAGCCAAGATAAATATCCTCAAGTCCAAATGACACAGTGCCGCAGCATCAAAATGCCCTGTACCCTCTGAGGGTGACCCCAAAGAGAAAGCTCACTCAGGTGCAGGCAGGAAGCTCCAGGATAAGCAGCCCCCTGATATAGCCCAATACCCAAGCCATTCATCACAACGCCAAGGTCCCTGAACCAGTGGCCTGAATAACACTGGAAGCCACCACACCCTGTGAGTGTCAGGGCAGAATGGGGTAGTGGTCTTTAGCAGAACCAAGAAAGACCCCCTTATTATAAGACCCAACCCTCCTCCAAATAACTGCCCGGACTTCATTGCCAGAAGGTAGAGCAAAGTGGCTAAAGATGTTAGCCCTAAGGGTGATAGAATTTTTTTTAATTAATTTATTTATTTTATATTTATTTTTGGCTGTGTTGGGTCTTCGTTTCTGTGCGAGGGCTTTCTCCAGTTGCGGCGAGCGGGGGCCACTCTTCATCGCAGTGCGCGGGGCCTCTCACTGTTGTGGCCTCTCCCGTTGCGGAGCACAGGCTCCGGACGCGCAGGCTCAGTAGTTGTGGCTCACGGGCCTAGCCACTCCGCGGCATGTGGGATCTTCCCGGACCGGGGCACGAACCCGTGTCCCCTGCACTGGCAGGCGGATTCCTAACCACTGCACCATCAGGGAAGCCCAGGGTGATAGAATTTTTGAGGTCAGAAATCCCAGACAGCGTCTCCAGTGTTAAGCCACTAAATCAAATAACAACCAGCTTTCTAAACGTTTGAAAAACCACAACATCAAAAGCAAACAAATAGGGGTAGAATTTTCTCAATTATCAAGCTTTTCTCCCATAAACTTTGTTAAACCGTTGACACAGTTATGCTTGACATATATATGAATAGATATATACATACATTGATATATAATACTAATATCTCAAAAATATTAATAGATTATGGTGATTTCCAGGTGATCCTCCATCTGACCAAGTCTGAGGTTACTCCTCCAGCAGAAGGTCAAGGAGGTCAGCATCCTGGGAGCAGGACCCAAGTGCATAAGAGTGAGGATGCAGGAAGCATCTGCTTCTAAGAAGTTCTGATGGGAGAAGTAAGCTCCTGGATGTCCAAGGTCAAAGGCGAGTGACTTCATGGAGAGGGAGATCAGGACAGAAGTGGGAGGGTCACAGAAACAGAGGGAAACACTTTGGCCTTTCACTTCCTTCTCATCTCAATAAACATCAACACACGCTTTTCACGATAAGCATAATTGAGTTTCAGGGTATTTGGAAACAGGCAGCCCAATGTCGAACTTAAACTTAAGTAATTAAACTTCTTTGAATTAAACTTTTTTTGTTTTAACATCCTGACCTTTACTATGCTGGCCCATGCATGTAGTCAAAGCTTTTGGCTTTACTGTACTGGAAACTTTAGTCAAATCAAGAAACCAATTTTGAGTTTCAATTTTCTTTTATACTCTTGCTTAAGCCTAGACTCTGCCTTCTTGTTAACAGAAATCCCAAAAGATATTTTATCCCCCAAATCTATAATGTATAGGGGAAAAGTCATAAATGATTTCTGGCTTCAATCCCTTAATGAAATAACTGAAGGGCCTTAACAGCAAAAAGCAAATGGTTTTATTCAAAATTCAAGCATTTTCTTCAAACGTCTATCGGAAATAAAAGGGACTGGGCTTCCCTGGTGGCGCAGTGGTTAAGAATCTGCCTGCCAATGCAGGGGACACGGGTTCAAGCCCTGGTCTGGGAAGATCCCACACGCCGCGGAGCAGCTAAGCCCGTGCGCCACAACTACTGAGCCTGCGCTCTAGAGCCCGCAAGCCACAACTACTGAGCCCGCGTGCTACAACTACTGAAGCCCACGCACCCTAGAGCCCATGCTCCGCAACAAGCCAAGCCACTGCAATGAGAAGCCTGTGCGCCGCAACGAAGAGTAGCCCCTGTTTGATGCAACTAGAGAAAGCCCGCGCACAGCGACGAAGACCCAATGCAGCCAAAAATAAATAAATGAAATTTTAAAAAGAGAATAAAAGGGACTGATTACCTAGGGTTGACCTTAGGTGACCATTATCTGTGGTCTTCCATTACAAATAACCATTTGTAAATAACCATTCCACGTGCCTCTCAATTATCACTGCCGGTGATAATTGAGGGTGTGGTGACCCAAGCCATTCAGAAGCAGTAGGTGATCCAAGAGGTCGCTTCTGGTCAGCTGGGACTGCTAAGCAGGCTCCTTGAACATTTAGCTTTTATCTTGTTACATTTGGCCTGAAAAGTTACTCAAACGACCTTGCGTCTTGTGAGCACGGCAGCAGAATCGGGGCTGGGAGGGCAGGGATGGAGCCCAGGGGATTCACCAACACACTGGTAATCGGAAGTTACCTGTGTTGGAATGGACGTATTCTCCTGAAACTCCATTGGAGATGAAAGAGTAAAATAGCCCATTCCTGACACGCGATGCATAACAATGAACACCTGTTTAGCTGTCTGCCGATTCCAGTGGGCCTTCCACACGCATCCTCACTGCCTCTTGTTGTAAAAAGGAGAAATCCCCGATCAGAGAGGTGCAATGATGTACTCGCGGTCCCAAGATGAATCATGGCGTCTCCATTCTATCAATGAGGAAATGGAGGCTCAGGGACATCAGTGACTTGCTCAGGGGCACAGAGCTCAGTGGTGGAACAGAGACTCAAACCCAGGTAATACAGGCCCAGGTTCAGTCTTATCCCTCTGCACAAAAGGTGCCTCCTTTATGGAAGTTTGTTTTAAAAAGGCGGGGGAGGGGTTGTGCATGGAAAGAAATATTCTTTGAGCGTCCACACTGTCCTGGGACCACAGAGGTGAAAGAGAATAGATCAGCCCTCACTGAGCTTCAAGGCTCAATAGTGCCCTTTGCTGTTCTTCTAGCAACTTTCTCTGATTCTTTAAGGGTAACAAGAAAACAGAAGCATGTAATAAAGCCCCTTAATAGATACCTGGGCACCAATTCATGGCTTCTTCCTTATGTCAGAGACCATGTTAATTAAATTCCTTTTTGTACCTCCTACTTTGAGTGGGGTCAGTACAAAATAAGTTCTCCATAAGCACAATATTTAGTCAATCAATTAATCTGATTTTGCAGCTGAGACGACTGTACATCACAAGAGCCCAGAACCTTCCTAGAAGTTTTTACTTGGGAATGTGAGGGGTCTGGCTCTCGAGCGACGGTCGGTGTCCAAATAATAGAGCCAGCTTCCCATGTCTCCTCAAGAACCCCTATCACAGAGGGCTCTTTTGAGTTCTTTGTGTAGCTTATATCTGAATCATTTCCCAGACTGAAAGGACAGTGACTAAATAACATCAGATGGGACTTCAGAATTCTGGGAAAGGATAAGCCACGCCAGAAAGCTGATGACTCAATATTCCACTTTTCAAACCAGCTGTGCTGCCATCCTGGAAAGAGAGCCTCGGTACCCAGGGCTCTCATCAGAACAGAGGCAGGGGGCTCCAAAGCGTAATCAGGAAGATAAAGATCTTAGGAAAGAAACTGAAACGTCTGCCCAGGAACAAAGATTGATTCTACCCTAGTACAGGAAAAGGCAAATGGAGAAGCCACATAATCTATAAATGATTTTGGAAAGATTTCTCATTTCAGGAAAACTTATCTTCAGGTTTTTTTTTTTTTAATATTGCAAGCCAACTGGTCAATGGAAGCCAGAGTTCAAGGCCTAGAAAGGTCTGATGCAGTGGAAAGTCAGTGGGCTGGGGACCAGGAGGCCCGTGTTGGGCTGGGTTCCTAACTAGCAGGGTGACGTTGGGTAAGCACTCACCCCCTTTTCTGGGTCTCAATTTCCTCATCTTTAAATAAGGCGGGGGGTCACTCTACAGAAGTTCCCTTCCAGCTGCAAAATTCAATCCTTCTGTAACTCCGTCCACGTGCTGATCCAACACCCTCCCCTCCACTGCTGTGAGGCTCACCAAATTCCATTGGCAATGTGCTCCACCACTGAACAGGCCAGCTTTTGTAGGCCTCCTCAGAGTGGTAACCACAGAAATGAACCCAAATGCACCAAAAAATGTAAATGGGTCGTGAGCGCTCTCATACGTATGAAGTCAGCAGTGTGAAATTTATAACAAGATGGTCTACAGATCTTTTGTGGACACACGGTTAAAAAAAAATCTCCTCTTAAATATAAAAAGGCCCATTTGTTTAGTTCTCAACTCAATCAGTCTTGAGTCGGCAGCATGTGAAACCCTAGTCCCAGTCGTGACCGTGGGTTGCCTCTTAGCGACACACTCATAGGAGGGAAACTTGGATTCTTTACAGAGATAGCCTCTATTCTGATGGGGAACTGGGGGAGGCAGGGGAAGTTGCCTTTGGCATCGACCAGCCCTTGGCACTGACCAGACAATGAACTCATCATCCTGCCTGGCCCAGAAATAGAAATTGAACGTTAAACATAGCTCACCAGCATCTCCTCCACCAGCATCTCAGGCTGAGGTTAAGTGGCTCACAAGAAAAGTCTGAGGCGGGGATGCTTACTTAATGCTTAAGAATTTACCCCATCACCCCAATAACCCCCGCTGCTCCACTGTCATCTGAAAGAAATTATTAAGCACCTAATGTGTACACAGCCCGTCCCTCCTAGACTGATCCAAAAGGAGCCTTCTGGATTGGGCTGCATGCCCAGCAATGTGAATGCACTTCATGCCACTGAACTGTACACCTAAAGATGGTTAAAATGGTCACTTTTATGATAGGTATATTTTACCACAATTTTTTTAAAGATACCAAAAAAAAAAAAAAAAAAAAACAGACTTACACTGCAACCCCCAGACACACCTAATCATACTGATGCAAAATAGAAACACTCAGCCAGCGAGCTATTTCCAGCCTGTCCCCAAAATGTCTGGGGCCGATGATAATAGCCTCTCCCTTGGCCAAAGTAACCACGAAATTTGTTTAAGCATCATGCCTAGAGCCTTAGAGTAAACCCACAGCCATTTCCACCCTTCCCAGAGGGCTCAGTACTGAGACCTAGACTAGTGGTTCTCCAACCTGAATGCCCCTCAGGACTGCCTCGGGGAAGGTCAATGCAGATTCCAGGGTCCCATGACCAAGATCCCGATTCAACAGGCCTCTCTCAAAGCCCAGGAATGTGCCCTTTTAAAAATGTCCCAGGTGATTTGGAGGAACTTGGGGTGTATTAAAGGGTTGAGCACGGGGGTAGGTGGACCAGATGCAGCCCTTACGTGGGCTTTAGAATCAGCCAAAGGGGTGTGGCCACAGGGACTGCCGCCAGCTCCTGCTCCCCAGTGAAGGCTGCCAGGGGCTCTTTCCCAACTTCAAGGAGGCCCTTGGCTTTGAGTCCTTGAATAAGTCTGGGCAAAGTAGAGTGCGCGGTTCCACCACCTTCCCCACGGCTAGTGGACCTTCCACCAGAACCAGAACACCCAGATTCCAGGCCCGACTCTCTTCCACACCCTTTTCATGACCATGCCTCAGTCTTCTCTCTCTGTAAAATGGGCCTGATAGTACCTGCCCTGGCTGACTCCTCGGGCTGTTGCATCAGGGGTTCCAGGCCCTGTTCTCCCAACTGTGTGGCCTTGGGCTCTTTACATTCCACCTCTCTAAACCTCAGCTTCCATATCATTCAAAGGGGAATAAAAAGAGTACTAAGCTCACAGAGCTCTCATGAGGACTAAAGGGACTAATGCAAGAAAAACTCTCAACCCACTGGAACACAGACAAGGAGCACTTAAGAAATATTAACTATTATTGTCTTTATTAATATGCTGCACTTGGGGGTGCTTGGTAGGGAACAAATCTAAGAGATGACCGTTTTCACACTTTTATTATGTAAGAAAAGACCAGAACCTGTGCGTGACATCCACCCTGTGATTACAAATCACGGCCCTTTGGCTTAGAGGTGACAAGCGTGACTTTGAGAAGCCAACCCTTTTATTTCAAAAGTGGGTTTCTCCACTCTCTATCGGAAAGGCCTCCAACCCTGCTGCTCCCGGAACGGCCTCCCTCAGAAGGGAGCCACGTGGGGACTCCGTGCCTCAGGCAGGACGGTCTGCAGACTGCATTCTACCTCACCCACTGATGTCACCTTCCAGCCACACAGAACCACTCAGAGATCTCAGAAGACACCCAGGAATTTTGTTCCTTCCTACGGTCAAGCTGTTCCTGCTTCCAGAACCTTCCATGCTTCAGCCAAGACCCTCTTCACCCAGATTGTCACTCGGGCTGCAGCTCAGTTGCCCCGCCTGAGGGAGGCCTTCTCCAGCATCCCTTTCATCCCATTATCCTGTGTGTCTTCCTTAGAGCACTGACCCCCCGACCTGAAGGGACCTCATCACAGTCCCCTCCCTCCTGAACGTCAAGCTCTAAGAGACCCCCTGCCCTGCTCACTGCAACAACAGTGCCTGGCACACTGGAAAATACTTGATGCCTGAATCGTACATCTCAGCCAGGGTGAACATGGAACCCAGGTACCCTGAGATGGTCCCATTCATGCCTGTGGGCCTGGAGCCAAGTTTAAAAGCTCTTCCTTTCATTCTAACAAGTGGCTGGTTTGATGGTGAACCTTGCACTGCTCTAATGAGAGGTGATACAGCCCAGGGGTTAGGAGCCTGGAAGTTCTAGAATCAGACCAACTTTGGTATCAGTCCCAAGCTGCCACTTCCTACCGTGTTGTCCTCAGCAAGTCATGACTGTCTGATAAAACCATCCTCGGAGTATTTCAGAGAGACTGAAAGACAGCACGTATGTAGGCACTTGATACATGGCACATGGTAGATAGTCAATAAATGTTATTATGAATAAAAATAATAATAGCATTTTTTCTCCTCTGAAGACAGAGGACTGAGTCCACCACCTACCAGTCATGTGACCTTGGCCAATTTACCTACTATCCCTGCCACTTCTCATCTCTAAAGTGAGAAGACAGCGCTCCACAGCCGCAGCCTGGTCGCTGGCCCTGCCATGTCCTGGGCCATGGTCTTCGGTCTTCTGGCCGCGCTGCTGCTGACTCGCCGGCTCACGCAATGAGGAAGCAGGTGTAGGGAGGCAAAGCCACGCGGCCAGCGAGAAGCATGGCTGGGATTTGAAGCCAGGAAGTGTGGTGCTAAAGTCAGGCTCATAACCATCCTGCCCTCCTGCCTCCTGTGCAAAAATCACCGCTCCTGTGTCCTGTCTGTGGGCTCAGACCTGGACTGGGAGAGGGCTGGTGCACACTGGTCTCCTCCAGCCCTGTGCTGTGCCAGCCCTTAAACGGAGCCTTCGGGAGAAGCCGGCTCACAGAGAGGCGACCTGGCGAGCCTCCGCCGGACCTGGGCAGTATCCCCTGGTTGGACGATGCTTTGGAGTTTGGAAAAGATGCTGCCAGCTCCCTCACTAGGATGAAGGAGAAGCACGGTGATATCTTTGCTGTGCTGGTGGGGGGCAGGTATGCCACTGTCCTCCTGGACCCACACTCCTATGACATGGTGGTGTGGGAGCCTCGCACCGGGCTGGACTTCCACGCCTGTGCCGTCTTCCTCATGGAGAGGATTTTCAACGCACAGCTTCTGCATTACAGCCCCAGCGATGAAAAGTCCAAGATGAAACCGACTCTCCTCCACTAAGAACTCCAGGCGCGCACGGAAGCCGTGTATGCCAACCTCCACACTGCCCTGCTGGGTGTCACCAGGGAAGCAGGCAGCGGCTGGCATGCGACGGGACTCCTCAAATTCTCCTAAAGCTGCCCGCTCGGAGCTGCTATCTGACTCTGCACGGCGTCGGGGCAGCGCCCCACACCCGGGAGAGCCAGGCCCAGGACCGCATCCACTCAGCCGACGGCTCCCACGCCATCCGCCAGCTCGACCTGCTGCTCCCCAAACTGGCACGTGGCTCCCTGTCACTGGGGGATAGGGACCAGGGGTGCAGGGTCAAAGGTCGCCTGTGGAAGCTGCCTTCCCCAGCCAGCCGGCCACTCGGGCAGGCCCACCGGAACAAACGGCTGGAGAGTTACCTGCTGCACCTGGAGGAGACGGGCGTGTCGGAGCAGATGCAGGCGCGGGCTCCGGTGCTGCAGCTCTGGGTCACGCAGGGGAGCATGGGTCCTGCTGCCTTCTGGCCCCTGCTCTTCCTCAAGGACCCTGAGGCCCTGGCTGCTGTCCGTGGAGAGCTGGAGTCCATTCTCTTGCAAGTAGAGCAGCCCATTTCACAGATGACCACCCTCCCACAGAAGGCTTTGGACAGCGTGCCTGTGCTGGACAGCGTGCTGAGAACCTCAGGCTCACCGCCGCACCCTTCATCACCCGCGAGGTCGTGGTGGACCTGGCCTTGCCCATGGCAGATGGGCGGGAATTCACCCTGCGATGTGGCGACTGCCTCCTCCTCTTCCCCCTCCTGAGTCCCCAGAAGGACCCGGAGATCTACACAGACCCAGAGGTTTTTAAATACAACCGATTCCTGAACCCTGATGGATCAGAGAAGAAAGACTTTTACAAGGATGGGAAGCAACTGGAGAACTACAGCATGCCCTGGGGAGCAGGGCACAACCAGTACCTGGGGAGGGGGTACGCCATCAGCAGCACCAAACAATTCCTGTTCCTTGTGCTGGCGCGCTTTGACCTGGAGCTGATCAGCCCGGACGTGGAGATGCCCGAGTCTGACCTCAGCAGGTACGGCTTCGGGCTGATGCAGCCGGAACGTGACGTGCCTGTCCGTTACCGCATCCAGCCTTGGGCTCCAGGGCAGATGGGACTCCACGCACCCAGCCTGCCCCGAGTGGCCCAACGTTCTGTGCCTGCGTTCGGCCTGGGTACAGAGCTCTGAACACCCAACGATGCCAAGCGTTATCCCTTCCCTACTGTTTTTCCTAGAAGGCTGTGTCTGGGGGAGGAGAAAAAAGGGGAGCGAAGAAAAGACACCAAAAGCTCTGCGGATTATCTGCTGCAAAGGTTAAGCTCCAAAATGAGGCTCTTCCCACCCCCAGCTCCTCCCACCTTTATGATATCCACTAAAGCTGGGGCCGACGGGGCACAACTAGGAGACCCCACTGCCTTGCCCCCAGCCCCCACGGGCTGACAGTGGTGTGGTCCAGACCCTAACCAGTCAAAGCAGATGCTGGCCATAAAAAGGCCATTTGGGGCCTAGCAGTGCGTCTGTTGAAAGAAATTCTGTCCCCAAATTTTTATTAAACTACCGAAAGCCAAAAAATAAAAATAAAAAATAAAATAAAATGAGAGGACTTCCTAAGCTCACAGGTTGTTGTGAAGATCAGATGAGATCTTCTGGGTAAAGCACGGTGCCTCGTACATCCTGAGCACTCAATAAACTGCAGCCATCAGCGACACCCGTATTGTTGCCTTTCCTCCCAAACGCATGAGCTCCTTGAGGGCAGGAACCCTGTGTACTCACTTCTCTATTCCTAACACTAAATGCCTGGCACATTTTTCTAGAAGGAAGGAAATGAGTGGGGGGTTTTTTGAGGTCATCCCACGCCCATCGCCCTCCAGCTTGATTTCTGGTGTGAGAGAGGGGTAGATGGGACACAGAGAAGGCGCGGAGCTGGGGTTGGTTGCACAGCGCCGCAAAGGTAGAAAGAGAATTCGCTGAAAGTGTGGAGGATCGCAGATGGTAAAGTCCCCAGCTGCTCACACACCTACTAGTGCGAGAGGGAGGCTGGTTAAATGTTACAAATGAGTCAACTTTCTCTTAGACAATAAGATCAACAAGGAAGACAGTGATGGGGAGAGGAACAAACAGGGTGAGAAGGAGAGAAACAGGCACCCGGGCTCCTGTGTAACTTAACCCTTTGGGAGGAAGGGGTGGAGTGGGGGGCACACGGGACTGGAAAGCCGTCGAGTGGGGGGACTCCGGCCGGGGAGCCACCGATTTAATTTAGATCCTCCCCAATGGGCTGCATCGCAGCCTGGCTCGCATGCTCATTTCATGCTCCTCTGACACAGATGGGAAGATCAAACCCAGGACATGTCGGTTTTGTAGGTTATCAGATATGTCAAAACCGTTAACCGTTTCTGAATTTAGCAACTTGGCAGAATGTGGAGCGGAGCTGCTCGGGTGGCCAAGCACGCTGACTGCAAAGAGTTTCTTTCGCAATCTTGTCCTCTTCTGCCAACTGTAAACTAAGATTATGAAGCAGACTCAACATGGCTACATGGAGTGTCAGCCTTCAAGAGGGAAAGCCAGGTGTTGGGGGCTCCCCGCACCACATGGTCAATGGCACCACCCCAATACTACCTGCACCACCATCACCGACAATGTCCTAATTTATCCCCCGATGATCCACGAGTGGGAGAACAGATGGATAAGGTATAGCCTGGGTACCCTGGAGGCACCCCAAAAATGTGGTCCCTAACTACTTAGCCTGGAATCTCCCCACTCCATTATCCTCTAATCCCACACATAACACTTCAATTTTCAATCAATCCAGCATGTGCACCGTGCTTCCAAGTGCCTATGACGTGCTCAGCTACGGGGCAACAAGTTAGGAAGATTACAAAATGGAATCAGACACCCTCTGAGTTCTTCTCTAAATTTTAAAAGCAACTGCTCATAACAAAATATTGAGAACATAAGGGAGACTGGTTTTTAAGTAAACTGCCCACAAATCCTAATGATTGTTCCTTTAGGTAAATTTGACAGGTTGTATTTGTCATGTGTTTTTTTTTTTTTCATTCAGAATATAAAACATTCTGAAAAATGAGGGGTCTCCTAGACTGAGCTGTAGTAACTAATATGGCAACTTCCAGAGGGTTTTCTATCCCTCTCTACCCCTAGAATTTCTTCCCCCACAATCACCAAGTCAAGAAGTTTGCCTTGTTTTATAAACTAGTCGTTTTACTTATGTGTGTAGAATATGGAATCAGACTACTGGGTTCCAATTTGGGCTCTGTCACATCCTGGCTCTATGACCTTGGACTGGTTACTGAATCTCCACCTGCCTCAATTTTCTCATCTCTAAAATGGGAATAATAGTAATACTTCTCAGGACTGTTGTGGGGATTAATGAACTATTATAAGAACACTTAGAAGGGTGCCTAGCACAGTTTTAAGTACTTACTTTATTAAGTACTTAATAAATGTAGCATATACATAAGGCAGCACTGCCTTTAAAAGTAGGTCATTAGCTTTTTAAGATCCCCTAGGGTGGGTTTCAACTTTTATAAGTAGAAAGGCAGTATAGAATACTGGTTAAGAGCACAAACTATAAAACCACACTGCCTAGGATTGAATCCCAGTTCTGCTTTTACTTGCTGTGTGATCTTGGCTGTTACTTAACCTCTCTGAGATTTAGTTTCTATAAAATGGAACTAATATTGCCTTCACGCTTAAGTGAATACAAACACATAGTAAGTAATAACAAAGCATGACAGTTTGCAGCTCTCACTGTATTTCTAGGGGAGGTCCCAACAGCAACAAAGAGTCACATTCATAAAACGTCAAGATAACATTCAAAGTCCCAGGAAGCAACTAGGTAACCGTCCATTAGCCACTCTCACCCCATCTTAGCTCTGTTCAAAGTTGCTAATGTACAGATCATTAGTGAAGGCGTAGCAAGCAGAATTCAATTAAAATTGGCCCAGCTTGCTGCTCCAGGTCCCTCCATCCCCATCCTGCAGCAGCACTGAGAGCTAAGGGGGACAGACAGCAGGGCTGATGCACAAACACTGGGAGGGGCCCACTGGCGCAGTACCTTTGGCTGTTGCATGGCAACGGGAGCTGCCAAGACAGAAGAGCATCGGTAAACTGCAAAGAGAGAGGAGAGCCTGGCTCCTGCATGCAGCCAGCATCAAAGCATCCGTGAGGCTGGAAGGCAAGGAGACCCCAGCCCTAAATAGCAGCCCTGGTGACAGGGCCCAGCCCAAGCCTGTGAATCCTGGTGTGGAAAGGAACAGACACACCGGTCCTTCCCTATAGTGACCTGCCCTGGGGAGCCACAAATGCATGAACCAGCTTAGCCTCTAAACCTTCCACACAGCTCAAGGTGGGTCTGGAACCCCTCTCCATACCTCAGGAAGGGAGTCAGATCTGCAAGAAAGCTCGTGCCCACCTGGAGCTTGGGAATGTCTCACTGAGGACATAACAACAGAACATAAGACAGTGTATCTCAGCAGGAATGTAACTAGAGGTGCTGCGGGCTGTCAGGGGAGGGAAAGTCTCCAGGAGAAGGAAGGTGGATCTTAAGAGACACAAGGAAACGGAAGAGGAGGCAGGGAAAGACGGGCAGTGACACAAGTCCCACGCACCCAGGGAACACCTTTCTACCCAAAGAGAAACTCACCATTTAAAACAAACCTTTCTCTGCCTTCTAAAAAAGGACTGAATTTTCTGCCAGATCTGAGTGAAGCTCAAAGGTATTTTGTAACTCCACTTCCTTGCCTAACTAAAGATGTCCCAACTTGTCAGTCACCCTCAACCTCAGATGCATTTCACCTGTTCCACAAAATGTGGTCCGTCTGACTCACGAGGCTCAATTTCCTAAAGATTCTTGAAGCTTTAATGTGGCTGACTGAAGTGGCTATGATATTTTATCGGAGCGACAGTACACTTTATTCTTTAGAGACGTCAGCAAATTTTGCCTCTGGTGAATCGGTCCTGATGGAGAACCTCAGATTTAAAGAACTAGGGGGAGAAGTTTTATGTATACATTACTATACATACACACACAAACACACACACACACACACACGTGTGTTTATACATTATGAAAGCTCCTTATATAAACTTTATATGCATATAAACTTTATGTGTGTATGAACATTTGTGTGTGTGTATGTTTTAGCCCACCTAACAAGAAGATCTGCCTTGAGCTAGATATGTAAGGCTCTGGGTCTCAATTTCTATAACTGCAAAGGCATAGGGTTTCTCAGTCTTGGACACTGTGGGGCGAGGATCCCAAGGCTCCATTATAGTTCAGTGTGGAGAAAAGTGCTAGGGTCCACTGGTGATGTCTGCTGTGGTCACACTAAGGAGAGATGGGAGGTGTGTCTGCTGGTATCTGGATCAGCTCAAAGGACTCTCCTGATAGATGATTTTCAGGATCTTAGAACTGAGTCCCAAACAGAGGGCTCTTTTAGAATCTCTAAAGGCCTATTAGTTCAAACACTCTGAGCACTGAGTTATAAAGGCCACACGAATGGGTTCAAAGCCATCGCCTTGCTGCAAATAGAGAAAAAAAATGCCGTTTGTGTTGGGAAGGTCCCTCCCAAACCCACTCCTACAAGCTCCCTGCGAGCACAGGCCCCCAAGGTGGAGTCACAAGTTTCTCCTCCACTGGGACCCGGTGGGACAGGGGAATGGTTTCCCAGCATTTCTGCACAGCTGTTGAGTCACAATAATAACTTCTATGAGGGTCTAAAATGATTTCCATATGAGCAGCTTTCACTTTATGGAAAGACCCCCACTCCCCTCAATGCAACTAAGGAAGAAGAGAAAGGTGACACAAGTGACAATAATGATGTCTATGGATTTTGAGACAGACCTTGGGAGAGGCCATGGAGAAAGAATAATTTACGGGGACCCTGAAGCCTCATGACCTGTCTGTGCGGGACATTCTAGATTCCCATACAGCAGTGACACCAAGGCCCAGAGTCGTGATGTTTAATGCCATGGGACGGGCACACAGCCAGCGAATGGCTTCCAAGCCCTGTCCTTTCCACGCTGTAGTAACACAGACTAGACACCTCTAGGGGCTGCAGTGGGGCAGGGCTAGAGGATCTGGAATGTTGACAGGCCCCAGGAAGTGAAGACAAAGAGGATGCACAAGGAAACGAGAACGTAGTTTCCACACGGCCCATCCCATGGCTCAGAGAAACTCAGTAAACATAGTCTGGGTGTTTCCATCCCAACTTCTCAGCCTCCACTTCCGTTTCCCTCCAGCTTGCCCGGCTGAGAGAGATGCGATGGCTGCTGAAGAAAAAAAACTGTGCTCAGCTCCTTTATCTCTGAAAAGATCTGGAGACCAGCCCAATCTCAAGGGACCGCTGACAAGAACAAGAAATCACCAAGTGCAGAATGCCCTCATTAGTGAGGCTTCTAACCACCGGTGGGGGATGTCAGGACCACACGGTTCCTGCCCTGGGCCCTGGCATCCTCACACGTTCCTATCTCCCCACCCCTGCCACGCTGCCTGCAGACTCCTAGAACATCGAATATCAGTCCAATACAGAAAGCAATTTACTAATGTCCTAAAACATAGGGGGGCTGCACAAGGTGGTCTCTGGAGTCTCTTCCAGGATGGCAGTTCAGAGACAGCTATAGCTGGTTCTGACTTTTATCACCACGTGCAGCCAGGAACCTTCAAGTCCCACCATCAGAGGCCCCTGGAGGTAAAAGGCAAATGTCTTATTGGGGGAAAAATAGTACTTTGGCAAATGATCATTGAGTCTCATCTTGGACAGACTCGGGGAGAAAAAGAGATATGATGGGGAGTGAATGTGGAAAGGAAACTAGGCTCTGAAAGCCTTGAGCAGTCAGGGACGACCAGAACAACGTCATAAAAACAGCAGTTATGTTTTCTGCACACCTGCTACACACTGGGTACAGCGACTCAGACTCCTATCATAAGCACTATCTCATTTAATCCTCTGTTATCCCTGCTTTATAGGTAAGAAACTGAGACACCAGGAGATTCAGTGACTTGCCCAAAGCAACACGCTGTTCACCCGTTCCTTCAACGTCTATGTATTTCACATGTGGCTGCAGGCACTGCACCAGATGGGGAGCCACAGAGTGGCTGGGCTGGGATCCAAGCCTAAGCATCCGGATGCTAGATTTAATACCCCAGATGGACCAATCCGCAAAGGGGAACGCTGTGATGCTGAACCATGCAGACACACGCAGGAGGCCCACCGGGGGGAACCCAGGACCCAGCCCACTTTGGGGTGTGCCGCCCGTCGGAGCTGCAGGGAGGAGGGTAGGCTGGAGGGAGCCTGAGTCCTGCGGGACAGAGCTTCTGGAAGGCAGAGACTCCTTCCTCTGACTCTGCCTTGTCCTTGAGGCCGCCTCAGTGTCTCCCCGTAGTAGGATCTCAAATAACTGTTCTTGAGAACATATGGCACCCAAGGGGCCACCCCACAAAGTCGTTTCTACCAGTGGATTCTCTTCTGTGTAGACAACATGGAAGACTGCCAGGAAACCCACAGGGTCATCCTCTGCGTCAACAGACTTCCTGGAAATGAAGCCAACCTTGACCTTTAAGAGCCTGCATGATCTAGCCCTTACCGAGCTCTCCCACTCCACTCCAGCCACCACTCCCCTAACCTGCCAAGCTCATCCCCACCTCTGGGCCTTCATCCGTGGTGTTCCCTCTGTCACCAACACTCTTCCCTTAGAATTTCACCCGGCTCACCCCTTCACATCCCTTAAGTGCCTACCCAAAAGTCACCTCTTCAGAGAGGCCTTCCTCAACCATCCCTTCCAAAATAGCCTTCCCACTCTCGGTTCCCTAACCCTGCTTGAATGGCGTCCCTCATCACCCCAAATCATGTCATTTACCACACGTGTTAATCCACGGATAGTCTGTCTTGCCCACAGGAATGGAGGCTCCATGAGAGCAGGCTTTGTCTGTTTGGTTCACTGCTCTTATCTCTAGAGCCTGGAAGGGAGACTGGCACATAGCAGGTGCTCAGTAAGTATTTGCAAAATGACTTGGATACATTAATCTGTATCCACCAACATTTATTGTATACTTACTACATGAGGCTCTGAGCATACAGAGATTTAAAAACAAGCAAGGCAATGTTCCTATCTCTGCCTTCACAGCTGAGAGAGGGAGATGCTAGAGGGAGGTGTCCCAGTTGAGCAGTGCTAGAGGAAAGGGTGCCAACAGTGTTCTGGGAGCACCGCCCCACCCCACTGCGTGACACTGAGGAACCACAAGCCCTGACTCCCAGTGGGGGGGCCCAAACCTGTGTGACATAACCTCTGCCCTCAGATGCATAGCCTCGTCCACTCACAGGAGACAAGGGTTCGCACAGACCCCAGACGGAAAATCGAACCACAGCGTTTCTTTATGCCGGGTAGGTGAGGATTCTGCTTCAGAAGTAGTCACCTACACAGAAACTTAAAACTATTTTTAAAATTTTTCCATTTTTAAACTGACATAACTAGTTTCTACTTTTTTTTTTTTTTTTTTGTGGCACGCAGGCCTCTCACTGTTGTGGCCTCTCCCGTTGCGGAGCATAGGCTCCGGACGCGCAGGCTCAGCGGCCATGGCTCACGGGCCCAGCCACTCCGCGGCACGTGGGATCTTCCCGGACCGGGACACGAACCCATGTCCCCTGCATCGGCAGGCGGACTCTCAACCACTGCGCCACCAGGGAAGCCCCTAACTAGTTTCTATTTTTTAAACTGAGATATAACATTAGTTCCAGGTGTACAGCATACGGATTCAATATTTTTCTATGTTGCAAAATGACCACCCCAGTAAGTCAACATCCATCCCCACACACAGTCACAGATATTTTTTCTCGTGATGAGAACTTTGAAAATCTACTCTCTCAGCAATTGTCAAACATGCAATACAGTACTGTCAACTATAGTCGCCACGCTACTCACGACATCCCCAAGACTTACTTGTTTTTTTAACTAGAAGCCTGTAGCTTTGGAGCGCCTTCACTCATTTCACCTACCGCCCACCCCCGCCTCTGATAACCAGTTAAAACCATTTCTGGGGACTTCCCTGGTGGTCCAGTGGTTAAGACTCCGAGCTCCCAATGCAGGGGGCCCGGGGTCGATCCCTGGTCAGGGAACTAGATCCCCCACGCGTGCAGCAACTAAGACCCGGAGCAGCCAAAACAAAACAAAACAAAAACTAGACAACGTCAATTAAATTTTAATTTAAAAAAAATTTTCTGAAAAGTCTCTAAGGTCTCTACTCGAGGCGGTCCCGGTGCCTGAGGGCTTGGGATGAAGAGTTTCTGTCTGAAGGCAGAGAAGGAGGACGGCACAACAGAATTAATTTTACACCCGAGGCGGGGGGAGTTGAGGAACTGGGGGACATGCATGACAGCCCCCAGTTTGCAGGTGAAGGGACCGGGGGCTCAGTTGCCAGAAGTCTCATTTGTCTCCAGTCACAAACAAGTGCAAAGGCTTCAAGGGCCCGGGAAGCCCCTCTGTCGTTGGGCCCACAGGCTGGGCCGGCGGCGCTTCTTCCTTTTATTTACGGAGGCTGCTGACAAAGGTGAAAGAGAGAGGGAGGCGCTCTGTGAAAGCGGAGACTGAAACATTGATGAGGGACAGTCATTGCATGTCCCGAGACAGGAGGACAGGCCCTGTCGCTGCTGCCGCGGAAAGGTTCTCCGGGCTCATCAAAGCACTCAGCTCAGCTCAGCTCTGGGCCTCAGTATCAGCCGTCCCCACCCCTGAAACGCCCTCTACATCCTCCCCCAAGTCACGACCCCCTCCCCCACGAAGCCTCCTCTGATTGCCGCAGCCTGCACTGGTTCAGAATCACAGAAACCTTGGAATGTTAGAGCCAGAAGGCACCTTTCAGATGAACCAGGCCAGGTCCCACATTCTCTGGGAGATGAATCTGAGGACCAAGAGGTGGAGTGGCCAGGCTTCCACCCCTCTCTCGCGGGCTTTTCCTCCCGTCGTGCTCTCTGCTCTTTCTAGGGCAAGTCCACCCCCCTCCACTGACTCCTTCAAATCACTCAACAGACACTCCCTCCTCTCCTGCCCTTTGCCTCCAAGACCGAGCCCTGCCCACTTGGCCACCTCAATTCCCAGTCACCCCCACCCCTCCTCTCTCACCCTTCCATCCACGCATGGGTTCAGGCCCTGCTCGTCTCTCCCCGAGGGGTTTTACAGAAGACTCGTGAGGGCCCCAGATCACACCCTTCTTGTCCTCGTCCCATGCATCCTCCTTCCAGCGCTCACCACGCCCACCTGACCATCCACACCCACACTCCATGCCTCCCACCCTGCCCAGTGCCTAGTCCGGGACTAAGTCCAAAGTCCTCAGCAGGGTCCAAAAGCCCTTGTGAGCTGGCCTCTCCAGCTTCAGGGGTCCCAGCTATGCATGAGCCCTACCCCCCGCTTTCTGCCTATTCTCGCCTTAAAGCCATCCCCACAATTGTGGGTTCAGCTATGTCCCCCAGAAAGATCGGTCCAAATCCTAACCGCCAGGTGCCTGTCTGTGAATGTGACCTGACTTAGAACCCCTTCTTGCATCCCTCTTATGATCTTTTCGCTGGGGGCAATGGAGGTGGGGGGGGCTTTGAAACCAAACCTGGCTCCCAGTCTCAGCTCCATCACTTCCCAGCTGAGTCACCTGGGCCAGGTCCCTTGAGCTCTCAGATCCTCAGTTTCCTTCTGTAAAATGGGGCACCGCGTCATCCCCGGTACTATTGATAATGTACGTAACTATCAAGCATAGACAGAAGAGTCAGGAAAGCCTCAGCTGGTATTACTACAATTCCTATTCCTGTGAGGTCTTCCTTGTCCTTCCAGAGCCCATCCCAGGATCGCCCTCCACCTCTGTCAAGTGTTCCAGGGTCTGTGTCTGGGAGCACTTCCCCCCTCCCTGGCTCAGTAACCCCTTCTCCCAGAGGGCAGGGCTCCTCTCCCGCCCCTCGGGCTGTGAGAGGGCCCAGAGCCCCTGCCCAGGGAGCAGCAGGGAGGCCGGACCTCCCCAGAGACTTCCTTTGTGAGCCAGCCAAGCACCCAACCTGTTGCTTTTAAGGACAGTCCCCCTGCAGGCTCCATCTGCCTCCAGACGAGCTGTTTAATGGAGCGAGAGTTGGCTCCCGGGAAGACAATGAATTTTAACGCTTCTGGACAACAGCAATCAGACAGAAGCCTACCTACCAGGCAAGGTCAGGAGGGGCTTCAAAATCATGCAGCCCAACCTCCACCTGGGCCCAGGGCAGCTGGGCCGAGGTCCCACAGCTGGTTAGTAGCAGTTAGTGGGTCCCTAAACCAGGACCCACTATGGCTCTGAGTCCTGAGACTCTGAGCAATGTCTTTTATACAAGTTAAAAATATGCAGAGGAAGACAGGAAGTGAGGGGGGAAGAGGAAAAGGGAAAGGTGTGTGCCTCTAGTCTAGAAAACCAGCAAGACTTCTCCCTGGGTTATTCTAGTTCGTGGAATTTAACCCACAAGTCTAAAAAGTGAAAACCCTATTACCAAAATATATTTCCCGCTCCTGGGGTCAAGTCCTCCTTACCCTGCTAATCTGCACTGCCCATGCTTCCACTCTTCCCAGAGGTACTCCTTTCTGGGGTGGGGGGGATGGCTCCAGAAAAAGGGAGGGACAATGACCCTGACGTAGTGAGATCAAAGGAACAGGGTGCCCTGGCCTCCTCTGGGGAGCAAGCCACAAGGTGAGCAGAACCTCAGTGACTACCCCTCCCTGATGTGGCTGGGATGGGAGTTTCCTAGGCTATGTGCTTGGCATTTACAAAGCACGCTGAGGGTGAACCCGAGAAGGCCCCATGGTGACACTGAACAGTGTTGAATAAAGAAAGGACTGCTGACTGAGTGAGTAGTGCCAATGAATGAAATAGACAGTTCTGATCACAAGCTTAGAAACTGGTTTTCCAATAACTCAGTAACTCACCTCCCCACCCACCCCAGTGCAGCCTCGGGTCCCTCTTTCCCGTAATTCTGGATGGGAGAATGATGCCAATGTCATTAACTGGCTCAGGGTCTACAGTTCTGGTCTTGGCACAAGCCACTACAAACCCTAAGAGAACCACATGGGGCCAGCAGAAGAGGGCCCTCCGAGGGCAGCTGGTGCAAATGGTTCCAACCTGATTTTAAGTCATGGAAGTCTCTGTTCAAAGAAAACCTTGGACAGAAGAGCCAATCTTGAACACAGGTTGAAGCCAAGCTGCTCTGATGGGGAGGGAATGTACACCTCCCAACTCCTCTATCCTCCCCAGCAGCCCCTGAGATGCCTCTGTGGAGCCCCAACTTCCCTGGCACCCACGTGAAAATGCCTCTGCTCACTGTGTGCTGCAGAGGAAATGGAAAGCTAGAGCAAGGGACATACCCTCGTTCATTGCCAGGAGCAGTGGTGCCAGCACCAGAGCCCATGCATCCTTGCTCCCAGTCTTGCTCCCTCTTGTTGCCTTTGGTGGAGAGACTCTAAGATGACCACCACTGATCCCCAAATCCTGATAGTCACAGCCTTGTGTAATCTCCCTTCCCCCTTGAGTAGGGCTATCCTAGCAACTTCCTACTAATTAATAGAATACAGTAAAAATGTCACTTTTGTGATTCTGTCACACAAAATTACAACTTTTATTTGGTCAACACTCTCTCCCTTGATGGCTTTGATGGAGCAAGTTGCCACACTGTGAGCTGCCCCATGGAGATGCCTGCTGGCAAGGAACTGAGGGAGGCCTCCAACCAACAGATGGAAGGAACTGAGGCCCTGAATCCAACAGGCTGCAAGGGACTGAATCCTGCCTGCAACCATGTGAGCTTGGAAGTGGATCCTTCCCCAGCTATGTCTTCTGATGACACCACAGCCCTGGCTGGCATCTTCACCATGACCTGAAAGAGACCCTGAAGCAGAAGACCCATCTAAGTCATGCCCATACTCCTGACCCACAGGAGCTAGGAGATAATAAATGTGTGTTGTTTTAAGCGGCTGAATTCGAGATAACTGGTTACACAGCACTGGTATCTAATATACTGCCCTAAAGAATTACTACTTGCCTTTTGGAAGAGAGCTCAAAGGGCACTCTGAAAAGTGAACAATCAGGCTGTCCCTGCATAACCACCACCTTCACCATTTTCATCATCACAGCTGGTATTGCTTCAGGGTCTACTCTATGCCAGGTACTGGGCTTTTAGTGTTTTATATCTATTATCTCTTTTAATCCTACAACAAATGTATGCGGGAGATACTGCTACTTAAGCTCATTTTACTGATGAGAAACTGAGGCCCAGAGAGATTTTTTTAAAGACACACTACTCTATACTGATAACTCTTTCCCTACACTCTTTCTTAACACCACAGACAGAACTAGTCACTGACTTTTCTGTCTCTCCATCTAGCCGGTGGGATCCTTAAAGACGGCACTTCTGATCTTTCAGGCAACAAATTTTACTGAGCATCTACTATGTGCCAGGCATTCTGCTAGCACAGCTGAGGATGGGAGGATGAGACAGACGTCAACAAAACAGCCAAGTGCACGTGCTTGGCTCTCCTAGAGCTCATTTTCTCACGGAGACAGACAGAAAAGACATATGAAACAAGATAATCTCAGAGAAATGTAAGAGGTAAATTAGAGATGGGGAGCTACTTTAGATTTGGGCCATCAAGGGAAACAAGTCTCTCCAAGGTGGTGACACTGCTGCTGAGACTTGAGTGAAAGGAAGAAGACAGCCAGGCAGAGACCCAGGGAAGGAGCACCTGGGTGCGTGGGTGGGGAAGTAGGACACCGAGGTGGGAAGAAGCTTGTTTTCACCTTGTCATATGTCACCAAAATGACACAGAGCTTTGGCCTTGCGAGTCAGGTGTGGTGCCTGCACCAGCATCAACCAGGAGCTTGTTAGAGATGCAGAATCTCAGCCCAACCCCAGACCTACTGAATCAGACCTACTGAGTCAGGATCTGCATTTTAACAAGATCACCCGGTAAGCTGAATGCAGAAGAAAATTGGAGAAACTGGTCTACAGCACTCGAAAAATGATTGTTGACTGAATAAATGCCCTGCAGATCAAGTTTCTGACTCCACCTGTACCCATAACAGCACCCAGACAGCCTCCCCATCCCAAACAACAGGGAGGGTGTCAATTTCACACCCTATGAAGCAGACCAACTGACAACCGTCAGCAGAGCGTGGAAGGAGACCACCAACCCACTTCAGGATCAAATCACCCAACGGCTGTCCACCTGCAAGTCTTCCACAGCCTCAGTCCCCCTCCACCTCCCACTGCTTCCCCACAGCCTCAAATGAAGCTCCAAATCCCATAACTCACCTGCAAATGGCTATCAAACCCACATGGTTGGGTTAAAAATACTCTTCACACTCATGAAGCCTCCCCACTGTTAAATCACCTGTAAATCACACTGTTAAATCACCTGTAAATCACTCTGTTAAATCAGCTGTAAGTAGCAAAAGACGTTAATCCAGCCTTTTCACAGAGAGGGCACCGATCTAAGTTAGGATGGCACAGTGTAAGCCAGAAAAGAGGGAGTGAGGTTATGTTATTTCTTCTTGCAAGACCTCAAAGTGATTGAAACTGGATGGTTCCAGCTTCTCTTGAAGCTGAACTACTGCTAACAATCTATAACCAATGCATGCATACAAAAGCAAGTAGACACAAGGTACAAGACCAGCCAACCTCCATGCACCCCATCCCATGGAACTGTACTGTCAGCATTTCAACATTTTAACACTGAATGTTTAGGTCTATGAGGCATCAGCCTGACCCCAGTGTACCTTCTCTGGGTCTTCATGTGAAAATAGATTCGTGCAGTGTGCAACTGTGTGTTAATTTTTCCTGTTGGAAGTCTATCAAGGAAATCACACTTACAAAACTGAAAACTGCTTTCCTTTCTTCATAGAGCCATCCCCCGTCCGGAAGGAACAGCCAGTGAATCCCAACCCACACTTCAAGATGGTAGAGTAGGTTGCCTTTGAAATAAGACCAAAGCCTGAATTGCAGAGAACTAAACTACCAAATGTGTCAAATCATCAGCACTCACCTTATTTTCCTCCTTATCTAGACTATTAGAAGGATGAAGGAAATAAGAGAAGGAAGGTCTTAGCAAAGTCCTAGGCAGAAAGTTAAATGGTGGCCAACCGGCCAGCCAACACAAAACACACTAACGCCATCACACTGGAAGTCCCGGCGGCTCACCATCCAGACAAGAGAAGTGACATCATTAAAGTGGCCTGAAGACGTTCTTTACCTCCACACCCCTTGATTAGCCACATCACCATCAACGGGACAAGAAGGGAGGGTCTACTGTCCCCTTTTCATTCCCCACTCTCAGCTCAATTGGGGAAGGGTCTTGTAGCATAATAATGCACTGACATTTGCAATGCAGGGTCATCCATATTGGCAAGAAAGAGGCTTCCACTCCATCTAAGACCCCCCTCCCATAGAGCAGGGAGGGTAGAGCAGGCAAACAATGGCCCACAGACCAAACCCTTCCTGCTGCCTGTTTTGGTAAATACGTAGTTTTACTGGAAGACGGCCACACCCATTCATTCACTTATCACCTACGGATGGCTTTTGCTCTATAACTGCACAGTTGAGAAGTTGTGACAGACACCATATGGTTCACAAAGCCTATGATGATGTTTAATACCTGGACCTTTAAGAAGTTAGCCAGCCTCTGCTTTAGAAGAATGAGGCAACCTACATAGCAGGGTAAAAGTACAACATATTTTCCATTCTGCTTAAACAAAGGTCAAAATAGTTGGCGGATGACCAATTCCCCAGATCCTGATGTCTAATTTATAGGAATTCTGCCTTTATAACACAACAGGATGGACCTCATGAGAGGATGCCAGCCAACCCAGGAAAAACACAAAAATAACAAAGAACCAACACTGCTCCTCTGCTGTGCTTATAGGTTCAACACTGGAAAAGCTCCAAAAGACTGACAGCTCCTCCAAGGTTCCCCTGGAATAAAGGGGTCAGGTAGGGATCAACCCTGACTCCCAGTGTACAGTCTGCAGGCTGCTGAGAAATCACAGCCTCTTTGAACTCTGCTCTTCTAGACGTTTCTTCCAGCGGAAGTTAGTCCTAATTTCAAAGCACAGTCTGGTATACCTCACTGTAGTTCTGACTTGCATTTCTCTAATTATTAGTAATGTTGAGCATCTTTTCATGTGCCTCTTGGCCATCTGTAGGTCTTCCTTGGTGAAATGTCTATTTAGGTCTTTTGCCCATATTCTTAACAGGATTGTTTGTTTTTTTGATATGAGTTATCTGTAGTGAGGTGGATGGACCTAAAGTCTGTCATACAGAATGAAGTAAATCAGAAAAACAGATCTACCAGAGGGCAGACAAGCAGAAGTAAGAAGAACACCAATTCTGAAGCCTGTTGAATGAAAACCACATTCACAAAGAGACAGACAAAATGAAAAGGCAAAGGACTATGTACCAGATAAAGGAACAAGATAAAACCCCAGAAAAAGAACTAATGAAGTGGAGATAGGCAAACTTCCAGAAAAAGAATTCAGAATAATGATAGTGAAGATGATCCAGGACCTCGGAAAAAGAATGGAGGCAAAGGTTGAGAAGATACAAGAAATGTTTAACAAAGACCTAAAAGAATTAAAGAACAAACAAACAGAGATGGACAATACAATAACTGAAATGAAAAATACACTAGAAGGAATCAATAGCAGAATAACTGAGGCAGAAGAATGGATAAGTGACCTGGAAGACAGAATGGTGGAATTCACTGCTGCAGAACAGAATAAAGAGAAAAGAATATAGAGAAATGAAGACAGCCTAAGAGACCTCTGGGACAACATCAAACGCAACAACATTCGCTTTATAGGGGTCCCAGAAGGAGAAGAGAGAGAGAAAGGACCTGAGAAAATATTTGAAGAGATTATAGCTGAAAATTTCCCTAATGTGGGAAAGGAAATAGCCACCCAAGTCCAGGAAGTGCAGACAGTCCCAGGCAGGATAACCCAAGGAGAAACACGCTGAGACACATAGTAATCAAACTGACATAAATTAAAGACAAAGAAAAACTACTGAAAGCAACAAGGGAAAAAAAGACAAATAACATACAAGGGAACTCCCATAAGGTTAACAGCTGATTTCTCAGCAGAAACTCTACAAGCCAGAAGGGAGTGGCATGATATATTTAAAGTGAGGAAACGGAAGAACCTACAACCAACATTACTCTACCTAGCAAGGATCTCATTCAGATTCGATGGAGAAATCAAAAGCTTTACAGACAAGCAAAAGCTAAGAGAATTCAGCACCACCAAACCAGCTCTACAACAAATGCTAAAGGAACTTCTCTAAGTGGGAAACACAAGAGAAGAAAAGGACCTGCAAAAACAAAGCTGTAACAATTAACAAAATGGTAATAGGAACATACATATCAATAATTACCTTAAACATGAATGGATTAAATGCTCCAACCAAAAGACGCAGGCTCACTGAATGGATACAGAAACAAGACCCATATATATGCTGTCTACAAGAGACCCACTTCAGACCTAGGGACACATACAGACTGACAGTGAGGGGATGGAAACAGCTATTCCATGCAAATGGAAATCAAAAGAAAGCTGGAGTAGCAATACTCATATCAGATAAAGTAAACTTTAAAATAAAGAATGTTACAAGAGACAAGGAATGACACTACATAATGATCAAGGGATCAAACCAAGAAGAAGATACTACGATTATAAATATATATGCACCCAACATAGGAGCACCTCAATACATAAGGCAAATGCTAACAGCTATAAAAGAGCAAATAAAAAGTAACACAATAATAGTGGGGGACTTTAACACCTCACTTATACTAATGGACAGATCATCCAGACAGAAAATTAATAAGGAAACACAAGCTTTAAATGACACAATAGACCAGATAGATTTAATTGATATTTATAGGACATTCCATCCGAAAACAGCAGATTACACTTTCTTCTCAAGTGCACAGGGAACATTCTCCAGGGTAGATCACATCTTGGGTTACAGATCAAGCCTCGGTAAATTTAAGAAAATTGAAATCATATCAAGCATCTTTTCTGACCACAACGCTATGAGATTAGAAATCCATTACAGGGGAAAAAAACGTAAAAAACACAAACACATGGAGGCTAAACAATATGTTACTAAATAACCAAGAAATCACTGAAGAATCAAAGAGGAAATCAAAAAATACCTAGAGACAAATGACAAAGAAAACACAATGATCCAAAACCTATGGGATGCAGCAAAAGCAGTTCTAAGAGGGAATTTTATAGCAATACAATCTTACCTCAAGAAACAAGAAAAATCTCAAATAAACAATCTAACTTTACACCTAAAGGAACTAGAGAAAGAAGAACAAACAAAACCCAAAGTTAGTAGAAGGAAAGAAATCATAAAGATCAGAGCAGAAATAAATGAAATAGAAACAAAGAAAAGAATAGCAAAGATGAATAAAACTAAAAGCTGGTTCTTTGAGAAGATAAACAAAATTGACAAACCTTTAGCCTGACTCATCAAGAAAAAGAGGGAGAGGACTCAAATCAATAAAATTAGAAATGAAAAAAGAAGTTACAACAGACACTGCAGAAATACAAAGCATCCTAAGAGACTATTACAAGCAACTCTATGCCAATAAAATGGACAACCTGGAAGAAATAGACAAATTCTTAGAAAGGTAAAACCTTCCAAGACTAAACCAGGAAGAAATAGAAAATATGAACAGACCAATCACAAGTAATGAAATTGAAACTGTGATTAAAAATCTCCCAACAGGGCTTCCTTGGTGATGCAGTGGTTGAGAGTCCGCCTGCCAATGCAGGGGACATGGGTTTGTGCCCCAGTCTGGGAAGATCCCACATACCGTGGAGCAGCTGGGCCCATGAGCCATGGCCGCTGAGTCTGAGCATCCGGAGCCTGTGCTCCGCAACGGGAGAGGTCACAACAGTGAGAGGCCCGCATACGGCAAAAAAAAAAAAAAAAAAAAAATCTCCCAACAAACAAAAGTGCAGGACCAGATGGCTTCACAGGTGAATTCTATCAAACATTTAGAGAAGAGCTAACACCCATCCTTCTCAAACTCTTCCAAAAAACTGGAGAGGAAGGAACACTCCCAAACTCATTCTATGAAGCCATCAACACCCTGATATGAAAACCAGACAAAGATACTACAAAAAAAGATAATTACAGACCACTATCACTGATGAATATAGATGCAAAAATCCTCAACAAAATACCAGCAAACAGAAACCAACAAAGTATTTAAAGTATCATGCACCATGATCAAGTGGGATTTATCCCAAGGATTCAAGGATTCTTCAATATATGCAAATCAATCAATGTGATACACCATACTGACAAACTGAAGAATAAAAACCATGTGATCATCTCAATAGATGCAGAAAAAGGTTTTGACAAAATTCAACACCCATTTATGATAAAAACTCTCCAGAAAGTGGGCATAGAGGGAACCTACCTCAACGTAATAAAGGCCATATGACAAACCCACAGCAAACATCATTCTCAACGGTGAAAAACTGAAAGCATTTCCTCTAAGATCAGGAACAAGACAAGGATGTCCACTCTCACCACTCTTATTCAACATAGTTTTGGAAGTCCTAGCCATGGCAATCAGGGAAGAAAAAGAAATAAAAGGAATTGAAATTGGAAAAGAAAAAGTAAAACTGTCACTGTTTGCAGATGACATGATACTATACATAGGTAATCCTAAAGATGCCACCAGAAAACTACTAGAGCTAATCAATGAATTTGGTAAAGTTGCAGGATACAAAATTAATGCACAGAAATCTCTTGCATTCCTATACACTAACAACAAAAGATCAGAAAGAGAAATTAAGGAAACAATCCCACTCACCATTGCAACAAAAAGAATAAAATACCTAGGAGTAAACCTACCTAAGGATGTAAAAGAAAACTGTATTTTCCGTACTCAGAAAACTATAAGACACTGATGAAAGAAATCAAAGATGACACAAACAGAGAGATATACCATGTTCTTGGATTGGAAGAATCAATATTGTGAAAATGACTATACTACCCAAAGCAAGCTACAGATTCAATGCATCCCTATCAAATTACCAATGGCATTTTTTACAGAACTAGTACAAAAAAGTCTTAAAATTTGTATGGAGACATGAAAGACCCTGAATAGCCAAAGCAGTCTTGAGGGGAAAAAAAACAGAGCTGGAGGAATCAGACTCCCTGACTTCAGACTATACTACAATGCTACAGTAATCAAGACAACATGGTACTGGCACAAAAACAGAAATATAGATCAATGGAACAGGATAGAAAGCCCAGAGATAAGCACACACACCTATGGTCAACTAATCTGTGACAAAGGAGGTAAGGATATACAGTGGAGAAAAGATAGCCTCTTCAATAAGTGGTGCTGGGAAAACTGGACAGCTACATGTAAATGAATGAAATTAGAACACTCCCTAACACCATACACAAAAATAATCTCAAAATGGATTAAAGACCTAAATGTAAGACCGGACACTATAAAACTCTTAGAGGAAAACATAGAAAGAACACTCTTTGACATAAATCATAGCAAGATCTTTTTTTGACCCACCTCCTTGAGTTATGGAAATAAAAAAAATGAACAAATGGGACCTAATGAAACTTAAAAGCTTTTACACAGCAAAGGAAACTATAAACAAAACAAAAGGACAACCCTCAGAATGGGAGAAAATATTTGCAAATGAATCAACGGACAAAGGATTAATCTCCAAAATATATAAACAGCCCATGCAGCTCAATATCAAAAAACAAAGAACCCAATCAAAAAATGGGCCGAAGACCTAAATAGACATTTCTCCAAAGAAGACATACAGATGGCCAAGAAGCATATGAAAAGCTGCTCAACATGACTAATTATTAGAGAAATGCAAACAAAACTACAACGAGGTACCACCTCACACCGGTCAGAATGGGCATCATCAGAAAATCTACAAACAACAAATGCTGGAGAGGGTGTGGAGAAAAAGGAACCCTCTTGGATTGTTGGTGGGAATGTAAATTGATATAGCCACTACAGAGAGCAGTATGGAGGTTCTTTAAAAAACTAAAAATAGAACTACCATATGACCCAGCAATCCCACTACTGGGCATATTCCCAGAGAAAAACCATAATTCAAAAAGACACATGCGGGCCTCCCTGGTGGCGCAGTGGTTGAGAGTCCGCCTGCCGATGCAGGGGATACGGGTTCGTGCCCCGGTCTGGGAGGATCCCATATGCCGTGGAGCGGCTGGGCCCGTGAGCCATGGCCGCTGGGCCTGCGCATCCGGAGCCTGTGCTCCACAACGGGAGAGGCCACAGCAGTGAGAGGCCCGCATACCGCAAAAAAAAAAAAAAAAAAGACACATGCACCCCAATGTTCATTGCAGCACTATTTACAATAGCCAGGTCATGGAAGCAACCTAAATGCCCATCGACAGATGAATGGATAAAGAAGATGTGGTACATATGTACAATGGAATATTACTCGGCCATAAAAAGAATCGAAACTAGGTCATTTGTAGGTACGTGGATGGACCTAGAGATTTGTCATACAGAGTGAAGTAAGTCAGAAAGAGAAAAACAAATACCATATGCTTACACATATATGTGGAATCTTAAAAAAAACGGTACTGATGAACGTAGTTACAGGGCAGGAATAAAGATGTAGACATAGAGAATAGACTTGAGGACACAGGGTGGGAGGGGGAAGCTGGGGCGAAGCGAGGGTAGCATCGACATATATACACTACTGAATGTAAAATAGTTAGCTAGTGGGAAGCAGCAGCATAGCACAGGGAGATCAGCTTGGTGCTTTGAGATGACCTAGAGGGGTGGGAGAGGGAGAATGGGAAGAAGGCTCAAGAGGGAGGCGATATGGGGACATATGTATGCATATGGCTGACTCACTTTGTTGTACAACAGAAACTAACACAGTACTGTGAAGCAATTATACGCCAATCAAGATCTATTAAAAAAAAAAAAAAAAGCACGGTCTGGTCTTTGAGCCCTTCATCATTCTCACGTTCACTAGATACACAGCAGAGCCTAAGCTCACGAGGAGTCCTCCAAGCAGAATCATTCATCTCCTCCCATCTCTTCCCTCCCCGCCTTTGCTCGCCCTCTGTGGACCTCTGATGAGGTGGAACCGATAAATCACTTGTTTTTGTTTTTTTTAAGAAACTGACACCTGGATATAAAATCTGCAAAAATCCTGAATACAGGAATATCCTTTAGTTCTTTCCTTTCCCCCCCCCCAACAATAACCCCAATGTTGGCATTTTCCTTTATAATATATTTTCTACCTGCCAGAGGACAGTGATAACTCTGGAGTCTGGTATGAGCAGCCTGCCCAGAGAATATGTAAAGGAGGAAGCTGATCCCGTAGGAAGGAATTCTGCAGAAGGAACCCCCATCATTCTCGCCACCTTGCTCTGGCCATAGCTGGTCCCCCATCCAAACCCACGCAGGACTTCACAGCCCAAATGAAATGCAGCGAGTCGGCACATCAGACGCACTTGTTTTCTCTTCTGGATGTTTCCCTGCAATCGTGTTTTGACGATCCACATGTATCTTTTTTCTTCCCACCTCATTTCTCACTGGTGTTGGTACCTGTTTGGTTGAGAAAACCAACTGTTCCACTGTGAAGGATAAGGTCAGTTTATGATGTCTGGCGTAGTATCCAGAGATGGAGGAAGGCAGGGGAGGACTTTTTAATTCTGATGATAATGGAGCTAGTTAACTTTGCAGAAAAGGCAGTTTCAAAGTTTGAAAAATATCCCATTCTGCTTGGAAAGTCTTGCCTTTTGGACACTCTTGGTTGCCCATCTGAGAGCTGTCCCTTATCACTGACAGATGCCTACCTGTGTTCAGAGAGGCAAGCAGCCCACCTCTAAAGAATGACACATGAATGGTCTAAGCCATTTATAGCAGGGGTCCCCATCCCCGGGGCCTTGGACCAGGACCGGTCCACAGCCTGTTAGGAACAGGGCCGCACGGCAGGAGGTGAGCGGCAGGCGAGAGAGCGAAGCTTCATCTGCTGCCCCGCATCGGTCCCCATCGCGCGCATTACCGCCTGGACCTTCTCCCTCCACCCCCCCTCCCCCGTGGAAAGACTGTCTTCCACGAAACCAGTCCCTGGTGCCAAAAAGGTTGGGGACCGCTGATTTATAGCACTGCCCACTCCCCGTGTTCTTTCTTCTTTGCCTCTCTTATAGCTGGAAAAGATCATGTGACCCCGCTCAGGTCAAGGAGAAAGAAGACCCCTGGGAGGGGCTCAGAGCAGAACCTGGCACAGAGTAAATCCTCAATCAAGTTTACGTGTTATCATTATTACCATTATTACTATTATCAATTTTAATAAAACCTTTCCTTCCCTTTTCTCTCTCCCTCCTTTTCCCCTCTGTCCCTCCAGTGGTGAGCTGGGGCTGGTTTGTACCAGCTCACAAGAGCTGATCACAAGTGTCCCTCCCCATCACTGAGTTCAAGCTACACTGGTAGCTTGAAATCAGCCATGATGGAAATATTTACACCACGGAAATTGACGAATGCTACAAATCAGGACCTTTTTCCCCCAGAGAGCTAACAGTTAAACATTTACCAGCATACCACTTCAACCAGCCTCCTTCCCCTCTTTCCAACCATCTATCTTCCTCATAAACCACTCAGTACCTACTGTATGCAGGTATGTATGTTAGATTCTCCTTGAGAAGTCAAAGGTGATGACGTCATTGCCCTGCCTTCAGTGAATTTACAGTCTCGTAATACATTTGTATGAATTAAGATACATTTGGCTACAAATAACAGAAACCTCAACCAGCAGTGGTTCATTCTTAAATGGAGAGAGTCCAGAGTCTGGAGGTAGGCATTGGTCTGGCTGCCCAGCAGGGTCATTAATGATCCCAGCGTTATCAACTTTCCCCCTCATGCTCATCGCCTCATGGGTACGAGAGAGCTGCTGCAGTTCTAGGTATCGAGCCTGTGTTCAAAAGCAAGAAGCAGGGGCAAGTGGCCTTTTTCTTTTTATCCAGGAAGAAAATCACTTAATCCTCAGAACAACTTCATGAGGTAGCTACTAGAACTATTCTCATTTTATACATAGGGAAATTGACACCCCCAAAGATGAACTAATTTGCTCAAGGCCACACAGCCTGAGTAGCCAGAATATAAACCCAAACATTCTGACTCCAGAGCCTGTGCTGTGTCAGGTATACCTCTAACTAGAGATGCTGGCACTTGGGAGCAAAAGCATGCGATCTACTGCTTAATTATCTGCCTTGGACTGTTCTCCACTGCTGCATGTATTTATCTTTCAGCCCAAGACTTGTTGTTGCTCAGGAACAGAAATCCTGTTTGCTCATTCCTCTATGATCCCCGCTCCCAATCATGAACATAATATCAGGCGCTAGCATTTGTTAACTGATATGCACCCATCTCAGCTCTAAGACTATCCAACCTGAACGGAAAATCTTGCTGTTCCAGGCGCCAGCAGGCCTGCGTTTGGCTCCTTCCTGGGCTAATTACCTACTTGAAAACCTTTAGACTTGGGCTCCAATCCACTTGGCAATCACACCATCCCCTTGGCCCATCTGCCTGTAACTGCACACCCCCTTTGCTGGGGCTGCATTCCTTTTTACAGATCTTACGACTTGTACTATTCCAATTACTCCCCTATCACAGAAAATTCCAACCCCACTGGCATCCTCACCACAAACTATTCTCCCTAGACACAGCAGGAGAAACAAAACATCAGTATTTGCTAGAGTGGCCAAAAGAGTTGAGTCCTTTATTAGCAATAAGTTTTTAAATAGAAAATGTAAATTCTCTACTTGGTTGCTCTGGTGTCTCTATGACATATGCCGGCTTTAGAAATCCTGATCTGCAAAGAAAAGCATCTATCTGGTTTGGAAATCTAAGCACCGCTTAACTAGTGCTTTAGAGGATGTTGTTAGAAAAGGCACAGCCTGGGGGCTGTATTTGTCATGGCAGGTTTGGGCTCAATCCCTGAGCAAGTGCCAACTATCCAAAGGGAACATGGCTAGTCCGATCACCACTCTTCTCTGGACTTTTTGTTTTGCTTTGTTTTGGTTTTGTCCAGGAGAGAAAAGAAGTGGTTGGACTGAAGCAGCTGTAGGGACTTGACGTGACAGAACTGTTCCCCGTGCTGGAAAAAAAAGATCTCCAAGTGCTGCACACGCCTCTTTCTTGGGTGGCCTTGCAACTCCTTTTTCAATATGCATTGATGCAAAACCTGAGCTTTCGAAATGGGCACCCTGGGTGGCTCAGAGTATCCCCATTATGCTAATGCTAGCCAAGAAGACCTTGGGAAGGAAAGCTAAACTTTTCACTACCCCTGATCAATCAGAAATAATGAGAAATAAAACACATCACTTAGAGTCCGACGACCTTGGGCAAGTCACATGTGGCTCCTCATCCCTAGGGAAGTGGGTAAAGTTCAGGCTTGGGCTTTGGAGCCAGAATACCTGGGTTCGAATCCCGGCTCTGTCACTTACCAAGTGTAATAATCCTGAACAAGTCACTTAACCTTGATGTGTCTCAGCATCCTGAGTTCTTGCATCTACCCTCAGAACACTGTTGAAAGGAGTAATCTGTACATTTTACACACAAAATACTTAGAAGAGAGCCTGACACATAGTTTTGTTTGTAATTAATTTACTCATTATTATCTGCCTCCCTAGATCTTGGGAGAACTATGCAAAAAATTCTATTTAGAACACTGAGTTGCCATTCAATAAATATCAGTTTCCCTCTCAAAAAAAAGAATATATTAATATCCATTTGTTCTATATTTCAGCCCAGGTTTCTAGATTTTCAATCAATCAACCAAGCGTGCACCCAGCAGCCAGAGACAAGGGCTGTTATTCTCAAAAACCTGACTCAGGGTGGTTTCTCTCCCTCTGCCCTCCGTCGGAACACAGTCCGCATTCATTCAGCGAAGGAAACCTGGACCAGCTCCACAAAGCAACACTGACATGATGGATACATTCCAAGGGTCACAACACCGGAGCTCAGGAGAGCCGGGAGACCGCCCCCTACCCTCGAGGGGCCAGTGGCTCACAGTCCTTAACACCTCACATGCACAACACGGCAGAGAAGTTAAGAGGGCAATAAATGGATTTCTTTTTCCAATTTGTAACAAAATCTGCCTTGGTCCTTTTCTCCCTTTCACCCTGCAGGGTAATAGCAAGGATGCTCAGCCAGGATTTGTGTCTCTCTCTAGGGGTTCCCGCTTTCCAGACAGACCATCCAGACAAGAAGGACCCTGTACCACTGCTGACACCTCCCACTTCTCAGAACAAGGATTCTGCATCCGGATCTAACAAACTGCACTTCCCCATGTTCCAGCCACAGGGCAAACTGACAGCGAACTTCTAAACCGCACGGCTGCTGTGAGGCGGCCAGCATCCACCCCATATAAATTTACTGTAGTGATTTAGATGGGGTTGGAAAGGCCTTTATTATTATTTTGAGAAACCCAAAAGAAAGTACCTAATTTGTTATCTCCAGGGAAGGATTCTGACCACCACAGTTCATTGTTTCAGCTCAAACTTCTGATTTCTACAACAGCAGAACAAATGTTCTCCCCCTCCCTCCCCCCAAAAGCTGTCCATTTCTCCATGCTGACATGGGGCACATTCCCAACAGTTTTCACTTTTCTCTAATATCCTTAACTCTGCTCATTACTTTCTGAGAAACTAGCCCAGAGAGGCGAGCTGGCCAGCACCTTCTTCAGAATCAGGAAGGTTCTTTTCAGAAATCCTACATATGGACATTCTTTTCATACTTCTTAACTGGTGCCTGTAGTAAGCGAAGAAGATCAATAATCAGCCCAGGTGAGTGGAATCTGTAGGTTACTAGAGTGGGGGAGGGAGAGGTAGAGGTGGGGGGGAGGGGGAAGTATCAGATGACTTTGGTGACTGTCACTGTGCTTCTCAGGAGGCCACACACAGATAAAGGACATCAGGCAGGATTCAACCAAATGTACTAATTTCCCTCGATGTACACTTCTGGGCTCCTGCAAGACTGGGCCAATTCCAGAGTAGGAAGGAGGGAAGGGAGGGTAGGGGGAAAGACCACGTTCCCCTGGAGAGAAATTTTAAAGGCACCGAAGGCTAGAAGAGATCACCACGCCCCTCCCCGCCATCCAGGAACAAATGAAAAAACATGAACTATGACATATTGAGAAAAACACCTGTCCCACTCACCTAAAAACTGAAACACAGAGCTTCCCTGGTGGCGCAGTGGTTGAGAGTCCGCCTGCCGATGCAGGGGACACGGGTTCGTGCCCCAGTCCAGGAAGATCCCACATGCCGCGGAGCGGCTGGGCCCATGAGCCATGGCCGCTGGGCCTGCGCGTCTGGAGCCGTGCTCCGCAACGGGAGAGGCCACAGCAGTGAGAGGCCCGCGTACCGAAAAAAAAAAAAAAAAAAAAAAAAAACCTGCAACACAGAGTCATCCTCCCCTGCCCAGCCCTCTGCTCCTGAGGACCTCTCGGAGGCTGAGGGCCATCGTCAACTGTTCTATAAGGCAATGACGCTTCCATGGCCCCAAAATGTTCTCAGGTGAACTTACATCTCCTTGGACCACCCTCGCTGCCACTGGATCTGAGGGGTGAAGTTATTTTTTGAATAAGTAATGAAGCCGCACAGTACCCGAAAATTCCAAAAGGCATGAAAGGATACCTGTGATGAAAATACGTCTTCCCTCCTCCCCTCCACCTACCCTAGGCAACCATGGTCTGTTCGAAAGAACTCACAGAACATACACTGTGTGCCAGGACACTGTGCTTCTAGGCCCTGGCCCGTTGTATATAATCACTGGACCAGTTTCCTGTGTGTCCTCCCCAAAAGGCAAGTGGGTACCTGTGCTGGTATGTGTGAAATATTTTTTTACATACCCTGGTAAAGCAGACCTAATATAAAATTTACCATTTTAATCATTTTAAAGTTCAGGGCAGGGGCTTCCCTGGTGGCACAGTGGTTGAGAATCTGCCTGCTAATGCAGGGGACACGGGTTCGAGCCCTGGTCTGGGAGGATCCCACATGCCGTGGAGCAACTAGGCCCGTGAGTCACAACTACTGAGCCTGCGCATCTGGAGCCCGTGCTCCACAACAAGAGAGGCCACGATAGTGAGTGGCCCCCGCTTGCCACAACTAGAGAAAGTCCTCGCACAGAAACAAAGACCCAACACAGCAAAAATAAATTAATAAACTCCTACCCCCAACATCTTCTTAAAAAAAAAAAAAAAAGTTCAGGGCATTTAAGTACATCCACATTGTTATGCAACCACAGCCAACCATCTGCAGACCCTCCTCAACTTCCCAAAGGGAAACTGTCCCTATTAAACACTAACTCCCCGTTTCCTCTTCCTCCCCCAAGCCCCAGGCAGCCAACATTCTATGTTCTGTCTCTATGAGTCTGGCTACTCTAGGTACTTCACATAAGGGGAATCATACAGTATCTGTCCTTTTGTAACCGACACTTCATTTATCGGAATATCTTCAAGGTTCATCCATGCTGTAGCATGTGTCAGAATTTCCTTCCTCTTAAAGGGTAAATAATACTTACTCTATTACACACAGATACACCACATTTTGCTTATCCATTCGTCAATGGACATTTGGGTTGTTTCCAGTATTTGGCTATTGTATATAATGCTGCTATAAATATTGGTGTACAAATATCTGTTTGAATCCCTGCTTTCAATTCTTTTGAGTATATACCCAGAAGTGAACTCCATTGGTATTTCTACATCAAAGTTCTGAGGTTCCATCATACTGTTTTTCATGGCAGCTGCATGTGGATTATTTTAAGACAAACGTTAGTATATTCTCCACGATGTTCTACCATTTTAAAATGCAGTCCTCACTTTTCTCAGTTAAGGAAAAATGAAATTACTTGTTATGCCAACGTGATCCTTCACATCCAAGATCTCGAATAATAGACATGAGAATTGCTAGGAAGTAAAATGCATTATTATCCAATGATTACTTATGGTCTAACAACAGGCTGTCTGATGGTCTTTACTCCTAAGATACTTCTTTCCCTTCAATTAGCTATCCTGAAATAACTTTCACTGCCCTTTTCTCAGCTGTTTTCCCAATTCCCCCAGGAAATGGAGCAAAGAGGAAGAGTGCCTCCAAAATATTGAGCACATGCATTCTGAGTAAATACCCCATCCTCAACAGAGGGATTCAAAAGGAAGAGACAATGGCCAAAATTCTATTTCAGAACACCCACTGGGCCAGCATGGAAATTTTTTAAATGTTAAAGAGAACTGCCTCATAAATGTCAGACAAGGAGGTTTAAGAAATCAAAGAGAGAACACTACCATTATTTTTGTTTCAGGTAAAAGAAAGAACTGCCCAGAGCTTATATGCAAGCTGAACATGGACCACTTTTTTTTTTTTTAACATCTTTATTGGAGTATAATTGCTTTGCAATGTTGTTAGCTTCTGCTGTATAACAAAGTGAATCAGCTATATGTATACATTTTTCACCATATCCCCTCCCTCTTGCATCTTTCTCCCACCCTCCCTATCCCACCCCTCTAGGTGGTCACAAAGCACCAAGCTGATCTCCCTGGGCTGTGCAGGTACTTCCCACTAGCTATCTATTTTACATTTGGTAGTGTATATATATCAATACTACTCTCTCACTTCGTCCCAGCTTACCTTTCCCCTCCCCGTGTCCTCAAGTCCATTCTCTATGTCTGCGTCTTTATTCCTGTCCAGCCCCTAGGTTCGTCAGAACCTTTTTTTTTTTTTAGATTCCATATATATGCATTAGCATATGGTATTTGTCTTTCTCTTTCTGACTTACTTCACTCTGTATGACAGACTCTAAGTCCATCCACCTCACTACAAATAACTCAATTTCATTTCCTTTTATGGCCGAGTAATATTCCATTGTATATATGTGCCACATCTTCTTTATCCATTCATCCGATGATGGACACTTAGGTTACTTCCATGACCTGGCTATTGTAAATAGAGCTGCAATGAACATTGTGGTACATGACTCTTTCTGAATTATGGTTTTCTCAGGGTATATGCCCAGTAGTGGGATTGCTGGGTCATATGGTAGTTCTATTTTTAGTTTTTTAAGGAACCTCCATACTGTTCTCCAAAGTGGCTGTATCAATTTACATTCCCACCTGAACATGGACCACTTTGAATGGGAAGGGTCTTGCAGACACTGAAAAGAAACTCCCAAAAGGGATGTTAAGACAGATTGTCATTTAAGATGTTAACTTCTCAGCCTTGTGAGGAATCACTCTGTAGGTTGCTACCACTCTGTGTACGTCACCTCAAGAGCTTTGGCATCTATAGAACAAAGCCAAAGACTCACAATTAATCACCAAAGGAGGACAGCATGACCAGGGCAGATGAAAACTTTTTAACTGTGTGTGCGTGCGTGTGTGTGTGTGCGTGTGTTTGTGTGTTTAAAACAAAACAAAACCGAAAAGGCCTGCTGGATAAAATCCCAGAGCTTTTTCTTACTCTGAAAACATTCTGTGGAACAAAAATTTGTGCGTCTCATTTTGATCCTTGTTCTTACAAGCTAGTGTATTGGATACTTCAGGGATGCCAGGTCTTCCTTTAAAAGTCATTCAGAAGCTCTGTCACTGGCTCTTGCTTTTGCTCTCAGAACATGGCAGATGAAAAAGTATTTTTCTGATCTGATTTCAGCCTTAACTCAGGAAGCAACATCTTAGAGGTAAAGTTCAATTTCCATTCCACTGCTTCAATCCAACACACACGCGAATAGATAAGACCATGTTTCCAGGATGAAAACATGTGCCATTTTAGGGCATCAAAATTCTTCCTGGCCAACCGCAGGCCATCTGCAGCCCTTGTCTCCAATTCTCATTAGCTTTGTAATTAGAGAGGATGGAGTCTTGGCATTCCCAGACCAAACACTGTGGTTTACCCATTTGCAACTTTCCCCAAAGGTCCTTGACATGTTGACATGTCAATTGTTTCTGATTTTCCTGAGGCATGAATCTGAGTCAAGAGCATCCAGGTGACAGTGGAAAAGGCCAGGAGTGTGGCCTCAGGTCACCTGGCAATGGCATGGGGTTTCTCATCTCTTACATATTCTCTCTTCTTTTTATTCTTTATTTGCAAAAATATGGCTCTCCCTGAAAAGCTGCCTGCCAGAGCTATTGATAGAAGCAAAGTTAAAATTTAAAAGTCTAGGAACTGATGGTCCTTAGCTTAAAAATGAAATGCTACCTATCTATATTCCTCTTATGGATCTTAAATTGCAATAACATTTTAAAACATAGGTCACTTTAACGACAAGCTTTACTTATTAATGTTATTTGTGACCTTTACTCCTGTATTTAGATAACTGTTAAGAGTCTGAAAAGATAACTTAAGTTTTTCAGTTTATGCTTTACTATGTATTATGCTATTATGGCTGACAATTTTGGGGTATGTGAGATGGTCTTGAGATACGTCCCTCCCAAACAATGCAGGTCCTGACTTGTCCCAGCTTCTCAGTCCCTTCCACCATTGAGCTCCTCCACCTTCTTTGTGAGTATCTTATAATTCCAGTGGGCAGCCATCCTACTTTTAGGAGATTATCCCTATTTTAAACAATACCATAATACTGAACTGGGGTGATATTATATAATATATATATAATATTATATAAGCTAAAGTTATCAGGACTGCTATCTCTCACTCAAACCGAATTTTCCAAAGACCAAGGATTGGAAATCAGGAAATCCCAAATGTCAAGTAATCTGGCCAACTGACCTATAATGTTTATACAAATCAGCCATGTTTCTTTCCATAAAGGAAATTACAACCTAGTGGCGGAAAGAAATAGGGTGGATTTTAATAAGATGTAGAAAGTGCTGGATAAAGGTATTGGAAAAATTTAAAAAATAAAAACAAAACTTCTCTTGAACATACTCTTAAGTATAGGCTACAGATAATGACTGCCTGTCAAAGAACACAGTATGGAAAGGCGGGTGAGCGGAGACAACTCTCTAATGGAGAAACTTGACAAACATTAGCTCGGCCAGGTGCTCAAGGTCAACACCCACAGTTATAAGTCATGTTGAGTGTATGTACCCTTGATATGATGTGAGGACAATGGCACTTTACCTCTGTAGTCTTCCTCCCCAAATCCCAAAACCCCAGTCAATTCATGAGAAAAACATCAGACAAATCCCAAGGGAGGGGTATTCTACCAAATATCAGTATTCCTCAAAATGGTCAGGATCACCAAAAACAAGGAATGTCTGAGAAACTGTCACAGTCACATGCCTAAGAACTCATGACAACTAAATGTAATGTGGTCTCATGAATGGGATCCTGGACCAGGAAAACAACATGAGGCAAAAACTAAGGAAATCGAAATAAGATATGGACTTCAGTTAATGATAATGTACCGATATAGGTTCATTGGTTATAACCAGTGTACCACACTAATGTAAGATGTTAATAGGGGAAACTGGGTCGGGGGTCTACGGAAACTCTGTACTATCTTCACTATCCATACTAACTATTCTCTAAACCTAAAGCTACTCCAAAATTAAAAATGCCTTTAAAAGGTTTTTTATTCAAGTAGAGTTGATTTACAATATTGTGTTAAGTTCAGGTATACAGCAAAGTGGTTCAGCTATACATATATATATAGATATTCTTTTTTAATAATTCTTTTCCATTATAGTTTATTACAAGGTATTGAATATAGTTCCCTGTGCTATACAGTAAATCCTTGTTGTCTATTTCATATATGGTAGCATGCATCTGTTAACCCCATATTCCCAATCTATCCCCCACCCCATCCCCTTTGGAAACCATAAGTTTGTTTTCTATATCTGTGAGTCTGTTTCTGTTTTGTAAATAAGTTCATTTGTATTTATTATTTTTTAGATTCCACATATAAGTGGTATCATATGATATCTGTCTGTCTCTGTCTGACTTCACTCAGTATGAAAATCTCTAGGTCCATCCATGTTGCTGCAAATGGCATTATTTCATTCTTTTTTATGTCTGAGTAATATTCCATTGTATATATGTACCACATCTTCTTTATCCATTCATCTGTCAATGGATATTTAGGTTGTTTCCATGTCTTGGCTATTGTAAATAGTGCTGCTATGAACATTGGGGTGCATGTATCTTTTCAAATTAGAGCTTTCATCTTTCCCGTATATATACCCAGGAGTGGGATTGCTGGATCATATGGTAGCTCTATTTTTAGTTTTTTAAGGAACCTCCATACTGTTTTCCATAGTGGCTGCACCAATTTACATTCCCACCAACAGGGCAAGAGGATTCCCTTTTCTCCACACCCTCTCCAGCATTTGTGGTTTGTAGACTTTTTGATGATAGCCATTCTTAAAGATTTTTTTAAATGTCTATTGATCAGCCAACTCAAAACCTCAGGGACCAGGCAGGGCATAAATTCATCTATTTAGTGAGATTCAGTGATCCGGCTGCTAGAAGACAGAACTAAGATTTCAAGCCAGGTCATTAGACCTCAGAGCCCAACCAGTTAATACTTGACCTCATTATCCCCTAATATGATGAAAAGCCCATGTGACTATTGCAAGACCAGTGCTAATTCAATGCTGGGCCCTTGGGATGCCTGTGATTTAAAGTCCCACCTGATTGGTTGGCTGTGTCCATGGTCAACCCTAGCCCACCACGCTAGGCTCTGTTGTTTTAGAGCTTCTGTGTCTCACAACCACACCCCATTCCAAGATGACATTTTCCCAAGTTGATATGCAATTTAAGCCAATTTAAAATGTATTCAGGCTCTTCATTTTCCATCTCATTCCAAAGTGACATGACGATGGAAACTGCGAGCTGGCCTTTTCTCAGCAACTACTCCTTTTCATTCCACACACCTGTGTGCAATGTGGTATGCACCCAAAGAGCAGTCGTGGACTTGCCCGAACCTGACAGCAAAGCAGCTGACTCATAATAGGTAGGTTTCTAGAACGCTCCCCGTGGAGCTAAAGGTACCAGGACTGCTATCACTCACTCAAACCGAATTTACCAAAGACCAGGGATTTTAACGCTAGTGCTAGACAACTCCATCATCCATCAGATAGGTTCCAGGCACAGAGAAGGGGCACGGAAGAAAACAAAGATGAAGCAGATGGGAAGCCTCTTTCAAAGGCATGTACGTACCATCAGCAAGGGAAATAGGACATGAATATCACCACTGCCGCACTAATAACCACCACGTACTACCTGCCTGGCTCTTGGAGGAGTATTTTACAAATATTCTCTCCTTTTTTTTTTTTTTTTTTTTTTTGCGGTATGCGGGCCTCTCACTGTTGTGGCCTCTCCCGTTGCGGAGCACAGGCTCCGGATGCGCAGGCCCAGCGGCCATGGCTCACGGGCCCAGCCGCTCCGCGGCATATGGGATCCTCCCAGACCGGGGCACGAACCCGTATCCCCTGCATCGGCAGGCGGACTCTCAACCACTGCGCCACCAGGGAGGCCCCAAATATTCTCTTCTTAATGCTTGAAAAATCCCTGTGAGGTCGTTGCTGCTCTCTCCACTTTATAGACGAGGAAAGCAAGGCAGAGGGACGTGACATGACTTTCAAGCAGCAAAGCCAAGATAAGTGCAGTTGTCGTGATCCCAAATCTGGACTCCTTGCCATCCAAGGAAGAAAGTGACACGTGGTGGGCTACTGTGGATAACAGGGAAGGACGGTGATGCAAAGGTGCAGGCAGTTTATACGAGGGCACAACATGGGCAGGTGAGGCCTGAGATTCTGCATTTCTAATATCTAACAACAGTGATGCTGGTGGTCCTCAGACCACATGTCTGAGTAGGAGCCCTTACCAAGCGACAAAGGCCATAAACTCACGGACCGCTCTATATGAAGGAGAGATTGGCCTCATTAGACTTACATCCTAGGTTTATGGACACCAACACCGGACTTAAATTAAATGGTCTTACTCTGGCCCAGAAGGATGCGAGCAAGTACCCACTATCATTTTTCATGAACCCCAAGGCATCATTTCTCAGCCTTTCAGAACCTATGTCCCTAAGATGCCTTCCCAGTCCATCTGGTCCCTACTGGGCCAAAATACTCTCTGCATTTTATATATATATATGACAAACTGAATTGATATGCTTTATCAAATTACAGTCTCTCCCCCATTTCTAATGTACATCCCCTCTAAATATTGCTGACCTACCACTGAAAATAGCTGAAGGAAAGTTAATGTAATAAAAAGAATTGTCCTTCACCATCTAACTGTATGTAGGATTCTAAAATGAATCTGATTATTAACAGTGAATCCAGAGCTAAGATCTCTTTCATATGTATATGTATAAATTAAATTTTCTAGAGCACCATAAATGAATACATGATCCTGTTTAGGCAATAATGCTCCGGTTTATAACTCTGAGGTTCCCTCTGGGTAAAGGAGTGTCATCACAGATACATAAGGCAGTGTACTTTCCAACCCCTCCAAAGCTCCCCATCTGCTCAGCGTACCCATATGGATTTAATTTTAGTGCACATTGAGCCACCTTGGCAATAGGAGAGGAGAAGATATTTTCAAATGCTTCCATCCCACAATGTAAGGTTTATGTTCCTCTAGGTAAGCAACATTCCACATGGTTTCTGGAATGCAGCACAGAGTCAGTGTGAGATCTGGCCCTGAGGTTTAAGGACATGCAGGCCTCGTTGGGATGGGCAGATGAGAACACCCAGACATTAAGATCCTATTGTGCTGAGACAGTTTGCAGTTCAGACCCAGTGCAGGACGACCCATGGAGCGCCAAGGACAGACACTCCCAAAGACAAGCTGCCACCTGAACAGGAGAGAGTGTCAGACTCTGACATCTTTAGACTCCTGTCTTCCTAACCCCAATCCACCCCGAGGTCCAGGAGGATGAGGGAGTCTCTAGGGGGATGTCAAGGAGAGAGCCCCTGGACGGTAACAGCCCACAGACTCCAAAGGGCAGTGAAGCCTCTGAAAAAGGCTGAGAAGGCATAACGTGCCATCTTTTCACATTTACAAGTTTTCTTACAAAAAGAAATAGCTCCCACCAGAAGTGATTTTACGAGTCAGTACGGTGTAATCTTCTCGCTTCTTCTTTGCTGCAGAAAGATGTTTTATGGAAATGCAAAGGTGTCAGGTTTTACCCTAATTAGCTACTCTCTAAAAAATGTCTAATTCACACCTTAAATTGCCTAATGAAGATGGGTGGCTTCTATGAACAAAGAATAATTGAACTCCTTAATAAAATAAAAATAAAAAATCTTAGGCCTTATGTGCTGGCACTTAATAAGCCAGTATGCAAATAATCAAAAGAAAAGCTCCGAAGAAATCAGTCGACACATTCATCCCGTTCTTTACCCTGGCGGACTGGAGATGAGCATTGCAGAAACCACACAAAGCCAACACTGGACTCCCCCTCGAAGCCTTCCTTCCTGGAAGGAAACACAAAGCTGACAACAGTTTCTCTCATATCCTCCACGCGATCAGCTGAAATCCACCCACTTGGCAACCCTCAGGTATGTGTTTCTAATGTGATCAAAACGAACTTAAAAGTCACTCCACGCTAAGCAAAAAGTTCAGCGAAATGGAAATTACTAAAAGAGAAGCCGTGAGCGGCAAGTGACTAATTGCCACTTGGAGAAATATTGTCGGAAATGTGTTCCTGCTCGATTTCCCTGGCTCTGAGGGAAGAAGAGTTAAGAAGCTAAATCTTGAGAATCGCTAGGGAAACCACACACTGTTTCAGGGCCATGTCTTCGTGTGTGGTGCCTGTTACGCCATCAAAGAAAACGGGAATGAAAGGAACGGCCCTCGACACTCATTTTGCTGTTCTTCCTCCTTAATAAGATACTCTCAACTAAGAAACCCAACTGGTCACAGAAATTTTTAATAAGATGATCGGCTCAATAAGTTTATTTGCCCTTAAAACGTTATATCGTAGGATCTCCCTGGTGGCGCAGTGGTTAAGAATCCAGCTGCCAATGCAGGGGACACGGGTTTGAGCCCTGCTCCGGGAAGATCTCACATGCCGTGGAGCAGCTAAGCCCGTGTGCCACAACTACTGAGCCTGTGCTCTAGAGCCCAGAAGCCACAACTACTGAGCCCGTGTGCCTAGAGCCCATGCTCCACAACAAGAGAAGCCACCGCAATGAGAAGCCTGAGCACCGTAATGATGAGTAGACCCTGCTCACTGAAACTAGAGAAAGCCCGCGCGCAGCAACAGACCCCAACACAGCCTAAATAAATAAATAAATAAATAAAATTTATTTTAAAAAAGTTATATCACTATCACATTCATAATTCTGAAGGAAAAAAGAACTCAGTTCTTCAAAATGAACGCTGCCAAATGCCAAGAAAACCACATTTTAGGATTTGGGGGGTTTTGTTTTGTTTTTTTAAAGAGCATTTCTACTAACCCAAGATCTTCCTTTTATTATGGGGTAACTTTAATCCCATTTAAAGGGTTGGGGGGAGAGTACATTTTAGTTTCATTCTAAAGAAATGCCTTTCTTTTTTTTTTTTTTTTTTTTTTTTTTTTGTGGTACATGGGCCTCTCACTGTTGTGGCCTCTCCCGTTGCGGAGCACAGGTTCCGGACACACAGGCCCAGCGGCCATGGCTCACGGGCCCAGCCGCTCCACGGCATGTGGGATCTTCCCGGACCGGGGCACGAACCCGTGTCCCCTGCATCGGCAGGCGGACTCTCAACCACTGAGCCACCAGGGAAGCCCAGAAATGCCTTGGGTGGGATGGGGGGGATTGGAGGAAGGTGGTCCAAAGGTACAAACTTGCAGTTATAAGTAAGTACTAGGGATATAACATGACTATGGCTAACCCTGCTGTAGAACACATAGGAAAGTTGTTAAGGGAACAGATCCTAAGAGTTCTCATAACAAGGAGAAATCTTTTTTCTTTTTCTTTATTCTGTCTCTATGGGATTATGGATGTTAACTAAACCTGTCGTGGTAATCGTTTCACAATATATGTAAATCAAACCACCCTGCTGTACAACTTAAACTTATACAGTGATGTATGTCAATGATTTCTCAATAAAACTAGGAAAAAACTGCTGCACAATTAAAATCAAAAAATAAATAAAAGAAGAAAGCAAGCAAAAGAAATGCCTTCATACTGCCAGCCTTAGGCCAACCCGATAGAGATTTATATAAACAGGACGTGAGCTAGACCCAAAAAGGCTTATTCTGGAAAAGCTGCACGTGATTGCAGGCCATTTCAGAGCACTTTCATGTCACTGCATATTGTTCAGCATTTGCCGCTGGCTCCTGCGTTTCCATTCTTCCCACCAAGCCTTATGGATCCATAAGCCACCACTTCAGTGTCTTAGGGGAGCACAACTGGGAAGGAACCGTGTTAAGAACCCTTTCGTAATGCCAGTAACCCTCCCCCTTGTTTATTTATTCTATTTATTCTGTTTTTGTTGGCAAACCAGATAAAAGAGGGGGCGGGACACACACAACCATCAAAATAAGGCTTGATGAAAAGTGCTCTAAATTTTAGCCATCCTTCCTACTCAATGTATTTCCAATGGTCATTACTTTTTCTGAATCAGGGAAAATTAAACTCATGAGACCTACCCCTACTATTTCACAAAATACCGACACTTTTATACTGGACGTCAAGGTGAAGTGTGATTAAGTGCAAAACAATAAATGGGTCTATAATGATGGGAAAGCACTATCATGTTCACGGGTGAAACTTCTTCCAGTTCTGAACTCAGGGCTCCCAGGCTCCCTTGATTCTGGGTCTGTGATGCATGGCCAACTGGGGCAGGATGCAATGAGTACAGTAACGGAGGCAGGTTCAAAAAATATGATGGGAACTCATAAAAGAGTGATCAAATCTTCTGGGGGTGTAGGGGTTCAAGTGATCTGGGGACTGATCAAGGAAAAAGATATGAACACGAGAGACCCACGACAAGCTTTACTGGGAAGGGATGTCCCTCACAGCAGGAGACCAACCAGAGGCTTGGCTCAGGGTCCACCATTCAGAAGGGGAGGAGGACGAGGGAACTCCCGGAGGAGGGGAACTCCAGAGGAGGCTTACTTGTCTACGGGATGTCATTCAGCAGCTGTGGGGACAGTCTTTGAGTCACAGAGTTCCAAAGGGCAGTCGCAGCTTGGGGTTCTAGAACCACATAGCTCCATCTTACCAACGACCAACAGATGCTGGTTGCAGTTTCACGGGGTATGCAAAGCAGGCAGACAGACCCTAAATGGCTAAAAATCTGCTTGTTTGGCCTATTTTTAAAGCAATTGGATGTGTAAAAGTTTGCATTTGGCACCAGCAGGTTTTTGAGCTCATGGGTCTCAGGCTGCAGTGGAGAAATAAAAACCTTGGGGCCAATACACAGTGGCCATCTTTGGCTCATTTACATAACAGGAGGGGGAGGGGTGAATCCTCATAGAGGAGGCTGTGAACTAGACCCTGAAGGAAAACTTTGCTGGTCAAAAGGGCAAGGGAAGGCGCTCTTGGCAGAAGGAACTGCAAAGGCAAAGGCATAGCCACGGTAACATGGCCAACATCCAGGGCTTGCTGTTCAAGGCAACAAGACAGGCGTGAAAGGCGATTAGTGGGGCTGAAAGCCAGGGCATGAGGAAAGGAGGTGGCCAGAGAAAGGCCAGAAAGAAATGAGTCCAACACATGATGTGAAGCTTGAGCACCAGTTCTGGAGACCAATTCTGATTTCACTACTTTTTAGCAGGTGTCATGAGGTAGGTTACCTAAACTCCCTAGCCTCCATTTCTTCTGCTGTAAAGAGGATTATACAGAATACCTACTGGGCTTCCCTGGTGACGCAGTGGTTAAGAATCTGCCTGCCAATGCAGGGGACACAGGTTCAAGCCCTGGTCCGGGAAGATCCCACGTGCCACAGAGCAAATGAACCCGTGCCACAACTATTAAGTCTGCGCTCTAGAGCCCACGAGCCACAACTACTGAAGCCCACATGCCTAGAGCCTGTGCTCCGCAACAAGAGAAGCCACTGCAATGAGAAGCCCGCGCACCTCAACAAAGAGTAGCCCCCGCTTGCTGCAACTAGAGAAAGCCTGCACCCAGCAACAAAGACCCAACTCAGCCAAAAATAAGTAAGTAAATAAATAAATTTATTTTTTAAAAAAAAGAATACCTACCATCTAACTATTCTGCCTGTTATTGACACGTTAGCAGACAACCATAGTAATGGCCTGGCCTTGGACCCCATGCCAAGGAAGGCTGACTCTGTGCCACTGATTGCAATGGAAAGAAGTGACTATCTATAACCAAGAACGTGACCCAGCCAGATCTATGCTGGGAGAACACACATGGGATGGGGGAGAGGCAGGAGGCAGGGAAACTGGGAGACTACTGCAACAGTCCTGGCAAGGGATGCTGAATGACTGACTAGAACAGTAACAGAAGGAACATAATGGAGAGGAATTACCAAGAGATTTCTCAGGGAGCATCAACGGGGGCTGAGAGGAGAAAAGGATGAGCGAGAGTAAAACAACGATGATGACATCAATGCTTCTGTCCGAAGATATCCCAGTCCCTTGTCTCCATGGCCCATCATCTTTAAAGATAAGTGACTTGGTAGAAAGAAGGTTATAATCTTGGCACAATTCCTCCTAGGAGAAAAAATGTCACTTTCTGACACAGTATTTTTTAAAGGAGACAAATGATGGAGGTGAGACGTGGTTCATGGAAACCATGAAGGCTAGCCAGAGCTCCATGAAATTAGTCTCACTGGGATTTATAGCAGGAAAGTGGCATCCGTCTTCCTCAAGACTTTGGACTTGGAGTCCAAAGTCCACGTGATTTCTCAATGAACCATCTCTACCAGAAAAGACTATTGCAGAGCATTTAAATTATGAATAAGGGTCTATAGAACAAATCCCCTCATTTATTTTAAGTGCTTCTGAATTAAAAGAAACTCGGCTTCCACATCCTTCCAGGGACAAGGATTTTGAGCCTGTTGCATCTTGGAATCCCCAAAGGAGAGTCAGGAGGCTGGGCAGCCGACTAATGCCATGAGAAGAACTCCATGGAGATTCAAGGCATCTTCAGTACAGGCCCACAAACATGTGAGTGGAAGTGGTTAAAAATAAAACAAATTCTTAACCTACATTTAAAGGTAGTTAGACTTTTCTCTTCATTTCATCTTTTCCTGCAATATTTTAATGAAGCAGCCAAATGGATTATTAAGATTTTATGCTCTAGTCTCCCCTATTCCTAAATCGTCAATGTCTTCACCAGCTTCAATATCAATTTCTGTCACACAGATATTGGAGGGCTGTTGTTACATTGCCAACCTCTAGCTATAAAAAGGGGTCCGAAGGGCTTCCCTGGTGGCTCAGTGGTTGAGAGTCTGCCTGCCGATGCAGGGAACACGGGTTCGTGCCCCGGTCCGGGAAGATCCCACAAGCCACGGAGCGGCTGGGCCCGTGAGCCATGGCCGCTGAGCCTGCGCGTCTGGAGCCTGTGCTCCGCAACGGGAGAGGCCACAGCAGTGAGAGGCCCACGTACCACAAAAAAAAAAAAAAAGGGGGGGGGGTCAGAAGTACATGGACATGGAACAAATTGTGCAATGGAGCAAAGTACAAGCCAAGATGGTCTAAAATGGAAAATAAGGGGCATATTAGTACATGAGTTCATGGAGGATGATCTTATAGGCTAAGATCAGAAATGATGACCATGATGACTGTGGTAATGACGGTGGTGGTGGTGATAGTAACTAACATTTATTGAACACCTAACTCTTGAACAGAAACTGCCAGTCGTTCCCTAGTATCCAATCTCTCTTTTTTACATAGTAATAGAGCTTTCAGTTAGGTACCAGCTAAAGACTAAAATTTCCCTAACTCACTTTTGAATAATGTGGTCATATGACTAAGCTCTCACCAATGGGATGAGACAGTGGGCAACCTTCAGACCACACCCTCCACTTCCCTTTTCCCCTTCCTGGCTGGAATGTAGAAAATGATGGCAGGAACTAAAGCAGCCATCTTGGGCCATGAGACAGAAGGCACATATTAAGGATAGCAATGCAACAAGGTAAAAGAAGCTTAGTCCCTGATCATTGTGGGACTTCTATAAGCCTCCTGGGCCCTCTACCCTGGCCATATTTCAGAGAGAAATTAACTTTCATTTTTTTAAAGCAATTATTATTTTGAGCCTCTCAAAGCAGCTGAACTGATAAAACTCTGTGCCAGGTATAATGCTATATACTTTACATGCATTATCTCATTTAATCCATATGCAGCCCTATAAAGTAGGTATCATGGTTATCTTCATTTTGCCATGGAGGACACTGGGGCCCAGAGGGACAAATCATTTGTTAAGCAAATGGCAGGGCCTGATTGAACAAGGCAGCCAAATTCCACAGGTTAGAATATGACACCTCCATGCACAGAGAACTATATTAAATATCTTATAATAACCTATAATGGAAAAGAATTTGAAAAAGTATATCTATATTTATCTATATCTATCTCTCTCTATATATATAATAAAACTGAATCACTTTGCTGCACTCCTGAAGCTAACACAACATTGTAAACTATACTTCAATATATATATATATAAAAAACACCTCCCTGCCACACAACCAGTCAACCTGAACCAAGGAAGGAATCTGACCAACCTCCAAAGATTGAGGCCAGCCTTAAGCTCTCCAGCCAAGGGGGAGTGGCCACAACTCCTTGGCTGCCCTTGGCCAGTTCAGTCTCTGGGGGATCAGCCTGCCCTTTGTCTCCTTCCCCAGATTCAAGGAAGCTCAGTTAGAGACTCTGCCACCTCTCCGTTTAAATCTCATTTCCTCTGCAGGGTTGATCTGAGCACTACAGTGAAACAGGAATGCTGCTGAAGTGCTGCAGACACAGCTCTTTCTTCACTTAAGTTGGGTCTCTCAATGCTAGACTGAGGTCCTCTAAGCCCAGCGACAGGCTTATTGCATTTCTACACTTCTTTAATCTTCTCACTTCCCTTCCAAAAGGTACGTGCGGTTCCCCTCAGTGGTACAATTCAGAAAGAATTGCAAAGTCAGTCCCGGGGACACAGCAGCACAAGGAAATGCTGTCAAGTGCACTCAATCGAAAAACAGCTAAGTCGTCATTCTTCTTTCACCAGTTTTCAAAGTCAAGTACAACTAAAAAGTCCCAAGAGTACCAAGAGTGAGGAGTGAATTTAAAATTCTATCTGAAAGGAAAAGCAGCACAGAGGCTGGTTCACTCACTAACTTTTCTTAGGACCTGACAAAGTATCAGAAATTTCTCCAGGTCTCAGTTTCCACATCCAAAAAGTGGCAGGGAGAAGAGCCAGCTCCCAAGCGGCAGGGTGCCCAGGGAATTAATGACAGTTCTAGTGAACAGAGCTTTCACTGAAAGCAATTCCTCCCTACGTTTTCAAATGAAGAGTGAGTTAAAGGAGGCTTCACTTTCTCACCAGTTTCACTGAAATTTTGCGATGCGATTGAGCATCTTCAGAAAATTCTACTTTGGGTATCAAGACTTGCCAGGAAGGACCTGGAAGCCTTTAACATTTGGATCTTCTTGCTCACAGCTAAGGCCACACCATCCTCTAGGGAAAGTTGGCCCAAGTTTATCTGAAGATAAGCTTACTTGAAAGGGTGTCGGGATGGTTAGATGAGGTACATGCTCATCTGGCATATAGAACATGCACGATCAACACTAGCTAAAATCACTGATTTTATCATTGTCACCTGGGGACACACCTGTGGGGCGCTAGCAACACTCCCTAGAGGATCAAGGTTTATCAACTCTTCTAATACAGTACAAACGCTGGGGAAAGAGGGCTTCCTAAGAAAATGGTATGTCTTAACTGATTCAGTAAATGTTGACTAACTACCAGGCTCAGAGCTGAGTGTTAGGGAGAAGAGATAAACAAAATCCATACCCTCAAGGTTCTCAGAATCTAATGTGGGAAAGAGACAAAACAACAGACAAGTATAGAATGATTGATAAAGCTTCAGCTGAGGTAAGTGCTGGTGCTGCAGGAGTATTGGGGGGAGATCCAAGTGTGTGGGGACAGAGAGGGGTGGGCTAAGAGGGCCTCACAGGGCAGGTGGCCCTTGAATTTAGCTGAAGGATCCATAGTTCATCAGGCAGGGGAGAAAGGCAGACAGAAGCCAGAAAACAAAGGACCTTCTGTGACATTCCTTGGGGTTGGAAATTTATCCCCGAGTCAAACGTAGCCGGTGTGTATGAGTCTGGTAGGGCTGCCATAACAAAATACCAACTGGATGGCTTATACCACAGAAGTGTACTCTCACAGTTCCGCAGGCTAAAAATCCAAGATCTAGGTCGTGGCAGGGTTGGTTTCTCCTGAGGCCTCTCTCCTTGGCTTGTAGACGGCTGCTTTCTCCCTGTGTGTTCACACGGCCTTACCTCTGCGAGCATGCGTCTGTGTCCTAATCTCTTCTTATTAGGACACCAGTCACGTTGGATTAGGGCCCACCTGTATGCCCTCCTTTTATCTTAATCACCTCTTTAAAGACTCCATCTCCAAATACAGTCACAATATGAGGTCCTGCGGGTTAGGACTTCAGCATATGAATTTCGGGAGGTCCCAATTCAACCCCTAACACCATGAAAGGAGCTGCAAGGGGAGAGTGACATAAACAGGTTTTCACTGGATGAGGAGCACTCTGCTGGTGATGAAGAGAATGGAATGTGGGGAGAGCCTCGAGGCAGACAGGCCACCGAAGAGACAATGCAGGGACCAACCCCGGGCATGTGTTTAGCTGGAACTTGGTTGTTTTGTTCAAGACACAATCTCTTCTTACCCAGGGTAAATCCCTGCTGTCCTCTGCTGGGAGGAGTTTTCCCATCCATGTGGATTCAATTCTCTTCTTGGACCCACTGTTCCAGCACGTTCCCAGACTGGGCCTGATCACCCACCACCAATACCTGCCAGGGTCCAGGGGGCCCCAGAAGCTAAACAAACAGTAGTCTGGGGAACAGGAATAAAAACAATGCTGCAGTGTCTTCCAAATACAAGCTGGGAGCCTGGGGACGCAATGCCTGAAAGTGAACCCTTCAGAAGAACAAGAACTCTGGTGTCCCCAGCTGCCCCTCTGAGGCCCCTGTAACAAGCCCCCCTTACAAATAAAGCCCCGGCAGGAAACCCATTAACACCTCACAGGGGCAAACCTCAGGGCCCATAGGAGAAACTTCAAAAGACATCCCAGCAGCTCAAAACACCAGAAACTCATCCATCAAGTACGCCATCCCAGGAAGTAGCCAGCTGATTTGGGGGAAGAAGTCAAGCACATAAATTAAGGGTCCCTGAGCCGCCATATGGCTCTTGATTTATTACCATGGAGGCCAACTGTGCTCCTTAAAGTTTAAAAAGGATCAAGGCCTCTATAAACAGTATATAGAACTACCTTCCATGGGAAAAAAAACAAAACAAAACACCAAGAGAAACCCCCCTCCTCTCTCTCTCTCTTTTTTTTTTTGGTTAAGAAAACGATCCTTTTGTGAAAATAATTTCCATTACACTGAACCCTTTGCCTCAAGTGTTACTATAAAATCCAACTTGCTAGTTGGCCCTTTAAAAAATGTCAGCTACAATTACCAATTGCCTTTAGATGTGTTGAAATTAATTTCAGAAATTTCACCTGAGTAGGTGACCCACCTGAATGATACACTATCAGCTCAGGACTGTGAGCTGAAGATCTATGACACTGCTCACAGGCTCAAAGCTTTCTCACCTCCCTGCTCCCTACATGCACACTCACCAACCCTTTAGCTACAAAAAGAGCTGGCTCACCATTCATGCCCGTCACACCAAAGATGCAAAAAAGGGGCTGTAGGAGAAGCATTACATTAATATTTCTCAGGGGGTTGTTAGCTGTGTAAAACCAAAAGGCATCATGTATCTCATTTCCACCACTAAAACCTCAAGTTGCCCAGATTTATATATACATACTTGGAACGACCCCAATCCCTTTTCTCCTAATAATCATCAAAATAGCTAGACTTTCCAGGGCATTTACTACAGGCCAGGCCTGTGCTAAGCACTTCAGCCTCATAAGAATTCTCTCAGGTGAATACCGTCGCTATTCCCATTTTACAAAGAGGGAAACTGAAGCTCAGAGAGATGAAGAAACTTGCCCAAGGTCACACAGGTAAAGAGCAGCAAAATGGAGATCCAAATCCAAGTTGGTCAGATTTCAAATCTATGCTCTGAATCACTAATTGTAATGGCATGTCCCTGTGCTAATTTGAAAGACGGAACTCTCTGCCACCCAACTGGCCTTCTAGTTTAATATATTTAGAAGATGTTTTGCACTTAAGTTTACCCAAGGCTGAAAAGGCAATTTTGAATATTATACATGATGAGGCTTTTTAAAAAGCTTTTAAGAATTCCAGTGGGTACCTTAATACATTTTTGCTGTCCTAAGATTTGATCTTTTTTTTCTGGATTATGATTTCTTCCCTCTTTTTCTGTTTAATAATATAAGCGCTTACACTATGCTTAGAGTTATGCAAAACATGAAATCCAACCAGAACTTGGGTTTATAAAAACAAGTGAGAATGTCACAACGGTTACATGCCGTTCTTTGTTCAAAACAGATGAGAACCAAAACAAAATAAAAATAGGTATGTGTCGAATAAGAATTTGACTTAAAATTTAGGAAAACATCCTGCACCCAAACTGCTGGTTCCTTGAGGACACGGATCATGTCTTATGTTACTTCTTATCCCCAGAGCCTAGCACAGACTCGCACACAGTAATGCTTAAAAACCATGTGCCAAAATGGAGGTTGGATGGATGGATGGATGGATGGATGGGTGGACGGACAAAGAGATGCTTATTCCAATGCTTAAATACGAAAGTTATCTGTAAGGAACTTATTCTCGCTCTGTTTGTATGTTTAAGATCGTTTCTGGCCAGATATATATTTTTCAACAGTCCACCTGGACTCAGATAAACAAATGACCCAGCTTCAGAGCCCACTAGCAGAGTAACAGTAGGACCAAACGTGGGCTGCTTCCGACCTATGACCTTCCCCAAGGACAGGCAGATAGATGCCAGCAACTGCACTCTATAACTGCCCATTACCTAAACACATGCTGAATGCAAATCACTTTTCTGGGAGGCAGCCCCATTTATCGGCACCAAAGCATATTTGTCATCTTCTCCCTGTGTCCTTCCCATTCGTCAGTCACCATAGTGGGAAGCAACAATCAGTAACAAGAAAGACACTTTGGGTCAATAACCACTCCAGAAAACAAGTCCTGCAGTGCCACTGGATTCTGATTGAGGGACAAAGAGAAAGAAACAATCCCCGGCTTCTGTGAACACTGCAGCTCTGAGGCCGCTGGTCAGAGCCAGGGCTCGCAGGCATCTATCTTCTCTCTCCAGAAACACAGCACAGGAGATGGACTTATAAAGATAGCCAGGGTGGGGGTGGAGATCCATGTGAGATTCCCAGAACACCCTTCTTCAAAGTGCCTGGGTGCAGCAGGGTGCCCAGGGCACCAGAAAGCAAAAAAGAAAGAAACATACAAATAATTTGCCACGTTAAACACAGAGAGAAATAACAGGCAAACAATCAGCAAAAATTCTGAGTAAATGTCAGTGTTCTAACAAGCAACGAAACATTCCTTACATTCCTTATACAAGAAGGTGACACCGCTCTGTGGTTTTATGAAACATCTTTACGTACTATTTCATTCGGGAAAGCTAAGGACAGGAATGTGAACACCCGTTTTAACCAGGAAGAGAACCATAGCTCACTTGATTAGGTTCAATTTCTTGTCTCAGGTCATAGAACCAGGAAGGGGAAAGGGGCACGTTTTACATCCAACCATGATATATATCTCATTGCGCAAAAGAAACATTTCAAGGTCTCACGATAAGTTCCAGGCCATACTCAGGTAAGTTCCAAGCTGGGAACAGTTCCCATCTTTATGAAGTTTCCAGCCACTTAAGGGTTGGAGCCAGAATTTAAGCTGGCTTCCTCGACTCCACAAGCACCAAGGTCCTGCAGGATGTGATTAAGAGTTCTTCCAGCACCCAGCCAGCCAGAGGAGGGGGGAGAGAAGGAGTGGGGGGCTGGGGGAGGGGCAAGGGAGACAGAGGAGAAACTCCACCCACACATCTCAACACAGATAGGAAACTGCAGGCTGACTGACTCCATCTTAAAGCTTTTATCTCAGAGACAAACCTCTGTGTCTAGCAAGTGAACCCAGGGGCACCAGAATAGAGACAATCCAGTTGACTTTCATGCTATGAAAAAGGCCTTTTTAGGAGCAAATTATCCATTTCCAATTAGTCAAGCATCACATCTTCTCTTACTAGACAATTTCTTAGAATTGTCCCATTTCCCACCCAACGCGTCCCAACCCATCAAAGTAACTTGCTATGAAAAACAGACCCCAAATCTAACACCAATACATGGCCAGAATATTTAAACCCTCATATCATTTATACCACACCACCATATAGCCTTGGTCAAAGATGATTAGAAAAAAAACCACCCTGCAGAGGTTCCCAAACATGGCTGAGGATCAAAAGAAGCACTGGGTGGGGGGGGGCCTTTTTAAATGATGGAATGCAGGGCCCACCTCTAGAAATGTGAATGGGTGGGTGGTCTAGAGGGGCCCAGGTGTCTGGTGCTGGGGGGGCTAGTGTCTGAAAGCACCCCGGTAACTGTGATGACCAGCCTGCTTGAAAACCCCTGCAATAGGCCTACACAGATCACTCTGGAGTGAAGGCTGTCTGGACAGCACCCACCGCAATGTGTAGACCCACCAAGCACCAAACACTGAGGGAGACAGATTCCACACAAAGCATAATGTCAAGTCATCTTTATGACATCTTCAAGACTAGCACAAGACACCCATTTACAGATAAGAAAACTGGGCCTCATTGTAATACAGTCGTCTCTTGGTTTCCGCGGGAATTGCTTCCAGAGCACCCCTACCCACGCCCATGGATATCAAAATCCCCAGATGCTCAAGTACCTTACAGTCGGCCTACGTATCCGCGGGTTCTGTATCTGAGGATTCACCCACCCGCAGACTCGATCTGGAACCTGCAAATATATATTGACTTGCCCAGGAGGTATGAATTCCCAGGCTCTCCCAAGAAAGCCTGCTCTGTGCTCCTACGATGCAGAGAAAAATCTTCTGAGGAAAAGAGCCAGGGAGAGTATTAGAACATAGAGCCCGTAAAAGTATTTGAGAGGCTAGTGCGGATTCAGGGAACTGCTTGATTTAATTTCCTATTATTGATTAATAAAACTGAGAAAGCAACACTAGTGGAGACAGACATCCCAATTTTATCAGCTTCAGTAGAGTCAAATTTTCTGGGCGTAGGGAGGGTGTGAAGATCCTATCTGGGATTTTACCACCAAGCAGGAACTGGGCCAAACAAGTCCATTCGCCTGCAAGGCAGCTCTGCAGGCCACAGCCTGGGCATCCCATGCAGCAGCCAGGAGAGGGATAAAGGCAGAAAATGCTCACCGGCAGGGAAACAGGATACCATTCCCCAGGTTGGGGGAGGGACAGCCACATCTTAATCAGACGGTAGAGAAGACCCAAGCCCATTTCCCCTCAGTGTCCAAAGAATCAGAGTCACCCAGGTCCCCAAGAGGGGCAGAGTGGGGTACTCTGACACCCCCATGCAGGACATCGCCCTCCAGGATATCATCTCTGCTGGACCTTCCAGGGCAGAAGTCACAGCCTGCTTTCTTGGAATTAGGCCAGGGCTAGGAGGAGTCAGGAGACAAAGGTTTCTATCTGGCCACCCCACTAACTCAATGTTCTTGGGCAAGTCACTTCACTTTGGGCCTGAGCTTCCAAAATGCAAAGGTGGTATGAGACCATCTTTGAATCCCCTGTCAGCTCTGACAACATATGAAACCCAGACCACAGTAGCCACCAGGCCGGCAGGACAGTCGGGGGGTGGGGGGGTGTTCCCAAGATTCTGAGCACAGGAAAGCTGTAGGAGGGAGAAAACCATCCTGCTTGAAATCGGATTGCAGTGCTCACCGGTGGGAGATATGCACTGCCATATGCACGTGGATAAGAAGAAAGTGGTTACATAGGAAAAGGAAAGGGTAGAAATCCAGAGGAAAAGAACGTCTGCCTTACAGATGGCCAAGACCATGAAAAAATGCTCAACATCACTAATTATTAGAGAAATGCAAATCAAAACTACAATGAGGTATCACCTCACACCAGTCAGAATGGCCATCATTAAAAACTACAAACAACAAATGCTGGAAAGGATGTGGAGAAAAGGGAACCCTCCCACGCTGTTGGTGGAAATGTAAGTTGGTGCAGCCACTATGGAAAACAGTATGGAAGTTCCTCAAAAAACTAAAAATAGAGTTACCATATGATCCAGCAATCTCACTCCTGGGCATATATCCAGACAAAACTCTAATTCAAAAAGACACATGCACCCCAATGTTCATAGCAGTACTATTCACAATAGCCAAGACAGGGAAACAACCTAAATGTCAACTGACAGATGAATGGATAAAGAAGATGTGGTACATATATACAATGGAATACTACTCAACCATAAAAAGAGAATGAAATAATGCCATTTGCAGCAACATGGATGGACCTAGAGATGATCATACAAAGTGAAGTAAGTCAGAAAGAGAAATACCATATGATATCACTTACACGTGGAATCTAAAATATGACACAAATGAACTTATCTACGAAATAGAAACAGACTCACGGACATAGAGAACAGACTGTGGTTGCCAAGGGGGAGGGGGTGGGGGAGGGATGGACTGCAAGCTTGGGATTAGCAGACACAAACTTATAGAATGGATAAACAACAAGGTTCTACTGTATAGCACAGGGAACTATATGCAATATCCTGTGATAAACCATAATGGAAAAGAATATTTAAAAAAAGAATGTATAGGGCTTCCCTGGTGGCGCAGTGGTTAAGAATCCGCCTGCCAATGCAGGGGACACGGGTTCAAGCCCTGGTCCGGGAAGATCCCACATGCCATGGAGCAACTAAGCCGGTGCGCCACAACTACTGAGCCTGAGCTCTAGAGCCCGCAAGCCACAACTACTGAAGCCCGCGCACCTAGAGCCCGTGCTGCACAACAAGAGAAGCCACCGCAATGAGAAGCCCCTGCACCGGAACAAAGAGTAGCCCCCGCTCACTGCAACTAGAGAAAGGCCGCGCACAGCAACAAAGACCCAACACAGCCAAAAATAAAATTAATTAATTAATTAATTAATTTAAAAAAAGAAAGCCTTTCTTGGAAAGCATTCTGGGGCTTAATAACTTAAAAAAAGAAGAATGTACATATATATATATATGTATGTATAACTGAATCACTTGGCTGTATACAGCAGAAATTAACACATTGTAAAACAACTATACTTCAATTAAAAAAAAAAAAAAAAAGAATGTTTGCCTTAAAGATCCCCCAGACTTGAAGCTAATGGTAAATCTCCAAATCTTCCTCTGTAAGTCTCCAAGTCCAACTGCTCATTGAATAAATATATATGAGCAACTGCACTGGGGGTAAGGGACACTGAGATCAACTATGATCAATATTATTATTATGACTACTATTATTTAATCAAATCAACTGGGGGGAAAAAGACGTCTAATTAAGTGATGCCAAGATTCCTTTAATAGATGAAAAAAGTCCACCAGCAAGATTCGGAACATGTCCAACTCTTTCCCCCTTGACTCACATATTCCAAAGGAATATCAGGCAGTTGACTTCAAAACAAAAGGCCCACAGCCTCCAAGGCCAGAAAACACAAGGGGAGACGCATGTACCAGGGGCAGTAGATTGTCTGACTTCCTGAGCAGAGACAAGCCAAGATCAAGAGCTCTCAAGGGAATTCAAAACCTCCCCCTCCGATGCTCAGAGCCCAGGACAGATTTAGTTCCAGCCACAGAAGACTTTGCCACACTGGCTCGATGCACACAGCTGTCCACCGCCTAGGGCCATGCCCCGGGAAAAAGGTCCTATCTCGGAATAAAACTAGTACACCCTACCTAAGAATCTCCTTCAAGTGCTTTGGAATGTCAGGCGACAGAACCATCGGTCTTACAGTAAACTCAGAGTTTTAAAAAAAAAAGGCAAAAAACCCCACAATTGGCTCGGTAGTGGCAGAGGTAGTACTCCTCCCAACTACCAGCCATGAGCTAACTAGCCCTTCTTATTACTAACAACTACAACTACTCTGCTGACATTATCTCCACTAACCATTAGGCTATACTCACTGAACGGACCCATATCTATTCCTTCTTGGTTTATAAAGCATTTACTTTTTGGTATCTTACAGGATATTTAAGACCATGTGAGATAAGTGGGTCTAATAATACCTGCTCTGCTTAACAGATTAAAGAAACTGATGCTCAGCAGTTCGAGACTACTCTAAGGGCTTACAGCTGATAAGCAATAAGGTTTTGGTTTTTTTTTTGTTTTTTTTGCTACTACATCCCCCTCACTGCCTGTTGCATGGCTGTGCAGAAAGACAAGTGACTCTGAAGACAACTCTGCACCCTTGTCCTCTTATACTAAATACACACACACACTGCAAGTAGTCTCCCAGGAAAACCAGACTATCACCCTTCAGAAGTCAACCTCCACACCTGCCAAAGAATGTTCAATGCAACCAACTGGGAAGGCTTTGCCGAAACAGCTCTCAGGACAGCTGTCCTGGTCTGGCTACAGCACAGGAAATGTTCCCATCTTGGCAAACCCCACTGCAACCGTGCTTCCACGCCGCAGCCTCACATGAATGGAAATACCAACTTGAGCCAAGCAAATCCAACAGGCTATCACGCAAAATGCTGGTGTCAAACCAAACCTCATAACCAGTAATTATCCATCAAGCCAGGACTGTAACAATGGGCTCCTTGGGGTCACCTCACTGCAGGGCAGGGAGATGGTTACTAAAGAGAGAGTTGCAATTGGACAAGTGTGATGACAGCCTTAAGAGAAAGGCGGTCCACTCACTGTTCTGCATATATCCCCAGCCCCTATCTCCAAAACCTCGTCCAAGGTCAAAAACACATCACATGACTGCCCCCAGGCACGCGTGAATGTGAGCACGCTAGGGCAGATTTCCATCTATTAAGCTGTGCCCTCCTCTAATTTTAAAGGAAGCTGGCTTTAGATAATGGTCTGAAAGGTGCTTCCTTTTGAAACTGCTGTAATTAAACTAGAAAAACATTAATTTGTAACTTTATGGTAAGAGTTTCCTGGAAACTCCTTAAAGGAAGTCTGTAATTGATAGACTGGCTAAACGTCATACACAGGCACAAAAACCCAAATTGAGTACAATTTGTGAAGGCTCAAATCCCCTGGTAGAGAAACAGTGCTTTTGTCCACAAAAGGTATCGTGCCACACTTCTCTGTATGGCTGGTACTGTTATGAACAAAGAAACACACACACACACCCCTCAAGATTTGCAGCTCTGGGTCTCAAAGCTCCAACAGTATTCGCTCCAACTATTGATTTGATTGAAGAGAGAAGAAAGCATTTAAAAAAAAAAAGACTTTTAAGAATACAGTAGCTTTGCATAGCACCAGCTTTTAAAAGATGAAAGGACTTAGTAGAAACACCATAAGCCTCAGAATTACACCATAAATTACTTCTTCTGTTTAAGGCAAATTAATATCAGATCACAGATAAAAAAATAAACCCACCCAACATCTCCAGCTGGATGCTACATTCATGAGGCAGCTTGGCAGACAGCATGTTAACTCTTTTGTAGAGAAGGAATGAAGGGTTGGTTATGGTCACCTGCCCACTCAAATCCTCAAGTCCTCAAATCCTGTCTCATCACCTGAAGTGTTTTTCCTGCAAGCGACACATAAATGATTTTCTAGTCTCCCATTTTCTTCACACAAGCCACCATATACAGAGCGAGGGGAAAGCCCGGGCTAGAGTGACAGTAATGGCATGTCTGCCCCGGCTCTCCTAAGTGCTGCCCGGATCACCAGGCACAGGCATTACGGGGTCTGAGAGTGAAGGCCTTTCCAGGGGCTTTATGAGAATCTAAGTGAATCGGCACAGAGGCAACTGACAAAGCTCCCTAACATTCCTTACTGGGCCTCCAAGAAGCTGGGTCCCTCAGAATCCATATAACGAATGAAGGAAATACAGCATGAAAATGTGCGTAAAACCTAAATCTTACCCACGGGCTCCTGGCATGCAAATCGATGGCATGCTTGCTGACTCAAAGCTGGAGCTTATTAGAAATGAGTTGCATTTCTCATTGCCAAAGTAACCTTAGATCCAGGGATCCAGTGTGCTACTCAGTGGAAAAAAGTAAAAGCACATAGTAGGTATTCAGAAAATGCTAGCTACTCTCTTAAGAGAAGGGACCAATTATAAAATGCCTGGTTTAATTTTTTTTTTTTTTTTTTTTTTTTTTGCAGTATGCGGGCCTCTCACTGCTGTGGCCTCTCCCGTTGCAGAGCACAGGCTCCGGAGGCGCAAGCTCAGCGGCCATGGCTCACGGGCCCAGCCGCTCCGCGGCATGTGGGATCTTCCCGGACCGGGGCACGAACCCACGTCCCCTGCATCGGCAGGCACACCCTCAACCACTGCGCCACCAGGGAAGCCCCTGTCTGGTTTAATTTCACCAGGTTCAACAGTAGTCAACTTAAGTAACACCACATCTCGTTGACTCCATGTGCCACTAAAAGATGGAACTCTTCCTGGAGCCTGGTTCCTGAGTCTCTTCTGGGCCAAAACTCCTAAGGATTTGGCTCAGCCTCTGCAGTAGGGGCAAGAGCACCATCATCTATTGATATATCTGGCTACCCAGTGTGAGCAGCGGACAGCAGCCTCAGCATCACCCTGGAGCTTATCTGTAACGCAGACTCAAGCCCCAGGGCAGGCCTACAAAGGAATCACAATCTGCTTTTTAAACCAGATCCCTCAGGGGGGATTCTCCCACATCCAGGGGTGCTCTGTAAAGGATGACTACAGGGACAGGGGTCAGGAAGGCTCCCTCATACACACCGGTTCTCCTAACTAACCTTAAATCAGCTTCAGAAGGAAGAGGATGGGCAGAAGGAAGAAGACACTATAATACTATTAAAAAGAACTCCCCAGAAGGATGTCAGTCCACTGTGAGTCCAGCATTGAGATGGACTTCAAGGGGCTCATCCACATGCATACTGAAAAGCGGATTCAATGACAGGTGAAAGGCTTTGAGGGTGGAGCCCAGGAACCCCACCAGGCACCGAGCTTCGGTGTACAATTTTAATTTCTTTGGAGAATCGTCAGCCTCCCCTTCTGTTGCGTCCAGGATTTTGTGAAAGAAAAAAATCATGGGGATCAAATTCCAGCTTCTCCAAATTACTTAACTGCTGAGCCCAGGAAAGTTACTTAACCTCCTGGGGACTCTCTTCCGGGTCTTTGAGTGGAGATAAGAGCCCTGATGGGGAGAAGTAAGAGGGTGAAACAAGATAATGCACAGAGAGCACTTCCCAGCATATCACAAGTGCTCAAAACATTAGTCACCCTTCCTTGGCCATCTAACAGTCTAGAAGGAAGCACCAACAGGAACTCAGTCCTGTGACCAGCACAGGCAGGGTGAGGAGGTGCAGGGGAGGAAATAAGCCCAAATGAGTCCAACACGGACACAGATTCACAGAGGCACATCCTTCAGCCTCTCCCCACGTGCCCCTTCTAGGTGCCCTGAGCAGACTGGGAGATAAAAATGCCAGGTTGGGCTTCCCTGGTGGCGCAGTGGTTGAGAGTCCGCCTGCCGATGCAGGGGACACGGGTTCGTGCCCCGCTCCGGGAAGATCCCACACGCCGCGGAGCAGCTGGGCCCGTGAGCCATGGCCGCTGAGCTTGCGCCTCCGGAGCCTGTGCTCTGCAATGGGAGAGGCCACAACAGTGAGAGGCCCGCGTACCGCAAAAAAAAACAAAACAAAATACCAGGTTGCCTAGTGTCTGCCAATTCCTCTGGCTGCCGTTCCTCTTTACAGCAAGCGTCTCTTTCATTCTATAGGAGGGCCAAGGGTGACATGAGGCAGCCAGCGTGTCCTGGGGGCTCCCTGGTGCAAAGAAGCCCCTTTAAACGGATGTGTTAACAGCAGAGCCACAGAGGAATAGTGCAAAGGCTTCTCCCTTTTCCTAACTGCACAACCGGCCTCCCCTTTCACACCCCATTGGCCAGGCTACCCAGAGCCCGATGACCAATGACCGTGAGCTAGGGCTTCTTGCCCTTCGACTCGGGGACCTTGGGCGTGTTCCTTGGCTCGGAGGCCCTCCATTTCCGACCACTGCTAAAAGTGGAAGAAATCGTGTCCACCTCACTGCATCACAGGTCAATTTAGAAGTTGTCAAATGGCAGCCACACAGGAGGGCTGGTGATTATTAAAGGAAAAAAAGCGCAAAAGATGACATTTTGCTGGCTTGTACTTTAACACAAGGATCTGAGCCAATCACATAAATCATATAAATGCACTTCTCACCAAGACATGAGTAGACAATGTGCTCTCGGCTGAAGAACAAGGTGAATGAGAGAAAAGTGAGAGCCAGGGTCTGTGCTCTCCCAGCTAACATCTGTCAACGGCCTGGGCCACACCAAGCACCATGCTGTGCTGGGTGCATTCCCCTTTTAACCATCTCAACAGCCCTAGGATGGCAGGTGGAGGTATTACCTTCACTCTACAGATGATACAACTGAGGCCCAGAGAGGGTAAGTAACTTGTCAAGAGTCACACAGCTGGTAAGCAACCTAACCCCAGAGCAGTTGTTCTCAATGGGGGTGATTTTGCTCCCAGCGGACGTGTGATGTTTGGAGACATTTTTGGTTGTCACGACTGGGGGATTACTACTGGGATCTGGTGGGTAGAGGCCAGGAATACTGCTAACCATCCCACAGTGCACAGGACAGCAAAGAATTATCTGGCTCTCAGTGTCAACAGCACAGATGTTAAGAAGTCCTGCCCCAGAACTTCCAATCTTATCCACTGTACTATATCGTCTCCCTTCTGATTTTCTAATGTGCCTGAAGAGGACAACAGATACTATTTTAACATGACCATAAATCAGATTACCAAGCTCTGTGGCCAATGGTGAAAATAAACACACAACCCCACTGTGCATACCATGCTTTGCTTGACTTTCCCCAGTGCTTCCATCCCAAGGCTTTGCAGCTTGCTTTTCCCTCTGTCTGGGCAGTTCTCCCTCATTGCCCCCAACCCATCATGTGTGTTCAGGGCCCACATCTCACCTCTTTCACATTTCCTGACCATCCCCGCCTTCCCCCAGAGCAGTGTTCACCCCCTGACATGACAGGTACTTTTACCGGTGTGTAGTAACTAATTCCTCCCATTCCTCTGCAATGGGAGAGGCCACAGCAGTGAGAGACCTGGGTACCACACACACACAAAAAAAAAAACCCCACAAATACCAAATCAAGAGGGCAGCCCAGCTCACAGCACAGATGGTTGTTCAACTTGCCTCAGAGAAAGAAAATGTGGATACCAGCAGCCTCCTGCCCTTTGGTGTTACAGGAAAAAGTTAACGACACAGAAAATTGGTTGTGCTGCCCAGGATGTCAAATAGGAATTCTAAAGGTGAAGCCTCCACAAAAAACACATAGTGTTATATTTTAATACCTAAGCCAGCCGTGACTCTATTTCCACCTTAATTTCCTAAAGGTTCCCTGAGCGGTAATTAAGACACTCAAACCAAAGGCAAACACTCGGGGGAAAAAAATTCACATCCAAAATCCAAAAAGTCTGAACTGCATTCCACATGATTATTGCCTTAGAAATAACCTCTGGACAGATGGATAATATATCACCTTATAATGCTTCTCAAATCTATTGCAACCAATGTTTTCTCAGTGTATGTGAGACGTGGCACAAAAAAACCAAAGCCCTCCAATTTCAAACACTGTGTCAAGGAAGGCTTAACTACCTTGCCCCACCTCCACTCAGGAACCAGGTTATTTTGAATCCCTGGTGGAAGTGCAAAACTAACCCTGAGCTTCACCTCTCAAGACCTGAGTACCTAGAATCAGAAAGGAAATGGCCATAAAAACCAGGGCAATAACTCAGCGTAGCTCAGCATCTAAAGTACAGGCAGTAGGTGTCCCTCCCTCCTTTTGCTAGGGAATTCTTTCGGTAAAAGTTAAAGCTTAGGGCTTCCCTGGTGGCGCAGTGGTTGAGAGTCCGCCTGCCGATGCAGGGGACATGGATTTGTGCCCTGGTCCAGGAAGATCCCACATGCCGCGGAGCAGCTGGGCCCGTGAGCCATGGCCGCTGGGCCTGCGCGTCCGGAGCCTGTTGCTCCGCAACGGGAGAGGCCACAACAGTGAGAGGCCTGCGAACCGCAAAAAAAAAAAAAAAAAAAAGTTAAAGCTTAATGGTTAAGGTCTCCATGAAAAAAATATGGGGACCTGCTGATAGATGAAACCTAAACAAAAAAACCCTAAGCATCTGAGGCCCGTGCTTCACACTCCGGAATTCGATTCGATTGGATTCGGCGTCTCCAGTTGGGTTTCTGTTAATCCCACTGGTAGCGCTTCATCTAGCTCCAAAATGACTTCCCTTTGCCACCTCCTCTCTGGTCCTACCTCTAGCCTGAGTTCAACTCACGGAGGAACAGCTTTCATTGCGCTCCTTCCTGGTCAGTGCTTCAACAGTCTTCTTCTCAAGCAACTCCCTCTGTCTCAATAACTGACTATATTAGTGACCATATAATTGACTTCCCAAAACAGGACACTTTTGAAATGAAAGGGGCACTATTAATAATTATGCCAAGACAACCACAATAAACCAGGACTGTCCATGGCAAACCGGGGCATAGAGTCATTCCAACTAAAGGTCTTAGAGGGAGAGCATTTGTCTTACCTTGTTAACTGTGTCCCACCTTTCCAACCGAACAGCTCCCAGCATAGCACTGGAACACCATAGGTGCTAAATAATAAACATTTGTGGAATTGAATCTGTAAATAATAGGTACCGAAGGTACCAGCTACTATGGATTTGTCTCTGCAAAGGATGCTGTAGATTATTACAAAACAAGATCATACCAGAAAAATCCCTGCTTCTGATATTCTATTTCATTTCCACCATGGCTATGTTTAAATCTCTCACCAATAGTGATTTTGTGTATAATAATAATTAATAGTAGTTATCACTGAGTCCTACGTATGTTAATTACAGTTGAGGAACCGCAGATACATTCTCCCAACAACCCTAACAAGGAAAGCATTTGTAGACCTAGTCTCTAAATGAAGCAACTGAGGCTCAGCAAGGATAAGTAATTCCCATAAGGTCACAGACTCTGGCCAAGCTCATTCCCTTCCGTTGACTAGAAAACTTACCAACCATAACATCTTAGTTCCAGAGTGTTACTTTTCAAAACCATTTCACCATTGAGACAAGGTGGCATAACATTCAGCAAACTATGCAAAGCCATGAAATCGATGATGCCCGGCCCAACTATACCACTGACTGTCTATTGTACTTCCTCTAACGTGATGTGGATTCAAACTAATTGAAAAAGAGGAGACCGGGAAGAACGCTGGCAAGACCCTATGATAACATACAGCACAGCCCTTCTTTGAGAAGAAACAGTAAGGCAGAAACTGGCATCTTGATATCCAAATGTCAAATAAGCTTTGCTGGCCAGCCCCACAAAGGGGACCCACAAACAGAACTTCCTAAGCGATAAAAAGAAGTGAGCACCTGCTTTTATGAGGCGAGGTGAGGGGAACAGTGGGAGGAGGGGAAAGAGATACTATTACTAAACAGAAGCGATGAAAATTGCTTTTATGGAGGGAAGGGAATTTAAGCTGTAAACTCCATGAGGGTGGAGACTGGTTGAACTGAGCATTCTCTGGCACTTTGTCCAACTTCTTGTCAGTGAAATTCCACATACAAAGCCTAGAAAATTCATCTCCCATAATGCTTTGATTGATGGCAGTTTCACATCTAACACAAGAGGTTCTTTCAAGTGAGATGTTCGTCTTTAACGTTCCCCCTCCACCCCACCTATTTTAAAGTATGTACAAATTTCCCAAATCCATAAAACTAGGGACTCTCGTGGGTACATTCCTCAAATTACAAGCTACCAAAATACTTTCCAAGAACACAATGGGTTTTCGACTTCTCCGTTAAAAAAAAAAAAAAAAATTCAGGAACCTCACGTATACACTTGCAAGAATCACAAACCACCTTCTTTCTCATAAATACACTCCCAGGAAATTAGCTGAGCATCTCAATCCCAACAAAGAGAAAGCTTTGTCTGCTGAACAAGAGACTCTCTTCATTAATGCCTCGCTTATATTGATTATGGAAGACATGCTGTACAAACAATGTTTCCACGATGAGGAGAAAGAAGCTGCAGTCACTAAATTCAATAGTCACCAACTCCCTGCAAACTAAATTCTGCTCCCCAAAGCACATTCAGCTATCACTGATCTCAAAGCCGTTAAACCAAGCAAGTTGGGCACTGTGTCCCTGCAGCTGCCAGCCAGCAATACCACACATACAAACATTTAGCCTAAAACTTAACTGTGTTCTAGGAAAGGCAAAGAGCAACAATCATAAATCATAAACAGCAGCTGCCATCTCCAACCCCTCCTTCCTGGTTCCAAGATCCTCATTTTGTCACAGGGCTGCAGACCAAGACCCAGTGTTACATGAAATGGGAGTAGGATTTGGTTAAGATTGGCTTAAAAGTGAAGAGGTGTTTAAAAAAAAAAAAAAAAAAAAAGAACGCTGCACATCTCTTATATAAACACTGCCATGCGAGGTCTTGCTAAAAGACAATGAACATATAGCTAGCTACATTTCTCTGCCCCATGGAGACCAAGCTCTGGCCCACAGGACGGGAGCAGAAGTGATGGGAGCCGATTCCAGGCCTGGCTCAGTAAACTCAATGTCCTTATCCCTCTGCCTGGTTGCCTATAAAAAGGAGATGACCTTCAGAATGACCTTGGGAGCCTTGGGTTGAAAATGGCTGATCAACAAGATGGAAGGAGGCTGGGTCCCTGAAACACCAAATGGAGGAGAGCTGTCCCAGCAGGAACTCCTACTCTAGACTTCCGTGTGAGAAATTTTTGGGGGGTTCATTTACTGAGACTTGGTGATTTCTGTTACAGAAGCTAGTGTTACCTTATATAATACAGGCAGTCATGAAGAGTCCATGTATAAGCATCTAAGAGCTCCTACTTGCTCTGGGGCTTCCTAAAATGTGCCTATCCACAGAACCCAGTGTCCTGTGTCACCTGTGAATGCTACTCTTATTATGCGCCTCTGAAACCATAGCAGCATGGGGGCCTTCTCCCACAGTCTTTGGTCTTAGAACAAGGGTATCACAAGGGTGATGTAAAACTCCTGTCAATAGTTCCTCAACTGGTATTAACTGATGCCATATGAAAGGTTCTCTTCTAGATACTAAGGCCCAGGGACATGTTTTCTACCCTCTTAAAGAGGGGCAAACAGACACCCACCAACAAATACTGGACTTCAAACACACTATGATAGAATAGAAGTGTGTAGAAAACACAGAATAGTAGAGTACTATTACTTGTGTGGGGGAAGCTGGTTAGGAACGTATCCAGGAAGAGATGATCTGGCAAAGGGCAGAAAAGATGACAAGGATAATTCTGGTTGTGCCTCAGGTGGTGGTGGTGGTGATGGTAGGTCAGCTGTTCGAAGGACTATCCCATCAAATGAACAATCACAGGAGATACCTTCCACTGCCACCCTCGCACTTTCTCACATGATCATCATATCCACACACACACACACAAATCATACATCCTATGTCATAAGAATGATAATTGGGTGAGCGAGGGTTTGCCTGTGTAAGAAACTGTGAGGTTAGTAATTGTGGTAAGTCACCAAAATGGCCCCGTGTCTTCACCCCACCCTGAGGTACGCCTTTGGCCGTGGAAGTCTGCATGCCACTCTGGGCAGCACATTCTGCCCGACGTTCTGACTCTGAGCTCGGCCAGGGGACTTGCTTTGGTCAATGGGATGTGAGCTCACATCCCACAGTGGATTTAAAAGCACTTGCATGACTGGCTCACCGGCTCTTGCACCTCTGTCACATCCATGAGAACTTGCCTTGGCCACCTTGCCAGGGGATGAGAGACATGTGTGGAGCTGAGTCCAACTACCTCACTCATCCCAGCCAAGGCCATTCTGGATCAGTGACCCTCAGACATGTGAGCAAGGCCAGCTATGATCACAGAGCCCTCTGAACCACCAGATGCGTGAACAATAAACGGTTATTACCGTGTGCTACTGAGGCTTAGTGGTTGTTTGCTAGGCAGCATTATTACAGCAATAACTGGTGGAGTACTACTATCATCATCCCCATTTTACAGATGGAGAAACAGAGGCAAAGAGAAGTGAAGTAACTTCATCAAGGTTACACAGCTGGTATGTGGCAAAACTGGAATTTGAAAGCAGGCAATGGCTCTATAGTCTTGGCTCTTATCCATTTCATTCACCCTAACTTCTCTCCATAAAGCAGTGAGAGTTGAATCTTTATCAGAAGGCAAAGCGCTCTGCCTGGGCTCCAGGTGGGGTCTCCAGGCTGGGAGGAGGGATCCTGGGTATCCTGATAATTGGTGGCATTCACCTCCCTCTAGTCATTGATTTAGTGCTGACAGTGACGGGGACCATCTGCTCTCCCCGGGAGCTCTGCAACACCTGAGCTCTCCCTGCCTTTCCTTGCACCGCATTGTCACAGCTCAGATCCTTTTCCTCCAAAGATGCCTCCTCGGGGCCAGTGAAAGCGAGTCCCCCTAAAACCAAGTTCCCCGGCTGAGTTTACGATTAACCTCTCTATCCAAAACTTTATTCCCTTTCTTGTCCATCCCTGTTCCCCTCAGGATTGAGGCGTATCAAAGAAAAGGGGGGAATGAAACCAAGTAGGACCCTGCAGGGTGTTCCTGGGTACAAAAGCCCCTCCATGGCTCCCCGCTTTTTGTTTGGCCGTCTGAGTTCTAAAGAGCAGATTCAAGCAGTTAATGATCAGGATAAGAGAGTCACAGTTCCTCCTGAAGGGATATGGATAACAATCTGATGCACATCTTTGAGTTGTTCTGCAGAAACTAAGACCCCCTACATGGTGGAAGATGATGACTACTTGCTGACCGCAAGCATGGAGACCCCAGACTGGTTGGAACCAGGTTGATGATGGAGATTCCCGAAACATCACCCTGTTACCTCACCACCAATCAATGAGAAGAAGGTCCACAAGCTGCAGCCCTCACCCTGCATGTTGCCTTTAAAAACCGTTCCCTGAAAGGCATCGGGGAACTCGAGTCTTTGGAGCACAAGCTGCCCATTTTCCTTTCTTGGCACCCTGCCGTAAACACTGTGTTTTCCTTCAGCACCACCGGCGTCAGCAGATTGGCTTTGCTGTGTGTCGGGCAAGCAGATCCAAGTTTGGTTTGGTGACACCCACACCTGGAGCCAACAGGGGCTTCCGCTCCACTCACCCTCCTCCCCATGCTCACCCCCTGCCAGGCTTTCCAGCATCATCTTTTCACCTTTACCAGGAAATCTGCAGAAATGCCTCCAGCACCTGCCTCTGCTCTCACCTCCCTTACCTCCACTTCTTGCTTCCGGAGTGCTTAAGCCCGGCTTTGAGGTTATCCCATGTGGAAGTCAACTGTTCTGACAGCCAGCTGTATTTGTCCCCTCTTCCCTCCCCACTCTGCCTCCTCTTTCCAAGTGATGAATGACGGCTTGGCAAAGAAAGCATAACCCTCTGCCAGAATAAAAAGTCTGTCAGAACAACCCGCAAGCGTTACTGTGTCCTCTTACCCCTCCGCCTGGCCGGGTTTCCTGTGTGTTCTTCATCTCTGCCAAACACCATGGCACCAAAGGTGACCACCCTAACCTCAGCACTGGGACTACGTTTCTCTAAGTGGCACACCAGCACAGAATCCTCTGGGCTACCTGTTTGAAATGCAGGTGCCTGAGCTTGGCCCTAATGAACTAGACTACCTGAGGGAGGCCTTAGAAGCTGTATTCATACACAGTAAGTTTCCCACATGATTCTAATACACTAACTCTTGAAAACAGTCTTCCTAGTGACAACCTTCAGTTGCAGGCCTAGAGCGATACTAGCCCACAGTCAGCAGGTAATTTAGGCTTCATCTCACATCAGCCTCATTTCAACTCTAGAAGTGGGTACAATTTTTCTCCCATTTTAGAGATGAGAAAACTGAGGCTTTGAGATATTAAATAATTCCCAGGTCACATGGCTAATACGTGGTAATGTTGGCTTTGAACAAAGATCGACCCCATGCTCTAAACCTGCTCTGAAATCCTCATATGCTAGATGACTTCGGTATTCCAAAAGCTGATGATACTGGGTATCTATGTTCACTTGTCATGTTTCCCTATTACCCATAAAACCGTCATTAGAATGAAAACTCAGAAAACAGGCACCTTATTTTTAGGAAATTCTCTCCATACTCACTTTTGATGAGCGAGTGTAGTATAACTGTGTTCCATGGATGTGAAGAACACTGTTGATTTTACATCTATTCCAGCCTCAATTTCCCACCCAGTGCCAGAGGGTGGAGTGACTTACAAGGAAAACTGACACCAGTTGTCTTTATTATTCACCATCACAGACATAATCATTTGTGCCTCCTTCCAACTAATCCTATTTTAGCAAAGCATTAGGCACAAAGTAGGTAAATAATGAAACGCTGGAAAAATAGAGCTGAATTGCTAAGCAAATAATAACAACGGTAATAATGAAAATAACAGCTGCACTTATTGACTGCTTGCCAAGGCCAACTTCTTTACAGATACCATCTCATTTGAGCCCAAGTAATATCTCTCCCCAATTTACAGACGAATGAACCTAAATGTATAGAGGCTGAGTAACTTGCCCAAGGTCACACAGCTAATTAAGTAGCAGAGCTGTGATTCCAACACACATCAGTGTCACTCTGAAATCAACTGCTGTAAAAACACTTTCACATCCACATCGACCAGGAGCTTATTAGAAATGCACAATCTCAGGCCGCTCCCCAGACTTACTAAATCAGCACTTACACAGTTAAGTCGGAGAACCATTTGTCTAAACCACGGTTTCTCAGCCTCAGCGCTCCTGACATTTGGGGCTGAATAATTCTTTGCTGTGGGGTCCTGTCCTGTGCAGTGTAGGATGTTTAGCAGCACCCCTGGTTTCTACCCACTAGATGCCATTAACAACTCCCCTTCCTCCCCAAGCGATGATGACCAAAAATACCTACAGCTGTATCCAATGTCCCCTGGGAGAGCAAAAGAGCCCCCAGCTGAGAACCACTAGCTAGATGAGAGTGCTTTTCTGCTGGGCTGAATTTCTGGCATGGAGTAGAGGTTTGTATGCACAAATGAGAGGCCTGTCTGTCTCCTAGGGGTCTGTAAGCCAAAAAAGAACCTCTGGGTTCCAGGGACTGGGTTCTAGGTTCGTCCCTGCCTGCCCTGTGAAGCTGGGAAGGACAGAATCAGACCTGCACCTCTGCATTCAGCCCCACCACCGAAAAAGCTGACCTAGAGCAGGGCTCCTCCAAACCTCGCTGCGTATGAGAATCACCCGGAAGTTGTTTTGAAAAACACAGATTAGGGTCTTCCCTGGTGGCGCAGTGGTTAAGAATCCGCCTGCCAGTGCAGGGGACACGGGTTCGAGCCCTGGTCCGGGAAGATCCCACATGCCGCGGAGCAACCAAGCCCGTGCGCCACAACTACTGAGCCTGCGCTCTAGAGCCCGCGAGCCACAGCTACTGAGCCCGCGTGCTACGACTACTGAAACCCGCGAGCTGAGAGCCTGCGCTCCGCAACAAGAGAAGCCACCTCGGTGAGAAGCCCGCGCACGGCAATGAAGAGTAGCCCCCGCTCGCCGCAACTAGAGAAAGCTGGTGCACAGCAAGGAAGACCCAACGCAGCCAAAAATAAATAAATAAATTTATAAAAAAGTAAATAAAAATACAGATTAGGAGGCCTACAGATTAGGCCTCCCCACAAGGCCCCCCACCCCCGCCGGGCCCTGGAATCAGCTTAGAGTCTCTAATAAGCTCCTCAAGATATTCTAATGCGCTTCATCCCTGAACTGGTTTTTAGGAAGCACTGGACCAGAACATTTCAAAAGGCCCCCAATTCTAGGATTTTACCCTCTTCGTCAGTGACTCAGGCCTCCTCCCCACCCAGAGGTGCTACTGACTCCAAAGAGAAAGAAACCAAATCCTACCGAGAGTCCTCAGGCTGCCCCACTCGATCCAAACAGCATGAAGCACACACGGGGCCCCAGCAGGGGCTCCGGGCACATCGCGGCCGCACCCCACCTCCAGCGTCGCACTCGGCAGGTATAAAGGCAGCGCGCGCGGGGCCTGTGTTTAAGTGCTGCGGAAACCTGCCGCTAATTACGTTAGCACAGTCAGATGGCGTCGGGTGAGGCGGGGCTGCTCCAGCCAGGGGCAGTCGTGGGAAATGAGACACACGTGAGGCTCTTCCCACAGCTTTAGAACTGCATGCGGTGCGAGCGCGGGCCCGTTGGAGAGGCTCCTTCCCAGCCGCTGACTCTCCGGCAGCGAGACCTGATTGCGAGGATGCTGCCCTGAGTGGATGGGGTATCCCCCGGGAAGAGAGTCAGAGGGCCGGAACCATTTCCTGACGACGGCGCGCTCAGTCGAAGGTACTCAAAAGAGCCAGAAAGATACAGCTGACGTTTATACGGAGAGCACCCAACACGCGTGCACCGCCTCCTTCACCCCAGCACAAGCCACGCTGCGAGGAAGCCTGAGAGCCTCTATCTTACAGATGAGGAAACTGAGGCTCAGAGCTCAGGAGTAATTTGCTCCAGGACACGCAGCACTTACGGTGGGACGGGAAGTGGGTTCATTTTTAAGAACCCCAGAGGCCCCATCTTGTTGCTTTTTTATTTCCTGTATCTGAAGGGAACTTTCCTGAACCAACTTTAATATTCAGCCAACACCCCCAAGGGTGTAAGTAGAAGCCGCCGGGACTGCTGGGGCACCTGGCCCCAGGAACAGACCTGCAATTCCTAGAGTTAAACACCAAGTTAACTATGACCAAGTCTCTGCCCTACAGCAAAGCAACCGAGGGGCTTTCTGAGCTCAAAACCACTAGGTTGAGCCCAAAAGCGTTTTACCACTTTTAATTCATGAATCTGCCCAGTGATATTTTTTCTCTCTCCTTACAAGGATTTTCTTTTTCTACCCATAAATCCTCATCCATTCAGTCACAGCCCTTCTTTTTGGCTTTTCCCATCAGTTCCTGAAACAGAAAAAGGAGTTAGAGGTCCTAATGGGTCCCATGTGCTGATGGTGGCCAGAATCCCCAGGAGGGATCAAGGGAGCCCTGCCATGAACCAGGTGAGAGAACGCCAGCTTCCCAGTCCTGAAATATGTGCTGGGGACAGAGGGCCACAGGCCGAAAGTCTCACTGGTCAAGTCCAATTAAGTAGAGGTGCTCCCAGGTGAGAGAATGGAAAGAACCTTGTTGGCTACTTCATATGGGCCAGGAGCTGTTGTGAGCATTTACACAGATTTGCTCTTTTATTCCTAAACGCACACACACTTTTAACGTTGGGTTACTCAGCCATAACGAAGAACGAAATAATGCCATTTGCGGCAACATGGATGGACCTAGAGATTATCGTACTAAGTGAAGTGCCAGATAAATATCATTTGATATCACTTCTATGTGGAATCTAAAAAAAACAAATGATACAAATGAACTTATTTACAAAACAGAAACAGATTCACAGACATAGAAAACAAATGTATGGTTACCAAAGGGGAAAGCAGGGGAGGGGATAAATTAGGAGTTTGGGATTAACAGATACACACTACTATATATAAAATAGATAAAACAACAAGGACCTATTGTATAGCACAGGGGACTACAGTCAATATCTTGTAATAATCTATAATGGAAAAGAATCTGAAAATAATATACTTCCATTTCTTTAAATTTAATAAATAAATAAAGGTGGGTACTAGTTACCATCCCCAATTTGCAGGTGGGCAATGAGACTCTGAGAGGGTTAATGACTGCCCATGTTTTATGGTGTGAATGTCTGTTTCCCTCCAAAATTCATATGTTGAAATCCTAACTCCCAAAGATAATGGTATTAGGAGGTGGGGCCTTTAGAGGTGCCTAAATCATACGGTGGAACTCTCTTTAGAGGTGCCTAAATCATACGGTGGAATTAGTGCCCTCATAAAAGGGGCTCCAGAAAGATCCCCAGCCCCTTCCATCAGGTGAGGGCCCTCATCTGACCACGCTGGTACCCTGATCTCAGACTTCCAGCCTCCAAAACTATGAGAAATACATTTGCTGTGTATAAGCTACCCAGTCTGTGGTGTTTTGTGAGAGTGGCCCAAACAGACTAAGACACCAAAGTCGCACACCTAAGAAGCAACAGAGGTGGGGTTTGAACACAGGCCATGCGATGCCACTACACCACCGCGGGGAACGTTTGGCAAGGCGTTTATATTAGTCCCGTGCGCCCACAGTTCCTTCTCCCCTGTAACTAACACCTTTAATCACATGATACAGATCTGTAGGTAATGCCTAATCTATCATCTAAGACCTGGCCACACCAAGGGTGGTCCTCAGACCAGCAGGAGGAGCATCACCGGGGAGCTTGTTAGAAACACAGACTCCTCAGCCCTTCCCCAGACCTCCTGAATCCAGTTTGAGAAGTGCTGATAAGATCCTTATCGTCCTGATTCAATATAAGGAGCTGCCTCAGAGTTCTCCTCTCCTGGGGTCTGAGCCTCAGGAGTTTTTGGAGTCTAACAGAAGATTTTTTCATTTGTGTTGCTGTACTCCCTTCAAACTCTTTCCCGATGATTCCCCTCGGTCTCTCCCTTCTCCACCTCATCGGTGCATGTGATGGTTTGAATTGCACAACGTCTGTCAGTTGCCCAATTTAGCACCCGCCACAGCCTTCCAGAGAGCTCGTATGTTAATTGTCTCACACACGCAGCGGGTGGTGGCTACAAAGTTCAAAGACTGATTGCAGGGCAGATGGAAATTATCACTCACTAATCAAATGATCTCCATCCAATTAAATGACTAGCAATCTGGGGAGAAGACATGAGCTCTGTTTGGGGGCTCATGTCTTTGTCTGTTTTGCTGCATAGCAACCAACAGGTACCTGTGTATCTCCATTAACTGAATTATCTGGCCAATCCAGTCTGTTGTAAAAACCACGCGTGTAGAAGGAATATGGAAGAGCAGCTGAGGTCCTGGAGGTGCCGTCAGGGGAAGAGGGGAAGGTCAGGTGTTTGCTCACAGCTGTGCCTTACCCGGCATTAATACATTCCCCAGTGACTGACACCAGGGTTTGGTGGAAGGCACTTAAGACTCGCCCTGGGGACTTCCCTGGTGGTGCAGTGGTTAAGACTCCATGCTCCGTGCTTCCACTGCAGGGGATGTGGGTTCAATCCCTCGTCCAGGGAACTAAGACCCCGCACGGCCAAAAACAGAAGACTCGCCCTGTGTTCTGAGGGGGAGGTGGACTCCTTCCTCCTGCATCTGGGGGCACCTGAAGGAGCTCAACACGTGCAAACTATAACTACAAGGTCACTCCCTCCTGGCTGATGTTATGGCCGGCCCTGGGGCTGAGCGCTTTTCCTGCATGAGCTGATTTAATCCTCACAAATGCCCACGAGGGTGCTCCCCATCCCAACCTGAGCCCATTTTGCAGGTCAGTTGAGTATCTGCCAGCTTAAATGACTTGTTCAAGGTCAAGGATCTAGTTGTGGTCGGGCAAGGATTTGAACTGAGGATTTGACCATCAAACGCTAGACCACATTCCCCAAGAGAGAGAAAGATACTCTGAGCCCAGCACCTTCCATTCAGTGCCTCCACAAGATTACCCACCAAAATTAGGGTGTTTGCCTCCAGGGACCTGGTGTTTGTCCTCTTGTTACTTCCTGGATCCCAGGGTCCCACTGTGTATCCACCCAGGATGCACTCTAACACCTGTCCTTCCCTGGTAACTCCTAGGTGCGGGCTGTACAGTCAAGGGCAGGAAACCTGCAAAAGACAGATGGGCTCATGGTCCAGCTATGAATGCAAGTGGGAGGGGTCCTATCTCGAGCATCTTTCTACTCCATACCCAGACCCTGGTCTCATCTCTTATTCCAGAATGCTCTGAAAAGCTGCTCCACTTTTCTGCCCCTCTCTCTCTCTCTAAGACTGAGAAGCCCAGAGCCCTTGCAATCCTCAAGGACTCCAAGAGGAATGAAGCGTCCTTACCAACAGGACCTTGTCTACAATGAATGCCGGCCCTGTGCTAGGGATGGAATCAAAGGGCTCTATTCAACCCCCTTGATCAAACCTACCTTCCCGCCCGGGACCCTACAGACACCAGAACCTGAGAAACCTCCCCCCCTTTTTTTTTTTTTTTTTTTTTTTTTTTTTTTTTTTTTTGCTGTACGTGGGCCTCTCACTGTTGTGGCCTCTCCCGTTGCGGAGCACAGGCTCCGGACGCACAGGCTCAGCGGCCATGGCTCACGGGCCCAGCCGCTCCGCGGCATATGGGATCCTCCCAGACCGGGGCACGAACCCGTATCCCCTGCATCGGCAGGCGGACTCTCAACCACTGCGCCACCAGGGAGGCCCCTCCCCCCTTTTTATTCCCTAATGTCCCAGACTAGCCAGTCAGCCTGCTGCAATAGTTCAATTCCTCTCCTTCCTTACTGCGGAGAATCACATGCATTGAAACTAAAAGCCTGTGGATGAGTGAGTCCCACACCAACCTAGGGTGAAAAATGACTGGCAGCTTTGTCATCCAACTGAACACCCACAATGCAAGGGATCTGTAATTCTTCTACCAAAGTAGGTTTTGTGGGGGAAAGTATACCTGCAACTTCAATAAATCCAGCGTCATAATCATCATGGCATTTTATTCTTCTACCCTTTTCCTGTTGAACGCCCCTCTCTTAGCTCATGTCATCCTTTCTATCCCTTCACACAGAAACACCACGCCAAACACAAATCAGTCTTGTATGAGTAAGACACCAAAGGGCAGAAGACATCAGAAGTTCATTCACCTTCTCCCTCTCTCATCCATTTCTGGATCCTTGGTTCATTTTGCCCCTGCTAATCATGTGGCTTAAAACAAACATTGAAAATTCTCTGTGCTGCTTAACACTAAGCTAGGACTGATCAATCCAAACCCTTACCTCCCAATGTAAAAGAAAAGAGGCCAATAAACCCTTAGCAAGCACCAGGCCCTCCGAAAGGGAGGCAATATTATACATTAAGGAAATAAAAGGAGAGCTCAGATGTAAACTGCCAGGTATTAATGCAAAGTAATAAACCAGGAAGAGGCCCAACAGCAATGTTTTATGGAGACAAAGCAAGAACTTCTCCCAAGGAGAGGGGAGGTCAAGAACAGAGCTTCTAATCTAATAAATCAAAGCGGAAAAAACAAACTATTAATAGGCCTGGCAAATGAATCTCAGAAGATAGCTACAGGGAAAAACAGTAAGAGCTTAAGGGTCACCTGGGGTGTTGGATTAAAAGTCCACAGTCAAATCCTGCAAAGCCATATGAATCTTACTTAGCTCTATCAAAGAATACTGATGGGGCTTCCCTGGTGGCGCAGTGGTTGAGAGTCCGCCTGCCGATGCAGGGGACACGGGTTCGTGCCCCGGTCCGGGAAGATCCCACATGCCGCGGAGCGGCTGGGCCCGTGAGCCATGGCCGCTGAGCCTGCGCGTCCGGAGCCTGTGCTCCGCAACGGGAGAGGCCACAGCAGTGAGAGGCCCGCGTACCGCAAAAAAAAAAAATACTGATGGAGAGCTTCCCCGCTGGGCCCCAGGCTGCCTGTACCAGGCACAGGGGGCTCAGAGAATGCCCTAGACCCTATAGTGGCAGCCTCGTGGCCAGGGAGGATGCCCAGAAAATGGTAACAAGAGAAAAGGGGAGGCGGAATGAGAGGAGGGGGCGCTGAGGACCTAGACCATGGCAGGAGGCAGGCTGAGGTCCCGGAGAACCCACGCTTAGTTCCCCCACCCGCCCCGTGGGGAAATAAGCGTGGGGAAGCCCCCACGCTTATTTTTGATGATTCCTCTTCCTGTCTTTTTTTTTTTTTTTGGTCTGAATTCTCCAGTATTGAGCTACCTGCTGTCCAGACTTAAGTGTATATTTGATTTATACAATAATGACTAGGTTACACTCCCAAAGCTGTCATGACCCAGCAGCATGGATCTGTATCCATTTGTCAGCACATTGTCTCCAAGTCTTCCCTCTTGACGTTTTCTTGCTGAAGCCAAGGTTAAAGAATGCAGAGTCTGGCCCCAGAGCTGCATAAAGTTAATGACCCAACAAGCAATTGCTGTTCCAGGCTTTGGGGCGGTGCAGGGTCGAAGAACAGTCCAGGCACTTGGACACGGGGTTCCCCCAATTTCTCCCTTCCCACCCCATTCGGGTGAGGAACCAGAAGGAGGCTACAGGCGTTTCTACCTCAACTGTTGAGGCTCCAATGGCTGGTTACAGGCCTCACCCCAGCTCTGATTGAGGCTCAAAGATACCCACCCCCGCCCCTCACCCTCATCCCCACCCCAGTGGCCTCTACAGAAAGCCCCGGTGCAGAGGAATACATCAAAACTGCCTGCTTCTCCATAGGAAACAAACTTACGGTTACCAAAGGTGAAAGGGAGAGGGGGAAGGATAAGTTAGGAGTTTGGGGTTAACAGATACAAACTACTATACGTAAAGTAGATAAGCAAGAAGGATTTACTATATAACACAAGGAATTATATTCAATATCTTACAATAATCTATAATGAAAAATCATCTGAAAACATATATATAACTGAATCACTTTGCTGTATACCAGAAACTAACATAATATTGTAAATCAACTGCACTTCAATGAAAAAATGAATGAGAAAAAAAAACTGACTGCTTCTCTAACAGCCTCTAAGAAAAGGATAAAAAACCTAACACTCCTTCCCTCCCCACAGAAAAGATTCACCAATAAGCACTTGCTAAGTGCCTGCTCTATTCTTTGGGATCCAGGTGAATTGAAAAACAAGATCCATGGACCAGACAGAGAGACCTAAATTAAACTAATCCTGGGGGAAAAAAAGGATGAGGACTGGCAATAGTGAGCCATTGAAGGTTGCGGAGCAATAGAGTGGCGGCCATGCTGAAAAGGGGTTAAAAAGATAAAGACACAATGAGAAGAAATTCAAAACTGAATCACCTTTCTTCTTACTGCTGGTAAAGAATATTAACAAAAATAACCCCTTCCTCCAGCCACCTAAAAACTATTAGAAGTTTTCTCAAAGAAAATTTTCACCATTTTATCAGCTGCAAAAGACTATTAAAATCAATAGCTGGGCTTCCCTGGTGGCGCAGTGGTTGAGAGTCCGCCTGCCGATGCAGGGGACACGGGTTCGTGCCCTGGTCTGGGAAGATCCCACATGCCGCGGAGCGGCTAGGCCCGTGAGCCATGGCCACTGAGCCTGCGCGTCCGGAGCCTGTGCTCCGCAACGGGAGAGGCCACAACAGTGAGAGGCCCGCGTACCGCAAAAAAAAAAAAAAATCAATAGCTAACTCAAGCATTCAGCCCTTTGAACTGAATCCTCCCCACATCCGCTTGAATGGGCTCTCGGAAATTATTAAGACTTGCACAAATAACCAAGAAGACCCCTTCCCGACAAGTCAGATAACCCAGAAGTGAAACTTGCTGAAATCTTCAATGAAAAGGGTCTCTTAGGGAAGTTTCCAAGAAAAGCATCTTTGAAGGCCTGGCCCTCCTGTGAACTCCGCAGTAGCTTACTGTGGTCATGAGACACTTAACACTATCCCTATTCTCCATGGGCACATCCCTTTGTTCTTCTGGCTTTTTACTGGGCTGAAGTGAAGCTCACCCTGGCAGTTGAAGATTCCCCTAAAATCTAGTCGCTCTTCATTCTATCTGCTTGTCTCCCAGTAATGGTTGGCAGTAAAGCCTTTTAAATAAAAATTGACACATATGCTTTGGGAAACATTTTATATCTTACATCTTACATCTTACCCACGCACAGACCAGCAGGGAGAGAGGGCACCCCTCCGCCGACAAAGATGGAGACGTTATTAAGGTGAAACGTGATGTCCAACATCCCTGGAGCCACAGGATGGAACGAAGTAGGGGACAGGAAGAATGACCCAGGAAATGCCCACCAGCAGCTCATGCAGGGACGAGTGGCCACGGACAAAGTAAATGGCTTGTCAAGGAGCAGCTGGCTTCAGCACGCTTGCTGTCACCTGGCCCTCCTCCTCTCCATGCCATCTTACCCCTGTCACTGATCCAGGGCCTCAGAAAGAGGGGGACAAAGAAGACAGAAATCAACATACAGGAGGAAAGGTTAGTGGAGGTCAACAGACTTTGGCCCCTCTTAGAAAACTCCAGGAAACAACTAAAGAAGAAAACTCCAAGGAAACTATTTGTAGAAAAAATAGTATGTGAACTTCTTTTTCATTCGCAAGGTACTCAAGAAGTTGTGACAACATCAGAGGAATGAACTCATGTATGAGCTTGCTGGGACTGCCATAAAAAATACCACCGACTGGGGGGCTTAAACAACAGACGTTTATTGTCTCACTGTTCTGGAGGCTAGAAGTCTAAGATCAAGGTGTCAGGGGAGGGTTGATTTCTTCTGAGGCCTCTCTCTTCGGCTTGCAGACGGCCACCTTCTCCATGTCCTTACATGGTCTTTCCTCTATGAGCACAGACCTCTGCTGTCTCTCTGTGTGTCCAAATATCCTCTTACAAAGACACTAGCCCGACTGGATTAGGGCCCACCCATATGACCTCATTTTAACTCAATCACCTCTTTAAAGATCCTGTCTCAATTCAGCCCGTAACAACTGTTAATGACAGTAACTGTCCTTTAAGGCATATGACAATCATATTATGCCAGGTCTTTGATGCATCTCAGCTTGTTAAATCTTTGCAGAGGTCCCATGAGGGCAGATATTCTCCTTTATAAGTCATGGATAAGGGTTCCAAGTGTCACACAGTTAGACGGTGGCTAAATTATCCACAGCATAAGTATAAAGATAGGTCTGAGCCCAGGACGGGGACGAGCAGGCCTGCCTTCCCCAGCTCCAGTGGAAAGACTGTTTCTAGACGGCAAATTCTTTCAGACTCCCCAGTTCAGTGATCTTCAGAACACACCATAAAACTCATCCTTCAAACTCTGTGTAGGATTTTGTGATAGGAAACGACACATCATGGGTTTTTCTGTCTTGTTTAAAACAAACAAAAAAAGTTTTAGGGGATGAGTCTGTGAGTTGAGTTTTTTTTTTTTTTTCGGGTATGCGGGCCTCTCACTGACGTGGCCTCTCCCATTGCGGAGCACAGGCTCCGGACACGCAGGCTCAGCGGCCACGGCTCATGGGCCCAGCCGCTCCGCAGCATGTGGGATCTTCCCGGACCGGGGCATGAACCCGTGTCCCCTGCATCGGCAGGCGGACTCTTAACCACTGCGCCACCAGGGAAGCCCTGTGAGTTGAGTTCTTAATGGAGACTTGATTTTATGGTGCCAAAATAAGACAACTGTAAACAAAACATCTCAAAGCGTGAGGAGTAGGCCTGTGCCATTATTTACTGATAGGATTAGCAGATGTGAGTGTGGAATTGCTCCCCTGACTTGAAATAACGTAATGTATTTTTCCTAATGTAATTTGAAGCATTTGTTAATACAATAATCCAACACAAACATGAGGGATGATATGGGGAATTGTGGCCAGCAGTCACTTCAATAACATCCTAAAGGAAAACTGACTAATATTAGTCCTGATCAAAAAACACAATTAAAGAAGATAAAGATTAACAAAAAATAAACCAAGTACGGTCAGCCCTCTGTATCTGCAGGTTCCGCACCCGCGGATTCAACCAAACACGGAATAAAAAAAAAAAGTTTTTTTTAAATTTCCTAGTCTCTCACCTTCTGAGAGGGACCGCTTTCTGCCTATGGAATAAACTCACTTCCACTTAAAAAAAAAAAATGCCCAGAAAGTTCCAAAAAGCAAAACTTGAATTTGCCATGCACTGGCAACTATTCATATAGCACTCACATTGTATTGACAATATTTACACACGATTTACATTGTATTAGGTATAAGTAATCTAGAGACGATTTCAAGTGTACAGGAGGATGTGCATAGGTTATATGCAAATACTACGCCATTTTATTCAAGAGACTTGAGCATCCGAGGATTCTGGTATCTGCAGGAGATCCTGGAACCAATCCCCCGAGAATATCAAGGGAAGACTGTACTTGACATTTATTTTTAAGTCGGCAGGCATTCCAATGCTTCCATGGCTTTCTAGAAAATCCAGGGGTTCTAAGAATAAACCCTCTAATGCAATAATAGCTCATTAATTCAACATCCCCCTCCCCCTAACACATGCACACACAGAATAGAAACCAAGTTCAGGAGTTGAATAGTGTCATGAAAAGATATTCAAAATTATGTGTCTCTTTCCTCACTTTTTCTATTATTTACTCAAGACTTAGGGGAATTCAAGCCAAAAAAGCATAGAGTCTTTTACAAGCCAAGGGCTTAAGAGACTTGGCCACTATTTGTGGAGTCCTGGCTTTGGGCTTTACACACTTCCATAACGACTGACGCATGGGCCTTATTCTGGAATCTTCAACTCCTGAGCCCATGAAGGAACTCTATTCTCAAGGAAGGATCTCACTATCTATTATACCTTTTGTGATATGGGTCAGCTCAGGAAGTGAATTTTAAACAGCTTAGTTAGTTAGGAAAAAGGAGGCAGAGAATTCTCTGGAAGCCAGACAGCCAGGTTCAAATCCAGATGTAAGCCTTTACTAGTTGTATGATCTTGGGTAAGTTACTCAAAGTCTCCGAGCCTCAATTTCCTCATCTGTAAAATGGGGTAAAATGGAACCTTCCTCAGGGATTTCCCTGATGGCGCAGTGGTTAAGAATCCTCCTGCCAATGCAGGGGACGTGGGTTCGAGCCCTGGTCTGGGAAGATCCCACATGCTGCAGAGCAACTAAGCCCGTGAGCCACAATTACTGAAGCCCACGTGCCTAGAGCCTGTGCTCTGCAACAAGAGAAGCCACCGCAATGAGAAGCCTGTGCACTGCAATGAAGAGTAGCCCCCGCTCGCTGCCACTAGAGGAAGCCCAAGCAGGGCAACAAAGACCCAATGCAGCCAAAAATAAATAAATTTATTAAAAAAAAAAAAAAAAAGGAACCTTCCTCATAGAGTGGTAGTAAAGGTTAAGTCATGCGAGGTACAATATTTGGAAGACAATCAACAGTTGCTATTAGTTTGGATTAGTACCAATGTATATATTGATTACAACATAAAGTATAAAGTAATAAAACTGCATTGTTTAACTATAATGAGATACCACCTCACATCCACAAGGATGGCTACTATCAAAAAAACAGAAAATAACAAGTGTCAGCGTAGATGTAGAGAAATAGAAACCCTTGTGCCCTGTTTGTAAGAACAGAAAATGGTGCAGCTGCTACAGAAAACAGTACAGTGGTTCCTCAAAAAATTAAAAATAGAATTACCATATGACCCAGCAATCCCACTTCTGGATATAAATTCAAAAGAAGTGAAAGCAGGATCTCAAAGAGATATTTGCATACCCATGTTTAACACCACTGTTCACAAAAGCCAAGAGGAAGAAGCAACCCACACATCCACTGATGGATGACCGGATAAAGAAAATGTGGTATATACATACAATGGAATATTATTCAGCCTTTTAAAAGGAAGGAAATTCTGACACATACTACAACATGGATGAACGTTCAGGACATTATGTTAAGTGAAATAAGCCAGTCACAAGACAGATACTACTTTATGAGACACTTAAGTAGTCAAATTCAAAGAGACAGAAAGTTAAAGGGTGGTTGCCAGGGGTTGAGAGTAGGCAGCAATGGGGAATTGTTTAATGGATACAGTTTTGCAAGTTGCAAAGAGTTCTCGACATGGGTTGCACAATGATGTGAATATACTTGACATTACTGAACTGCACACCTAAAAATGTTTAAAATGGTAAATTTTATGTTATTTTTTTTGCAATCAAATTTTTAAAAAAATCTCTCCACCCAGAAAAGCAACTGCATCGTTTACATGTTTTTAAAAAATGACCTCTAGATGCCTCCAAGTCAGTCAGCTAGCCCCCATCCCACCCACCCCACCCCAGGGTTATTATTCAGAATTCATGGCAATTTGCAGAACGCCTATGCTTGCCTACAAGATTGCTCCGAGAAGTGGTGGAGCTCGCCGTGGGAGTCTGCTGCTAGCAAGAGGGTCAGGAGTGGAGGCGTTTGAGAAGGTAACTTTAAGAGAAGTATTCTTTTTTTTTTTTTTGCGGTACACAGGCCTCCCACTGCTGTGGCCTCTCCCGTTGCGGAGCACAGGCTCCGGACGCGCAGGCTCAGCGGCCATGGCTCACGGGCCCAGCCGCTCCGCAGCATGTGGGATCCTCCCGGACCGGGGCGCGAACCCATGTCCCCTACATCGGCAGGTGGACTCTCAACCACGGCGCCACCAGGGAAGCCCTAAGAGAAGTATTCTGACTGAGAATGGATTGGGCGCTTTGTGACCACCTAGAGGGGTGGGCTAGGGAGGTTGAGAGGGAGGGGATATGGGGATATATGTATAAGTATAGCTGATTCACTTCGTTATACAGCAGAAACTAACACACCGTTGTAAAGCAATTATACTCCAATAAAGATGTTAAAAAATTTTTTTTTTTCATGCTCTGAGACAAAATCCTTCCCCTGGGAAATTGCCTGAACTCACTTATCACATCCTCAGAAGTGGAGACCCTACTTTTCACTTTGGAGATGTTATCACCGAACCATTCAAATAAGAGCCTTGATAAGGCACATTTAACATGTGAAGCGATGGCTCCAAGGCAGTGAGGGCTCAGAGATACCAGTGAGGCCCCAGCCAGGGGGGCCAGCCAGCAGGCTACCGAGTTCCGGGGCTCTGGTCGGTGGTGCAGGCTCTATCTTTCGTCTCCAGGGCATGCCTTCAGAGGGACTCCTGTGGGAGATTGGGGGAAATGAGCCCAATTCTATCCACCGGCCTCTAGCCCCAAATCCTCATACAGCAGCTGGGTCATAAATAACAAAAAGCTCATCTCTGCGCATGTCAGACCCCAGGGAGCATCATACCAACTGATGAAATGCTTCAGAAGGGACTGCCCGCCCTCCACAGACCTTAAACCCATCTTCTTATGTACAAGTCCCTCTTGTCCTTCCCTTCCTCCCAGGGTGAGTCACTGCCAGGGTGAGTCACTGCCAGCGTTGAGTCTGCACCAGAGTCAGGGAAGGGAAAAGGACAGCGGGAGGGAAGCTTCGCTGGCTGTTCACACCCTCAGGCCTTCAAATGGCCCCTCCACTGCCAACCTGATGTCTGCTTTCCCGGCACAACTCCCACGTAAGTAAAAAAAAACCGCCTTTACCATTTATGAAGCATTTGACATATGTGCATATATTATTTCCACCTCTCTCACACAGGACAGGTCTAAAGCCACCAGATTACAAGCTGGCATGTCTGTATTATTCACCAATGTATACCCAGCACCTCATATCTAATAGGTGGTATTCAATAGCTGTTAAGGGAATGCCTGGGGCCCTCTGAAAATACCTGTGTCTATTAAAGAGCCAATTAAATGTCCCAAGGCCTACCTGGTTCCAGGTAAAAATGTTCTCTTCTACATCCATCATCTGATGAGAAAGCAGTAAAGATCTTGAGACGTCAATAGACACCAGTTCCCAAGTACACACAGATCAGAAACTACCCCCATGCATGTGAATAGCCTGTACGTGTTGCCAGCAAACCACTGAGCTGTGTAACACACCATTTAGATTACTGTCTTATTTCACTTTCTCATCTTTTTTTCTTCTGGTCAAGAAAACCTAACTTGGCTGAAAGCAGGAAAGAGAAATATGGGTAAGTGCAGCACAGGATTTCAACTCAAAATTTTCCTCAGCTACATCCTGGGTGCTTGTTAATAAAACCTTAATCACTGCAACTGGTGTCCTACCCCATGGTGGGGTATCTCCAAGCTGAGTCTTGTTCCAGAAGCACCATTCAACAGCCAAAAGTATAATTTTAAACAGGAATTCCATTCTTTATTCACAGCTTCCAAAGGGCCTTAACAGGGATTTATTCACTCAGTGAGTCAACAATAATATTTACTGAGTTCTTACTTTGGAGGCGGCAGTTAAGTATACGCCAGGGTTACCCACGGAGGGATGAAAAGACAAAGGCTCTGCCCTCAGGCAGCCTCTATGCTGATTGGGGGGAAAAGGTTAAGAATAAGGAAAAAGAAGAAAGAAACAAATTTCAGAGAGTGATACATGCTTTGAAGGAAATAAAAGAGAGTGACGTAATAAGAGGGAATTCTTTGTAACAGATGGTCAGGGAAGGTGTCTCCAAGGGGGGTAATATGTAAGCGGAGACTGATTCACAGAATCAGGCAGTCTTCAGGAAGAACAGCATTTCGGTAGAGGGAATAGCAAGCACCAAGGCCCTGAGGCAGTTTTTGAGATAGGAAGAAGATCCATGGCACTGAAGCACAGCCAGTGAGGCTGCGGGTAGTAGGAAACAGTCAAAAAGGTGGGCAAGGGCTGCGTCTTGAATAGCCTGTAGACCCCTAGTAAGTGGTGGTCAGAATTTCATCGTAAGTACAGCAGGAAGCTCTGGATTTTTGTTTTTAAAACTCTCTTTCAGACTATTGTGTAAAGAATAGATCTTGGGGATAAGGGGCCAGTCTTCATTATGCAGATTTTACTTAGATGCTCTTGCTAAATTCTCCTGTGCATCCTACCCCAGGTCACTCTCAGAAAAGTCTGGATCAAATGAAGTGGGTATGGTGGACAGGGCTGGCAATGCCCCGATTCTCTATGGTCACAAGAGGACATATCTGGAGAAAATCTAACAGGATGTGCATTTGCTATGTACCCAATAAGCGAATACTTGAAAGCTTGGAACCATGCTTGCTAAATGCCTGTTGGATAAATGATTCAGTATACTGTCTCCCCTCAGCTCCACGCGAAGACAGAAATCAAAAAAAGTCAGAGACGTCCCCTGACATGCAGCAAAGGACCTGGTCCACAGCAGGGGCTCACAACAAGTTAGAGAAACGAGTGAAATGTAAGCAAAATGACAAGCTTTGCCAAAGATCACCCGTATGTTTCTCTTTGAACGATGGTCAATATTTTATTATTTCTCAAATCTTGCTCCAGATTTTGGAAACAGTTCAAAAATAGGCACTCCTGAGATCTGCTGTCTCTTCAGACTCATCACACACACTAAAGCATTTTTTTTAACTTTTATTTATTTATTTTTGGGGGGGCTGTGTTGGGTCTTCGTTGCTGCGCGCGGGCTTTCTCTAGCTGTGGTGCGCGGGGGCTACTCTTCGCTGCAGTGCACGGGCTTCTCATTGCGGTGGCTTCCCTTTCTGCAGAGCCCGGGCTCTAGGCACACGGGCTCAGTAGTTGTGGCTCGCAGGCTCAGTAGTTGTGGCTCATGGGCTCTAGAGCGCAGGCTCAGTAGTTGCGGCTCACGGGCTTAGCTGCTCCGTGGCATGTGGGATCTGCCCAGACCAGGGCTCGAAGCTGTGTCCCCTGCACTGGCAGGCGGATTCTTAACCGCTGCACCACCAGGGAAATCCCTAAAGCATTTTTTTGGAAATGTCAGTTCTTGCAATGAATCTATCCTCTCTTTTCAAAGGCTGAGAGAAGGTCCATCTCTACTTCTCCAATTCCCCTAACCAATGTTCAGCAAAAACAGTTTCAAGACTTAATAAAAATGCAGCATCAAATCCAATCTCTCTCTTGATTTTGTTGAAATTTTCAAGGAAGGAAATAAATCACTGTGCTTCTGTCTTGATCTGGGAACAGGGCAGGCTCAAGACACCATGTTGATATGGTAAAGTTTTCTGACAAACACTTATATTGTCTGCAATTTACTTTAAAACACTTTGGCACCAGCTGTGTGACATAGGGTACGTCTATTTTAATCTAGGTGCAGTCAGGTAACATCTAAGGTCCCTAAACAGGAAACACACACTGCTGGGGATGGTCAGTATTTGACAGATGACCATCAGAATCCCACTCCCCACTGTCTGTCTAATAGCACGTCTGCCATCTTTATTCCCCACAGCCACCAGAAGGTAGGAAATGTAGCTTAGTGGATGTCAGAAATAATTCTGCATCCATGAAGTGAGGTGTGTACAAGATGTGTGGTTTGGCTAAACTTATCTACTTTTCCTCAACAAACTGTAGGCCAAGACCCACATATTTCAGAGTATACTCTGGCCCAGAGCATCACCTGCTCTGTGAGCAGATGTTTGCAGAGGATGCTGTTGCCTGATTCAATTAAAAAGTGAGCTGGGGCTTCCCTGGTGGCGCAGTGGTTGAGAGTCCACCTGACGATGCAGGGGACACGGGTTCGTGCCCCAGTCCAGGAAGATCTCACATGCCGCGGAGCGGCTGGGCCCGTGAGCCATGGCCACTGAGCCTGCGCGTCCAGAGCCTGTGCTCCGCAACGGGACAGGCCACAACAGTGAGAGGCCCGCGTACTGAAAAAAAAAAAAAAAAAAAAAGTGAGCTGAATGATGCCCCAGAACTTTCTCATCTGCCATGAGGGAAACTTCCATGCAAGATGTAGTCAGAGAGCCTAAAAGTACAGACAACTGGACTTCACCAGATTCCAAGGACAAGCTGTACGTGAATGTTTATGTGGCTGCTTTCTGGAAATGTACATGAGGCAGAATTTGGTCTAAGACTCAATTTCATCCTCACACTCCCGTGACAGATTATATGGGAAGCCCAATGGCCCTCGGCTCCCTTGAAATGCTGGAGGCACAGATCGCTGCCACAGTATTCCAGTAATGGTTGTTGAGGGTTGAACTGCATCTCTCCAAAAGGCATATGTTGAAGTCCTAACCGCTAGGACCTCAGGATGTGACTGTATTTGGAGACTGGGCCTTTCAAGAGGTAACTGAAGTTTTAAAAAGGCCATTAGGGTGGGTACTAATCCAATCTGACTGGTGCCTTGATAAGAAGAGGAAATTTGCACACAAAAAGAGACTCCAGGGATGCATGTGCACAAAAGGAAAGTCCATGTGAGAATACAGGGAGAAGACGGCCATCTACATGCCAAGGAGAAAGGCCTCAGAGGAAACCAAACCTGCTGACACCTTGATCTTGGGCTTCCAGCCTCTAGAACGGTGAGAAAACTTCTGTTGTTGAAGCCACCTAGTCTGTGGTATTTTATTATGGAAGCCCAAGCAGACGAATACAACAGTGAAAAAGAAGCAGGCTTAGGTGTACACACACACACACACACACACACACACACACACACACACACACACACTCTGCTCCACTCTGAGGATGCTCTAGCTGGTGGAGCAAATCCTCAGTCTCCCGGGAGTCTTGACCTGGACCTGCCTCTTGGGACAGAACAAGCCTCTTTCTCCTTCTTCCCTCAAGCACTATTCCCACATGCACAGCCTGATTCCTAGAAGTCCTGGCCCCTCCCTCGCTAACCTAACAAAAAAGAAAAAAATCACCCACATCAAAAGTTTAGTTGTCAGATAATACGTCTTTTTTCAATGTTTACCAGTATGCAAAGAATACATACAAGGAGGCAGAAACAATAAAATGACCTATAACTCTACCTTCCACCCAGGAAGATTTACTTATGTTTTTAACAAAAAGAGATACATACTGTTCCATGTGCATTTTTAACAAGTTTCTTAACGTAAAAGGAACCAGCGATCTAAGTTCCACAGGTGACCTTGAAAAAAATGTCCCTACCTCTCCAAGCCCAACTTCCTCATCTGTAAAATAAGGAGAGTGAGGACCTCTCCAAGGTTGTGTAAAACAAGACTGCTTCTAAAGCACCTGGCATTGCATGTAGAAGGCACTCAAGAAGAGGCGCTACTCTTATGAGCCTAGTTAACTGTTGGGAACCAAGGGTCATTACAAGCAAGAATTTTTGACAAGGTCATGGGATAGGGAGAAGACTATTTTTAGGCAAAGAGAAATGAAAATCACCCAAGGCTGGGTCCTTCGTTTACCCAGTCTAACGCATCCATCAGTGGATTCACCAAAAACAAGGTGAGACTTGAAAACAGCTCAGACCGGAAATATGGTTGCCTTGTGTTTAGTCTTAACTCCATCTGGGTCTAACTCTTTTTAAAAACCTAGCTCTACCAGATTGCTTAATTGGACCATTATTAATTTGTGTAACCAAAGTAGAAAGCTGGCAAGTCCTCTGGTGTTTCTAGACATGCTCCTCCATCAGAAATCCAGGAGTGGAATCGGAGCCCCGAGTTGGGGTCTCCCTAGTCCTGTGGAAGGTCTCTTCCCTCAGATTTGCTCGGGGGCTCTTTCCAGCTCTGAAATTCCATGATTCGGTTTGTCCCGGGGAGCGGCCCTGGCAGTCAGCCCTTTCATGTGTGGTCATTAAATACACACCACAGTGAAGCCTGACTGAAAAGTTCCGGGAACACACCCTCTAGACACTCTCACCATCCAGAGGAATGAAGCAGAACAGGCAGCCCACGAACTCGGCCTGGCTCTCTCCAACTCCCCGGCACGCATGGCTGCGGGGCCCAGGATCAGGCTCTGGCTAACCAACCGCACACTCCAGCCACACTGTGTCCGCAACAGGCCAAAATCCAGACCCCCGAAAAGCTGAAGTCATCATTTCCAAAAGCAGGTACGCTCATCTGAATAGCCATTAGTCACAGAGTGGTCCTCTCATTAATACTCATTTCTGTAACTCTGTTCAATATTCTGTAATAACCTAAATGGGAAAAGAATTTGAAAAAGAACAGATACATGTATGTGTACAACGGAATCACTTTGCTGTACACCTGAAACTAACACAACATTGTTAATCAACGATACTCCCATATAAAATAAAAAAATCTTTTAAATGTACATGGACTTTAGAACACTTTTCTTCCATGGGTGTGAAATGAGGTGGGAAGACGGCCTGTGATTCAGATCCATCTGCTGGGGAATACAGACTAAGGATCATATTTTCCCTAAAGAGAAAAAATCTAAAGGTCAAGCAGGAATGACTAGCAGCAGCACCATGGCCTGGAAGCAACCCAGCAAATTGAGACTCATGGGGCAGGAAAAGCACCAAAGCCCCAGCGGAGCAGAGAAGGCGGTGAGGAGTAGAGGGGAGACACACACACACACACACACACACCCTCTGCCTATTCTGGACACACACACACACACACACACACACACACACGATCATTTATGCTCCAGCTTTAAACCAAGGCAAGCTGCAAAGCCCCAATTCACCTTAGATCGCCGCACCACCTAAAAACGGCGTGTCGGTAATTACAACCCAAGGAGCACCCCGAGTGGAGGAGGAAGGCGGCCAGCAGGAAGTCTGCGGTCAGAGGCTTCTTCATTTTCCCACTGTTTCCATTTTCAGCTCAAGCGCTACGATGAGCCCCGCTGATCAGAAAACCGCTGTGTAACGTTAAAGACCAGCCTCTGGATCTGAATTCAAGGCTCCCCGTGACCCAGCGCCCAAGTCTGACGATAGACGGGAACAAGAAGAGGAGCCTGTGTCGGTCCGCCCTTTGCAGGGAAAGTGGAAACTCAGTCATTTTACTGTTGTCACAGCTGCACAGAAGCCGAACGACCCGGGGTGTTAGATGTGCTGTGTCCACCCTCTGGGGTGAGGTGAAGGCCAGAAAGGGCGGAGTCCCCAGCGGCCATGGAAACCTTCAAGAAGATTTCCACGGCCAATTCCAAGCCTCTTACTTCGGCTGCAAGATAAGTCTTGGAAGCTCTTACCTGAACTCTTCCATCAGGGCATCGTGAAGTTAGAGGATTCCAGGATCTGGCTAGAATTCCTGCTGGCCCGGTTATAGGCTTATACTCAGTAGTCATCTTGGTTTTGCTAGATGGCTCCCCCAGTGCTCTCATATGGGCCTGATAGCATTGGTACAGCTCAACTCCAACGCTGGGTGATTTCTGTCTAGCATCCAATGCCCCATCTTGGGAATCAGCACCCCCAGTTTGCTTTGGGATCCATCCTCCCCCACTCCCAGCCCAACTCTTGGACTAGACATCTGAGCCCAGCAACACCAAAGAGATTTATTCATTGAACACATATTAAGCCGAGCATTGTTCTAGGAGCTGGGGATGTGACAGTAAACAAAATATAAAAATCCCTGGACTTCCCTGGTGGCGCAGTGGTTAAGAATCCGCCTGCCAATGCAGGGGACATGGGATCGAGCCCTGGTCCGGGAACATCCCACATGCCATGGAGCAACTAAGCTCGTGCACCACAACTACTGAGCCTGCGCTCTAGAGCCCATGCGCCACAACTACTGAGCCCGTGTGCCAGAACTACTGAAGCCCATGCACCTAGAGCCCATGCTCCACAACAAGAGAAGCCACCGCAATGAGAAGCCAGCGCACTTCAAGGAAGAGTAGCCCCCACTCGCCGCAACTAGAGAAAGCCCGCATGCAGCAATGAAGACCCAACGCAGCCAAAAATAAATAAACAAATAAATAAATTTATTTTTTTAAAAATCCTTGCCCTCATGGAGTTTCTATTCCAGGACTTCTGTGGAAACTAGTGGGAAAGAGAAGTACCCTTTCTTTGTACTGGGATTGCTGAGAGGATGGGATGGAGGCTGGACGTGCAGACAGCTATCCTGCCACCACAAGGAGAGATAAGGCATAAAAGACCTGATCCTAGAGTCCCTGAATCCTGCCCTACTGACGCTCAGTTCCCTGAGCCAAAACAAAGTCTCTTTTTGGCTTTGTTGAACCAATTTGACTGGGGTTAGGAGAAGGAAGATTTGCATCTAAAAGACTCCTGACCCATATATATATATATACACACACACACACACAATGGAATATTACTCAGTCATGAAAAAAATCTGCAGCAACATGGATAGATCTAGAGAAGATCATACTAAGTGAAGTAAGTCAGACAAAGAAAGACAAATATCGTATGATATTGCTTATGTGGAATCTAAAAAAACGATATAAATGAACTTATTTACAAAACAGAAATAGACTCACAGACATAGAAAACAAATTTACAGTTACCAAAGGGGAAAGGGCGGGTGGGATAAATTAGGAGTTTAGGATTAAAATATACACATTACTAAATATAAAATAGATGAACAACAAGGACCTACTGTATAGCACAGGGAACTCAATATCTTGTAGTAACCTATAATGGAAAAGAATGCTAAAAGGAATATATATATCATATATATTAAGAATATACATATACATATGCATATGTATAACTGAATCACTTTGCTGTACACCTGAAACTAACACAACACTGTAAATCAACTATATTTCAATAAAAATTAAAAGAAAAAAAGACTCCTGACCAATCCCTTAAGACTTCCTCAGATATCTGAGGCAAGTTTGGAAATGCCGTAAAGACAGGTAACTTTTCTGAAACTGGCCCTTGAACATTCCTCACCCCCAGGCACTCACCCTCCTCCCTCCATGTGGTCATTTACAGTTTGGAAAAAACCTCCCTCCAATAACCTCCTGGAACAGAGGGTCCGGTTCACGGCCCCTCCCACTGTGCGTTAGGAACCAGACCATGTCAACAGCCCCCAAACGACCAGAGACTAGACGATTCCAGCCACCTCCTGGAGCTCTTGAAATGGCGGGCTACTGCTGACAGCTACAGGGAACATCGCCTTCATTTCCCAAAGAGCTAAATCACAGTGGCTTTTCTCAAGGTGGCTACTGGGCCCCTGTGCTTCTTAAATTGCTTTCAGCCCAGGCAGGACGCTCCAGGGCCCTCTGTACCCCCACTGTTGCAGGAGGGCCTGAACTAGCACACATATAACCAAAGTTAACTGACCACATCCTATTTAACAGGAAACCTAATAGCCAGCTATTTTAGACTCATCTCACTTCCCCATCATCCACTTGTACCACAGCGCTAGGTTGATGGAGAGTCAGGGTGTGTGTAAAAAGAACATGGGGAGGGGGTTCGGTGATGACTCCAGAGTTCAGAGATGAAAAGGCTTTGGGGAGACCGTCTCGAGGAAGAGAGGTGCCAGGCAGTACACCTGCAGAGCACACAGTGCACTTTTCCTTAGTGTGCATTTTGGGGCGATCCAGTGCAGGCTGGTGGGAATCACGGGGGCGGCTACAGTTTGCCCTAAAACACCCCTTGCTGCTGCCATCAGAGTGGCTTATATCCAGTGTCACTCTAATAGCAAGAATAAGTTACTCCCCATGCTTGTTTCAAAGAAATAATACAAAGAGGAACGTATAAAAATGTTTATTGTGGCCTTTTTTTAAAGGGAAAATCTTGTTTTAAAATACCCAAGAAAAGAGAATGATTAAATATATCCAGGCCTCCCCTTTGAAGGCAGAGGCAATGCAGAGAGCACACAGGAAACCCCCGTGTGTGTGTGTGTGTGTGTGTGTGTGTGTGTGTCTCTTTCACTTTTGCAAAAGGAAAGACATAGTCATGAGCTGGGTTTGGTTTTGGTTTTCTCTCCCCACCCCCTCTACTCCTGCTTCCTGTTTAGGGGAGCCTGTTCCCCCAACCCTGAGAGCATCAAGGCACAGCTTCCCAGGAAGAGGCTTCCTTCTCAGGGCACTGCTATCACCCTTCTGGGAATGGCACAAGGCGTGTAAAGAATGGCTCCACGGTGCCACAATACCTAGGTCCTGGTCACTACACAAACACCCTCTCATCTGAATTCCTTCTTCACGTTGGTTGAGGACCATTGAGTGCACAATGCCTCCTAGAGCTATTAGTAGGTCTTATCAACCGCTGAGCAGTTGTCCATTTTCCTTCCAGCTCAGGGATCGCCCTGCTATCCATTTTTCCTCCTCAATCACAGAAAGGAGGTTTTCACACAGACACTAGCCCATGTTTGCACACAGAAGTTAAGAGCATCTGAAGTCCAACAGACCTGGGAATCCCAGCTCTACCACTTACCAGCTGTGTGTCTTCCGGCGGCCGCAACAAAATCCCGCAGACTGGGGGGCTGTTATAAACAATAGAAAATCAATTTTGCACAGTTCTGGAGGCTGGAAATCCAAGATCAGGGTGCCAGCATGATCTTCTTGCTTCATAGCTGGCACCTTCTCTCTGTGCCCTTACCTGGTGGAAGGGGCTGGGAGCTCCCTGGAGCCTCTTTTATAAGGCACTAATCCCATTCCTGAGGGCTCCATCCTCATGACCAAAGCACCTCCCAAGTTCCCTCCTCCTGATACCATCACCTTTGGGAGTTAGGATTTCAACATAAGAATTTTGAGAGGCCACAAATATTTAGACCACAGTGCTGTATTACCTTAAGTTAATTACAGAACTTCTCTGCATCCCACCTAAAAGTGAGTGCTACCTTCACCAGCCTGTTGAGGTGACTAAATGATTTAACAAAGATAACGGACGCCCAAGGAGTCAGCAGTCAACACATATCTTTTAAGTGAATTTCAACCCTGTGGATGATCTACAGGCCTCTAGGACATGCATGGAGATTGTGGAGGTGGCTTTCAGATAAGCACTTGTGTGTTGATGGGTTTCCCTCTCCCTGAAAGTCCATTGATAAGGTGCTTTGGGACAAGGACGGGAGTTCTCTTCTCTTCCCAGTTGTCAAGTGAAACTTCCCTCCTACCCTTTGTGGCTCACTCGTTCAGACACAAAAGCATGTATTCAACAAACCTTCATTTTATTGCAAGTCTGTGACAGGGCAGGCACTGGGGACTCACGTGGTGCTCTCTGGAAGCCTGTTATCTTGTATGGACCAAAAACTAAACAAGACAATCCATGCTGAGTTTGAGGGAGGTTCTGTTAGGAATCTGGACAGCAGCCAAATCAAACTGGCTGCCATCAGTACGACCGACACTCTCATACACTGCAATTGGAGCATAAACAGATACAACCATCTAGATAACCCTCTGGCCACACCAATCAAGAGCCTTTGATAGTTTATAACCTGCGCATTCCCCTTCTGAAAATTTATTTCAAAGAGACATTAAGAAACTCAGACAAAGGTTTAGGTACAGAAAGGTGTACTGTGGCAATTTTTTAAGAGGGAAAATCATTTTCAAAAATGTTCAACAGAAGAGAATGACTAAATTGCATCCATATGATGACATATCCATACAATGGAATATTATGACATCCATATGATGGAATATTAGTGTTTTCAAAGAAAATTGGATGACATGAGAAAAATGCCTATGATTCAGTACAAAGCAGCAAAAGCAAGACACACTGTAATATATGCATGATAATTTCTATGCATCTATACAAATACATATATTTGTATAGATGCATAAATATATGCATTTGTATGGATGCATAGAAAAACAGATTACAGGTTAACAGAGATCCTTCCTGGGCAGTAGGATCAGGGGTGACATTTTTGGAAGTGGGTTTCATTTTTTCAAAATTCTCCATAATATGCCTGAATTAAGCTTATAATCTGAAAAAAAGAAAAAATATATATATATACAAACCATTGCTTTACTTTGATATTGCAGGGCAGGGGTGGAGTGATGACGGAAAGGAACCAGAGGTGTCGCCAACCTTGCCACTTGATAGATTGTATGCCAAGAAATGTCAGCTCCACTGAGACAGGGATCTTGTCTGTTTGGTCCCCTGCTGTTTCCTTAGCACTCGGTAGGGTCCTGGCACACACGGAAGGCATTCAATAAATGCTTGTTGAATAACTGAATAAATGACTGCAGTCCAGCTCAAATGTTCCTCCTCTGTGAAGTTCCCTGACCTCCCCTAAACTAATTACTCCTCTTTTTCTAGAGGCCCAGAGCCGTTATTACAAAGCTTTACAGCTCACAATTATGGGTCTGTCACCACGCGCTAAATTGCAAGTTATCTGAATGCAGGAACTAAGTCTTATTTAGATTTGTCTCTGTAGTCAGATGAATGTTTGGTCAATAAATGTTTGAGCGAAGGATGGAGGGGTGGAGAGATTTCAGCCTGTTCATACTGGATTAACAGTAATTATTCACTTCAACTGAGATTTAACTGTAAATGTGTATCAATTTTGAGAACTGCTAACAGAATAAAATCTGAGTTGGGAGAAACAGTCTTAGAAATAGTCTCAGCAGTCAACTGCAAAGTTGTTGATGGTTTTAGCCTTGAAACACTTTCTTCTAACAAAATTTTACTCAGAACCCCAAAATATAAAACAGGCACAGAGCCACTCTGAGGAGGGTGGGGTTCTGGAACCCTCCTTGACATTAAGTTATCTGCTCTGGACCCTCTGGGACTGAAGCAGCAGTTTAAAAACTGCCAACGTTGACATCCGTTAGTAACAGGTGAGAGGGTCCCCAGAAGGGAGTGGAAGAACCAGGACCAGAACCCCTGTTTCCTGACCCCTCACCCAGTGCCCTTTCTACTTAACTGCACCTCCTCTTCCAGTCAGGGTTACCCTTGTTTTAGAACAAATCAAACCCTCAGCTATGGCAGCCAAGGCTTACATGCTGAGAACTCAGTGCTCTGAATTCATGGCTCTTTTATTTCCTATGAAAATAAAGGAGGAATGTCGCTGTGACTTTCCAATGACAACATCCTTCACATTGCTTGAATCCCACTTTCAGGAAGGCACTTGCTATAGGACCTATATTTATTTTTGAATTCTCAATTTGCTTTTACAGACACAGGAAACAAAAGTCTGCACAAGCCTCAAAAGAATTCTTTCCAGAATCCTGTAGAAAAGAACCGTGAACCACTCCCCTCCTGAATTTAATGGATTATCCTAAAATGAGCAAGGCCACCATTACTAGTTAATATTTTTAAGCACATAATTGTCTTTCATAGGATGGCCCACACTCTCCCAATAAAAGCTGTTTTATTACAGGTGACTAAAAAATTGCCTGTTCAGTTTCTGATTGCAAACCTGTACTTCTATTTTTGAACAGCAAAATTATACAGAGAGCCCTACATACCGTAAAACCTTGGCTCTTAAAGGATTCACGACCTACCTCTTCCATTTTCAAAATAATCTCCATTCCAGTACTTTGGCATAGACTCCCAATAATAAGTACTGTCTTAATTAGACCTTCCAATCCCTAATCCCTAAATCCTTACAAGTCTGCAAGTGTAAATCCCAAAACCACTGTAGCTTACACAGCCACACGCCCCCTTTAAAAAGGGCTGCACGTCTGTGATGACATTGTATTGCTTTTTCTTTCATTTTTTTTTAAATTAAGCATTTGGAAGAGTTCTCCCTGTGGGTTGTTATTTTATGGGGAAAAAAAAGGAGATCAAAGGTGATGAGGTACTGCAATGAGGAAACCGGCTCTGAGGATATTTACCAATGGATGTCAAGTGCCACTGGCTAGCAGAGAAAATGAAGGGGGCCCTCAGTTTTCTACCAAGCACAATGACCCCCAGAAGTGACTCTGAAAGCGAGAGAGGGCTTCTTCTGTGGTGCAAGAGTTCTACAGTTAACCCATCCTCTCTCCCACAGCCCAGGAGTGGGGACTCAAAAGAGGCAGCCTTTTGATATGAAGATTACACAGGGCAGCATCTTTCAGGGAGACAAAGAGATCAGACCCCACACACAGCGCACAGGGCGAGTCTCTACGGGGCCTGAAAGCCTGGGGTCTTGGTTCCCAGGAGGAAGAGTCTGACTTTGGTCCAGCCTACACTGCTCATCTCCGGGGCAGCCCACAGCCGCAACCTGACGACCCCAGACAGACCCAAGAGCCCACACTGAAGCAAGAAATTCTCCGCCCTGCAACTATTTACACACTTTCCCTTTCTCCTGCCACTTCTCCCAGGGCCCTCCCAGGGTGAACTGAGGGCACCATTAGCAACTAACTGAGAGACTGAAACGTAACCCCCTCCGTGCCCTCTGATTTCGGCAGGATCAGTGCAAACAGCGGGAGTTTTCAATCCTGTCCCAGAGCGCTTTTAAGCTCTTACTTACTTTGCACTTTAGACATTCATGAATAATCTTCTTCCACCCCTCCCCCATTAAATAATAATAATAGAAACTCTTTCAAAATGGCTCCAAGTTCATGTTGAGAAAGTGAGTTGAAAACCTCTGCCCTTCTAATGAAACAAGAGAGCTTCATTCAAACAACCCAATTGAAAATCGGGCGGAAGACCTAAACAGACATTTCTTCAAAGAAGAGAGTTTCATTCAATTGAACTTAAATTTCATCATCTGAAAAACAGCAGACCCTAAACCTTCTATAGCTCCAGGGTCCCAAGAATAAAATTCAAACTTCAGAGCCTTCAGAGCCCTCCAGGTTGGTGGCTGAGCGACCTCTCCAGCCTGGAGCTTCCTGTGTCCCCAGACATTGCTCTCCTTCCCACCCCACCCTGGCTCTGGCAGGTACCCTCACCTGAAGTGTCTGTTCTCTCCTCTGAAATCCCCCCAGTAGGGCTTCCCTGGTGGCGCAGTGGTTGAGAGTCCGCCTGCCGATGCAGGGGACACGGGATCGTGCCCCGGTCCGGGAAGATCCCACATGCCGCGGAGCGGCTGGGCCCGTGAGCCATGGCCGCTGAGCCTGCGCATCCGGAGCCTGTGCTCCGCAACGGGAGAGGCCACAACAGTGAGAGGCCCGCATACCGCAAAAAACAAAACAAAACAAAACAAAAAAATCCCCCCAGCAAACCTCCACTCATCCTTCAGGACCCAGTGCAAAAATATCATCTCTCCTGTGAAGTCTTCCTCAACACTCCTCTCTAAATCAATCACCCCTCCCTTCCTCAGCTGTTTCTCTCTCTCTTGGTAACCCCACTCACATGTGGCCCCATTAGACAGTTAATCATGTGTGCTTCTCTCCACCTCGATAGAATAACTCTTCCTTGGACCAGCCTCTGCATGCAAACGTCTGCTTTAGAACCCATTTTAAACCCAATTTAAGCAGTTCCCTGAACCCCTGAGTTTCCACTACTTCATCTGTAGAATGAAGTTGACAGACTCTCTCTCTAGGTTACAGAGTTTGTTAGGCTCTCATTAGGAGAGTCAAGCTTCAGATGGCGACTGATTCGCTAACAAGACTTTGAAGATGCCTTAGAGGCCTGAAATTACTTCAGCTATACATATGCGACTCCACAACGTATATCTCTTATTTAACACCTAGAGTCCTAAGAGAATCAATAGTCTTCCCAAAGGGTACAGCTTAAACCCAGGAAGGAAAACATCCCCTTAAAAAAGGGGGGAAGGGGCAAAAAAAAGAGAGAAAAAAGTAAACAAAAAACTTAAATCCAATACATAGAAAGTTCTCCAACACTTCAGAGCTGCACTATTCAGTATGGAGTACTTGAAATGTGGTGAATCTGAATTGAGATGTGCTGTAAATGTAAAGTATACACTGAGTTTCTGAAGACTTGGTACAAAAAAAGAAATGCAAAATATCTCAATAATTTTTAATACGTATTGCCTCTTAAAATGATACTACTTTATTGTTTGTTTATGGCTGCGTTGGGTCTTCATTGCTGTGTGCGGGCTTTCTCTAGTTGCGGCGAGCAGGGGCTACTCTTCATTGCGGTGTGTGGGCTTCTCAATGCGGTGGCTTCTCATTCTGGTGGCTTCCCTTGCTGTGGAGCATGGGCTCTAGAGCGCAGGCTCAGTAGTCATGGTGCGCGGGCTTGGTTGCTCCGCGGTACGTGGGGTCTTCCCAGACCAGCGATCGATCCAGTGTCCCCTGCATTGGCGGGCGGATTCCTAACCACTGCGCCACCAGGGAAGTCCCAGTACTACTTTAGATATTAATTTCACCTGTTACTTCTTACCTTCTTCATGCAACTACTAGAAAGTTTAGAGTGACATATGCAGCTAACAGCATCTTCTACTGGGCAGCGCTGCCCTAGCAGGGTACTCCGAGCTGAATCTGCAGATCCCGGCACACACTGCTTACAGCGTTATTACAACCGTAACTTCGAGAATTGGTCACTTTTTGGCTGTGTCGACATCTAACCAGGGTGTTAAGTGATTTGCTCTTTGCTCTCTTACCTGGCAGCTCATTATAGAATCAAACTGGAAATCAAATCAGCAGTGAAATTGCTGAAAATTCCATACCTGCCATCCCAATAAAGGATTTTCTTCTTGGCCACCAATTACTATCAATGTATTCGTCCTTTCAATCAATATTTACTAAGTGACTACTGCTATGGTCTAAATGTTTGTGTCCCCCCAAAATTCATACTGTGAAAACCTAATGCCCGGGCTTCCCTGGTGGCACGGTGGTTGAGAGTCCACCTGCCGATGCAGGGGACACGGGTTTGTGCCCTGGTCCGGGAGGATCCCACGTGCCGCGGAGTGGCTGGGCCCGTGAGCCATGGCCGCTGAGCCTGCGCATCCGGAGCCTGTGCTCCGCAACAGGAGGGGCCACGGCAGTGAGAGGCCCGCGTACCGCAAAGAAGAAGAAGAAAAAAAACCCTAATGCCCAAGGTGATAATATTAGGAGGTGTGGCCTTTAGGAGGTGGTTAGGTCATGAAGGCAGAGCTCTCATGAATGGGATTAGTGCCCTTCAAAAAGAGTCCCCAGACTGCTCCCTCACCCCTTCCACCCTTTGGAGATACAATCAGAGGTCAAATGTCTGTTGTTTATAAGCCACCCAGTCAGTGGGATTTTCTTGAAGCAGCCCAAACAGAGTAAGACAACTACTATTACACCAGGCTCTATTCTAGGTGCTGGGATACTGTGGCACACAAGGCATGGCCTGCTCTTGACGAGCCAATAAACCAGTGCACGTAATGACAGAGGTGTGCACATAGGAAGTACCCTGGGACACAGGGGAAGGACACCCATCTGCTTACCTGGCCAAGAGGAGATGGATGTTGGTTTCACACAGGAGGTAACATATGAACTGGAATTTTACCTCAAGACACAACCAAGTTGTAGAGAGGTGAGTGTCGTCTGAACACAGGTGATAGCACTGGCCCCAAGAGGGGATGTGCTCACCCAGAATAGAGTGTAGGTAAGAAGACAAGGGGCTATCACTGAATGCCCCACAGAGGATCTACAGCTGTGCTTAAGGCCCTTATAAAATAATTATTTCTTGACCTAATTAGCTAAAACCAAGAACATGTAGATGAGATACACTGGTGAGGTGAAGAGAATAGTCTCCAGGGTCAGTTAGACCTAAGCCAGGATCTTGTCCCAACTTTCCAGCTCTATGACCTCAGGCAAGCTTCTTAACCTCTCGAAGCCTCAGTTTCCTCATCTGTACAATGGGATTGGTAAACACCCATCTCACCAGGTTGTGGCGAAGAGTAAATGGGATTATCCAAGTACAGCAGTTGGCATACTGTCTGATACATAGTATCACTAAGTGATCATCTCATTAGTGTTATTTTTAGTAAAGAATCTGCAACATATGGAATCTAAATAAGGATTTCCCAACTACTGATATTTTGGGCTGGAGCATTCCTTGTGGGAGGCTGTGCTGTGTGTTCTAGGACATTTAGCAGCATCCCTGGCCTCTACCCACTAGATGCCAGTAGGACCCACCTCCCCAGCTGTGACAACCAAACTGTCTCCAGACACTGCCGAAATGTCCCTGCACTGAGGAGGAGAAGCGAGCAAGATTGTCCCCGGTTGAGAACCACTGGTCTAAATCAGTTAGATGAGGTGGGAAGTTCATCCGGAGGGCCATGTGCTTAAAAAGATAACGTTCTGGGCTTCCCTGGTGGCGCAGTGGTTGAGAGTCCGCCTGCTGATGCAGGGGACGCGGGTTCGTGCCCCGGTCCGGTAAGATCCCACGTGCCTCGCAGCGGCTGGGCCCGTGAGCCATGGCCGCTGAGCCTGCGCGTCCGGAGCCTGTGCTCCGCAACGGGAGAGGCCACAACAGTGAGAGGCCCGCGTACCGCCAAAAAAAAAAAAAAAAAAAGATAAAGTTCTTGTAAAGAATTGGGAGCACTGACAGACGCCCACCCTCCCTAAGCTCAGCAGGAACGGTCTGAGGGGCCAGAGGTGGAGCGGAAGAGCATCAGGTAGGCCCTTTGTCTCAGGCTGAAGAACGCTGGGCCTCGCGCAAATCAGGATTACAGTCTTTCGACTAAATTTCAGTACCTGCTCTGGTGATGACGGGCAGAAATGGGCCTCTGCCCCTGCTACGAGTGCCAGCCAGCAGAGGAAGCCCCACCAGGCCTGCAGTTAAGGGGGGGGTGGTGACTGGCCCCTGTGCAAGAAGAACTCAGAAAGTCCTCCTCCGCACACCACAGGCTCGAACGTGGAGACCAAGGCCAGTCGGCCCCGGCCTGTGCAATGCACCCAACCACGGTTCCTGTAAGGGCTGCCATTCCTCAATGGCTATTCTTCGGAAATGACTTTCATCCTCCCCAGAGTTCCGCTGCAGAAATGGCACTGACAGGTGCCCTGTGTTGTATTTTTTCAAGTGCCACTTCTTAAAGCTAAAGGGAACCTGAGGGGTAATTTATGTGCATAACTGGGGGGGAAAAGCTATGGCCTTTGCATTCAGCATGGAACTGCAAGCTGATTTTTCACCAGATAAACTCAGCTTTTGCAAAACACTACACAGAGGCACAGCTAAGCTTTGGCCTTGGCATGGGAGGTGCGACAGCACAGCAGACGGAGGGTCAGGGCATCCAGAAAGACAATATCATAGGAGTCTAGACGGAGGACCCTTTCGGTAAACCTCACAGGGTAGGTCACACCTACGAAACGGATAAACATTAAAACATTTGCTCAGGGTTCCAGCAGAATGAAACACAACAGCGTTGTTGTCAACACAAAGATTAAAACCTTAGAATGAGGAAACACAGTGCATTTATTTTAACAATATGCATACACTGGTTTTGCGTCCATTTTCAATGTATTTTCACATCTCATTTCTCATTTAATCCTCAGCACCACCACGGAAGAGAGATAATATTACTACCTTCCCTTGGCAAAGGAGGAGAGCAAATCTCTTGCGTTTGTGACTTGTATTCAATCAATTATTAAGCCCCTACAATGAGCCGGGCACCCTCCCAAGTCATCGGGTGTGGCCAGGTACTACACCAGATGTCGCTGAAGCGTATAGGGTCTTGAGGTATTTCTCCAGGAGGAGTGTCATTGGCCCTTGGTTAGGATGACTATCTATCTGATGGGCACAAAGAACCCACCCTGTGCGAGATGTCTAGCATCCTTGGCCCTGCCCACTAAATTGATGTCCTCAATCCTTGGGACAAACAAGCACGGCGAGACACATTTCCAAATGTGGGGGCCAGCAGGGAGCCCCCAGCTGAGAGCCCCTACTAGACATTCAGAGCACCAGTCAGACAGCCATGGTTTAACTCTCGTGTCATCAGTTCCTCTCTGTGTGACCTCAGTCTCCCCACCTCGCCTTGTAAAATGGTGATTATAATAGGTGAACCTTGTAAGATTCCTGTAAGGAATAATACATGTTAAGCACCTGACCCATGTCAGCCTCCAGGAAATAATACCCAATAAATATCTGAATTTCTTTATCAGCTCATCCCCCTTATACCCTCATCTCCTTCCATCTTAAAACCCCCTTCTCAGGGAGCCTTCCCTGACCCCTCCATCTAAAAGTGCAGACCCACTTCCGGGGAAGATGGCGGAAGAGTAGGAGGCGGAGATCACCTTCCTCCCCACAGATACACCAGAAATACAGCTACACGTGGAACAACTCCTACAGAACACCTACTGAACGCTGGCAGAAGACCTCAGACCTCCCAAAAGAACAGACGCCCTCCGACGACCTACACGCAGAGGCGGGGCCAAATCCAAAGCTGAGACCTGGGAGCTGTGAGAACAAAGAAGAGAAAGGGAAATCTCTCCCAGCAGCCTCAGAAGCAGCGGATTAAAGCTCCACAATCAACTTCATGTACCCTGCATCTGTGGAATACATGAATAGACAACGAATCATCCCAAGTTGAGGAGCCAGGAGTCAGTGCTGTGCCTCTGAGGTGGGAGAGCCAACTTCAGGACACTGGTCCACAAGAGACCTCCCAGCTCCACATAATATCAAACGGCGAAAATCTTCCAGAGATCTCCATCTCCACACCAGCACCCAGCTTCACTCAACGACCAGCAAGCTACAGTGCTGGACACCCTATGCCAAACAACTAGCAAGACAGGAACACAACGCCACCCATTAGCAGAGAGGCTGCCTAAAATCATAAAAAGTCCACAGACACCCCAAAACACACCATCAGACGTGGACCTACCCACCAGAAAGACAAGATCCAGCCTCATCCACCAGAACACAGGCACTAGTCCCCTCCACCAGGAAGCCTACACAAGCCACTGAACCAATCTTAGTCAATGGGGACAGACACCAAAAACAACGGGAACTACGAACCTGCAGCCTGCAAAAAGGAGACCCCAAACACAGTAAGATAAGCTAAATGAGAAGACAGAAAAACACACAGCAGGAGAAGGAGCAAGATAAAAACCCACCAGACCTAAAAGTGCAGTCCCCTCACTGCTTCCATTTCACATCCTCCTTCCCGGCTTTATTTTTTCTCTGCAGCACTTGTCACCATCAAACATACTCTATGGTTTAAACATGCATTTGTTTATGTCTCCGTCCACTGAAGGTACCATGAGGACATGAACCATGTCTGTCTGGGTCCCTGCTGTATGTCCAGCACCGAGCACAGAGCCTAACTCTTAACAAGCATTCAACAAAAATATCTTGAGTGATGTCGAATGGATACAGTGGATAGCCAGGGCCTGAACGCTGGTCCTGGGCTGCAAATTCTGTGCTTTTTTTCACCATAGTGAACGATCATGAACAACAGTATTGAAGGTAAAATATGTCAACCATTAAGAAATGTAAAGTGTTACAACACTACCTTAGAGGAGCCTTTGTGTTTTCCCTCTTCTGGGATCCTGTGAAGTTAACAGTTTCTAACAGAAACCCATCCACCAGCCTACTGCACTGGCGTTGCCTTTGTGGGGTTTTTTTCACAAGGCTTTTTTTTTTTTTTTTTGCTGTACGCGGGCCTCTCACTGTTGTGGCCTCTCCCGTTGCGGAGCACAGACTCCGGACGCGCAGGCTCAGCGGCCATGGCTCACGGGCCCAGTCGCTCCGCGGCATGTGGGATCCTCCCGGACTGGGGCACAAACCCGTGTCCCCTGCATTGGCAGGCGGACTCTCAACCACTCTCTTCCATACCAGGGAAGCCCCACAAGGCTTTTAAGATAAGCATTCAAGCCAGAGATTGATCAGGATTTCAATGCTTACATTACCGAGTTTCTTTATTTCTATCCATACCTATCTGAGTGGGACCTGAACTCCAGTGATATTGGAAATATCATTCCTGCCCATACTATGTATCCAAAGCCAAACTCGGACTCACCACTGCCAGAACGAGCTCCGGGTAAACACTACTTTTACCCAAACTTGACTGTGGCAGGTCTGACAATCAGCAACTATATTCAAGACCAGTTTGCACCTGGGGTCCCAAAGTCCAGTGGACATTCGATCTAGCACAAAGGGGCCTGGGAAGGAAACATCAGGCCTTCCATTTTCATTGACTCTAGAAAAAGAAATTTTATGTTAAAACTATGAATTCATGTTAAATACTAATCGAAACAAACACCCCCATCTAACCTGTCATACCAAGTTACACGCCATTTATGACACTCAGGCATCCTGAGGAGGGAGAAGGAGGAAGGACAAAGGAACTCAGTCACCCCACTGCTCTCAGCATATTCTGATGGATCACCAGGTACAACTGAATCGTAAGTAGATTTACTGATTATATTACCTACTTTCACCTAAACTAATCCTCATAAAACGGAATAGAGGCTTAAAGAGATCCCAGTCAAGAAGCTACAGCCTGGAGGGCGTTCCCTGGCAGTCCAGTGGTTAGGACGCGGTGCTTTCACTGCCGGGGCGCAGGTTCAATCCCTGATCAAGGAACTAAGATCCCGCAAGCCACTCGGCGTGGCCAAATTAAAAAAGAAAGAAAGAAAGAAAGAAAGAAAGAAAGAAAGAAAGAAACTACAGCTTGGAGATAATACTCATAATGCACGCACACAGGAAAATGGCATTCCTCTCCCTCCCAGAGTCTTGTACGCCATATCACAAGGCAAAACGGATGAGAGACTTGGAGTTGACCAGGAGTTAGACTCCCAGATGGTAATGAACATGTGGATTTACGATCACTATGGTTAGAAACTTAGAAATATCCTTATCCTACCTATTTAGATAATGGGAGTGATATGTATACACTTGCTATAAACAAAATATGTGGGGGATGGCTACTCACATACGTTTTACCAATAGGGTGTGGTGAGTACTTTGGATGTCGGCTCACCATCCATTCCACCCACTTCCAGAAGGTCTTTCTATACCACAGAGGCTACTGATTTTAAAGCTGTGTTTCCCAGGCTTCCTTGTAGCTAGGGTTCTGAATGTGTTTGACTCCCCCAGATAGAAGCACTCACTTCCGATTTAGAAAGAGGCCATGAGTAAGAGGCCACCTTCCTGCCTTTTGGGTTGCTTCCACCCTCCCGGTGACGGGGATGTGAGGGTTTTTTCTGCAACAGCATGGAAGGGACCATTCTCTGGCTTTCTGGGTGTCGAGAGGTGGCTGCAGTGGAGAAGCATCCCGATTCTGGAATTGAGATTTCTGATCCCAGGTTCTCAGTGTCATGAGTTTGTTCTTGGATTCAGTAGTTCCAGAGACGGTCTCAGAGGTGGTAGCACACTTAGTGGGTCAGTTTTTTTGAGCAGCCATGCCAATATATGTTTGCCTATATGTTATTACATATACTACTACTATTAGCTGAGACTCATTCACGGAGGTCCAGCCGACAGCCCTATGTCTCCAGCCTTCCCAACGATTTGGGAAGGACCAGATTCCCTCCATTAAATACTTTTCTGCTTAAAATACCTAGACAGCTTTCTAGTTCCTGCCCCGAAGCCTGACTGAATCCTAGCAAACCAGGAGCAAAGAGGTTTGGGAGACAAATAAAATAGACCGCACCAGAAGCTATTTGGATACAGCAAACCAACCTGGCTCTTCCCTGTGGGCCGTACGCATATTGGTCAGGTGGGCAAGGGGGCAGAAGAGACGTCTTTGCCAATCACTTATTTACTCTTTAAATGTTTCCTAAGCACGTCTGGGCCAACCTTAGAGGCTATAAAGAGGAACCTGGTAGAGGTTCCTCAAAATGTGAAGATGTACAAGTAAACAAACAACTACCACCCATTTCTAAAAGGGCTGGAGAAGAGAAATGACGAAGGCCATGGGAGTTCAGTGGCCTGGAAAGAAAGTGAAAATCCACATTGGTGACATTTTCCTCAAGAAACATCACGATGTCTATTTCTCTGTGAACTTCCAGGTTTGAGCTCCACATTAAATAACTCACTCCCCCGCGTCCCCATTCTGACTCTTACCAACCTCATCAGTTAACCAGAGAGAGATGCAAGCCCTGCAAGCCCTGCAAGCCCTGAGGCTCTGAAAATAGGTGCAAATTTCCCAGGCACAGCAGAAAAGACTCAGAGGCCTGCATGCCAGCAAAGCCTGTATGACGCAGGTGATCAGGGCTAATCAGGTACCTCCAGGCCCTCACTTGCAGCCTGAGTGCCATTTTTCATCACCTTACTGAGGTTATGGAGTGCACCACGGTTTACAAAAAGTACTTTCACAATTTACGGAGGTGGGTCCGAAGCCGTCAACTGTAAGACACTGCCACTTTATGTTCCTCCGAGGAAAAAAAAGGCTCTCCATTAAAGTTCAGCACAGTACTAAGATACTATCAATTACAACACATCAAATTTCATAAAAAGGAAAACGTGGGGAAAAAATGAGTGTTTCAGAATTGATAAAACATAATAATTCATAGGGTTAGGCAGAGAGGGGAATGCCCACACTAAGACCTGGGTCTTTCACTCCCAAATCATCAATCCATTCAATCTCTACTTTTCCTGAATGCTTCCACAAGTCAGGGGCTGTTGATGGCTGTTCTTATCTATGAATGCCGTGGATCACACCCTGAACATTTTGAGAATTTCCCAACACAAGCTCAGTTAAAATTCCTGTCAAATCTTTTTTTTTTTTCTGATTTGTACATTACTGCTTTAAAAAATTGACAATGGGGTGGTCTAGTTTGGTGGGGGGGGCAGTGGAGGGGAAGTGGGATTTACATGGTAACCACTTCACCCAAGTACACCCAAGGGCTGCTGAAGATAAACACCAAAGCGCACACAAGAGGCCTCGGCTCGTCCACCCCTGTTGTGCCCCCTCCCGCAAGAATCCTCGGCCCAAACTCTCCCAGGGCTCCCCATGCTGTTCCCAGTCACGGCCAAGGCCAAGGCCCACACAGTCTCTCTCCACCTCCTAGTCTTAGCTCCTTCCTCCCTCTGCTCCAGACACTCAGAGCTGCCTGTCAGGCCCGGTTCTGCCGCAGGGAACAGACCTGTGCTGCTCTCTGCCCAGAACATTCTGCCTGGGACTGGGTGGACACGTGGCCAGCTCCTTCACTTCCTCCCCGTCTCTGTGGTCCAGTCGTCGTGTCAGCGACATCCCGTAACGACCTCTGTATTAAATTGCAAACCTGGCCTCTCACATCTCTCATTCACCTCCCCTGCTTTGTTTTTCTCTCTTCACACCATCTGACGTGGCACCTATGTGACTTCTGCGTTTCCTTAAAGCCTGCCTATCCCACTAGAATGTAAGTTTCATGAGGGCAAAAATAATGTTTCATTGTATCCCCAGTGCCTAGAACTATACCCCACACAGAGTAGACAGAGAGAGAAAGAAGGAGCAACCCCACTCTCACTTTCTGATCAATCACATCTGGTGTGAGATGTATCAAATGACAAATTCCAGGAATTTTTAATGGACAGATCAGATTATTCAATGATCGCAGAGGCAGAACTGCCTCCCTCTTCACCTGTGATAAAGATGGAGTCTCAAAAGTCAAGAGAAGAAAAACTAAAGAGTGAAAATGAGGATGTAAAACAACTTCTGTTTTGTCTCAGACTCTGACCTTACAAGCAGGCGTGACTTTCATGAAAGTCCTTCCACTCACCGTCCACAGATTAAGAAGAGTTTTGTCCTTTTGGTGGATTTGAGAAGGGAAAGGGTGGTACCCATGCTTGTAAGCCTTTGATTTCCTGTTTTTAAATGGCTGTTGCCCACAGAGCTCGTCATAAGCAAAATGACTTTTCACCCAGATAAATACAAACAGCAGCCTCTGCTGGAGGGTGGATTCTCCCACCCCTCACCCACCAGAAATACCCCAGCCGCTCTTCTTCTGGTGCCCAATCACCACTTTTATTTCAGAGGCAACGAAATGAGAACTCCTGGACAGCGGCTATTACTGTGGAAAGAAACTGCCTAAGTGTATCTGTCTTATCTTTGTGCAACTATGAAACTCCCCATTGAGGTGCAAACATTTAAACCACCAAGGGGAGACCCCATGCTAGAAACATCTTATCTTTCAGTCATTTAATGCCGTTTCCAGGATTTAAAATAGTGTCATATTTGAGACCTTCTTGACATCTTTTCAAAGGATAAAGATGTCAGATATAAAAGAACAGTCCCTATGAACTGGTATAACTCCAAATTCATTTCATGTATCAGCAAAAAGATTCTTTAAAATTAAATACATGCGGGGGGGGGGGGGAAGCATGATACCAGACTGACATCCTGAAAAGGGGTGGGGATGGAAGGTGAGAGGTATATGCAACTCTATAAATTTAAAAGTTTGTGGTTAAATTTTGTCTTTAAACTTAATAACTAGTCACCATAATGACCATAATGATGTATTTGTCTAAAATACATATTATCTATCAAACAAGGTACAAAATCCAGGATGTGATCTCAAAATTTTTTTAATATATATATTCTATAATATACAGAAAAAAAGTACCCATTGCCTCTGGGTCGTAGATTAATGGATGATTGTTTTTCTTCTGTACTTCCTGAATTTTCTCAAATGAGCATGTATTACGTTTATAATTAAATTAAAATTATAACACAAGAGCATTTCACATCCAATCTAATCAAGTGAACTACAAAGGGGTAACCCAAGAACTCTTTAAAAAGGGTATAATCTTTCAATACATTCAAGCAAGGCAAAGAAATCCCAGGCAACAGTGAAAGTAAACATATCGCAAAAGGAAAAAAAAGAGAGAGAGAGGAAGAGCAAGAGAGAAAAAAAGGCTTTCTCCGCAGGTTTCTCTCCTATGAACAGGAGCTTTCAAACAAAACCACAACCCTATGGAGTAACACAGAGGGAAGGTTCAGAGGAGCTGTCTTCACAAATGCAGCCTGGCGGCCTCTCAGCTCTGCCTGGCCCGACACAGCTCCGTCAGAGGCCAGTCATCTGGGGCAGGTATGGTCTCGGCAGGTATGCGAGCCATGTCAATGCTCAGGAGGCACTTTCACAGGACATGATCGCTGATGGACTCAAACCTGTGCAGAAACCACAGGCATGGAGCTCCATTCTCACCAACATCAGGAGCGGTTCACGCCCACAGAAGGTGTCCCCTGCAGATGGGTCTCTATAGGTCAGTGGCTAAATGAGGCCAAGCCTCCCCAGTACCCAGGACACCCAAGCAGTGTCTCACTGCCTCACACTTCAGGGCAGCAAATCTAGGCCATGGGGAATGCTCCTGTCTGGTGCATGATGAGCTTAAACCTGATCCATGACTCAGGGGATCTCAGAGGCCAGGAGGGCAGAGAAGTGTCCAGACCTTGTCCCCTGTGTTCCACACCCCTCCTAGAGAGCCAGACTTACTGACTAGGTATTCTTGGCAAGGTTTAATGTAACCTTCCTAGAAACTGGAGAAGCAGGTCTCCTAGAGTCTAGCCACTTCATGCATTCATCCAGCAAATATTTTATTGAGAAACTACTATGTACTAGGCACTGTGCCAAACGCTGGGGTTAGAATGGGGCCTAAAACCCAGTCCCTGCCCTAAGACTATTAACTCAGAGTGTCAAAGCTCTAAAGAAAACTGCCTTTACTGACAAGGTCCACTTCTGCTGAACCCTCCAACCAAATTAAAGATCAATTACTCAAGTTTATATATTAGAAAAGTACAAAAGACAATGAACCCTAGATTAGAATCAGAGGGAGAGACAGCCAGTGCCCCCCTGCCAGCCGTCTCCTTTTATTCTTTCGCTCCCTCCTCACACATTCCAGGTATTCTCTAGCCGTCAACGAAGCCAGGAATCCATTTCTTTTTTGAATACTACTTTTCTATTTCAGATAGAAATAGAAATAGCCCTCCTGCCAGAGGGCTCCAAATTTTTAGCAACACAATCTGTGCCATGCTGTGGTCCCTTCTGCCTCTCTCTGGGTGATCTGGAGAAACAGAAACTGCAGAGCCAGGCTAAAGGATCAGCTATCATTACTCTAAATCCTTCGGAGAAGCAAAGATCAGCTAACTTTTAAGGAAATTCAAAGCGGTAGGAAAAAAGATATAGCATCAGCTGTCATCAACAGTGTAGTTTAATAAAATGGGGGGGAGGTAAATGTTCAATATGAATTTCAAAGCATATTTTTATGTCCCATTGACATTGACATGGAGTTTTCATGGAACCATATGTAATTCAAAATAAGGAAGACCTTTCCGGACTTCCCTGGCAGTCCCGTGGTTAATATTCCACGCTTCCACTGCAGGGGGCGCAGGTTCGATTCCCTGGTTGGGGAACTAAGATCCCACACGCCTGTCACGTGGCCAAAAAAAAAGAATAAGGAAGACCTTTCAATTGAATTACCTTCAGTTCTACATTCAATAGAATGTATTGAAAGTAGTCTTTGCTATGGACTGGGGGAAAGTATCAGAAGAGCATGTTCATATAGACACAAATAATCAACAAATGCTATTTTTTGGGGAGGAAGTGGGACCAGGAAGGGAAGCCAAGGTTGAGAACAGAGGATCAAAGACAGAGGATCCTTATCAGCATAGCCTTGGAAAAGGTTCTGTCCCTGGTTCCAAAAGGCCAGACTGAAGGAGCTAACACCAGTGCTTTCAACTCAACTTAATGTTCCAACTTGAGCTGGAAATTTTCACAAAGTGCAAATTACAAGTTGGAAATTTCTTCCTGGTCTCTCCGGCTAGACAGTTATTTCCTAATTCTCACAGAGGCTAAGAAAAGCCCAGGATGCATGAAAACCATGGATAGTAGTAGTCTTTCTAGTTAGTATCTCACCGGACAACTAACAGGTACAGAGAAGTTAAAGTTCATTCCTGCCGGAGACTAATATTCATCCCCGTTCCAGGCATTTCTGCAGAGAATTACCTGGCATGTTCGGTCCAGGCAAAACTTTAAGTGGCCTAAACACATCTGTAATGTCTAGACCAAATCATTCGGCCCTTTGTTTAAACTGCTGGAGCCCCAGTGTATTTGTACACCACCCAGTCCCCAGCCCCACCCCCCCCATCCCCCCACCCCCCGCCGACCCGCCCCGGGGGAGTCTGGCCCGGGATGGCGCTGTCTGTCTGGTCCTGCCCATCGCAACCATCGCCTGGCGGCCGGCAGGCAAGCCTAGTCCATTTTTAAATTCCCTTAGAAGTTTCACAACCACGGGTTTGGGTGAGGAGACAAACACCGCTGTAGTTTGCTGACATGAAACTAAAAATACCCAGCTGCAAACAAAAGCCACCCTTTTACAAGGCTGGCTTAGTGTCCTGAGGTTACATGTGGTAGTGCCAGGCCATATGACCATATACTTGGCAAAGTGGCCGCCTTAACAACTGCTCCAGGCCCAGCGGGGCAGAGGGGCCATTCTGCCCTGAGCTGTCAAGGAATCCTGCACCGGGCAGCCCTGCCTGTTTGACGGAAAGTACAGCTTTATGCCGTCGACCCAAATGCAGGCTAGATGAATTCGGGGCTGCGTCTGGGTTAGATACACACTGAAAGGAGAATGCGAGAGGCAAAAAGAAAACACCAACCCCACAGCCCTGGAAGGAAATGTGTTTGCACCTCCCTCCTTGCAATTATAAAAGCAAGTTACTGCCGTGACTATACTGAGAAAGGCAACTCGGAGGCGTGAAAAATGGATCTGGGAGCCGATGTGGCCCAGTGGGGGCCTGCTGGGGGCTAGGGGTGGAGGACCATGGCTCCACGGGGAGACTCCCGTTACCCCGGAAGCTTCTTTGTAAGGTTTTACCTGTTGGGCTCCAGAGCGGAGCTGCGAACCCGGGGCCGCCACGGTCGAGGTCGTCCCTCCCTCCCCAGGTCTCAAACTTTCCTTCGCGCCCCTCGGAAGGGGCAAGCCTTGTCCCTCCCCGAGTCCAGATTTCAGGTGTGGAACTTGTCTAAGCCACCGGGGACTGCGGGGAGGGGGCTCATTCCCACACGGCCCGGCGGGCCCGGGGAGGGGCTCCGGATGCTCGGAACGCAGGAGGTGGGGATGCAACCTGACGGTCAGCCCAGGACCCGGCCAAAGTTTCCTCCCAAACTGCGGTGGCGCGCGCGACCCAGGAGCTCTGAGTCCCCCAGCACAGGGTCGGGAGCGGGGTTGCGGGGAGGGAGCAGGCCCCGGGGCACAAGCCGCAAGGTCTAGGCGGAGCCGGAGCCGAACCCCGGGGCAAACAGCTCGCGCCGGACCCCATCCGCAGCCTGGAAGAGGGGCAGTGCCGGGCACCCAACCTCTCCCTACACCTGCTCAGCGCGGTGCCGAGCCCCGGACACGTGGGAGCCTAGCCCCGGGCTCCCCAGCTCGCGGCGGGGACTAGCAACCTCGCCGGGGCGCGCACCCTTCGCCCCCGGCCCCCCAACCAGGAAGAGGCAGCGCGCTGGGGCGCCGGGCGGCTGGCTCCCGGCGCCTCTTTCATCCTCGGACCTCGGCAGAAGCCGGGAGGGAGTTTCGTTCTCTTCAAACCGACCCTCCACCCTCAGCAGCTTCCCACAACCTCTACCTTGCCCTGCTACCTCGCAGACAGACGGACAAGAGACACAAAGAAGAAAACAAAACAGAACAAAACTACCGCCCCTCGGGTCTCATCCTCCAGCCTGGAGCCGGGAGGACGAAGAAGAGAGAGTACATCCTTCCTCCTCCTCCCCATCCGACTCGGGTATCCGGGCAGACTCGGTCAGCAAGGAACCCCGAGGTGGCCCATAGAGAAGAGGTAAGGTTGGAAGAGGCAGAAACCAGGCGGAGCGAGCGAGGGAGCAAAAGCGCGAGAGAGCAGAAAATATCCAACAAAACCACGCTAACGCGCCCCCTACCTGGGTGCAACATACTTTGGAAATAGAAGATAACCAGGATAAAGGATCCCAAGCAAGTGGCCAGCACCATCCGGCAAATTCTGTTCATCCTCATCACTTCCAGCAGCCCCGGCTTCATGGCTTTGTCCTGGCTGCGGGGACCCGGGCGTCCGGGAGGCGCGCCCGGAGCGCAGGAGCGGGAAACCCGCCGCGCGGAGCGGAGCCCGGGAGGCGCAGGGCAGGGCTGGGCAGGGTTCGCACGGAGGATAGGGTTGGCTTCGCGGCCGCTCTCGGAGCCCCCAGCCCCGGGCAGGGGTGTGGAAGGCGCCGGAGTTGCTCTGGAAGTGCTGAGATGCGTGGACCCGCCGGCTGCGCGCTCTTGCTCCTCCCGCTGCTCCTCCTCGCCTCTCCGCCGCCGCCTCCGCCCCCGCCAGCGGCCGCCGCTGCCTCCTGGCGGGCCGGGCGGCTGGGGGGCGAGCGGTCGTGGTGCCGCCGCCGCTGCCGCTTTTCTGGCCGCTGTGGCTGTCGGACGGGCCCCCTCCCTCCTCTCCAAAGGCTACTTCATTGCGCTCCAAAGATCCACATATTCCGGGGCTGGGTTTTACCAAATGCAACTCACAGCCCCCGGCGAGGGGAGGGCGCCTGCGGAGAGCCGGGCGGAGGGAGGGACCCGAGCGCCGGGGCGGAGCGTCGCGCTCCCCCCGCCCCTACCCGGGATTTGGTCGCGTCCAGCTGTTTCCCGGGGAGCGCGGAGTGCGCGCCGCGCTCCCGCAGGGTCCCAAAAGCCCTCAGTCCCCGCCGGGCCGGCCGCAGTCTGGAGGTTGTGTGTCAGCGTTTCTATGACAAAACCCGGAGGAAAAAAATACGAATAAAATCGCCTCGGTGCTGCCATCCCCTCCTGCCGGCCTGTGAAGAGGGAAGTGGCGGGGTGCGGGTTGGGCACTGGAAGCGCGAAGGGGTCTGGCGGTACGCAATAATTTAAAATCCCTGGGCAGGGTAGCCGGGAAGTTGTCCCCAGCCCCCAGGGAGCGAGTGCCCTTTTCCCGAGTCTCAGAATAGGGCGGTTTTGGGGGGGGGGGTTGTTTTGTTTTTTTTTTGTTTGTTTGTTTTGTTTTGTTTTTTCTTTCCAACGACAGCCCACCACGAGCGACGTTTTGGAAAGGGATTAAAGACGTCTGACTTCAGGTCAAGGTTAGGAAAACTGCATAATTCTCAGGGGTCAGGAGACAGCTGAGCTTTCCCCGGGATTTATGCAGTCTGACACTCACCCCACCTCAACAGGGCAAAAGGGGTTTGGGGGATTTTCGAAGTCTGATTTCCCAAAGGGTAGAGCTCCCTCCAAATCCTCCAAAGGGCAGAGCCTTAGCAGGGTGGGTGGGAGACGATGCCCCCACTAAGTCACTCCTCCCAGTACAACCAGCTGCTGGAAAAAACCAAGCCCGCCTTAGCGTTGGCAGGTAAATGGAAAGATGGCGTTGCTTTCTTGTATTGAGAGAAGTGATTTAAAAATTCCAGTTCCATGTGTTTAGATTGTTTAGCAGTCACACTGGATGCAGGTAAACAGTGCAGAGATCACTGTCTCACCTACCTAGTACTAGCTGGAGAAAATCGGTTCCTATAGTCCACTTATCAAGCTACCTAGAATGGAAGATCTAAAGGGTTATTTAAATTCCAACAATAATATATACCAGGAAGAAAAGTTCCTGTAAAGACTACAATGTTTTGCGCATATTATCAAATCTTTACTACTATTAATGCAATTAGTGATGAAATAAGCTAATGGGTCCTCCTATACCTCTCACACAGCAGGCGTTTGATACTTATCGAATCTGAAGGTAATGGGCCTTTTCCTCCTCTCATTACATCAGAGACACAATTTGCAAACAGATACATGCAGCAAAAACCACCTTGACAACCTCGGTTCCCTTCCCCGCAGTCTTCCTCCAGCAGTTGCTAAGCAGGGAAAGTAACAAAGTCAGCAGCCTTACCTTTGATTACAGAAGACAATCAATTATAGCACGATATTTATGTAGCCGGTTTGTACTGTATTAATTTGTGCTCACTTGTGAATGAGCTGCTTACTAAAGGCAGCCGAGCTGAACAAGATCCAGTACGAAGTCATTCTCCAGTGATTCCCCCCACAGGAGATCAGGGATGGGAGCTGCCCTTACCCACCCACCTGCCCATCCTTGACCAAGGCAGGGATTCCCCACAGGGAGGATGACTAGATGGGCATTTGCAGTGTTTGGCCTAGAACAGCAGGCTCTCATTTAACTCCTACTTTTATAGAGCAGGCTGGGATTTGCTCCCAGGTCACCCAACTGGTCCCTTGCCTGCCAAGGCAGAGACCACACTGTACCTGTATAAAAGCCTGGACACACATAGGTGGGTCGTGGTGAGTTGAGTTGGCCCACCTGGTGAGGAAGGATGGTGAAACATGCCCAGCATACATTTCTGCATTCTCACAGTCAGGAATGGGCCCACACATACAGTGAGGGATAAGGTTCTGACAGGTGAACTACCACCTCTTCCAAGAAGCCTTCCCTGATTTCTCACCTGAAGTGGCCTCTTTCCTCCTCTGTGTTCTGAGCACTAGGTCCAAACCCCTACTGGGTCACTGTACCTACTAAGCTGAGTTTTATTCATCTCTGTTTCTCTCTAGTGCTCAGCAGAGCAACTGGCACCTGGTAGGTAAAAATAAATCTGAGATGGAGAGGTGATGCCTTCTTGGGCTAGGAAGTTAAATTCAATCCCCTCTAAAATCTATGGTCATGGTCAGTGCTAGTGGTCTGCAATTCTGTTGTTCTGTGCCCCTAGGGGTGAGAGGGAAGTTCTATTTCTTGTCTCCTCCTCACACAGTAATAAACTTCCCAACCACAAGTACAGTCATTGCTTTCTTTCCATTCTTATCCTAACAAAACTTTGTTGTATCTTTTATGCATGCCAGCAGATAAAGGACAGTGTTGACTGATAAGACTGAGGAGAAAGGAGATTTGATATTCTGAATTTTGAAGAGAGGTCAGTGGAAGGCTGCCTCTCAAATCGTTTTTTGTTTTCCAAGTGTAGCAGTCAGGGCAGGTGAGGTTATGCTGCAATAACAAACAAGCCCTAACTTCAATGGCTTAAAAAACCAGGGCTTAGGTCTCACTCCACCACGTGTCTGCCGTGGGTCAGCAGAGGGGCTGAACATGTGGAATACCACGTACAGGATGAGACCGAAGCAGCCCCCACCTAGAACTTGGCCGGTTGCAATGCCTGAGGAAAGAGGGTCTCTCACCGGTCTACCCCAACAATTCAGTGATCCAACCTAGAAGGAGCACGTGTCACTTCTGTTCATCACGTATCAACCAGAACTACTCACCCACTGCTCCACATCCCATCCAGGCCAGGAAGTCAGAGAGCCCAAAGCATTTGGGAAATAGTATTCCTGGGGCTTCCCTGGTGGTGCAGTGGTTGAGAATCTGCCTGCCAATGCAGGGGACACGGGTTCAAGCCCTGGTCTGGGAAGATCCCACATGCCGCGGAGCAACTAGGCCTGTGAGCCACAACTACTGAGCCTGCGCGTCTGGACCCTGTGCTCCACAACGAGAAGCCACGACAGTGAAAGGCCTGCGCACCGCGATGAAGAGCGTCCCCCACTCGCTGCAACTAGAGAAGGCCCTCGCACAGAAACAAGGACCCAACACAGCCAAAAATAAATAAATAATTAATTTTTAAAAAAAATCCGCCTGCCAATGCAGGGCACACAGGTTTGAGCCCTGGTCCTGGAAGATCCCACATGCCACAGAGCAACTAAGCCCGTTTGCTACAACTACTGAGCCTGCGCTCTAGAACCCGCAAGCCACAACTACTAAAGCCCGCGCGCCCTAGAGCCTGTGCTCCGCAACAAGAGAAGCCACCGCAATGAGAAGCCCACGCACCACAACGAAGAGTAGTCCCCGCTCACCACAACTAGAGAAAGCTCGCGCGCAGCAACGAAGAGCCAACACAGCCAAAAATAAATAAATAAATAAATACATTTATATAAATAATAAAAGGGAAAGAAATAGTCTTCCTGGCTGCAACCCTTTATCCCTCCTCAGACCTTATTTTCCTTCATTTTTCTAAATTCCCTTTTACCCCAAGAGTTTCTGCACATCAACACCGGGCTCATCGTGGGGCCTGGCTAAACCTTGGTTGATTGTGAGGCATGAATCTTACCCTCCAAGTGAAACAACATACAAATGAATCGGGTCTATTTCAAAACCTGGCGTGGCCCCTGAACACGGTGTTGAGGAGAAAGTTCTATGTGTGTGGATGATCTTGGAAAATTCAGAGGAGAGGAAGAAACGGATGCAAAATCAGAATTCCGGCTTGTGTCTGCCATCAGCAGTGAACCGACAGATATCTGCCAAGCCCGCCAATACCTGCAGGCTGAACTCTACCTCATTCCTGTAGGTGATGCCTTCAATGTACTGTCTTGTTCAGATCTTGCAGAACTGGCGCCAGTTTCTGCACTTTGTTGGAGAGAGATGTGGGCCTGGGGCACTGGTAGACAGAGAGCTCTTTTGCATCCTTGGGGAAGTGGGGGCATGTCTTGGGCCAACATCAGCCAGGGGCCCCAGACTGGCTCCTCCCGGGATGGGCTTTGCCTGTTTGCCTCTCTCTGGCACCTCCAGCACAAAGTACACTCAGTTAAGCAGAGCACAGTAAATATTTGTGGAGTTGAATCAGAAACCGTGTGCCCACAGCATGTGGGGATCTTAGGGTACAACTCTCCTTCAGGTAGGTAAACCACAAGGACGCAAGTGGGTTACTCATGACATGGCTCTGAGCGAGGCTCCTCTTCCCTGGCCTTTCAGAACAAGGTGGGGACGAAAGAAAGGACAGAAGAAGCGACAGAGAAAGAGGGAGGAAAGGAGAGAGGGAGGGAAGAAAATAGGGGAGGGAGGAGAGGAAGGAGGGAAGAAAGAGGCGCTATTGTTCTGTTTCACTTTCTGATGCTGCCTTTGCCCTTCCACCCAGTTCAGGCCCAAGAGACTCCTCTCCCTCCCTTACTGAGGAAGGAGGTCTGTCAAACCCTCGGACCCTTGGGCACTACCCCAAGCCCCCTCCAACTGCCCTCTAAGTGGCCTCAAGCACCCTCCCCGTCTCCACACGCAGCCCAGAAATCAGCTCCCCAAACTTCCCATCCCTCTCCAGGATTTCTTTCTTTTTTCTTTGTTCTTTTTTTTTTTTCTGCGTATGCGGGCCTCTCCCGTTGCGGATGCGCAGGCTCAGCGGCCATGGCTCACGGGCCCAGCCGCTCCGCGGCATGTGGGATCCTCCCGGACCGGGGCACAAACCCGTGTCCCCTGCATCGGCAGGCGGACTCTCAACCACTGCCACCAGGGAAGCCTTCTCTCCAGGATTTCTTAACTGGGGGTCCCTGGTCACCACCCAAACTCCTATCCAGATGACCCAGAGCCCTCCAGCCCCAGGCAGATGGTCTCGCCCACGCCCCTGCCCACCCTGCACCCCTGTTCCAGCATGGTCACAGAGGGAGCCATCGTTCACATGGTGCCTAAGTGCTTTGTGCATTTCCCCTCGCCACCAGCCTCCACGTGGGGGCCATTCTTATCCTCATTTACAGAGGAGAAAACGGAGGCAGAGAAAGGTGACATACCCAGGGTCACGGGGCTATTGTTGGCAGATCCAAGGTTGAAAAGCCAGAAGCCAGGCAGCGGCGGTGGGTCCAGGATCCCCTCTCTTCTCTTCCCAGACTGCCAGTTGGGCTGAGGGCTCAGACACACCAGGTGGACCTGTGTGGCCTGTGGCAGGTCACTTCACCCCTCTGAGCCCTACCTTCTCCACCTATAAAATGAAGGCAGCTGCCTCAAAGGACAGAACACCGAAGAGGATGACGTGGCACTCGGTGACTGCTGGGTGCCTTCACTGTTTTGTTTTCCCTTTTCACCTCTGCTAGTCGCTCCTTGTGCCCCTCAGTGACAACAGTAGCGTTTCTTAAGCACCCTTTGACATTAACGGCATGGTAATTTATTGAAATATTCATTTGTGCTTCTTCTGGTATTCTTTACTTCTTAGCTCCTCCATTTCAAGCAGGCTTTGTGCTACCTTGCCTGAGGGATGTAATAAAGACATTCTTGGGGAAAAATTTAAAACTCTGGAAGAGATAATGCTGAGCAGTATTCCATGATAATCAATTTCCTACAATTTATCTATCCACTGGTTGCTGGACATTTGCACTGTTTCCAATTTTGATGTTGGAAATGATGTTTCCAATCATGATGCTGCGATGAATATTTGCATATAAGTCTTTGTATGAACAAATGTTTTCATTTATCTTGGGCAACTACCTAAGACACTCTATGAGACTGTGTCTTCTTCAAAGTGACTGTACCCTTTGCATTCCCACCAGCAAAGTAGGAGAGTCCCACATCCTTGTCAGAACTTAGTGTTGTTGGTCTTTTTGATTTTAGCCCTTCTACTGAGTGTGCAGTAGTATCTCATTGTAGTCTTAATTACATTTCCCTGATGATTAGTGATGTTGAGCATCTTTTCATGCATTTCTTCATCATTCAGAAATTTTCCTTTCTGAAATATCTGATCAAATTTTGTGCTGGGGCTTCCCTGGTGGCGCAGTGGTTGAGAGTCTGCCTGCCGATGCAGGGGACACAGGTTCGTGCCCCAGTCCGGGAAGATCCCACATGCCACGGAGCAGCTGGGCCCGTGAGCCATGGCCACTGGGCCTGCGCGTCCGGAGCCTGTGCTCCGCAACGGGAGAGGCCACAACAGTGAGAGGCCTGCATACCGCAAAAAAAAAAATCTTGTGCTGTTTTTCTTTCATTGAGTTCTTTTTTTTTTTTTTCATTAGTTGCAATACTATTAAATTCTTTACGTATTCTGGATACCAGCCTTTCTTCAGATATATGTTTTTATGTTTTTTTTTCTCAGTCTGCTTGCCTTTTTGTTTTTCTTAACTGTGCCTTTTGAAGAGCAAAAGTTTTGAAAACTGACGCAGTCCATTTTATTAATTGTTTCTTTGATGGTTCATGTTTTCCGTGTTCTGTTAAAGAAATCTTGGCCTAACTCAGTGCCACAAAGATTCTTTTCTTGTGGCTTCTTGAAGAAAGTGTCATACTTTTGGCACTTAGGTTTAGGTCTTTGATCCATTTTGAGTGAATTTTGGTGTACGGTATGAGGTAAACATGGAGGTCTTTTTTTTAATATATACAGATATCCAGTTATTCCAGCACCATTTTATATTATTATTATTTTATCCCATGTTGTACAATTAAAGTATGCAGCCTCAGGATATAAATCCCCATAGGCATGGTGCAGTCCTCAAGACATTAATAACAGGACTCCAAGAATGTTGTAGAAAAGCATGATTGAGTTCATCTTTCTCCCCTGAATCCCTTGGGATGTCCTGTACTGTCTCCCTACCATCTGTGTCCTTCCATGAGTTAACAGAGGCAAAAAAGAACAGCCACCTCCTTGGTCCACTGTTAGACATGAGGTTACATCACTGAAAAACCTCATTGGGCACTTATTCAACGTGTCTATTTCCAGGGGTCTCTGAGCTCTGGGACCACTGGGACCATTCCTGTATCATGTCTAACATGACAGTGTAGACACTAGGCAGTATAGAAATATGTATTAAATTAATGATATCACTTTTACCTAGCAGCCTGGCGAAATTATAAAATATTGACAATAACCCGTGCTGGGAAGGGTATGGAGAAAAGAGAAGCCATATATACTGATGGTGGAAGTGATTTTTAAATTGATATAACTTTCATAACATTTCTGAAAAGTAATCCAGCAATAATTTGACTAAAACCACTAAGAGATCCAGAGCATTCATGTACTTAGCCGTGCTAAAATCACCTAAGTGTCTAATAATTAGGGTTTGATTAAACGAATTGTAAAACCTCCATATGATGGAATACTCTACAGCCACTAAAAAGGAAAATGACTAAATCAATTAAAGATGTTAAAACACCGTGTGTATATATGCTCTTGTTTTTAGATAAACAAATATAAATGTATTTATATACAAATATATATATTATACAGCAAAGTATTAATAGTAGGGGGCTTCCCTGGTGGCGCAGTGGTTGAGAGTCCGCCTGCCGATGCAGGGGACACGGGTTCATGCCCCAGTCCGGGAAGATCCCACATGCCGCGGAGCGGCTGGGCCCGTGAATGCTGAGCCTGCGCGTCCGGAGCCTGTGCTCCGCAACGGGAGAGGCCACAACAGTGAGAAGCCCGTGTACAGCAAAACAAACAAACAAACAAACAAATAGTAGGTATTCCTGGGTATTCAGTTTTTTTAATTGATTTACTATATTCTCTAACTATTTTTTAAAGAGTACGTATTATTTTTAAAAAGGAAAACTGTACAGCTATTTTTATATTCAGAGGGAAAAATATTCTGTCTAAAAAAAGGAGAATATGTTCCTTAAATCACCAAAACCCAGGTAAACCCCTACCTCCTCCATGATGCTTTCCCTACTTACTTCAGTTTACAGAGATCTCTTCCTGCTTGTAAGAGTTAGACCCTTCCTCTATAATTTAGCGTGTCTACAGTGTCGTACAGGTGCAAGTCATTTGGTGAGCTATGCCCCATCTCCTGGGACACACTGCATAAGCTCAGGGAGGGTGACATTGGGACCTGTTGCCACAGACCTGTTGCAATGCTGGACACATAGCAGATGACCCTCGAGGACTGCCAGTTAATTTCCTGATACTTTACAATGGGCTCCTGTTGCTATCTGCCTCGGGCCAGGCACTGCTAACACGTGACACCCACCACCATTAACCCTCATCTCAGTCACACAAGGACAGTGTGAGCATCCCATTACACAGATGACAAAACTGAGCCTCAGAAAGATTAAGGGACTTGCTCACATTTGCGCAGCTGTTATGTGCGGGTGGGAGGCGGGATTTGAACCGCGGTTATGTGGCACTAAGACCCATGCTTCAGAGCGAATCAACCACATCTATCCGCTCTTCAAACATCGAACAGCACCTCGCCTAGACTTCTTATCAAGGTCATGCCTAGTCAAGATCAACCCTTTGAGGAGCTTGGGGACAGTGGTCATATAAGCACACGGGAGTTGGGGGACAGGCAATCAGGAGTTAACAGAGAGATTTTTCCACTAGTCATCTAGATTTTCGCCTTTGCACTCACAGACATGCTCACTTTCAGAGCCTCTCCTAGTGCAGGTCAAATCTCAGTGACTTTTAAAGCAGAGTTTAACATTCTCTCTTGCCCCCCTCTCCTCTCTCCCTTCAACAGTTGTTTAGATGGGAGGATAAGATGAGTCTGCTTAAAAGAGTGGCTCAAACAATATTCACCTGCATCTTTTTTTTTTTTTTTTTTGCCCTGGGGTGTAGTGAAAAACCATGCTTCTCAGAGTTGTTTATGACCCTCTCTGGAGATGAAAGGGCTCTCCACAAACCTACTGACCCCAAAGTGCTGTGAGGTGACAGGACACAAACAAAGGAATTATCTAAATAGTCAGGGTTAGAGATGTTTTTCCATAAAACCATCTCTTGGGTTACGTGGGCAGCCTGAGAAATACTTGTTAAATATTCATCTCCAAAGTATAAAACTCCTGTATGTCAGAGGAAAAAGAACAAAGGTAAACAGCAAGTAAAAATGTGATGGAAATATTCATTGAAAAAGAGAGAGAGAGAGAGAGGGGAAGGGAGGGAGGGAGGGAGGGAGGGAGGAAGGAAGGAAGGAAGGAGGAAAGAAAAATGAAGGGTGAAACTACTATATATAAAAAGCTCATGTGAGCAACTAATAACACCACCAAGACCCCAACAGACACTTGAACAAAAAACATGGACGGAATTCTTCATATAGACAGACAGGAAATAGAACTCAATAATAGAACATGGGGAAAGTTACAACCTCAATAAGTTAAGCGAAGCAAACCAAAACAGACAACACCGTTTTAGTGTATCAAAGTAGCAAAGGTTTGTGTGAAATGATACATTTTCGTTGAAGCAACTGGAACAACCCCTTTGGGAGTACAGGTGTCCTTTATCCCAGCAGTGGGGCTGAGGCACCGAGTGTGGTTACCTATAACCTATAAAGTATGACGGCCACCAGTCATCCGCTACAACCCACTACAGACAGCAACAGGGATGGCTTTACTGGAGCAGACCCTGAGGGGCTTGTTTGCAGTTGAGTGGGCACCTAGCTGTTTCTCTGACCCTCCTGGATTTCTGTGAGCTACTAAACAGCCTTTAAAATAGTCACGATCCTCTTAAGCTAGCAGAGTAGTTGCCTTTAACCAAGAACTCTGAGTGATACATACTTGACTTTCCAAAGCTTACTTTCCCCACAGGAAAATGCAAGGAATGATGCATATTTCTAAGTGAAAAAAACCAATCACTGTAGGATTCCAACTATATGATATTCTGAAATTGGCAAAACTATGGAAACAGTAAAATGATCAGTGGTTGCCAGGGGTTGGGGGGAGGGAGGAATGAATAGTTGGACCACAGAGGATGTTTTAGGGCGGTGAAAATACTCTGTATGATACCATAATGGGAGATACATGTCATTATACATTTGTCTAAACCATAGAATGTACAACAACAAGAGCGAACCCTAATGGAAACTACAGACTTGGGGTGATTATGATGTATCAGTGCAGCTTCATCAGTGGTGATAAATGTCCTGCTCTGGTGTGGGTGTGGATAACGGGGAGGTGATGCCTGAGTGGGGCAGGTATATGGGACGTCTCTGTACTTTCCACCCAGTTTTGCTGTGAACCTTGAATTGTTCTAAAAAATTGTCATGATTTTAAAAGGACACCTTTATTTATTTTTTAATTAGTTTGGTTTTTGTTGTTTTTTTTTTTTTTTTTTTTTTGGCTGTGCCACTGCTTGCGGGATCTCAGTTCCTTGACCGGGGACTGAACCTGGGCCGTGGCAGTGAGGGCCCAGAATCCTAACCACTAGGCCACCAAGGAACTCCCTAAAAGGACATCTTTAAATTATAGGAAAGGGCTTCCCTGGTGGCGCAGTGGTTGGGAGTCCGCCTGCCAAGGCAGGGGACGCGGGTTCGTGCCCCGGTCCGCGAGGATCCCGTGTGCCACGGAGCGGCTGGGCCCGTGAGCCATGGCCGCTGAGCCTGCGTGTCCAGAGCCTGTGCTCCGCGGCGGGAGAGGCCACAGAGGTGAGAGGCCCGCGTACCGCAAAAAAAAAAAATTATAGGAAAAAATTATGATTCAAAGAATTGCAAAGATGGGACTACATAAACTTTAAGATGCTGGGGTGATTCTAGAATTGAAAGCTGATAATTCTAGGTTCCCGTAGATGAGTCAGAGCAATGCCATCTATATTAGGAACTCAAACAGAGATCCTTTTCAACGTGACCTCTGCTGAGAGTGGGGGAGGTGGGGGCGACTTACCCTCAAAGCAATGTTTCTCAAAAAAGAGCAGGTTGAATGTTGGGGGCTGGTAAACAACAATCACCTTGGAACACAAACCTTATTTTGCGGAGTCAAATTTTTAATCTTCAAGATGTGAAATCATCTCATTATGATAATGACAAACCCAGGGCTCTAAAAATGAAATTAAGAATGCTTCTCAGCAAGGGAGAGCAGTGAGGACTAATTGTACACAGCAGGGTGTGAATTTTCAGAGCCATGGGAGCAGGAGGGATTACGCTCACATGAGATGCCTCAGAGAGAGCGCGGTGCCGGGACTCAGAGGCAGGAGTTCTGATCCGAGGTCGGCCACCAGCCGATCATGTGGCTTAAGGCAAGTCATTCTCCTTCCCTGGGTCTCAGTAGCCACCTGAGATAAAGCCAGAGAAATGCAATATCCAGATACCTAAGTGTTTGTTAGGATCTGTTAGGTAAAAGGGCTCAGGTAGTAATACTCAGTGGTAACATTCTCTGGGCGGAAAGGATCCATGTCTTCTCCCTGCTTTTAATTGCAAGGTCAATGCCATTTGGACAAGAACATGCCTCCTCTTGAGTAGTACTAGGCTATGCTCAATAGTGTTGAACTTCAACAAAATCAGTCATCCATTGCTACCATTTAGGTGACCCCTGACCAAGCAACTCTATTAGCCAGCAACATTTGGGTTCAGAAATCCAACTCCAGGGCTTCCCTGGTGGCGCAGTGGTTGGGAGTCCGCCTGCCAATGCAGGGGACGCGGGTTCGTGCCCCAGTCCAGGAAGATCCCACGTGCTGCGGAGCGGCTGGGCCCGTGAGCCATGGCCGCTGAGCCTGCGCGTCCAGAGCCTGTGCTCCGCAACGGGAGAGGCCACAACAGTGAGAGGCCAGCGTACCGTAAAAAAAAAAAAAAAAAAAAAAAAAAAAAGAAATCCAACTCCAACTAGGGTGAACCAAAAGGGACCTTTACTGGCTCCTGTAACTGGGACCTTCAAGGGGCAAAGCCGGCTTTAGGCATGACCTGGATTCAAGGTTTCAAGCACTGCCTTGAGGACAATGTCTCTTTCCAGAGCTCTGCTCACCTATGTGTCGTCCTTATTCTCAGCTGGCTGCCACCTGCTCCAGGCTTACCTGCTTCAGCTCTGCACCCACGGTGGAAATTGCCTGCCTCCTTCCCAACGGCTCCAGCAAGAGTCCAGCGCTTCATTCTGCTGGGCCCAGCTGTGGTCACGTGCTCATGCCCTCACCTGTCACTGGGACAGAGAATGTGGTCTTCTCATTGGCCAGGCCTGGAAAACATGTTCATCCGGGAGCCAGATGTGGGGTCAGCCCCACCCACATCACAAGAAGCAAGGGGGGGCGGGCAGGGTGGCTCCCCAGAGGCAACCACCCCAAGGGGCTGAGACGGATTCTGCTACAAGAAGGTATGCTACATGTATTCGTTTCCTACTGCTTCTGTAACAAATTTCCACAAACTTAGTGGCTCAGAATAACACAGATTTGTCATCGTACAGCTCTGGAGGTCAGAAATCCAAAAGCAGTCTCAGTGGGCTAAAATCAAGGTATCATCAGGGCTGTGTCACTTCCGGAGGCTCTGGGAAGAATCTGTCTCCTTGCCTTCTTCTAGCTTCTGGAGGCCACTTGCATTCCTTAGCTTGCAGCCTGTCCTCCATCTTCAAAGCCATTGCACAGCAGCTTCCAATCTCTCTCTCTGACTCTCACTCTTAGGTCTCCCTCTTAATAAGGACCCTAGTGATTAAACTGAATCCACCCAGATAATTAGAATAATCTCCCCATCTCAAAATCCTTAACTCAGTCACACCTGTAAACATGTTACCTTCTATGGTAACATATTTACAGGTTCCATAGATTAGGGCTGGACATCTTTGGGGGCCATTACTCAGACGACCACACTGGATGGGAAAGAACAATTTTTTTTTTTTTTTTTACCACATCTGTCCATAGAGTGCAAAAGTCAATAAAGATTTCTGGCCAGCAATGAATGTCAGAAGTTTCCTGGACATCAAGTCTGATGACAACAATTCAAGTCCAAGCTCTGCCATGAACCAGCCCTCTTTTAGTCTCAGTTTATCTGCACGATGAATACGCTTACCTCAACAGCTGAGTTGTCGTGACATAATGTTCGTAAAAGCACATTTACATCGTGAAGCATCATACAAATGCAAATGATCATTTCTGGAATGAAATGCGGGGATGTTAAATTTCACCCACCTTTGCAGCCAGCCATGCCTTGCGTACCACGAGGCTTCTCTCCCCATAGAAGAAAAGGTCTCATTTAAAGCAAAAAGGTCATTCATCAGCTTTGAGTCATGAAGTAGCACTGGAAGCCAGGATTTGCCAAGAGACAAAAGGACTGTCTATATTTCTTTAGCTCCCATTAACCCGTTAGCAATAACCAGGCCAGGTGGCCCAGATGCCAGAGTTTACTCCACATTGGATGTTGTGACCCAGAAGACATGGGAAGCCACCTGTTCCCACCTCCGTGGACTGTGGGAAGAAGAGAAAAGAAGGCAGAGGGAGTAGTTCAAATGCCAGAACTTTGTACTGCCTTCCACCTCTGCCTTGGGACCCAGCCAGAGATGAATGATCAGACCCAAGGGGCATACTGGACTCTAGCAGGAGGAGGGTCATGCCATATTTTCCCGTAAGTAACTTGGAGCGGAGGGGCAGAAAGGAGTCCAGCACAGGGTGGCAGCAACAGTAGAAGGATGTGTCTGACAGGCGAGGTGGCCTGCCACACCACTCCTAGCTTCCTGTGGCCTGTGTGGGATATGCATGGCTTCAGAAAGCAAGTCGCTCCAACAGAAACTAGAACCTATTGTGATGCAGTGGTCGCTGATCCAGAAAAGACGCATGTGGATCCGAGGCCCTGTGCAGAAAAGAGTTAATGTAGCTGACCTGAGAGTATCTGCATCTGAGAATTTGGATTTGGAGAGGGCTCTCACCATCCCCAGAACAGAAAACAGTGGCTTGCTATGTCAAAACTCTTTGTCTTAACAATATGGTTTATGCAGACCTCTGCTTTCCTTCTGGAAGTCTGGAAATTTGGTACATGCTAGGCAAAGGGTCCCAACATGACTGGCCTCAGTAAAGTCCCAGGACTCCTAGGCTCAGTGGAGCTTCCCTGATAGACACCGTTTCACATGTGTTGTCACAACTCACTGCTAAAGCAGTTAAGAGTATCCTGTATGACTCCACTGGGGGAAGGCTCTGGACTCTTTTTTTTAAAATAAATATTTATTTTTGGGCCTCCCTGGTGGCGCAGTGGTTGAGAGTCCGCCTGCCGATGCAGGGGATACGGGTTCGTGCCCCGGTCTGGGAGGATCCCACATGCCGCGGAGCGGCTGGGCCCGTGAGCCATGGCCGCTGAGCCTGTGCGTCCGGAGCCTGTGCTCCGCAACGGGAGAGGCCACAACAGTGAGAGGCCCGCGTACAGAAAAAAAAAAAAAAAAAAAAAAAATATTTATTTTTTATTTATTTATTTTTGACTGCATTGGCTCTTCGTTGCTGCATGCGGGCTTCCTCCAGTTGCAGCGAGCGGGGGTTACTCTTCATTGAGGTGCGTGGGCTTCTCATTGCGGTGGCTTCTCTTGTTGTGGAGCACGGGCTCTAGGCGCGTGGGCTTCAGTAGTTATGGCACGTGAGCTCAGTAGTTGTGGCTCACGGATTCTAGAGCACAGGCTCAGTAGTTGTGGCGCACGGGCTTAATTGCTCCGCAGCATGTGGGATCTTCCCAGACCAGGGCTCGAACCCATGTCCCCTGCATTGGCAGGCAGATTCTTAACCACTGCGCCACCAGTGAAGTCCCAAGTTAGGAATTTTTTATTAAGCTTTCCTTTTTTACTCATTATCCTTAATAAAACCCTACAAATCCTCATAGGGAAATTATATTTACAGATAGAGCCATAAAAAATTCACAGTTTTGGCTTGACCATGGAGAGTCAAGTTTGTCTTTATCCATCTGTGTCCAGGTGAGTCAAACGTAAATACCTTCAGATTTTAAAGTTTTGCAAGTAGGAAAAAATTCCCTGAAATCCAAGGCCATTCAATAAATCAGTGCCTGAGGCATATTGGCCTAGTAGACCTATAAGAAGTCCCTGCCAGCTCTAATGTGCTGTGATTTTTCATATGGAATTCACTCAAGACAGGTGTCTGGATCAGAAAGTTCCTTTCCAATGCTATAATTTCATGTTTCTTAGATTGTATAAATCCCTCTTTAACACTCCCATTTTTACATACACACACACACACACACACATGCTTTTAAATTTAAATGCTTTTAAATTCTTCTTTCATATTTTAGGGGGAAATGCAAGAATGAAATACTTGAAGAAAAGCCAAAATACCAAAATTTGGACAAACTAAATAAATAAAAGAAGGAAAAGTGATGGGGAAAAAACAAAATAAAGCAACTTTTTTTTTTGTTCCTCCCATCTCAAAAACATAAACTCCATCCAGGCAAGGGCCTCAACTGCCTTGTTTAGAATTAGTTCTCCACACTGACAGAGTAGGTACTCAATAAATATCTGTTAAATAAATGAATGAATTTATCAATTCATTTTATCATCAACACATCTGGAATTGAACTTATCAATTCATTATCATTAGTGTTCCCTGCGTTTCCCATACACACAAGCTGCTGCTGTGTTAAGGCAGTTGTTTCTTTGCTACAGAGACACAGAGGCAACAATTCATTTTTCCTGAGGCCTCATCAAGAAAGACAGGGGAACAGTTTGGACTTTCAAAGGAAGCTGTGTTTGGCCACGACTTTACTGCCAGGAACTGGCTCTAAGTGAACAGGGGAAGAGCTTGTGCTAACACGCTCTATGGAAGTTTCTGTAATGAGTCTCTAGGGTGGCAGTCACAGCCCCAGGCAGGGTGGTCTGTAGTGGTCAAGATCACAGTCTCCTTTCCAGGTCTGCTACTTGCTGGTTGTGTCAGTGTAGCCTTAGGCAAATTCTGCAAACCTCTTGTGCCTTGGTTTCCTTGTCTATAAATTGACAATTATCATAGCCCCTCCCTCGAGGGTGTTGAGATGATTAAATGAGTTAAAATAATATAAAGCACCTTTTAAGCTGGTGTGGACAAAAAAAATGTTGCCTGACAAACCAGTAAACAATGAATGTTGCCTGCCGTCAAGCCATCAACCACTGCAGCTGCCCCGCAACGGTGTGCCCTCAGGGGAACTCAGGGTGGATTAAAACAGGATACTGGTGCTAGATATTTAAGATGCATGCTTAAGGAATAATTTCAATGAGCCTAGATTCTTGCATCTTCCCATACACAGAGAAGCACTAAAATCATTAACTGGAGATGTCTGTTTTGGGGGATTAGCAGTAATCTTTCAATGTTTGACTACATGGTTTTTACTTTTTTTTTTTTTTTTTTTTTTTTTTTTTTTTTGTGGTACGTGGGCCTCTCACTGTTGTGGCCTCTCCCGTTGCGGAGCACAGGCTCTGGATGTGCAGGCTCGGCAGCCATGGCTCACAGGCCCAGCCGCTCCGCGGCATGTGGGATCTTCCCAGACCGGGGCACGAACACGTGTCCCCTGCATCGGCAGGCGGACTCTCAACCACTGTTCCACCAGGAAAGCCCGGGTTTTCTTTTTTTTTTTTTCAGCAAAAACTCCTAAATATCCTGGCTCCTCCCTTACCTCTTCAGAGCAGTTCCTTAGAGCTCCCTGAGAGGCTGTCTCCCAGGCTATAGTCCTCGGTAAGGTCCCCAAATAAAAGGTAACTTGGAACTTTTATGTTGTGCGTTTTTCTTCAGTCGACGCTGGATATATGTAAAGGCAGCTCTTGTTCTTCCCATTTAACAGATGAGAGACAGAGGCTTGGAGAAGGCAAGTTCTTGACCCAGACCCCCATAATATGGCTGAATCCCTTGCAACCTACCTGGACTAAGTTCTGGTTTCTGAGGGCAGTACTGACGTCCTTGGAGTGCTGATGACTCAACAGATGTGCCCTGAGTGTCCATCACACTGTCTTATTTGGCCACCTGTACAAGAAAAGTTATATTTAACTTGTACTGAGATTGCACCAGAAGCCAAGCCCGGTAACAGGCACCAAGGATACAAAAGTGCAGGGAATCTGGTCCTGGTCCTGGGGAAGCTCGTAGGTGATGGGGAAACAGTTGTGGAGACTAAGCTCCCCAGCATTTCAGTAAACAGTGGCCAGTGCTCTGCTGGACGGCTCCTAGGGGAAAGGACATCAGACCTGAGTGCAGAAGCGTGAGGAAGCAATAGCTAGGCAAATATGTGGAGGTCGGGGGAGAGGAAGAGGGTAGATTCAGGGGGAGAAAGCTTCTCAGAAAAGGGAACTGAAGGGTGTGGGTGAGGGGGAATTGGACGAAGGTGGTCAGAGGTACAGACTCCCAGTTATAAGATAAATAAGTACCAGGGAATATAATCTACAACATGATAAATAGATTTCACACCACTGTACGTTATATGTGAAAGTTGTTAAGAAAGTAAATCCCTAGAGTTCTCAACACAGGGAAAAATTTGTTTCTTTTTCTTTAATTTTGTGTCTACCTGAGAGGATGGATGTTCACGCAACTTACTGTGGTGATCATGGCATGATGTAAGTCAAATATTATGCTGTACACCTGAAGCTTATACAGTGCCGTATGTCAATTATATCTCAGTAAAACTGGAAGAAAAAAGGGGGCGGGACTGAAGAGACAAAGGCACAAAACAACACTGGGATGTTTGAGCTATTGGCACCTTAATCTCCTAGAACAGTGCCTGGCATGTGGTAGATGCTTGATAAATACGTGTTGATTGAATAGGAAACTGAGGTTAAGTTAGGCACTGTTCCTTCCAGAGGAGAATGAGGCCCAGAGAGGCTGAGTAATTTTCCCAAGGTTCACAGAGCTAGGAAATACCGCATCCAGGACTTTTGACTGAGAGTTGATTATGGAGTAGTAACATGTGTTTGGGATTTGGTGAAGAGACTATGATCCAATAGCTTTTGGCTTGATGTGAGCCAAAGGGTGGGAGTCTTCACTACTCAGCTATCAGTCTTGATGAACAGACTAGTTTAGTTTAGAATACAAACTGTAGGGGAGCAGAATTTACCATCCCAAAGTGTGTCTTTTTGGAATAAATTGGTTATTTTTAAGAAACAGCAGACGTGGGAGAAGCTCTCAAAATCAAGTAGACGTTACCCTTCCTAAGAGATGTTTCCATGTATAAGGAAATCTCCATTTGTAAGGGTGTCTCCCTGCTGTACCAGGAACAGGAGGATGACTCAGCTTCTAGAGACTCTTATCAGTGGAGAAAGCAAGGACCTAAATCTGCATCACAACCTTACCCTTGTTCACTGTGCTTCTTCCTGGTCACCTCCCAAAACTGACTCTCCATCCCTAACATCTTCTCCTGTCTTTATCTGAAGATGGTATTTAAGGTGAGGACTTCCACCTTTTCAGAGTAGAACCTAGAAGGGAAGAAGCCCCTTCTCCCCTACAAAATAGGGTCTAGAACAGATGACTCAGTGCAGAAGGTGGTGGTCAGATCACCCTTGCCTCCATGTCTTCAGGAGCCCTGATGGGCCAAGCTCCCTATGACTCAGTTTGACTCTAGGTAATAACAACGTGAATAATGCCCCCCATGTGCTTAGCACAAAGACAGGCAGAGACTTAGAGCGGGCCAGAGGTCAAATCCTCTACTTGCCAACTGTAGCCTTGAGCAAGCTACTTCTCTTTGACCCTCAGCTTTCTCATCTATAAAATAGGGATAAATAATACCCACTTCCTGGGACTGTTAGGAAGATCAGATGAGATGATGCCTATGGAAGGAGGAGGAGGGCAGAAAGGGAAATGTTGACCACTGACCTCCCAAAAGCCCAGAAAAACCCATAGGTCAAGCAAAACCCATAGGTCATGCAAGTTCATTGGACTTACTGCAATAAGGGAGAACATCACCATGACAACATCTGAGTGATGTCTCAGAAGAAGGATGTCTAGGAGGACAGTTACAGGGTTTAGGGCTGGAGATGGTTGGTTTCAAAGTGGGTCTTGCATAGCTGGAGACTGTTGAGATTTGGGGCAAAGATAGTGATACAATAGCTTTTGATTTGGTGTGAGTCACAGGGTGAGATTCTTCACGACCAAGCTGTCAGTCTTGATGAGCAAACTATTTGGTTAGTTTACAGTCTTATATTTGTTAAGAAACGAAATTCGAGCAAGTAAATTTGAAGGTCTAATTGGCTTTATTAGGTAATTCACGAATGGAGCAGCATCCATGGTGCTCTGAGGGGGCTGAACAAATTGGAAGGTTTATATAGAAGAAGGATGGGGCAAGGGAGCTCTTAGCAAAAGAAACAAAAGGATTGTTTTTAGGCCAGGACATCTTTTGTGGGGGAGGGAACTACAAAGGTTTTATCATGCAGATAGCCTCTTCTTGGGGAAAGCGGGGGACAGGAGGAATAGATAGTCCCCTTGAAAATCACTTCATTTGTGCTGACTTGAAAATTTCAGACTGGTTGATTAAGATTTCATTTCTGGTGAACGTTGAAACTACAGTTAGGTTAGGTATTAAATCTAGGTTTGGTATCATGGGCTTTAGCACAAGTGACACCATTTGGAGTCTGTGATTTTTCTCTTTAATATAATCCAGGAATAAATACTTATTTTTTTCTTTTCCCAGTATTAATACAAGGACAGGGAAACGTGTTGGCTCACTTCTGAGGATGTCACCAAGCACGTCAGAGGAATGACCTCATTTAATTCCACAACAGTCGCAGGAGGAATCAAGGAAAGGCCTTATCTTATCCATCCTTCCCTGTAGTCCTAGAAAGTAGATTTTATTCATTCCTACTTGACAGATGAGGAAACTGAAGTCAGCAGGCATTATTATTTGTTCCAGAGGGGGAAACAAAATGAGACTCAGACAGGTTAAGGACTTTTCCCGAAGTTCACAGAACTAGTAAGTAGTGTATCCAGGATGTGAATCTAGCACTTTTGACTGTGAGTTGAATATGGACGTATCATAATATTTCCTTAAACCAAACAAGGAAAAGTGGAGTTATCTAAGCATTATTTGTAATAGCCCAAGCCAGAAAAAAAAAAAATCTGTTAACAACAGAGTGGATAAATAAAAAGCAATGTAGTCACACAATGGAATGCTCTACAGCAAAGAAAACGAAGGAGACACTGCCAGATGCTCCTACGTAGATGCATCTCACAGACACACGTCAAGGGAAAGAAGCTGGACACAAGAAACTACCTGTGTGGTTCAATTCATAGAAAGCTTATGAACCTAGGGGTTAGAGGAAAGGACAGCAATTCCTTTGGGAAGGAAGCAGGGTAAGCGGTTCCTTCCACTTCTGCAGGGGCCGGGGGAGGGGTCTGGGAAGAAGGCAAAGCTCTATTTCTTTACCTGGAGGCTGGTTACACGGCTGTGCCCACCTGTGCTAACTCACTGAGGTGCACGCTGGTGGACTGTGCATCTTCCTATATGTTATATTTTTATTTAAAACTTTTAAGCAGAGATATCTATACTTTGCTTTAAATGTTAATTTCAGGATCGCTATTCCAGAAGATGTCTGTGATCTTCCAAGTTGAAATTAAATGAGTAAATGCCCCCAAAGCACTCAGCGCAGCGTTTGGAAGGGAGAGCTGTGCTCTATAAATTCTAGCAAGTGTTATTATTACTTTTATTATGTCTTTCACTTTCCAAACAGCAGTGGAGAATTTTTGAAAAGCACACCACAACTAATTCCCAGCTCGACTGCCAGGAGTTAGTTTAAAGGGGGCCAGGGGCGGTACCAAGCAAGGTGAAATCTCCAGCATCCAGGCCGTTGATGAGTGTGGCCGCGGGCCATGGAGGGCTGGCAGGGAGCTGTGGGCGCCTCGGGAGGGCCCAGCTGCCTGCCAAGCTCCAGCGCAGCCCAGATCCCCTCCCAGGTCCATGTGGTTTTCTTTGCCCTTTTTTCCATTACCTGCACAGGACACCTTTTTATAACGTGAGCTTCTGGACTCAGACGGAGCACAGGAGCATGTGCTTGTAGGAAAAACAGAGCAGCTGCTGGGCGCTGGCGGCCACCAGGACCAGCAGCCATTGCCATCAAGTTAACTGGGTGGGACCCATGGGACCCACCCCGAGGGCACCTACACCCTTTCCCTGGCTTGTGCCTCGCACCCGCGGCCACCGGCCCCTGTGTCCTACCCGGGGTCTAGTACCTTCCGCGCATGCTCACGGTGCTGGGTTGACACACACGTTATCACACGTCCATGCTCACTCACACATGCTCACGTGCTGACAGTCACACGCTCACACACACACGCACGTTCACACTGTCACTCATCCAGAACAACTTGTGACAGAGAAATGCCCCTTGTCCACCAGGAGAACCCTGTGAACCCAGGGCGGAGTTTCTCAAAACACGGTTCCCATGACAGCCTATACACAATCACCCACTATGTAAAAATATGCATCCTGAAGCCAAATCTGCAGCATCATGGGCCAGGAGTCTGCATTTTAACAAGTCACACAGGTGTGTTTTTTTCTTGCAACAAACCTGAGAACCAGAGATCTTTCTAGAGAAAAGGCAGAGAGAGGGATGTTGGGGCACGAGGGAAAATACTTCCAAAGCAGGAGGGCACAGGGGAATGTGAGTCCACAGCTCTGACCCACAGACCCCCCTGCTCTGGGCACAGTGGTGGTCGGTCTGGCTGAACTTGGGGGAGGCTGGGGAGCAGCTGCAGAGGCAGAAGTTGAGTTTTTGCCCTTCTTCAGTAGTGGAAGCACATTCCCAAAGGCTGGAAGAGCGCAGATGTCATACTCTACAATAGGGTTATTTTCTCAACCCTGGAAGCTTCATTGGAGACTTTTATACTAGATTGCTTGACTATCTATTGCCAGGTAATATACTATCCCAACATTTAATGGCTAAAACAACAACCATTTTATTAACTCACAAAATTCTGTGCATTGACCAGATGATTCTTTTTGTAACCACAGAACCAGCCCCAGACGGGCCCTATCCTGTTTTAACAAGATACTGAGTTGTTTTTCAGAGACAATGGAACAAAACTGCAAGTCATGCAGCCGAAACATGCTCAGAGGAGAAGATTTTTGACCTCAAACCACACCTAGAACCAAAGGATAGGGACAAGACTGGAACCTGAAGGCCAGAGCCCTTTCAGAAGCACAGGGTCCATTCTCCAGGAAGATCCGGTGCTGAAGCCCCTCTACCACACCTTATCATAAAAGGCCAAGTTCCAAGGCCCTCCAATCGAAACCTGCCCACCAGCACTTCCACATCCCAACCTTCCTCCCCTAATTCATAAAAGTTTGACCAAACCCCAGATCGGAGAGACAGATTTGAGCCTTGCCTCCTGTCTCCTTGCTGGTCAACCTCGTAATACAGCTCTTTCTTTTCTCAAAAACTGGTGCCGTGATGTTGGCTTCCATGTATGCTGGGCATTGAGCTCTTTGCTTGGTAACAGTGTCTGCTGGTCTCACTTGAGGTCTCTCTTGTGAGAGAGGCTTCAGTAAGATGGCAGTTGGGACTGGAACACTCAAAATGGCTTTGCTCAAACATCTAGCACCACAGCAGCAGAAGGCTGCACGTCTCTCTTTCTCTCTCCCATGGTCACATACCCAGCATGGGTTTCTTTACATGGCAGCTGGATCACAAGAGTGAGTGTTCCAAGAGAAAATAACTCCTTCTTCCTCGCCCCAGATTTTCACATCATTTTTAAACAATCTTGAATGAATTTGTCTTTCTTTAATAAAGTTAACTATTGTTGTAGCATCAACTAGAACTTTTTCAATTAATCACCAAGAGTTTTTCATACCATCAGGTGTCAATGGAGAAAGCAGTATTTTTTTTGTTTTTTTTTGTGGTACGCGAGCCTCTCACTGTTGTGGCCTCTCTTGTTGCGGAGCCTGTGCTCCGCACGCACAGGCTCAGCGGCCACGGCTCACGGGCCCAGCCACTCCGCGGCATGTGGGATCTTCCCGGACCGGGGCACGAACCTGTGTCCCCTGCATCGGCAGGCGGACTCTCAACCACTGCGCCACCAGGGAAGCCCGAAAGCAGTATGTTTTGACAACATCCAGATTTTCTGTTTTATAAGAGAGGCAAAACCTTTCCTGGAGTCAACCATGGATGGAGCACCATCCCTACAGATGCCAAATAATTCCTTCAAGACAGACCATTTGTTTTCAAACATGAAAAGACATTAAATATATTAAATTTCTAAACAAAAACATGAGAAGAAAATCTTAATGACCTTGGGCTTAGTAAAGATTTCTTAAATAGGACACACAAAAAAACATGAACTATAAAAGGAAAAAAATCAATGAATTAGACTTCATCAAAATTTAAAATTTTGCTCTTTAAAAGACAGCTCTGAAAATTAAAATGCAAGTCCAGCTGGAAAGAAAATATTTGAAAACATATAGCTGACAAAGGACTTATATCTAGAATATAAAGAGTACTAACAGCTCAATAAGAATAAACAACGTAATAAAAAAAATGGGCAAGACATTTGAACAACACTTCACCAAAGAAGTGATATAGGTGGCAAATAGACACCTGAAAACATGCTCAACATATTGGTAATTAAAGAAATGAAAACTAAAACCACAATGAGATAGTACTACCCACTACTAGAATGGCTAAAATTAAAAAGACTGGCCATATCAAATATTGGTGAAGATGTGGAGCAAGTGGAACTCTTACAGTCTTCAGCTAATACATACACTATGGTACAACCACCTTATAAAACAGTCCGGTAATTTCTTATAAAGTTGAGCATACACCTACCATAGGACCCAGCCATTCCACTTCGAGGTAGGTATTTACTCAAAATCGATGAAAGCATATGTTTACATAAATACTTACATGAATGTTCTTAGCAGCTTTGTCAAAAGAAACAAATCAAATGTCTATCCATACGATGAAATGCAACTCAGCAATAAAAAGGAACAAATTACAGATACACACAACGGGATGATTCTGTGGTGTCTCAAAATAACTGTGCTGAGTGAAAGAAGCCAGACACCAAAGAATACATACTATATGATTGCATTATATTAAATTCCGGACAATACAAACTATAGTAGCAGTGAGATCAATATTTTCACCTGGGCCCAGGAGTAGAGAGAAATGGGTTACACACAGAGGCATGAGGAAGCTTTGGGGTTGATGAGTGTGTTCATTATTTTGATTGTGGTGATGGTTTCACAGGTGTACAAATAAGTCAAAACTCATCAAATTATACAGTTTATTGTACGGCAATTATACCTTAACAATGAACAATCAAATAAAATAATGTAAAAAAAACCTTAATAAAAAATACACGTTGGGAGACTTCCCTGGTGGCACAGTGGTTAAGAATCTGCCTGCGAAAGAAGGGGACATGGGTTTGATCCCTGGTCTGGGAAGATCCCACATGCCGCAGAGCAACTAAGCCTGTGAGCCACAACTACTGAGCCCACGTGCCACAACTACTGAAGCCCTCGCGCCTAGAGCCTGTGCTCCGCAACAAGAGAAGCCACTGCAATGAGAAGCCCGTGCACGGCAACAAAGAGTAGCCCCAACTAGAGAAATGCGCAGCAATGAAGACCCAACACAGCCCAAAATAAAAATCAATAAATTAAATTAAATTTTTAAAAAATACATGTTGGTCTTCACTTATTTGGGGCAACTCCTTCCAGCAGAAAAAGTATTCCCGAATGTCATCGTTTATAAATTTTACAAATGCTACACCATGACATGTATTGGTGAAATCTGTTGACATATCAGCTTGGAGAGAGAAGCTATTGTTTTTCACTTTATTATATAAACCTCTTCAGTATCATGTGACACGTCATCATTATGTTGATTTACTATACTCTTTGAGAGAAAAACCTTTCCAATTCCTCATCCTGCATCTTGTCCTGGCATTTTACCCGCCACAATTTTACTGCTACTATTAGGTTTTCAGCAACTTGTGTTGCCTTTACTTTTCTGGGCACTAAGTTCTGCTGCTGGATAATTTGCTTCCTGTGCCTGAGTGTGAGTTTTTCTCCAAAGCTTTACACTGTTTGTTTGAGATTCCAATTGCTGTTCAAAATGACTAGCTCTTTCCTTATCCAATGGCCATGGCCTGTAGCTCAGCATCTTTTCAGTGGGCCAGGCCATTGCTGCACTTTCGAGCTTTTCGTCACACTGACACACGGTGGGACAGGACCTCGTGGGTCACCAGCCTGTGGAAGCACGTTCATGACTTTCATTGTAAAGAACAGCGTCGTTTGTGTCCCTTAACTGAGTAGCACAGCGCAGTGTCTCAGAAGGCTGTAATTTCTCATCACTGACTTCTGGTGTCAGATTCCACCTGTTACCCCTCATCACTAACCATATCAGGACTGTCCATAGACCTAGCCCTAGAACTCCCCTCTTCCACTTCAGTCCTCACCTTGGAAACTCACCACATTACCCTCAGAAGAGTTTGCAAAACACAAAAAAGAAAAGCTACAAAATACAAGGGCATAATAAATAACTAAACAAGAAAATGGAACAAACGCAAGAACTTCACAACACAATTCTCTTCTAACCTACACAATCTATGTTTTGCACTGTTTACAAGGATAGCAAAGAGGCAGGGTGGGGCGGCTCAGGCACAATGGGTGGACATTCCTCTTTTAGTTTTAATATTTCTCTCTGATTTATATTATACCTATACAGCTTGTTTGCTCCTGTAAGCCAGTCAGCCAGTCAGCAAGTAAGGAAGATTGGGAGAGGCCGTTTGGGAGGAAGAAACTGATGTCATCAACCTACTACCGTCTCCCCTTCGCGTAATTCAGAGCTCTCTCGCTTTCTACAGCCTTCCCTATCTTGAGTCAACAGACTCAAGTGAGAATGAACTCAATGGATCAACACGGTCTATTGTATATTTCCATAGGGGCTGTGATGGTGAATTTCACGTGCCCGCTTGGTTAGGCTGTAGGTCCCAGTTATTCAATCCAACACTCATCTTGGTGTTGCTGGGAAAGTATCTTATAAATGTGATTAAAGTCTATAATCTGTTTACTTTAAGGAAGGAAGATTATCCTAGATAATCTGAATGGGCCTGATTCAATCCGTTGAAAGGCTTTCAGAGCAGAAGGGAGGCTTTTCTTATGAAGAATAAATTTTGCCTGTGAACAGCAGCTTCAGCTCGTGGCCAAGAAGTCAGCCTGCTCTTCATCACGGCCCGCCCCACTGATTTCAGACTCGCCTAGGCTGTCCCCACAGTTGCTTCGGCCAGTTCCTTGCAGTCAATCAATCTCTCCATTTATAACCAGTAGGAAGTATAATATATATATATATATATGAATTTTACTGGTTCAGCTTCTCTGATAGAACCCTCACTGATACAGGGGCTGAAGGACTTTTAACAAAATCTCAAACAGGGCTGCCCCGTCCTAGTCCTTTATTGCAAATGCTAGCACAAGGCAGACATAACATTTTAAGTATGATGTGGGCTTTTGTTCATTCGTGGCCTCTCACCAACCTGGGTTCAAAGTCTTAGTTCTGAACCACCACCCTAGACCTCCTTCTCCACTCAGATCCAACACTCTTTCTGACATTGTGCACTTGCTCACTTTCAGTTCTTTATCTGAGCCAGGCTCTGCAGGTTGTCTGAGATAAGCAGTCCCCCCACTGCCCCCGCAGCTCTCCTCCATCCAGGGACCCTTCTACCCCACTGCCCTGCCCCCACCAACTCTTGTAAGCTAATCCCCAAGAAGCTGCCCGTGGACCCAAGTAGAAAATAAAACTCTCCTTTCCCCAGGTGGAAAATGAAGATAATGATACTTTTCCTACCCAACTTCACAGGACTATCATGAGAATCAAATGTGATAAAGGATCACTTTGAAAACTGAAAGTCATAAAGATGGAAAAATCATTATCTTTGTAATTATCTTAATTATTATTATCACTCTACTAAGCCCACCAATTATTCACTTCCTGCCCACACCCCTTTCTAAGAGAATTTGCCTTTATCCACAAACCAAGGCAAGACTAAGCCACTACATTTGTACCAGGTGCCATGGAGAAGATAGATGACTAAAAAATCTGTATTCCTTCAAGAACTGGCTATATAGTTCCACACTCAATATCCTTGGAGAAGTTAGTTCATATCAGTTAGGGTTCTTGGACTGTAAATTTCAGAAAACCCAAGCATACTGACTTAAGAAGAATAATTTACCAGCCAGCCCATAAACTGAAAATTCGCAGTCGATTATCACCACTAATGATTACATAGTAGTACAGATCATAGCCAAGGCTATAAAGAAAGAAGGAAATGGTGTAAAAATTGGAAGGTAAGAGATACAACTGTCATCATTTACCTAGAAACACCAAAAGGATCAACAGACAAAATATTAGAATTTATAAGCAGTGTTGCCAGATACAAGATTAGCCCATAAAAATCAATAGCATTTCTCTACACCAGCAATACATCCATAGAAAAAAGTAACTTTAAGACATATTTTTTCCACATTTTAATGTCTGTGAAACTGGGATGCATCGTACATTGATGGCATCTTAGACTTGCATAAATACAGAACTGAAAATATGACACCATTCATAATAGTCACAGATATTTTAAAGTGTCTCGGGAACAATTTACCAAAGAATACACAAGACCTCTATGGAGAAAACTTTCAAATTCTGGGGAAGGATACAGAAGATGATCCAAATAAGTGAAGTGACTTTCTATGTTCTTGGTGGGATGATTTAATATTTTAAGGTTGTCAGTTCTCCCCCAAATTAACCTATAAATTCAACGCAGTCGCAATAAAAATCCCATATGGATTTTTGATAGAGGAACTCAGTAAGATTTTACATAGATTAAAAACCTCAATATGAAAGATAGAACCATAAAGTTAAATTTTTGAACTACAGACTATCATTGTGACATGGGTCAATGTTTCTCAACCTTTTTCTATTATCACCTCTCACGGAGCTTTTTTTAGACATTTTCCCTCTAACTGTAACCCCTGACCCTCACCCCAGGGAAATTTTAATACCACAGTTATACTGATTTTCTGTTTATATATTGTATGTATCTCTGTGCTTTACACATAGAAGGAGTTAAGATTCCTTTCACCTCCCCGCAAAAGTAATTTTCACCTTGTGGGCGTGATCACCCCACCCACTGGCAATGCTGCACACATATAGGTTAGGAGAGACTGTTTTTTTTTTTTAACTGAAAAGCAGGCACAGAGCATAAAGCAAAATACTGATAAATTTGATTACTATTCTAATTCCTATTGCTGCCATAACAAATTACCACAATTTTTTTGACTTCAAACATTATTTATCATCTCACAGTTCTGTAGGTCCCAAGTCCAGTGGACTCAGCTGGGAACTTGGCCTATAGGTTCCCAGCAGGCTGGCCTGGATTCTTGTCTGGAGGCTGTGGAGGAGAATCCATGTCCAGGCTCATTCGGGGTGTCAGCAGAGTTGAGTTCTGTGCAGTTGTGGGCCTGAGCTCCCCGTTTGCCTGCTGGCTGTCAGCCCAGGGATCCTTCTCAGCTTCTAGAGGCCGCACCCATTCCTTGGTTCGTGGCTTCCTTCCTCTCTCTCTCAAGCCAGCAGAATACAGTCAAGTTCTCTGATTCCAGTCTTTCTGACCTCCTTTCTCCTGGATTTCTCCTCTTGCATCTCACTGATGTCAGCCAGACAAATGTCTGCTTTTAAGGACCCAAGTGCTCGGCATGGGCACACCCAGATAATCCAGGATAATCTCCCTATTATGAGGTGTGAATGTTTGTGTGCCTTAAAATTCATAAGTTGAAACCTAAGCCCCAAGGTGATGGCATCAGGAGGTAGGGCCGCTGCAAAGTGATTAGGTCATGAGGGCAGTCTCATGAATGGGATTAGTGCCCTTATGAAAGAGGCCCTACAGAGCTCCCTTGCCTCTTCCTCCATGTGAGGTTACAGCTAGAAGGTGCCATCTATGACTCAGACACCGAATCTGCCAACACCTTGATCTTCAGAACTATGAGAAATAAAATTTTGTTTAAAACAAAACCAATGTATAAGCCATCCAGTCTCTGGTGGTTTGCTATAGCAGCCAGAACGGACTAACACAGCCCATAACTTTAATTACAACTGCAATGTCCCTTCACTGCAGTACTGTGATTAGTGTTTGACTGGATGATCGGGGATCGGGGATCTTAGGGGGACATCTTTAGATTTCTACCTACCATGATGACATTAAAATTAAAGATTTCTGGGCTTCCCTGGTGGCGCAGTGGTTGAGAGTCCACCTGCCGATGCAGGGGACGCGGGTTCGTGCCCCGGTCCGGGAAGATCCCACATGCCGCGGAGCGGCTGGGCCCGTGAGCCATGGCCGCTGAGCCTGCGTGTCCGGAGCCTCAAAGGGAGAGGCCACAACAGTGAGAGGCCCGCGTACCGAAAAAAAAAAAATTAAAGATTTCTGGTCCACAAAGGACACTATGGGCAAAGTTCATGGACAGATGAAAGACAGAGGGAAATATTTCCATTTCTAAAACCGACAAGGGTTAATCATTATAATATATAAGGAATCCTTGCAAATCAAGAGGAACTGGACAAGGGGTATGAACAGGCAGTTGAAAGAAGTTTACAGAAGGCGGTTTGTAAAAGTGGTGACTCAAAATGCTTATAGCTATACAAAGAGATGCTCAAAACCATTAGTAATCAGAGAAATGCCGATTTTAAAAACATGAGCTATTACCCTATTTCTACTTGGCTGGCAGAAACAAGAAAGCTGGAAAATGCCAAATGCTGGGGGAACCCTCAGACATTGTTGTTGGGAGTGTAGGCTGGGATACTACCCAGAGAAATCAGGCAACTTAGTCCAATGAAGCGCTCCCAGGACCCAGCAATCCTAACGCGAGTGTTATGATCCTAGGAAATTCTTACACAGCTCTATCGGGGACACTTACGGCATGTTCATGCAGTGTATTTTGTGGCAGGGGAATGGATATATAAAATATAGTATATATACACCAGGGAGAAGTATGAATAAGAAGCATGGATAGCATAGTAGCCGTAGTCTCATGTATGGACCTTAAAAACATGGTACTCGGGAATTCCCTGGCGGTCCAGGGGTTAAGACTCCTCGTTCTCACTGCCAAGGGCCTGGGTTCAATCCGTGGACAGGGAACTAAGATCTCACAAACCGTGCGATGCGGCCAAAAAACAAACAAACAAACAAAACCCCAAAAAAACATGTTAGTGAAAAAAATAAAAGGAAGAATGAGACACGACAAAATAATTTGTGTAGATTAAAAATACATACAACAAAGCATACAAACACAAAGTTACATGTTAGACACATCAGAATGATTGCCCATAGGAAGGGATGGGAAAAAGGAGTAAGCACGAAGAGTTATTGGAAATAAAGAAGTAAATAGGATATTTTGCATAAAGTGCCATGATATGAGGATTATGATTAACTCGGCCTTCTCCACTGCTGTTCAATTTTTTTAAAAAAGGCAGTAGGCAGAGATGGCTTCAGGCACAGCTTCATCTAGGCCTCAGGCAATTCACCAGGATCCACCTCTCTGCTCTGTGTCATCTGGGCTTGGCTCTATCCCTAGGCTGGCTTGGACAGAAGTGACATTTGATTAACTACAATTTTCAAGGCAAATACATATATGTTCTGCTTGACTGCATATCCTTATTTACTAAGCCATATCCAGACCTGCGGTTGAAAATACAGCATTTATTAGTGGCCTTTCCTGCCTGAGTAATATGAGCCCCGCGGACCCATGCCATTTTGAACAGCTGTGGTCACTGTTCTTGAGACCAACAGTGTACATGTGAATCTGCAGATAAAAACATCTGTGTGTGGTTATGATCACCCTTGGACATGGTTATGGTTTTTTTTAAGGTTTTTTTTTTTTTTTTTTTTTGCGGTACGCGGGCCTCTCCCTGCTGTGGCCTCTCCCGTTGCGGAGCACAGGCTCCGGACGCTCAGTCTCAGAGGCCATGGCTCACGGGCCCAGCCGCTCCGCGGCATGTGGGATCCTCCCAGACCGGGGCACAAATCCGTGTCCCCTGCATCGGCAGGCGGACTCTCAACCACTGCGCCACCAGGGAAGCCCAAGTTTTTTTTTTTTTTCGGCTGAGTTGGGTCTTTGTTGCTGTGCACGGGCTTTCTCTAGTTGCGGCGAGCGGGGGCTACTCTTCGTTGCGGTGCATGGGCTTCTCACTGTGGTGGCTTCTCGTTGCACAGCACGGGCCCTAGGCGCACGGGCTTCAGTAGTTGCAGCACACGGGCTCAGTAGTTGTGGCTTGTGGGCTCTAGAGCACAAGCTCAGTAGTTTTGGAGCCCAGGCTTAGTTGCTCCACAGCATGAGGGATCTTCCCCAACCAGGGATCAAACCTGTGTCCCCTGCATGGGCAGGTGGATTCTTAACCACTGTGCCACCAGGGAAGTCCCTGGTTGTGTTCTGATTTAGTACTTGAGATAAGCTTGTTTATTTTTCTGACGAGTAAGGAGAGAGGAAGAAATGAAAGGTCACCAGGTCCGGGCTGTAGCCGAGTCAGACCAAAAGGCTCAGTTAAGTCTCTGCTCCACTGGGCTGATGTCTGTTGGTGGTACTGGGAGAGACACTCCTCACCTTGCTTCCAGTCTCCGCGTGAATGAGCACCACTAGGGTCTCACTCCTGGCTCTCCCTCCAAGCCCAAATGTGCCTTCTTTTCCTGGAGAGTTGGGAGAGAACCAGGGCGTTCTCAGCTCTGTCCCTCCTGCATCTTTCACTCTCTACCCTGCCGAGAACATCACTGTGTTTGACTGTTGTGTGAATTTGCTAGGGCTGCCATAGCCAAGTACCACAAACCGGGTGGCTTAAAACAACAGAAATTCATTCTCTCACAGTGCACGAGGCTAAAAGTCTGAAATCAAGGTGTTGTCAGGAATGGTTCCTTCTGGAGGCTCTGAGGGAGAATCTTTTCCCTGCCTCTCTCTTAGCTTCTGGTGGTTGCCGGCAATCCTTGGTGTCCTTGACTTGTAGCTGCATCCCTCTAATCTCTGACTCTGTCTTCAGAGGGTCTTCTCTCTGTGTGTCTGTGTCCTCTCCTCTTCTTATAAGGACACCAGTCATTGGATTTGGGGCCCCCTCTAATCCAGTAAGACCTCATCTTAACCAGTTACATCCGCAAAGATCCTATGTCTAATAAGGACACAATCTGAGGTCCTGGGTGGACGTGAGTTTTGCGGGAGACACTATTCATCCCACTATAGTGGTCTAGCCCTGCATTTGCCACGCCTGGGCAGGTGAATTAGCCTAATGCAGAGTGAGGGAGGGCACGTATGGATCCGTAAGCCATTGCGTCTGACCTAGGCCATGCAAGCAATCATAAAGGTCAGAGGGAGTTCTGATAACACCCCACCTTCTGTAGGCAGCAAAACACCTTCAGCTCTGGTGGGAAGAAGTGGCCAAGAGCAGCAGTTTGCTCTGAGGTCCTAGGATTCCTCCCTAGCCATCCATCCGAAGGCAATCATCTTTCTCCAGCTTCCTTGGGTGGCTCTTTTTCGTTTAATTATGCAGCTACCAACCCAGGCATGTGAGCAGAATTCCTAAGCGGAAACCATACCCTGCAATTGAGAGGCGTATCCAAGGAGACTGACAGGTAGATGTGAACATTATAAATCAAGATCTTGATGTTGCATTCTTAATGCCTTTTTCCTCTGAAAGGGCTTCTGTGCTCTCCCCTCAGCCTTCTTGTTAGGGATGTAATCGAACCTTGGGTTGCACCTGAATGAGAATGTCACCCCTGTGTGATGCCAGAACTGGGTGGGAAATGATCCTCCCACCCTGGAAACCCAATTCCAGCTCCCTGCTCAGGATTTAGCCTGGGGGTAGGGGCGGGGGTGGGAATAGATACTGCAGCAGAGTGAACTCTGAGATCTTCCTTTCCAAGTAGCTTCAACTCACAAAGCCTGTGTCAATACCTCCATCCAGTCCAGCCATTCAGAGTGAAGTGGCCATTCTTGAAGGTTTTTACTTTTCAGTTGGTTGTTACAAGGTGCAAATGCAGCTGGGGCATTAGTCATTTGTAAAGATGTCATCCTTCAGGCCTTTGTGAAGATGCTTCATAAGCTTTAAAATGATCTGTGGGTGAAACGTGCAAGGATCTTTTAAAGAGCAGATTGTTTCCTCTCTTTAAATCCTGATGGTTTATTTACTTAGTCATTCCCTGAATAATTTTTAGAGCCTTGTTTTTTTATCTGTTGCTGCATAACCAATCACCCCCAACTTAGTGGCTTAAACAACAATAACCATTTCATTTGTTCACACATCTGCAATTTGAGCAGGACTCTGATGGACAGCATGTCACATGTCCACTCAGTGTCAGCTGGGGCAGCTCGACTAGGGCTGGGTGACCCACTTCTAAGCCGGCTCTCTCCCATGGCTGTCTGGTTGGTGTTGGCTGTCAGGTCCTCTCCATGGGGGCCTCTCCATGGGGCCACTTGGGCTTCCTCCCAGCATGGTGGCTGGGCTTTGAGAACCAGTGTCCCAAGAGACAGGAAGTAGAAGCTGTCAGTTTCTTAAGACCTGGGCCTCAAAACTGGCACAGTGTCACTTCCACCATATTCTATTGGTTGAGCAATCTCATAGCCCAGATGCAAAAGAGGGGACATAAATTCCACACCTCAATGGCAGGAGTAGCTATGACAAGAACGTGCTATGTGCCAGGCGCTGAGGAAACAGAAATGATAACCAACATTTATTGAGCACTTGCTATGTACCAGTATACAGGTACTATCTCATTTAAACATTAAAACAAATAAACAAACAAAAACCCTTATGATGTGGTGCGGAATAATAGATTCCCAAAGATGCCTAGAACCTGTGCATATGTTACATCACTTGTGACTATATTATGTTACATGACAAGGGGCATTCAAGTTGCAGATGGAATTAAGGTTGTTAATTGGCTGAGTTTGAAATAAGGGCAATATTCAGGGAAGCCCAATGGAATACTTTAAATGGGGAAGAGGGAAGCTGAAGAGTTGGTGTCAGAGAAGGAGAAGTGACGACGGAAGCAAAGTCAGAGTGATGAGACGTGAGAAAGACTTGACCCGCCAGTGCTGGCTCTGAAGATGCAAAAAGGGGGTCACAAACCAAGGAAAGCAAGCTGCCTCTAGCAGCTAGAAAAGGCAAGGGAACTAATTCTCCCTTAGAGGCTCCAGGAAGAATGCAGCCCTGCCCACATCTTGATTCTGCCCAGTGAGACCTATGTCTCATTTCTGACTTCTAACCTACAGAACTGTAAGGTTAAAAAGAAACGTGGGTTTTTTCTTTTTTTTTTTTGGCCGCGGGCTGAAACTTGTGGCACCTTAGTTCCGTGACCGGGATTGAACCTGGGCCTTGGCAGTGAAAGTGCCAAGTCCTAACCAGTGGACCGCCAGAGAACTCCCATGTTGTTTTGTGAATGAAATAATGCCATTTGCAGCAACATGGATGGACCTAGAGATGATCATACTAAGTGAAGTAAGTCAGAAAAAAAAAATACCATGTGATATCACTTACATGTGGAATCTAAAATATGACACAAATGAACCTATATACAAAACAGAAACAGAATAAGGGACATAGAGAACAGACTGGTGGTTGCCAAGGGGGAGGGGGTTGGGGGAGGGATGGAGTGGGAGGTTGGGGTGAGCAGACGTAAGCTATTATATACAGGACGGATAAACAACAAGGTCCTACTGTAGAGCACAGGGAACTATATTCAGTATCCTATGATAAACCATAATGGAAAAGAATATTAAAAAAAAGAATGTGCATATATGTATAACTGAATCACTTTGCTACACAGCAGAAATTAACACAACATTGTAAATCAACTATACTTCAATTTTTTAAAAATATTGATTAAAAAATCTGTGTTGTCAGGACTTCCCTGGTGGTCCAGTGGTTAAGACTCTGTGCTTCCACTGCAGGGACCATGGGTTCAATCCCTGGTCAGGGAACTAAGATCCCACATGCCGTGCGGCATGGCCAAAAAAAATTGTGTTGTTTTAAGCCACTAAACTTGTGGTAACTTGTTACAGCAGCTAAAGGAAATGAATACACGCAGTGCCATTATTGTCCCCATTTTACAGATGAGAAAGCCGAGGCTTGGAGAAGTTAAACAACTTGACTGGAGCAGTCACACCAGGAAGAGTCAGAGCCAGGATTCAGCCCCCGTGCTCTTAGCTACTATGGTCCACGCCACAAGAAGCTTCACAACCTAGTGGGAGAGACAGGTACATACATAAAGGGAACAACAATGCTGGGCACTGAGAGGGTGACTATGGAGCCTAGCTCAGGTCAGTGGGGGCAAAAATGAAAGAGTGAGTCACGCTCCGTCAGGAGGTCAGGCAAGTTTCACTTAGAAGGTAACTGAGGGCTCTTTCTGTGACAATAGACAAACCTCCCACAGACTCCTATAAGCAAAAGGACAATGATGGCTTGTGTGCCTTGAACATATGAGGGTCATACATGTGACATTTATTTATTATAGGTGACATATACTGCTCTACCACCTTCACACCCCCATCTCCTGCTAACAGAACCTAGAACTTGAATTTTGCTCTGGTAGATGGTAAAGAGCCCTTGAGTTCAGGGACTGAGGACTCCTCCCAAAGCTCCAGGCAATAAATCATGATTGGGCTAAACCAACATGATGATACCACGGCTCTGTGCCAGATGCTGTCTTTCCTATCCTCCATTACTGCTAGGCATGGCCATGTGCCTGAGTTCTGGCCAGTGAGCTTCAAGGAGAAGTCGGCTTGGGGGCTTCTAAGAAAAGTCATGAGAGGAGAGTTCCCTAAAGCCATCCCCTCCCCTCTTCTTGCTTTGAACATGGTGGTGTAAGGACAAGATGCTTGGAGCTGCAGCAGCCATCTTGCAGCCATGAGGCAACAAGCCTAAGAACAAAGGCAGCACACGGAGGATGAGGAGAGAGAGAACATCATCACGGAGCCACTGCACCAACCTGGAACTGCCTATCACTAGACATCTTGTTACGAGAGGTAATTAAATGTCTTCATTGCTCCAGCCATCATTCGGTATTCTGTAATGTGTAGCCAGACACATCCTGACACTTTATTATAAAAATGAAAGATTATTACACCCCTAGTCTGTTTTTCTTTAAGGATCACAAGAGACATTCCAGAAGCTCTCACCAAAACCATTATCTCAGATGCTCCCTCTGCCAGATTTTCAGCAGCTGCCCATTAATATAACTTCTGGAGGCTGGCAGGGCATCTGTGGGTAGTGTTCCTAATCTATAAAGCTGTTTCGACAGCATCGTGTACTATATTATTAGTGGCATATAGCAGGCAAGTTAATTTCCATTCCCTCTGAAATACACGAAGGAACAAGTTATAATTCAGTCCTTTCTAGGTATTAAAGAGAAAATCATAAGGGACACTTTTCATGCTTTCAGCAGTGTTTTTTTGAATCATGAAAAGCCAAAAGATTTGTTTTTGAAGATGACCAAGTCGTGAAAGTCCAACAGTACACTAGCAGGATTCTGTTGAAGCAATTGTAGAACTATCTTTTGCTAAATGGAAGTGAACAAAATCCTACCTATTCATGAAAGACTCATACGCAGCAAAATTGCTATACATGACCCACCTCTCTGGCAATCTGTAGAAATCCACAACTTAATAGGAGCTCTAGAGGGAGTATTTTGTTTGTTTGTTTGTTTTGGCTTAATTCATTAAATACTAATCAGGTACTTGTAAACTATAACAACAGTCACAACAATTATTTGTTGAATGCACATTCTATTGTACATACGGGTACCCTGGCCAATGCTTTCAATGTATCAAGTTATTTAATATTCATACCCACCCCAGGCAGTAGTTACTATTATTATTCCATTTTGCAGATGAGAAAACAGTCTGAAGACGTTAAGTAAACTGACAAAGGTCACACAGCTCCCGTGGGGTGCCAATCGCTAAATTTTCAGGAATTTTGTGAGCCAGTTGTCAAAAATAGGTAGCTTGAAATTAGTATGATGGGAATATTAACACCATAGAAATTGGCAAACTACAAATTCTCCTCCCCATTAACTAGTACACTACTGCATAGCTAATTACCGGTATAGTTTAAACATTAACATTTAACCAAAACAAATACATGATTCTATTGATGGGAAATGGTAGCCCAGGTATGTTGTTGATGGACTGGAAAACGGATGGGATTAGTGAATATTCCAGAAATAAGAAGCCCCCAGATAGATCTAGGCAGTGAAGTGTATGTGTGTAATGAGAGGATTTTAAGGATACAGCAAGAATCATCTCTGTGCTTCAGTAAGTCTCCAAATAGAAAAATGTAAATTCCTCAAAGCTTAATCAGTGTCATGGCCCCCAGCTCAGACATCTGAGTTATGTAAATATCACAGACTCCAGGGCTGGGTAGTGTAGAATAAATTTGCAAAACTATAACTATTTTAAACATATTTGCAGAGGCCTTAGCTTTTGGGTTGTTGAAAAGATTCCACCCAGCCAAGAACAAGAATTGAATCCACTTAGGAGCCCAGAAAACAAAAATGATGGCAATATTTTTAGTGTTTAAAATTAGAAAAATGTAGCTGACTGTGTCTATCGGGCAGAGTAAGTTCACATTTGAACTAATATTAAAAGAAAAAAATATTCCTTGGCCCTCAGCTCCTACGGTAGGTCTTGGATCATTTCCTGATATTTCCTGTACCACACTCTACGGTCTGGTCACTCTGACTGCTTACCTGGCCTTTGCATATGCTTTCCTCTCTGCCTTTCTCTTGGCTTAACAAACTCTTATGCAACCATTGAGACCCAGATCAAATATCACCTCCTCTGGGCAGCCTACTCTGACTCCTGTAGGCAGTATCAGCCACACTGTTCTCTGAAGTCTTTCAGCCCCCTGGTAGATACCTCTATTTTGCCATGACTCACCCAGTCACACAATGATCTTTCCCACTTGATGGCGAGCCCCAAGGACAGCTGTATCTAATTCTTATCCGTATCCCCGGCATAGTCCCTGCCTCTTCCCCTACCATTCTGCCTTTATGCCCCACCTAAGTCACTCTGCCTTCTTTCTACTTCTTGAACCTGGCCGGGCTACTACCCACCTTAAGGCTTTTGCATGAGTTCTACAAGGAATGCTCTATACATGCACACACAGACACACACGGACACACCCTTCACCTGCTAGGAGCCATTCCTGATGTTTGATTCAATCTTCAGGCCTCAACTTAAATGTCACCTCCTCAGGGAAGTTTTCCCTGATCTCCCAGGCTAGGTAAGAGGCCACCCCTCCTCCTATTTTATGTTTTCATGTTATCCTCCATTTTCCTCCTTAACATTTATTATGATTAGAATTACATGCTAATTTGTGTAATTACATCTAATATGTGTCTGTTGTCTGTCTCTCCCACCAGTCTAAGATCCATGAGACCTTAATTCTCCTGTTCTTTACATACCCAACACCTAGCACAGGAACTGGGGCACTGTAGTTGGTAAAAGTCATGTGTCGGATGAATGCGTGGATGGTTGGATGGATGAGCTTGCTGGTCTACAGTTTCTGTTTGGGGTGAGCGAAGTGTTTATTGAGGTGATGGGGACTGGATTCCTACTCATCTCTCTCCTCTTCCCCTCCCCTTATAACTTATAGATGCATCAGTGTATTATTTTCCTTCACGCCAGTCTTGTGATTGCTACTTGGTTTTATACAACAGGATTACTGGTAAAAGGAAAGAATTAGTTTGGACTATGATCCATTCCTGATAAAATCTTGTGTTTTTTCCAAGTAAGACTCAAAGAGATTTTTCTTCATCCCTGATGAAGCCCAATACAGCAAGGAGAGCAGACACAGCACTCTCACATTCGGTTCTCCCTGACCCCCCCGCCCACCCTTCTCAGGATTCATTTCCCTCTGGAGGAGCATTTAGGGGAGCCCTGCTGGCTGTTTGCTAAGACTGGAATCATCCCAACAAAGCAAGAATTGTTCACATTAGCTGCGTAGGGAAGCAGCCAAGTCAAATAGACCCTCTCTCTGGGGCCATTAGACGCTGACCTCCTCTCATCCCCTCCAGGCTAACTATCTAAACATCCATCGGGTAATTAACTCAAAGCTCCACCCACTTTGCTCTGATTGGTCTTGCATCTGTATCCTAAATCCGTCTCTTGTAAAGTACTGGTGGTGATGTAGATGATTTTAGATTGACGGAACTCTCGAAAATTTGCGTCATTGTTGCAGAATGACCTAAACCAATGTGGTCATGCACAATCTCTTGGGTTCTTTTTGGTAGCTGTAAGAATTTTCCAGAATGTTTGAAGTGAGCAAGGGTTAACTTCTCTTGCAACCTCTCGCTACAAGTTAGATTGAAAGTGAGCCTCAGATTAAATTCCACCACACTTCACAGACTTTACCTTTAACAAGCATACAGTTAACAAATGGTTTGTACCACATAACTATAAACTTGGTAAAGTTCCAGCTCTCCAACTTTTTAACTGATCTGTTCACACGTTACAGGGAAAGTTTTCTTGAGGATTAGACAGCAAGGTTTCAGAGGCAGGATCCTGTTATCCCTGTGGTTGACATTAGGCAACCAGCTAAGCTCCAAGCCGGTGGCCGGACACAGGCACCATCCCTGAGGGTATAGGACCAGCCTTGTTTGATTCTTCTGCCGCATTCAAGTAAGCAGGGAGAATGTCTCAAAAACATTTCAGCCAATAGCCTAATCTCGAATACCACTAATTTTACTAACGAGAGCCCATTTCTAACATTTGTTAGCCACAAATTCCACCAGTAAACCTCCCCCCTTTTTGCTATTCTCTGTACTAATTAGTAAGACACCAGGCATTGATCAGAGATACGGAAAACAGTGGACCTGGCTGCAGATGCCTTGAGGTGGGAGCCTTCTGATCTAATGTTATCTGTCACCCCAGGAGTGTGGATTCCTGCCTGGCTTAACCATCTAGAACTAAGCATCTTAAAGTAGATTACAGACATTATAATACAGAGGCTTTTTTTTTTTAACCTGAGGTCCACTGACCCCCTGGGCTTCCATGCAGAGAATTCAGGGGGTCCATGGTTGTGGGTAGGGGAAAATGACATCTTGACTTTTGTTGACCTCGGTATTTGCAAACCCTGTAATTTCTCATCAGCAGAAGTCAGATCTTTTCATATCACACTACAGCTGCTATACACATCTTGAGATATCAACACTCACTGTTTTTCTAGATTATTCGACCCACTGATACATCTTTCGTTAACTATATTACGGTATCATAATACCTTCTATGTGGCTGTATCATATATTAATAGTCATAGTCTTATTTTTGTAACAGTCTGATAACTATGTTTCGATTAAATTGGTTTAGTTTGCAATCCTATGTATTTGTTTTACGTGTTTATAAACATTAATCTAAGAAGGGTTCAATAGCACAAAAAAGAATTTCTGACATGCGTGAGAAGCCTCTTGACCCACAGGCCAGGCCTCTTTCTCAGCTTCTGAAGGTTTACAGACTAGTGTCTAAGATTCTGCCCAACTAGTAACACCCGATATCCTAGTGGTTTAAAATCATTGTGCCAAGATAATACCATCATCCGTGGAAAGTTGGGTCCCCCAGGAAGCAGACTCAGAGATGGGGATTTACGTACAGGAAGTTTACTGGGGAGTGTACTTGGGAATAAACCCTGTCCCGTGGGGAAAGAAAGGAAGCAGGATTAGACAGAGGGAGAGGTTGGGCTGTGGTGCCGTCACAACAAAAGTTTAGCTCATCCCACTGGGAGCTCTGGCGCTAGGCTGATGCTTCAGACTTGTCCCAGATTGGCGGGGAGCTGAGCCTTTGTACCCGACATCAACCCGTCCCTGGATGTGGCTGATCTTGGGTGAGTCAGGGCTCTCTGTCACCCATCAGCCACCAACATACCCAGCAACTGGGGAAGTAAATGCTTCTGCCCTGGAGGAGTTCCGGCCGGCACAGCACGACACGCACTCCCCTGCATCCTCCCACGAACACTCACCTACGTGTGGTGTCTCAACACCTCCCAACAGTTCTACAAGACATGCTTATCACCCCCATTCTAGATCGTAGACACTGACTTTCAGAACAAGAAGGTGATGCACCCCCCGCTTTTGCTGTCAGTTGCGCAGGTATACACTTTCATTAAATTTAGAAGTTCAGGTTATATAACTCTACCCGTCCTCCAAACTAGAATCAGCGAAGCAAGGAATGACTCTAATTTCACTCAGAATCTGCCCCTCCCTTTAACCTCTCCATTTCTTTTCTTTTTTTTTTTTTTTGCGGTACGCGGGCCTCTCACTGTTGTGGCCTCTCCCGTTGCGGAGCACAGGCTCTGGACGCGCAGGCTCAGCGGCCGTGGCTCACGGGCCCAGCCGCTCCGCGGCACGTGGGATCTTCCCGGACCGGGGCACGAACCCGTGTCCCCTGCATCGGCAGGTGGACTCTCAACCACTGCGCCACCAGGGAAGCCCTAACCTCTCCATTTCTAATCAGAGCATCACCCTTGTTGGGTGCACGTCCCCGGTCCCTTACCCTGACTCAATCACTAAGTCTTGTGTTTCCCGTCACCCTCCTCACATGCCTTCACATCTATTCCATTCCTCCCTTCCACGGCCACCTCCACTTTCACCTGAATTGCCTTAAGAGCTTTCTGGCAGTTACTGGAGCCCCATTCCCAGCCCCCGTCCTCCCTCTCCCCCTTCCCACCGGCCAGAGGGATGCTCCTCGAGCTGGTCTGCGATCAGCTCTGACCATGGTGCCCATCACCTACGGGCCCTACCTCAGGATCACTCTCCGCGGAATGGTCCCAGCCCTCCTTCCCATCTCTCGTCTCCCCTACATGCTCTACGCAGGCTCCAGCTCAACCGGGGGGCTCATTTCCTTCCCCACTTTTGCTCATGGTCTCCCTTTTGCCGAAAGTGTCCTTCCTGCTTCCTGTCTCACTCCACACACGCGTTCAATTCATTCGGGGAGTATTGGCTGAGCACCTGCCACGTGTCTGAGAGACCTGTGAGTGCGATGGACAGGTTCTGCCTTTCAGGCAGATGGTGAACAACTCAACTTGATAATTGCAGATTCTAGTCACTGCTAAGAAAGCTTCCAGGCCGCGTGCCAAGGACAGACTACAGAGGTGAGAGATACGGAGCCCCTCCACATTTCCCTCATCCATTTAGGCCGGTGAGCCCCGCAAGTACCATTTTCTGCTTTAGCGGGGAGGTGAAACAAGCTTGAAAATAGCGAGTGCTGGGGAAGCACCATGTGAAACAGGCAAGGATGCTGAAGGCCTGCTGAGGTGTGGACCTGTGAGGGGAGACTGGAGAGAAGCACGCCCGCCACTGCAGGAAAGAGCAATCCAGGCAAAGGCCCAGTGGGTTGCAGGCCCTGAGGCAGGTCAGAGCTGGGTGAGCTCCCAGGACACAAAGGAGCCTTGAAGGCTGAGCAGAGGGGTCACGCAGAGGTGTGAGGTGTGAGGTGAGGCTGGAGGAATGGGCAAGAGCCTTCCCTTCCCTCCTCAGAGAGCAGCCCACCTCACCTGGGAACTCATTATAAATGCAGGAACTTGTCCCCACCCCAGACCTCCTGAATTATAATTTGCATTTTAGTAAGATCTCCAGGCCATTCATATGCACATGAATATGTGGTTCAAAACTAGGCCATGGAGGACCTTTTAGATCCTGAAAAGGAATTTTAAACCCTTTCTCTCTCTCCTTCAAGGTCAATGTCAAATGCTTATCCCTCTGGGAAGCTGTCCTGATCCCCAAAGGCTGTTGGAATTACATCCCTGTAGATGACAAAAATGCACTTTGGCCGCAATTACTGGATCACAGGCTCCCTGAGATCAGGGAATATGTCTAAGTCACCTTGCAACCTCCATATCCCTTTGCAACATCTTTCCCATCATGGATAAATTATCAGAAAAACCAAAACCAAAAAACATCACACAGTCATGTACTGGTGCATGTCAGGTGGAGTGATACCATACCAGACAGGACTCTGAACTCTTTCAGGGGAAAGTGATAGCGTCTTAATTCTACTGGCTTAAGCCAAAAAGGAGGAATTTATAATCTCCTATAGCTGAAAAGTAAAGGAGAGTAGCTTTAGGCATGGCTGGATCCAGGTGTTCAAACAATGTACTCAGGAGTCTGTTTTTCTTCATTTCTCTACTTTGCTTTCCTCTAGACCAGCTTTGTTCTTAGGATCAAGTCCAAGTACTGACAAAAATGGCCTCCAGCAGTCCTGGACCTAGACCTATCTTGTGCCAGCCTATAAACCTAAAGAAAAGAAAACCCTCTTTCTTGATATTTACAACTTTTGTCTATCCTTTGGCTCAAGAGGTAGGACTTAGCACCACCTGAGCCAAATGCTGTTATCAGACAGAAAAAGAGAAAGGATGTTGAGGAGGAGGGGAAGTCTTACAGCCAGCTGCCCCTTACCAGAAGGCTGGTCTCAGGTAAATCCATTCACCTTCTTGAGCCTGGTTTCCCAGTTTCTCACACAGAGATGACCATTCCAGCCTTGATCGCAGGGTGCGGGGAACAGAGCCAATGATTACTGCTGTGACAGTCCAACCTGAGCTGCCAGTTACCTATTTCTGAAGATGAGGTCCCGCCGTGAATCTCTTTACTTTAGAAGTCAGTGTGAAAAAAAAAAAAAAAAAAAAAAGAACAACAAAATCTCTTGATCTGGGAGACTTGTCACCGATAAATAGAAAAAAAGAGCTGTCTGTTTTATCTTCACACTTAAAACACCTGCACTGTCAATATATTTCCCAATCTCATTATCAGCACAGAGCACACTGATTTGTGTTTAAACCTGGCAAGACTTTGCTCCCACAAGAAAGGGACCCTCACTTCTTGGGTCACCTCTCTGACTTTGCACTTTCTTTGTGCGCTGAACATCAAATACTGCTTGAAGTGAGAAACTCACTTCAAGCCCCCACTGTCTGAATCATTGCACAGGTTCTAAAAGCGCTGGAAATGAAACGGTCCTCCCTCTTGATTCCAACTCATGCTCATAGGGGCTGCCCTGAAAGGGAGGCCTGCCTTTGTGCCAGATGTGGGTCTCACTGAAGACCCCGGTGAAGTTTCCCAAGGTCCCCAGAGCTGCCCTCGGCCTGTCCAAGTTCTCTTACAGCCTCAGAGATACTCAAGGTGACCCCCAGGGGCTGTTAGTAACTGGAAAGTAACTGAGGCTCATCCTGTCCAGCCCAGGAATTCTCACACCTGTCAGACCCAACAACCACTTCACAGAACAAAAGATTGTAATGGCTCCTCCACAGCGTTGAAATGAAATTCATAGATAATTTTACCTCCCTGCCCACACAACTGAAGAAAGAAAATAAATAGAATGCCCTATCTATAATGTATGAAGGAGAAATAAAAATAAATTTAGAATAAAAACAAAAGTCAATTAGAATGAAACAATGTTCATGCTTTCAATCATTCAACAAATGTTTATGAGTGCCTGTTCCCAGGCAATTCTATAGGCGCTGAATGGTGAGCAAAACCGGCAGAAAGAGGGTTTGAAAATGTTGAGGGTGTGAGTTAACAGCTCAGGCCAGAACTCGCTGGAAGTCTTAATGAACTAATTAGATGCTTGCATTTTCCTGTGTTAATTAACTCAATATTTACTGAATGCTGAACAGGGGGCAGGAGACAAGGCAGTTTTATGGGAGATGGGAAATCAGCAGTGAACAAATCCTTCCCTGCAGAGCGCCGTTCTAGGCAGGGGGCGTAAGTCTGAACATAAGAGGGATGTAGAGATCAGGAGCCATCTACTTGAGGAAACTGAAGGAGCTGGAGGCATGGTAGACATGAGAATAAAAGCTAGGATATCACACACCCCGAAGGAGAGCCTTTGCACTTGGGTGGGAGAGAGAGAGTTGTGGGTCAACCCCAGTCTCCACCCTTGCCTAAATGTAGGGCGAGAATGCTTCACTGGAGCATGAATAGCCAGAAATACATCTGTGTCCTAGAAGATAGCCCCAGGCTTCCCACATCTCAGGCCCTTCGGAAACAAAGACCAAACACACCCCCCCAGGCATCGTGCCCACTCCCACGTCATCGACTCTGCCCTTGCTTTTCCCTCTCCCTAGAATGTTCTTTCCCCAGGCATCCTTCTGGACTCACTCCTTCACTTCATTGAACCTGTGCTCGTGACACCCCTCAGAGAGGCCCTCCCCATCCACTGCACACAAAAGCGCTCTGTCCCCACTGTCACAACCCTCCCTCTTACTGTGCTTCATTTTTCACTCATTGCTCCTCGAAGGTATGTTACATGTTCACTAGTTAGCTTGTTTTTTTTGTTTTTTTGAATTTTATTTTATTTTTTTTATGCAGCAGGTTCTTATTAGTCATCCATTTTAAACACATGAGTGTATACATATCAATCCCAATCTCCCAATTCATCACACCACCACCCCCCCACCACGGCTTTCCCCCCTTGGTGTCCATATGTTTGTTCTCTACTTCTGCGTCTCAGTTACTGCCCTGCAAACCGGTTCATCTGTACCATTTTTCTAGGTTCCACATATATGCGTTAAGATACGATATTTGTTTTTCTCTTTCTGACTTACTTCACTCTGTATGACAGACTCCAGATCCATCCACGTCTCAACAAATGTAGCTTGTTTGTTGATCATCTGTCTCTCACTCAATCAACACTCCTTTAGGGCAGGAACTTTGCCTATTTGGTTCATTGCTGTGACTTCAGCACCTAGGACAGTGCTTCACACATAGTAGGGTCTCAATAAATGTGTGTCAGTTGTGACTTATATCCAGTGATGTGCTGGAGCCAGTCACAGCTTGTGAGAGTCATACACATCTCGACCCAAACGCAAGTTCAATGATATTGTGTTGGTATCTTAAAATCTGCCATGAAGGGAATATTTACACCATAGAAATTGGCCGGTGCTACATATATGGGGACTTTTTCTCCCTGGAAAGCTGGTTGTTGAGCATTTGCCAGTACATCATTAAACATAAATGAACATGTGCTATTAGAATATACCTCTGTGGTTAAGAGAGGTAGTTCCCATACAACTCCAAGGAAAACTAACTCATTCGAGGATTCCAGGGACAGTTTCAACCCCAAGTTACTTTTCTGCCATAGGCCGAACAGCTGGATGTTATGTTGCAAGGCTCAAATGTCTTATATATATATATATTTTTTTTTCCTCTGCACACTGTTACTGATATAAATGTGCAAATGTGTTCTTAATGACATTAGAGCCCTCTCATCCAAGGGGTAACATTTTCCTTTTTGCCCTAGTAATTTAAAAATGCCAATTGCTATTCATTAAAATAGGAAAGTAGATAAATAGTTGTGATAATTACCGCATTTTTCTTTTCAGAGAAAACGGCAATACTGTATGCAGTCATTTTCGATAAATACAGAAAATAAGCAATTATTGCTGGAGCTATTCATTATGAATCTCTATTCCCAGCCTTACTTCTGTAAACACCATTCATTGTTTAAAATAATCAATTTTGAAAGGGCAGGACAAACTTGTCATTACTGATTGATGGGCCCCTCCGACGGAGACACACAAGTCAGCCGGGGTAGGTAGTTAGCTGGTTGTCTCAATGCTGATTGTGAAAACAAGTTTGAAAAGATTACCTTTTCCACCATGAAAAAATCCAAAAAGAGCAAGAAAAATCTAGCATGTCTCTCAGTGTACCAACCAGAGGCAGCTGCAGTTTTGGAGATTTAATTAAGAAATGTGCAATGGATGGATGTTTGGGGGTTGACTTTGTGTCCATTCAGCCCACAAGTGCTTCTTTCATGTCTAACCTTGATTGAACCACGCTTCTCAGAAAGTCTGGCCCTGAAGGAAAATAAATTCCACTGGATTCGAATGGAGCCATTAACATCTCCCTTCTCAGGTCCTGAAACATTTGCTTTAAAACACACACACTCATCTCAGTTCTATCAGGAGGCAGCCAGCTTTTACCTCGGAAGGAGATACATCTGCCCCACTCTCCCCGCCCCTGTATGCTGCCTGCTTCCCCGGGCAGGGCTGAGCTGCTGGGAAACGGGAGAAAGGACAAGGGGACAGGGGAGGGGAGTCCCATGGCTCCGTACTAAGTCATGACTAACCCCAAACCCCTGCTCCCTCCTGGAACTCACTTTTTGATCTGAACTTTCATACTATCAACGATCAACTATCATACTATCAACTATCAACTTTCATACTATCAACGATCGGAGAAAGATTATTAGCGCAATATCAGAGATTTGTGTCTAAACCCTGGCTCAGTCAATTGGGCAAGTCACTCTCCTTTTCTCAGTCTTCATCCCTCTGGGACCAGTAGTTCCCAGTTGGGGTACTCTTCCCTATGGGGTGTTCTGGAGATCTCTGAGAGCATATTTGATGATCACAATGACGGGGGACACCACTAGCATGAGTGGGCATTGGCAAGGATACCAGATGGCCCGCCACGCTCAGGACAATCTTATATAATGAAGAATTATTCCACATCCCATGGGACTTTCAAAGGCCCCCACCGCATATTCCTGTGTCTGTGTGATCTCTTAAGTTGACTTTGCTTCTCCAGACCTTACTTCCCTCATCTCTAGTGAGAAGCATTGTTCTCGAGGTTCAGGCCCATGTGGACGGTGTAGGAGTCTGTGAGAATGATTAAAATAAGTATGTTCATTTACAACAAATCTTTCTTGAGCACCAACGATGTACCAGCTGCTGTGTTGCGTGCTGGGACCCAGCACTGAGTCAGACATGGGTCTTGTCTGCGTGGGGTTCATAGTCCAGTGTATTCAAATCTGTAATCCTAGTAAGGATGTTATGCCCCCAGATTATCAACATTCAATCTCCATTTATCAGTTTCCCATTAGGTGCTGGGCACTGAGCTAGTACTAGAGATTCCGTGAGAGGTAAGACAGATCCCCATCCCTAAGGCGCTCACCATTAGCGGGGGTGATAAGCAAGTAAACAATAAGCCAGGCACACGATGCATATGATAAACCCTATGATACAGGCTTGCGAGCTACAAGATAAGAGCTACCATTTAGCACACACTACTATGTGCCAGGCCTAGGAGAGGTACCTTGCATACATTTCATCCTTTTAGCCTCACAACCACCTCGCAAAGTAAGCCCATGTGTGTGTGCCACCATTACCATTTTTATCATTTTCACCTAACACCTGTTTTGCATTTACTCGATATTTTTAACCTTCTCCATTTATTAAATCAACCTGTCTCAAGTAATAATAACTCTGAAATCATAAGACTTGTGAGCGAGTTTTCTGTGCATGTCTACATTTTTTCTAATACCTATAAAATAAATGGGTAACAATTTAAAGTTTATAACCATTTAGATACCATCTAAATCATCTTGATTATCAGATACTGGGTATGTGAGTCAGGGCAGGGGATGCTGGGTAGGTGAGTCAGGGTAGGGAACGCTAGTTGCTATAGAAACAACACGGTCTAGGTTTATTCCTTGTTCATGTCACAGTTTTGTGTAGGTTGGGAGGTGGGGATTCTCCACCAAGTCACTCAGGGACCCAGGCTTCTTCCATCTAAAGGTCCCGTCATTCCCTGGAGCCTCAGGGCCTCCCCTGGATCCTTTGCATCCAGCTGGCATATGCGGGAAGGGAGAGCATCACATCCCATTGGCCAGAATTCCTCTATATGACCCCACCTAAGAGCATGGAACCCTGGGATATGAGGTTTGCCCATGGATCCAGGGGGGAAGGAAAACAGGTTTAGTGACGATCTAGCATGGTCTCTGCTACAGTACAGTAAGATTCTTACTTGGGAAGCACTAAGGTAAGCATTTCCACTCTACAAATGAGGAAATGAAACGTTAAGTTCCCTGACCCAGCTTACACAGGTATCAAGAGGTAAAGCTTGGACTCAAGCCCAAGCCAAGGCTGTGATAAAGCCACCACCACCGTGCTACACGAGGATTCTCACAGCTCTTCTTTGGCTCAGAGCTCGCTCCTGACCTGCAGGACCGCACATCAGAACTTCCACAGATGTCCTCACCTTGCTGTCCCACGGGTACCTCTAATAAATGTATCCTGAACCCAGGCCACCATTTCTCTCCACATCCCCAGCCTTGGCACCTTCTCCTTCTGAATTTCCTGTTTCAGTAAATGAGTCTGCTGACCAAGCCAGAAAACTAGAACTTATCCTAGAATTCTCCTCTCTCGGAATGCTTTCAGCTGCAGGTAACAGAAAACCCAACTCACTGGCTTAAACCATTAGGAAATAGTCCATTTCATATAAAAACAAGCCCCCAAATGCAGCAGCTCTAGGACTGGTTAATGTGGTGGAGCAAACACAGCACCGAGGACCCAAGTTCCTCTGTCTTTCCACTGGGCCACCCTCAGCCTGTTGACTCAGTCTCTTAGCCTGACTCCCCTCATGCTCCCAGGACGGATGGCTTCCCAGGTTCCAGGTCACACAAGCAGACAACAATGTCCAGAGGCAGAAAAGGAAAGTTTCCCCTCAGCATTCTCTTCTAAAGAGCAAAGAAACCCTTCACAGACGTGCCCCAGTGGAGATCTCCTTCACATCCCACTGGTCAGGATTTCGTCGTATGTCCATTCCTAAGCCAGTCATGGGCAAAGGGAATGGAATCATAAGAATGGCTGAGATTAACAATGATTCACCTTCTGGGGTCCTGTAGAGACCCAGTCTCTCTGGTCGCACTGGCCACCTGTTACCAGAACCAAAATGGTGCTCTTTGGGCAAGGAAGATGAGGGAGTGGATAAGCCATATACAATGTCTGCACAGTTCCTTTTTCCTAACCCCAACGCCCTACCAATCACCACCGCCTGCCAGTTTTGCCTCCTTCATTTCTCTTGGTTCCATGCCTTACTTCTGGTCACCATCTAGGCTATCATAATTCAAAACCTCAGTAGGCTGGCAATCTTCTACTGACAGGGAATAACTTTGTTAACATATAAATAAATACTTCTCAAATGCTAAAACTTAAAGATTCTTTCTGTTAAATGGTTTGTACTGTCAATTTCTTCCAGCAAATCTTTTCCTTATAGAGATAAAAAGATGAAATTATCCCAGTTTTTGCATAAACTTAAAAAAAAAACTCCAAAAATGAGACACCAGAATTAATAGGTTGGTACTGGATTTGATGTTCTCAGCTTCTAGAAATAATTGTGACTAAAATTATTACAGAATCTGATTTCTGAAGCTGCATTAACATTTTTTAAGTGGTTCATGGGAGAGCATTTAGATCATAGATATTGTAGCTAACTACCATTTGAAACATGATCACAGAAACAGAAATATGTGTGTATTGTACATATCCAAAACCAAATTGACTATTTGTCAACCAGAAAACTCTTCTATCTACACTCATCTTATGATATTAGTAATCATTTTTTTCTTCCAGTTGCCCAGACCAAAAGCCTTGTGTATTAATTATACATTGCTGCACAATCAATTATCCCCAAACATGACAATTTAAAACATACATGTATTATCTCTCAGTTGCTGTGGGTGAGGAATCTGGACATGGATTAGCTGGGCCCTCAGCTTTAGGGTTTCTTGCAGGATATAATCACAGTATCAGCAGGCACTGCGGTCTCATCTCAAAGCTCAAAAGGGGAAGGACCTGCCTTGAGCTCACAAGGTTGCTGGCAGGATTTGATTCTTCACGGGTTGTTGGACTAAGGGCTTCAATTCCTTGCTGGCTGTTGGCCAGGGGCTGCCCTCAGATCCTTGCCATGTGGACCTTGCTTCATTGAAGCGTGCAAGCTGAGAGGGCAACAGAGAGAATATGCCAGCAAGAGGAAATCATAATCTTTTGTAGCCTAATCACAGAAGTGCCATTCCATCGACTTTGCCATATTCTAGTCATTAGAAACAAGTCACTAGGTCCACCCCCGACTCAAAAGGAACAGAATTACACAGAGACGTGACTACCAGGAATCGGGGACCAGAAGGGACCTGTCTCACCTTGGAATACTCCCCAGTTTTTCTCCTTCTCTTACACCCTATATCCAATCCATCAGGCAACCCAATAGGCTGTCTCTTCAAAACAACACACCCAGAATCCCTCAGTTGTTTGCTCAAATGTCACCTGTTGAGTGATATTTGATCATCTGACTTAATATCGCAACCAACCCATTAATACACACATACTCTCATCCTCTTCCTTTATGTTTCTTTATAGATCACCATCAGATATTCTAGATATCTTAATGATTTTTAAAATTCTCTCTCTCCCCACCTTAGTACATAAGCTACCTGAGCAGGGATTTTTATCTGTTTTGTTTGCTGCTATATTCCTCATGCCTAAAGCAGTATAAAAATATTGTTGAATGAATGAATATCAGAATACATGGAAATGTGTTATCTTCTTTTAAAAGCTCAGTACCGTAAGAAAAACTTATTCAAAGATTTGCAAAGATTCCATCCTCTCTATGCACAGAGGTGTGGATTCCGTTGGGTTTTCAAAGTGCTCTGGTTGTTTCACTAGGCTCCCAAATCGAGCCCGTCACAGCTCTGACTCCCTACCAAAGCCAGATGGGACAGAGAGAGGAAAAGGCCTCATTTCAGCCCCTAAATTCTAGGGTGGTCTCTAATTTAACCTTGAAAACCACACTACATGGGCTCCTGGGCTAAAACTACAGGGGACATTCTACCGAGAGAGCTTTCAACTCCGAAGACCCTGCCCATCAACGGGCAGACCATGGTCATGGGTGGACAGCAGTGGAAAGCAGCCTAGGACAGAAGGAACTGGCTGTATTTTTCTGCCTAATGATCAATGGCCATGACGCTCAAGGAACTCTTTGTAAAGTGGAGCTTCTCAAACTTTTCCACATCAGTATCCCTCAGGGCAGCTGAATGAATGCTCAACCCTGGGGGCTTCGGGGGCGGGGTTGGGGGGTGTCTAGTCTGAAGCAGACCAGGGAGCCGGAAATGGATCTGCTAATTTTAATTTTCCCTTTAAAAAAATTCATCTAGATTTCACATTTTCCTCAATAACACAGTCGCATTTAATTCTTTTTTTTTGCATTTGATTAATAGAAAACTAATGCTTTAAATTACTTATAAGTTTCCTAAAAATTTCTGCCTTTTTTTTTTTTTTTTGGTCAATGCTAAATTACCAAGACTGTAAATTTCAGAAAATTCAGGCTGAACTGAAGGGAGTGCCTGCTGCATAGCAGATTCAGGACCCAGGCAATTTCTTTTCCTGGTTTTTGAGAATTCAGATGCCCATAAAGATGTGGGTTGTAGAAGTCAGATGGCAGATGGCGGTAGGGAAGTCACAAGAGACAGTGCTGCTGTGGGCGGCAGGGAGTGAAGAAGCCTCCTGCACCTCTTTGGGGTTCCTGTCTTGAGACAGTCTACGAGCTTCCTCTTGCTGAGAGGGCAGGAAGCTTGGGTCAGACAATGGGCTTTAAGGTCTCTGATCCCAGTCTCTTTTTTCAATGGTTGTTTTTACCTCAGAAAAAAAACAGGTTTCAAAAGAAATTTTCCACGAACAAAGATGACTGATTCTTTTGTTCTTGTTTTATCACTGAGGTTGTAACTTTTGTCACCTGTAAATGAATTAATCCTTCAAAGATTCAGTCTTCGTGATCAACTGCAGGTACCCATCTCTCAAATTTCACTGTCATCATATCAATCTTGTCATGTGTGTAAAAGCAGTAAAATAATATAAAATTTACCCTAATTCAGGCTTTTTAAAAATCTGCTAAGTAAAGTAAACTTAGGAGGTAGCCTTTACCATCAGGTCAAATACTGAATCCACATTTTTGCTCTTTGTCCTCATGTCTACTTAATCCTTTGAAAAGAAGAATAATTCAACCCTGAATTTGATCCCTGAACACTGGGACCGTCTCTTTCTCTGACAAGGGCAGCAAATATCTGTGCAAAAGTCTTCATTAAAGTCACTCCCCATTTCCATGTCATGTGGAAAAAGATGAGCAGCCAAACAGCTTTTGTTTCTGCTCTTTTCAATGTTCATTGGATGCAAGGAGAAAACCGAGAGAAACTCTCTGGTGTGAGATGCTTGTGGTAAAATGAGGCAGTGCTTGCTGGGGAGTTCAGGGTGAGAAATAACCTTGATGTAGACTACCTCTACTGCCCTTTTGCCTGTCACACACTTGACCTTGTCTTTGCAACGTATTTGCACCTTTTTCCCCTAATTAATTCTATGTTCCCTCAAATGCTAAAATACCAGTCCAGTTGAAAACACTTCACTAGTTACTACCTGACACATTGTACATTTACACCCTTCTACGTGAGATCCTGTGGTGAGGCATCTGAGCCTGGACCCTGGAGCTGACTGCCTGGGTGGGAACCCCACCCAGCTTTACCAATCTCTAGTCGTGTGACCTTATCTCCCAAGTGCCTCAGTTTGCTCATCTGTAAAACAGACTAAAAATCAGGAGGATTTGAATGAGTTAGTGGGTATAAATTTTTTTTTTAAAGATTGGAGCGTTTTATCTATCTATCTATCTATCTATTTATTTTTGGCTGCATTGGGTCTTCGTTGCAGGGCGCGTGCTTCTAATTGTGGTGGCTTCTCTTGTTGCAGAGCAGGGGCTCTAGGCGCACATGCTTCAGTAGTTGTGGCTCGCAGGCTCCAGAGCGCAGGCTCAGTAGTTGTGGCGCACGGGCTTAGTTGCTCCGTGGCATGTGGGATCTTCCTGGACCAGGGCTCGAACACATGTCCCCTGCATTGGCAGGCAGGTTCTTAACCACTGCACCACAAGGGAAGTCCCGGCTATAAAATGTTAATGCCTGGCAAGCAGGCAGTGCTGTATGTGAGGTGTTCCTTCATTTCACTGTATCCAGGATGCCATCAGTTGTAAGAAGCACCATTGTTTTATGTACAACTAAGAAAGAAAAAAAATGCTGCCAATTAAGCTATGACGCAATGCTCTTAACATTTTTATTTTAGGTTTATCAAAAGTACTTGTTTAGGTATATCACATGTCGCCCTTGGGCCCACCTAAAGAGGAAGGTATAAGTGAAAAAAAAATTGGTTAAGTTATTCTCTAAAACTTCTTCACAGAGACCAAATCTTCTTAGTGATTTTCAGCTCAAGGCTGTCAGGGCGCATATTTTCAACCCTAAGTAGCCTTCCAGGCAATCAGTGGCATCAATGAGGGAGTGTTTCTTTTAAGGGTGCTACTCTCTGGATCTGTCAGGCAATGACAACCGTGTTATGACTTGACACTTTGATCATAAGACATCCCAATTACACCGCTGCTAAAAGTGTGTGTACAGGGGGTCAGGGGTTGTATCTTAGAATCAATGAAAATATTTTAATAGTATTGCATTCTCATTATAAATAGAACAAAGTGTATAAAAATGGTTGAATCATCAAAGTCCAGACCTTCATCTAATTGTAAAGAACTGTTAACCTCCGTCAGAATCTCAACCTGTTGCTTAAATGCATCTTTTGAGCACATGCAATTTGTCATTCCATGAGGGCACAATTTTCAGCTCAGCTGCTTAATTTTGACCCCAATCAGGTGCATGTAAATCTTTACCAAAGTTTCTTCTGGATTTGCAGGTCACAAGTCATTTTTTAAATTGAGATATAATTGAAATGTAACATTATATTAGCATCAGGTTACAATATAATGATTCAATATTTGTGAAATATATTGTATTTCATAATACAGTGTATATACTGTGAAATGATCACCACAGTAAGTCTAGTTAACATAAAATTTTTTTTCTTACGATGAGAACTTTTAAGACTACTCTCATAGCAGCTTTCAAATATACATACATTACATCCCCATGACTTACTTATTTTATAACTGGAAATTTGTATCTTTTGATCCATTTCACCCATTTCACCCTCCCATCCCCACACCCACCTCCGGCCTCTGAGCTCCGTGTTTGTTTTGTTGTGTTTTTTAGATTCCACGTATAAGTGAGATCATACCGTGTTTGTCTTTCTCTGTTGGACTTATTCACTTGGCATACTGCCCTGCAATCCATCCATGTTACTGCAAATGGGAAAGATTTTGTTCTTTTTTATGGCTGAACAATATTTCATTGTGTACATATACAAGAATTTCTTAATCTGTTCGTCCATCACTTAGGCTGCTTCCATGTCTTGGCTATTATAAATAATGCTGCAATGAATGTGGAGGTGCCTATATCTTTTTGAATTAGTGCTTTCATTTCCTTCCGATAAATACCCAAAAGTGGAATTGTTAGATCATATGGTAGTTCTAGTGTTAATGTTTTGAGGAGCCTCCATACTGTTTTCCGTAGGGGTTGAACCCATTGACCTTCCCACCAACAGTGCACAAGGGTCCTCTACACCGTCTCTAACACATTACCTCTTGTCTTTTCGATAATAGCCACATTCACCTCTAGGTATGAGGTGACATCTCATTGTGATTTGTATTTGCATTTCCCTGATGATTAGGGATGGTGAATATCTTTTCATGTACCTGTTGCCCATTTGTATTCAGATCCTCTGCCCATGTTTTAATAGGATTGTCTGTTTCTTTTCGCTATTGAGTTGTTCAGGTTCTTTATATATTTTGGAGATTAACCCTGCATTGGATATATAATTTGCAAATATCATTGTCATTTTTCATTTGGATGTTTGATTACGTATCCAATGGAAAAGGAAGCAAGCACAGTGTTGATTCTCTTCAGATGGTCTCTTCTCTTTATCCCCTCTAGGTTTGCCCACAATTCCAGGGCACAACCCCTAAAATGTAGCCAAACACTGGTTCTGAAATCTAGTGCCTATACAGTCACCTGGAGAGCTTGGTAAAAATGTACATACAAAGACCATCCTCGGGAACTGGACTAAAGCAGACTCTGAAAGTGAGATCCAAGAATTTATATTTAAAAAACTGGCTCCTCCCCATGATTCTGACATAAGCTAAGTTTGAGGGTCGCACCTCTAGAAAAAAAGACGGTAGGAAAAGATGGGACAAAGGACATGCGGGGGAGGGGAGCATAAGGAAAGTTGTTTCTACAGAGCAGAGTTTCCAAAAGTTGCTCTTTTTTTTTTTTAATTGGAGTGTAGTTGCTTTAAAACGTTGTGTTAGTTTCTGCTGTACAGCAAAGTGAATCAGTTATACGTACACATATATCCCCTCTTTTTTAGATTTCCTTCCCATTTAGGTCACCACAGAGCATTAAGTAGAGCTCCCTGTGCTATACAGTATGTTCCCCTCAGTTGTCTATTTTATACATAGTATCAACAGTGTATATATGTCATTCACAGACTCCCGATTCATCCCACCCCCTCTTCCCCCCTCTTCCCACCCATAAGTCTGTTCTCTACATCTGTGTCTCTATTTCTGCTTTGCAAATAAGTTCATCTGTACCATTTTTCTAGATTCCACATATAAGCGATATTATATGATACTTGTTTTTCTCTTTCTGACTTACTTCACTCTGTATGACAGTCTCTAAGTCTATCCACATCTCTGCAAATGGCACTATTTCGTTCCTTTTTTATGGCTGAGTAATACTCCATTGTATATATGTACCACATCTTCTGTATCCATTCCTCTGTTGATGGACACGTAGGTTGCTTCCATTAGGTTGCTATTGTAAATAGTGCTGCAATGAACACTGAGATGTATCAAAAGTGGCTCTTTTTAACAGCTTTTTTTGGGGGGGGTATAGTTACTTTACAATGTTGTGTTAGTTTCTGCTGTACAATGAAGTGAATCAGCTATATCCCCTCCCTCATGGACCTCCCTCCCACACACACTCCCCATCCCACCCATCTAGGTCACCAGAGAGCACTGAGCTGAGCTCCCTGTGCTATACAGCAGGTTCCCACTAGCTATCTTTTTTAAACATGGCAGTGCACATACATCAATCCCAACCTCCCAATTCATCCCACCCTCCACTCCCCACCACACTGTGTCTACATGTCTGTTCTCTACGTCTGCGTTTCTGTTCCTGCCCTGCAAATAGGTTCATCTGTAGCATTTTTCTAGATTCCACATATATGAGTTAATACACAATATTTAAAGTAGTATATTGACTTTATAGTGTTGTTAAAATGAGATGAAAGCTGTGGAGAAGTCATGGAAAGAGTTGAGGTTAAGATGCTTTCTGTTTCCATCAAAAGCCCAATCCCAGCCGTGTTAAACAACTGGGAAATACGTTGGCCCACCCAGGAGGAGGGCAGGAGTTTGGGCCAGCACCTCGCTGAGATCCTGAGGGACCTTGTCCCTTTCCGTCCCTCCACTCTGCCACACATAGCATCCCTCTGAAGGCTGGGACCCTCGAGAGCGGAGGGTGACTGCCAGGGAAATCGGGATAATGTGCTCACCAAGCAGGCCCTGGAAAATGGCAACCAGTTGGTTCGCCTGTTCAGAAATTACTGCAGGGGGGTCTTTAGAGAAAATAAAATATACAGAGTCCACTGTAGAACAGTTTAAAGTGTATTTTTAACTACTCAAAATCCCAGCAGCCATACAAAGTAATTATTTCCATTTATTAATAATGGCCTTCTAATTTTAATTCTTATAAATCCACATAATGTTTACATAGTTATAATCACAGCATATATATATTACACACCCACACAGAGTTTTGTGCATAATTTTTTTCTCTTAATCTTATTCTCTAAACCTTTCTTCATGTTTTAGAGTTACCATATAATTTTAAGTCACAGCAGGGCATTTTTTTATTGATACACCAGCACATATTTAACCAAATTCTACAGTTTCTTCGAGTTGTTCACTGTTACAGGTAATGCCGTGATGAAAATCTCTGGCATATGGCATTTTTACACACCTACGGCTTAAGGGATTTTCCTTTTCATTCCTGTCCTGTGGAAGAGAGAACGTTCCCTGGAGTCTCTCACAACCTGCTCTCCTCACTAGGTGACATCATTAAGGTACAGAGTGTGAGATGGGAAAATTATCCTGGGTTATCTGAGTGGGTCCAAGGTCAAAAGGATCCTTAAAAGAGGGAGGAAAGGGACTTCCCTGGAGGTCCCGTGGTTAAGACTCCACGCTTCCATTGCAGGAAGCAGTGGAGTCTGCAGGGCATGAGTTCAATCCCTGGTTGGGGAACTAAGATCCCGCAAGCCATGCAGCCAAAAAAAAAAAAAAAAAAGAGGGAGGAAAGAGGATGGGAGTTAGAAGCAAGAGGTTGGAGGGATGTGAGAACAGGGTCACGAGTCAAGGAATGTGGGTGACCTCTGGAAGCCAGGGAAACAAATTCTCCACAGAAGTTTCCAGAGAGAATGCTGCCAACACCTTGATCATAGACTTCTGGCCACCAGAACTGTAAGAGAATAAATCTGCACTGTTTTAAGCCACAAAGTTTGTAGTCATTTGTTACAGCAGCAGCAGAAAACAGATACATCCACTGCTCGGGCTGGGGTGGGAAAGGCATAAAAACTAGTAATAAGAGTGACGATAAAAATAACCGCTAACAGCCGCCGAGGGCTTACACTGTCCTGCACGTCAACCTAGATTAAAGCGCCACAACACTATGACATGGGTGTCAGCCTCTCCACGTGGCAGATGTGAACCTGAGGCTCACAAAGGTTAAGGAACTGTGCAAGGTGGCACAGCCTGTGAGTGGTAGTCAGGATTTGGACTTAGTCCAGAATCTAGAAAAGATGCTGCACAAGACTTGCCCAAGGTGCACAGTTAGTGGCAGAGGCAGGAACAACCTCAGCATCCCAACGGATTCCAGAGGACCAGAGGACTCCTTCTTCAAGGGCTGAAAAAAAAAGGGGGGGACTTCCCTGTGGCCTGGTGGTTAAGACTGTGCATTTCCAGGGCAGGGGGCGTGGGTTTGATCCCTGGTTGAGGAATTAGGATGGGAGGGGGACTGTGAGGGGCCAGGCCTGGAAGGGGACCGGGGTAGATTCTTCAGGATCCTGCTTCAGGACTGGCGGGGGTGGTGGGGGGTGGTGGTCACTGCTCCCTAACCAGACAGAGGCTCCCGGTGGACACTCCCCTCTCCGCAGCTGCCCTTTGGTGCTTCTGACATCTCAAAGACAGCTCCACCCTCTCGAGCTTTAGCACCTTTGTCTGCAAGGAAATCTGAGGAAGTGCTGCAAACTCCACCAGCCCAGTGCTCCTGGGGTCTCTGCAGGCTCTGGACTCTAGAGCTCATCTCACTGAAAGGACAAAACACCCCACAGCCCTGTCTTGCTAAGCTGAGCATCTTGGGAGCCACCATTGGCCACTGCAAGCAAGTGTGCATTCTGAGCGCCACCTAGTGGTGCCCAGGGTCCCCAGCGTTTCTTCCGAAACCTGGTCAGAGGAAGGGGCTCCAACGATCTCCCTTCCTCTGAGGTCGCTCTAGGGAGGCTTGGAGGACTTAGAGGATCTCCAGCCCTCTCGGATTCCAGGACACTTGAGAGAAGCCCAAGGCCAGCTGCTTCCCTGAAACTCTGTGAGCTTACATTGGGACTGTCGCATCCTGGGCTCTGCCTGAGGGTCCAGGATGCTGGTTCTGGGTTGACACACAGGATAATGCTTTTTGTCATTTATCAGCTCTGCGACCTGAATGAGGGTAGGATAGGTGTGTGGGGGAATCAGCATCTCATTTCAATGTGAGAGGAACTAATAGAGGAAAGTGAATTTTAAAAAGCCATTGAGAATTCACATTATTTAACAACTTCTTAGATAAAATGGGCCAATTCTTTGAAAAACACAAATGACTACAATTCATTCAATATGAACTAGATAATTTGAATATGCCTACAACTGTTAAGGAAACTGAATTTGTAATTTAAAAGCTCCCCCCAAAAGAAGTCTCTAGACCCAGATGCTTTCACTGGAAGGTTCTATCAAATGCTTAAAGAAAAAATAACACTACATATATTCTTTATCAAAAAAAATACAAGGACTTCCCTGGTGGCGCAGTGGTTAAGAATCTGCCTGCCAGTGGAGGGGACACGGGTTCAATCCCCAGTCCGGGAAGATCCCACATGCCGCGGAGCAACTAAGCCCATGTGCCACAACTACTGAGCCTGTGCTCTAGAACCCATGAGCCACAACTACTGAGCCCGCGTGCCACAACTACTGAAGCCCGCGCACTTAGAGCCTGTGATCTACAACAAGAGAAGCCATTGCAATGAGAAGCCTGTGCCCCACAATGAAGAGTAGCCCCCGCTCGCCACAACTAGAAAAAGCCCGTGCGCAGCAACAAATAACCAACGCAGCCAAAAATAAATAAATTAATTAATTTAAAAAAATACAAGAGGAGGGAACACTTTCCAATTCACTTTAGGAAGCTAGTATTATCCTAGTATTACTCTGATATCAAAACCAGACAAAGGGAGTACAAAATAAGAAAACTACAGATCAATACTCCTCATGAATTTAGATTCAAAAACCCTTAATGAAATATTAGCAAGAAGAACTCAGCAATATATACAAAGAATTGTACACTGTGACCAAGTGTGGTTTATCCCAAGGATGCAAGTCTGATTCAATATTTGAAAATCAATTAGTGGAATCTATTAACAGGCTAAAGGAGAATAATCACATGATCATACAAGTTGATGCAGAAAAAGCATTTGACAAAATTCAATGCCCATTAATGATAAAAAAAAACGCAGAAAAATGAGAATAGAGGAATATTTTCTTAATAAAGAATATCTACCAAAAACCCCACAAAACTCTACTTAATGGTGAAAGACTGAATGCTTTCCACTTAAAACTGGGAACAAGACAAAGACATCTACTCTTACCACTCTTATAATAGTGCTGTAAGTTCTAGCCAGTGAAGTAAGGCAAGAAAAGGAAACAAAAGGCATGCAGACCAGAAAGGAAGATGTGTTTGCAGATGACATGATTATCCAGGTTTAAAATCACCAAGGAATCTACAAAAATATACTCAAACTAATAAGTGGGCTTAGCAAAGACACAGATTATAAGATAAATATACAAAAATCAGTTGTATTTCTATATACTAGTAAGGAACACATGGACATCAAAATTTTGAAAACAATACCATTTACATTTGTTTACAAAAAGATGGAATACTTAGGTGTAAATCTAACAAAACATGTATAGGGCTCCTCTGCTGAAAACCACAAAATATTTAGGAAAGAAATCAAAGAAGATCTAAATACATGAAGAGACATACTATGTTCATGGATTGGCAAGCTCCATATAGTAAAGGTGTCAATTCTCCCCAATTTGATATACAGGTTTAACCCAATTCCTGTCAAAGCCCTAGCAAGATTTTTGTAGATAGACAAGATTATTCTAAACTTTATATGAGAAAGCAAAGGAACTAGAATACCTAAATCAATTTTGAAAGAGAAGAACAGAGTGTAGGAATCAGTCTACTCAGATTTAAGACTTAAAAAGCAAAAGTAATCAAGAGTGTGTAGTGTTGGTGGAGGAATAGACACATAGATCAATGGAATAGGATAGAGAGCCCCAAAATAGATCCATACAAAGATGCTCAACTGATTTTTGGCAGGTGCAAAAGTAATTCATTAGAGGAAAGATAGCCTTTTCAATACATAGTGGTAGTGGAATTGGGCTTCCATAGACAAACAAACAAACCTAAAACACAACCAAAAGAAAAAATACCCCTCAACCTAAACTATACACTTAATACAAAAATAACTCTAAATGGATCATGGATTTAAATGCAAAACATAAAACTGTCAGGAAAAGACAGGAGAAAATCTTCGGGATTGGGTTTAGGCTAATTTAATTTTTAAAAATACAAAACATGGGACTTCCCTGGTGGCACAGTGGTTAAGAATCTGCCTGCCAATGCAGGAGACACAGGTTAGATCCCTGGTCCAGGAGCAACTTAGCTGCCGTGGAGATACTAAGCCTGTGCGCCACAACTACTACGCTTACACTCTAGAGCCTGCAAGCCACAACTACTGACGCCCGCACGCCTAGAGCCCGTGCTCCACAGCAAGAGAAGCCACCGCAATGAGAAGCTCATGCACCGCAACGAAGAGTAGCCCCCGCTCGCTGCAGCTAGAGAAAGCCCATGCTCAGCAACGAAGACCCAACACAGCCAAAAATAAATTAATAAATTAATAAATTAAAAAATATATAAAACACACCCACACAATAACCTATTTCAAATAAAGCAGAAAGCATTTTATTTTCTTCACCTTCCCATTTGCTGCTCATCCCTACAGTGATGATGAAATCACATGAGAAACTTTTTTAAACTACCAAAGCCCAAGTTCCATTCCCAGAGATTTGATTCACTCAATCCAGGGGAGGGCCTGAGCATCTGTATCTTGGAAAACTCCCCAGGTGATGCTACGTGCAGCCAGGTTGAGAACCACTTTGTGAAATGAAGTTCTCCCCTTGCTTCTCCAAGGATGGGCCAACCAACCAGCAGTATCAGCCTCATCTGGGAGCTTGTTAGAAATGCACATTCTCAGGCCCCACCCCATACCTGCTGGATCAGAGACAGCCATCTGTGTTTTAAGAAGCCCTCCCGACCGACTGGAGGGGTGGGATAGGGAGGGTGGGAGGGAGGGAGACTCAAGAGGGAAGGGATATGGGAACAGATGTGTATGTATAACTGATTCACTTTGTTATAAAGCAGAAACTAATACACCATTGTGAAGCAATTATACTCCAATAAAGTTGTAAAAAAAAAAAAAAAAGAGAAGCCCTCCCTCCATGTGGTTCTGATGTCCACTCAAGTTTAGGAGCCTCTGCCTCAGTAGACAAATTCTGATAACAGGAGCCACTGATTCACAGACAAGTAGATACATCTGGTTAAAAAGCATCGAAAGCATCGTTCAACCTCCCTGATGATCAAAAGAAAGGCGACATAAAAACAGCAGTCAAGGGAGTTCTCTGGTGGCCTAGTGGTTAGGATTCTGGGCTTTAACTGCCGTGGCCTGGGTTTAATCCCTGGTCAGGGAGCTGAGATCTCGCAAGCCACATGGCACAGCCAAAAAAAAAAAAAAAAAAGTCAAGTGAGCAAATTTACAAGTAAATCAAACAGAAGTTAATAATTCATGCTTCCCCTTTCACACAGCTAGGGTAACCAATAACCAACCATCCCAGTTTGCCCAGGACTGAGGGGGTTCCCAGAATTGGGGACTTAGTGTGCTAAAGCCAGGATGATTTGATAACCCTACACAAGACTCATAGGATCAGTATAATTATTGCTTACTCTCTGCTTTCCCCATTAGACAGTGATCCACAGGGACAAGACTCTGTATGTCTTATAGCCTGGTCCATATCTTTGTATATCAAAATGCTCAATCAATATTTGGAGATGGAAGACAGAAAGGTAGGAACAGAGGGAAAGAGGGAAGGAAAGGGAGAGAGGAAGGAAGATAGACAATTGCTGGGCAGTCACCCCCTCAGCATTTCTCCACCACCAGACACATACCATGATCACAGTTCGGACTGCATCGCATTATAGCTACTTACTTATAGGCCTGTCTCCCTTTATAAGCCCTGAGCTCCTCTTGTGTGTGGACTGTATCCTATCCACCATCATATAATCAAAGGTGTCAGAGCCTAAGGGTTAGGAGAGTGGGTGCTGAGCTCAGTCTGCCTGGGTTCATATCCTAACTCTACGGATTATCAGATGGGACCTTGGACAAGCTATTTCACCTTTCTCTACCTCAGCATCCTCATCTGAAAAACGGATATAAAAAGAATAACACAGGACCTACCTTCATGGAGTTGTGAGAATTTTACATGCGTTACTGCATGTAAACCATTTAGAATGGTGCCTGGAATATCCAGAGCGCTCAATACCATTAGGCATAATTATTATTAAAGGAAGGGAACCCACAAACCCCGGTTAAGGGATTGAAGTGACCTCACGGTGATCAGGAAGCTGCAGGTGGCTGTATTTTCTGGTTGGTGGACAGACACCAGTCTCTCTGACTGCCTCCAAAAGGTCAAGAGGGAACTTTCCAGGGTTGGGAAGATACAGGAAGGCTCCAGGCTGACACGGGGCTTCCCTTGCCCAACGTCCTTCATGTATCTGCTACTCATTTCCCCATGAAGGACAGATACCCCAGTGCCTCTGGGTCCTCAGAGCTTCTGGCCTACAATTGCACTTTCACGTGCATTGTCGCTTGAAGGGGCAAGGGGCTCTCACTGAAAAGTCAGATCTATGTGAGTGGATCCTTCAGTTCATCGCTGAATCCCCAGAACCTGGTTTCTAGCACAGAGCAGGCACTCTGGAACTACTTGTTAAGTAACTGATTTTAATGAGCATAAATACTTTTTTAAAAAACTAAGCAGATAACGGGGCTTCCCTGGTGGTGCAGTGGTTGAGAGTCCGCCTACCAATGCAGGGGACGCGGGTTCGTGCCCCAGTCCAGGAAGATCCCACATGCCGCGGAGCGGCTGGGCCCGTAAGCCATGGCTGCTGAGCCTGTGTGTCCGGAGCCTGTGCTCTGCAACAGGAGAGGCCACAACAGTGAGAGGCCCGCGTACCACAAAAAAAAAACAAAAAAAAACTAAGCAGATAACATTTATCAAGTGCCTCCATTCAGTGGCAAAATTGGCTATTGCACAAATATAAAACCTCAAGCCACAGAGTACCATGCTTTACATTTTACCAAGCATTCTTACATCCATTTTTCATTTGACACCCCTCTCCCCAACAATTCTATGAAGTAGGCAATGCTGGTATTATCCTTGATTTACAAACTTTTAAAAATCCCAGTTGTCTATCGGTGCCCAGATCCACCTCACCTCTGGTCCTGCCCTTGACTGTGCATCTCCTAGCCAGAACCTTCCCATGGGGTCATGAATCAGGAAGCAGAATGGCCATGAACCAAGTTACTTCATCAGTATTTACCTAAAGGAGTTGAAAACTCACGTCCACATGAAAACGTGCATGCTGGTGGTTATAGTGGCTTTGCTCGTAACTGCCAAAACTTGGAAGCAACCAAGATGCCCTTCAGCAGGTAAAGGAATAAATAAGTTGTGGTACAGCCAGACAAAGGAATATTATTCAGCGCTAAAAAGGAACAAGCTATCAAACCATGAAAAGACATGGAGGCACCTTAAATGCATATTGTTAAGTGAAGGAAGCCCGTGTGAAAAGGCTACGTCCTGTAGGATTCCAGTTGTATGACATTCTGGAGAAGGCAAAACTATGGAGACGTACAAAGATCAGTGGTTGTCCGTGGTTGGGGGGAGGGAGGGATAAGCAGATCACAAGGCATTTTTAGGGCTGGGAAACTATTCTGAAAAATAAAACAGCTCCACCTGTGAATTCCCCCAGGACTCCACCCCTCCCCATGGTCCCCATGACTTGAGAGATCAAAGGAGAAGAGAGGCCCCTGGGTTAAACAGGCAGGAGCCTGAATTGTCTTCTTTGTCACCATCCTTTATTAGGGATGTAACATGAGGGCCCCTTTGCCCCAGCACCTTGAAGGCATTTACCCTCTTTGCTCCAAGGCACTGAATAAGCTTGTTCATTGCACTGGCGCTGGCATTAACCGTGCGGTTAGGCATAATGAGATCATCCATCCAGAGAGAGTGCTTGTGAAACCAATAAAGGCTGAATTAGCACCAGCCTTCCCCTCCCCTTGTCCCCCCCAGAATAAATCTTCCCTCCTGTGTATGCCCCCACCCCACCCCGGGACATGCCACCAACCGCACTTTATCAAGCATATTTCTTCATCTGTTTCCCTTCCCTAGACTATGACAGGGACCTTGTTCATCCATCATTCGTCTGGCCAGCCCCACCTAGGAGATGGCAGGTCCCATGCTAAACATGGCAGACAGAGATGAATAGACTCAGCCACAGCTGCTGGGTAGCATACAATTCAGGAGCCTCCTGTCTTATTCATGTCCACACCCTTGGCATTGAGCACAGTGCCCGGCAAAAAAAAGACATGTTTGTTGAAGGAATGGGTGAAAAAATCCCTAAATGACCCCACATCAGTTTACAGAAAGTGCCCAATTAAAATCTGTTTTGGCGCTTTGGCCACCTATGCCCGGGGCCTCTCACTCGGGAGAGCAGTGATGAAGACAGGAAGGGTCCTAGTGACATAAGGACAGATGGTGTCCCTTATCATCACAGATCAACAGCCAGTTCAGCCTGCTCAGCGCTCTGATGGCCCAGTGCTGCCCTTTGTCTAAGAGAAATGCAAAGCAGACAACGGTTCTTCCAGGAGTGGAAATGTGCTGACACTGTTCTTTCTTGTCATTTTATCTTTTTTTTTTTTCCCTTTTCACAAAAATGGGACCATATAGTACATACCATTTTGTAAATTTGGGTTTCCCACACCCCAGGCCACGTAACAGCACATAACGAGTATTTTTCCATATTACTAAATTTACAAGTCAAGCAGCGATTTTAATGGTTGCATAGCATTCCACTGTATGAATGTATTAGCCCTTATTTAAACTGTTTCCCTAGTTTGGGATGTTTAGGCTGTTTCCAGATTTTTGCTGGGATGAATATCCTTATTCCTAAATCCTTAGAAGAAATTCCTAGAAGAGGAATTGTTGAGTCAAAGAGCATGTACATGTCAACTTTTGACATTTATGACCAAGTTGCCTACATCTGTCGAGTTCCTGCAGGGAATGGGTGAGCAGGGGGGCCCTGTGAGGTGAGTGGGCAGTTTTATACAAGTCCACGGCGCTTATCTGAATCCCCTGGGACCAGATGTATTTCAGAATTCAGAATTTTCCAGGTTCTAGAGAAGTACCATAGTGTACATTCTATGCACCATATTGTACCTCCAGCAGATTCCAGGACAGACCCACAATCCAAGTCATCATTAAGGTTTCCTCCGTGGCCTATATGGGAACAGAATCTAAAAAAAAGAGTGGATATATGTATAACTGGGTCACCTTGCTGTGCATCTGAAACTAACACAACATTGTAAATCAACTATACTCCAATAAAAATTTAAAAAAAAAGATTTTAAAAATCTTTAAAAAAAATTAAAAAGAAAAAAAAAAGATTTCCTCAGTAAAAAAAAAAAAAAAAAAAATTTCCTCAGTAAAACACATGAACGTTCACAATAAGTGAGATAAATCAAGATCACGAAGAGCCTTGTGGCAGCTCAGGGCAGGTTTTGCCAGTAGATAAGTTTTGGAGCTAGAAGTATGTTTAAGAAAGAAAAAGCAACTTTCAGAGGTCAGAATTTTTGCAGTGTAGATTTATGGAGAAGGGAACGTGGTATATATATCGTTCTGCTGCTTTGTGAGGGATATTGGCTTAGCGGGACAGGAGAACGGAGCACAGAGTGAGGATGAAGTCATCAGCGTGGGAGGAAAATCCATCTGTGTTTGGATCCTGCCTTCACCAGCTGCAAGCTGGGCGTCCCTGGGCCAGTAGCTTGCCCTTTCTGGGCCTCACCTCTGAAGAGTACACATATCCCAGAGCTGTGGAGAGGATTACAGAGGATGGAGCATACAAAACACTTAGCATATCCCTAACTAGCGCTGCAGAGATGACAGCAGTTATTGAACTTGCCCTGGTAAATGGCAGCACTGGGAAATACAAGAGAAATGAAAGCCTTTGCTTGTCCTGTGATGTCAGGTGGGACCAGATAAACACTGAGACGCTTCTAATCTGTCAGCCCCCAAAGCTGACCTTCAGGGTTCTGCTCTAACTCACCCAAGTGGAAGGCCCAGGAATTTGGGTAAGAGGAAGGGGCCCCCAGGAGATGCGGTGGAATTTCGCCCAGTGGCCCCGCTTGGCTTGTGCCCACCGTGGTGGTGCTGGGGCCCTCTGTCTCGCTGGCACGCCGGCTGCGGGGGCAGAGCCCAGGCCAGCCCCCCTGGACCTCCTCAGAGACCTACTTCACTGTCCCAGGGTGCAGTTGTTGCAAATGAAGACCTGGATAGTTCGAAGCTGCAGTTCCAGAGGCAAGTTACCCCAGTGCTTGGGCAGGACCCCAGCAGGTCCCACACAGAGTCAAGCTGTGGCATTAAGGACACGGCGGTCCAGCGGGAAGAGGTGGGAGAGCGGGCGCAGGTTGGCTTTCCGTGAGCGCTGGGGTCCTCTGGGAGACCGCAGGCGGGTGCCAGGGTGGGAGGGGTGGATGAGGGCAGCCGGAGTGGCTGGGGGCACAGAGGTCTGGGCTGGGCTGCAGGGGCAGAGGCGGGCTGGTGGGTAGAGTCAGGACAAGGCACCCTTCCCTGTGTCCCAACCACATGGACCTGGAGGAACGCAGGACTACACCCCTGGGTTGTTTACCAAAATTGAAAAACAGAAAAGGAGAAGGAACAGACTTGTAAAGAAAAGGCTGAAAAGCCCTCTGTCAAATCCCCGCTCTGGACCAAGTTTTACCAGAACAGATTATAGCACCTTGGTTGCTGGAAGCTCTCTGCGCTGAGGACGCAGACAGATTACATTTGCCAAGAATAACTTTGTCAGGTCTGAACTGCTTTGCACCAGGAGGTGGGGAGATGGAAATTTTCAGAAGCCCCCTATCCAGTGGGACCTTTCACAGCTTACCAAGTAGACCCCGGAAAACAGCAAACAACTGGCTCATCTGTTTAGAAAGGACTGCTGGGGTTTCTTTAAAAGATTTTTAGAAAATATTCTAGAATCCACTGTGAGACTTCATCAAGTGTTTCTTCATTGCTCATAAGCCCACTAATTTTACACAATAATTTACTTCTAAATGCGCCTATCTTAATCCGTATAAATTCCCATGTTCATATTGTTTCAATCACAGTATTATTAAATTTCACTTATATCCTTTTCCTTTCTATTCCATAAACAGTTTTTCATGTTTTTTTATAGTCCTCATGTTGATTCTAATAATAGCATCCATTTCATTGTGTTCAATACCACAGATTTCCTCACCAGACTATAAAAAATCATTTTTCATTATTATAAATAATGCTGCAACAAACATCTTTGTACATAGGGTATATTCACAGACTCACTACTTAAATTGATTTTCAGTTATTTATTCAACAGATGTTTATTGGATTCCTATTATGTTAGTCCCAGGGAATAAGTGAACTAAACAGACACAGCCTCTGCCCCAAAGGCTAAACAGTCTATCCTTTAATAATTTTCAGATCTTCCTGAGCGAGTCTCAAATACAAAAAGGACCCTCTGAATGAAAAACTGTAGCATTTGCAGCCAAGAAGCATCAACTGGGGCCTGTAGAAGTGACACACAGAGTTGGGGGGAATCGGGATACCCCTCTCTTACCCCCCCCACCAGAGCCTACAGAAGTCACAGGATGGAGAGCAAAACAGCAGCTCATTTCATTCGTCTTTTTGTTGAAGTATAATTGACTTATGATGTTGTATTAGTGTACAGCAAAGTGATACCTATATATATGTTTGTATATATAGGCATCACTTTTTCACATTCTTTTTCATTATGGTTTTATTTTTTGGCCAGGCCACTCGGCTTGTGGGATCTTAGTTCCCCGACCAGGGATCGAACCCTGGTCCTCAGGAGTGAAAGCACAGAGTCCTAACCAGTGGACCGCCACAGAATTCCCTCATTATAGTTTATTACAGGATATTTAATATAATTCCCTGTACTATATAGTAGGACCTTGTTGTTTATCTATTTTATAGGTAGTAGTTTGTATCTGCTAATCCAAAACTCCTAATCTATCCCTCCCTCTGTTCCCCTCTAGTAACCATCAGTTTGTTTTCCATTAACAGCAGCTCATTCCTACACGAGCCAGGCTGGAGGCCAGGAGACCAGGGACCATGCACAAGGTGCCTAAGAGGCCACTGCAGCATGAACTTGCACCCCATCATGGGGGCAGGTCTGGGCCTCTGCAGGCCTCTCCCCACCCCCTGGGCCTGCCCCTATAAACTGCTAGGATGTGGAGTGCAGGGTTGGTGGAAAGTATCCTTCCTGAGGACAGGCTGCTCTCAGAGGGGAAAGGATGTGCCGAGCATGCTTAGTACCTTCTCCTGAGCTCCCGGATTGGGTAACTCGCTTCTCTCCCGACGGAGGGAAGGATGCGATTGCATCCGGAGCCACTCTTCCCACTCTCATGTTGCATGGAAACAGGAATGGGGACTCCAGAGGCAGTGGGGAGGTTGTCCAGTCTCTTCTGCTTACAGCCCCCTTCCCCATCCAACACCAGCTCCTAACACCTGCCTCCCCTCAAAGCCCAGCCACTGGGACTGGCCCTCCAGGGTTCCGGGACCTTGTCAGCAGGCTGAGGGGTGACCGGAAATGAGCGGAGTCGGAAAATGGCAGCATTCCACCCAAAGCCAGGACCTAAGCAAAACTTCCACCTGCACTTGGTCTGAGTCTGCCGTTTGGTGGGATGACAGATTACGGGGCAGAAAATCGGGAGGCAAATCCCTCGGCCACAGGCTGCTTTTGACTGAATTATCGTTACTAAATTAACTTACGGAACCCTTATTGCGTGCCAGGCATGGCGCCAACCTTTTTACATCATTGTCCTATTGAATCGTCTGAGCAGCCCCCTGACCCAGGAACATTTACCAGCTCTCCTTTACACATGAGGGTAGATAACTTCCCCAGGACCGCGCTAGTGAGTAGCAGCGACTGAGTTCAAACCAAAACGTGTCTGATGGCAAAACTTGGATTCCTAGCCTTTGGGCTATGCCATTTATCAGCACCTGGTTACCCCTGTCTCTTGGGCCTTCCTTCTTGAAAATGCATGATTGCTTGCAAAATCACTGCTCCGGTTACCAAAGAGGAAAGAAAGAAAAAAACGTGTCTTTTGACTGATTACATGAGACATTCATGGGTGTGGCTGGGGAAAAGCCACAAAAGTGTCTCCTGACGGCCAGATCTGCCATCTGCCAATGGTTCACGTACAATCATAATCACTAACACCAACGGAGCACTTTCTATGGGCGAGCTCTGTTGTCAGTACCCTACTGACGAAAGTTAACTGATCTAGTCCTCATGACAACCACGCAAGGGAGGTACTGATGTTTTCACCTCATTTTATAGCTGAGGAGACTGAGGAACAGAGAGGTTAAATGACAAGCCCAAAGTCACACAGTACGTGGTAAGCTAGGTTTGAGCCCAGCCTGTCCAGTTTAAGAAGCTATTGGTTCAGCCACCCTCCCCTAAATCCTTTTTGACTGAAGAGGAACAAAGCAGCCAATCCATTTCAGAACACAGGACACTGTGGTGATTTGTAGAGGTGAGTCTCCCCGAGGTCCTTTTGGCATAAACACCTCTAGATTTTTCCACAAAATTGTTCCTGGGAAATGCCCGTTATTTCTTCAAATGGGGACGTGGGGCAGTGGGGAGGGGTAGGTTACAAAGTCTCATTTCATTTCTCAGCCAGTAGACTTGTCTGTGCCTTACTCTTATGCACAAGTACTTAACCCTCCGAGCCTCTGCGTTGACCCTCTGGTTCTAAAATGTCTCTCTGCACAAAACATTCCATTTCCATAATGTGGCCTTTCTTATTTGTGGAGACTTCTCTTCTCTGCAAATATTGACAGAGGTTTTTTTTTCCCCGCTGATGAATTAACACACCCCAGCCCAGTCGGCATTCTCAGCGCTATATATGCCTTGAAGCGTACACGGAAGTTTTCTGATTTTATTTGCAGAGAGAACTGACTGGTCCCTGTTGCACTGAGAACAAAGAATGAACAGAACAAGGAGGGATCACAAGAGGGGACGTTTTCAAGCAAATGCTGAAACTGTTTAATGATGATTTAACTCAAATCCAAACCTTCTAACAAGTAAACGGGGGAAAAGCAGACTGTTTTAGGGTGGTTGGTTTTGCTTTCCCTCCTGGCAGCTCTGATATTCTGAGTGATGACTATAACTTTACAAAACTCCTTCATGCACACAATCTTTTTTGAGTCCTACAACAACTGTGAGGGGGAGTGATGGAGGCTGTAGGAGGAGGATGACATGAAACAAAGATGCCTCCCTCCACTACCCAAGGTTGTCTCTGCTTTACATGCTGTTCATTGGCTAATCCACTCACTAGACTAGAAAAGCTAAAAAAAAAAAAAAACACCTCGCTTCCCCAGACTCCCTTGCACCTAGGGGTGGCCATGGACACAACTCTGGCCAAGGAGATAAAAGCAAAAGTCTGCTGGACAATGTTGGGGCAGCTGAATAAAGAGGCAGTTCCACCCTTTTGTGCCCCTTCTTCCTACTGCCTTGAATATGGACTTGATGCCTGGAGCTGCAGCAGCCATCCTTTGACCATGAGGGAAAGGACAAGAGAATTGCAAAAAAGCATACTTGGAACCCTGATATCACTGAGCTGCTGCTCCAGTAGCCAAAACCACTTGCCTTGGGACTTCTCTTTATGTGAGAAAAATAAACATTCCTTCAAGCTCCTGTTACTGAGTGCTTGTTACTTGCAGCCAAAACCGCTCCTAAACAATACCCTTGGGTGTTATTATCTCCATTACTCAGATGAGGAAAGCAAGGCCAGAGACACTGAGTGTCTTGTTTACAGTCCCATTGCTAATCAACAGAACATGAACTAAAGTTTTCTCATGCCTTTTCCTGGCCTCTCCCCACTGTTTCACAGCTGCCTCCACAGTGGTGGCAGAAATTCCATGTAGCAGAAAAATCTATTGGCTGTGAATGTCTAGTACTTCATTCAAGCAATTGATATGTCTTCCTGGGTCAGTGGTCCAGGTTTGTGTGCAGCAAGAGGGCATTCTCAATTAATTTCAGACATTAACCAGTAGGGACTTCAGTCACAGAAAGGAAAAGTAAACTGTCTTAGCTGTCAGAAGTCTGGTTTAAGTAATACTGAGCAAACCTTCCCTCCCATCTTAAGAGGTATGGTTGAATGCAGTCACTGGTACCCTTGGGTCCTGGCCACCGCCTTCTTGGATGATGTCAGGAAAAATGGACAATTGCTATGTGCACAAAGGGACATAATGACCCTCAGCCTCCATCTGCCTGTGTAAACACTCATGTGGTCCCATCCAGTTCCCATGTCCCCACCCCCCCAGACTATAGTGGTTCACCCTGTTCAAATACTCAGGTTCTCTTCAAATACTCATTGTATGTTGTATCGCTTATTGCAATGTAATTAAATAATTATTTATGCAATTATTTAAGGTCTGTTCCCCCCTCTGCACTGGAAGCTCCACATGGGCAGGGACCCTGCTGGTCTTACTTACAGATGTGCCCTCAAGTCTAGCACAGAGCCTGGGCAGAGGAGGCCCCTGATGATGGTCTCTGAGTGAATAAATGAACAGATAACTAAACGGCTTCAGGGGCTCTTTCTCCTTCCTGTAATTCAGAACCCTAGTCTTTCCACCTAGCTCGGGAAGTTTCTCTTGGCAGATGCAATTTTCCCTCCTCTCATAATCTGGCTTCTATCCTAGGCCTTGAAAGTATAGATGTGACTCAACCCAATACCAAATGCCTGGGTCCCTTTAGAGTCCTGTGGGGTTTTTCGTGTGGAGTCTTGGAAACAGCTTGGAAAGATATTCTAAGTAGCCCTGAGCTGGGTTTCTCAGCCTTGACAAGGCTGGTCATCTGGACTGGATAATTCTTTGTGGCAGGAACTGTCCTGCGTATTACAGGATGTTTCTCAGCATCCTGGCCTCCGCCCACTAGATGCCTGTAGCACTCCCTCCCTACCTCCTCCCCAGACTGGCTCCAGACTTGGCTGAATGTCCCCTGTTGGGGACATTCAGGAGTTGGGAACTACTGCTCTAGAGCTATCGGGTTAGAAATTCCAAAACAGCCAACACATCCGTTAAGCAAAGGAAGGATCCTTCAACCTCGCATGAGACCTGAGGCTGTGAACTAACATGCGGCCAAAACCTAGTCCTGGGGCTCCACTTTCTAGGGGAGAGACAACCTCAAACATTACAGAGAAATTAGGCCTGATGCACATTCCAGTCTTTGAATCTTAACAGTTGGGAAGGAACACAACCTGAACAGCAGAGGTGCCCTGGAGCACGCGTCATCAGTGCCTTATCTGTCTTCAGCACCTTCTCAGTTGGTGATGTCAGAAATTCCCATTTTCCCATGGTCAGGGTGGAGCGCCCCACGCTCAGGTTGCTTTGCTTTGCACGAGTGTGACATTCGACCACTGTGTAAATGTTGGAGCCATTAGCATCCTCAAAGCTACTTCTCTGGGCCTCCATGCCTCCTTTGGAAATTGAGGCTGGGAAGCCCTCACCTGCTCCGAGGAAGAGTGCTGAACAAAATGGGTCCTTGCAGGTTAGAGATCTAGGACCACCGCCCACACCCATGACCTCACTAACGAGTCCAACAAGAGTTTGCTGACAGACGCCAACTGTGGTGGGTCTGATGGGCATGAGCTGCTCATCACTCCTTTCTGAGCTTCAGTTTCTGCTTCTGCAAAGTGAGCAGCTTTGAAGTCACAAACCTCTTTGAGAATCTGATGAAGACCAGGCACCATCTCCCTAGGAGATACACGTGAGCATAAAATGTTGCATAAAGTTTCAGGAGTTCACAGGGCCCCTTTGAGGATGCCTGGACCAGGGGAGGAATAGTCGGTTAGAGGCCTCTAGGGCTGCTTTCCATTCCTACTTCCTGGGGCCTGGAAGCAACACTGGAGCAACGCTGACAACCCTAAGTCAGCGCCAGGATGCAGCGACCTGGGGACAGGATGACTGAGGGCGGAAAGGAAGGTGGAGTGAATGACAGTGTGGGGAAAGATAGCCTCTTACTGTGCTGGGTCCTTTCATCCCATCAGAGAGAAAGTCTCAGCTGGATGCGTGTCACCTCCTTACCACCGCCCTGAGTTGCTGAACCCCTATCAGCGAGAGGCCTCCGGCTTGTCACCTTTAGGAAGCAACGTATCTAGCCAGAATTGAATGCCAATGTTTTGCTTTCACTGCATTTTTTCAAACTGTTTGTTTTTATTTAATTCCCAAAGCAGAAAGTATCAATGGGAATATACAGGAATAGTCACTAAACGTTGCCCCCACCTCCATCCCCAGCCTCCAGCTCTTCTCTCCATAGGAGATCTATATGCCTTCCTTCCGGAAATATTTTATGTGTATGTAAGCATATGCAAATATGCTTTTGCATTTATTTTAAAAATTAATATCTATTTATGGCAAATGAGGCTGGTTCCCATTTATGATTTTGATATATATTTTCTTTTCAAATAAATGTGTTTACATTTAAAAGAAGGGAAGTCACTTTAAGGTATAGTGCTAAGTAACTACACAGAGGTGACAAAAAGTACGAATCGGGTATGGGATGACACACACAGAAGTCCACGGGGATCTCTGCAGGGGAGGGGGCTGGGGGGCAGAGTCTTCACCCCAGCCTCCTCCCCCCAGCGAGAGAGGCTGGAAGGTGCTTTGTTGAGGTTCAAGCAGCCCCTCCCCAGGACCCCTTCTCCCTTGAAGGAAGGGGAGCCCAGGCGGAGGGCACAGACCCTACTGAGAAGGCTCCCAGCCACAGAGGGCATCTCTTGGTAGGACCTGGGCCTCCTGTCTCCCACAGAGCGTCAAACCATTTGGAGTCTCTCTGTTTCTACAGTTACATCCAAGTAATGGAGGTTCCATTAGATCACACCTGACATGTATTTGCTTCCAGAGAGAATGAGTCACCTGGACACCGTCCTTCCTGCTGCGCAAGGGGCCTCGGTGTACACTCGTGCCTGCGTGAGTACCTCAGGGTTCCTGTGTGTCTGAACAAAGGAGCAGGGAAGCTGTAGAAATGCAGCAATAGCTCGAAACTCCTTGTACCCAGCACAGTGCTAGCCTGCCTCACAGCCCTTAATCATTATGAATAAAATATTAATGCATTTTATTTATGCACTAATGAATTTCATTATAAATACAATTACCACTCTCATCCTTCTCAGATACAACACCTCATGGATCTAATGAACAAAGTTTAGAGAGAGTCAAATACTCTCATTATCCGTAACTGAATTCAGATTTCAGAAGATATCCGCAAACTCTCAAAATCGGCCCTTATAACTCGAAGCGTATGCTTCTTAGAAATTGTTTTAGGAGCTGTGTTGAATTCAAGAGGTGGGGCATGCTTACCATTGCACAGAACAATGCTAAGATTAATTTCAAAAGGATCAGATGAAAACATGCTCAGAAATGTCTACAACTGTCATAAATAGTCACTCTGTGATATGCCACGTGTCATGCCATTATGGTCCCTTACGTAGTAACAGGCTTGATTTTCTTGTGATCACTGGATTCTTGCTCATTCACTGGTTGGAAGGATGCTGAGGCCCTCAGGCCCAGCTACCTGAGCATCTTACATAGAGAGTTATTCACTGGAACACAAAACCCCAAGTCCCAGGCACTGCCTTCAATAAACATGTGGGCCTCTCAGTGAGCTGTGGGAAGGCTGAGGCCACACCCCAGAAAAACGTGCGGGTCTTCTATATTTGGTGTACACCTATGTAGCTGGGGTTTTTACAAACTAGATTTTTTATAGCAGTTTTAGGTTCACAGTAAAATTGAACAGAAGGTACAGAGATTTCCCACACACTCCCTGACCCTACACACACACACATGCACGCACACACGGATGCACAAACACGCACACACACGCACGAACATGCACATGCGCACACACACGCAGCCTCCCCCACCATCAACATACCCACCAGAACGGTACATGTGTTACAGTTCATGAACCTACACTGATTGACACATCGTGATCACGCAAAGTCCAGAGTTTACATTAGGGATCACTCTTGGTGCTGTACATGCTACGGGTTTGGACAAATGTTTAATGACATGTATCCACAATTATAGTATCATACAGAATAGTTTTACTGCCCTAAGCATCTCCTTTAATATACTGACTTTTCCCCTGATCTACAATCTATAAGCTTTTTCTCATATCATTAAATATTTTCTGGAAAAAAAATTTTAATGGCTGCATTAGTTGAAGTACAGGCTAAGCTGCTGTATCAAAGAGTGGTCCAGATAAGACACGTGTCTTTTGTCTCTCATCCAGCAGTTGGAGGGTCCTTGAAGGAACCCTGGTTCCTTCCATCTTGTTGTTCCCCCTTTTGCACTTTGCTGAAGGAACCATGTGTTACCTTTCTGCACGTGTTACCACCCAGAGGTTCTTCTGGAAAAGGGGATGACAATGGCCAGCTCTTGGGTCCATCTGGGAGCTGAACGAGATGATGCATGAAAGTGCCTCAGATGGTGTGCGGAGAGGGGGCACTTTTCTTAGAGTATCCTTATTTCATAGATTCAGGGGAGAGTAGAGTTTATAACAGTGACAGCGAGCTAAGCCCTTGTGAAGCACAGCTCTTCAAATTCTGCATGTGGCAGTGGGGGAGTCCCACCCCAGTCTTCCAGAGCTGCCTGACACCACACCTACCAAGAAATGACCCCTGGCAGGCCCAGCCCTGATCAGCTGCTGATGGCCTTTTCTTCCCTTCCTTTGCTTAATGGCCCTGAATGCGGACTCCGGCAGAATGCCACAAGAATCATAAAAAGAAATTTAGACCAAGGCAGTCATTAAGCTGTGCGAGCCACACAGGAGGCAAGATAATTGAATTCCTAATCATGTTCCTGTCTCCTCACTTCACCATGAGAAATTCATTTCACCATTAGGCTCAAATTCACTACAGTAGGAAAGGGGCCGGGGAAGGGATGTGCCTATGACGAAGGCAATCACCACCCCACACCCTAGAGCGGGGACTCGTCCCACAAAATCCCCTTTCCACGCTAGGGCTTCGGGGGAGGGCTGGGGGTTACTGGCTCCTGATAACACCCACCATCAAGTTACCTTACAGGGCTCCTAAACGGGAAGGCACAATGCAAGGCTGTGCTCTTGTTTAATTTTGTAACTACTCTCAGATGAGGCCTATGTGGGTTCCCGCTGGCTGATGGGGGCCAGAGCGTGGAGGGGCCTTTTCTTCCCTGGCCTCTGTGCTTGTCCCCAAGGCAGAGACAGGCCTTTCCTTCTGGTCTCCCTCCTGCTGGCCCCACGCTTGCCCTGGGGTCACCCTCACATCGTTGAGCATCAGCGGAGGCTCTGAGACACACCCCACGTCAGCTGGGCTCAGGGTCCCCCGGGAAGGTACTTTAAAATTATACTCCAATAAAGATGTTAAAAAAAAAAAAAAAAAATATATATATATATATATATATATATAGAGAGAGAGAGAGAGAGAGAGAGAGAAAAGTAGCCTTACATTTGCCAGATGTAAAACTATGTTTTAGTAATACTCCGAAGAAAAGGCCACTGATTATAATAAATAGTTCCTATGTATCAGAGAAAAAAAAAAAAAAAGAAAAATGTGTAGTGCTCTCTCAATTCCCAACAGACTCCCTGGCTTGGGGCCCAGGAATGACAGACATTTGGAGGCTTTAGTCGTAGGTGGGAGTGAGCGGGGCTGGAGTAGAGAGAGACATGGAATTATCCTGAACTTGAATCTCAGTGCTGCTCCTTCACATTTTTGGACCTCATCTGCTGAGAGCTGAGTTACTCATACTCAACTAATAAGAATAATAAATAATAATAACAATAGCATCCACTCACCCAGCACCGCCGGCTTTGTGCCCCCTGTTCTAAGCACTTGATCACGTGCATAACTAACTTGATCCTCAAGGCAACTCTGGGAGGTGAGCACTGTTATTATCCCCATTTAATGGGGAAGAAAAGAGAGACCCCGAGAGGCTCTCTTTTTCTTCAACTTCCCTGTAGGGCCGTAGCTCCACAGTCGGCTGCTCTGACCTGCTCAATGTGTGCTGTCTGCGGGGGTCCTTGTAGGACTCGGGCCATGGCAGTATGTGCCTGCATCTTTAATGTACACAGGCAGTTGTAGGGCTCATTCTCTTTCTTGTTCTGCTTTTTTTCACCCACGTCATGGTACATCCCGCAATACTGTTGCGTCCTCCTGCCTCTGCCTCCCCCTGGCCTACTCGTTCAGCCCTTAGTAAGAGACATCAGGATTGCCTCCAACTTCCCAACATCACAAACGACGCTACAACAGACATCTTTTATTTTTTTTCGGTACGTGGGCCTCTCACTGTTGTGGCCTCTCCCGTGGCGGAGCACAGGCTACGGACGCGCAGGCTCAGCGGCCATGGCTCACGGGCCCAGCTGCTCCGCGGCATGTGGGATCTTCCCAGACCAGGGCACGAACCCGTGTCTCCTGCACCGGCAGGCGGACTCTCAACCACTGCGCCACCAGGGAAGCCCTACAACAGACATCTTTATGCGTGTTTCCTTATGGACACATGTGAGATGTCTGTCCACTTCTCCAGGGCTGATGCCTAGCAGCAGGACTGCTGGGTCATGGCGTACATGGTGCATGATCTGTCTAAACACCGAGAAGCCAACGGTCTGTTCTTGCACCGGCAGAGCCTGGGAGTCCCCTCACTCGGCGTTAATCAGCTGTCTGTCTCAGGTCTGACGAGTATAAGGCAGTCTCTTGTTATTGACATTCACCTCTTTTTTTTTTTTTTTTTTTTGCGGTACGTGGGCCTCTCACTGTTGTGGCCTCTCCTGTTGCGGAGCACAGGCTCTGGACACGCAGGCTCAGCAGCCATGGCTCACGGACCCAGCCACTCCATGGCATGTGGGATCTTCCTGGACTGGGGCACGAACCCGTGTCCCCTGCACTGGCAGGCGGGCTCTTAACCACTGCACCACCAGGGAGGCCCCCAACATTCACCTCTTAATCACTCATGAGTTTGCACACCTCTCACCTCTTGTTAGACTTTGGGGTTTCCTCTTCCAGAAATAACCAAGCCAATGTCCTTTGCCTGCTTTCCTTTGGGGTTCCTGTCTTCTTCTTGATGAGCCAGGATTCCTTGCTGTCATCTGGGTCTAAGTCTCTTGTCAGTTTCAGACACTGAAACTATCTTCTCCCAATGTTGTTGCCTCTCTAAGAACTCTTTTCCGTGGTGGTCTTGGTGGGTCAGTTTTGTTTTTTTTTTTTTGCGGCACGCGGGCCTCTCACTGCTGTGGCCTCTCCTGTTGCAGAGCACAGGCTCCGGACACATAGGCTCAGCGGCCATGGCTCACGGGCCCAGCCGCTCGGCGGCATGTGGGATCCTCCCGGACCAGGGCAGGAACCCGTGTCCCCTGCATTGGCAGGCGGACTCTCAACCACTGCGCCACCAAGGAAGCCCTAGGTCAGATCTTTCTATGCAGTCGTTTTGCCTTATGGTTTGTGCTTTTGCTTTTGGCCGCACCTCTCAGCTTGTGGGATCTTAGTTCCCCAACCAGGGACTGAACCCGGGCGGGCCCACGGGAGTGAGAGCACAGAGTCTTAGCCACTGGACCGCCAGGGAATTCCCTATGGTTTGTGCCTTGAGTTCACGGTGTATGAAGTCCTTCTCCACCTCTAGATCACAGAGATATTTTTGGTATTTGTCATATAAACTTTATGGTTGTACCATATACATTTAGGTCTTTACTGTTTCAAGCCTAGCTTTGTTATATGGTGCTTGATGACGATGCAGTTTTACAGTTATACATACAGTGATCGAGTTTCTCCAGTATTATCTGCTAAGGTGTTTGTCCTTTTCTTTTGATTTGCAAGCCCTGCAACTTTTTAGCTGTGTGGCTTTATTTATTCAAGAGGGTCGTTTGTGTTCCAAGCAAAATTAACGGAGCGCTGCGAAGCAGAAGCAGCAGCCTGCTCTTCACAGAGGTGGACACTAGGGGGCATACCTTCTCTTTCTGCTCCACACAAGCCGTGTGAGCTTTGACAAGACTAGGTAACTCCCAACATCATTTTGCTCACTTGAAAAACGGGTACCACAGCTCTAAGGGCTCTTACAGAGATGAAAACAGAACCACTCACTGCACAGAAAGTGGCCTGGGGGTGCAGCTGTTTCTCCTTGTCTGCAGCCCCCGTTAGTAATGCACCTTCTCTTCACAGTTCCTCTTGGGGCCACTTCAAGGCCTTTGCTCCCCCAGGCCCTTGTACTTGCAGAGCTACCCCTACGTCATTCCAAACATAGTGAACTGCAGCCCTTCCTGTGTTAAATATAACGTTTATAAATATATGGGCATTAGATCCAACGGCAGTTGATTGGCTGAAATAATATTACGGAGGCATTTAAAGACTCATCCATTGCAATTTTTGCTGCACCAATTTTTCTTTTTTTTCCTTCATATTTTGAAGCATTTTGTAAAAGGTCTCAAATGTCTTTATAAACACTAGGTCTTTTGCTCATTGTACTTAGTGGATAAAACAGCCCAGCCTTCTCTGCCTCAGCAGCACTAACTCACCTTGTGGCTGTCGACAGCCCTGCTGTATAGATAGATACTGGCTCAAACCCGGCACCTCCCCTGCCTCCTGAGCCTGAGACCCACCTACCCATCTTCCACTCAATCGACCCCACTAAGTCCACTCGAGGATGTGCGGTATTTGTTTCTAGTGCAGGAGCCAAGAACACAGGCCCCGGGCTAGGCCAAGTGCAAATTTTTGTCCCACCATTTTCTAGCTGTGATCTTGGGCAAGGTTCATTAATCTCTCTATACTCACTTCCTAATTTGTAAAATGGGACATTAATGACACTGACCTCAGAAAGGCAGTTGTGAGGATTATAGAAAAGGAGTCATGTGTGCAAAGTACCTGGACAAATACTAAATTCCCTTTTGCTATTACTACCATTCTGTTCAGAGAAGTTGTCTTCTCCACAGGATGTATTGTACCCTAGTGTCTCCAAGATGGGCTTGCTCATAAAAATCACCTGGAGTACTTGATAAAAATACACATTCCCCAGGTTGGTTGATTCCCTTGAGGATGATTCTGTTGGTCTAGGGTGAGACCCTAGAATCTGTATTTTAACAAGTGCTCAAAACCTAGATTCAATCTTGATTTTGTAATCTAAGACTGTTAGGCAAATTACAGAATCTCTCTAAGCCTGTTTCCTCCTATGAAAGATGGGAATAAGACCTATGTAGATTATTGTGAGAATTAAAAAAGTAAAGTCTGTATCATTCTGTATAATGTTTGGTGCATAGCTTCCTTTCCTTTTTCTCATCTTAGTCACTGCATGAAAACAACAGCTTCCTGAACTATTTCTTTCTATATTTTATTTCATTTTTTTGAAAATTGTTTTTAACAATTAATTTTTCTGGGTTTGTTTTTTCTTTTTTTGAAATAAAAAAGCTCTAAATATTCCTCTGAATACAACTTTAACTGTATCCCATAAGTATTCTCCTTTCTGTTATTTTCAGTTATCATAGTTTTAACCACTCTTTGATCCAGTTTTTGAAGAATGTTTCTCAATTTCCAGGTGGGTAAGTTTCCTGAATTTATATTTTTGCTTCTGATTTATGTAATCAGATATTATAGCTGTTATATCACATCTCTGTGAAATGGACTCAGGTTTCTTTTGTGGTTTCTACAAATGTTTCATGGACATAAAAGAAAAATGTTTATTTTCTATTTGTAAGGGCAGAGTTATACAAACTCAATGATCATGTCAGTCAAACAGTCTGTGTTCTCACTGCTTATTTTGGTCTTTTTCAGTGTTTTCTAAACTGGAGCCATTAAAAAACTCACCTTTGTGACTTTTCCTGTATCCATGTATCAGCTATACTGCTATTTAATACATTTATTTTAAAGAGAAACCAATGTCATTTGTCCTCTTAGCTCAATATGAATATGGGTTTAGTGTCAGTAGGAGCCCTGAGGTCCATTTGGCTGTCAGCTGAACAATCCCAAGACCACCATTCAACAAGAGCCACACAGGGTGGATATTAACAGCTTTTAAGGTTTCACATTGTTTCTTTTCAGAAGATTTATAACAAAAATACACGGAATTTAACATGAGTTCCGATACACTGGGCAGTTACGCAGACAAGTCTATAAAGTGGAATCCTTCTCATGGGGGCAGAACATGCTATTCCACAAAGAAGACAGAATCACAACATGATTAGGCATGATCACCCCGTACTGCCTATGTTCTAATTTCAGAGATTGGCAGACTTGGAGAAAAAAACAAATTTAAACATAAAGAAAGAAAACTGAACACAGTCAGCTGTCTCCCGCTCCTCTTTTCCTTTTCCCATTGTCTCCACACAACCAGATGGGACGGAGGGTGAGGCGGGGCTGTGAGGCAGACAGGGTCAGGGGATCTGCTGACTACATGCCGGGCAGACGCCGAGTTCCCTGAGGTGACCGAGAGACGTACTGTCAATCAACCACTCAGTGCTGTAGCCGAGAAACACACACAGAGGGGAGGAGACGAAAAAGGAGCTATAAGAACTGCTGGTGGGAGGTCTGATGTCCAAAACATGTTTAAAATCCAACTTCTGGAGTGGGAAAACGGCCTAAATATGATCCGTCGTCAGTACATTTAGCCAGAAATCTGTAACTGTAGGGTTAATACCTCTTTGTGATAATACGAGTTGGAATGATAATGCAGCAGAAACACTTCTGCCCAAATTCCACCAAGTACAGTCAACAGAAAAAGCCAAAACCATTTGGTTTTCACATGAAAATCCTTCACATCCACCTGTGTTCAAAAATAATAAATTATGATATTAACAGCTTTCTTTAAAAAAGTAATTACCACAAGAGTTAAAGTGTTAAGTGTGGAAAGACATGTTTCCTATGAATATAGTTCTTAGGAAGGGAGAGATGCGTAACACACATGAAAATCAAAGCTGTAGTATTTTGTGATTTTAGCTTAAAGCAAAAGCTACCCCCCAAAAAGTCTTTAAACGAGCGTTAAATGTTTCCCATTGCAAAAGATCTCAGCTCACTTAGACCAGCACACAACGGACTAAATAAAGACATTTATTGTTTTTCCCCATTTCAGCTGTGCATCTGCCTCCATGATGAAGAACAGTGGAGATCACGCTGTACGACCAAGTTCCCTGCAGTGGAATATTCCTCCAAACAGGCTAGCCAGGTAGCCATTTCATCATCAGTGGTATAGTGCCTGGGAGCACACCTGGCCAGTGGTGACCACTTGTTCTGGGGAGACGCTCTCTCCCCGGGACAAGCCTAGGAGCCACAGTGCGCCGTCCCAGCAACGAGCCGTCTTATTTGCACACGGTGGCCACGACTTGCTTTTGGATAAAAATTGTCTGCTATCATCTCTACTTTCACTAACACGGCAGAGAAAAAAAGAAAAAAATAACCAACATGAGAAAGGCTGACAGTGAGAATAAGAAAACCTACAAAGGAAAGGCCATGCAGAAACTGCTTCGACGGTTCCATCACCACCCACCGCGCGGGCTTGAGGCTGGTGACTTCATGGATGCCCCTCTGCGAAGCTCTGCCGAAAGCCAGTTTCGAGTGCGTCATGCTGACCCCAGTGCGATGCTGCCTGCCACCCACGCGTCACCTCCGGCCCATGAGATCCAAGGGGGCCTCGGGGCTATAAGCACAGGACACGTGGCTGCTGAAGCCCGAGAGCCTTCTGCAAACTTCGCCTTGGACTTGGGCAAGAAATACGTCAGTGGTTTGGAGTCCTGGCAGCAGCACCCACACTGGGGCTTAACCTCAGCAACCGGTCTGGAGGATGTTTCCCCCCGAGCGCTTGGTCACCGACAGTGTCGTGAATACCTGCAGGGGAGGAGACAGCATGAGACTCGGACACCGGCGCAGAAGTTAACTGGGCGCAGCTCAGATAACACCACGGGACTAAGAATGACTTGGGTGACTACTTACAACAGAGATGTAATATGACCAAGGTAAGCATTTCAAAACCAAGGCGAAAGAGAAAAAAATGTAGCTTATATCTAATAAAGCACTTACTTGCATGAGGGTGGTTAAAATAATACCCTGGTTGTTTATCAGTTCTCTAAAAGAAACGTACCATGAAATATTCTGGACACATAGAAAGAAGTGAAGTGCACTATCACGAACACCCCTGTGCCCACCCAACTCAGGGAGCTTCATAACACATGGTTCGAGCCCCATGTGTATCCCCTTCCTGATAACTTCCCCCACCCCCGACTGGTGCTTTGCTTTTGTAGGTTTTTAAAAACTTAATATGCAAATGGCAAGACAGTATATACATCCTCTTCTGCTACCTGCTTTCTTGGCTCAATACTTTATTTCTATTATTCACGCATATGGACACAGATAGCTCTAATTCTTCCATTTCTCACTGAATAGTATTCAATTACTATAGTATATGATACCATATTAGAGTATAGTATATATACTATAGTAGCGGTCCCCAACCTTTTCGGCACCAGGGACTGGTTTCGTGGAAGACAATTTTTCCATGGGTGGAGGGGGGCGGGCAGCAAGTGGGTGATGGTTCACGGAGTAATGCAAGCGATGGGGACTGGGAGATGAAGCATCCCTCGCTCATCTGCCGCTCACCTCCTGCTGTGTGGCCCGGTTCCTAACAGGCCACGCCCAGGGGTTGGGGACCCCTGTACTATAGTATTCAATTACTCAAATAGTGAGTATATTACAAATTACATACCCAGGCTCCTTTTGCTGGCCACTCAAGCTATAACCAATATGCTATCTGCAACATGCTATGACATTCTGGTACATCTCCCTGCACCTGGAGCTAGAGGTACAATTGCTGGGTGCGAGGGTAGGTGCAACTCTGACTTGGCTAGATTTCCAAAGTGCCTGACCAATGGATGCTCTCATTTGCAGTGACTGACAAGTTCTCCTGGTTTCACATCCTTGAAACATTGGTCCTTGTGAACTTAGAGCCTAAGAACTTTAGGTGGCTTTGATTTGCTACTACTCAGGATTGCCTATACAAAAAAAAAACAAGGGCTCTCAAACCTTAAAGCCTGTTCACGCTGATTAAAATACACGGAAATTGGGCCTCCCTGGTGGCGCAGTGGTTGAGAGTCCGCCTGCCGATGCAGGGGATGCGGGTTCGTGCCCCGGTCTGGGAGGATCCCATATGCCGCGGAGCGGCTGGGCCCGTGAGCCATGGCCGCTGGGCCTGCGCGTCCGGAGCCTGTGCTCCGCAACGGGAGAGGCCACAACAGTGAGAGGCCCGCATACCGCAAAAAGAAAAAAAAAAAAAAAAAAACACGGAAATTACAGATTCTAATTTGGCAGATCTAGGGTGGGGCCCAGGAATCTCACTTTTAGCAAGAGTCCCAAGTGATTCTAACGCAGGTTGCCTGAAGACCACAGATTAGAACTTCTTGAGGAACACCGGTGTAGGCAATGCACTGAGAATTTAATGCAAAATCCAAAGCCTAGAAGCCCACTGCATGGTCAACTAACCATTGGTTGTTTAACTTTGTGGTTTCCCCAAACAGGAAACCTGCAGCTCTCCCACAGTCTATCTGTAACAGTAATTCTCTAAATTGCCAAATCCAGAGGGCACCTTGCAGCTTTCATTTCTCAGCCTCTCTGTAGCATTTCTTGTTGTCGATCTCACTGACCTTCTAACAATTCTTTCTTCTTTTTGTTTCCGTGAAAGCACTCTTTCCTGTTTCCTTCTTTTGTGGCTATTCCTCAACCATGGCTTAGAGGTGTGCTGCTGAAACACCGATTTTTTCTTTTTTAAATAAATTTATTTATTTATTTATTTTTGGCTGCATCGGGTCTTGGTCGCTGCACGCGGGCTTTCTCTCGTTGCGGCGAGCAGGCGCTACTCTTTGTTGTGGTGCACGGGCTTCTCACTGTGGTGGCTTCTCTTGTTGCGGTGCATGGGCTCTAGGCACGCGGGCTCAGTAGCTGTGGCTCGTGGGCTCTAGAGCGCAGGCTCAGTAGTTGCAGCGCACGGGCTTAGTTGCTCCGCCACCTGTGGGATCTTACCCCCCAGGACCAGGGCTCGAACCCGTGTCCCCTGCAGGTGGATTCTTAGCCACCGTGCCACCAGAGACGTCCCTGAAACACTGATTTCCCCCAGCCCTTAGGGTGGTCAGAGCCCCAGGGCGGGTGGGCTGCAGAACCAGGTGCCTGATCGGCTTATTCCAGTGTGCTGCCCAAACAATGCCACCGTCCACACGTGCACGACATGAACAAGGCCAGGCAGCATGGCCCTAGGGGTCCTTCCTCAGCTCTCTCCCCTTTAGATGCTCTCGTCATGGTCTCATTCAGGCAACTACTCCCTTTTAGGCAGATGGCTCCCGGTGAATGGCAGCGCCACTACTTGATTGACCAGGCCACGCGCCACGCATCTGGAATTGACCCTTAATTGACCCTTAATTCCTCTATTTCCATTACTGCGGATGTACCGTCAATTAGTAAGTCTTACGACATTTTGCTTCTTTTCTGTCAAATCTGACCCCTCTTCATGTTAACACTGACTGAACTGTGAGATTTTTGTTAGTTTCCGAAACATATGGTGCCTTCACCTCCCTGTGATGACACTGTGTGGACCACACATTATACATTCCCGCCCTACTGGACACGGACATGGGGGGCAGGGGCTTGCTCTGGCCAAGGATACATGTGGAAGTGGGAAGCATCACTCCTGAACAGAAGCCTTGGGCACCAAGGTGCTTTTCCTATACCTCCTGTCCCTCTGCCATTCAGCCAGCTGTGCCCCTAGGAGAGGCTGCCCCATCAGCCAGGTCCTGGAGTGATGATGGAATTGGAGCTGAGCTGCAGCTGTTCCATGATGACCTTAGAGCACCACAAGGAATAAACCTCTGTTTTTATAGGCAAAAAAAACCCCAAACAAAATCACCACCCAAACTGATCATCTATACTGCCCAGGCATGAAAACATAAAAGGACTTTGTGTCAAATCAAGTAAACTTAGAAACTTATTTGGCTACTGAACACGATTAAGATTTTAATCCAAATCTTTTCGGTCACACCAAGTAAGTTGAAAGGTAACTCTAGTAAGATTCTGCAGAGTCCGTTTGTCCTACTCTAACCCAGACCGACCTTTGAGAACCACTGAGTAAGTATCATACTGAGACAGGAGGCTATGGCTGATTTGGGAGAGACCCCAGAGGAAGCGAGACTCATCAAGTGCTTGTATCACTGTCAGCACACCTGGACAAGCTTTTTGGTCAGCTGCATTCTCTGATTCCTGAGAAACAACTGGTCTCCTGATTTTTAATACAAAGAGGAAAGAGCACAAGAAATCGAGGCCACTTTGACTTACATAGGTCAAAGCAACAGGAATCAACATCAAAAATACTTGTGAATAAAAGGGGAAAATACTTTTGTGTAAAGGAGAGACAATACTGAGAAAAACCCGTGGTCTATTTTAGCCTTAAAAGCAGCAACAAAGCCTTTTTTCTCCCTATATATCAGCAGCATCTCAAAAAAGTCAGACCCAAGTAATAATGGCTAGTAAAACATTTAAAGTATGAACCCAGAAGAAAAATGTGTGAACAACTTGCATCCAAAAAAACAGTAATTATAAGAAAAAAAGGTTCATCCTTGTTAATAAAGGTATGTGAAAATCCTTGAAATAGGTATCTTTCATACTTATTAAAGAAGTTACACTGAATTTTGCAACGTTTTCATTAGCACTCAAATTCAACGCTGATGACACTGTAAACTAGTACAATTCTTTTTTGAAAAGCAATACAACTCCTTTGTTTAAAAAATGTGTGACTGTGGATGAGGACAGAAAGATATGCGATATATTATGCGATAATGAAATATGTGATAATGAAATAATATAATATGCGATAATGATAATATGCGATATGAGTATGCGATAATGAAAATAGCTGTGTTCGGATGATGGTATCACGGGCAATTTAAAACACCATCAAACATGCTCTCTCTCCAATTTTTATAAAGGAAGAAAAATAATGAGGCAGGGAATACATTAAAGCAAATTCCAGGCTTGTGAATTTGCAAGCTTATGTTTTATTTCTCAGGAATTAATTTAGAAATAGAACTTGTGGGCTTCCCTGGTGGTGCAGCGGTTGAGAGTCCACCTGCCGATGCAGGGGACACGGGTTCGTGCCCCGGTCCGGGAAGATCCCACGTGCCACGGAGCGGCTGGGCCCGTGAGCCATGGCCGCTGAGCCTGCGCGTCCGGAGCCTGTGCTCCGCAACGGGAGAGGCCACAACAGTGAGAGGCCCGCGTACCGCAAAAAAAAAAAAAAAAAAAAAAAAGAAATAGAACTTGTAGGACATGTAGTTAAAAAACTAAACCCATCAAAAATGGAAACAAATTAAGGGGGAAAAGAGCTCTTATCAATAGCCAGGACATGGAAGCAACCTAAATGTCCATAGACAGATGAATGGATAAAGATGTGGCACATATATACAATGGAATATTCCTCAGCCATAAAAAGGAACAAAATTGAGTTATTTGTAATGAGGTGAATGGAACTAGAGTCTGTCATACAGAGTGACCAAAGTCAGAAAGAGAAAAACAAATAACCGTATGCTAACGCACATATATGGAATCAAGTTACTGATGAACCTAGGGGCAGGGCAGGAATAAAGACGCAGATGTGGAGAATGGAGTTGAGGACACAGGGAGGGGGGAAGGGTAAGCTGGGACGAAGTGAGAGAGTGGCATGGACATATATACACTACCAAATGTAAAATAGCTAGCTAGTGGGAAGCAGCCATATAGCACAGGGAGATCAGCTCGATGCTTTGTGACCACCTAGAGGGGCGGGATAGGGAGGGAGGTTCAAGAGGGAGGGACTATGGGGACATATGTATGCATATAGCTGATTCACTTTGTTGCACAGCAGAAACTAACAACATTGTAAAGCAATTAATACGCCAATAAAGATATTTTTAAAAAAAGAGCTCTTATCTATTTTTCTTATACTGGAAGACATGCTGATGTTAAAGAGATGGGGAAAGCCAAACTGCTGTTGTTGGTTAGTCTAAACGGAAAAACTGATGGGGTCGATTCTTACACAGATTTCATACGTGCAGAGCTGCTTTAGAATTTTCATAAAAATACATGCAAAAAAAATGAGCAGAGGCAGCTTTTCGATCCCAGCACAAAGAACACTCACAAAAGGGCAAATGCGGTAGGCATGTACCTCACATTTCTTATCTGGCCAACACCTCCCAGCCTCACAAGACCCCCTTCACTGAAGACTGTGATTATGCTGACTATTAATAAAACAAAATTTCTGATGTTTGGCACTAAAAGTCATTCTAAGACATTTCACAGGGTCTTCTCTCTGATGCTCCTTCTTGAGCCATTTTTTTTCTCTACAAATAAACTTAAGTTGAAACTATTACTCAAAATGATGTGTAATCAGTTTCCTATTCAACTATTACTGCTCAGATATCCAGGATAAATTATTACCATACCGTCCTCACACTGAACAACGCTCATGCCATCACTGACACCCCAGGCCTTAAGAACCCCTCTCTCGTACTGAAACCAAGGGGCCTTCAGTCAAAACAACAGGAGTCCCTCCTTCTCCTCCAGCAATTCCAGAAGGAAACCCTTTGGAAACTATTTTGCTCCAAAAAGCAAAGCCTCCAATGAGGAATTCATCAACTTTTGTAAGCAATTATTTCTGAGAGCCAAAGGTTGTGCAATTGCCCAGGTTATTTTATCGAAATGGTACAGAAGAGTTCATTCAATGAATCGTTCTGCAAACCACCCACAGCTGGCACGGGAGCCGGGATAGTTCTCAACACTTGAAAGCAATGCCTAGGACCAATTTTCATATTATTACTGTTTCTAATCCATCCAATGGACTGACATTTGTGAAGTTTGATAAAAATGATTAGGAAACAAACTTTTAAAAGGCATGTAAAATTAAAACCCAAATTTTCTATTATATCAGATACTGTCAAATTACCCTTTAAGTTTCTAAACCTTTTTTCTTCATTTCCATCCTGATCTCATTACGGACTAGTAACAAACATTCTCTGCACTGCATTTTGAGTGGCACTCCTCTACAGCACATGGCTGTTTGCTAAAAAAACAAACAGAAAAAATGACCAGTGGGTCCAATAGCAAATCCAATTACATACTATGCCAGCCAGAGCTCAGCACTTAGCAAGAGTGTCCCTAAAAATCCCCTACTGATCAAATTTTACTTTCCCTCAATCAAGAAGCTTTAAGAAAGATTTCCACAGTCACGATTTTGTCACAAGAGTTTGGTTTTTCAAAATCTAGTTTCTAAGCAAGTTGCTCAAAACCAGAGGTAAAAGAAATCACCAGAGGAGCTTTCTCGAAATATACCTCCTTCCTCCACCTCCCCTCTCCCCAGAATACTGTAATGATGACTTTTTAGTCAAGCCACATCTTCTGTAATGAAATACCCTGGGGAAAACCAGCTAACCATGTGGTTACTGAGTATCTGCCGAATGCCAGGGACTCCCCTAGACGCTTTCTGCACAGCACGGCCCATTGGCCCTGTGAGTTACAGCAGCTCCACGTCAAATGCTGTGGGAAGGTGTGTAGAGCGTCGTCTGCACTGCGTGGTGCCTCGGAAGCCAGCCTGCCTGAGTCTGGATCTTGGTTCTGCCACTTCCAAGCTACCAGGTCACTCAACGGCTCTGTCCTCAATTCCCTCGGGTGTCAAATGGAGACACTCCTGCCACCCACCCCGTGGGGCTCCTGTAAGGACTAATAAGTAAGTCAGCATGCGGGGGGCAGGGTCCTGACACAGTCAGTAAGCCCTCAGGAACCTCAGCGCTTCTGCAGTGTGACTCCCCAGGAAGCTGCTCTTTCTACGACTGCTCCCTACTTCAAGCCGCAAATGTGAACCACTCTCAGTTCTTCCCACTTCCAAACAGCAGGCTAGTGCGATCAACTCCATCTCCTATTCCCTCTCGCCTGGACCATGTCTTGTGACACACACTGCCACGACCCCAGTTCAGGCCCCTGCCCGCCTCCAGACGTGCCTCGGCGGGACCTCTCCCCACAGCGCATCTGGAGGGATTTCTCTCAGTAAGGTGTCTGATCACGTCCCCCCAACCCCCGGACCCCCACCCAGCTTTAAAGCTCTCTCAGCTGAACTGCAATGGCCCTGGGATAAAGTCCAAATGTCCCGCCTTGGTTTACGAGGCCATGGCCTTCCTACCTACTTCTCCAGCCTAATTTCATCATTTTTCTTACCCCTCTCTGAGCTCGTCAAGCTACAGCAGTGCTCAGGACCTGAAAGGCGGCGAGCTCTTCCACAGAGCTCTCGTACTTGGCGTCGTCCCGACCCTAGGGCTCGTCACACTGGGCTGTAACTGGCACTTCCCTCACCTGCCTCCCTGCTCTGACTCACATCCTAAATCCTTGCTGCTCCCCAGTGCCCAGCACAGTGCTAGGCACATGGCTGCACGACAGATGTGCTCAGAGGGTGAGAAAATAGCATCCAGAGTTTTAATCTCGTTAATCAGCCGCCAGCTTGGGAAAAAGAAAAAGAGAAAAGCCCTATCAGAGGAGAAGAACATTCACCTCTGAGCTTCAACGTCATATGAGAACCAACAGATGGAGAGGCACAGTGGCAATCAAGACTTAAAAAGGGTTCCCATGGTGCCAGGTGCACCGCGGGAGCAGGCCTTTGGCTGACCTCCCTGTGGGCCCGGGCTTCAGGAGGACACCTGCCTCTTCACTGCACCTCTCTGCCCGGCTGGCAGTCACCCTGCCAAGATGCTGCCGCACTCTCACTGCTGCTGGGCCACAACACAGCACGTCACGACACGATACAACACAACCAAGTGAGGCGGGAGGAGGCAAGCACACGTCAGCCCTTTCAACCAGCCCACTGAGAACCGAGTTCAGATTAAAACATGAGACACTCGGGGCTTCCCTGGTGGCGCAGTGGTTGAGAGTCCGCCTGCCGATGCAGGGGACGCGGGTTCGTGCCCCGGTCTGGGAAGATCCCACAAGCCGCGGAGTGGCTGGGCCTGTGAGCCATGGCCGCTGAGCCTGCGCTCCGCAGCGGGAGAGGCCACAACAGTGAGAGGCCCGCATACCGCAAAAAAAAGAAAAAAAAAAAAAAAATTAGACACTTGCAGAACCAAGTTGGGAAGTTACATCTTTATCCCTGTCGGAGATGATTGTTCTTATTTTTAAGTATCTTAGACTTTTAAATATACTCACTGTCGTGGGTTGAATTAAGTCTCCCAGAAAAATGTTCAAGTCCTAAGCCCTGGTACTGTGCACATGACCTTATTTGGAAACAGGGTCTTTGCAGATGTAACCAAGTTAAAATGAAATCATGCTGGATCAGCGTGGGCCCTAATCCAATGACTAATTATCCTTACAATAGGAGGGAAATTTGGCCCAGATACACAGGAGATAAGATCACATGAAAAGCGGAGGCAGAGACTGGAGTGATGCGTCTACAAGCCGAGAAATGTCAAGACTTGCAACCCCAGAAGCTGAAGCGGCAAAGAAGCCATCCTCTCTAGAGCCTTTGGAGGGAGCACAGCCCTGCTGACACCCTGATTTCAGACTCTAGCCTCCAAAACTCTGAGAGAATAGATTTCTCTTGTCTTCAAATGCCCAGTTTGTGGTGGTTTGTTATATCAGCCCCAGGAAACTAACACACTAAGTGTTCTTGAAAAAAAAAAAAATTAAGTTTAATTGGCTCCTTCCCTAGACAGTCTCAGTCATCACACTGAATAAAAGACATACTGCCCGTTCTTTAAGAGCTTTTAAAATCTATTCTTTTTAATTTTTATTTATAATTTTTTTTTTTTTTTTTTTTTTTGCGGTACACGGGCCTCTCACTGTTGTGGCCTCTCCCGTTGTGGAGCACGGGCTCCGGACGCGCAGGCTCAGCGGCCATGGCTCACGGGCCCAGCCACTCCGTGGCATGTGGGATCTTCCCAGACCGGGGCACGAACCCGCATCCCCTGCATCAGCAGGCAGACTCTCAACCACTGCGCCACCAGGGAAGCCCTATTTATAATTTTTGAAATTTAATTTTACTTCACAAGAACAACAGTTTTCAAAAAAAGAAGGAAAAAAAACACACAGAACAAATCAACACATACACACAAAGTTTTCTATGAATAATGCCACTAAACAGGTGCTTATTAATACAGAGGAACACACTATCCCTACTCAGGGAAAAGGCAAAAAAAAAGGAAATGAGAACATTTTTCCAGGCTGCAATTCTCAGTTCCATACCTAAGCCTCTTTATGAGATAACCTCTCCCCACCTCCAAGTTCTCCAGCGTAGACACTTTTTTGGTTTCCAGGCCCTACTTAGTGGTATCACAATATTCGACTCTTGGAATGAGCACTGACAGGCATGAAGAAACACTGACACCCAGAGGCCCACACTGGTCCATTTCCAGTTCTACTGCCATTTGCTTGATCTTTTACAAGCCTCACTTTCATTCTCATTCTTTGATGTCAAAAGCTCACAAGGTAGACATCATTTAGCCTCTGGGTAGCTCAGGGATAACTAGGATTGATGCTCTTTCTGGGTACGAACGGCATTATTAGCTGACTGCCATGAAAATAATTTAGGACACATGATAAATAAAAGATTTGAGGCACATCTCTATAAAGCACTCTCATGATTTTTACCATTTAATAGCATGACGGTACTATCTGGTTACCAGGAATGAGAAACGTATGAAAGAGAAAAAATCATTTCTAGAGACAAGGCTTTCTTTTGAGATATTCTCCATCACTAATAAGCTCTAAGGAGGTAAAAGTAGCTCGAGTACAGCAGAAAGAACACTAGCTGCAGAGTCCTAGATCTGCCCCCTGTAAGCCAGGTGACGCTGTCACTTTGAAACAGAGCCTCTAAAACATAGCGACCCACCTCTGCGCAGACGGGGTGGATTCCGATGGTGCCGTCCAGCTGGTCTTTGGTCAGCCCGCACTTGAGAGCTGCTGCGAAGCCCTGGGTAACTTCTCCAGCATTTGGACCCAGTACGTGGAAGCCCACAACACGTTCCTAAGGTACAAAAAAGTTAATACAATTATGCGGCTTTTCCCCCCTTAACAGACTGGAATATTTCCCCAGTCTAATCTAAAACCCCTGTTCAGAAATGGCCAAGGCTTATACTAATGCTTGCTGCTAAAAGCTGTCTAGGCTGAAGATACTCCAACATGGGCCAGTACAGAGCGTGTGGTCACATCAAGCAAGAAGGAAAAGACAGGAATCGGCCATGGATGATGATGAAGAAAAACATGAAAAGCAAAAATGTGTGCAACCCCGTTAAGCACCAAAATGTTCTGGAAAATGTTTTCAAAGGGCCGTTCCATTGTGCCCTCATCTCCTCTATCTGATTGTCTCAAAGCTCCAGATAAACAACCTGTGGTAGCTGAAACATTTAAGAGCAACCATTCAAATTAAAAAATCATTTACACTAAAGTTTTGGGGGTAGATAGCACAGACTTAAGATCCTTCCAATGTGAAAACACTTCAGAAAAATTTTTTTATTGGAGTATAGTGGTTTACAACGTTATATTAGTTTCAAGTGTACAGCAAAGTGAATCAGCTATGCATATACATATATGCACTTTTCTAGATTCTTTTCCCATATAAGGCCATTACGGAGTACTGAGTAGAGTTCCCTGTGCTATCCAGTAGGTCCTTATTAGTTATCTGTTTTACATATAGTAGCGTGTATATGTCAATCTCAATCTCCCAGTTTATCCCCCTCCCCTTACCCCCTGAACCACAAGTTTGTTTTCTACATCTGTGACTCTATTTCTGTTCTGTAAATAAGTTCATTTGTACCCTTTTTTAGCTTCCACATATAAGCAGTATCATATGATATTTGTCAATCTCTATGAATGAAAGCAAGAAAAAAAAATATTTGGCAACTCTGAAATACCTGTGTGGGAATTATTTTGGATAAATTCTAAATCCCAAACTCAGGCTACCTCTGCCAAGAGCAGGGAAGCCTGTTGCGTCTACTGCACAGACTTTCCGAGCCAGCTCGGGGGTAGTGCATCCAGTCCAGCACCCTCACAACAGACCAGGTAGCTCAGGTGGTGAGGTGCAGTGCCTTATCTAAGGTGCAATGCTCCCTGGAAACAATCAGGAAGGGCATTCTGTATGTGATACATTCCATGTTAGACTCTTGCGGTATTCATCCTGACAGTCAGGGGTTATGTATATGGATAAATAAAACACAAAATATACTAGGCTCTTAAAATATGCTAGATTTACATGTAATAATATGGATAAATCTCAAACTGAGATTCAAAAAAAAAAAAGTGCAGGCTTCTATTTAGCTGAGGATACCACTCTTCTTTAAACCACATTGCATGACATTTATGGTAAACAATAGGCAGCAAACATAAAAACACGAACAGGTGAGAGAGTCCAACTTGAGGACAGTGCTGCCTCTGGAGTAGAGAAGGAGTGAGGGGTAGAGATCGAGAAAGAATAGGAAAGGCGGCACCGGCTAGCGGTCAACAGCATGGATTCTACGTTGCCTGGGACTGAATTCCAGCTCTGCCATTAACTACCAAGTACCCTGGCACAGCTACTTAACTTCCACGCTTCAGTTTCCTCGTCTATGAATGGGGATAACAACAGCACATACCTCATAGGGTCACGTAAGGATTAAATAAGTTCGTACATGTGGACCATTAAGCAGTCCCTGGCACATTTCAAGTGTTCAATTACATATAGGCTATTATAAACTGCCTCTGTGATGGTTATCTCTGATAAGATAAAAGCTCTGAAGCAAATACACCAAAATGTTAATATTCATTTGAGTCTGGATGGTAGGCACATTCTCCCATCCCTTTCTGTAAATTTTAAATATTTCGTGTAAAAAAAGAGTAGCACACAAAAAGCATAAAAGCCTGGTAAGCAAGTATTATCTAAAACCAAGCACATTTAGACGCTGTGAAGTGACCGACTCAAAATGAATAAAGCAAGCCCCAAGGATGGTCAAGTTCCAGAAGCAAGCTTTTGTATAAGACGGCTCATGACAAAAGAGCAATGACAAGTATTCGTCTCTTCTAATACTATCTTTTTAATGAAAATAATTGACAACAATGTCATCCTATTTATCGCCTCAGTCATTTTAATTAAGGTGAGTTTACTGGTAGTGAAAATTATTTTTCATATTATATAAAAAATGCCATTTGAACAAATGACACGGCAGTTCAAAAAAAAAAGGACAAAACAACTGGATACAGTTAAAAAAATTAAAGACTTGCTCGGTGTGAAAGAAACTTCTGAGGTTTCATTGATTGCCTTGTGCAAATGAAGTATCTCTTGCTAGACATGAGGCTGCCAATGAGAACGTCTGACATTTTCTCCTTTTCTCCTTTCTCTTCTACAGCAGCATGGTATCTAATGTATACTCATACAAATGACGTTATTAAAACTTATGTCTAAAAAGATAAAACTCTACATGAAATTGTTCTCTATGTTAACTCTGTATAGCTTGTTAGAGGTTATCCTAGTATGTCCATTTTTTAAATGCATCTATGATGACCTTTTTTGTAGAGGATCCAGGTTTATCCTAGAACCTTGGGCTCTGCAAAAAGCAATCTGCAACTGTGCTACTGTGTACAGTGGTAGTTTCTAAACAGGATATATCAGTTAATTATACTCAAATCCCAAGATAAGAAAATGAGTTTATTAGACTTTTAACATATGGATTCTTTAGCATTGTTTATAGTTCTACTGGGGACACTTTTTTTAAAAGTAAGATCTCAGCTAAGTTAAAAGTATCAATTCTCATAAAGATTCAATCCACATAGGTGAGGGATATCAGGAGGTACAAACTTCCAGTTACAAAATAAATCAGTCACCGGTATGAAATGTACACTGTGGGGAATATAGTCAATAATTATGTAATATCTTTGAATGGTGACAGATAGGATACAAACTTGGGCTATTACTGTTCTTTTTTGTTTTGTCATTATTTGTAGACAGTTGACAGCTTCATTGGTCCCCTCTAATAAACACAAGCAGTTCTCAAGTTGTCCCTCTGGTTCCTTCCTCCAGAAAGTTCTGACTGCCTGCCCACTACATCCACTGCAGAAGGGAGTTAAGCAGTGTCATCATGGGCCTTGCCCTGGGATAATGTCCCAACAGGAGACCAACAGGTTGAACGCTAAACGAATGCAATGTATGTACCATGTGAAAAATTAGTAGAAAGGAGTAAATAAGATTAGCACTTACACTGTCTTTGATATTGCAGACTATTTTTGCATAACATTTGTTGTTATCTCTTGATGGAATCGTCCATTCCAATGGCCAAAAGTAACTATGGTAAACCTAAGAAGAGGGAAGCACAATTTAGACCCATCATCTTAAAAAGTATGTCTGTCAAACATGAGTTGTGGTGTGAAGACGGTGGAGGCTCCTTAATGTTTAATAATTAGACTTTCATTAAACAATAAAATTCATGGAATACATAGGAACCTGGTCAGAAGGTAAATAACTTTAAACTCATAGTTGACAAGCCCTTTTGCTATAAGCTCATTCCTTAATTACATTTAATTACATTTCAACCACCAACGAATAAACCTTATGTAACAGCAACAAGAACAAACAAATGAGAGAAAGAAACCATGTAATTACTTGCTGTCTTGCATTAGAAAAAAACAAAACAAAAAAACACCACCTAGCTACCTCACAGGAATGACAACTTTGGGCAAGAAACAAGTAAGGTGCCAGGAACAATTATAGCAATTATCTAGTTCTCTGACTTAATATTTCCAAAAACATTTTCTCCTCTGAAATTATTCACCAAAAGTACTGAAGGAGAGAAGGAAGGAGGGAGGGAAGATGGTAGATAGAAGGACAGACATCGTTACTGACATTTCATAAACTTAAGTCTTGGATGACTAAAGGGATTTTTTTCTCCTCCAACTGCTAGCCTCAATTCAAAACATATATGTTTGGTAGGACCTTTTAAAAACATACTGATTATGTAAACATTATATAACATTCTTTTATCTTGTAATATGATGTGATTTTTTAAAATGTGTTACAATATTGAATGTGTAGTATCATAGCACTGCAACCGTTACACCGAGAAAAAACTGATTAAAGCAATTACCCCCAAAGGCTAACAACTGCTGCGTTGTAAACATAAGCCTACGAGTAACTGTTTCTTATTTCCCTTGCATTTTTCAAGATTTCAACTCAAATGCATTGTTTTTATAATAAAAAATGCAAATTCTAATAAAACGAATGCCAAAGATTATCTGTGAAGAAATACAGAATATATATATTAAGAACCTTACAATTTAAATACCTTCTGATAGCAATCTCTCCTCAGCAAAAAATCAGAGAAAGAGACAATGAGTAGCAAAGATGTTCAAAATTCTATTTATAACAGTGAAAAACTGTAAATAATCTATTAAAAGAAAGGCTTACCAAATTACCGTACAGCACCCCTAAAAGGAAATACTGCACAAGTCTTTTTTTTTTTTTTTTTTTTTTTTTGTACGTGGGCCTCTTACTGTTGTGGCCTTTCCCGTCACGGAGCACAGGCTCTGGGCGTGCAGGTTCAGCGGCCATGGCTCACGGGCCCAGCCACTCCGCGGCATGTGGGATCTTCCAGGACCGGGGCACGAACCCGTGTCCCCTGCATTGGCAGGCGGACTCTCAACCACTGCGCCACCAGGGAGGCCCCATAAGTCATTTTTTTTTTTTTTTTTTTGCGGTATGCGGGCCTCTCACTGTTGTGGCCTCCCCCGTTGCGGAGCACAGGCTCCGGATGCGCAGGCCCAGCGGCCATGGCTCACGGGCCCAGCCGCTCCGCGGCATATGGGATCCTCCCAGACCGGGGCACGAACCCGTATCCCCTGCATCGGCAGGCGGACTCTCAACCACTGCGCCACCAGGGAGGCCCCCATAAGTCATTTTTAAAAGCGGTGTTTTTAGAGGGAAATTGCTTGTGACCTAACATTAACTGTAAAGTATAACAGAAAACTGCACATAACTTAATCACACTTAAACTAAAATATATATACCTACACAAAATTATATACACACATATAATATATAACATAAATACTCAGAGATTAGAATATGCAAAAATATTAATAGTAGTTATCTTTTCATGAATTAAAATTTGTTTTTATATTTTCCTAATTTTTCAAATTTCCTATGAGGATATATTATTTTTTACAATCAGAAAAGAAGTGTTTTTTTGTTTGTTTTTTTATATACAGATTTTTAAATTTCACTTGATAACAATACTTTCATTCACTGTACAATCACTAACAGATACAATATCCAGAAATATTACAGACAGGCAAACAAGTGAAAATTTGATATTTTAGGCTGAAAATCAGGAAGAGGTTTGGCTGTCACATGTAGAAAGCTCCTATTTAATACAGTCAACTCATGTTTAGCATTCCTAATGGAAAAGATGAACATAACAACAAATTATATCATTTTATTATTTTTCAATCCAAAAACTTTCCTAATTTTAGAATGCAACCTGTGATTTTATTTTTTAAAAAATGATAAGAAGAAGAAGGATTGCCTTCCAAAGCATGTTGGCTTTAGGCTAATATTTTATTTATTTTTTTTTTGAGTTTTGAATTTTATTTTTTTTTATACAGCAGGTTCTTATTAGTTATCCATTTAATACATATTAGTGTAATATGTCAATCCCAATCTACCAATCCATCAAGAAAAGAAGTGTTAATAATGTGTTACTGATAGACTGATATTACATGCTACTACTAAAGCATATAATAAAGAAAAGACTAAGGAATTTAAAATAGACTTTTATATTACAAATTTTACTCTGATTCACAAATCTGGTCTTTCAGAAGGTTTTACTGGAAACTTTTTTCCCAAGTGATTTAAAACAGCAGACCCTTTGTGCAGCATTATTTGTATATATAAAAGTAGTTATTTCATGTGCATTTTCCTTGACTATATACAGGATAAAAGGTGACTGGCAAAGTTAGTATAAATTAGAGGGTAATGGTAGGAAAAAAAAGTTAATAAGACAGTAGAAATGTAGGTACTTTTTAGTTTCCTTCCTTGTATTTTTAACCATATAAATAATTTAAAAAACCCAGTAAAAGTGGTTTGAAAAAGTAGAACTAAGTATTACTGGGTCAACTGATAAAAGTGATAAATGGAAGGCAGGTCAGATAAAAGTATTGTATCAACATTACATTGTCTAAAAAATAGTAACCACTGTGTGGTTATACAGGAAAATGTCCTTGTTCATAGGAAATACACATTCAAGTATTTAGGGGTAAAGGGGCATTCAACTTACTCTCAAATGGTTCAGGAAAAAGAAATACACACAGATGCACAAAGAAAGAGGAAGAAAACATGCAAAGTATAAAACAAATGGGCAAAATGTTAATAAGACATGAATTTGGATAATGGGTATACAGAAATTCTTTCGGCTATTTTTCAATTTCTCTGTATGCTGAAAATTATTTTAAATTTTGGGGGGAAAAGTAATAGTAAAGAGTAGAACTTACCTCAATATTTTCTTCCCCAAATTTCTCCACAGCTTTCTCTTCAGAAAGACCACAAGCACCATATTCCAAAGGAGTGAAAACGGTCGTTGGAACATTTTCATAGTCACACTGTTTCAAAATGGAGGAAAAGAGTTATGACAGAAGGAATTTTAACTCAAAAGAGCATATGCTTCAAAAAGGTTCAAATTTAGGAGCGGAAAGCAGACTAATAAAAACCTACTATGCTGAGAACCATTAACTGATGTGATAACATTTCAGCAGAGGTTTAAAGTCTGTTAATACCAGTCATGAATAAATGATTTGCGTGCCTTCTCCACCCATCTACCAACAGCCATTACAAGGACATACTTTCTCTCCCTGAAATAAAGCAGCCAAAAACACCAGTGCACCCAACGCTTAGGGTCTCCTATTATTAGTGGCAGAAGTTAACAGACTTTATTGGAGAGTCAATCAGGCAATACAAACTAAGAGCCATAAGAACATTTAATAATTTTTGGCCCAATAACACCACTTTTAGAAATCTATGATAATAATTTAATATATAGCAAAAGCCACATGCGTTAACTGAGCAATGCCGCAGTTCTCATCAACAGTGGCAATATTGGAGTGGCTTTAAAATGCAAATAAGGAAGTGATTCTGTAGTACATATTTCCAATGCAATCTTATGCAGCCATTAAAATGGTAATGAAGACCACAGCAACAAAAAAGTTCATGATTATGACAGTATTTCCAAAGCACATTTTAATAGGCGGAGATGACGACGGAAGGGTTCTGAAGTCAAACAAGTTTGTAAAATGCTATATTAAGCAAATTAAACAGGTTTCTCAACTATCAGATTCCTCAGAGCCTTTGATATGCTGATGTGAACTGTGAAAAATGTAATTATGTAAGTGCCAAATATATTTGCCAATGCTATTCGGAAAAAACCTACCCAGTCACATTTGGACACAGAGGTAAAGCCTAAATTTAAAGTAAGCACTTAAAATATGAAAAATACAATTCTCCCTCTCTAACACCGTAGGGTGAGATTTTTAAAAAATGTGCCTCCCTCTAGAAATAGTATAGTCTTTTTTCTCTGAGAAGAGCACAAATCCTTGGAATTCCGATTCAAAAGTAAAGGCAGACATCCACTTACAGCCATAATGGACCACATTTACTTCCTGTTTTAAACAACTAAAAACGGGACAAATATGAAATACTTTTTAAGACACTGATGGTAGGGTGTGCAGCACTGTGGTCCCTGTGAGAAGGGAAACAAATGAGGTGAGACCAGCGATTGCTCTAGTCTCCTGCCCAGAGCAGTTTCCAGGGCTTGGTGCAAAGAGAGGGAACAGAGTGCAGGGTCTTTCTGAGTTAATGAGACAGAGATCCCAGTTCAGGGAAGCCAATGCGTCCCGAAGCTGCAGGGCAGAACACCAAAGTGGGTAGAGCTGCACAAAGAGAACTTAAGATCTGCAGAGAGGGCCTCCTGAGATTTGGGCTGAGGGCTGATCTGTAAATGGATGCCAGAGGAAAGCACTCAAGGGTGAGGAAAGAACCACTGGAAATCAGTGAGCCCCCAAATGACCAGAGCTCTTACAGGACGGGAATCAGTTTCTGTTCCCACAGGCCAGAGTAGAGAAAGAGTTCGTAGTAAGAGGAACGGGGCAGAGTCCTTGGAAGGGCAACAATTGAGTAGTGGAACTAAATTGGGCCTAAATGAAAGGCTGCTGTTGACAAACCCTAAAAAAGGTGAAAAGCAAGCTACACAAGGATAAAATTAATCCCCTGTAACATAACGGGCCACCAGAACAAAGTCCAACAATATATAAAGGAATTCAACAAAACCCAGCCCCCAACAGCGTAAAATGCACGAAGTCCGCATCCATCCAAAGTAACACGACATGCAAATGAGCAAGAACACACAAACTAATACCAAGAGGAAAATCAATCAACAGAAACAGACACTGCAAAAGAGATAAGGGGATTAGCAGAGCACATTAAAAGAGCTATTATACGGCTTCCCTGGTGGCTCAGTGGTTGAGAATCTGCCTGCTAATGCAGGGGACACGGGTTCGAGCCCTGTTCTGGGAAGATCCCACATGCCGCGGAACAACTGGGCCCGTGAGCCACAGCTACTGAGCCTGCGCATCTGGAGCCTGTGCTCCAGCAACAAAAGAGGCCTCGATAGTGAGAGGCCCGCGCACCGCGATGAAGAGTGACCCCCCGCTTGCCACAACTAGAGAAAGCCCTCGCACAGAAGTGAAGAACCAACATAGCCAAAAATAAATAAATAAACAAATGTGGGTTTAAAAAAAAAATTTAAAAAAAAACTGGAAATAATAACAGTCCTTTATAAAAAAAAAAAAAAAAAAGAGCTATTATAGGGACTTCCCTGGTGGCACGGTGGTTGGGAGTTTGCCTGACAATTCAGGGGACACGGGTTTGATCCCCGGTCCGGGAGGATCCCACAGGCCATGGAGCAGCTGAGCCGTGTGACACAGCTACTGAGCCTGCGCTCTAGAGTCCACGAGCCCGGCTACTGAGCCTGCGCTCTAGAGTCCGCGAGCCCGGCTACTGAGCGCGCGTGCTGGAATTACTGAAGCCCGCGTGCCTAGAGCCCGTGCTCCCCAACAAGAGAAGCCACCGTAATGAGACGCCCACGCACCGCAACAAAGAGTAGCTCCTGCTTGCTGCACTAGAGGGAGCCTGCGCACAGCGGCGGGGCCCCAACCCAGCCAAAGATTAAATAAATAAATACTTTTTTTTTTTTAAGGAGCTATTATAAATGTGTTCTGTAGACTCAAGAAACGAGAGAAAAATAGGAATCCGCTGAGGAGAGAAAAGGAAAATATATTTTAAATAAGTAAAACTCGTAGAGATGAAAGAAGCTGCTTGAAGTGCAAACTACACAGAATGGGATTTATATCCCAAGACAGTGTAAAAGATCAGTGGACTTGAAGACACTGCAATAGGCTCTCTAAAAGAATAAAGCACAGAAACAGGGAGAAAAACATGAACAGAGCCCTACAGACCCATTGAGGGAACCAACATTCATTAATGTGAGGCCGAGGGGGAAAAAAAGAGGGGGAAAGCAGAAAAATTAATTGAATGGCTAAAAAATTTCCAAATTTGATGAAAACTATGAACAGATAAACCCCAAATCTCTACATACCACCAGCAGAATGCCAAAACATGCAATGATCAAAATGCTAAAAAACAGTGATTAAAAAGAAAATCTTAAGAGGAACAAAGATGAAAATGATGGCATATTCTCTTTAGAATCTATGCAACCAGAAGACAATGGGCAAATATTTAAATAAACACTGTAAATCTAGAATTCTATATTCAGCAAAAATATCTTTAAAAAAATAAAGGCAAAATAAACTTAAAAAAAAAAAAAAAGCCAAGGAATTCCCCTTGAGCAGACATGCACTAAACAATTGTTAAAGGAAGTTCTTCAGGCAGAAAATGGTGTATCAGCTGGAATCTGGATCCACATAAAAGACATTTTTTCTCTTTGGTCTCAAAATTGTTTCCAATTGGCTTAAATAGACTATTGTGGCCTAGCCTGAGAAATGTAATCCTTGTTTTTAATACTTTATTTGGATAAAATACTTTGCAGTTTTCACAATAAACTTAATAAGCTTCTAGAACACAACCCATTCTCAAGTTGCAGATATGTGTACCGTGGTTTCTCTACAGTTTCCACATAAAATAGTTTTACATTTACTGTAAAATTGAACTAATTTACAAAGCACCACTTTAAGTAATAATGAAGATGCTAACATTTGTTATTTGTGAAAATAAAAGTATTTCAAGTGTTTGAGAGCAATTCTAAAACGATCCAAGAGACAACTACCGGTCCTTGGAGATGACAGCTGGAGTGCCCATCACACTGGATTCTAAAGCTGGTACATGTGCCTTATCATCTGGCTTTTTAAAGGGCTTAGTGGAATGTCCATCATCTACAGGCTGACTCAGGTTTATGACCTGTTCTGTTTTTGAAATGATAAAAACATTTTTTTTATTCCTTCATTTATGTATGTTCCCAAAATAACAGAATATTTAGTGGCAAATATTTTTAGCAGCTTTGAAAATGACTTTAATCATCATTGTTAAAAAAGATTCATTAAAATTTTTCCAATGTATTTTCCACTTCATTTTATTTAGTAGAAGCACCTCTGTACTTGGTGGTGGATTCTTTAAGTCTTGAGACATCTGCTCTATCCTCAGCACGTTTTATAATCCATACTTCCCAAATCTTCCTTATCTCTTAGGCGATACATTTTCATGGTTAAGACAGCAGTACCTACAATCAGATGTGGACTGGATTTATGCCCTGGCTGCCTCCAAGCATTGTGACCTTGGACAATTACCTAACTTCCTGTAAGATGTCATCATTTTCCACAGCTGCCCTAAGGTGGAACAAGGTATGTGTATACAGCACTTATTTTTTTTTTTTTTTTTTTCTTTTTGCAGTATGCGGGCCTCTCACTGTTGTGGTCTCTCCCGCTGCGGAGCACAGGCTCCGGACGCGCAGGCCCAGCGGCCATGGCTCACGGGCCCAGCTGCTCCGCGGCATATGGGATCCTCCCAGACCGGGGCACGAACCCGTATCCCCTGCATCGGCAGGCGGACTCTCAACCACTGCGCCACCAGGGAGGCCCTATACAGCACTTATTAGCACAGTGCCAAGCACATCAAACATAGCCACTCTCTGTCCCCTTTCCTCCCAACACTCCTAGGAAGCAATGAATACGTTATCAATTTTGAGGGAAGGCACAAACACCCATGATTCAATTGGGGTTCTCTTAAAATCCCGTAACAGATTTAATTTAGGCAGGTGTTTATGTTAAGCTGAATTTTTCAACAGAGAGCTGCTCCTTTAAAAGGAAGGAAGGAAGGAAGGCAGGCAGATGTGGATCCTCTGACGTTCTCAGATATGTGGGAATGTTCTATTAATGCATACTGGGCAACATTAAAAGGATTATGCAGTTCTTTAAAAACAAAACAAAACTGTGTAATTTCCCCAAATACAATTAACCTAGATATCTATTAGCATTTCAGCTTTGTTTACTATATTTGAAGGACAGACTGGTGAGATTTCAAACTCAGGGACTTAGCACCACCTGTCTATTTTCCTGTTCGGTAAAGCACTTGTCATATTAGTCAGACTAAAAACAGGGGAAAAAAACGAACAACAAAAAAAGAGTCCTTTAATTTCAATTTACATTAAATTCTGATGCTGATAAAAGCTTAAGGCACTTTAAGAATTTGCTCTACCTGGCTGATGCTAGAATACAGTACCATGCTCACACATAGAAGAATATGTCCAAAGTAAGTGGATTCACTATTTTTTTTTAAGGAATTTTGTGCTACAATAATTTTAAATTTATTTAGTACCAAATTTTTGTATATTTGCCCTCTGGTTATTATTGGTATAAAAAAAACTCTTTCCATTTTAGGAAATCACAATGACTCAAGGTCAAAAACAAATTAAATGCACCTCACATTTTATTTCTGAATACCCCTTTCTTGGTTCACCATTACTCAAAAACTCCAACAGTTAAAGAGGTAGTTAAGTTTATTTCAAATAGTGATATGAACCAACTACTATTCCCTGGATGATCAGACAACCCTGGATTAAAAACCCTTTTTAACCTCAATCCTGTTATCCTCAAAACATAAGATTTTATCATGCTACAATCCAAACCAACCCCAGGTACATTCAAAATGTTTGTCACAAATTCTACTAGCAGTATTCTTTGAAGTTTCAGTTGCTGTAACCAAACTAAATGAACCCATGATGATTTATGCACAAGGAAAATGGGTAGTGACTAAATTCTTTACAATCGATATTTCTAGAATCCTTTTAAAAAAATATTTAGGGAAGGAACGTTGGTAATGGGCAGGGGATATAAGGGAAACCTCTATACCTTCCTCTAAATTTTGCTGTGAACCTAAAACTGTTCTTTAAAAAGTCTTAAAAAGCTAATTAGAGCATATTTATTCTTTTCTTGCCATCTCGTCCCATGAGACACAACCAAGAGTTTCCATTTCCTGCAATGACTTTTTTTTTTTTTTTTTGCGGTACGCGGGCCTCTCACTGCCGTGGCCTCTCCCGTTGCGGAGCACAGGCTCCGGACGCGCAGGCTCAGCGGCCATGGTTCACGGGCCCAGCCGCTCCGCGGCATGTGGGATCCTCCCGGACCGGGGCATGAACCCATGTCCCCTGCACCGGCAGGCGGACTCTCAACCACTGCGCCACCAGGGAAGCCCCCCTGCAATGACTTTTAAAATCACTTACACATTCAATATTCCAAGAGCAGAAGATCTGTTTTTAGAAAGGACAGGGGAATAAAGCCTGAATATTGGTTTAAATAGCTCTGCACATTGACATTACTACCTAGATCCCCAAATTCTTTTGCAGCCTAGACAGGGACCATAAAAAGATTTAGAAAATTATAACTCAAATTGGTAATAATGAAATTGATGTAAAGTGCAACTATTAGGAGTATCTGGAACATAACAGCGCTGAAACTTGATTAACCAGGCTCATTTTATTCTTAGTGTGATTCTAAGAGTGACAATTTCCATAATAAATCACAAAGGTACAGTGGTCTTAACAATGTCTTGTCTGGAATAGAGTTAATAAAGCACATCTAGGATGCCATCATCAAAATAACTAAATAATTCAAGACCTGGAAAACTTCACAACCACCCTACACAGAGCACCGGGAGGTACCATTACAACAGCATGTCCGTGGTGACAGCCCCAACACTCACCTTGACAGCGGAGCCCCCATACAGCCTCCGCGCCAGCAACCTTCCTGCCTGGATTGCCACTGGGGTGAGCTCCAGCTTCCCCTCTAACACATCGCCAATGGCATAGATGTAAGGCACACTGGTCTGCTCTTCATCCGTGACAGGTATTTTTCCAGTCCTGCAAATTCATTCAGTTAAAATCATCATCAATTACCACTATTAAGTAAGTAGATCAAAATCCCGTTTCTCCCAAAGAAGCCCAAAACTGTGGCTCTAACTGAGGGCAATGTTCTCATGTATTACCAAAACAACAACAAAACTCAGAGGAACCAAAAGCTTAGAGATCCTAGCTCTTCTGAAAATCAAAGGAATAAGAAAACTGTAAGAAACCCTAGAATGGGAAAAGTAGAACACAGTGGTTAAGAATGAATGAGGATTCTAAAGTGTGATAACCAGGTCTGTTAGTTATTACCTCTGTGATCTTGGGAGGGCTATTTAACATCTCTAAGCCTAATTTTCCCACCTATCAATGGGAATAATGATAATGAGAATAATTGTGAGAAGAAAAAGAATACCATCATCTACCTTAAGGGGTTGTGAGGACTGAATGAGAATGTGTATAAAACATTAAGCACAATAGTCCATGGACCCCAGTAAGTACATAACAAGTGTTAGCTGCTAACATTATACAAAATCTAAACCTTGGCCCCAGTTGGAAACAGGTGAGTAGGTTTTTAAAATGGTGGAACACTTGGTCTGCTCAATCTTATCAGACCTCCTCAACTCCCTTGTCTCTCCAACCCAAAGGGGAAAGAAAATAATAAAGCAAAAATGCTCACACTAGGATTAAGAAATCTCTTCTGTATAAATGTTATTCCTGGAAGCGGGTAGAGGGGGCACCCTGTATTTTCAATTTCCAAGGCAGCTAGCCTCTCAGAGCACGTGTTTTTACTTGGATATAAGAAGGGTGATACTGGGAAATACCCCATGCTACTCCTGTAAGCAGACAACAGAGTCTCAATTACCCAGTGCAGTGGTATAGTCCAAAGGGATTTTAACTTATAAAACATCAAAGTTTTCAGACTCGTAGCTGTCACTAGAAATGTAGCGACCACTCTAGTGATCCTAAAACTTGGTAGCTTTGAACATGGTTCAGATCTGCATATTCAATGAAGCTTTCAAAGCATATACCTGCAATTCACTGGGAAGTTGGATCTTTTTCTGTACACATATACATTAAAGAAACAAAATGCAAGCCAGTGTATCTCTCATTTAGATTTTGAAAAGGAAAAAAAAAAAAAAAAGACAAACAGGTAATATCATGATTGCCACTGAAAGAGGAGTCTTCTAAGCTTAAAAAGGGAACGCTCCAACTATGGTAAAAACTAACTTTAAAATCTAAAACTCCAGTATTAATCGATCTTATAAATAACTGAAATAGTACTTAATAAAACATAATAAAGATTTTTTCTTACCGTTCATTTAACTTTACGCCCACGTTTTCTAAGCCAATTTCCCTTGTGCAAGCATCTCTTCCTATTGCCAGCAATACCTGAAAAATTATTAATATATAGTGACTGTTAATAGAAAGGCTTTGCATGAATTATTTAATCATATTTTTTCTGTTTATTAAGGCGATGTGATTCATTTTCCAGACCTGGAAAGACATATTCTATTAAGATAATAAAGCAAGAGTTTAAACAAACCAAAATCATTTAAATTACATCTTCTGAACATGATATAGTAAAAAGCCTTACCCATTTCTTGTTAAGAACAAGGGAGTTAACAGTTCCTTAATAAATCGAGCCCAGTACAGCAACAAAGACAGCATAGTCTCTGACTGAAGTAAGTTATGTTTTAAAGCGCTGGGCTTGGGCCTCCCTGGTGGCGCAGTGGTTGAGAGTCCGCCTGCCGATGCAGGGGATGCGGGTTCGTGCCCCGGTCTGGGAGGATCCCATATGCCGCGGAGCGGCTGGGCCCGTGAGCCATGGCCGCTGGGCCTGCGCGTCCGGAGCCTGTGCTCCGCAACGGGAGAGGCCACAACAGTGAGAGGCCCGCATACCGCAAAAAGAAAAAAAAAAAAAAAAAATAAAGCGCTGGGCTGGGAAAATGAAAGAGCATGGGGCAGAGGAACTCTAGCTCATGTCTAAATGTTAACACCTTTTAATAGCCATCTGATAAACAATATTGAAGTTATAGTGGAGAATATTTGAATCCATCCCTGTACCAAAACAAATTATAATATCATAAAGAATAAAGGTGTCTTAGAATAGGAACAGAACCAAGGGTTTTAGAACTAGCAACCCAGCAATCATCCAGTGAGCACACTATTTGTTTTCTAACGAAGTAGGACCGAGGTCCATTCCTTACCGTATTATACTCTCCTTCGACGGTTACGTCACTATCAGTGGACTTAGCTACCACCCTGAGTCGGCCTGGTGTCCCTGCTTCAATTTGTTCAACCTACAAAAGTGATAAAGTTTTATTCCACGATAAAGACATGTATCAATATCAAGATGGCTAATTATGTCCTCTCCTTCTATCTGGTTAACCCAACTTAAAACATGAAATTTGGCTTGGAAGGTCTTTCATGTCCCATCTCCCTCGCATTAACATCTTTAGGATGACATGTGGTTCTTTTATGTATTTCCTTCTTTCTCACTGCTTAATGTTTGCTAGAGGGGCTTCCTTCAAATAGTTCTCAAACGGAATAAAATTCAGAGAGAAAGCAGGAAAGGAGAAAGCCAGAGAAAGTATACTACAATCTCTAAAATTAAACCAATGACTTACTGCTTCTGCCAGGCTCCTATCTTATGACTTACCCAGAACCATTCATCCCATGCTGCTCACATTCTTAGATTCCCTTTTGACTACATATGTTCAGCTTTGTCAACAAAGAATAGACATGGAAACAGATCAATCACGATACAGATAAGAGCTAGAAAGCCCTAAATATCATAGTGGGTGAGGAGGTATGTCTGCTTGTCATAACTAGGGGTTGTCTTCAGGTGAGGATGTAGGAATGATGAGCAAGCCCTGGTACTTGTGCTCTGGCAAATGAGTCTGAACACATGAACCTACTACACATAGATGTCAACAGCCAAATCATAGGTTTCTGTATAATACTTACTGAAGAGACCCATAAAATCAACTGCAATTTCTACCCTACCTTTAAAATACAATACACTCTGTGTGGGAAAACTATGAAGCGTCATTTTATTTTCAACATCAACAAATAGTAAAGATTCCCTTCTAAAATTCCATTCCTTTCTTATGTAGTTAAGCCCCTTTGAACATACTGGAAAAGTCTTTCCGTTTAAATTAAAATATTCTAGTTTTTGGAGAAGAGTTGAATTGGTCCATGGCTTAGATTTACTTAAAAATATTAAAGGCCTCATCCCTCCCTCAAATTCCTTTCTGCCTCATTCACTTCTGTGTTCCAGTCAGGCCTTTCCTGTAACTAGCACATTTTCTGCCTTTAGAACAATTTCATTCCCCATGGCCTTTTTGCACATGCTATATTCTTGCCTAAAATGCATTCTCTCTCCCTCCTCTTCACAGAAGGCTTCATCCACTGGGTCACTTTATAATACAACCAGCGTTCACCACCTGCCTACGGGGATCAGGGACACCCTGGTAACCCCAGCAAGATATTATGTACACTGACACAAGCTTATTTCACTAGGGACAGTCCACCACATTCTCAAAGGGCCTACAATGCCCAAAATGTTAAGATATTATAAAGGAAGATGCCACTTTTCTATCAGTATAGCATATACACACAGCTGTCGTTTTCTAATCATCGTCGTAATGCTAACGCAATCTTCATGAGAACTCTAAGATACGTGCTATCAATTATCATCATTTTACAGAAGAAACTGAGGCCCAGAGAAGTTAAGTAATTCTCTCAGAATCATAATAGCAAGAAACTGGGAGAACAGCATTTGAACCCAAGTCATTCTGATCCCCATGCTCATCAAGAGATTATCAGCATCAAGAGATTCAAGGTCCCACAAAAAACCTAAGTTATTAACCCATTAAGCAAGTTTTAAAATGACAGCTAAAATTCCTTAATTTTAACAAAACGGTCCCATCCTTACTTGCCCTAAAGGAAACTGTTACTTTGAGATATGCAAAGTGGTCGATTTTGCCACTCTTATGTATCAAAACATTTGTGGTAATGTTAACAAGTCTCAAATATAACTTGGCATATTACTCAGCATTTTCAAAAGAAGATTAAATGAGCAAAAAAGGCCAGCCCACATAACAAAATTAGATAATCATTTCCAGGGAGGCCAGAATAATATAGTGCATCTGTGGACTATACTGTATACAAAGTAGAAATGTCTTTTGAAAGAAAAAAAAAAATCAGTCATCTTAAACTCTTATTTAAATAACTGGTATGTAAAAGAAACAAGTATAATAGAGCAAAGATAATAAAATAATGGAATGCATAAAGGAAAGCATTAAGCAGAAGAGAACTAATAAAGGTGGTAAAGTTGAGAAGGGAAGGAAATTACTAATCTGCAAACAAGAACAAAGCTATTTAGGTGGTAGGAAGGTACCAGTTTATACACCTAAATCACACAAGTTGAGGAATTACAGCATTCCCAATGGTTTATAATGCTGAAAGGGGCTTCTATCACTCACCCCCAACTCTCTTCTCTTGTCTTTTAACATGAGTATAGAATCAACAAACATAAAGGCAACCCCACTTACTTTTATTGGTACAAACTGTCTTATAAACTTGATACCATGTTCTTCCATATGTTCACCGATTTTGTTGGCCATGTCCTGGTCAAATCCTCTTAGAAGAATGGACCGTACCATAACAGTGACATCTAAACCAATGCCAGCAAGAAATCCAGCACATTCCAAAGCAACGTAGGATGCTCCAACCACCAGGGTCTTACCCGGGCAATAGGGTAAAGAGAACAGATCATCACTGAAAAAAAAAATTTTTTTTTTAAAGGAAGAAAAGAAAGAAGAGAAAAATGTTCATATGTGAATAATGACCATATCAAAGTAGACCTTTTTACTTTCCTAAGAACAAGACACTTTTAAGATTAAAAACATTCAATTAGCTACACACATAATATTTGAGAAGTTTTTATAAGGTCTTCGACACTCTCCTTTCTTGCCACTCAGCTGCTCTGGGAGAAGCTAGAGCTACCGTGGCTGAGCACAGTAAACCATACAACTCTGACATTAGCCCAACTCCCAGTCAAACAAATTTATTCTGTACTATCCAGAATAATTCTCCACTTACATGTTTACAACCATACATTTGCAAACCCAAACTCCCACCCTCCTCCCACCACTCAGCTCTCCCTGAGGTGCAAACCCGGTGTTACTTCCCCTCACCTACAACACCAATTATCAAGCGGGGGAGAGGGACTTCCCTGCTGGTCCAGCGGTTAAGACTCCACGCTCCCAATGCAGGGGGACCGGGTTCGATCCCTGGTCAGGGAACTAGATCCCGCATGCCGCATCTAAAAGATCCCACGTGCAGCAACTAAGACCCAGCACAGCCAAATAAATAAATAAGTATTAAAAAAAAAAAAAAAAAAAAGAAGAAGGAGCTTCCCTGGTGGTGCAGTGGTTGAGAGTCCGCCTGCCGATGCAGGGGACATGGGTTTGTGCCCCGGTCTGGGAAGATCCCATATGCCGCGGAGCGGCTGGGCCCGTGAGCCATGGCCGCTGAGCCTGCACATCGGGAGCCTGTGCTCCACAACAGGAGAGGCCACAACAGTGAGAGGCCTGCGTACCACAAAAAAAAAAAAAAAAAAAAAAAAAAAGAGTGGGGAGAGGGGTGGGGAAAAACTTTCAACATATGGGTTTTATAATATGAAAACCAACTATAAAAAGTAAAACCTGACAGAATCTTCTAGCTGAGTGAGGAAGATACAAGACATAAGAGATCATAAAAGCATTGTTGGGAGATGAGTTTTTTAAAGTATGAGAAGGGAGCCCATCCAAGACAGCAATGACAAGAGTTGGCATCTGAGCTGCCCCCGATGAGGCTCAAAGGATAAACTCCTATTATAAAAAAAAAAGAAAAAAAAAGGCTGAAAACAAGTAATTTATAACACACCATCAGAAAACCAGAAACTCCTGGGCAAAAAGTATCCAAGAAGACATACTTATCAACAATGTCTTAATGCTTCATAATTCAAAACTCCTGAACAATAATGCCACCAGTATTATATCACTTGATGGACAAAAATAAACCACACAGCAAAACCTTCTTGCTTGACTCACTGATTTCAGAAGGTCCCTCTACACTGACAATGCAACCATACAAATGGAAAAGAGTAAGGAAAAGCTAGGATTTGAGAACTCTAAATGGCCTGCTATCCCCTAATTTTTTTAGTATCTACAGAAAGGTAATATGTGATTCTAGTTTTGAAAAAACAAAAACAAACGTATCTATCAATTATTTTATAAAATGTGAAATCCATCTGGTTTTATATAGTATACACATATAATATATACTCACACAAATATAAATTTCAAATATAAATATTATAAGCATGTATCTTTATGTTAGCAGCAATATTAACTCTTGGTGATAAGATGACCCATGTTTATAGTTCTGAATTTTTTTAATGTTCTCTGGTTTAAAATAGTTTTTCCTTTCTCTTTTTCCTAATTCCCTGTCCCTCTGGACAAAAATGTGGTGGAAAAACTAAGTTTCAGGAAAAGGATTAAATGTATTTGAAGAAAAAAGAAAAAGCATAAATCCCCTTTTCTCCCTGCAATTTGTCCTTACCTGCTGATGCAGTATTCTTTGTCACCAGGGATACCCAAATAACGTGGCCTTTCACCAGTGGCAATGAGAAATCTCTCTGCAGAATAAATCTTCTCTTTGCCTTTGTTGTTTGTTGCCTACGAAGGAACCAATATATCAATTTTTAATAAATTATTATCCTTTAGAATTGTAAACATAATTAAAAAGGCTGTTTTACCACACTGCCCAATTTGATCCTCATAAAAACTTGCTAATGCAGTAAGAAAGAGATACTAAGACTCTGAGTAGTTAAGGGATCGCTCAAAGTCCCAAAGCCAGGAGGCGACAGAGCCAAGACTCAACTCCAGCTCGTGTGGCCCCAAATCCAGATTACCCTTTACTACACCACAGAGAAAGTCCCTAAGAAGTGACTGCAAAATCACCAAACTGGACGGTATGGGTCACAGTGGCTGTCACTTTTATTAGGAAAATCACCTTCTCTTTTCCTCCCCCAACAAAAGCTTAAAAACACACCAAAAACAGCTGCTTATGCTGTCACAGGGTTACCTTAATCCTATGAGGCCCAACAAACTGCCCGTACGCGTTCTCATAGACGACCTTTTTCTCCCGCAGAGCCACACGGTAGCCCCAGTTCAGAGAGCCAATGTGGCTCTGGACAGCTTCTGTCATCCTCTCCCAGTCATGTTTCACTGCACGAGAAGGTAAGACAAAATGTGTAGCTTTTCCGCTGCCACCTGGTAAATGTCATTTCCCAGTTAACGGGCAAGTCCTTCATTTCAAGCACATAAACAACCTTTTCAACTTCAAATATGTTTCCCTTTTAGAAAACTACCATACAGTTAAATAGTGCAGAATCCCTGGCAGTTCTTAAGACTAAAATAGCCATACCCAAAGTTTTTTCTTCTTTATCTAGAAACGAATGGGAATTGTACCTTGGACTGTGAACACTGACTGCTGGGGTAACAAGGTACTTAGGTTCTTGAGAACCTAAGATTCCTAAGATTCTGAATGTGTAACAATCTCTAAGAGATTCTGATGTAGCCAGGTTTGGAGTTACCAAACTGGTTAACAGTGTCTAGACCAGGGGGCTGGCAAACTAAGGCGCCACCAGCCAAATTCAGCCAATCACCTTTTCTGTAAATAAAGCTTTACTGAAATCCAGCCACGATCATTTATTTCCGTATTGTCTAGGGCCGCCTTCATGCTGCGGCTGCAGAGGTGAGCAGTTGTGACATAGGCCAGATGGCCCACAAAGCCTAAAGTATTTACTATCTGGCCCTTTACAGAAAAAGTTTGCTGATCCCTGGTCTAGACAGAGAAGTTTAAGAGCCTGCCTCACTGCCTCCCAAACTTCCCATCTCACCAAAGAAAGGAAGAGTCTTAAAATTCTACCATAAAATGAATCCTTTGAGCCAAGGCACTAATATAATATTAAATTTCAATGGATAAAAATCAATCCTGTCATTCATTCATTACTAACTTCAACAATGACGAAAAAAAAAAAAAAGATACAGGTAAAATATACTCTGGTGGTAGAAGAAGGCAGGTTCTGGGGAAGCTGTGGTTTGGAAGGAAGGAGAAGAGAATCAACATGCATTGAAAGCCTCTGTCACAGAAATGAGCGTCTGAGTCTTAGAGTCAGGGCTAAATAAGTAGCTTGGTCAGGCAGGAAGTGATGCAATCAATTCTATGAGTACCAGTGGCCAGCCTCTGAAGTAGGAATGACAGCACAGAAATTGGCCTGTGGCCTCCCAGAGCACAGATGATAAAGATTCAATTAATCGAACCATAAACTGTCAGAACTGGAGCAAACCTTCAGAGATCAGTTCAGTTGGGGAGGGAAAACAAAGGGACCTTGGAGGCCACTGTGGTCACAAGGCCAGGAGGATTACGTGCTGGGGCGTGAGGGATTCTGCAGGGAGCCTCAACCAGCCTGTCCATCCGGCGTCCGTCCACCACCACTATAAAAAGAGGAGGCAGGACTCACTGTTTCCCCACCAGGAATGGAACACAATAGTGTAACTCACTCCCACTTGCCGATCAACTAGCTGCAACAATTACCAACATTTTACCAATCTCATTACATATACGTCTTTTTACTAAAATATTTTAAGCAAATCCCAGACATCATTTTTGGTGGTGGCTTCGGCTGTCCCTGTGAATTAGGGATGCCCAAGGGCCAGTGATGCTAACTACCCTCTGCTATGGTTCCTTACAATTAGGAACTGTCCAGCACAATGTGCCAATAAAGCCCCGGAGAAACAACAATGAGATCAAAGGCAGGATTAATTTCTGAAACTTTACAGTGGTAGAAGTACTAAGTGGATTCTACTCTGCTAATCCTACAGGAGATACCATACTCTAAAAGAAGACACAGTTGGGGGGCTTCCCTGGTGGCGCAGTGGTTGAGAGTCCGCCTGCCGATGCAGGGGACACGGGTTCATGCCCTGGTCTGGGAGGATCCCACATGCCGCGGAGCGGCTGGTCCCATGAGCCATGGCTGCTGAGCCTAGGCGTCCAGAGCCTGTGCTCCGCAACGGGAGAGGCCACAACAGTGAGAGGCCCACGTATAGCAAAAAAAAAAAAAAAAAAAAGAAGACACAGTTGGGACTAAATAGTAGTACCAATAAATTATTTCTATGACAGACATTCAAATTCAATGATCAGACCTAAATCAACCTTAATTCTGTTGTTAAAGCTTTCCTTTGTAACTGTCAGGCCCCATCTGATTTCCAAACTCCTTAAACCCCCTTTCTCTACCAAAGTTCCTTCATCCTCTGGTACAGTAGGCAGGCACCAATCTCTAGTGTGGTTATGCTCAGGCAGAAGAAATTTAAAAACTGCAGCCTACTAGTGGTTAAGAATCCGCCTGCCAGGGACTTCCCTGGTGGCACAGTGGCTGGGAGTCCGCCTGCCAGTGCAGGGGACACGGGTTCGAGCCCTGGTCCAGGAAGATCTCACATGCCACGGAGGAACAAAGCCTGTGCGCCACAACTACTGAACCTGTGGCTCTAGAGCCCGAGAGCCACAGCTACTGAAGCCCACGCACCTAGAGCCCGTGCTCCACAAGGAAGAGAAGCCACCGCAATGAGAAGCCTGCACACCTCAACGAAGAGCAGCCCCCACTCGCCGCAACTAGAGAAAGCCCGCACGCAGCAACAAAGACCCAATGCGGCCAAAAATAAATTAATAAATAAATAAATTAATATAAAAAAATAAAAGCTGCAGCCCACCAGTTTAGGATTTAGCACCAAGGTACTCTACCTGCTCCTATGGTCCTGGGTCTTGCATTCCATTCTGAGAACTGAGTTTCTGTCTTATAAAATCCAAATTCCTACTTTACATCCTGCTGGGGGTAACTGGATCCTTGTTGGACTGATTACATGCCCAGAACCCCAGTTCTCTAGGGCTGCCCTGCCTTCCAGTAATGCCCCAAGTCCACTGCCTTCCTGCATTCCCAAATACCACCTGGACGCTCCCCAACCCCACTCAGCCCATCCGCTGGCACGGCCCCGCATTTCCCCTACGCCTCCTGACTCCGCTGCTTGGTCTACCAGCTGTAATCCAATGCCGAGCCTCTGCGATGCGGATTCTAGCTGGTGAGGCAGGACCTGTACCTCACCTGGGTGTGCCCTCACGCCCACCTCAGCAACTGGGTCTTCAAGCCAACTCGCGGATGCTCCTGACCCGCCCCCGCCCTACTGTACACCCCTGGGTTCGACAATACTAATCAAACTAACAGAGCGACTAGCATCCTTCCATCTTCGCCGCACCTGCTCGCTTGCACCTCAAAGTCCCTGAAGGGGCACAAAGTCCTTCCACTATATACACGGGAAATGAAGGATGGGTGACCTGCCCAGGGCCACACATAAACTCATGGCAGCACAGACACACTGTACGTGAACCCTCAGGTGTGTGGTAGGAGAATACGTACATCCAGAAATTCTGCAAGCCCCCAACTGCAAACCAATGACCTTGCTTTCTCTGTAATGACAATGGGATCCTAAAACTTCACCAACGCTTAATTTTTTTAAAGGCACACTTAATTCCTGAGCACAAGAGAACTCAAACAGATAAATCTGAAAAAATATGAAGCCAATAAATCTTTCAGAAAGTTCCGATTCATCCAGTTTACATGACTGAGCTCACTTAATTCTTTTCTCGGCACAGTCTCAGCTTGGAGCTTTTAGGAAAAGAGCAGATCACAGGCTGAGTCCTGGATATGTCACCCCCCCACCCCAACCCCATCACCAGGCAGATTCAGCTGTGCTGCCTGGTCCAGGTCCAAAGGGCCCTTCCTCCTTCACCACGCTCAGAGCTATCTGCAGTGTCAGAGAGGACAGTCTTCCAAGAAAACGGGAGTGCTGTTCTTTGGTCCAGGACATGAGACTAGATGTGTTTCTTTCTCAAAACTGCAAAATAAGCCTTCATGCTTCATCTCTTGGGAACACGGACCAGCAGCCTCTAGGGGTTTCTCATTTGAAAAATACACCTCCAAGTTTCTTTCTTCCTCGAAGATCTAATGACAAAGTAATGTTTGTCTAAATCCACCGTATTCTTCACCACAAGCATTTTAGCACAAAAGGAGGGAGGCAACGACTGCTCCACCGGTGGGGGGCTTCCTCTTCCTCGGTATTGGTCCCGGCAGGCACAGCAGGCCACTCCCGTGACGCCCACCTGTGGTTCCCACAGCCAGGCCACAGCTTGCTCCTAAGGCTTAATGAGAAAACCTGAAGGTGACAATAAGCAAACCACCAGGCTTCCATTTCGGAAGAGTGAAGGGATTTAAACGGCAGGCACAGCTCTTCAAACAGCTCTCGTCAAAGACTCTGGGATTGCTGCTGCTGACAAAGGCATACAAGGGGTGGGAGGTATACAAAGTTATATATTTCTACTTTAAAATCTGGAAAAGGGGAAGAAACACCAAAGAGCTAAAACTGCTAAATTAGTTGAATAAATAATTTCTGTAGGGATAGAAAAATAAGTGAACCAACCACTTGATTTGGTTCAAATTTTAAAACCCCACGGAATTCAGGAGCTTCTGCTGGTTTTAATGTGCAGATCTGGACTGTGCTGGTAGTGGCTTCTTTATTGCCTCGTCTTTGTACACTTATTAGTTCCTTATCATGTAATTTAGAAGTAAATTCAACATAAATAAGTAAAGGAGTTATTATTGTTACGTGACAGTTACCTATATATTCTTTTGCTGGAAAGAAGGTTTGTCAACTCATCAAGTTATATTTTACCACCCACCTGATTCTGAATTTATTAGAATTATACTTTGTTGACCCTGTTAATAAAATCCATTCGGCACACGCCTATACTTATCTCTTAAAGATTCTAAAGACCCATTATATGTACTTTCCCACATTTCTCACCAAACTAAGTATTCTGTTCCACCTACTTCATTTTTCATAAGAGTTGACAGTTTAAAGCTAACATCCACTACTTCTACATACCAATTTGAGTACTAGACCTTATATGAATGAATAACATTTTCATGACTCTGAGTTATAGCTCTCCAGAACTGTTACTGATCGAGATTTAAGGGCCAGTGGCATTCACTATGAAGAAGACACTATATGGAAATTATTACCGCACAATTCAAAATTTGCTTGGAACAACCTTACTTTTCCCAACAAATACTAGACTTTTTCAGATTAGTATTCTTGTTACATGTCCTTCTCTTTAAGAGGGAAATAAACTGTTCAAACATACAACTTCCTGTAAGACCCACAAATGTTTTCTACAACCCATTAAACCAAGAGCCAAGAAAAGTGCTTGGCGGAGTCTGCTCCAATCTACTGACGTTCTCAACATGGAAGAGTTACAAGAAGCAAGTCCACGAGGAAGGGACACAAACCAACATTCACTGAGGGGCAGCTATTTTAATCACGCTGTGGAATTTAATCCTCACCACACAGGGAGTACATAGCAGAGTCAGCACTAGTGCCCAAGTCTGTCTATGCCAACAACCTGCACTTTAATGGGGCAAAGGAAGGATCTTAACCCTAGGTGCTCTGGGGAAAGAAGTCTCACTGAGAATACTGGTAGAAAAGAGCACGTGTGGAATGATGGGGCTGGGAGGGATCACAGATCCTATGAGAGTGGTTAGAAAATAAAATGAGTGGTTCTTAGGTTTTCCTCCCAAAGATCCAGAGGAGTATGGCCTACAGACCACATATAGAACTTGCCCCTTTTGGGGGGACCATGGTGAGGAGAGGTAAACACAGAGCCACGTCAAAAGCTCGGAAAGTACCTGCCCCTACAACAGCTCCTAAAACTCTGGTCCTACAAAGGAGTTGCCACTGAAGCCATGAGGGCTTAAAGAACACCACTTGTGTACACTCCATCTGCTGTGAAGTCAGGAAGGCTTCAGTCTAAACCTTAGTGCTGCCAATTTCTCAGCTATGATGTGGGCACACTACTCCACCCCCTAGAGCTTCAGTCTCCTCGTCTGCCAAATGGAACAACGGGACCTCCCTCCAGGGACAGCAGGCTTACATATGTACTGGAATAAGATGGAATGGAGAATAAAGAGGAAAATGAGATGATCTGACTTTAATCACGACTCCTGTCCTGCACGACCTCGATGAATCCATAAGGCTGGCAGGAGGCTGAGGTGGGTAGTGGGGAAAGATGGTAGCTTCCTTTCTGCTACAGCTATGGTCTTTATCTCCTCTCTCCATTTTCTTCCCGCTACTATCCCAACAATCACAAAACCTCTGTTCCAACTTGCCCTCAACACAACTGTGCAGCTCCCTAAGCTGGTCCACATTCCTCCTCCTACCCTTGTCCCAAACCACCCAGGGTGTTCAGCCCACAGCAAATGTCCTCGTTTATGTTCCCCACATGCTCCCTGCTCTAGAGATGCCAGGGTATTTACTATTCTTCAAATATGTACCTCGTTCCTTCACTGTCTAAATGAACTGACCTTCCCCTCCTCTGCTGGCTATCAAGGACACAACATCTAAAAAATCATCTCCAGTCACCTCTTAAATCATTTACCGATCCCACCTCCGGGCTCCCAGGTACTTAGTTGGTACATCAATGATAACAAAACCTTGTACCTACAGATCTGTGTTATTTATCTCTGTATTTCCCCAACACAGACTCAAGTACAAAGAGTGAGCACTCGATAGTAATATTATATAACTTCACTAGTAGGATTTCTAAGTCTACTAAAAAATCTAATACATTAACTGAAGGGAGATTCTGTTGTTAACTGGGTAGTACATTGATAGTAGGCTCCCAGGAAGGGAAAAAGTGGATCAACGGGAGACTCAGTTGGGCATTCAGACACGGGAGTAAATACTTGGGAGGTGCGGGGGGGTAGAGGTGAAAAACAGAGGTGGACCATCAGCAGATGAAGTGTTAAATTCATGTTCCATAGGTCAAGAGTCTGCTCAACTGCCTTTTTGTTGGGCAAGGGGAAAGGACATGGAGCATGGCACCTTAGAACCAAATAACGAAACTCTCAGTACCAGCCTCGGGCCTCCAAAGGTCACAGACAGAAAGCAGCCTTCTAAGGGTCTGAGGAAAGAGATATGACCCCAGCATAAGAAACCTTCAAGTAAAAGCATCAACAAAGGAAGCATGACTAGGTTTGAGTAAGAGCAAAAATTTTCAAAGCATGTGTGTATACCTTTTACATATGGGTATCTAATAACTGTTAATTAAAACTCAGAAAAAGCCACAAAACAATTTACCCTAGCTGCTGGCTAGAAGATTTTCCCTCGAATGTCCCCTCAGAACTAAAATCAGATAAGGGTTGGAGTCTCACTCTTCAAGGACATAGTGACCTACGTAATTAATTAGCCAGGAAGCTGTGCCAGACCTCATTTTATTCTTCTACAGATAATGTCATCTACACCCTTCTAAAGTCAACAGATCCCTCTTCAACTTTTCTAGGGTTTCTATGGTAGTCTAAATATTTTTAATCCAACAAAACCCCCTTCTCAACAAACAACTGCCCCAAATATCAGCTCATGGAACAGACTTTTCTGGTGAGAGAAAAATGTAATCCCTTCAAAGGAAAGCAAATGTAGTTTGCACTTCCTTAGGAAACTCTATATAATTATGAGAATTTATTTGAAAGAATTCTGGTTTCCTATTATAAAAAGGTACTCCAAGTGCAATATCTGTTCTTACCATACATAATAATAGCTACAGAACTAACATGACGCAGGATAACCGCAGTGATTTTATCCATTAAAAAAACAAACAACAGAAACGACTTCCGGGTTACTTGCTAGATGGATGGCACATTGCAAGATCCCAGCTCGAACCCCTCAGAAGCACAAACGGAAGAGCAGCTTCGCCCACATACCTACATCCTCGACGTTCCACCCATAGTTTCGAGAGTCTCTGAGGGCTTGTCCTAACAAAGCTGCTTGGTGCATCAGTTTTTTAGGTACGCAACCCACATTCACGCATGTTCCTCCGAGACCTGCAACAACATTGAGAAATCAGTTTATAGCCTGTATTACAATCCTCCAAAGAAAAAGGGCAATGATTATTACTAACATCACAGAGGAGGAGATTTCCCTTCTATCCCTCTTGAGTTCTTGTGGTTGGACTAATAATAAATTTGACATAACAGATCCCCAGGAGAAAAAGAAAGAAATTTTAATTTGTGCACATGAAGGTTTCACAGAAATGGGACCTAAGAAGTAGCCAAAGCAGGGAGTTTTTATACTTTTTAGACAAAGAAACAATACATTTGTGAGAAATTGACAGGACAAAGAAACTTAGGTTTTGGGTGCCCAATTATTTAAGAATCTAAACAGAGTTTAGGCTTGGGATGAATTAAAGAGGTGACAGGTTTGTGTACAATAGGCTCCTCAGCCCCAAATTCCCTATCTTTTGTGAAAAGGCTGCCTCTCTACCCCCAGATGCAGGAAGTGCACCTTTCACGTGACTTATTTCCTGCTTTCAGAGACAAAAAGGAGAGCCAGAGTGTCCCTCTTGCACTGGCCATTTCTTAAGTAACTTTAATTCAAAATAATCAATATGCCACTGTGCATATTTTGGGGTGGCTGCCCCAAGCACCAGTGCTATTCTATTAAACATCATAATTTATTTGCTTAATGTAGCCAACACTGTTTATATGAGTTTATTCCTAAGTCTCGTGACATTTCTAAGTTCAGAGAGCCTTATAGACCAAACAGAGCAACATTACCCTAAAATGAAAATGAGCAGATTTCCACAACTTCCACATACTTCAAAGATTCAAAATTAATTGACTGCTGATAAAAATGCCAGAAACTGAAGCCTTACTTTGTGCACAACCTTACACTTGCCACCAGCCCTGTGAGTAGAACTGATAAAGGGGTTGTTGAGCTGGGCGTGGCTGGACTGCAGTGGGCCTGGGACCACAAAGAAAGTTTGGTGTATACGAGCATCTCTTTACGGAGGTGGTCTACAGTCTTCGCTGATTCTCACCAAAGGATTCATGACAACACCCCCCCACCCGCCCCCCCAAAAAAGATTTAGTACCCCTGAGTTTAAAGAACATGGTGATAACTTGTCTCTGTTAGGCAGGTGGGGAGGTAGCCAAAATGGCATGAGTAAGACTGCAAGATGGCAGTGGACTCCACAGCGAAGGAAATCGAAGCCCTCTCAGGAGAATGCTAGCCGAGTGTCATTACGGAGTGTGAGCTCCACAGGCCAGAGGGACTACACCCAGCACCAGAACAGTGCCCGACACAGAAGAGACACCTTCACAAATATTTGATGAATGAATTAGGAATTGTGACACAGTCTTATCCAGACTTCCTGCTTCTTCTTGCCTCCTTCTAATTTGAAGCAGCTGAGTCATCTTGATAAAACTTACCTATTTCAACATTTAACTGCAGTCCATTTTAACTTAGCACAAGTGAAAGACTTCCATGTTTTAGGGGGTTTTTTTCCTTATTTAATTTTTAATTTTAAAATTGGACTTTAGGGGCCATTTAAACCAACGGCCAGGGAAAAACCTGCTCCTACAAAGTCACTTCTAAGGTATTTTAAAAGCCTACCCCATCTAGTTCCAAGAGGGGTTGGAGTGACAAAATCCAGGACCATCACCTTCTTGTTATATTGGGCTGCCTCCTGGAAAACAAAATTATTAAAATGAGTTGGAATGGTTAACATGGTGGACTGGAAATGGGCTGTTGAAAACCCGTGCTATTTTTACTAAGCTATAATGCCTAAAGCATAACCAATCATTAATACCTGAGAATTTCATATACCAAAACGATTAGTGCAACTCCAAGGTAAAAGTTAAGCAATACTTAGTCATAAGGGTAGCTTTAAAGAATATGCAGATTACAGTTGCAGAACTGTCAGAGTCAGCTGGAATCCCTAGAATCCTCTTATGTAATTCCAGCCAAATGATAATAAATTAAGCAATAATCTGAAAAATATGTGGCCATTTCTAAGCAAGTGGTAAACAGGCAGTAAAACAGATATACTGATAGTCTACAATCCTTGATTCAACCTGTATCCAGTAAGACAATATTTTTATAAGTACTTCGAAGTTTTATCTACTTCAGTTTCTAAACAGAATACTGGAAAAGTTTTTCTTCTGAAATTGTCAGATTTCCTAAAATGTTCATATGAAGAACCAATGGAGAAGTTGATCATCTCTATAAGGTTTCCGAATCTATTTTAGGGGAGTGACAACAACCATCACAAGTTCATTTTGCAGAGTATCCTTTATCTTTCTCAGAGAATAAGCTTTGTGTACTTGCAACTAGACCTCCAAAGATTATTTGAAAGGACTGAGTCTATGTGTCCTTCAAAGCCACCACCACTAGAATAAAAAAAAAAATCTGAGATTACTCCTGAATCATTTACAGCAAAGCAATGCTTGATGCCAGACATTGTCCTGCTCCCAATTTGGACAGCTTCATCTGAATCGACCTTTACTGATTCATCACAAGCTACACCTTAGAGGAGGACAACTACCTCATCTTTTAAAACAAGGTGATGGGGAACAATGACAGGCACAAGGGCCCCTCACACATGGAAAATGTATCTCAATTCAGGGCCAGGAGCCGTACTCCTAATCTCCTGTATTTATACATCCTGTACTCCATCACCTCCAGGCCACAGAGTTAGTGGATACACTCTTACCTCATTTCATACACAGGGGAGGCAAAAACTTTTAGTAATTAAGCTTAAGAAATCCAACTGTTCTCCATCTTTCTATTGGGGAGGAGGTTCTGTGATTAGGGAAATCATCAAAGTGAAAACAACTAATAATTATTGTATTTATAAAGAATAAAAATATATTTATTTCTTTTCAAGCCATTTGCATGCAAACCCCTTATTATCTTAAAAAAAAAAAATCAACCAAGCTTAAAATGAATGAAAATGTGTCCCAAAATACTGGCCCCAGTATTTTTATACAAAGAATATACAGCTGAACCTGGAAAAATGTCCTTAACGTTCCCTGCCCAAGTTAACGTATATAACGTCACAAGAGTAGCTCAAACAAATTCCACAGGGAACCTGGAGAATGTATTCCGGGATGTGACTATTCTACCCATATCCCAGAACACACAAGAAGCCTTGCCTTAGCGGCTGCCAGTCCTCCTGAGCCCCCTCCAACGATGATGAGGTCATAGTCATAGGACTCGGGGAGATCCTCGGAGTCATTCATTTTCAGTAGATTTTGAAGTCTGCCCTCCTGATAAGCCTAAAGAAGAAAAACAATGGAAGTAAAAATAACTTAAAAGCAGCAACATCTGAAAAGTTTTGTGAAAAACCTTTCCTCAAAGAAAAGCAAAGGAAAAATATTGATTTACATCATAGCATGCAATGGAGATGTTCAACCTTCCTTCAAGTGGTCATCAGTAACCTGCTTTCTGTTAGGACTGTCCTAATGCATCTCCACGTCACAGATAGCTACTCTGAAGTGTCCTCACAGTACACAAAACTAAGGCCTTGATGGTCCGACAAAATCAACTTAGACCTAAATTAAGTTTGATCAGCTCTTTTTTCCTAAAATTTTTAAACTAGGCTTTAAATCAGGTTTTAAAAACATCTGTACTGTGTTTTTAATAGACCCAATACAATTTGGCAATCATTTTCACTTTCTAGTCAAGGGGAGAATAATGAGTAGGCTAAGGTCATGGATTAAGATAGGGACCTGGTAAATAGCAACTGAAACAGGTTAGCCAAATATTTAAAACTTTTTCTACATTGTTTAGGTAAAGTGTAAAATCTAGAAATTCAGAACAAAATCACTAATTGACACTGACCTGAAAAAAAAGTTAAAAGTCCCTGCTTTCATAAGACATTTTAAATAAATGGGGAAAAAAGGTTAAATAAATAAACAAGTGACCCTTAAAGCTCATTTGTTTAATCTGCTTATGTATGAAGTCTCCTATATTTAGTAGTTTCCATGTACTTGGCATTTATAATATAAACGTTAGACTTTTAATTTTAAAATATCCTTTGATTCCACTAGTTTTAAAACACATTAGTTACATTTCGTATTAGCATGGAACACTGTTTCAGTGAACATTTAAAATTATTTCTTATTTAAAAAATCTGCTAACATGAGAGAATGATTGGAAAAGTTGTTAACAAGCACACAAAAATGTTTTTCTTTTTTTTTAAGTCAAGTTTTAACCTTGGTAATCAAAAAGGCCCCCAAATTTACCAGCCCAGACTGCACATTTTTCTCCTGCCTACCATCAGATGTGGGGGACAAAAGGCAGAGCTTAGGATCAGTAGAACTGGATGCTTGGGATGTAGAAGGGGGTGCAGTATGGAAAGGTGGAGGAGGCGCGGCACCGTGGCTGCCCCCGGGCAGCGCGGCAGGTACACACCATGGCTCAGGGATTAAAGGGAGAGCACCTGGAAACCAGCAACAGCAGGGGCAAGACTGCATCACCCTGACCGTCTGTACAAAGGGTCTAACATGAGAGGCTGGTAAACAGAGCCAGTATTCATCAACTAGCGTTACGGCCGAGGCTCCTCCTCCAATGCAAGGCACCGTGGGGAGAAAAACAATTTGGTAATGACAGCCTTTCAGATCAAAGGAGCAATATAAGCCTCAGGTCACAAGCGTTCCTCTCTCTAGCTGACCTCCGAGGGGAAAGGCTGACTTGCTGTTTGAAAAGAATTAACAAGTAGATGCAGCTAGATGTTCTTCTGGAAAAATAACCATTTTTAATCTCAGCCTCATTTTATCTGCATGTATTTAACACAGACGGTGCCAAAACTCAATCACTGGCTCCCTAAATAAAAACCACCCGTTCTTGTAACCGCCTCCCCCAACACACCTACTGAAACAAAAGAAGGAAAATGCACTGTCATGCTGGAAAGCTACGCTCTCCCTCTACCAATGTTTATAAAAATCTGTTCTGTACTGAAATTTTGTATCAGACCTGGGTTCTAATGGTTCAAGTTTAAGTCAAATTATATCAACCGGGCACACAGATTTTACAAAGAAAGCAGAGTGAGCCTGAACATTTTTAGTTCTGTAAAGTAAAATCAGCAAGACAGGCAACTGAGGCATTCTGCTGACCCCAGAACTAAACATGATGTTTGAAAATTTTAATCCAACTTAAAACTGAAGTTGCTGTCATTCAACTGCAAGGAAGTGGTTGCCCACCTGAAATAAAAGTAAGATACACAATATAAGACAGCTCTCTCCTCCACAGTGTAAGGAAGGCGCACACAGATGGGGTAAGGAGGCACAAGAGAAAAATGCCCCCCATTCTCCAATTACGACTGCTAGAAATATTGGTTACTACTGACCAGAGAAGCTGATAAAGAACAGGAGTTCTCAAACTTTTAGCCTCAGGATCCCTTTAGAATCTTAAATTATTTAGAGCTTTGGTTAATGTGGGGCTTAGTATATTGGAAACTAAAACTAAGAAAAAAATTTTAATATCTTAAATATTAAAATATTTTTAAGTTATTAAAATATCTTTAAATTTTAAATATCAAACATCATTGTTAAACATAAACAATTGATTAAAACATTTTTAATTAGTGAGAAGAGTGGCATTATTTTATATCTCTGTAATTCTGTGATGACTACCTTGATAAAAGACAGTTCATGTCTTCTGTGTTCAGCCTGTTGCACCACTCTGCCTGCCATGTAGCCTCTGGAAAACTCCATGGTAGACTTGGAAGAGAATGAGTGAAAAAGGCAAAGAGCATCTTAGTATTAAAAGATAATTCTGACCTCAAGGACTTCCTGAAGGGGCTGGGCGGAATGAAGACCACATTTTGAGAACCAAGGACAGCAGTGTAAACATACGCCCCCCTCCCCACAGCAGCTGTTTGTGAGGTTTACAGATTGTATATTCTTCCATCTGCCTCTCAGTGCCTTTCCTCCACCCCACCCCTAGCAAAAACAGTGCTCCAGACTCCCCCAGAAAGGCACAACGCTGAAAGCAATTCAGATTTCTTTAAAACCTGAGTAAGTCATCTTTATTTTTCCCCCAAACATGACTCCTATCCTCTGGGCACAGGTTTTTGTTTTTTTAACTATTACACGTGAGCTCTGGTGTGGAAGTGACCTGGGTGAAAATACTTGCTCTATCACTCTCAAGGCTAGGTGACTTGGGCTCATCACCTAATCCTTGGGAGTCTGTTTTTTCCTTTTGTAAAATCAACATTCCCCGCACCCCCACCCCCGCCCCCAACTGCTGAGCCTGAGATAAAGCATATTGGCACCGTGGTTGGTAGGAAAAATCCCTTCAGTCACTAATTCTCCCTTTCCTACAAAAGGGAACCTGCCTGCCCAAGGGGCTAAGTCAAAAAGCTCTGGCATGTTTTACAGATGTTGTCCCCTGCACTTACCTGCATCACCTCTCACCTGAGATGCCCTCTTCCCATCAAATTCTGATCCAGTATATCAACTGCACGATGTTTTATTATTTTTATTCAATGTACACAAACATGTCACCCTTTCTAAAGCATTCCTTTAGGCTCTTTTACCAACATCCTAAGACACCAGCGTAAGGCCCGTTTCTTCCATTGTTTCCCTAAGGTCCCCAAACAACATTCTCCTGTTTCTTGCAACTGTATTAACACAGGTTCTCAGAGCACTTAGTGAAGACTGTTCCGCCCCTTCCTGTCCTTCAAGATTTAGCTGGAAGCCTTTACTTGACTGCGCCCAGCAGGCTGGATCCTCCTCTGATGCCCCTGCTGGCATCTTCACACAATCCCATCAACTCTACAAGGACAAGCATCTTGTCTCATTCCTGCATCACCAGTACCAACCCCACGCGCATGTGATGTTCAAAAATATTCTTAGAATAGAACACCTGGGTGATAGTTCCTACTCTGTTATGTATACTGAGAGGCTGGGCTTCAGTTCCGCTTTCTCATCCCTGAATATAAAACTGTGGGAAAACACTGAAAAAGTACCAGGGGTGTAGCATAACAGGTTAGGAGCTTGGATTTAGTCCAAATCTGAACCTGACTTTGTCACTTATGTGATCCTGGGCAAACTGCTTAAATTCTCCTGCCTGGGTTCCTTGACTGCAGTGATTATATAAACCATACGAGCTGCTGACTGCTTGTTTCCTTTGAAAACTGACTGCTGTTGCCAGCACGCTGCAGCACCCACTAGGTGATATACCTCAAGCCTCTGCTTTGGAGGATTAGGGGCCACAAAAGAAATAAAACTAAATGATGGTTTAAATGTTAAAGACTTTCTAGAAGAGCCTGGGCCCCAGGCCTATAACAGGAACTGGCAAACTACAGCCTGAGGGGCAAACCCAGCAGGCCTGTAGTTTGTTGGTTTTTTTTTTTTCCACAGCCCCTGAGCTAACAATGGTTCTTCTTAACATTTTTAAATGATAAAGGAAAAAAAAATCAAGAGCAATACTTAATGATACATGAAAATTATAAGAAACCCGAATTTCAGTATCCATAAATAAAATTTTATTGGAAAACAGCCACGCCCATTTGTTTCAATATTGTCTAGAGCCTCTGTTTTTGCACCAAGAGCACAGTTGACTAGTTTCAACAGAGGCCATATGGCTCCCAAAGCTTAAAATATTTACTACCTGGCTTTTTGCAGAAAAAAAACATTGCCAACTCCTGGCCTAGGGAAAATTTCGATCAATGCTGACAGGTGGTGCTGGGTGAAAACTATCAAACCGTAATACTGAGGTCAGTACAAATCAGAGAACTGTCTTTGTGCCCAGTCAGTGAAGTAGAGATGCTTGCTACACTACCTTCCTCCTAGGAGAACCAGGGAGGTTCTGGTTAACCATCTAGACCTGTCAGCTATCGTGTGCCTAAAATGTCTAGAGCCACAGTAATATTTAACATTCACTCTGTACCAAGTATTCTGGCAAACGGCTTACAACAGACGCCATTTCAATGTCTCCTCCCAGGGGCCACCCCGACCCAGCCTCTCAGCCACTCTCCAAGCAGTTTTTCTCCAGAGCAGTCATCACTGACAGAATTACTGTGGTCTCCCACTCTGTGACAGGCTCAACAATGGTCCCCTAACACTGAAGTCCAAACCCCAGATCCTGTGAATACATTACCTGTAAAAGAGTTTCTGGAGATGTGATTTAAGAATCTGGGGATGGGGAGATTTTCCAGGATTATCCCACGGGGCCCAACTTATTCACAAGTATCCTTATAAGAGGGAGGCAGAGGGAGACTGCATTACAGTAATCAATGTGAAGACAGGCTGCACTGCAGCTTTGAAAATGGAGGAACAGTGTATCAAGGAACACAGGTGGCCTCCAAAAAGGCAAAACAGATTTCTCCCCTCAGAGCCTCAACAGGAACCGGCTGTGCTGACACCTTGAGAAACCGATTTCAGACTTCCAACCTCCAGAACCGTAAGAAAATTTGTGTTGTTTTTAAGCCACTAAATGGTAGTTCGTTACAACAGCAATAGGAAACTAATACAGCCATTAGAGTATAAACTCCATGAGAGACAGGCAATTTTCAGTTCACCACTTTCCACCACCACCCCGCCCCCCTGCCTAGAGCTGTGCCTGGCACAGCTGTTGAGTGAATTAACAAAGTACCAATTCTAATCACTTGGTAATGGTTTCCCCACAACAAAGGCAAGAATATGAGAAAGTCACGACATCTAGACTTAAAGCGACGTGTACGAACCGCGACAGAGATGTCACCATGGGAAGGGGCAGCAGCGTGGACTTTCTGACGCTGACCTACCACTGAGTGAGGGACTAACATGAGTGCTCACAGCCAGCCCAACCTTGGGCTAGATGTTGGGTATACATCATCCCATTTAATCACATGCCATTCCCATTTCAGAAATGACAATAAGGAAACCCTTAGAGGGCTCCCCTGGTGGCGCAGTGGTTAAGAATCCGCCTGCCAATGCAGGGGACACGGGTTCGAGCCCTGGTCCGGGAAGATCCCACATGCCGCGGAGCAACTAAGCCCGTGCGCCACAACTACTGAGCCTGCGCTCTAGAGCCCACGAGCCACAACTACTGAAGCCCACGCGCCTAGAGCCCATGCTCTGCAACAAGAGAAGCCACCGCAACGAAGCGTAGCCCCCGCTCACCATAAGAGAAAGCCCGCGGGAAGCAACGAAAACCCAATGCAGCCAAAAATAAAGAAAATAAATAAATTTTTTAAAAAAAGAAACCCTTAGAGATTAAGAAACTTGCCCATGAGTCAATAATTATACCCAGGTCTAAATGATTACAAATCTCTTGCTTTTCTCACTATACCACACCCATTAATTCAAAGTACTTGTCACATACATTTTCTCATTTTATCCTTACTGTAAATTTAAGAGAACAGGTAATTATTCCCACTTAGCAAATAAAAAACCTAAAGGTTTGCGGGTTTAATAATTTGGCCAAAGTCTCCAACTAGAACGTTACAGAGGATCTGATCCCAGGTCCTTTGATCAGAGAGTGGTTCTGTCAAACAACAAAATCCTAGTTTAAAAGATTTCCATAATATTCTCCTGAAGTTCAGCTGATTTTACTGAACCTGCGAAATATAAGGCACTCTAACTATATTAGTGGGAAACCAGCAGACTTGCAGCTTGGTTCATATCTAATCTCTATAATTATCTATTGGTCAATTTTCCTTTTTTCTTCAAGATAAACAATCGCTTTAACTTCCAACTGATGAGGCAATCTATGTGTCATGACAACCAATTAAAAGTAGAAACAAATGGTCAACCTGATTTATATGTTAACAGCTATTACTTTAGAGAAGACCCAGAAGGTTACCTTCCTCCCAAACCTCCACATTCTCTGTTAATGCTTTTAGTCATCACTAAGTTTCAAATACTCCTAGTAAAGGCACTTGGCGTTTAAAGAGAGAACTGGTGGTGAGTAGACCTGAGGCAAGATCTTTTTGCTATCACTAAGATTATCTTTTCCCCAAACAGCAAAGCTCTGGAAAACCTAAGGAACCCGGTTGGTAGAGGCATGCTAAAGGGAGGATCAGAGACCAAATGATGCTTCCACAATTGCTAGATCAAAGCGTGGTAGACACTGGGAAGGGTGAGCATCCCTTCATATAAAAAAGGAGAAAAATTGACTACTTTAGAAAATAATTCGCCCAGTTTCATGAGAAGTTTCTATTTTTGCTAAAAACCTCCACTATTACTGAAGAACCTCTCAGTCTCAATCTTCTCTTGATCTCGAAGTCATTCACTTAGTCTTTGGATTTCCCTTCCCTGTACTACATTTAGACTTAGTGGGAAAGTTTATCATTACTGCTATGCAAAGCAGATACTTATTCACTTGCCAAATAAGATTTAATGGCAAGACCCCCTGCTACCAAAGATTTACTTTCTATAGGGATCAAGGAAAGCATAGGCATGCTCACTGCACCTTCAAAACTTGTTTTCTTAAAGACCCAAATTTTCAGAAGTAGCGTCCAAATAAGGTGGTAATTACAAGCAACAACACTAAAAAGCCTTTATGGTTTTATGCTAAGCGAAGAAAATGAAGAAAACTTGGATTAATTCATCATGTATTTCAGTTTAAACAGGAAGTTTCCAGGCATTTAAAGCCCTACTTAAGAAATCAAAATGGAGTTGGGAACAAATATTCAAAGCTGTTAACATGATGAAACATCACTGATTCTGAGGGACACTCCGTATCAGCAGAAATTACCAAGGGAAGCTAGGGGCCAGAGAAGAAATGAAGCAAGTACATAAAGACTATGTAACTGGATTTGTGTCTGAAATAATCTGGCAAAGGTTACCTTCTACTCCTGAGGACACTTACAGATGAGGTATGCCAATTTTTGCCCAGTATAACATTCAAATGGAGTAGTCTTCCAAAAAATCTTACAGGTCTCTCTGGAGCCATAACTTCTCACAATTCCATGTATTTGGCCTCCATATTTCTCTGCGAGACTACCTTCCTTACCTTTGACCAATTCCTACTGGCTTTTCAGCATTTAGTTGATGGCTCACCTACTACAGTAGAGATATTCTACTTTTGTTGAGTCCAATCACAGGAGAAATTATTTAGAATATGGACACCCACTCATTAATCTTACTGAGTCTTCTTTGCAATGAAGCATGGCATCTGAATTTTTTTTTTCTTACAGTATTAACGTCACTTAGGCTCTGCCCTACAGATAGTCTTCCTTGACCATTTTTTCCACCCACTCTTCCCCCCAACCTGGTCAAGAGCCCCATTTGGGATTCCTGTGGTTCCCTGGGGCAGAGGAAGCAAGGCAGTAAGTATCACAGCACACCATAACTAATTTTTTTTGGAAAATTATCAAATACCTTTTAATTTATGGAATTCAGAACTGACTTTTATTATTAAAGTCTTAAGAAGCATTCAAAAAAATTTTCCCATGAACATGCCAGTGAAACTTTTTTAGCAACAGAAGATAATGACAACTTTATAAACTACCAAGAAAAATACACTGCACAGTGAAACAACTTCTGATGTTCTTGAAAATACTTTTTCACTTTACAAGAGATACAATATGTGCTTCTGTTTGGATTTTACTCTCCCTTTGAGATGCTTAAGAAAAGCCACAAAATGTCTCCTACACCAAGAACAAAAATCTTTAGTACGAGTTTGAGATCATGGCCTCTGAAATTTCAAAAGTTGCCACGATATTTTTCCAGTCCTGTAAACTCAAAGATATAACTCCTTGTTTCCTGCAATGGGAACTGGAATCATTCCCCTCACCCACATGGTTAATATTAATGGGCTCCAATATTGGCAGCCTGTCTTGGTCAAGCCTTATTCTTGCAAAACCATCCCTTATAATGAAAGAAACATAAAATATATTCTCCACAGTACGAGAGAAAGAGTTTGGGTCAATCACAAATTCAAAATAGGACACGGGAGTATCAGGATACTTTCGAAAGTACGTTTGCAACAATCCCAAGATTCTTTCTACTTCTTTTTCTGTCGCTTCTTGACTACTACACAGGTCCAGCTTCCTCAGCTTTGTAGGCATATCCCCGTTTCCTTCCATTCTGTGAACTTTTTTCCGGTGCTCAAGTCGGGGCTTCTGCGCGGAAGTCTCTGATTTGAATGAACCGAATATAAAGTGGAATGTTTCAGCGTGCAGCATCCACGACGTTGCTTCCTTTTGTACTGTCTCCCAAAAAGAGCGAACTATATTATCATCACAGTCACTCAGCGCATCACATCCATCATCTTCCATCCAGTTTAGGCCCACAAATATAAGCAGAAAATCACAAAATGCCACCTGATTGAAAAGGCTCATGTCAGAGTTTAGCTGCTTTGCTTTTTCTTTACCCAAAGCAGAAGCCAAAACAAGAAACTGAGCGTCGAGGGCCGCTTCTCTCGTTCGACTCACTGCATCAAACAGGACATTGGCTTCTTCGAGAGCCTCGGTTAAGGACTCGCCCTCCGTGTTCACTATGTCTTCACGGTTCTGCTGGACGTTATAGATGAGCTGCCGGTACTGCTTGCGGATACTCCGGCATTTCTCCTCATCCACTAGCTCCAGCAGGCTTGGGTCGATGTCGGCTTCCCCACAGCTCAGGTCGTCAGAGCAGGCATCAGCCCCCGCCGCCGCTTCCACCTTCATCGGCTCCTCCGCCGCCGCCTCCTCCGCCGCCTGCTTCCCAGAGTACGCACCACCGGTAATGGTCACCACCGGCTCCTCGTCCTTCTCTACGACTCCCCTCAGGCAATCTTTTTCCTCAGCCATGTCGACGACCGGTAACGCTCAGGTAACGGCCTTCCCAGTGTTTCGGCCAACGGTGGAAACAAGGGGTCAGCGGGGGCGGAGAAGGACGCCTGCCCATGCGCACTAGCGGAGTCCCGGCGGCCCCGCGCCCGGCTCGCCCCCGCTCCCAGCGGCCCCGCCCCGCGGAGCCCAGACCCCTCAGTGTTCGCGAACAAGCCCCCGGCCCGCGCAGAACATGCGCGAGAATGGGTCCCGCCCCCACCCTAGAGTAACACCGCTCGGTTCAAGCGACAGCTACTATTTTGGCGTTTACTGGCAGTGTCATCTAGCTTTCAAAGAAACGCCTGGACAATCTTATGACAAAATTATGGGGGACCAAACGTCCCGTGCTTTAAAACATTTGCTATCAAATGTTGCGGCAGCGTTTTTTAGCTCTGTGATTAAAAGACTTTGTAGGGGGGGAAACTAAATCTGGCTAAATTATAAACTGCTCACAAAGCCAAAGATCGTGGCCTGCGGTATCTCCATTACAGATAGGCTGAACTCTCAGAGGGTCCATTTGCAAGGTGGTTGCTTGGAACTCTGCCTTCATTATACTAATGTAAATTGTGTTAATTACCTAGGTGGGCCCTCAAAACCTTCAAAAGCCAAATCCTCTCTAACCTACCCCAGTCGGGGGCGGGGTCACCGGGTAAGCGAGGGTCCGGACTGGCGCATGCGCGAAGGTGCGCTACCCTACCCCACTCCCACCCCCGCCCTCCGTCCCCCAGCGTTACGCAAGCGATCACTGGCGCTGCGCCACCCAAGGGTACAAGAATAAAGTGGACAGGGTCTCCACCAAAGAGCTGTTTGGAAGCTTGTCAAAAGTAAGGGTCACAGACTCCGAGTGGATAGTAAATCTGAACCCTAAAAGGTGAGAAATCTGTGAAGATTTTAAACACAATCTGTTATAAGGATATGAACGTGAATGCTGTTAAGTCGGGCGACCAATGTATGTTGGAAAAATACACCCCCTAGTTCACTAGGAAATCACGTACAGTTGGAGAAAGGGCTCAGCTCATCAGTCACAAGAGGGGAAGGAGAGAGGGAAGGAGAGGGAGAGAGACCACCACATTGCCTCTGAAGCTCCGCTTTCAAGGCACCAGGAAGTATATTGGCCCTACCTTCCCTCCTATGCATCTACACTGGTTCATTTTTCTTTGACATTAGCATAAAGTTTCTTGCAAATACATGAACAGCCAAGCCTCATGTTAAGTTACTTCAAAATAGTTATATTACTCTTCGTTCACCATTATTCTTTTAAAGTAGGGGTAAAATTCAGAAAGAAACATGCATTTTTCAAAAACAGCATGCAGGGGCTTCCCTGGTGGCGCAGTGGTTGAGAGTCCGCCTGCCGATGCAGGGGACGCGGGTTCGTGCCCCGGTCTGGGAGGATCCCACATGCCGCGGGGCAGCCGGGCCCGTGAGCCATGGCCGCTGAGCCTGCGCGTCCGGAGCCTGTGCTCCGCAACGGGAGAGGCCACGACAGTGAGGGGCCCGTGTACCAGAAAAAACAAAACAAAACAGCATGCAGTACTGTTACTTGTGCATATACATTACCCTGCCCTATTAGACTGTTAGCTTCCCTAAAGCAAGAATTTGGTTATAAATCTTCCAAGCAAAGCTATTTTCACATGGAGGCATTTAAGTATGCACACTTGAACGTGTAAGCGTAGATGAAAACCTTTGTTCCAGCACCTACTGCCAACTTATTTGGAGCAAAAGATTTCACAGATTAATGGAAGAAACAGATCTTACACATTGACAATAAGTTGGGACTTCCCTGGTGGCGCAGTGGTTAAGAATCTGCCTGCCAATGCAGGGGACACGGGTTCGAGCCCTAGTCCAGGAAGATCCCACATGCCGCAAAGCAACTAAGCCTATGCGCCACAACTATTGAGCCTATGCTCTAGAGCCCGCGAGCCACAACTACTGAGCCCACGTGCCTAGAGCCTGTGCTCCACAGAGAAGCCACCGCAACAAGAAGCCCGTGCACCGCAACGAAGAGTAGCCTCCGCTCACCACAACTAGAGAAAGCCCGCACGCAGCAACAAAGACCCAACACAGCCAAAAATAAATAAATTAATTAATTTTTTTAAAAAAGTAAAGCTGACTGCTTTTCAGAAAGTCAGCCTTATCTCTTCTCTGAAATGAAGAAAAAGCAAGAGAAAAACAAAGCTGGGGACCAGGATCATCAAAGGGCCATATTTTACCCCCAAGTCTGGCCAATTACAAACTAATACTTACCTGTTTTAAATCTTTGATGAAAACACATAGTTCCAAGTTCCAAGTCCAAAAAAGTTTGCTTTTATAGTTAACCATATTCTTGGGAGCTTCTGATATCCATTTCAAATTCAATAAAAGCGATTTATAAAAGAACTCCAAAAGATAAGCCAACCTTCCCACCCTAAGGTGCCTATTTTCTCCTGGCTCAGAGGATGGAAAACAGATGGACACCAATTTGCTCCATACAGAGCCTTTCTTCAAACAATTTTTAAATGCCTTAGAAAAATAAATTAATTCTCCCAACCTACTTATAAAGTATTACTAATATATAATTTATAGGGATGTCACAGGAGATAACAGCCCACACAACTTGCTCGGAGCAATAGCACACATCGAGACCAGCATCATATTACTAAGTTGTGATTTTAGTGCTGAATTTATCCTCTGCTAGATCCCTGCTCATAAGAACCTTGGTAACATGTAACTTAGGTCATCCTCAGAGAGTCATACTTGCATTATACTCTGCCTTTTAAAATCTGCCTTTAGAGTGCAAAGTTTAGATGTGGCTACAAAATAAAAATCTCAAATCTAATGATTTTCCCTGATCATTTGAAGAATGGGACTTCTACACTTGTGAATCCTTAAGTTACTAAACGGTGATTTTCTAACCCAAGGTCCAATTACTAGTAATAATTATATAAATGCAGCTTAAAAAGAATGCACAGCAATACGTAATTTGTTATACCAGTAAACTTCTCTGTGACTCTTAACAGAAGGCAAAAAGTGCGAGTACTACAAAGAAATCACTGAAGTCTACCTTCTTCTTGTGGTAAGACTAGTTCAGGTCCCTTAAGACACAACTTGGCCTCCAAAATAATTTAGCTTCCCTCTTCCCCCTTTTTCTCTTTCAGGAGTTGCTGCTAAAGGCTCCATAGGGCCTCCATTTCCTTTCTTCTTTTCTTCAGTTTTTTTCTCCAGTATTATTATTCAGTCCCTTTGCTAGGAGTTCAGATTCATTCATTCCAAGCATTCTTAAGCTCTTTCCCACAACCCCTAGTGTTCAACACAAACATGGTGGTACGGATGAATGTTATAGGTTATAGGTCTCTCTATGGTCAAATTTTAAAAGTCACATAGGACCCACTATCTTTTCCAGTGGGGTTTTACTGCCTGATTAATCTACAACCAACATATTGAAGAGACTTCTGAGCCAAAGCCAAGAACCAGTCAGGTTTGAGTCCCGCACTCTAAAAGATATGCTTATCCTGCTGTTAGCTACCTCCTGACACTTTTCTGTTCCTCCTTTCACAGCAGTTTTTCTCCCCTCATCCTGCCAGCATATTGATTTAATACTGAGCTGTGAAGAGATGTGGTGAAGGCCTAGCTTGATTTGCTGGATGTTAGGTATATGTTCTCTTTCATCTGAATTTCCTTTAAGGTTATGTTTGTGTGTGTATATTTTTGCTTTGTTTGGCTTTTCAGTATTAAAGGTAAACTTTCCAATGATCAAGGCAGATATCTGTGTTTTTTAAATGAGTTTCTGAAAAGACCATGGACAGTAGAAGGAGGCAAACCTGGGTTCCAATCATGACCTATTAGCTATTAGCACTACCTTAGGTTGCTTAACCTGTCAGCCTCCAGTCTCCTCATTTGTAAGATGAGAATACTACTACTCACATCATAAAGTTACTGTAAGTATTGAATGAATGAGAATTACGTGATAGATCTGACAATATTTTCAACTATTGAGCAGGTACTTAAATCTTCAGTTATCCCAAAGATAGCAAGTGTTTAATAAACCTTAGACACTAAATAGGAAAAAAAAAAGTGTATACAAACCAGTAGCTTCACTCCTGGGATGTTGTTTTAGGAACAGAAAAATATTTTAAAGGCTAAATATCCATAAGGAAGACAGAGAAATATATCTCACTAAAATAATACCAGTGAAATGAAATTTGTCATCTAATAAAATTTAAAAACCTACTAAGGCTTCAACTAATGGAACTGTGTATAACACTTTGAAGGGTAAACCACTCTACTAGAAATTCTGAATCAGGGCCATGAAGAGTCTGAGATTATATGCAAAATTCTTTTTTTTGGAAAATTTATTAAATTTAATCAGTGTGGGTTTATTTAAATTCTAATGTCAGTTAAATTGCATAGAATTTTTTTTTTTTTGGCTGTGCCACGTGGCATGTGAGATCTTTTTTTTTTTTTTTTTTGCGGTATGCGGGCCTCTCACCACTATGGCCTCTCCCGTTGCGGAGCACAGGCTCCGGACGCACAGGCTCAGCGGTCACGGCTCACGGGCCCAGCCGCTCCGCGGCATGTGGGATCTTCCTGGACCGGGGTACGAACCCGCGTCCCCTGCATCGGCAGGCGGACTCCCAACCACTGTGCCACCAGGGAAGCCCGGCATGTGGGATCTTAATTCCTCAACTAGGGATCGAACCTGTGCCCGCTGCAGTGCAAGCCCAGAGTCCTAACCACTGGACTGCCGGGGAATTCCTGCACAATTCTTTATGTATATTTTTCTCATAAATGGCTCCTTGGACTTCAGCAGATTCTTTGTAAAAACCTGGTATCTAAAAGAGGCTTTGAATTAACTGTTCTATTCAAATAAGAAGGCTTCACTGTTAGTTGAAGTAAAAGATAAAATGACAGTCAAGCCCCACAAAATAATTTGGACCTGCCCACTGAAATACTTTAGAGTATATAAAACCTCCACCCCTTGCTCTGTGGTTGAAAGTCATATATTTAACTGACACTTCAGAAAACCAAGTGCTGGCTGACTTGCCAAGCCTGAAGAAGTAACATAAACAAGGGTGTGAGATGAGAATAGAACGTTTCCCGTGTAAGAGCCACTACCAGCTCTCTTGGGACACCTCAGAAGTCAGCAGTGATCAGGAGCATCATTCTGATAGACTAAGGGTAGGAAAGCACTGGGATTCGGCTTCTAAAGGAGGCAGCCTTGAAAAATCTCAGCTCTGGAGCCCTGGGTTAAAATCAAAACTAGTGCTTTCTTAGGAGTTTGAGTTTCCTCTTTTGTAAATGTCTTCTATCCGATGTCTTCTCTGTCATACAGAGCGGCCACGACTCTTTGTAAAAAATCATATACAAACACCTGTTGACAAAGGTATTTTAAAATATATACATTGCCCTACAGACTTGAGTTAGAGATAACAAAGACAGAGCCTAGCTCAACATCGAGAACGCAGGGGCTCAATAAACAGTAGCTAAATAGACACAATGTGACTTTCTTCTCAACTGACCTGGACACAGCTACATAAACTGAAGATGAACAATGCCGCTATCATACAGCTCTTTTAAAAGTCTGAACTGCTTTATATGCTGCCTAGAACCTCTCCTGAACTATTATACTTCGGGCTTAATCGCTAACAGAGACAGTCTACTTTCACCAAATCAGACACCTTGTAGCTAAATCCCTCACTGAAGTCAGTCCTCCGGCCCTACCGTCAACCATTCATTCCACAGGTATTTACTGAGTGTGTACTAGGTGTTAAAATAACACATGGAAGATACAAAGATAAACCATTTTCATCCTAAAGGAGGGTATAATTTAGCAGGCACAGAGGAATGCAGTTCCACTCAGCAAGCAAGCTATGCACAAACGCCAATTTGCCAGAGCTATGCTAGGAATACCAAGATTTGCATGGGCTCAGCCATGAATCATGAGCACACAATCACACCAGGGAGATCAGGCACGCATCCCAATAGCGATAACACAGAGCCAAGGGCCAGAAGTGTGAGAACACCAGAGTGAACTTTACAGACAGGCCTGCGCCCTATCCTGGCTCTGCTGCTTTACTAGCTGTGTCATCTGGGCATACTCCTTAAGTTCTGAGGGCCTCCATTTGCTCATGTGTAAAACTGGATAACCCCACCTCCTTCACAGGACTACTCCTGGGAGGATTTCAGTCAACTAGGTACCACAGCATTTAGGGGCTAGCACACAGCAGACGTTCAATACATGGTAGCTGCTATCGCTGACAGACATTCGTTTAAATATGTGATGAGCTCTAAGGCAGATCTAGAATCACAGGCACAAGGAGTAAGTCTAACTCTTCACTTCTGATATTGGCAGGACTCCTCCTTTCCCAGAGACAGGGATTTGTGGGAGGAGGGAGAAACCGGCGAATCTGGCCTTGTACTCTGACACAGGTAGGCAGCTGGAAAAGTGGGTCTGAGCAGGAAGAAAATGAAGAACAGAACAAAAGAGGGAAATTTTAGGGACCACAGCTCCAACAGTATTCCCACGAGCTTCCAGGAGAGGTAAAAGGGGGCAGAGCACGAGCTCCCCAGAAAAGCAGGTCGGGGCCAGACCCTGGGGGACACAGACAACCAAGTTAGGAAATACATACTCATTCTGGATGCAGATCTGGGGGCAGCAAAGAGGCCGTCAGGAAGATGGTTCTGCAGCAGATGGACTGGAGGGGCAGGGAGATCAGAAGTGGGCAGCCAGTTAGAGACCGTTTAGGTAGGAGGCAACAGTACCTGAAGCAGCCTGGGCAAAAAGTTAACAGAAGAAGTAGGCACCTGGGTGGGAAACAGGCCCTGGTAAATGAACAGACAGGAAAGGTGAGGGGAAATCTGAAGCCTGGACCAGAAGAGTGACACCACTGTACAAGGGCTGACAGACAGAAAAGAAGAGGTTTGTGCTGTCACCTGGTTAAAGTGGGAGAAGGCACTGGGTCTCACCATGCATTCACAGCTAGTAAAAATTTTACTATATAATCAGCACCAAACAAATTTATTTGCAGTACTAACAATCTATGCCTCTTGTAAACACTGTTAGTCCTTACTCTTACCTTCTTAAATAAACCACAGTCAAAGCAGTCCTTCAATTCTCCTTAGGCCTCAACCTTAACTAGGCCAAAAAGCACATACACTACTAATCTCCCCGGAAGGGATTATCTGAGGACAGAATCAAGTTTTCCGCCCGTTTTGGTACAGCATTAAGAAAGAAAAGGAATGGTCAGAGAGTTATTAAATTACCACTCATTTCCCGATGTCTATTCAGTTAGGAGTCTGGTTTCTGGTAACTTTTAGAAGTTAGGCTTGAAAGGAGACCTGCCTGTTTCAGTGCCTACCCCGGGCCCAGAACGTGGGGGCCCCCAGCCTGACCACAACACCATCACCTCTGAGCTCCTCCCACACTGGCTCCATAATTCCCTTGGATGTTAATCATGCACCGCTTTGTGTCGTCCTCTCTCCTATTATTGCCTGGAAGAAATTAAGTCCCATGTTGCAAGTTTTAGTCTTAATCTCCCAAGATTATTATCTCAAACTACTGAAGTCTTAACTATGTCTGGCAGTTTGTATTCCAATAAGCACTTTTTCACTCACTTTGCTTTACCTCTCAATACCACCGACAGGCATTCATTCTATGAGTGGTTTCAAAACTCTGGAATCCTGGAGACACTGATTTACATATAAGAAAGAGTCCCTGTGGGAAAATTTGCAAGCTTACTCTTAAGAACTAAAATGTTTATGAAAGCCGTATGTCTTTGTGCAACAGAAACTAGATTCATAGTTCTTAGAATTTAGTAGCTAGCTAGTGCTAATTTCACATGTGAACATACGAGCCCTGACCACAGATAGCATAGTTCGCCATTTTTCTACTCAGGTAGAAAGTGTTACTTGCCTGTTGAGTTACTATTTGCCATCTTCTAACTAACACCTTTGAGGTATTAAATAGTAATCTTTTGTTTGGTTTTCCTCGATTCTAATTATTTAGCAACTAATCGTGACCAAACTACCTTATACATTAAAGTAAGTCTCAAACGTGATATTTATCATAAGAATTACCCGAGGAGGCTTGTTTAAAATAAATTAAAAGGCAGAACCTAGCCCCTTCCAGAAGGTTCAATGAACAAGATCTCAGGTAAAGCCCAAGCATGTGTGTTTAACAAGCACTCCAGGGGACTCTGTGCAGGTGGTCCATAGTCTACAGTTTTTTGAAAGGCACTTCTTTAAAGCCTTCATCCTATAGGCAGTCATCTAAATTTATCAATTCCTTGTAGTAGGGCTGTACTCCCTGGTCTTCCATAGTACACTGTGAAAACAAGGTAGGTTTTGCCGCTGCTGCTATTTATTGAGGAGAAAGGAAGACAAAGGAAGAAACAATATTAAGAGGAGAAAAGAAAAGCACATGTTTTAACGAGCTCCCTCCCTCTCCATTATTTCGGTTGCAACTAAAGCAGGAAATCTTAACCTTTTTTAAGGTGTGGACTTCAGGATTATTACACTAATCCTATAAGCACTCAATTCTCCACTAAATAAATGCCTTTCTCCACTCAAACCCAATGTTCCCTAAAGAATTTCAAGACCTACCATTTAGTCCCAAATGTGGGCAACAATTATCTAGAAATTCACAAACATTTCAAAGCAGTAGCCTTACCTTGTTGTGTCTTCTTCCATATCTTAGTACTCATTAAAAACCAAAAATATATCAAATGATACAAAGGAGAGTGGTAAGTTTACTTAAAAGAGATGTACTAAATCATTTTTTAAGATTTAATTATAACTTGGTGGTAGGCTTTTCATTCATGGCATTGCACCTCACTAAATGTCTGAAATTAACTATGATCATATAGAATTGAGAACATCAGATCTTACCAATAAAGTGGGTGCAAAGCTTATAAAAAAGTGATTTTACTTTTTACTCTCACTGGTGCTAAAACTAGGACCATGTGTAGAATTTATATAAAGATCAAATGCCTATACAGCTTTCTAAGTGCAAATTTATGACACAGGCAGAGAAAAGATCAGACAGGAAAGAATATTAACAGGACTTTGTCTCATTTTACTTGCAAACTAAAGGTCTGAGTAACACAGTGTATTTTATATCAAGCTAAAAGCCTTAATCTCCTTTAATTATTTTCCATTAATTTACTATTTGTCTTTGAAGTCTATCTCCACTTCTTATACCCATTCTTCAAAAAGGTAATAAGTAAGATTATTTTAAAAGAAAAGATAGAAAATAAAAATACAAATTGTTATAACCTTCCTAAACACACGCACATCTAAATACATTGTTACATTTAACTGAGGCCTCAGGCTTACTTCTAAGAAGGCAATGTTCAAGTATGAGATCCATTTCTTAAACATTACATTGATACAAACAGACAAGGAGGACAAAAAAAATCAGCAAAAGTTAAAGCAGATGTGTCAAGGTGATGGGATTCTGAGGCTTTCTAACCTGGTCATCCACGTTGCATATCCCCCCCTAAATGTGCACCCAGCCTCCCAGCATCTTGCCTGTATGGCAGGCCATGACCCATCCAGCTTCCCAGCATCTTGCCTGTATGGCAGGCCATGACCCATCCACCCCTCTGTGGATGGTCCTAAGGGAGGACTGCCACCACACCCACCACCACCCAAAGGAAAGATTTCTTTCTCTTCTTTCCCTCTACCCAGTTGTTAACTCTGGGCTAGAAAAGAAATACGAGATACCTGAAGGGAAATGAACTCACTCTAGGAGCTTGCTGGTTGCTCTTCCCTGAGCCTGGGGTTTCTGGGTTTCCCTCCCGGAGAATTAAAGAGGAAGACGAGAGGGACGGACAAAGATAAAGCATTTCCTGACCCACTTTTCTCAGTACTTCTCTAAACGAATCACTTTCAGCAGTTTACACTGCTGCTAAAAAATTTTAAGTTATTTGGATTTACTGGGAAGAAAAGGAAAAGGACACTTTAAAAAACCTATTTTAAAAGATGAAAATAGGCCGTCTGCCCTTCCAGGCGTCCCACTTCTGAAATGTGTGTCTCATCCACGTCGATTAACACGTGAGCTGGCCCCCACGTTCTCTTTGTCGTTCTCTTTGTCGTTTGAAGGTTCGCTCACAATCACCCTGGCTTTGAGACCACGACCGGATCGATGCGCTCACAATCACCCTGGCTTTGAGACCACGACCGGATCGATGAGCTCTTTCGCAGTTCAGGCAGCAAAAGAGACGTTAAGGTCCCCCACCTACCTTCAGGGTTGGACCGTGGCCGCCTAGCTTTCTCCGTTTCACAAATACAACGGGTACGTCAGTTTCCCAGGTCAGTTCGCAGAGCGCTCCCTCGAGGCCCCGCCCGTTCTCTGTGGCGCAAAAGCAGAGCGGATCCGGTCAGTCTTTCCGCCCGGGGCCACGGCGGGAAGTGTGCGGCGGGGGCGGGGCTTCCGCGTCCCAAACTGCATTCGCCCGGGTGACCGCCCAGGCCCCAGCCCCGGCCCTGACCTTGACTAAGGCCCGCCACCAGCTCGGTCCCGGACCGGCTCACCTACACGCGGGCTGGAAACATGGCCTCGAGGCCAACTACAAACCCCACGATTCCGGCCGGACTGGAAGAAGAGCAAGTCTCACTAAAATACACGTCCCACTTTCCCAGTATGTCCGGAATTCAGAAAAGCCTCAAAAGCAAGCTTAAGGCACAATTATCTCAGCTTTTATAAAACACCTCCCAACTTAATCTTCCTTTGAACTCTGCATCGTATACACAGAATGCCAAAAAACCAACTTCCAAAGTTTCTCTGAAATTTGAAACCTCGAGGCAAAATTAAGAACACTGCCCACTTGGGGTGCTTTTATTAGAGAACCTTGAAATAATACAGCAACACCCTCAATGACACGCTGGGTGCAACTGGTCCAATTTTACAAACGGGCGAACTCAGGTAGAGAATGAGTCAGTGAGAATTAAAAATAGACTCTAGTTATATTGACATCAGGTCCATTCATGAGACAAAAACCACACCAGCCCCCAAAGTATAGCTGTTTGACAATAATAATAGCAGCTAACGATTCTGTAGTGCTTTGCATATGTTAATACTTAATCTTCATAACTACCCTGTTGAAGTAGGTCCGATCAGGTCCATTTCACAAATAGGGAAACTGAGGCACAGAAAAGCTTCCCTACCCAAATTCAAGCAGCTAGTTAGTCAACAGCAGAGTCAGGATTCAAACCAGGCAGTGCAGTGTAGCCTTTAACCCCTACCCTGTACTGCCTAATACAGTGAGAGAAGCACCGGTTCCTCTTAGTCGTCTCCTTTAACAGCCTAGGGAAAGTCACAGGAGTCTAAGCCTTGGTCTCCCCACTTGAACACACGGAGACACACGTGATTTGCCAATCTCTCACAATTTCTGAGGATTCAGTGGTGTGAAAATTCCTCGAAAGGCATCCTTTAATCGTTATACTCGCTTAATGCTGACAAGGCTCTGTCAATCTACTCATCATATTATCACCTACATTTCAAGACTCGTGCATTAAGAAATGATACAAAAACCATTTTCTCCGATATTCTGCAAACCGTCTCTGTAAAGAAGAGCTAGAGACAGGAAACCACCAGCCGACAGGGGGCCGGTCTCACCTACCAACACGCCAAGCTTTCACCGACCCGGGCGAAACAATGAACACCGCCAAGAAGCTCACCCGACTTAGAGAAGCCTCGGCCCTATTCAGACACGCGTTCAAACGTCTCCCCTTCCCCTGCATCCACAAGGCACCCGGCAGGAGGATGCTCTCGGCCCAGAGTGCTCACAGCCCAGGGGCTTGGGGCTTCCTCCGTTTTCAGTAAACCCGAAGCTTACATGAACGCGAGTCTTTGGGCACCAGGCGCTCCTTCAGACGTCCCAGCACCTGCTGCTCCGGTGCAATGCGGGACTGAAGCAAACTGAGGAGAAGGGGCTGCGGGTTCCCAGTAGCTCCGAGAAGCCACGCCCTCCTCGGACTGGGCGGGCAAACCGCCAGAGTCAGAATGACAAAGCAAAAACCCACTCTTCGTGCAGCACTGGCAACTAGGCTGACGGGCTTAGCAAAGTGGGATCTCGTAATTGGGTGACAGCACATGCTCACAGCGCCCCCAACCCAAGAAAGGAGCAAAAACAATTTAAGGAATGTTTGGAGCCGGAACCAAAAGAGTGTGCCTTAATTGAACAAAACTGGACTATGCCCTCGGGCAGTGACTCCAGAACTTTGCTACTGATTGTAATCATGCGAGGATCTTCAAAAACACTGACGCCTGGCTCCCACCCCCAGACATTCTGATGTAATTGATATTGCGTGCGACCTGGCCATCCGAGGTTTTTAAAACTCCCTGGATGATTCTAGTGAACAGCAGCTTGGGACCCACCGCCCTAAAGTAATGGATTAGTCAGTCTGGCGATTCCCTAAAGGAAGCGATTAGGCTTAAAAAAAAAAAAAAAAAACTTCTAGTCCATCCTGACTAATTCTGAAAAGAAGTGACAAATTTTCACCAACACATAACTTCGCTTTATAGTACTTCCTCCTTATCCCACTCAGATTTTGGTTCGTCATGTTGTTGAAGGAAAACTGAGTATATTTAACTCCAGCCATGCCAGGCACCTGCAGGCACCTGCCCAAGTGAGCCACACTCTCTCATACGTCCCTGCTCTTACTCACATTCTTCCTCAGCACCTTGTGCTAGTACGTGGCTATGAATATTTGATGAATAAGTAAATAAATGAATGCCTTTCCCACTTCTTTGTCTGGATACTGCCAGACTGAAACACGCTCAGGTTGCTGGTTTCTCAAGGCTCCGTGAAGCCACAATTTGCTCCTTTTGAGTCCCCTCCCAGGTGCAAGGCAGAGGCTTGTTGCAGCCTCTCAGTTTCAGAACGCGTACACACACACACACACACACACACACTCTCTCTCTCTCTCTCTCTCTCTCTCTCTCTCTCCACATTGTGGGGGAGGGAAAAAACCCTTTAGCCTCCTAGGTTCTTCTAGTTGGTCTAAGAATTAAATTGGCATGAGACACATTAACAGGAGAAAATCAAATTTAATTACATACGTAGCGGAGCAAGATGAGAATATGAGGTCCAAGGACAAGTTAGGCGACTGAAGCTTGTATACCTTCCCAGAGAAGGAGAAGAGGGTAAGTGTTTGGGACTTCAAAGGGAAGGCAACTTACAGGAAGATGAAGATGAGCAAATGTTTGATAAACAAATGTTTGCTGGGTCATGCAGACACAATGGGACCCAGAGAGGACTTGGATCAAACAGGCCTTGCTGAGTGCCCCTAGTCTACCACACCTAGTTCATGGTATACTTTAGTTTTCTACCGTGATAATTGTTGTTCCTGAATAGGCCCTTTAGGCAGTTAAGGGGAGAAGGTAGAAAGTTCTTCCTGAGGTTTTGTTTCTTAAAAATAATCAGCCCCAAATCATCCTCAAACCAAAGAGACACATTTGGGGGTGGAAGTTTTGTTCCCCTACAAGATGCTAAACTGACACTCTCCCTGTTTGATGGTTATTTATGTGAGTGCCTAACCTGATTCTGGGGTCCTTAGAAGAGATGATGGGTCTAGCACGTAGGTGTTCAGGAAACAAGATGACTTAGGAAGCAAAGAATGAAAAATGTGACGGAAAGACAGCTGGGATTAAGGGAGAGAACTTTCCATTTACTCCCAGCTGCTGTGCCAAGCTTTGTACTAACCAGTTTACGTGCCTTCTTTCATTTAATCTACACAAAACAACCCATGAACTGGCATCATAACTCCACATTCTTAAACATCTATAGAAGCTACAGTTTATTGCAAAAGCATGTCTTAGGATACAGAGGGACTTTAAAATCATTTAACTTAATGTGCTAAAAGCAAGTGATAAGGGTTGACTTCTAAGAGCCTTCTGGGACAGATAGGTCCGAGTTACCATAGTTAACATTTTCTAATGGCATTCCAGAAAAGGCTAGATAAGGCATTTTAACTTCAAACTGTTCTTAAGTGAGCAGATTATAGCACAAATCCCGAGAGTAGCTCCATGTAGTTATTTTTTAAGTTAAAAAAAAATCACCGTTAAAAAAAGCTTCACTTTCCTTTCAAACCATTCTTGCTACAGTTCAGGGCCCAGATGCCTTACCCTTGTCAGGAAATAGAACTCCTTAGTTCTATTTAGTTGCTGGTCAATGGAAGAATAGCCGCTCGCTGGCACTCACACCCCCTCCCCCATTTCTCATCATGCAGCATTTGTTCTAGTGGTACATCTTGCATCTCTTGACTGGGTTCATGTTATTTCTCCTGCCTAAAATTATCTTCCCTCCCTAAGGGCCTACTCCCTCAAAGCTCATCTGAAATGTCATCTCCTGTGGGAGGGCTTGCCTGATTTCTACCCTGAGTTTATCACTCCTTCCCTCTTCTGTGTCCCCAAACACCTAAAATAATTACAAATCATCTAAATCCAAGAGAGTTTTGAGAAGGCAAAACCCTGCTTGATTTATCATGCCCTCCCAGAACCTGTTATATATAGTAAGTATGCAGAAAATGCTGGAAAAGACCCTCTGTTCCTGAGCTGTCATCTAAGGACACTATTAACAGGTCCATGCAGGTGTTCAATCAAGGGTCCTATTGCACTAAACTACCATTCCTCAATAAGTCTTTCTCACACATACACACTGAGCTAGAACCACCTTTCTGACACCCAGATTTTCTCTGCGCAAACCTCCAGCAGTTCTCTAGGAACCTCTAAATAAAGTCCAAACTCCTCAATTGTACTGACTAGGCAACAGCCACCCTTGTTAAACCTAGATGTCCACATATTCTGTATCCTACTTAACCAGAAGACATTGCTGGAGAAAACACAGAAATTAAAAGTAATTTCACTTTAGGGCTTCCCCGGTGGTGCAGTGGTGAAGAATCCGCCTGCCAATGCAGGGGACATGGGTTCGAGCCCTGGTCCAGGAAGATCCCACATGCTGCGGAGCGACTGAAGCCCGTGCACCACAACTACTGAAGCCTGCGCCCCTAGAGCCCGTGCTCCTCAGCAAGAGAAGCCACCACAAGGAGAAGCCTGAGCACTGCAAAGAAGAGTAGCCCCCGCTCGCCGAAGCTAGAGAAAGCCCACGCACAGCAACGAAGACCAAACAAAGCCAAAAATAAAAATAAATTAAATAAATAAATTTTAAAAAAGAAAGAAACAGCCAACGCAAGAGGGACACTCTGACTCTCCTTTCTGCCTCACTGAAAATAGGAAATAAGTCACTCACGTGAAATGTGCACTCCCTGCATCTAGAGGTAGAAGGACACCCTTAACGCAAAAGATAGGGAATTTGGGGCCAGGAAGCCTATATAAACAAATTCATTACTTCTTTAATATACTACCCCAGGCCCAAACTCTGCTGATATTCGTCACTAATTGGGCACCCAAAACCTAAGTTTATTTGTCCTGTCAATTCCTCACAAATGTATTGTTTCTTTGTCTAAAAAAGTATAAAAGCTGCCTGCTTTGGCCACTTCTTGGGTACCATTTCTATGGGATCTCCATGCGCATGAATTAAAATTGGTTTCTCTTTCTCCTGTTAATCTGTCTTATGTCAATTTTATTATTGGTCCAGCTATAAGAACTCAAGAAGGGTAGACTGGGAAATTTCCCCCTCGCCAACACTCACCACCCAGTTCTACAAGGGTTAAGTCGGAACCCAATTCAGTTGCCCACCAACCTGACAGGAATTCAGGATGGAAACAGGATGAAGCACTCCATGCTTTAGATAAACAGGCCCTTAAATAGCTAGATGCATATCTCAGGAAGAATTTCAATGACCCCAGATTCTTGCATCTTCTCATATTTAGATAAGCACTTAAACTTGAGATATCTGTTCTTTGTGATTAGCAGTAATCTTTTACCAAGATGTATGCTTGACAGTGTGTATTTCCTAGCCAAATAAAAAAAAATCATATATAAATGGGTCTCTCCCCTACTTCTATGGAGCAACTCCTCAGAGCTAACTGAGCACTGTCTCTGGGCTATAGTCCTCAATAAGACCCTGAATAAAACTTAAACTCACAACTCCTGTGTTGTGTGTTTTTCTTTAAGTTGACAACACCTACACCTTGCCATTGGCTCATGACCTGCTTTCTACTTTAAGAAAAGAGAATCAACGAGACAGAACTCCCACCTATTTCCCTTTTTTTTTTTTTTTTCCGACTGTGCCATACGGCATGCAGGATCTTATTTCCCCCACCAGGGATCAAACCCGTGCCCCCTGTATTGGGATCAAGGAGTCTTAATCACTGGACTGTCCAGGAAAGTCCCAAAGTCCCACCAACTTCCATCTCAACCAGCAAGCTGCCATATTCCCTGCCTTCGCTCTTGATTTAACGAAGGCCAGCCTCTCCACTTGTGTGCAGATTTTCATCTTTTCTTGACTTCTCAATCTTCGATAACTTCACTCCTCCCATTAGCCTCCCTCTCTGGCATCATCAGTTTCTTGTTCTCTACCTGATCATTCCCATCATCATACAAACACACTGTAATGTTCCCATTTTTAAAAGTCTCCCAAGATCCCACATGCCCAATCCCTGTAGTTACCACCCAAGTTCATTTCTCCCCTCACAGGGGGGAAATAATTTTTTTTGGAAAGAATTCTTTGTACCCTGAGAATAAAGTAGGGTAGGGAGGTCAGGAAAGATCTATATGGCACTTGAGCAGAGACCAGAGTGAAATGAAGGAGCAAGACTTAAGAGGGGGAAATCTTTCTAAGCAGAGGAAACAGGAAACAGCTCCCTAAGCTGGGAGCCTGCCCGATTTGTCCACGGATCTGCAAGGGAACCAATGTGTCTACAGCTCAGTGAGTGAGGAAGAAGGTGGTAGGTAGTGAGGTCAGAGGAGAAGCCAGAGGTCAGATCCCAAAGGCCATAGTCAGAACTTTGGATTTCATTCTTAATGTGATAAGAAGCCAAAGCGTCACAAGAGAGGAGAGGGAAATGATCTAGTTTGTATCCTTAAAGGACTGCTCTGCTGTGTGGAGAAGAGACTAAAGTAGGGACTCAGAGTGGAGGAACACAGACCAGTCAAGAAGTTACCATGGTGGTCCAAGCTGAGATGATGAAGGTTTGGATTAGTGAGGTGAGAACATATATCTGAAGATAAACCTAATTAGTTTTACAGATGGATGGAACGAGGGGTGTAAAAGAAAGAAAAGAATCAATGATGACTCCAGGGTTTTGGCCTTGGCAACTGGGTAGATGGGGCCCTCCCTAATGAAAGCGGGGATACTCAGGGAGGAGGAGAAAAGATGGGAATGGGAGAGATGGAAAGCAATAGTTTGGGACAAATGCATAGTATGGTTTGAGAAATCTACTGTTATCCAAATGGAGATTTTGAGTAGGCAGTTGGTATGCAAATCTGGAATTCAGGGGAGAAGTCAGGGCTAGAAATAAAAATTGTTAGTCAAATATAAAAGGTATTTAATGACATGGATATTGCATTGTAGATAATGTTGGGGTTCTCCAGAGAATCCGAGAGAGAGAGAGAGAGAGAGAGAGAGAGATTTTTTTTCTTTCTTTCTTTCTTTTTTTTTTTTTCTGGCTGCGCAGCATGCGGAACTTCCCCAACCAGGGATCGAACCCATGCCGTCCCTGCATTGGAAGCGTGGAGTCTTAGCCGCTTGACCACCAGGGAAGTTTGAAAGATTTATTTTGAGAGAATGACTCACAGCATTTGGCGGCTGGCAAGTCTGAAACCTACAGAACAGGTCAGCAGGCTGGAAATTCCAGCAGTCTTAATGTTGCAGTCTTGAGTCTGAAGGCAGTCTGGAGGCACAATTCTTTCCTCTGCAGGAGACCTCAATCTTTTCTCTTAAGGCCTTCAACTGATTGCAGGAAGCTCACTCACATTATGGAGAGTAATCTGCTTTACTCAAAGTCTATTGATTTCAGTGTTAATCACATTAAAAAATACCTTCACAGCAATATGTACACTGGTGTCTGACCAAACAACTGGGTACCATAAAATCAGCCATCACATCATGCGACTAGATGAAATTACCTAATAAGTTAATGCATTTAGAGAAAAGAAGACAGTCCAGGACTGAGCTCTGGCAAAGTACAAAGGAGAAGGGTCCAGCAAAGGAGGCTGAGAAGTGAGGTAGGAGGAAAACCAAGAGAATGTGCTAAATCAAAAGCCAAGGAAGACGTGCTCCGAAAAGGAGGAAGATCAATTACATCAGGTGCTGCTGAGAAATCCTGCAAGATAAGGACTGAATCATGGAAGTTATTGCTGACTTTACTGAAAATGATGGGGGGAAAGAAAGCCTAAGTAGAGGCGGTTCAACAAGAAACAGAAAAAAAGGACAAGGAGGTAGTAAGTATAGCCAACTCTTTCAAGGAGTTTTGCTATAAAAGCAGAAAACAATGCAAAAGTAGCTGAAGATGGATGTAGGAAGGGTTTTTTGGTTTGGTTTTGTTTTGTCTAAGAAGGAAGTTATTATAGCATGTTTTAATGCTGAAGAAATAATCTAGTAGAGGAAATTTGGTGATTTCCAAAGAGGAAAGGAGCAAGATGAAATCTGTAAATTACAGAGGCAAAGTACTTTGACTATATACATCTATTATGCAGCATGGACTTAAGTCAAATCTAGGTTCCATCACTGATTAGACAGTCAGATTACTAAGCCTCTCAGCTTTCTCATCCTCTTTCTACAAGGTCCTCTGTGGTCCTTCTCCCTCTTTATCTCACCCAAACCTTCCCTCCCTCTCTATGCCCCAGCCATTAGCCTTTTTTCAATCCCTTTAATTAATCTAACCACAGGCTTTGCTAACTCCCAATCACTCAACACATCTTAGTTCAAACATGTCTCAGTCACATAAGCCAAATCTCCCAATGAAATGCTCTTGTGTTACCATGTATTCTTTCTGATTAGTACTTACAGCAATTGCAGTTATAGTTTTAAGTGTGGTTATTTGATCAATGTCAGCCTCTCCCTCCAGAACAGCTTAGTTCAATAGAACTTTCCATGATGATGCAAATATTCTATATTAGCATTGTCCAACCCAATAGCCTCTAACCACATGTAGTTAGTGAGCAAATAAGACATAACTAGAGCATATGGGGATGTAGCTCAGTGGTAGAGCGCATGCTTTGCATGTATGAGGTCCTGGGTTCAATCCCCAGCATCTCCATCTGATTTCTCCTTGTTTAATCCTTGGAAAATATGGCTAATGCAAGTGCTGCTCTGAGTTTTAAACTTTATTTATATTTAATTAATTTAAATGTAAATAGCTACACGTGGGCAGGGACCAGGATTATTTATGTTCACCACAGTGTTCCCAGCACTTAATACAGTGCCCACACTTAGTAATTGCTCAAAAAATGTTTGTCGAAAGATTCGATCTGTACGGTGGGGATATTACTAGTTAACTTGTAGATTTCATCTTTTTCTAAGAGGAAAGTAAAAAGAGTCTTTACATAGTAACTGTCAAAGATTCTCAGTCCTCTTATAAAGGTGAATCTGACCTTCAAGAATTTGATCAATCCCAGAGGGTGGCTGAGAACATATTGGGTGATCTGAATAAAATAACACCTGTAATATGCCTAGGAGTGTGCCTAGAACATGTGGTGGTCCATCAACTTCAGAGAGGGCAAGCAAATAATGGTGTAGGGAAATTGGGGAAGCAGGTGATATTTGAACCATATCTGGAGGAATAATAAAGGTAGTAGTAATGGGAGTGGGAGTAATACCAAAGAAATTTTCAGTGCTTACCATATGCCAGGCATAAACTTGGGTCTTTACATGGCTAATTTAATCCTCACAATAATCCAATGAGTGAGATACCATTATTTCCCCCATTTTACAGATATCCGAAAAAAAAACCCGAGATATAAAGAGGAAAATTATCTTCCCATGGTCACCTAGCTAATAACTGGCAGAGCTGAGACTGATGCCCAGCCCTTGGCTCTTACCACGATGCTGTTTAACTCTTGAACAGAATTCTTCTAGGCAGAGGGAGCAATAGGTACAAAGACACAGTAGTAGGAAAGAAATGGTGTGTTTTTGCATGACATGCAGAAACATAAGAGGAGATGAAACTCTAAATATATGCTGGATTCAGTTTGGGGTTCCCAAGGCAGCTAAGTGTATGGCTCTTTCCCCTACATTCTCAGTTAATTTTTAAAATCATCCAAGTATTACACCCATATTATAAAATTAGAAACAGAAATTCCAGGAAGTTAAGGATTTTGCCAAAGGTCACAAAGCAGGTGTGTTGGAGATGGGATATAAATCTAGGTGTGCCTATCTCCAAATCTATTGTTTGTCTTACTACTCAATAATGTATAGTGAGGTATGGGCTAAAATAAAAGGCAAAAGGAACATGCTCTAGGGATTAAAAAAAAAAAAAAGATTAATTTTCTGACAAGAACCAGGTCAGAATTCATCCATGAAGCATCTACCTGAAATCCTGCTTGGGGGACCATGATCTCTGTGAAGCCTTCTCTATCAAACAGAATTAGTTACTCCCTTATTTCTTATGTCAAGCTACAGAAAAGCTGTCTGTTTACATGTCTGCCACTCTCAGAACTGTCACTTAGTGAGCACCTCTGTGCCAGGAGCTTTACATGTTCTCATTAATCCTCTTACTAACCCTTTGGGATACATATTATCATCACCATTTGCAGATGAATAAACCAAGGATAAAAGAGTGGCCAAAGGTCTGAGAGCTAGTCCAGGACTTATGTCCTCATGCTCTTTCCTCTCCACCACAGTCATTTTCACTCTGGGGGCTGGTTTTTGCACCCCCCATACTTGGCACAGTGCCTTCCCCATAGTAGGCAGGCACTCACTCAAGGTTTGAATTCAACTGGCAGGATAGCAGGCTTTCGAATCATGAAGTAAAGAGAAGAGAGTCTAAGGTGTCCTGCCTGGTAAACCAGCTTTGGGTGGCAGTTGTGGGGAGAAGCCCTCACTTGTAGCATCTGCCAGTTTCTGTGGTATAAATACCCCCACTTTGGCTGATTTCAAGCTACAAACCTGCCTGCAATATTCCTGAACGTTTAACCATGGCTCTCTTGAGCTGGTAAGAACCAGCTCCAGCACACCATCTAAAAGCTCAAGGTCATCAGGTACAAACTACTTTCCCTCCTACACGTCCTCTGCACAGCAGCTCTCTACACTTAGACTTCACTGCAACCTCAAAAGGATAAGGATTCTTCTACCTCTGCTAAAGCTCACCTTTATCAGAGCCCCAAGACCTATTCTAGTTCCAAGTACTCTTAGGGACTCCACATCCCTTAAACATCCTCTTCTTAACTTGTATCCATGACCATTCAATATTTAAGCCTTCTGTCTTCAAATGTGCCCAGGTCTCCTCTTTTGTGAATATTTCAGCATCTCACAGCCTCATCTAGCTTTCTGCTGACAAGCTGTATGGCCCAATAGTTACGGGAGCCTCCTGTAACATCACATAACCTGGCGTTTCTGCTGACAAGCGGCATGCCCTTAGGCAAGTTCCATTATCTTTCTGTGCCTCAGTTTGCTTATCTATAAATGGCCATAAGAAAATAGCACCTGCATTTTATGTGGCAGTTGTGGAAATTAAATGAGTAAGTAGACGTAAAGGGCTCAGAATGTGGTAGGTATTCCATATTTGAGTTGTTATTATCATCATTATGTCCTTAGGCATGGTACAAATCTAGGAAGACCTCAGTGTGGTTAAGAGTTTGGATTTTCCCCTTTGACAATTTAGTTATTCACAGTAACTGTTAAAAATGCATTACACTAGACTCTGTTTAAAACTTAACTCAAGGGGGTAACCTATTCATTTTTCCTATAATTAGCAGTCTATTGTTAAGCATGCCATTTTTCACAGTCATCCACTCTCACTGCTCACAGCTTGTTCTTTCTCTGGTAGAAGAAAAACGTAATTTTCTCAAACAACTTGCTAAAAGAAATGGAAAGACATGAGGAACTTAAAAAAAGAGTTCCTCGTGTCTTTAATCCATTTTGTATCACATGTACATACATGCATAATGTACAAACACTAGTGCAGAAACATTCCCCTCCTGGATTCCACTTTTTTTAGGTCTCTCAGCATCCCATTTCAATTCTAGAGGAAAGAAAACCTTTTTAATCTAGAAAACCAACTGGCCAGCAGAACCTCAGGAGGAGGCTTTATTGCAGTCAAGCCTCAGACGTCTCGTCTTATAAAACTGGAGATCAGCCACCCTTACCGCAAGCCAAGGGGTTGTGTGAGTATTAATTAATAGTCATAAACAGCTTTTAGATCTTACAGATGAAAGAAGTGCCATATAATTTATTATCATTATTAACCTCCAAATTCTTAAACCCTATTAGGTAGTTGACATTGAGAGGAACATCCCCTCTAATTCTCCAAGAGCCCAAATTCCAGAAGCCCAAGACAGTTTATGACTACAAATTGTTGGTGGAGGGCTATGGCCACCCATAAAGTAGCCTTGAATCTTCCTGATTGGCAACTAATACTCTAGAGCTGATTTGAACTAAGACTGACCTATGTCTCATTTATAACTTGTATTATTAAGACCAACTTTCCCACTCTAAAGACAGATGAGAACATTGTGGTTCTCCACCAGAATATTTCTGAATTCATTTATCTACAGATTTACAACACTCACTTAATCTTTCAATAATCTCAGGAACTCTTTTGAGGCCTTGTTGCAATAAAGGAGGCTGGACTACCTCCTACTCATCTTGATAGAGTTCAATGTTACCCATTAAGTGAGTTTACTAGGCCTCTAGTTCAATGTTTAGTCATTGGCCTTTTTTTTTTTAAACATCTTTATTGGAGTATAATTGCTTTACAATGGTGTGTTAGTTTCTGCTTTATAACAAAGTGAATCAGATGTACATATACATACATCCCCATATCTCCTCCCTCTTGCGTCTCCCTCCCACCCTCCCTACCCCACCCCTCTAGGTGGTCACAAAGCACCGAGCTGATCTCCCTATGCTATGCGGCTGCTTCCCACTAGCTATCTATTTTACATTTGGTAGTGTATATATGTCCATGCCACTCTCTCACTTCGTCCCAGCTTACCCTTCCCCCTCCCCATGTCCTCAAGTCCATTCTCTACGTCTGTGTCTTTATTTCTGTCCTGCCCCTAGTTTCTTCAGAACCATTTTTTTTCAGATACCATATATATGTGTTAGCATATGGTATTTGTTTTTGTCTTTCTGACTTACCTCACTCTGCAAAGTCATTGGCCTTTCTAAGAAAACAAAGTATTTTCCAGCTTACTACCATCATGTGATGACCTTAGTATGGTGCCTCTATTCTTATGATTGAAATAGAAGAAAAATGGATGGAAATTATTGTACTAATCCCTTCAGACAAACCAACCTCAGCTGTTCCACAGGTGAGCAAAACCAAGATGTTACTAGAATCACGAACTGGATTCTTGACTTTTAGCTTCTAAAATAAATTTCATTTCCCCATCTTCTTATATGGCTAAGTGACTAAATTCTGGCCAATAGGATGTAAGCAAAGTGTCATGTGCAACATTCAGAAAATGATCTTAAATGGAAAGGACATGCTGTCCTTCAACTCTTCTTCCAACTGATGGCTGGACTTTGGGCACTCATCTTGGGACGTAAGATGGAAGACAAATGCTGAGGACTGTGGACTATGAAAATAGGAGGACTCAACATTGGTTCCAACACTGTAGAGTACCATAAATGCCCTGGACACACTACCCCTATCTAAACTTCTTTTAGGTGAGAGAGAAATAAGCTTACATTTAGTTTAAGCCACTGTTATTTTAGGTTTGCTGTCACATGTGGCAAAACCTAATCCTAACTGAAACATTTACATTACACTATAGGAAACACTTACATTTACACTATAGGAATTTTTTTAATAAATAAATAAAGCAAAGGAAGAAAAAGAGTTATTCAAAATTTCTCCATCTGGATGCAATCGAGATCTAACTCTTGGCTCACTCCGCAGACTTTCCCTGAGTGCTTCTATTTTTTCCCACAGTTTCAAACCTCACCTATCGATTAAACCTTTTCAAATGTGTATCTCCCACTCATCCGGACCTATATGCCTACTAGCCTATATATCCACATTGGACAATCACAACATGTCCAAAACCAAATTCATCATCTTCCCTGGTCCAAACCCTGTCTCCTTTCTCAATGACTGATACTACCATCCTCCCTCTTCATGGCAGAAACTGAAGCAGCTTGCCTGACTTCTCCCTCTGCTTCAGCCAACACTGGATTGTGATCATCTGTCTATTAAAGCCTCCCCCTAAGGAAGAACCAGATCTTATTCACCTGTGTTTCCTCAGTACCTACTGCATGGCAAGATAGATGCACAATATTTGAGTGATTATTCATATATTGTGCCTTTCTTTCCAGTCTTTTCCTACACTTTTTAAAGCAAGATATAACTATTCTATAAAAACTATTTTAAACTCTTTGTTTTTTTCATTAAACATTATAGTACTGAAAGTTACCCCATGCTATTAAATATTGTATGTGAATCATTTTTAATGGCTGCATAATATTACATGAATTAGCAGCTACCACTAAGCACTGACTATGTGTCAGGAACAGTACTAGGCATTTTACATACAATCTCACTTTACAGATAAGAAAACAAAGGCTCAGAGGAGCAAAGAGTCCTCTACTTGTGGTGACTACGACTAATGACCCACGATAGACAATCAGCCCATGAAAGGCAGAACTCATATCCTTTATGTATAAGAGCAGGCCCTCCAATATTTGTCAAAAGAATTAAAATAATCAATAATTTACTAGAATGTGTATCTGGCAATTAAAAAGATTTATCTTGCCTTATAAAAAGCTTAATCTATCCTTTTCATATCTGAGTACAATGGGAAGAGGACATTAATTAAACGCCATGTTAGATGCATTACAAACACCCTATTTAATCCTAACGACTCAAACAGAGGAGTAACACTATCCCACCTGCATGGATTTGAACCCAGGTCTGCATAATACAAAGATATATTTTCTACTTCCTATTTAAGAGAAGTCCTTTTATAAAATGTGTAAGTTGTTTTCTTAAATGGATAATTAGCTTCCCTACTTGCCTTGCATTCATTCCAAAACAGAAATTTACTTAAATAGAAGTATATATGTATGGATTCTGATGTAACTTCTATATAACCATTGGTCTCCATCCTCTTGATCCATTTATACAAAAGCAAAGCACACATGAGGGGTCCAATCAATGCAGTGGTTATTTCCGTAAATAGCACTAATACAGGCGTAAAAACTGGCCTGGTGTGTGAGGCGTGTGTGTGTGTGTGTGTGCGTGCATGTGTGTAGAAATCAGTGGGGAGTACCATGACCAATAAGATCATAAGCACAGCTTGGATCAGAGAACAGTTCAGCATTAAGAGCCTGGCCTTTGGGCCAGATTCCCTAGTTTCAAGTTCTAGCTCTGTCACTTACTGGCTGTATGACCTTGAGCAAGTTCTTTAACCTCTTTGCGCCTTTATTTCCTTTTCTGTGAAATGGAGAAAACAGTAATATCTCGCAGAACTATATGATTAAATTAGTTAACACTTGAAGTGCTTATAGCAGTGACTCGTAGAAATTGCCATATAAGGGTTTCCTGCGAAACATGAACAGACAATAGAGATAACAATAATATAACATATGGAAAAATTTTGCTGCATTAGTAGTCAAAGAAATACAAATTGAAATAAAGCTCTATTTTTTACCTCTCAAATTGGCAAACAATAATTTTTAAAAACCTATTATTATTTCTAAGACTCACTAAGAACAGGGAAAACTCACTGAACTTGTGGAGTTATCAATTAGTACACATCATTTAAAAGGCTCTAGAACTTTAGAAATGTTCATACTCTGACCCAGAAATTCATTCCAGTAATTATCCTGAGAAATAATTCTAAATACAGCAAAAACTTTATGCCCAACGAAAAATATTTCTAACTTGTTATTCCGTAATAGCAAAAAACTGGCAACAGATTATTTGTCCCATCATAGTGGAATGGCTAAATAAAAATATTATATGGAATATTTCATAACTGACAAAATTATTAAGAACTTGTAATAACATGCAAACTAATTTAATAATAAAACAGAATACAAGATACATAAAAGATACACAAAAATATTAATAGTGGTTATCTCTGGATATAACTATATGTGATTTTTGTATTTTATAATGCAGTCTCTACATTTTCTAAAATGAACATTTCTGCAGACAAAACCAAAATGCTTAAGGAATATCTTAAGCCTCATTCATAAAACAGAACAACCTCCATGGATCCCTACTTCCTACAGGATAAAGTCTCTTTACTTTTCCACTTTTATCTCTGATCGTTCTCTCTGTCAGGCCCTCCTTACTACATTTGCTCTAAATGAACAAGCCGTGATGTTTTCTAACTTGTTTTTGTTTACGGCCATGAATTCCTCCCTTACTACTTTTTTCCACTGGAAGAACACCTATCAACACTCTATCACAGCTACTCTCTGATCCCACAGCCTTTAGAAGAGAGACAGATACAAATAAGCAGAATAACCTTAAAGAACGAGACTGCCTTATTCATCTTTTTCTCTCCAGCCAGTGCTTGGCACATAAATAGGTGCCCAAAACACATCTGCTGAACAAATAAGCATCAGTACCAAAGTGAAAAGACCTGAGCTAGCCTGGGCTCCTCTGCCTGTAGGGGCTTTTAGTTGTTTAAGGCAAGCAATCTCTGAAGAGGTGACTGGGGAACCAGACAGGCCTGGGCTTGACACAGCAACACTGAGCAAGCTACTAAAACGCAGAGTATCTGCTTCCTCACTTGCGGAACAGAATTAAATCCAGCAACCCCACAAGGTCATTGTGAGGACTGAGTGAGAGAGATGTGAAACACTGGCATAAAAAAGGAATGTTAGTTCATCAATATATCTCAAATGTTAGTTCCTCTCCCTCTTGCTGAAGGCATTAAAGCCATGCCTTCTATAAGCATCCAGGGGACAAGGATGATACACCTCAGAACCCCTGGGCTAGTAACATATGGCATCCAGATCCATACTTTCAGCAAACTGTCACACATGTCCTCTCAAACCTTATATCTGCTTTCCACATCGATAGCTGAAGAATGGTAGCAGCTGCCAGACCAAATTAAGATGATTACCTTGATGTTGTCTGTTACTGAGATCAAAGTCACTGGGCAGACACTCAAGACCAAGATACAAGCTTTCGTGTATCAGCCACCCTGTGAGTGGCAGCCAGGGTACAGCTGCCACAGTGGCAGGTGGCACAACCTCCGGTTACAACAGCCATCCTCACATCTAGGAACACCTACCATAGTATCAGTGCCATGAAAACCATACACAAGGCAGGTAGCTTGAGTCACGGAACGTTCTGAGAACGGAGGCAGCAGAAGTAGAGGGGAGGGACCAGGAATTACCAGTGGGTTCACTGGCAAGCCAACTATCCTATTAATACTTTTCCATGCTTTGTTTCCTCATCATATGAAGGTGATATTACCTACCTCACTGATGGTATTTTGAAGATTAAATAGGGGAGCGTGCATAAGCCTCTGGCACAGGGAGGATAGGATTTGTGACCATTACCACGGCCCACACACAGATACTAATGCCATGCCTTCCGGGGCTGAGTGCCCCTCTCCAATACCAATCACGATAGATCTGAGTTCACCTTGACAGTTGTTCTCAAATAATAACCTTAATTCATGTACACAGGCTCAAAATTGGCCCAAAAGAAGGAAGAAGAAAACCCAGTCTCACAAAGACAAGTAGTTAGAAAAAAGAGAAATACTTAATAGATTTTTCAGATAATTGTGGATATTCTTTTTTGATACTACACCAAAACTCAACAAGTGGTGGTTGATTAAAGGTTAGGTGCAGTGTGGAATCTGAAACCATGTGGATGAGGTTTTCATACTCTATCACATTAAAACGCATTGGTCAGGGGGCCTCCCTGGTGGCGCAGTGGTTGAGAGTCCGCCTGCCGATGCAGGGGATACGGGTTCGTGCCCCGGTCTGGGGGGATCCCATGTGCCGCGGAGCGGCTGGGCCCGTGAGCCATGGCCGCTGGGCCTGCGCATCCGGAGCCTGTGCTCCGCAACGGGGGAGGCCACGGCAGTGAGAGGCCCGCATACCGCAAAAAAAAAAATAAAAAATAAAAATAAAATAAAACGCATTGGTCTATCTTACACTTTGAATGACTCTTTTACCCATGAATGACTTTGTAAGATCATACATTGATCATTAAGAAAATATTCATTCACTAAGCTATGCAGCTCTTCCAAATGTTGACATATTTCAACCAGAATATTTTTTAAAAATTATACTCATAAATAGTACCACCAACCTCATCAGAAAAGTCTTTAAGTATTAAAAAGCTATTGAGCTCACACGGCAGATACAACTTCCCAAATTCTAATTTTCACGTGAAAGGTCAAATGTTATCATTAGCAACAAACACTGTCAGTTGTTTTCCTTGAAGTGACAGACTCGTTTTGTTCATTTTGGGGGAAATGCCTGCCAAGTACTCAAGTTTGAATAACCATAGTTTGACTGTCAGTTATTCTTTCAAGTATATATGGTGTTCCATGAAAAAAGCAGCTAGTTCAGTTTGCAACGCAAGCTATTAATTGCACAAGTGCTTCTTCTTGAGAAAATCATCACACTCCTTGCAGCAAAACACTTCGTGCATTCTTTTCTCATCACACAGAATATTAAAAGGATGTATACTCAAAGGGTTGAGATTTAATAAAGTTAATAATGTTTATGACTTCATCGAGAATAGTCTTAAGTAAAATAGACATTTTCTTTTACTGTGTGTGTGTGGTGGTGAAGAATATAATATAAACTAGTATAGTTTGGTACCCCTAGTTTGATTCATGCTAAGCCATCAGCAGGTTTATCCACCATTGCTTTGTACCGTCAATGAAAATGTCAAAACAGTAATGGTAAATAACATCTCAACATTATTATGAAGAAAGTTTTGACCTTGAGTCTCCCCAAAGGTCACGGGCACCCCCAGAGGTCTTCAGACCACATTTTGAGAACTGCTGGCTTACTTTATAAATCCTGATCTGTCCCTGCAAGCTGCCCAGACTGTGAGCATGAAAAGGAAGAAAGCTTCTTATGTGTGATGAGGCAACAAGTGAGGACACAGAGGACCATCCACTCCCTCATCTAGTAAGAGTCTCCCACTCTTCAACCACAGACAGCTTCAACCTATCCCAATTCACATACCTTTTAAGCAGGACTTTAGCAAGGGGGGAGTGGGAGCTCCCAGCAGTGACCTATATATCTATGACCCACAGGGCGAGAGCTTCCTGTCTGATTAGTGTTGCCAGAGTCAAAATTTCAGAGAAGTTGATGCTTGCCTTAATTGATCTCCCATCCACCTGCTGGCACCCTTGCCAACCTCCTTGCCTTCTGACTCATGCCCCTCAAGCACCTGGCACATCCATCCTGCCCATCCTCTTCCAATGTTACCTCCCTTACTTTTCCCACCCTTAATGGACATGTTCATTTGCTTTATCTTGTTAGTCTAATTACCTTTTTTTTTTCTAATTCACACCAAGTTGCAAGTGACTTAACTTTCCCAGGAAAACTTTTATCTTTAAAAGGCTACTTTTGGGCCCAAATGAAATTTTAATTATTGGGATTTCCTTTCATATACTATAGAGTGTTTAGGAGCAAGAGCCTTCCTTGATGGAATGATAGAAAGGTCACGCTAGGAGAGACAGACAACGTGGTATTATGGAAAGAACATAGACTTTGGAATTAGGCCTGGGTCCAAATTACAGATATATTAGTTATCTGACTTTAGGGAAGTTTTTTGACCTCTCTGGGACTCAATTTCCTCATCTGTAAAATATAGATAATCTCTTCTTGTAAGGATTAGTGACTTTGTATATAAACCCAGCAGAGTCCCTATGAAACAGTAGGCATTCAATAAGAGGCAGCTATTATCTGGTCTGTGTTAGGGAATCTGTCTTTAGAAGCATCAAATAATAGTTTCCTGCCCTACCACTACCTCCTTTCTTCTGAGCCTAGAAATGAGCTTTCTATCTTAGTTACCATGTCTCTCTCTAGCTGAGTCTCTTTTCTATTGTTTTATTCCTTTGGAGACTGGGCTGAGACTATAAATGCTTAGGACTCTGCTTCCCCAAGCTACTAGGCCTGAAGATTACCTATACTTCCTGATCTGGAAGGACCCACTTTCTAGAAGAGAAATGATGATGCTGGGCACTTGATCAGATTCTTAATAATGTTCAACTGCTGAGTCTTTGGGATTTTCTGACCCACGAACAAAAAGCATGACTGCCCTGGTCCTAGGAAGAAGCTCTCCACTTTCCTCTACCTACCTTTCTTTCCCCAGGATTTCTAACCATATGCAACTATTTCCCAATGGCTCCTTTCATGGATCTTTATCATTACTGGTCTTTATATGTTCTTGCCACAGTTTCTGAATACATCTCAATTTATATTTAATTAAAATATTATTTGATATGACTTTCCATGAAGGAGGCAAATTTGCAAAAATAATAAAGTGACCATAAAACTAGCAAATACTGTACCTGTAACTAGACTCAAGGTTAATAGAAATAATGATTTCAACAATAGGAAACTCAGAGTAATACCCAGGCTATAAACTAAACACTAAAGGTAAATATGATTAGTGCTAGGGGAAAGCCCTGCCTAAATGGTCAAAAAGAGGAATCAACTGGTAAGAGCTTATTAAACAATAAAAACCTCAAGGAAGAAAAATAAAAACCAGACAGATTAAATAAAATGTACCGTCAGCAGATATAATTTACATATTAAACAGAATCTTACCTGCTTGATCAAGTTTGAGCAAAAAATAAGGAACAGATATAGATTTAAATAACTTCTTTACCTGGAAGAAGTTGAAAAACAAGGGGGAGAATGTAAAAATTAAAAAAAAAAAAAGGTTATAACCAACAGTAGAGTCTCTTGCCCACGTTTGTTACTCTCCTCCTCAATCAGCCTTCTCCTCTGAATACTTTCTAGTTCATTTTTATGTAACTCACAAGATACTCCCTGTTGACAGAAAGATATTTAAGAGGGTATTTGAAATCTGTTGATTCTAATCTGTTTTCAGTGATTCACCTGTATGGCTTCATAAAATATATTTTACATGTTTAGTGACTCAGTCTACCCCACTATAAAATGGGTTTAATACTAACCATGTTTAAAAAGGCACTGGAATACTTAATGTTTCCAAAACATCATGTGGCAACCCTGAGAAAAAACACATCCTACTATAGTCAAAGTATTATTTCTTTTTGGCCAAGTAACTTTTAACCAACAAATCAGTTACAAAAGTCATATGAGCAAGATTACATAAATTTTAATGGCAGAAGCCAAAATTCTGAAGATAAGAATCCTTTCTAAGAATGATGGGCTATATAAAAAGGGACTTGAAGAAAAGGGCAAGGAAAGCTATAGCTGGAAGACTGCATGGACAAAAGTCAATTCATATGCCAATACTCATTTTCTAACACTAAAAATAAAAAGTTCATAACATGAAAGCATGAACTCTTAAGACTTCCTTATCTGCTTTGTTTTAGAAATAAAGCATTTGCAGTTCGTTACCAAAAAAAAAAGAAAAAAAAAGGTTTTCCAGATTTAGAGAGTAAATCCTAAAAGTAAATTATCAAAATTTCAAAATTATCAAAATGTGATAATACGTGAAATTTTAGAAAATATACTCTCTAAATTCCAGAGGACACATGACCCCACTTCGAGGAACTATTTTGTAGGTTATTTTAACTCTGATTAAACTTAAGCATTGTTCATCAGTATAAGATTAAAGATCGGTACTGAATATCCGAAGTGCCAGTTTCTAGCGTATTTTCATTGATAAAAGTAGAGAATAGTAAATTTTTTCTGTAAAGTAGACACACTATGGAGAAATGGCAGTGGATCTGAATATCAAGCAGTGGATAAGCTGTAATGAGACATCATTTGCTAATTCCAACTGCATACCTCTGACTTCCCACTGAAACAAAAATCACATTTTCTGAAAAGTTGGGGTGTGTGTGTATCTTTGCCCTTTTTATTTTCTGAATTTTATTTTATTTATTTTTTTATACAGCAGGTTCTTATTAGTCATCCATTTTATACACATCAGTGTTTACATGTCAATACAATCGCCCAATTCATCACACCACCACCCCCACCTCCCTGCTGCTTTCCCCACTTGGTGTCCATACGTTTGTTCTCTACATCTGTGTCTCAATTTCTGCCCTGCAAGCCAGTTCATCTGTACCATTTTTCTAGGTTCCACATATATGCGTTAATATATGATATTTGTTTTTCTCTTTCTGACTTACTTCACTCTGTATGACAGTCTCTAGATCCATCCACGTCTCTACAAATGACCCAATTTCGTTCCTTTTTATGGCTGAGTAATATTCCATTGTATATATGTACCACCTATTCTTTACCCATTCATCTGTCAATGGGCATTTAGGTTGCTTCCATGACATGGCTATTGTAAATGGTGCTGCAATGAACACTGGGGTGCATGTGTCTTTTTGAATTATGCTTTCCTCTGGGTATATGCCCAGTAGTGGGATTGCTGGGTCATATGGTAATTCTATTTTTAGTTGTTTAAGGAACCTCCATACTGTTCTCCATAGTGGCTGTATCAACTTACATTCCCACCAACAGTGCAAGAGGGTTCCCTTTTCTCCACACCCTCTCCAGCATTTGTTGTTTGTAGATTTTCTGATGATGCCTATTCTAACCGGTGTGAGGTGATACCTCATTGTAGTTTTGATTTGCATTTCTCTAATAATTAGTGATGTTGAGCAGCCTTTCATCTGCTTCTTGGCCATCTGTATATGTTCTTTGGAGAAACGTCTATTTAGGGCTTCTGCCCATTTTTGGATTGGATTGTTTTTTTAATATTGAGCTGTTTATATATTTTGGAGATTAATCCTTTGTCCATTGATTCGTTTGCAAATATTTTCTCCCATTCTGAGGGTTGTCTTTTCGTCTTGTTTGTAGTTTCCTTTGCTTTGCAAAAGCTTTTAAGTTTCAGTAGGTCCCATTTATTTATTCTTCTTATTATTTCCATTACTCTAGGAGGTGGATCAAAAAAGATCTTGCTGTGATTTATGTCAAAGAGTGTTCTTCCTATGTTTTCCTCTAAGAGTTTTATAGTGTCCGATCTTCCATTTAGGTCTCTAATCCATTTTGAGTTTATTTTTGTGTATGGTGTTAAGGAGTGTTCTAATTTCATTCTTTTACATGTAGCTGTCCAGTTTTCCCAGCACCACTTATTGAAGAGACTGTCTTTTTTCCATTGTATATCCTTGCCTCCTTTGTCATAGATTAGTTGACCACAGGTGTGTGGGTTTATCTCTGGGCTTTCTATCCTGTTCCATTGATCTATATTTCTGTTTCTGTGCCAGTACCATATTGTCTTGATTACTGTAGCTTTGTAGTATAGTCTGAAGTCAGGGAATCTGATTCCTCCAGCTCTGTTTTTTCCCCTCAAGACTGCTTTCGCTATTCAGGGTCTTTTGTGTCTCCATACAAATTTTAAGATTTTTTGTTCTAGTTCTGTAAAAAGTTCCATTGGTAATTTGATAGGGATTGCATTGAATCTGTAGATTGCTTTGGGTAGTAGAGTCATTTTCACAATATTGATTCTTCCAATCTAAGAACATGGTATACCTCTCCATCTGTTGGTATCATCTTTAATTTCTTTCATCAGTGTCTTATAGTTGTCTGCATACAGGTCTTTTGTCTCCCTAGGTAGGTTTATTCCTAGCTATTTTATTCTTTTTGTTGCAATGGTAAATGGGAGTGTTTCCTTAATTTCTCTTTCAGATTTTTTATCATTAGTGTATAGGAATGCAAGAAATTTCTGTGCATTACTTTTGTATCCTGCAACTTTACCAAATTCACTGATTAGCTCTGGTAGTTTTCTGGTGGCATCTTTAGGATTCTCTGTGTATAGCACCATGTCATCTGCAAATAGTTATAGTTTTACTTCTTCTTTTCCAACTTGTATTCCTTTTATTTCTTTTTCTTCTCTGACTGCTGTGGCTAGGACTTCCAAAACTATGTTGAATAACAGTGGTGAGAGTGGACATCCTTGTCTTGTTCCTAATCTTAGAGGAAATGCTTTCAGTTTTTCACCATTAAGAATGATGTTTGCTGTGGGTTTGTCATATATGGCCTTTATTATGTCGACGTAGGTTCCCTCTATGCCCACTTTCTGTAGAGTTTTTATCATAAATGGGTGTTGAATTTTCTCAAAAGCTTTTTCTGCATCTATTGAGATGTTTATATGGTTTTTATTCTTCAATTTGTTACTATGGTGTATCACATTGATTGATTTGTGTATATTGAAGAATCCTTGCCTCCCTGGTATAAATTCCACTTGATCACGGTATATGGTCCTTTTAATGTGTTGTTCAGTTCTGTTTGCTAGTATTCTGTTGAGGATTTTTGAATCTATATTCATGAGTGATATTGGTCTGTAATTTTCTTTTTTTGTAGTATCTTTGTCTGGTTTTGGTATCAGGGTGATGGTGGCCTCATAGAATGAGTTTGGGAGTGTTCCTTCCTCTGCAATTTTTTGGAAGATTTTGAGAAGGATGGGTGTTAGTTCTTCTCTAAATGTTAGATAGAATTCACCTGTGAAGCCATCTGGTCCTGGACTTTTGTTTGTTCGAAGATTTTTAATCACATTTTCAATTTCATTACTTGTGATTGGTCTGTTCATATTTTCTATTTCTTCCTGGTTCAGTCTTGGAAGGTTATACCTTTCTAAGAATTTGTCCATTTCTTCCAGGTTGTCCATTTTATTGGCATAGAGTTGCTTGTAGTACTCTCTTAGGATGCTTTGTATTTCTGCGGTCTCTGTTGTGACCTCTCCTTTTTCATTTCTAATTTTACTGATTTTAGTCCCCTCCCTCTTTTTCTTGTTGAGTCTGACTAATGGTTTATGAATTTTGCTTTTTTCTTCTCAAAAAAACAGCTTTTAGTTTTATTGATCTTTGCTATTGTTTTCTTTGTTTCTGTTTCATTTATCTCTGCTCTGATCTTTATGATTTCTTTCCTTCTACTAACTTTGGGTTTTGTTTGTTCTTCTTTCTCTAGTTCCTTTAGGTGTAAGGTTAGATTGTTTATTTGAGATTTTTCTTGTTTCTTGAGGTAGGCTTGTATAGCTATAAACTTCCCTCTTAGAACTGCTTTTGCTGCATCCCATAGGTTTTGGATCATCGTGTTTTCACAGGCATTTGTCTCTAGGTATTTTTTGATTTCCTTTGCTTTCTTCAGTTATCTCTTGGTTATTTAGTAACGTATTGTTTAGCCTCCATGTGTTTGTGTTTTTTATGTTTTTTCCCCTATAATTGATTTCTAATCCCATAGCATTGTGGTCAGAAAAGATGCTTGATATGATTTCAATTTTCTTAAATTTACTGAGGCTTGATTTGTGACCCAAGATGTGATCTATCCTGGAGAATGTTCCGTGTGCACTTGAGAAGAAAGTGTAATCTGCTGTTTTTGGATGGAATGTCCTATAAATATCAATTAAATCTATCTGGTCTATTGTGTCATTTAAAGCTTGTGTTTCCTTATTAATTTTCTGTTTGGATGATCTGTGCATTGGTGTAAGTGAGGTGTTAAGGTCTCCCACTATTACTGTGTTAATGTCAATTTCCTCTTTTATAGCTGTTAGCAGTTGCCTTATGTATTGAGGTGCTCCTATGTTGGGTGCATATATATTTATAATTGTTATATCTTCTTCTTGGATTGATCCCTTGATCATTATGTAGTGTCCCTCCTTGTCTCTTGTAACATTCTTTATTTTAAAGTCTATTTCATCTGATATGAGTATTGCTACTCCAGCTTTTTTTGATTTTCATTTGCATGGAATATCTTTTTCCATCCCCTCACTTTCAGTCTGTATGTGTCCTTAGGTCAGAAGTGGGTCTCTTGTAGACAGCATATATATGGGTCTTGTTTTTGTATCCATTCAGCAAGCCTGTGTCTTTTGGTTGGAGCATTTAATCCATTCACGTTTAAGGTAATTATCGATATGTATGTTCCTATGACCATTTTCTTAACTGTTTTGGGTTTGTTTTTGTAGGTCCTTTTCTTCCCTTGTGTTTCCCACTTAGAGAAGTTCCTTTAGCATTTGTTGTAGAGCTGTTTTGGTGGTGCTGAATTCTCTTAGCTTTTGCTTTTCTGTAAAGCTTTTGATTTCTCCATCGAATCTGAATGAGATCCTTGCCAGGTAGAGTAATCTTGATTGTAGGTTCTTCCCTTTCATCACTTTAAATATGTCATGCCACTCCCCTCTGGCTTGTAGAGTTTCTGCTGAGAAATCAGCTGTTAACCTTATGGGAGTTCCCTTGTATGTTATTTGTCATTTTTCCCTTGCTGCTTTCAATAATTTTTCTCTGTCTTTAATTTTTGCCAGTTTGATTACTGTGTGTCTCGGCGTGTTTCTCCTTGGGTTTATCCTGTATGGGATTCTCTGTGCTTCCCGGACTTGGGTGGCTATTTCCTTTCCCATGTTATGGAATTTTTTGACTATAATCTCTTCAAATATTTTCTCGGGTCCTTTCTCTCTCTCTTCTCCTTCTGGGACCCGTATAATGTGAATGTTGTTGCATTTAATGTTGTCCCAGAGGTCTCTTAGGCTGTCTTCATTTCTTTTCATTCTTTTTTCTTTATTCTGTTCCACAGCAGTGAATTCCACCATTCTGTCTTCCAGGTCACTTATCCGTTCTTCTGCCTCAGTTATTCTGCTATTGACTCCTTCTAGTGTATTTTTCATTTAAGTTATTGTATTGTTCATCTCTGTTTGTTTGTTCTTTAATTCTTTTAGGTCTTTGTTAAACATTTCTCGCATCTTCTCGACCTTTGCCTCCATTATTTTTTCAAGATCCTGCATCATCTTCACTATCATTATTCTGAATTCTTTTTCTGGAAGGTTGCCTATCTCCACTTCATTTAGTTATTTTTCTGGGGTTTTGTCTTCTTCCTTCATGGGATACATAGCCCTCCGCCTTTTCATCTTGTCTTTCTGTGAATGCGGTTTTTGTTCCACAGGCTGCCAGATTGTAGTTCTTCTTGTTTCTGCTGTCTGCCCTCTGGTGGATGAGGCTATCTAAGAGGCTTGTGCAAGTTTCCTGATGGGAGGGACTGGTGGTAGATAGAGCTGGCTGTTGCTCTGGTGGGCAGAGCTCAGTAAAACTTTAATCCACTTGTCTGCTGATGGGTGGGGCTGGGTTCCCTCCCTGTTGGTTGTTTGGCCTGAGGCGACCCAACACTGGAGGCTACCCGGGCTCTTTGGTGGGGCTAGTGCCGGACTCTGGGAGGGCTCACACCAAGGAGTACTTCCCAGGACTTCCGTTGCCAGTGTCCTTGTCCTCACGGTGAGACACAGCCACCCCCCGCCTCTGCAGGAGACCCTCCAACACTAGTAGGTAGGTCTGGTTCAGTCTCCTATGGGGTCACTTCTCCTTCCCGTGGGTCCTTTAAAACCCAGACTTCACAGCAGGATCACAGTAGGATGTGTTATGCAACAAGCAGGAAACTAACTTTATGTAGAAGTTAATTTCCCTGTGGGCAATTCCCAGTTTGAATTAATGCATTACTCATCCTAAAGAGAAATATGAATTAATCAGGCCAAGTACAAATATAAAAACAAAGTTTCACCACTCTGACTCACTCACATCACAACTGCTAAATGAGATGATAAAAATCAAAACTGAAGGAAATAACCTGGGGGAAATTCTATTCCAAGGTAATTTTTTTTTAATGAATGTTAACAGCCAAGTATATAAGTTGTACCCCCCTCAGAAGAAAATCACTGTTTTTACCAGGAAAGGCACCTAACCATCCTTCATGGCTAAAGAAATTGAAAATTCATTTCCATATTAATTGGCACAAATCTGAAAACTTATATATTTTATATTCTGAAAAGCTAAGGAACTGTTATGTGCCAAGGTAAAACTAGAGGATATTTGTCTAGAAGGCCTGGCATACCCAGAAATTATTCAGATAATGACATTAAAGTTGCCAGAATAATTATACATTTTAATAAGTGTGCAAATACCCACCACGAACTGTGTAGAAAAAGTTCATCATTCCCAGAGTACAGTTAATTAAGTAAAACTGCCTAAATAAATAAATAAATGGCAAGGCTTTACCTTTTTAGACACAGGGCAGAGAGCTGAGAAATAAGGAAGTCAGGAGAATTCAGGGATAAGATAGTAGGAATGAGAGTAATTACAGGTCAAGGAGATCCGCGATTGTCGGGAACACACAATCTGACTGCCTATCACTAGCAGCAACCCTGACCACACTAGCCCAGCCCTTCATTGCAGAACTAGAGCAGAATCAAAATTGGAATTTTCTAATTCTTTATTAGTGTTTTAAAATATAAAAGTAGAGTGACCAAATAGTGCCTGGCACTCAGTGGTGGTTGTTATTAATAAAAGCGTACACTGTAGGCTTCCAAGTGCTTTCACATAGACTTGAAACCATCTGGGCCTCATAATAAAGCTGTGTATTTTACAGATATAGTAGATAAGGTGGCACTGCCATCCTCATTCTGTTGTTGAGGGAACTGAGATTTACGGAAAGAGAACTGAAGTCTTTTCAGTCCAGGTGTTCCTTCTGCTGTACCACCGTGAGCATGGAGCTATGAAAGGAGAGGCTAGACTAGAATAAGAAACCTCTTTTTTTTTTTTTTTTTTTCTTTTTGCGGTATGCGGGCCTCTCACTGTTGTGGCCTCTCCCGTTGCGGAGCACAGGCTCCGGACGCGCAGGCCCAGCGGCCATGGCTCACGGGCCCAGCCGCTCCGCGGCATATGGGATCCTCCCAGACCGGGGCACGAACCCGTATCCCCTGCATCGGCAGGCTGACTCTCAACCACTGCGCCACCAGGGAGGCCCAGAAACCTCTTTTTAACAGGATCAATTGTGCTTGGAATAGAGACAGATAGTTGTTGACTGCCATTTAACCAAGGCTCAGAATTGATGGAAGGAAGATCACCATCCCAGGTCTTAAGTCTTGATAGGAAAACAGGAAGAGCAAGTAGTTCTCTTATTTAATCAACACTTTAATAGCATTTACTATGTACCAGGCATGTTCTATGGCTTTTTACAAATATTTACTAATTTTATCCTCACAACAAATTTCTGAGATAGGTACTATTATTATCCATATTTTACAGATGAGGAAACTGAAGCACAGTAGGTAAATAACTTAACCAAGGTCACATGGCTAACAGGACATGGAACCAAGATCCAAACTCTGACTTCAGAGTTCAGGTTCTTAACCTTATTTGGTAACAGAGAAGATTAGACAACCACATGATCTCAGAACTAAAAGGAATCTCAATCATCAACTAGTCTCAGCTCTTCATTTTAAAGATTAAACAAGCGAGAGGAATCTTAAAAGATCACCAGAGCTAGATAATTGAGCCCCCAGAGGGCCAGAATCATAAAACAGATTTCTAATACCCAGTCCTCTTTTAAATTCTCTACCACTTACTGCTTAAACTAATCATTTAGAAGTTAGCATGGGTTATCTTAGATCATTTTTCTTTCTAAACATATGTTCTGCCTTCTCAGTTTGAATAAACCCCCTAGGGATGGGACCTATACCTCCTAGCTCTTGGCAACCCTACTCCCAATATGACGTCCCACACAAAAGGCACCATGATGACATTAATAGGGATGAAGCCTCAGGTGACAACGAAGCAGACTATGTTCAGGTGAAAAACAAAGATGAAAGGTTCTGCCTACTTTAAGGGTTTCCACTGCTTGCTCGCCTTCCCTTTGTTTATTTGGAAAAAGAGAAACACACACACACACACACACACACACACACACTCACTCACTCACTCACTCACTCCAAAAAACCTGTCTCTACATAAGGCTTCCAGAATAAAAAGGCTTCTGAATTCAACCTCTCTGAGAACTGGAAAATAAGTCAAGAGATAGACAAGCTGAGGGAAAACTGAACTTAATAAATTACCTGGACAGATAGCCAGTTATGTTTACTTAAGAGTCCATTGCGTCTAGTCCTAGAGCTACCCATTTAAAGCTAAACTTCAGTGATATTTAAATGCCCTAAACCTTCCTATTAAGCACCTGATCAAGTTTGTCTTTAAATCCTCAGCTTCAATCTGTGGTTAAATTGAGATGGATTAAACCAGTCCTCTCCATGGCTGTGATCACTGACCCTTTCTCTCTAATAATCTAAGATCATGAACCAAGTAGGAAGCACAGTTCATTCTCTGCCCATAATAAACCAGAGCATAAAGAGATATTTGTCCAAATTTGGATCACCTTAAGTAACAGCTCTTTAGGATATAGTCTCTATAGACGTGCCTAAAAGGGAAGCAAATCACCTGGTTTGGTAACTCCCCTACCGAATCTTCCCTGACCTTGACTACCTGACGACTTCTAGTATTTTGCAAAAGCTCAGAAAAAGATTACTCAAGCAATATTTTGTTCTCATATCAACACTCTCCAAGTACTCTGAAGCAAGTTACACCTACACACACCCCATTCCTAGGGTGAAATCCAACTGTTTACAACTGAGCTCCAAAGTCTGTCAAATTTCTATCATTCAACAATTTGTCACCACCTGCCAAGGTTAAAGCCTCACCTCAGTAGAGCACTTGCACGTGGACTTGCTGAGGGTGACCGCAGGGTGGCTGTCGATCCAGGCCTGCAGCGGGGTGCTGGGGCCGGTGAGGGCTGTGCTGGAGGACCCTGAGTGACCGCTCACCCCGGTGGTTGAGCATTCTGGCGAAGTTGGACTAAAGAGATGATCCTTAGCTACAATAGAAGCAAAGACGGTAATTATCAGAAGGAAAAACACGATGATGCATTTTCTAACGCTCAAAAAGCCTTACAACTTCAGCCCCAGCAGCCAAACTAAGAGATCTGAGGAAGGACTCCAACACGGACTACACATTTAGCTCTGTCATCTGACTGGAGACTTCTGGCAACTCATTCGATATTCCCAACTCTTTTTTTTTTTAATTTTTAAAAATTTATTTATTTTTAAATTTATTTTTGGCTGCGTTGGGTCCTCGTTGCTGCACGCAGTCTTTCTCTAGTTGCGGAGAGCGGGGGCTACTCTTCATTGCGGTGCGTGGGCTTCTCATCGCAGTGGCTTCTCTTGTTGCAGAGCATGGGCTCTAGGCGCGTGGGCTTCAGTAGTTGTGGTGCGTGGGCTCAGTAGTTGTGGCTCACAGGCTCTAGAGCGCAGGCTCAGTAGTTGTGGTGCACGGGCTTAGTTGCTCCACGGCATGTGGGATCTTTCCGGACCAGGGCTCGAACCCGTGTCCCATTAATTGGCAGGTGGATTCTTAACCACTGCGCCACCAGGGAAGCCCCTCCCAACTCACTTTGCATACTCAAGATTAGTTCTCAGGGGATGCTGACAAATGACAGCAAGAGTCTGAACCATCCCTGGAGAAATAGTAGGAAGCTCTGGACACTGAGGGCCACATTTACCCGACCCCTACTCTTATCCATGGTTTACACGCAAAGAGGCCCTAAATCAGACATTATGTCCCCTTCTCACACAGCCCTGCTCAGAGACATGGGCATAGATGACTCAAACCAAGCCTTACTCCTTTTCCTCCAGCTAATTCCTGGACAAGACACAGGATCTTTAGGACACAGATGCAGCAAATTTTCAAAAAAATTACATTCTTCAGAATCTGTTTCCTCTCCAGGAGTTTGCTGGGGTCCAATTTGGCACCATAACAAACGTGACCCGGCTGAATGGTATGTGATCCCCACATGACAGCGCTATCACCCTGCACAGCAGCACCAACCAAAACCACTGAGAGACTGCTGCCTCTGGCCTATAAATATCTGAAACTAGCTGTCTTCTCAGGGCCCACACACAAACCAAGGCCAGTCCTACCCTTATCACCTGCTCTGTAAGTTACGTCTTCTCATTTCTGCTTCTCCGAGATCTACCCATTCTCCAATCTCTTCATCATCTTCATAGTTCATATGCATGTTTACTAGGCAGGGAGTGACTATCTAGATGCATCATCTCATTTAATCCTTACAAGGATACCATGAGGTAGGCACTGCTACCATCGTCCCTATTTTGAGGATGACACATACTCAGAGAGGTTAAGCAACTTCCCCAAGGCTGCACAGTTTACAATAAGTGATGGAGCTAAAAATTCAAATCTAGGTTGTAATTCTCTAGAACCCATACTTAAAAAAAAAAAAAACCCAGCTTTATTGACATATAATTCATATACCATAGCATTAACCAATTGAAAGTGTATATACACAATTCAATGGCTTTTAGTATATTCAGAGTTGTGCAGCCAACAACACAACCAATCTTAGAACATTTTTATCACCCCAAAAAGAAACCCTGTACCCATTTGAAGTCACCCCCTATCTTTCCCCAGCAAGCCCTCCTCCTTCACCACCTCTAAGCAACCACTAATCTATTTTACAGAGTAACACAATATAGTCTTTGTGACTGGCTTCTTTCACTTAGCATGATATTTTCAAGGTTCATCTATGCTGTAGCTTGTATCAGTGTTTTACTTTTTTAATTGCCAAATAATATTCCATTATATGGATATACAACATTTTATTTATCTTTTCATGAGTTGATGGACATTTGGCTGTTTCCACTCTTTGGCTATTGTGAATAGAGCTGATGTGAACATTTGTGTACAGGTTTTTGTTTGAACTCCTGTTTTCAATTCTTTTGAGTAAATATCTGGGAGTAGAATTGTTGGGTAATGTTAAACCTTTTGAGGAATCACCAAACTGTTTTCCAAAGCAGCAACACCATTTTACATTCTCACCAGCAATGTATGAGGGCCCCAATTTCTCCACATCCATGCCAACACTTATTATCTGTCTTTTGGATTCTAGCTATCCTAGTGGGTGTGAAGTAGTGTATCATTGTGGTTTTGATTTGCATTTCTCTGTTGAGCAAATTTTCATGTGCTTATTGACTATTCGTGTATGTATCTTCTTTGGAGAAATGTCTGTTCAAATCCTTTTCCCATTTTATAATTGAGCTATTTGTCTTTTTATTCTTGAGTTTGTAAAATATTCACAAATCTGATATCTGATCAGATATATGACTTGTGAATATTTTCTCCCATTCTGTAGGTTTTTCTTTTTTACTTTATTTGATGGTAACCTCTGAAGCACAGAAGTTTCAAATTTTCTGTTTTAATTTTATTTTTGGCTGTGTTGGGTATTCGTTGCCGTGCCTGGGCTTTCTCTAGTTGCGGCGAGCTGGGGCTACTCTTTGTTGCAGTGCACAGGCTTCTCGTTGCAGTGGCTTCTCTTGTTGTGGAGCATGGGCTCTAGGCACGCGGACTTCAGTAGTTGCAGCACGTGGGCTTCAGCAGTTGCGGCGCGTGGGCTCAGTAGCTGGGGCGCGCAGGCTTAGTTGCTCCACAGCATGTAGGATCTTCTCGGACCAGGGATTGAACCCATGTCCCTTGCATTGGCAGGCAGAGTCTTAACCACTGCACCACCAGGGAAGTCCCAGAAGCTTTAAATTTTGATGAAGTTCAATTTATCTATTTTTTCTTGTACTTTTGATGTAATATCTAAGAAATCATTGTCTAATCCGAAGTCACAAAGGTTTTACTCCTATAATTTTCCCCTAAGAGTTTTATAGTTTTAGCTCTTACATTTAGTACTATGATCCATTTTGAGTTAATCTTTGTGTATGGTGTGAGGAAGGGGTCCAACTTCATTCTTTTGCATGTGGATATCCAGTTTCCCAGTACCATTTGTTGAAAAGATTATTCTTTTCCTATTGAAATGCCTTGGCACCTCTGTCGAAAATCCACTGACTATAAATGTAAGGGTAGAGCCCATGATTTTAACTAGTATGCTATACTGTCACCGCACCTACACTGATATTTAAACAAAGAGTTAACAAAATCAGCTAAGCCCAAGAAACGTTAACAATAGTTACCTCTACTAAGCTGGACTTGCACTTTTCATCATATACCCTTTTACACTATGTGTTTTAAAACATGAATATGTATTATTTTCATAAAAAGTTTTTTAAAAGCTAGTAAATTATAAATTTTAATAGCTAACCCCTCTTATATACTGTCAAGACAGGGTCAACAAGTAAGAGACTGTTTTTTAATGTACTAGACATTCAAATATTACTAACACCTGAAATATAGATAGAAAGGTGAAAAGGGATCTAGAAATCCTCTTATCTCTGAAATATGAAGAATGGATGATTCTTAAAGAAAAACTAAAATCCAGCCAATTAGTTATAGGATCCCAAAAGAGCAACTGGGTTTTGTATTCATGGCAGAATATTCCAGATCAGACTATACCCTTAGTATCTGTCCTCCATAAAGCTTGTAGTCTAAGATAGGCTTCTCAACCGTTATTTGCATCAGAATCACCTGGGTTCTCTAGGTCTCACTCTTGACCTACTGAATCAGAATCGCAAGCCATGGGGCCCAAGCATGTATATTTATGTATGTGTATGTATATATGTATGTATGTACACACACATAAATATATATATATTTTAAATGTTCACTGGTTATGTACACTCCTAATTAAGAACTACTGAACTAAGGCAACGTGACACATGACTACAGCCCAACAAATGATACTTTGAAAATTTTTTTTTTTTTTTTTTTTCTTTTTGCGGTATGCGGGCCTCTCACTGTTGTGGCCTCTCCCGCTGCGGAGCACAGGCTCCGGACGCGCAGGCCCAGCGGCCATGGCTCACGGGCCCAGCCGCTCCGCGGCATATGGGATCCTCCCAGACCGGGGCACGAACCCGTATCCCCTGCATCGGCAGGTGGACTCTCAACCACTGCGCCACCAGGGAGGCCCTGAAAATTTTTAATTAAGCTCTGGTTTTCATTTTGCTTATTTTAGAAGGCAAAGTGGAAATAAGGATTCTTCGTGGTAACATCTCATAGAAAGAGAATCACAGGATATGAGCATGGGAAAGAAATTTGGGGTCACTAAGCTATGTTCTACTGATGAGGAAACTGAACCAGACAGGTAATTAATGGGTGTTAGAGTCAGGGCTACTACACAAGCCTCGTGATTCCATTATGCCTTACTGACTCCTTTGATTTCACGGATGAATGACTCTAAAAGAAGGTGACAATTCCTTATAAAACATCTATGCCAAGGGCCCCACCCTCCTATTAAGCTCAGATATTTGCTAATACACAGAACACAGTACTAAGTACCATTACAAGGAAAGGAATATCTTCCGTAATCAAAAAGAGCTGCAATCTTACTGGGGAGAGACTATTTACCAAAAATAAAAATAAACAAACAGATGGATAAATATAAACAATAAGAGATTGTGCAACTAATCAAAATCATCAGAATTTTCCCCTAAATTCCACCTCTAACAAAGAAGGCAAATAAAATTTAGTTAACAATTTTATCATTTGTTTCCAAATTCTCAATTTTGAAATAAAATTTGAAACAGCACTGAAAGGAATATATTAAGTAAATGTTGCAAGAACTACACAAGACCAGTTGGTCAGGAAAACTCAGGTAAAATTGTAATTATAAGTTTCTTTTATTTTGCCCCAACTCTTCTGCCTAAGATCAATTCCTAATGTTTAGATCTATCAAGTACCTACTATCCACTTATAAAAAGTCTAAAGGGTAGTAATATAAAATATGCTCCATACTTAAACATTTATAAGAATTATGTACATCAGCAAAAGAGACTGGATAGCACAGAAAAAGACAAATATAGAATAATTTATGATAAAAGATATCACAAGGCAATAAAGAGAGAATGTATTTTTTAAAATAGTATAGTAATGATGGCTTGATGATTTGGAAAAAAGTTTTTTTCCCTTATCTCTTACTACATAACAAAGCATGTTAAATGGAACTTTTACCAGATCTCTGAGGCAATAACTTCCTAAGCTTAGAAGTAAATACAAAGGAAAAGAGCAACAGATTACACTACAAAATAATAATAATAATGTTTTTAAGGCAAAAGCGTAGCTTAGGGAAAATATTTACATTTTAAAAAAAGAACAAAACAACAACAACAAAAAAAACCTCAAGCAAATTGGTGAGAAAACAGCAGTACCACAAACGATAAAATGAATAAAGAACAGGAATTCTTTAATTAATTAGAAATTTAATTCACTAGAAAGAAAAGAGCAAACCTAGAATAAAAAGGTGTATTCATTTTATTTCATAATCAGAAATGCAGATTAAAGCAATGAAGTGTCATTTCTTACATATTAAAAATGGAATTCCCATTGGTGGTAAATGTACATTGAGGAGAGTCCATGGATCTAAGGGGGTATGTAAATAAGCTATTACTATTCTTTTGGAAAACAATTTGACAATGTGGATCAAAAACCACTAAAATGGCCATATCTTTTAACCCAGCATTCTCACTTGTGGGAATTTATCTTAAAAAAAAAACAATCTAAAATAATGAAAACATTATATTCACAAAAATGATCCCCACCTCCTAGTCTTCTCACAAAAGCTTTCAGTACTTTTTATTAATATACCTAGCATCACCTAGTTAATGGAAAACTTCCAAATTCCTTTTTGATACAAGTTCTATAACTTTAGGAGTAATCATGTTAACTTCCTGTAAAATCCAATGGAACAAAATAGGCCACTGACCTAACACTCTCCACTACCTCCTGAATGTGTGTATCACCTTTCTAGAGACAGGGACAAAGTTATATCTTGTTTCAGCTGCCTTTCTCCCTCCAAAGGCTATATCACAAACAGAATCTATCCCTACTCTTTAGCCTACTTCACCTCTTTCTATCCCCAGTCCTCAGTCCCCTCTTTCTCTAATTAGTTCCAACAGTTTAATCACAGTATAAACTGTATACTGTACAGTTTAGTAAAAAATTAGAAACAACAGATGTCTCACACTAGGGGAATGGCTAAATTATAGCAGCTGTCTTGTTCTTCAATAATTTTAATGGCTGCATACTATTCAAGATTCAAAACAATATAGAAATTGTTTGACATAATGATAATTAAAAGGAAACAGAATACCAAATCCTATGTACTGTAGTTTTGCAATTATGTGAAACTCTGCATGTAGGAATCCTGAAAAGGAGTCTGCAAAATGGTTATACGAGTTGTACTGGCACGACAGGATTGCAAATGGCTTTTCCTTCCTTGTATTTCTCAAACTTGAGAACAATTTTTTTTGCGAAACCTACTCACTGGTCACAGATTGCTACATGTGATCCTTAAATAGCTCTTGGAGCCAAAAACATTGGGAAACAACTGAGTAAATTTTAATATAGACTTGTGTTGGATGATGTTATGTATCAACATTAAGTCCAGTGGGTTTACGTGGAAGAGTAATTGTTCTTAGGAGGCACATCCTGAAATACTTAGGGTGAAAGTCATGATGCCTGCAACTTATTCCAAATGGTTCAGGCAAAAAGTGTGTGTGTGTGTAGAGGGAGAGAGAGATTAGGAGGGAGAGAGAAAAGAGGGGGTAAAGAAGGAAAATAAAACAAATGACAGGAAATGTGAATCTTGTGAAGGGAATATGGGTATTCATTATATTATTCTTTCGTCTTTTCTGTTGACCTGGGTGAACTGCTAGACTGCTGGGTTAGCAGCTTTTAAAACTTTTCTACAGAGCCCATAGTAGAATATTCCTGCTTGGATTTGTGGGGAAAGTCTGGTTCAATCACCTTCATCACCTTCAGTCATGTCCCTGCACTGAGGCTTGTTTGTGTTTGAAAAACTCAGGAAGTTGTATGTCAGCTAACTCTAGAGACATTAAGAAGCTCAGAACCAATGCCTGGGACTCATTTCTTGATTTCCATTGTTCAGGCAAATTCCAATGATTTCTCTGATGCAACATAAACATCTCTAAAAACAGTGGCTCTCAAAATGTGGTAGGCACACCTCTAGAGGTCCCTTTACCTCTTTAGAGGTAAAGCTATTTTCATAATAAGATACATTTTTTTTTTCACTGCTGGGGTTCTTAATAATGTTTAAGAGTAAAGGACAAATTTTTGAAAACCACCAACCTTGCCATTTTGAAAAGTTTGAAAGAAAGAATATGTGAAAAGTGGGGTTTCATTAGTACCCAAAATTTTTATCTAGGTTTGCAAAAAAAAACAAGTTCTTCCCTTAAACCTAAGTGAAGTGAACACAAGTTGGCTTCTCTTTCAAAGCCTCTAAAACTAATTGGAACAGGGCAGTCCTCCAGGCCTCGTTTTAAAAAATTGTTGTTGTTCTTTTGTTATGAGTTCTAATTCCAGGACACTTAAAATGAAGGAGAAGGAGAAGAATAAGGAGAAGGAGGAGGACACAGAGAAAGAAGGAGGGGAAGCAGAAGCAGAGCAGCAGCAGAAACAGCTTGACTATGAGGAAGAGATCCATCAACACTCCCTCCTTTCTGGATCCTTACACATTGCATGAAGCTGCAAAGGCCTGTGTTTCTATTTCATGGTCATGGCAACTAACGAAAAACCAGCGATCATCATGAGGGTTGACTGATTAGACTTTTGAAAGGACCAGATCAAGGTCAAGAGGTTTACACCAATCAAAGGATGAGAGAAATAACCTAAGAACTTCAAAGCCGGGAAACAAGGGGGACGGCAAAGAGGAGCCCAGCAAAGAAAGCAAAACGGCAAGGTTAAACACAGACTGGAGCTGCCACTTGTTAGAACTTGAATTTTTGCCATTAATTAGCAACATGATCACTTCAAATGTGATGATAAAAATTTTATAGCACTCCATTCAAGGATTTCTGCAGATCCCACAGTTCTTAACAAAACTTTTTATTCAGTTCAAATGCAAAGAGTTTTGCAAACACATCACCACTCTCAGATTTTTAAAAAATAAATGAATAATTTTTAATAGTATTTTATTCAAACCACCAGAAAGACGGAAAATTATTACAGTTGAGTGTAACAAGATGCCATCAAATAAGAAGTTATTCCATAAAAAAAACCCCTAAGAGTAGGGAAGCTTAAGTAGGGAAGCATATATGATCTATAAAGTGAAGAAGACAACATAATTATACGTGTTTTTTCAAGTCTGCAGGGTATGAGACATGCTAGAAAAATAAAACGCAAGTATTTGTGGAAACACAAGGAAGACTAGAAACTTAATGGGACATGCTGATGACTCTCTCATGCTGAATATAGTAAATACATCTTAGTTTTTAGTACTATTTATTTACCAAATTGAAATAAAACACTGGGATGGTTTTTAGTTTTGAAAAGGGTTTTTAGTTCTTACAAAGAATTTGCCATATGAAGTACTAATTATGTTAGAAGCAAGCTGCTACAAAAGGGCCTACAACATCCTGGTTATAGCTCTTCCTGTACCTCCTTCAGAGGAGTCTTATTAGAAGATTAAATTAAACCTGGGTTGTGGTGGGGGTCCTAGCCTAGAAGGAATTTCCTACTGGCCTCACTCCACAACTGTATTCTTCTTTTTTTTTAAATAAATTTATTTATTTTTTGGCTGTGTTGGGTCCTCGTTGCTGCACGCAGGCTTTCTCTAGTTGGGGTGAGCAGGGGCTACTCTTCGTTGTGGTGCGCAGGCTTCTTATTGCTGTGGCTTCTCTTGTTGCAGAGCACAGGCTCTAGGCATGCAGGCTTCAGTAGCTGTGGCATGCAAGTTCAGTAGTTGTGGCACACAGGCTTAGTTGCTCCACGGCATGTGGGATGTTCCCGGGCCAGGGCTCGAACCCGTGTCCCCGGCATTGGCAGGTGGATTCTTAACCACTGCACCAAGAGGGAAGTCCCACAACGGTATTCTAATATGAATATATGCCATGTCCAGGATTCAATGGCTATAAGAACCTGAGAACACACATTGTGAAAGGAAATATCTCTTCCCCAAAAGACTGGTTTATGATGGGAAAAACTATACCAGAAGATCAAGTATGTTGCTACTGCAGCAGACTCTGTGTGGAGGTGGAAGTATGGTTGGTCTTAGTTTACTGGATCACTCGGCCCAAAGATCATTCTGTCAGGGTGAGGATTTACCACAGGGGATTTGGAAGGGTTATTTAAGGACCAAATGGTGGGACTTCCCTGGTGGCACAGTGGTTAAGACTCCACGCATCCAATGCAGGGGGCCTGGGTTTGGTCCCTGGTTGGAGAATTAGATCCCACATGCATGCCGCAACTAACAGTTCTCATGCCACAACTAAGGAGCCCATGTGCCCGCCTGCTACAACTAAGACCCAGCACAACCTAATTAATTAATTAATTAATTAATTAAAACTATTAAAAAAAAAAAGAACCAAATGGTAAAAGAAAAAAATATCCAACTTTCTCCTACTGTTAAATTTCATATTGATGCTGTTAATAAGATAATAAAATCATTTTAGGGACTTCCCTGGTGGCACAGTGGTTAAGAATCTGTCTGCCAATGCAGGGGACATGGGTTCAAGCGCTGGTCCGGGAAGATTCCACATGCCATAGAGCAACTAAGCCCGTGTGCCACAACTACTGAAGCCCGCGTGCCTAGAGCCCGTACTCCGCAACACGAGAAGCCAACGCAATGAGAAACCTACGCACCACAACAAAGAGTAGCCCCTGCTTGCCTCAACTAGAGAAAGCCTGCGTGCAACAACGAAAAACCAATGCAACCAAAAATAAATAAATAAATAAATAAGAAAATTTAAAAATTAAAAAAAAAGAAAATAACTTTAAAGGTAATACTATAGAACTTTTTAAAAATCAGAAATATAAACACTTAAAAATATTACATGAAAGAATAAAATTTTAAAGTTTTCCTTAGTATATTATATTTTTAAAATGATTTAAGAAATCAGATTTTTCTCATCTATGATGGATATACTCTTGACTTGATAATGCCCTCTAGATTTCAATTTCTTCATCTATGAGATAAGAGTTGGTCTAGATATGTACAAAATTTCTGCAGAGATGTCTTTTCTGGACATAAAGCATACACATGGAAGAAAGCGTAGGTGCTATCTTTCATTGTACAACATACCCACTATCGAATCTGAATTACAGTCATTAAAATACAAAAGGAATCTGTGGAAATGACTAAGCTGATCCCTCACACTCACACACTCAGACTCAAACACTCACACACACACACCCCTACCAAATACCACTTAAAAGCTAACTAAAAGAAGTTCTCTCACCCACACTAGACCATTCTCATGATTTCACCAAACATGCTTCAAATATATATACATACACAAAATATTTTGCATTTATCTTATTCTTTATGTTACCTGAGTGTTAAAAATAGCCAAAAAATGGAAAAGTCATAGTATACTAAAATGTTCAGCCAATATGACCAACGTTAGACTTCTAAAGAAACTGTCTCAATCTTTCCAGTTTTCTCATAAAAGGTTTAGAAATAAGAGATAAGGTTGCACTGTGTTTGAACAGATTTTCTTTTAAGGACTTAAGAGAAAACTACAGAGCGCTCTTGCCTTCTGAGATGGCCCACACTCTGTCTGTGGAGTGTGTTTCTCTCTAAATAAATCCACATCTTACCTATCACTTTGTCTCTCACTGAATTCTTTCCGTGATGAGACATCAAGAACCTGAGCTTCTTTAAGTCATGAGACCAGGTGTGTGATCTCAGTAAAAGGACTGTGGGTTCAAGTCCCAATCTGGATTTTGGCTGGGTTCAATTCCCGGCTCATGGATTCAAGTCCCAACCTGACGTGCATGGTTTCAGCTGGTGACCATGAAGGGACAGTGATAAGACTACAACAAAAAGGGAGAAAATTTTTGCAAAAAAGTGAGATGGACCTTAAGATCTTGACACCAAATATCGTTGGTTCTATCACTGTATAGAAAATTTCATCTCTAAAAGGAAGAAGTACAATTCTGCAGCCTGTGGAACAAACACCACATTCACAGAAAGACAGACAAGATAAAAAGGCAGAGGGCTATGTACCAGATGAAGGAACAAGATAAAAACCCCAGAAAAACAACTAAATGAAATGGAGATAGGCAACCTTCTCGAAAAAGAATTCAGAATAATGATAGTGAAGATGATCCATGACCGCGGAAAAAGAATGGAGGCAAAGATCAAGAATATGCAAGAAATGTTTAACAAAGATCGAGAAGAATTAAAGAACAAACAAACAGAGATGAACAATACAATAACTGAAACGAAAAACACACTAGAAGGAGGCAATGGCAGAATAACTGAGGCAGAAGAACGGATAAGTGACCTGGAAGACAGAATGGTGGAATTCACTGCTGCGGAACAGAATAAAGAAAAAAGAATGAAAAGAAATGAAGACAGCCTAAGAGACCTCTGGGACAACATTAAATGCAACAACATTTGCATTATACGGGTCCCAGAAGGAGAAGAGAGAGAGAAAGGACCCGAGAAAATATATGAAGAGATTATAGTCGAAAACTTCCCTAACATGGGAAAGGAAATAGCCACCCAAGTCCAGGAAGCACAGAGAATCCCATACAGGATAAACCCAAGGAGAAACACGCCGAGACACACAGTAATCAAACTGGCAAAAATTAAAGACAGAGAAAAATTATTGAAAGCAGCAAGGGAAAAATGACAAATAACATACAAGGGAACTCCCATAAGGTTAACAGCTGATTTCTCAGCAGAAACTCTACAAGCCAGAGGGGAGTGGCATGACATATTTAAAGTGATGAAAGGGAAGAATCTACAACCAAGATAACTCTACCCGGCAAGGATCTCATTCAGATTCGATGGAGAAATCAAAAGCTTTACAGAAAAGCAAAAGCTAAGAGAATTCAGCACCACCAAAACAGCTCTATAACAAATGCTAAAGGAACTTCTCTAAGTGGGAAACACAAGAGAAGAAAATGACCTACAAAAACAAACCCAAAACAGTTAAGAAAATGGTCATAGGAACATACATATCGATAACTACCTTAAACGTGAATGGATTAAATGCTCCAACCAAAAGTCACAGGCTTGCTGAATGGATACAAAAACAAGACCCATATATATATGCTGTCTACAAGAGACCCACTTCTGACACAGGGACACATTCAGACTGAAAGTGAGGGGATGGAAGAAGATATTCCAGGCAAATGGAAATCAAAAGAAAGCTGGAGTAGCAATACTCATATCAGATGAAATAGACTTTAAAATAAAGAATGTTACAAGAGACAAGGAAGGACACTACATAATGATCAAGGGATCAATCCAAGAAGAAGATATAACAATTATAAATATATATGCACCCAACATAGGAGCACCTCAATACATAAGGCAACTGTTAACAGCTATAAAAGAGGAAATCGACATTAACACAGTAATAGTGGGGGACCTTAACACCTCACTTAAACCAATGCACAGATCATCCAAACAGAAAATTAATAAGGAAACACAAGCTTTAAGTGACACAGTAGACCAGATAGATTTAATTGATATTTATAGGACATTCCATCCAAAAACAGCAGATTATACTTTCTTCTCAAGTGTGCACGGAACATTCTCCAGGATAGATCACATCTTGGGTCACAAATCAAGCCTCAGTAAATTTAATAAAACTGAAATCATATCAAGCATCTTTTCAGACCACAATGCTATGAGATTAGAAATGAATTACAGGGGAAAAAACGTAAGAAACATAAACACATGGAGGCTAAACAATACGTTACTAAATAACCAAGAGATCACTGAAGAAATCAAAGAGGAAATCAAAAAATACCTAGAGACAAATGACAATGAAAACACAATGATCCAAAACCTATGGGATGCAGCAAAAGCAGTTCTAAGGGGGAAGTTTATAGCTATATAAGCCTACCTCAAGAAACAAGAAAAATTTCAAATAAACAATCTAACCTTACACCTAAAGGAACTAGAGAAAGAAGAACAAACAAAACCCAAAGTTAGTAGAAGGAAAGAAATCATAAAGATCAGAGCAGAATAAATGAAACAGAAACAAAGAAAACAATAGCAAAGATCAATAAAACTAAAAGCTGGTTCTTTGAGAAGATAAACAAAATTCATAAACCATTAGCCAGACTCATCAAGAAGAAGACAGAGAGGACTCAAATCAATAAAATAAGAAATGAAAAAGGAGAAGTTACAACAGACACTGCAGAAATACAAAGCATCGTAAGAGACTACTACAAGCAACTCTATGCCAATAAACTGGACAACCTGGAAGAAATGGACAAATTCTTAGAAAGGTATAACCTTCCAAGACTGAACCAGGAAGAAATAGAAAATATGAACAGACCAATCACAAGTAATGAAATTGAAACTCATTCTCAATGGTGAAAAACTGAAAGCATTTCCTCTAAGATCAGGAACAAGACAATGTTCCACTTTCGCCACTATTATTCAACATAGTTCTGGAAGTCCTAGGCACGGCAAGTAAAAGAAATAAAAGGAATACAAATGGGAAAAGAAGAAGAAAAACTGTCACTGTTTGCAGATGACATGATACTATACATAGAGAATCCTAAAGATGCCACCAGAAAACTACTAGAGCTAGTCAATGAATTTCGTAAAGTTGCAGGATACAAAATTAATGCACAGAAATCTCTTGCATTCCCATACACTAATGATGAAAAATCTGAAAGAGAAATTAAGGAAACATTCCCATTTACCATTGCAACAAAAAGAATAAAATACCTGGGAATAAACCTACCTAGGGAGACAAAACACCTGTATGCAGAAAACTATAAGACACTGTTGAAAGAAATTAAAGATGATACCAACAGATGGAGAGGTATACCATGTTCTCGGATTGGAAGAATCAATATTGTGAAAATGACTCTACTACCCAAAGCAATCTACAGATTCAATGCATCCCTGTGAAATTACCAATGGAATTTTTTAGAGAACTAGAACAAAAAATCTTAAAATTTGTATGGAGACACAAAGGACCCTGAATAGCCAAAGCAGCCTTGAAGAAAAAAATGGAGTTGGAGGAATCACACTCCCTGAATTCAGACTATACTACAAAGCTACAGTAATCAAGACAATATGGTACTGGCACAAAAACAGAAATATAGATCAATGGAACAGGATAGAAAGCCCAGAGATAAACCCATGCACCTATGGTCAACTAATCTATGACAAAGGAGGCAGGGATATACAATGGAGAAAAAACAGTCTCTTCAATAAGTGGTGCTGGGAAAACTGGACAGCTACATGTAAAAGAATGAAATTAGGACACTCCCTAACACCATACACAAAAATAAACTCAAAATGGATTGGACACCTAAATGTAAGACTGGACACTATAAAACTCTTAGAGGAAAACATAGGAAGAACATTCTTTGACATAAATCACAGCAAAATCTTTTTTGATCCACCTCCTAGAGTAATGGAAATAAAAACAAAAATAAACAAATGGGACCTAATGAAACTTAAAAGCTTTTGCAAAGCAAAGGAAACTACAAACAAGATGAAAAGACAACCCTCAGAATGGGAAAAAATATTTGCAAATGAATCAACAGACAAAGGATTAATCTCTAAAATATGTAAACAGCTCATGCAGCTCAATATTAAAAAAATAAACAACACAATCAAAAATGGGCAGAAGACCTAAGTAGACATTTCTCCAAGGAGGATGTACAGATGGCCAAGAAGCAGATGAAAAGCTGCTCAACATCACTAATTATTAGAGAAATGCAAATCAAAACTACAATGAGGTATCACCTTACACCAGTTAGAATGGGCATCATCAGAAAATCTACAAACAACAAATGCTGGAGAGGGTGTGGAGAAAAGGGAACCCTCTTGCACTGTTGGTGGGAATGTAAATTGATACAGCCACTATGGAGAACAGTATGGAGGTTCCTTAAAAAACTAAAAATAGAACTACCATATGACCCAGCAATCCCACTACTGGACATATACCCAGAGAAAACCACAATTCAAAAAGATACATGTACTGCAATGTTCATTGCTGCGCTATTTACAATAGCCAGGACATGGAAGCAACCTAAATGCCCATCAACAGATGAATGGATAAAGAAGATGTGGTACATATATTCAATGGAATGTTACTCAGCCATAAAAAGGAACAAAATTGGGTCATTTGTAGAGACGTGGATGGATCTAGAGACTGTCATACAGAGTGAAATAAGTCAGAAAGAGAAAAACAAATATCATATATTAACGCATATATGTGGAACCTAGAAAAATGGTACAGATGAACCGGCTTGCAGGGCAGAAATTGAGACACAGATGTAGAGAACAAACGTATGGACACCAAGAGGTGAAAGCAGCGGAGGGTAGGGGTGGGGGTGTGATGAATTGGGAGATTGGGATTGATATGTATACACTGATTTGTATAAAATGGATAATTAATAAGAATCAGCTGTATGAAAAAATAAAATAAAATTCAAAAAAAAGAGTAAACTATAGAAAGCAGGGGTATTTATAAGTCCCTCTGATCCAGCAATATTTTCACATGTATAGAATACCAGGAGAAAAAATATTTAATAAGTATACCAATCTACTAATCTACACAATCTTGTCCAGAAAATACAAGATGAGGGACCATTTTCCAACTCATTTTATGAGACCAGTATTACCCTGATACCCAAACTAGACAAAGCCAGTACAAGAAAAGAAAACTGTAGACCAACCAATATCCCTCATAAAAAGACATAAAATTCCTCAACAAAATAATGGCAAATTCAATCCAGCATTTTATTTAAAAAATAATAATAATATACCATGAGCTAGTGGGGTTTATCCTGGGAATGCAAGGTTGGTTCAACATTAAAAAAAAAAAACAATGTAATCTGCCACATTAATAGTCTAAAAAGAAAAACCACATGATCAACTGTATGCCAACAAATTAGATACCTGCTATGAAACTAAAAAATTCCTAGAAAGATGTGACTACCCAAACTGACTTTTTTTTATTGATCATCTCAATAAATGCAGAAAAAACACTTGACAAAACCCAACACCCTGTTACAATAAAAACACTCAACAAACTAGGAATAGAAGGGAACTCTCCTAACCTGATAAAGTCCATCTATGAAAAACCCAAAACTAACATCATACTTAATGGTGAAGGACTGAATGCTTTCCCCCTAAGATCAGGAACAAGCTAAAGATGTCTGCTCTTGCCACTTCTATTCAACACTGAACTAGAGGTTTTAGCCAGGACAGTTAGGCAGTAAATAAAATTAAAGTTATCCAAGTTTGAAAGGAAGCAGTAAGACTATCTGTGTTCACAGATAACATGATATTGTATGTAGAAAGTCCTCCGGAATACACACACACATAAACACACATCTCTTAGAATGAATGAGCAAGTTCAGCAAGTTGTAAGATAGAAGACTAATATAAAAATCTTCTTCAATTACATTTCACTAGCAATGAGCAATGTGAAAATGAAATTAGGCAAGCATTTCCATTAACAATAGCTTCAAAAAGAATAAAATACTTAGGAAAAGGTTTAACAAAAGCAGTGCAAGGCCTATACATTGAAAACTACAAAACATCATTGAAAGAAAGAACTAAATAAATGGAAAGACATCTCAAGCTCATTGACTGGAAGACTTTGTTAAGTTGGCAATATTCCCCAAATTAATCTACAGATTCAATACAATCCCTATCAAAATCCTAGCTGTCTTTTTTGCAGAAACTGATGAGCTGACCCTAAAATTCACATGGAAATTCAAAGGACCCAGAATTGCCAAAACCTTGAAAAAGAGGAACAAAGTAGGAGGACTCACACTTCCTAATTTCAAAACTCACTACAAATCAACAGTAATCAAGACAGTGCAGTACAGGCACAAGAATAGACAATAGATCAATGCAATAGAATTAAGACTCCAGAAATAAACCAGTATGTTGATTTTTGACAAGGGTTTCAAGACAATTCAATGGGGGAATATTAGTCTTTTCAATAAGTTGCTGACAACTGTATATCCACATGCAAAAGAATGAAGTTGGACCCCTTCCTCACACCATACACAAAGATTAAATCAAAATAGATCATGGAACTAAATGGAAGAATAAAAACTATAAAACTCTTAGCAAAAAACATAGGAATGGACCTTCCTGGTGGCACGGTGGTTAAGAATCCACCTGCCAATGCAGGGGACACAGGTTCGATCCCTGGTCTAGGAAGATCCCACATGCCGCAGAGCAACTAAGCCTGTGCACCACAACTACTGAGCCTGTGATCTAGAGCCCGCGAGCCAGAACTACTGAGCCCGTGCGCCACAACTACTGAAGCCCACATGCCCTAGAGCCCAAGCGCCGCAACTACTGAAGCCCACGCGCTCTAGGGCCCATCTGCCACAACTACTGAAGCCTGCATGCCTAGAGCCCATGCTCAGCAACAAGAGAAGCCACTCCAATGAGGAGCCCACACAACACAATGAAGAGTAGCCCCTGCTTGCCACAACTAGAGAAAGCCCACGTGCAGCAACAAAGACCCAACGCGGTCAGAAAAAAATATATATATATAGGAATAAATCTTTGTGACCTTGGATGGTTTCCTGGACATGACACCAAAAGCACAAGCAACAAAAGAAAGCAAAAGGTTAAGTGGACTTCATCAAACTTTAAAAGTTTTATGCTTCAAAGGGTACCATCAAGTAAAGTTAAAAAACAACCTACAGAATGGGAGAAAATATTTACAAATCATAGATCTGATAGGTGACTTGTATGCAGAATACATTAAAAACTCCTACAACTCAACAATAAAAAGACAAATAGCTCAATTATTAAGTGGGGAAAGATTTTGAACAGACCTCTTCCCAAAGAAGACATACAAGTAGTCAATAATCACACAAAAAGATGCTCAACATCATCGGTCATTAGGGAAATGTAAATCAAAACCACCATGAGATACCACTTCACACCAACTAGGTTGGCTAAAATTTAAAAGATAGTAACAAGTGTTGACAAAGATGTGGAGAAATTAGAACCCTTATACATTGCTGGTGGGAATGTAAAATGGCATGGATCTTTAAAAAGCAGTTTGGCCACTCCTTAAAAAGTTAAACATGTAATTATATGATCCAGCAGTTCTAATTCTATGTATATACCCAAGAAAAAAGAAAATGTGACCACACAAACTTGTACACTTATGTTCATAGCAGTATTATAGATAATAGCCAAAAAGTAGAAACAAACAAAAAAAAGTAGAAACAATCCAAATGTCCATCACCTGATGAATAAATAAAATGTGGTATATCCATACAATGGCATATTTTTGTTCTGTTTTCATTTTGTTTACTCAGTCGTAAAATTATTTATTTTTCATAATTTATACCCATATATAAGCATAAATATAAATAATATGATCCTTAGAAAAACGATCCTAACATCTTTCTATAGGATTACTTCAAACAGAGGCAACAGACTATATTTCCTTTTTGACTGGACCTCAGAGTTTCAGACACAAACAATGGCATATTATTCAGCAATAAAAAGAAATGAAATACTGGTAACATGCTACAGTGTGGATTAACCTTGAAAATGTGCTTTGTGAAAGAAGCTAGTCACAAAAGACCACACAGTGTATGATTTCTTTTCTATGAAATGCCCAGAATAGGCAAACCTATACAGACAGAAAGTAGATTAATAGTTGCCAGGGTCTCCTGGGAGAGAGGAGTGGAGAGGGTATCTACTGCTAATGGGGATGAGGGTTCTATTTAGGGTAGTGAAAAGATTCTAAAGTTGTATAGTAGTGCTGGTCGCACACTTAACTGTACGCTTTTAAATGGTGAGTTTTATAGTGTGTTAGTTATATCTCAATTTTTTAAAAACCTGGACACAAATGTTTATAGCAGCTCTATTTTTAACCACCAAAAAATGAAAACAATCCAAATGTCTTTCAATAAGCAAAAGCTTATATTATGGTACATTCATACCATGTAATAAATGCCATAAAATAGAATACAACATATATTATGAATCTTGAAGGCATTACGCATGTGAAAGGTTACATTCTGTGTGATTCCACGTATATGGCATTCCTGAAAAGACAAAACTATATTGATGGAGAACAGATCAGTGGCTGCCAGAAGTCAGGAGAGAGGACAGGTTGTGACCACAGAGGGAGAGCAGGAGGGAGTTTTCTGGGGGGTGATGGAACTGTAATATATCCTGACTGTGTATATATGTGTTAAAACTTATAAAACTGACAACCAAAATGTCAATTTTACTTGTAGATTAAGTCTTAAAATAAAATTTAAAAAAATATCCCCAAAGATATACTCAGTTACTGAGCAGCTGTTATGAAAAAAGAAAACAAGACTGCAATGAAGATCTTATAGGGACATGAATTTAAGGATCATTCCTTTCAGAGAACTGGTTCCAGAAATGTACTTGTATTTACGCAAATCCCTCTACTCAAATCTTTTTCAAATGCAATTAAGACATTATTTTCGATTTTAATATATTTATCACTTTAAAGCAAGTTCTTTCCTGCTATCTCAGGAGTTGCTGACTTGCCCACATAAAATGAAGTGAATGAGTTAAAATCTTAGTAGTTATTCAAGCATGTATTCCAGGAGCCAAGACAGGAAAACAGACATGTCTTAGATAATACATGTGAAATTACCTTGTATATTGTGGAATCCTACAAAATGCTAGGTATTTTTGTATGAAATTATTACATGTCCTATGCATTTACTTGTTTTTTTTTTTTCTTTGGCTGCACTGTGAGGCTTGTGGGACCTTAGTTCCCTGACCAGGGATTGAAACCAGGCCCTCCTCAGTGAAAGCGCAGAGTCCTAACCATTGGACTGCCAGGGAATTCCCTGCATTTAAATTTTTCTGGGAGACAGATCCACAGAATTTTAGAGCTGGAAAGGATTTAAGGTTTATCCATTCACTTTATTTTGCAAATGAGGAAACTGAGGCCCAGAAGTGCCATGGAACGTGTCTCAAATCACACAGCTAGTTGATGGTAAAACAGGAGCTAGAACTCTGTTCTCTTGACTCTGATTCTCTTTCCACTCCCCCTCAAGTGACTTGTGGAGCCATAGTCTAAATAAGTAGCCCTCAAATATAACAGGAGCTCTCTGTAATGATGGTCCTGTATTGGGATCAACCTTATAAGCTAAGTTGTTTTATATCAGGCTCTTCCAATTCAAGGTTATGTTCCAGGGACCCGACTGATCTTGTGGTCACGAAGTGATAAAGGGATACTACTATGCTTTGAAGGCAGGGTCAGTGAACCCACAGCATTCAGCATTCACCACCTAAGCTGGACATTTTAAGCTGTATTCAGGATTTCTATGACTAATTTTTAGTCTACTTGTCCTTAAACATAAGGTTAAACTGTCCTGAATATGATCCTTTTCCCCTTCATTTCCAGGCACTGGCAATCCTCCTAAAAGTTTTATTTTAATTCAACTGCTTATTTTCATGGAAACACAATGTTTTCTTTTCAAGTCTTATGAGGTGATGGAGGGACGCAGGTTCTCATTACGTTACAAATGGCTAATCAATCTACTGCGGCAGTAGAGCATCAGCTTCCTGGGGGAGGATCCTGGCTCCACTACTAACTAACTGTATGCCCTTCACCGCTCTGTGCCCAGTTCTCCTCATTTGGTTGTTGCAATGACTGAATGCGTTAGCACATGTAAAGCACTCAGCAAAGTGCCTGGCTCATAATGAGCATTCATATATATCACTACTTTTCATAAAAAGTCTCAGAAGTTATACTCCACTCCAGAAAACCACCCCAGAAGGGCATGTTCAGTCATATCCCCAGTCCCTACAACAATGCCTAACATCTAGAAGATGGTTAATAGGTGTTGAGTGAGTAGATATAAAACTATATTACTATAGTAATATATATATATATACTATATATACTATATTACTGGGAACACTCCATATGGAATGTTGGAAAAACCATTCCTTCTCCCTCATGACAAGGGCAATTTTACCTGACTGAGCTGTCTCATTTGTAAGATTCCAAAGGGTCAGAGGCAAGAGAACTAGATGAAAGAAGTTTCCAAGGGGGAAAACTGGTTCCTGGACTGATCAAGAGTGGGAGAGAAAATCAGACAGGAGAGAAAAACTCGACTCACTTTATTCAAACATTTACTGAGCACCTACTATGTGCCATGCACGATCCCAAACAGGAAATTCAACTCTAACAAGACAGCCTTACCCTGGGAACTCAGTCTAGTAGAGTATATAGCACACTACACAGTATGTCCTATAACAGAAACGCAAAGGGCCACAGGTGTCCACAAAGGGCAACACTAACTCTATTTGGGGAAATCACAAAACTGTCATTTGGACTTGGTCTTGATGGGTGAGGAGAGTTTGCCCAACAAAGAGAAGGAAGGGTATGTATTCCAGGCAGAAGAGACCAACCATTGAAGAATAAGATAAGTGAGGCAGCCTGGCAAGGTCAGGGAACAGAAAAACAAAACAAAACTGTGCCAAATGCAAGAGAGGAGGCCTTTAAAAGAAGCCTACACCTGTCAAAAGTTCTTTGCTCTTAAAAGAAAATTCCCCAGGAGTTACAGCGTTGATCTAACCCAGTGTGAATGATTACTATAATCAGTGCCTATGCAAAAAGATCATACACACAAATCCCTTCAAAACTACCACCTCTGCCTCCCACACTACTCTGCCCACATCCAGAGCCAGAGAAGTTGATTGGGCTTTGCTTTGTTGTTGTTTTAATAAATAGTTCACATTCCTCAGCAAGCCTGCTCCAGCTGCTGTACCTTAAAGCTAGCTGCCGGACACACCTGCTCGTGCTTCCCTGCTCGCCAGGCCCTACCTTCGGCTGCCTCTTAGTGATACTCAGAGAGAGCTTTTACTGGTTAGTCCCTGTGCTTGACTGAAGGCCAAATCCCAGTTCCGCTTCCCTTATGTTCTACTTTGACCTGGAACCCTCTCTTGTCCAGCCACATCAGCCTGGCCAAATCCCGAGAATTACCATTCCAGCAGATCCAATCACACCCAGGAAGATACCATGGAGCCCTGCTTGCTGCAAATGGGTACAAGAAAACAAACCATGCTTCCTGCTTTCCCAACACAAGGAATGTTTAGCCCAGTATTATATGTCTGACAAGCTTGACTTGGGGGTGGGGAGATGCTTACTGAGTTTCAGTTCCTTCCACTCCTTCTTTTCCTTGATCTCATTGCATACATAAAAGAAAAAGCAAATCTAGCCCTTGCTCAATCGGGTAAGATTACTTCCGTAAACCTAAAACAAACGTGATGACCAAGAGTGCTGTGCCCACTTCAAAATGAAACTTTGTGGTAAAGCACTCAATGAAACAATGAAACTGGATATAGAGGGGGCAAGGCTTCAGTATGCTCACAGTGGCTTTAAACCCTCTGCAGGCTGCTGCACACACTTGAAAAAGTAGTCAAACTAGGGCAGCACAATTTGAGAAGAATAAGCAGCTTAAAATACCACTAAATAAGTGAGCAGTAACTTCAGGGTAGTCATAACTAGGTGTAGTACCCACGATCTTAGGAAAAAGTATCCAAAACTTGAAAATAAATGAAGGGATGACAATGTCCTTTCAATGTCATACTGAGGCATTGTTAAAAAACCCACTCGAGACTCTTAATAATCTAAGAGAATGTATTTGTACTATTTACTATTTTATTAGAGTCCAGACACTGAAGTTTCATGTTAACTTGTACATTTCTGTCCAATAATACCAAAGGTTACAGTTTTATTGACCAGTTTTTTGCTAGCAGTTACAAAACTGATTAATGACCTACAGGTCAATATTTGACCTGTAGGTCATTAATCAGTTTTGTAACTGCTAGCAAAATCCATTCAGCAATTCTTTGATTGTGTAAGTCTCTATTCCTTGAATTCTCCTTTAAATCAGCTTTGCTACCTTATTGATTCCTTCATTAATTGATGAGTTTAATAAATTTTTATACAGGTTCATTTTATTTGTGTACAAGAATCATGTTTTTAACTTTTTGAAAAATCATACTTTGATAACAGTCATTACATTGTTCACTGAGTCATTTCTCTGCATTGTGGTCTAAGAAGAACTATTTTCTGCCCCGGCCACTCCTCCCATACGTTCAAAAGGCACATTTTTTTTTTTTTTTTAACATGTGCCAGCTTGACATTATTTTACACAGTCACAGGCCTTAATTACCTAAAATCATACAATCAGATCTTGTTTGGTCCTCAGTGTTTTGTTTTATTTAACTGAATTATTGCTGACATTTACAAACTGGAAGTCACAAAAATAATTAATAAATATGGATTTCTAGTCTCTTTTGAGAGATCAGAAGGTCTGGAAACACACGACACTCATTTTCTCACCCAACGGAAGGGGAGCTGAGTAGAGGTTGCCCCTTTTTAGAGCATTCTCCCCTCTGTTAGCCACAGTCCCCAACACGCCCCGCTGTTTACCATACAGATTAATGACTTCTTTCAAGACCTTAATCCAACTGTAAATCCGAAATGCACTTTAAAAAAAAGACCAGGGCTTCCCTGGTGGCGCAGGGGTTGAGAGTCTGCCTGCCGATGCAGGGGACACAGGTTCGTGCCCCGGGTCGGGAAGATCCCACATGCCGCGGAGCGGCTGGGCCCGTGAGCCATGGCCGCTGAGCCTGCGCATCCGGAGCCTGTGCTCCACAACGGGAGAGGCCACAACAGTGAGAGGCCCACGTACCGCAAAAAAAAAAAAAAAAGACTAAATAATTTAAAAGCTTTAAATACTCAGTACACTTCAATACAAAGAAGTGAACATTCAAGTGTGAAGTAATGTGCAAAGATTTTAGTTAAATTATCAGGTTAATGTGGGCTAAAAGCAATTATTCTCTTGAATTATCTAGTAAATCAGGCAACATTAACTTCTAATTGCAGATTCCTAGCCTGTCAGCCAGGATGATCTCTGGTTCACAGTTTTCAATTTCCTCTTACTGCATCTGACTCACTCAATCAGCCTCAATGATGTGCAGAGGCTGCCTCCACCCATGCCTCAGCCCCACTGCTGAGGACAGGGGCCTCTTCTGGGAAAAGATGGCTTGACTCTGGCCCAAACACCTCACTGCTGCATTCTCAGACCTTGGTTCAAACAGAATCAGCCAAACCACCAAAAGTGAGGATTCCTGGCCCAATACCCTGAGACTGACTTAATAGGTCTAGGTTGGAGACCAGGAAAAGGAACTTTTAATCGCCACATCCCTTACATGTATTAATTATCTCGCAGCTGGTCTCAGGACCACACTTTAAGAAACACTGTGTCTCTGCCTCACTGAAGAAGCTGATCAGCATTAGTAACATCTCCGCTTATGGAAAATGTCTCACTTAAAAAAAAAAATTGCCCTTTGCCATATGGACCATATGGATACATTTACTGACTCCTAACTATCTTTTAAGGTGCCATGCCAAGGACTGTGGGAGATGCAATAATGAACAAGACACATTTCCCGATCCTCAAAAATCCAGCAGGAAAAATGTTTACAAGTTAATTAAAGTAGAATGGAATATGTGTCATGGCAGAAGTACAGATTAAAATCTAAGCACCCAGAAGTGAACTCTCGCCACCATTTTTCTCAAGTATCTTGTACCCATCCAGGTTTATGATTAGACATGATGGCACAGCATTTTCTACGTTACTCATCTGCGCTAGACTGTAAGTTCAAGGGCTGAGATCATGCCTTATTCATTCTGGTGTTCCTAGTGCCCGATAAGAAATAGATGCTTGGTTGAAGTGTCATTCAATCAAGACTCTTACAACTTGGGCCGGATTGTGAGAAACTTCACATTAGATTCTGGCTGCTGATTGAAGAAATCTGTTTCTTGAAACCTAATACTTTACAGTGGGAGGGAACTCTGAGAACATGTGACCTAACATTTCACTAAATTTGGTGTGCAGATCACTGGTGATACTCAAGAAAGATAGCTTCTAGAATATTCATAGGTGCTACAGGAAAGAACATTTTAAATTTCGATAGGATGCATATACGTATGTGTATAGAAAAATATCTAGAACAAAGCAGTGCTTTCATAGATGGATGCTTAAAAAATGCTAAACTTATTTTGAAAAGTAAATGTAAAGGTGAAACTTTTATGCTGTTAGGAATCAGCAAAGGCAACCATATGCCAAAAAGAACTAATTTAAAAAAAAATCAGCAAAGGGAATTCCCTAGCGGTCCAGTGGTTAGGACTCCACACTTTCAATGCCGAGGGCCTGGGTTCAATCCCTGGTGGAGGAACTAAGATTCTGCCAACCTCACAGTGTGGCCAAAAAAAAAAAAAACAAAGAAAAACGTTGCCCTTGGTGTGGGAGAAAGAGGCATGGGGCGGGGCTTTCTGGGGTAGTAGAAATGTTGTTTCTTTAGCTGGGTGGTGGCTGGATAGGGACATTCAGTTTGCAAACATTTAGTAAGCTGTATTACGATAACTGCACTTTTCTGTATGTATAGTATACTTCAATTAAAAAGCACTGCAAAAGGTGGATGTAGCTAAAGAAAAAGTCAATAGATGGTAGTACATGAATATGGGGAAAATCCTAAAGCTGGTACACGAAAGGCAAATTTGACACCCCTGCCAAATCCTAGCTCTTCCAAGGGAGCTGCCTTCCCCACTTGGCTCTCTTTACAATTCCTTTTAGCCTTTCACCATATGCTGCCCTAACTAAATGGTAAGCCTCGGAAGGAGGCAGATCCTACAGCATTGAAAACTCCATCAGTTGGGCAGGTTACAATGAACACAACATTGTAAATCAACTACACTTCGATAAAAATTTCTTTTAAAAAATTGGGCAAGTTACTTTTCTGGGTCTCACTTCTCACACCTGTAAAAATCCGAGGCGAGGGCTTCCCTGGTGGCGCAGTGGTTGAGAGTCCGCCTGCCGATGCAGGGGACACGGGTTCGTGCCCCGGTCCGGGAAGATCCCACATGCCGCGGAGCAGCTGGGCCCGTGAGCCATGGCCGCTGGGCCTGCGCGTCCGGAGCCTGTGCTCCACAACGGGAGAGGCCACAACAGTGAGAGGCCCGCGTACCGCCAAAAAAAAAAAAATTCGAGGCGAGGGGGTCAGTATAATGGTTATGATCTGGGCTTTGGAGTCAAATTGCCTCAGCTTTTACCCCAGTTCTGCCACTACTTAGTTGTGGAAATTTGGGCAAGTTTTGTAACCTCTTTGTGCCTCAGTTTCTTCATCTGTAAAACGGGGGTGGGTGAGACGTACGATACACCCATCTCAGAGTACTGCTGGTAAAATGAAACCAGATTCATGCCACGTGCTTGAAACTGTGCTTAGTAACTGTTAGCTTTAGTCATTATGATCATTACCTGCAAAACGGAAAAAATATACGCACCTTTCTCATCGAAAAGAGTAATCGGAAGGATAAAGTGGGATAGTGGTGTCAAAAACGTGCCTCGGATTCAAGGGGGTGGGAGAAACAGGGAGGATGTGTCTGATAAGATTCGGGATGAACAGCAAGAGGGTGCAGGGGCCTGGGGGCACATGGGCCCCACCCAAGACCTATCCAGTCAGCATCTCCAGCTAAACAGGGCCTAAAAGTCCCTTTGGCTTTAGCTCCTTTGAGTTTGTCACCCTCAGCCCAGGGTCCTGGATTCTCGAGCGGGGAAGGTAATTCCCCAGGGGTAGTAAGTGGCGGGTTCCCTTCCCCTCTACTCTTTCTTTGGAAACTCTGTGCCTGTAACAAGGGCGCACCTTCAACAGCCCGCGGGCAAAAAAAAAAAAGGCCAGTAATTCTCTGTAGGGTCGGCTCTGAACCGTCTTCACAGGTCCGAGCTGCCCGGCACCTGCGTCCGACCCCCTTGAAAGCTGCCAGGCCGGGCGGCCCGCGGCCAGCCGCCTCCTCCGTGTCTTCGGGTGGAACGGGAGCGGTGGCCTTTCACCGCCGCGGGGCATCCCCAGGGCCCCGGGCAGGGCCGGCCTGCCCCGTTTCCGGATTCTCCAGCTTGGCGCCCGTCGGGCCCGCGACGACGGCCAACGGCAGCTAGGCCAAGGGCGCCACGGTGCGGGGCCCCAACCACAGTGGGCCGGCGCAGGCCGTCTGGAGGGCCCCGGGGGCCGCGCCTCCGCCCTCAGTCGTACCTGCCCTGCGGCCACCCCGGCCAATCTTACCGTCGGCCTTCCGCTCGGGAACTCGCACCTCCTTGCTCTCGGCGCAGCCCATGGCGCGCGGGGCCTTGTGGGAACTCGCGGTTGGGCGACGCCAAGCGGGTGTCGCGCGCCCCCTGCCGGCCTCCGTGGGCGAGACCTCGAGGCCCGCGCCTCTTCTCTTTCAAGCGGTGGATTTTTAGGCTCGCCAAAGATAAAATAGGAAAATGCAAAGTGGAAAGAAGGAGAGGGGGAGGGAGAGGAAGAGGGAGAAGGAAGCATCATCCAAAATCTTACACTTCAGACTACTTTTGCTGCATTTATCACTTCTTTCCAAGTTTTGGGGGTTATTTTTTTCCCCTCAATGCATAGTTTTGCACCCAGCTTTTCACTTAATATTAGCATTTTCCATACTGTCACATAGTCTGCCAGATAACTGCCTGGCTTCCACCCACACCACAGGCTTTGCCAATGGATGAAACTTACACTGACCATCCTATTTTAAACAGAAGCCAGCTCATCCCACCCTCACCTCGACCCCCAACCCTTACCTTATTCTTTTGTTTATATAGCGCTGACAGCCTTTTAACTTGCCCTATATTCGCGGTCTCCGGCTTCTTCTTGCCTCCTCCTAAAATGTATACCCCAGCAGAACAGCACTTTTGCATATTGTTTTTCCTTTGCTGTATCCCAAAAGCCTAGAACAGTGCCTGGGACACTGCAGAAATTCAATATTGAAGAAAAGGAAGAAGGGAAGAAACATCATCTTTAATAACTAGCAGTTAATAGAGCTCCAGTAGACCTACTGTATTACACCTACCTGGTTCTCTTTGTTAGACATTTTGTTCGTTGCTTATTTTAAAATATTATGAATCAAATTGCAGTGAATATCTTTCTTTTTACAGCTTTAAGGGCTCTCCTTACACATGGCCAGATTGCTTTTCCAGAAAGACCGTCCCCGTTTGTTCTCCCTGTAGTAATGAATGAAAGTTCCACACTCCCCTAGAGTGACTTTTTTAAACATCAAAACCACATTGTGCCACATCAAGTGTGTGTGTGTGTGTGTGTGTGTGTGTGTTTGCTGGGGGCGGGGGTGTCGCTGTTCCCAATCAGTGCAGTTTTTTGTTTTCCCTTCTTCCAATTAATTAACATATGTGAAACATCCAACCCATATCCGGCTCTGTTCTACCGTTACAGGGTGTCTAACACAAGCTTCCTGCTCTTGAGGAACTTCTATCCCAGCTGAGATTCAGGGAACTTGTCTGCTTACCAGATGTGTGGCAAAGGTGCAGGCTCTTTGTTTTTATCTGGGTTTGTGGGCAAGCTTATTTCCTGCTTTTCTTGGGAGCAACCCAGAGTCAAACTGCTCTTGGAAAACACTGGTGTTTATTTACTTAAATACAGAAAATAAAAGCTGAACCAAAGCCTTTTAAAAACAGACACTGCCCCAAGCCAAAGTGCATCTTAATAACAATCTCCTACAGGTGTTAGCAGTCTATCATAACAGTAACTAATATAACTAAGGCAGGACCTTTTAAAGGCAAAGAAAATCTCCCTCCCTCTGCGAGCCAGGTCTGTTTCCTTTGTTCAGTTGGAGTGATTGTTTCAGAGATTTTTTTTTTTTTTTTGGCTCACAATGGCCAGATTCCTATCTCCTGCCCTAGACCACTTCCATAAACTCCAGGCTCACATATCAGCTGGCTATCCAACACTTGATTGTCTAATAAACATCTCAAACCTAAAATGTCCAACAGATTATCCTATCCCCAAACCTGTACCTCCCTCATTTCTCCATCTCAGAAAATGGCAGCTCCATCCTTCCAGTTGCTAAGGCCAAAAACCTGAGTCATCCTTGACTCCTGTCTCTGGTACCCTACATTCAACTTGCCAGCAAATCCTGTTCACTCTACCTTCAAATGACGTTTTTAAATAAACAAAAAAAAAAACTACCAGTTTATAGGAAACAGAGGACAAAGGAACAAGTTAAACAATACCATAGGGATGTAATCAGCAAAATCCAGACTGTGCCAATTCCATCAACAAATAATGGCAAGGGAAGAAAAAGAGGAATTGGGAGATTATCAATTCCAAGAGACTTAGGATATATGAAGTATCCAGAATAGTCGAATTCATAGAGACAGAAAGTGGAAGTGTGGTTGCCAGGGGCTGGGGGGAGGAGGGGAAAATGGTGTTATTGTTCAATGAGTCCAGAGTTCCAGTTTGAGAAATTGATAAAGGTCTGGAGGTGAATGGTGGTGATGGTTGCCTGACAATGTGATGTTCTTAACGCCACTGAACTGTGTACTTAAAAATGCTCAAAATGACAAATTTCTCACATTATGTATATTTTAGTACAATACAATGTGTGGACTTTGGATCTGAACAAATACTTTGTAAAAATATTTATATATGTAAAATATGGACTGGATATTTATAGGTTGCTAGTGTTTTGTTTTTGTTTTTGTTTTTTTGCAGTACACGGGCCTTTCAGTGTTGTGGCCTCTCCCGTTGCGGAGCACAGGCTCCGGACGCGCAGGCTCAGCGGCCATGGCTCACGGGCCCAGCCACTCCGCGGCACATGGGATCTTCCAGGACCGGGGCACGAACCCACGTCCTCTGCATCGGCAGGCGTACTCTCAACCAATGCACCACCAGGTAAGCCCAACATTTACCATCTTAATCATTTTTTAGGTGTACAGTTCAGTGGTGTTAAGTACATTCACATTGTTGTGCAATCATCCATCTTCAGAAGTTTTTCCTTTTTGCAAAAGCTTCAGACTTTACCTGCACCATCAGCCCTTCTGGGTCTCGAGCCTGCTGACCCACATGGCTGATTTTGGACTTACCAGCATCCATAACCACTTGAACCAATTCCTTATAAATTCCTTAAATATTTTCCTATGTATACACGTACACATCCTGTTGGTTCTGTTTCTCTGGAGAACACTGACTAATACAACATTGTATATGAACATGCATTCAAAACCAGTCTGGAAGTGTCCGTAGTCTTAGAAATGCTCAGTATCACACCCTCACATGTGACCCTGACGTGTCACACCCATCCAAGAATCCTGTAGGCAAATTCATCCCAGCCCTTTGTGCCTTTGTGACACATCTCCATGATGGCTGGAATGGCAGCATGATGTGTTACTTCACTTACTCATGGTTGTAAGGAAGAAAGAACCGAAACACAGATTCTTGACATGTCCCCATGTGCACCCTGAATGTTCACACAATCAGCTTACTGAATAACACATTTTTGAAAGCATTCAATTCCTTCTAGATTGCTCTATATTGTTGAGTTTTTTAAAAAGCCATTGTATTGCAGTGTGTACATGTGAATATGGTATATTTGTGTAATACTGTGTAAAAACGATATAGATAGATCAATCGATCTAATCTATTCGTATATATCCATGCTTGCATATTCATGAACATTCTCCAGCAATTCACAAAAGAAACTGATAACACTGGCTGTCTCCAGGGCGGGGCAGGGGGGCGGGGGTGGGGTGGGGTGGGAATCATAAGATAGTAGGGAAAACAGGGTGGAGAGTCGATTTTTCACTGTCCAACCTTGTGTAACTTTTGAATTTTGAACAATTTGAGTATATGACATATTTTTTAAAAAATCAGAAGGAGGGATTTCCCTGGCAGTCTAGTGGTTAAGACTCCGTGCTTCCACTGCAGGGGGTGCAGGTTAGATACCTGGTCAGGAAACTAAGATCCCGCATGCCGCATGGTGCAGCCAAAAAAATAATAATAAATAAATAATTTTTTTTAAATCAGGAGGAAAATAAATAATTTTTGCTTCTATTTCCTCCAAACTTTGTTTTGGGCTGGGCATTTTAACTTAACATATAACAAATAAGTCCTTGAGGAAAAGTATTTTTAAAATATTTACTGAGCATCCACTCGGTGGCAGGCCTGCTAGGTGCTGGGGGACACAGCAGTGGACAAAATGATGAAAAGTCCCTACCCGTGTGAAACTTAAATTCCAGCAAGGGAGGTTGTGCAGAACACAACTCATAATAATAAATAGGTAAAGCATAGTAAGTTAGAAGGGCATAAAGCCTGTAAATGAAAAGAAGTGAGCAGGATTAAGGAGGTGTGAGAGTAACGGTGGGGGGGGAGGTGGGAGTGATGAAGGGTAACCTTGTAAACAGATTGTTAGGACAGAACTCATAGGCGAGGTGACACTTGAGCAAACATTCAACTTTGTGAAACAAAGGGTGAGTTTACAGTTTGTTCTATGACGCTATTTCACCATTCTGCTGGATCATTCGAAATGAATCTGATCCTATCTTGCATTGTTTTTCTAATAAATATTATTTGTAGCAATACTAGGACCGTGAAATATGTTGTGAAAGAATTATGAGTTTAACAGTTGGGTGCAATGTTTTAAAGTTAAATGTAGCAAGAAAATTTCTTAGTACTCATAATCATTTCTCTATGGTGGGCCATAGAGACAAGACAAAAGGCAAAAAATTCCTCTGGAATTTACTTTGTGTTTAAGAGAGTTTGTGTTAAATTTTTTGAAACCAGCTTCACTCTCTCTAGCTATGCCAATGTGGCCACTTTCTTAAAATCTCTGAATTTCAGTTTCCTCAACAGGAAAATGGGAATAAATAATAATAATACCAAAGTCATAGAGTTTTGGGTACTCAATAGGATGATGCATGTAAATGCATACAGTATGTGCTCAGAAAGTGCTAGTCATGGACTGGCACCAGCCTGCCTTGGTTCAAATCCTGGGTTAGCACAGATTGGCTGTGTTGACATTAGGTGAGTTTCTCAGTGTGTCTGGGCTTTGATTTTTCCCCAGCTGAAGAATGGGATAATAATAATATTACTTTTTGGATGTTTATGAGGACTAAATAAGTTAGTATATGTAAAATATTTAGAAAAAATATAGTATCTGCTCAGGTTGCTGTTAAAAAAATGCCATAAACTGTGTGGCTTAAACAACGGAAATGTATTTTCTCAGTTCTGGAAGCTGGAAGTCCGAGATCAGGGTGCCAGCAGGTTGGGCTTTGGTGAGAACCCTCTTCCTAGCTTGCAGATGGCTACCTTTTCGCTGTGTGCTCACATGGCCTTTCCTCTGTGCGTGTACACGAAGAAAGATCTCTCTCGTTTCCTCTTCTTATAAGGCCACCAATCCTATCAGATTAGAAACGCACTCTTAAATGAGCTCACGTAATCTTAATTAACTCCTACAAGCCCTATCTCCAAATATAGTCACATTGCGGATTAGGGCTTCAACAGATGAATTTGGGAGGGGACCCCACTCAGTCCATAGCAGGAAGTGTTAGCTGCTCTTGTTACTATTGTAAATTTTATTCTTATTGAATTTCCTTATGGTAACTGATATCATATCCTTTTCTGAGAGCAGGTTTTGATAGAGAGAAAGTGTCAAGTCAGTGGAAGAAAATATAAAATCACTGGTTGCCTGAGGACAAGGAACACAAGGAAGAAGAAAGAAGAAAAGGAGGGAGGGTTAGCATTCCAGAAAGCCCCTCATTCATGACGTTACCAGTCCTAAATTTTGCTTTTCCCTAGAAGCAGTGCACTTAAACTTTTCACACGAGTGTTTTCTAAAAAAAAAACAGGAAAAATAAAATAAAATAAAATAAAATAAAAAACAGGGATTTGTTGTATCTGAAAAAACTTGGAAAATATGGAAAAGTAGGAAGAAGGAAAAACACCCACAATCCACCCCCCAAAGACAAGTAATAGCAATTTGGTGTCTTTCTTTCCAGCCTTTTTTCAATGAGTGTATTTTCCACATAGCTGTACCAAGTATTATATTATATTGCCTACTTGTTCAATTTAACAGTGTCATATAAATGTTCCTCCACTGTAGCGGTCAAATGTCAACGCTTGACCACCCCACATCAATTTCTCTTCCAAACAACACCCTGATTTTCTTTTTGCAAATTATCTCCCCACGTAGTGAATCATATGAAGGTAGATCCAGGTGAGGCCCTGCACCTGCAGAAGCTGCAGGAGTCCGGCCCTACCTCTTCTCACCTCAGTGCAGGTGGGAGGCATCTGCAGCTGCAAGATGCAGGTGAGGGAGGAACTGCTCCAGGGTGTTTACTGCCACTGAGGGGGGCAGCTCCTGTTGTGAGACCATTGCGGGAATTCCTGCTGCCCGTGCGTCTGGAGCTACCTTTTTTTTTTTTTTTTTTTTTTTTTTTTTGGTGGTACGCGGGCCTCTCACTGTTGCGGCCCCTCCCGTTGCGGAGCACAGGCTCCAGAAGCGCAGGCTCAGCGGCCATGGCTCACGGGCCCAGCCGCTCCGCGGCATGTGGGATCCTCCCGGACCGGGGCACGAACCCGTGATCCCTGCATCGGCAGGCGGATTCTTAACCACTGCGCCACCAGGGAAGCCCCGTGGAGTCTTTTTTATAAAGACATTAATCCCATTCATGAGGGCTCCACCCTCATAACTTAATCACGGCTCAAATGCCTAGTTCCTAGTATCATCACCCTGGGCATTAGGATACAACATATGAATTTGGGGGGACACAAACACTCAGTGCATAGCATCCAGCAAGAGGGGACTGGTGAAATAAATTATGAAACATCCATAAAATGGAACGGTCGACCTCCATAAAAAGAATGAGCAAGCTGTTATGTGCTGATATGCACAATCTCCAAAATAATTTTTAAGTATCATAAGCCAGAGCAAGGTACATAGCCACATGAGTAACATACTACCATTCTGGTTTTTTTTTTTTAAAAAAAGGAGGAAAAAGGAAAGAGAAGAAGAATCTATGTAAGTACTTGCTTGTAAATAGAGATAATCTCTCTGTAAGGACATACAAACAAAGTAGTAACAGTAGTTGTTCCCAGTGAGGGATTGGGAAGCAGAGACAGAGGTGGGAGTGATTTTTGCTGCATGTATCTTTTCATACCTCTTGACCTTTGAATCATGAATGCAAACCATAGTTAAAAAGAGACTCTTTTTAAAAAGTTGAACCACGGGTAAGTCATGGTGAAGGGAGACAGAGCTGCGAGAAAAGGAAGGAGAGAAAAGCAGCTGTTGCATGAATTTGCTATTATTGTTGATACCTAGGGAGGAAATCAGGCCACAAAAGAATATGTATGACTGTCTGAAGAAGTGTGCAAATTCAACAGACACACCGTCCTTTTATCCTCACATGCCTTCTTCCACTTGTGATGTGCTCAGAATGGCAGGTGGGAGTGGCCTGGAGTCAGGGAGAAAAGTGACCCCTCATTATTCAAGGGGGACATGAAATTCCTTGAGGGCTTAGGTTATGGGAGAGACTGTGGTAACTAGTCTTCATGGACAGGTGGAGGAAGGCTTATTTCTAAGAGGATGTCTGTGAAGAGGCTGCAGTCGGAAGTAGGGAGGGAAAACAAGTCACGGAAAGAACAAAAAAGGAAAGAAAAGAAAAATGATTAAAAACCTACTACTTCCAGGACTTCCCTGGTGGCACGGTGGTTAAGACTCCATGCTCCAAATGCAGGGGGCCCGGGTTTGATCCCTGGTCAGGGAACTAGATCCCACATGCATGCTGCAACGAAGAGTTCACATGCCACAACTAAGGAGCCCACCTGCCACAACTAAGGAGCCCGCCTGCCACAACTAAGACTTGGAGCAACCAAATAAATATATATTTTTTTAAAAGTTATAACTACTACCAGTTATAAGACAAATAAGTACTAGGGATGTAATGTACATGATAAATACAATTGACACTGCTGCATTTAGATATGACAGTTTTTAAGAAAGTACATCCTAAGAGTTCTCAACACAAGGAAAAATTTTTTTTTCTATTTCTTTAATTTTGAATCTATGCTGATGGATGTTCTCTAAACTTGTGATAATCACTTCATGATGGATGTAAGTCAAATCATTATGCTGTACACCTTAAACTTATACAGTGCTGCATGTCAATTATAACTCAAAAAAATTGAAGAAAATAAAAGGTAGGCTTCCCTGAGGCAAATGAAACAATTGCACATATTTAGATTATCCTGATTCAAAGTTACACATAAGCAGAAACCAGGTCTTATAAGTCTTGTGAACTACCTTCACCAGGGGCACCCCTAGTGTGTGTGAGACCATAGCTGACTATTTTTGTGGGATCCCTATCTAAATAAACAATTTGATTTTTATAAAAACCAAAACCAAAAACCCCAAACCTATTCTGGGCCAGGCACTGTACTTACAGTGGAATCTATGAGTTTTGCCAACATCTAGGCCCCCATTCTTCTGGTAACAGTGCTCCGATTTTCCTTAAGCATCCCCTTTGTTAGTCTATATCGAAATTTTCCAACTTTGGCACTATCGTCATTTGGGCTGGGGTAACTCTTTGTTGTGATGAGTTGTCCTGTGCATGGTAGGATCTACCCATGAGCTACCAGTAGCCTCCCTGTCCCCCAGTTATAACAACCAAAAATTAGTCCAGACATTGCCAAATGTCCCCTGGGGATCAAAAATCATCCCCTGGCCCATTGAGAAGTACTGTTGTGAACTGCCTATGGAGTCACGTGGTGAGAAACTGTGGGTGACCTCTAGGAGCTGAGAGTGGCACAGATGGAAAGGAAATTAGGACCTCAGTCCTACAACTGCAAGGAATTGAATTTGCAACAAGAATGAGCTTGGAAGCTCATTTTCCACTGAGCCTCCAGATGAGAACTCGGCCTGGCTGATCCCTGGATATCAGTCTGTGAGATAATATATGGGATGTGGCTGTACGCTGCTAGGTTTGTGGGGATTCATTATGCAGCATTAGGGACCTTAAGTACCATGAGATATATCTATATCTTTATAATAATTTCCCCCACTCCTTTTTTCCCTTAAGCCATATCAAATAGATTTGTTATGTGCAACTAAAAATGTCCTAAGTAAAAAATTACCTCGTAAGCCTATTGAATCAGACAATTGTATTGATCTGTACATTTCACTACTTATAAATTTTACTTAAATTGAAAAAAAAACAGGAAATAATTATCTCATAGAGTTGCCATGAGGCATAAATGAGATAATGTACATATAGTTCTGTGTTAGATACCAGTGGCTATAACTTAAACTGGGTTAAGTTAAAAAAGGAATGTACAGTCTCACATAACTGAAAAATCTAGGGGTACGTCTATGTATTCATTCTCCATTGTTGTGTTTCCTTTCTTTTTAAAGCTGAGTGACATTCCATTTTATGTATATGTCATTTTTTTAAATCCAGTCATCTGTCCGTGGACGTGTGCGTTGCTTCCACCTCTTGGCTGTTGTGGATAATGCTGCTATGAACATGGGTGTGCAAATATCTTCCTGCTTTCATTTTTTTTTGGATTATATACCAGAAGTGGGATTGCTGGATCATAAGGAGGTTCTATTTGTTTTAATTTTTTGAGGAAACACCATACTGCTTTCCATCAAAAGTTCATCATTTCACATTCCCACCAACAGTGCACAAGGTTTGCAATTCCTCCACATCCTCACCAACACTTGTTATTTTCTGTTTTTTTTTTCCACACTAAGTTTTATTTTATTTTTAAAAAACACACTGGATGCACCATGGAGAATGGATTGGAGGGGTTCCAGGGTTAATGCCTACGGGCCTGGAATTGGCCTGAGATGAGTTGCCAAAGTGGAAGATGTATCTGCATAGCATTGGCCTCTGGTCAAGATATTGTGTTGCTTCGTAATCATGGACCCAAGGTAAGTTTCAGGGAGATTCGTGCCAGCACTGTTTATTGATAATTGTGAGATGGGTGATTTGCACCTGGTTTCAGTAAGACCCCCTTGAAGGGGCTCACCATTGGGGTGGATACATTGCAAAAATATCCTATGTGACAGGATAAGAAGCCTGGCTATACTCCATTTTGGACACTGATTCCAAGGTGTTCAGTGTACATGTTGGTGGTTCCTGACCTAAAGGCAAAACTGTGTCCATTCAGCAAAGCAGAAAGAGAACGATTGTTGTGTACATCTGGCCTTTCTGGACCCTTTGTTGTGAAGCAGACTTTGCCTGCTTCCTATGCATAACCTTACTTTAATGCTGCTGCTATATTTTAGCCCTTTCTGCAACATCGTCATTTTGGGTCCTGTTAGGTTTCTTTAGGAATCAACCCCTGCTAACTGCCACAATTACTGCAAGGGGGGAATGACTGGTTCTGTGGTATCCCCGTGTCTAATTCAGTGCCTGGCAGACGATATGCATTTATTGCCAGTATTTGTTGAGTCATCCAGGCTGGAGCTGGTGAGGAGTGTGGAGTGGGGACGGAAGTCCCACTACCCACTTCCTCTGCTCCCCACTGTGTCACACGGACTGCTCATCAGTGCCTCACCCAGAAGAGCTGCTCAGTACACATTTCTCAAATGAGCAAGTAAATGAAAGAAAAAGAACAAATGTTCTCTTTGCTTGGACGTGGCAATGATCTCAAGGTGCTACAGAGCAAAACAAAGGAAGGTCAATGAGCAAGCCACATGGAGCTTGTCCTTCTCCAGGCCTCCTGGACACTCCTTTCTAATGACAGCTTCTCATGGACCCTTTTAGATAAGCTGTCCTCAAATGAGAGGGTCCAACTGATTTTATTCTGTGAGCATTTCACCCATGCTCCGTTCTCAACATCACCCCAGGGATTCACCAGCCTTTTTTGAACTGCCAACAATGGTTTAAAAGCAGATACTTTTGTACTAGTTGATTCTTGTCAATCCTGCCTCTTTTACAGTTTCTTGTTCCAAAACTAGCCCGTAATTTTGCTTTGCCCTTAGAACCTCTGAAGAAGGATTCTCCATTGGAAAAAAAAAAGGCATTGAAGCCCTGTATACAGAGAGATCTTAACGTCCCATCATTTCTTGGGTTTCTTTCTTTTATCTTCCTTAAGCACCAACTGGCTCCCCCAAAATGTGCGAGGCCTTTCTCAAGTTCTGTATTATTTCTATTCAGCAGCCATGAAACACCTTTTGTACTTGAGATGGACTTTGACAGAAGGATCTAGGAGTAAGTGTTCATTTTAGGTTTTTCTGAACATTAATAAGAACAAACTTGATGGTTCCTGGAAATCATTGGGAGGGGAAAAAAAAGGTGGAAATGCCCATGGCTTTAGTACTTGGAAAAGGAGCAACAGGCTTCTCAATACAGACATTTTAAAGTAGACATACAGAAAACATCTGCAACAATAAAAGTGCTAATAATCCAAAATAGAACTAAGCCAAAGGAATTCTTGTGCAAAGGAATGCGTTTTGGTATTTACATTTGCAAATGGGTTTGCCTGATTTCTTGTATACCTAGACAAGAATGAAGCTGCTCTGACCCAAGACTCTGCTCTGACTCAGAGAAACTGACCCAAGAAGGGCTAGAGACCCACAGTTTCCTCACGCAAAGACTCCGCCTCCTACCCTATGCTGTGAGATCAGTGCCTTCCTTTTCATGTCTAATCCACACCTTCTCTGGGTAAAAGTGAGATAATAATGAAGCATTTTTGTTTAAAAAATAAAGTAGTTGGGGACTTTTTCAGGTACAACTGGCATAAACACCAGAATAACTAGATTAAATGAAAGGACAACTCATTGACACATGGAAAGGAGAGTCTGTTGGCTTCAGGCACAGCTTGATCCAGGAGCTCAAATGATGTTATCAGGACTCCGTTTCTCTTCAACAGGACTTCTCTACTAGAGATCATAATGATCACTGGCAGCTCAGACATATGCTACCAGCTTAGCATCCTCAGAGGAAGGAGAGCATTTTCCCAAATCCTGTTGGCAGCAAAGTCTCAAGGAAGATTTTGAATGGTATCATTTGGGTCATGTGCCCAATCCTGAGCCAGTCATTATGTCTGAGGGCATGGAGTCCCTTGGGAGATACATATGAGCAAACCCACTCGAACTACATGGGGCCCGTTTCCCTACAGGGATGAAGAATGCTGTTTCTAGAAGAGGGAATGTCAGGCAGACAATCACAACAGCTATGCCCCACAAAAGGTCTTTCAGAGTAACTTACCCAGCAGAACAGAGATGCAGAAGGAAGGAAGAGGCCACGGGTGGGGTGCCAACTATGGGACATAATTGTTTTTCATTTCTAATTTCTTGTTTTCCTCCTTCCTTCATTTGTTTCCGTCAACAAAACTTTTTGCTTGCTGGAAACAGCAGGAGCTGGGATTGCAGGCTTACAACATCACGGATGAGGGTTTTAATAGAGATGTGAACAGTGGAGGCTGGACAGGCTTCCTGAGAATGTAATTTTGAGTCAGGTCTGAGCAGTGAGAAGGAGGGAGATCACTAGAGGAGGGAGGAGAGGTGAAGAAATGCCAGGTAGGGCTTCCCTGGTGGCGCAGTGGTTGAGAGTCCACCTGCCGATGAAAGGGACATGGGTTCGTGCCCCGGTCCAGGAAGATCCCACATGCCGCGGAACGGCTGGGCCCGTGAGCCATGGCCGCTGAGCCTGCGCGTCCGGAGCCTGTGCTCCGCAACGGGAGAGGCCACAACAGTGAGAGGCCCGCGTACCGCAAGAAAAAAAAAAAAGAAAAAAGAAAAAAGAAATGCCAGGTAAAGGAGACAGCTGGCATTAAATTATGGCATTCACATTCATTCAACACGGGAACATTCCCCGCGGCTGGGGCAGGGGCTGCATGGGAGGAAGGGGGGCCGGTGATGAGAGAGGAGCTGGGAGAGGGACCTCAGGACAAGTTGTGAACTGCCTTGAACCTCACGCCAAGATGTTTGGACTTGATCTTCTCTCTAGGTTTTGGGGAGGTCTCTAACCCTAGAATTAAATTTTCAAATATTTTTATGATGATATCTCTGGCAGCTGACAAGAAGGTGAGGTGGGATTGAGCAAGACGGCTGGCAAGGAGTCCAGTTTTGAGGCTAAGTTGGGAATTGTGGCCAGAAGTGACCAAGACCCCTAAGGCAGTGGTAGGAGGAAGGGTGGGATTCTGGAGGCACAGCTCAGGTAGAATCCATGGGATTTGGTTTTGCCACAGATTGGGGAAGAACTGGTTCACAGAAGAGGTATATGGAGACAAGAGTTGGAAGCAAGGAGCTACTGCCCTCCCCTGGCAAATCAGTGCCAGAATGAATCATCCATTAAGAGACAGGAACGTTCACTGTATTCTCAGAACAGAAGATGCTTGTTTCTGGGACACATCAGTCAGGACGTATGGGTTGCATTCGTGTAGATTTTCATTTCATTCACTTCTCCAGAAATATTTATTAGGTCCTGTTACATGCCCAGTCTTGTGCTAGGTGCTGGATACAGACTGGGAAGTGAAACAGACACCCTTCCTGTCATCATGGAGCTTTCTATGCACTGTCCTGGAGGGAAGGACAACAAACAAGTGTATATATAATTAACATGTACAAACTGTGTTAAATGTATGAAGACAATCAGTTACAGGTGCAATGAAAAGAAATGAAGGAGCTAGTGGGAAGCAGCCGCATGGCACAGGGAGATCAGCTCGGTGCTTTGTGACCACCTAGAGGGGTGGGGTAGGGAGGGTGGGAGGGAGGGAGACGCAAGAGGAAAGAGATATGGGAACATATGTATATGTATAACTGATTCACCTTGTTATAAAGCAGAAACTAACACACCATTGTAAAGCAATTATACTCCAATAAAGATGTTAAAAAAAAGAAAAGAAAAGAAATGAAGGGAGCAGAGAACCTCCTAAGATGGATGGTCAAGGTGAGGCTCGATTCAGAGTGGGACCATCCACATCCCCTTTCATCCGGGGAGGGCATTTCTAGCCAAGCAGATGTCAAACTAACGAAAATTTTGATATGTTGATAAATTTCACTTTGAGTTCAAAGTCACTCTTTTCTCCAAGTATCTTGCAGTTTTAAATGCACTCGGAGTAACTTGCTTTACTTATCCTCAAGCTTTATGACTATAACTCATTTAGTATTTTAAAATTTGCAATATGATTCTCCATATTTGCTGACTGGTTTATGTGATATCCCTGGGGTAGATTGTTACAACAATGGCTCCCACTCTATCACCGTTTCCTGTATCCAATCTCTTAGGTAGGCCCCTCCCACACTGACATGTGGTGTGGCCATGTGACTTGCTTTGACCAATGGAATATTAGGAGACATAAAACAAGCAGAGAATTAAAAAGTGCTTGAACATTGGGCTTGCCCTTTCTTGCTCCCTGAGAATGACATGTGAGGAAGCCTGAGCTAGCCTCCTGGAGGATGAGAATCCCAGCTGAGTCCTCCTAGGTCAATGAGCTCTCAACCAGTCTACAAGCTGACTGTCACCACAGGAGTGACCCTAGACAACCAGCAGAAAAGTCTATCTAGCTGAGCTCAAATTACTAGGCCCAAAGAAATTTTGAGAAAATTAAAGGATTGTTGTTTTAAGCCACTAAATTTTAGGGCCTTTTTATGCAGCGATAGATAACTGATATGCTGTAATCTTCAAACAACTTAATTATTAGTTTCTAAACAAGAAAACTTAAAAGCAGCAAAGATAAATGACCCTCCTAAGATCTCACATAGTTTGGGGGTGGATCTGAATTCTTACTTTACATCCTAGACCTTATTCTAAAGACCACTTCATTTCTTCAACTTCCAGTACCTCTCGGAAAATACTCAAACCTAAACCCACTAATGAATCATGGTTCCCCAACTTCCCAGTTTTCTTAGCAGGTATCTTAAAGTGATATTAAGATACTGGGCTTTGATTTAATTTAAGTGATTAAGAACCAAGATTATATATAATTGCATGAATAAACAGAACTAAATTGATCATTTTCAAAACAGCCACATAACCTTGTAATCAAAACTCATAACCATCTGCGAAATATTCTTTCTGTCATTCTAAACAACAAACGAATTGAGAGGAAATAAAAGGACATTTTACTCAACTTGTTAAAAAGAAATTATTGTGACTTTTTTCCATTGTGCTTAGAGAAGAAACATACTTTTCCAGTTCTTTGAAATATTAAAACAATAACTAAACCTAAGGTGGTGTAATCTAACACATATGTTCTGAATCCTTACAGATAGGAAATAATCTGTTCCCTAGGACATAAGAGAAACTCACATCTCTTTAATGTTTTGAGTACTTTTTTTCAACTTGAGAATCACTTTCAACTTTTTAATAATAATGACTTGAAGATGTTGAGTTACTTGCCCAAGATTACAGATTATAAGTCATAGAGATGGAATCAAATATTTTTCTTTTTGATGCCAAGTCCCATTCTCTTAACCGCCCTAACTAAAATAATAATAATAACTATTATTATACAAGTAATATGGTCACTTTCTTCTTCCTAACAGAAGGAATTTTTTTTGCAGTTTCCCATCCTCCCCCCAGTAGCCACATTCTTCTGGGGAGGTGGGCACTAAACCATCTTGAGGGTGTGGTCCTGATTGGTCTACCTTTAAGTCAATCATAGTGGTCTCAGCTGGTTTACACAAGGACATGTGATCCCTGTGACACACAGGGAAAGTCTGCTGGGGCATTTGTTCTTAAAAAGAGAGAATGCTTGTGACTGTCCTGAGAATGTCTTCTCAGCTCTCCAGCTGCAGGGACTGTAACTGACTAACAGTCTCTGAGCACCTGAGGCCACGCTTCCCAGGGCAGCTTCCAGCCAAGAATGGAGTGTGGCAGTGATGGAGTGTGACCTGGGACTCCTGTGTCAGGTGACTTTGATCAGCGGTTACTTCGGCTAGATGCCTCTGGCCTTCTCTGCTAGGGATATTAAGTTTGGATGTTTCTCCTGAAACTACCGCACCTATCCCACATGAGCGGAGCTGTCTGAGAACAAAGCCTGCTCCCGGAGAATGGCAAAGTAGAAAGATGGAAAGAGCCTGGGTTTCCAATGATGTTTTGAGCTGCTGAGTTAATCAATCCCAGGTTCCCCTTTAATTTCCTTATTGAGTGAACCGCTGAGTTGAGATTTTCTTTACTTGCAGCAGAAAGCATTGTCATGGATACAATTATTCTCCAACCCCACTTCCTAGAAGAAACATCTAATAACATTTTACTATGAACTTTTCCAATACATTTACAAACATATATATCATTTTGCAACTTGCTTTATTTTGTAGTCATCAATATGTTACGTACGTCCTTCCACATCAGTGCCTATAGATCTACCTCTCTCTTTCTCACAGCCGCACAGAATTCTATATGGGGATGTGCCCTCATCAATGTGCTTCTATCCATGATCATTCACGGTGTGCCCTTCTTCTGAGTCAAAAGACTTGAGAGCCGCTGGCAGAACCTTCCTTAGAGGTCAAATTACTATGTTCTGTTCCTCTTTCCATCCCAGAAACGGGACCACTTTCAACACAGGGGGAAATATACTTTTAAATGTACACCAAAGGCAGCCTGAGCAAATAAATCAGACGTAGGAACCAGAGAGGGCAGACGTTTTGTAGAAGACGAGACCTCCCAGCGAGGCCTGGTCACAGAGATGCAGCCTGAGACTGCTTGCGGAAGAGCGCAAGAGTATTCTAGATTATTCTAGCCACTTCCTCGCTCCTCCACTCCACCGGCCTCGCCTCCTTCTCGGCCCTCTGCTGCGCCAGGTTCTGGGGGCCGCGAGGGAGGCAGGGAGTGAGTGGGCTCATGCCGACGAATCATCCTGCAGGAACAGGTTCGGCCGCTTACGCTGGGCGCGGTGGGATCGAAGACACCTGCTCCGCCCGACCCAGCCTGGCCAGCCTCCACCGCCCTCTCCCGGCAGAGGTCCGGCCCCGCCCCCTAAGCAGCCAGACCCCGCCCCAGCCCCACCCACAGCCTGGCTCCACCCACCGCCACGGCTGGCCCCGGCCCCGTCCCTGCTCGCTGCTGGGACTTCTGGCTCTGGCGTGCACCTCTCCCCTTACTCTGTATGGGATTGTTTTGAGTCTACAAACAGCAAACCAAAACAACACAGAAAGTGTCCACTCTAAGGTGCTGTTTTTGTTAGGGCCAAACAACCAATGTGTTTCACCGAACGAGATCCTCCACCTTACCTTCTGAGAGGTGGAGTGGTCCTCAAATCCCAAGCCCATCGTAGAAGTCTGATGTTGAGGATAGAACTCTGCACCATGATTCTCACAGGAACTTTTTCTGGCGGAAACTGCATTTCCTCTCCTTTCCAGGAAACTTCCCACTTTCAGCCGGCTGACTTCAATCACTCTATCGACCTCAAACTGGCCTGGCTTAGAGATGGATCTTATCCGGCTGGGAATATAAAAGCAGCGGGCTTGGCTTTTTTTTTAGCTTTTGAAGCCCTGCCTACCTATTACAGCAAACATTAAAATAGCAACTAAGCACATCACACATTAAATATACTTTTAAAATTTTTGCTATAAATGTTATTCGATCAAGGTGGAGAAAAGTGGGTATAATATGCCAATGTTTATATAAAAAGAGGGAGATATAAATCTGTATGTATATTTACTTATTTGGCAGAGAATATACCATTAAAGTGAACAGTTATCTATAGGTGAGAGGAAGAAACTGGGAAGAACAGAAATAAAAGCTAGACTTTGAAGGTACCTTGTTTTGTAGATTCAAGGAACCATATATTTTGTGTAATTATAAAAATAAAATTAAATGACAAAAAGCATTATTTAACAGTGAAAGCAAAATGGAAGAAAAAAAAAAGAAAGGAAGAAAGAAAGAAAAAGAAGTTAACTGTATATCCAGTTGTTAGTATAACCACCTTGTGAAGAACTGAGACCAAAATAACAAACCCCCCTCTGGGCAACACTGTAGGATGCTAGAGAATGAAGTCATTATTTTGAAAACTAGTAAATAAAAAGAAAGAATCAAGCATTTACCTTGCCTTTTTTATACAAGCTATGCTTTGAGGGCTTCCCTGGTGGCGCAGTGGTTGAGAGTCCGCCTGCAGATGCAGGGGACACGGGTTCGTGCCCTGGTCTGGGAAGATCCCACATGCCGCGGAGCGGCTGGGCCCGTGAGCCATAGCCACTGAGCCTGTGCGTCCGGAGTCTGTGCTCCGCAACGGGAGAGGCCACAACAGTGAGAGGCCCGCGAACCGCAAAAAAAAAAAAAAAAAAAAAAGCTATGCTTTGGGGTAACCAATTAATTGATGAGGGAATGTTTCTTTTTATAGTACTCCAACTGTTAAAAGAAGGAATGATAGAACAACACCATTTTACAACTTTGGTTCTAGGCAATGATCATCAGTGGTTGCAAATATCTCAAAAACAAATACAACCAGATATTGTGTGCCTCCTGATAGAGGTACCTATGAAGGAGGCTTCCAAAAAAAAAAATTCCATCATAATCTAATCAAGTAACTTGATCTGACTACCAACTCAGGAAATATCAGGGAAAGGAGATGTGAAGTGACACTGTAAGGTGGAAACTAGCAAAATCCAGACTACGGCGAACTCCACGGGACAAACAACCTGGTTTATTCAACAAGACAGATTGTCAGTAAGAAGAAAAAGAGATGGAGGGAAAGACCTACAGATTAAGAGGCATTTAAGAGACATCATTCATTTGCATTGAATGGACTTTATTTGGATCTTGATTCAAACAAACTCTAAAAAAAAGATCAATTCTGTAAACAAGTACACATATTTGAACACTGGCTAGATATTTGATGGTATTAAGATTTTATTGTTTATTTTTGTGTTTGTGTTTATTTATATTTACCGGGCTTTGGGGTTATTTTTTGTGTTTCTGTGGTTATGTTTTTTAAAAGAGTCCTTATCTTTTAGAAATAAATGTTGAGGGCTTCCCTGGTGGCGCAGTGGTTGAGAGTCCGCCTGCCGATGCAGGGGACACGGGTTCGTGCCCCGGTCCGGGAAGATCCCACATGCCGCGGAGCAGCTGGGCCCGTGAGCCATGGCCGCTGAGCCTGCGCGTCCGGAACCTGTGCTCCGCAGCGGGAAAGGCCACAACAAGGAGAGGCCTGCGTACCGCAAAAAAAAAAAAAAGAAAGAAAGAAAGAAATGTTGAAATATTTACAAACAAAATGATAGAATGGATGTCTGGAATTTTTTTCAAAATAATCCTGGCTTGGGAGCAGGGCAATGGGCAGGGATGTAGATTGGCCATGAGTTGATCATGGCTGAAGCTGAGTGAAAGGTACATGGGGTTAATTATAACTATTTCCTTTACATTTGTATTTGCTTGAAAATTTCATTGATAAAATGTTTTAAGAAATCCTTTGGAAAGGGTTCTTATAATTTTGCTTTTGAAATTACTTGAGTGTAACTCATTTAATTTGGCGATGACTTCTTAGAAATCAGTTCATATTTTGGAATTCTTTCCAAGTGAGAAAATAATGATAATAACAACAACAGTTAGTACACATCCTTAGAGTGTGCCAAGTACTCTTCTAAGTGTTTTGCTCATTTAATCTTTTCAACACTGTTTGAGGTTAGTGGTATAACTAACCCCATCTTATATACGGGATTACAGAGGATGAAGAAACAGAAGCTCAGGGAGATTGTATTACTTGCCGGAAGTCACACAGGTAAATGAGGAGCCAGGATTCGACTACAGGCAATTTAGCTTCACAGTTCATACTTTTAACTACTATATTAATCTACAAATTATTTTCCAATATAAGGACATTTTATGAATACTAGATTGAATAATTAATGACATTGACATAAGGACGCTTCATACACATTTAGTTAACCTTCATTAACTTACATTTTGAGATTTTTCTCTTCGTGCTGCAGAGCAATACTTTCTTGCAAGAACCCAAATATTTTCATAAATCCCAAATATCTCACAGGCCCTATGCCTGGGGCCTCTCCTGCCCAGTGTATAAAACAACCTGAGATCTAGGGCAGAAAATTGATTGATTCTCAGGTGTTACTTCAGCCTGATCCTCTCGTCCTGGTTTTGTCAACTTTCAACATCCCTCCTCATTGTCTCTATCTGCCTCCTTTGGTATATCTGCCACTCATCTTCTGGAGTGGATCCCAGTGTATTTTGATCCTTGATCCTACCTTGAGCGGCTAGTATCAGTTTGCTCCTAAGGAATATGTTTTGTCTTTTGTGGCTCTCCGCAGCTCACAGGTTGGTTGGCCACTTTTTGGTCAGAATTCACAGGCTCTGGGCCTAAGAAATGCAATGAGTTGGGCAGGGCAGTTACCTCAAACTTTCTTCCCAATCCCCACTGATAAAGCTTAGTCTGTTCTAGAAGACTGAAAAGTTCTAGCCAATGGGATTCCTGGATCTAGCTTCTGTGTAGTGACAAACTAACCAGATGTGAGGATAGTTTAGCTAGTGGGCAATAAAAAAATTAAATTAAACTAAATTAAATTAAATGAAAAAATAAAATAAAATAAAATACCTGCACACAGTCAGCCCATGAATTCCCCTAATACTGGATCCTCCAATACTGGTTATAGGACCCTGGGATCCCTCATGTTCTCAGTCATCTTATTGTGTGTCTTATTTTTCCACTTGAGTCTGTTCTTTGCATTAATTTTAATATCACTTAATCTGCCCTGAATGTTTGGAGCTCGGAGGAAGGAACATAGTGTAATTTGCCCTGGGCGTGCTGGAGAGCTACTAGCTATGAACCCTCCCCAAAGATAACTGAACACAGGGTAAGCACGCGTGCATGCATGCAAGAATGATTTAATAAGAAGTCTGCAATGTATCAAAAAGTAAAAGGATAAGCATAGACTGACTCAAGGATCAAAAGAGCAGAAGAACTTTGAACTTCCAAATCAATTTTTCCTCTAAAACATATGTTTAAAAACCTTTATAGGCAGCAGACCTGAAGGATTTTGGTTTTGTGATCTCATATACAAGCGGATAGCCAACTCCAAAGGGTAAGGCTTGTTAGCATTGGTTCCATCCTTCCTTAGTGAATAAAGTGCCACTTATTGAATTGCCTCTGTTGGTCCCTGCACTGCCCCTATATTCTTTGAAGTTTCTGGAATTCAAGAGTTGGACTGTTCCATCCTATATAGTTTAGGAAATTTTAAAGTGGCCCAAGGCAAATAAGACTCAGAGCCAGAAACACAGCCTGATATCACTGATAAGATAACAAGAAAAGGATGAGATAAATACACTATATTTAATGTTGGGAATGTTTACGTTGCTATTTGCATCATTCCAGTTAAAAGAGTGATGTACACAAATGAAGTCTCCTACAGTTGTTGTGATGTGAAATAGTCCAGGACTGTGCTAGGCAAGGGTTTTCCGAGCAGGGTAGTGGTGTGGGGTGGTGAGGAGGAGTTGAAATGGAGAACAAGGTATGACAGGTGTATGGGGTGGGCTGAGCCACCACGTTGTACAACTACAGGGGATGCCTCTCATTACCGTGTAAGTGAGTAGCGCTCCCTGGCGTTGTGCAGTGCATCACCTGTGCCCCAGGGGTCTAGGAGAGGGAGGGAGTAATGTCCTGGCAAACAGACAAACAGTCCTTTCCCATTGGTCTACCCAGTGCGTGATGGCTTCTTTAAGTTTCAGAACTTGTTTCACTGTCCCTGTCCTACCTGAAGCGTTCCTAACATTGCATGCCGCCCTGGAGAGAGTCAACAGGATCATCTTCTATATTCCGTTTTTCCCCTGAACACAATTTCTTCACTGAACGTACCACCCCGAAATTGTAAGAATTGGGTGCCGTCTCCCTTGCTAGATCATTTTTCTTTTTTTAAATGAATTTACTTATCTATTTATTTTTGGCTGAGTTGGGTCTTCGTTGCTGCACGTGGGCTTTCTCTAGTTGCGGCGAGCGGGGGCTACTCTTCTTCATCGCAGTGCGTGGGCTTCTCATTGTGGTGACTTCTCTTGTTGCGGAGCACGGGCACTGGGTAGTTGAGGCTCACGGGCTCTAGAGCGCAGGCTCAGTAGTTGCGGCACATGGACTTAGTTGCTCTGCGGCATGTGGGATCTTCCTGGACCAGGGCTCGAACCCGTGTCCCCTGCATTGGCAGGCATATTCTTAACTGCTGTGCCACCAGGGAAGCCCGCTAGATCATTTTTTGAAGGCAGGAAACATTGTGTTTCATTCATATTTGTAATCTTACTGCCTGGCACCTAGTATGCACTCAGCAAATGTTTATTGAACTGCGCCAAAAGCAAAGGATGGTTTCATCATCTGTTAAATTCAAATCTAGAGGCAAGACAAGCATTTCCTGAAGTGTGGACCACAGAACAGTAGTCCTAGAGAAATGCTTTTCCTAAAAGGGTAAACGCTGCAACCAAATTATCCCGTCATGAAAGTAGCAGTGCATATTACATAATACAGGCTCTATGAAGTCCTGCAATTAAAAAATATATATTTTTAACCGTTTTGAAAGCAGAATTTCTAAATTCATTTGAGCATGGGATCGTCCCCTTCTCCTATGTGGTAACATAACATTTCTAAGGACACTTAAGAAACACTGCACAAGAGTATCTTTTTTTTTCTTCTTTTTTATTGAAGTATAGTTGATTTACAATGTGTGCCAATCTCTGCTGTACAGCAAAGACTCAGTTATATACATATATACATTCTTTTTCTATATTCTTTTCCATTATGGTTTTTCACAGGATATGGTATATAGTTCCCTGTGCTATACAGTAGGACCTTGTTGCTTATACCAGAGTCTCTTGATGTGTATAAACCAAGCTCTATTCACATTTCTCAAATCCAAACTGGGAGCCTGCCGTTTTAGTTCGCCCCCGAAAAGAACTCATTTTATTTATTTATTCATTTATATATTCATTTAACTAACATATATGGAGTGTTTATGGCTCATATACCAAGGATAACAAAAGATGCCCTAGCCTCCCAAGAATTCAAGGTCAAGACAAGAAGACAGGGAGCTAAACAGACTCTTACAGTACATACAACTCAATAGCTGTATGATAGAAATAGCCCCTGCTTCACACCACTCTGAGCCATTATTCACACTGAAGTCTAGATCAGCTGGGAGGGGATGGGGAGAATTCACCTGCCAGGGTGTCTCCACTGGGGTGAAGAACCAATTGGTTTTTGTGACATTGTGACTTATAATAAGAAACAGACATTTGGTCTTCCTAAAACCCTTAGAATTTCCTAATAAGAGGATAAAGGTGTCTTCATGTTCACAACAAACCCCTTTCAACTACACCTGAGTTTATGTCAGTGAGGCGACTTTTGGAAAGCTCCTAAGGCTAGGGACTGGTTGCCAGGGGAACCAACCAGGTGTTTAGAGGGTTGGAACTCTCAGTCCTCCCCCCCTCCACAGCCCCCACCTGCAGAGAAGGGAGAAGGGGTGGAGATCAAGCTCAATCACCAATGGCCAGTGATTCAATCAATCATGCTTCTGTAATGAAGCCTCCATTAAAAACTCAAAAGGATGGGGTTCAAAGAGCTTCCGGGTGGGTGAGCACTTGGAGATCTGGGGAGACTGGCACACCAGAGAGGACATGGAAGCTCCGAGCTTCTTCCCACATACCTTGCCCTATGCATCTCTTCATTTGGCTATTCATCTGTTTCCTTTATAATATGCTTCATAATAAAATGGTAAACGTAAGTAAATGTTTCTGAGTTTTTTTCTGAGTTCTATGAGCCACTGCAGAAAATTAATTGAACCTGAGGAGGGTGTCGTTGGACCCTCCAATCTCTAGCCGGTGGTCGGAAGCACAGGTGACAATCTGGACTTGTGATCGTGTCTTGAAGTGGGGTGGAGGGGGTATATCTTGTAGTCCTGAGCCCTTAACCTGTGGCATCTGACTCTATTTCCGGGTAGATATTGTCAGAATTGTGTTGAACTGTAGGACACTCAGCTGGTGGTGGAAAATTTCTTTTTGGTGGTGGGGAAAAAAACCCCCAACAACAAAGTTTTTTCTTTTTCAGTCCATTGTGAATCGATACCTTTGCGAAATACATAAAAAATGTATTACTAAGGCATTGTGATAGTGGCATAAAGACATATAGATCAGCAGTCCAGAAAACAACCCTCAGGTTTATGGTTAATTGATTTTCAGCAAAGGTGCCAAGACCTTTGCTGAAAATCAATTAATTTAATGGGGAACTAGGACCCTTTTCTTTTCAACGAATGGTGGTGGAAAAACTGAATATTCGCACGTAAAAGAATGAAACTGGATTCCTTCCTTACACTGTGCACAAAAATCAACTCAAAATTGATTACGGACCTAAATGTAAAAGGTATTCTTTGAAGAAAATATGAGAGCAAGCTTTTGGAATCTTGAGTTAGCCAAAGCCTTCTTAAAGGATATAACACCAAAAGCACTAGAGACAAAAGAAAACATAGATACAATTGTATTTTATTAAAACAGAAGACTTTTGTGCTTCAAAGGATACCACCAAGAAAATGAAAAGACAACGCACAGAATGAGAGACGATATTTGCAAAACATACATCTCATAAGGGATTTAAAACCAGAATGTATAAAGAACTATTGCAATGCAACGATTAAAAAAGATAAATAGCCCAATTGAAAAATGGGCAAAGGATCTGAATAGACATTTTTCCAAAGGAGATATACAGATGGTCAAAGATGTGAGCAGGGTTTGTAAACCAATAGGAGACAGTGTGGTTCCCCCGGTGTTAGCAAGAGCCGGAAACCATTAGCAATGAAGGGGCGCGACGGGAGGGAATAGTCTCAGAATCTATGGAGAGGAGCTGAAGGGAGAGGGCTGCCCAGACAGGACTGTGGCCTTTGATAGATGGAGGCAGCAAATCCACTGCTTCCGGCGGGAAAGGAACCAGGGAAATAAACGCCCCAGACCCACTCTCCTCCTGGCTTTGATTTCTTCCGCCATTGGCCAAACTCAGAAGTAGAGCTTGAGGGCTTCCCTGGTGGCGCAGTGGTTGAGAGTCCACCTGCCGATGCAGGGGACACGGGTTCGTGCCCCGGTCCGGGAAGATCCCACGTGCCGCGGAGCGGCTGGGCCCGTGAGCCATGGCCGCTGAGCCTGCACGTCCGGAGCCTGTGCTCCACAACGGGAGAGGCCACAACAGTGAGAGGCCCGCGTACCGCAAAAAAAAAAAAAAAAAAAGTAGAGCTTGAGTCCTCCAGGTGGAAGACAGTGGTGGAAACAGGGTTAGGCAGAGGCGAGCTTGTGATTTGGGGTGCAGGAGACAGAGGGAAAAGCTATACATTGGATGGACCTGGAAAGTCAAAATGAAAGAAAAACTAAGGTGAGTAGCAGAGCAGGAACAGGGAAGATGGGGGGTGGGAACAGGATGTACTGTGGATTTAGATGTGATGAGGCTGCTCGCTGAGTACCAGGATGTTCTCTGCTGGGTAAAAACCAGCGGCGGTTCAGCTTGGAGCAGAAGTGGCCTAAAACTATTGTGCTGGTTCCCGACTTCTCTTTGGAGCATTGCCCTAGACCAGAGGTCGGCACACTTATTCTCAGAGGGACAGATGGTAAATATTTTAAGTTTTGCATCACAGCTACTCAACTGACACTGCAGTGGGAAAGCAGCCTCAGACAACACATAAATGAATTGTGTGGCTGTGCTCCAGTACAACTTTATTTATAAACACCGCGGGCCTGCAAGCCATAGTTTACCAACCTCTGCCCGAGACACTTAAGAATTTTTTCATCATTTTGCCTTCAGGTAAACTTTTTTTATTTTTAATTTAAAATTATTTATTTATTTATTTATTTTTAAATTTTTTGGCTGTGTTGGGTCTTCGTTGCTGCGCACAGGCTTTCTCTAGTTGTGGCAAGCGGGGGCTACTCTTCGTTGCGGTGCGAGGGTTTCTCATTGTCGTGGCTTCTCTTGTTACGGAGCTTAGGCTCTTGATGCTTGGGCTCAGTAGTTATGGCATGCAGGCTCAGTAGTTGTGGCTCATGGGCTTAGTTGCTCCGCGGCATGTGGGATCCTCCCAGACCGGGGATCGAACCCTCGTCCCCTGCATTGGCAGGTGGATTCTTAAACATTGTGCCACTAGGGAAGTCTCTTCAGGTAGACTTTTGATGCATCTGTTCAAATGGCCTTTCTCCAATTCTGGCTTCTGCCAGATAAACCATGTGGGCTTCTTTCAGTGTGCCAGTAATGAATGAGTCAGTAGATTCTGCCTTAATTCCTATAGATGTCCAAGAAAGGAAGCATGTGTAGCTGGCTGACCACTAACAAGGGACATGGGCAGGAATTTCCAGCTCCAATGTCTTCATTTCAAATATTTTCCTGAAAATATGTTAGGTTAAAGGGAGGTTTGCTTTTCATGCCAGGAACATACTCTAGTCTGGTGAAATGAAGATTAAGCTTGGAAATCACACAGACCTGAATTTAAAGCCAGTCACTAACTAGCTGTTTGACCTTGCTGAACTACCTTTCTCATCTGTAGAATGAAGGTATTCCTGACCTCATAGGTAGCAACAGCTATTATTATTATGAGGAGTAACAAAATATGTTCCTATTTAGAGCTTTTTTCTCTCTTGCTCTTTTCTACTGCCCTCCTGAAGAATATTGGTTCTTAAAGTTTGTTCCCATCTACAGGTTTTTCACTTGGGTTCTCTAAATGCTCCTTGGGCAAAGCCAGAATAGATCCCAGACAATTTATAAATTGATGGAGACACTTTTTATTTTCATGGAAAGGCATTTTCTTTTAAATATAACAGTGTGTACGTGGGAATCCCAAACTCCCAATTTATCTCTCCCCTCCACCCTTCCCCGCCCCACAACCATAAGTTCGTTCTCTAAGTCTGTGAGTCTATTGGAGACCCTTTGTTTGCAAGCAATAGAAACTGAATTCAAACTAATGTCAGGGGGAAAAAAAAAAGGTGGGGTAATTTATTGGATACTGGAATTGTTCTCAGAAGAAGCATAACACCTCAGCCTCAGGAAAGCATGGATTTCAGTAACTGAACTCATATTCTCTCTCTCTCCCCTTTCTCTGCATTTCTTTTCCTGTGTGGACAAGTATTTTCCTTTAAAAAAAAAAAAAAATTAATTAATTATTTTTTGGCTGTGTTGGGTCTTCGTTGCTGCGCGTGGGCTTTCTCTAGTTGCGGCGAGCGGGGGCTATTCTTCGTTGTGGTGCGCGGGCTTCTCATTGCGGTGGCTTCTCTTGTTGCGGAGCACGGGCTCTAGGCGCGCGGGCTTCAGTAGCTGTGGCTCGCTGGCTCTAGAGCGCAGGCTCAGCGGCCATGGCTCACGGGCTTAGTTGCTCCGCGGCATGTGGGATCTTCCCGGACCAGGGCTGGAACCCATGTCCCCTGCCTTGCCAGGCAGACTCTCAACCTCTGCGCCACCAGGGAAGCCCCTGAACGAGTATTTTTTTATACTTCAAGGGAGGTGCCTGTTGAGAACTCTCAGTCACATCACAGCTTCGCCACCTAAGAGGAAAGGAAAGTTCTTTGCTGCTTCTTCCCCTAGAGCTATATTTTAAAACCCCGTGAAAGGGTCCTGTCTGTCCTGACTTGGGTTGCGTGCCCATTCCTCGAGCTAATTGCCGTGGCTGTGGAGGTGAGGTCCTATGATCTGCTGAGCTTGTGTCAAGTACGCACATCATCTGACTGGCCGCACCCACTCGGACCACATGGCTGGAGTGGGGGAAGAGCACGTGTCTCCAGAGAAGAAGAGTGATGTTACCTGAAGAAGCATGGAAAGGTGTGCTGGCCAGAGAGATGCGTGCTATATTCACTGGCCATGTCTGCTCTATTAACTATATCAACATAGCAATTTTTCTAAGTGCCTGCCATGATTACAGTGCTAAGATCCTTAGAGTGAGCTACAGGACATATGTGAGCACGTGACTCCCACCCTATTGTTGGGGGCGGGTGGATGGGGGCGGGTATCTGTTAGAGGAGTGGGCTGTGAACAGGACGTCTGGGATCAGTTTAGTATGAGGTATAAGGTAAGAGATTCTACCTAATAGCTTTCCAAATGATCACGCTAGACCCATTAAAGTTCAATTCTAGTGTCATAAAATTTTTTTTCAGTTGAAAATTTAAAAAATGAAAGTCCAGTTCACATCTCCCTTTTTTGACTCCTCTGGTTGTGTTTCTCTGTACTTCCCCTCTTCCCTGACTCTCTCCCGGATTCTATGTCTCGCTAATTATAAGCTTTGTAATGATTTCTTTTTTTTTTTTTTTTTTCTTCGGTACGCGGGCCTCTCACTGACGTGGCCTCTCCCATTGCGGAGCACAGGCTCCGGACGCGCAGGCTCAGCGGCCATGGCTCACGGGCCCAGCCGTTCTGCGGCATGTGGGATCTTCCTGGACCGGGGCACGAACCCGTGTCCCCTGCATCGGCAGGTGGACTCTCAACCACTGCGCCACGAGGAAAACCCCTTCATTCCTTTTTAAGGCTGAATAATGTTTATCCATTCATCAATTGATGGGCACTTGAATTATTTCCACTTTTTGGCTCTATGAATAATACTGCTATGAAGCTTCATGTACAAGTTTTTGTGTTGATTTTTTTTTTCCTTTTCCTTAGGTATGCACCTAGGAGTGGAATGGTTGGGTCAAAGGTTAACTCTGTTTAACTGTTTGAGGAACTGCCAAGCTGTTCTCCACAATGGCTGCACCATTTTACATTCCCACCAGCAGTGTAGGAAGGTTCTGATTTCCCCATCCTCAACGACATCTGTTATTAGCTGTCTTTCTGATTATAGCCAAACTAATGGGTGTGAAGTAGTATCACATTGTGGTTTTCGTTTGCATTTCCCTCATGATTAATGATGTTGAGCATCTTTTCACGTGCTTATTGGCCACCTGTATGTCTTCTCAGAGACACATCTATTCAGACCTTGTAAATGGGTAGGATTTTTATAAGAGAGGTTAGGGCCAGAATGAATCTGCAGTGGGGCGAGACTAAGAGGGAGTCCTAGACTTGGCTCTGCCGCCTACTAGCTGGGTGATTTCTGGGTTTCTTAAACTCTGAGCCTGTTTTCAATTCTGTTAAATGGGGATAATGATACCTACCTCACAAAGTCACTGTGTGGCTGAAATGAGAAAACATGTGTGAATCATTTATTGGAGTACACGATACACAGTAAACAAATAAGTGGGAGGTATTTTCATGATTTCTAAAAGGTAATAACATGATACGAGCTGTGTGTCAGTCAGATTAATCTGGACCTGTCACAGTAAATAGATCAAAGAGAGACTGCAGACAGGGCCGCAAGTTCAGAGAAGACAACAGTTTACGCAAAAGCAAACGAAATGAGAAAAAGATGTTTTGTGGCTTTCCTTCCTATTGAAGACAATTTCCCTTCCAGTCCTTGGCCTGGGCAGCCCTAGAAAGGAGAGGGGTATTGTTGCTTTTTCAGGTTGATCAAAGAATGTTTTAATCATCTTCGTATATTAATTCATCTAATCCATGTGGAACTAGAGATGAATGTATTTTGAATATTTTGATTAACACTTCATAATAACTTGAGGAATTTTAAATATGTTTATTAACTCTGTTTCTCTGGAGAAAGATGACACATGATGCTTTGGTAATTTCAGGGTCATTTATATTATCAATTAAAATACAGATCTTCCTTGATTTATGATGGGATTACGTCCTGATAAACCCACTGGAAATTGAAAATACTGTAAGTTGAAATGCATTTAATATACCTCATCTCCTGAACATCACAGCTTAGCCGAAGCTACTTTAAACATTCTCAGAACACTTATATTAGCGTACAGTTGGGCAAAATCATCTAACACAAAGCCTATTTTATGATAAAGTGTTGAATATCTCATGTAATTTATTGAATACTATACTGAAAGTGAAAACTGGAGTGGTTGTGTGGGGACAGAAAGGTTGTAAATGTACTGGTTTTCACCCGCATGATCGCGTGGCTGACTGGGAGCTGTGGCTCACTGCCACTGCCCAACATCCTGAGAGTATTTTACCGAATATCATCAGCCTGGGAAATGATCAAAACTCAAAATTTGGGGAATTCCTTAGTGGTCCAGTGGTTAGGGCTCCACGCTTCCATTGCAGGGGGCATGGGTTCAGTCCCTGGTCAGGGAGCTAAGATCAGGAAAGCCACATGGCCAAAACAAAAAACAAAAAACAGGGCTTCCCTGGTGGCGCAGTGGTTGAGAGTCTGCCTGCCGATGTAGGAGACACGGGTTCATGCCCCGGTCCGGGAGGATCCCACATGCCGCGGAGTGGCTGGGCCCGTGAGCCATGGCCGCTGAGCCTGCGCGTCCGGAGCCTGCGCGTCCGGAGCCTGTGCTCCGCAACGGGAGAGGCCACAACAGTGAGAGGCCCGCGTACTGCAAAAAAAAAAAAAACCCTCAAAATTTGAAGTACAATTTCTACTGACTGTATATTGCTTTTGCACCATTGCAAAGTTGAAAAATCATAAATGGAAACTTTTAGTTCGGGGACCACCTGTACAGTATTATCCAATGCCTGCTCATGAATTCATTCCTTACGTATCTACGGAGCCCCTACTATGTGCAGACACTGTTCCAGGCCCTGATTATACAGCAGTGAACACAAGGTCTTTGCACTCAAGGAGTTTATATTGTAATAAGTTGAAATGTTAAAAAATCCATTCATTCAACAAACATTTTTTGAATACCTACTATGTGCTTGGGATGCATGGGTGAACAAAACAAGCAAAACTCTTTGTCCTCATAGAGCTTACATTCTAGCAGGAAGAGACACAAAACATAAACAAAATAAATAAGGAAGCTCTACAGTATGTCAGAAGGTGATAAGTGTTACTAAAAAAAAAAATAATAAAGCAGTTAAGGGAAAGTGGGGGTAGGGAACTGGAATTGCAATTTTTAGATAAGTGATCAGGTTGGTGTAAGAAAAGGAAGGAGGTGAGAGTGAGCTCTGTGGATATCAGAAGGAAGAATGTGCTACGCAGATGGAATAGCAAATGCAAAGGCCCTGAGGCAGGAGCATTCCTTCCAGAAATAAGGACAAAAGGAAATGGAGTGAGCAAAGGAGAAAATAGGATATGAAGTTAGAGGGGGAGTGGAGAGGAAATGAGATTGTAGATGCCATAGGGCCTTGTCTGATCTTCATGTCTGAAAGAAACAAAAAGTGCAGAATATATTTCTTGCTAAGCAAAGGACAGCTGTATTATAAGGCAGAGTATCTCGGAACAGAGAAGTCTTTGGTCTTATACAGTGTTTCAGGAAGTGCGGGGTTCAGAGACTGGCACTTTTAGAAGCTGGACTGTTCAGAGACGAATTGACCTTTAGAGAAGGAAGCAGGATTACTGGAGTGTGACTATTGCTCATTGGCTAACTTTCTGAAGTCAGGGGTTGTCACTGATTGGGAGGTTGTCATAGATTGATTAAAAAAAGATTCTGGTGGTTGCTTGTTTCATGGCCAAAAAACAATTAATCTTTTCCTTTGTTCAACTTGGAGTGAACAAACTTGTCACTCTCTGCTTGCAAGGCTACTGTAAAGTCTTTTGTCTTTTACTCTGAGGAGAATGGGGAGGTACTGGAGGATTTTTGAGCAGAGGGGTGACAGGACCTGACTTCTATTTTCAGGGGATGACTCTGGCTGCTGTGTAGGCCAGGGCGGAAGCAGGGGGACAAGTTAGAAGGTCATTGCAGTTGCGCTGGTGAGAGGAGATGCAATGAGAAGTGCTCCCATTTTGGATATATTGATAGACAACAAACAACCAAGATAATCCAGTGAGGTTAAGTATATTGGAGTGAACATACTACTACTTATTATTATGATATGAGTGGATGACATTATAGGGTGGGGTTTTTAAAGAGGTCAGGGGTCAGGGGTCAGGGAAAACTCCAGTGGGTCTAGAAGCTGGTGAGGTGGGGCTGTGGTGACAGGCATAGGTGGGGTGGGAGAGGGAAGCTGAAGCCCGATCCTTCCAGGCCTTCAGGGCAGAGAATGGATGGAGAAGACAGGGGCAAGAGTAGACTAGGAAGTTGGAAACGGAGACAATACTATAACAGACACTGTCATCAGGGGAATTTATGAGGTGAGGCCTCATTAAAGTAATAAAGTAAAATCCAACTGAGAAGTCTTCATTGTGCTGGGGATTCTGTTTTGATGTTTGCTGAATTATGACTCATATATGGTGGTGTAAATTAAGGGGCAGCTGTGGTGTACGGATTAGGGAGGGGAAAAAAGACAATCACCTATCCTTTGACCTTTAATACAAAGTCTAGATTAGTCTAGAGAATGTCTTTTCCAAGACATAAATTGTGATCCACATCCCTCTCTTTCACCATGTCATCATGAAAAATGGTTAATGTTTATTGGGGGACTCCGGAACACAGGTATTAAAGGCACAGAGAACATAGGTTGTCATGGCAGGTTAACTGGGATTCAACTGCAGAGGGGGTGTGGACTGGGTCTCCAGTCTCCTAGAGTTAGCTCCCAGGGTAAGGAGAGTGCTTTATTTACCTCTGTAGCCCTGAGGCTCCTAGCACAGTGACTGGTAGACAGTAGGGGCTGAACAATCCTTTGTTGACTCGAAATTAAGCATGTAGATTAGATCAATGGCACTGAAAGAAAACCATATTAATGCAGGGAAAGTAGTCGGTTATCTTTGCATCTTTTTTTTTTTTTTTTTTTTTTTCGGTACGCGGGCCTCTCACTGTTGTGGCCTCTCCCGCTGCGGAGCACAGGCTCCGGACGCGCAGGCCCAGTGGCCGTGGCTCACGGGCCCAGCCGCTCCGCGGCATATGGGATCCTCCCAGACCGGGGCACGAACCCGTATCCCCTGCATCGGCAGGCGGACTCTCAACCACTGCGCCACCAGGGAGGCCCCTCTTTGCATCTTTTGATTCATCATCCAGTGTGTGGATTTGTCATACTTCTCCCAGTTCTACTACTTCCTTTTTTACATTTCCTGCCTTTGAGTACATCACTTCACTCCTAACTCCACTTTATGGGTAGTTGTAGAGAAAGGGAGGAGTTAAACACAGGCCAACATTATTTCTCTTCTGCAAATAACAGTTTTTAAAAGTTTGATGGAGATTGAAATTCATGTGATACAAAGGTAATAAGCCAACTTAAGCTAATGGGCCAACTTTTCTTAGGGCTTTCTCTGTGCATTTACTCTAAGTGAATTCCAAACAATCCTAAGCAGTAGCCAGTATTACTCCCATTGTAGAGGTGAGGAAACTGTCACGGAGAGGTCAAGAAACTTGGTCAGGGTCACATGCCAGTAAGAGGGGGAGCTGGCATTCAGATCAGGTTGTCTGATCCCAGGATGGTATTGCTACTCACTCCTCTTGGAATAATTTGGAGGCTTTCATTTGTCTTTGCTTCCTTATTTGCTCCAGAAATGTGAAAATATGCAGAGAAACAGTAGGAGCTTTATAAATAAAACATGTCTACATATTTTTACGTGATTAAAGCTGGAAAGTTTATGTGGCACCGGGCCACTTGTTTAGTGGAAGTAAAGGGAACGCGATTCCCGGCTCCGGCTGCAAAAATCCTGCCCCCTTTGCAGTGAGTGGTGTCTGGCCCACCGCCCACCTTTGATGGTCACAGCCCAGGGAAGTGCGACCCAGACTGGACTCAGGGAAAGACAGCGTGGGAGCTTGGCTGCACAGAGGCAAGAATGGGCCATGGATTCTTGCAGCCCAAATGTCATCTGGTTGGGAAAAGCCCCATGTCATGTTGCAAATACTATGCGGGTGGGGGAGAGCATATGCAACATTTTAAGCTGGCGTGAAGGCTGGCTGGACTGACCAGCTTGTTAAACCTGAAGGAGAGTATTGCAACTTTAGATGGAATCTGAAAAACGAATACCGGAGCTCTGCGGCCGAGTGAGAAGGAGCGTTGTGCATGTGGCCACATTAACAGGGACACAAGGCCCACACGAGGTACTGAAAGCGTTCCAGGAGACAATCGCCGTTCAACTCCACCCTGCAGTTCGGGTGTTGCCCTGGCCGACAGCTTCTGCCCTTGGTTTCCCCTTCTTAGAAATCGAGGTGCAGGCAGGCCGAGAAATCACGCTTCTCAAGGCTCGGGGAAAACACCGCGCGAAGCAAGTCCGCACAGACCTTAGCAGCAGCGCGCCAGAGTCCCGGTCCCTGGAAGCCCCCGCCAAGCAAGAAGACCGCTGGCCGGCTCCGCCGTGCCCCGCAGGACCTACCCGCAGCTGCCCCGAGCCCGCTCTGCAGGTAGGCACAGCTGCAGCCGCTCGGCGCACGGGGCGGGGCCGAGGCCGGGGCGGGGCCGCGCCGGGCGGGCGCGCGGGAGGCGCGGAGGGAGGGTGTCGCGCCGAGGGAAGCGGACCGCGGCGGAGGGAGGGGAGGCCGAGTCCTGGAAGCGGAGCTCCGCGCTGGGACTGGTTCCTTCGCAGCCATTTTCTGTCCAACCAAACAGCCGATTGGAGACGGGAGCCAACCAGGGCTGCATTGGAGGTTTGTGTCTCGCTTCGGCCAATGATCGCTCCTAAACCGACTCCACTTTAGCTCGAATGAAATGTCCGTCTCCTCCCGGCGCCGTCCCCGCCGCCAACGCCGCCGCGGCCGGGGGCACTCGCCTCCCTCTCGCCCGCCCTCGCGCCCGGGCCGGAGCCGGGGCCGGACGGGCGCCTCTGAGGCCTGTCCCGCTGCGGGCCCGGCCGAGGAGCGAGCGCGGGGCCGCTGCGCGGCTCTTTGTGCGCGGGGCCGAGGAGCGGCGGGACGCGGGCCAGGCCGCCCCCTGCTCGCCGCCGCCGCAGACCTCCGGGCCCGAGGCCGAGGAGGGGACGCCAGGGCACCGTCGGGCCCCGCTCTCGGCGGCGTCCCGGCCGGCTCCATTTTGTGCGGAGAGCCGGCCGGGGGGGGCGGGGGGACGCAGCCAGGACCTCCGGCCCCGATCCTGACCCCTGGGCCTGGCCGCCGTGCGGGGGTCCCCGGGGAGCGCCCCCCTTCCGCCCGCCGGTCCACGGGGGCACGGCGGGGCCGGGCCGCTTTGTCTGCCCCGGCACCCCGGGCGCCGCGCGGCGGGCGGGTGTTGGGCGCGGGCCCGGGCCCGGGCCGGGCGAGTCGGGGGGATGCGCGCCAGGGCCGTCCGCGCCGCGCGGGCTGGACTGACAGGTCGGCCGGGCGGGCCGTGGGGCCGGGGCCAGCCCGCGCACCTTCGTGGGGAGGAAGCGAGGTCCCCGGGAGGAAGGAATGGATTTGGTTTCCCCGCAGTCTGGTTTGCGCGTAAAGAATGCAGCCATCTGGCGACTTGCGGTCCCTGGACTTGCCCCGAAGGTGGGAAGGAAGCCTTCCGGATTGGACTAAGGTTTTAATCTTGGGTGGGAGGCGGGGAGGATATGTCAGGCTTTAGGAGTAGTAGTCTCCGAGAACAAAGAATTAGAGGACCCACAAGTCGTAATCTCGACCAAAGTACTCTAATGAGATGATTTAAGCAAGGTTAGGTAGCGTATGACCTTTAAAAAAAATAGTATCCCACTAACCTGCATGGACTCCACGGTTCGTGCCACGAATCACTGGGATAGTTTCGGCTTTCTTCTGTGGAAACTAATCAGCAATATAAAGTGATGAGGTAAACTGATCAATGTAAGTGGCATTAACAAATAGGGATTTTATTTGTAAAGTATTGAAAGTTTAACCCAAATACCTTAAAAGGCAATTATTCCTTCCTCACACTGCTGCTGTAGTTTTTAATTTAAGGATTACATTGATGCAAAACTCTGGTTTTGATGCCAAAGAATGGAGGGTGGAGGAAGGAAGGGTCTACTGCTTTTCTTGGATACAAATTTGCATTTCTTTAAACATTAAACAGATGTATGCATTCCCTTGAGCTTTCATATATATCATAACCTGCCTTTAAGAAAATATATACCATATGAGGTGATAGTGTTTTTCTTTGATATACCGAATCTAAATATATACCGACTCAACTATTTGGGTGATTGTGGTGAGGTGTGGCACCCCTTCCCCCAGCAAAAATACCTAAATATATACAGCTTCTATATTTTAAGGATTCTGAGGATTTTTTTTACCCCTCAGAGACACCCTTTAAAAAATAACACTTACAGCTACAAGGAAGGAATTTTCCGGGCAGCTTTGGGTTAGGAAGAGGACGATATTTGGAAAGAAATTAGAAATTCCTTTTAAGATTATAACACAGTGGACAATGTCAGCCAGTCTTTGCTGCCTGGACCCTTGTAATGGCATTTTAAAATTCAATTCAGTGGTTATAATTTTTTCTGCCATTTACTAGATTTCATGCTTGAATGCCTATCAGTATTTTTTTCTTCTTCTAAAAATTAACACTAAAAGGGTATGTTTTTGTCCCCCCACTCTCCATTTAATCGTTTCACTCAAGAAAAGGAAAAGCAAATGAGAAAGGGAGATTGTAACATTGTAATAGATGCTAGTTTATTCAGCTATTTATGCCTTAAGGTGAGAAGGAAGTTCTATTGAGATGCAATTTGAGTCCAAAATGGTGGTGCCTTAAAATGATAAAGGTCTTAATTGTGTTGTTGTTCTCTGGGCAACATGTATCTTCTTCCCGCTATAATCTGAGATATTTAAAAGCATTATACTCTGAGGTAAATTTGTCTTGCCTTTTGAGCTTTTGGACTCTAAATCGCCCTCTAAAACAGTAAGAAAATCATCACCAAAAAATTAAGTTGATAAATGGGGTGTTCGTGTCTGGGTGTCGATATTTTAAATAGTTTAGATATGTTACATGATTTTTGGTCTCTTGCATATTACATAATTTGGTGTGTTGTGATGAATATTTATGATGAACATGACTAAATATAGGGTTATGTTGGAAAAGCAATACCTCCCCCCGATGGCATTAACTTTTTTGTAAGTTCTCCAAAATATATCTTCCAATGTAACAAACATTTATTGGGTGCTTGCTTTTTGCACCATTTTTTAGCCATGCACTCCATTAAATACGAATAGTAGGTAAAATTATATATGCCTTTTTAAATTTTACTAGGAAGAAAGCCTATAGGCTAACTTTTTTACTACTAATAGATGTTTATCTTCTAGGTTGGAATTGGGCAGAGATTAGACACCTCTTTAGGCAGGTGTTCTTGAGTACCACTGACAACACGGTTCTCAAAGTATTTCATGACAGTAAGTATGTTTTATCATTTTGGTTGTTAATTTGATTTGAACTGTAATTAGCTGGAAACAAAATTGTAGCTGATTTATATTGGAGATTCCTGATAGAATGAATGGCTTTCAAGGCCAGACAGTACCTCTCCTCATTCCTGTTGCTTTCTTCTTTTTAGGGACTTGCATATATTAAGTGTTTCCTCTGGGTCCTTAAGAGTTGTCCAGGCTACAGGGTAAAAAGCTGTCCCAGCTCTCAAGAGGCTATCTGTTTAGCTGGTAGGGCTTTAGTCAAATTGAATACTTAGAGGCAAGTTATGTGTGGAACAGAAAATGCTGGTTCTAAGGGTAGCACAAGTGAAAAGAGAGGTGTGGTGGGCTTGGTAGTTGGGAATGTCATGGAGGGAGCCTGCAGGGTTCGAACTGAGCTTTGAAGGCTGAGTGGGGTTGGATAGGTGCAGGCTGTCACCAGAAGCAAAAGCCTGAAGGTAGGGGTGAGTGACTTATGTTTAGTGGCTGGGCAGTAGATCTGCATGGTCCAGGTGGGGATTTCACAGGATAATCCAGTGAAGAGATACCACGTGACCTGTCTGGATACTTAATCTTGAATCTGATACTACATCTGTAACATCAGGCATGTCACAACTTCCTTGAGACATGATTCCCTCACTCCTAAAGCAAAAGAACAAAAACAAAAGAACCTAGTGGTCCCTAAATAAGGTTTTTTAAAAAAAAATCAGCCCTGAAGATAGAGTTGGAAACCAGTTTAGTTAGATTAAGTAGGGGAACCTCTCATGTAAAGCCATGAAATGGTTTGGATTTGATGCGGAAGACTTTTAGAACCATTATAGGTTCAAGAGCTATAGAAGCAATGTTTCAGTGAGATTGGTCTTAAAACTACATGTACCTAGGTAGGTTGGATAGTAATCCAGTGGAAATAGAAAAGGAAGGGCATATCCAGAAAACATTTAAACAGAATAGGTAGATCTTGGAGGAGATGGAAGAACCTAAGATGACACTGGTATAATTAGCCTGGAAGAGTAGAGAGATGGCATTATTAACAATGGAATTGCAACAGTTCAGGAGTTCTTATCCATTGCCTCCTTGCAGGGGATGGGGGAGGTGAATTTCATTTTCCAGTATCTTAAGTTTGCAGTGGTGGGATATCAGACATATTCTACAGGCCTGGCTTGCTTGAGTGGCAGTCATGATATAGTTGTAGATGTAGGACTTATGAGCATAGAAATGATATTTAATGAGTTTATTAAGAAAGTAAGGGAAGAAAGAGAAAACGATTGTTGGTTAAAAGTAACAAGTAGGATGTGGGAAGGAAAGAATATTGCTTTGGAAATCAAGGGAGAAGAGAATTCCAAGCGTAAATGTGGGGTCAGCAGTGGCCAGCACTACAAAGAACAGTCAAGTAGGTTGAAGGCAAGATCTTTGGCAACTTTTGAGAGCAGTTTCGAGATCATGTTGGGATGGAAAAGCACATGTCACAGAGTTTCAATAGGACTGAAGAGGTGTGTAAGGACTGTCAGGGTGAGGGTGAGCCAGACAGAGTGTGGAGCAGAATTAAGGTTGTATGTGTCTATATGTACTTGGTGTGTTTAATAAGGGAGACTAAGCATGTTTAAGGAAGAATGAAGAAGCTGGTACTAGAGATGAGGAATCTTTGTATTATTTCTTATCCTCAATGAGATAAAAAGGAATTTGATCCATAGAACAGGAGAAAAGGGGTCATGTAAGAGAGAAAACTTTTTATGCCTGGGAAGAATATGAGAACTGTATTTGAAGGGACAGTAATAATACCAGGGTACATTTGCTGAGTTCTTACTGTGTATCCTGCACTTTGCTAAGTGCTTTTTATACAATACCTTCACTTCTCATAGCGATTTCATTTTGAAAATGGGGAAGTTAATATTGTCCTTGCTTGAGAAGCATCTTTGAAGGTTTTTAATATACAATCAGTAGACTCAGAATTTAGAGGACAAATTAAAGACGTAGGCTTAAGGACTATTTGAAAAACTATCAGGAACAAATACTATAAAGTACTTCGCATCTGAGACTCTGGACTTCGGTCTCAGTTAGGTTGCCACCTTTGGCAAGTCATTAGCTTCACATAACCTCAATTTTCTCACCTGCCTCATGGGGTCATGAACATTGCATAAGGTATTTAGAAAGTGCTCAAAAATGTTAAACAGATTAAAGAGGGCACTCACTACTTACCGCATTTGTGCAACAGATTATTAGTATAGTTAAGATACCGCTACATCAAAAAATTATAGAATAAAATTTACTAGCTTAGACAGCTGACCATTTATTTCACATAATATTTTAGAGAACAATATTATCAGTTAAACTACTTAGAATAGTCAATAAAGTTAATTTAATGGGATTTAACTACTCTTTGTCCATATTTCTTAGTTCCCTTGGATCTAATGACTGATCATTTTACCCATTCTCGTCAGTATCCTACATGCTCTTTCCTCTTTGTTGTCTGGATGGAATTCAACACTTTAGGGTCTCTGTTCTTACCAGGCTTGTAAGTATCACAGCTGGACATACTGATTCCACTAAACATTTATGGTCACCGACTTCAGCTAGGCTCTTTGCATCCTCCTAGCACTCCTGTTCCCTTCCTTTTGCATTCTCTGGGGAAAGCCATCTGTCTCTCCAGCTCTAAGAATCCCAGCATTATCCTTGGTTCTTCCTCCAGCTCTTATTCAGTCAGCCACCAAGTCTGTTGATTTTACCAACGAAAAAGCTCTGTAGTCTCTGCTTCTGCTGTCCAGTGCTGCTGTCCTGCTGATACTGGGAATGTTCATCATCTTTCCTGAACTCATGCCCTAAATGCAGCATAATAGTCCTTACTGGACTTCTGCCCCCATTCTTGCTCCCCTCCAGTTCACTTTCTACACTGGACTGTAGCCAGAGTGATGTTTTTAAAAAGAAATCTGATTTGCATTCTTCTGCTAAAACTCTTCTTCCACAAGATACTGCTTGATCCAGCCTCTACTTAGCTCATTCCAGTCCACCAGTACTGTTTCTCAGTTTCCTTTGCCTGGAACATTCTTGTCCCATCTTTCTTTGACTGATTGCTGTTCATCTTTCAGTCTCAGTTTAAACGTCATTTTCTTAAGACGGCCTTCCTTGACTCTTTTAGACTAGTGAGGTCCCTTATGGAATAAGCTCCCAAAGCATATAACAAAACATCTTTATTTTCCTTAGCACTGGGCACTAGCAATTAGTTAATTATTTGTCATTATTTAATAACTATATATAACATTTACTGAGTACTCCTATCGTACTATGTTAGGTCTTTACATGGTAAGTACTATTCTCGTCCCACTTGCCAGTAAGTAGCAGGGAATTCAAACCGGGTGATCTGATTCTAGAGCTTGTGCCTTGGAAATACTAATAGGCTGTGCTCCCCACCCCGTCCCCCTGACCCCAGTTTACGTAACATTTGTCTTCTCTGCAAGATGAGGACAGAGACCTTGTCTTTGTTGTTGACCTGTGACGTTGTCTGCACATAGCACAGACTTGATAAATACAGGGTGCTTACTCGGTAAATATTTGTTCACTGGCTTACAATCTACAGTCTATTTTGTAAATTTTAATAGGAAGTTTTAGACCTAGAAAAAGCCTTTGGGATGTATCTAGCAAGTTACCCGCCTCGTTTCTTATATATATATATAGGAGGATAGCTAGCATATTGTAAGCATCAAAGATGAGGCTAGCTTGTTGAATGGAAGATTCTAAGAGCCTTGGGGATTCCAAGATGGGAACACTGATTTTTGGCTTAGAGAATAGGGTAAATCAGAAAGATTTCAGGAGGATGGGTGAACACTGGGATTAAAGTATGGGGCAGGATTTTAATGGTAGAAAGATAGAAGAGAGGAAGACAGGAGTTGTGAAATGACAGAAAAGCCAAAACTTGCAGAATACAGCTAAGCAGATGACATGTGGCTTATCTTCAAAGGAGGGAGGGTGAGATCTGACATCTCCTGAGTACACTATGTGCCAAACTGTGTCCTTAGCAGATTTCTAGTCTTTATTTAATTCCAACAACTCTATGAAATACTTTCAGAAGTAATTTTTAGAAGACTGAGGTTTAGAGGCTAACGTTCTTAATCCAGGTGATAATCTTGCTGCTAATTCCAGTGCATGACAAGATAATGTGAGTTAAACTTTTTGCTTTTAATACTTTTTTAACATTATATTTATAAATTAATCTCTCAGATCATGGTTATTACAACAGGGTCTTGCTCATCAGCTAATTTAAAAAGACCCGGGCTATCCTGTGGACATTGATTTAGCAAAGGATTTCTGTAACTGCCTCCAACCCCCCTTCCCAAAAAAACAAACTGTATTTGTTTCTTAGTTGTAGGCTTTTAACCACTTTGGTCCTGTCTCCTGCACCTTGATCTCCCCTAGGGCATTGTAAAAACCAATCCATTCACAGCTATCCTAATTGACCTCTCTTTCATGGTTAATAAATCCATCATCATATCTATTAAAGACAACTCTCCTAGTATCTTTATAGCATTTTAGGATCAAAATAGCATTTTATATTTGGAAAATGCTTCATACATATATTAGCTGTTTAAGATGGGGGAGGTGAAATTATTATTTCCATTTTATATAGAAATACATTTAACCGGTAGGGATGCTTGTTTTCAGGGATCAATAAGAGAGTCTAAATCAGAGCTCACTGACTGTTGTTTACCTTCCCTTAGAGGGCACTAAGAAGCATTATAAATAGGTACCCTGTACTTTCACAAATTATTAAAAGTAAGTGAATTCTGTTCCCTACCCCCTTAAAACAGCTATATAAATTATGGAAATGTATCTGTATTTACAGTTAAATTAGATACCACAGTCAACAGATGCATCAAAGAAATGCCATTTTATTGAAGACTTGGAAACTAGCCTGGTATTTTAGTATTAGATAAAAATCCAACAGAGATGGAAAGGAAGAGGTGTTACATAAGGACTCAAATATTGCAGTTAATAACATTAAGTTTGTGCTGGGTCCTGAGCCTCGATAAACATTTAGGATCAACTGTCTCTTCTTGATTTGGCCTGAAAGCATATGTAAATTACACTTAATTTTTGCTATGCTTTTTATTCAGATAATGCATTCAAAAATTTTCCATCCACAATTAGCCAGTCCCTTATTGTTTTGAATAGTATTATTTGCAAAGCAGAAAGACTTCCAGGATTTGCCATGTTGGAATGGAGACAGTTCAAGGCTTATGGGTCCCCCCCACCCCTCCCAGATTTTCCCTCTTAGAAATCGTTTACCTCTGAGTAAAATTAAGCAGGGTTTTATTTTTATTTTGGCCCTGCCGCGTGGCTTCAGGGAATCTCAGTTCCCTAAACCACAGCAGTGAAAGCGTGAAATCCTAACCACTAGACCACCAGGGAATTCCCGGGGTTCTTTTAAAATAGTCATTTTAACTCTCATTTTTGTCTGTGGTTATCATTTTCCTATTTTTATATGCAGATATCCAATCTCCCTGACCCCTCCTTTTCTTTTTTCCTTAATGAGTCAAAAGTCTGAGGGTGGAAGAAGAGAAAATTAACCTTTGACTGGAATTAGGGGTGATGAGCTTGTTCAAAATGTGGGTGTACTTTTGGGTTGCATGGGTACAGAATTGTGCAAGGAATCCATATGCTTCTTATACCAAGCAACAGTTTAAACCAGGATATTGTCTCTTGTGGAACTTCTGTGAGATAGCAAAGAAAGTTTGCCACGAGAGCAAAAAAGTTCGTGTAGGAATATCTGGCTTTAGCAGGAGAGCTGAACAGGCTGGATATATCCAGGTGGCTAACTACTAAGCTGATTTTGGCTTTGCTTGCCATTACAGAGATAAATTAGGTTGTAAATCAGGGTTGCCTGTACTATATTTGATGATTATGCAATTGAAAAGAAAGACGTGTGTGTTTTAAATTCATTTCCTTGTTTTGTTTCCCTGTTGGTCTTAGGCTTATCACTTAATAGAGGGTGAATAGGGAATCTTGAATCATTGGCAAATTATCAAAAAGTTTCCAAATCAAGAAATATGTTTTCTTTTAGTAAGCTTAAGGCTATGAAAAATGTAACTGACTCATCCTATGACAGTTTATGAGCACTGAATCATTTATGTAGTTTTTAGACAAGTTTTATTGAAGATTATTGAAAGCTTTTTTTCCTCATAGATGGATGGTGACAGTTCCACCACAGATGCTTCTCAACTAGGAATTTCTGCAGACTATATTGGAGGAAGTCATTATGTTATACAGCCTCATGATGGTAAGAAAGCCACAATTAGAAACAAGTTCACAAGTAGGAACAAATTAGAAAGTGGAAATTTTATTGATGTGATGTTCTAGGTTACTTTTGTCTTTACAGGAAAATTAGCCCTCTTGTGTCACAGTTCAGTGATAGTCTAAAACTGTATACTTTGCTATTTTTATTAGAAATAGTCTTCAAAAGAATGACGGGTTTTAGAAAATCATTCTATAAAAGTATGCCTTTTTAAAGCTGGTACGGTTTCTTTAATGATTTGTTATTGATTTCCTACTTAAGTATTAAATATGGCGAATTCTTACTCAGTTGATAAACTGAGTAGTTCTTTAGAGGGTGGTTGCTAGCTATTATATTTCTAGTACTTATAAACAGACTTAGTTTTGATTTTTATTCAATATTAAGTTTTAACTATGTAGTAGAATGGCAGCATTATGTTGGCCTATCAAATAATTTGCTTTTGTGGCATTCTGATGTGTAAGATTAAAAAACACTAAGATCCATTTTTTGTAGAAGGCAGTTGGGGGTAGGTGATTATTTATTCCATCCTAAAACATATTCAAACAAGTTAATTTTGATAACGTCATTTTAAACATGTAAAAATGTAAACTGAATCAACTTAGGTACCTTTCTTATTTAATACGTATATTAATAAAAGAGTGGGAAGTTTACTTACAAGATACTGCATTTAATCATAAAAGGATATTATTTGTACTATGAAAGCTTCAGTTATATCTAAAAATTTACTTTCTGTAAGAACATTGGATTACTGCTATAACTTTGTTCATAAACTATTCCTACATTAGTGGTAATCCAATTGGGTTAGTAATATTCAAGTCCAGTTTTTCCATTCTATATAAACTTGGCATTGGATAAACACACACCCTTTTAATCTTGTTACATGCATGGAGCCATAGATCACAGTCTCTTCTATTTTATAGCTAAGTTATGTAACATAATTTATGAGCACCTCCTCTGTTGGAGGTGCTGTACCAAGTCCTAGGAAGGACACAAAGCTGATCCCTGACCTCAGGTAGCAGAAATCTAGGAGGGGAATGAGAAATAAGGATTATAAAATGTGTTAGAGAAGAGACACAAAGAAGCACTTGTTTGAGATATTTTGTGAAAGGAGAGAGCACTTCTGAAGGTGCTGTGGAGATGTATTTGAGCTTGTTGGAGAGTGGGTAGGTAGGATTTAGTAGGCAGAGTTGAGGATAAGAGTATTCTAGGCAGTGGGTTTGAAATTAATGAGGAGGCTCAGTTATGGCCCTGAGAAAATTGTGAAAAGAACTGCTGTCCTAAACCCTAAAAACGATTAGGAAATGAACCAGAATGTTTCTTATCTTAGATTGTTTGAGGTAGTCTTCTCTATCTTGAAGGAAAAATTATGAGAAGCTATAAACCTGTTATTTTTACTTAGATACTGAGGACAGCATGAATGATCATGAAGACACAAATGGTTCAAAAGAAAGTTTTAGAGAACAAGATATATATCTTCCAATTGCAAATGTTGCAAGGATAATGAAAAATGCCATACCTCAAACGGGAAAGGTAATGCTGAGGAGAAATTTAACTGGGTTTTGTTTTTCACGGGTGGGGAGGGGGGAATGTAAAACTACATGAACACATATTTCATGAATATAGTGAGCTGTAGATTTCAGTCATTCAGCCTTTCAGCAAAACACACATCTCAGTTGTACACACTTGGTTGCTGAGCGGTGCTCCAGTTCCAGCTCTCTCGTGTCCCTCAGTGCTCCTGCTCCCCACTTGCTGGAAGCAGATGAAACAGAATTAAGAATTGTTTTAAAAATAGGTGCATTGTGGGCTTCCCTGGTGGCGCAGTGGTTGAGTGTCCACCTGCTGATGCAGGGGACAAGGGTTCGTGCCCCGGTCCGGGAAGATCCCACATGCCGCGGAGCGGCTGGGCCCGTGAGCCATGGCCGCTGAGCCTGCGCGTCCGGAGCCTGTGCTCCGCAACGGGAGAGGCCACAACAGTGAGAGGCCCGCGTACCGCAAAAAAAAAAAAAAAAAAAAGGTGCATTGTCAGAACTATCAGGTTTTGGGCATATGAAGTTGTAACTTCCATAATGTTGCAGCAAAATTGGATCATGTTGGGCTGATGGATGTAGTAAGGATTTTCTCCCCAAATCTGTATGTTTGGAAACTTTCTCTATAATTATACATATTAACATACATTTAATTCAACTGGCATGATCTTTTAAAGTAGTTTTGTCTTGTGAGAGAAATAACTGTAAAAACAGTTACTTATAACAGCTTTTAAAAACTCATTGTCACTCTACTTATCACTTGGTCTGAACTAAAGTCCACACTTTGTATATTGTTTTGTATTGCATAATAAGCTTTCTTTTGTTTTATTGTAGCTTAGAAAATACTTATGAAAGTAATAAAGCTTACAAAGAAATACATTATTAAAATATATCACTAAGCCTAGAAGTTCCAATTTGAGTGGTCCTCCTTATGTTTTAAGGGGAAAAAAGCACAACTGCTGATAATTGCTTACTAGGCTAGGCCTGTGCTGCCTGGTACTGTGGCCACTAGCCACATGTGGTTATTGAGCACTTGAAATGTTGGCCGAATGAACTGAGATGTGCTGTAAATGTCAAACATACCCCAGATTTTGAAGGCTTAATATAAAAGGATAAAGAGATCTCAATTTTTAAAATGTTTTTTTAATTGAAGTATAGTTGATTTACAGTATTTAAAATCTTAATTTTGAAATGGATTCTGTGTTTAAAGGATATTTTAGATTTACTAGGTTAAGCAAAATATATTGAAATTAATTTCACCTTTTTTTTTTTTAGCATAGCTGCTGGAACATCTAAAGTTTTGTATCCAGCTCAGGTTATATTATCTTGTTTGACTGCATTTATGCAGTAACTCTTGTTACTTTTCACCAGGATGTAAAATAGGCATGGAGGTGAAAGACAGTATGTTTCAGCAAGGATTTTGTCATTCCTGTTAGAAGTGGCTTTGGAATTGCATGATTTAATCTATTAGAGTTTCACTTTCAAACCCTAGACCACTAAGTGAAGAGTTGTTTTTATAATGAGATGGCAGGTGTGTGCTTCTTTTGGTAGGCTTTTTCATAAACTCAAAATGTATTCTGGACACTTTGTATCTTTATTAATAAAAATGTCACCAGATGTCATTATTTCACTCCCTTGTAAGCCTTACAGTGAATTTAGTGTTTAGTTTGTTTTTAAAAACTTTCTGGTGTCCTCATTGGTGGAAATGCCAGGGCAGAGAAGCAGTACCTAAGTCTAGCCCACAGTATATTCCAGACATAACAGGATTGATTTTCTTGGGGCACTTGGTTAGTAAGGGTTTTCATTTTTATGGGGTGGTAGGGTCATCCAGTAGTTGCTTTTATACCTAAATTCTGTTTTCTGTGAACAGTTGTCAAGGCTTCTCTCATTTGTATTTGAGTTTTCAGTCTCACTCAATGAGGGTTGCAATTTTGATAGCATACTTTACGTCACTGTTAGCAGCATATATTTTGAAGATTAAAGGTTAACAGTCATAAACTGAAATTTATATTCTTCTGAATAGCCTTTTATTTTTGCAGGTTGTTAGGAAAGTGGTGGTTATATTCCCTGCAGATTTACCTATGATTTTTCTCTTCAGATTGCAAAAGATGCCAAAGAATGTGTTCAAGAATGTGTAAGTGAGTTCATCAGCTTTATAACATCTGAAGCAAGTGAAAGATGCCATCAAGAGAAACGGAAGACAATCAATGGAGAAGATATTCTCTTTGCCATGTCTACCTTAGGCTTCGACAGTTATGTAGAACCTCTGAAATTATACCTTCAGAAGTTCAGAGAGGTAAGTAAAGTGTCTCCCATTATGTTTTTAAGAAAATAAGATACACTATTCACTTTTAACTTTTTAAATGTATTAATCATTTCTCAGAAGTATGTAATCACTTATATTACTGAACTTAAATAGGAAGTCCTTTCTTTTTTCCTTTGTTTATTACTAATGACAGCATAGACTCTGGATTTAGACCACCTGGATGCTGAACTCTGTGACCCTGGGCAGACTATTTAAGTACTTTAGGCCTTGGTTTCCTGGTCTGTAAAGTGAGGCTAATAATAATAGTACCTACCTCACAGAGTTACTGAGAGGACTAAGTAAAATAATCCATGTACAGCCCTTGGCTTGGCACATACAGAGTGCTCGATAATGTTAGCACATGCTGTTACTGTTACTAATTTAAAAGAGGTAGCATCTCAAAGCTTGGGGCCTTTTAGATAAGAAAAAGGGAATTATAACTATATCCTTTTCTTATTATTGATTGAATTCTACATTTCCTATTTGGTTTTTCTTTGCATGTTGTATGAATTTTGTGAAAATGAATTGAGATCAGCATATTTATTTCTACACTCCAACTTGGGTGTCAGATCCACATTGCTTTCAAAATACTTTCTTAATGTCTCTAGTGTTAGAATCCCATTAAATTAGTGATATCTGCACAGAATGACTAAAGTAGGAAGAGAATGTGTAAATTCTTTACAGAACTTTTCCAAATCTTCAGCATCATTAGAACCTGAGAGTGGACAGAAACTTAGAGGTCTTTGATCCAAACTGTAATTTTGATTTAGGAATTTTAAACTCCAAACTGGCTGCTATAGTGCTGGCTGAGAGCTGCATATATAATTAAATGATAACTTGGGTATAACTGATTCACTTTGTTATAAAGCAGAAACTAATTTAAAAAAATGATAGGGGCTTCCCTGGTGGCGCAGTGGTTGAGCGTCTGCCTGCCGATGCAGGGGACGCAGGTTCGTGCCCCGGTCCGGGAAGATCCCACATGCCACGGAGCAGCTGGGCCCGTGAGCCATGGCCGCTGAGCCTGCGCGTCCGGAGCCTGTGCTCCGCAATGGGAGAGGCCACGTCAGTGAGAGGCCCGCGTACCGCAAAAAAAAAAAAAAAAAAAAATGATAACTTGGATCACTTGTAGTAGATCTGCAAGCTGGGTATTTACAGTTTTTGCGGACTACTTCATCTGTAAATAGACTTCTCTTTTCCTTTTGATATAGTGTGGAATAACTTTATTTTTACTCATAAATATTTTAGATTTTCTAGGTCATTACTAACACTGTCTTGTGATGACTACTGCATACATAACAGCATCTTGAAGGACCTTTCCATATATTAACCAGAAGCGTTAATAAATACTCTGTATTTTGTAATAATAGAAGCTCCTAATTTTAGGAAATAAGTAAGCATTTTCGTTTAGGAAACAGGTTGTTGTTGTTGTTGTTCCGAATACAGTGATTACTTGTTTGATATCCCTTCCTCAGGCTATGAAAGGAGAGAAAGGAATTGGTGGAGCAGTCACAGCTACAGATGGACTAAGTGAAGAGCTTACAGAGGAGGCATTTAGTAAGCAGTGTTATGATACATTTATGCAGCTACATTCGTTTTTACGAGTCAGGTAGATTGTTGGCGGTGATTAATTCTACATGTCTGTAGTAGAGCTTTTGGAATATTAGCACTGAGTGTTTTGACATAGCACTGTTTTGAATAGTTCTTACTAGTTCATGCCCTTATATTTGAAGTTGGTGAGGGATAAGCATATAAATTTTAATTCTGCAGAGATTATAATCTTTTACCAATAGTTCTAATGGATTTCCATAGTCCCTAGTTTTTGGTTTAAGATTCACATGAGAGGAGTATTGAGAATTGTTGTTTATAATATAAAATCTTATGATTTAAATAAAATTGAACTGAAGGTTTCTTAAAAATTGTGTGTCATATTGGTGAAATAAAAGGTCTATGGTGATTATGTTTCTCATATAAAATTTATATGTATATATATTTCTCATATTTAAAATATATGCTGCTTAGTTAGGTAATTGTTGCTCCCAACCAGGCCTCACAGTGTAGGTCTACTTACGAGTCAAACTCCATCTAGTCTTTTATGCCCATGGGCAATTAATTAGCAAAAGTACACTTCAGAAAACTGAAAAATGCTATAGGAAAAACATGTGCGTTTTTAGGGAACTTTTTTTAAATGGAAAAATCACACAACCTTAAGGTTCAGGTCAAGAAAGCAGATGCAATTCTTTTCCTGCTTTAACTTTTTTTTGGTCTTTTAGCTAACCAGTTACCAGCTGGCTTAATAACTGCAGATGGTCAGCAACAAAATGTTATGGTTTACACAACATCATATCAACAGGTACAGTACCTTCTTTCTATTAATATTTTAAATAATTTAAAAGATTATATTAATTTTTTTAATCACAGGTAGTTAATGTCAACACATTATTATTAAGAATCTGATAAAGGTTGTTAAAAATTGTTTTCTCAAAATATATAACTGTGTATAGTATTCTCTAACGGTTACAGATATGTACACAGATGTTCATACAGTTCACCCTTCATATCCACGGGTTCCACACCCATGGATTCAACCAACCACATGGATCATGTTTCCGATCTGTGGTTTGTGGTTGGTTGAATCTGCAGATGGAATTTGCAGATGCAGAACCCATGGATACTGAAGGCCGATTAAAGGACTTGAGCATCTGTGCATTTTGGCATCCACAGGGCATTTTGGAACCAATCCCCCATGGATATTGAGGGGATGAATGTATTTGCATAGATTTCTATAAAGATACACAAGAAATTATTGAAGTAGCTCCTTAGGTAGAGAGAATGGAGATTTGGGGTGGGAACTAGACTAATTTTTCATTGTCTGTTGTTTTTACTCTTTGAATGTTTATAATATACAGGAAACTATTTTTTCTTTAATTCTGCTCAATTTAAATTTTCAAATCTTAGATTTCTGGTGTTCAACAAATTCAGTTTTCATGATCTGAAGAAATGATGGACTGGAGAGTGTAGAGAACTGAGTCTGTATGATTCCAGAATAGAGACATTAGAAGGAGCTGACTGGTGAAAAGATGTCTCTTTGTATATTAAATAGTTGTAATGTAGCTTCCCAATGCTTGACTAATTGAGGTGTTAATTCTGACTTGAGAATCTTTTTCATGAATGATTTTAAAGAAAAATTTGGATTTTAAAGGTATTAAAATATTTTTGTTTTGTACAAGAGTTTGTTGCTCTGTATGACTCCTGTATGCATTGTATATTGCAGTTTATTACTGTCAGAGATTTGTAGACAGTTTCTTATTTTCATATTGAATCATGTTACTTTTGTAATAATTCAAGTAAGCAGCTGGGTTAATTCATGATGTTTGCCCTTTTAATAAAAAATAAGGGTAGAGTTCATTTTGAATGCAAGTTGCCTTTATTATAAATTTGAGTTTGTCTTGGTTATATAATACTTTGCATGATAACCTAGCTAGATTTTTAGCATTTGCCATATTTATTAACTTTTTTGTAAAACATTCATAGCTTAAGCAGCACCATTTTAAAAAAAATGTAATTGAGAAATTAAGTGTGAATGCAGAAGCAAATATTGTCAGCCCTATTTAAGTTGGTGCCCGTTAACAGTGTTTACACTGTTCATTGTGCCTGTTAAGATAGTTTTAGTTTATTGGAGCTTTTGTTAAGACTGGATTTGTTTTTGAGTTACATTATTATGAGTGTTGGAATTCATTTAAGTTTAATGTAGTCCTAGTGCTCTTGAAATGGTGCCCCTTTCATTTTGTATATGATTTTTCCAAAGGCATATCTTCAAATACTATATAGTATCCTCTTCCAGAAGAGGAATTTCATAGTCTGATGGTAAATGTCCTCATTTTACCTTTTTAAATGAAATGTCAAGTTTCCTATTATGCTATGGGAACCAAGAAATGTCAGACATCATTGTGTGTATACAGAGCTTTTTTGCATGGGTGAGTGAATGAAGTGAAGAACAGAATTAGTGCTGTGAATGGTGCGAAAGAGAAACCGCTGGCTTCTAGTGTGCTGTCTTGATCTTTGCAATAAACTAAATTTAGATAATGTAACTTTGTATAATTTACTAGTATTGTACTTGGGTTGTTCCTTTTTTAAAGTGAGGATTTGTATTTTCTCACCTATCCTTTTTGGTGATAATTGAGTCTTTTTTTTTTTTTTTTTTAAATCAACAATTGCTCTTGTATAGTTTGCCTGAAAGGCACTTTGAGTGAATATCATCTTGGAAGGACACTCAAATTTATAAGGGAGAAGCATTTCTTAGATACAGGCTGGACAGAAACATTTACTTCGCCAGAAGGAGCTTTTGCGGGCACAACTGGGATAATCTGAAGTTAATAACTCCCTCACTACCTTCCCATTTAAAAAATAATGTTCATTACAGAAAATTCAAATGGGCAAAAAAGGGTGGTTAAGCAAAACCAGCCATCATCCTACTATGTTAAAAACAACCAATGTTAATATTTTCGTAAATATGATTTGTCCTTTTACTTTGCTAAATATGTATATTTTTATAAAAATGGGCTCATACTTGCATACTGTTTTATAACATGCTTTTTTCACTTAATATATTGTGAACATCTTTCCCAGGTCATTACATAGTCTTCTACTTTTATTTCTTTATTATTCTGTTGTATGGCTGAAACATAATTTATTTAATCTTCTATTGGACATTTTGACTATATACATCTTTTCACAGTTATAAACAACACTTCATTGAATCTTGTGTACATCTATGACTGTTTTCTTCAAATAAATTCTATTAGTAGAATTGTTGGTTTAACAGATATGCAAAATCTTAAGGCTTTTGATACATATATAATTGTATTTTTGAAATATCTTCCATTTGATCCAGGCAGTATGTCATTATATAACTGATAAGAGCACTTGATCTTTGGTTATCAGGTTCTTTCTCTAAAGTTTAAAGATTGAGCTATGTTTAAGAATCAAGATAAAAAAATTAGACAACTTTAAAATGTGTATCAGTATATACCAAAATGAAATTCTAAATTTAATAATTCGCTATTAGTACTAAAACTTTAGAGTAGGTAAAATTAGGTCAATTTTGGATTATACGGGCTTCATACTCTGAAAGAACATTGGCAATTTGCACGTGTCAGGTCCATAATCCCCTTTTATGCATGTGAGAAGTAGTGCTGCCTTCTTACCTGGCTGTGTTGCATGTAACAGAATGTCATGTTTTCTTCCCCCCTGGAACTTCTTAAGTATATAAGCTCCTACAATAACCTAAAAGTTAGTTTTTAAAATAATTTTGTACGTGTTGCTTTATGAGTATCTAAGAGAGAAATGGGCTTCAGTGATTAAGTCATAGAAGAAGGGACTTAAGTTAGCTTCTATCTATCCATCCTCTCACTACCTCATTATAAACAGAGATGCTTTAGTCCAGAGAAAATTTTTTTAAATGCTACCTTCCTAGTGTCATATGCTTGGGTATGATGATGTTTTAAGCTATTTGTATATCTTTTCCTCTTATAGTAGACTATCTATGCAGTATTTTCCTTTCTTCAAAAACATGCCTTCGGGCCTCCCTGGTGGCGCAGTGGTTGAGAGTCCGCCTGCCGATGCAGGGGATACGGGTTCGTGCCCCGGTCTGGGAGGATCCCATATGCCGCGGAGCGGCTGGGCCCGTGAGCCATGGCCGCTGGGCCTGCGCATCCGGAGCCTGTGCTCCGCAACGGGGGAGGCCACAACAGTGAGAGGCCCGCATACCGCAAAAAAAAAAAAAAAAAAAAAAAAACATGCCTTCTTGCATATCAATTAGGCCTGAAAAATGAAAAAAAAAAAAAAGTTTCTACCACTTACCAAGAATGAAATTTGCAGTGCAAGATTTTTGGAAAATATATTTTCTCTTAGGGAAACTTATTTTATCAGCAGTCCAAAGTAAGACAATATTTCTTGCTTTATGTGATAAAATACACTTCTGAGGCAGAAGACCTAAATAGACATTTCTCCAAAGAAGATATACAGTTTGCCAACAAACACATAAAAAAATGCTCAACATCATTAATCATTAGAGAAATGGAAATCAAAACTACAATGAGATATCATCTCACATCGGTCAGAATGGCCATCATCAAAAAATCTAGAAACAATAAATGCTGGAGAGGGTGTGGAGAAAAGGGAACACTCTTGCACTGCTGGTGGGAATGTGAATTGGTACAGCCACTATGGAGAACAGTATGGAGGTTCCTTAAAAAACTACAAATAGAACTACCATATGACCCAGCAATCCCACTACTGGGCATATACCCTGAGAAAACCATAATTCAAAAAGAGTCATGTACCAAAATGTTCATTGCAGCTCTATTTACAATAGCTAGGAGATGGGAGCAACCTAAGTGTCCATCATCAGATGAATGGATAAAGAAGATGTGGTACATATATACAATGGAATATTACTCAGCCATAAAAAGAAACAAAATTGAGTTATTTGTAGTGAGGTGGATGGACCTAGAGTCTGTCATACAGAGTGAAGTAAGTCAGAAAGAGAAAAACAAATGCTGTATGCTAACACATATATATGGAATCTAAGAAAAAAAAAATGTCATGAAGAACCCAGGGGTAAGATGGGAATAAAGACGCAGACCTACTAGAGAATGGACTTGAGGATATGGGGAGGGGGAAGGGTAAGCTGTGACAGAGTGAGAGAGTGGCATGGACATATATACATTACCAAACGTAAAATAGATAGCTAATGGGAAGCAGCCGCATAGCACAGGGAGATCAGCTCCGTGCTTTGTGACCACCTAGAGGGGTGGGATAGGGAGGGTGGGAGAGAGGGAGATGCAAGAGGGAAGAGATATGGGAACATATGTATATGTGTAACTGATTCACCTTGTTATAAAGCAGAAACTAACACACCATTGTAAAGCAATTATACTCCAATAAAGATGTAAAAAAAAATTAAAAAAAATAAAAGCAAAAAAAAATAAGTGATACTGGATGAGATCTATACTGAAAGCTAGTCTATTTTATTAAAAAAATTTTTTTTTAATTTATTATTTTTTTGGCCACGCCATGTGGCTTGTGGGGTCTTAGTTCCCCAACCAGGGATTGAACCTGGGCCCCTGGCAGTGAGAGCGCCGAGTTCTAACCACTGGACTGCCAGGGAATTCCCAAAGCCAGTCTATTTTAAATGTATATTTTTGGTATCCCTGAATTAGACACTTTATTAGTTTATGTAATTATATATATATTGACATTAAACTCACATTGTCATATAGTGTGCTCATGAGTAAAAAATAGAACCTTACTAACTTTGTTTTCAAAGAGTTGTACTATACTGTCTAAAAACTTCAGTTTTAATTTACAGTTTCTTTTAGAGCTGGAAATGTTACTTTGCTTAATTTCACCAAGTTTAGCTTCCTCCTGCTCGTTCTGCTCCAGCCACCCGGGTCCCTTGGCTCCTTGTGCTGTGGTCTTTGTTTCTTCCCAGCCCCCTGCCATGGCTTTAAACACATATACTTACTTCCTTCTGCCTGGATAAGGCCAACTCATCCTTCAGGTCTCAGCTTAAACTTCATCAGGAAAGCCTTTAAAACTTTTGTAAAAACTTTGTACTAATCATCAAATACGGAAAATAGCACCACCCAAAATCGGTTTATAATAGCTGATATGCTGGCTGCTATTGCCCCATGGATATTTCTTTCAAGACTATGCTGCTTTTTATACCTGATTTTAAGGATTTTAAAACCATAAGGCAGAATCCTTTCAAACCATGGGCCACAGATGGCATTGGGATGGATTCATATCTCTGGCTTCTGGGCATCACATTTTGAGATACAAGCTTGCCTAGAAATACAGTTACAGCTTTCCCTGACCTTACTCCAGAGACAATTTCCTTTTGTACTGCATATTAAATAGATACCTGTGCAAGGCAATGTATTGTAAGAACTCCTTTGCCAAGTTTAGTGCCACTGAGCGTGCCAAATAAAGTCAGTAAAATATGTGCTGGCTTTGTCTGTAGAGGCCTAATGGCCATGTATGCCTTTTAGGGGCGGAAGTTAGAAGTTGATAGGTAATTCCTCCATCTTCCACAAAAATACATAAGATTAAAAACTTCTGACACAATAGCGTAAATTTTTGCCTCTTTTAAAAAGGCATAATTTAGGTCTTCCTTGATTGTCCTCTAAGTACAAACAGTAACGGTTTTGTGTCTTACTTTTGCACCTCTTTTCCAGGGCTCAGTTTCAGAGTACATCTGAAGGAAAGATAGTTCTGAACCTTAAACACTGGGTAAGAGGTTGAAAACAAGTTGCTAGGCAAAGACAAGTCATAGCAGACAGTGCCTTTCAGCTAGGACAGGTATGCCAAGAAGGCCCATTCATGCATATATAATGCCCAACATTAGGTTTACAAGAAACCAAATTCAAATCCTTTTTTTCAGACCAAAGCAATCACTAGTCAAAGAACACAAGTAATACTTGGGCTAATAGCCATTTAAGGAAATGGCAGAGCCATTCCTTACTGTGGAGGAAAAGTGTAACTAAAAAAATGGTTTTCTATACATTTCCAACCTTGCAAGTAGCAGTGCTCATACCATAAAAGTGCTGTCTTGCAGGACAGTACAAAGGAAAGAATGAGGCATCCTACAATTCTGTACAGACTACAAACTATTATGTTTCCTACTCACATCAGGGCAAAGTAAAACGAATTTTAATTTAGACTTCATTTCTGAGAGTAAGGCAGTCTAGATACCTTCAGTAACTCCTGTTTTAAAAAACCAAATGCTGAACAAAATGTAAGAAACAATGTAAAGTTGTATTAAATAAATATCTTTTTAAATGTATCACTGAGTTGACAGGAAAGTATAAGGCATCTGCAAAACGCAGATGAAATGAAATGGAAACAGGACACCTGTGAGGTAAGCCAGCACCAAAGCGTGCTTTTGCTATGAGAGTTCTGTTAAACTCTGGAGACCAGGAGCTACCAGTAGCGGGGAACTGGACATAAAGCCTGAGGCTCACTTAGGCTGGAGTCTAGCTGGGCCACCACCGAGAAGTGGGCAGCAAGGAACCTTGCCTGGTTCAATTTTGGTTCTGGGTGGAGGGGGATAAATCACCACCACCCTTGAATTCATAATCACTGGTGAGCCCTGAAGGTTTGTGGTCTGAAATCAGAGAAACTTCAAGCTCATAATTTAAAGTGGTCTCAGGTTAGTGGCCCCTGGGTGTTTGGCAGAACAAACAAATTATCTTAAGGATCTCAATTTCAGTCCATACTTCAAGTAACTCCTTTTTTCCCAAGGAAAATAAGTTTCAGATATCACAAAACAAGGGGAAATGGCACCGTAAATGAAAAACAACACAATTTATACAACAGTAGACTCACCCACAAAGAATACTGGTATCAACACAAGAAAAATTACTGATGTATAAAGGAATAGAAGCATGGAAAATATGAATAAGGAGCAAAAGATTACACAGGAGAAAAGTACATTTATAAACCAAATAGAACTCGTAAGAAAAAAATCTAATAATTGAAAAAAACCCCAACAAATAGAGGAAGGGAAAAAAGAATAAGAAAATGAAAAATGAAAGGGAGGAGTGGACAAAAATTTAAAAAGATGATATGATGAGAAATCATAAAAATAGAAATCATAGAAATAAATCCAAATTATACTTGTAATCATAACAGATGTACCAAACCATCCGTACGTTTTCTGTGGCCGTATCTTTTAAGTGTGTATCAAAATGTGAGGCCAAAGAAAGATCTAAGATATTCAGATAAACACTAACCAAAACATTGCTATAGTAAGTAAGGACCACAAAAAGATGAAAGCAACAGCATTCACAGAGAGTCACTACATAATTATAAAAAATTCAATTTTCACCAGGGAGACAGAAAAATTCTAAATTGGTATGCATCTAATAATAAGGCCCAAAGAAAAAGAAAGCAAAGAAAAAGAAAGCAAACACAACTTAAAGAGAAATTGAGAAATCTACTTATCATAATGAGATCTTGAGATTCTTCAGTAAATAAGAAATTAAGTATAAGGTAAATCAGTAAGGAGAAGATCTGCACAGCACAACTAACAAGTTTGATCTAATGGACACTATACTCAACAACCGAGGAATATACACTCTTATCAAGTAAACATGGGGCATGTATAAAAACTGACCACAAGATAAATCATATAGTCTCAAATTTCAGAAAATCTTATAGCTCATATTCTCTGGAAAAATGACATAAGAAATAAAGATTAAGACAACTATAACCCACCCCTAGCATTTGGAAATATACTTTGAAAATGACTAATGGGTTAAAAAGTCAGACCTCTGGAAGGATTAATGATGAAAAAAAATGAGAAGGCACAAATGAACTAATAGGAATGAAAAAGAGTCATAACTACATATGGTGTGGAAACTAAAACAATATAAAGCTAATAAGGATAACAATATCGAAAAGTTAAACTAAGATGAAATGGAGAAATCCCTAGAAGAATCTATTAAATTTAACTAAACTGACTTGAGAATAATAAATCCTAATGATGCTAAAACCCTCAAAGAAATGAATCAATAGTTTAAAATCTTCTCTTAATGACCACATACATGGCTTTAAAGACTAGTTCCAATCTTAAACTCTTCCGGACAGTTGAAAAACTCATTTAATAAGACTAGTATAACCTTGATACCAAAACCAGACAATGACAGGACATAATAGGAGAACTATAAGCTGATTTCACTCATGAACGTAGAGGCAAAAATCCTAAAGAAACTATTCACAAATTGAGTCCAGCAATGTATTAAAACACACACACCATGATCAAACTGGGTTTATCCTAGGAATTAAAGATTGGTTCAATATTAAAACATCAACTATCATAATACATTAACATTAAAAGAAAAAACAATTTAACCATTTAAATAGATGAGAAAAAAGCATTCAGTAAAATTCAACATTCATTCATATAAAACTATTAGCAAACTAGAAATAGGAGAGAATCTCCTTAACGTGATGAAGGTCAATTGTGGGAAAAAAAAATACTCAACTGAAATGTCGAAAGCACTCCCTTTAAATTGGGGCTGAGACAAGGACGTTCACTATCAGTTCTTTTCAGCGTTGTACTACAGGTCCTAGCAAGTACAGAAATGTAAGAAGAAATTTTTTAAAAGGTAGAACGACCAGAAAGGAAGAAAACTGCCACCATTTCAGATGATGCGATTATACAAAAAACTCAGAAAGACATCTAGATACATTATTAGAACTAATAAAAATTTAGCATGGTTGCTGGATCCAAAATCAACACATAGCAACAATATATCTATAATCAGCAACATCCACTTAGAATATAAAGTGTAATTTTAAGAAATTTACCACAGCATTAAAAAATATATAAAACTCCCAGAAAGAAAACTAATATAAGACATGAAGGCCTTTATGGAGAAAAATTGTTAAAGTTTATTGACAGATATTAAAAGAAAACCAAATGGAGAAATACACAATGTTTTTGGATGGGAAGACTCATTGAAAAGATATCAATTTTCTCCAAGCTAATTAATAAATTCAATACAATCACAAAAGATAATACACAAACTGGGAGAAAATACATACAACATGTTTAACTGACAAAGGACTGGCATCCAGAATATATAAAGAAATCATATGAATCAGTGAAAAAAAGACACACACCCAAATAGAAAGATGGGCAAAAAAGACATGAATAGGTATTTCACAGAAGAGGAAACACATTCATGTACGAAAAAACACTCCATTTCATTAGTAATCAGGGAAATGCAAATTAAACCCACAGTAAGATACTATACAACTGCCATCCAATTGGCAAATATAAAAGATAGTCAAGATTAAGTGTTTGCTAAGATGTTAAGTGTTTGCAATGACACTCAACCACTGCCAGTGGAAGCTTAACTGGTACAAATGCTGTAGAAAACAGTTCAGTATGACTAAGTAAAACCTGCTTCTTAGAGCATCAGTTCTCAAATTTTTGGTCCAGAACCTCCTTACATCCTTAAAAATTATTGAGGACCTCAAAGAGCTGTTGTTCATGCGGGTTATAGTTATCAAAATTTACCATATTAGAAATTAAAACAGGCGTTTTCAAAACAAAAATATATAGGTACACACTTGATAAGCTGTCAGAGTGATAATGTCATCATATATCTGGAAAACATTTAGAAGTGAAAAATGAGAGTGAAGAGGACAAATAATGTCTTAGTATTCTTATGAAAATGCTTTTGCCCTCACGGACTCCCCTGAAGGGGTCTCAGGGACCTCAAGAGTCCCTCGACCATACTTTGAAAACAACTGCCCTAGAGAACGCTTGCACATGTGCACCAGGAGACATGTACAAGAATTCACTCATTCCTCAAATATTTATTAAGCATCTACCATATGCCAGCATTGTTCCAGACATTGTGAATGTGTTAGACAAAAGCAGACAAAAAAGACAAAATCCCTGCCCACACGGAGCTTACATTGTAACTGGCAGAATGCTCACTAGCAGCATCACTCAGAATAGCCAAAAACTGAAAACAATCCACATCTCCATGAACAGAGGAATAGATAAATTGTTGTATAGTCATACAATGGAATACTATACAGTAGTGAAAAACAGATGAAATACACTTACATGCATAAACATGGATAAGAATCTCAAAAACAGTGTCAGAAGAAAGTCACAGAAGAATACATACAGCATGATACCATTTACATAAAAGTTCAAAAACAGGTAAATCTAAATACTATATTATTAGGGATACATAATATAGATGGCAGGGCCATAAATAAAAACATGGGAATTTTACCAAAAAATCCAGAATAATGTTTACCTCATGTGGTATGTGGGGAGGGAAGACAGAGTGGGGTAATTCTACACATCTGAGGGTATTTTAGTTCTTAAGCTGAAGATTGAGTACATGTGGGATCATTTTATTCTCAACAAACATTGTAAAAGAAAAAGGATATAAGGTTACGTGATATAACTTCATCAACAAAGAGAGGGAACATCCGATTTCAGCCACTGTTCTGCACCGCATATCAGGCAATTATTGTAACTGGTGGGGAAGAAGTACATAATAATATGGAAAAAGGAATGAATACGGGCTATTCTTCACAGAAGTTAACTAGGTTCCCAGAGAGTTAGGATCTAACGAGATGGCAGTATTATAGCACTGCTCTGCCAAGTTGGTTCAGCCACTGGCATGATTCTGGTTAGTTGGTCACGTTGTTCATTGGGTGTATATAATTATTTGTATAAAGCGGAGAATGAAATGATAGGTGATACAAGTCACAAAATAAACTGAGACACTGCCTCTTTACTGAATTCTGTTGACTTTCAAAAGTACAAATTCCCTTTGGCACATTCTCCTAATAGTGCATTTACGTGTAAAGCAATCCAAAAATACAGAAAGTGCATGGTGGCTATTGACTGTTTCTCCACATTGGTCAATAACATGTGCCCAGGTTGGTCACAAGTGCCATAACAATTTTGCAATCATATCTTTGCCAGGGTCATCACCAGCAGTGCCATTTTACAAATTAAACAAGGCACAGTTAAGGTACATTTTCACCTGATTCAGGGGATTAGCTATACATTTTGGTATACAATTTAGAAATTTGAAAAAAAAGATCTTGAAACATTGGCTCCATCCCTCGTACCCAACAAGGCAGGCTAAAGTTATTATCTTGGGTTAGGGAGGTGGTGCAAGAGGCAGACTAGGCCCGGCAGCAAATGGCTGGCAATACATTTTCAGGAAATGGAGAGCAGACAGTGTATCCTTCAGGTCCAATCTCTTCAACTAGGTTCCAAACACTCAGAAAATTCCAGACATCGTTGTGCTATTTAAAAAATCCTAGGCTGCTTGTTACAAAAGACCCAAAATCTTACCCATATGTAAGCTGGAATGGACAATGCCACCAGGAAGTGCTAAACTGCAACTGGCAGCAGGATGATTTTGGATCAAGCAGTTGGCTGGACCTCCAGAGCCCGGCCCCCCTCTTACATGCTACGCCGCCTTAAGTGGCACACCCACAACTTTGTTAAATCGGATATAATTATTATACCTGTAGCTTTGTCCTCCTTCTCCAATAAGAAACAGAGAAATAGGGAGGGAGCTTTTCTCAAGCTCGTAGGGAACTTCCAGTCTATCTTTTCAGAGGAGGAATGGATAATCCTCTTGGTCAGAGGTGGACATTTCTTGGACCACAACTTACTAGCGGACCGAGTTACTCTATGCTCAAAAACAAACGTTAGATGCTACCTTATATAGTTATAGAAATAGAAGATATAGAGATCTATTTTGAATAAGGAGGCCGGTATAGCTTTTCCCTTCATCATTCGGTTTATAGAATTAACTGTTTCTCCCCAGAATGCTGTAGTTCATGTTTTTCCAGGTATGATTTTTAAAAAGTCTTTTTCTGAGTTACAGAAATATATAAGTATAAGGACTCCCAACTATAACTGGGAAACTTGGAAAGAAGGTGTGCCAATGTCATCTTGTTTTCCAGTAGTGTAAGAATCCTTTGTCCTGTAAGCTTAGAGGTGACAACAGTGACCTGACAGACTCCAGTGAGGTTCTAATGCCGTGCTCTGTGTCCTCCAGCAGCTCCCTGTGCTTACATATTAAATATGTAGGTAGCTTCTTCTAAAGTTAGACAATTGTCCATGGCTTTCCTATATGGAAATCAGAGAGACTGACTTTGGAAATATTTTTAGCTCATTTTCCTGATCATCCAATGTTAAAAATCATTATTCAGCAATGCCCACCAGTCTCACTAAATTCTCAGATCTTTTTAGATCAAAGAATTCCTCTTGAGATCTATACATACCCATATTTAATCCCTTTTAGCCTAATAAATATGTGACATATCTCTTACTTATCCCAGAACTTCTCTTGGGAACCTAAGTAACAGCAGGGTAGGGTAAGACAAAGGTGGAGCTTGTATTTCCTCCAGAGGCTTATTAAATCTGCTAAAATCTCTTTCCCTTTCAAAGCCTCCCTCTCACTTTGACCCAATTTGAGAAGGGGAGTGAGAGTATGGAGAGAGATGTAAAGGTGCAATTTTCTTTAATCATTTGTTAAAATATTCAAGTAGCAGCTAAATGGCTGATATACAAGAGAGATAAAGACCCAGTCTCTGACCATCTGGCAGAGGGAGAGGAATAACAACGCTAACGAGTAAGGGCGCAAGAGCTTTTAGGCTGCTATGACAGAAGATTGAACAAAGGACAGTGGAGGCATAAGAAAAAGGGGTCAAATCTACCTAGAAATGAAGTATGTCAGGAAAGGCTTCAGCAGGTTGGAGACCTTTACCTAAATCTTGAAAATATGAATGGAGACAGGTGGGAGTGGAAAAGGGGACTGCAGACAGAAGGAGGTGCATAAAAAGACAGAGAGGACAGTCCGAAAGAAACTAAAAAAACGTGAAAGTGTCAAGGGAGTGGTTAAAGTTTCAGATGACAAGATTAAGGACAATGAAAGAATTCAATGGATTTGGGAAATGAGATGTTACCCCTGACCTCTGCCAGAGCCATTTTGATGGAGTAGCAGGACAGAAGACCGGCTGCTATGAATTAAAATGAAAAGCATAAAGAAAAAAAAAATTAAGAGTAAAAAGGACCAAAAAAAGGTGACAACAAGTTTAGTCTGTTTCTTGGCGCCATCTGCCTTTTACTTTCAAGCATACTAGTTTAGTTACAATAAAGGTTAGATAGGCTTTACATTTCTATCAGAAAATGACTCTCAAACACAATCCACTAAATAAACAAGTTGTTAGCCACAGTTCATTCTTTATGAGCCTGCCTGTATCATTTTAAGTGAATGACACAACATCAGCATTTCTACAGATTCACTCTGCCATCACTAATTTTTCTTCCATGTGGTTCAAAATAAATAACACCTGTAATTGCTTATAGTAGAAAAGGTGCTTTATTTTACATGTCATTGGTACACAATACATAAAACTGCCTAAAATTAGTCTTGGAAAACGTAACTGTCAGTTTATACCTTAAATGGTCAAGGACCAAGTCTATTTTGTAACCGACTTCATTTATGATCAGACGACTACAGTAATTTTAAATACTAATAATCTCTTCACATCCAATGTCACAAGTTACTTTTATGCTACAAGCGCTGCGATTTTTAAAAATAAAAAGATCTCCAGTTATAGCAGACCATGTATCTAACTGGAACAAATCTTTGCTAGTCTACAAGTCTTTGAAATAATGGGTCAACAGTTTCACCTTCTTACAGATGATTATATTTATGCAGTTGGGTTATAGGGCAGGGGGCCCTCATACATGCAATTGGATTATTTCTGTTTTTTTTTTTAATGCAGATAAAAGTGAGTTTATAATACCCTATTTCTAGTTAAGTTGCCAAACAGTTTACTAAGCTAAAATGAAGCCAATACAATATTTTAGAAAACATAATTCTAAGAGCATGCAACAGCAAAATCTTTTTACTACCTATGTGAACCAAATCTGCAGAGTCCAGGAAGAGGACTATGGCACAAAGACTTGTACATCTGAATTGCTTAGCCAGCTGGGAGAAGTAAAGAAAGTAATTCAACTCAGGGTAAATCCTCTTATGAAAGATACCTGCATGTTATAACCCACTGCTACACAAAGGGATCTTCACTTAGAAAATGTGCAAATCATAAGAAGCAAAATGCACTTCTCTTGTTATTTATCCCAATCCATTCTATTCATAAACACATAGCTCAATGATCTCTTATTAACTATTAATGTCAAAGCCACAGAGATTTCCTAATGGCTTCTTTCAGTCACCAATCATTTATCAAAGAGATAAATGTGATTACTACTTAATGTACAAATGTGAAAAAATGGTAAGAAACTGGGCTGATTCTCAAAGTAAAAACATTTGTTATTTTAACAAGTCCCTTGGTATAGAAAGACTGCCTTTCTCTCTAGAAAATAAGACATATTTTAGAACCACAGGTTCATATTCACCTCCTAGTCTAGAAAAGAAGAGATATTTAAACAAAGTAAACTAAACAAAATACTAAGTAGGTATAAATGTACACACTCAAACAAATATTCTATTCGTCGCTTAAAGTCAACTTATTCCTTGTCATTAAGAGAAGTGCTTCAAGATGCAAATTGTTAATTAATGCAGAGAATAAAGGGTTAAAAGCCAGACCTTTTCCTAATAAAGCAAATAGATCATTAAAATGATTGGGCTTGAAACACATACTTACTATAACTTTCCATTCTTATTCTTTTTATAACTAAACGCACACATATACACAACAAACCCTAGCATTTAATATGTGCAAAATTGCTTACCATTTATTTTAACTTTGGTTAAGTACTTCTTTAGCCTATATCAGACATATTATGGAAGCTACACAAATGATTACAAACATAATAATGAGGTAAGTTAAAATTCTACTAGTGCAAAAAGCAAGCATATGCCAAAAGCAAAGCATATGAGTTAAACAAATGCAGAATGAAGCTCTCACCAAGGGAGGAGCTGGGATAACAAACCAGAGAAGCTCCTTGTAAACACTGTTTGTAAAGTACACATTTAAAGATTAAGGATTCATATAGCCACAAAAAAGGTATTCTAACAACACCACAGTAGTGCATTTATTTTACCTTTAGAGTTTGGAAATCACTCATTACGTGTCTAACAGTTTGCATATTTTCTTCAAGAGAAAATTAGTGAGACACATTAATTACAAATACTGTAGTATAAAAATCCCAGTTCTTTACAAAAATTATATATTAAAATATTCTATACACTTTTAAATTAGTAACTGGAACATACATATATATCAATTCTGCACAATTAAATCCATCTTTGCTTGGAGTATTATACATGAAGTTTGAGGACACAGCTACTCAGTCAACCTAAACTGGCATAAGGTTACATGGTACAAAACGACAGACCTGTGCCCCTGCAGTTACTGCAGCTCTTAGTCTGAAATATCCTTTCTGCAATTATTGCTCTGTATATTCATTCCAGATTCGAATAGGCAGTGGAACCATGAAATGTCTAAAAGGTTTAAAACAAGTTACCTGTAGCAGAGTATCCATAATGCCTATATGCATCTTTAAGGTTGTAATGGAACCTGAGTAAGCTGTCTAATGCTTATATTTCAGTTGTAAAAAAGTTTATACAATTTCAAGGTAAAAACAATGCAAAAATAAAACATTTAGAGCATTTACAAAAATCTTACAAATGTTTAAAACACTATTTCAAAACTCATGTCCAGTTAAGGTGCTTCTTTCTTTCTTCAATAAGAAGGACATACTTTAACTTTGAATTTTAAACTATGAACATTTTAATTTCAGCAAAAGCAAAATTAGATCCATTGAGACAGATGTTAAAATGTTTAGGGATATACTTTACTTCTGATGAACATACAGAATTTTACTGCTGAAAGGGACCTTAAAGGTAAACTCTTTTAACTCCCTCATCTATTAATCAGGAACTTGAGGGCCAGATAAGTTAACTGCTTTGGCCAAAAATATATTCCAATATATCAACCTGGTATGAATCAAGAAAACCCATTATTCTTTTTGTATGTTGCCACGATTCTTGGAAAATGATGAAAATTCAAAAGCAGATTTCTGAACTTGCCTCTTTCTTTTTTTAATTTTTTAAGCTCTGTTCTAACTGTAGATAAAGAAATGAATCAAATGGCTACTAAAATCAGTATTACAAATATTATCCAGTAGAAGATAGTTGTTAGAGGACCACTGCTCATATAGAATAAAGTTAGAGGGAGTACTCAAAGACAGGGCCTTTACAATGTAGAGAACATTTACTATATAAGACAGCACAGTGTACAACAGCCAGTTACTAGAATCATCTCAATAACTCTAGGATGACTGAGTTACATGGCCTTTATAAAAGATATTGGAGTAATAAAGCCTTCTAGCTTTTATCTTAATTTTACTATTTTCCTTTATAAAAGAGCTATAACTTTAAGGAAGAATTCATATACTAGTTTTCAGAGAGGCTTTGCTTCTTTTCTACTTTTATTTGGATCCAGAATTGAGCAAATACATTTTAAGAACAACTTACAAACTCAAATTCATAACTGCTAGAAATACAGTCAGAGAATACTCTTTTAAATGACAAATCTCCAACACCAGTTACTAATAAATAATCATCACAATAGCTTCAGTTAAAAAAAAATCAATTTAAAGGTGCTTTTTTATTGTTACCTTGAAGCCATCGAACTTGTGTAGCTGGTCCATATCCCTTTTCATTCTTTGCCGATATCCTGAACACAATGGCAGGCCTGGATGTATAATCAATATGTGCATTTGCAAGTTGCCCAGTAGTTACTATACATGATGTCTTTAGACCACAATAAATCCTCATAAACACAAGCTGACTTGGATTATCTTGTATTTGTGCTGTGCGGATAGCCAAGTAGGCTGAATATTCCAAAATATTTCCAGAAGGTGAAGTTGGAGGTTCCCAGGAAAGATGGATACCCTCAACATTCTTGAAGAGCGGGGGAAAAACAAAAACAAAAACAGGTAAAAGTTCTGAAGTTTTCTCTAGTATCATTTATTATGTTGAGTCTATCTTTAGAACACAAGATGCTTTTCACTAAAGTAACTGCATTAGATGTTAGAACTTTTATTGTTGATTTTTAAAAACTAACCTTAATTGGATCTACAGTGTTTAATTCATGACCTTTTAAAAAACGTAACTAGGCTTAAAAGTCCACCTGTACTACCCCAAGAAAGGGATTTTTCTTATCTGAAAGCAGACCTCATCTTCTCTAAATAGGGATAGGACCTTAGGATAAAATATAATCCAATTAAATGTGTTCTATTAAAATTCTCCAGCACAAAACTTTTTGGTTCCATAATAACAAGAACAAAGCTAATATTAAGAAGCATACACAGATTTCCCTGACTTTCTAAAATTTGGATGCTGCAATTCTGCTTGAAATTTTGGTCCTTAAAAATATCATGAATGATTAGAGAAAAACATTAAAAAAAATTTTAATCTACCCCTTTTAGATACCTCTCATTTCATCAGACACTAACAAGAATCTCTAAACTGATAGTTTTACTTCATGTACAAAGTTTCAGTAATTTAAATCATTAAGTCTTGACCTGATGTCTCACCTTTGAAATTCTGACTGCAGAAGGAGCTCCAGGAAAACCGGGAATACAAGTTTTAAATTCACTGATTTTGCTGAAAGGGCCTATTCCACAACCATTGATGGCAGCAACCCTGAATCTGTATCCTGTGCCTGGAACAAGATCTTGTTTCTTAAGTACACTGTAGTCAGGTACATCTGCATTTCCTATCTAAAATGTAATATATGCAAAAGTCAAAGAAAAGATGCAATTAATTATTTTTTCATTAAATAACAAAACTTTTAAAGAATGAATTATGTTTTAGGGTTGTAGTTCACATTATTTATTTTCCTCTTTCATACATGGAATGAACCCCCCCCCCGCCCAAAACAAAAGTAACTAAGCCCATAAACTGGTGATTCTCATCCAGAGGAAAAGTGCCTTTCCAGTTGAGAATCACTGGCTATAAAAAGAAATATAAGGGTATTCTGCACATGAAGAGTATGGAGATAGAAAAAAACTGACCACTATAAACAAGGTAACAACTATCTCCATGTAAACTTAACGTGGAATAGAAACCTCAGAAAATTTACTGTCAAACAGTCTAGCCAGGAACAATACCCTTTGGACATAGGCAAGCAAACTTGATAGAAAATGAATGACTAGCACGTAGTACAGAGCGTTTTAATAATTAATATTCAGCAGATGCTGAAAAAATGTTAAATTAAATAATTGGACTGCATACTCTGTGTAAGAAGATCATAACATCTACAACTTTCAAACAATTTTTACATATTCTCCCTAACTCTCACTACACCACTGTGAGACAGGTAGTGCCAACGTACCATCCCATTTTTTTAAGGGAGTTAGGTCATCTCCATTTCACAGATGAGGAAACTGAGTCTCAGCAAGGTTAAACAAGCAACTTGTCCAATGTCACACTGTCAAGTGCTGGAACTAATGACTCAAATTCAAGTTTACTGGCTCTAAATTTTATGTTCTTTTCTTTCTTTTGGGAAAAACAGATAGCTACTAGGCCCTTAAGATAAGGATATTTCCATGTATATGAAATCAAACTACAGCCAGAAATTTTGTTAGGCATAATACCAACAAATTATTAACTAGGATATCTATTTTTGTCAAGAATTGGAAGAATTCAATATGTAAAAGTGAGACACCAGAAGTAATATTAGAGAAACTAAAATATAATGATAAATGATATATTCCCCATTAGTAAGATCTTTGGGAGATTCAAACTGAATATGTATTTCTTTGGCAATTCCCTCTCTGAAATTCCCCATTCCAGAAAAAAATTAGTTCAATATGCTTTGGAGCTGTTATCTATTTCGTAATTCTTTGAGGGTTAATGTCTCATCTATATATATGAGGTCCTCTTTAAGGGACTTCAGAATTAAGGGAAAATTAGATTGTATTCAATAGCGTAGGGGTTTTTAAATTTTTTAAACTGTGAAATTAGGAATAACAAAAGTTCTAAGTAAAAAAATGTTCTTTAAACATTCTTTAAACACACCAGGTAACAAAATTAGAGATATTTCAAAAAATCTTTATCTGTACTGGCCAGACCATATCATTTATGACTCAAAATCCAGCCCAGTGATTGTATGAGATTTTTTAAAATAACCTGCTTGTGATATATTCTATAAAAAGAGTCTTAAAAAAGAATACAAGATAACTATATAGAACTCACAATTATAGATTGTAAACAGATCCCAATTTCACTCATTCGAATGTCCTGAATCAGGATTATTTTTTAAAATCTCATTCTTGAGGCTTATAACTAACAGTGTAGAAAGTATGTCAATAGCTACCTTTGAGATGCTTTGCTTCCCTTTTGGCAGCAAATAAAACTGGCTCACCAAAGCTGTATTATTTTTAAAAATTCCTACATCACACCACTGTCGTTCTCCTGCTTTCATTGTGGCCACTGGATTTGAAGGAGTCTCTTTCTAATTTCAGAGAAGGAAAAATTTATGAAGACTCTTACTGAACATACAAGAAATTTCAAGATTTCATAATCCATGCAGTGATCTACAAGTAGGTATATGGGTAAACACCACAATTAATAGCTCATAAGTAAATAAACTCTTAACAGATTAGGTCAACTGACAGTGAAACAGGGTTGCCAATTCAAACATAGGGAGTGACAGGCATTCTCCAAGTCAGTAGCTCTGTGCTATCAACCTAGCTGGAGTTAGCATGCTTTCCAATCAGTGATACGTTAAAATGCCAGCTGTTTTATAGAACATTGTCATTTCAGAGACTCTCTCAGAAAATGTAATAATCCCTTTAATGTGACACTACAACTTGCTCCAAAAGGAGCAAATGAGGAAAAATTCATTCCAAGCTGGCTTATTTCTAGATTCAAAAACAACTAGCAGAAATTCAGTGATCTTTGCACTTGAAATACCTGTGATTCTCCAAACCTAAAAGGAGAAAAAATGTTCAAAACTAAAATGCAATTTGAATATAATTTATTATATACTAAAGAGGAACAGATTAAACAGTTTTACATTTTTACCTTGCTTTAAGACTAATAAACTTCCTCTACCTTAAGCTACTTTTAGTGATAAGTGAAGTATACTTAACCCTGGAACTAACCTTTTTAAGCCATCTTCTTTATAAATGAGACACTGTTTCCAGAAGCTCAAAACAAATGTGCACTTCAGTTATTTATTTCTGTCTTGAATATATAACAGCAGAGGTACATGCTTATAATTCACATTACTTGTTACTTAGGCTATCACACATGACAAAGTGAGCTAGCTAGAAGAGTCTTTAAGGTTTTTAGAAAAGGAATAGCTTTAAACTTGTTTTCATTTTAAAGTTGTAAAAACTCTCTTCAACAACTTTTATAAAACAACTGGCTCCAACTGAAATAACAGATACCACTCTGGCTGATGCATTGCAAAACAGATTTAAGAGATAAAAATTCATTTTAATAATTCTTCTCTGAGAAGAGTCTAAGAACACTGGGACTTAACATTCTGGAAAGGTGAAAGCTGATGAAGGTAAATACAGAATCAAAAGCCATGAAATCATGACTGAAAGAAAACTACAACTATAGACTAATCTTGAAGATTCTAAAAGGTAAATTTTAGGTCGAATAAAAACTCTTGCTCATAGCAATAAAGTTAAAATGACTGAGAATTTAAAAATAAATTTAAAGGTATACACAAACACATGTATTCATCTAAGTGAAACAATCTTAGTATACTATTTGTGAGGCACATTCCTAGCATTTAAATTTGGTACCAGGCAGACTAATTCTGGCCTTCCACCAAAAAACCCAACGTCAGAGATTGTTGGGATACCCTATAGGTATGCCTGACTCAGTACTGCAATATTCTGTTGTTCTCCTATTAAGTAGCTAGCAATAAAGCCATTCAAGTTTTATATTTTATGACACGTCCTTTTACTCTTTAAACCATTAATGTAATTTCAATATATACACATACGTATGTATACACACACATTTCTGATTATGAAAGTAACATTTTATTACAGAAAAATCCTGAAAGCATAAAGAAGAAAGTGAAAATTATCTCTGGCCCCACAACCTGAGGAAAGTCATCTAGCATCGTAGCGCAGACGTGTGAGGACTCACGTGAGAGTGTGAATGTACGCACTGTGTGTGTTTTTAATAAAATTGGGAATGCAGTATATATATTATTTTTTGTCCACAGTTTTCCACTTAACATTATACTGTGAACAGTTTTCTCTTTAACCCTTCATTTTTCAATCTATGTCAAACAGTTACTAGAGGATACCCGAGTCTTTTCCTGAATTTATGTTGAAGGTGCTCAGCATTTAAAGCATATTTAACCGTCTGTAAACATATATCATCTCCAGGTAATATACTTACAGAAAATGGCATCACTGCAGCATGTGCCTCTACACGGCTGATCTTAGTTGCAGGTAATGCACATGTTTCATCAACTAAAAATTAAACAATTCATCAGATAAGACTTACATAATCACTTATCAAACAGATATATTAAAATATAATTTATAAATATACAAAAAATCACAATAATTGGAAATATGGACCCTCTAACTTGAACTAATTCACAAAGTTCATTTTTCAAGGATTTGATGACTAGTTGGAACTTCAGAGAATGTTCACCAAACATGAAACACAATTCCTATTGCAAAAGAATAAAATGAGAATTTACAAAATCAGAAATCAATTAAGCTGGGAGAATTGTTACTCCATAGCCTAGAACTAATCTTTTCTAAGGAAACAAAAAATTTGCAGAATAAGTTCATGGTAGGAAAGATATATTCTGATTGTATTACAGTGTGTGCTAATTTAACTATTTTATGTAAGGTAGCAGAGAATATAATGATTTTAACTGAAATGCCTTATCCTTTTATATTTGATTCAATCCAAGATGAAATGCAATTCCCATCTAAAACAAATACGTTTGATGAATTTATATACAAAAATGGTTCAAAATACAGTATGTGAAACACATTTCAAACCTTCAGATTTGGTACTGAATGTTGTTAGTGAAGTTTCATCTTTAACAACTGCCCCATTTGTACTGGATGATTCAGTTTTAATGGTCTGCTGGGTTACCATAGTTTGTGCGTTGGAAACAGTACTGGATACAGAAGTTTCAGGGATTACTGTTCTTAAGTCCAGGCAACTACTTAGAACACCTATATTTGCTGAAGTGTGAGGACCTAAAATTAAAGGGAAAGGATTAATTATTAACATAACACCTGCAAATAACTGCTGTATCTTGTAGTTCTTGCCACCCAATTCTTGGCATTTTCAATTTTAAAATCATAAACGTGAGTACCACGAAAGTCAGTCACATGACTTAACCATTAGGCATAAAATATCTAGAAAAATAAAATGCATTATATCCAAAACAGATTTCCAACTTCTCAGCTCCTTCTTCCATTCTAAACACTGAATCACTGTTCTTGAACTCTACTCAGTCATAGATCAAATGGCCTTTCCTCCTATTTTAGGAAAAGAAAAAGAGGTGATCAGGCATGAATGCCACCAATTTTCTGCCTTCTCTTGTCCTAAACTAGAAATGTATTTATGATTGTGCCCAGCCCCTCTGTCCTTTCTTCCATTTCAGATGATGACTTCTCTCCTAAGGAAGTTTAATCTATTCTCTTGTGCTCTTGGTCCCATTCCTTCTGCATATTTTGGGACCCTCTTTTATCAATCAATCCTTTCTTTTTGGGGTTTTCAAATTCTTCTTCAGTAGTTTTGGCCCTCAGTCTATAAACATTATAAACAAGTATTCTCCAGTTACCTTCTCCCCTCGCTAATTTCCTTTAGAGCAGTCTCTACTTCCTTGACCTCCCCAAATTTGATCCAGCACACAACTCTAATGAAATGGCTCTGACAAATGTCAAGGGATACTTATTTCTAAGGGATAATTATCTATTTTCATTTACTTGACTTCTCTGCAATGTAAACAATCCTGACCACATACTCTTTTTTGAAACTGTTTCTGTCTATGACTTGTATTCACTCATGCATACATCATAAATGCATAGTCATAAACAGTGATGCCCACTATACAGGTAAAAAATATGATACCAATCTTTTTTCCTAACCTTCTTGGAATGCCTTTTCAATCTCTTTAGCTGGCTTTTCTTCTTCAAATGACTCTTTAAATGCAGGTGTTTCTAAGCCTTTTCTTTTCTCCCCTTGCATATTTTCCTGTTGTTTTAGCTACCATTCACGAATTATACATCTCTCAAATACATGTCCCAGGTGCAGTGCCAGGTCCTGAGAATCCAGCAGTAAACAAGTCAGACAACGTCCCTGCTCTTGTGGAGCTCACATTTTAGATACTCTTAATTTCTAAATTTATACTTCCAGCAAAGAACTGCCTCATAGACTCCAGACCTAAGTATCCAACTGCCTATTAGAAATCTTTACCAATATGTTCCTCAAGTGCCTCAAAAACAGTTAAGTTCAAGGTTGAACCTATCTTATCCCCAAATCTGTTCTTGCTCCTGTATTTCCTATCTTGATGAAGAGTATCATCAACAACTGAATGTCCAACCCAGAAAACTGGGAGTCATGTTCAACTCATTTTTATTTCTCATATCTAACCAGTTTCCAAGTCTAATAGGTGCTGCTTTCTAAAGGTCTCTGAACTGATATATTCTCTCCTCTCCAGCCCACCCACTGCTTTGGTCTCTATGCATCTCTTGGAGTCCTAAAAGAACCTCCTAACGAGTCTCCCAACCATTTCCTATTATAACTCTTCCTGATGGTGAGGCTAGAATGTCCTTTCCAAAATAAAAAACAAAAACTAATCGCGGGGCTTCCCTGGTGGTGCAGTGGTTTAGAAACTGCCTGCCAATGCAGGGGACACGGGTTCGAGCCCTGGTCTGGGAAGATTCCACATGCCGTGGAGCAACTAAGCCTATGCGCCACAACTACTGATACTGAGCCTGTGCTCTAGAGCCCGCAAGCCACAACTACTGAGCCTGCATGTCACAACTACTGGAGCCTGTGCACCTAGAGCCCATGCCTGCAACAAGAGAAGCCACCACAATGAGAAGCCCGTGCACTGCAATGAAGCGTAGCCCCTGCTCGCCGCAACTAGAGAATGCCCACGTGCAGCAACGAAGACCCAACGCAGTCAAAAATAAATAAATTTTAAAAATTAATTAAAAAAACACAACTAATCATGTCACTTTCACTTTTGAAACATACAAAAAAAAAAAAAAAGAAACATATCAGCTACTCCAACCTACAGAGAAAAAGCACAATCTCCTCTTGTTAACCTGAAATTGGGTAACCATTCATTCACACATTTGAATATCTACTATGTGCCAGATACTGTCATTGTACAACCACTCTTGTTCCTCCATTTGACTAATATTAATTTTATCCAAACTGCCTTACAAGTAGGATTCAGAGTATATTAAGATTCTCAAATCTCAAAGCTCATATTTGTTTTCAAGAGTATAAACTTCTTTATATGATAGACATAGAAAATCACTATAAAAAAGAAATTTAAACTGACGTCCAAAACCAAGCTTTTATAATTTTGCCCAAATGATTCCCTTATATCAGAAAATCAACAAAACAAAAGTGCTCTCCTCTTCCACAAATAATAAAATTAGAAAAACTATAGGAAATTATTTTCCGTGAATATTTTACGGTCCTAATTTTTTCAAATTAAAAATAAAACCACATATTCCTATGTCAGGGATATATCAGAATGAGATTTATAAAGTAATTTTAGACAATGAAATCAGAGGCAACACTTAATATATCTTGAATGGTATCAGAATATTCAAATTAAATACTTTAAAATATAAGGATCACCAAATTACAAGCTGTACCATGAATTCAACAGGCTAATCAACAGTTTCATAAATGAACTACCTTTCTGAGGATAATCCAGTTACTTGGTAAACAAATATTTATTTATTAAGTGATTACTATTTACCAGGCATGAATCTGGGTGCTGGAGAACTTTATGTGAACAAGATAGACAAAATCCTGGCCCAAAATAAATTACTTCAGATAGTTATAAGTGCTAGGACAACAGGGTAATGGAACAGTGATACTGAACACACTGGCCCATCTCAAATGGAACACAAGAGCTCACCTCATTTAAATTCTGTAGTTAACAACTAATCTTCACTATTCAGGTAAGTTCTTGCTCGGTATCTTGACATCATTCTAATTAGGGTCAATATGGTAGGTATATATTATATTTTGAAAATGGATCCAAACCATATAACATTTACTTTTTCAAAGACTCTAAAATTTTCTACCATTATTATAAAAAGCTTAAGATTTAGAATGCCATCTTTATACCTTCATTTTTCCTTAGCATATCCACCACACAACTGTTATGATTAGAAGCGTTAGTTGCCAAAGATGAATGTAAAGTGGCATTAGAATCAGTTGATGCTTTGAGTTCTGGTTTGTTTTTCAGTGAAGTTCCTTTCATAGCTGGATGTTCAGATTTTGCACTGTTCATTGTATCACTGATCTACAAGAAATAAAATAATTTATTGTAGCAAGTAATGTTCAATTAAATAGAAATACATGTAAAAAACAAGCAAAATAATTTACAACTTAAATGTTTTGAAAATAAATTTTCCAAAATACAAAACAGTTTAAATAATATTCTTAATTTGTACAGGATTATTCTTTAAATTTTATAATAGTTTAAGAAAACAATTTCTTTTCATTTAATATTCATTCTCAAAAGACCAGTTCTGAAAGGAAAAGGGGAAAAAAAAATCTACATTTTTACAAGTGGTAGTTAGTATTCAAGTAAATACATATGTAACGTAGGTGACAACACCCAAGATACTGAATTTAACATTCAAATTTTCTTAACAAGATCAGACATGTACACTAAAGATTTTACGACTCCTAAGAGAAAAATCTCAGTTATATGAAACCTTCAAGCATACGAATTATTCTATATGACTGAGTTTTCCATATAGACTTCAAGAATTAATACATACATATCAATATTCTTCACCATTAAACATTCTAGATAGGAATCTTCCTAATTACATTTCTGTTTGTCTTCTTAAAGACACTATAACAAACACATTTAAACCTTCTGATAATTCAAATCATCAATGTGAACATCAGTTATTATATAGCAATAATTATAGGTCTACTGAACCATAAAAGTGATCTGGCTTCATTCAAAGACCCCAATATCGTTGCCTCTTTTTCGTTACATGTTTTTTGTTACTTTTCTGTCTCCAGCTTTAATGTCAATTATAACTACATTATCAATGATAATTTCTCATAGCTCTAAGGATACTTGTCCATAATATGCCCTCTACTTCCCTTCTAATTGATGGTGATTGTGCTACCGTTAATAAATGATGATGATGACAGCCACAGCCATTAAGGAGCATTATACTATGTGATAGGCCTTGTGCTACATAGTTATAATGTCTGTATCTCATTTAATCTTCATAAGAATTCTATAAATTGGATAATATCACCCCTGGCTTACAGACGGAAAAAAATGAGACTCAGAGATCTTAAATAACACACCCAGGGAGCCAGCAAGTAGCAGAGCTAGAATTTGACCCTAAGTTTATTTCACTACCAAGTCTCCATGTTATACTATCTGGGAAGCACAGTAAAGCGAAGTGCAAGAAATAAGGAATGCCTTTATAAAGCAGAAAAAGCTAAAGCTAAGAGCCTGTAGGTGGAAAGTCACTGAGAGGTGAACCGTTTTTGCTGAAGAGCCCAGAAAGGCTTGGAAATTGGGGGCATCAGGTTCTTTGGAGGCTGAAGTGCAGAGTGCAGAACACCAGAGGACCATCATACGGAAGACTATATAAAAAGTGTCTGCAGCCCCAGCTCTGCTCTTCCAGCATACAAAGGCAGACAGATTCCTCACCTCCATTCGAACTGAAGAAGGGAGATAGGTAGAAAGATTAAAATGGGAGTCTCTGGACCGTGGTACAGAGTCTTTCTGGTGAGGATGGAGGAGGGGCACCGATACTGAAAATGGGGATTAAGTGAAAGTCTGCATAGTGAACAGAGAGACACTGCCCTCTCTACATTAAGCTCCCAGAATACTGAGAGCCAGGCTTAGAGCCCTTAAGCAAGAGGTTGGAGAAGTCTCAGGGGAAACCCACTGGTCCACAAGATAAGATACTGATATTTGTGGATCCTCACTCAAAAACCCTCATTAAGGTCTACTAATCAAGCACGCCCACAGGCACAGAGCTGCTATGGTCTGAAGGTCTGTGTCCCCCACAAATTTATATGTTGAAACCTAACCCCCAAGGTGATGGTACTAGGAAGTAGCTTTGGGCTGTGATTAGTGCCTTATAAAAGGGGCCCAAGAGTTTTGTTGGTTATTTTTAAAACAGATTGTGCTAGACTGTTTTCCCAAAAACTTGAAAAATTCACAAGTGGATCAGCAGTGCATGAGCACCCCCTTTTCCTGATGGTGAACGCCAATACTGTGTGGCTGACAGGGTCTTGGCGCTCCAGCTAGGTGTCAGGCCTGAGCCTTGGAGGTGGGAGAGACGAGTTCAGGACACTGGACAACCAGAGACCTCCTGACCCCATGTAATATCAATCAGTGAGAGATCTTGCAGAGATCTCCGTCTCAACGCTAAGACCCAGCTCCCCTCAATGACCAGCAAGCTCCAGTGGTGGACACCCCATGCCAAACAACTAGCAACCCCACCCATTAGCAGAGAGGCTGCCTAATATACTAACTTCACAGACACCCCAAAACACACCACTGGATGTGGTCCTGCCCACCAGAAAGACAAGATCGAGCCTCACACACCAGAACACAGGCACCAGGTCCCCTCCACCAGGAAGCCTACACAACCCACTGAATCAACCTCACCCACTGGGGGCAGACACCAAAAACATGGGAACTACAAATCTGCAGCCTGCAAAAAGGAGAACCCAAACATAGTAAGTTAAGCAAAATGAGAAGACAGAGAAATATGCAGCAAATAAAGGAGCAAGGTAAAAACCCACCAGACCAAACAAGTGAAGAGGAAATAGGCTGTCTACCTGAAAAAGAATTCAGAGTAATGATAATAAAGATGATCCAAAATCTTGGAAACAGAATGGAGAAAGGAGAAAATACAAGAAACGTTTAACAAGGACCTAGAAGAACTGAAGAGTAAACAAACAATGATGAACAACAAAATAAATGAAATTACAAATTCCCTAGAAGGAATCAATAGCAGAATAACTGAGGCAGAAGAACGGATTAGTGACCTGGAAGATAAAATAGTGGAAATAACTACCATAGAGCAGAATAAAGAAAAAAGAATGAAAAGAATTGAGGACACTCTCAGAGACCTCTGGGACAACATTAAGTGCACCAACATTCGAATTATAGGGATCCCAGAAGAAGAAGAGAAAAAGAAAGGGATTGAGAAAATATTTGAAGAGATTAGAGTTGAAAACTTCCCTAATATGGGAAAGGAAATAATCAAGTCCAAGAAGTGCAGAGAGTCCCATACAGGATAAATCCAAGGAGAAACACGCCAAGACACATATTAATCAAACTATCAAAAATTAAATACAAAGAAAAAATATTAAAAGCAGCAAGGGATAAACAACAAATAACATACAAGGGAATCCCCATAAGGTTAACAGCTGATCTTTCAGCAGAAACTCTGCAAGCCAGAAGGGAGTGGCAGGACATATTTCAAGTGATGAAAGGGAAAAACCTACAACCAAGATTACTCTACCCAGCAAGGATCTCATTCAGATTCGACAGAGAAATAAAACCTTTACAAACAAGCAAAAGCTAAAAGAATTCAGCACCAGCAAACCAGCTTTACAGCAAATGCTAAAGGAACTTCTCTAGGCAGGAAACACAAGAGAAGGAAAAGACCTACAATAACAAACCCAAAACAATTAAGAAAATGGGAATAGGAACATACACATAGATAATTACCTTAAATGTAAATGGATTAAATGCTCCAACCAAAAGACACAGGCTCGCTGAATGGATAAAAAAACAAGACCCATATATACGCTGTCTACAAGAGACCCACTTTAGACCTAGGGACACATACAGACTGAAAGTGAGGGGATGGAAAAAAGATATTCCATGCAAATGGAAATCAAAAGAAAGCTGGAGTAGCAATACTCATAACAGATAAAATACTTTAAAATAAAGACTATTACAAGAGACAAAGAAGGACACTACATAATGAGCAACGGATCAATCCAAGAAGAATATATAATAATCGTAAACATTTATGCACCCAACATAGGAGCACCTCAATACATAAGGCAAATGCTAACAGCCATAAAAGGGGAAATCGACAGTAACACAATAATAGTAGGGGACTTTAACACCCCACTTTCACCAATGGACAGATCAACCAAAATGAAAATAAATAAGGAAACACAAGCTTTAAATGATACATTAAACAAGATGGACTTAATTGATATTTATAGTACATTCCATCCAGAAACAACAGAATAAATTTTCTTCTTAAGTGCTCATGGAACATTCTCCAGGATAGATCATATCTTGGGTCACAAATCAAGCCCTGGTAAATTTAAGAAAACTGAAATCATATCAAGTATCTTTTCTGACCACAACGCTATGAGACTAGATATCAATTACGGGAAAAAAAACTGTAAAAAATACAAACACATGGAGGCTACACAATACGCTACTAAATAACAGAGAGATCACTGAAGAAATCAAAGAGGAAGTAAAAAAATACCTAGAAACAAATGACAATGAAAACACGACAACCCAAAACCTATGGGATGCAGCAAAAGCAGTTCTAAGAGGGAAGTATATAGCAATACAATCCTACTTCAAGAAACAGGAAAAATCTCAAATAAACAATGTAACCTTACACCTAGAGCAATTAGAGAAAGAAGAACAAAAAAACCCCAAAGTTAGCAGAAGGAAAGAAATCATAAAGATCAGACCAGAAACAAATGAAAAAGAAATAAAGAAAATGATAGCAAAGATCAATAAAACTAAAAGCTGGCTCTTTGAGAAGATAAAAAAAAGTGATAGGGCTTCCCTGGTGGCGCAGTGGTTGAGAGTCCGTCTGCCAATGCAGGGGACACAGGTTCGTGCCCCGGTCTGGAAAGATCCCACATGCCACAGAGTGGCTGGGCCCGTGAGCCATGGCCGCTGAGCCTGCGCGTCCAGAGCCTGTGCTCTGCAACGGGAGAGGCCACAACAGTGAGAAGCCCGCGTACCGCCAAAAAAAAAAATTGATAAACCCCTAGCCAGACTCATCAAGAAAAAGAGGGAGAAGACTCAAATCAACAGAATTAGAAATGAAAAAGGAGAAGTAACAACTGACACTGCAGAAATACAAAGGATCATGAGAGATTACTACAAGCAACTATATGTGAATAAAATGGACAACCTGGAAGAAATGGACAAATTCTTAGAAAAGCACAACCTTCCGAGACTGAACCAGGAAGAAATAGAAAATATAAACAGACCAATCACAAGCACTGAAATTGAAACTGTGATTAAAAACCTTCCAACAGGGCTTCCTTGGTGGCGCAGTGGTTGAGAGTCCGCCTGCCAATGCAGTGGACACGGGTTCGTGCCCCGGTCCGGGAAGATCCCACATACCGCAGAGCGGCTAGGCCCGTGAGCTGTGGCCGCTGAGCCTGCGCGTCCGGAGCCTGTGCTCCGCAACGGGAGAGGCCACAACAGTAAGAAGCCCGCGTACCACAAACAAACAAACAAACAAACAAAACCTTCCAACAAACAAAAACCCAGGACCAGATGGATTCACAGGTGAATTCTATCAAACATTTAGAGAAGAGCTAACACCTACCCTTCTCAAACTCTTCCAAAATACAGCAGAGGGAGGAACACTCCCAAACTCATTCTACGAGGTCACCACCACCCTGATACCAAAGCCAGACAAAGATGTTACAAAATAAGAAAACTACAGGCCAATATCACTGATGAACATAGATGTAAAACTCCTCAACAAAATACTAGCAAACGGAATCCAACAGCACATTAAAAGGATCATACACCATGATCAAGTGGGGTTTATCCCAGGAATGCAAGGATTCTTCAATATACACAAATCAGTCAATGTGTTACACCATACTAAGAAACTGAAGGATAAAAACCACATGATAATCTCAGATGATGCAGAAAAAGCTTTTGATAAAATTCAACACCCATTTATGATAAAAACTCTCTGGGAAGTAGGCACAGAGGGGAACCTACCTCAACATAATAAAGGCCATATATGACAAATGCACAGCCAACATCATCCTCAGTGGTGAAAAACTGAAACCATTTCCACTGAGATCAGGAAGAAGACAAGGTTGTCCACTCTCACCACTATTATTCAACATAGTTTTGGAAGTTTTAGCCACAGCAATCAGAGAAGAAAAAGGAATAAAAGGAATCCAAATCGGAAAAGAAGAAGAAAAACTGTCACTGTTTGCAGATGACATGATACTATACATAGAGAATCCTAAAGATGCTACCAGAAAACTACTAGAGCTAATCAGTGAATTTGGTAAAGTAGCAGGATACAAAATTAATGCACAGAAATCTCTTGCATTCCTATACACTAATGAGGAAAAATCTTAAAGTGAAATTAAGGAAACACTCCCATTTACCATTGCAACAAAAAGAATAAAATACCTAGGAATAAACCTACCTAAAGAGACAAAAGACCTTTATGCAGAAAACTATAAGACACTGATGAAAGAAATCAAAGATGATACAAACAGGTGCAAAGATATACCATGTTCTTGGTTGGAAGAAACAACACTGTGAAAATGAGTATACTACCCAAAGCAATCTACAGATTCAATGCAATCCCTATCAAACTACCAATGGCATTTTTCACAGAACTAGAACCAAAAATTTCATAATTTGTATGGAAACACAAAAAACTCTGAATAGCCAAAGCAATCTTGAGAACGAAAAACAGCTGGAGGAATCAGGCTCCCTGACTTCAGACTACACTACAAAGCTACAGTAATCAAGACAGTATGGTACTGGCACAAAAACAGATATATAGATCAATGGAACAGGATAGAAAGCCCAGAGATAAACCCATGCACATATGGTCACCTTATCTTTGATAAAGAAGGCAAGAATATACAATGGAGAAAAGACAGCCTCTTCAATAAGTGGTGCTGGGAAAACTGGACAGCTACATGTAAAAGAATGAAATTAGAACACTCCCTAACACCATACACAAAAATAAACTCAAAATGGATTCGAGTCCTAAATGTAAGACCGGACACTATAAAACTCTTAGAGGAAAACATAGGAAGAACACTCTTTGACATAAATCACAGCAAGAGCCTTTTTGACCCACCTCCTAGAGAAATGGAAACAAAAACAAAAATAAACAAATGGGACCTAATGAAACTTAAAAGCTTTTGCACAGCAAAGGAAACCATAAACAAGACGAAAAGACAACCCTCAGAATGGGAGAAAATATTTGCCAACTAAGCAACTGACAAAAGATTAATCTCCAAAATATACAAGCAGCTCATGTAGCTCAATATCAAAAAAAAAAAACCAACCCAATCCAAAAATGGGCAGAAGACCTAAATAGACATTTCTCCAAAGAAGATATACAGACTACCAACAAACACATGAAAGGATGCTCAACATCACTAATCATTAGAGAAATGAAAATCAAAACTACAATGAAATATCACCTCACACTGGTCAGAATGACCATCATCAAAAAATCTACAAACAATAAATGCTAGAGAGGGTGTGGAGAAAAGGGAACCCTCTTGCACTGTTGGTGGTAATATAAATTGATACAGCCACTACGGAGAACAATATGGAGGTTCCTTAAAAAACTAAAAATAGAACTACCATACAACCCAGCAATCCCACTACTGGGCATATACCCTGAGAAAACTATAATTCAAAAACAGTCATGGGGGGCTTCCCTAGTGGCACAGTGGTTGGGAGTCCGCCTGCTGATGCAGGGGGCGTGGGTTCATTCCCCGGTCCGGGAGGATCCCACATGCTGCGGAGTGGCTGGGCCCGTGAGCCATGGTCGCTGGGCCTGTGTGTCCGGAGCCTGTGCTCCACAGCGGGAGAGGCCACAACAGTGAGAGGCCCACGTACCGCAAAAAAAAAACAACAAAACACTCATGGACCAACATGTTCATTGCAGCACTATTTACAATAGTCAGGACACAGAAGCAACCTAAGTGTCCATCAACAGATGAATGGATAAAGAAGATGTGGCACATATATACAGTGGGATATTACTCAGCCATGAAAAGAAACAAAATTGAGTTATTTGTAGTGAGGTGGATGGAGCTAGAGTGTGTCATACAGAGTGAAGTAAGTCAGAAAGAGAAAAACAAATATTGTATGCTAATACATATATATGGAATCTAAAAAAAAAAAAAAGGTTCTGAAGAAGCTAGGGGCAGGACTGGAATAAAGACGCAGACATAGGGAATGGAGTTGAGGACATGGGGAGGGGGAAGGGTAAGCTGAGAAGAAGTGAGAGAGTGGAATTGACATATATACACTACCAAATGTAAAACAGATAGCTAGTGGGAAGCAGCCACATAGCACAGGGAGATCAGCTCGGTGCTTTGTGAGCACCTAGAGGGGGTGGGATAGGGACAGTGGGAGGGAGACACAAGAGGGAGGGGATATGGGGATATATGTATATGTATAGCTGATTCACTTTGTTATATAGCAGCAACTAACACAAGAATGTAAAGCAATTATACTCCAATAAAGATGTTAAAAAAAAAAAAGTGGCCCAAGAAAGATCCATTGTCCCTTCCACCACGTGAGGACACAATGAGAAGTCAGCAGTCTGCAACCCTAAAGAGGTTCCTCACCAGAACTCTACCATGCAGGCACCCTGATCTCAGACTTCCAGCCTCCAGAAATGCAGGAAATAAATTTCTATTGTTTATAAGCCACCTAGGCTATGGTGTTTTGTTATAGCAGGCCAAATGGACTAAGGCATCTTCCAAGCTCATTTTTAATGCCTCACTTAAACATGAAAGGATAGCCAAGCATCACCAGACATTTGACAACAGCCTCTATCATGGAAGTCCAAGACCAAAACAGATTTTTTTAAAAGGAGCTTGAAAAAAAGAAATAATGTTGCAAGCAGAATATAACTCCATTTTTTAAAAAAAAGCATAATTCTTGAAGAGATAAGGGACAATATTACATTTATGAAGCAAAAATAAAATGTCATAAAAGAAATAAAGAATAAGAGCAGCTTTTTAGAGATTAAATATGTGGCTGAATATATTTTAAAATTGCATAGAAGATTTATAATATAAATGAAGAAACTTTTCAGAAAGCAGAACAGACAGAGGAAAGATAGAAAATAGAAAATAAAAAGTAAACTCAGAGGATTAGTTCAGGAGGACCGTCGTTCAATCAACAGGAGTTTCCAAAACAGAGAAAGAGAATGTGGAAGGAGGAAGGAATCAGTAATGAAAGCCATGAGTTTCCAGAATGACGTGGCCCACTGACCGCACAGCACAGCGAATGAAGCAAAGACACACACGCTAAGGTACATCACTGTTGAAATTCCAGAGAACTGGGGATTAAAACAAAAAAATTAGGTCACATATGAACGATCAGGAATCCGAGTGGCAACAGACTTCTTAACACCAACACTGAATGCTAAAAGACAGTAGGAAAATGCCTTTCCATTGCTAAGGAAAACATTTCCAATATAGAATTCTATAACGCAGCCAAGCTACCAATCAAATGTGAACAGAGAAAAGGCATTTTCACATACGTAAGATCTCCAAAAGTTTACCTTTCATAAACCCTTTCTCAGGAAACTACTGGAGAATACCAAGAAAGAGAAGGAAATGAGACCAAGAAACATGGACTCTAACAGAGAAAAGAGGTAAAAGAAACTTCCAGTATGAAACAAATGGAAGTTCTAATCTGACAGCTGAGTAGCAGACTTAGAGAAGAATTAGTACAGACTAGAGCATCAAGACAGAGGCCCTGGGAGGAATGGTTCCAGGGGCAGGGGGTGGTGAAGAAAGAAAAAAGAGACTACCTTATATGTCTGAATATTTTGAGAGGAGTTTTATTATTTTATCGGAGAATCTGAGTATTAATTAATGATAGGCAAGAAGAAAACCAAGCAAATGAAAAAGTGAGGCAGTTAACAATGCCAAGAAAAACAAAAAATTACATGAAGAAGGAACAATGCTCACAGCACACTACATGGCTCACCTATGAATATGTCATCATCACAATGTAAATATCAAATAATGATTCAACTAAAAATATTTAAAGGATGTGGGACGAGGAAGGGGAGGAAATGGCAATATTATAAGAGATCATAAGATCTTCATCTTCCATTACTAAAGACAATTGACCTAAAACTAGAAAGTCAAGAAGTGGCAGCACAAGGATTTTATTTAAAAGCACAAAGGTAGATACCAGAAGAGAGCTAAACTATTTGAAAGTAGTTGTTTCTAGAGGCAGGATCAAGGGCAGGTAGGAGCAAAGCAGGAAACTATTGCTCTTCATTATAAACCTTGTAGTACCACCTAAATTAATAAAAAAAACCCAAACATATATATATATGTATATACATACACACACGTCTATATACACACGTATATATGTGTGTATGTGTGTGTCTTAGCCTCTGATACTATGTGTAAGGAGACTTCCACCTCCTGGCCAGGGGTTCTTAATCCAGGCTACTGTCACAGTGATATACGGAGCTTTCCTTAAAAACAGTTACCTGGGCACCATGTTAAGATTCTGCTTCACTAGATCTGGGGAAAGGCATGGGAATCTGTGTTTGTTTGTTTGTTTTTTAATCTCAGAGGCGACTGTGATGTGCGGCCATGGTTGAGAACCCCTGTCCTAGGGTAGTATGCTAAAAATATGAATAAGAATCGGGACTGTAACCATAAACATTCATTTACTGTTCAAAGGTTTCCAACTTACACTGTTAGGAATGATGCTATTACTGCCTTGTCGGTGTGGGTCCATCCTGACTCCTGTAGGAATGGGAAAGTTCAGACTGATATGCTCTAAATTAGCTTCAAGAAAATACATTACAATCAAATATTTTTAAAAGTTACATACTAAAGGTTTAAAAAGTAGCATATTTATCAAAGTTTACCTGCTTTCTTAACAGTCTGCTTAATAGTTGACTGAAATCCTTTTTGGAAGAACATGTAAAATTAAATTTGCTTTTACTTTCCAAGTGGCTGTTGGTTAAAAATACTTTTGAAAGGAGCTGAAATATTTATGAAAACTAATTAAAACCATCTCCTGAAGTCAAGCAGCATATCAGATTAAGAAAGTACATCAGAATGAACTACAGAAAAAACATTCTACCCTACATGTCTATGTGTTCTACTACATCATAATGGTAATACAGTCAAGTTTCAGAGTCGAAACATATTTTTCAGGCAGGAAACATCATAGAATAGAATTTCTTAAACCAGGTCTAATCACAGGCTTTTCTACACTATCTTTTTTTTCGTGAAGCATACGAGCATACACGCTTTAAGTGTGAAAATTATGTTACCTTGCATATTTGGTGTTGCTGAAGAATCTGATGACACAGCTTGGTACGGCAAGTCTGTATTCAACTGCAAAAGATAGCCTTCAACGGTAGGCACTTCATCCCATTTGACATGAAAAGAGTTGGTAGTGGCTTTGATCAGTTGTACTTGTGATGGTGCTGGCGGTTTCTCTAAAGAACAATATTGGTATTATGTATTAAAGTTTCAAATGTATCAATAGTTTGCCTATATAGCTTGTGGACCTGGAGTTCTGAAAACATCAGCAACGAACATTTCATCTGTTTACTAAGAGGAAAAAGTTACTCAAATAAACATAGCGATAGTAGGTCAAATGAAAATAATTTGGAGTTCTGATTTTATTTATTTATCTAATTCCTTGTATGAATAAATCTATAAACAAAATAATTTAGTTCCAAGCTGAGTCATCAAATTAAAAAAAATATTTAATCCTAGAAGTGTGGGGAACAACCAAGTACTTTATAGTTACAGCTATGCTATTTTACCTTCTTTGTAAGTTTTTAATTTTATGACCCAATTTTGAGTCAACAGCATACATGTCAGAAATACTGCTAATATTAGCAAAAATGATTTGGACATGATATTTTGGAAAAATTTCTTTGAAGTAACTTCTTTGAAGTTAATATCTTCTTATCAAAACCTGTGCTAACCAGGGCTTCCCTGGTGGCGCAGTGGTTGAGAGTCCGCCTGCTGATGCAGGAGACACAGGTTTGTGTCCTGGTCCGGGAAGATCCCACATGCCTCGGAGCAGCTGGGCCCATGAGCCATGGCTGCTGAGCCTGCGCGTCTGGAGCCTGTGCTCCGCAATGGGAGAGGCCACAACAGTGAGAGGCCCGCGTACCGCAAAAAAAAAAACAACAAAAGAACCCCAAAAAACTTGTACCAACCAAAACAGGTAATTATTTTGGCATAAAATATTACCAACATTTCTAAAACAATAACAATCATAGACTATTAGAACTGGAAAAAAGGACCTAAGATTATTTCTACAATATCCCTGTCTTCTTTTTGTTTACCTGTCAAATTAGGGAACTCACAAATCCCAAGGCAGTACACTCCATCTCTGGACAGTTATATAAGAAAATGAATTTTTCTAGTGAGTTGAAATCTCTACACTATAATTTAATCTTTAGAGAACAAGTCTAATATCTATCTCTTTGTATCTTTTAGAGTAGGGGTCAGCAAACTATGGCTCATGGGCCAGATCCAGTCTGTGCCTATTTTTGTAAATAAAGTTTCACTGAAATATAGCTATGCTCCTTTGTTTAGGTATTGTCTATGACTCCTTTTATGCTACAGTGGTAGAGGTGAGTAGGTATAACAGAGACCTTATGGCCCACAAAGCTTAAAATATTTACTCTCTGGGTCTTTACAAAGCAGTCTAATGACGCTGTTTTAGAGGATAATTAAGCCTAGTTCCTCCAACTATTCCCATGTAAATTCCTCCACGATCCTATTCACAATCCAGTTTATGTTTTTCAAAGTAAGGCAACCCATACCTGAACAAAAACAGAGAATAAGAAGACAAGTCCAGGAGGTACACCACCCACATAACACAAGTTACATGAAGAAAAATAGAGAAAACAGAAGTTGTGTAAATCAGTGAAATAAACTGAGAATTCCCACAACTGAAGAACATGAGTTTCCAGACAGAAAGGGCCCACTGAGTACTCAACACAAGGGATTAAAAACAGACACACAACAAGACACATCATCATAAAACTTAAGAGCGGTAGGGACAAAGAAAAAGTCCTAAAAGCTATCAGGGGAAAGGTCACATTTAAAAGGACCAAAAATCAGAAGTGGTTTAGATTCTCAACAAAAACACCTGAAGTTTGAATATAATATAACAACTTTCAAAAAAATTTTTTCCCAGCTTTCAAAATTCTGAAGGATAATGACTTCTAATATAGAATTCTATTTCTGCTCAAACTGCCAATTCAGTAGGAAGGAAGACTGAACTTATTTTCAAACAATGCAAGATCTCAAAATAAGTTTATCACTTATGCACCCTTTTCCTGGGATGTGTTCTACAAAAATGAGGATGTAAACTAACGAAGGGAAAAATATGAGATCCAGGAAACAGGGAATCCAGCACAGGTGAGAGGCAAAAGATATCCCCAGAAAGATGATGAAGGGAGACTCCAAGATGATAGGTGTGTTCAATTTGTGGAAGGCAATCATCTCAGATTGCAGGAGGAGAAATTTCTTCAAGATGAGGAAATTTGATAGAATATCTGATGCATCTAACCATAATGAGAGAAGATTTAAACAAATGAGAGCATAGATTGAATTAGTGGTAAATACATACAGATCTAAAACAAACAAAGTGACCATTACTAATCGATGGCAAACAAAAAATATTCACAATTCTACATAGCTCACCTGTGAATAGCATTTATATGGTTATAATGTAAACACTGAACACTCATCTAACAAAATTATGGTGTAATCAATCATACTCAGAGAGTAGGGGTTAGGGAAGGTGCATAGGAGAGAGGTGAGGAGTGGTGGGAAGAAGAGAGAAATCCTTAACTTCCACGGTAGAAAGTGAGCATATTATGCCTAAACTGAAAAAAAAAAAAAAGTAACATACATATTCATGTTATATGGAGAATTGGAAGTAAATACCATAAGAACTGTTTAACAGAGCTGAAAGCACATGCTTGTGAAGCAAGGAAAATGGGAGGAAAGTGTGAGCAAAAGACTGCTATTTTTCATTAAAAAACTTATGGAAGTATATTAATCTTTATATGAACTCAAATGCACAAAACTTAACTAAAAGTGAAGAAAGGCAAGATGAAGAACCCTACCCCCCTCCCCTGCCCAAACTGAGGCCAAGTTATCACAAGGAAAAGCAAAATCTAAATTTTGCCTTCATGATTACTTTTAGATAAATATTCCTGTCCACAGCCTTTTATGGAAAGGTTTATGGAAAAACTGGCCATTCAGAGACAATGATTTTTAATCTTTTAAAAGTCACAGATCTCTTATAGAATCTGGTTAAAGTGACGTATTTGCTACTGAGAAAAATTTATATATGCACATTTTTCTTCTAATCTCAGAGACTGATTAGAAGCTTGTCCTTGGACTTCAGCTCATAATTTCCAATTTCAAAGATGAATCAGTTAAGTTCAATTTTCTATATTTTTTCCTACTTGTTAGTATGTACTTCTTGCATAGAAAGCATTTAGTCTCCAACTTAATTGTTCCATTTATTACTTTTTCAAGTATCTTAATTTTAAAATTAAACTTTCTACATTATAAAAGCGATGCATGCTACTGTAGAAAATACATATGAGAGAGAAAACCTTTTAAAAAATGTATAATCTCACCTCTTAGATAATACTTTGGTACACAGTGTATCCTTCCAGATTTTTCTGTTTATACACTTAAAAGAAAAACCGGAGGGCTTCCCTGGTGGCGCAGTGGTTAAGAGTCTGCCTGCCGATGCAGGGGACACGGGTTCGTGCCCCGGTCCAGGAAGATCCCACAAGCCGCAGAGCGGCTAGGCCCGTGAGCCATGGCCGCTGGGCCTGCGTGTCCGGAGCCTGTGCTCCGCAACAGGAGAGGCCGCAACAGTGAGAGGCCCGCATACCGCAAAAAAAAAAAAAAAAGAAAGAAAAACTGGAATCATAGGTATGTTTTATAATCTGCTTTTCTCATAAAACAACACATACTACATCTTCAGATCTGATTTCTCTACTGGCTTCCAGACTTCTTTATTCCCTCAATTGCCTACTTGATCTCCTTATTTCAAACTTAGCAGGGTTTAAATGGAACTTTTCATTTTCTCCACAAGCCTGTTTTCTCCGCAATTTTCCCATCTCAGTAAATGGAAATACCACCAAATTATTCAAGCTAAAAACTTCATCCTTCTTTTCTCTTTCTGTCATCTGCCATACCCAGTTCATCAGTCGGTTCTGTCAACAAGAACTCCAAAATACGTCCTGAATTTATCCATCTCTCCCCATCTCCACTGCCACCACTAGAGTTGAAGACTTCTTTGACTACTGCAAAAGGCGCCTTTTGTCTCGGTGTGTGTACTTTTGCCCCCTTCAATTTAGTTTCCACACAAGTGCAGTGACCATTCCAAGATGTACACATCTCTCCTTCAAATTAATAAATAACCTACCATGTATTTTTTAAAAATTTAATCTCTACCATGGTGTTCCAGGTCCTACAAGATCTGTCCCATGATCACCACTCTCATCTCCATTCCTATACTCTCTTCTACTCAGCTCAAATCTGTTGCCAAACATGCCAAGTATTCCCACCTCAGGGCCCTCATACTTGCTTTTCATTCTTCCTGCAGTGTCCCCACCCCCCCACCCCCAAACGGGCTTTGTACATGGGGAGCACCTTCTCGTCACTTGGACTAAACCTCGAATGCCATGTCACCCTTTCCCGGCTACCCATTCTGAAGTAGCCACCCCACCCCACCTCATTCCTAGAGCCTCTCATCACTATCTCATTGTTCTATCTCACTGTGTTCACATGCTTACCCAAAACTAAACTTATTTTGTTGCTTTGTTTGATTATTGCCCATCATCTTCCTGCCCTCACGCTCTCTTAGAATGTAAGATCTTTGACAGTAGGGATATTATCAGTCTTATTCGATACTGTATTCTCAGCATTTGGAAAAATTCTTGTACACAGCTGTCCATATTAAAAAAATGTTTTTGGTGTTATATAACTTTAAAAAAAATCTTTTTATTTTGGAATAATTTCAGATTTATAGAAGAATTGCAGAGTTCCCATATATCCTTTACTCAGTATCCCCTAATGTTAATACATTTGTTAAAACTAAGAAATTAACATTGGAGTAACACTATGTATTAACTAAACTATGGACTATTCAGATTTCACCAGTTTTTCAATTAATGGTTTTTATTCTAGAATTTAATCTAGGGTATCACCTTACATTTAGTTATCACATCTCCTTAGTCTCCTCCAAGCTGTGACAATTTCTCAGTCTTCCCTTGCTTTTCATCACTTTGAAACTTTTGAAGAGTACTGTTCACATATTCTGCAAAATATCTAGAATGTCCCTCAATTTGGGTTTGTCTGATATGTTCTCATATTTAGAATGGTGTTATGCATTTTGGGGAAAAGTACCACAGAGGTGAAGTTTCTTCTTATCACATGATATGGGAGGTGGGGGTAAATGATATCAACATGACTTATCACTAGTGATACTGACCTTGATTACTTAAGATGATGTTTGCCAGGTTTCTACACTGCAAAGCTACTAGTTTTCCCTTTCCATACTCTCTACTCTTCGGAAGGGAGTCACTAAATCCATTCTAAACTCAAGGAGAGGGAAATTAAGAAATTCCCCTATAATGGGAAGTATCTACATATATCATTTCTTCCATTCATTTTCAATTATTGGGTTGGCCAAAAAGTTCATTTGGGCTTTTCATAAGCACCTATGGAAAACCCGAATGAACTTTTTGGCCAAACCAACATGAAAGAGAGAGGCAGTGGCTTTGCAGTAAGCCTCAAAAGACAGACATCATTTGATTATTTATTTATCTAAAGGAAAAACTGTATTTGTCAAATACTCTTACCTACCAGTATCAAGATACCAAAGATCCTTGCAGCAAACTTGACTATTCAGTGCTTTTTTGTAGCCATCTCTTCCACTCCAAAAATACAATCGAGTGCCAATTGCAACAGCACAGTGTCCAGCTCTTGGTCTTGGTCTTGAATTTTTTTTGTCTTCTTGAGAATCTGATACTAGGGTGGTCCATTCTGCTGTATCTAAAGACAGAAATATCCATGACTTATCTACTTTTCTTAAATGACAAAATAACAAAAGTTATTTTATTAATAAACTTTATTTTAATAACTCTTAAAAGACTCACCAAGATTTAAGTAAGAAAACGAACTGGTACATCTCCATTCACAATCATGAGGTGAAGTCTCAATATTTTCCCCCTTATGTGGAACCCATCCACCAAAGATGTACATCCTGAACAACAAAAAAAGAAAACATAAAGTAGCTGTTTTTTTCCTAAACCTTTAATTTTATTTTTTAGATTTAAAATGCTAAGAATAGACAAATTTATTTTTTCTTGACTCAAAGCTTCAGGACTAATAAATCACTTATCACTGTCAAGGTAATGGAAATACAACAGTGAATAAAGTGGTCTTCTTTCAAGAGTTTATAATTTTATGAAGCAATACAGAATCAGAATTATTTCTCTCTGACAAGTTATTTAAAGTGGGAAATATTTCAATTATAATACATTTGAAAAATCAATATTGTATGCAATATACTAAGGGTTGCCTCAGCCAGAAGGATACTCAAATGATCTATGACATCCAAAGTTAAATTTAGAATTGTATGTGTATAGTAACCAAAGAGAAGTAAGTTTCATATAACTTTGGTCACTGATATCATCAAACAAAAAACATTAGACTATGTTCCTCAGGGCCCTAAGGGTTCTCGAGACATGCCCGATGGCTGCTGAAGAAGAAAAAAGGCTCATCAGGAAGAGCTTAGGCCATGTAGCCTCATGTCAACCAAAGAAGCTCTATTTCTTTTTAATCTATTTTATATATTAGAGTTCCAATGGAAAAACCACATGTTATAAAAGGGTTCTGCTGTTTAAAAAAATGAATATCTTATTAGGTTTTGTTTATGGCTATTTTTAAAGAAGAACTAATGAGGTTCTAAATTACAACTAGGTGTTTCCTAAAACATTACTTTTAAGGTACAGTCCCTACACAGGTAAATGCTTACTTAAATTCTATTTAAACAATATTCCTAATTCTGGCCCAATGTTGTACAAAAAAGGGAACTTGCTGATAGTAACAGCTAACCTTTATGGAGTGCTCTCTATGTACCAGGCACTGTTTGAAGCATTTTATATGTATTAATTCACTCAATCCTCATAACAGCCTTGTGAAGGAGGTTTTACTACTATCCACATTTTATACTTGAGGAAACTGAGGTACAAATAAAGTTTCCTTGCCCCAGAACAGATAGGACAAGTATCAAAGCTCAGACCTGAATTCGGGCAATCTGGTTACAGAGTCCACATTCTATCCATAACACCATCCAAAGTATAATCATTGAGCATAGATGCTGAATACACACCTGAGTACAAATCAATATGTGAAAAATACGTAAAATATGTAAAAAGAAACAGTGAGTTAGGTGTGTCAAATCTGTTGATGGAGGACAGGTCCGTTTGACAACACTCTACCTGACACTTATATAATACCTACTCTGTGCATGATATTGTAAGGAATGTGAAGAAGTAAAAGAGGTGGCGTGACAAGAAAATGGTAAGTATTTTGGCTCTTATGGGCGTATTACTTTATGCCCAGTAAAGTAAATACTTACTTTATGCACACTAAGTATTTTAGCTCCTGTGGGCATATTACTTTATCTTCACTAAGCACAATCAAACATTATTAAATCATTTTCAAGAAACTAGCAGCATCACTCTTCTTTGTACCTATCTTTCTTAAGTTTGTTAAAAAGAAAAAAAAAAGAAAGACTAAAAAACAGAAAAACACCATACTTATTTCCTATAACACTGGCTGTATGAAGGCTCCGTGGAAGTGGCACTGTCCCTTTAGTTTCTGGTTTTGACCATGACATAGTTTCTAAAAGTAAAAATAAGTATATTAGCAACTTAATCTAATAATAGCAAATTACTTCAACTTGCAGAATTAAAAAAAAAAAGGACTTACAAAAATGAAGCAAAGGGTTTCAAAACCATTACTTGAACTTCATCTTAAAATAAACATTTCCAGCTGACATAAATTGCCAATCACAGAAATCTATTTACACTTGAATGTTAGTATTTGTAATGGAGAGATGTATTTAGGGTGCTACCAATTTTGAATTAAAAGCAGATTAAGGATTTTAACATTTTAAAGTAAGAGCATATTGTGTACAAGACACTCAGAAGTGGGAGCACACATACCCTCCAAATATTCATTCCTACGATCCCTTAAAATAGCTATGCAAGGAGGTATTTCACTGACCAGCAGTAACATTACTAATGCCACATTTCCTGTAGACAGAGTAACCACATAAATTCAATCATCCTCAACTGGGACATCTCACAGAGTGAAAGGGGTACTATTGATAATTACGTGGGACAATAAGCATACACCAGGACCATCCAAGGCAAACCAGAATATATGGTGACCTGACTTATAGGGAGCCCAGGAGAGTTACTGTCATAAATCAAATATTCATTTGTTCAACTTGACTGACCAGCAATCACTCATATCAAGTACAACTCAATAAAAACTGTAATCAAAAATATTTTTCAAAGCAATTTTTATATTTGCCTTTATCAATCATAATGAATTCCTGAGCCTGAATGAACTTAAGCTTACCTAAGTCAAGTTGCCATAGGTCATCAAGGCGAGCACCACACATTCCACCAAAAACATACATTTTAGGACTTCCTGAATCTCTTCTGCAATATATAACAGCTGTGTGGGATTCTCTTGGAGAAGGCACAATCCCTTTAGTCACTGGAATGCTCCAACCCACAACACCAGAACCATGCTGTAGCTCCAACTCATAGAAATCATTTAAATATCTAGGATATAATGAAAGAAATTAAAACATTAACATGATATACACTTTTTATTTGCTTTTTATTTCTATTTATAAAAATAATATATGCTTATTCATATAATACAGAAAGCCATTAGAAGAACAGAAACCCCATAACTCATTCATTCAACATGTATTTATCAAACACTACTATGTACCAGGCACTCTTGTGGGGATCAGTAGTGAACAGAAGAGATTAAAAAAATTCCTGCCATCATTTAGCCAGCACTCTTGTCCATGACAATACTGTGACGGTTTCAAAACATAGCTGCAAATTCCCTGACACTCTTCCCATGAGGAGGTAGGGTCTATGTCCCCTCTCCTTGGTGCTAGGTAGGTTGTGACTGCTTTGACTAATAGAGTGTGGTGAAATGACACTATGTGACTTCTGGGGCTCAGTCACAGAAGGCCAATGCAGCTTCACTATAGAACACTTGCACTTGGAATCCTGAACCTCCATGAAAGTCCAACTGTCACAAAACCCCCATCTGGAGAGGACACAAGTAGGCACGCAGGATGACAGTCCCAGTTGAGTTCATCCTTCAGCCATCTCAGCTGAGGCATCAGACATGGCAGTGACCACTGAAGCCTTCCCATCTGAGGGCCTAGTCATCACTGCTGTGTCCTGTATAAATTCCCAATGTACAGAATCCACGAGCACAATACAATGGTTGCTACTTTGCATCACTAACTTTTGGGGCAGTTTATTACATGGTACAGATAACCAGAACAATCACTATTGACAATAATTAGTAAGTACCCTTTCAGACCTCTCTCTCTATGGATACCCACAGGTGTATAAGCAAGATATACTAAAAATGTTGCTTTGCAACTTTTTTTCTTTTTAAATTTTCACTCTATAATGTCATAACAATGTCCTACATAGCTTTTTTACTCTAGAACTTGGCATGAAACTTCTCATCTATGACATGATGTTTTCAATGTTTTGAGCAAAGTGACATTTATAAGAATCTATCTCTCAATAAATTGAGTAATCAAATTATTACTCAAATATGAGGGCAAAATTAAACATTTTAGAACATATAAAACTGCAAAGTTTAGCCATATAATTGTTTTGTGAAAAAATGATGCTAGATCATCCAGGAAAAATAAAAAGAAATCCAAGAAAGAATACACTGAATAAAAGAAATGGTTGTGCAAAGAAACTAGTAATTTATAATTAAATTTAAATTGATGTTAATAACCGTGGCTGTGAGGTCTAAATAATCACTGGGAAAGACTGACCAAAAAATTAATTTCTTAACATTACTGTAGTCTGGAATAAGATTCACGACTCTACGAAACATATGTAAAAAGGGAGTAAGCAAAAAAAGGCTAAAGAAAAAGACAGTAATCTATTTCCAAAGAGGACAAGGCATCTTCAGTTTAAATGTGTATGATGATTTCCAAGCAACTAAGGGAAGCACAGAATTAGCATGTATAATTTTCAAATCATTAGAAGGAAAGAAAGAATCAAGAAAAACAATAAATCAAGAAAAAGGAAGGAGAAGGAAAAAAAGCAAAGCATAGTCTATGGAAATAAGATGGTTAGGGAAAAAAACCAACTATAAACAATGTCAGAAGAGAAGAGAAAAACTGAAAAAAAATTTAGTAAACATCACAGAATTTTCTTAATATAAAGAGCTCCTATGAAATCAAGATAATGACCAATCACACAACAGACATAGGTAAAAGGATATAAACAGGCAGTTCACAGAACAGGAAATAAAAATTATATAAATATATAAACACACATACACATACACAAATATTCAACCTCATCACAATTTTTACAAACCTAGCAAAGGCAGGGAAAGGGGTGTGGAGAAGCAACAACAAGCAGAGTAGATGGAAGACATAAAATTACAAGGGCAGGAAAAAACTTCCTTATTTTAAGTCAAAGTCTCTTGGAGATAGGGAGTATGCAGGGGAAACAAAAGAACCCCAAATCCAACTATAAGCTATTAATAGCAGGATGATATTAAAACTATTTAACAACTGATATGGCATAGAGTTAAACAGATCAGAACGAATCCCAGCCAGTCTGCTATACCAGTGCATACTAGTTAATTGTTAGTCCTATTTACATAAGATAAGTCTATAACAAAATAATACACACAGGTTGAAATTATATATGTAAGGAACAAAACACAAATTCACAATCACACTGGGAGATTTTAACATGTCATTCAGAAGTTATGACCTACACCCACAGGATAAAAAAGCTTTGAATAATAATTTAAAACATTGATTTAATAAAGAACCTTTTAGCCAGTCAAGAACTTATAATCTTTATGAAGAACTATGGAATAGTTACAAAAAATGACTGTGAAATAGACCACAAAAACAATCACTAAAAAGGAGAAATCCTATAGACCACATTTTTTTAACCTCAATATAACAAAACTAGATATTGGCAACAATAACAAAACTTTCCATTTTGAAATTTTTCTTTTTTTTTTTTCTTTTTTTTTGGCCATACCACTCAGCTTGTGGGAACTTAGTTCCCCAACCAGGGATCGAGCCCAGGTCCATGACAGTGAAAGCCCAAGTCTTAACCACTGGACCACAAGAGAATTCCTCCATTTGGAAAACTTAAAAAATTATGGTCGGGCTTCCCTGGTGGAGCAGTGGTTGGGAGTCCGCCTGCCGATGCAGGGGACACGGGTTCGTGCTCCGGTCCGGGAGGATCCCATGTGCCGCGCAGCGGCTGGGCCCATGAGCCGTGGCCGCTGGGCCTGCACGTCTGGGGCCTGTGCTCCGCAACGGGAGAGGCCACAACAGTGAGAGGCCCGCGTACCGAAAAAAAAAAAAAAATTATGGTCAACATCCATTTTTTGGTTAAAAAGATAGAAGAAATGAATTAGCAAACTATAGATTTAAGAAAACTTCCTTATATATATGGAATCTAAAAAATACAACAAACTAGTAAATGTAACAAAAAAGAACCAGACTCACAGATATAGAGGACAAACTGTGGTTACCACTGGAGAGAGGGAAGTGGGGAGGGACAACATGGGGTAGGGAATTAAGAGGTACAAACTATTAGGTATAAAATAAGCTACAAGGACATACTGCACAACACGGAGAATATAGCCAACATTTTATAATTATAAATGGAGTATAACCTTAAAAAATTGTGAATCACTATACTGTACGTACACCTGTTACTTATGTAATATTATACAACTATACTTCATATATAACTTTTTTAGAACTTCCTTAGTCTGATCAAAGGCATATACTAGAGACCTACAGCAAACGTCACAATTAAAGATAGAAAGGTAAATATATTAATGAAACAGAAGAGAGTCTAGAACAAGAGCTCACAAACTTCTTCTGTAAAGAGCTAGATAGTAAATATTTTAAGCTTTGTAGGCCATAAATGCTGTCACAACTACTCAACTCTGCCCTTTTAATATGAAAGCAGCCAGAGACAATATGTAAATGAATGCAGATGGCTGTGTTCCAATGAAACTTTACTAGCAAAAACAGGCAGCAGGCCAAATTTTGTCTACAGAGAGTAGTTTGTAACCCCTGGTCTAGAGAGTCTAGAAAAAGACCCAATTCTAAGAGAATTAAGATATGACAGAGATGGGAGTTCAACACATTGTGTGTGTGGGGGGATTGGCTTATTTAATAAATGGTGGTGGGAGAACTGAAAACTCATTCAGAAGAAAAAGTAAAAAGCCTCACACTAGTCACAGAAATATATTCCAAATGCATTAATATTTTAAACACAAAAACAAAGCTGTGAATGTACTAGAAGAAAATATAGAAAAATTATTTCTATAGTTTTGGGACAGGAGATTTTTCCTAATAAGCAGGATACAAACCAGAAAGCCATTAAAAAGTATATTGTCATACTTGATAAAACAAAAGGGAAAACCCTTAAAAAAGGAGGGGAAGCAAACAGAAGACTTGGGAAAAAATATTTGGAACATATAAAACAAATTACATAGAGAACTCCTAAGAATGATTAATAAAAAGAAAAATGAAAATCCATGAAAATATGATTAGAAATAATAAATGAATTCAGCAAGGTCACAGGATACAAGATCAATATACAAAGACCAAATGTATTTCTATATGCTAGCAATGAACAATCCAAAAATGAAATTAAGAAACCAAATCTATTCACAATGTCATCAAAAAGAATAAAAAGTTAGAAATAAATTTAACAAAATAAAAGCAAGATCTGTACATTGAAAACCTCAAGATATTGCTGACTGACAATAAAGAAGATCTAAATAAATGTAGAGACATTCCATGTTCATAGACTGGAAGACTCAATACTAATAAGATAGCAACTGTCCACAAATTGATCTATATAGTCAACACAATCCCTATCAAAATCCCAGAAGACCTTTGTGCAGAAATTGGCAAGTTGATCCTAAAATTTATACAGAAATGTAAAGGATTCAGAATAGCTAAAACATTCTTGAAAAAAGAGTAATAAAATTTGAGAACTTATCAAAATTAAAATCTTTGTGCTTCAAAAGATACCATTAAGAAAATAAAAAGACAAACTACAGATTGGAGAAAATATTTGCAAATCACATATTTGATTTTTTAAAAAACAAACCTGTACACAGAACATATAAAGAACACTTATAATTCAATAATAAGAATACAAGCAACTAAATTTTATTTTTAGATTTATTTTATTGAAGTATAGTTGATTTACAATGTTACGTTAATTTCTGCTGTACAGCAAAGTGATTCAGTTATACATATAAATATATACATTCTTTTTCATATTCTTTTCCATTATGGTTTATCACAGGATATGGAATATAGTTCCCTGTGCTATACAATAGAACCTTGTTGTTTATCCATTCTCTATATAATAGTCTGCATCTGCTAATCTCAAACTCCCAATCCATCCGTCCCCCACACCCCCGCCCTTGGCAACCACAAGTCTGTTCTCTATGTCTGTGAGTCTCTTTCTGTTTCATAGATAAGTTCATTTGTGTCATATTTTAGATTCCACATATAAGTGATCTCATGTGGTATTTGTCTTTCTCTTTCTGACTTACTTCACTTAGTACGATAATCTCTAAGTCCATCCATGTTGCTGCAAATGGCATTATTTCATTCTTTTTTATGGCTATGTAGTATTCCATTGTATATGTGTAGCACATCTTCTTTATCCATTCATCTGTCTTTGGACATTTAGGTTGTTTCCAAGTCTTGGCTACTGTGAATAGTGAGGCTATGAACACAGGCATGCATGTATCTTTTCGAATTATAGTTTTTTCCAGATATATGCCCAGGAATGGGACTGCTGCACCATATGACAACTCTATTTTTAGTTTTTTGTGAAACCTCCATACTGTTTTCCATAGTGGCTGCAGCAATTTACATTCCCACCAACAGTGTAGGAGGGTTCCCTTTTCTCCACACCCTCTCCAGCATTTATTATTTGTAGACTTTTTAATGATGGCCATTCTGACTGGTGTGAGGTGGTACCTGATTGCAGTTTTGATCTGTATTTCTCTAATAATTAGCAATGTTCAGCATCTTTTTTGTGCCTGTTGGTCAAGTGTATCTAACAAATGAGCAGAGATTTGAATAGAAATTTCATCAAACGAGATATATGAATGGCTAAAAAGTTCATGAAAAGAATCTCAACATCACTGGCCATTAGGGAAATGCAAATTAAAACCACAATAAGATACCACCTTATATCCACTAGGTTGGCTACAAAAAAAAAGACAGACAATAACAAGTATTAGCAAGGATGTGGAAAATTTGGAACTTATACATTGCTGGTGGGAAGGTAAGATGGAAGTCACTTTGGAAAACAGTTTGGTAGTACTTAAGAAGTTAAATATAAATTTCCCACATGACTCAGCAATTCTATTACTAGGTATCTAATCAAGAGTAATGAATACATGTCCATAGAAAGACCTGTATGCAAATGATCATAACAGCATTATTCATAAAAGCCAAAAACTGGAAACAATCCAAATGTCTACCAACTGATGAACAGATAAACAAAATGTGATATATCAATACAATGGAGTATTATTCAGCAATAAAAAGGAAGAAATATTTGATACATGCTACAACATGGTTGAATCTTAAGAACATTATGCTAAGTGAAAGAAGATAAATGCACAAAAGCACATTTATATGAAATGTTCAGAAAAGGCTAATCTACGGAGACAGAAAGTAGACTGGTAGTTGCCTGGGGATTGGTATGGGAATGGGGACTGACTACAAATGAATAAGAAGTTTCTTTTGGAGTGATGGAAATGTTCTAGAACTGGATTGTGGTGATGGTTACACAACACTGTAAATTACTAAAAATCATTGAATTGTACATATAAAAAGGATGAATTTTATGGTATATAATATATACTTCAACTTTTAAAAATAGAAAAATAAACAAGGACCTGAACAATTTCAAAAAAGTAATTGTAAATATCCAATAAGCATTGTTAAGCAAGCTCATTCCTAGTTTAAAAATAAATCAAGATAAACCCATGAAATGTATTTCACCAATTATGTTGGCAAAAACTAAGAAGAGTGAGATGATTCAGTATTGCTGAGGGTATAAGCACTCTCGTACACAGTTATTAGGAGTATAAAATAGTTCCATCTCTTTGGAGGTTGATTCAGGGGTACCTAAACAAACTTAAATGTACTCTTTGACCAACACCCTCCCCCCATTCCATTTATAAGTATCAATCCTACAAAAATATTTATACATGTGTAAAAACTGTAATAGCAAAATTATGGAAATATTTAAATGTCCATCTGTAGGGGAATGGTTAGATAATTTGCATAATCCAGACTACTTTTCAGCCTTTAAAAAATAGGCCAATCCATATCTACTGCCATGTAAAGATATATTGTTAAAAGTAAAAAACAAACAAAAAACCCAAAAAAGTAAACACCCAAAGTCATAAAGCAAGAAGAAAGATCTCACTTGTATAAAAAAAATACATGTCTGCGTAGAATCAGATTAAGGTTCCCAAGACCCCTCTCCCAGAAAGCAGAACATGTATCCTTGCATCATCGACTCAGGTCTTGGCCTTACGGCTTGCTCTGACCAATGGAATGTCAACAGAAATGAATGTGCTAGCTTTAATCAAGGTTTTAAAAAGTATCACGTGTATCTAGTTATTCCCTCAAGCAGCATAAACTTGAGAAGCTTACCCTTAACACAACAAAAGCTAATACAATGTGTTACATGAAAAAAGTTCCAAAAGATATACATCAAACTGAATTATGTGTGCTTGCCTATGTTGGGGAACAGTGATGCTATGAGAAAGAACTTTGTATACTTTTTAGTTTCTTGAATTTTACAATCTGTATCTAAAAAAAATTTGTTTAATGGAAATGAAAAAAAGACACGTGCTAAAAGTAAAAGTATCTGGATTAGTGTGGTGGTATAAATTCTTTTCCTCTTCTCCAGTTTCCAATTTTTCCATGTAGTTTTAGTATGTTATTTTTTAAAGTCTGGAGGAAAAAAAAAAGCTAAGACTCTATTATCAGTCTAATATAGGTAAAAAGACACATTATAATGGCGATGACAACTACTGATATTGCTGATGGCAACTTGAAAGTCCTTTAAAAATTATTCCAATAATCTTATTTAGCAATCACAATGACACTGAAAGGTAGGTATTTAATCACTCCCATTTCACAGTGAAGGAAAACAGGCTTAGATTACTTCCACTAAAGGACACATACACGGTAAGCAGTGAATCAGAAAACAGCCTTTTGGATTCTAAACCTCCAAATCCTGAATGCTATAATGACCATGTGATCAAAACATTATGCAAAAAGAAAAGAGGCAGTGATTAATTCTGTTTGGAAAAAGGAGAGAATTGGTTCTGAAAGCACTTGCTTGTGTGAACCACTCTTAACAGCTTCCTATGAGAAAAATGGAAATGATAGCCTTCATTTTATATTCAGATTTTTGTTACTAACTCTCAGAGAAATATAATTTGAAAATATCCATTTATTACTTTTCATTATCACTTATGACAACTAAAATTCATTATGGCTCAACATATACAAATATATTGCCACAAGCAGTTACATTAATATCAATTTAATAAGATGATTTCTGATCGGAAAAGGCACAGTTTTGAAAACAGATATACTCCAGGGACTAAGGAAAACACAAAATGGACACAAATTTGTTCACTGTTAGGTTTAATTGAAAATGGCTAAGCTTCATCACTTTTGATAATTAAAGATGGAAGAAATTAAATGTTCTTAAGCTAAATCGTAAAATAAACATTTGGTCTGAAAAAGTGTTGGCATACCTGGGAACATTATTGTTTGAATCTTCACTTTCATTTGCCAGGCCACCAAACAAATAGCATTTGTTACCATATAAAGAGAAACTATGTCCCAGCCGAGGACAAGGAGGTAAACCAGAAGAAGGGGGATACGGTTTCACTTTTTTCCATAACCAACGACTTGCCTAAAAAAGAGCGTAAATACTCTCAGACAAAATCAGGAAAGTGCTCCTATGTTGTCAATAGTGTAACATCATACCAATACATTTTAATCTGAATCCAATCAGAAGGCTTCAATAAGCTACTTTGGGGACAAATGACAAGTTAACCAGATAACTTCAGGAATTAAAATGAGTGTTCCAATAGAAATTCAGTCTAGTCTTCCATATTCACAGCTTTCCACAATGGCAAACTAAGCTTATAATAATAAACACTAGCAGTTATAAAATATTTTCCAAATGAATAATTCAACATTATTTATAGCTTTAAGACTAAATGTAATTTATGTACTCTCACTTCTTGAAATTAGGTAATCCATGGATGGTATATATTTTAACCTTTAAATAAACATAAAGCTCATTAAAAAAAAATTTTTTTTTCTTGGCCGCCGCATGGCATGCGAGATCTTAGATCCCCAACTAGGGATCGAACCTGTGCCCCCTGCAGTGGCAGTGCGGAGTCTCAACCACTGGACCACCAGGGAAGTCCGACATAAAGATCATTTAACAAACCAAACTCCAAAACTTATTCTCTAGCCATGGATGCTTTCTTTATCTAAAACTATTTTTGAAAAATTTTTAAATGGACTGCTTATAAATAGGCATAATCCACCTACATCTGCCAACTACCAGATACCCTTATGATCACAGCCCTGGGAATATACAGTTCAGGAATAAAAGTCAGTTAGGGCTGTCACAGAGGGCTCTGGGTCTGGTTTGTTAGAGAGTAAAATCTAGAAAGGCTATTTGAAACTGTTACCCCTGTTGTATGTACTGCAAGAAAAGGGGAAAAAAGTGATTATTAGCATGAGGGTAACAATTTCTATAACTAAGGCAGAAGTTTTCAAAAAAGTATGGTCTGGAGACCAGCAGGAGCAGGTGGGAACTCAGTAGGAATGCAAATTCTCTGTAGAGAATACTGATTCAGAAACTCTGAGGGCGGGGCCCAGCAATCTGTGTTTTCACAAACCCTCCAGGTGCTTCTGCTGCAGGCTAGAGTTAAAGAAGGACTGCACTAAGATACAAAAGCTCAAACATACAACTTGTACAACTGAGGCTAAGTAACAGGTATCTTAATGTTACAAATGTTGCACTGGGTATTGGAAAAAGACTTACATTAGAAACTTCGGCTTTGGGACTTCCCTGGTGGTCCAGCGGATAAGACTCTGCGCTCCCAATGCAGGGGACACGGGTTTGATCCCTGGTCAGGGAACTAGATCCCACATCCCACATGCCGCATGCCACATGGTGCGGGCAAAAAAAAAAAAAAAAGAAAACTTTGGCTTTTTAGTGAAGTGGAAATGTTTTCTTTGAAGCCATGAAATGTGAAGCTCACACTATTTTAAGCACGTTAATGAAACATTTTGCAATCTTTCAAAGAATTATGAGCAATATCATTAAAATTTCAGGTTGAGATAATAAATTTGAAATACACTTACTTGTAACTCATATAACTCATTGCTGTATCTTCCGTATTCAACCATTCCCCCAAATACTAATATTCTGGTACCATCACAGACAAATCCATGGGCAGCACAGCCTGGAGGGATGTCTCCTCTAACAGCTGGCAGGAACCACTGATTTGTAACTAGTTGCCAAAATAAAATTAAAACCAATTATAATAAACAGTTATCACAAACTATGAGTATGTACTTTTATATGAATCATTTATATCAGTGGTTCTTAATTGGGAATGATTTTGCCCCCCCCAGGGAGAAACAAAAAAATTTCAGTTGTCAGAACTGCAGAAGGAGGGTGTTACTGGCAACTAGTGGGTAGAAGGCTGGGGATATAGGGCATCATCCTCTCCATTTTACAAGTGAAAACTTTCACACTTAGGCTCAGTAACTTTAGGGCTGATCCTTGAGCAACCGGCAGAGCAAAATTCAAACCAGGTCTAACTATTCCACAGCCAAGGTTTTTACAGTCTACCAAACTGTCGACTAACTTTTTAACTTTTTTATGCTGGGGTGCCAGGAGGAGGAGAAGGTGAAAAAATAAAGTTTCCCCTACTCCATCATTTTATTAATTTTAAATGACCACTACGATTAAGTTGTTTGGTCAAAGAAAAGTTACTGATCACGACATAAACCTCAAACTCATTAATTAGCCTTATACCAAGAAAACTGCTTCCTTAGGACTGCTGGCGCATTTACAAGTGGGAAAAATGAAATTCCAACCTCCTTTCTGTTCCACGGAGGTACTCAAAGTCAGGGCCTCCGCGGCCGGGGGCATTTCTGATGTGCAACGGCGCTCAAGGCGACAGTCCTCCCCGAGCGCCGAACGGCTGAGCTTGGGCACACACACCCAACCATGCAGATAGGCGCCGGTATCACCCACGAGCCACTTCCCCGCCAGTGAAGAGGGCTACCAACGGGGTAAGAATCTTGACTGCCAACTGCCAGGTACGGGGCTGTATTTGGGGTGAAAGTACCAGAAGGCCTCTCGTTTTCCCTCCTCATCTCCCCTATATTCTCTTCCTCCTAAGGAAGGCAGGCAGGCAAAGACGCGAAAGGCCCGGAGGGGCTCTGGTTTGGAGGTGGGTTTTGACAGGGAGGGATCTCGGGGCCCCGGAGTGGGCGAGACTTCGGGAAGAGGCCCAGGCGGATGGAAACAGTCTCTCAAGCCTACGTCCGCCAGCAGGGCTGGGGCGGGGGGGTCCGGGACCGCCTGCCCGAGGGCCGGCGCGCCCCGCTCGGGGGCCGGTTCCGCCCCGCGAACCCCGGGGAAACGGAGCTACGGCCCGGGACGCTGCGGGATTGGGGCCCCCCGGCCAAGACTCGCTCCCCGCCGCCCGCCGGAGGAGGTAGTGACCCGGCGGTGACAGCTGTCAGGGCCGCGGCCGCCGCCTCGTCTCCCCTCCCCCTCCGCGGCTCCCACAGGCGGGGCCGAAGAACCGCCGCCGCGCCTACCCGTGTTGTAGACGTGCAGCTCGTCGGCGATGCCCTCGTTGCCCCCTCCAAAGATGATCATCAGCTCCCGGATGGCCACCGCTCGGTGTCCGTGCCGGGCGCGGGGGACCGGCCCCGTGAAGGAGGAAACCCGCCTCCAGTTGAGGAGGCTGGGAGCCGCCATCTTCCCAACCCCCGCCCCTCTGTCCACAATGCACCGCGCCTTCTCCGGCGCCGCTGCTCCGGGAGGAGGGCTGGGACCCGCCTCCAGCTGTGCACGCGGGAGGAGGGGAACCGCACGGAGGAAGGTGATGGTCACGTGACCGCGGGCGTCCAGGGCGAGGATGGAGGGCTGCGGGGAGCAGAGGGGGTCCTGGCAAGGGAGCCCCGCCCCCGGGTGACGTGGCTGGTGTTGGCACCCTGGACAAGGGATTTTAGGGTGGAAGGAAATTTCCTACCGACCAGTCTCCCCTCCCCGTCCAGAGCCTCCAGTTTTTTATTTGCGGGAGAAGATACAGCGTTTTCCTTTACGGCCACTTTGAGCATCTAGGATGTGCGGGCAAGTCAGACCCTTTAAAACAGGGGTTCCCAACCCCCAGGCCGGAGACCGCAACCTGTCCGGGCCTGTTAGGAAAGGGGCCACACAGCAGGGGGTGAGCAGGAGGTGAGCGAAGCTTCCTCTTCGCCTGAACTATTCCCGCCCCCCATTCCGTGGAAAAATTGGCTTCCACGAAGCCCGTCCCTGGTGCCAAAAAGGTTGGGGACAGATGCTTTAAACAATGACAACACAGCAAGAGAAAAGCTCTCGTAGAGGTTTTGAAGTGCGGGGAGCGCGGGGAGAGGAGAGGGAAGTCCATCTCCGCCGAGGGCGTGACTGCGCGCAGAGCGCCTGGGCGTAGAGGATGCCCCCGAAGGCTGGGGGAGGGAGGTAGTATGGACCATGGTGGAGAGGCCGCGAGCGCTGCGTGCCACCCGCGGCTAGGAACACCGGAGGGAAGGTCGGAGCTAAGCCTGCAAAGGCAAATCAGGCAGATCAGATTTGGAGGGTGACATGCCAAGAAGTTTAGGAACGGTGAGCCGCGAAAGTTGTTTTGTTTTGCTTAAGCAGGTGGGAGGTTATATATAGATTTATCTTTCATTACTATCTAACATTTGAGGGTCTTTCATTGACAAGCACTGTCCTCCTTGCCTTGTATGAATTAACTTGTGATTATCCTAACAATCCAGTGAAGTGGGTACTGTTATTTCCCTTTCGTGGATGGGGAAATGAGGCACAGAAAAGTAAAGTAATTTTCTCATGGGCACACAGCAGAAAAGAATTAGGGCCAGTATTCAAACGCAGAACTTCTGATTCCAGAGACCCAACCCCTAACCACTGAACCATACTTACCGTGAATACAGTCATAAGTAACCCTGTTAAGTCCGGGCTTCTTTGTGATCTGGTCCTACACAGAATCACACTCAAAGTAATACAAGTCCAGCGGCAGAGGTGGGGGCGAGAGGGAATGAAAGCAATTTAAATCACTACCTCACACTCTCAAGAAGGTATCAAAGAGGGAATACACATAATGTAGGCCAAATTTCCTAAAATTTCATTTCGCTCGTCTTACTATCTTCAATTTCTCTCGTATGCCTAGTTCATTTCTCCTCCCCCAATTCCCTCAAGCCTAACCATGCCTCTCCCACCTTCTCATTCATCTAAACTTCCTTTTGAGATGTAATTCTCTCCCTTTTAAAAAGGAATTCTTACTATTCTTTCCAGCTCCTGCTTTTCAAGTGTTTCCTGTCACTGATTAATTCCCCACTTTCATAATATGGTCAAAGAGAATTTGGAATTGGAATAGGAAGGTGGCTGGAAACAAAGAAAGCTATGAATATTTATGTACTGATATTTTTCTTGGTCACATACAGAACTTGGGCTCTTAAATGTTTCAGTTAAAAAGTTTTTAGGTATCTGAAACAATACTGGAAAAGTTGGGGTAGAGCCATGAGTTTTTCATAAAACTTTAAATACTTCATTTAAAGAATTGTATTTTATTCTGAGAGTTTAGTGTTAAAATGTCCTAACTTTTATGACTGATGCTGTAAGTGGATGGTAGTTTTTTTGTTTTGTTTTGTTTTGTTTTAATATCCTTATAGCAAAAGACTAAGGGTAAAGTTAAAAGTTGCAAACCCAATGTTGATATTCAAATTAAAAAAAAATCAAAACTGGTGTATGATATTTGAAAGTCTGAAAATCTCTGAACTAAGGGAGAGATGAAGGCAAAATGTTAAGACAAAGGAGATTACAAGTGATAACTGGTTGCTTAGATAAGGAGCTTCAGGATAGTGGTGGAGGTCTGTATTAGTTTCCTAAGACTGCTGTAACAAAGTACCACAAACCAGGTGGATTAAAACAACAGAAATTTGTTGTCTCACAGTTCTAGAGTCTAGAAATCCAAAATCAGGGACATGATCCCTCTGAAACCTGTAGGGAAGAATACTTCCTTGCCTCTTTCTGGCTTCTGGTGGTGGCCGTCAATCCTAGGCCTTCCTTGGCTTGTAGCAGCATCACTCCAACCTCTGCCTCCATCATCATATGGTGTTGTCCCTGTGTGTCTGTGTTTCTTCTCTTCTTTTTTTTTTTTTTTTCTTCTTTTTGCGGTATGCGGGCCTCTCACTGCTGTGGCCTCCCCCGCCGCGGAGCACAGGCTCCGGACGCGCAGGCCCAGCGGCCATGGCTCACGGGCCCAGCCGCTCCGCAGCATATGGGATCCTCCCAGACCGGGGCACGAACCCGTATCCCCTGCATCGGCAGGCGGACTCTCAACCACTGCGCCACCAGGGAGGCCCCCTCTTCTCTTCTTATAAGTTCACTAGTCGTATCAGATTAGGGCCCACCTAATGGCCTCACCTTAACTTGTTTACATCTGCAAAGGCCTTATGTTCAAATAAGGTCACAATCACAGGTTAGAACTTAAACATATCTTTTTTGGGGGGACACAGTTCAATACATGACAGGATGCTTAATCCAGTGGGAAAGATATTTTACCAGAGCACCTTTGACTCAACGCTGCTTAAGCGAGGAGTCTAGAATAGGTCCCCAATTCTCAAGAAAGCTACCTTCAATCTTTGAAACTTTAAGAATGGAAGTTACCACCTAGGAGGTGAGTGTAGAAAGGGAAGAGAAAAATGAGGCAGAACAGTGCCCTGAAGAAACCAACTCTTAAGAGGTAAAGACAGCAGGAGGCTCTCATGAACGAAATGGGGAATGAATAGCCAGAGAAGTCAAAAGGGAACTGGGTGAGGGCGATGTCAAAGAAGCCACAGGCTAAGGGGCTTTCACAGAGTGGAAGTGGTTATCAAAGCCAAGAGCCATAGAGAGGTCAGATAAGAAAAATACGAAGCAGCAACGTCTGCAAACTAAGAGGTTATTAATGGCCTAGATTAAAATATTCATTGGAGTGGGAGGAGGGAAGCCACAGAAGATCGAAGAATGGATAACAAGTGAGGACACACAGATAACATGTATAATCTACTTTTTACAGAGACTTGGCCCCAAAAGGAAAGAAAAAACAGTGGCTGGAGGGAGAAATGGCTGTGTACAGAGCAAGCTCTTCTCATTCTTTCCCAAGGATGAGGCTTGAACATGGTTGTGGGCTCAGAAGAAGGATCCAGTTGAAAAGGTAAGACTGAAGGAGCAATAGAGATGTCTTAGTCTGCTTAGGCTGCTGTAACACAATACTAGAGGCTGGGTGATTTATAAACCACCAAAATTTACTTCTCACAGTTCTGGAGACTGAAAGTCCAAGATCAGGGTGCCAGCATGGTCAGATTCTGCTGAAGATACTCTTGTAGGTTTCAGACTGTTGACTTCTCACTGTATCCTTACCTGGTGAAAGGGATGAAGGAGCTCTCTGGGGTCTCTTATAAGGGCGTTAATCCCATTCATGAGGGCTCCCCTCTTATGACCTAAGCACCAAAATACCAAAGACCCTACCTCCTCCACCATCACCTTGGGGGTGAGGATTTCAACATGTGAATTTGGAGGGGGACACAAACATTTAAATCATAGCAAAAGAATATGTCATTTGGAAATGCTTTTTGTTACAAGTAGCAGAATATCCGACACAGTGTGGCTAAATGATAAGGCACTTAATTATCTTGCGCAAGAAATCTGGGGTAGGTAGGTCTAGGGTTAATTCAGCAGTTCAGTGGTGTTACGGTTCCAGGTAGCAGCTCTGAATTTCTCTTGACTTTTCCTTTATGGTCAAAAGAAGGTTGTTGTACCTTTGAACATTGTGTCCCCATACAACCATGCCCAAAGACATGAAGCAGGAGGACAGCCAGGATGGGGAAATAGGGCTTCCGTTTTACAGGGAGGAAAAGCATCTTGCCCAGAAGCCACCCAGCATACTCGCTCTTAGGTTTCACTGGCCAGAACTGGGGCATTTGGTATATTAAGATTACGTAAGCTATAGTGACAGAAATAGGCTTTAAAAGTTTATGTTTCTCCCATGTAAATGAACTTCGGAAATGGCAGTCCAAAGCCAGCATGGCAGCTCTATTTCACCACATCTTCAGGAATTTGTAGACTTTGTAGACTGGAATTCCTCCTTCCAGCTCATGATCCAAGATGGCTGCTCCAGCTCTAGCTATTGCATCTACACTCCAGCCAGCAGGAAAGAGTAGGGGAAAGGAATGTTCCCCTCTCCAGAACACATTCTGGAATTGTACGTGTTATTTCTGCTTACATCCCATATGCCAGTATTTAGTCACAAGGCCACAGCTAGTTGAAGGAAGTTTGTGAAATGTAGTTTTTATTTAGAATGGCCAAGTGCTCGGGTAATAGTCAAGGTTCTATCACAGAGAAAGAAGAGAAGAACAGACCGTGGGGGTCTTCTTGCAGGAGGGTGGCTATAGGAGTCTAGGAAAGTGTTTTTGTTTGTTTGTTTTTAGCCTCAGTAATGAGAAGCAGGCAAGGGAGAAGAAGGTTGGAAATGAGAATTGGTGAGTTAACCAAGTAGGCCTGTCTCAGGGCAGGTTGGAACTTGATTGAGCAAGATCCTAGAGGATCAAGAAAAGATGGATTCAGAAGTACATGTAGATTTACACATGTACTAGGGTTGAATATAGGTCTATCTCATAGATTATATAGTTGTTTATATTCTATAAAAATATATTAGAACACAGAAAGCTCATTGGACAGTGCTGCTCTAGCCTTTTGAAGTTACATTAGAGAAGATGCCTTCATCTGTCACCACTTTCTCTCCTTCACTCCCGCTCCCCCATATCAAACACCATCGTTTACCTGGAATCTTAGTATAGCATAGAGGTTAAGATCACAGGATTTAGAATTCAATAGGCATAGCCGTTTTCTAGCTATGTGGTCTTGGTCAAATTATTTATTTTTTTGAGCTTCAGATGCTTTGTCTATTAAATGGGGATTGTAGTAGCATCTATTTCTTAAGGTTAATTTGAAGATCAACTGAGATAATATATGCAAAGTACAGGCTGTCCTTGCTTTGCATGAGAGTGCAGTTCTGTGAAAATGGCCATGGAAGCTGAAACCCTGCAGAGCGATCTTAATTACTAATGGGAAAAATTACAATTGTTTTGTTCATGATCTTTAAAACTTTTTGTCAAAATATTTAAAGTTCTCTTACTGTTGGTTTTAAATGTCTAAAGAAATGAAAAAAATAGTAGACTTAATGTTTATTTGTTCTACTGTAATTTAAAACATTGGACATATTGAAGATGAAAATTAAATATTTAGGGTTTGTTTTGGTTTTGGTTTTGGCATAAAACTTATCAAGAGCAGCTGAGCAGTGCTTACCTTCTTGCCCTATAACTTACTGTAAGGAGTGAGCATCTTTTCTGTGCCTTGGAAGATGGTCATACTCCTTTCTAAGTTTGGATCAGCTTCCCATATTTTATCCTTTGCACTTTTAACATCGTAAAATACCTTTGAGAGTTCCTCTAATGTGAATTTTTTGCCCATGTCATTTCCTCTGGAATATCTCCATCCCTCTCATCACAACCACTTTCCTTATTTATGTTCGTAAAATCACCCTTACTAGATTTTTCTGGCTGCATAGCTAGAGTTGAATAATGACAGTATCATCCCACGGCCAACTAATCTCTTCTCTACCTTCATTTACCTTTGATTTGAATGTCACTCCCACTATTATCATTTTTTGTTTCTTTGCTAACGTTTTTCTTTGTTGGCCAATTCTATTATCCATTTTTGTAGATGTCACATGGGTTTATCACTGGGAATTAATGAAGCAACACAACTACATGCTTTGCTGTCTGTACATAAGCCGAATAACAGCTATCCAGTGACCAATCACTGACAGACTGTCAAAGAAGTGACTTGATTGGTCACTCATCATTGATGTGGCTCTGTTATCAGCGTAGTAATTTTGTGGACTGAAAAGCTAGCAGCAAAGTTAGTAATTATCCAATTACTCAGTTGATATACTGTGGTAACAGATTTGAACTGTGGTGTAGGGGGACTGATGTTATTAAACTACACTGTGGTGAATGAAATTTGTGCTGATGCCACGCAGAGCAAGGACAGTGCTGCGCTTATGAAATGCCTAGCACGTGGTTAGCATTTAGTAAGTAATAGATTGTTGAACTTCTATCATTTTCATTATATTACTACTGTTTCTACTCCTCCTGAGCTACGGGCCACTGAGGAGTCAGTCCGAGAGGGAGGGACTGGTGCTGGGAGGTGGCAGACAGTGCAGTGTTTTCAGCCAAGAGTGTAAAATGGCCGTGTCCAAGGGATACCTTAATATCAGTTGAGAACTCAGGCCAAGGGCTTATTGGCAGAAGTCTGAGAAGGGGTTTTGAGGAGTGCCAGCAGGTAGGCAGAGCTAAACAGTAGAGAGCCTAGGCAGGCGCTGTTCCTGAGATGAAGGAAGCAGATGGTGTCTGAGAGGTCTGCTCCCAGATCACAGGGCTCTAGCCATGGCTAGAGCCGCGGCCAAGGCCTGGAGAGGGCAGCTGGCCAGAGCAGGGCAGGACCCCAGGCCAGGTAGAGCTTACACCAATTACCAGAGGAAGGAGCTGGCACAAAAGCCAGGGAGGAAAAGCAGTCATCTCACGTGGGAGAAAGGGACCCTTTGTGCAAAGAGTCCGGTGCAGGAGCGATTGCTGCAGCTCAGGGGGTAGCCGGCAAGAGCCAGAGCAGCTAAGCTCTGGACAAGGAGATGACCCATCACTGAGCCCCACCAGCCAAAGAGAGGGAATTGAAGCCCCCATAGTTGTATTTCCTGCCCCATGTGGATGATCCTGGAGCCCAGCCCTGGGAGACCGAGGCAACAAATAGAGGCTTGTCAGCCTGACCCAATGCAGTGATTCACTGCTGCTGCACAATGCTGCTTCCTTCCCTTCCCGTCACATTTATCAGCCTTAATAGAGTTTATCTTACCTACTTATCTACAAAGTAATACACTCAGCCAAGGCAGGCCCATTGGGTAAGAAATGATGAACATTTGGCTTTCAACTAATAAGAAATAAACATGGAATAATAATGACTCAGATGTACATTGTGTTGACTAATGATAGCACAAATCGAAAATGCATATAGATGGCATAGGACTGTGTTCAGGCAGATAACCGAAACCTAACCAAAGTGACTTAACCGCATCCAGGTTTATTTTCCTCACACGGTTAGATGCTCCGTAAGCAGTCAGCTCAGGCTGCTCTGGTGACTCCCGGTGCCGTCGGGACTGAGGCTTCTCCTGTGTTCTAGCTCTGCCCTCCTCACTTAACATGTGCAGGGCTGTTGAGTCACCCAGCGCCGGGGCACGGATAGTTTCCATTGGCTTATGAAGATCTATTCTCTCCTCTTCTTTAACTTGTTCAGTGCCGTGAGGCTGACCTAAATGTATTACATCACCTGACATCTCCAGGTCTCTGACTTCCAGCTGGGTTTGGCCAGTGGGAGGCACCACCAACGGGAGATTGTAAGGTTGGGGTAATGTACCTCCTAGTCCCTTTAGTGGGGGTGAACAGAGGGCGCTCCTCTTGGGCAGCGCTTCCCTGCGGCTGCTTCCTCCCACTCCTGGTACTATAGCATCAATTTTTTTTTTTTTCCTGGTACGCGGGCCTCTCACCGCTGCGGCCTCTCCCGTTGCGGAGCACAGGCTCCGGACGCGCAGGCTCAGCGGCCATGGCTCACGGGCCCAGCCGCTCCGCGGCATGTGGGATCTTCCCGGACCGGGGCACGAACCTGTGTCCCCTGCATCGGCAGGCGGACCCTCAACCACTGTGCCACCAGAGAAGTTCTATAGCATTAATTCTTAACCAGGTTTCCCTAACACTGACTACACCTTTTCAAATAGTACCTGTTTTCAGAGTCTCCACCATTAGCTCACTGGGGTGGGCCATCTGTGTCCTGCCGGGACCCTGACTGACTTGCCATGGTGGTCTCTGCACGCAGCCCGTGGGACCATATGCAGCAGCACGGGGTGGGCCTTTCATCCACAGGGCTGCGAGATGGCGACTCCACCTCCAGGCACCAAGGTTGGGTTTCAGACAGGAGGAAAGGGCAAAAGGCACCAAACAGCTCTTTGCCAGGAAAACAATAGCTTTCTAGGAAGTCACAGACAGCCAGCTTCTGCTCACATGCCGCTCTAGCTTCAGGACCTCTGAGGAGGTATTTTTAACTAGACAGTTGCCACCTCAAATGACAGAGTGTTTCTATTAGAAGGGAAGAAGCAGAGAGGTTATTAAGTTGTATCAGGCTACCAGTGTTTGAAACAGTATATAACTCATTTGGACTTTTTGAAAAAAGTTACCGGTTGCTTACTGTTACAATTTCTTTCTCTTGTTTATACCTTGAGGTGTCTTCATGTAACAACAATAATAATAACTTCCATGTTCTGAGCCCTTACTGAGTGCATTACATGCATGAGGTCTTTTAACCCTCACAAGAAGCTTCCTCACTTTACAGATGAGGAAACTGAAGGTGAGATTTTCAGGAATGTGTAAGTGTAACATCTGAGCTAACACCTAGGTCTGTCGGTCTGTCTCCAGAGCCCAAGCTGGAAGCCACTACACTTAGGGTGCCCCTTATATCCTACATCTCTTTCTATTCTCATTTCTTCCCCAGGGGAGAATCTGTGCATCCAATTTGGAAATACAGGTCATAGACAGTAAGCCTCTTGCAGCTCAGCACATGGCCCAGCAGAAATAAAGGAGGGGCTTCTCTGGTGGTGCAGTGGTTAAGAATCCGCCTGCCAATGAAGGGGACACGGGTTTGAGCTCTGGTCTGGGAAGATCCCACATGCCTCGGAGCAACTAAGCCCACAAGCCACAACTGCTGAGCCTGCATGCTGCAACTACTGAAGCCCACGAGCCTAGAGTCTGTGCTCTGAAACAAGAGAAGCCACCAAAATGAGAAGCCCACGCCGCAATGAAAGTAGCCCCTGCTCACCACAACTGGAGAAAACCCACTTGCAGCAACAAAGACCCAATGCAGCCAAAAAAAAAAAGACTAGTGCCACTGAGGAGCTGAATTTTATTTATTTATTTATTTATTTTTAAACAAACATAATTTCTTTTAATTTTATTTTATTTACTTTTTATTTTTGGTTGCACTGGGTCTCAGTTGTGGCAGGCAGGCTCCTTAGTTGAGGCTGGTGGGCTCCTTAGTTGTGGCATGCGAACTCTTAGGTGCAGCATGCATGTGGGATCTAGTTCCCTGACCAGGGATCGAACCCACATCCTCCGCATTGGAAGGCAGATTCTTAACCACTGCGCCACCGGGGAAGTCCCGAGGAACCAAATTTTAAATTTTACTTAGTTTTAATCAATTTAAATCGAAAAACTGATTCAAGATTCAGTTATTGGAAAATTTTGAAGTATGTTTGGAGCAACCTGAATATGTGAATCTATTTTTTAAACTGTAAATTTTATCAAATCTAAATACATATCAATTGTTTCTGATAAAATTTAGTTTGGGAATTGAGATGTGTTGCAGGTGTAAAATACACACCAGATTTCAAAGGCTTCATACAAAACAAAAAGTGTAAAATGTCTTGTTAATAAGTTTTATACCAATTACATGTTGAAATAATATTTTTGTATATATTATGTTAAGTAAAATTTATCACTAAAATTAATTTTACCTCTTTGTACTTTTCTTGAAGTGACTACTAGGAAATTTTCAATGACAGTGTGGCTTGCATTATATTTCTATTGGGCAATACCACTTTAGAAGGTGGCAGTGAGCAGAGGCAGACTGATTTCTTTATAGGAATGAGGGAGAGAGGCCATTGCTAAATAAATTCCATGATCCCAGGCAAAGTGCTGGCACCATTTCCTGGATTTCTGAGAATCAGTGGCAGGAACACAGAACAGCACAGAGCTGGGTGGGGTTGATTCACTGCCTGATTCCTTCCCATGTTCAGTCACAAAACACACCATCTTGAAAGTTCCGTCACTATCATTGCCTTGGTCGAAGGGAGACCACAGTTTTTATCTGGGCTTTGATTTGGGGACAACAGCATTTTAATGACTAGGGCATTTTAGGAGAAGCTAGTGGCCAGGAAAGATATTCTTAAAATCAGTATGAACTTAATTTTTTCACTTCTGCCCTCTCAAAGTTTACCTTAGACCCAACGTGTGGTGGAAATTCACCCTCCAAGCATCTGCTTTCCTCCAGTTTGGAATGTTTTCCTCCAGAGCAGCCTTGTTTTTGAAATGATTTGCGGGCTGCCGGAGGAGGCTGCGAGAGGAAGTCTGACCCGCCAAGCCCATCTGGAAGTGGTTTCAGGGGCCACATCACTCAGCCAGCACAACGCCTAGATTCCCAGCTGCCTGGAACAGGGGTGGAAGAAACCCGAGCTGCTCCAGAGTCTGCACAAGCAGGGGAGGTGCAGTGGGGGAGGAAGACTGTCTTGGAAACGGAATACTGGCCTTGAGGCTCTCCAGCCCTTTGAGATTTCCAGTGGGATTGCAGAAGCAGCTGAAGCAGTGTAAAGGGCGTCATCCCAAGGGCCAGCCACGATTTGAATGCTCTGCCCTGCAGCTCTTCTGGACGGAGGAGCCTTGCCCTCACCGCTCACCAGGTAAACAGAAATTTACAGCAGGGTGACAGCCTTTCTATTTCACCCTGGCCTGCTGGCAGCTGTCCTTTATTTTGCTGTAGATGCAAGAAAGTAAATCAGAGATGGACTATCCCACGCAAACCACCTTCAGGCCCTCCAGCTGATGTTTGTAGCATGCTAGCGGCATCTTCTTCTTTTTTTTTGCCATCGCTGCAAATCCAAAATATTCAATGTGCAAGTTTTTCACATCCTGGACTGCTTTTCCAGACCTGGGTTTATCTCCGTCCTCCTACCCCCAAATAGTGTGATTTACTTACTATTTTCATCATATTTTAAGTGTGGAAATCATCTGTTAGCTAGGACTGGATAAATGCTAGCATTTAATGCTGTATGTTTCTGAGCCACAAAAGATTTAATGGAACTGTGATTCATGTTTTCAGAATCTGTCCTAGGAAGCTATTCTGAGGGCCCCAACCCCCCCAAAAGAACTGGCAGTTGTATGAAATCTAAGTGAGGCTTATTGTAAATATGGTAGTCATAACGGTCGGGTTGAAAATGCTTTTTAACTTTCAAAAAAATGTCTTCTTTTGTTCACTTTATGAGCAAGCGTAATACTTTGGCTAAGCCTGATATATAATTTATGACATAAGTTAAGAAGGGATAGTTAATACAAGAGTAAGAAGAGAGAGGGGAAGAAAATATGATATCCAAACATCTGAATGTGCTGTGGAAAAAAGTCAGTCCTCTAGCTGTTTGGCCCGTGCAGCCAAATATCCAAAGTGACATTGGTTTGTTTTGTCTTTTCCTCTGAATGTTTTGGTGCTGCATTTGTATACAGTATCCTTTGCGTGCTGCATAATGGAATTCCAGGCTTCCCTCTAACTCAGTAGAGCAGTGCAGGGCAGTGGTGGGAACATAGGCTCTGGGGTCCGACTCACAGAGGTGAGTCTGTGCGCTGCCACTTATAAGCTTTATAAACTTTGACTCTGGGTGACTCTATCTCTTCATCTGTAAACTGGGAATTAAGCGACATCATGTGTCTAAAGGACATAATGCAGGATCTGCGGAGTAGTGAGGCCTCAGGGGAGGTCAGCTTCTCTGGTGGTGCTGATGATGACAACGGTGGTGGTGAAAGTGACCACACACCCTGCACTGGGCCACAGCCCTGCTTTTGACACATCGTTCCCTCCCATAGTCCAGTCGTCCAGGTGTTCCTCACATCCGTCCAAATTGTCTCTCCAGGGTTCTGCTTCCTTCCTTCTTCTCTTCAAACACCTCCCCTTTTTTTCCACTCGGGCTCTCTTTAGCTCTCCTGCTTCTTCCCCTGCTGAGAGAAAGACATGCTCAGCAAGCCACAGCCCTCACCATTTTCATTCCTAGTTCCCAGGGGGCATGATTCTAAAGATTTCTTTTATTTCAGCGTCTGCCAAAGAATGTTCCAAAGAAGATAGTCCCGTGGGGAAAATACGTTCTGTGAGCCATGTCCCCCTCTCAGCACTGTCAAGGCATGATGGCATTTTAAAAGTCCTGAGAAGTCCCACAGAACAGGGGTCTCCAACCCTCGGGGCGCAGACTGGCACCGCTCCGTGGCTGTTAGGAACCGGGCCGCACAGCAGGAGGTGAGCGGCGGGTGAGCTCAAGCAAAGCTTCATCTGCCGCCCTGCACCGCCCCCCATCGCTCGCATTACCGCCTGAACCGTCCCCCCCCGCAGCCTCCCCCCACCGTCTGTGGAAAAATTGTCTTCCACCAAACCGATCCCTGGTGCCAAAAAAGTTGGGGACCGCTGCTGCAGATGAGAAATCTGCTTAAGTTTGTTTTTTAACACTGTGATTCCCAGTTGACACAGAGCCATTTTATCACATCACATAGATTAACATAGGCACTCTGCAATATCCTATTCTTTTTTAAAATTTATTTATTCTTTATTTTTTTGGCCATGCCATGTGGCATGTGGGATCCTAGTTCCCCGACCAGGGATCAAACCCTCACCCCCTGCAGTAGAAGCGGAGTCTTAACTACCGGACCGCCAGGGAAGTCCCTGCAGTATCCTATCCTGACCACATGTGTTTTCACCCTGGTTCTTCTCAGGGACATCCTACTTCATACCTTTCCTGGCAAACACCCAAGGGGACATCTTGTTCTCCCTTCCCTGGTTAAGGACAGATGATTGATCATGCATGCCATATTGATATGTAGAAAATCTGGCCTAAGGTGGGCAGCAGGGATCAGCAAACGTTCCCTGCAAAGGGCCAGATAGGTGGCTCTGCAGGCCAGATGGTCTCCATCATGATGACTCAGTTATGCGGAAGTAGTGTGGAAATGACCATGGAAAAAACATCAAACAGCAACATCAAAGAATAAGCCTGGCTATGTTCCCACAAAACTTTGTTTTTAAAAAACGGTGATGGGCAGGCTCTGGCTGGAGTTTGTCGGCACCTGGTCTAAAGCCATGTTGTGAAAAAATGCCTCAATCCATCACAGGAGAAAGCAGAATGGGTCGTCTGCAAAACTGAAGACATCCCCACCCTGCTTATTTTGGTGGATCAGGAGTAAGCCTTTCACGCTCCAGCAAAAAGTAAAAAGGCCAGAGGTGTTTTGTTGGAGGCCAAATTCCTAAGTCCTGGTTTTGTCCTTCTTTCTCTTTTCTTCAAGTGAACCCATGCTCCTGTCCTGTTCATAACTCTGTAGTCTGCCTGGTTGAAGTTGAAGTGCTCTATTAAATGTATTTTATGCACATGTGAACTTCAGGGTCAAGTCTTAGAGAGTCCCGTGAAGTCACAGAGCTTCTTGGCAGGTCTCTTAATCTTCCTGAACTTCAGTTTCCTCATCAGTAAACTGAGAAGAATAACCTTATAGGGTTGTTGTGGGAATCACATTAATTAATATACATATAAAGGTCTTAGAACAATGCCTGGCTAATAGAAATTACTATGTAAGTGTCTCCTGTTATCATTGTAATAAATTATTTAATTTAACCTGCAAAACAATCCCATTTTACAGACTGGGTTTTGTAAATTGCCCAAGATTACACAGTAAGAAATGAGGCAGAACCAGGATTCAAAGTCAGCTCTGTCTAATGACAAAACCCATGATATCTCCACTCAGGTACATGCCCTGCCAGATTTAAGTCATTCAAAAATACATTTTAGGAGCCCCCCTTTTATATTCCTTTTTGATTCCCAGGTCCTCTCCTATTACCTCCTTACCTGAACCCATGGCAGACGTGATTAATCAATCACAGTGCCCTTCCTTCCTTCCTTCCTTCTTTCTTTCACTGCGTCTTGTGATGGCTTTAGACTCCTCAATTTGTCAGTCCTGAAAGCTCCTACCAACTGATTAGAGTTGGCATGTAAAATAAAACTTATGGGCTCTGATTTTTGGAATACTTTTCTGGAGGCCCTCCCACTTTTGCCTTTTCTTCCAAGACAGAGCTAATCCCCTTAGCCACTGCCAGGTCTTAAGACATTCTTTCCAAGTTTGACAACCGGCCCAAACTCTTTGACATTTGGTAAAACAACTCCCCATGCAAGATCTTCTGGGACCTGTTTTTAAACCTCATAGACATTTCTCTGGTCCAGATCAATTCCCTAAGCTCTCCTTTTTCTTCCTAGTCACAGGCCCTAGGACCTTTCCCCTTTGAAGCTCCAACCATCCAGGGCCTTACCTAGGGATTTCCTCTTTCCAACACTGTGAGATGACTCCCCAGCTGCATCTTTCTTGCTGTCCTGAAGACAGGCCTATGGGCCCTTAATGCTGAAGTCGCGACTATTTGTTACTACAGGGAAACTACAACACAGAAATCACTCAGCTTAGGAAAGCTTACAGAGGCTCGGGGAACATGGTTCTGGGGCTCCTTGTTGTGATGGTAAGAGAAAGGCCAATAAGAAGACCCGAGCCCTCCGCTTTTATTTATTTATTTAAAAATAAATTTATTTGTTTATTTATTTATTTTTGGCTGTGTTGGGTCTTCGTTGCTGCGCGCAGGCTTTCTCTAGTTATGGTGAGTGGGGGCTACTCATCATTGCGGTGCGCGGGCTTCTCATGTCGTGGCTTCTCTTATTGCAGAGCATGTGCTCTAGATGCACGGGCTTCAGTAATTGTGGCACGTGGGCTCAGTAGTTGTGGCTCACGGGGTCTAGAGCACAGGATGAGTAGTTGTGGTGCATGGGCTGTTCCGTGGCATGTGGGATCTTCCCGGACCAGGGCTCGAACCCGTGTCCCTTGCATTGGCAGGCGGATTCTTAACCACTGAGCCACCAGGGAAGCCCCTGCTTTTATTCTTGTAGTGGGACCATCAACCTGGCTTTACCCGCCTTGTGGCTTTTTCCTTAGTGAGGGTATGCAGACCCTTTTCTTCCTGGGATTGAAGAACAGAACAGCAAGAGCCCTTTCTTCCTCTCTCCTATTTCTCACTCATTCATTCCACACACATTTCTTGAGGCACACAGAGGTAGGTCGGCCACAGTCCCTGTCCTCTGCCATCTCATGGTCTAGTGGAGGAGACAGGCACACCCATGATATTAGAACACAGTGTTCTGTGTGCAAGGATAGGCATGGGAATGGAGATTAGGGGAGCACCCAGGCAGGGTAATCAGGTAAGGCTTCCTGAAGGAGGAGGAGGAGTCTTTAAAGCACAAGTAGCAATTTACTGGGGAAAGAGGAGGGGAAAGGGCATTCGAGGCAGAGGGGACTGAATGAACCAAAGTTCAGTGACAAGAAAAACATAGAGGGCTTCCCTGGTGGTGCAGTGGTTAAGAATCCACCTGCCAATGCAGGGGACACGGGTTTGATCCCTGGTCTGGGAAGATCCCACATGCCGCTGAGCAACTAAGCCCGTGTGCCACAACTACTGAGCCTGCGCTCTAGAGCCCGCGAGCCACAACTACTGAGCCCACGTGCCACAACTACTGAGCCCACGTGCCACAACTACTGAAGCCTGCACACCCAGAGCCCGTGCTCCGCAACAAGAGAAGCCACTGCAGTGAGAAGCCCGAGCACCACAACGAAGAGTAGCCCCACCTCGCCACAACCAGAGAAAGGCCCGCATGCAGCAACAAAGACCCAATGCAGCCAAAAATAAATAAATAAATTAATTAATAAATTAATTTAAAAAAAGAGAAGCATAGACCTGGGTGTGAAGGACAGTGGAGGGCTGGAGACTAACTTTCAACCAGTTCAGCTTAGATGGAAGGCGTGGCACAGAGGACCTAGGGGAATCTTAAGCTCCAATCTTAACCTTTTGTTACTGGATTTCCAGTGAAGGGCTTTAGGGAGGAAAGGAACACTCAGAGTAGTGGGGTTTTTTGTTTGTTTGTTTTTGTCTTTTTGATTGAAGTGTAATTGATTTACAATGTTATGTTAGTTTGTGGTGTACAGCAAAGTGATTCAGTTATATATATGAGCATGTGTGTGTGTGTGTTTGTATACACTTTTTATACACTGTATATATTCACTTTTTCAGATTCTTTTCCATTATGGTTTATTACAAGATATTGAATATAGTTCCCTGTGCTATACAGTAGGTCCTTGTTGTTTATTTTACATTATAGTAGTATGTATGTGTTAATCCCAAACTCCTAATTTATCCCTCTCCCCGCAATCCCTTTCCCCTTTGGTAACCATAAGTTTATTTTCTATGTCTGTGAGTCTGTTTCTGTTTTGTAAATAAGCTCATTTGTATCATATTTTAGATTCCACATATAAGTGGTATCATATGCTATTTGTCTTTCTCTTTCTGACTTCACTTAGTATGATAATCTCTAGGTCCATCCATGTTGCTGCAAATGGCATTATTTCATTCTTTTTTATGGCTGAGTAGTATTTCATTGTGTGTGTATGTGTTTGTGTGTGTGTATATACCACATCTTCTTTATCCATTCGTCTATCAATGGACATTTAGGTTGCTTCCATGTCTTAGCTATTGTAGATAGTGCTGCTATGAACATTGGGGTGCATGTATCTTTTCCAATTAGTTTTCTCTGGGTATATGCCCAGGATTGGGACTGCTGGATCATATAGTAACTCTTTAGTCAGTAGGATTCTACAAGACAACTGGCTTGTTTTCTTCCAAAAAAAGTTCATGAAAAATAAAAAGGCAGTGTGGTGAGGTGGGACTGATCAAGAGTAAAAGAAACTAAAGATATGACAACCAAACTCTAAAAAACAATATTGGAATAATGGGGACATTTTGAATAGGGACTGCTTATCCAGTGATGTTAAATTAATGTTATTTTTCTTAGGTGTGATAATGGCATTGTGATTATATAGGAGGATGTCCTTGTTCTTAAGAGATGCACACTGAAGTATGTAGGGCTGAAGAGTCATGTGTGTATATATATATATCTATATATATATACATACATATATATATACAGAGGGAGGGAAGAAGAGAGAGAGAGAAAGGAAATATGGCAACGTGTTAGCAATTGGTGAATCTGGTGTAGGGTATATGAAAATTCATTCTTTCAACTTTTTGGTAGACTTTAAATGTTTCAAGTGATGAAAAGAAAAGGAAAAATCGAACAAAAAAATAAGGGTACTTGGGACTTCCCTGGCAGTCCAGTGGTTAAGACTCTGCGCGTTTCCACTGCGGGGGGCACGGGTTCCATCTTTGGTCAGGGAACTAAGATCTGCCATGCGGTGTGGCCAAAAAAAAAAAGGTACTCAACCTGCATGTATATTTCAAATTAATTTACTGTAATTATTAAACAACAAAAATAGTCACTGTGACAGCTGTACCAGTGATGGATTGGGAAAGGGGAGGGAGCAGAAATCCTAGAGGCAGGAAGTCCAGGAGGGAAGTTACTGCAGAGTTAATCAGTGAGATGAGGCAGGGTAGAAAGGAGATGGATTAAGAAACACTTAGGAGGTGAAACTGTAGGAATCAGGCATTGGTTGGATGAGGGATTGGGAGGGAGCGGTGGAAGAGGATGCTCAGAGAACACTGAGGAGGAGCTTCTGTGGGGCAGGTGCTGGTTTCAGTTGTGAACAGATGAGGTTTGAGGTGCTGTGCAGCTTCCTGGAGGAGAGGGTCATGTGTTCTATAAATCTTTTATATTATAAAAGTAGTTATATTATAAAATATGTCTGTAAATTTTTTTTTTTTTTTTTTTGTGGTATGCAGGCCTCTCACTGTTGTGGCCTCTCCCGTTGTGGAGCACAGGCTCCGGACGTGCAGGCTCAGCGGCCATGGCTCACGGGCCCAGCCGCTCCGCGGCATGTGGGATCTTCCCGGAATGGGGCACGAACCCGCGTCCCCTGCATCGGCAGGCGGACTCTCAACCACTGCGCCACCAGGGAAGCCCTGTAAATATTTTTGAGGGTTCATATCTCCAGGCACTCATGCTGGGCATATGGCAATGAACAAAACAGACAAAATGCCCTGCCTTCAAGGAGCTTATAGCCTATCACCAGGAGGGCAGACAATAGACCAGCGATGAAATGGGCAGTATGTTGGACGGTGGTCATTGCTGAGGAGAAGTGACATATGTGTTGCTGAGGTTAGGCGGTTTTGACTGAGTCTGGGGGACGCGAAGGAGCCAGCCACATGGATATCTGGCAGGAGTGTTCCAGGTGAAGGCACTAGCGTTCCGGGTGGAGGGAACGAGTGTAAAAGGCTCTGAGGCAGGAGAATGCCTGACAAGGAGGCCAGTGTGGTCGAGTGAGATCTTGTAGGACACTGTACAGACTTTGGCTTTTACTCTGAGAGAAATAACGAGGGCTTGGAGAATTTTAAACAGAACACAACACAACCAACTAAAAGGAGACACAGGCAGAATCATCCAGTCAAAGGATGGTGGTGATCAGGCCAGGGAGAAGGCAGTACCGGTGGTGAAGATCATGGATATATTTTGAAGGTGGAACTGACAGGATTTGTGGTCGGTCCATCTGTGGGGAATGAGAAACAGAGAAGGGTCAAGGATAACACCAAGTTTATTTTCGCTGGAGCAATTAGAAGAATGGAGTTGCCGTTGTGCAGTTGGGGGGAGATGATGGGAGATGTGTGTTTTGGGCCAATGTCAGGAGTTCGAATCTGGATATGAGGATGCCTTCAAGTAGAGCCACCCAGTGGGCACTCGGCTTTAGGAGTCTGGAGTCCATGTGAGAGATCTGGGCTGGAGACAGTAATTTGGGAGTTGTAGGCATATAAATGGTATTTCAAGCCAGAAGAGTCCACCATTTAGAGGTTCCAGAGATGGGGGAACAGCCAAAGAGGCTGAGGATGAGCGGTCCCCAAAGGTGGTGGGGAAGCAGGCGAGTGTGGGGTCCCGCAGGCTACGCACAGGACACGTGTAGAGGAGTAGAGAGCGGGCAGGTGACCTGCACCTCCCGTGCGCCTGGGCCTCGCCCGCATAGTAATGAGTCCTGTGCTGTACTTGTCGCAGGCAGGAACCATGGTAACCCAGGATATGCCCTCTCACGCTCTGCTCCAGACACTCGTTTCCCTTGGCCCCAGAGTCCTGCTTCTTATTCTATGTCTTCTTAAGATGTCTTGTAGCTGTTTCCTCCAGCTCTCGTCCCTGACTTCCCCCCATCACTCTCCTACCCCTTTACAGCTCTGATCCCTCTGCCAAGTCCATACCATCAGCTCCTCTCTAGAAGCTGCAAACATCTCTTGCGCACCTACTTAATCTATTAGAATGCTTTTGACGGCAAGCACCGGAAATACCAGTTTACAGCAGTTTAAACGGAACGTGCCACCATCAGAGATGAGATCAAATAGTGAAGAGGGAGAGAAGTATGCCAATCAGGCATACTGAATCTTTATACAATTTCATGTTTTTTAAAAAATAAATGAAACAGGGAATTCCCTGGCAGTCCAGTGGTTAGGATTCCATGCTTCCACTGCAAGGGGCTGGGGTTCTACCCCTGGTCAGGGAACTAAGATCCTGCAAGCCGTGAGGCACGACCAAAAGAAAAAACAAAATAAAAAGTAAATGAAACAGGCTTTCTCTTGGAGGTACATGCTTCTCAGGGACTCCTTTCTGCCTTGTATTCTAAAAGCACCTTAGAAGGTTTCCTACAAGAATCTGCTTCAGGAATTTCCCTCCTTGGCTCACTACTGCTGTGCTTTGCAATTAGATGTGCATATCAGTTTCCTGAATCCTCTTATTTTATCTTTTTTTAAAAAATTTTATTTATTTATTTTTGGCTGCGTTGGGTCTTTGATGCTGCTCACGGGCTTTCTCTAGTTGTGGTGAGCGGGGGCTACTCTTCATTGTGGTGCACGGGCTTCTCACTGTGGTGGCTTCTCCTGTTGCGGAGCACGGGCTCCAGGTGCACGGTCTTCAGTAGTTGTGGCTCGCGGGCTCTAGAGTGCAGGCGTAGTTGTGGCACACAGGCTTAGCTGCTCCGCGGCGTGTGGGATCTTCCTGGACCAGGGCTCGAATACGTGTCCCCTGCATTGGCAGGCAGATTCTCAACCACTGCGCCACCAGGGAAGCCCTTCTTATTTTATCTTAAAGAAATTTTAGAGTTGCACCATGCTGGACAGGGGAAAGACGAGCCCCCTTGCCAGATGAGTGAGCACTTACTCTTTGGCATGAGCTCAGTAGTTAGAGTAACGGAGCACTCAAGGGAGAGCAGACCAACCTCGCCTGGGAGCTGTGAAATTTCATCAACACACAGTGACATTAGTTACCTGGAGCCCACCTCACCTGCCTCTGGGGTAGCCAGAATAGCCTTTCATGAGTTTCAGAACCTGTGGTTAAAGAGCATCAGATTTGAAGTCACAGAGCCCTAATTTCAAATCCCTGTTCTACTATTTACCAGCTGTGTGATTTTGAGCAAGTTACTGACCCTCTCTGAGCCACAATTTCCTCATTTGAAAAATGGAATTAGTAATATATCCATCCCGTTCTGGCCACAGTAATATATACATCCCATTCTGCACAGGGAATGTATTTGTAAGGATTCGTTTGCAAGAAATTGAACCTCATTACAAAGAAGTTTAAGGAAAAGAGGGGAATTGATTGGCTTGGCTGACTGGGATATACAGGGAGGAGCTGGCCTCAGGGATTTGGAGCCCAGAGCCTTCTGGTCTCCCCCTCATTCTCTCCTGTGGTACCAGATGGTCTCTGGAAGGGAACAGACATGTGGCCAAAGACGATTCTAGGCTGACATTACCTCAAAAAGTTAGCCGAATGTATATCATCCAGAATAGTAAATGGATAAAAGGTACCTGAAACCAATCTCAGAAGAATCATAAGTAGCATGCTTTTTGACTCAAATTCATTCCCAAGTGCAAGAGGGGAAAAGGAGAAGAGCCGTTGCAAATGCACTCAGAGCTCCTGGGTGTACAGTCTATATCCCGGGAAAATGAAAGGGACATTGTAGCCACTTGTTTACAGTGAGTTAAAGGCTTGAATGAAATCCCTGTTGAAGAGTTTCCCTAGATCACTGCCAGCAAGTTCTCACAACACTTTGGTTCATAAAGAAACCCTGGGGTACTATGCTATCCTGCCTTCTCTGTCATGTTGCTGATTTCTAAAGGTTACTATTCCCTGTTTGCTGACGGCTGCATCCAGTCAAACGTCAAGTTCAGAAGTTCTTTTGAAGGACCGTAATTAAGAAGGATCAATTTAATTTTAAAATAAATTTTGAGTTTTCAAGACAAATTGTTATTTATGGTAAATTAGCTTGTTTGTTTGTTTGTTTTTTAAGATAAAGGAAGTCAGTTTCCAACTCCTGGAAAATGCCACAAAGAAATGAATGAATATGTGACAAAATTTAATTTTAGATTTCCAAACTAAGATGAATTTTTTCTTTCCTCCAGCAAAAATGGGTTTATTCACAATTAGCAGAGAAGTTGAGGTCTGCAACCATGGTGAGCCACATGCAAGTTCCCTCATGGCAAGAGGAGAACACTTTTTTAGAGGGGATAAAGGAAGCTGGGAGGGCTACAAAAACAGGGTCTGTGGCTTTTCTTTTTTGAATTTTTGAATTTTATTTTATTTTATTTTTTATAATGCAGGTTCTTATTAGTCATCCATTTTATACATATTAGTGTATACATGTCAATCCCAATCTCCCAATTCATCCCACCCCCCCACCCCCACCCCCAGCCCCCTTTCCCCGCTTGGTGTCCATACATTTGTTCTCTACATCTGTGTCTCTATTTCTGCCCTGCAGACTGGTTCATCTGTACCATTTTTCTAGGTTCCACTTATATGCGTTAATATACGATATTTGTTTTTCTCTTTCCAACTTACTTCACTCTGTGTGACAGTCTCTAGATCCATCCACGTGTCTACAAATGACCCAGTTTCGTTCCTTTTTATGGCTGACTAATATTCCATTGTATATATGTACCACATCTTCTTTATCCATTCATCTGCTGATGGGCATTTAGGTTGCTTCCATGTCCTGGCTATTGTAAATAGTGCTACAAAAGGGGCTTCCCTAGGCTTCCCCGGTGGCGCAGTGGTTGAGAGTCCACCTGCCGATGCAGGGGACACGGGTTCGTGCCCCAGTCCAGGAAGATCCCACATGCTGCGGAGCGGCTGGGCCCGTGAGCCATGGCCACTGGGCCTGCACATCCGGAGCCTGTGCTCCGCAACAGGAGAGGCCACAACAGTGAGAGGCCCGCATACCGCAAAAACAAAAAACAAAAAAACAAACAAACAAAATTGGGAAAAGATTTAAACAGATACTTCCCCAGTGCATTAGTCAGGGTTCTCCAGAGAAACAGAACCAATCAGATGTATATGTATGTAGAAGAAGACTTATTATAAGGAATTGGCTCATGTGATTATGGAAACCAACAAGACTCAAGATCTGCAGGCCGAGTCAGCAAGCTGGAGACTAAAGAGAGCCAAAGGTGTAGCTCCAGTCTGAGTCTGCTGGTCTGAGAACCAGGAAAACTGCTGGTGTAGATCCAGTCTGATGGCTGGCAGGCTCAGGGCCCAGGAAGAGCATGAGTTTCAGTTTGAGTCTGAAGGTAGTAGGAAAAAGTCAATGTCCCACTTCAAAGGCAGTCAAACCAGAGAAATTATCTTACTCAGGGGAAGGTCAGCTTTTTTGTTCTGTCTAGAACTTCAACTAGTTGGATGAGGCCCACCCACATTAGAGAGGGCAAGCTGTGTTCCTTACACTACTGCTTTAACATTAATCTCATCCAAAAACATCCTTGCAGGAACACCCAGAATAGTATTTGACCAACTATTATGGCCCCATCAAGTTGATACGTAAAATTAACCATCCCAATGATATTAAACCACCATGAAATACACATATTAGAACAGCTAAAATAAAATACCAAGTGCTGACAAGAATGCTGAGCAACTGGACTTTTCTTCCATTGCTGGTAGGAATGCAAAATGATAAAAGCCACTCCAGAAAACAGATGGGCAAATTTCTTATAAGCACACATCTACCAAATGACCTAGCAACCCCACTTCTAGGTCTTTACCACAGAGAACTAAAAACTTAAAATCATGCAAAAACCTCTAAACAAGTGTTTACAGATGCTTTATTCATAATCAAAAAACACTGGAAAGAGCTCAGATGTCCTTCAGTGGGTGAATGGATAAATAAACTGTGATACATCCTTGCAATGGAACGCTATTCAGCAATAAAAAGGAACAAATTATTGATTCATGCAACGGCAAGTATCAATCCCAGATGCATCATGCTAAGCAAAAGAAGAGAGTCTTTAAAGATTGTATACCGTGTGAATCCATTTACACGACATTCTAGAAATGACAAAACTATAGGCACAGAGAATACATCAGTGGTTGCCGGGAGTTAGGTGTCAAGTTGGGTTTGCCTGCAAAAGGGCAGCACAAGAGAATTTTTTGGAGGTGTTGGAATTGTTCTTTTTCTCATTTGTTGTGATTATCACAGGAATTTATGCATGTGTTAAAATTCATGGAACAATACAAGCAGAAAAGCGAATTCTACCTTATGTAAAAATTTAAACATTTAAAAATCAACAAGTCAAGGAACTTCCCTGGTGGACCAGTGGTTAAGACTCTGAACTTCCACTGCAGGGAGCATGGGTTTGATCCCTGGTCGAGGAACTAGGATCCCACATGCTGCACGGCTACAAAAAAAAAAGAAAATCAAGTCATATTTTGAAGCTGACCTGTTAATATGCAATTAATCAATTACATGTGTCACAGGAAGTCTATTAAAAAAAAAGGTATACTGAATATTTGTTATACATCACCATTTGTGTCTCCCTGAGTGAAGCACTCTTTCTAATTATGGAAGTTCACAACAGGAAATTTGTGGAAATCCAGGACACTATAAAGAAATTACCTTGTCAACATGTCTCAAATGTCTTGGCAGAAAAATAGTTCTCATAAGGCCAATTCTTTATTCTCTAAAGAAGTAGTTGCCTCTTCTGTTAAAAGAAGTTGTCCCTGGTACTTCCCTGGTGTCCAGTGGTTAAGACTACAAAAAGCCACAGCACAAACCTGGCAAATCTTCCCAAAGCAGCAGTTTTTCTAGATGGTAAAACATTAAAACATGACTTTTCTATGACATATTAACCCAGATGTCAGTTGAATCAACCCACCCCAGGGATTCTGTAACCTTTAACCTGGGATGCACAGACCCTCAAAGTGTCCATGGATACATTTCATTTTCTCATGCACTTAGATGAGAAAAAATTTGAGTATTTCCTTCATTTGTGAATATAGGAAACAAACCACAGAAGTAACTGTAGTACCTGTGACATCATCATCAGTATAAATCAGATACTTTCATGTTACATTACAGTTGTTACAAATATCTCACATTTTTAAAAGCTCATTACTACTTAAAGTTACAATAAGTATTATACCTGCTAATAGCCCTTGTTATTTAATAAAGAAGCATGTTTAATGCTTTAATGCACAAATTTGTTTTTCCCCCAATATTCTGATAATTTTCTTTTTTAAAAAATTTTGTAATTGGTTTTCTTTATAATACAATATATCTTTTAAGCTTTTAAAAACATAATTCTGGGAAGAAGTCTATGGGATTCACCAGACTTCCAAGATACTTATGTCAAAAAAAGGTTAAGATTCCTGCCATCTGCCATAGATTTGGAGATTCAAATGCAATTAACTCACAATTAACTCACCTTTCCTCCATCCAATATTCCCTCCAAACTTTGTACCAATTCTTGATGACTTCCATTCTCATGTCCGGTGCCCACAGAACTTTCTAGCTCAGTTGTTTCTCTCCCCTGTCCTCCAGGTCCGAAGTAAAGAACATTGCCCCGTTCCCTTGATTTCCCTCAAACACAGCAACATGTGTCTTTAGATCCAGAGGGGAAAGCAGTGTAGAGGTAGTGTGGGGATTAGAAGGTGCAGGGCATGGCAGAGACTGTGGACTGCATATTGGAAATTCCAGTTCTTTGAAAGTCCCTAGGGCTCATTTGCACAGGGAAAGAAATTCTCTTGGGCGACTGGCAGCTCCTGTCCTGTGATCTTTCTCCTCCTTACACGCTGTTCTTCTTGGGCTGCTGCCAAACCTGGGGATTCCAGCTCATCATTTACTCAACCCAGTTAGCTTTCTCCTGATCTCACCCCTATCCATCACATCTGTGTATAGAAGACCTTGATTTCATAAAGAAGAGTTTTCTCCCTGAGAGGAGCTCTTCCGACAATGAAGGGACTATTTTTTCCCCCTATATTTATGTACAGTTTATATGAACTTGAAGGTAAAACAAGAAACTTGTAAGATATTTTGAACTCACTGGGGATGACTTTGGAGTGTCCGCTCTCCTTTATCATCAGAATTTCTGTGGGAATGTTTGAAAAACATTGCTTTAGGGCTTTAAGGAAGACAAAGGCTGATGAAGGGGGTTACATGCATTTAAAAGAAAATCCAGGGATTTCTCTGGTGGCGCCGTGGTTAAGAATCCGCCTGCCAATGCTGGGGACACAGGTTCAATCCCTGGTCCGGGAAGATCCCACATGCTGCCGAGCAGCTAAGCCCGTGTGCCACAACTACTGAGCCTGCGCTCTAGAGCCTGCAAGCCACAAATACTGAGCCACGCGCCACAACTACTGAAGCCTGCGTGCTCTAGAGCCCATGAGCCACAACTACTGAGCCCGCAAGCCACAGCTACTAAAGCCTGCACACCTAGAGCCCGTGCTCCACAACAAGGGAAGCCACCGCAATGAGAAGCCCGCACACCACACAAAGAGTAGCCCCCACTCGCTGCAACTAGAGAAAGCCCACGTGCAGCAATGAAGATGCAACACAGCCAATAAATAAATAAAATCCATATTCCTTTACAGACCCCACAGTTTGTCTCCAGCCTCTTCTAGCCAGTCTCTCCCTTAGTCCACTCTGTTCCAGCCTTATTGAACCTCTTGCGGTACTTAGAATCATCAGCCCCGGGGCCTTTGCACTTGCTGTTCCCTTTGCCTGGGATGCTCTTCTGCATTCTCCCCACTGGCTCCTGCCCTTTCTTCTGATCAAATGTCATCTCCTCAGTGAGGTGTTTCCTGATTTCTCACCAAGAGGCCTCCCAGTCTCTATTCATCTTTATCCCAGCACTTCTGTTTTTTACTTCGTATCACTTAACCATAATCTAATTGTTTTACTTGTTACATTTTAATATCTGTTTTCTCTACTGAAAGCAGCTCCATGATGATAGGGACTGAGACTGATTTGTGCATTGCTGCATCCCCAGTACATAGCACAGTGCTGGGCTTTTAGTAGGATCTCAATAAATATTTACTGAATGATGTGTAAAATGTGCCCCTCTCAGGATGGTTCTGTTTTCACAAGGGATTACTGCAGATGTAGAAGCTTCCTTATCGAAGGAATGAAGTTATGATAGCAGGAAAAAAAGGCACAGGATTGATATTTTACATCAAGGAAAACTTCTTATGTGACATTTCTTCCAGTTAGTGCCATCTGATCTGCTAACCCAGAGGGCTGACAGGGCAGTTTTTGGAGAAGGTAATAGATTATGCTTTGGGAGTCCTTTGTACGTTTTGTACAGCCAGAGAAATCAATTTGAAGAGGTGAGCGCTGAATTCAAGAAATATTTAGTTCAAAATTCTAGATTCAGAACAGTTAAGAATGATTGCAAAATTTTCCACATAGCAAATGGTCAAAGATGTAGTCCTTAATCATTGTATTATGACTTTTGGGTTGATTGTCTTTTAAAAATAATTTTTATTCTTTAATCCACAGGTCACAGTTTTTATCCACATGAACACACATGGCTTTGTTACGAAAAAGTAAGATTACAAACTTCTAAAAATTATGATTAAAAATAGATATTTTGGAGGACTGTTTTGATGCTGAATCTTATTCATTTTCTTTTTTTTAATCTTCTTTGGTTTTCATGGATAGTTTTCCCACAGACACTTGTTGGCATCATCATATGAGGATGATTTCCGTAGAAAGTTGTTGAGTGTTTTGTTCATGAGAGGGGCCAGATGTTTCCGTAAAAGTTGCAAATATTATTTGTTTTCTCATTTTAAATAAGTATTCATGTTCCTGCCTAATTTAGTGTTTGTAATTTCATATTTCTTATTCTTAAAGATTCACTTCAAATTATGTAATCTTCAGACCCCATCAAAACCTGGACTTGCCTCTGATTTTATATCCAGTTGTTTGTGAATCTAGGGGAAAATAATTACCTAATTGTGTTAGTTACCCTCAGAATAGAGTTGCCCAATGTGGCAGATGAAAAGACAAGATATCCAGTTAGATTTGAATTTCTAATAAACTATGAATAATTTTTTAGTATAAGTATATCCCCAATATTGCATGGGACATACTTATATTAAAAAAGGGTCAGATGATAGTAAACATTAGGCTGCTTCCTCAAAGTGGCTGTGGGAAGTGAATGTTAATCAGTTGTATCAATAAACTACAGAACTTTGTCCCTTGTCTTCTGTTTCTCTATAGTTTTTTTTTTTTTTTTTTTTTTGCATTACGCGGGCCTCTCACTGTTGTGGCCTCTCCCGTTGCGGAGCACAGGCTCCGGACGCGCAGGCCCAGCGGCCACGGCTCACGGGCCCAGCCGCTCCGCGGCACGTGGGATCCTCCCGGACCGGGGCACGAACCCGCGTCCCCTGCATCGGCAGGCGGACTCTCAACCACCGCGCCACCAGGGAAGCCCTCTATAGTTTTGTTTTAAACTGAGTATAGTATCTGGTTGTCTCTGGCTGAATCTGATAACCCAGAAAGGCAGAGAGGAGATGGATGTCAGCAAGGCAGAACCATTGAGCCTTAGGACATAGCTCTGGAAGGCATCCGTGGAGATTGTCCAGCTCCTTCCTTTTACAAATGTAAAGACAAAGGCCTAGGGGCCAGAAAATAGATCAGTATGAGGCAAATAAGTATAAATATCTTTTTTTTTTTTTTTTTTTTTTTTTTTTGCGGTATGCGGGCCTCTCACTGTTGTGGCCTCCCCCGTTGCGGAGCACAGGCTCCGGACGCGCAGGCCCAGCGGCCATGGCTCACGGGCCCAGCCGCTCCGCGGCATATGGGATCCTCCCAGACCGGGGCACGAACCCGTATCCCCTGCATCGGCAGGCGGACTCTCAACCACTGCACCACCAGGGAGGCCCAGTATAAATATCTTGACACACAAAAATAGTAAATAATAATACAAAACAATTTTAAAGTCTTTATTGGGCTTACATTGCCTTTGGTAGCTCTCAAAACACCCCTGCAAGGTAATGGTTATTATTACAATCCCCATTTAGCAGATGAGCAGACTGAGGCTCAGAGAGGTTAAGTAACCTGTCCAAGGCCACACAGCTAGTAGGTGGTAAAATGAGATTTGAGTCTGACTTCAAATCCCAGCCCTTTCCCCTTCTACCAATGTTCACTAAACTGCAGGCATTTGTGTGCCGCATATGGCAGTGTACCACTTTCTCAACTTTTCATCATCTGCGTTCCTTCTGTTCTGTGCATGACTTACTATTTTCTTTAAATTGACTCATTTAAAAAATTATAAGTGTATCTTGTAATAGAAAGTGTATATCCTTACTATAAGTAGAGTAACAGTTATGTCTCAAAAGAAGGTTATTGTACAAATATATATGGTTAGAGTAGTGTTATTCAGTTCTGGGTAGCTTTTGTTACCTGCTTGCATATGAAATTAGGACTGATTTCTCACTGTGATTTAATGTTACTTAATGCTATGAACACAAGCCTCCTAAATCATCCCATGTACAACCAGTGGTGTATGGCTCCATACTTAGGAAAACACTGTCCAACACCATTCTAGTTCTCAGTAGATCCTAAGGGCAAGCATCACTGTTCTGGAAAGGATGGCCCTGGAGGCTTAGACTGGGAAGAGGTATTGGGATCTTCTAACCTCTTACTCAGGGCAAGAGTTTTATGTACATCATCCTTGACCAGTGGTAGAACTAACTGAGAAGCAGCTGTTATAATGACTAAGAACATGTATTCATAATAAGCACTGGCTCATCCTAAGTGTTATATAAATGTTGGCTATTATTTGAAACAAAGTATTCCTGCACAGAAAGTGGCTCCAGAGGCAGCACCATGCAATCATCAAGGTTACAGCTTCTGCAATCAGACTGCCTGGGTTTAGCCCTGGCTGTCCTTAAACTACATCTGTGTATCCTTGAGTATCAGCAGTATCACAGATTAACTCTTGACTCCATGTGCTACCTGCTTAGAGGAAGGTTCCAGGCCTCCAGTCCTGTGTATGTCAGGGAGAGCGTCTGTTCCCACTGGCTATTCTAAACTTATTCCACAATTTCAGTTTGATAGGTTATACTTGAACATGTTTCTGTTTTTATTTCAGTTAACCAGGTGTTGCTGTTCCTTTTGATTGTGACCATCTGTGGGATTCTGTATAAGAAGGTTCATAGGGGGACTGTGCTCAGGAACGAAACAGGTATGCAAAGTGACATAAGCCAGTCACAAAAAGTCAAATACTCTGTGATTCCACCAACATGAGGTACTTAGAGTAGCCAAATTCATAGAGACAGAAAGCATAGTGATGACTGCGGGGGGCTGGGTGGGGGGAGGGGAAAGGGGAGTTATTGTTTAATGGGTATAGAGTTTCAGTTTTACAAAATGAAAAGCGTTAGGGGGATGGATGACAGTGATGATTGTACAACAGTGCGAATGTATTTAATACCACTGAACTGTACACTTGAAAATGGTTAAGATGGTAAATTTTATGTTGTGTATTTTACCACAAAGAAAAAATATATTTAAAAAAAAGAAGAATGGAGCAGGCAGGCAGGCATGTGGTCCATCAAGATGAGATACCTAAGAACACAGTTTGAGTCCTTCCACTAGCTGGGTTCAGAGAGAAACAAAAGTTCAGTCAGCTTCCAAGTACCTGCTTTTAGAATATCCACCCAAGGCCAAATTTTCAGTTGTGTTCTAGAATGATCAGTACTATTCAAACTTAGCACATATCAGAATCACACAGAGGGCTTGTTCAAACACAGCCCTGGCCCCAGGTTTTGAATCAGTAGTTTGGGGGTGGGGCTGAGAATTTGCATTTCTGACGAACTCCCAGTTGATGCTGAGGCTGTTGGTTTCGGACCTCGCTCTGAGTGGCCTGTTCTGCATCCATCCTTTTGGAGTCTCTCAATAATTTCGCTTATGAGCAAAATGGCTGCATTGACCATATGCCCTCCTCCAGCTGCACTGGGGAGCCCGGTTTCCCCCTTCAGGGGTGAATTGCATGGGATGGAACCTCACTTCTCCAAACATACAAAAAGCCAACACACAGAAATTAAGGGGTACCAGTAGTGTTTCAGTTTTCATTAGTTCACTGCTTTATGTCAGCAAACTGAATATACTCATTTATGGAAAATACAAAGGAAAAATATTACCTGTAGCTGGATCAGCCAAAGACAAATACAATTAATATTCTGGTGCATTATATACATTCATATTCACAATTTTTGTTTAAGCCAGAGGCTTAGGCACTGGACACACTACAAGGAACAAAATAACGTCCCTGCTCGCACAAAGCCGACTTTTTCAATATAAAAAAATTCATAAGGGCTTCCTTGGAGGCGAGTGGTTAAGAATCCACCTGCCAATGCAGGGGACACGGGTTCGAGCCCTGGTCCGGGAAGATCCCACGTGCCGCGGAGCAACTAAGCCTGTGCGCCACAACTACGGAGCCCACGTGCCTAGAGCCCGTGCCCCGCAACAAGAGAAGCCACCACAATGCGAAGCCCGCCACCACAAGGAAGAGTAGCCCCCGCTCACCTCAACCAGAGAAAAGCCTGCGTGCAGCAACAAAGACCCAACATAGCCAAAAATTAATTAATTAATCAATTAATTAAAAATTCATAAAAAATTAAAAATATGTATAGTCAGGTCTAGATGAACATTAGGAGCCTCTGGAAAGTGAATGATTTCCATACAGAGATATGTATGCAGATGTTTATAGGGCATTATTGATAGTAGCCCCAAACTGGAAGCAATCCACATGTGAATCCAGTAGTGAATATATAAAATGTGTTATATCCATGCAATGGAGTACTTTTCAACAATAAAAAGGAACAAACCACTAATACATGATACAATATGAATAAACCTCACACACATACTAAATGAAAGAAGCTAGACCAAAAACACCATATGTTGTATGATTCCATTTAAAGGAAATTTCTAGGAAAGGCAAATCTATGGAGACAGAAAAACAGATCAGTGGTTGCCTGGGGCTGGGAGTGGGAGTGGCTTGACTGCAACCCAGCTGAAGGGAAATTTTCTGGTGATGAAAATGTTCCAAAATGGGATAAATTTACTAAATATCATTGAACTATGTACTTACAGTAGGTAAATTTAAAGAAATCTATATTAGTCTGCCTGGGCTGCCATAACAAAATACCACAGACTGGGTAGCTTAAACAACAGACATTAATTTTCTCACAGTTCTGGAGGCTGGAAGTCCAAGATCAAGGTGCCGGCAGGGCTGGTTTGTCCTGCAGAGGAACGCCTTCTCTCTGTGTCCTCACATGGCCTGGTGTCTTTTCCTCTTCTTATAAGGACGCTAGCCATATGGAATTAAGGGTGGGCCTCGTTTAACCTAACTGCCTCTTTAAAGGCCCTATCTCCAAATACAGTCACATTCTGAGGAACTGGGGGTTAGAGCTTCAACATATGAATTTTAGGGGTATGCAATTCAGTCCATAGCAGTATGTAACTAATGACTCAATAAATTGTTTTGAGAAAGGTCTAGAGAGAGAGAGAGAGAGAGAGAGAGACAAAGAGAGAGGAGGTCATACGAGGTCAAATGTTGTCTGAACTTTGAGCTTGTTACTCCTCATGTTTTACTTCCTGCCCATAAACCAACATATTCAGTCGGCTGATCGCATTGCAAATTCCTTTCTCCATGGAAAGAAACGTGTTGCTTTTATAATAGCTGTTAAAAGAACTGTGAGGAAATGCACATCCTGACTAATTGGCTGTATATTTATATATGATAAAGTGTTTTCGCCACATGAATGGGTCCAATAGCACATTTTTATCCCACACAGTGTTAAAATTTTAAAAAAGAGAGAGAATCGGTGTTACGAAATACCACTCAAAAGAACATAGTTGGCATGGAAAGATGGATGTCCGTGGTATGTAAGTGGAAAAAGCAGGTTACAGAAGGCTATGAAAAGTATGATTTCATTTTTGTTTTTTTCAGTTTAAAAATTTTTTAGTTTGTTTCAAAGTTAAACCCAAGACACATTGACTTCGTAGGAAATCCACTGAGAAATGTTTTTCTGGGCTGAACACCTCTTTCCCTTTAGTCTCCCCCAGTAGAGCATGCACATGTTACTTTCATTTTATAATCACTGCTGTCCCACCACTATACCAAGATCACCTAAACTGTGTGTGTAGTATTCTGAATGTTCTTAGTTATACCCTAATTTCACTAACTGCAAAAGATTTTCTGGGATACCCTGTCACTTGAATTCTTTGGCTACTTTTGAAGATGAAGTCCAAAGAACTCTTAAATGATTCTCCTTTGGGGCGGGGAGGGTGGTGTTTTGGTTTTAAAATAATACATCAAATTTCATGTAATATTTATATAATATGTAGTATGTGCTTTTGTATGTACATTAAGAAGGGTTTGAGAGGCACATACCACACTGGTAACCTTTGGAATGTGGGCTGAGAGGTCTGCAGAAAACAATCACCATTTGGATACTCTTCTGTTTGACTGGAATTTTTCAAGAAGTGCATGTTAATATTTTATAGACTTTATTTTTTAGAGCAGTTTTAGTTTCACAGCAAAACTGAGCAGAAGATACAGAGATTTCCCCCATACCCCTTTCCACCACAAACACACACACGCACGCACACACACGTGCACACGCACACACTCACATGCACATGCTCCCCCCCCCACACACACAGCCTCCCCCACTATTAACATCCTGTACCAGAGTGGTACATGTGTTACAATCCGTGGACCTATGTTAACACATCATTTTCACTAGTGTCCATAGTTAATTTTTTTTTTTTTGGCCGTGCTGCACAGCATGCAGGATCTTAGTTCCCTGACCAGGAATCAAACCTGTGTCCCCTGCAGTGGAAGCAGGGAGTTCTAACCACTGGACCACCAGGGAATTTCCACCAGTGTCCATAGTTTACATTAGGGTTCACCCCTGGTGTTGTACATTTTATGGGTTTTGAGAAATTTATAAGGATATTTATCTATCCTTATAGAATACAGAATAGTTTCAGTGCCCTAAAAATCCTCTGTACCTCACCTATTCCATATTAATCTTCACAACTTTTAAAACATTAATTCAAAGAACTAGTGTCATAACGTGAAGTCCAGAGGCCCTGGGAAGTCATGTACTGAATAAAAACATGGTACCACTCTGTAATCTCCTGATAGTGACATTCCATGGAATCTCCTGACAATTTCCTTGCAATCAGCATGCTGGTGATTCACTCTTGGCCCATTTGGGGTGCAGCAAGTTTATATGTTTGGCTAAAATAGTTCTAATTTGAAATGGGATTCAGAGATTTGGCCCTGGGAGTGCAGACATTTCACCTCTTCTAGAAATGGACACTGTTTGATAAGAGTTACTTGTGAGAAGGGTCTAAAGCAATATAATAAATTTCTAGTCCATATGCCATTATTATATGAGATTTTTATGGGCACCAAATGGCTTCTCATAACAAACCTTTTAATGGTCTGGCTCAGGCAGCATTTGGTATAACAGCTCCAAGTAGTACAATGGCTGATTCCCAAACATCTGCTAGGATGGGGCATTGGTGAAGAATTACAGGTGAAAAATCTTCCCACCCTTCCTCCAATGTGCCTTCATCTATCATTCTGTCCAGGGGAGACTTCTAGGCAGAGAGCAGTATTTTTGGCTTAGGTTAGCTCCCAGATTCTCTGACTGGCAGAGGCTCTTAAGCAGTATGGTGGTGTGATGTGTCTGCAGCAGAGCTGTAAACTCAGGGTTTGACCTTCTCTTGGGGTGCTCTTCTTTCATGGGGATGTGTTCCTCCAAACCTCATTCTGCGCATAGCCTGATGAAGGGCTCTATCTGAGCCTGACAGCCAGGTACTGCCCCAGGTTTTCAACCCTTCCCTCTTTCTTTGCCCCTAAGAGTCACCCATGAATTTTTCCTCTAGGGCCCTGTTCTCTAAGGCCAATGCATCATATCTGTTTAGTTGATTTCAGCAAACTTTCATTAAGTGCTTGCTAGGTGCCAGACTCAGTGGGGATAATACGATGAGCTTACAGTCTAGTATAGGAGACACACACATGAATAGATTCTTCCCATGCAGTGTGGTAAGTGCTCAAATAGAGGTTTCTAATGAATTCACCCAGCCAGCCAGCCAGCCAACCATCCAAAATGTATTGAGAATCTACCATGTTCCAGCACTGGGCTAGCTGAAGAGGAAACAGAGGTGAACAAGATACTGTCCCAGCCTTCACAGAGCTCCTAGTGTTACAGGAGAGAAAGGAAAGACATGCTACCAAATAAATTGCAGTGCAGCTGGTAAATCCACCCACAAGCAAGGACTGAGTGAGCATGGGTGAGGGCTGAACTAATTTGTGTTAGTGAGCTGTTAAAGGCTTCCTGGGGGCTCCAATGTCTATACTGCACTTGGAATGAATATGTAATAGTTAGACATGCAGGAGGGGATGAAAATAATATTCCAGACATCAGAAACAGCCTGTGAAAAGGCATTGAGATAAGGGACAACATGGTGCCAGTATTCAGGGAACTGCTAGTATTTTTTGCAACGCTGGAATAGAAGTAGACAAGGCTAGAGAAGTGAACAGGGACTGGATCCACGTGTGCCAGGAAGGGAATGTGGCTCTATCCTATAGCAACCACGGGAGAACTTTAAACAATGAAGAAACGTAGTCAAATTTTCATTTAGGCAGATCACTTAGATGCCTGCAGGTACCATATGATTAGGCAACATACCACACGATTAGGGGACCTCCCCAAGATGACAGTTTAGTCCAAAAGGAACAGTCCCTTAAGAAATTTTTTCTTCTCTTTATAAAAGCAACCTGTAATTACTTTGGAGAATGTGGAAAGTACAAGAAACACAAATAAGGAAATTAAAATTACTCATAATTCTATAAATAGACATAGATCCATTTGCAAATATGCATGTGTCAAATTGGGATCAAATACTGGAAAGGATTTTGTGTTCTCTCCCCCCGACCCTTAACATTATATTATGAGCATTATCTCATGCCAGCAAATATACTGTGAAAAATTATTGTAGTGGTGGAAATTTCACTTGCGGAGGAAGGTGGTAGAAGAGATGTAGGAGATAAAGAGGGAGGCCTTTCAATATTTCTTAAATTATACAAAGCAGAGTATCGGGTGGTTAGTTTCATACACGTTTGTTGGATTAAATATCAGTTAAAACTACCTTGGGTCTGAATAATAGAGATTTTGCAAAAAGACATCTGTAAAGAAAGAGAGAGCTTTAAGTAAAAATCAGATATCTGTTTGATAGTGAATAGTCTACATACTGATAATTATTATTCTTCATACCTAAAAGTTGTGTTGTGGTACCGAAATATGATGTTATGACATTAGTGTTTTATATCATAGCCAAGGATCAGAAGAATAATCAATTATTCATCTTATGCATTGGTCATACTTTTTCATTTATCTCCTTTTTTTGCCATCAACTTTTGACTCCCTCAACAAGAGGGTGGATAACAGAAAGCAAGATCACAAACAGTATATTTTATAGCAATGTAGGCAAGGTAAATATTCCAATTCAGACAAGAGTTGAAGAATGTTGAATCAAATGAGGCTTTTCAGTTCTTCACATATTTTTCAACTGTGTGTATGTGTTAGGCTATCTGATTGGCTTCTTTAAGAGAGCTCCAAAATAATAGTGACTTAAGCAAAATAGAAGTTTATTTTCTCTCTCAAGTGAAAATCTGATGTGCCAGTTCCATAATCATCCAGATCAGGATCCTTTCTATCTTATAGTTGCGGTGTCCTCAAGAGGCAGCTTCCATCTCATGGTCCAAGATGGCTGCTCTAACTCCTATCATCATATCAACATTCCAGGCAAAGGGAAGGGGGAAGAGAAAAGGGGAGGGTAAGCATATTCCTTGTAAAGGCAAACTCAGGTGTTGCACATTTACTGGCACTAACATCCCATTGGTCAGCACTTGATCACACAGAGCTGCAAGGGAGTCTGGAAAAATAGTCTTAGCAGTTGGCTATGTGCCAGCTAAAGTTCCAATGTTGTATTTCTAAGAGAAGAAGGAGACACTGGATATTGGATTATTATCGGCAATCTCTTCCCCACTATGCTATCCTTCCCCCTGGCGTGTGGAAGACAAGTCAGACTGTGAAATTCCTTCATGTTCCAAGACTCTGATTTTGATGTTTCCAGATGATGACTCTGAGACTCCTGAGGATATGGAAGATGAGATTCCAGTGGTGATTTGTGCAGCAGCAGGGAGGATGGGTGCGGCTATGGCTGCCATCAACAGCATCTACAGCAACACTGATGCCAACATTTTGTTCTATGTAGTTGGACTCCGGAACACTCTGTCCAGAATACGGTAATCCGTGTACTAGAGACTTTGGAGGTGTTTGTTTGTTTGTTTGTTTGTTTGTGGTACGTGGGCCTCTCACTGTTGTGGCCTCTCCCATTGCGGAGCACAGGCTCTGGACGCGCAGGCTCAGCGGCCATGGCTCACGGGCCCAGCCGCTCCGCGGTATGTGGGATCTTCCCAGACCGGGGCACGAACCCGTGTCCCCTGCATTGGCAGGCGGACTCTCAACCACTGCGCCACCAGGGAAGCCCAAGATGAACGTCTTTTATAAGGGGCACTAGTCTCATTCATGAGGGCTTCATCCTCATGACCTAATCACCTCCTACAATCCACACCTCCAAATACCATCACACTGGGGATTAGGTTTCAACATACAAATCTGTGGGGGGCACAGCATTCAGTCTATAGCAATGAAATCAAAACCCCCAAACTGTAAATTTGTACATGTACATATATGTATTTCTGTAAAGAAAAAGACCCAGAAAGATCCCCAGCTGTTAACAGTGACTATTTCTAAGGAGGATGGAGGAAGTGGAGAGAGCAGAGATGAAGGGAAGTTCAAGGTATTTCAAGTTCTGTGAGACTGAGAACACATAAGCGGAGAGGGTGGAGAGGAGGAGGAAGAGAAAGTGGGGAGCAAGGACAGAATATTGGGAGGCAAAGGTAAACTCAAATCATCCTTGGAGGCAAAACAGCAGAGTAAACACGATTCAGTCAAAGTAGCAGGTTCAGAAGGCCGGGCTTCCTTACAGTGCTGTTAACCCATGGCAAAGAGAGCACCGTTGGGCTTCCCTGGTGGCGCAGTGGTTGAGAGTCCGCCTGCCAATGCAGGGGACAAGTGTTCATGCCCTGGTCCGGGAAGATCCCACGTGCCGTGGAGCGGCTGGGCCCGTGAGCCATGGCCGCTGAGCCTGCGCGTCCGGAGCCTGTGCTCCGCAACGGCAGAGGCCACAACAGTGAGAGGCCCGCGTACCGCAAAACAATAAAAAATAAAAAAGAGAGCACCGTCAACCACAGATGCTGCTTTATAAGAAAGAAGGAACACTTTTTGTTCTTCTAGTTTCCTGTGGAGATTATGTGGATCTGGGGAGATATTTGGTTATTACTATTTTGCTTCATTTCCTTTGCAGAAAGTTATGTGAATGAAGAAAAAAAAAGATTCAAAGCTAAACCAGATGGGGAAAAAATCCGAAGGATTTATAGACTAGACTCTACTAAGGTTGCACATATTTTACTTTTAACTTTCTATGGAGGCAAGAGATTGAGGCAATAGGCAAATTGAGGAAAGTTTGGAGGTGTGTGCTCGAGGTTGTTTTCTGTTTCTGTTTTTGTTATCCCTTTAGAAAATGGATCGAACATTCTAAACTGAGAGAAATAAACTTTAAAATCGTGGAATTCAACCCTACGGTACTCAAAGGAAAGATCAGACCAGACTCCGCGAGGCCTGAGCTGCTCCAGCCTGTGAGTAGGGATCACACATGTCGGGGATGGTTCTCGGTGAGACCTTGTTCGGTATGGAGCATCAGCCACTGGGATGCACACAGAATGTTTTAGAAGCCTAACAGTTTTAGATGTCCACCAAACTCTGCTTATTTATAATTCAAAAGCCACCTACTGCAGAAAGGATGTAAAATGGTTTACATAAACTATAATGAAGCTATGAAAGAAGAAACGAAGCGTAAGAAAATGCAGGATGCATTTATGTGCGTAAATATGCCTGTGGGGCAGGGGAGGGCCCGAATTGTGAGGCCTAGAAAAAGTATTCCCAGCCCAGAGGCAGTTGTGTGTACCGTGCCGGGACCTTACACTTAGCTCAGAGTATCCCAGCAGCTGAGGAAAAATGGTAGCAAGATAGATTATATACTTCAGAGTATTGACATACTTTCAGGAGACACCAACTTTCTTCCTGGCATTGGGAATCTTAAGGTGTTTTACTGCAAGAGCTCTTACAAAAGGGACCCTCTTCTGCATAAAGAGTGGTGTTTTTGATGGCAGGTGTACAGAAAATGCAGCCACCTTCTACATGTGATTATTATTTAAATCCATCCTTGAAAATTAACTAAATTCGAAGCCCTCTGATGATAAGATCTTTTCCCAGTTCCAGATATTTATTATCAAGCGTGCTAGCTGAGGTGGCACTTTGCATTATATGGTATTGTAGCTATTAAAACGTTAAGACCCCCATCCTCATCCCATGCTTCTCTGGCTTTTTTCTGGTTCAAGGAGCTAGGAGGGTGAACCTGTGTGTGTGATGTGATGACGTGTGAGATGAGCTCCACATGCACACGCACATGTGCATGTGTGTATGTGTGCATGTGGGTGTGTGCGCATGCACATGTGAGGTTATGTATGTGTGCCTGTGTGTGTGCACACACATGTGTTGCATGTATGTGTGCACGTGTGTGTGTGCATGTGTGTTTAAGGCTGTTTTAGTTGACAGTAGTCAAATTATTGAGTGTAGAGGAAGGCAGGCAGTTTGTGGCCAGAAAGATTGACAGCCTCTGTGATGCCCGCTGCATCAGTTCACAGAGATGAAAGTGGTGACAGTCTCAGCAGTGGGGGGTTTGGATCTAGAAGAACTGCTGACCAGCGCTGGTTTCAGTCCCAGGGCCCAGGTAGACTGGGCACCAGGAAGCTCAGGTGAGGCCTCTTTTCAGCCTCTGTTTTATTCTGCTCCAGGTCTGGAGCTGAGCAGAGGCCATGGTCAAAGCTGACCCCCCCGAGCACCCCTATTAATCACTGGGCCTTCTGTGTCTTCCCCACCATCACTGCTTTTGTTGTTTTAACAGCTGAACTTTGTTCGATTTTATCTCCCTCTGCTTATCCATCAACACGAGAAAGTCATCTATTTGGATGATGACGTAATCGTACAAGGTATGCTCACCGATGCCAAGAACACTCGGAAACAGAGCAGCTGATAAGTAGAATGACTGTCTCTCTTCATTTCTGAAATATCTAGCGGCTCAGTGATTTTGATTGCTTATTAAATTTGGGAGTATAGTGTTGTTGTTAATCAGGGAATACTTTGAAAACAGGGGTTGATACTTTCTGGGACAATCCAGTTGACTTTCTGAGAGCCACTCTCTGATTGTCAAAGTCTGTAATAAGTAGCTTGTAAAAGTCTGTAATAGGTGGCCTTTCCTTTTTCTGCACGCCTAAAATGTAGGGGGATAAAACCTCACTGATAACATTCTTAGAAGCGAGCTAAGTTTTAGTGTTAAATGTCACCTTCTCTCTCTTCCGCGTGCAAAATAAGACGAGCATTGGCGTGGTACGTACACAGCAACAGAAATAAAGAAATCGGACCAGTGTTGATCTGAGCTTATTATCAAGTGGCTTTTTTAATTGATATGACCTGTTCTTATCAAGAAAATTGCCAAGCCACTTGAAACCATGGATCACATACTTTTCCCCCACAGCAAAATCAGGGATTGTTTAAGCTCGAAGGCTCTATCTAGCCCTAGAATGAGTGCTATACTATTGTAACTCCTGGTGTTTGTGAATCCAGGGGACATCCAAGAGCTGTACGACACCACCTTGGCCCTGGGCCACGCGGCAGCTTTCTCAGATGACTGCGATTTGCCCTCCTCCCAGGACATACACAGACTTGTGGGGCTGCAGGTGGGCACATGTCTCGGGAATCCGCCCTTTGCCCCTTCTCCTCCCTGCACTTCAGAACGAGTGTCATCCTCACCTTGGAGAAGATTGGGGGACTGCTGGGCGGCAAACAGCCGGGGGCCCGGGCTTCCCATTCACATCCCAGATCTGCTCCCACCGACTCCAGGGCAAGTTACTCACCCCTGCAAGTCCCGCTTTCCTTACCTGAAACATGGCAACAATAACATCTATTTGGTTGTGGTTTTGTGAGTTGTGATGAAATAACATGATGTCAAAGTGTCCAGTCAATGCTCCAGAAAGGATGGTTGTTATCTAAGTCACTGGCAACCACACTCTATGGCAGAGATGGTGTTTTCTGTAAAAGAGACTCACTGAACCTTTGGTTCTGTTTTCAGAGTTTTGACCATTATTCCCCGCCCCACTCCTTTCAGTAGAGGAAAATACTGATTTTGTTCCAAGGTAAAGAGCTCCTTACCCTGGTAGAAATGAAGACAGTCGAACCCAGATGTAACACCGAAACCAAAAGAATGGCTTTACAATACAAGATGCTCTTACGAATCGAATGCTGTTCTTCAAAAAAAGTTCCAGGAAATAATTTTATATGTGTGACATTTAAGCTGTGACACACTTTAAGGCCTAGGCCCTGGGGCCAGACCTGCCTGTCAAAATCTTGGCTCCATCACTTAGTAGCTTTGTGACCTTGGGCAAGTTACTTAATCAGTGGTTTTCTCCCTCATTTCTAAAATAGAGGTAATAATAGTATCAATACTTTTCTGGTAGGGTCATTGGGAGAGTTAAATTAGTTAATACGTGTAAAGCTATCGTATGCAACTAATGAGGTAATATGCATGAAGTTCCTAGAACAGTGCCTGCACATAGAAAAGTGCTCAAATAGTTCCATTACCTCCATGTTGTCTTTGAGCATCCCATGAGGTGGGTGAAATAGTGTGTCCTTCCTCATTTTACATTCACTCAAAACTAGCTGCTGAGTGCTTGCTATGTGTCTCACACTGTTTTAGGTGCTAGTAACACAGCAAATAAAACTAAAATTCCACCTTTGGGTAGCTTACATTCTAGTGGGAAGAGGTGGTCAGCAAGCAAGTAAAATATTGAACAGAGGATCAGGGTGGAGGTGGGGTTGGATTTTAAGTTGGGTGATCAGGGAAGGCTCCACTGAGATGTTGTCGCTGAGCCTACACCTGAAAGAACTGAGGCAACTATCTTAATAGATATTTAGGGGAAAAACAGTTCAGAAGAGGTAACAGCAAATGCAAAGGTCCTGAGGCAGGGGTGTGTTTGGTGTATTAAAGGAACAAGGAGGTCAGTGTGGCAGAGGGGTCAAGGGGGAGAATAATGGAAGTTGAACAGGTATTGGGGGCGGGGTACATGGTGGAGGGCATGGCAGGAATTTTAGGGAGTCTGGGTTTTACTCTGAATGAGAGGGGAAGCCACTGGAGGGGCTTTGAGCAGATGAGTAACACTGAGACAGTGGGATTGAAAAGGGTGGAAGCAGGACCCAGGTTGGGAGGAGCTGGCAGAAATCCAGTGAGTGGTAATTATGGTTTGGACCAGGAAGGTAGTAGAGACAGTAAGAAGTGGTTGGCTTCTGGGGACTTTCCTGGTGGTCCCATGGTTAGGACTCCACGCTCTCACTGTTGAGGGCCCAGGTTTGATCCCTTGTCGGGGAACTAAGATCCCTCAAACCACGTGGCGCGGTCAAAAAGCAAAATAAGTGGTTGGCTTCTGAATATATTTTGGAAGATGGGACCGACAGGACTTGCTGAGATCTGGATGAAAAGTGCATGAGGAGGAGGAGTCTAGGATGACCTAATGACCTTAGGTGTCTGTCTACCTGGAAGGATGGAGTGGACACTGAAGTAGGGCAGGTTGTAGGAAAGCAGGTTTGGGATGGGATTGGGATCAGTTTGGGGATGTAAGGAGAGCTGCCTTACTAAGCACCCACAAGGACAAATAGAGTTGGCAGATGTAGTAGAACTGGAAATCCAGAGGAGAGGTCTGGGCTGTCTACACGGAGAGATTTAGAGCCATGAGAAAAGATGAGGCTGTCTAGGGAGTTGATGCTGCAGAAAAGAGCAGATGCTGGACATGAGACTAGGGGCACTCAGTTTTTAGAGGTTGGGGAAACAAGAGAAAACTGGGAAAGGACTCCAGGAAGTGGCCAGTGACACAGGAGGAAGCCCAGGTGCTGCATGATGGTCTCAAGAAAGTGGTTATTTTCCAGAAACAAAAGATTCCTTGGTCAAAAGCACACATGTCCTCTTCCTTTATAGAACACGTATATGGGCTATCTGGACTACCGGAAGAAGACGATAAAAGACCTTGGCATCAGCCCCAGCACTTGCTCTTTCAATCCTGGTGTGATTGTTGCCAACATGACGGAATGGAAGCACCAGCGTATCACCAAACAGTTGGAGAAATGGATGCAAAAAAATGTAGAGTATGTGTGGCCCTCTACCATTTTTTCCATGCTTGGGAGTAAAATTATTCCATTAATTTTTTATGCATAGCTCAGGGGTTAGAAATATTTCAGACATCTGAGGTCAGATTTTCTTACAGAGGCACTGTTGAGAAAAAAGGGAGCAGTGGATGAAAAATCCGTCCTCAAACGATATGTCATAGGAGGTGAGATCCTGTGCAATCCCTTATTATACAAACATTTTCTAATAAATTGTTTAGTAATGTGATTTTTAAATCTTCTCCCAGAACTCTAGTGAACCTTTTTGACTGCAAATCATTTATCTTAGTCGAGTTTCTCCTTCTTACATAGATTTATCATTATTATTATTTTTTTTTTTATTTTTTTTTTTGCGGTACGCAGGCCTCTCACTGTTGTGGCCTCTCCCGCTGCGGAACACAGGCTCTGGATGTGCAGGCTCAGCAGCCATGGCTCACGGGCCCAGCCGCTCCGCGGCATGTGGGATCTTCCCAGACTGGGGCACGAACCCGCGTCCCCTGCATCGGCAGGCGGACTCTCAACCACTGCGCCACCAGGGAAGCCCCACATAGATTTATTTTTAAGAATTATTTTATAAAGTCAACTTTTTAAAAATGACACTTAACAACATTTAGTGACACGGCCTTAAAATTTATAATCCATGCATTGACAGAATTCCAAAAACTAATTTAGAAATTCACAATACCAATTGGAAATTTTAACATACTTCTCTCAGTAAATGATAAAGACTAAAAATTAGAAAGCTTATAGAAGAGTTGAACAAGACAATTTACAAGCTTCATCTGTATACATATTGATAATATAAGACATTTTAATTATCAAAGAACTCATATAAACTACCTTTTAATTGTAAATTAATTAAATGCAATATCATTAGCAAAAGAAGTATGATGGGGAAAACATTATAGGCCATGTTTGAAATTCATAGACAGAAGATAGAATTCCAGAAGGGCAGGTTCAGGAAGATATTTCAACATTTTAAGGAAGGGAGAGAACAGGTATTATACCTGTATGGGTTAGGGGGTAAGCCTACAACCAGTCAAAGGCCCTGTGAGTCTGGTTCCTGGAGACATCAGAGCAGTTGATCCTTGTACTGATCCCACTGTACTGAGTTCAGGAACATACCTGGACTAAACTCATGTTGGCCTGTAGTGGTTGAGGGAGATGACTGAATGTACTGTATTGAATTGCTCTTGGTAATAATATTATATATTATATAACAATAAGTTTGATGATCTCAGGCACATAGTCCAACTAGCTTATGCCCAGACTTCCTCTGGCCTGTTAAGATTGAGAATGTTGGGTTTCCTGAACAGTGATATTACCCTCATTCACTTAGACGTTATAATCCATAACTGCAGGATCTTAGGGTGTGGAAATTTGCCCTTCCATCTGTCCTGGAAAATGTGCTGTGTATCCTGACTTCGCTAACTTCCTTAAGGATCCTGTAGAAAAATGAATCCAGCTTGATTTCCTAAAGCAATGTCTGTGTTTGTTTGGTCTTTCGTCTGTTTAAGCCCCCAATGAAATTTATTAAGTCCTGTTGGTAAAGTCAACTTTTTAAAGAGTGAATTTTTTATATCAACTTTAGAATTTTTTTAAAATTTATTTTTGACTGTGTTGGGTCTTAGTTGCTGCGCATAGGCTTTTTCTCTAGTTGCGTCGAGTGGGGGCTACTCTTCGTTGCGGTGTGCGGGCTTCTCATTGTGGTGGCTTCTCTTGTTGCGGAGCGTGGGCTCTAGGTGCGCGGGCTTCAGTAGTTGTGGTGCGTGGGCTCAGTAGTTGTGGCTCGTGGGCTCTAGAGTGCAGGCTCAATAGTTGTGGCGCACTGGCTTAGTTGCTCCGCGGCATGTGGAATCTTCTGGGAACAGGGCTCGAAACCATGTCCCCTGCATTGGCAGGCAGATTCTTAACCACTGCGCCACCAGGGAAGTCCTAGATCAACTTTAAAATATGCATAATACATTGACTGACTTAAAGCTAGAAAAAAGTAAAGTAAAATAAAGATTGAATTTTTAAATCATTTTTCATCATTGAAGTTTTAAGAGGGAAAATAAAAATAACACAACTACTGTTATCATGGCATTGTATATCCTGTCCATCTTTTTTATCTGGATATTTTTATATTATCATAACCTTGAATTTGTGAGTAAAGTCATTCTAAATAATGTAGGATCAGAATTTGGGATCTTCGAAGTTTGCCATGAAAAGGCCTGAGAAGTAAAATGGCAAAATATTAACACTTTGTGAATCAAGGTAAAGTATATGGGAGTTCATGGTATTCGTCTTACAATTTTGTGTAGGTTTAACAATTTTCAGAATAAAAAGTTGGAGAAAAATGAAAGGCCATAGGCTTATTATATAGTGAGGAACTGTCTTACACCTTTTAAAGTGATTAGATTTGGGCTTCCCTGGTGGCGCAGTGGTTGAGAGTCCGCCTGCTGATGTAGGGGACGCAGGTTCGTGCCCCGGTCCGGGAAGATCCCACATGCCGCGGAGCAACTAGGCCCGTGAGCCATGGCCGCTGAGCCTGCGCGTCCGGAGCCTGTGCTCCGCAACGGGAGAGGCCACAACAGTGAGAGGCCCGCGTACCGCAAAAAAAAAAAAAAAAAAAAAAGATTAGATTCTACTTCATCTGAGTCTGTGGGACTCCAGGACAAATGTTGCTTTTCTATTCTGTTTCTTAGGGAAAACCTGTACAGCAGCTCCCTGGGAGGAGGGGTGGCCACCTCCCCAATGCTGATTGTGTTTCACGGGAAATACTCCACCATCAACCCCCTGTGGCACATAAGGCACCTGGGTAAGTATTTCAGAAGAACACCAATGTGCATTTTATAGACCCAATGAGCACCAACGTGAGGAGCGTGTGCTATTGCACCAGCTCCCTCAATTCAAATCCTCCAGGTGACCTTGGAGGTAACCTTGGACACGTTACTTAAGCCTCAGATTCTGCAAATGCAGGTGATAAAAATGACCAGAGAGGTGTGTTTCTAGGAATTTAGGAAAAGCAATTAGACTCACGCTTAGTATATAGTATGTGCTTGCTAAACATGGACTATTGTTACGATGGAACTTGCACTGTCAGGACTTTTTCACATGCCTTTATTGCTCTCTTGCAGTAGCCCATAGTGGACAAAACCAAATGAATTACCATAATAGTTTATGATGAATTTAGATAGCCGGCAATTTCTCTTTTAAAAAGAAGTTGTTTAATGACTGTGCACTATGTGAGTCCCTCAAGTCTTTTATTCACTCTTCACTACAGGAGTACAGGCTCTGGGGTATGGACTGGAATCCCAACTCTGCTATTTTCTATGACCTTGGGCAAGTTACTCAAGCTCTCTGTGCCATAGTTTCTTCACTTATAAAAGGAAGCTAATAGAACCTTATGTTTTTACAAGGAACAAATTACCTAATATGTGTAAACCGCTTAGGACAGAGCCTGGCACAGAAGACATTCACATTCATTCAAACATATGGCTACAACCCATTAGCCAAAACCACTGGGCCAGATCTGTTTAGAAATATAGAAAGGTTTTGAATTTTTAAAAGGTAATGTTGTGCATGCACTTATATTATGCAGTACCCTGAGAGGGTTATAGATTTTGCTGCCAAAGAAGTTATTAAAATCTTTTTGTTTTCAGACATTTGGGGATTGATTATTTTAGAACTGGAGACAATGGATTGTGGACTTATATTTACCAGGTGCCCATACACTGCCAAGCCCTGGGCTAGGCTCCAGGGATAGACGTGAACATTACTTCTCTCAGAACAATCCTGCAAGGTGATATGTCCCCTACTCTCCCTTGTAAAAGGAAGGACAGACAAAACTGTGGAAGTTGGGTTACTGTCTCCTCTCTTCTGCCTCACCAGAATCTCCCCATTTTTCTGAGCATCCGTATGCACAGAAGAGTGACACGGGGACATTAAGGACACTAATATTCTGTCTGATTCACTTTATAATAATGTTGGGTTCACTGTTAGGTCAAACATCAACATCTCCATGTGCTGAGTGTGTAGAAAATCTCATCAAAGTGGAATATCTATTAAAATGTTGTGTAGGAACAGCTATGCGGAGCTTAGATCCATAGGGTTAGAGCAGTTTATGATCTTGGAACAGAGACTCAGAATTACATTTTATGAACCATCTAACTTATTGACAAGTAGGAAGGAGCAGAATCTTCCCAAGGGAGAGAAGTCATTTTTCCTTGTAGAACAGAGCCTACATCTCTGCTGAACGTTTTAGAATCAGAGATGGTCTGCAAAGTAAAGCTACACAGAAATCATTTGAAAAATAATTCCGTTTTAGAGTTTGTTGAAAGCAGAAAGCAGTGTAACACTAATGGGTATTAAGTTTGGGTCTAAACAGGTAGGCTTAAGATTTTTAAAATTTATGAAATTCATTTAGCTAAAAGCAAAACTGCAAGCCCCTACAGAGTCCTTCAGTCGTGGGGCTGTGAGACAATGTCCTACTTCCTGGAGACTTCCCACGTGAAGGCTCTGCCCCTCAGATGAGCATTTCCTTGTATAGATTCTTTGGAAGTTGATAATTATTCCAGTTATGCTACTACAGCCCAAACACCTAGCTCCTCTTCTGAAACTCCCTGCACAACTATGTTTATGAAAGAAAGGTTTGGAGGGGGGTGTTTCCCTCTTACATCATATGTTAAACGAGAATAATAATATTCTAGCTATTCATCCTCTCTTGACTCAATGGACCTTCAGTTGTTTTTTTAAAAACACCACATTCTCTCTCCTAGAAAGAAAATGTAACATGATAGGGATATTTAAAAAATTTATATTCACAAGATCTTAATGTACTTCTAGAAGAGATATTCTAAAAATATTCTGATCAATAGCAATATCAAGGTAAATGTGTAGTCTCTAAGCGATTACTTATGAGGAGAGTAATGTTCAAATGGAGGCAGCTGTTTGTTAAAAAGGAGATCTCATTCTCAGTCATATTTTATAGGGTAAACACAAGACTGTTTAAAAGAAAATGCTGCCATATTAAGGACGGAAAATGCAGAGAAACAAGAACTATAAACTCTGGGTGGGAGGGAAATTAATACAAAGTCTTTGGGGGGCAATTTGACAATCTCTTATCAAAATTTATAAGGCACAGACCCTTCAATCGAGCAGTTCCATATATAAGATTTTATCCTACAGGTATTATCTGTACAAGATATGCATAGAAGACTGTTCACTGTAGCATTGTTTATGCTTGTGAAGGGATAGAAACAGCCTAAATGTCCTTCATAAGAAACTCACTCAACAGTCATATATCCATTCTATGCAGTCATTAAAAATGATTCAGTGGGGCTTCCCTGGTGGCGCAGTGGTTGAGAGTCCGCCTGCCGATGCAGGGGACACGGGTTCGTGCCCCGATCCCGGAAGATCCCACATGCCGCGGAGCGGCTGGGCCCGCGAGCCATGGCCGCGGAGCCTGTGTGTCCGGAGCCTGTGCTCCGCAACGGGAGAGGCCACAGCAGTGAGAGGCCCGCGTACAGCAAAAAAAAAAAAAAAAAAAAAAAAAGATTCAGTGGGGTTTCCCTGGTGGCGTAGTGGTTGAGAGTCCACCTGCCGATGCAGGGGACACGGGTTCGTGCCCCAGTCCGGGAGGATCCCGCATGCCGTGGAGCGGCTGGGCCCGTGGGCCATGGCTGCTGAGCCTGCGTGTCCGGAGCCTGTGCTCCGCAATGGGAGAGGCCACAACTGAGAGGCCCGTGTACCGTAAAAAAAAAAAAAAAAAAAGATTCAGTGAATTCACGTGTGCTGCTGTGCAAAGTTTTCCAAGACAGTAATTTTAAAAGGCAAGGTACAAAATACACACACACACACACACACACACACACACACACACACACACACACACACACACACACACACACACACACACACACACACACACACACACCCACACACACACCCCCGGTATACACGTAGAACATTACTGGAAGAATTTCACGAGAAACTCTTTAACAGTGGCTATTTTGGAAAATTAGTGTAGGTGGTAAATTCTTCATTGCATACCCATTGATTTGTCTGATTTCTCTTTTTTTTATGATGAGCTTGTATTGAATTTTTAATATAAAATTTTAATTTCCTAACAAACCTATTACTTTCCTCTAAACACAATGAAGGCTGGAATCCAGACACCAGATATTCGGAGCATTTTCTGCAGGAAGCAAAACTACTCCACTGGAATGGAAGACATAAACCTTGGGACTTCCCTAGTGTTCACAACGACTTATGGGAGAGCTGGTTTGTTCCTGACCCTGCAGGGATATTTAAACTCCATCATCCCAACAGCTGATATAACACGACATTTTAAACATTTCCTGTATAAATAATGTGGAATTGTCCATTTGTAGCCTACTATACCACTGTTCTCTGTGAACAGTACCTTTGATACAAATGATCCACAAAAACAAAAAACCCTACTGTGTACAAATAGTACCTTGAATCATACAGGTATTGATTTACTTCCTTAAGTACAAGTGGCAATTATAGAAGATAATGTGAGTGAAACATGCTATTGGGAAGAAATAAACTCAGATAGATTTCAGCAATTAATTTGCTTAACTCTGAGTGAAATTATAGCCACAAATTTAAAAAATTTCTAAATGTATTTTTCACATGTAGATATTTTTTAACAGGTTGTCAGTCTTGTCTTGGGTAGAACAATATATTACATTTAAAACATGAAATGTCTGAAAAAATAAAATATTCATAGATTTTTAATGATTTTCATTATATATTATTCTACATGTTAAATATAGTAGAAGACAAACTGATCTCAGGTTAACAAGGGGAAAGAATACAAGTCTTGCTAAAGAAAACAATGCAACTTAAGGATAATCATCTTCAATATTTTTTATTGTAAAAACCATCAGATTTTTAAATGAATTTAAAAACTTTTTAAATATTATTTAATGAAAAAGTCTCATATTGTTGTGTATAGGGTATATCAACATTTACTGTTCATCTGTCATATTTAATGAAAAACACCATTATTGTATGCTTGAAAAAAATCTTCAAACTCATTCTCTAGTGCGTGTCCATCATAATTTAAAAGGTATTTTCTCCACTCAAAAAAAAAAATCTACATAAGGCTGTACTTGTTAAAAACCAAAGCAATACCTAGTTACATGCTTTACAGAGTCCCAGGAAAAAAATAATTAAATTGTTCCTAATCCCTGATGCAAGGCACTTCAAAGCACCTGCACAAAACATCCATGTAAACAGCAGTACAGAACGTGATTTAAATAACACGAATGACTTTTACACAGCTTTACCTAGACTAAAGGAAAAATAAAATCCATCATAGCTACAGCTACAAAAGTATGGTAAGATTCACAACAATAATTTGTATCTCTTATTACAAAAAAAACAGGCTACATAACCTTTTAGAAAAAAAACAAAACCTCATAAATATTTTCATATCAAGAAACAGCATGCTCCCTGGGTAGGTATAAAATCAGAATATTCCGAAGTGATCAGGAGTAAATGCAACTGGCATTTCTGAATACCCAGCTTTGATATCCACCAGGCCTAGTAGTCTGGACTATTTGTAGCACCATGGAAAATACATTAGAAAATCACAAAGGTACATTACCTCAAAATAACCTGGCCATGAGGTTCACTTAGTCCATAGTAACAAATAGCAATGATGAAGAGAAATAATTTTTTTAAATTACTGCCTTATTCAATTTACCTAGCAAGAAAAATCCTGTATTATTTATTTTAGTACATCTCATGTACATAAAGCACCAGTTTAAATAAGATTATCAAACACCTCCAGCATCTTGTTACTCAGTCTGAAAGTTCATTTCTCATCATTTCCATGTTACATGCTTAAAGCCAAGGAGGATAAAATTTGGTGATAGATACTGAGAGAGACATTCAGTTCCTTCCCTATCAAATGTATGTCTCTCAAGTAAAACACAGATGAAGTAGCAAAATTTAAAAGCTCTTCTGCACTCTCTGGAACTTAACCATCCCAGCAGAATAGTTTCTGCCTACTAGAGGACCAACACATGGGGGTGAGAGGGCCAAAGCCAGGGCTCATGGCCCTGACATGTAAGGCCGGGTTAGCCTTGCTGCTGCAAGGCCATACTCTCCATTTCTACTACCAAGCAACTGTCACAAACGCTCACCCCTGGTAAAGCAAGGAGGTCTGAGTGTGAATAGAACTCAGGAAGCCCATCAGACACCACTAAAAACTACCAACCCTCACAGATGAAAATCAGCACATTTGCCTCTTTACCAGTGGGAATCTTATCAGCATGCCCTTCTTACACAGGAAAGGGATAACGGTGCGTCTAAGTTTATGCACAGTTAATAATCAAGTGTAAATATGCAGACTCTTTCATTTTTAAATTACAGGTTAAAAGTGACTCCTGAAAGAAAATCAATTTCTTCATAAATGAAAGATAGTTTATAAAAAGCTGGAATGAAGATTGATTCCAATACAAAAACTCATACACAAAAAACTCTACTTTCTCCTTCCAAAGTACTTATGTCTGTAAGTAGTTCTACTGTACCATGATTACATCACCAGAGTAAAATATGAATAAAATACTTCAGTTAACAAACCACTTTGAGGTGGTGTCAAGAGGGCCACTTCTTGACAACTGCATTAAAACTGCAGCATTTAAGCAGGGCTGAGAAACACCATTCTTAAGCATGGTTTCCTTCTTCCTGTTCTTGCATCCCACAGTGATTATTAAAGGAAGGAATCTGGTCTGTAAATGACTGGGTCATCCACTGCCCATTTGGAATGTCACTGAAAGTTGATCCTCCACTGTCAGCTGCTGGCGGGAGGGGTGGGGTGGAAGGGGGGAAGAATGTTAGTTTATTCTATTTGAAAGCTTTAAATGATGAATTAGGAGATTTTAACAGTCCAGTGAAGGAGAGCTGTTATTAAAATAGTTAAGCAAGCTTCTTGAATACAATTGTAAATTTCTATTCTATTTTAAGATATGGACTGATAAATCCTCATTTGTTATTCAAGGAGGGAAATGCACTTAGGATGACTAAGAGTCAGTGACTTAAAGAAAATGAGCTGTAAAAGCTTGTGAAGTTAAACACCAAATAACAATCGAATTTTCACTCTAAGTCACTAAATAGATTTTTGTATTTCCGTTCCCATTCTTCAGGAATTTACTCTCTCTAAAAAAACTTCTTTCCCCAATCCTGGCAAAACCAAGTCTTTGAAAGAAACAAACAGATGGAGGGGACATACTCAGCCCATCTGAAGAGAAGCCGCAAAGTTCACTACTGCACGGATTTTCACTATAAGCACCACCGTACGCTGCTTCATAACCCGGATCATACTTTTCTTCCTTCACTGCCATCTTCTTTGCATCCTCTGTGAGAAGGGTAAAAGGGATTTAAAACTGATTTTGTATAACAATTTTGAAGATAGCTTTATTCAAAAAAGATTATCGTGAACAAACCTTTTTCTTGAATGTCACATCTGAGACACAACTTTCGCTTTAAACTCTTTGTAACATAAACCAAATTAACTCATAAAAGCTGTCAAAATCTATTAGATTTAATTTGAGGTGAGCTGCACTGTTTCTTGGCTCCTAGACATCTGCAGGAGCACCCAGATGAGACAGGAAGTCCTTGGGAAAAGGATTTTAATAGTGACTAACACCTGTTATCAGAGCACTCTGGCTGCCAATATAATTGTTTTCTTTTCTCCTGCTTAATTTAAAATTCACAGCATACTTTCTATAATGTAGATACACATGAAACGAACAACAGGGGTGATAGTGGTGACATACCTTGGGCTAGCCGCAGGTCAAATGTATATCGCACCTCTTGGACTTCTGTGTTTCGCTCAATGCCTTTCAACTGATCTCTTAAGTCTTTCAGCTTAATGTAGTAATGAACTTTGTCCTGGGCTCGAGGAAACTGAGCACATCTTGCACTGGATGATGGCATAACATAGCAGAGCTAGAATCATAACATTTTGTAGTTATAGAAATCTTACATTTCTATTGAATCCACTCATCTTGAGATTAGAAAATCTGTCTTTCGGTTAATAACTTGATACTTATATAAATATATGCAAAATCAATAAAAGTAGCTGTGTTTGAGTTCAAATTTGTAATATTTACTTAGTACAAAGTCAATAAATCAAAAACAACGAGGCTTCCCGCCTCCTCCAGTGTTCATACAAAACGACATGTAAGTATACAATGAAAAGTCTTTCCTCCAAATTCTGTTTCTATCCACCTAGCTCTCTTTTCCAAGGGCAATCAATTGCTAGTTCCAGAGGTTTTCCATGAATATATAATCAAATAAAGGTATCTGATACATGTACCCTCCCTCACCCCTTTTAAAAACACACAAATGGTAACATTCTCTATTCCCTATCCTGCACCCTGCTTTTTTTACTCAACAATGTATCTCAAAGATAATTCTGTATCAGGTATCTATATCAGAGTAAAATAAGCTTCCTTTTGTATAGCTGTGTAGTAGTTTCATAATTTAACCAGAGCCCACCTGTGGGCATTTAGGTTGTTTCCAATCTTTTAATATTATAAGCGGTAGTGAAAAACCTTGTATATATTTAATTTTGAATATGTGTGAGTTTACCTGTTAGATAAATTCCTAGAAGTGGAATGGCTAGGAAGAAAGATATTTGCATTTATCATTTTGGATGATGATGACAAATTGTCCTTCACAGAGCATAAAATATATCAGGATGTATATATCTTATATAAAAGAGTGAGGCTGCTGAATTTTGGACTTTCCAGTTGCAATTTTTTACAATTTTTAAATTGGCCTCTATACCAAATATTACAGAAAAAAAACCGAACCGTTACTGACTTTCGTTTTGTTTATGCAACATTTAGAAAATCCTGATTCAGAGAGATGTGCAGGTGCAAATGCTACCAGGTTTGGTAAGAGCACATTTTCCAAGCTCAAGATAGTCTTCAATTAAAGTGATACAGAAACTTGAAAAAGTAGATTTTTTCAAAGCTGGATCACTAATATCATCAATAACTCTGAATACTTCATGATAAAGAATAAATTTTAGGGGCTTCCCTGGTGGCGCAGTGGTTGAGCGTCTGCTTGCCGATGCAGAGGACACGGGTTCGCGCCCCGGTCCGGGAGGATCCCACATGCCGCGGAATGGCTGGGCTCCTGAGCTATGGCCACTGAGCCTGAGTCATGGCCGCTGAGCCTGCGCGTCCGGAGCCTGTGCTCCGCAACGGGAGAGGCCACAGCAGTGAGAGGCCCGCATACCGCAAAAAAAAAAAAAAAAAAAAAAAAAAAGAATAAATTTTAAAAGATAAATGCACTCACAGATCTTTGTAAGAGCTAAAACTGCCTGCCTTGATATGATTCAGGTTCACTTATTATTGCACTACTATGATCACACGTCCAAGAGACATACCTGAGCCTCATCTGGCACTTAAGGGACAATAATGCAGTACTTTATAGGAAGTAGTGAACTCATCTGTACAATTTTACCCAAGTAGACAAGGGTAGGCCTCAATTTAAAGAATGACCAGTGCTACAACCCACTTTATCAATCACATATTTGTTAAAAACAGAAGAAATTTAAAAAGAAGTTAAAATATATATTGGTGGCAGAAACTTTATTCTGAGGTCTCCACAAAAACTCGTCAGCACGTTAGCTTCTCGTCATTTAAAATGCTGTCTATAACACAGAGGTCTGTGCATGTGTATTTTTATTTTAAAAGTTGTAAACAAAACTTAAAACTATATTTAAGAAGCAAACTTTGAATCAAATGTCTGCAGAAACTCCACAGAAATTATAGAGTTTGAAAACCAATGTGTTATTTCATGATGCCTTTATGTATAAAGTCACAACTGAATAAGGGCTAACCCACTTGAATTTGATAAGAATATGCCATTAAATATATTTCGAATGAGCTTGTGAGCCAGCTCCTCTTGATATTTTAGCCAAATAACATAACTAACATAATGTCATAAAGACATTTATCTGACAAATGTTTCTTTTTCTAATAAAACTATAACAGTATCTGAATTAATTTGCAACTATTACTTCAAGTTGATATTATTCCACAAAATACAGTGTTTTTTTTTCACGGCATAAATTAAAAATGGGCAGAACAAATAAAAAGGGGAAACTAGCTAGAGAAAATTCATATTTAGTTGACTTACAAATGTAGTTTTAAGGACTTACAGTTTCTGTGTCTGGGATCTTATGCGGTTGAAGTCCAAATTCTAAGTTCTTAACTTTTACTCCAAAAACTTCCTTACTAAAAATGTCATAAATACCTAAAATGAAATACAAGCATATTTACATTGCCCATAATGTTAGCAAAGAAAAAAGATAAAATTTAAAAGTAAATCTTACATTTTCCATTAAACACTGCTATTCGTGGCTGATATTTCTGTAATTTCTGCACTAGAATACGTCCTCCTTCACGAAATTCTTTACTAAAATCGAATTAAAAAGTAGTCAAAATATAAATATGGCAATATTTATAATATGCTAAATTCAGATAGCTTTCTATAAAAGGTCAAGTCATATAACTGTTAAGCTCAGCTTAAACTAGATACATAGGATGCTCCTAGAGTACGTGAGGCTCCCAGCATGACCAAGGTTCCAACCTATAAAACCGAATGTTATGCAATCACCTGGAAATATCCTTGCTGCCTGGTGTTGTCCTTTCCACCATATTGGTGAATCCAATACCATATTTTCCTGGTAAAGTGTGATCATCCATGTGATTCAGTTGGACCTCACTCAGCCCTGACATAAACAGACACTTCCCTGTGAAAAAGAGAGTTCAGTTTATTTCTGTAGAAGGTCAAAGGTTTTTCTGTCCCATGTATTGATGTGGGTCTGCTCTTGAAATTAAAAAAAAAAAAAAGATTTCGGATATTTAAAAAATTATAACATAGGTCAAATACCATACCAAGCAATTACTATGGGCTGGGTACTGTGCTAAGTCCTTCACATGGATTACCTCATTTAATTGTCATAACTATGAAATATTACTATTATTTATCTCCTTTTTACAGAGGGTCAAAGTAAATGCTTGTTGAGTACACAGCTAGTCAGTGTAGTAAGCTTCGACACTGTTTAGCTTTTTAATAATTGGAAGTACCATCACCTGCCCCTGGAAAACCCTAAACAGATAAACATATACCAATGGACTCAGGGCATTTAAACATCTTGACAGTGGAGAAAACGAAAAGTTCAAACTTCTCTAGAAATTTTGTTTTCAAATAATGGAGACAACATGTTATTAGTTCCAAAAATACATTACTGTAATTTGTCGTAAAGGCTTTTAATGCTGTTTACTTAATCAGCTAGTGTTTCCTGATTGTCTACTGCAGGCCTTGTCTATTAGGCAGTGTTATAATACATAAGACGATTTATATATAGGACAATACAACAGGAGTTATACTTGGTTTTAAAACTCACTCTACTAGTATGAGGGTCTTCAACACTAATTTCTGCTAGATACAAAGCATCTGTGGAGAATGTCTCCAATCAGAGTCTCTCTTAACTACTACAGCTTGATTGCCAATGCATTTCATTTCTCCTAGGAAATAAGATGAGAAGAAACCTGGAAAAGTAAGTATTCTGTCTGTACTGGACAACGATGTACTATTGCTACTAATCTGTAGATAAAAGAATAGTAACAAAAAAGAAAAATCATTTTAAAAAAGGTGTTAAAACTCACTGGAAACAACTCAGACAAAAGAGAAAGTACTCCTTTCTCATGCCCCTCCACGCTTATACACCAAAATGTTAACAGCGCCAGATCATTTCAAACCTTTTATTTTTGTGTAAAAACACATAGAAAAGATGTATTATATCTACTCAACCATATAGTTTCTTTTTAAAAAACACAATTTGGTTTAAAAAAACAAGACCCAGGGCTTCCCTGGTGGCGCAGTGGTTGAGAGTCTGCCTGCCGATGCAGGGGACACGGGTTCGTGCCCCGGTCCGGGAAGATCCCACATGCCGCAGAGCGGCTGGGCCCGTGAGCCATGGCCGCTGAGCCTGCGCGTCTGGAGCCTGTGCTCCGCAACGGGAGAGGCCACAACGGTGAGAGGCCTGCGTACTGCAAAAATACAAACAAACAAAACACAAGACCCAAACTATTAACAAGAATATCTAGTTTAAAAGTAAAATATTAAAAAAGGTAGCCACAGGGACTTCCCTGGTGGTCCAGTGGCTAAGACTCCATGCTCCCAATGCAGGGGGCCTTTCCCTGGTCAGGGAACTAGATCCCACATGCTGCAGCTAAGGTTTGCATGCCACAGCGAAGATCCCACATGCGACAACGAAGACCCCGTGTGCTACAACTAAGACCTGATGCAGCCAAATAAATAAATATTTTTAAAAATAAAAACAATAAATAAAAAAGGTAACCACTTACAAAAATGGTTTCCAGGTCCAGGGTAATGATGCCCTTTGTAAGCAGCCATTAGTCCTGGGTTTATGCCAATCTACAAAACAAAATGTTTGTACATTTTAGTCTTGAAAAGTAGGCTTAAGTCTTAGGGCTTCCATGGAGGAGTGGTGGATAAAACTGAATTGATTGGGCTTCCCTGGTGGCACAGTGGTTGAGAATCTGCCTGCCAATGCAGGGGACACGGGTTCGAGCCCTGGTCTGGGAAGATCCCACATGCCGCGGAGCAACTAGCCCCGTGAGCCACAAATACTGAGCCTGCGCGTCTGGAGCCTGTGCTCCGCAACGAGAGGCCGCGATAGTGAGAGGCCCGCGCACCGCGATGAGGAGTGGCCCCCACTTGCCGCAACTAGAGATAGCCCTCACACAGAAACGAAGAGCCAACACAGCCATAAATAAATGAATAAATAAATAAATAAAAATTTTAAAAAAAGCAAAATTCCTTTAAAAAAAAAAAAACTGAATTGATTAAAATAAAAATCTAATCCAGCATCAGAAGCTATTGCTTTATCAAGGACCAACTCTGGACCTGAACAAAGTATTCCATTTTGAGGAAAGAGATTTCCTTTATATTAAAAGTTTTGGTGTTGTTTTTAAAAACCAGTTTGACTCCCTCATATCCCCAGCAGCCTCACCCCAACTGGGCTGGAAAGAGAGAGGAGCTGGAGCAATCAATCAACCTGAGCCCAGGTCCAGCCACAAGTCTGCTTCTCAGCTCCCAAAAAGCAGCTGACTCCACATCATCTACACAGTTGTTTCCATGCTGATGTTGCTTACAGTTACTGACAAAAATCAAAGTTCAAAATCAGTGTTATCATTTATGGAGGACCCACAGGTGTCATGCAACCTAAGTGAGTCACGTGGATTATTTTATGTAATTGCAATCCCTATGCCAAAGGATCCACCTTCATCCTGTCATCGCCCCTGCTTCACCAATGAGGAAACTGGTGTTTAGGAAGGTTCAGGCTTGTCCGTGGTCATACCCACGTGGCAGGACGTGAAAGCAGACAGCCCTGCCCCATGAGCCCACCCTCTTAAACTCACCCATACAATACAACCTTAAGAAGGTGACTCCATTTACTACCAAGAGGATCTTAGAAATGGCTCTTTTCAGCAAAATGCTATTTGCAAGGATATGGTTAAGTAAAGTTAATCCACTAATGCTATTTATAAAACCAAAGGAGAACAAATATCCTTACAATCACAATGTCCAGATTGAAGGTCAAAATGTCCGGTAGAGTCTTGGTCAAAAGTTCAGCTTCTGAAACACCATTGAACCGGTCTACTTTTCTTTTCACTTTAAATGTGTCTGTAATTTTTTCTTGCTTTTCTTTTGATTTTGTGGACTTGCCAGATTTTTTGGTTTCAGCGGGTTTTTTGGGTTCCACTGGTGTTTTTGGTTCTGTTGTTCTGGGTTTTCTTTTCCTTCCTCTTGGAGTCTCTGAAACACAATGATTTCCAAGACGTAGATGCAAAAAAACTTAACTTACAAGCTTTATGCAGCTTTCCCAGAAAAGTCACCCCATCAACATCCTTTCTACTTTTTTATTTCCCAACATCACTCTCCTCTGCAATACCTCCCCCTCCCTTCTGGGTCTATGTGGCCTCAACCCCACCCTCCTTCCTCTGCTAGCTGTTCTTGGGATGAAACGTCCTTTATAATCATAGATTGAATTTCCACACGATATTACCTGACATCTTGGCCTCCCCAGGGATGCAAAGTATCTATGTACCATTTTATAAGAATTCTAAATGTAAATACATAAATAGTTAAGTCAACAAATGAAAGAATAAATAGAAAAACAGGGAGGAAGGGAAACATTTTAATTCAGTTTCCCCGTAATTTCCAGCAGAACTCAAATGGCTTGTGGGCTTGTTTTAGGGACTGAGCATATATTCTGTTCCCCACACAGTCGAAGAGGTGAATTGAGATATGCTGGGGATGAACTCTCTGGGCTGGCAGTACTTGTCAAAAGGTAAGACTAGGGCTCTGATCTCAGGACCTCAAGCAGAGTTTCTCAATCTTGGCCCTACTGACATTTTAGGCTGTGAGGGCCTGTCCTGTACATTCAAGTATGTTTAACAGCAACTGGGGCCTCTACCCACTAGGTGCCAGTAGCACCCTGCCAGTCATGGCAATCAAAAGTATCTCCAGACAATGCCAAATGTTCCTTGGGGGAAAATTACCTGTGGACAAGCACCAGCGATATAAAATTACCCAAAGGAAGTCTTGATTTTGTCATCCGTAACTCTTTAACGTGGCACTTCATTCTCGGGCCCCTATCCCATTCCGCTACTATTTGGCGTTTCCTCAACTGAGCCTCCCATCCGTCCTCTCTTCTCCTCCTCACACTGCTTCAGCCACTCCCTATGCCAAGGGGTCCACCTCCATCGGCTGGTGGCTGGAGAAGTCCTAGTGCTCCCTGCCCGGAAAGATAGAAGAGTCGAGGGCAGGGTGGATCTCCAATGCAGTGGAGTTAGATGTGCTCCTGCAACCATAAACTGAAACTCTGAGCACATTCCTTACACCGTACTGCTACACTGAGGAGAATCGTTACCCTCTCCACCATCCACCCCCAAATCTGTACTCCTCTCTTCTAATTCCCTGTCTTGGTGAATGGTACCTCTTTCTCCCTCACCTCCCACAAGAAATCCATGAACCATGGCCTCGCCTCCCAGTTCTGCCCTGCTCTCTACCATATTATCATATACATTATTATTATTTGATACATATTATGATATATCTCTATTATAGTCTATCCTCTACGATATTAAAATATCCATCGATATTTAAGTCCCCCTCTAATTCCATTCTCTCAACAGCTTCCTATCGCCTTCAGAATTGAACACACATTCTTTAGGTTAAACAAGAAGCCTCGACTGACCCCTAATCCAGCCTCACCTCTCACCATTTCTTTGCTATACTCCAGACTCCAATAACACAGAATCACAGTTTTACAACTGTGTCATGCTTCTTCATGTCTGTGGTTCGGTGCACACTTCTCCCTTGGCCTGGAATTTCCCCCAACCCATTTGTCATGTGCTTCATGTGCTACTCCCTCGCTGCTGAATTTCAGAGCTCTGGGAAGCTGCCTCTGAGCCTCAGTCCAAGTTAGGTGCCAGCCCCGCAGCATCCTGTGCCCCTCTGTATCACTTAGCGTACAGAGGAGTTCCATGTTGACTAGATCAGGAGATATTTGAGGGCAGGATCCATGTTCTTTTATTCCCCAAAACCTATCACAGTGCCTGGCACTTATTAAGTACTTAAAAAGTGGATTAAATTTTTTAATACAAAACCAGAGTTAAAATTCATCATTAAACCCTTTCTTAAATATGTTGGCTAATGCAGTAGCTAATTTTCCGAAGTATCCTGGTGAAAACTACCTCGTGTGGGTTCCTGAGCAGGAGCTGGGGCTGGAACTTCTTCTGGCATTTCTTGTTCATTCATAACTGCCATAGGCACTTCAGCCATCATTTGTTGGAATGGAAATGTATAAAAAGCTTGTGCTTGCTGAAGGGAACAGCTGAAAGAACAATTAAGGATAAGATAAGAAGACAAGATTACCCAAATGTAAGGTTAAATGATCAGCTCTAAAAAACCATCAGGATCCAAATATTTGTAACCAGATTATATTTAGAGTTGACCACAGAAGCAAAGAGAGGAAGAAGATCTCTTCCCATATCTTTACCCATCCTTTACTGGGTGCCTACTAACCATCTATAATTAACTTTCACACTGTTTTAATGACAAAATGTGTCATCAGTAAAGCTTACCAGTCCTGTCAGGTAAGTCTGTACTTCCCTGAAATAAGATCACGGCAATCTTCTAGTAGACAGTTGAAAGGCCCACCAGCCCATACAGGGTTGAAATACCCACAAAAATAATTTGTATTCCTACCTTCAGTATTTAATCTTCTTGTCACAAAGATCCCCTGCAATTTAAATGTTTTTTTTTCAGTTTTATTGAGATATAGTTGACATGTAACATTGTGTAAGTTTAAGGTGTACAACAGTGTTGATCTGACACACATATACTGCAAAACGATTACCACCATAGCCTTAGCTAACACTTCCACCAGGGCACATAATTACCATTTCTTTCTTGTGGTGAGAACATTTCAGATCTGCTCTCAGCAACTTTCAAGTATATCCTTCAGCATTATTCGTTATAATCACCATGCTGTACATTAGATCCCCAGAACCTGTTAATCTTGTAACTTGAGGTTTGTGCCCTTTGACCAACATCTCCCCATTCCTTAAGAACTTAAGGTTCTCTTTTGATTTACTTGCCTGTTTACTTATGTATTCATTGGATTTGTTTTTTTTAACGGTTGCTGGGTTTTTTTTGCCACTAAATGAGGACTAGAAATGGATATTTCCACAAATATCTGTGAATTTATGGAAAAGACTTCTCTAAACCTCTCTTCTGAACATGATTTAAACTCTGTTCAAAGTGTTCTGTTCAATGTAAGGAACACAGGCCTTCACAGAAAACAAATGCTAAAAATATTTCTGGTGACTATAAACCACTACCCCAAGCTGTTGCTATCAGCACAAAGCTAGGGAAGTAAACCCACATTTTATGAAACCTGAGTTACAGCTGATGCCAAAAAAATGCCATTAAATGTGCAGAAGGAAGAAAAACACTAGGAAATAAAATGGATAAGCACTATTTACCATTTGGAGAGAAAAGCCATGTTTTCTGTGGCAAGCTTAATAGTTTCTTTTTCTGTGATGTGTGGACAAAGAAAACAGGGTGCTCAGAAAGCTGAGGTTAAAAAGGCAAACCAGTACACGGTAAATGCATGAACTTTACAACATGTAAATCATACCTTAATAACTTGGTTCTTAAAAAAAGAAGGCAAACTAAAACATTCCCCAGGATAAACTTAAATGGCCCAGGCAGACACGGGGTTACAAACTACCTGTGGGTGGCTAGGCTAGAACACTGGAGGATCAAAGAAAAACAGGGGCCCAATCTCAATGGACAAAACAATGGCGAAGCATTTTAGCTTCAAGCTATCTTTAAGGGTAAGATGGTAAAGAAAAGATGAAGAATTAGTGAGAAAGATATTAAACTATATATCTGAAGAGTTTTATTTCTTTAAATACATTGTTTTCAAATTATATGAAAAAATAAAGACAATACAATGATTTAGTAAACTATAGTACATTAACATGAGTCTACTATGCAGCTACTAAAAATTAAATTTATTGATATGTAAAAGCACAGAAAATGTTTAATATATAAAAAGTGGGAAAGAATACAAAATAACATTGTGAGCTAAGGCTGCTCATGGAGAAAGTATGTAGACAAGGACTAGAAGTTAAGTTGTAAAATTGAAAAGAAGCAAAGGGCTTAAACCTTGCCTGGCACAAAGTCAAATGTTCTCTTTTTTCACACTTTTCTTTAATAATATTCATAGCACTTTTGGATAAATTGTCCAAATACTGGCTGTGTTTATGACTGAGATATGCTAACGAGGAGCTGGATATATAGCTAGGTTAGTCGAGAGATCTCCTGTGGCTACCCTTGGAAATTCCAGTAAAACGCACTGTAACTTCGGACTGTGGCCAGTGATGGTTTCCTGAGATCTAATGGCCCCTTTCAGCTAGAATATATAAAAGAAAACTCATGTGGTCACAATAAGTGAGTGTCGCATTGTCAGGAAGGCAGCGTCTCACTCTCCCCCATGTTTATTGTTACGGCTCTCAAAATTTCACATATCTGTCCCATTTTGAGCACTTCACAAAAATCCACTCTTAAAAATATAAAAACAAGGGAAACACCATTCCCATTACAAAAGGATTCTGAACTTAAAAAAAATGAATTTCCAAAATGTGGCTCCTTTAGCATATTTAGGGGTCATTAAATTCTGACTTTCAGAAACTGAAAGCCAAAATTTCAGAATTCAGCTGGCTGAAGAAAAAGTGAAAAATATGTAAGAGAAAATGTGGTCTTATTTTAAGAGATATGCATCAATTTTTTAAAAAAAATCCAGAAACTTGGCTATAATATGGATGCGTCCCTTAATCTTTCTAAAATTATCCCTGGCACTTTACAGTAAGTTTAATTAGAAAAGAAATAGAGAAAGCTATGAAAAATAGAATGTATAAATTCTGAGGTAATGTACTATTTTTGAGCGTTCAGTTTAGCTTGATTGTCTTAACAGCTTCCTAACAGCCGGAACAAAAGGAAAAAGGAGGGCTTCCTTAGTGGCGCAGTGGTTGAGAGTCCGCCTGCCGATACAGGGGACGCGGGTTCGTGCCCCGGTCCGGGAAGATCCCACATGCCGCGGAACGGCTGGGCCCGTGAGCCATGGCCGCTGGGCCTGCGGATCCGGAGCCTGTGCTCCGCAACGGGAGAGGCCACAGCAGTGAGAGGCCCGCGTATCGCAAGAAAAAAAAAAAAAAAAAAAAAAGGAAAGAGGGTGGACTACAACATTCTTACTACTCGGAGAAGACAGGACTACACCTGTACCAAACCCTTTATGAACTTGAATGCTAGGAAACTAGAGTTCTGGATAATTAAATTTTCTATTATCTAATAATGGTTGAATTTGGAAGCAGCATGAACCTATTTCAACCTTAATGTGAAAATATTTCCTAAATACATTTGTTACATTTATATAGGATAACTGCCACTTCAGAATTCTGCAATGTTTATGAACAATAATTTTCTCTATATTAGAGACAGCAACAGAGGAGCACTTAGCATCCTCTCAGGACCTCCGTTCCCTCCCCATGAAAATGAGCGGTGAGATTCCGTGATTTCCACATACATGGAGAAAGTGTAGGAAATAAGACCAAACCTGTCCAGACTCAGAACGGACCCCAAAGCATTTTAATTTTCTATAATTCCCTGATATCAAACTTACGAGCATGATAAATGATTTCATTTCCCCTTGTTGACTTTTCTCCCCTATCATTTGTGTTTGTCTCCACACACAAATGTTCTGGACACCTCTCCCCTTTTCCTGCAGTTAACCCTTTCCTCTCTCCTAGCCTCCATTTACACCCCCTGCACCTGAACAACAGTGCCCAAAGGACTGGTTTTTTACCACTGTCTGAAAGTGATGAAGTGTGTATTTTCCAGAGGTCTTTCTCAAAACACACACGGGCATGCATGTGCGCACGAGCGTGCACGCGTGCGTGCACACACACGCACACACACACACAGAGTTGACTAAGGAGTCCAGTTAATTTAGATTTTGCTGCATTTCAAAAAACTAACTTGGGGCGGTGGGATGAATTGGGAGAGTGGAACTGACATATATACACAACTATGCATAAAATAGATAACTAATGAGAACCTCCTGTATAGCACAGGAAACTCTACTCAATGCTCTGTGGTGACCTAAATGGGAAGCAAATCTAAAAAAGAAAAGATATATGTATACGTATAACCGATTCACTTTGCTGTACAGCAGAAACTAACACAACACTGTAAAGCAACTATACTCCAATAAAAATTAAAACAAACAAAAAACCCAAAAAACTAACTCTTTAAGGTTTCTCTAAAATGAATGACTCCAACTTCTTTAACCTTCAGTTATTTTCTACTATTTTAAAGATGTAAGTTGCTTTTTTTCTAAATATATTTGTCTTAGTTTGTTCAGGTTGCTATAGACTGAGTGGCTTATAAACAACAAACATTTATTTCTCACAGTTTTGGAGGTTGGAAAGTCCAAGTTCAAAGTGCTGGCAGATTTAGTGACTGGTGAGGGCCTACTTTATGGTTCATTTTAGGTTGACTTCTTGCTGTGTCCTCACACGGGGGAAGGGGTGAGGGATCTCTCTGGGATCTCTTTTACAAGGGCACTAATTCCAATTAGGAGGGCTCTGCCCTCATGACCTAATCACCTCCCAAAGGCCCCACCTCCAAATAACCTAACCATATGTTAGGTTTCAACATATGAATTCTGGAAGGACACAAACATTCACTCTATAGCAACATTTTATTACCTTCATTTAAACAAGCATACACAACGCTGAATACTTACAAAATAACGATCAATGCTAAATAATCCAAATGCTCAATTAAAAGGGACTAGTTACATAAATTATGATGGAATACATTATAACTATTTAAAGCCTACATTAAATATTGCTAAGTGGAAGTGCGTGTATTCACCATGCATTACTGGGTACTTACTGTGCAGGGTCTACTAGAAACTGTAAACACAAAAAACTGAGAATGAGCCAGAACCCCAACTCATTTAACTATTGTGCATATAGCACAATTTCAAGTTTCCTCACTATCTGGTCATTTTTCTAGTGCTTAGGATAAAACAAAATAAAAATACTCCATAGCCTCATCATCCTGAAACTGAGCAGGGTTATCAACTTCCTCATTCTGGAGACATATTACAAAATCATTACATTAGCTTTACTGGCACCAACATTATACCGGTGATTCATACTGAATTTACCATCAATGAAAACTGCCCTTTATCACCGCGCCCTTATCTCACACCTATAGCACTGTTCTATCTATACTTAAGCACAGGATTGTGCCTCCTTTTGTAATAGATGATTCACATTCCAGCCGGTTGGGATTGACCTGGATTCTGACTCAATCTATCAATTCCACAAACCCCTCACAGACTTGGGTCACTCAAATATTTTATCAGCATGCCATCAGCATCTTGAAGCTGTGAAACACTGAAAAGTTGGGGTAGGACTACACGGCACATCAGTATAGACCTCTCTTCAGCCTGGCCTTGACTCTCAGTAGTAAAGCAGTTTTGATTTCACCTAAGAGGACTGCCACCAGTCTATCCTTACCTTGCCCACAAAACGTACAGATGTTAGGGAGGCCGACTTTGAAGCTACACTGCTTCAAACCCACTACAAAGTGGGTTCAAATTTCAGCTCTGCCATTTACTAGTTCTATAGGCAGGTTCCTTAACCTCTTTATGTCCCAGCTTCCACATCTGTAAAATGGGGACAGAAGCACCTAATTCACTGATTATGAGAATAAAATTAGTTAACACATGTAAAACACTTAAAACAGTGCCTGGTATGTAATACATTTGTTATAATGAAAACAAAGACAACAGGGGATGATTAAATATTCTAGGTACCCCTGTCATCCACCTCCTGATGCTGTCCAGCCTAGTATCATTATCAAAAAGGGAATGAACCTAGCCTGGTAGGTCTTGCTTTATTCTGAACTTATACTGTAGCTTAGTGGTCACTAGTTCCTTTTAAATATGTTCAATAGCCACTGAGAAGTAAAAATTTTATTTAGGATCAAAGTCAATAAATTCCACGACAGACTCCACCTGTGGAATATAAAAGGGATCCATGTGTTTATTTTCAGACTTTAGGCCCCTCTCCTGTTGTCTACACGTTATTAAAGAATGCTGTAATCTGGTCTCTCACTTGAAATACAACTCATCTGGATCAGGAAACATGATTTCTGTTAGAGCAGCTAAAAGTTCTCTTAAATGACCTCATTGATCTTGAGCTTTAAACCTAACAATCATTCGGCCATTTTCCATCTACAATCATTTTTCTTAACGTGAAATGAAACATCAAAATCAGAACTAAGTGATTATATTTTCTGTCATCTACTAACAACATGCCAGTGACCAAGGCAGAAAACCCAAATCTTTCTTGTCCTTCTTATTGTCCACACTAACTCAAAAAAGTTCTTGGTCTCTTTAACATTTCTAGAAAGCCCAATCTCATCTGAGGGTTAATCTTAACTGTCTGTATTCTCGGTGGTCTGTGTCACACGTTTCCAGTCATTTTTGACTTGGCATCCTACTTCCCATCTTTGGTAAATGTCCTTTTCATGCTTGGGCTCATTAGAAACATACTGGTCCTCTTCTTCCTTTTTTCCTCTCTGTTTAGACTGTAAGTACTTATTTAGACTCTTGAACTATTCTCTTTTTTTTTTTTTTTTTTTTTTTTTTTTCTTTTTGCGGTATGCGGGCCTCTCACTGTTGTGGCCTCTCCCGTTGCGGAGCACAGGCTCCGGACGCGCAGGCCCAGCGGCCATGGCTCACGGGCCCAGCCGCTCCGCGGCATATGGGATCCTCCCAGACCGGGGCACGAACCCGCATCCCCTGCATCGGCAGGCGGACTCTCAACCACTGCGCCACCAGGGAGGCCCTATTCTCTCTTTTTAAAAAAAGGGATCTATATCTATGGAATTTTTTCTTTGAATTTTTTGAAATTAATCTTCCAAAGTAAATAGTAAATTCACTATACCCAAAGTTCCATGCTATTCCTTGATTAGCACCAAGTCAAGGATGATAGAGAACCACCTTCTCAGGATTACCTGGGGCCTGAGTCATTTCAGAATGCCCAAGGATAAACTCCTGAGAGTACTAACACAGAATTCTCCATATTTCCCAAGGTGAAAGCTTTGCAAATCAAAATAAAAAATGATCTATAACCCAATGGATTAAGTTAAGACCAAATATAAGTCAGACAGTTTTGAGCTAAACATTGTACCAGAGAGACCTATCACTTTGCTGTAAGGCACTGAGTAAGGTCTGACAATGTGAACAACCAGCCCTCCCCAAATCTGCATTCTGGAACAGGCATGATGGACGACCGGACTCTGCCATTTTATTTAAGGTATTGAGCGTCCAGATTTTGGTGTTCGCGAGGGGCGAACAAATCTCCCGCGGATACGGAGAGATGACTGTAATTTACTTCATGGAAGGTGTTACCCAGGTTTCAATTCTGATCTGAAGATCACAAAGATGAGAGTGATTTCCACAAGTTTTGGTGAATTCTTTTATTTGTAAAGTTCTTCACGGAAAGAAATAGAATTATTTCAGGATTTGATTCATAATGTGAAGATGAAGTCTGCACTTTATCTACATATATCTCCTTCCCTAAACTCTAAGACAATCTATGTTGGTTACTTAAGCACACCCCTTCCACATAACGCCGACTCACAGCGTGTCACAACTGGATTCCACAGACGCCCTATTTCACAGATATGAACAGGCCCAGAGAAGTTTAGTGTCTTGCTCAAGTTCAGGGCCCAATGGCCAAAAAGTCAGGATAATTCTCTTTTTTTTTTTTCTTTTTGCGGTATACGGGCCTCTCACTGTTGTGGCCTCTCCCGTTGCGGAGCACAGGCTCCGGACGCGCAGGCTCAGCGGCCATGGCTCACGGGCCCAGCCGCTCCGCGGCATGTGGGATCCTCCCAGACCGGGGCACGAACCCGCGTCCCCTGCATCGGCAGGCGGACTCCCAACCACTGCGCCACCAGGGAAGCCCCAGGATAATTCTTCATTAGGTCTAACACTATTGTATTCCAATGTAAACCTTTTTCTTTTTTCTTTTAAAAACTCTGTTACCATATTTAATTCATTTGGCTTTCCATCTGGGGTTCCAATTTCGAGATCTCTGCTTTTGCAAAACTCTCCACGCCTCTTACACTCCCCAAAGGACATATTACAAGTAAATTCTTAAGAGAGTCCCGAGACCACTAGAACACAATTTCAGATGACTTCTTGGGAGTGTTATTCCTAGCCCCAGAATTCAAGAGCTCTAGTGCGGCAATGTTACCTACCCTGTGCCCCTGACGTACACCTTTGAGGAAGGAAGACACAGTAAATCTACAACTCTGAGATGAAAACTCCTGGAGTGACACGTGTGATACTACATCCTTACAGCTCTGCACGGTAATGGAGGGTGAAGGGAAATGTAGCCAAGAAAGGTAACCGGAGACAAATACTAACCGGAGACTGCTGGTTGCTCATTATCGCATTTTAATGCTGGCTAGGTGCCGGGAAGGACTGGAGAGGGGAGCCCAGATGCAAGCAGCAAACAGGCTGAGGGACCTATGCAACGGGCGGCCCGAGCAGGCCGCCAGTGCGCACGCGCGGCCCCGGCCTTTGTACTGGGGCCGTGGCCTTAAAGACCCCCTGCGTGCGTGCATGCGCGCGCGCGCGCCCGCGGCCCGCCCCGCGGCGAAGGGCGCGGGGGGAGGGGTGGTGCCCCGCCCCGGCCTTACCTGCCTGCGTTCTCCGCTTCCATTCCGTGCTGCCGATCGCGCGCGCAGCTACTTCTGCCCGGCAAGCGAGCGACCGGACACTGTAGTACCGTGGCCCAGGCACGTACTGCGGTATGGTAATAGCCAGACACTTAGATTCGATTGCTGGCAGAACTGGGACAGCGGCTGGCGCTCAAGCTCCTCCCCCAAGTTTCTAGTCCCCCTCCCCCCAGGCCAGACCCACCCTCCGTCCGGCGCTTCCGTCTGCCCGGAGCCAAATCACACGCCCTGTGCTTGTCACATGATGCAGGGCAGTCCAATCACGTTCTCTCCCCTCTCGTTGGTTCTTCTGCTTGCCACTTGGCCTTCCGGGAAAAGTGGAGGATAAAAAGGCAGGGAGGGGGGAACGCTCTAGGGATGTAAGCTTTTGTCCGCCCGGCTTTTCGGTGGTGGGCTGGTGGCTGGAGTTGGGGGAAGTCCTCTCTGTGGGCGCTATGTAGGTGGGGCGGTTATGCTTATCACAATTATCCAGGCCTTTCCACCTGGATAATTTTATTGCGATTAAAAACAGCGACTTGCATTAATTATCAAGTAATTACTATGATGTAGGAGAAAGCAGAGACTTTGGTATCAGAAAACCTGGGAGTCCTGGCCACTGTACCATATTGGGCCTCAGTTTCCTAATCTGTAAAATGAGGGTGATTGTAAAACGGCTTTGTAAAATGTGGAACTTTACGTAAACTGTTCTCTGCTTTACTTTTAATATGTAAAAATATAAAAGTTTAAACTCTGTGAGAGTAGATGGCACTCAAGCATCACCTCCTCGTTACAACCTTCCGGACTAACCTCTTTTATTTTCTTTGGCTGTTAAAGCTGGGTTTTGTTTCTTTAGTTCTCAAGTTAATCGCTGGTTTTTGTACAAGGACTTCATTAAATAACTCTTAATGGAAATAGGCTTTTCTGTTTCTTTAGTTAGCCTGATGGGACACATGGCTGCTGTATTAGTTAGCTTTCCACATTTTATGCTGTGGAGTCCAAAATCTCAGTGGTTTACGGCAACAAAGGTTTATTTCTCACTCATTAATACACGAGCTGGGAAATGGCTGAGGCTCTGTGCCACTTGTGTCTTCTTCATTCTAGGCTCCAGGAAAGGGCTTTCATGAGTAAATACAGAAATATTGATTTGTATTATATGAATTCCTTAAGTGAAACTTATAACATTTTAAAACTTTTCAGAACGTCTACGAATACTCTGCTTACTAGTAAGTAGGTGTCACTCAGAACCTGACTCATGGTCGGTATTCAGTGATTATTTGTTGAGTGAATGAATTAACAGCCCAACCTTTCTTTCTCTCTGGTTTTGCTAACCACTCAGGACCACAATCCAGAAAAGTTTTAAAGCAACATCTTTGAGGTACTCCTGTATGTTTTGTTTTTTTTTTTTTTTGCCATGTCATGGCTTGCAGGATCTTAGTTTCCCAACCAGAGATGGAACCCGTGCCCCTTGCAGTGGAAGTGCAGGGGTCCTAACCACTGGACTGCCAGGGAATTCCCTGTCCTGTATGTATTTTTAAATGCATGAATTAGGCGAACATATTGTGAAAATTAAGTAGAAGTGAAGGTTACTAGTGGGAAGCTCAAGAAGTAGGAAGCTAGAGTAGTGGGTAGGAAATCGCCTCTGATGCTGGCAGGCAGGGCCAGCTTTATGGGTGTGTGATCTGTGTAGTTGAATAGGGCCCTACTCTTATAAGGGCCCCATAGTTAGTTAATTTAATGTTCTGCTACTGCCATCTGGAAATTCTTAAATAATTATTTAACGAGGGGTCTGCATTTTTACTTTGAACTGGGGTCTGCAAATTATGTAGTTGGTCCTGTTGACAGGTGTTAAAGAGGAAGGTTAAATAATGTGCCAGTGTCTCTGCTGAATATAGGGGCCTTGGAGGCCAACAGCTCATAGCAACAAGGAGAAGGGATGACAACAGTTATATTCATAACAATAACAATGATGATAATAATGATGGTAATACAGCAGCTTACATTTACTGACTATGTACCATGCACTGTTGTAAGTGCTTTGTATATATTAATTCTTTTAATTCTCAGGAGAACCCTGTGAACCGATGCCACAGCTCAAGTTTGAAGGCTATCAGGCTGGAGAACCAGGAAAAACCAATGCTCCAGTTCAAATCAGAAGGCCATCTGCTTGAGAATTCCTTCTTGTTCAGGGAGATCTTTTGTTCTGTTCAAGCCATCAACTGACTGGATGAGGCCCACCCACATTATGGAGGACAATATGCTTTGCTCAAAGTCCACTGATTTAAATGTTAATCTCACCCAAAAACATCCTCACAGCAACATCCAGAATAATGTTTGACCATATATCTGGGCAGCATGGTCCACCTAAGTTGATACATAAAATTAACCATCAGAGGTAGCAACTATTATTATCTATATTTTGCAGACAAAGAAACTGACAGCGAGGTTAAATAACTTGTGCAAGTTCACACAACTACTAAGTGGCAGAGTCAAGAGTATTGCCAGGGCAACCTGGCTCCAGAGTCCACCCTCTCAGAGCTATATGTGAGCCTTAGCAGAGCATGAGGAGGAGGGAGGGCTTCAGACAGAAGGCTATTCAAAGCCCAAAGAGCTGGTCATCATATGTTTATTTTTTTTGTTTTTTTTTTTTATTTTTTTGCGGTACACGGGCCTCTCACTGTTGTGGCCTCTCCCGTTGCGGAGCACAGGCTCCGGATGTGCAGGCTCAGCGGCCATGGCTCAGGGGCCCAGCCGCTCCACGGCATGTGGGATCTTCCCGGACTGGGGCACGAACCTGTGTCCCCTGCATCGGCAGGCAGACTCTCAACCACTGCGCCACCAGGGAAGCCCCATCATATGTTTATAGCATTAAATGCCTGTGTTAGCAAAGAAGAAATGTCTCAAATCAATGACCTCAGTTTCTGGACTTCCCTGGTGGCTTAGTGGTTAAGAATCCGCCTGCCAATGCAGGGGACACGGGTTCGAGCCCTGGTCCAGGAAGATCCCACATGCTGTGGAGCAACTAAGCCCGTGTGCCAAAACTACTGAGCCTGTGCTCTAGAGACCGCAAGCCACAACTACTGAAGCCTGCGTGCCTAGAGACCGTGCTCCACAACAAGAGAAGCCACCACAATGATAAGCCCATGCACCGCAACGAAGAGTAGCCCCCACTCACTGAAACTAGAGAAAGCCTGCACTCAAAAACGAAGACCCAACATGGCCAAAAATAATTAATTAATTAATTTCAAAAAGTGACCTCAGTTTCCATCTTAAGAAACTAGAGAATGAAGAGCAAATTCAACTCAAAGTAAACAAAAGAGGGACTTCCCTGCTGGTCCAGTGGTAAAGAATCCGCCTTACAGTGCAGGGGACGTGGGTTTGATCCCTGGTCAGGGAACTAGGATCCCACATGCCACGGGGCAACTAGGCCCGCGTGCCACAACTACTGAGCTTGCCTGCCTCAACTAGAGAGCCTGCGTGCCGCAAACTACAGAGCCCACATGCTCTGGAACCCACACATCACAACTACAGAGCCCACACACCCTGGAGCCTGTGCGCCACAACTAGAGAAGAGAAAACCCACACGCCACAACTAGAGAGAAGCCCACGCGCCACAATGAAAGATCCTTCATACCTCAACACAGATCCTGCGTGCCACAACTAAGACCCGATGCAGCCAAAAAAATAAATAATAAAATAAATAATATATAAATCTTAAAAAAAGTAAACAAAAGAAAGAAAATATAGAGTGTAAAATCAGCGAAATCGAGAACAGAAAAACAGTAGAGAGAATCAATGACACCAAAAGTTTTACTTTGAGAAGATCAATAAAACTGATAAACTGCTAGCCAGATTTAACAGGAAAAAAAAGGAGAGAAGACACAACAATGTAATAATGAAATAAGTGACATAACTATACATTCTACGTGTATTAAGAAATAATAAGGGACTATGTTGAACAATTCTATTTCTATAAATTCAGCAACTTTGATGAAATGCACAAATTCCTTAAAGACACAAACTACTGAAGACCAGTCAGGATAAATACATAACCTGAACAGACCCATATCTATTAAAGAAATTGAACTTGTAGTTAAAAACCTTCCCACAATGAAAACTACAGGCCCAAATCGTTTTACTGGTGAATTCCAGCAGACATTTAAGGAAGAAATAATACCAATTCTGCCAAACTCTTCCAGAATTTGAAAAGGGGGGAATATTTTCTAACTTATTTCATGAGACCAACATTACCCTGTCACCAAAAGTGGACAAAGATGCTACAGGAAAAGAGACTACAAACCAATATCTATCATGAACATAGATGTAAAAGTTCTGAACAAAATTTAGCAAATCAAATCCAACAATATATAACAAGGATAATACATCACAACTAAGTGGAATTTATCCAAGTACAGTCATCCCTTGGTGTCCAAGGAGAATTGGTTCCAGGACCCCCCTGTGGATACCAAAAATCCATGGGTGCTCAAGTCCCTTATATAAAATGTCACAGTATTTGCATATAACCTATGTACATTCTCCTATATACTTTAAATCATCTCTAGATTACTTATAATTACCTAATATAATGTAAATGCTATGTAAATAGTTGTAAATACAATGTAAATACTATATAAATAGCTGCCAGAGTGCAGCAAATTCAAGTTTTGCTTTTTGGAACTCTCCAGATTTTGTTAATATTTTCAATCAGTGGTTGGTTGAATTCCTGGTTGTGGTACCCATGGATATGGACGAGCGACTCTAATATAAGGTTGACTTAACGTTTGAAAAAAATCATTCTATATAATTTATCACATTAAACAAATTTTTCAAAAGCCCTTATGACCACCTTAATAGATATAGATAACGATTTGACAAAATTCAACGTCCATTTCTGATAAAAAACAACAACAACAAAAAAACTTTAAGCAATCTAGAACAGAAGGGAACTTCCTCAACTTGATAAATGACATCTATAAAAAACTTACTGTATTTATTAAGAGTTCATTTTATGGTTTAATGTAAACAATCCTATGAAACCTACAAAAAAGGTACTAGAATAAGTGAGTTTAACAAAGCTGCAGGAGAAAAGATCAATATAGGACAATCAGTTGTATTCTATATATTACCAGAAAAAACACCATTTACAATAACATCAAAAAGTATGAAATACTTAGGGATAAATCTGATAAAGGATGTTTCCCAAAAATTACAAAAATATTGCTGAGAGAAATTAAGTAAGACCTAAATAAGTGGAGAGATACATTGTGTTCATAGGTCAGAAGACTAAATATTGTCAAGATGATCACAGATTGAATATTAAGGCAATCAAAATCCTAGTAGGCTTTTTTGTAGAAATGGACAAGATGATTCTAAAAGTCATATGGAAATGAAAAGATCTAGAATAGCCAAAACAACTCTTTAAAAAGAAAGAACAGTATGATATCACTTATATGTGGAATCTAAAAAAATAAAACAAACTAGTGAATATAACAAAAAAAAAAGAAAGAACAAAGAACAAAATTGGAGGACTAACACTACCTGATTTTTAATATGTCTACAGTAATCAAGACAGTATGGTATCATGATAGACAACAATATATCAAAGGAAAATAATAGAGTCCAGAAATAGACACATACATACATAGACAACTGGTCAGCAGATTTTCCACAAAGATATGCTTTCAGTGGAGAAAGCACAGTCTTTTCAACAAATGGTGCTAGAACAATTGGATAGGCATATGCAAACAAAACAAGACCTGGGTGCACACCTCAGACCATACAAAACGTTTAGCTCAAAATGGGTCACAGATTTACCTGGAGAAAACCATAATTCAAAAATATATGTGCAGGGCCTCCCTGGTGGCGCAGTGGTTGAGAGTCCGCCTGCCGATGCAGGGGATACGGGTTCGTGCCCCGGTCTGGGAGGATCCCATATGCCGCGGAGCGGCTGGGCCCGTGAGCCATGGCCGCTGAGCCTGAGCATCCGGAGCCTGTGCTCCGCAACGGGAGAGGCCACAACAGTGAGAGGCCCGCGTACGGAAAAAAAAAAAAAATATATATATATATATATATATATGTGCACTCTAGATTGGAACCAAGGTGGCAGAGTAGAAGGAAGTGCTCTCACTCCCTCTTGTGAGAACACCAGAATCACAACTAGCTGCTGGACAATCATCGACAGGAAGACACTGGAACTCACCAAAATGATACCCCACATCCAAAGACAAAGGAGAAGCCACAATGAGACGGTAGGAGGGGCACAATCACAGTAAAATCAAATCCTATAACTGCTGGGTGGGTGACTCACAGACTGGAGAACACTTATACCACAGAAGTCCACCCACTGGAGTGAAGGTTCTGAGCCCCAAGTCAAGCTTCCCAACCTGGGGGTCCAGCAATAGGAGGAGGAATTCCTAGAGAATCAGACTTTGAAACCTAGTGGAAATTGATTGCACGACTTCGACAGAACTGTGGGAAACAGAGACTCCGCTCTTGGAGGGCACACACAAAGTAGTGTGTGATCGGGACCCAGGGGAAGGAGTAGTGACCCCAGGGGAGACTGAACTAGACCTACCTGCTGCTGTTGGAGGGTCTCCTGCAAAGGCAGGGGCTGGCTTTGGCTCACTGTGGGGACAAGGACACCGGCAGCAGAAGTTCTGGGAAGTACTCCTTGGTGTGAGCCCTCCCAGAGTCTGCCATTAGCCCCACCAAAGAGCCCAGGTAGGCTCCAGTGTTGGGTCATCTCAGGCCAAACAACCAACAGGGAGGGAACCCAGCCCCACCCATCAGCAGTCAAGCAGATTAAAGTTTTACTGAGCTCCTCCCACCAGAGAAACAGCTCTACCTACCACCAGTCCCTACCATCAGGAAACTTGCATGAGCCTCTTAGATAGCCTCATCCACCAGAGGGCAGACAGTAGAAGCAAGAAGAACTACAATCCGGCAGCCTGTGGAACAAAAACCACATTCACAGAAAGATAGACAAGATGAAAAGGCAGAGGGCTAGGTACCAGATGAAGGAACAAGATAAAACCCCAGAAAAATAACTAAATGAAGTGGAGATAGGCAACCTTCCAGAAAAAGAATTCAGAATAATGAGAGTGAAGATGATCCAGGACCTCGGAAGAAGAATGGAGGCAAAGATCGAGAAGATGCAAGAAGTGTTTAACAAAGACCTAGAAGAATTAAAGAACAAACAAACAGAGATGAACAATACAATAACTGAAATGAAAACTACACTAGAAGGAATCAATAACAGAATAACTGAGGCAGAAGAACAGATAAGTGACCTGGAAGACAGGATGGTGGAATTCACTGCTGTGGAACAGAATAAAGAAAAAAGAATGAAAAGAAATGAAGACAGCCTAAGAGACCTCTGGGACAATATTAAACGCAACAACATTCGCATTATAGGGGTCCCAGAAGGAGAAGAGAGAGAAAGGACCTGAGAAAATATTTGAAGAGATTATAGTAGAAAACTTCCCTAACATGGGAAAGGAAATAGCCACCCAACTCTAGGAAACGCAGAGAGTCCCATACAGGATAAACCCAAGGAGAAACATGCCGAGACACATAGTAATCAAATTGGCAAAAATTAAAGACAAAGGAAAATTACTGAAAGCAGCAAGGGAAAACCGACAAATAACATACAAGGGAATCCCATAAGGTTAACAGCTGATTTCTCAGCAGAAACTCTACAAGCCAGAAGGGAGTGGCATGATATACTTAAAGTGATGAAAGGGAAGAACCTACAATCAATCTTACTCTACCCGGCAAGGATCTCATTCAGATTCAATGGAGAAATCAAAAGCTTTACAGACAAGCAAAAGCTAAGAGAATTCAGCACCACCAAACCAGCTCTACAACAAATACTAAAGGAACTTCTCTAAGTGGGAAACACAAGAGAAGAAAAGGACCTACAAAAACAAACCCAAAACAGTTAAGAAAATGGTCATAGGAACATACATATCGATAATTACCTTAAACGTGAATGAATTAAATGCTCCAACCAAAAGACACAGGCTTGCTGAATGGATACAAAAACAAGACCCATATATATGCTGTCTACAAGAGACCCACTTCAGACCTAGGGACACACACAGACTGAAAGTGAGGGGATAGAAAAAGATATTCCATGCAAATGGAAATCAAAAGAAAGCTGGAGTAGCAATACTCATATCAGATAAAATAGACTTTAAAATAAAGAATGTTACAAGAGACAAGGAAGGACACTACATAATGATCAAGGGATCAATCCAAGAAGAAGATATAATGATTATAAATATATATGCACCCGACATAGGAGCACCCCAATACATAAGGCAACTGCTAACAGCTATAAAAGAGGAAATCGACATTAACACAATAATAGTGGGGGACTTTAACACCTCATTTACACCAATGGACAGGTCATCCAAAATGAAAATAAATAAGAGAACAGAAGCTTTAAATGACACAATACACCAGATAGATTTAATTGATATTTATAGGACATTCCATCCAAAAACAGCAGATTACACTTTCTTCTCAAGTGCGCACGGAACATTCTCCAGGATAGATCACATCTTGGGTCACAAATCTAGCCTCAGTAAATTTAAGAAAATTGAAATCATATCAAGCATCTTTTCTGACCACAATGCTATGAGATTAGAAATGAATTACAGGGAAAAAAACTTAAAAAAAACAAACACATGGAGGCTAAACAATACGTTACTAATAACCAAGAGATCACTGAAGAAATCAAAGAGGAGATCAAAAAATACCCAGAGACAAATCACAATGAAAACACGATTATCCAAAACCTATGGGATGCAGAAAAGCAGTTCTAAGAGGGAAGTTTACAGCTATGTAAGCCTACCTCAAGAAAGAAGAAAAATCTCAAATAAACAATCTAACCTTACACCTAAAGGAGCTAGAGAAAGAAGAACAAACAAAACCCAAAGTTAGCAGAAGGAAGGAAATCATAAAGATCAGAGCAGAAATAAATGAAATAGAAACAAAGAAAGCAATAGCAAAGAGCAATACAACTAAAAGCTGGTTCTTTGAGAAGATAAACAAAATTGAAAAACCATTAGCCACACTCATCAAGAAAAAGAGGGAGAGGATTCAAATCAAGAAAATTAGAAATGAAAAAGGATAAGTTACAACAGACACCACAGAAATACAAAGCATCCTAAGAGACTATTACAAGCAACTCTATGCCAATAAACTGGAAAACCTGGAAGAAATGGACAAATTCTTAGAAAGGTATAACCTTCCAAGACTGAACCAGGAAGAAATAGCAAATATAAACAGACCAATCACAAGTAATGAAATTGAAACTGTGATTAAAAATCTTCGAACAAACAAAAGTCCAGGACCAGATGGCTTCACAGGTGAATTCTATCAAACGTTTAGAGAAGAGCTAACACCCATCCTTCTGAAATTCTTCCAAAAAAATTGCAGATTAAGGAACACTCCCAAACTCGTTCTATGAGGCTACCATCACGCTGATACCAAAACCAGACAAAGATACTACAAAAAAAGAAAATTACAGACCAATATCACTGATGAATATAGATGTAAAAATCCTCAACAAAATACTAGCAAACAGAATCCAACAACACATTAAAAGGATCATACACCATGATCAAGTGGGATTTATCCCAGGGATGCAAGGATTCTTCAATATACGCAAATCAGTCAATGTGATACACTATATTAACAAATTGAAGAAGAAAAACCATATGGTCATCTCAATAGGTGCAGAAAAAGCTTTTGACAAAATTCAAGACCGATTTATGATAAAAACTCTCCAGAACGTGGGCACAGAGGGAACCTACCTCAACATAATAAAGGCCATATACGACAAACCCACAGCCAACATTGTTCTCAATGGTGAAAAACTGAAAGCATTTCCTCTAAGATCAGGAATAAGACAAGGTTGTCCACTCTTGCCACTATTATTCAACATAGTTTTGGAAGTCCTAGCCATGGCAATCAGAGAAAAAAAGAAATAAAAGGAATACAAATTGGAAAATAAGAAGTAAAACTGTCACTGTTTGCAGATGACATGATACTATACATAGAGAATCCTAAAGATGCCACCAGAAAACTGCTAGAGCTAATTAATGAATTTGGTAAAGTTGCAGGATACAAAATTAATGCACAAAAATCTCTTGCGTTCCTATAGAGTAATGATGAAAAATCTGAAAGAGAAATTAAGGAAACACTCCCATTTACCATTGCAACAAAAAGAATAAAATACCTAGGAATAAACCTACCGAGGGAGACAAAAGACCTGTATGTAGAAAACTATAAGACACTGATGAAAGAAATTAAAGATGATACCAACAGATGGGGAGATATACCATGTTCTTGGATTGGGAGAATCAATATTATGAAAATGACTATAGTACCCAAAGCAATCTACAGATTCAATGCAATCCCTATCAAATTACCAATAGCATTTTTTACAGAACTAGAACAAAAAATCTTAAAATTTGTATGGAGACACAAAAGACCCCAAATAGCCAAAGCAGTCTTGAGGGAAAAAAACGGAGCTGGAGGAATCAGACTCCCTGACTTCAGACTATACTATAAAACTACAGTAATCAAGATAATATGGTACTGGCAGAAAAACAGAAACATAGATCAATGGGACAGGATAGAAAGCCCAGAGATAAACCCACACACCTATGGTCAACTAATCTATGGCAAATGAGGCAAGGATATACAATGGAGAAAAGACAGTATCTTCAATAAGTGGTGCTGGAAAAACTGGACAGCTATATGTAAAAGAATGAAATTAGAACACTCCCTAACACCATACACAAAAATAAACTCAAAATGGATTAGAGACCTAAATGTAAGACTGGACTCTATAAAACTCTTAAGAGGAAAACATAGGAAGAACAGTCTCTGACATAAATCACAGCAAGATCTTTTTTGATCCACCTCCTAGAGTAATGGAAATAAAAATAAAAATAAACAAATGGAACCTAATGAAACTTAAAAGCTTTTGCAAAGCAAAGAAAACTACAAACAAGACAAAAAGACAACCCTCAGAGTGGGAAAAAATATTTGCAAACAAATCAACGGACAAATGATTAGTCTCCAAAATATATAAACAGCTCATGCAGCTCAATATTAAAAAAACAAACAACCCAATCCAAAAATGGGCAGAAGACCTAAATAGACATTTCTTCAAAGAAGACATACAGATGGCTAAGAAGCAAACGAGAAGCTGCTCAGCATCACCAATTATTAGATAAATGCACATCAAAATTAGAGTGAGGTATCACCTCACACCAGTAAGAATGGGCATCATCAGAAAATCTACAAACAACAAATGCTGGAGAGGGTGTGGAGAAAAGGGAACCTTCTTGCACTGTTGGTGGGAATGTAAACTGATACAGCCACTATGGAGAACAGTAGGGAGGTTCCTTAAAAAACTAAAAATAGAATTACCATATGACCCAGCAATCCCACTACTGGGCATATACCCAGAGAAATCCATAGTTCAAAAAGACACATGCACCCCAATGTTCATTGCAGCACTATTTATAATAGCCAGGTCATGGAAGCAACCTAAATGCCCATTGACAGAAGAATGGATAAAGAAGATGTGGTACATATATACAATGGAATATTAGTCAGCCATAAAAAGGAACGAAATTAGGTCATTTGTTGAGAAGTGGATGGATCTAGAGACTGTCATACAGAGTGAAGTAAGTCAGAAAGAGAAAAACAAGTATCGTATATTAACGCATATATGTGGAACCTAGAAAAATGGTACAGATGAACCAGTTTGCAGGGCAGAAATTGAGACACAGATGTAGAGGACAAACGTATGGACACCACACCACAGGGGGAAAGTGGCAGGGAGGTGGGGGTGGTGGTGTGATGAATTGGGCAGTTGGGATTCACATGTATACACTGATGTGTATAAAATTGATGACTAATAAGAATCTGCTGTATAAAAAAATAAAATTCAAAAAAAATACATATGTGCACTCCAGTGTTCATTGCAGCACTATTTACAATAGCCAGGACATGGAAGCAATGTAAATGTCCATCAACAGAAGAATGGATAAAGAAAATGTGGTACATATATACAATGGAATATTACTCAGCCATAAAAAGGAATGAAACTGTGCAATTTGCAGAGACATGGATGGACCTAGAGACTGTCATACAGAGTGAAGTAAGTCAGCGAGAGAAAAACAAATATTGTATAACATCACTTATATGTGGAATCTAGAAAATGATACACATGAACTTATTTGCAAAGGAGAAATAGAAATACAGACGTAGAGAATGGACGTATGGATACCAGGGGAGGAAGAGGGTCTGGGATGAATTGGGAGATTGGGCTTGACATATATACGCTACTATGTATAAAACAGATAACTAACGAGAACCTCCTGCATAGCACAGGGAACTCTACTCAGTGCTCTGTGGTGACCTAAATGGGAAGGAAATCCAAAAAAGAGGGGATATATGTATACATATAGCTGATTCACTTTGCTGTACACCAGAAACTAACACAACATTTTAAAGCAACTATACTACAATAAAAATTAATTTAAAAAAGGGATCACAGTCTTAACTGTAAAACTTAAATCTCTAAAACCTCTGGGAGAAAATACAAGAGAAAATCTGTGACCCTGGGTTAGATTTCTTAGATATAACACCAAAGCATGACCCATTAAAGAGAAAAATGAAAATGGGACTTCATTAAAATTAAAAACTTCTGCTCTTCAAAAGATTAAGAAAATGAAAAGACAAGGTATAGACTGGGAGAAAATATTTGTAGATCAAATCTATCTGATAATGGACTTGTATCCATAATATATAAAGAAGATTCAAAACTCATAATAGGTCTTGTCGTCTGTCTGCAGCTCCGCAGGTCACAGCGGGGCACCTGGAGGAGAGGATGCCTAGGAGCCAGCCGCCGGGAGAGGTCCAGACCATCCTGAACATGGAAAAAGCCTGCCAAGAGCCCGAGGAGCAGCCACAGAGCCCGCCCAAGGCGGAGGAGGAGCGGCCTCCTGTGGAACACTCTCCCGAAAAGTCGTCTCCGGAGGAGCCGTCTTCAGAGGAGCAATCCTCGGAGGAGGACTTCTTTCCTGAGGAACTGCTTCCTGAGCTCCTTCCTGAGATGCTCGTGTCCGAGGAGCGCCCTCCTCAGGAACGCCTGTCTAGGAAGGACCTTTTTGAGGAGCGCCCTCCCATGGAGCAGCCTCCTTGCGGAGTGGGCAAACATAAGCTAGAAGAGGGAAGCTTTAAAGAAAGGCTGGCTCGCTCCCGCCCTCAATTTAGAGGGGACATACACGGCAGAAATTTAAGCAATGAGGAGATGATAAAGGTAGCAGAGGAGATGGAAGAGATGAAGCGAGTACGAAACAAATTGATGATCATGCATTGGAAGGCAAGGCGGAACCGTCCTTATCCTATTTAATGTGTTCGGCCTTTAATTCTGTTTTGCCTGGTATGAGTAATATCACCTGACCTTTGTTTGCTTTTTCTCATGTACCTTACTTACCCCGTCTTCCTAATCTTAACTTTGCGTGGCTTTATGTGAGGTGTTTTGCCTGTAACTGGCATAAAATTGCACCCCCATCTGCAAGTCCCCCTCTTTCAATTATGTCTTCTCCATTTGCATGGAAAGATGTACATTATATATTGTGAAGTGAAAAAAGCAATTTTCAAAAAGTATATGTAGTATCCCCTTTTTGTAAAAAATGTATATTTATATATTAATATGCAAAGAAAAAACTGAAAGTATATACTTCAAAGGCTTAACAGTGGTTATCTGTGGTAAGATAACAGGTGATTTGTTTGTTTTTCATTTTTGCTGCATCTGAATTTCTCATTTTTTCAAGATGAACACATTTTACATGTGTTGCAAAAAAACCCCCAATATAATAGAAAAATTGTAAAGCAATTTAAAAATAATGTCAATCAGCTTATAAAGATCATGTGGCACTTAATAAATACTTGACAGAACTTCAAAAAAAAAACTCATAATAAAAAAACCCAATTAAAAAATGTGCAGAGGGCTTGAACTGATACTTCCCTCAAAGAAAATATAAACACATGATTCTCAACATGATTATTCATGAGATACCATTACCCACCTATTAGAATGGCTAAAATTAAAAAGACTAATTAAAGTGTTGGAGAGGATGTGGAGAAACTAGAACTCCCATATACTGTTGGTGGGAACCTACAATTGTACAAGTACTTTGGAAAACAGTTTGGCAATTTCTTTAAAAGTTAGATATATACCTACCCTAGCTGCAGCCATTCTACTCCTAGGAATGTACACAATAGAAATGGAAGCATATATTCATAGACCTGTATACACGTCTTTCTGGCACTCTTCACTGTTCATAGCAGTTTTATTCGTATTAGCCCAAAACTGGAAACAACCAAAATGTCAACCAAAGGCGAATGGATAAGGCAGTTGTGGTATAACTATACTCAGCAATAGAAAGGAGCGAACTACTGATACATGCAACAATGTGGATGAATCTCAGAATAATTGTGCTGCATGAAATAAGCCAGACCAAAAATAGTACATACTGTATGATTCCATTTCTTTAACATTCTGGAAATGCAAACTAACCAATAGTGACAGAAAACAAGATCAGGTTGCCTAGGAAATGAGGCTGTGTGGGAGAAATTAGAAAGAGGAGCAAAGAAACTTTTAGAGGTGGTTGATGTTTTCATAATCTTGATTGTAGTAATGGTTTCACAGGTGTACAAATATGTCACACCTCGTCAAATTGTATTCTTTAAATACATGCAGTTTACTGAACGTCAAACGTACTGCCATAAAGTGGTTTTACAAATGTGAATGTATCATGATACATGTTATGTACACAAGATTGATTTTTCAGAATTGTCTTGCATTAACCTTTTGCTTAACAAAAAGTAATCCATAATCAAAGCACAATCTTTTTTTTAAATTGAAGTATAGTTGATTTACAATGTTGTGTTAGTTTCAGGTGTACAGCAAAGTGATTCAGATATATACATACATATAAATATATAAGAATATATTCTTTTTTAGAATCTTTTCCATTATAGGTTATTACAAGATATTGAATATAGTTCCCTGTGCTATACAATAGGTCCTTGTTGTTTATTTTTTATATAGTAGTGTGTATCTTTTAATCCCAAACTCCCAAGTTATCCCTCCCTCCCGCCTCTTTCCCCTTTGGTAACCATAAATTTGTCTGTCTGCAAAGCACAATCTTAAAAACGCATGGATTAAATAATGTCGATTTCATTCTTCCATTTTCCAGTGGCACCATAACACAAGGTCATAGCTGTCTGGGCGTGGCTCTGTTTCAGGTATCAAAGAACGTGCAGGGCACAACTACAGAGAATGCTTTTAACTTCACTCACTCCAGAGTGACCTCACCTAAGCACGCACGCGTGGCTCAGTGTGCGAATCTCCACCTGCTCCTAAAACGTGAGCAACCTCCTTTGTGGGTGCGAAAGCACAAATGATTCAAGAATCCAGCCAGAGCCGAGGTCAAGACTCGACATCTGCCAGGAAAATTCAACTATAGAGAGAATGATGAGGGCGCCGAGAGCCTGGGGCCGGGAAAGGTCTGGTATTGGTTTAAAAAGAAGAAAAACACAAGACACATGCGCTGGCCGAAAGCCCCACTTCCGCCCGGTCACGTGCCCACGCCGGAAGTGAAACGGCTTTCCGGTCCGGCGCGGGCCTCATCCCCTGCACTTTCGGTCCGATCCGCGGCCGCCCGCTCCGTCTCCGGAGCGCCCTTCAACCGTCACCTGACCCGCTTCCGAGTGCCAGTGCAGCTCGAGGTACAGTCTCCCCCGGGGCGCACCCCTAGGCTGGGCAGTGCGGTCTGTAGTGCGTCTTCTCCCAGGGGTTGCTGGGCCCCGCGGGAAACCTTTGGGTGCGACCTTCCGCTTGCTCCGCTAGAGCTGCCTTTGAACTCCGAAGTCCCGGCCCCCCAAGAACCCGCGGCCTTCTGGTCTTCCGCCTCCAGGGGGCGTTCGTGCGCTCAGCGCCCTCGTTTCATGGTTGAGGACCCAAGTGTTTTTGACTCCGCCCCTGCGTTGCAGTGGGGCTTGTTTACCCCCACGGCTTAGTGGGGACCTGGGAATGTTCTAACATCGCACGCTTTCCCTCCCCCTTAAGCCCGCCGACCATGCCCGCGGGCGTGTCCTGGACGTCCTACCTGAAAATGTTCGCCGCCAGTCTCCTGGCCATGTGCGCCGGCGCGGAGGTGGTGCACCGGTACTACCGGCCGGACCTGGTAAGTGCAGGAGGGTCCCCGCGCGTCGCTCCTTGACCACTTCATTTTCACAGCAGCAAAAGTGATCTTGAAATTAGGAGAACGTCTGCCCGGGACCTAAAGCCTTGTGGTGGCATCTCATTGCCGTTAGAGCAATACATGGCCTGCTCTTACACAGTCTTGAAGTTTTACACGGACTGGCACCTGTCTGCCACTGGCCGTATCTTCTAGTGTTTCTTCTTTGTTCCCTCTCTTGCAGCACACCGACTTCCTTGCTGTTTCTTAAACTCGTCAAGCCTGTCCCAAGCTCAGGGTCATGCTGCTTCTCTTCTTGCAATGCTTTTCTCCCAGATATTGGCTTGGTTTACTTCTTCAAAACGTCAAGTCTCTGCTCAAATATCTCCTCTGGCAATGAGGGTTCTTTGTACAGCCCCCAAAGGATTCCTCCTCTGCCATTCTGTCTCAGTCCTTCGTTTCTGATAGAGCACTTGTCGCAATTTGCAATTATTTTATGCCTTTGTCTTTTTACTTGTTCTTTGTTTCCTCCACTAGAATGTAATCTCCAGGAAGGGACTGTGCCTGTCTGGTTTGCTCTTGTGTCTCAGTCACCTAGAAAAGGCCGTAGAATGTATTGATAGTAGATGCTTAATACATATTTGTCGAATGAGGAAGGAGTGAATATACGCATTCAAAGGAGGGAGGAATTTTAATTAATTTTAATAAGCATTCCCGGAAGTAGAACTGAGAATTAGAGGTACTTTTGAGGAGTTATGGTCTTGGGGAGGTGGAGGCAAGGAAGTACAGTGCAAATAATTCCAAGAGTGTGCTCCGTGTTATGCTGTGGGCGTGAATAGAGTGGAGCACAGTGCAGGGAGCAGTCATTTCTGCCTGGACTCTGGACAGGTAACACAGAGAACCAACCGTTCGTTGGTTTCTAATTTCAGTGAATTAGCACTACAGTTTTGGAGGTGTTTATTCTGGTTTTCGGAAGAGGGAACTGAGGTTCAGCAGAGTGAAGGTGATTTCCCGAAGTCTCATAGCTTAATGACGATTTGAAGCCCAAGCTTTCTGTTCAGTGTTTCTCTTTTTTGAACCTGTTAATGAAATAATACAACACCCTTGGAGTTTTCCAAATGAATTCAAGCATGTAGAGTAAGAAGTGAAAATCCCCCCGCTGATAACCTCCTTTATCCAATCTGCTCCCCAAGGTAACTACCATTTGTTGGTTGGTATATCCTTTCAGACTTTTTACTGTTGTTGAATACACACACACACATACATAGAGTTTATGGGGTGTTTTTCCCCATGTAAATAGAAATTCATATACACATTTCTCTGCGGCTTGCTTGTTTTGGTTAATGTCTGTATGAATAGATTTACTTATAGCCTTTTTTCTTTCTGCCCACTGAATAGTATTTCATACTATAGATATTCCGTATATTATTATTATTATTATTATTATTATTTATTTTTTTTGCGGTACGCGGGCCTCTCACTGTTGTGGCTTCTCCCATTGCGGAGCACAGGCTCCGGACGCGCAGGCCCAGCGGCCATGGCTCACGGGCCCAGCCGCTCCGCGGCATGTGGGATCTTCCTGGACCGGGGCACGAACCCGTGTCCCCTGCATCGGCAGGCGGACTCTCAACCACTGTGCCACCAGGGAAGCCCTTCCGTATATTAGTTACTCAATTCCCTATTGACGTTTAGCTGGTATCTAGTTTTTGTACAAACAATGCTGCAGTAGCTCTTTCTTACCACTTTAGACTGCTTCTTTTGAATTCTACGGAGGCATCAAGGATACTTAGTGGGGACAGAAAGGCGTTAGAACCTTACACAGAAATGCAGTTTTGTCTCTAGCTTGTGCAGGAATAGACATCAGACAGGCTTTACAAAGGGAGGAATGCCTGTGATTTGACCCTGGGAAATTTGCCCTTTCATTCACCCATCTCTTAAGCCAGAACATGCAAGGGTTGTTACCAGCAGCTACCTGGACCTTGGGATGTGGCAGCATGAAACCAGAATCTCTAGAAGGGGCATACTGAAGTGTCTCAGGCCACCTCATCCTGATTGGGTGGTGACTTTGGCCGTGGGGCACCTCTGTAGGGACTTGTAGGCCGGGGCTGACTGTGTGTAGGAGGCTGTTGGCTTTACTAACATTTAAGGAATTTATGTTCTTTACCTGTGTCTGTTGGTATTGTTCCAGCAATTACAGTCACTATTGTAACCACCACCAGCCTTTGCAGGAGTCTTTCAGTCTCAGCAGCTAGAGGTCTGGGTGGATTCTAGAGCAGAGGAGACTGGAAGGGCTGCCTAGGGCTTGTGCTCAGTGCTGTCTTACGGGAGAAGCTTTAAGCGCACCTTTTCCTCGCCGTCCAGCCCAGCTCATCAAAACAGAAGAGGAGGCAAAGACTCAGGGCGGATGCTCCGTCCTGGAATAGAGAGTGCTTTCTGCTCGAGCTTCCCTTTTGCATTTCCTTTTACTCTTGCATTACTTGTACTTGTTCTGGTTTTCTTAATTTATAATCTGTTTACTGTTGGAGGCATAGACGGTCAAAAGACACAGTCTGTGGACTCATTTTACAGCATTCATTTTTGGTTGTGTCCAGACACACCCATACGCACACAAACTGCTATTTAGAACCTCTGCTGACATTGCTAACTTTTGATGCCCAAATCACTTTACTCTTAAAAATTGGTTATATATTTAGTGTATAAATAAGAAGTGCTACCTTTTTATAAATCAAAGTTGAATTGTCATTTTAGCCAAAAAGTGGAAACAATACAAATAAATATCCATCAGCTGGTGAGTGGATAAATCTATGGTATTTATATCCTTTTATTTTTATTTTTATTTTTTTAAATTTTTTGGCCGCACTGCATGGCATGCGGGATCTTAGTTCCCTGACCAGGGGTCAAACCCGTGCCCCCTGCAGTGGAAGTGTGGAGTCTTAACCCCTGGACCTCCAGGGAATTCCCCGGTATATCCTTATAGTGGAATATTATTTGCTCCTAAAAGGGCATGAAGTATTGATATATGTGACAACACCGATGAACCTTGGAAACATGCTGAGTGAAAGAAACTAGTCACAAAAGACCACATGTTGTCTGATATCATTTATATGAAATGTCCAGAGGAGGCAGGTCTGTAGAGATGGGGCAGTGGCTTTCTGGTGGTGGTGGTGGTGTGTGGAAATGGCAGCCACTGCTAATGGGTTTGGGTTGCATTTTGGGGTGATGAAAATGTTCTAAAATTTATTATAGTGACGGATGTGCAACTTTGTGAATATACCAAAAGCCATTGAGTATTTAAATAGGTGAATAGTATGGTGTGTGAATTATATCTCACTAAAGCTGTTACAAGTTAAATAAAACAAAATCACCTTTTAAAAAAAATATTTATTTATTTATTTGGCTGCGCTGGGTCTTAGTTGTGGCGGGATCAGTTGCGGCATGTGAACTCTTAGTTGCGGCATGCGGGAGCTAGTTCCCTGACCAGGGATCGAACCGGGCCCCCTACATTGGGAGCGTGGAGTCTTAACCACTGGACCAGCAGGGAAGTCCCCCAAATCACCTTTCTTGAAGGCAGTTTTGTATTTTTTTTGCCTACTGCTTTATGCTTTGCGCATAATAGGCACTTACTGTTTTTGAATAAATGAATTAATTCCTAGTATCTGTTTTCTGTGCCAGGCACATGGTAGAGAGGCCAGTAAGTAGTGCAGGAATGAATTTCCCAGTGTGGAAAGCCTTGTTCAGATTCGTGATCTGTCAATCGATAACTGATGCAAACTCTCCCTCTGTGAGTCCTTTAGTACACGTAGCCCAGATGATAGAGTCATGTAAACAGAGGGCTAGAAAGTGACTTAGATCAACTGCAGGTTCTCATAATAAAGATTTATCACTGAGTAGCTGGGGGCTTTTTGTCCTTTTTTACTTTTTACTTTCTTTGATGTTTTTCAGGTTACATTTAATTACAGCCTTAGAAAACATTGGTATCTATATATTTTGTTTGTTTTTATTTTTGTTTTTTATAGACAATACCTGAAATTCCACCAAAGCCTGGAGAACTCAAAACAGAGCTTTTGGGACTGAAAGAGAGACAAGATGAACCTCAAAATTCATCTCTGCCAAGAACTCTGTGAATAATATTATGAGAGTTAAATATGTATTTTTAGAATTTACTGAGTCAAACTACCTGTGTTTAAGCACTAATACAATGCTAACTGCAGAGGAAGTGCTCAGCAGATGTTAACTGATGCATTGAGATTTAGTTATGGTTTGACTAGTGTTTCTTGAAAACTGCCAAAGCTTATATCATCAGCTCCTCTGATGTGGTTTGATAGATACCTAGTCTTAAATATCATGTGAGAGAACATATTTGCAGTGTCTCCTACCCTTATAATTCTGGTTTATTTCTCTGAATAAGCTTGACTATAACGGCAAATGGGAATTATAAATTAACTATAATAAAAGTGACATTGACCATGAATGCTTAGGGTGAGAAGTTAATATTTCTCTAAATATTGGAAAGTACTATTTGTACTAAACTGAATTCAGTTGAAATATTTAAAGTTTGAAATTCTTTTAGAGTTGTATACATAACAAAATTATAAACAATTGTGACTTGGACGGTCACAAGTTCTCTACCCCCAAATTTGAGACACCACTTGGCATTTAATTCTCTTATAAAATATATTCTAAAATAACTGATAAACATAAATGAGTATTGTTATGGGTTGAATTGTATCCCCCCAAAAGATGTTGAAGTCCTAACTCCCAGTACCTGTGAGTGTGTATTTGGAAATAGGGTCTTTGCAATTGTAATGAAGTAAAGATGAGGTCATTAGGGTGGGCCCTAATCCAACGTGAATGGTGTCTTTTTATAAGAAGAGGAAAACGCCATGTAAAGACAAACACACAGGGAGAATGCCAGGTGATAACAGAGGCAAAGATTGGATGCAGCCACAAGCCAGGGGACACCACCAGAAGCTAGGAAGAGACAGGGCAGGATTCTACCCAGAGTCTGTGAACATGGCTCTGCTGACACCTGGATTTCAGACTTTTGGCCCCTAGAACTGTGAGAGAATAAATTTCTGTTGTTTTAAGCCATCCACTTAGTGTTTCTTTGTTATGGCAGCCCTGGGAAACTAATAGCAACGTGTTAGCCCTTTTCTGAGTCTGAAAGCAGGTCGAAAGTAATTTATAGAGCAGTCAGCTCTGTGTTCAGGGCTGTTTTTCCAAAAGAAGTTTTTAAAAATTCTGAATTTCTAATGATAATGTCTAAGCTTATTACTTCTTAGCCAGTTACCAGATTGCTACATGATAGAGATCTTTGGGGTCAATGCTGAAATCTTAAATTCCTAAGTGCAAACAAAATGCTTTTGTTTCTCTCCATAGTCAGTGCCCTTTTAGTTTAACAGTATAAAGCAACTAAATGAAACGGTGTATTTCCAGACTTATATACCAGATTTTTCTTTTCCGCTCTCTGTCATTTGGTACTTTATCATATGTTCCCAGCACAAAGAGAATCTTCAATTCTGTCAGTGACAGATGAGCAGTAAGTACCCTACCCTAGGAAAACAAGGGCCGGGATTCTGAGGTAGAAGATGGGCTTTTTTTTTTTTTATAAATTTATTTATTCATTCATTCATTTATTTATTCATTTATGGCTGTGTTGGGTCTTCGTTGCTGCGCGTGGGCTTTCTCTAGTTGCGGTGAGCGGGGGCTACTCTTTGTTGCGGTGCACGGGCTTCTCATTGTAGTGGCTTCTCTTGTTGCGGAGCACAGGCTCTAGGCACGCAGGCTTCAGTAGTTGTGGGTCACGGGCTCCAGAGCACAGGCTCAGTAGTTGTGGTGCACGGGCTTAGTTGCTCCGCGGCATGTGGGATCTTCCTGTACCAGGGATTGAACCCATGTCCCCGGCATTGGCAGGTGGACTCCCAACCACTGTGCCACCAGGGAAGTCCCCAGAAGATGGACTTTTTAGTTGAAACTGATTGCTGTTTGCTGATACATTATTTACTGTGCCCTTGTGCACGAGACTTCCCTTCTCTGTATCAAATTTCATAGCATCATTAACTGAATACATTTTTTCTTGAAAAAAAATTGTATACTTTACAAATGTTGAAGCTTGCCACAGCTGCCATTGCAAGGGCTTTATATAAAACTGAAAGAAGTCTATTTTTTTTTAAACATTTAAAAATGTTTTCCTAAATATTTATTCGGTAATTCTAGTCGAGGTGCCTAACTTCCGCAAGTAGTTGGAATTCCCAAAGGCTTTAGGGAAGGTTACTTGATTTAGTATAAATCAACAAGAGTCATGATTTGAACCCAAATCTCCTACAAGACAATGGCTTCATGAAGGTGAAAAATTAATTTTATAGCTATTGAAATTCAAATGTACCAAAAGTAAAAATGCCATCATTTCAGTAAGTGCTGATTCTAAGTAACTTTAACCAAGGTATATATTATATATATTTTTTCCTTTTTTAAGCTGACCCCATTGTGAAAAATGGACATTATGGTGGGTGTAGAAATGTGGCCTCTGGATTCCCAGGAAAAGGCTTGTCACCCCAGCGCTGAATGCTCATCAGCGAGCTCCCTTCAGCTGCCAGCTCCTGCGGGGACGGCCTCAGCTAGCACCACCCGGCTCAAAGCTGCACAGCACAGAGGGGCCGGCAGCTGTGAGGGACCCTGGTTCAGCTCACTTCCCCACACGGTTGGCTGAGCCTGGGTTTGGACTTGCGTCGCTGCTCAACTTCGCCTTCTGCACAGTCTCCTTTGCTTTCCTTCCACAGGTGCTCATCCAGGGGCACTCCTTCATAAATATTCTGCACACTAAACTCCATCTCAGCGCTTCCTGGAGAACCAAATCTGTGACAAAAACCAAGTATTAAAAGTAGAACTAGAGGGGCTTCCCTGGAGGGGCTTCCCTGGTGGCGCAGTGGTTGAGAGTCCGCCTGCCGATGCAGGGGACACGGGTTCGTGCCCCGGTCCAGGAGGGTCCCACATGCCGCGGAGCGGGTGGGCCCGTGAGCCATGGCCGCTGAGCCTGCGCGTCCGGAGCCTGTGCTCCGCAACGGGAGAGGCCACAACAGTGAGAGGCCCGCGTACCGCAAAAAACCCCACAAAAAAACACAACTATTTCAGATGGCTATATTTAGAGAAACCGTTTCTCCCATAACACATTTTAAAACAAATTAAACATCTCGATGAGGATCTTCACTCAGTATCTGTAGTTATACTTGTGGTAGGATTATATTGATTTTAAAAAGATAGCCTTTTTATTTTGGAATAAATTTAGATTTACAGGAAAACTGCCAAGATAGCACAGTTCCTGTATCCCACTGCCTGTTTCCATGGATGCCCTCATGTTACATGACCATGCCACACATCACACATGCCAGAGCTAAGGCACAAATGAACTATGTCCCAGACTCTGGATTTCACCAGGTTTCACCCAGGTTACTACATTGCATTTAGTTGCCATGTCTCCTTAGTTTCCTCCAGTCTGTGACTATTTATTTTTTGGGTTTTTTTTTAACATCTTTATTGGAGTATAATTGCTTTACAATGGTGTGTTAGTTTCTGCTTTATAACAGTGAATCTGCTATACATATACATATATCCCCATATCTCCTCCCTCTTGTGTCTTCCTCCCACCCTCCCTTTCTTTGGTTTTGACCTTAACAAATTTTGAAGAGTACTGTTCACATATTCTAGGTTAGGTTAAGGTTAGGAAGTTTTGGAAAGAATACCAGAGGTGAGGTACCCTCCTCATCACATCAGGGGGTACATGACATCCCTGGTGATATGAACCTTGATCACTTGGTTATTAAGGTAGCACTTGCCAAGTTTCTCTATAGAAAGTTACTGTTTTCTCCTTTCCATACTCCAGAAGACAGTCATTAAATCCAGCCCACACTGAAAAAGGAGGATTAAGCTCCACTTCCTAGAAAGGGGAGCTTCTACATGTATTATTTGGAACTCTTCTGTAAGGAAGAGTATGTCTTCTTTCTATGGGTGATTTTTAAAGATAATTAAAAAAAACACTTTAGTAAATATGAATTATTTTTGAAAGGAAGAAAACCCAAGACACATGATCTAAAAAATATTTTTCTTTTATTTTGTATCTATATGAGATGATGGATGTTCACTACTTATTGGGGTGATCACTTCCTGATGTACGTAAGTCATTGTGCTGTACACCTTCAACTCATACAGTGCTGTATGTCAATTACATCACAATAAAAACTGGAAAGGAAAAAATCAATGAATTATGAAAAGACAGGCAAGACACTGAATGTTTGGGATTTTTTAATTTTTATACACATGACAAGATTTTACACCAATAGTCAGTTAAATAGTACAAATTTACATTCATGAGGAATGTTAAAAAAAAAATTCAACTAAAAAACCCACTTCTTCCTGTGACCCAAAATCCCAACATTTTACAGTGCAGGGGAGAAGGGGGCTGGGGGGGAGCATCCAAAACAAGTCTCTCCCAAAACAAATGAGTTAAATTTCACATTCCCTCTCCACACAGGATCCAAATGGTGACAGTGTAATTTACAGTTCATCTTTTTCAGCTGTAGATTTCTGTGAAAACAGAAAAATCAGAAGACGTTAAAAACCAGCACAACAAACCTTAGCTCACAGAAGGTTCACGCATGGAAAAAACAATTGAAATGGACCCAGCCTATCCATTAACTTGAGCTGTAGGCTAGCACCTCACCTTGCTAATCTGCAAAATAACTTAGAACCCAACAACAAGATCAACAGTCCCTGAACACAAACAATCAAAAATTTAAAATAGCCTAATGTTACTACAGTTAAGGCAGAAGCAAGTGGCAAAGAACACAGAAGCACCGTGGGCTAAGGAACAATCTGCTTAGTAACATCTCAAGAATGGATGGCTAACCTAAGGGAATAAAGGAAGTGGGAAGATCAAAGTACACACTTTAAAGAAAAAAGGGATTTGCTCCAGCTTTTGAATTTGATAATTAGATGACTACTTATTTCTTGACTTCTGTAACAGTCTTAACTTTGCAAGAACTAAAAATGCAAGTCCCACTCTTGGTTTGTTCTACCTTTGCTGTTTCTTGTTCTTCCTCATCCGTTCCTGCATCCATTTCTTCGTCGTCGTCTTGCTCTGTGTCTTCTGCGGTATCCTCTGTTGTTTCTTCAGGTTCTTCTTCTGGTTCTTCTTCCACCTGAGGGGAACATTTATGAGCCCATTAATGCATTGAACACCTTGGATCTATTTTCACTTTGCTCATTTAAATGTATAAGATCATAATTAACCTCACTCCGGTTTATCCAGAACTATAGAGTCAATCCTCTAATTAGAGTTAACAGTCAAGCTAACAAAGGGAGACAGACAAAAAAAGGATGTAACGGGGAGTTTCTCATTAATTTCTAGCAATGTGCGTGACACTGGGGATTCAAACATTCAATAAATTACTTCAAACCTTTGCATCAGGGTCAATGTTTAAGCTGAGGCGAAGCATTCTTTCTATTCTATCTCCATATGCTTTAGTGTCTGGTAAAAGATATCCTGACCGCAGTGTTGCTGTTTCAAACAAAACCACAGCAAGATCTGAAACTGTTTTGTCATCTTCATCTTCCTGAAATGGAAGAAGTCACACCTGATTAATATTAAAGGGTCCAAAGTAGTCAAATTAAAAGACAAAGGAGTATGGCTATGATATTGCTCACCTTAACTCTTCGAAGCATATCTCTGATCAGTGGGTGTCTGGGGTTAATTTCAAATGTTTTCTTCTGGCTGGCATAATAACTGTTACAGAGTACAAAAACAAACATATCAAATTTTAGGGTCCATGCATTTCCCATACTCTATTACTAACTCACATAATTACAGAGAACAACTTTTTGAAAAATCGACATGCTTATATATTGTTACATCATGCTTTATATGTGTGTGGTTAGATGAAAGAGTACAATAATGAACTTTTTTTTTTTTCTTTTTTTTTTTTTTGCGGTACACGGGCTTCTCACTGCTGTGGCCTCTCCCATTGCGGAGCACAGGCTCCGGACGCGCAGGCTCAGCGGCCATGGCTTACGGGCCCAGCCGCTCCGCGGCATGTGGGATCTTCCCAGACCAGGGCACGAACCCGTGTCCCCTGCATCGGCAGGCGGACTCCCAACCACTGCACCACCAGGGAAGCCCTGAACTCTTATTTACTAATGAATCCCAAGTGCCTTTGTTGAGTGGATGAACTGATTTAATGTCTTGTTCATCCCCTCTTAATGTATTCACTATCTTAATTGCATCTGTGTCTCCCCAGAGGTCTGGGTGCTGCTCAAGTAACACCTTCTCCACAATGCCTCAACCTATATGGTTCTAAGAAAAACTGCTTCTTTTCTCTGAAGTCAGCTGCAATGCGTTCTGAGTATACCTTCATCGTCGTTAGCATCCTACCATCCCCTGTGACTGTTCTCCCTCCTATAGCTGCACGCCGAGGACAGGGAGAAGCCAGTCTCCCTACATCCTGGTATAACCTATCATACACGCAGGACTTAGAGGATTATGATTTGTCATCCTGACTAGTCTGAATGTCACAATTTATTTTATAAATATTACACACTGGTGAGTCAAGCTAATTATGAATTATAGATATATTTTTAAATGGAGTTTGGGGATTGTGACAATGGATACTACACTTAGGAAAAGAATCCTTAAGCTAGGCCTGGGGGGAAAAAGTATGATGATTAGGTAGCTAATAAGAAGATATTCCAGGTAGAAGAGAATAAGAGCAAGGAAGAAGTCATTTTCTAAGCTATTGTTGTGACGTTAAAATAAAAACTTGAAATACATATTTCTTGAAAATAAAGGGTACCAAAGACCCAGTGTACCTCCAGTACTTGGCCCTTGAGTTCAAATACTCGTTAACTTGTGCACCCTCTACCCTTTATTTTGTGGAGCATACTTGTTGGGGGTGAAAAAAAGGATTTACCTCCTTTAAGAAATATAAGTGTCATTAACTTCATCTGTAACTATTATCTAAAAATGTAAAAGAAGTCCAGATACCAGGCCAAGCATATAATCTAATGCCAAAAGACATTATGTGTAACAGATTAAGAAAATTTCCATCTGTAGATAAAATACTATAAAATAAATCACAACTTCAAGACCTTTTCTTTAGCAATCTAATGTAGCAATCTAATCCCTTTGTAAACTTATCTAATATACAACAGACAGTGGTGGACACTTAAAACACCTCAGTTCTTTGTATAGAAGCTGCCATTATCTTCTAAAGGACGGCTGTACAAGAGCTAACACCTCGGCAGGACTTCCCTGAGGATGCTTACTTTGTAGAGATGTCCTTGCCAGTCTGGTATGCTTGGGCTTTCATGATTCTCTCCATGTTGCCAGACCATCCGTACTGGCTGGCCACAAGAGCACATGGGGACTCGGTCAGGCGCTGAGAGACCACAGCCTTTTCAATCTTAGGATAAGGAAACCAAAAGTTAGAGATATAGAAATATCAACAGTTAAGGTCGTGAAGTAATTGCATTTCAACTCCTTAAGGGCTCATCGCTTAAGATCATAAACGGAGGCAGATCAGAAAAGTACCTCTCCTTCAGATTTTTAGGAAACTGTCATTTAATAATTTGAATTTTCAGTCATAAATAAATACTTAAACATCAACTTTTAAAAACATTTAAAACTTAAGTTTAATCGGTAAAAATTTAAGCTATTACAAAAACAGTATTAAATTATGGAAAACTTTAAATTACAAAGGGAAGAAAAATACGCACCCACAGGATAACACTTATCAATTCTTTGTAGTTCACAAATTTTAAGCTCAACCTCCCAGTAATTTAACTACAATATTAAATGTTGTTCTGTACAACTTTTAATGGTTACAAAAGTACCAGCTGCAAAGTTTAATTTGCTGACATAACACATTTTTAAAAATGAAGATGCTAGAATTTTCACAATTTCTAATTTCTAGAATACCTTGTCCTTGAGGGCTTTATCTTTCATCCAATTGAGCAGAGGCTCAAATTCTTTCTCAATTGCTTCACGACTCTCCTTACTTTTCTCACTTTCATCAAACTTCACTCCTTCCTTGGCAACATTCTGGAACCTCTTCCCATCGAACTCAGGAAGAGCCTGAATGCAGTATTCGTCCACAGGTTCTGTGAGGTAAATCACTTCATATCCCTTTTTCAGAAGTCGCTCAACAAATGGAGAAGATTCAGCCTACAAAATTAAGAAAGTAACAAAAATTTCCAAGTCTGGCCTTGGTATATTTGTTCATCCTTGTAGCTACATTTATGTAGTACCAGCAACTCCATTTTACAGGTGGAGAATTAAGAGGTGCAGAGAATATAAATGACTTTCTTCCTATCAGTGACTGACAGGCCTCATAACTACTTCAGTTTATAATTATAAGTAAGTTTTCCTTTTTTTCCCTCAAGAGTTGGCTATAAATCCCCAGCTACACACCAGGACCAGTTCAAGTTCACCTCACCTCTTTTCTGCTGGACCCAGCCATGAAGTAGATTTTGTCTTGCTTCTCCTTCATTCTTTCCACATACTGGTCTAGACTAGTAATGTCACTTGGATGATGGGAAGACTGGAATCTAAGCAGTTTAGCAAGACGTGTTCGATTTGAGTGGTCTTCTATCACACCAAGCTTGATGTTGGTACCAAATTCTTTCCAAAAAGTATCATTGTATTTCTCATCAGCAATCTTCTTGATCATGTCCAGGGTTTTACGGACAAGTTTCTTTCTAATCACCTAAACAGAATTAAAGAGTAACTTTACAGAAGCTCATTGCAAACTTTTGAGAACATACAATACGCAAGGTAGCAGGGGAGTAGCGGTGAAAGATACAGACGCTGGTATTTATCAAGGGGCGGGGAATGGTGAGTACTCCTATGTCAGATGGAGCAAAAACTAAGTTGTCACTGGAAACCATCACAAGATTGTTTTAATGTTTATATTCTAACTTTAAGACCAGGTAGTGGGCATATATGGGTATTCACTGCTCTTTCAACTTTTCTGTAAGTCTGAAAATTTTTTATTATAAAATGTTGGGGGGAAAACAATCAGATTCTCAGGATTTGATCATTCCAGAGTAAAATTAAGTTCTTTATCTGAAGAGCCAAGGATTAGTCACAAAACCTGGGAACTCCACTAATGGAGTCTTGTTCTCTGAAGCCCAACCAAAGAGCAAGGCTGCCGGTCTCTTCCCAGAGACACTCACCTTAAGCAGTTTATGTTGCTGCAGAGTCTCACGGGAAACATTCAAGGGGAGATCATCTGAGTCCACCTTCAGGTGGCAAAAGAAAGTTCAGTTAGCAATAAAAACACTGGAAAAAAATAAAACCAACCAACCCAAAGAAAACGCCACTTCCAGACCCCCACTCTAATCCCCTCTTCCCCCATTCATCTCCAGATACTTACAACACCCTTGACAAAATTCAGGTATTTGGGCATCATATCATGGAAGTCATCTGTGATGAATACTCGGCGCACATACAGCTAAGCAGAAACCAAAAAAAAGGTGACTTTCTGGAAATCATACTTTCAAATTTTAAACTCAGTTTTTACCATATAAAAACCCACCTTAATGTAATCGCTCTTCTTAGATCCATATTCATCAAACAGACCACGTGGCGCAGACGTGGGTACAAATAAAATTGACTTGAAGGTAACTTCCCCTTCAGCAGTAAAGTGGATATATGCCATGGGGTCATCGCTTTCCTAGAAAGTTGGTATCTTAGTCATTCAAAAGGCACAGGAAAAAGGCAGCGCAAACGCTAAGCAATTTATTATGTCGTACACATTTAACTAACACAGTTTAACAGTTTAACATTTAACTAACAAAAAAGTACCCTTACCAAAAAAGTGGAGGTGGGGGGCAAGGAGGGAAGAAGAAACAATTAAGATTGCACTTCTAGCTGGCTGTACATGGTTGTTCTGATGATGACTGTCAATAATACTCTATCGCCTAAACCTGGGGAAGGATGGATGAGTCTAGGTTCCACACATAAGAGAACAGGACAGGAAAACCACCGCCCTGCCTAAATGACAAAATAATATACAACATTTCATGAGTGTACTGTTCAACCAAAAAAGTACTCAGGAACAGGATTCTTCCATGAAATTTGGAACAGCAGTGGATAAAAAGAGGTATGTAAATAGCTATAAAGCATAAGGATAGAAATTTCCTGCATTATACGTTACCGTACCCACATATGGCTACTGAGCACTTGAAATGTAGCTAGTCCACACTGAGATGTGCTGGTTAGTGTAAAACACACACTAGACTTTGACAACATGGTACAAACACACACCTCACAAAAATACCAACCAAACAAAAAAACCAAAAAGGAAACAACTCAATTTTTTATACTGATCACCTGTTGAAATAACACTGTTGGGTACGTTGGGTTAAATAAAATATGTTATTAAAAGTTAACTTCACCTGTTTCAACTTTTTAAAAAAATGTAGCCTCTAAAAGACTTAAAATCACACACTGCTCACGTATTTCTAATATAGCTGCTCGAGACGCAAGTACCTTTATATATGCACTAGGACTTTCGAGTTCACGGGAATGAAAGTAGAGGCAGAACCAAGGGAAAGTTTTTGGAAGTAAAGCTGAAAGGATGGTTGGATGTTAAGGTAAGGAAAACAAAGGTTAAGTAACAAGTCAGCAGATGGAATAGAGCAAAGAACAAATACAATCACAGAACATTAAGTTTTCTCTAGCCGTGCTAAGTCCATTAAACTGTTCTCTTTTGTGCAAGATGTTTCAGGAAACATTAACTTGAAACAATTTTAGTCAATGATAGTTTTGGATTCTAAGAGTTACAAGAAATGATCAGTAAAAGAAAACAAAACGTTGGCAAGGAAATAGATTTAGTAATTATTCCTAGGCATATGACCTCAAAAGAAATGTTTGATGTTGTAAACATGCTCTTCAATATTATGTTAAAAGTCATTCAATAACATGGTTTTAGGTCTTACAGGTTCTGTAGTAGAAATCAAGCATGTACCTAGTAGGCAGTTCTAAACCTTTTTTGTAGCACAGACCACTTGGCAATTTGGTGAAGCCTACAGATTCCTTCTCAGAGTAGAATTTTTTTTAATGCATAATATAAAATACACAGGATTAAAAAGGAAACCAGTTGTGTTGAAATAGTTATAAAACTATTTTTAAACATATTTTTGATTTAGTAATGTTTCATTATCACATTATTCTAAAATAACATTTACCTTTGAAAATGATTTGTAGAAAGCTTTGTATTCATCCTCCTCCACTTCTTTCGATGGTCTCTGCCATATCGGTTTGATATCATTCATAAGTTCCCAATCCCAGACAGTTTTTTCAACCTGAAGTTACAGTATTTGATTAGTCTCTCCTAGCAGATATACCAGTGGTATCAATAGTTATACCACAGTAACCACAGCTTTAGAACATTTCAAAAAAGTATTAATATAGGAAGCACCAAAGGGTACCTATGCTGTAGTATGGTTCTTGCCAACTGGATCAAAAAAAAATTTTTTAAGTACTTCTGTCTGTTATTTAATACAACAAAGACAAATGGTTATTCATTATCATTGATAACAATCCAATTAAGGTTTTTTCAGTTATTTTTAACTAGCTAAAATGTTATTTCTTAAAAATACCTGTTTTGAGTTTAGAAGGATATACATCTTATGTATTTCTATTTCATGACTTATAGAAACCCAACATCTTACAATAAATATTTCTCAAAATCCACCACCATTACTTCTACCTACTCTACTACCTAAGCAGACCAGAGAACTAATTTTATAGTTGATATCTACATGACAAAAGATGCAAAAAAGCTTTTTAAGCTTTTAAAATTCAAAACATATCATAAGCCATCAGTCCTGGGCAATATATGGAAGTCAGAGAACTCTTCATAAAAATGACCTGCATCTGCTACTTAAAACTTAGAGGGGGGGGAGGGGGAGAGGGAGAGCACGCACACACACACACACACGCGCACACACACACAGTTTGGTTTTAAAAGCTGGGCCTACGGACTCACTCCTTGAAAAAAGAAGACCATTAAGAACTGAAGCGTGCCTCAAATCGGTCTGGGCATATTTGGGTTTCTGTGTTTTTTCTAACATAAGCTAAACAATATTTTTTACCTTAGTTCTCCCCTCTCTCTGGTTTTATCAAGATATCATTGATACACATCACTGCATGAGTTTTAGGCATACAGCATAAAGGCTGAATTACACATATTGTGAAATGATCACCACAATAAGTTAACATCCATCATCTCATATAGATGAGAATAAAAGAATAAACAACAATTTTAAAAAATGGACCAAAGAAAGGAGTTTCTCCTTATAATGAGAACTCTCAGGATTTACTCTCTGACCTTTCCTAGACACCACAGAGCAGCGTTAGCTCTGCTTGTCACGCTGTACGTGACATCCCTAGTACTTATTTACCTTATAACTGGAAGTTTGTACCTTTTGCACCTTCTTCCAACACCCCCCGACCCCTGGCAACAACAAATCTGATCTCTTTTTCTACGAGTTTGGTACTTTATAACCTAAAAAATATTTTAAGTAGGAAGATGAACCAGACTTACTTTTTTAGTTTTTGGTTTCTTTTCTTCTTCTTCTTCTTCTTCTACTGCAGCTTCATCATCAGATTCTTCTTTTTCTTCTTTTGCTGCTTCTTCTTCTTCCATGGGTTCCTCAACAGTTTCAGTCTGTTGAAGTAGAAAGTAGAATTACGGTTGAACTCATTTGTTTAATAATTCTGATTTCAGCTATAGGATATGAAACAAAATTACAGCTGAAAAAATCGATCTTCAGTAAGAAAACACTGAGAGTATCCTGTATTGAAAGAACCATATTTAACGTTCATTCTTTCAGTGTTAAATATTCGAATATGTGCCAAGGTAATACACATAAATTGTATTCCTACAAATTTACCTTGCTGCTCCATACATAAATAGGAAAGTTTATGAACTGTGAATATTTTTTCACGAGACTTTTAATTGTATCCAGTTCCAGGTAATCAGATGCTTCTTCTTTTAAAACAAGGCTGCAAAGAAAGTAAGACGTTTAGAGAGAGACATGATGGTTTAAAGGATCTGATTATGAATTTGTCTAAATACTCATATGACTATAATAGCCAGCAATTCTGTGTATAACCAACAATGCCCCCGTTACCCGTGTTAAGAACTCTCATCACCGATAAAGGTTTGTGAGCTAAATATACCAAATATGGGTATGGTAAAGGAAGAACTTTCTTGCACTCCCTCGGGTGGAAAATATTCTTAGTTCCAAGTAAAAAAAATGAAAACGTTCTCAACCTTCTCAATGTGCTGGATGTTTTTCATTTGGAGAACAGAAATCTCAAGTTAGCTGAAGGTGGGAAATCACTGCAATATTCTGGAGAAAAGTAGAATCATATGCACTCTGATAGCTACTCTAGAAATCAAGGGATTATTGTAGTTAACCCCTAATAAAAACATGTTCCTTAAAAAAAGCTAGAAAATTAATCTGAACTATTGTTTACATTTGCACTAGACGAGAAAACAGTAACCACCTGTCACATGTGACTATTTACATACAAGTTAAAATCAGTTCTTTAGTTATATTGCCACATTCCAATAGTCACATGTAGCTAGTGGCTACCATATTGGACAGAGCAGTGACAGAACATTTCTACCACAGAAAGCTCTACTGGACAGCACTGGCTTAGATAATTACAATAGCAAAAATTGTAGCCCTGCTTCCTCTTCTTCCTCACACCCCGTCTGCAAACACCACCTCCATCCACCAAAAATAATCATCACAGCGTACTCTCAAACACAGCAGGTAGTCGTGATGTTTATGCTCCCAGTAAATATGGGCCATGTTGTATCCATGGTTCTCTCCCTACCTCAAAAAGCTTATAGTTTCGTAGCACCTGCCAACACGTAGACAGCACATGATGACACAGCCTAGTGAGGGGACTAAATCTCTGGTCTTGGAGCGTACACATTAGTGATCCGGGGTTAGTGCAGAGTTGCATCACTTTTGGATGCAAATTGAAGCTCATGGTTAGACATCTTAGTTAGAGGTATTTAAGAGGCAATTAGACATATGAGCCCAGGGCCCCGTAGAGAGATCTAGACCAGGGGTTGGCAAACCCTGGCTGGCACCCATAAGAAATTTTATCAGGATACAACCTCATCCTATATTGTCTATGGCTGCTTTCAAACTAGAATAGGAGAGTTGTGACATGTGACAGATCCTGTAGTCCACGAGCTTAAAATATTTACTAGCTGATCCTGTAAGAAGAAGTTTGCTGACTCCTGATCTGGACTAAGAATATAGATTAGAGAACCCTGAGGAGGAGCTGGAACCTGGATCCAAGACAGTGGTTCAGACTGCATGAGGGACACGGGATAATGTGAAAGGGCTGAAACCGAACTTTTGAAGAAAGAGAGTATCAACATGTAGGCAATGGAAAGTTTAAAGAGATGAAGCTAGGTACTGAATGGATTGTTTTAAGGTATGAGCAGTAGAATGCAAATTCTGTAGAAAACACAAGAGAAAAACTACAAAAAAAAAAAAAAGAACCTATTGCTGGGAGCCATACCAACTAAAATAACCCTGAATCCACTGGATTTAGCAACAAGGATTACTGGTGACTTATTTCAATGGAAAGATGGTGGATAAAGTCAAAACACAGTGGGCTGAGCTGTGAACAGAAGGTGAAGTAGCCACAAAGGCAAGTTTGCTTTTTTGAGAAGCTCAACAGTAGATGGTGGGGGGTGGGGGTGGGGAGAAGAGAGCGCACGCCCGGCAGCAGCACGGGGCACGGCACCACCTGCCTTCGTTCCTCCTACCAGAGACTTCAATGCGTTTACACTTGGATGGGAAAGAGGAAGGTGCTCAGGAAAGCCTTTAAAAGACATGGTAGGCATCAACTTATGCTTAGTCTCTGAGGAGGTGGCGTGAGAGACAACAGATGAGAAGCAGAGACTAGCTTTGGGGAGAAATGTAGAATACTCCCTCATGGTAGTAGGACGGACAGAGGTAATTTTTACAGCACTTACAGGATGCTAATTTCATGATCTCATTTAATCCTCACTAAATCTCTCATAAGGGTACAGTGGTGGCTAATTTAGGGGTACAGACAGGAGTAGGGAGGAAATTGAATTGTCTGATGGTTTCTACTTTATTAGTCAAATACAAGATGAAGTCATATGTATGCAGGGCAAGATCCTAACCTTGTCACTTCTAGACTTTCAGTTCCTCAAACGGGCCTCTTGCCTCTGGAACCTCCAACGTGCTGTGCTTGCTGCCTAGAATATCTGAACCTAATTTATTACCATTTCAGAAAGACCTTCTGATGAGGGAGGTATCCCTTAACTTCCTTTCTGGCATTTGCCACTCTGAAATTATCTCATGTTTTTTCTTCCTTAGTCGAATGAGCCATGTGAAAGCAGGGACAGCAACTGTCTTATTCTCCACTGTAGCCCTAAACCCTAGCAGGTAACAGGCACTCAAATGAATATCTGTTAAGTGAATGGTCGGGAAGGAGGGCTTAAAGAAAAAAGGTAATTTTGCCAAGGAAAGGAGAACCTGTTGTAAGATTTCATTTACTGATCAACCATCCATGCTACCGTGTGAAACCATCCTGATGACCCTTATTCATTCACACCAATACCTGCCAGTCATGCATTAGGCTCTGGGAATGGAGTATCAACAAAATGTTTGCTCACATGGAGCTTCCATCTAGATGTCTCACCTGTCTCTTAGCAACCTAAGACATCATTTTCTATCTCTTTCTAGTTAAAAGATGTGATTTACCTGTATTCTCCTACCACCTAACAGAGAGGGCCCTGGGGTTTAACTATTAGGGATGCCTCCTAAAGAGATCAGGAGATGTGAAAGGCAGGAGAAGGTAAATTTAGAACAGTAAATTAGTAAAAATACTAAAGTGCAGTTGTCTAGTTTCATGAAAGGAAAATCTCTGACAATGAAGATAGGAAATGTCTTCTGGGATGAAGAAAATTGGTCGAAATGATAGATGTATGCTTGTTTCCTACATGAATATTTAAAAATCCTTAATGTTGAGAAAATTTTAAGCTGAATTAAGAAAAAAATCAAGACTGTAGGCACATTTTCACTTGGCAGAACTGGGCAAGTCAATTGACCTCTAAATTGGAATTTCTTTATCCCTAAGATGGAGAAAAAAACAAAAGGCAGAAAGCTGCCCTGTCGCCTGTCTGCTTCACACTTCACAGAGCTGCAAGCACCAGGAGATACTGGGCATAAGATATGTCTCATCGACACCAACAATAGGTACTGGCTTAAAATGAATTCCGTATCAAATTCGATAACTAGTAACTATCCTCGAATGAGACGTTTTCTTCCAAAGAACTTTCTTAACTCTCTTCAAGTCCTTTATCTGTTCCTGTGCTCTCCAACCCGCCCCCAACCCTGGCTACTGTCTTGGAATGTTTTCAACCGTTACCCAGGTTACCCCAAGAGTCTCTTCTCATACAGTCCTGCCATCCTCCACACCACCTTCAGAAAACCTTAACAAAGTTCATCAGAAATTCCATCAGTAACTGCCACCACCTGCAAGGAATACCTTGAATCTTGTAAACACGCTGTGCCACCGCCGTTATCCATGATGCTCCACAGACTGACACCACTTTTCTAAGTCCTGCTTACCTGGAAAACCTGGACAAGCCACTTGTCTGTGAGGCCTCCGATCTGCCTTCTCCCTGGAGAGCTAACCCTTCCTCCTTCAAGCCCTCCATAGACAGCAGCCACCATAACTCTGGGTCCAGCCCTTAGCAAGGCCTCAAAATACTTCAAGTGGTGAAAACTGTTCAAGTTCCTCATTTTTATAGGCAAAGAAATTAAGGCCCAGAATAAGCCGTTTGCTCAGAGCCAGAACTGGAGAATCAAGATCCTCGTTACGACTATTAATTCTCATTAGGAATTAGTAATACTCACGTAATTGTCGTTCCCCGTCCTAGAGTGTTTCCTCTGGGGTCAGCAATTACAGAAAATTCATTGGAGTCCGACTCCCAGATGTGCTGGGTGTCGTTGTTGTGTTTCGACGTGACAATAACTTTATCTGCTACAAGGAAGGCAGAATAGAAACCGACACCAAACTGGCCAATCAGTTCTGAAGTTGACTGGCCATCTTCTTGTGCCTCAGTCATTTTGTTTAAAAACTCGCTTGTCCCAGATTTGGCTATGGTACCAAGGTTTTTAACCAACTCTTCCCGGGTCATTCCTACACCAGTGTCTGTGACATGGAGCAGGTTCTTCTCCTTGTCACACTAAAACCAAGACAAGAACAAAACAGTTATACTTGCTCACTACTCATGATATAAAAAGGAAATACTGAGCTATATATTGAGAAACTACCAGCTTTGGACCGCATCAATTCCAATACAGAAAACAAAACTGAGATATTTTCCTCATATAGTATTTTATGGCCTTTTCAAAAAGCGTACATCTTAAGCACAAGCATCTTTATAGAGAGTAAGTTCAGTGTATTTGATAAAGTATCCATATAAAGAGGGCAAGGACTGGTCTAAATGTCAAAGGGCATAGATAGACCTAAATGAAGGAAGCTATTTATGAAAAAAAAATTCAAGAAAAATAAAATTTTATGTTTCACCTATTTCTTTGATAGAAATTAAAAGGATTCAAAATTTGAATGACTTCTGTCTTTGGAATCTGTGGTGACCAATGTTCTTCACTAAACACTCCCAGCTCTCTGCCTTCCAGAAATACAGTAGGATTATACTTCCTCCACTTATGGTTGGATAAGGCCATGTGACTAGCTCTGGCCAACGAGTTGCAAGTGGGAGTCAGGAGTGTGGCTTTCAGGCTGGAGCCTTTAATTGATGCGAGACCCTCCAAGCTTTCTCTGCACCGTGGCAACCAGCTACACTTCAGATGGCGGCTGCTCAATCAGCCTGTGTCATAGAGATGATGCAAAGCAAAGGCCACAGGCAGCCATGATTGATGATTTAAGCCAGGGGTTGGCAAACTTTTTCTGGAAAAGGGCCAGAGAGTATTTTAGGCTTTGTGGACCATACGGTCTCTGTTAAAAGCAGTCACAGATAACACACAAACGGGCATGGCTGTGTTCCAAAAACATTATTTATAAAAACAGGACTTCCCTGGTGGCGCAGTGGTTAAGAATCCGCCTGTCAATGCAGGGGACACGGGTTTGAGCCCTGGTCCGGGAAGATCCCACATGCCACGGAGCAACTAAGCCCATGCGCCACAACTACTGAGCCTGCGCTCTAGAGCCGTGAGCCACAACTACTGAGCCCTCGCTCCACGACCACTGAAGCCCACACACCTACAGCCCATGCTCCGCAACAAGAGAAGCCACTGCAAGGAGAAGCCCGCGCACCGCAACGAAGAGTAGCCCCCCGCTCACTGCAACTAGAGAAAGCCCTCACGCAGCAACAAAGACCTGACGCAGCCAAAGAAAAAAATAAAATATAATGTTAAAAATAAATAAAAACAGGCAGCAGGTCAGATTTGACCCACAGGCCATATTTGGCTGACCCCTGATTTAAGTCCCTGACACTTGGGAATTAATTGTTATTGCTCCTAACCTAGCCTATCTTGACTGATATGCATTCTCTATCTCTAAGAATTCTTTGTAGTTAAAAAGAAAATTGTTCTAAGCTTACCTTAATTTTAACCGTTAATTCCTCATTTCCAGCAAGAGCATTTTCATCAGTCAGTGATATTAGCCTTATCTTATCTAAAGCATCAGAAGCATTCGAAATCAGTTCTCTCAGGAAAATCTAAATGGAAGCCAGATTTAATACACACTTAGATTAGCCTCAAGATACACGAGACATTAAATTTAATGTCAAACTCATTTTATTTCTGCTCTGTACTCTGAAAAAGCACTCTTCAAGGACTAGACTTCTGTGGTACAGAGGTGGCATTACTCTCCTGGTAAAAGGAGGCACAGCTCTCTACACAAAGGGCTGTAGCGACTACAAGGAACACCTGAACTGCTGAGCGTAGCTGATACTCTATTTTCCTTCCTAATGACCTTTCTGTATGCAATACTCAAGGCTTAGTTTGTTATGACTGAACTTAAGACTCACAACTATTTAGCAGGCCATGAAAACAGTTGGAGGGGAAAGGGGGAAAAAAAAAGAAGGGAAAATGTTTAGCAACCCTCCCCCTCCCTTCAAACACACACAAATAGGTATCTAGTAGTGATTCTTGTACATACTGGGTTTTTTAATTTTGCCAACTACTTGCTTGGAATTGCTATGTCAGCACATTCACTATGAAAGTTAACAAGTTAGCTACCATACGGAAACAAAACAACATTATCATAACCACATGTTGCTTACCTCTTTATTTTTATACAATGAATTGATGATAAGTTTCATCATTCTGTTAACTTCGGCTTGGAAGGCAAACTTTTCTGATTTCTCTCTAAGTTCTCTTATTTGGGATGCATTTAATCCATCCAACTGAATAGCTTCTTCCTCTCTAAGGAAATAAATTTGATCAATTAATACTGCATTACTTAATTCCCTCCAAAAATATAGGATCTGTGATGAGAGCACAGTGATCTCTTAAGGTTGTCTTAACGGTTAAAAGGCTAAAATGCAAACCTTTATATTACTAGTCTACCATCTCATTATTATTTTATCACAGTAGTACATTACCTTTAACAGCAAGTTGGAAATACTCTGTGTTTAACATTGTCAGAAAAATAAACCCAACTTCCCTCGCCTAAAAAGCAAAGTTACACTCATTTATGTTTCCTCACAGGGAACCCTCTTTCTGGGAAACTTTGGCTTCTAAGGGTCTACAAAAGTTTAAGTCCTAAGAAGCCGAATCAAAACATTGCTCAACTGACAGAATTCCTTTTTAAAATTACTAAGTATACACACTGACCATAAAACCAAAGGAAAAGCCTTTCCTAAGGTCTTAGGAAGGCTATAGTGCTAGCATTCTGAAACAGAGTTATCAAAATAGTTTTCAAGGGAATTCATCTCATTTTGACCAGTCATTCTTAGTGGCAAAGTTAGGAGATACTATGTATGCACACACTTGCTACCCCTAACATTTTCTCTATTTAAATTCAGAGTATTAAACTGCATCTGGATCTTTCGAGAAGAGATACAAAAAAGCTACTGTATTCCAAGTTCCCAACGGGTTATCTGTATAGTTTCAGAAGAACACAAACCTCTGTATTACTTCATCATCTGTCCTTGAGCCTTCTCTACTTTTACCCAGATCTTCTTCCACTGTCCCATCCACATCCACTTCATCGTCAGCGTGGACAGACCCTGAAGGCAGATTTAACACCAGAAAACTCTTCAGCATCGTTGCTTTATGTACTTCTCAGAAGAAACAAGATCAGACAGGGCCAGCGTAGTGGTTGCAAAATTCACTTGGCAAATACGGGAGGGGGCGATGTAAGAATGGATCCACAGGTTTAAATATCCAATGTAAACCCACGTAAGCGTATTTCTTATGTAAGTTCAGATACTGAGGTCTCCCAGGAGATTTTGAAATACGGAGGCAGCCATCACTTCTAAAGGGTGGCCCTGGGATCCTTTATAAATACTGTTGAGCAGATTCGATTCCAGGCCCCTTCTACATTCACACGTGTTGCCCGCAGGCCGAGACAAGGCCTCCAAACTGACCATGCCAAAACTTAGGCCTTCAATATCACAGTCAGAACACGAAAAGGATTTGTGCAACCTCTAGCGAGGGGAACTGAAGGGCCCAGGGGCCTGAGAAAGCGAAGAGACGTTTAGAGATTTTAAGATGTTAAGGAGCTCGAGCAAAAGTGAGTGAAACACGCTGACACTGCCGGTTCGCTGCCCCCGGGCCTCACGCTCCACAGCCCAGCGGCTAAGAAAGGAAACTCGCGTTGGCGAGGCGTGGAAGCCTGGGGGGCGGGGGGGGTCCTCAAACTCTGATGGCCAAAGGTTGCGGCAGCTGACAAAAGTCCTCCGGAAAGGGCACACACAATGCTCCCGGGGGAGGGCAGAGAGGGGGGCACGAGCCCGAGGGAGGCCCCACCGCGAGGAGGCTGAGCCCTCTAGGAGCGGATACTAGGAGATGTGTAAGGGATTAAAACGACTCCGTTCTCCTTTTGTCTTTCCAGAGGAAGGAGAGAGTAAACGAAACCCCGAGCCTCTTTCGAGGAAAAGCAATGGACACCCCACAGACCAAGCACAGGCCCTGTAATCCCCCTCCCGGGCTTAGCGCCCCCAGAACCTTCGAGAAGAGGCCGCGCTTGAGGAGGGGGGGCGTCCAGGGGGGCCCGCTCCTCCAGGATCACTCACCGAAGGTCAGCAGGACGCAGCAGAGGCCCAGCACCCACAGGGCCTTCATGGCGCACGGCCGGTGAGTCTCAAGTCCCCTTTGATCGCAGAGGCCGCCTCCGCCCCCCCCACCCACGCCGGGCTCGGATCCTTACACCTCAAGCCTTGCGATCCGCCCACTACCCGCAAGCAGGTCGGGCCGCTTTTCACCCCCACTTCTCGCGGGCGGGGGACGGGAAACACGAATCCACCAATCGTGCCGTACCACGCACCACCTGTACCCAATGGGGACTCGTGGGGGGGACCGCAGTCCACCAATCGGAGCTGTCCAGGTGCGGTGTCCAATGCCCGAAGCGTGGCTCCTTCCGATTGGTCAGCTCTGGTTCCTTTTCTCCAATCAACTGGTTCCGCGGGCCCCTCTCACGCGGGACCGCCCCTTTGCCTGGTTGCTCCGGTCTCTAAAGGCTACCCTCCAATGAACGTCAGCACAGAACACATCCTCCTTACAGAGAGGTCACGCGGAACCACTTCCGGATCCTAGAACTCGCTTACTCCGTGACCAGGGGAAGCGGTAGCCATGGCAACGCGTTCTTCACCTTTCCCTTGTCCATGCGTGGGGTCACGTTGGGAATGATTCCAGCGCAACTTTTCGCAGTCAGCTTTCTATCTGGCAGTGCTTCTCGGAATAGAGACACACGTGAGAAGTTGAAAATCCCCCGGCGCACTTTTCGATGGGGTCGGTGAGGAACTACAGTTCCCGGCATGCAACGTACCAGGGGAAACACTGTAGTGCATGCTGGGAATCGTAGTCTTTGATCAGCTGCGTAGTTTGGCCCTTTCTTCTGCCTTTTTCTCAGCGCGTCTTTGCGGGAATTCTGCTCTGCGTGTTTTAGAATTTACATCTCGTTCCCACTGCCGTAGAAATTTGTACGTATTCCAGACTCTCTAGTGTACACAGCCTTCAGAACCTAGAAAGCCGCCAGGCCTTGGCCGAGGCCTCCCAGCGCTCTGGGGGTCGGCCTGAGTCCGGCCCAGCCTCCGGTTCGTGGACGCGCCTTTCCGAATCTGGCTTCTCGTGCGTCACGTGGGCAACCGGAGCCTCTGGTACGTCTGCACCATTCACAGCCGGAATCCTAGGCCTTCTGATTCGATTTACAGAAGAGGGTAGCGGGGCTATTTTTTTTTCCCCTTCGCTTGCTGGAAGTCGCGAGCAACTTTGGTGCCCTGACGCCCTCAGGAGAGTTTAAAGGCAGTGAACCGGTGGTCCCAGAGTCCCTGCTCTAAGTCAGGTGAAGAGCATGGTATTAAAGTGCAGTTTAGCACAAAAAAGAAAAAACAACAACAACAAAAAAAACCCACTCTCAGTTTGACGGGTGTAAGAGGATACACCTGCAGATCTTTGAAAGCAAAACCTGTGGGACTGCAAATGAGAGAGAGTACAGCTTTGTAACTTCATAGAAATACAGAAAGACATAACACACCAGGTGTCTTTCGTGTGAGGGAAGTCCCGCACCCAAAGCTTGGGCCTTTGGAAATATTTTCTGTGGCTCTTTAGCCTTTACAGACCCCCCCAACCCGACCCGCACCCCGTTTCCACAAAAACACTGCCTTCCTTATTGCTTCCTACAGGTTAATTGAACTTAGAATTTGTTTTCAGATAATCATCCGAATTCCTGAAGACAAGCTTTTCAGTGACAGGCTATCGTATATATTTATAACTTCCCCTCTTGAGGTTTGCCAGTCTTAATCCTGTGGTCAGCACTTACACGTTGTGGTGGTGCCTTATTTACATCTGCCCAAATTACCTGAATTTGTTATTAGTAAGAAAAGGGCAGCTTACAAAGCTTTTGTTATGCTTCTGTGCTTACTTTTTCTTCTTTAAAGAGTTACTAGGGTGTGAATTACATTCAGAAATCTCAAATAATTTCATTTTTGTGTGTTTTAACTCTTGTTTATTTTTTCTTTTTAGAAAAAGATGATTCCTTTACTATTCTGCATTTCACAACATTTCTTCCCCTTTTTCTCTAGCTCTGAACAAGTAAGCAACCAGTTCTGAAACTGCAAATTCCATCTTAACTGGTCAGTGGTGGGTAATTTGTGCTGCACCTGAAGGGAACTGAGAATGAGGCAGGCGCTCCAGAATAGATGCATTGCTTGTGGGTAGATGTTACTGCAGATAACGGTGGGAATGTATGAGGCAGGCAGAACACAGGACAATAGAGTGGCAGAAGAATATGGCTGGTTGTTGTCAGGCTCAGCTCTGCCCCTTTAAGACATGATCCCTGGCTATGCACCCTGTGGAGGTAATGGGCAGTTTACCCCATTCCCAGCCTTGCTGTTTCTCCCCTGTAGTCTCCACCTCTTCTGCCTTTTGACCTATGATTGATCCTCATGTCGCATCTTGGCTAGCTCCTCCAGAACTTACACTCCAGGTGGTTTTAAACTGCTGACCTGTGGATCTGATTCCCTCGCTTCCTGATTTTAGTTTTTTTCCCTTTGACATTATATATCCACGACTACTACGGGGAATAGCTACCTTTGTTGTTTTTGTTATTGTGTTGTTGTTAAGCTTTTTCTTGACCACAGCTAACCCCACTAGACAGCACCCTCCTTTGCAGTTGAACTTGGGAGAAAACACCAGAGAGGCAAAGGGGTGCCGTTAGGAACAATGGATAGCTCAACTGGTAGACAGGTGTAGTCCAGCAGCGAGGAGTCAGGGAGGATGCAGACTGGGAGATCGAGGCAGGAAAGCAGTTGGCATCGGAGAGCATTGAGGAATGAGGCTGAGCACCAAGGTCAGTTGGTTGATTCATTCTTTCATTTATTAATTCAGCAAGTGTTGAGGACCTGGTATGTGCCAGGTATTATGCAAGGTGCTGGCAATAGAGGGGTGAGCAGTATTGATATGGTGTCTGTGCAGAGCTTAAACAAATATTAACAGTGGAGTTGCAGCGTAAGTGCATGTATCTTATTTAAACCAAAGCAAAGATATAAAAGAATGACTGCAAAAGAGTGTGAGGGAGCTTTTTGGGTTGATGGAAATGCTCTTGATCTTGATTTTGGTGGTGGTTAAAACTCATCAAACTGTATTCTTCGAAAAGAGTGAATTTTGTCATGTAAATTATACCTCAATCCAAGAAACCCTAATAGCAGCCATTGATTTAAACAACAAGACACTGAAACCATTTCAGTGGGAAGCAGGAAACAGGCAGAGATGCCCACTATTGTCCCACACTGTTTAGGAGGGTCTAAGAAAATTAACTGAAATTAATTTTTAAAAGTTGAGGTTTTTTTATTTTGAAATCCCTTCTCACTGGTGAAATGATTGCCTATCCAGAAACTCAAGAGACTCTAGCTAGGGGAAAAAATTACTGACTATAAGAAATATGTAAACATCAATAGAATTGCTGTAATCTTGTAAAAAAACACAGAAATGGAAATTTTAAAAATTTCATTCATATTAGAGACCCAAACCATAAAATACTTAGGAATAAACTTGACAAGAAAGACATAGCTCCAACATGAAGAAAACCGTAAAATCTTATTGAAGAATATAAAACAAATGGAGAAGTTGGGTCTGGTGCCATACCCTATAGGGTATTATTTACTGCTATGTAACAAATTACCCCAAAACTGTGTAGTTTAGCACAATAAACATGTATTATCTCACAAAGTATCTGTAGTGGGGAATCGAGGAGTGCTTAGCTGGGGGGTCCTGGTTCAGGGTCTCTCACGAAGCTGTAGTCAGGATGTCAGCGTGGGCTGTTGTCATCTAAGGCTTGGCTGGGTCTAGAGGATCTGCTCCCATGATGACTCACTCATAGGTAATGGCAGGAGGTCTCAGTTCCTCACCACACAGACTTCTCCATTGGGCTACTTGGGTGTGCTCACAGTATGGTGGCTGGCTTTCCCCAGAGTGAGGGATCCAAGTCAGAAAACAGGGCAGGAGCCATGAGAACTCATGACCAACGTGGGAAATCACATACTATCATTTCTGCAATAACCCTACTCAGTGAGAAGAGGGGATTACACAAGGGGGTTAATACCAGGAGTTAGAGATCACTGGGACCATTTTAGAAGCTGCTGCTACCATACCCTAGCTGCAGGGGAAGCTGAGCAAGGTTCTAGCTGGCATCTTCAGCTTCATTTGTGAGGAGTGGTCTCATGAAATGGGGGACAAGAACCAGAAGTGGGGATTTCCTCCAAAATAGGAAGGGGATTCAGATGTTGCACAGTCAAAAAGAATGATAAATGTTCACTACGTGTTTGAATAGACAGAACAGTGCAGCAAAAGAGAGAATCCAGACATAGATTATTTCAATTTAATACATGATAAAAGTGATATTTCAATTTAGAGGAGAAAGGATAGTTTGTTTCACAAATGATGCTGGCCTTGACTGGTTATCCATCTAAAGAAAAATATAGTTGACACCTATCTTATATCATATAAAAAAAGAAATCCAGTTTAGGAGAAAATAAGAAAGCCTGTGAGTGCACACTAAGAATGGGGGAGACCTACTTAATCAAGATTGAGCATCCAGGAAATACAACAGAAAGTCTACAGTGTTTACCAGGCTCCTCTCTGGTGGGCCCGGAACTCCAATTTTTGTTCTACTACCACTATCACCATGAGGCGGCTGAGTGTTGCGTAGCCTGTCAGCCTTGTGCTGCTTTCTAAGAATATTAGCTCTGCGTGGTGTAAGAATCAGCAAGCATTTTAAGGGGAAAAGCAACAGAAAATGTAGGGTTCACTTCTTAACACTTCCTTTCTGGAATCTTGTCTTCTCAAATCCTGGTTGCCTGAGTAGCTGTCTGATGCCTTTAAATAAATCCTCAAGTATCTTATCCAACTTCTCTGTTCTGGCAGGAAGGTTGCTCTGCTTTGAATTGTCCTTCATGGTAGAATGTGGAAGTAGATGTAGGTCTATATAGGAGATGTAGATGTTCTTGGTCCCATTTTAATATTGGGATTCAAATACTGGGTTTCAAAAATCCCAATATTTCAGCTAAGACATTAAACAGCCGTAATTATTTCCTCATGTTAACCTTTCGGTAGTTTTTCATCAAGTAATTAATATGGTGTTTAATGTTTCTGAAATGTGGAACTTGTATTATTTTTGACTAGAGAACAGTAAATGTGTTTCTAAATATTTAATGTAATTATAACTACAGTTTACATTAGTTTACATCATGTCTTCTTTTTGACTAGTTTTAACCACAAATGTGGATTATTTGTAATCTCCCTAGGCCCTGCCCCAATTCACATCACGTTACCCTGCCTGAGCATTGACTATGGGTTTGTAAAATGGTTACCTGCATTTGCTAATAAAATCTGTGGGTGCTGTGACTCTTTAACATTGTAATCAGAGTTTAAATTAAATTCACCTGTGGGCTTGTAGTTTACATTTTATTTTCTACTACTTAAAAATGAACATCTCCCTAGTCTTTGCCTTAGAAAAACAGATCAATTAAAAAATATATGTCCGGGGGCTTCCCTCGTGGCGCAGTGGTTGAGAGTCCGCCTGCCGATTCAGGGGACACGGGTTCGTGCCCCGGTCTGGGAGGATCCCATGTGCCACGGAGCAGCTGGGCCCGTGATCCATGGCTGCTGAGCCTGCGCGTCCGGAGCCTGTGCTCCGCAACGGGAGAGGCCACAACAGTGAGAGGCCTGCGTACCGCAAAAAAAAAAAAAAAAAAAAAAAAAAAAAAATATATATATATATGTATGTATATATATACATATATATACACATATATATATACATATATATATATGTATGTATATGTATGTCCAGGACTTCCCTGGTGGTGCAGTGGTGAAGACTCTGTGCTCCCAATGCGGGGGGCCTGGGTTCGATCCCTGGTCAGGGAACTAGATCCCACATGCATGCCACAGCTAAGAGTTCGAATGCCTCAACTAAGGAGCCCATGAACCACGACTAAGCACCCTGCCTACTGCAACTAAGAGCCGGTGCAACCAAATAAATAAATAAATATTAAAAAAAAAAAAAATATATATATATATGTCCAATTGTCCTCTGTCAACTTTGGACACCAGCAGAACACAAGAGGAATTGAATTTCAAATAAGAGATTTGTTAAATTTTAAATTGTGGTAATAAATTTGATATTTTACATGATCCAATTAGCCATGTTGATGATAAGTTAAATTAGGGACTTAATAGGAGTTTCAGAGCTGGAAGAAGTCTTAGAAATCATGTATTCCACAACTCACCTTCTTGGTTTTGAATTATAAAACGAAGATATTTTCATGATTTAAAAAAACTCCAATTGGTACAGAAAAGTGTAAGATGAAAGGCAGAAGTTCCAAGTTCTCCCCACCCCATTGTTCCCATTCTCTAGAGGTCACTACTGATAGAAGTTCCTTATGCATCCTTCCAGAAATTGTGTGTGTGTGTGGGTGGGTTTGTATGTGTGCACACGTGTGTTTGTACATATGTGTGTAATAAAATTAAGAATGAAATTCCTAATTTTTAAAAAGATAAATGGAACAATACACATTAGCTTATTCCATTTAATAGATCTTGAATGTCTCAGTTTTTAAAATCTACTTCCCTATTTGATAGGCACTTGTTTTGTTTCCAGTTTGTTGCTATTACAGTCAATGCTGCAGAGAATGCTTTAATCTGCACAGGTTTTTTATTTGTGAAAGTTTATCTGGAGGATAAACTTTTAGCTTTGGAATAGTTAGGTCAAAGAGTATGTGCCTTCAAATTCTATGGATATTTACCAATTCCTCTGGGGGGCGGAAAAAAGCTGTACCAATTTATGTTCCCATCTCAAGGCTCCTCCCTCTCTTTTTAAAAAAAGCTAAGGAAATTTGAGGTCCAGAGAAAAGAAATGAGGGCTCAGAGTTAACAATTGGTAGAACAAAGTGGAACTCCTATTTTAAAAATTTCTTACATTGCTCTAGCTACTACGTACCTCTTGGCTACTTGAAAAAGTTTGAAAGGCTTTTTAAAGAAATTTTATTCTTTTATGTGTATTATGAAAAAATTTGGACATTAAATTTTAAAAAAAGATTGAGGAAGAAAATTAAAATAACCCATATGCCTTAACTAGATACATCACTACTAACATCTTGGTGTCTTCATTAATGTTTAATATATATATATATATATATATATATATATATAATGTATAATATATATATTTTTAAATTAAAATTGGAATCACACAATAATAGTTTTGTAACTGTCTAACTTGCCAATATATGGTAAACATTTTTCTATGTAAATATTTTTACAAGATATCTTTTAATGGGTGTACACTATTTCATGTCATGACTGTGCCATAATTATTGATTTATTATTGTTAGCCCTTTAGTTTACCAATCTTTAAACCATTATAAATATTGCTGCACTGAAAATTCTTAGATGTAAATCCTTATAGACAAATAGAACAAATTCTTAAAATTGAAGTGCTTGGTAAAGGTATGTGACTTGTGTTTCAAAGGGTTGTGGTACTGACAAATTACACTCTAGGAGAGTTGTACCAATTTACATTCCCACTGATTTACTTTTTTTTTTTTTTTTTTTTTTTTTGTGGTACGCAGGCCTCGTACTGTTGTGGCCTCTCCCGTTGCGGAGCACAGGCTCCGGACGCGCAGGCTCAGCGGCCATGGCTCACGGGCCCAGCCGCTCCGCGGCATGTGGGATCTTCCCGGACCGGGGCACGAACCCGTGTCCCCTGCATCGGCAGGCGGACTCTCAACCACTGCGCCACCGGGGAAGCCCTGATTTACATTTTAAGCATAAAAAGCTTAAAAAAAAAAAAGAAAAAGAAAAGAGAGGAAAAGCAAAGTAAAAGTACAGCCTGGCATTGTCAGAGTAAAATTACTAAAATTAGATGCTGTGGTCATTGGGGGCGGGCTTGGGGGTGGGGTATTTGAATATAGAAATCCCGAAGCCTTAAAATATTGAGAGAAATCTCTGAAAAAAAGCCAGAGGAACTTTTGACCAGTTAGTAGATATTCTTATAACTTCTAAAGTGCAGTGATAAATAGAGTGATACGATTGAGGCTACTTTATGGCAAAATTTGAAGTCAAACATTTGCAATAGAAGTAATGTTAACAATTAAAACAGCAGTAGGAATAGCAAACGTTGACTGAGGACTTCGTATGTACCTTGCAGATTCTAAAATGTAAACCAAGCCATGATAACTTGCTTAAGAAATCTGTTGAGAAGTCTCTTTCCCCTCCCTCCCTCCTTCCCTGCCTCCCTCTTCCTCCCTCCCTCCCTCCCTTCCTTCCTTCCTTCCTCTTTCAAGAGCAGGGGACTTCGTGAAGAGACAGTGAAGCGGGTCCCAGAATGGAAGGAAAAGCTAGACACCAGGCCTCAGGATCGACAGGACCCAGGGTAGCAATGGGCGTCCAAGTGGCACGGACACTCTCTCTAGGGCACTGCAACAGGATGCCTCAGCCCTTACTAGGGAATGTTCTTTCTTAAAGTGTCCACCTTAGCAGTGTTAAAAGAAAACAAATTTTTATTTAAAAAAATGTTTATTAGGTGCTTATTATGCAAGGTCTCATTTAATCCTGCCACATGGGTGTGGTCATTGTTTCCAGATTTACAGCTGCAGGAATAGTGTCAGAGTGAGATCTTGGGGCAGGTTTTATATGACTCCAAAGCCCATGCTAAACCTCTGTATCCCCAACGATGTGGGAGATGCCACTTTGATACCACTTGCTGCTATCAGGTGGGCCAGGGACAAATATTAAGTAACTTTGATTCTCTGGCACAGATGTTGGAGCCTTTCAATTCTTTTTCGGTGTTTCTGATTATACCAAGAGAAAGTCAGTTTGGTCCAAGTTTGTCTTAAATGCCTCTCTAATAAGTACATGTTAATCTACTTTCTCCATAAAAAGAGAAGTGTATCTAAATAGAATTTATGCAACACTTTGCTTTTTAATGCATTTATTTTTATGGATACTATCTATTTGTGACATGTGATAAGGGTTTTGCACTTACAGTAATAACGAAAAGTTTCTAGTTAAATTTTTTGACTTACATTGTTTTAAAGAAAAATAAAAAGTCATGTCCTACTTTTCTTTATCTTCTTTCCGCTCCAAAATAACTCCTTTTTCTATTTAGGTCTCCTGTGTTCCTCTCCCCTCTCCCCCACCATTAATCCCCTATTTCTGCAAAAACTGGGAGGGTTCTTTATCAGCAGTTGTGGAATTATTGTTTTTTCATTTTAAATTTTAATTATAAAGTAATATAGCTATAGTTATTATGATTAGAGAAATGGATTTGCCTTAATCTTACCATTCTAACACAGCTACTATATCATTTTTCTTTCCTGTTTTTACCTCATGTGCCTTTGTCTAATAATGATACTTAACATTCATTGACTATTCGTTATAGGCACTGTTGTTAGCATTTTGCAATCCAATAACTTGTTTAATCTTCTTAAGAATTTTATGATATAGATTCTGTAATCCCTGTTCTGCAGATGAGGAAACTGAAGCATGGTGAATTTACGACACTTACTGTAAGAACTTGAATCCTGGGAACTGGTCTTCTGAACTTGGACCTTTCACTTCTGCACTGTGCTGTTTCCCAAATTCAGCTGTGTTTTATTAGCACCGTTATTATTATGGCCTATACTTATTTTTTCTCCTTTTCACCTAACCCTTACTTATAAACCTTTTTCTCTTGACATATAGTCCTCAGATTTTTAAAGAATCAGCTATATTTTGGTCTAATTTATATAAAATAAATTGCACCCATTTTAAGTGATCAGTTGGTAAGTTCTGATGAATGCCTGCACCTAACTACCATTATAATTATGATAGAAAACATTCCTGTTGCCCTAAAGAGTTCCCTTGTGACCCTTCCCAGTTATTTCCTCCCCATGCTCCGCAAGGCAACTAATGATCTGCTTTCTGTCACCATTTTTTTTTGCCTTCCTCTTCAACCCATGAGTTATTTAGAAATAATATTTAATTTCCAAAATTTGTGAATTTTTCAGGTATCTTTCTGTTATCAGTTTCAAGTTTAATTCCATTGGGGTTAGAGAACATATTTTATATAAATTTCAGTTCTTTCAGATGTGTTGAGTTTTGGTTTATGGCCTAGAATTCAGGTTGGCAAACTTATTGTTTAAAGGGCCAGATAGAAAATATTTTAGTTTTTGTGGGCCCTTTGACATCTGTCATAACTACTCAACTCTGCTGTTGTAATATGAAATACTTAATATGAATGGACGTGGCTGTGTTCTGATAAAATGTTCTTTATAAAAACAAGCAACAGGTGGGCCTTAGCCTTTAGGCTATAGTTTGCTGACCTTTGGCCTAGAACCTTGTCTATTTTGGTGCTTGTTCTATGTGTATGTGAGAAGAATCTGTATTCTCCTGTTGTTGGGTGGAATGTTCAAAAAAATCAAGTTGCCTGATAGTGTTTTTCAGATCTTCTATATCCTTGCTGATATCTGTCTACTTAAACTACCGATTACTTGAGAGGAGTGTTGAAGTCTCTGACTGTATTAAGGGTGTATCTATTTCTCCTTTCATTTTACCAGTTTTGCTTTGTGTATTTTTTTTAATAAGTGATTGTTAAGTTTTTTAAAAAATATATCTATTTATTTATTTGGTTGCACCAGGTCTTAGTTACAGCAGGCGGGCTCCTTAGTTGCGGCTCGTGGGTTCGTTAGTTGCAGCTCACTGGCTCTTTAGTTGCGGCATGCAGCCTCTTAGCTGTGGCATGTGAACACTTAGTTGCGGTATGCGTGTGGGATCTAGCTCCCTGACCAGGGATCGAACCTGGGTCCCTTGCATTGGGAGCATGGAGTCTTAACCACTGTGCCACCAGGGAAGTCCCTGCTTTGTGTATTTTGAAGCTCTGTTGTTTGGTGCCTACACACTTAGGATTATTGTGTCTTCTTGGTAGACTGACTACTTTATCATTATGTAATGTCACTTTCTATTCCTAGTAACACTTGTTCTGAAGTCTACTTTTTCTGATAATAATATAGCTCCTCTAGTTTACTTCTCTCTGGGATCACACACTTCTGTACTGCCTGATGTATAATGTCTGAAAACAGCTAATTCATATATTTTGTCCAGTTTTCTAATTTTTTGAAGAGGATAGGTAAGTCTAGTCCTTGTTATTTTATCATGGCTGGAAGCAGAAGTCTGTAACTGTCTTTTTAATATATGTACCACTTGCCATCAGTGGCTATACTTTTTTTTTTTTTTTTTTTTCCGTATGCGGGCCTCTCACTGTTGTGGCCTCTCCCGTTGCGGAGCACAGGCTCCGGATGCGCAGGCTCAGCGGCCATGGCTCACGGGCCCAGCCGCTCCGCGGCATATGGGATCCTCCCAGACCGGGGCACGAACCCGTATCCCCTGCATCGGCAGGCGGACTCTCAACCACTGCGCCACCAGGGAGGCCCCCAGTGGCTATACTTTTATCCTCTTAGTTATGTCCTTTGCGGAGACCATTTAGTTTTCTTTCTTTTACTATTTTTTCTATCATAAACAATGAACATCTAATGACTATAGTTTCTCACTATTTTGATTATTTCCTTGGAGTGATTCCCAGAAAGTAGAATCATTGAGTCAAAAATTAAAAACACTTTAATATATTTTGAAGTATATTGCCATTTACTTTCCAAATATACCTTCTAATGGCTTTCCAGAATTACCAGTTTACAATTCCATAGATATATGTGAGGTATAAATTTCACCAATATTTAGATAACTGTGTACTTAAAAAAATCTGTATCATTGCTTACTTTTAAATTTCTTTGAATTCTGGAAAGGTTAAATATGCTTTATGTATTCTTGTATTATTTTTCTTTTGATCTGTTTGTATTTTTTGCTTATATGTCAACTAGAATATCAGTATTTTTCTTAGAATAAAGATAAATTTATTTGTGGCAAATATTTTTAAAGTCTGTTGTTTGCCTTTAAGTATTTTTATTTTTATTTTTTTATTTTAATGAATGTATTTATTTATTTATTTTTGGCGGTGTTGGGTCTTCGTTGCTGCACATGTGGGCTTTCTCTAGTTGCGGCGAGTGGGAGGTACTCTCCATTGCGGTGTGAGAGCTTCTCATTGCTGTGGCTTCTCTTGCTGCTGAGCACGGGCTCTAGGCATGCGGGCTTCAGTAGTTGTGGCCCACAGGTTCAGTAGTTGCAGCTCGCAGGCTCTAGAGCATGGGCTCAGTAGTTGTGGCATATGGGCTTAGTTGCTCCGTGGCATGTGGGATCTTCCTGGACTAGGAATCAAACCTGTGTCCCCTGCATTGGCAGGTGGATTCTTAACCGCTGCGCCAAGGAAGTCCCTAAGTATTTTTAAAATGTAGTTATTATCTATTCTTTTGTGATTTCTTCTACAGCTTATAAGTTTTGGAAGTCCTTTCCAGGTTTGATAAATATTTAATTATGTTTTCTTTTCATTTAAAACTTATATTAAATTCTTTCATTCAACAATTATTTACCTGTCACCTACTCTGAGCCAGTACTTATACGAGGTGTTGGGGACCTGGTAGAGACCAAGATAGAAATTACTACTTCTTATCATTTGGGAATAGGAAAACATGGATGTTTTCAAGGTCTGATAATCTAATTCTAGCCTCCTACATGGCAGGTGAAAAGTCTATTAATAAGGTGTCCATGATGCCTATTCTGTCATCTTTTAGATTTTGTTTGTGTGAGATTAAATTAAATTAATTTTTTCAAATTGTCGCCTATTTATTACAGTATCATTATTGCATAGGTGTTTTGTACCCAATGATTTGTGGTATCTTCAAGACCTAGAGTCTTATCTCTATTATATGGAGGCAGTACAATGTATGTGTCCTGGAGTCAGGCTGACCTGCTTTTAGATCCTAGCTCTTCACTTACTAGCCAGGTACCTTTAGACACGTTGCTTATCCTGTCTGAACTTTTGTTTCTTCATCAGTAAAGTAGGGTGGTAATATTATCTATCGTAGGATTATTGTGACAATTAAATGCAAAAGGGTTAACACTTTTTTTTTTTTTTTTTTTTTGCGTTACGCGGGCCTCTCACTGCTGTGGCCTCTCCCGTTGTGGAGCACAGGCTCCGGACGTGCAGGCTCAGCGGCCATGGCTCACGGGCCCAGCTGCTCCGCGGCATGTGGGATCCTCCCGGACCGGGGCACGAAGCCGCGTCCCCTGCATCGGCAGGTGGACTCTCCACCACTGCGCCACCAGGGAAGCCCAACACTTTTTTTTTAAAAGGTAATGTATTACTATATTCTTGTCAGGTGGTCTTGATGGAAAATTGCCCTATACGTGATAACACGGTATGTTTCTCTATAGGTGAAAGCAACAAACATAACCAATAAAGCAACATTTGGTATGGAAATAAGTTGCATCAAGAAAAAGCTCGTGGGCTTCCCTGGTGGCGCAGTGGTGGAGAGTCCGCCTGCCGATGCAGGGGACACGGGTTCGTGCCCCGGTCCGGGAAGATCCCACATGCCGCGGAGCGGCTGGGCCCGTGAGCTATGGCCGCTGAGCCTGCGCGTCCGGAGCCTGTGCTCTGTAACGGGAGAGGCCACAACAGTGAGAGGCCCGCGTACAGCAAAAAAAGAAAAAGAAAAAGAAAAAGCTCGTAAAGCTAAGTGGTTTTCATTGAATATTTTGCTTCTGAGCAAGGTGCAAGCATATCTACATCATTGCTGGAGGGCGTGTGTTTTTCCATTAGGTCAGTGGAATTGAATTCCCAGTGCATATAGGTGAATGGAGTGTCGTATGAGCCTGCACAACTTAAGATAAAAATGATCACAGTACTCCATCAGATTCTTAGATCCAGACTTCTTTGCCTCTCAGGTGCCAGGTACATTACTGGTCTTGGCCCTTATTATATTTTGATTTGTTCCTCTTGTCCTGACCTCAACTTCATACCTATTTTCATTCTTGCTTCTGGTCACAGTCACGGGTCTTGGCTTATTCTGTTGCTGGATACACTAGGCTCCTTTTCTGCATTTGCCTTCCTTTTCACACTCTTAGCAAGTCCCCTTGTGTAGTTTTTAAATTCACAGGGTGGCAGAAGGAGCAGGTGGCCAACGGAACACTGGGAAGGTGGAATGGGGGGCTGAGGAAAAGAGGGAGAGCCTTGTAACCAGTGCCCACTCATCACCTGTGGTTCTCAGCTCTTCAGCAAAAGCTTTGGGGAAACGGAGGAGCCGTGGACTTCCTGTAATCCTAAAAAAGAATGTGTTTTTTTCTTTTTCACTCCTAACTTAAACTAGATTGTGTCTCAACTCTGATCTGTTCATTGGTTGGCATCACTCACCTTCAAATATCTATAAGAAAGAAGGCATTCTGGGGAAAGATTTCAGTCTGTTTATAGTGAACATAATTAAGGGGAAGTCATAGAAGCAGTGGAGGTCAGTGGCTGCACCAGGATGAAAATTGTTTTGTTTTAAGGGTGATGTCATCTCTGAGCAAAGTGAAATGAGCCAGGAGGCAAATGAGAATGTAGACAGGTCTGCCCAATTCCTTTTAAAGCCCCAGAAACCCATTCAGCCTTACATCTGCTCGACTCTGGATGATTTTCAGGAAGAGAGAGACTATTTGGCAACCTACATCTTCCCTCAGCTGAGCGAATTCTGCAATTCCCGGGGTGCGGCTTTCAAAGCTGTGGACCTGAGGTGGTCAGCGTTGAAGGCCCAGGTGCCCTTACCCTTCAATCTATTTAGACAACATTTTTGTTTCCACTAGCAACATCTGAAGCTCTGTCTGGACTGCGTGAACAGCTGCTTTCCCTTTTTTATCTGCTTGCTGGGTCAGGCATACGGGGACTTTCTCCCTGACTACTCACCTGTCATGTTCTCCAAGGCAACTGACTTGTCAGATTTATCCATAATGGAACAGAATCTCTATGATGCTGCAAAAAACTGTTATCCTTGGGTCCTGGAGAATCCCAACCGCAGTCTGATTGAGTTAGAGATCATCCAAGCAGCATTTCTGAATGAGTCTCAATTTCAGTATTTTTACTTTAGGACGGGAACCATGCTGCTGAAGCCTATGGATGAGGAAAAGGAGGAGATGCTGTCCGCAGGTTTTCTGATCAACGATGAGGAAAAATTAAAGATTGGAAAGCTTAAGGCCAAGATTATTAGCAGAGGGCTACCTGTCAGGTTGTACAGAGATCTCCATGAGTTGGGTGAGCCTGGTTCTCAAGGACTGGTTGGTGGTGATAGAAAAACTTTACCCAGCCACTTTAATGATGGAAAATATAGGTTAGTAAATATGGAGATAGCTAAGTCTATTGTCATAGGTCCATGTGTTTTGTATGTCTTCCTTGTGAAAGGAATTTTTAAATGGTTGAAAATATTCCTTAAGCATTTAAAGTTATTACCATATTCCTGTAACATGCATTCTTCATTTGAAGATTTTTGAAACTGAGAGCAAATAGTGGGTCATGGAAGAGGATTTAGGAAGTCAAGGAGCTCAGAGAAGACCTAAAATATCTGGCAGTTAACATGTAGATATAGAGCAGAGGTTCTCAACCAGGGCTGATTTTGCCCCCAAGGGACTTTTGGCTACATCTTTGGTGTCACATTTTTGGTGTCACAGTTGGGGATGTACTACTGGCATCTAACAGGTGGAGGTCAGGGTCACTGCTAACATCCTACAGTGCACAGGACTGCCCCTCATAATAAAGAATTTTCCAACCCAAAATGTCAATAATCCCAAGGTTGAGAAATCCTGATCTAAAGAGGAGAGAACTTTTATTTATTGTCATGTGCTTTTTGCATGTTATCGCATTTAATCTTCAAGGTTTAGCCCTGCAAGGTAGGTGCTATAATTCCTGTTTTACAGATGAACAAATGAAAGCTGCTGTGTAGCAGTTAAGTGACTTACCTAATGTCACTTCACCAGTGAGGGATCATTCTAGGATTTGAACCCAAGTCCTTTTGACTCCAAAATCCATGCTCGTTTGCCTTCATACTTATTACTCAGAGTAAGTGATCCATGCACCAGTAGCCTCGGCATCACCTAGGAACTTGCTAGAAATGCATTCTGGGTCTATTGAATTAGAATTTGCATTTTAATAAAGATGACCAGGTGAGTTGCAGGCCCATTAAAGTTTTAGAAGCACTGCCTGACATCCTGTTGCCTCTGAATGAAATGATTACATTTATTCTGAAAATAGTGTCTCATGGACATGTACAGATTAAAAAGGGAGGAACAACATCAGAGCAGGGCAGAGATTTTTCACCTAGACAGGCTTTGGGAGGGATCTGTGATGCCCTAAATTTATATGAAAAAGAATGTTTATATGCAGATGTGTGTTTTGGGCGGTAGGAAGTTGGCCTGTGTCTTTGATCAGATTCTCAAAAGGTTTAATGACCCAAAAAAGATTGTGAGTTACTGTTGTAAGGGCCCAATTAATGTGGGAGTGCAAAATGCAGGTGGTGCATTCTCAAATGCTTTCAGGGACCAGGTAGGCATAGTCCTAATATGATAGGGGGCAGATGGATCTGTAGTCAACTGAATGGGAGGGCGTTGACCCACCTAAAGTCATTCACATCCATTGTTGGGGGTGGGGCATGAAATCCCACCTGTGCTGGTCAAACAAAACTCTGCCTACAAGCCAAATTATTTTGGAGTCCTAGAAAAGAATATTGTATCAATTGTTACTCTTTGGGTTGAAAGGGACTCGGACTGGCTCCAACAGACAGGGAATTTTAGTTTATATAACTTTAAAGCCCAGGATTAGGTCTGTGTTCAGCTCAGGCTTCATCCACTGGCTCAAATGAGGTTACCAGGCCCTGGTTTCTCACTATTTCTCTGCACGGCTCTGCTGTCCTGATGTTGCCTCAACTCCTTGGCGCCTCCATAATGGAGGGAAGATGGCTCTAGCAGCTCCAGGTTCACGTCCAGCAGGAATGGCTCAAAGTGCTAGGATTAAGTCTTTCTGTCTCTGATTAGCCGGACTTGGACTATATGTTTGTATCTGACTCAGTCACTGGTGCCAAGAGAATGTGATGCTCTGATTGGCTAAACTTGGGTCCTATGCCCCGCATGGGGCTGGAGGGAGTCAGACCCACTACAATAACATGAAATGAGAGTTGAGACAAGGTGGGGCCCCAAATGATAATCTGGGGCTGTTACAGGAATTGGGTGGGGTAGGGTGAATAGAAGTTGGGCAGCCCCAAAATATCCTGAATATTTTCTACGAGCTCGGAGTTTTAGAGTGTCCAACAACAGAAATGCTCTCAGGTCCAAGATTTTTTAGTTCCTAGTTCTGTGATTTTGAGAAAATGACGTAATGTTGGTAAGCCTTGGTTTCTTCTATTTACTGAGTTAGCATTAACGACCTTGAACTCAAGGTAATGTGTATAATAATGTGTGTAAAGCACCTAAAAACAGTGCTTGTCACATATTAGGCTAATGAGAATGAATCATAAAAAATGAGTCCTGGAAGAATATAGTATATATTTGGCTAAGACCTGAAGTATGGTTAATAGTGATATTCTTTGACTAGTCTCAATCTGAACTGCATTCATTAATATTTACTAACATGTTCAAGAATCAAGCCTTTCTGTGTATTTGGGTTAGAGACAGATTATTTCTCCATAGTATTCTCCTTAGTCTTTGTTTTTGGTTATTATTGAAATATTAGCTTGTTTTAGACTTTAGTTTTGAATGTGTAATATATGGACTACATGTCTGCAGTAGAAGGTACAGAATGGATGGATTATTACAAAATCTTCAGAAAAAAGGCTAAATTAGTTTTCTTTTGGATCTTCAATACCCTTTAATCACCCAGATAGTTCCAGAATCTCACAGCTTGTGGAGCACAGGCTCCGGACGCGCAGGCTCAGCGGCCAGGGCTCACGGGCCCAGCCGCTCTGCGGCATGTGGGATCCTCCTGGACCGGGGCATGAACCTGTGTCCCCTGCATCGGCAGGTGGACTTTCAACCACTGCGCCACTAGGGAAACCCTCAGTTCATACTCTTGACCTTCCGAAGCACTCTGAGGTCCTTGGAGATGCCTGAGACTAGTGGGTGAGGTTCAAGGTGAGCTAAAGAGATCCATTAGACTGTGGGATCATTTCCAATTCTGTCTAAGATCTTGAAATTTGAAGGTGACCTTGGCCAAACTGTTGGTCCTCTAGGTTATTCTGGCCCTAACCTGAACCACAAGGCAGCCCAGTTAACTATGGGGGTATAAGATAGCTTGAGACCTTACCAGGTTAAACTACCTGATGTTCATTTTTCTGCCTCACCACATGTAAAAAAAAAAAAAACCCACCCAAACTCTGGGAGATGTACATGTCTCCAGAGACAGGAGGACATTTTGGCAGTCCAGAACACCTTGACTTTAATTAGGCAATGAGTTTAGAAACACAGTGCCTTGAAACTAGAAGGAGTCTCAGAGATCCAGTTGTCTGGCCCTGCCGCTTATTTTACCTGGGAATTTAAGGGACTTGCCCAGTGGCAGAGTTGCAGCTGTACCCATGGTTGTCATTGGGCATCTTATCTTAAAAATACACCCCACTCCCTCAACCATTGCCATGGATAGAAACATACACATATGCCACGAGATTGAATTAGGTAACTTCATATTTAGCTAACAATCTAAAAATACAAGAGGATATATGTAGATATATGTAGCAAATCTAATTTTTTTTTTTGCCTTGGTCATTCTGAGGTCACGAAATAACTTGGAATCCTACGTAGGATTTCATGTACAAAAAGCATTAAGATTAAATTGCTTGCCTATAGCTTCCTTTCATTAGAATGTAGAATGGGCTGTGTAATTTGGTGCTAACTTAGAAAGAAGGTGGTATAGACACAGAAGGGGAGATACTTTCCTGGGTATTCATAATAACCATGTGTAATGGAAAATATAAAACTATAAATCTAAGGTATTAAAACATATCTTTTTGTGTCTAAAGACTTCAAGTACAACTTTGAACGTTTCTATCATGAAGAGTTCACTGAGAAACGCGAGGAAGTGTTTGTTGTTTCCAAGGAGTCAAACAGAACCTTTGAAATCTTGGAAAGATTTGCCTTAAAGGATGTGGAATTTGATTTTAATAATGCCGCAGCAGGCCCCAGCTTATCAATTTTCAGGTAAGATGTCAGGAAATCCCAAGCAAAGCAGCCTGACTTTAGTGAATATGATCCCCCAAATTTGGAATTTCTTCCCTCACTTCCCCCTTTCTATGTCCATCCATGCCTGCAAGAGAGGTTCCCTAAAAGTCACCCCCAGGTTAGAATCTCCTTATCAGATATCACTCTGGCAACTGCCAAGTTACTTCCCTTCAGTCTCCTCAAGAAGATTATAAATGCTGGAGGGCAGAGAGCTGGCCTTCTTTTTTAGTCCCATAGATCAAAGTTGGTCTAAGTCATTCCTGTCAGTGATGGAATGATTTTAAGGAGAAGAAACTGGATTAGGAAATACGAATAATGCATCTGTACAGTATTGTATAATTTACAAAGAGCTTCCACATACATCATCAGCTCATTATTAATTACATTAAGATATTCAGCCAATACTTGTTAATTGCCAACTATGGGCCATCGCATTATTTTCGTTTGTGAGAATCGAGTTATCTTACCCAAAGTTTGCACTCCTTCACTGTTCTATCCAGTGTCGTCTGGATTAAGACCCCCATATCTTTTCCCACTCTGGGTGCTGACATGCTCTGTTCGCCACCCACAGGCATGAAGAGACTGGGGCGTGAGGAAAGAATTGGGTTTGTCTGTGGTGTCCTTTCCAGTCTCAACCCTAGAAATAGGGAGGTTCTTGGGATCATTTTATTTTCTTCCATCCTCATCCTCCAGTTCTTATTACAGATCTCATTTATTCTGTGAGAGTTTGGGGATTTGAAATAAACCCACAGTGGCTAGGGTGGCTCAGGGTTGTGCTCCACCATGTCTGCCCCGGTCTCAGCACCCACTATGATGGGCAGAGCTACCAACATTCTTGTGGTTCTGGGAACCCATGCCAAGAGGAAGACAATTTAATTGGTTAAAACAACATGGTGCTCAGTCAAGGTTTTTGAAACTATAAGAGTATGAAATATATGTCATCTGTTAAAAATCTTAGGTTTGAATAGGCAAGTCCATAGAGACAGAGAGTAGGTTAGTGGCTGTCAGGGGATGAGAGTAGAGGGAAACCGGGACATGACCCTTAATGGGTCTGGAGTTTCTTTCTGGGGTCCTGAAAATGGTCTGGACTTAGATAGTGGTGATATTTACTATATACTAAGTATACTAAAGCCGACTGTATACTTTAAAATGGTGGATTTTTTTGGTATGTGAATTATATCTCACTTAGGTTATAATTTTAAGTATTTCAGAGTGGATGAGACATTCAATAAATTTTATTGCAATTACACAACTCCAGTTGTGCCCAGTTAAAACACAACAATTAAATAAGTCCTTTGAGATTAGCTGTGTGGAAGCAGGGCTTTGCCATTTGGAAACAACACTTTGTATTGTAAGTTCCTGAATAGTGTGTGCAGCTGACAGAAAAGGGTGTTCTTTTGGAGTTTCAAAGCATTTTCTTAATAACCATCTAGAGCAATAGTGTTCTCTTTTTTTTCTCTTTTGAAGGGAGCCACAGTTTGCTTTGCAGTGTTTTCATTTTCTATTTGTTCTTGAGAAGAAATCATTAAGACCCTAGCTTATTTATGGGGGTATATTATATTTGTATTTTTCCTTCATTGGTTTTTACCTGCTAAGTGCCCAAAATGTTCTAGACACAGGGGATACAGCAGTGAACAAAAGACAAACATCCTTGCCTCCATGGAGCTTATATTATGGAGACATGCAACAGACATGATACATATGGAAAATATGTAGTAGGCTAGATGTCTGTAAGTGCTATGGAGCAAAATGAAACCCTGAAAGGGAATAGGCCATCTGGCAGGAGAGAAGGTGGCATTTGGGTAACTGCTAGAAGCAGGTGAGGGAGCAGGCTTTGCCAATATGAGTTGGAAGAGTATTCCAGACAGAGGCAACAGCAAACACAGGGGTCCTGAGGCTGGAGGAACGGCAGGGAGGCCAGACAGCTGGAAGGAAGTCAGAGCTGTAGGGAGGGTGATGGGGTGAGGTTGGAGATGTAAGGGACGAGAGGAGGGTCTTGTCTGTTCTCATGCATCATTGTAAAGACTTAGACTTTTACTTCTTTTGAGCAGGGCAGTGACCTATATGACATTTGATAAGTTCACTCTGGTGGCTTGGCTGAGGAGAGACTGAAAGAGGGCAAAGGTGAAAGTGGGGCATCAAACCCAATCCAATCCTGCCATTCAAATTTGATGGTGAAATGACTAAAGCAATAAGACATTGATTCCTAACTCATAGTCTGGAGATGGAATCCTTATGGAGTAACTCCTATGTAATGATCCTGCTATAGGTTTTCTGTTCCAATAGGTTTTCAGACTGATCCTCTTGCTTTGCTGAACCTGAGTGTCAGGTTTGTTTATTTTATTTCATTCACTCAATCAACAATTTATGATCAGGTACTGTGCCAGTCACTAACTATCCAGTAGTGAGTTAGGTAAGCCTGGTAAGTGCCCACTTGGAACTTACATCAATGAAAAATCACTAGACACATATTTATTAAATTACGTGAGGAACAGGGCTGGAGTCTTTATGCAGTGATACTCATGGACCTGGGACTCCTTTGCATTTCCAGAAGCTTTTCACTGAAAAAATTTAAGCAACAGGACAAGCTGTGCTCACGCCAGTTCAGAGAAATCATATTTATTCATTACGACAAGCCAAAACACCCCCATAGAGCAGTGGGCTACTTCTCAGTGAGTAACTAACAATTATGTTCATTTTGTTGAATTCCTAATGTCATGGTCATCAGGATTATGGGAATTCTTGGCATGTGAGTGTTTCAATTTTTTATTCTCTCCTGGTTGGGTAGTCTCCTGCCCTGGGCCTTTGGGCAGGTTGGGCCCTTGATGTAACCCCAGGTTCATATTGGACAACCCTAGAGTCTGTGGTAGGTGGAAGAGCCTTCTGAGGTTACCATCTTTCCACCCTCCTAATTTTACATAGGACAGAGCTGAAGCCCAGAGGATGAATGGCTTATTTGGAGCCCACTGAGGTCACAGTTGAGAGACTAGAATGTCCTATCTCTTAGAGACAAACGTATGCAGGAATATTTTCCCTTCCTCCCTCCCTCCCTCCCTCCCTCCTTCTCTCCCTCCCTCTCTCTCTTTTTTTGTAATTATTCTTGACTACACTTTCTGTCTTTATTTTTCAGAATAAATCCTCTTCCAACTTACAGGTCTATTGTGCTCTTGTCTGGAGAATATGGCTGTGGGAAGTCCAGTCTGATTGCCAACTGGGTGAACTATTTCAGAAAGAAACATCCAGATGTGTTGCTGCTCCCTCATTTTGTGGGCAGCGCCTGTGAAAGCAGTGACATCATGTTGGTGATACATTACTTCATCACAGAATTACAGTACAAAAGCTATGGTAATGGAATCAAACTTTGAAATTCATTCAGAAAAATTTTAACTTATTCTGTCTTCTGCCCATGTGGCTGTTTTTCTCTTGTTCCAATCTAAATCCTGTATAGTCTTGCCTATGTATCTACCCACCTCTTCCACTCACAGAATTAAATTTTTCTTCCCTCCCTCCCTCCCTCCCTCCCTTCCTTCCCCAGATACTAACTGAGTACCTTATGTGCCAGTGGGGATACAACAGTGAACAAAATGGACAGAAGTCCTTACCCTCATGGAGTTTTCCTGTTATTGGAGAGGGGAGGAAGACAAAGAGTTAACTAAATAAAAAATACAGAATGTTTGATGATGGTACGTTCTACGAAGAAAAATCAGAGAAAGCAAGCAATGTGTATGTATAAGAACTGAAAGCAGGCAATGTGTATGTATAAGAACTGTTAGGATTTTGAAAGTGTCGTCTGGGAAAGCCTCACTGAGAAAAGGACATTTGAATAAGTACCTGAAGGAGGACTTAAATAAACTAGATGGACAGTGAGGGCTGTTCACTGAAGTGGGACAACGTTGAGGAGGCAGTGGGTTTCGAGGGGAATCGAGAGTTCTGCTTCGGGCGTGAGATATTGAAGGTACAAGGTACACACGGGGAGAGAGAACAATCATGTGGGATCCACCTCTGTTCTAGGAGCAGCTGGGGAGCCTGACCACTTCTGTTAGCTGTGTGATCTTGGGCAAGTGATTTTAACTCTCTCTGGCTCAATTTTCCCATTTGTAAAATGTGGATAATAAGAAAAAACCGTGTCGTATAGGTAGCCGAGAGGATGAACTGTGATACGGTATGAGAAACAAAGACTTAGCACAGCACTTAGCATATAGAAAGCACCAATAAGTATTACATATTATTATTAGGTGACTGCTGTGTATTTACATGTGTATTTGTATGTGTCTGACTCTGCCTGCTTTGGAGAATTCATCCCTTCTCACCTGGGGCTTGTACCCACGTGCACCTCTGGGTGCTGAGTGAGCGTGTGAGGCCCCTGGGGAGTGTTGATGGACGTATATCATTTCTGTAGGAAGGGACAGATATTTGAGCTTCCTTCTGTGTGTGTGTGGAGGGGCGTTGTCTGTGAGTAAAGTGAACACGTAGGCGTGAGTTCTCAGTGGTTGCGTTTCTCAGGGTGTGTCAAGTGGGTAAAATCAAAATCAGTAGCAGCAGGTGTGCCTCATTCTAAAAGGAAGCTACTAATCCCACTCAGGCACATCCCAAAGGCGTTCAGTCTGGCCAAGCTGATGATATCAGCTCAACTGCACATGACAAATTATGATTTTATTTCCGAAGTGAATTGTTATTTTAATGAGTGTCTTTTTTTTTTTTTTTTTTTTTTTTTGCGGTGCGCAGGCCTCTCACTGTTGTGGCCTCTCCCGTTGCGGAGCACAGGCTCCAGACGCGCAGGCCCAGCGGCCATGGCTCACAGGCCCAGCCGCTCCGCGGCATGTGGGATCTTCCCGGACCGGGGCACAAACCCGTGTCCCCTGCATCGGCAGGTGGACTCTCAACCACTGTGCCACCAGGGAAGCCCAATGAGTGTCTTTTTAGGCGCAAAAGCTCCTAATAAAAACAGTTGCTGTCTTCCAAACAAACAGATCTTTAAGCTGATAAAGCTAAATAAAATCAGGAACAGCCTGTGAGAACTTGACAGCCAGGCAGCACCCTCCCTTGTTAACTGGAAAGGCTGTAGTTCTGAACTTCAGTTCTGGCTCCGCTACTTACTAGCTGTGCGATCTTGGGCAGTTTACTTCAGCAATCTGTGCCTCAATTTCTCATCTCTAAAATGGGGATGGGATTAATAGTAGCTACATAAAGCTGTGTGAGGATTAACAGATAATACATGTAAAGAACTTAGGCGGGTCCCTGGCACATAGTTGCCATGATTATTGTTGTTATTATTATTCCTCAGTGAGCTGGGGGAAGAGGCAGGGAGTGGGGGACTGCTGAGAGAACAAGAAGCTCCTTTCCATTATCTAGACTAAGGAGAGCAAGGATGGAAAGCAAGAGAGTTTGCAGCTCTTGCTACACGGCAGCCCAGGAGGAAGCCCGGGCAAGCAGGGCCGGCTGGCTCCAGCATCATTTAGCATCACTGCCTTGGCTACGAAGCTGGCTTTTCCCCCCACCGGGGAGGTAGACGCGGGCAGGGGAGGAGGAGCCGCTGCTGAGAGCACAGCTGGGCCTGGGCGGTCACGAGCAGATTCAGCTTCTTTGCAGAGAGCATTTTCCCGTGCCTGCCTCAGCTGTCCACAGCTGCAGCTCCTGCGTGGGCCGTGAGCCTGGGCGCCTCCCTAGTGGGGATGCTAAAACGCCCCTGGGTGAAGCTGACATTTCTGCTCCCCATCCACACCCTCGCTGGCCAGGATAAAGGGATCTAGCAGAGGAGAACTGCCCGCCCACCCGTATCCAGCTCTCCCAAACCAAGTGCCCTTGCCTGCCCTGCAGCTGACATCCCCGCTGTGACAGGCTTCACAGGTCAAAGTAGAGCCACCGCTTTTCCTACTTACAGGTTTCCTCGCCCTGTTACTCCGGACTCTGGTGGCAGCCCTGACCAACAAGGAGTTCCATTTATGTATGTATGTATGTATGTATGTATGTATGTATGGCTGTGTTGGGTCTTCGTTGCTGCGCACGGGCTTTCTCTGGTTGCAGCGAGCGGGGGCTACTCTTTGTTGTGGTGCGCGGGCTTCTCATTGCGGTGGCTTGTCTTGTTGTGGAGCACGGGCTCTAGGCACGTGGGCTTCAGTAGTTGTGGCACGTGGGCTTCAGTAGTTGCAGCACGTGGGCTCTAGAGTGCAGGCTCAGTAGCTGTGGCACACGGACTTAGTTGCTCCGCGGCATGTGGGATCCTCCCAAACTGGGGCACGAACCTGTGTCCCCTGCATCGGCAGGCGGACTCTCAACCACTGCGCCACCAGGGAAGCCCTATTTTTAGTTTTTAAAGGAACCTCCATACTGTTCTCCATAGTGGCTGTGCTAATTTACATTCCCACCAACAGCGTAGGAGGGTTCCTTTTTCTCCACCACCTACTCTTAAGTTTAAAAACCATCAGCAAAGTAGTTTTAAAGTCGTGACATTTTCAACTGTCTTTGACTGTTTCCATCAGGCAAAAGACCTTTCCTGGCTGCCAGGCTTGCTGTCTCCTCATTGCAAGTGTATCATAAGCACTGTCTCCTCCAGCCTGTCCTACAAGTCACTGTGTGCCCGCCCAGACGTGAGGACGGTGGAGCTCATCAGCACAGAAGATGAAGAAGCGAAACTACATATCTTTAGACAGTATCTCCCCCTTCCCAGCAAAGACCCCTTCCGACAGAACAGACACAGCTTGAGGAAGAAACCAAACCTGAGTCCTTTAAAACTCACAGTCCTGGCAAATGAACTGAAAGAATGCAGAATCTACTGAAATGAGTTTCAGTGTCTGAAGGAGTACTTGGGGGTGGCCCCCATTCAGGAGCTCTGGGAATTGATTCTGAAACGCAGGACTGAAGACTATACTTGGACTTTGAAACAAAAAAAGGCAAATTCAGACACTGTGGCTTCAGGAGAAGGTAGGTGTTAGCCAGTATTAACAACCTGGTACGATTCCACAGGGAGAAAGACTCCACCCCGGGGAGGAGGGTCTAGGGAGAGGATTGTCAGAGAAAGTACAGGATGCCCAGTTAAATTTGAATTTCAGACAAACAATCAATAACCTTTTAGTATAAGTGAATCCCAGATAATGCATGGGAAATACTTATACTAAAAATTGTTTGAGGGCTTCTCTGGTGGCGCAGTGGTTGGGAGTCTGCCTGCCGATGCAGGGGACATGGGTTCGAGCCCTGGTCTGGGAGGATCCCACATGCCGCGGAGCAACTAGCCCCGTGAGCCACGATTGCTGAGCCTGCACATCTGGAGCCTGTGCTCCACAGTGGGAGAGGCTGCGATAGTGAGAGGCCTGTGCACCGTGATGAGGAGTGGCCCCCACTTGCCACAACTAGATAAAGCCTTCGCACAGAAACGAAGAGCCAACACAGCCATAAATAAATAAATAAATAAATAAAAATTTAAAAAATGTTTGAATTACAGATAAGTAACAAATAATCTTGAGTATAAGTATATGCCCAATATTCCATGGGATATATTTATGCCAAAAATTGATTTATTGTTTCCCTGAAATTTGGATTTAGCTGGAGGCTCTATATTTTTATTTGCTAAACCTGGCAGCCCTATCTAGGGAGGTGTGTGTATTGATTGTAAGGAGAGATGTATTAAGTACAAATTTCAGTGACATTTCTCAGGGGTCTAAGGAATGAGCCTTTATTATTTCTGTACTTCAATTTAATCTCTCTTTTGAGCCTACAGCCCCACTGATGGCAGAAACTAGGTTAATTCAGGTTAATCTCATCAGTTTAGTTTGTTTTCAGCCAATTCAGGATTTTTTTCAGTCAAGTGAGGCTTTGTGACCTTGCTGTGTCCCTGTTGGGTTGTGCTTAGATCTGAGGGCCTTGGTGCTGGGTGTCCTTGGTTGTCATCTGTTCCTGCCATCTTCCACCAAGGTGGCTGTGGCTCCACATGGTCCACAGACACCGAAGTGCCCCCATTTTTGGCATCCTCGGGGATTCCTGTGGTCGCGTCTGTTCTTGGGTTGTTCCATCTGTGCTGCCATCTGCTGCCATGTTCCCTCATCCTCGTGCACACCCCTCAGCTCCCTTCTGCACTCTTCTTGAGCCTACAGTCTTGTACGTACTCGACATTCCCAACAGAGAATGTCACCACTCACTGCACCCCTTGGAGGCCCAGGCCCTATGGTCTCCCCCATTGTCCCCACAGCCACTTCTCCTCTCTGGTTCTTCCTGGTGGCATTGGGAAATCTGCAAAGCTGCTGCCTTCCAGGCTTCCGATGGGAAGCAGAGCTCAGGTCCTCCCTACTCTCGGGTCTCAGAAGCATCCAGAGGCCAGTCTCTCCCTGCTGCAAGCTACCTTGGGTTCAGGGGAGGGCACAGGCCCCTTCTCAGAAAACCACTTATGCAACTTCATTGCTTTCTCTCTCTCTCTCTCTCTCTGTGTCTCTGTCTCTTTTTTAACACCTTTCTGAGTTCAGCAAAATCTCTTTTCTTCCTGTGTGGGAAAAAAAAAATCTTTAGATCTTCCTGTAATTGTCTGAGTCTGTTGTTTGTGGTTAAAAAATATGTATATATTCCAGGAGTTGGCCAGGAATCTGTCTTTTGATATTCAGTAATCAGGCTTTCGAGAGCCCAAGCTTGTTCTCGTGAGCCATTGACTCTACCATGAGCTTCAGAAGTCTCTTGGAACCTGAGTTTTTCTGTCTTCATTTCTGCTGTAACAACCTTCTTCTAAGTGAATTAGAATGCAGCAGTGATGGGGAGGTAGGGCTGCGGAGAGAGAAGCAGAAGATGCTGGGAATGAAAGACACGTGGTTTGGTGCTGCAGCATATCGTCCTGTCCCATTGTTTTGCTCTAGAGTTTGCATTTCTGCAAAGAAAGTTAACTTCAAGTTTACTGTGCCCTCCCCCACCCGCAAGGAGGTGGAAACAAGGTCTCTGTGCCCAGGGAAGAATCATTCAGGTGGAACCACCCACGGCTGTGCCCTTGGCTTTCCCAACGTCTCCAGGATTGTGCAGGAAAGCCCGGTCCTCCTCTCCAGGGACTGCTCCTTTTCCAGGTGACTTTCTTCCTCCCATTGCTGCCCACTGACCCACCCACTCAGGCCCAGGGAGCTCAGCCACAGGTACGGGAAGAGCTTGGTTAAACTGGGGTAAACCTCGCAGGAAGCTTGTGCAGTTGGGTCTGAACAGCTGCCTCTGCTGAAAGATCGCAGATATTTGGGGCTCATTCCCCAATCCTAGCATAGGAAATCAATTTTGAATGGTAGACCTTGCTGTCATTTCTCTCTGTGGTCTTAAGGATCTCTTTAGAGTTGGTTGATCCAGTGGGAAATCCAGCTACAGTGGAAAAAATCTGAGAGTCAGGTGAGTAATGAGTGGCTGGCTCATGCGTGTGTGACTGTGTGGCAGGACAGCAACCATACAGAAAACCCTCTCACACCCATACGTGCAAATCTGATGTTGGAAATCTTAATAAATACTGCTCAGCAAAAATGCCAAGTGTCATAACTGGCAAGCTTGCCAGTTTGTAACCGTAGCTGACACAGATGGAGCTGTGACAATGTAGGTGGTAACTGTCGACTTAAAAAAACTGCACAACATGAGAGTTGCGAGTTAAGTTTTATTTGGGGCAAAATGAGGACTATAGCCCAGGAGACAGCATTTCAGATAGGTCTGAGAAACTGCTCTGAAGAGGTAGGGGGGAAGGTCAGTATATATGTGATTTTGGTGAAGGGGGAGTCCATGCAATCAAGCACATATATATATATATATATATATATTTTAAACATCTTTATTGGAGTATAATTGCTTTACAATGGTGTGTTAGTTTCTGCTTTATAACAAAGTGAATCAGTTATACATATACATATGTTCCCATATCTCTTCCCTCTTGCGTCTCCCTCCCATCCTCCCTATCCCACCCCTCTAGGTGGTCACAAAGCACCGAGCTGATCTCCCTGTGCTATGCGGCTGCTTCCCACTATCTATCTACCTTACGTTTGGTAGTGTATATATGTCCATGCCTCTCTCTCGCTGTGTCACAGCTTACCCTTCCCCCTCCCCATATCCTCAAGTCCATTCTCTAGTAGGTCTGTGTCTTTATTCCCGTCTTACCCCTAGGTTCTTCATGACATTTTTTTTTCTTAGATTCCATATATATGTGTTAGCATACGGTATTTGTTTTTCTCTTTCTGACTTACTTCACTCTGTATGACAGACTCTAGGTCCATCCACCTCACTTACAAATAGCTCAATTTCGTTTCTTTTTATGGCTGAGTAACATTCCATTGTATATATGTGCCACATCTTCTTTATCCATTCATCCGATGATGGACACTTAGGTTGCTTCCATGTCCTGGCTGTTGTAAATAGAGCTGCAATGAACATTGTGGTACATGTCTCTTTTTGAATTATGGTTTTCTCAGGGTACATGCCCAGTAGTTGGATTGCTGGGTCATATGGTAGTTCTATTTTTAGTTTTTTAAGGAACCTCCGTACTGTTCTCCATTGTGGCTGTATCAATTTACATTCTCACCAACAGTGCAAGAGGGTTCCCTTTTCTCCACACCCTCTCCAGCATTTATCGTTCGTAGATTTTTTGTTTGTTTGTTTTGTTTTTGTTTTTGTTTTGTGGTACGCGGGCCTCTCACTGCTGTGGCCTCTCCCCTTGCGGAGCACAGGCTCTGAACGCGCAGGCTCAGCGGCCATGGCTCTCGGGCCCAGCCACTCAGCGGCATGTGGGATCTTCCCGGACCGGGGCACGAACCCGCGTCCCCTGCATCGGCAGGCGGACTCTCAACCACTGCGCCACCTGGGAAGCCCTCCTTCGTAGATTTTTTGATGATGGTCTGAATGGCCAATTCTTATCCTGCAACACCCCCACCAGCAAGTGTTTTAATTAATGAGTGGCCTTCCCTATGGTACCACTGCACGGTATGAGGACTCTGTGTCCACCACTCCCGTAAATTTCTCAGTCGCCTGAGAAAGCAGTAACCGGCCAGGAGGAAACTTGTCCCTTTTCTTCAGAGCAAAGCTCTCATGTAATATCTTCACTTTTTTTTTTTTTTTAAGATGTTGGGGGTAGGAGTTTATTAATTAATTAATTTATTTTTGCTGTGTTGGGTCTTCGTTTCTGTGTGAGGGCTTCCCCTAGTTGTGGCAAGCGGGGACCACTCTTCATCGCGGTGCGCGGGCCTCTCACTATCGTGGCCTCTCTTGTTGTGGAGCACAAGCTCCAGATGCGCAGGCTCAGTAGTTGTGGCTCACGGGCCTAGTTGCTCCGTGGCATGTGGGATCTTCCGAGACCAGGGCTCAAACCCGTGTCCCTGGCATTGGCAGGCAGATTCTCAACCACTGCGCCACCAGGGAAGCCCATATCTTCACTTTTATCCTGACAAATTCTATTAAGACAGCCGATTTGAGGAAAAGCATCAGATCAGCCTCTTACCTAACCACTCAGCACAGACTACTCAGTCTCCTACAACTGGCAAACCCTGGTATCTTTCAACCAGTGCCCTCCCCCCCAGTATCTTTCACCTGGGTGGGTATTCCCTGGAATCTTTCAACTAGCCCCCCGCCCTCCCTGCCAGTATCTTTCAACTGGGAGAGGCAGGTACCTGCTATATACCGCCAACTACAACTCCGGATCATCAACCAGTATGGGAGATCCGAGAACCAGGAGAGACTCACCCGAATTCGTCTGGACTCTCTGAGGAGGCCGATGGGTGCAAGGGGACTCTGCTGGTACCAAGGCTCTGGTCCCTTGCAGAGTTCAGGCAAAGGAGAGAAGTCCACTCTGGGTCCTTTCGTGGTCGCCATAAAACTGTCGACTTAAAAAAACTGCACAACATGAGAGGTGCAAGTTAGGTTTTATTTGGGGCAAAATGAGGACTATAGCCCAGGAGACAGCATTTCAGATAGCTCTGAGAAACTGCTCCAAAGAGGTGGGGGTCAGGTCAGTATATATGTGAGTTTGGTGAAGGGGGAGTACATGCAATCGAGCACATATTTTTGGCAGAAGGTTTCTGCTAGTCTCGTGAAGGTCACTGCTAGTCACGAGGCGCAGCGTCACCATGAAGGATTTTAGTGCTTTTCTAGGTACAAGGAGATGCAAAGATTGGGCTCATAAAATCTTCTGAAAATATCTATGTGATGACCTGTTTTGCCAGTTTTTCCCAGAGCACAGAGGGCCTCATTCCTGATCTGCACCCTGAGCTCCTTTCAGGGGGTGTTGAAAGTCAGCAGCTGCAGCGGCTCATGATTTAATCCTTGTAGAGGTAGATGGCAAGTGCTAATGGCAAGTGCCAGTTTGTTGTTAACAATATATAGATACACAGATTTATAGAAAGAGATTTATTATGAGGGTTTGGCTCATGCAGTTATGGAGGCTGAGGAGTCCTATGATCTGCTGTCCGCAAGCTGGAGGCCCAGGAAAGCCCACGGTGTATACAGCTGTAGTCCAAGTCCAAAGGCCTGAGAACCAGGGGAGCCAGTGGTATAAGTCCCAGTCCGAGAATGAAGGTCCGAGAACCAGGAGTGCTGATGTCTGAATGCAGAAGAAAATAAATGTTCCAGCTCAAGCAGAGAGTAAATTCGCCTGTCCTCTGCTTTTTTTTTCTATTCAGGCCCTCATCCCACTTGCATTGGTGAGGGCTGGCAATCTTTTTTATTCAGTCTACCAATTTAAATGCTTATCTCTTCCAGAAACACCGTCACAGACACACCCAGAGGTAAAGTTTTGCCAGCTATCTGGGCCCCCCTTAGCCTAGTTAGTGAACATGTAAAATTAACCAGCAGAGGGGTTTCCATATCCTCCTCAAGAGGTTATGTTGTAAAAAGATAACATTAAATGCAGTGTTTGGTACGGAAATGTTTTTGTATACTTTAAGCATTGTGTTTAACACTCCAAATCTTGGAGTCAGGGTAATATTTGTCCCAGTTCTCTTTTTCTCTCATTCCCCACCCACTTTACCAATTTACTACCCACAAAATGCGTTTGCCTCACCCATTGGGGGAGGGGAGTTGTCTTTTAAGCACCACACATGCCATCTGGGCAAATGTACACATTTTAGACCAGCTAGCACGGCGCCTCTCCAAGTGGGTAGATGACCTAAAATTCATTTCAGTGGAAATGCAGAATGGTAATTTGAACAATGGGCTCCCTTTTTGTTATATTTCTTCTGAAGAGCTGGGATTAGCGTGTCATCCAGCTGTGCATCCCATTTGTCTTGCAAGAAAAAGTGTCAAGCAGGAAATTAAAAATACTTCTATTTCAGTTTTCAAGAATATATGTCACCAAGACTGAATTAAGCAAAACCCTTTTGTTTTAGAGAAGGTTGTTTCTGGGTATTATGATCTACTGGAACCATTTCTCTTTGGAAACGCAGTACAGTAATCTTGGCTCCAAAATCCAGTTTGCTTTCAATTTGCTCGGCTACCCCTTGCCCTATATGAGATGCAGGCAGCAGATTAACTTCTCCAAAATGCATGCCCTCAAATATTTCAAAGTGCTTATTTAAGCAGTAACCATGGTGTATATTTAAAACTGAAAGGTAGGTTACAAATATTTCCTTGGGGGAGGGGGCAGACAACATGAAAAGTCAACATGCTCACAAAGTTTCTCAGAGTCTAGGTCAGCGATCATAGCTGTAACTGATTCTTTGATGAATTCTGACTGCCTTATAAGAGGATACATTTTTAACATTTCAGTTTTTTTTCCAGCTACCTTGACTTTTGTCGTCTCTAATTATGGCCGCTGAGCTGTTATCTGTTTGCTATAGTGTCTTCATAGGCTAAAAAGTCAGATGTGTTCTACTGTAACTGATTTTTATTTTATTAAAAAATTTTTTTTAATTAAAAATAATTTTAGTGGAGTGTAGTTGATTTACAATGTTGCTTTTTTTTTTTTTTTTTTTTTTTTTTTTTTTGCGGTACGCGGGCCTCTCACTGCTGCGGCCTCTCCCGTTGCAGAGCACAGGCTCCGGACACGCAGGCTCAGCGGCCATGGCTCACGGGCCCAGCCGCTCCGCGGCATGCGGGATCTTCCCGGACCGGGGCACGAACCCGTGTCCCCTGCCTCGGCAGGCGGACTCTCAACCACTGCGCCACCAGGGAAGCCCTACAATGTTGCTTTAATTTCTGCTGTATAGCAAAGTAACTGTAACTGATTTTTAAATAGGTGTAACCACTCCCGCCAGAGAAAACGGTCCATAATGCCTTTCAGAACCCAACGAATCACAAGAGAGCACGTTTCCACCAAATCTTGGTCAAATACTTCCAAAGGCAAACGGCTTTCTGGAGAGTGTATCAAGAGCTGCCTTGGCACATGAAGATGAGCGGCTGCTGGGAGGATTTGTGCAGCTTCCTCTCAAGTCCTAGGTAAGTCTCCTTTTTATATCGTGTTTGGCAGATTTCGCTTTTCCTTTTGCTGAGCGCTGCACTGAGGTATCCATGGTTCCCTTGAGCAAGACGTGTCCATTCATATATTCATTCGACACCGGTTCATTCATTCGGACTGGACCATCACTTGACATCAACTGCTATGGCCCATGGATCCCTGGGCTTACTCCATCTGATCATCTGGCTCTGCAGAGCGTTCTTTTCCTTTCCTGACCCCCACTGGATTCCTCTCAAAGATAAGACGCATTCTGGGCAGAGGAGGACTAGCAGTCGAGCGAGGATAAAGGAGTGGCCATGTTCTCCGCTACACCCTCCTAGCTCCTTCCCTTCCTTCTTTCCTTTTCTTTCCCTGCACCCCTCTCCCTTGCGTTCCTTCGCCTTCTTTCTTGTCCTCCTGTGCCTTCATTCAGCAAATATCTCTCACTGACCCTCTCTGTCTCCCACGCTGTTCCAGGCCCTGGCGATGCAGGAGTGAATGAGCTATGGCCCCAGGCCTCAGGTGCTTTCCATCTAGCAGGGAAGGTGTGGAGACAGAGAATTGCTGTCCATGGTGGTAAATGCTTCCTTAGAGCAACGGCACAGACCTGGGTAAGCTCGGAAGAGGGAGGGGCTGGCTCGGCCTGGCAGGTTCAGGGACCCTGACCCGAGGAGGGGCCTCCTGGCCAGAGGAGGGGCATTGGCCACGACCGCTGAAGAGTGACAGGCTCGTATTTATCTGGTGACCTACTAACGTCATAATAGTGCAGAAGTTTATGAAGAGGCTAATGGGATGTGGTAAATAGAATAGCTGCCTTCAAGGCATGAAATACTACAACGACTTCCATTAATCCATTGTGTTACAAGTATCACAGACTTTATGTCAAAGACCCAAAGCCCGAGCTTCTGGACAAGGCTGCACCTCATCCACTACTGGAGTGTATTGTCAGAAGTTGGATATGATGCTACCGAGGCCTATTTGCTCACAGTGGGCAAGATCAAAGCAGATCAGTACCAGAAAATGAGGAAGAGATGTGCACTCTCAGGTACAGTGAGTGGCGATGTCTCAGTAGTCCTTTCTGCCGGGATATAGAGTGGCCCAGGGTTACTGTTCTGTTTCCACACATCATTCTGATCAATCCACCAGACCTTGGAGTCCTCCTTCCCACCACTTAAACCAACAATTTCTGAAGATAGGCAGTGTTAGCATTAAATTTGAAACGGCTCCTCTTTGCCCTCTTGCGGTGGCTGCTTCTCAAGCGTCAGTAGTGTTCTTTCTCTCTCCTTTCTCATGGCTTCAGCCACACTCCGACATCTTCCTCCTTGATCCGTGTTTGCAGCCTTGACCTCCTTTCAGAGTATCGGGGTCCATGCCCCACTTCTCGAGGGCTACTAACAGTATTATTGCTTGATCAGCGTCTTTCCTGAGTAACCACTTCACATTAAAGAGATGCAAAACCTAAATTATTTCAGATCCACCAGGCCCAAGCTTGGCCTTCATTCTATCTTCCCTCTACTGAGGGTGCCCCTAACTCCCTCTATCACTCAGTGCTGGAAAAGTGCAATTACTGTCAAGGATGGCCTCAATCCACATTGGGACAGTTCTGCTTTGACCTTCTGCCTGTTGGCTTGGGTTTAGACAACACTTTGGTTAATTTTCTGCTCTTTGCTCTCCATAGTAGGCCCCCTTCCCCCACCCCCGCCCTTCATCCTTTGTTTCTTTGCTTATTAAACAGTAGTAACCTTCATTCATTCTTTCAACAAATAGTAACTGTGCACCTTCCCCGGGACATGGACTCACTGGGCAGTGTTGACATAGCAACGAACTAGGTAAACTAGTTCAAAACTAGTTTTGTTCAAAAACTAATTAGTTCAAAAACTAATCCCTGCTCTAAAAAAACCCCATATGGGGTTTATCATTTAGTGATCATAAACAGATGTTGAGCATTTGTCATATGCCAGGCTCTAAGTTAAGTACTTCATATGTATTATTTTAATTCTCATAAGACCTCTCTAATACTATTAATATTTTTATTGAAATTAAGGGAACTGAGTCTTAGAGAAGTGAGGTAAGTTGCCCAGGGTGTCTCAGATAGTTGAGAATGGATTTGGGTGATACCATACCTCCATCCCTTTTTGTCCTGAGACATCTAGGCTTTACCTTTATTCTTAGGACCATGTACAATTTATGTAATTTTGGAATTTGTCTGATCTACTCATCCTCCATGTAGAAGGACCCACGTGATACTCACAGGGATACCAGCGTGTTGAATAAAGCCAGGTCCATAAGGAAATGTGTCAGTGCTTAGGGATGCAGGGTGGGGGAGGGAGATAGGAGGTGAGAGACAAGGTGGGGAAGTTCTGTGTGTCATAGGAAGCTGGACGCTAGCCAGGGGAAGATCGGATCTCCAAGGTGGGATAGAAGTCCTTCCTGATACTGCTTCTAATTGATGATGCTACACGTTGATCAAGCAATAATACTATTAGCAGCTTGTCATTACATGGGTGTCATGGTGATGGAAGGGGCCAGGCGCTGGGTTGAAAGTGGGAGGGAATTGCCTAACATTTCAATGTGTGAGGATTTTCAAGATGTAAATGGACCTAGTTCAGAATGTGTCCCTTTGAACTAGGCTGGAGCCATCCACAGGGCCCTTCTGGTGATTCTGCAAGCATGTTGTTGTCTGTGCAATCAACTAAGATGCCACTGGTTAGTCTCTCGTGTTACCCCGGCCCCCAGGGCCTGCTCAGCAGGGAGTCCTGGCCTCCATCACTGCCTTTGACACCTTCCGTCTTCCTCACCCTTCATGTTCAATCAAGGCCAAGTCCGTAGACTTTACTCCCACAGAGCCTCTCATGTCCATTCGGTCATCTCTACCTGGCCCTCATTTCCCCTCTCTGGTCAATCTTCATGAAGCGAAGCTGTCATTACGTCACTGCGTGTGGTAGTTGTGTCCACCTTGGGGTCTTACCTCCCACCGGGTTGGCAGAGTCAGCCCATGGCTGTGTGTGTGCGGGGCTTAGGGGTGCGGGGGATCCTTGAAGTCCCTCCAGGACTGTGTAGGTTCCTTTTTTTCCTTTTGGGGTTGCTAAAAGTACAAATCACAAGGCCAAGTATCATCGCCTAAGCAATAGAAGATGCATTAGATTCATCAGAACAAGGTTTAATTATAGCAGGAATCCCATATAATAACCATCGGAGGTCTAGTTGGCTGCCTGGGCCTCCTCAAACATTTGTTTTTCTGCCATGGTTACGCAGCTGCACACAACCTGGAGTCAATCTGCCCTCCTGGGTGCAGCTGGAATATTCTTCCAATGAGGTTTTCGAGAAATCCTGTATTATAGTCTGCGATTTCAGGAGAGCTGCCCTCTTTATTGAAAGGTCTGGGCAAATGCTGCCACTCCTCCAACTTAATTCAACAGTATTTTCTGAGTGCCTAGGTTATGCCAAGCATGATGCTAGATGCCAGGGATACAGCGATGGATATGATAGACGTGGTTCCTGCCTTAATGGAGCTTTTGCTGGCGTGTAAAAGATAGACACTGTGGAGCAATTCGGCCTGAGGGGAGTGCTACACAGTGGTGGCACAGAGCCTAGAGCGGGGAGGTGTGACCTGGCCTCAGGGACAGTGGACGTCACCCCGAAGCAGTGACATTTCATCTGAGACTTGGAGGATGAGTGAGAGCTAGTTGGACAAAGGGCAGAGGGAACAGCCACCCAGAGTCGGGAGGAAGAGTGGTGAGCAAAGGGCTGAACGAGTCCAGTATGGGCACGTGAGAGGTGGGCATGGAGGGAGTCCCGGGGCTGCAGAGGCAGGCAGGCACCCAAGTATGGAGGGTCAAGCTAAGGATCTGGCTCTGATCTGAAGAGCAGTGGGAAGCCATCGGGGATTTAAGCAAGATGGTGCCAGGTTTGGTTTTGAAAGTTCGCTCTGGGTGCGGTGTGAAGATTGAAATAAAAAAGGGACAAGCTTGGCTTGCCAGACATCTGACAGTGGTAATGACCCAGGTGAGAGGCGATGTTGGCTCCGACAAGGGGGAGGCAATGGGGACGCAGGGGAAGGTTGGGAGGTAGAATCCACAGGACTTGATCATGAAGTGGATACAGGAGATGGGGGAGTCAGAGGTGCCTCCCATGGTTCTGATTTGAACGACTGGCCATCAGCCGAAACAGGAAACACTCCCAAAGGAGCAGCTTTAGGGGACAGAAGCTGTGCTGAGTTTGGAGTGATGGTAGAATGTTGGGAAGAGATATTCTCTGGGCTCAGGGAAAGACAGCCAGGCCAGGGATACATGCATACTGTGGGCATTGAAGCCAGGGGAGGGGATGAGGGCATCCAGGGGCAGGACGAAGGGAGGTGGGCCTAGGACAAAACTCCGAGGGGTGAGCAGAGGAGGACGCAGTGAGGAGGAGAGAAAGAGGGGTTACAGAGATAGGAGGAGAACCAGGGGACTAGGGAGCTAGAAATTCCCAAAGTGAGGATGGATATCAATTAAATGCATTCAATTGAGTGTCTAATACTCCATTTTAAATGATTTTCTTCTCTGTGCCATGTTGAAACTCTGCTCTGATGCCCCTACATTTTTAGCGAGTCTGTCACAAACTATTTGGGGGCAGGAGGGAGAACCCATCGTGTTGCACGTTTAGGGCAGTGTGGGTCAGAGAGGGGACAGCAAGCAGCCTCGGGAAGCCACTGCCTTCTGGAAGCACAAGCCCAGGTGGGACGAGGCGCCCTGATGGAAGCAGGAGTTTAGGACCAAGAGCACAGGCAGAGCCAGCCATGACTGCGAAGCAGGACTGGCCCACCTGGGGAGTGGGTGCAGGACAGAGATTCCTTTCCCCAAATCCACCAGCGGGGAGAAGTGACCTGAGGAAGGAAGAGCCAGATCCTGCTGCTGGGTGGAGAGGAGCTTTCCAGGTAGGCACACTTCCAAGTAGCAAGAAAGCCCCGATTCATGGGGACCTCAGAGCATCCTTGCAACCACAGTGCCTAGCCTCCCTCCCCGTGCGGGAGATGATTAAGAATTCTCTTTTTGAGGCTCCTTCTTCCTTATCTGCATTCTGTTCTGAAAGGTAAATAAGCTACTGATACTTTTGACCCCTACCTGCTTCTGGTAGGTTCCTTAAAGTGAGAGTCTTCTAGGGCTTCCCTGGTGGCGTAGTGGTTGAGAGTCTGCCTGCCGATGCGGGGGACGCCGGTACGTGACCCGGTCCGGGAAGCTCCCACATGCCGTGGAGCGGCTGGGCCCGTGAGCCGTGGCCGCTGAGCCTGCGCGTCCGGAGCCTGTGCTCCGCAACGGGAGAGGCCACAACAGTGAGAGGCCCAAGTAAAAGTGAGAGTTTTCGAAGAGTGCCCAGTGGCATTAGTTTGACTGCGGGTGGAAGACAGTCTGACATCTCTCCTGGTCCCCCAGGCTGTTGCTCTGTATGCCCTGTTCTCAGTTCTCCCTCCCGAGTGTGTGGTTTGGCTCCCTCTGGTGGCTGCAGCAAGAACAAGAAGCCTAATTTCTTGGCTTCATGGAACGATGCGCAGTTCTGAAGTTTGGGACTCGCTTCTCCCTTGATGCTTCCTGACCCACCCCTACCCTACCCAGCAGCGCTGGCTGGGGAAGCTGCACCTCTGAGTGATAGGCCAGTAGAGAGGTCTTTGAGTCAAGAAGACAACTTTTATGGTCAGGTCAGTTTTTATAGGTTCTCTTCGACATGATACTTTTGATTTTGGCTGGAGCCCTGGGTCACATCAAACTGAAGAAAACCCATTTCTGGCTGCAGTTGCATTTTTGAACAGTGTCAAAGGTGAGAAGAAGATGTGGTCGAAGGATGAGTCCCAGCCTGGCTCCATCTTGACAGATGGCTGGCTGGCTGCCCTCCAGGTGGTGGATGGGGTGGGGTGAGGAGAATCATCGTGTTTTTAAGGGGCAGGCTTTCCTATTAGGGCAAAGGATAAATGCATTACATTCCAGGATCTTGTCAGAAGATTGTAGTACATGGCAAAACACCAGCTTTTCATGATTAATGTATGAATCTTTGCCCTTGATACCTTCAGAATCTCTAAATATTTTGGGTAAATGGGACAAAATCGCTCTACAGAAAAATTAAAAGAATAAAAGGCACAATTTGCTATGGCCACAGAAAATATGAAATATCTAAGAATAAATTTAATAAGAAATGTGCACAATCTTTATTCTTATAAAAAAGCTTCAGAATTACAGAAAATAAGATTTCAGTACATAGGGAGACGTACCATATTCTAGGATGGGGCAACTCAATGTTATAAAGCTGTCAATTCTTCCCCAATTGGTTTATAGGCGTAGGACAATTCTAACTGAAACCCCAATGGGATGAAAACATTTCTGAATTTTCAAAATGATTCCAAAATTCTTGGAGAAAAAATATACGAGAGTAAGAGTTTAAAATAATGAGGGCAATTTGAATTTCAAGTTATTTAAACATATTATGAAGCAATAATAATAATTTTTAAAATGCTACTGGCAGCAAAAATAGCTCAGTTGAACAAAATAGAACGCTCAGACAGACTCAGGTGCAGATATAAGAAATTAGTAAATGATAGAAGCTTTTCAAATTAGATGGATTATGGAATAAATAGTGCTGTGATAATGATACACTATTTGGTAAAAATAGTTAAGTTACCTGAAACATTGCACCAAAATAAATTCAAGGAGGATTAGAGTTAAATATAAGAAAGTGAAATTCTATATAAAGAAAACTATAAGAAAATATGGATGAGTCTAAGCAAGAAAGCAAAAGAGTAAATCATGAAAGAGAAGATAATTGATAAATCTGCCTAAATAAACACATGAAGTTCCCATATGTAAAACAAAACAACACAAATCAACTCTGAGAAAATCAGAAACACAACTACAAGGCAAGTGATAACTGGGAAAAATATTTGTAACACACACAACAGGCAAAGGATTAATAGCAATATTTCTAATATGTAAAAATGCTCTTAAAATCAATAAGAAGATGATGAACACTTCAATAAAAATAGGCAAGATCACGAACAGGTCATCCAAAGAACATTTTCAGTCCTTGTCTGACTTTACTTCTTAGCGTCAATGGATTTTTTGACCTGGCTCTCCTCTTGTAAACATTCTGGTCTCCGTTTTACTGGTATATACTCCCGTGGTTCATCTTCCATCTCTCTGGCTGTAGCTTTTCTGTCTCTTTTCTAGTTCCTCCTCTTCTACCTGGCTTCTAAGTGTTAGAATTCCTTAAGGCTCTTCCCTCATTCATTAATTCCACTGTAAGAATATTACCTGTGTCTGTGGCTTTAGTGATTGTTCATGTGTCTGTGACTCACACATTTACTTCCCCAGCCATGCTTATCATCGGAGGCCCAGATTCACATACCCAATGACCTACTTTCCACTTGAGTGACGTCTTCAAAGCTCCTCAAACCCAACACATCTAAAACTGAACTCATGAACATCCCTCCAAAACAGGGTCTGTTCCAGGGACTGTCTCTCAATTTACCACCTTGGAGTAATCCTTGACACTTTTCTCTCATTTATCCCCTCCCCAAATACGTTTCATCACTGAGTCCTGGCATTTTTTACTTCCTAAATGTTTTTCAAACGTGTCCACCTCCACCATCACTGCCCTTCTCTAAGCTTTCAGGGATGTTATACACAGTTGTGATTAGAATATGCATTTAAGGTTCCTCCATGTCTTTTCATGGCTTGACACCTCATTTCCTTCTTTCTTTCTTTTTTTTTTTTTAGTAGTAGAAATATATTTATTTATTTATTTACTTATGGCTGTGTTGGGTCTTTGTTGCTGCACGCGAGCTTTCTCTAGTTGCGGCAAGCGGGGACTACTCTTCATTGCGGTGCGCAGGCGTCTCGTTGGGGTGGCTTCGCTTGTTGCGGAGCACAGGCTCGAGGCATGCGGGCTTCAGTAGTTGTGGCATGCAGTCTCAGTAGCTGTGGTTCACGGGCTGTAGAACACAGGCTCAGTAGTTGTGGCACATGGGCTCAGTAGTTGTGGCTTGCGGGCTCTAGAGCGCAGGCTCAGTAGTTGTGGAGCACGGGCTTAGTGGCTCTGCGGCATGTGGATCTTTCCGGACCAGGGATCAAACCCGTGTCCCCTGCATTGGCAGGCGGATTCTCAACTACTGCGCCACCAGGGAAATCCCAACACCTCATTTCTTTTTAATGCTGAATAATATTCCAGGGTACGAATGTACCACAGTTTACCTATTCACCTATTGAAGGACAAACGTTTGCTATAAACATTTGCATGCCAAGTTTATTAATCAGTTGAGTAAATACCTAGGAACATGATTGCTGGATTATATGGTAAGACTATGTTTAGCTTTATAAGAAACTGCCAAATCGTCTTCTGAAGGGACTGTACCATTTTGCATTACCATGAGCGATGAATGAGAGTTTCTGTTGTTCTATATCCTCGTTAGCATTTGGTATTGTCAACTTTTTTGATTTTAGCCATTCTAATAGGTGTGTGGTGATATCTTATTGTTTTAATTTGCAATTCCCTAATGGCAAATAATGTTGAGCATCTTCACATATCTTATTATTGAGTTTTAAGAGTTCTTTGTGTATTTTGGATAGAAATCCTTTATCAGATATATATTTTACAAATATTTTCTCCCAATCTGTGGCTAGTCTTTTCATTCTCTTAATAGTGACTTTCACAGAGCAGAAGTTTTAAATTTTAATGAAGTCTAACAATACTTTTTCATGAATTGTGCTTTTGGTATTGGTTTTTTTTTTTTTTTGCGGTACGCGGGCCTCTCACTGTTGTGGCCTCTCCCGTTGCAGAGCACAGGCTCCGGACGCGCAGGCTCAGCGGCCATGGCTCACGGGCCTAGCCGCTCCACGGCATGCGGGATCTTCCCGGACCGGGGCACGAACCTGTGTCCCCTGCATCGGCAGGTGGACTCTCAACCACTGCACCATCAGGGAAGCCCTGGTATTGCATTTAATAACTCATCACCAAATCCAAGGTCACATAGCTTTTCTTCTGCATTTCCTTCTAAAAGTTTTATAGTATTTCATTTTATATTTAGGTCTATTATCAATTTTGAGTAATTTTTTGGTGAAAGTGCAATGTCTGTGTCTAGATTAATTTTTTTTTACACATGGATGTCCAGTTATTCCAGCACCATTTGTTAATTAGACGATCTCCATTGAATTGTCTTTGCTGCTTTGTCAAAGGTTGGTTGGACATCTATAGAAGATTTTTACTGGGATTGCATTGAATCTATAGGTCAATCATCTTAACAGTGCTGAGCATTCCAATCCGCCAACATGGTATATCTGTTTATTTAGATCTTCTTTGATATCTTTCATCAGACTTTGGTAGTGTTATGCATATAGATCATATACATATTTTGTTAGATTTATACCTAAGTACTTCATTTTTGGTGTTCTATTATAAATAGTAATATGTTTTAAATCTCTAATTCCAATTGTTCATTGCTGGTACATAGGAGAGCAATTGGCCTTTTTTTTTTTTTTGGCTGTGTTGGGTCTTAGTTGCAGCATGTGGGATCTTTCTTTGCAGTGCATGGGTTCTCTCTAGTTGTGGCACACGGGCTTCTCTCTAGTTGCGACTCCCAGGCTCCAGAGCATGTGGGCTCTGTAGTTGTGGCATGCGGGCTCTCTAGTTGAGGCATGTGGGCTCAGTAGTTGTGGTGCACTGGCTTAGTTGCCCCACGGCATGTGGGGTCTTAGTTCCCCGACCAGGGATTGAACCCACGTCCCCTGCATTGGAAGGTGGATTCTTTACCACTGGACCACCAGGGAAGTCCCACAATTGGCTTTTGAATATTAATCTTGTATCCTGTAACCTTGCTATAAATGCTTATTATTTCCAGGAGGTTTTTTGTTTTTGTTTTTTGGATATTCTACATAGACTATCATGTCATTTGTGAAGAAAGACTGTTTTATTTCTTCCTTCCATATATATATATATATATATATATCTTTTATTTCCTTTTCCTGTCTTATTGCACTAGCTAGGACTCCCAGGATGATGTTGAAGAGGAGAGGTTAGAGGTGTCATACTAACCTCGGCTTTTCACTAGCATCGCTCTAGTGAGCCCTAGCCACCATCCCCTCTCCCTTGGCCTGTTGTAACAGCTTCTGAACTGGTCTTCCTACTTTCATTTTTGTTCCTACAAAGTCCATTGTCTTCATAGTAGCCAAGATGAGTTTTTAAGAATGTAAACCAGATCATGTCACTTTGCACATTAAGACAACTCCACTGGTCTGCTGTTGCACTTATACTAAAATCTAAACTCCTCAGTTTAGCCTGCAATGCCTTATACAATCTGGCCCCTCCATGGCTGGGTAGCATCATTTTGTAAGACCCTGGCCTTCTTTCTGTCCTTCAAGTACATTCTGCCTTTGGGCCTTGACACCAACTCTTCCCTCTGCCAGGAATGTTCTTCCCACTCATTGTAGTACTGGTTCTTTCTGGTTATTTAGATCTCGCTGCAGTGTCACCCTCTCAGGGTGACCTCCCAATCTAACGTTGTACTTAGTCATTCTCTGTTATGTTAACGTGTTTTAATTCTTTGCATAGCTTTTACTGCTACCAGACTTTGTCTTGTTTCTTTTTTTAATTTTCTATCTCTGCTCCCCTCTCCCCTGCCTCCGACCCTCCCAGCTGCTGGAGTATAAGCTTCTTGAGAGCAGGGCTCTACCTCTCGTGTTCACTACTGTATCCCCAGCACCTGGAGCAACAGCAGGCGTGGTGTGGGTGCTGAATGGCCCCTTAGTGATGAACACCATCCATCCCAACCTGAGCTCTTGACAGGAGTCTGGACTTAGTAACCCTCTTGGAATGTGTGAAAGTCCCACTTCTAGACAGGATCCTGTCCCTTAGCTTTGTGTCCACACTGCCCTTTTCTGCCTGTTCTGAGCAGCCACTTCTGGTTCTTAGGGTCCCACATCACTTAGCTCCACCCCTCAGTTCTTTTACCCACCTCAGGCCCCTTTGCTCAGACAGCCACTGCAGACAAATGTCTTGGACTCTGGCCCTCAGCGCTCTCTCTCCCCTGGCTCTGTTTAGTTTTTGCTCCCCAACCCAAGGCACTGTAGCTATGGTTCAGAGGCTCCTGGCGGCCTCCCTGATGCTAAGGGCTGCACCCTTGTCTGCTGTGCTTGGTGTTCAGAGCCTGGAATGCTGCCTGACACATTGGTGTTCACTGAACATTTATTCCGTGCATGAATGGGGATCCACAGAAAAGTTGGCAGAAAGAAAACAAGAGGGTAGCCAAGGTCTGGGTTAGTTGGCAGAAAGAAAGCAAGAGGGTAGCCAAGGTCTGGGTTGCCTACAGTTTGTCCAAAAGAACAGATGAGGAATAAGAATATATTTGTGTCAGACACATTAGGCACAACAGTTTGAAATGTAACAAATGGACAAATGTAGAAGTTTAGATACTGGAATGTTTGGAAAGAGAAATTCTGAAAATGATGACTTTGTGATACCATGTATTTAATTGAGTCTTCAAGTTCAAAAATTCTGTATATTTTCATTTGTATATGATAAGGTATAACTGCACAACACACACACACACACACAGGTATGCTCCCTATTTTGTTCTTTTAACATTTTGTTCTTTCTGCTAAAGCTAGTAATTCAAGACAGTTGCAACAGAGGGCAGAATTGTATAAGAAATTTAAACGCCTTTTATTTCTTGCCTGAAAATCACTCCCAAATACAAATGACAACAATATATGGATTGAGCTAGAGAAATACTCTTTTTTGACTCTCTGGTTTTCAAAATTTACATATGAGGATTAGTTAAAGGCCTTGACTTATTTTTCATGTGGTAGTTTAAGATACTTGGTAATATATGTAAACCTTAATAAAAGCAAAGTGCTGATCCTTTGAGAGAGAAACAGTGAAATATAGAAAATGTATTTAATATTTAACTTGTATCAAGATTAAGTGGTAAGGGGCTTCCCTGGTGGCGCAGTGGTTGAGAGTCTGCCTGCTAATGCAGGGGACACAGGTTCGAGCCCTGGTCTGGGAGGATCCCACATGCCACGGAGCAACTAGGCCCGTGAGCCACAACTACTGAGCCTGCGCGTCTGGAGCCTGTGCTCCGCAACAAGAGAGGCCGCGATAGTGAGAGGCCCGTGCACCGCGATGAAGAGTGGTCCCTGCTTGCCACAACTAGAGAAAGCCCTCGCACAGAAACTAAGACCCAACACAGCAAAAATAAATAAATAAATTAATTAAAAAAAAAAAAAGATTAAGTGGTAAGCACTCTTCGTTCCTTTCCAAATATGCTTTAGGATTATTTACTTTTCTTTCCATTCTAGTGCTGGAATGCAGACTTTTTGAGGTTACTGCCACTGACAAATGCCGATTAATGTCCTTTATTGCGAGATTTCTGAAGCTTCTGGGCAAGACCAATGAAGCAGAAGAGTTATTCTTGAGTGTTGAGCACAGGTTAGTGCAGGTAAATTGGGAAATAATTTTTTAAATCCTTCAAACGTTATTCAATTTGTGTTAGATATTTTCAGGTATCATTTACCTTTGTTTGTTTATAATTTAGTCCACAAATAGAGGAACTAATGAATAGTGAATATAAATAATTATTACTTATGTTCATCAGTGAGGAAGCTTTGATTTTAATCTGTGTCCCAAACTGTATATTAGTGATGATAACCAGTAAATAGATGGGAGTCACGATTGAATGAATGAATACCAATAGGTGTCATTTTGGAGGGAAAAAAGGAATGTGCATAAAACAAAATGGGAACGAGAGTAGTGGGTTGAAATAAACTAATAAAATACTGGTTAAAGAGTTGGTTATAATTTTCTTTTTTTCTACATCTTTATTAGAGTATAATTGCTTTACAATGGTGTGTTAGTTTCTGCTGTATAACAAAGTGAATCAGCTCTACATATACATATATCCCCATATCTCCTCCCTCTTGAGCCTCCCTCCCACCCTCCCTATCCCACCCCTCTAGGTGGTTGTAATTTTCATAAAGATGCTGGGGAAGGTTGATTGATTATCTTGTCCCTCTATTGATTTACTTTTCCTGAAATAGAAACTTTTGGGCTTGTTGAATACAATGAAACTTTCACTCATGACATATAACTGTAACTATTCTTAGGATGACATTTAACTGTCCTTTAAAAAATTATAAATGTTTACCTATTGTAGTATTTTATGGGCCAAGGGTAGTGTAACCCAAGACAAAGCTATTATTGTTTTAAAACAAAGGCCTTCAAATGTTCATAAAGCTCTGTCTCTGTTCCATCAACATACATCTTTCTAGAAGGAATTCTATCTAAAGAGATTTATAAGACTCAAGATCTGCAATCCCTTTAGTGCAGAGGCCACGCTTGTTTACCAATTTTTGTATGTACCATGGTGTCTTACAACCTCTGGTGCTTAGTAAATGTGACAAATGAATCAATGAATCAATTTGAATTTGCCAGTACTTTGTGTCCTTAGAAGGTAGTGTGGAGTGGTGCATCAGCCTGGGCTATTTACAGACTGACCCAGATTTAAAGTGCTTTGGCACTTCCTGCTGTGCGACTTTGGCAAACATTTGAACCTCTGACTCAGAATTCTCATTGTTGAGGGTCCTAATATCAGCCTCATGGGGCTGTTAACATGGTGACGTGAGCGGCAGCACAAAGCACTTCAAACAATGCATGGCACATAGTGAGATCTTAGGCTGTTTTGTTATTACCATCCGTGGGTTAAAAAGTAACTGAGGCCTAGGTTAGAGATAATAAGAGTTTGATTTAAGCTATTTTGACCACTCTTGCATTTTCAGAGAGTAGAGTCCAGTGATTCTCTGATATCTTATTTTGATGATAGAATTTCCCCCTGCACCAAATACTTTTTTCCCCATGAGGTCCAGATTTTCAACACTGACATGTGTCTTTCTGGAAAGCACCAATTATTTTATTAGGTCATCACTGAGTGCCTGATTTCAGCCATTCGCTCAGTCGACCAGTCATTCATTCATCCATGCATTCATTTATTCATCCATTCCCTCATTCACTTAGTCATTCCCTTATCCACTTAGTCATTCCCTCATCCATTCACTGACTCATTCACTCATTCATTCATTAACTCACTAATTCGGTCATCTATTCACTCAGGCATTCACTCAACCGTTCACTCGTTCACTTACTGAGTCACTCACTCATTCATTCACTCAGTCCTCCACTCGGTTAACATTCCCTGAAGGCCTTGCCCAGCCTGAGCTCTGTGCTGGGAGTTGGGATGATAGCAGTAGGCAAGGCGGGCACAGTTTCTGCCCTCATGGAGCTCCCAGTCACTGCCAGCATCTCCAACTGTGATGAAGCGTAACCTGTGGAGTAGGTGGGGTGAAGGGAGAAGGTGGCTGCACGGGAAGCATGACAAAGCTGAGAAGTTCAGAGAGGATTTCCCACTTCAAACACTCCTTCCAGAGGCATCAATCTTATGATTTTATTCTCAAAATATTTTTGCAACAGTTCTTTGGGATTACCCATCATGGAGACTATCAGAATAATTTTTTTAGGCTCTGAAGGCCCTTCCCAAAGAGAAGTTCTAAAACGATTTTGGGCAATAACCACTTCTTTGAAATATGTACTGAACATTCTTGAGGGGAAAGAGCTTATTATTTGTGCTATATACATTCCATGCCAAACCACTTTTGTAATTTCTTCAGATTAGGTTATTTTAAAGTTTTGGTGCAGAGGTTTTCAACTGGGAGGCAATTTTGTTTGTCAAGGACCATCTGGCGATGTTGCAGACCTTTTGGTTGTCACAGCTTGGCGGGGGGCTTGCTAACGGCATCTAGTGGGTAGAGGCCAGGGATGCTCTAAACATCCTACACTACACAGGCCAGCCCTGCCGCCCCCCATGTCACAGTATTAGATGGCACAGAAGTCAATAGTGCTGAGGCTGGGAAACCCTGATTTATAGCAGCAAGTATGCTTGCTAAAAAAGTAAGTCTCATGACTCTCCCCCTAGTATTTCACAGTAGGTGCATCAGGCTGCAGGAAAACCAAAGGATACTTTTGTGAAGGGGCCTCTGTTTATGCATCAGAGGCTCACTTGTTAAGAAAATGTGCAGAGCAGAGCTTTGGAGATAGGCCGGTCTGGGTTGGACACCCTTGTTCTCCTACTGGCTAGCCACGTGAGCTTGGGGGATTGATTTAACCTCACTGAGCCTCAGTTTCCCTGCTTGTAATAGAGGAGTAATAATCCCTATTTCCTAGGGTTTCTGCAAATATCCACTGAGGTTATGCAGTTTAAGAGCTTTGCTCGGTCAGGCCTCCATAGGTATGGCCAGTACAGACCATGACCTAAGAATGCTTCACAGTCACTGGGCATATCAACAAATGTTTACTGAATACCCATGAAGCACAGAACTCAATTCTTGGATCGTGGGGTCTCTGCCCTCAAGAAGCAGATGGCCTGGAGTAAGAGGGGAATAAAAGACATGTCTTCATAAAGAGGATACTGACACTATATGGCTGCATTTGACACACCGATTAGTATTCCTGGCAATGTGGGCAGTGAGACTCAAGGGTCAAAGGACCACTGTGGGCTGGTGGTAGATTGGGAGCTGTCATCCTCCCTGTGACAGGGGATTCTGCCTGACTCAGACTGATTGGAAATGTGGCCATGACATGGAGAGAGATCAAGGAAACCCTGAGGATTTGAATCTGATGATGGACGTGGGGAAATTGAAAGAGGAACATGGATTTGGAGAGAGGATGATGAACTTTTAACATTTAAACTGCTGAGTTTGCAGTTCAGAAAAAATACCCAAGGGGAGTATCCAGCCAGCTGGGAAAACATAGGATTAGAAGTCTAGAAAGAGACTGGAGAGACATCTACATACATGTGAATGCTAAAACCATGAGGAAACAAGATCTCTGAATGACAGTAGGAATTGGTCATTGGAAAATTACCTATCCTTAAAAGGAGGAAAGGGAAAAAACCTGTACAGGAGTGAGAGATTGGAAGAGAATAAGGATATCCTAGTTTCCCCAAATCAAAGAGGGAGTGGCTAACAGCATCAACTGCTCCTTAGAGGCCTGGGCAAATGAGGACTGAAAGAAGGCCCCTGGGTCTGGTGAGCAAAGGTCAGTGGTAAGCCCTGAGATGGAAGGGGGTATATGTGGCAGGAGCCAACCTGCAGGGCTTTAAGAGATGAGTGTGTGATAATGAAATGGGGAAGCACATGTGCTAATACCTGTTTGAGAAGTGTGTCAGTAAAAGGAGAAAGATGAAAAGTCAAGATGGTACCAGGTTCAAGTTAGGTTTCTTCCAGGATTTATGTGTTTGTGTGGAGCAGGAAACAAGCCAGGGAGAGAGGTGGATTGGAGATGCTGGTGGGGACTCTGTGAGGAACACAGGACTTTGAGAGCTTGCAAAGGGGCAGGTCCTTGGTAAGGAGGTTGGGCATCCCTTCCTCTGGCATAGGCAGGAGGGAAGAAAATAGGTGAAAACATTGCTAATTTGAAATTTAAAAGAAAAGGGTAAGTGAGGTATACCAGAGACTATCATTTCCCAATATCTAGTCCCCCTTTTGTAGTAAGTAATGTCCCCACACCCCTCCTGGACTGTTTGGAAAGAAGACTACATTTCCCAGCTTCCCTTGAAGTTAGATAAGGAGCACATGCCTAAGTTTTGGCTGATGGGATGCAATTGGAGGTGCTATGGATAACTTCTGAGAAGTTTCCATGAAGTGAAGGGTGTGCCCTCCCTCTCCTCTTTCCTCCTTCCTGCTGTTTGGATTGTGGCTGTGATGGCTGGTGATGCAACAGCCATTTTAGACCAAGAGGTGTCCTTGGGAATGGAGGTCAGGCAAGGTCAAACAGTGAGATAAGAGGAACTGTGTCTCTGACATTGTGGTGTGTCTATAGCCCTGGGTCATCCACTTTCTGACTTTTGCATGAGAGAGAAATCAAGCCACTGTTAGTTTGGGTTTTCTGTTAATTGCAGCCAATCGTGATCCTAACCAATATCCGAGGGCAATCTTTCAGAGTAGATTTGATCTCAGTAAAGTCAGCATGCAGGCCATCTTGAAGTGGAGGATGGGAAGTATGAGCACTAGGGCTGAGACCTAGGATAGCTGCCAAGAAGGGGGCACTTTGAATGATACCCGTGAGGGCGTGTAAAAGACTATGGGTCCAGGGATTCCACACCACAACCAGCTGCCTCCAGGGCTGAGATCAGTATCTCAGAGTAGGTGTAACCTGTTTGCAAGACACTTATTGGAAAGCTCTGGGCCAAGCCATAGACGGTCACTTTCAGTAGGTGCAGGAGAGCAGAAAGAATACCCTCCAGGGAGCCAGGCTCAGTCAGTCCTGTCCCGGGCTAATATTTCGGTACAGCATAAAGTATTCCATAACCAGTGATGGTGGTAATACTGACCATTTGAATAGGGCTTTATTAGTTACCAAACATATTCACATATAGTCTTGTTAATATTAAGTTTTCTGAAATATTAATAATAACTCATTATTATTTAAATAACTAACTCTCATTTAAAAGATTATAACCAACTAGTGTATTCTTATGCATTGATAAGGTTTTGATAGAGGAGTGATTGAAGGTAATGAAGTTTAAGTACCCCTGAAATAAACATGCTAAACCAGGAAAGGGAATTGAAATTCTAAGCAAAAGTGTATCAAACGTAAAGTTAGCAGATCTCTGGTCACACTTGAATTCAAGGTCCACATAGACAGCGTTTTTAGGTGTTCGTTAGGATTTTAAATAATACCTCTGCTGGGAGCTTTAACAGCTGCAAGACATCATCATGTTATTCTTAACTTCAAAATTTTTCTTTACCATTAACTAACAACTTGTGAAAACATTTTCCAAAATTTATTTTTGGCTTGCAGTGTCTCCCCATAAATGTTTCGTTATAACTCTCATTTTATAAGTATTTAGAATTCCCCAAGAAATGCTGTAAAGCATGCAATCTTTTGCAAGTTCATTATGAAATGAGCCTTTCTTGGGCGGGTGTCTGGCGGCTGTGCCTAGTCTAACGCTGTGTCCCCTCAGGAGTGTGTTCTCTTTCATTTTGTGTAGAGTTGGTCCATGACAGGAATGCTTCCCAAAGTACGGAATGCTTCCCAAAGTACAGTATGCTGTCGGGGAACTCTATCTGGAAATAGAGATGACTCAGGAAGGAAGGCTTCTGGTATTTCCAGGCAGCATGGTCCAACCTGATGGAATTTTCATCCAGCAACTTAAAAGACAACCAGGACTTAGTGAAGCGAAAAGGTAGGGTGGGCACGTGCAGAGGGCATAAACTCTTGTGGTTCAGAGTCAGACTCCTGGGCTCTTCCCACCTGTGAAGAAAGGGAAATGGGTGTGTGTGCTTTGCTTGCTTGATTTTTTGTTGGGCTGCTGGGCGTGTGAGGGTCGACCATGAGCACTCCTCCTTTGACAGACCACCCTTTTAGAATGTTGAAGGCTGTTGTGATGTACCTCACACTGCTTTGAGTAGTAAGAGGGCCACTCAGAGCTCGACTGTGAAGCCAGCCTTTCTGTGTTCAAATCCCACCTCTCCACTTACTGGTTCTTTGCTTTTTATTTATTTAAAAATTTTATTTACTTACGTATTAATTATTTTAATTTTAATTTAATTTTAATTTTTTTGGCTCTTTGCTTTTAGACACAAGACTTAGCCTTTCTGGGTCACAGTTGTCATATCTGTAAAAATATAGGAATAAAAATAGCACCAGGCTTCCCTGGTGGCGCAGTGGTTGAGAGTCTGCCTGCCAATGCAGGAGACACGGGTTCGTGCCCCGGTCCGGGAAGATCCCACATGCCGCGGAGCAGCTGGGCCCGTGAGTCATGGCCGCTGAGCCTGCGCGCCCAGAGCCTGTGCTCCACAGCGGGAGAGGCCACAACAGTGAGAGGCCCGCGTACCAAAAAAAAAAAAAAAAAATAGCACCTACATTGCATGGTCATTGTGAGACTAAAAGCGTTCAAGGGAGACTGTAAAGCACACAGAATGGTGCCTGACACATAGTTAAGTACTCATTCATGGTAGCTCGTTTTCTTATTCTCCAGTATTTGATGCCCAGCGCTGCTACGTCACCACTAACAGAACAAAGACCGTTCAGTGAATGCAGATACTGAGCAATTTTACCCACTGATTTACAGTCAGACTAAACGTAATGTCTAGAATCATGTCATATTTAAATGGCTGTGTCAATTACCTTATGTTGTGTAAGAAAGCACCCCAAAACTCAACAGATTAAAACCAACAGCCAACAAAGAATCATACTCTTTCTGAGCTACAATCCTACTCTTTTTGAACTATAAGCAAAAGATCATCTAGTCCAGCGGCTGCATTATACAGATGAATATGAATATGAAGGAACTTCTCTATGACAGGTTAACTCATGGGTGTGTAGAGCTCAGTCTTTAGGACAGGGAGACCTGGGTCTCTACCACTTACTAGTTGCATGGTCATGACCCATGGCAACATAATGACACTCTCTGTACTTCGGTTTGTTTCCTTAACTCTAAAATGCTAATGGTTTTCACCTCATATTATTGTTGCAAGGAACAAAAAAAAATGGATGTAGAATACCTAGTTTAGAATAAATACTCATCACGTGCAAAAAAAGAAATAATAAAATAAAATAAAACCAACAGCCACTTATTACTGCCCATGTCTATGGGCCACCAAGGGGATCCCCCTGGTCCAGGGTAGGCTCAGCAGATCTGGGCTGGGCTCATGCAAACATCTGTGATCAGCTGGCAGGGCCAGTGGGGCTGGCTGGTCTCAGAGGACTTCGCTCAGATGTCTGGTGGTTGTCTGGCTGGTTGACAGGGTTCGGGTCACGTGCTCCTCATCCTTCGGGAAGACAGCCCAGGCCTGCTCACCTAGTGGCTTGCACAATTCCGAGAGGGAGAGCACAAGTCTACGCCTAGGCTCAGAACTGGCATGACACCCCCTCTGCTGCATTTGATTGGTCACAGCAAGTCATCAGGCTTTATTCCAGGGCAGAGAAAGAGACTCTGGTGCAGAGTGGCATTGCAAAGGGGAGTTGGGTACAGGTTGGCATGGAGAATCACAGCTGTGTTTACAGGCTACTGTAAGATCAAAGGTCACCTTGGGCAAGCTACTTACCCTCTCTGCATTTCACCTGTAAATCCACTTTTAGAGTAACAGTTATCATTCGTTTCATGCTTACAATGTACAAGGCACTTTATGCTCACAAGCTCTTTTACCTTCAAATATACCTCACATGGTATGTATTGTTACCCCACTTTACAGATGAAGAAACTGAAGGTCAGAGAGATGAAATCAACTACGTCAGCTCCCACAGCTAGCACCTCTGGAGCTGGGGGTCCAGGCTAGGCCTATCTGACCCTAAAGCCTGTCTGCATTACTCCTTGTTATGTGGCATCTCTTCTAGCATTGGCATTTATAAAGCTCTAATCCTCCATACATACAGGCTAGCTTCTAAGTCATCCTAATGTAGGCAGGGCTGGTCATGGACATGCTGGGACCTTGGTGAGCAGAGGAAACCAGTGTGGGAACCAGGGACACTGTGGGTTCTGGGACTGGCCTTCTAGAGCCAGCCGGGCCGTCCAAAGCACAGAGTTCCAAGGATTTCGGCAGACCTTGGCCTGGTATAGACAAGTGTGGTTATCCAGGGGGGCGAAAACAGCAGGTGGGGTGGGCTTCTGGTGAACAGGGATGCTCAGAGGTAGATCAGTGTCATTAGCAGCAGCTTTTTGTTGTTGTTGCGTTACGTGGGCCTCTCACTGCCGTGGCCTCTCCCGTTGCGGAGCACAGGCTCCGGACGCGCAGGCTCAGCGGCCATGGCTCACGGGCCCAGCCGCTCCACGGCATGTGGGATCTTCCCGGACCGGGGCATGAACCCGTGTCCCCTGCATCGGCAGGCGGACTCCCAACCACTGCGCCACCAGGGAAGCCCTAGCAGCAGCTTTGATGGGAGTGCACTGTACTTCCGGTCTCTTGACGAGGGTCAGGTGGGGATTCAGGGTCTAGGCAAGCAGATAAAGGGGGAGGGGAGAGGATTCCAGCCTGACCAGGGCTCACACATTCAAAAACTCTTTACTGAGCACCTGTCATGCACCAGACACTATGTTGAGTCCAGCAGCTTGAACAGGACAGAGTCACCAACGCTGCCTCCTAAAGGAGGTGACACATGACACACAAGGGAGCGGACACATGCAGTAATTACAGGCTGTACTAAATGCAGTGAGAGACACAAGCAAGAGATGGAGGTAGAGCGTAAGCAGGGGGAGGGACCACCTGTGAAAGGGTGGTCAAGGGGCATCTCCAGGAGGGGACATTGAAGCTGAGACGTGACAGACTGCAGGAGCCACATGTGGTGGGGATGGGGGCATTCGTGGCAGAGGGGACATCGTGTGCAGAGCCCTGAGGTGGGAGAGGGCTCGGCTTGTCCTAGCGATGAAAAGAGGCCTTTGTGACCTGCTGTGTGTGTGGCGCAAGGAACTATATTCACTGTCTTGTAACAACATATAATGGAAAGGAATCTGAAAAAGTACACACGTGTGTATATATATATATATATATATATATATATATATATATATATATGTATATATGTGTATAATTGAATCACTTTGCTGTACACCAGAAACTAACACAACATTGTAAATCAGCTATACTTAAATAAGAAAATTTTAAAGAAAAGAAGCCTTTGTGAACAAAGGACAGGAGGCAGCTGGGCTCACATCCTTCGGGGCCTCGGGCCCCAGGAAACATTTGGGTTTTATTACCCGTGCGAGGGAAAGCCTTGCAGGAGTTAGGCTGGGGATGACATCGCCTGATTTCTGTTTTGAGGTCACGTTTGCTGCTGCATGGAGAATGGACATAGGGAGACCAGGTACATGGCTGTCCCTCCCTGGTGTACACATGCAAGGCCCGAGGCCCTGGAGCGGGCACTGGGCAATGAATGGGGTGCTACTGATGATGGGAAAGATGCCTTTTGGTAATTTAATGGTAATCCTTTATAATTAATACTAAATTCCTTAGCACAGGGAGGTAAATGTGCTTTGTTTACTCCTAGCAATGCCCTAGTAACACCTTCTTGAAATATAATTATGGTTTGTTCTCTTTCCATAACAAAGTATGGCTTAGAAAACCATAAAACTGTCTACTTTTTAGAAATCTATTATTGTTAGACTATCTAACTTTCAATAACTAGCAAAATTTAGGCCTTTGCAAAGGGTACATTCCCAAGGCAGTGTGTATCTAGGTACAGCCCATTACTTATTAATTAGGTTTATGGGGCTTCTTCACGTGTTTCTTGTTGTAAGGCTGTACCATTTTATTGTTTCTTATTGCAAGGCTGTACCGGCTTGCCTTCTCTAGGACTTGGTTACCATGGTGATGGCTGGTTTCACTACGTCCCTATTCTCACTCTGTTTCTGACCTGTTCATTTGCAAAACAGACTTGGATTTGGTTTCAATCTTTTGCCTCAGCTCCTCAGCCCTATAACTTCTGCACACACACAAATTCATTATAGAAAAACCAACTCCTTGCAATGTAGGTCAGTAATTGATTTATTAAGAAAAAACGCAGCTGTTGGCAGCAAGGAAGAAATGATATTAAATGCCCTGCCTAGTGACATCCTAACTCTTCTGTGGAAAAAAAGCCTCGAGCATCATCTTCTTTGACAAAATTTATTCCCTGCAGGCAGAGTGCTGAACAACCTGGCAAAGTCAGCATCTAAGGAGTACTTAAAAGAAAATCATGTTCTGCAATGTGCTGCTGAAATGTCCAGCTTACTGGACAACAACACCTGTGACCAGGCTACCATGAAATACACTGAAGGTGTTCTGATGTAAATGTGTGTTTCTGCTTGAAAATGTTTTATTTTCTGTACTAGCTGTTACGGTTATGATGAATATACTTAACCCATACTCGCTAATCCATTTCCCAACTCACTGATTGGGTTAAGAAAGGCTGAATTGTAACATTTCCATCCTCTGATTCAGTGGTTCTCAACCAGGGGACAGGCTTGCGCCCTATGGGGCCTTTGGCAGTGTCTGGAGACGCGTTAGCTTTTGTCATGACTGGGGGTGTCGTTATTGGCAACTAGTGGGTACAGGCCAGGGCAGATGGCAAACATTATACAGGACCCTTCTCAACAAACTATCTGGCCCCAAATGTCCATAGTGCTGTGGTTGAGAGTAGTGCCCTAGTTTCTTATAAAGATGTACACACAGGGCTTCCCTGGTGGCGCAGTGGCTGAGAGTCTGCCTGCCGATGCAGGGGACACGGGTTCGTGCCCCGGTCCGGGAAGATCCCACATGCCGCGGAGCATCTGGGCCCATGAGCCATGGCCGCTGAGCCTGCGCGCCCGGAGCCTGTGCTCCGCAACGGGAGAGGCCACAGCAGTGGGAGGCCTGCGTACTGCAGGAAAAAAAAAAAAAAAAAAAAAAAAAAGATGTACACACATCTTATCAATCACTTTGAAAGTCTCAAGTCTCTGCTAATATAAACTGCTCTGCTGTTTTGTATCATCCTGTATAGAATAAAGGATGTTTATGAGCATTATTTTTGGTGGCACAATGAAGGTAGCCAACGTGTATCGTGCCCAGGAAGTCACGCACATGCATTTTATTTTCAGATCTGCTGCCGGAAACGCTTCTCTTGCAAAAATGAAATTTCAAGAATGCTTAAATATCAGGAGAAGTTTGGTGAGAAAAACATCCTAGTTGGAGAAATTATGGAATTTTTTAGCGGATTTACTGTTTTTCCCACTGAGACATAGTGAAAGGTAAGTTTTTATGAAATGTTTCAAGTAGTGTGTCTCCTTTCCCCACCCCCAGTCCCCCCAAAAAACCACACTAGTGACAGGGAGGTCAGGGGTCACTCATCGGGGCATCTCACTTCTTTGGTTCCAGCCTTGTGTAGAGAAACTCACCGTGCCTGAGAGTTCTGCCCTGATCTATTTGTCAGGACACTGACCATGATATATTTGAAAGGAGCTCCTAGCCCACAAACCGTGTAGAGGTTTTGGCAGGAGGAAAAGTAAAAAGGAGGACAGTGCCATCGTGAGTGTCTCCCAGCATCACCCCGGGCCTTGTGAGGAAGATGTATGTATTGTACTTCAGGCCTCTGTGCACTGTGTCTCCGGTACCACATCCCACTGGTCTGTCTTCTGCAAGACCTAGGCCAGAGCCTGCAGTGCCTCAGACCCCACTTTCCTGCCACCCCTCCTCTCCGGGGAAGACCTCTCTCTCTCTTGCCATGTGCGGGGCTTTCCTTGGCTCTCCATACAAGGCATTGCTAAAGCTGTTAAAGAGAAAAGTATTTGTGACACTTGTTAAAGAAAGACTTGTTAAGACAGACTTTATTCAGGCCCTTCGTGATAGGTGTAGGGACCCCTGTGGTGGGGTTCTGCAGTGGCAGAGACAGATCGGACTCACCTCCAAATACACAGAAAAGCAGCGGGGTATGCGGGGTCAGTAGACGGAAAGTTACTAAGAGGAAACATCAGGGGTACGGATGGGGGTGGATTCTGGCTAAACAGATGTAACAGGATTCTTGCTGAAGGCAGGCCAGGGCGATCAGACGTCACCTGGGGGATGGTGCCGGTGAGGAATCTGAGTAGATATGGACGGTGGTCAGATATCAAGGATGGCTAAACTGACTGAGCAGGATTCTCACTGGTTGGACAATGCAGAGATGAACACCGAAGTCCAGAAGTTGGGGCCTAGTTGAAAATTGCTCGGAAGAGCCTGAGGAGAGTTTGGTCAGGAGAGACTGTCAGCGCCTGTGTTTAAAAGAAGGGTTGTAGATATTGCAGTCTGGATCTAATCTGTGTTAGGGTTTGCCAAGCTCGACCACTTCTTCCTTTGACAGGTTGGTATGAGAGAAAGTTCTTTGTGAGTCCACAGAGAGCCCACCACACCCGTCCTTTGACCCAGCTACACCCTTGCACAGCCAGTTCAGCTGGCTGAAGGGCCAGGGACGCTCTAGGTGAAACTGTAAAGTTGTGAGGTTTTGTTTTTGTAGCCCCTCCCTCTCCCCTCCCTGTTCACTGTCCTGCCTTTGACTTTTCCCTTTCCACCATCCTTGAGAGAATTTTCCTCTCACCAGGGAGGTGACCTCTTCTGGCTTCTGCTCCCAAGAAGAATGTGATGTGAGTCATCTCTAACGCAGAACTACAGATCAGTGTTAACCCTTCGAAGAATATTTACCCTGAAAAGAGTAGCCCCAATAGAGGAGTTTCTAAGGGTAAAGTTACTAGTGCTCTATGGTAGTGCTGAGATGTTGGGCTCTGGGGTCCGATTGCCTGGATTCAAATTTTGTTTCTGCCACTTGGTAACAGTGAGAACCTGGGCGCATACTTAACATGTCGGTGTCTCATTTGTTTCCTCGTTGGTAAAATGAGAGTGGTGACAGTGTTTTCCTTGCAGGATGACGGTGAGAACTGAGAGATCTATGTAAAGTGCTTGGAAGAATGCCTGGCGCACTGAATTGATAAATTGAGTTCTTAGTATTATTATTTTGCTCCCCAGCAGGGAATTTTTGAGGCACTTGACACTACGTAAGCCTACTTTTGTTCCTCTTAAGGTCAGCACTGTGAGCAGAGAACAGGACTTTCTTTAGAGAAGCAAAAAGCTTGACAGTAGAACCATTGCCTCGTAAAAGAGAAATCTAAACACGTAGCTTACTGACTGAGTCATCTCTGCAGCCTGGGCTGCCCCACCATAAGTGCAGGGCTGGCAGCGTGTGACTCATCGGACGCTTAACACTGCTGCCGTTCAACGTGCATGGCCTCTGTGTCAGAGGAGCTGACCGTATTTGGCAGTCTCCTTCCCAGACCTCATTGTCAACGGTCAGCCTTCCAAAACGACCGAGAAGCCTTTATCCTTACTGAAGGTTGTCCTTAGGTGACCCCACGTTGGTTAAGACTGGGAGATTTTTGCTGTGCCACTCAACTCACCTCTCAAACACGTGGAGATCCTTTGTCTTGGTGGCCAGGGGCCCTCAAGACAGCTCTCATGCACTAGGGAAATGATCAGAGGGTCCTAAGGGGCCTTGGAGAGTGGGGATAGGTAGGGATGGATTCTTGAGGTCAAATTACAAAATTAAAAGTAACCCTCCCCCAACTCCCCCCTCCCCCCCATGCCCCCCCCCCCCCCAGAAAGAGAAGAATGAGCAAACTGGCTTCAGAGGAACGGGGATATGTTCTCAGTGAAATCAGTGAATGTCAGCGCTCTCTCTCTCAACTTTGTATCCATTCATCAGCAGCTGTCCTTTCATCAGTGTCCCCTCCACAGACAAGTGTCTCAACTGCTTCGCTTCCCGCAGACGTCATTCGCCTCTCCCTCCACCCAACTCCATTTCGCCTCCTCCCATGAAGATCATCGGGAACATCCTCGTTGTGTCTCTTTGCACTTTGATCTTGTTGGTCGTCTGCTGCTGGAGTTTTTGACAGCATCCATGGCTCCGCTCCTGAGATATGCTCTCCTGGTTTCTGAGCTGCCCACCCTCATGGCCATCTTCTCTGATGATGCCTTCTCGGTTTCTTTCGTGGGTTTCCTCTTTCTCTTCCTGACTCTCGTCCAGACAGTGGTGCTCTCTTGGGTTCAGTTCTTGGACTCTACATGTATCAGCCGCAACCTCGCCCATGCCCAGGGCTTCAGCCAGCGTTCCCTAAGGTGATGGCTTCTCGTCTCCATCTCCTTCTCAGACCTCCATCATCAGCTGCACATGTGTGCATTCATCTGCCTATTGGGCGTCTCTGTTTGGGTATCCAAAGTCTTCGGGCAGTTCAGAGTCAACATTCTCAAGCCTGAAAACATCCACCCCCCTCCCTGACAAAATGCATCTTCTCCCGTCTCACCCAGTACGGACACCATCTTTTTTTTTTTTTTTTTTTTTTTTTTGCGGTACGCGGGCCTCTCACTGTTGTGGCCTCTCCTATTGCGGAGCACAGGCTCTGGACGCGCAGGCTCAGCGGCCATGGCTCACGGGCCTAGCCGCTCCGCGGCATGTGGAATCTTCCCGGACCGGGGCAGGAACCGGTGTCCCCTGCATCAGCAGGCGGACTCTCAACCACTGCGCCACCAGGGAAGTGCCCCCACTCCATACATTTTCTCATTTAATCCTCACAACAGCTCTGTTATCCTCATTTTGAACACGAGAAAACTGAGGTTTAGGAGATTAGGATGCTTGACCAGCTTTCAAATGGTAAGGCCAGGATTAGCACCAGGGGAGTCAGATTGCAGAGCCATGGTGCCTAACCACCACGTCACCACCAGGCACGCTTGACCTCAGAACTCAAGCTCCTAACCTCATTACCCTACTGCACGTGCAGATGCCAGCGCTCCCAGCACCAGGACCACCACATTCCATGTGACACCTAGACTGAGCAGGTCTTCGGTTACATCTGTGGCCACTGCATTAGCTCAGACCCTTATCATTCTTCCTCTGGACCAACTGGTCTCCCCTCCCATAGCCTCACCTGCTTCAGTTTATCCTCCGCACTGGCACCCAGGTGAATTTTCTAAAACGCAAGTTGGATCACATCACTGTCTTAATGAAAACTCTTCAATATTAAAGTCCAAAACCCCTAGGTTTGCACTCAGTGTCCTTCACAGGTGGTTGGTCCTCCGTTTCACCCTCCAATCTCTCCTCCTACCCCAGGAAATTCTCTGAGGGCAAGGGTTAGTCTTCCTCTTTTCTGAACCCCAGCCCCAGTGCCAGCATTCCGTGAATGTTTGTTGGATAAATGGATGAATGCCATGCTTCTTGGATGCAAAGCCTTAACTAAATTTCTCTTTTTTAGATTCAAAGGAAGCAAGCAATTGAACATTATAAACAAGTGATAAAAATAAACGAAATGCAGGCACTCTGGGCATCTCCTCACTCGTCAGGAAGCAGCTGAGCATTAGCCTAAGTGATACCTTGTGTAAATGAGGTAATTGCTTTGATGTATTTCTGTTAGAAGCAGATGACTTTTCCCTCCGTCTCACCTGCATACTTTGCTTATTTTTTAAAAAGCCTTCATTTTTGAAGCAAGCAACTCCTATTCCACATACTTTCAACTTTTTTTTTTTTTTTTTGCAGCTTATTTACCTTCACTCATTAGGTAAGTGTCTTAGTCTGTTGCTATAAGTAAACTGGGTGGGTTAAACAACAGAATTTTATTTCTCACAGTTCTGGAGCCTGGGAAGTCTGAGATCAAGGTGCTTGCAGATTTGGTGAGGGCCCATCTCCTGGTTCAAAGACAGCTGTTTTCTCACCGTGTCCTCACATAGTGGAAGAAAGGGGCTGACAGCTCTCTGGGGTCTCTCTTATAAGGGGCACTAATCCCATTCGTAAGGGCTCTATCTTCATGGCCTTATCACCTCTCAAAGGCCCCACCTCCTAATACCATCATCTCAGGGGTTAGGATTTCAACATAAGAATTTTAAGGGGGACATAAACATTTGTACCACAACAGAAAGATATCTTTTTTTTTTTTTGTGGTATGTGGGCCTCTCACTGTTGTGGCCTGTCCCGTTGCAGAGCACAGGCTCCGGACGCACAGGCTCAGCGGCCATGGCTCACGGGCCCAGCCGCTCTGCAGCATGTGGGATCTTCCCAGACCGGGGCACGAACCCGTGTCCCCTGCATCGGCAGGCGGACTCTCAACCACTGTGCCACCAGGGAAGCCCAAAAGATATCTTTTAAAAGTCCTTTCCATCCCATTTTTCATTTTTTTGTAGGCAAAGCACCGTGCCCAACCACACCCCTCTCCTGTCAGTGTAGTTTCCCTTCTTCCTTCCAGTTCTGTTTTAAGATGCTGTTTCTATAGCAGTAGGCTTTTCATACTTATTCCTGTGTTGCTAAAGTAACACATGACCAGAAATAACACAATGGGCCCACTTTTGATTTTACTCATGGGACTCAGTGCCTCAGATCTGGTGCAGAGATTTTCTGATTAAAGATAAACATTTAAAACTTAAAATGAAAGTTAAAAAAAATTGAAATGAAAAATTGTGGCCTTAAATCTTAACAGGAGGATCGGGGTTGGGTCTTTTGCCTCCTCTTGGTCTCTGTTGCTTCTGTTATACTGTTCTGTTTCCCTTCATGGGAGGAGTCCTGATTCTGTCTCTGAGTTTCTTCCACCAGAATGTCGATGTTATTACCCGTGGTTTATAGTGACTGTCGAGTCTCTTCATCCCTGGTACTAGATTGGTTAGGTGGAATTTACTGGCATTTTAAGGGTGGTCCTCCAGGGTCACTGTTGAAGAACTCAGGGGCCTCTGAGAGAAAGGTCCTGCTTTCCAGGCTCTGCTATTGCCAGGGACCAGGGTAGCAGGACCTCACATTTTACTGCCTGAGTACTTATTTGACTCAGTAGCCCATTAGCTTGTTCTGCAAATAGTTGCCACACATGAATTCTGTCATTTGCCTGGAGCATCACTGCCAGACTTGGGAACTGAGGAGAGTGAGAGTTGAATTGGAGGCTGCACATAATGCTTGGATAGGAGGCTGGGGACAGGCCACAGCTGGAGGGTGAGGTAGGTGTAGTCAGGGATGTGATTCCCACAGACAGCACTTCCCAACTTTTGTGCCTCCAGTGAGTGGGTTCAAATAGAGTGAGGGTTCAATGAGGGTCAAACAGAGACCTCTCAGCCCTTGGGCAGCTTTGTTTGTTTCTTGCAATAGGCTACACTAGAAATCTCAGTTTCTATAAATGCTACAACTAGAAAAATTTTGAAACACTGTCAGGGCTCCTGAAATCTCATTGCCACAGGACACAATCTACTCAGCCTCAAAGAGTTTTTTTTTGTTTGTTTTTTGTTTTTGTTTTGTTTTTTTGCGGTACGCGGGCCTCTCACTGTTGTGGCCTCTCCCGTTGTGGAGCACAGCCTCCGGACGCGCAGGCTCAGCGGCCATGGCTCACAGGCCCAGCCGCTCCGCGGCATGTGGGATCTTCCCGGACCGGGGCACGAACCTGTGTCTCCTGCATCGGCAGGTGGACTCTCAACCACTGCGCCACCAGGGAAGCCCAAAGAGTGGTTTTTAACCCCAGGCTGATTTTGACCCTCAGGACAAAAAGTCTGGAGAAACTGGATTGTCATGGCTGGGGGTGGGGAGTGCACATTTAGTGGGTGGAGGCCTGGGAGGCTGCTAAACATCTTACAGTGCCCAGGACAGCCCCCGACAATAAAACATTACCCAGCCCAAGATGTCAACAGTGCCAGGACTAGGAAACCCTGACCTAAATCAACCACTTCCCCCAGCATGTATGCTTGTCATCCATATTACAATAAAACAGGATTGCTCTCAGCCTAGTCATTTGCTGACAAAAAAGGCTTAAGATACTTGATATCTGCAGGGAAAGAATATTTTCTATTTTCACTCTTCAGATTTAGGAGTATATGTGTGTGTGTGCGTGCGTGTGTGTACTTTTTTTTTTCCAGTAAGGGTGTCCAGGCTGAGTAAAGATTTTGTTTATAAACAGAAATTGCAGATGCAAATCTAGAGAACATTTATAGGAAAGGAACTAGTTTACCCGATCTGGTTGCTTTGCCTAATTTTTTGTTACTAGTTTTGGTGGCTTGTCTGTCGTGAAAGTGTAATATATTCATTTACTTTCCGATAAGAGGGTCTCTGGCAATCACAGTGTTTTGGTGACTTCTTAAATAATTCTTTATGATAGGTTTCCATTCTGCAGTCAGTTTTCAACGTGGTTACGATCAAGTATTTTTCTGTAAGGAGCACTTTCTTGTCATTATTTTATAGTTTTTCCCACCTGCTTGTGATTGAAGTTGATTCATTTCACATAAGGCCCGCTCCAGGCTCACAGGAACATCGTGCGTGGTTAAGTCAGCTGTCAGGGCAGAATTCTTGTGCTTTTGTTTCAGTCCCTGCTGGTGAGAGCTGATGGGTGTCTTCAGTACGGGAGGATGAGAGCCTTGGGAAGGAAAGGTAGACTAAGTTTATGGAGACCTCGGAATCAGCTGTTCTTTGACATATTTTTAGTTTTCCTATGTAGGGGTGGAAAAACGTTTCTTCCATCTTCTTAGGGTCCCTGGCTGAGCCTGAAAATTAAATTGAAAAGGCAGACTTTCACCACCCTCGTTCCGCCTGACCCTGCAGGCAGAAATTGGAGAGGCTGACTTTGGTAAGAAATTTTATCTCCTGCGGCTTTTGTTAAGAAGCCCAGGATCTCTTAACAGCAGCTTCTGGACCAGGCAAGGACTACTACATGATAGAATCCCACCTTTGTCACCAAAACTGTAGGGGAGAAAACAAATTTTTTTTCCTCTACCCTCCTAGGTTCTTCTACTGGGGCCGTGTAAAATTAGCCTGAGAAAAGATTGATTAACAAGAGAAAAATCAAACAGAAGTTTACTCACGTGTGCATCCCACTTAACACACCTACTCAGGGATGAGCGACTCCAAGGGGTGGCTTGAACTTGGGGTCTATATACTAACTTAGCAGGGGAGAGGGAGGGGGCAGAAAAAGCCCTCATGGAAAAGCAGATGACTCTTTGGAAGGATAAATCGGCCCTTAGGAGAATAGATGATACGGTAGTTTGTGGCAGTGTCTGTCTGGGTGTGGTGCTGGCTTCCTGTCCCCCGCCCCCTCTCCCGGGGAGGGGACTTAGAACACTTGAGTCCTTTTGGGAGGCTCTGCTTTTAGGCACCTAAGGGATCTCAGGAATCAAATGCCTCAGCTCGTAATAATTCTGATGTCAGTGTGGCCTACTTTGGGGTGGCATATCGTGATGCCCTTTATCTACCTTTAATGGAAAATGTCTACATGGAGCGTGCCTGAGGAACTCATAAAATAAGAAGGAAGCCAGAACCACATGTAGCTGGGACTCATCCTTAGTCTTTTTTTTTTTTTTTTTTTTTTTTTTGCGGTACGCAGGCCTCTCACTGTTGTGGCCTTTCCCGTTGCGGAGCACAGGCTCCGGACGCGCAGGCTCAGCGGCCATGGCTCACGGGCCCAGCTGCTCCGCGGCATGTGGGATCTTCCCGGACCGGGGCACGAACCCGTGTCCCCTGCATCGGCAGGCGGACTCCCAACCACTGCGCCACCAGGGAAGCCCCATTAGTCATTTTTAAAGAAGTCTTGGGGCCTCTGTAGTAGCAGTGTTACCGAACGTTAGTCATCAAAGCGATCCTCTTTAAGGACTTTTGCACTGAGGGAAGAAAAGAACTATGGTGTATGACGCTTACACTGTATCTATTCAGTGAGGATTTAGTGCTTTATACATTGTAATGCATGACAGAATTATAAGGATGTGTTATCTTAACCTAACCAGTTTGTAGGTCTGGGGAGGTTTGGGAGATTCATTCACCCGGTTAAGATAAACAAGCCTCCTACTGCGCACCCTACCCGCCCCCCCCACCACCACTCAGCCTGAAGCTGCCCATGTGAGTGGCAGCCCAATCACCCAATCACAAGTCACTGCTTGCATCTGCCTTTGTGACTCTGGATTGGAGGCTCTTGTAAGAAACTTTCCTTTGTCTGAGTTTTTCTCCTTGTGGGGGCAGTTCCTCAGGTGGTCTGCAGGGGCTGCTTACTACTGTGAAATGGTCTCCTAGGTCCTCCAACATGAATTTTATGAATGCCGTATGGCCTGTATTTCAATCCAAATGACAATTTGTCTTGGTCTTTTCTAGATGCGGTAATAGACAAATGGGATGAGGCAGATGGGACCTTGGTCCCCTGTGCTCAAAGAACCATCCTACGTTGTGTATCTGGGGGATCCAAAAACAAACGAAGTTAATTTCTCCCTTCAAGCAAATTCTTGTTTTGTTAGGAGGCAAAACAAACCTATTATAAAATATATAACACATGAAAGATTTAAAGCACAGCCTGGCTGGAGGAGGCTGAACTGGGTTTTAGTTTTTGCCTGGCCATAGCCAGTTATGTGACCTTTGCCAAGTCACAAGTGTGATGGCCCAGGTCTATCTCTGGGCTCCATCTGTAACTAAGGATATAGGGTTCTTTGAAGTTCTCTGCAGAGTTACTCTTCCATGTTTACATTTAAGGGAGACAGTGGTCAGTAGCAGAAGGTTTTCCAGGGAGAGCCTCTCGGGAGGAACGCTGAAGGGAGATGGAGGGTGTGAGTTGGCCGAGGACGAGGCACTGCTAGGCAGGGGATCTGCATGATCGAAGGTAGGAAGGTAGGAATAAACAAAGACGTGGAGAAGACCAACTGGAAGCCGGCAGGGGGGCTATGAGAAAGGGTGGGATGGGAGGTGAAGACGTAAGAAAACAGGCAGTGGTGGGAGAATCGAGGCAGTGCACTGATTGGAAGGCAGTTCTGTCCATGGGCAAGTGGAGATTTAAGACTGAAGAAGGCTTGGGGTCCAGTTACCCTTTCATGGTCTTATTCTGTTTAGGAGATTGTTTTGGAAACTCTTTAGAATTATTGAGGACTCAGCAAGGCTGTCTGAAGCCTGTCTACAATTTCAGAGTGAAGTGAATTGCCTGTGCATCCTGTAAATGAACGCCCACCCTCATTACTTCTTCACTCAGCTCTATTTTCCTTCATAGCACATAGCACACTACCTAAAATTATGTATTTGGGGGGGCCGGCGGGCGCGGGGCTCGGTGGCGGGGGTCGGCCGGACCCGCGGGGTCCGCCCGGGCCTGAGCGTCCGCCGAGCGGCGGGAGGAGCGAGGGGCGCAGACAAAGAGCGGCGCCTGGGCGGGCGCAGTGCGGCCGCCGCCCGGGACCCGCGCCGCTGCCCCGGCCTCGACGGGCGGCGGGCGAGATTTCCTATGTTCCTTTTATTTAAAAAAAAAAAAAAAAAATTATGTATTTGTTTATTAGTTTTTTTGCCATTTAAAAAAATTGAAGTATAGTTGATTTACAATGTCTCAGGTATGCAACAAAGTGATTCAGTTATATAAATATATATATAAAATTTTCCATTATGGTTTATTACAAGATATTGAATATGGTTCCCTGTGCTATACAGTAGGTCCTTGCTGTTTATCTATTTTATTAGTAGTTTGTATCCCAAACTCCTAATTTATCCCTCCCTCACCTTTCCCCTTTGGTAACCATAAGTTTGTTTTCTATGTCTGTGAGTCTGTTTCTGTAGTAAGTTCATTTGTATCATTTTTTTAGATTCCACATATAAGTGATATCATGTGATGTTTGTCTTTCTCTGTCCTACTTGCTTCGCTTAGCATGATAATCTCTAGGTTCATCCATGTTGCTGCAAATGGCATTATTTCATTCTTTTTTTGTGGCTGAGTAATATTCCTTTGTATACGTGTACCACATCTTCTTTATCCATTTATCTGCTGACAGACATTTAGGTTGCTTCCATGTCTTGGCTATTATAAATAGTGCTGCTATGAACATTGGGGTGCATGTATCTTTTTGAATTAGAGTTTTCGTCTTTTCTGGATATATGCCCAAGAGTGAGATTGCCGGATCATATGATAAGTCTATTTTTAGTTTTTTAAGGAACATCCATACTGTTTTCCATAGTGACTGCACCAATTTACATTCCCACCAGCAATGTAGGAGGGTTCCTTTTTCTCTACACTCTCTCCAGCATTTATTATTTGTAGACTTTTGGATGTTGGCCATTCTGACCAGCGTGAGGTGATATCTCATTGTAGTTTTGCATTTCTTTAATACTTGGTGATGTTGAACATCTCTTCATGTGCCTATTGGCCATCTGTATGTCTTCTTTGGAGAAATGTCTATTTAGGTCTTATTAATTTTTAAAAAAATCTGCCTTTCTTGCTAAAAAGAAGGAACTTGATCTGTCTTTCCACCATTGTATGCCCAGCTTCTGGAACAGTGGCTGGCACATAGTAGGTTCTCAGTAAAAATTTGCCAAGGGAATGAACATATAATGGAGAAAATGACTTTGTTAATTCAGATTTACCCTTCCACTTTAGAAAAGCAAGTATTTATTATTAAGGGTATTTTAATGTTAATTATGTGTATTATAATTCATTCATTAATTCTTTCAACAAATATTTACTGAACCTTAAAGCAGTAAAAACAGATTTTATTCAAGACTATTGCAATAGGGGGAAAGAGACATTAGTACAGGACTGGGTTCAGTTCCAAATATGGGCATGGGCAAGGGCAAGTGGAAATTTGTAGCCAAGGAGTAGGGTGGGGGTCAGTGGATAGAAAACTACTAAGAGGCAACACCAAGGATAAGGGGAATTCTGGCTAAACGAACCTAGCAGGGTTCTTGCTGGAGGCAGGCCAGGGTGATCACACATCACCTGGGGGATGGTGGAGAATGAGAAACTTGACTAGATATCGAGGGTAATCAGGTATTGAGGATGGCTAAACGCAGCAGGATTCTTGTTAAAATTGGACTACGTAGAGATGAACATAGAAACCCAAAAATCAAGCCTAGCTGAAGAAGAGTTCAGAGAGCCTGAGTAGAGTTTGGTTAATGAGAGAATCTTTGCCAGGTGACAATCTCTGTTTTGGTTCCTGGGGATATAGCAGTGAGCAGGACAGGTGGAGACCCACACTGCCTTCACTGAGCTCACATTGAGACCAACAGCTGTCACGCAACTACGTACAAGACTGTTTAGCTGCAATTGTGGAAAATGCCACTATAGAGATCGTGGTTGGACAACTAAACACACAGTGGCTGCACCACAGTTGTGCAAAGTGCTATCATGGCAAAATACAAGGGGACCTTGATCTGTTAGATGGAGGGGGATGGGTCAGGGGTGCTTCTTAGGAAATGATGCTGCAGCTGAATGTGAAGGTGGATTTGCTTGTTAAGTAAAGTGGTGGGAAGGGAAAGGAGGCATCTAGGCGGTGAGGACAGAGTTTGCAAATCTGGAAGGAACAAAAAGGGCCAGTGGGGCTAGTATGCAGAGACCAGTGTGGGGGGAGAGGGTGCATGAGGAGGATGTCAGAGAGGTGTCACAGGCCCCAGGCCTGTCCAGGGATTTGGGATGTTACCTGAAGAGCAACTGACACATACACACTACTGTATATAAAATAGATAACTACTAAGGACCTACTGTAGAGCACAGGGAACTCTACTCAATACTATGTAATGGCCTATCTGGGAAAAGAATCTAAAAAAGAGTGGATAAATGTATTTGTATGACAGATTCACTTTGCTGTACACCTGAAACTAACACAACATTGTAAATCAATTCTACCCCAATAAAATATTTTTTTTTAAAAAAAAGAGCAATTGAAAGCCAGTGCAAGGTTTTTGCAAAGTGAGGGCGTGTTAGGAACATAGGGTCCTTCATTCCTCTAGCATCGTCATCACAAGAGATTTCTCACACAGCATGCTAAAATCACCTTGTATATCCAGAGTCATGAAGGAGCTCAAAGAACCCTTTTGTGACTTCATTTCTATTTCTTTTTACTGTGAGTATTCTGACCTCGCAAACAGACTGTGAACTCCCAGGGGCAGGGGACTTCTTTACTCTTTGTATCCTCAAAGCATCACAAAGGGTGCTCGCTGTGCCTAAGTGGTCTGGCAGTGCAGGAAGGGTGCGGAAAGTGGATAAGCACTTTCTTTCTGGGCGGTTACACAATTTGCCTGGCTTTCCAACAGAAGTGATGGCTCTGATCCAGGCTAACAGCGTTAGAAGAAGTGACCTGAATTGTATTTTAGCCTATTGAGAACAGTAATTTTTAGGTCACTTTTTATTTATTTATTTATTTATTTATTTATTTATTAGGCTGCATTGGGTCTTCATTGCTGCTCACGGCCTTTCTCTGGTTGTGGTGAGCAGGGGCTACTCTTCGTTCTGGTGCGCAGGCTTCTCATTGCGGGGGCTTCTCTTGTTGCCAAGCATGGGCTCTAGGCGGCGCGAGCTTCAGTAATTGCGACGCGTGGGCTCTAGGGTGCAGGGGCTTCAGTAGTTGTGGCGCGTGGGCTCAGTAGTTGTGGCGCACGGACTTAGTTGCTCCGTGGCATGTGGGATCTTCCTGGACCGGGGATCGAACCCATGTCCCCTGCATTGGCAGGCGGATTCTTAACCACTGCGCCACAAGGGAAGTCCCTAGGTGACTTCTTCGATATCAGTTTGGGTTACAGATTAATGACATTAATTGTTAGCTTGAAAGTTTTGGCACCTGCACCTTCCTTAGTCTTTTATTATTATGTTTAATCATTGTATAGAATACAGTGTAATCTTCAAGGGGTATAAAAATAGTGGGCTTCCAGCAATGATCGTTCAGATTTTAATTATACTCACAACATTTTAATGCATGAGATTATACTAAGCACATATGAAAATGGTGGATTTGTGAGAGGGTGATAATCCTAAAGTTTGTTTCTTCTTCTCACATTTTCATGAGGCATTTATTCAAGTGAAATCTCTTTCTGTTCAATATTTCCTTGAAATATTTCCTCATCTCCTTTCACCTTCTTCGATCCAGTTTCAAGAACAAATCTTAACCTCATGAAACTGCTAATTCTAGAGATTTTAGTACTAATCCTGACATGAAAAGAGGGTTTTTGTGATGTATATTCCCTACTACCTCTGACACAGACCAATCTTTTTTTTTGTTCTCCTTCTCTGATAAGTGCTTAAATCCACCTATTGAGAAATCATTACGGTGGGAGGAAAAAGCAGAAATGTGGCTTTTCATATTCTATTCTATCAGCTGAGGGTTCTATACAGAATTGTTTATTTTGGATGAAGTATGGTAGATGAACATTATTTTACTTCCCTCTCCCTGGGATTCTTTTATAGAAGACATATCAAGCATTTCAGTCACATGTAGAAGGAAGAAATTAAACAAAGGCTCTGCAGGGTGCCTTTCAGTGGGGTGGGTCAGTCCTTTTTTCCTCATTTGATTTTAAAATGCTTGGCTCAGCCGGAGTCCTCTTTATAGCAGGGGGTTCCTTAATCCAAAAAGTCAGGTAAGTGATACAGACAAACTTTACATTTTCATTTTAGCTTAAGCATATCTATGTAATTCTTTACCTAAACTTAAAAATTTGGAGTTAAGGTCTTTGCTTTTAATGGGTCCTCTGATTGGAATTGGATGTCACCTTTCTCAAAATGCATCACACACAATTTCTAGTTTTGGTTTCTGTAAGGTAAGAACTTAGGCAATTGTGATGCTTCTGGGCAGGATACTTTTGATTGCTACCTTTTCCCGCCTTAAATCTTTGACGGTTTCCTTGTTCGCTCACAATTTGAAAGAATTCCAAAGCATTCAGCCTGTTTTTCATAGAAAACCACTCTTTCATTTCACCCTCATATCTTCCTAGTTTGTACCATACTAAATTCAGTTACCAAAACGAGACTAACAAACTCAGTTGACTCCTGGTCACGCTAGAACCAATGCTAGTTAGGAGCAGAAGTATGCCAGCACAGTAGGGATGAACCTGCTAGCTGCAGGCATTTAATGTGCCCTGGGCATCAGGTAGAAAGTTTTGCAAGGAAATAGAGGGCCCTATTTAATAAATAGAGGGTTAAATAGAGGGTTAATCCAGCAGTCTATTTTTTTTTTTTTTTTTTTTTTTTTTGCGGTACGCGGGCCTCTCACTGTTGTGGCCTCTCCCGTTGCAGAGCACAGGCTCCGGATGTGCAGGCTCAGCGGCCATGGCTCACGGGCCCAGCCGCTCCGCGGCACGTGGGATCCTCCCGGACCGGGGCACGAACCCGTGTCCCCTGCATCGGCAGGCAGACTCTCAACCACTGCACTACTAGGGGAGCCCCCAGCAGTCTATTTTATGTCTGTTAGCAGAGCTTCCTTTTTACTTGTTGTATGTGTTGGATAATTTTTAACAGGTTATGTATTTGTAAATTCTCTTGGTTGCAGGAAAATGTCAGATATCCCTTATAAGCTTAGAAAACTTTTAAACCTGGAAGGGACTCTAGAGATTTCTCAGCTATCTTAAAGCTGAGGAAATAGCAGATATGTCATATGACTTAGCCCAGTACAGGTGATCTGAGAATCCTGTCAGTTAGATAATAGAATCATTGAGGCTCAGAAAGACCAAGTGACATTTCAGAACTCTGCAGTTAGTAAGTAGTAGACTTATGACTTGGAACCCAGTCCTCTGACCCTAAATCTTGTGCTCTTTCTACCCTTCGTGGGCTCCAGGAGTTTGTGGTCTTGTTGGGATAATAAGCATATAAAAGAGAACTGAAATCCAATGTGATATGTGTAGTGACAGACATTGGTAGAAGGTGTGGGGGGCATATAAAAGAGGCAACAAGTAAGCCTTTCCAGAGAAAGTGACCTGGTCGTGAGTCCTGACAGGCATTTGTCCGGTAAAGGAGGTGAGGAAGAGCATTTCAAGCAAGAAACAATAGCATGAACAAAGGCAAGGGAGGGTGAATCAGGGGGGTGTGAACCTCTGGAATGGGGAGGGTTGGGAGGTGATATTGGAGAAGTCAGCAAGGTTTAGGGCATGGCAGATCTTGTCTGCCATGGTAAAGGGTTCATCAGAGGAGGTGCTGTAGAATTTCCAGCACTAAGGGTGAGTAGATTAGCATGTTTCTTTTGTTGTTGTTGTTTGTTTTTTTACTTTTTGGCCGAGCTGTGCGGCATGTGGGATCTTAGTTCCCTGACCAGGGATCGAACCCACGCCCCCGGCAGTGGAAGCACAGAATCTTAACCACTGGACCCCCAGGGAAGTCTGTAGATTTGCATTTTAGATCCAATACTCTCGTGGCTGAATAGAGGATGGAGTTGGTCGAGAGGAGAATGGAGACTCTCCTGTGTTAACTAAGAGAGGTCAAGACAAATGGAGAGAAAGTGGTGTGTTTGCGATTTAGTCAGTAAATCCAGCAGTGCGTGATTGGATAGCAGGTGAGGGAAAGGGAACAGTCTGAGGCATTCCCCAGTGTATGGCTATACCCACGGCCGGTGCAACTGGGTGGATGGAGCTGTGGGCAGGAAGCACAAGGTTGAGAGGTGGGATGGGAGACATGATGGGCTAATTTGGGACCTGTTGATTTGAATCTCTTATCTGAGTGGAGGTGTTCAGTAGGCAGAAGAATATATGAGTCTAGTGCTTAGCAGCTAGAAGACTGAGCTGGAGAAAAACATTTGGGAGTCCTTAGTACACACATGGTGGCCAAACCCTGTAGAACAGTTGAAAGAGCCAAGAAGAATAAAAGACAAGAAGATGGCAGGAGATAGAACTTGGGAGAATGCTGTACAGTACTTAAGGGATGGGCAGAGGAAAAAGTTGTAGCAAGAGATGAGGAATGGCTCTAGAACTAGGCAGAGAATCAGTAAAATCATGGAAGCTAAGAAAGGAGAGGGCTGCCCAGGGATAAACTCCATGTACCTATGGTCACCTCATCCATGACAGAGGAGGCCAGAATATACAATGGAGCAAAGACAGCCTCTTCAATAACTGGTGCTGGGAAAACTGGAGAGCTACATGTAAAAGAATGAAATTAGAACACTCCCTAACACCATATACAAAAATAAACTCCAAATGGATTAGAGACCTAAATGTAAGGCCAGACACTATAAAACTCTTACAGGAAAACATAGGCAGAACACTCGTCGATATAAATTGCAGTAAGATCTTTTTTGACCCACCTCCTAGAGAAATGAAAATAAAAACAAAAATAAACAAATGGGGCCTAATTAAACTTAAAAGCTTTTGCACAGCAAAGGAAACCATAAATAAGATGAAAAGACAACCCTCAGAATGGAGGAAAATATTTGCAAACGAAGCAACTGACAAAGGATTAATGTCCACAGTATACAAGCAGCTTATGCAGCTCAATATCAAAAAAATAAACAACCCAATCAAAAAATGGGCAGAAGACCTAAATAGACATTTCTCCAAAGAAGACATACAGATGGCCAACAAACACATGAAAAGATGCTCAACATCACTAATTTTAGAGAAATGCAAATCAAAACTACAATGAGGTACCACCTCACACTGGTCAGAATGGCCATCATCAAAAAATCTTGGGACTTCCCTGGTGGTGCAGTGGTTAAGAATCCGCCTGCCAATGCAGGGGACACAGGTTTGAGCCCTGGTCTGGGAAGCTCCCATATGCCATGGAGCACCAAAGCCCGTGCGCCACAACTACTGAGCCTGCGCTCTAGAGCCCGTGAGCCACAACTACTGAGCCTGCGTGCCACAACTACTGAAGCCCGTGTGCCTAGAGCCCGTGCTCTGTAACAAGAGAAGCCATCACCATAAGAAGCGCACGCACCGCAACGAAGAGTAGCCCCCGCTCGCCGCAACTAGAGAAAGCCCACGCGCAGCAACAAAGACCCCACGCAGCCAAAAAAAGAAAAAAAATTACAAACGATAAATGCTGGAGATGGTGTGGAGAAAAGGGAGCCCTCTTAACACTGGGATGTAAATTGATACAGCCAGTATGGAGTTTCCTTAAAAAATTAAAAATAGAACTACCATATGACACAGCAATCCCACTACTGGGCATATACCCAGAGAAAACCATAATTCAAAAAGACACATGCACCCCAGTGTTCATAACAGCACTATTTACAATAGCCAGGACCTGGAAGCAACCTAAGTGTCCATCAACAGAGTAATAAAGAATATGTGGTATATGTACAATGGACTATTACTCAGCCATGAAAAGGAACGAAACTGGGTCATTTGTAGAGACGTGGATGGGCCCAGAGAGTGTCATGCAGAGTGAAGTAAGTCAGAAAGAGAAAAACAAATCTCGTATATAAATGCATATGTGTGGAATCTAGAAAAATGGTATAGATGACCTTATTTGCAAAGCAGAAATAGAGACACAAACGTAGAGGACAAATGTATGGATACCAAGGGGGGAAGGGGTGGGTTGGGAGGAAATGGGAGACTGGGATTGACACGTATACACTATTGATACTAGGTATAAATTAGGCAACTGAGGGGAACGTATTGCATAGCACAAGGAGCTCTACTTCATGCACTGTGGTGTCCTAAATGAGAGGGAAATCCCAAAGGGAGGGGATACATGTATGTGTACGGCTGATTGATTTTGCTGTGCAGTAAAAGCTAACACAACATTGTAAAGCAGCTATACTCCAGTAAAAATTAATTTAAAAAAAAATGGAGAGGGCTGAGAGCTGACCGCCAGATCTAGAACAGACGATTGCATTTAGCAACATAACGGTCATAGGGAACTATCAATTTTGGTGGAATGGTAGGGACAACAGCCTGTGTGAGAGAGAACAGTGAATCTGTTCCCTTCACCCAAAGGTGGGGTCTGCAACGGCTCAGCCCCTTGAATTGGTAGAGTGAGCTCATGCAGTACTGGGGGCGATGACACAGGTCATCTGCAGCCAGGTCCCTCTGAGCAGACTAGCCGATGGTCTCAGTGAAGAGGGTGAAGGGAAAGAGCCATCCCCCCCCACCCCCCATAACCTTTTATTGTTTGCTGTAGGGCAGAAATTGAAGACGCATGGAAACATCCCACTGCAACCTTTTACTCCATTTGGGACAATGATTGACAGCTTTCTCCCTCCCCAGTCTGTTTATAGACACATTTATTGGAAGAACGAGCAAACAAGCTTAATTTCTCAAACTGAAGGACTTCTGACAAACTTTAGCCATGGCGTACTTATCAAAGAAAAAGAAACTTTCAACAGAGAACCTTTAAATCCTGCATAATCCTCCTTCCTCATTACACACTGGCAGCCTGTCTTCTGGATGGAGAATATAGGCTGTGATTGTCTCCACTTCTTTACCCATCTGCTCCCAGCACAGTGGGGAAGCTCCTTGTTGGGTGGGGTCCACAGAGTCTGGACTCATTCAGGGACACTTCCTGAGGCTCTCCAGCACCACCTGCGATTTTCCTTGTTACCTGGTGACAACAACCTGAATTACAGCTGTGGGCCCCAGGGAGGAAATAAACACAGGACTGGCATTGTAAAAATCCACCTGTTAGTTGACAGCAAATATAATACGAAGCAAGAGGAATAGGCTTAAATTTCAGTAGAATAAAGATTAGAAAAAGTTGTACTTTAGAAGATTACTTAAAAGGGCAGTGGACTGTCTTTGGATAAAATATCTTTCTTTTTCCAGAGGAAATAATAAAGATACTACTTTATTTTTTAATATTAAGCACTGAAAAAAAGGGGGAAACTAGGAAAACTTACCATTTAAAATCTGAGAACAGATTTTTCAAGGAGGTTAGTTAGTGGGACCTTCCCTCATTCTCATCCCCAATTCACACTACCTTGGAAATAGGGTAGGTGTGGCTGTCCAGATGTAGAAAATGGAAAAGATAACAGATGGTTCCTGTCTAGCTGTGGTTTTATAGAAAAATCTCCTAAGGAACCAACGTGAGAGGGAGAACTGTTCTTGTTTCCCACCTCTAGAATTTATGGTCCTTGGATCTAGGGACCTGGGTTTAAATCCCAGTTCTGCTATTTTCTGGGCTTGTGGACATAAACTGTCTGAGTCTCAAGTTTCTTAGTAGCCAAAACGGGATAATAATCTCTGCCTCTAGGGTTATTCTGAAGATGTAATGAGGTGTTATATGCAAAACAGCCAACAGACTCTGCAATTAAATATTAGGTTCCCTCCTCGTCCAGAATGAAGATTTGAAGTGGGAAGGAGGTTCAGTGACCTCTTTCCTGTGGAAATGAACTCATCCTGGACTTTCCTCTTCTTTGGGTTGAAAGGACTGACCTGGCTGGGTAGTGCTGTCCAGCTGGTACCGACCCTGAGGGAAGATGGGGTGGACTGGGGTTGGCCTGAGCTAAGAACGTCCTTTCCTGGCAACTACTGTGCTTGCTGTCAGAAAGAGATAGGTTGTGTTCAAGAAAGTTCTGAGGTCAAAGCTATCAGTACAGGTCCAGATGGTTCATGAGGGTGCCACGGTGTGTGGCCAAGAGGTAGTGTGGGGAACACAGGCATGAAATAGTGTCTGTCAAGGGCATCAGCAGCTGGTCTGGGTGACAGTCTCAATCTCCCAGCAAGTCAGAGCCTCTTAAAGAGCCTTCAGGCAGAACGAACAGTCTGCGGGCCTGGTTATTGGCATCCAGAGGAAATCTGAGAATGAGTTCCTGCCTAGCCAGACCTGAGACATTCTGACTCTATTCTTCCCCACTTTACCTTTTAAGGCCTGTTAAGGCCAATGCTACGTGGTCATCCTGAGCTGGGTAATTCACAAGTGCTTTCTGCTGAGTTATGTTGGGGCAACTGAGAACCTCACAGAGAGTCATGAAAATAATTCAAAAAGAAGAAAAATAGCCACTGATTGCTAAGTGGAGCCAACAGCTGGAACTCCCCTTCAGATTTTCAGCAGAAGCTGTGGGCAATGTGAGATCTGTGCCATGACCCATGAAGCAGAGCTACAAGAGAGAACATCTCCGCAAACAGAAGCCGTAGCGTGGATCCTCAGGACAATCCAGTATGGGGTGAAGAGGCAGCCTAGCATAGCAGTAAAGGGCATGGGCTTGTGGATGAGGCTGACCCAGGATCATTCTACCACAAACTAGAGTGACTTACTTGACCTCGTTCAGGTTTCTCATCTTTAAAAGTCAATGAACGTGCACAAAAAATTCTCTGGAAGGATACACGTTTTAGGAGAAGACTGCACAGATGAAGACCAAGTTGGGAGAGAATTTTTACTTCATGCCTTTATACATTTTCATTTTTGAATCATGTGGATATGCATCCTATTAAAAAGAATAAATGACAAAAATAAAAGACAAGTGATGATAGTTTATACCTTGCAGGATAACACAGGCCTGATAGATAGTACTCAGCTCATTTGCAGTGTTTATTATTATTAGTATTAATACAGGGATGCTGGCTGGGTCATCTGCCAGTGTTTTTTACCTTTAAATACCCAGCAGTACCATGTATCCAGATTGATGCCCTACATGCACCGGCCTTACATTATGTTTATAATCAATGGTATAAATTTAGTCCCTTAAAAGTAGTCATGTACAGACTTCCCTGGCTGTCCAGTGGTTAAGACTCCATGCTCCCAATACAGGGGGCCCGGGTTTGATCCCTGGTCAGGGAACTAGATCCACATGTGGCAACTAAAGGTCCAGCAACTAAAAGATCTGGCACGTGGCAGTGAAGAATGAATGAATGAATAAATAAGTAAATATTTTTTTAAAAAGCAGTCTTTTAAATGGGTAAGATGAATAAGTGAGTGCCACTTGCAAATTGTAATTTTTTTTTTTTTTACTTTTCACGCATTTTAGAGAATTACATTAAATTATTGACAATGGCACATGGCACTGTATAATGAACACCTATATATCCTTTAGTCACCAACTGTTAACATTTTGGTCATACTTATGTTTTCTTTAATATACACACATACACATGCATACATATATATATATTTTTTCTGGACTATTTGAAAGTTAGTTGCAGATGTGACACTTTTATCTCTAAATACTTCAGCATGTGTCTTCTGAGGACAGGACATTCCCCTACATAACCACAGTACAATTATCAAACCCAGGAAATTTAACCATTACATGAGTATTATCTAATGTACAATCCATATGCAAATGTTCCTAGGTGTCCCTCCCAGTAAATGTTCCTTATAGCTGTTTACTTTTTGATCCAGAATTCTGTTGAGGATCTTCCACTGCATTTGGTCATCTCCGTTAGTCTAGAACATTTAAGTAGGGCTTGTTTTGCCTTTCATGACACAGTTTTGAAGAGCCTAGGTCAGTTTCTACCCTACCCTCCCTGCCCCAATGTCCTTCGGTTTGTATCTGTTTTCTGATAATTAGACTCAGGTTAATTGTTTTTGGCAGGAATACTACAACAGGTGATGTTCCAATGCCACCTTTTATAAATGTTTTTTTATCCTTTTAAATGTGTGAAGCCAGGAGTCATTTAAAAAAATTCTAACATTCTTATTTTCAAATATCCAGCAGGTCAATTATTGATAAGTGACTCTTGTCATCCAGTCATGATGGAGGCTGTGGGCTATTTGTACAGATCATTTGATTTAAGGGCCACCTACCTGGGATCTTCTCATTCATCGATCAGTGGAATCCTGCAGTGAGTTTCTATTCTATGTCTCAACAAGAAATATGCTTCAGGTTATTCATGTTCAATAAATGACTTCTTGACAACTTTTGATCCTTTGCAGCCTCCTGAGGGAAACTGAGTGGATCCGGGGTAGGAGATGTTGGCCTCAAGGCATGAGCCAGCAATATTCTGAGGGTCCCAGGAATGGTGCCTCATTATGCGAGCACTTGCTTAAGTTAAACTATCACAGCACTCAGAGTTCTGACACAGTGAGTTCGGCAGTGTGCACCAGGGCAGATAAGCTACAGGGGGCTAAAAGCTTGGACTTAGTGCCTCATACAATTTCAGATAAATCAAAATATGCTTCAGGACAAGGGAAAAAGTTCTTGAGACCCATTATTTCCATTTCTGCTGAGGAAAAGACCTGACTGAAGACACAAAGTAATGTTGCAATATGGCATGAAAGGTTGTTCCTCTAAGATTTTATCTTTGGGTAAAATGGATGGTGCAGTAAAGATTTCACGGCAAAGGATTTTGTCAGCTAAAAGCGAGAGTGAAAAACGCCAAATTACCGCAGTTTACCAGCATCCCCTGCTAGGGTCTCTTAGCACAAATAATCCCTGGGAATCGTTATCTGAGCTCATCTCTGGGCTTTTTCATAGCCCAGATTACAGTTCAATTTCTCAGAAGTGTTTTTTGCAGAGAAGATCTCAGTTTGAAACAACTGATGAAGACCTCAAATGATACTAATAAAGAATAAAAATTATCATGGGCTCTTCTGTGTCAGTAATTTTTTTCTACTTGTCTTTATTTAGAACTCCTTGATGAGATATTTTCTAATCAAGAAAATAAGGTGATAATCAAGGTTATTGGGATTTTATTTATTTATTTTTTAGCCACTTAAAATATTTTAACAGATTATAGCTAAAAAGAACAATTTTTAAGTGATTCATATTTCTGTGGTAGGTAGAAGAATGTTGCTCTCACAGTGTTCCATATCTAAAAATATATGGAAGCAATGTTATTAAAGTTCTAATTGTGTTAACTTTTACTATCATTTATCTGTGAATTTATGACTTAATGTTTCATGTGAACAAAATTTGCAATAGCCATCACATCTTTTTAAAGTAACATGAATAAGAAAAGATAAATTCAAGTAAACTAAAACCATAAAGTAAGTTTAAAGTACTAGAGTCCATGGATTTGATACCATATCTGTTTTAAACATTGTAATTGCCTCTCTTTTATCAGTGATTTGTAAGATATTACCTATTAACTGTTGAGGATTACTTACTGGCTTCCTTCTCTCTTATCACCCAACTAAATCCTACCTATTATTGTAGGAATCCAAGTGGAAGAATGGGCTCAGCTGTGTGACTTTAAGAATGCTATGTTGGGCTTCCCCGGTGGCACAGTGGTTAAGAATCTGCCTGCCAATGCAGGGGACATGGGTTTAAGCCCTGGTCTGGGAAGATCCCACATGTCATGGAGCAACTAAGCCCGTGAGCCACAACTACTGAGCCCATGTGCCACAACTACTGAAGCCTGCACGCCTAGAGCCCGGGATCTGCAACAAGAGAAGCCACCGCAATAAGAAGCCTGAGCACCACAATGAAGAGTAGCCCCTGCTCGCCACAACTAGAGAAAGCCCCTGTGCAGCAACGAAGGCCCAATGCGGTCCAAAATAAATAAATAAATAAATAAATAAATAGATAGATAGATAGATAAATAAATAGATAAATAAATAAATAAGAATGCTATGTTACTTCTCTTAGCTTTAGTTCCATCACTTATAAAATGGGAGAAATTATGGTGCTTACTTTTTAGGATTACTGAGAGGACTGCATGAGAAAATGCACATTGCAAGCCTTCAATAAATAGTAGTTACTGTCTGTCATTGTTTAACCCAGAGCCCACCTTTTTCCATGAAAACATCTCCTGATCCCTCCAGCCCACAACTTAAGCATACACTAATGCTTTGGGTTATTTGTCTTAAATCGTGCCCCACCTATTTCACAGATGGCAGTGTGGTCTCCCAGGCAGACAACCAGCCTTGAGGGTTATTCATTGCACTCCACCAGCGCCCTGCTCCACCGTAACCACGGGGTAGCTCGGCAAGCTCTGGCAGTTCAGTGATTCCCAGACGGGTTCTGGGTGGGTCGCATCAGACTTTCCCGCAGGAGCCAAGTCTGACTTAGTCCACACAGAAATGTCCTGTGGTGGGCTTTACTGTTTATTTGGCTTTGGTGGAATCACAACGCACAGAACGGGTGCAGCCTCGCAGGTCTGAGAGAAGACAGGTGCACCGTGCCGGTCAGCGTGGGCATGAGCAGGGGGAGTGGGGTCCCGAGGGCCTCCCTCGCGAGGCAGAAATCTCGGGAGGGGCACTGGCCTTCCAGGCTGTGCAGTCGGGGTGCCCTTCAGGCACATCAGACCACGTGTGGGCCCTGGTCCCAGCTGCTGGCTCATTCGTGGGACTGGAAGGATCCAAGCGAGGGGCCGGGGGACGTCCCAGACCCGCCCCCGCGATCAAGGGGAGGTCCAGACTGCAGAGGCCATTAATGCGGAGAGGTCGCCTCCTGGAGCCGGAGTCACAAACACCATGTCAGTACAGCCAAGGTGGGGGGACTGTCACAGACGGCGGGAGGAAGGTGCTGCGGAGCTCGGCGGGCGGCGCCAGGGTCAAGTCTCGTGGTCCAGGGCCAGCAGAGTCATCCTATTCCATGTGACCTCGGCTGACGGGGCGTTCGCGCCACCGCACAGCCACCTTGGCGCGCCACACCGTCAAGAAGCGGCTGTAGCAGGCTCCACGCGTGGCCGCGACTGCCCGGGGTGCCCAGGCCCTTGCTGCCCCGCCCACACCGGGCCCGGCCTAGGCCACGCCCTCCCAGGGCCCGCCCCACGAAGACTCCTCCCCTCCAGGACCCCGCCCCGTCAAGGCCCTGCCCCCGCAGCGGCCGAAGGGGGCGGACCGCGCCCCCACGTGCTCCGACGTAGGGACGTCCCGCCGAGCGGGCAGACTGCTTGCAGAGCACCGGTCTTCAGGCGTCTCTCGCGGCGAGCGGCGGCAGGCATGGCTACGGCGGCGGCGGCGGCGGTGGCTCGTGGGGCCGGTGCAAGGGCGGTGGCGCCCCTACGGAGTGGCTGCCGGACTGCGGCTCGGGGGCGGTCGCGCGCGGGCCCCGCACGGCCCTTATGCACAGCACCTGGGACCGCCCCGGACATGAAGCGCTACCTTTGGGAGCGCTACCGGGAGGCGAAGAGGAGCACGGCAGGTGAGTGAGGCTGCGCCCTCCCGCACCCTCGGTACGTGGGGAGGCCCCTCCCCGCCGGGCTGGGGCGCCAGGTCCCGTCCCATGCGGCCATCGGGGAAGCCGGCACCCTCGGACCCGCGTGGGTCCGCTGCTGACCTCCAGAGCCCCCCTATCGTGAACCGCGGTTGTCCCCAACCACGGGCGACATCGCCTCTGCAGTGCGATTTCCGGGAAACGCGGAAAAATGCGCCTCCAGAAACTTTACAGCTCTTGCCTTTCTCCTGTCGGGAAAGCCGTTTTATAAATTCCTGGGATTTTTAGCCAGAAATCTGCATCAGAAGCGCTTTGGGCTCTCCTAGGGGTTCCACGGACATCACCTGGGAGACGGTCACCCCCAGGCACCGTTAGGTATTGTTATTAATAAACAACAATAATAGTAACCGCTGGAGTCCGGCAGGCGGCGGGTTACCCTGGATTCCGCTGCTGGGCAGGTGGCAGTGTTGGGAGGCTGATTTATTTTCCTTCTTTGTTTTAGGGGATGGGGTAGGATTTGCTGCTCTTGAAATTGGAGGGGTTCGGATTGGAGTGTTCTGAGTTATCTACTAACCTCAGCGAGGACGTGATTCCAGGGAGTGACCACTTAGTGGTCAGATGAACATAAAATGAGCTTGGTTTGATTGTTGGTTAGGGAAACAGGGAGGGACGCAAAGAGGACCCAGTAAATACTAATGTCAGACACATAAATTGTCTCCCTGAATTCTTCCCCGTACCTAGGAAGGAAGTGCCACACGCCCATTTTAGAGATGAGACAGGCCAGACTCAAGTTTAAGAAGCCTGGCCAAGGTCACACTTTGACCTCGGGTCTGTCTCAGCCCCTAACCCATTGTCCTGTTTCCTGCACTGCCTTGCAGTAGCAGCTGACTGTTTGAGAACTGGTGTAAAGGGCCAGTGATAGTCCATTGGTGCTGCTTTTTTCAGGGAAGATTTAGAATAGAAATTTTTATACTGATATTTTTTTGGGGTGGTGGTGGTGGTAGAGGTGGCGTGGAGAGATAGGGAGAGAATATTTGGTGGAGAGAACGTTTGGTAGAATCACATTTTACAGACAAGGTTTGCTGCTGCAGGTTGTGAGACTGGGAACATCACAGAGCTCCAGTTTCCTCATCTGTAAAATGGGAATGGATGCTGGTGATACCAACATCATAGGGTTGTGGCGAGGAATGAGCGAGTCCATCCATGAAAGGTGTTTAGAACAGTGCCTGGCAAAGGAGACAGCTGAAGGGTTGGGTGATAAAGATCAGCTTCAGGCCAGAGTTGGGCTTTGGTGTGGGATAATCCCAGGGGGATTTTGGAGTAGGACTGCTTGAGGGAGATTTCGAGATTTTTTAGCTCTGTGACTTTGGTGGCAAGTTACTCTTCTCTGACCTGAGTTTTCCAACTGTAATGTGGGGATAAAGTGAGGATTTTTAGTGTGGGCTCAGCACCCAGCAGATGCTCAGGAGATAGTAGCTATTGCGGCTGGTTATTAAATAACTCAGTCTTAGACACGCTTAGTAACGGTGGAGGTGAGTTAGTCAGCACTAGGGTCTAGGTCTCCTTTAGCCTAGGGCAATGCCACAGGTGGTGTTGGACAAGCCACCTAATCTCTTTAGTCTTCTTTCTATAGAGTGAAGCCACTGGACTAAATAATATGTGAGCCTTTTCGAGTGTTACAGGTCTGAGAATCAGTATTCCGGGGTGCCCCATCCTGTCTCCACGCCCCCAGCACATGCCCACGTAGTCCCTGTTTCACCCCTGAGAACTCAGGGACTTTTTTCCTTCACCCTATCTGGGGCTGCACCACCCCTACCCTCCTTTAGCTGAAGTCTGTACACATGCCCAACTTGCATTCATTCACCAAGCATTTATTAAGCACGTACCAGTGGGCTTAAAAGCTGTTGATTCACAGATGGATGCAGGTGAGAGGGAGGGGCCCACAGTGGCTGAGCACCTGCCCGTGCCAAGCGAGAGTTGCACGGATGGGGAGGCTGGTAAACAGATAAATGACAGTCCAGCTTGGGGAAGATAAATAACGGCCCCAGGGGATGCAGGAAATGCTTGACACTGTGTTCGTAGGAGTGAGGGCTCAGGAGTACTGATGCTCATACAAAAATATACAGGTTTTTTTTTTTTTTTTTTCGGTTTACTAGAGGACAAAAGAATTTTGTTTTCTCCCTTCCTGATTATTGCTTTCTGGTGCTCGATCTCTTGCCTTAATTGAAACAATCCCTTCAGGTGTCTTCTCTTTGAAGAGGTTCCCAGAATGAAGCCTGCTCAGGAAGGAGATGATTTTTACTCTTTGTTTTACCCTTTCTCTCCCACCCTCTTTTTTTGTTTTTTTTTTCAAATTTAAAAAAGCTTTTTTAAATAAACTGTATTTTTTAGATCAGTTTTAGATTTACAGGAAAATTGCATGTTTCTCTAAACCCCATATGCAGTTTTTCCTCTCTCATGACTATGGGACTGTGATTTTGAGATTTATAATCAGAAATACTGCAGAGAGCTCCTAAAACCCTTGGAATTTCCTAAGTACAGTACAGAGATGATAAAGGTGTCTTTTGTTATTTTAATTAGGTGACTTTCGGAATACCTCAGGGCAACCACAGGGTGGGGCCTGGATGCCAGGGAACCCAGCCCTGTGATTAGAGAGTTGGCACTCTTCTGACCTGCACCCCTCGGGGAGGGGAGAGGGGCTGGAGATTGAATCAATTGCCAATGGCCAGTGATTTAATCTTTGCCTGTGTAATGAAGATTCCGTAAATGCCTCCATAAAAACCCAGAAGGCTGGGGTTCTGAGGGCTTCTGTGTTGGTGAACACGTGGAGATTGATTTGGGGAGAGTGGTACACCCAGAGAGGGCGTGGAAATTCCTTGCCCTGTCCACGTACTTTGCCCTCTGCATCTCTTCCATCTGGCTCGTCCTGAGTTGTATCCTTTTATAGTAAACCAGTGATCTAGAAAGTAAAATGCTTCCCCGAGTTCTGTGAGCCCCTCTAGGAAATTAATTGACCCTGAGGAGAGGGGTCAGTGGAACCTCCAGTCTATAGCCGGTCTGTCAGAGGCACAGGTGACCACCTGGACTTGGAACTGAAGTTGGGCAGGGGGCAGTCTTGTGGGACTGAGCCCTTCGCCTGTAGGATCTGATGCTCTCCCCAGGAGGTGTCAGAAGTGAGTTGTGTTGTAGGACACCCTGCTGTGTCGAAGAATTGGTGGCCTGGGGAAAAACTCACATCGGAATTGGGTGCTGAGCCCTTTAGGTACAGTTGTCCCAGTTAACCAAATTGATACATTGTCGGTATGTATCAGTATTAACCAAAGTCCATATTTAATTCAGAATTCCTTAGTGGTTAACCTAGTGTCCTTTTCTACTCCAAGGTCCCATCCAGAATAGCACACTGCATTTAGTTATCATGTCTCCTTGGGCTTCTCTTGGCTGTGACAGTGTCTTAGAGTTTCCCTGTTTACCATGACCTTGACAGTTTTTTCTTTTTTTAAAACAATTCTTTTTTTAATTTTTAAAATTTATTTATTTTTGGCTGTGTTGGGTCTTTGTTGCTGCATGTGGGCTTTCTATAGTTGCGACGAGCGGGGGCTACCCTTCGTTGCGTTGCGCAGGCTTCTCATCACGGTGGCTTCTCGTGGCGGAGGACAGGCTCTAGGTGCTCGGGCTTCAGTAGTTGTGGCATGCAGGCTCAGTAGTTGTGGCTCGAGGGCTCTAGAACGCAGCCTCAGTAGTTGTGGTGCACGGGCTTAGTTGCTCTGCGGCATGTGGTATCTTCCTGGACCAGGGCCCAAACCCATGTCCCCTGCATTGGCAGGCAGATTCTCAACCACTGCGCCACCAGGGAAGCCCACCTTGACAGTTTTGAGGTGTACTGCTCACATACTATGTAGAATGTCCCTCACTTGGAATTTGTTCCTTTTTTTTTTTTAACTTGAGATTTCATGTAATATTTATGTATCTGGTGATAGCATCCAGGGATTCCTGATAGAAGCAAATGCAGACTGTTCCTGGATGAATAGACCTTCAACCTAGCCCCACAGGGAGAGCAAAGAAATTGGGAGACCTGTGAGTAAATCTAAACATACATTGACAGTATAGAAATCAGTCCGAAAGAGAGCAGGAGAGGAGGTAAAAGAAACTGAGAAAAAGCAGGAAATATCATGAAGGATGATGGTGGAAATAATTCAGAATATATCAGTGATCATGATAAACTCAGATTAAAAGTCGTCAGATCAGATATAAGAAACACAGTCTAGCTAGGTGCAGTTTAAAGAGATACACCCCAAAACAAAGATGTAGAAAAGGTTGAAGTTAACAGAATGGGAGGAGGCATCTCGGGCAAATGCAAACCAAAGAAAACCAGCGAGTATGAGTATCAGACAAGTACCGAAATGGCATTGAAAGGAAGTAATGTTTACTATGGGAAGAGTTGCAAATTACAGTCCACGGACCAAATCTAGCCTCTAGTTAAGTTTTATCAGAACACAGCCACACTCATTCGTTTCCATGTATATATTTTTTGGCTCCTTTTGCGCTATGATGTGGGAGTTGAGCAGGTGCAACAGAGACTGTATGGCTCGCACAGCCCACATTGTTTACTAACTGGGCCTTCATAGAGGATGTATGTTGACTCCTGAACTTAAGCTGTGCTTATATATCAACATGGATGAGTCTCACAAAAGCAAGACTGAATGGAAAAAAGCAAGTTGCAGACATATACTAATTATAAAAGATTTGAAAACACAAAAAATACTGTAGATCACTTGAAGGGATACACATGCATGTGGTCAAAGTCTAAAGAAATGCAGGAAGAATGTTACACACCCAAGTCAGGGTAGTGGTTACCCCCTCCACGGGAGGAGCATGCAGGTGACATCTTAGAGGGTTTAGTTCCTAAGCTGCATGGTGGGGCTGTGGGTGTTGTTTGTATTATTTTTATACCTTTCTGTGTATCTTAGAACAGTAGCATGACACATTCTTTAGAAATCTTTTGTTTAGGTGTGTGATATTGATGATCCATGACTATAGGAAAAAATAGCAAAAGGGCTTAAGGGAGAAACATGCCACATAATAATTTTCACGTAGGAGAGAAGTTCCTAAAATGGAGAACCAGAGGGGCCACTAGAGGTCATGGAGTCCAGTCCTCTGCTTGGAGATGGAATCCCTTTTCCATAGCCCTTGCTAGTGGCCACCTGGCGTCTGCTTGAGTTTGCCATGTGATCACAAGGCTGCCAGTTTTTATTTTGGATGGCCTGAGTCAGAGGGAGTAGGTAATTCCAAGAAGATGGTGATGATGTGTCATCCTAGCTCTCCCCTTTGACTTCATTATTTTTGGAAGCTCGCTTTTACATTCACTCGTGTTTGTTGATATCCCTTGTTGGTACTTGGTCCTGACCACAGGAGGCCACATGTGGTTCTACTGGTTCAAAGTGGAGGGAAGCAGTGCATGGCATATGGAAGGCACTGATATTTATTCTTCTCTATTTCCTCTATGCTTTGATGAAAAATTGTGATAGTTTTGCCTAGTATTTGATCTTTTGATATGACTAAATTTTCTAAGATTTTCCCTTGAAACAAATGTACTTTTCTTTTGAACAGTTGTTTGTTTTTTATTAAATGACTTAAGATTAGGGTGTCATTAAACCATGACTGTATATAATTTTATTTCAAGTGCAGTTGCATATAATTTTATGTTTGGAACTTTAGGAAGCCTGATGGATTTCTATGCAGCAGTCAGAATTACAGATATTACAAAGTAATAAGATACAAGTTTAACTTTTGGTGGGAGTAGTATAAATGTCATGTGTATTATTAATTATTTGGATGACTAATTCTATTTGTCATGCATTGCTTTTCCCTGGAGATGGTGCAAAATATCTAAAGTCTTGGAAAAATGAAAGCTTCTTTTGAGATGAATAAACGCAATAGAATGACTTCCACCCAGCCTGGTGTTAAGTTCCTCTAGTCTCCACTTGTCAGAGTGATATTTCTTGGTCTTCCCCACTGCCTGCCTTTGCTTTATTATTATTATTTTTTTAATAATCCCTGTACAATCCTCTGTACAGTGTCTGGCACATAGTGGGTGCTTATTGAAAAAATTCCTGAGGGTTTAGTAAGCGGGAAAATCAATTTACAAACATATTACACATTGTATGATTCCCATTTATATAAAGTTCTAGAAAATGCAAACGAATCTGACCGAAAGAAGAACAGCGGTTGCCTGGGGATGGGTGGGGATCGAGGGACTGAGGGAGAGGTGGGATTCAAAAAGGTGTGAGGAAATGTTTGGAGATGTTAGATGTACGCTTATTATCTTTATTTTGATGATGGCTTTGTAGGTGTGTATGTATGTCAAACCTCATCAGACTGTATGCTTTGTGGGCAATTTATTATGTATCGTTTGTACCTCAATAAAGCTATATAGTAAAGACAAAGAAATGAGGGAAGGACTCTGGTTTATCTTGGCTTGAGGTAGGTACCCACCCTGGAGGTGGGACCCTGGAAGTGGCCCAGTGCAAGTCAGGTGTTCTAGTCTGAACAGCTGTGGCTGGAGGGGTGGGGCAGTGTCCTGGAAGAGCCCAGAATGTGTGTGTTCAGAGGTGGGGAAGGGCCATTGCTTATCTGAGGGTTGGGGCGTGCTGGGCAGGGAACGCCATAGATGTTCACCTTCGTGGAGAAAAAGATAGGATGCCTTAGATACTTGGTTTCATCTTGGCATCTTTCGTTGGGCTGTTGCAGAAGTAAAAGTGGTTAACAACTGAACGGGTTTTGGAGATACTGGGGAAAACAGTTTCTGGCTAAAAATAGTTGCTTTTATTTTATTAAAATTTTTTTTTAATTGAAGTATAGTTGTTTTACAATGTTATGTTAATTTCTGCTGTACAGCAAAGCGATTCAATTATCTATTTATCTATATATCCGTATCTATATATATACACACACACACATTGTGTTTTTCAACATTCTTTTCCATCATGGTTTTTTACAGGATGTTGAATATGGTTCCCTGTGCCGTACAGTAGGACCTTGTTGCTGATCCGTTCTATGTATAGTAGCTTACATCTGCTCACCCCAGCCTCCCACTCCATCCCTCCCCCACCTCTCTCCCTCCTTGGCAACCAGAGGTCTGTTCTCTATCTGTGTGAGTCTGTTTCTGTTTCATAGATAAGTTCATTTGTGTCATATTTTAGATTCCTCATATAAGTGATATCGTATGGTATTTCTCTGACTTACTTCACTTAGTATGATCATCTCTAGGTCCATCCATGTTGCTGCAAATGGCATTATTTCATTCTTTTTTATGGCTGAGTAGTATTTCCTTGTATATATGTGCCACATCTTTATCATTCATCTCTTGATGGACCTTTAGGTTTTTTTTCATGTCTTGGCTATTGTAAATAGTGCTGCAGTGAACATTGGGGTGCATGTATCTGTTTGAATTATGGTTTTCTCCTGATATATGCCTAAGAGTGGGATTGCTGGATCATGGTAATTCTATTTTTAGTTTTTTAAGGAACCTCTGTACTGTTCTGCATAGTGGCTGCACCAATTTACATTCCCACCAACAGTGTAGGAGGGTTCCCTTTTCTCCACACCCTCTCCAGCATGTATTATTTGTAGACTTTTTGATGATGGCCATTCTGACTGATGTAAGGTGGTACCTCATTGTGGTTTTGATTTGCATTTCTCTAATACTTAGCGACGTTGAGCATCTTTTCGTGTGCCTATTGGCCATCTGTATAAAAAGAGCTGTCTTAAAATCTGTAAGGTCTGATAGTCATATGCTGTTATGAATTGTCTGATCCCAAGTCACACTTGCTCCTCAGTTTTCTTTCCCTGACTGTAACTAATTACCAGCAGAAAGAGTATTACGTGGACATAATCATATCAAATAACATTTGTTGGCATGAAACAGCAGTCTAAATATACATGTGAAACTTGTGTTATGGTAAAATTGTTCCCTAACATATCAGTTGCACCAAAACAAATTCACATTTTTCAGAGAATGTGAAATTGTCAGTGGCAGAACCGACTGGCCTTTGCCCAAGTGTTACTTCACAGAAGGAAGTTGTAATTGTGGTGAAGTTTGCTAAGAGAGAAATCACCTATAGTGGGGTTTGTCTTTTTCTTGTTTTTTTTTTTTTGCGGTACGCGGGCCTCTCACTGTTGTGGCCTCTCCCGTTGCGGAGCACAGGCTCCGGACGTGCAGGCTCAGCGGCCACGGCTCACGGGCCCAGCCACTCTGCGGCATGTGAGATCCTCCTGGACCGGGGCACGAACCCGTGTCCCCTGCATCGGCAGGCGGGCTCTCAACCACTGCACCACCAGGAAAGCCCCCTCTTGTTATTTTTTAATTGACAGTTATAGATGAGAAGTTTAAGGGTTTAAAAGTTGGCTGTGGAATCTTGAGTTCACTTGTGGAAACAGTGGGGGGGATGTAAATACTGCTTCACCTTAGATACGAGTCCCTACACTTTTATTTTTCATGTATTTTCAGTCTATATGTATACTTTTTAAAAAATTTTATTTTATTTATTTATTTTTGGCTGCGTTGGGTCTTCGTTGCTGCATGGGCTTTCTCTGGTTGCAGCGAGCTGGGGCTACTCTTTGTTGAGGTGCGTGGGCTTCTCGTTGCGGTGGCTTCTCTTGTTGCAGGGCACGGGCTCTAGGCGCACAGGCTTCAGTAGTTGTGGCACAAGGGCTCAGTAGTTGTGGCTTGCGGGCTCTAGAGCGCAGGCTTGGTAGTTGTGGCACACGGGCTTAGTTGCTCCATGGCATGTGGGATCTTCCCGTACCAGGGCTTTAACCCATGTCCCGTGCCTTGGCAGGCGGATTCTTAACCACTGCTCCACCAGGGAAGCCCCTATACGTATACTTCTAAAAGAAACTTTGAAACTTTGTTTTCAATCTACATGTGACCTTTAAAAAGAGAATTTGAATCTGTGTTAAGTGAATATGAACTAATTCATAAAATATTTTGAATATTAATATTCATGAAATATAGGAGTATTATGAAATAGAAGCAGAAGTTAAGATTTGATCAAATTAGGGAAAATAAATATGTGAAATCTGCTCTCACTTTTGTTGATATAGGAACATAGAAATATGTCACGAGCTAAGAAATGTGACCTCGAGCTGGTAACCTTGTCTCACCTTCATTTTCCTCCTGTAAAGTGGGGATAATAACTAGTGTCTCATGTTAAGTGGGGTCCGTTCACATTGTTTCATACGGTGCCTGGCACATCGCAAATGCACATAATTATTAGCCACTAGGATAACGTGTTGGTCCACTGAGAACTGGGAAGATTCAAAGAAAGCTTTATGGGCTTCCCTGGTGGCGCAGTGGTGGAGAGTCCGCCTGCCGATGCAGGGGACACGGGTTCGTGCCCCGGTCTGGGAAGGTCCCACATGCCGTGGAGCGGCTGGGCCTGTGAGCCATGGCCGCTGAGCCTGCGCGTCCGGAGCCTGTGCTCCGCAACGGGAGAGGCCACAGCAGTGAGAGGCCCGCGTACCGCAAAAAAAAAAAAAAAAAAAGAAAGCTTTGTGGTAGTATAGGCATTCCAAGGTCCCCAGGGGATTTGATCTAGGACCCCCGAGGATACCAAAATCCACGGGTGCTCAAGTCCCTTATATAAAATGGCATAGTATTTGCTTATAACCTAAGCATATCCTCCCATATACATTAAATCATCGCTAGATTACTTATAATACTTAATAAATGTAAATGCTGTGTGAATAGTTGTAAATACAGTGTAAAGGCTATGTAAATAGTTGCTGGCATGTGGGAAAGTTTTACTTTTTGCAACTTTCTGGAAAAAAGTTTTTTTGGGGGAATATTTTCATTCTGCAGTTGGTTGAATCCGTGAATGTGGAACCCAAGGATATGGAGGGCTGACTGTAAATGGGGGGAAAAGGGAGGCTTTTCTTCTGTTTTTTGAAGCTCTAAAATCCTCTGGGAAAAGGTTTTTTCCCCTCCATTTTTCTCTTCTTCCTTTTCTTCTTCAGGGGCTTCATATCTTTATATTCTTTTTCTAGGAGAACAGCTTGATGCCTATGGCATATTCCAAAAAGAAAAAGTCTAATTAATTAAAGAAAAATGACATCTTAATGTCTCTGGGACTGTGGTTTTTCCATTGCCAAAAAATTGAATTTCAAGGATTTTCAAGTGCATTTCAGCTTTTCTGTTTGAACATTTTCCTATTAACACGTTTGGTTCCTGAGTTCAGATATCTGAGGTGTGTATGTTTGGGCCTCCAAATGGAGCATGTTTTCCCCCAGGTTTTGCTTTTTAATATAACTGCAGTGAAATCTCTGGGTATAAATCTTTATCTGCATCTCTTGGTACTTATTGCCACCCTGCTTTCCAGGAAGTTCGAACTGATTTATACTCTTATTAAACAGCAAGGAGTGAGGCTGCCCATTCCCAGCACCAGCACCCACTCTATGTTCTATCATTAAAAACAAAAAGGGTAGAAACCCCACCCCCCAAAGAAAACCACATACAAGTAACAGTAACAACAGCAAGGAAGACACCACTGTAGCCTCATTGGAGAAAAATGGTGTCTTTTCTCAGCCAAGTGACACAAGCTTATAATAGAAAAAAGTGTAACTGAAATAAAAACAGTAAAACCATCGATAATCCCACCTTTCAGAGAGAGCTACTCTTAACTGTCTAATTGTCTTATTTTTAAAAAAATGAATTTATTTATTTATTTGCTTTTGGCTGCATTGGGTCTTTGTTGCTGCACGCGGGCTTTTCTCTAGTTTTGGCGAGCGGGAACTACTCTTCGTATGGTGCACAGGCTTCTCATTGCCGTGGCTTCTCTCGTTGTGGAGCACGGGGTCTAGGCGTGCGGGCTCAGTAGTTGTGGTGCGCGGGCTCAGTAGTTGTGGCTCGCGGGCTCTAAAGCACAGGCTCAGTAATTGTGGTGCATGGGCGTAGTTGCTCCATGGCTTGTGGGATCTTCCCGGACCGGGGATAGAACCCATTTTCCCCTGCATTGGCAGGCGGATTCTTAACCACTGTGCAACCAGGGAAGTCCCTGTCTAATTGTTTTAGTTTGCTTTTTAAAAGAATAATTGGAATGGTTGAACATTTGTTTATTAGCCATTTAATTTCCTTTCTTGTGAGATATAGTCTTTATCTTTTTGTTTATTGGATTTGTATGGCTTTTGCTTTTTTTACATTAAGGATATTAGTCTTTGCTGTTTATTTTTAAATTTTGTCTAATATAACCCTTCCCCCCCAAATTTGTGATATTTTTTGATACACAGATGTTTAAAATTTTTATATTGTAAATCTGTTGATATTTTTCTGTTTTGATTTATTCTATTGCTTTTACATTTGGAAAGTTATGTTCTATCCTGAGATGAAGTAAATAGTAGTCTATATATTTTCCCCACCTTTTTAATATTTAGAAAAAAAACTTAACGCTTTGATTCACATGGTGTTTGTTTTGCAGCATAGTGTGAAGGAACATCTTACTTGACACCCTTTCCATATAGCTAAGCAGTGTTTATTTAGTTAGAGAGATAGACTATTCCAAGTGAATTTTATTCATCAGTACTCAATTACAGTATATTCTGGAGAACACAGAGTAGTAGATTGCCTACCTTGTTGAAAATAGGGCATATGAAGGAGGATTTAAGATTGGGAAGACAGACTGAAGTCTAAGTGGGGACTGCCTTTGATGCCATGTTAAAAGTTTAAATTTGTAGGCAGTGAGAATTTTGAGTGGCTGAATATTCCTGAAATGAACTTTTAGCTAGGAGTCCTTCAGCTGCAAGCAATAAAAATAAAAAAGCCTGAGTCACACTGATTTAATTTAAGCAAAAAATTGAAAAGCTATTTTATGGGCTTGTGCAGTTGAAAAATCCAGAGGTAGTACCAGCTTCAAGCTTGCCTTGATCCAAGTTCAGTTGATGTCGTTGGGTGGGTTCTTTCCGTCTCTTGACCTTGCTCTCCTCCCCACTGGCCTCTTTTTTAGGTTGCTAGAGGTGGCCCCTCATATCTCCAGATTTATATACTCTTAGGTCCATGTTTGGAAGAAACGAATGTCTCTTTCTTGAAATTCCCTTATAAATCCAGAAATTTCCTTGATTGGACTCATTGGTTCTCTGTGGCTACAGGGGACATATGAGGATAATTGGCTGGAGGTGCCTGCCCCAAATGAATCCGTGTTGGTGAGGGAATTCAGGGGTTCTCTTTGGCCAGGTTTGGGTCACATGATCTCCTCCCAGAGTCAGGAACAGAACCTCCCCAGGACCACATAGTCTGAATGTTAGGGAGGGGCGGTTTCCCAGAGCAGTTGAGCATACTGGAGAAACAGAAGGTGTGTCAGTCAGGTTAGGCTAGCTTATGCTGCAGTGACCAGCGACACTAAAAATCTCAGTGGTTTAGGATTGGCAGCTATAACCACAGTTTATTTCTCACTCCTGCAGTCTCCTGGGGCCTCAGGCACTTCTCCAGGGCAGTTGCCCTCAGTGTGGTGGCCTAGCCTTCCAGGCTTCTCCATCTTGTGGTGTCTCCATAGCACATGTGTCCATGATTGATACAGCAGGGGAGGGAGTGTGCTCTGGTCTGGAAGTAACCCGTGTCACTTCTGCCCACAATCTGTTGGCCAGAGCTGGCCAGAGTGGGACTGGGGGTGGTTAGGGGTGAAGGGGGGGTTGTAATCTTCCCCATGTGCCTGGAAGGAGAGAACGTGAGTCAGTACGAGGTGGCCCAGCCACACTGGGTAGCACACACGCCCAGGGCTCACAGTCACTGCCTACCACAGGCTCCCTCGAGAACCTCATTTGGTCTGACTCATCCCTAATGCCTCTCCTCCTGACTTTATCTGACCTGTTCCTGGGACGGTGCTGAGAGTAGGGGATGTATCCCTTTAGAGCTTCCCAGTATGGTGTCCCCAAGGGCCGAGGGACAGTCATGTTGCCTTTCTGAGGACATTAGGAGTATTCCTTGACATGACTCAGGCCATGTATTTCTACTCGGCACTGTCCCCACACACTGCTCCATTAGTCTGGGGGCCTTTATTAAGGGAGAGTCATTGTGCATTTCTGAACATTACAGGGAACACAGTACTTATCAAAAATTGTATTTCCCAAACTCAGATCTTTACACGGTTTAAAAATCTTTCCTTGACTAGGTGGAAAAATGTCTGACTTCTATACCTAAGTTCTGATTTCATTCATACTCAGAAGTAAAGATAAAGTTAAGGCAAGGAAGGAATTCTGTGGTGATCTTACAAAAACAAAAACAAACTCACCAAGAAACCAAAATAACAGGAAATGGTGTAGTGGCTATGGAAAACAGTATGGTGAGTCCTCAAAAAATTAAAAATCAGGTTACTATATGATCTAGCAAGTCCACTTCTGGGTATATACCCTGAAGAAGTGAAAGCAGGGGCTCAAAGAGGTATTTGTCCATCCACGTGCATAGCAGCTTTATTCACAATAGCCAACAGGTGAGAGCAACCCAGGTGTCCATGTGTCATTGCAGCTGAATGGATAAACAAAATGTGGATATACATACAATGGAATATTCTTTAGCCTTTAGAAGGAGTGAACTTCAACCCAAGTGTCCATGTGTCATCACAGATGAATGGATAAACAAAATGTGGATATACATACAGTGGAATATTCTTTAGCTTTTAGAAGGAGTGAACTTCTGACACGTGCTCCAACATGAATGAATCTTGAAGATGCTATGCTAAATAAAATGAGCTACTCACAAAAGACAAATACTCTATGATTCTCCTTATGTGAGGTACCGAGGGGAGTCACATTCCTAGAGACAGAACATAGAAGGGTGGCTGCCAGGGCCTGGGGGAGGAGGAATGGGGAGCTGGTGTCTAATGGAATGGGTGTGGAGTTGCACTTTTGCAAGATGGAAGGAGTTCTGAAGCTGGTCGGTGGGGATGGTCGCACAGCAGTGTGAAGTGCCTTAATGCCACTGCACTGTACACTTAAACTGGCTAAGATGGTAAATTTTGTGTCATGCATATTTTACCACAATAAAAATAAGCACAGAACCCCAGGAAGCTTACAGCTGTTTCCTGTAAGTGGTCCACCGCGTGTCCTAGTGCTCTGTGGGGTGAGCAGGTGAGTAACCGGAAGCTGGTGCATGTGCAGGGGCCGCGCAGTCTGCCGCCTGATCCCAGGAAAGGCGCTCACCTCCCAGCTCAGGGTGGCTGCCTTGGAACCCAGCCCTGGTCGGAGCTTTGGGCAGAGCAGCAGAGCTGTCTCTCCGTGTCTTTGTCCTTGTTGTATAGTCTTGCCGTCATCATCCGTCAGGAGCAAAAGGAATTCGCTGTCTCAATTTGTACCCACTCTCGTGTCTGCTTTGGGGAAGTACATAACTGACTAGTCAAGGGCCCTTCTGTTTATACTTGGAGTCCTCAGTTTAGACAGACCGTATTTCTCTGAACAGTTGGCATTCTTTTCTTTTGCCTTGTAATGACTTGCGTTTATTCTTAGCACTTTTTTGAAGTGATTGCATGGGACGTTGAGATCCTTTTAAGCTGCTGATGTTCCTCGTGTTTATTTCGAGAGATGACAAATTAAACATGCACGCTTTCCGGTGATGATGTTCATGTGATTGATACACCTTGAGCTTGCCCTCCAGTGGGGAATACATTCCTGGGCAGCTTCTGGAGATCTGCTGACTGTCAGCACCATGTTCCAGCACAGTCGTGTTCCTTGAGGGCTTTACAACTTCTTCTCAGGTAGCAGAAAGGGATGTAGACTTCATTTTCAGCACCTTTCTAAATAGAAACTTCTAAGGTCAACAGGCCATGAGAACTTCCTTGGAAAGGTCATTTGTGAAAGAAGAGCTTTTGGTCACTCTGTAAGCGATCCCGCTTCACTTCGTACAGACAATGCCATGTGGTCCTATTCGGAAAATGACATCATCTGCAGTGGCCCGTTGATGATGTAAGGCCAGATGGTCTTCAGTGTTGGATGCTGAAGAGCTTAGGACCACTGGCTTCTCCCTTCCTGAGGACTAGTTCTTGTGAACTGTCTGCCTTCGAGTTTCTTGAAATGTTACTGTCTTTCTTATCCTCAGATGGATCTTAGTTGTAAAAAAAAAAAAAAAAAGGCCAAGGTTATCATCTCACTGATTTTGACAAACTAAGAAGAAATGGAACTGTTGGTGAATCTTGGCTATTTGGATTTTCAGTAGACTTGGTCATATCTAGGTTGTCAGTGGGAGAGAAACTTGGCATCTTACCTGGTGACCATGAATAGGCTTCAGGGGTCAACCTTCCTGAAGTTTTCCACAAAATTTTATTTGTGTTTTTCTGTGGGGAGAGGATTCTATGGCTTCTGTCAGGTTCTCAAAGGGATCCAAGCCCCACAGCTATAGGGAGCCTTCTGAGAGGCTCAGAATACCTCATTGTGGCTGGCACGATGCCCTGATTGGAGTTGTCACCCTGTGAAAGTAGTACTTTTTGGGTATTTCAGGTGGCCTCTGAGAAGTGGATAAGGTGAGAAAGAAGTGAGCAGAAGGGAAGGAGGAAGCATTGTAGACTCTATGGTAAGCATTGAAATGAGGAAGGGTTGACTCCATTTTATTGAGAAAATAAGTGCACCCTTCTCAAATGCTTGTTGATTCCCATAATCCTGGAGAAGAGCATTAAGAGCGCAGATTTTGAAGCCAGACTTACCAGGTTCAAATCCCAGCTCTGCTGTTTAGTGGTTGTGTGTCCTTCAGCAAATTGTATAGTTTCTGTGTGCTTCTAGTGTCCTCATACATCAAGTGGGGATGGTAGAGCCTTCGCCTCATGAGTGTCGTAAGGATTAAATGAGGTGATAGAATGTGCTTCTGAGCATATGGTACGTGGTAAGTGCTTAACAAATAGTAGCTCTTACGACAGAGCCCGGAGGTGGCCCGTAGTAATGTGAAGAGTAGTGAAATACAGATAGTTCAGTTTTAGCAGTAAGATGTGGACAGTTCACTTTTCGTGTGCATGTGTTGGTTTTGTACCTATCACCAGGAAGTCAGCCTGCCTTCAGCATTTGTTTACTGATGAGTTGTTGCAGGTAAATTTTGGTGCACAAACATCATAAAAGGTGAGAGAATGCTGTTACATATCCTCTTAGCAAAATGGGACGGTCTGTGTTCTTGCTGCAAAATGTTGCGTGATGAGATTCTTTGTGTCAAATGACTACCTGTGAAATGACTGGATGAGAATATTGTACTTCCTTTTTGTCTTTAGAAATATATTGTGCAACCTCTGTCATTACCTGACTCTAGAGACCTGCTTTCTATCTCTGCATTCATCTTCTGACTCATCTAATAATTGTGAAATGTCTTCTTCTGTCAGTTTTATGCTGGAAAATAGAAAATTATGAATTCTCAGCTGTGTTCCATGAAAGCTAAAAAAATGACTGCAGAGATGGTATCTTCAGACTTCTTTGATACACCTTCCTGAAAATGATGTGGTACTTCGGGCAGGGCAATGAGGAAGCTGAAGGATGACGTTGTAGCGACGATTTGTTTCACTGTTGCAACATCTTGGGCAATCTCCTGTCATAGCCTGCTTTCTTTATTTAGTCTTTTTTTTTTTTTTGCGGCACGCGGGCCTCTCACTGTTGTGGCCTCTCCCCTTGCGGAGCACAGGCTGCAGACGCGCAGGCTCAGCGGCCATGTCTCACGGGCCCAGCCGCTCCACGGCATGTGGGATCTTCCCGGACCGGGGCACGAACCCGCGTCCCCTGCACCGGCAGGCAGACTCTCAACCACTGCGCCACCAGGGAAGCCCTATTTAGTCTTCTTTTAAAATCATAGGTGGGAATAATTGCTAGGTAATGATGAAATAATGTCTGCAATGATAAAATAGCAAGATGTTGGAAACTAAGATCACTAATCTCCCATATTGCATCTTAGATTTTTAAAAAGATCCAGTGGGCTCATGGAAGTTGTAAGGTAGGATGAGCTTTTGGAAAACCTCCAAGAAAGAATAAAAGTCATGAAAATAGCAACCCTCACAAACAGTCAGAACTGCTCAAAAAAGAAGCTCAAAACTAGCATAGGATCCAGGGGACCCTGATGGTATCCTGGGGATAATCACATTTCTAACAAACCATCTGAAGGAAATCATCTGAAAGGCAAAGATGAACATCTGAAGGTACTTAATGCTGTTTTTTTAAACAGGAAAAAAACCTAAGTGTGTAACATAGAGTAAAAGGTTGATGTGGCACAATATACCGGAATCTTATATAATGGGTTTTAAAAAAAATTAATTAGTTTATTTATCTATTTTTGGTGGTGTCGGGTCTTCGTTGCTGCGTGCAGGCTTTCTCTAGTTGCGGCGAGCGGGGGCTACTCTTCGTTGTGGTGCGCGGGCTTCTCATTGCGGTGGCTTCTCTTGTGGAACACGGGCTCTAGATGCGCGGGCTTCAGTAGTTGTGGCTCGCGGGCTCTAGAGTGCAGGCTCGGTAGTTGTGGCGCACGGGCTTAGTTGCTCCGCGGCATGTGGGATCTTCCCAGACCAGGGCTCAAAACCACGTCCCCAGCATTGGCAGGTGGATTCTTAACCACGGTGCCACGAGGGAAGCCCTATATAATGATTTAAATTTATGTTCTTAGAAAGTCTATAATGGTAGAACACATTATGATAGGATATTAAATTTAGAGTGGAACACAAAGCTGTGTATATCATGTGAGGTCAACTATGTAGACTACATACATAGAACAATATGGGCGGCAAATACAGGACATGTTAATAGTTTTTTTCTGGGTGACGTTACAGTGGGTGATATTTAATTATCTACATGTTTTTCTATCTTCTAAAATCTCTAACTGGCATATATATATATATATATATATATATATATATTTTTTTTTTTTTTTTTTTTTTTTTTTTTTTTTTTGCGGTACGCGAGCCTCTCACTGTTGTGGAGCACAGGCTCCGGACGCGCAGGCTCAGCAGCCATGGCTCACGGGCCCAGCCGCTCCGTGGCATGTGGGATCTTCCCAGACCGGGGCACGAACCCGTGTCCCCTGCATCGGCAGGGGGACTGTCAACCACTGTGCCACCAGGGAAGCCCGCATATATTCTTTTTTAAACAAAAACAAATCTTTTTGTGATGTCGAAGCAAATATTTTTTTTATAACAGTCTTATTAGGATGTTATGTACATACCATACAATTCACCCACTTAAAGTTTCCCATTCAGTGGGTTTTAGTGTAATCAAAACAGCTGTTCAGCCATCACCACAATCAGTTTTAGAACATTTTCATCACCCCCAAAAGAAATTCTATGCCCATTAGCAGTCATTCCATTTCTCTCCATCCGCCAGTTCTAAGCAACCACCAGTCTATTGATACTTTCTGACTCTGATACTATTTGCTTAGTCTAGACATGTCATATAAATTGAATCATACAATATGTGGTCCTTTGTGACTGGCTTCTTTCACTTAGCATAATGTTTTCAAGGGAAGGCTAATCACTCTTGCACTTTAATTTACTCATTTTGTTTCGAAATCATACTAACCTTTATTTATCATAGGGTATAATGTATCTTTTCCCTTTACTTCTAGAATTGGTTCCTTCAATTATGAGCAACTTGTTGAATCCAGATGCCATCTTCTCAAACAATGAGATGAGCCTGTCGGACATTGAAATCTATGGCTTTGATTATGATTACACCTTGGTGTTTTATTCCAAGCACCTCCACACACTGATATTTAATGCCGCTCGGGAACTTCTCATCAACGAACACAGGGTAAGAGCATGGGGACATCACAGTCCTCCTCCTCTTCCCCATTGGCGTTTGAAGACTAGCAGCGAGCTGACCTGGCCTCGTGCATGGCACGGTAGACATCACTTAGTAAATTGTTGCTGAATGAATGAGTAGATTTGGTTCTGTTCCAAATGACTCCATCTGAAAGATAGTTTTTTAAAAAAACCACTTATTGAGGTATGGTTGACACGTGAAAGGCTATATGTATTTAATGTATATAACTCACTGAGGTTCAGGATAAGTGTGTGAAACCATCATCAAGGTCATAAACTATCCATTGCCTCCCAAAGTTTCCTCCTGCCCCCTTTATTATTATTATTGTGATTTGTGTGTGTGTGTGTGTGTGTGTGGTAAGAACGCTTAACATAAGATCTACCCACTTAGCAAATTTTGAGTATACAATACAATATTGTTAGCTATAGGTACTATGCTATATAATAGATCTCCAAAACTCATTTATCTTGCCTAACTGAAACTTTGTACCTGGAAGATAGCTGTTTGTTTAATAAAGAATCTTTAGACGTCTCTGACAAAAAGACTGTCCCAAGTTACTCATTAGTGGAGATTCAGCCGCGGACGCTTGCCCTCTCCTTTCTCATGGAGCAGTGACATAGGTTCTCCCAAAGCCTGATGCAGTGGCAGACTGTTGGGTTCTGGTTGGAAGAAATTCTTGAAATCATGGGCAGTGTTTTACTCTCATCACTGAACGGAATCGCGTTCTTAGATAAAGAATATTTGACTGTCTTTTGATATGTAGTGTTGTTGAGAGCTTATAATAGGGAAGGAAGAAAAACACTCACAACCAAACGTGGTTTTCTCTAGTCTAGTTTGAGTACATGTTTCAGGAACCAGGATGAGAGGCATCCTCAGAGGTCATCTGGACCAGTCCCCTCTGAGAACCCCTGACAGCATCCCGAGGAGTGTGAGTGGAATGCCTCGCTCCTGGAGATGTTCTGAATTTGGGGAGGTCCTTCCACGGGTTGAACAGTTCTGCCTTCTTGCAGCTTTTACCACTGATCCCTTCTCTTCATTCATCCCTTCACACGTTCATTCTCCCTTTACTCAGTCCTCTTCTGTGCTGAGCTCTGTCATAGAAGCAGGGAGGATGAAGGTGAGTAGAATACAGGTGCTGTCCTTGGAGAACCAACAGTCTAGTGGGGGAGTCCATCCTGCAGGCAGGTAGATTATGAAGCCTCTGCCTGGTGGAGCCCTACAGACATCTGAACAGAGAGCTAGGCATGTGCAGAGGATGGTTGGAACAACTTTCTCTGCCCGAGGGAATTGGGGAAACAACGAAGGAGGTGACATTTCAGTGGAATCTGGAAGGACTTTATCCACAGAAGTGGGCTGGGGGTGGGGGAGGTTGGGCGTGAGTAACCTAGAAACCTCAATCATGAAAACTGATGTTTTATACTTGACTATTTGAGTAATGGGCTGGGTGTTATATGGACCATTATGCCCTGTAAGACTTCTTTTACCTGTTGGATCATTCTTAGTTTTTCCAACCATTCTAACTTGGTGTGTTTTCTCATCTTTTCATCGTCTTGGTCACCCTCCTTTGTGTGTGCTCTGGTTTATCCCTCTCAAATGTGAGGCTCTGAACTGAAGATGTTACTACAGGTGGGGTCTGACCAGTGTGGACCAGAGGGAGCCCATCCCCTTCCTGGTTCTGGGTATCGTACCTTTATAAATGCTGGTAAAGTTTTGCATCCTCACCACTTGGTGCAGTGTTATTTCCTGATCCCCTCAGCTTTTGGTTATCAGTGGATTTAATAAGAAACTCATTTGTCCTTATTCAGAATGCAGAAATGGCACTTGCCAAAAATAACATTCCCTTCAGCCACCAAGCTTCTTTAGTTATGGCCACTTGATCAGATGTAAACCCACCTAGCCACTTGCCATCCAGCTGCATTTCTCCATTTGTTCAAGAGACTCTCTCCTCTTTGGTCTTACCCACGGTCCTTTCCCTTTACTTTGAGGATGGAAGCAGGATAAGAGCAGGGTGGTCGTGCTCTTGCTCTCCTATATGTCGGCTTATCCCATCTCCCCACCACCCCATTGGAGAGCGAGCTGAAGGGGTCTTGCACTGGTGCTGGCATTCTAATCCCAGGCCATCTGCAACGTTTGCTGTGACTGACACCACTTAGAAAACAGAGGTTATTATACTCACAGCGCCAACTGTTGGTTGTCTGCTCAGTGCCGAAAGCACAGGTTCTGGAGCCTGACTGCTGGAGTTTGAATCCTTTTACCACTTACGTCTTAGGTAATCTTGAGTAACTGACCTAATGTCTCTGAGCCTCAGTTTCCTCTTCTATGAAATGGGCACAGTTAACAGTACTTATCTCAAATGTTATTGTGATAATCAAAGGAGTTAATTTCTGTAAAATGCCTGGCACATAGAATACACTCAGTAAAGGTTAGCTGTTACTACTATTATTTCTGATCTGCGTGACAGCCCTGCAAATGGGTATTCACTCTGTTTTACAGTTGAGCAGACTGAGGCTTACGGAGTTCAGCTAGTAGTTCAAGGCCACAAGACCAGTAGGAAGCAGAACCAGAATTTGAACTTAGATTTGTGTATTTCCAAGGCAGTGATGCTCTCTTCTTTGTTCACGTTGCCTTTTGTGGGATTAATAACACCTTTTCTTTCTACCCTGTGGGTTTGTTGTTCATATGAAAATAAAATATTCATGAAGATTAAAAATTTATGAACTTTGGAGAGAAAAGAGAGATGAAATAGATGGGAAAAAGCTGCAATCATTATGATTAGAAAAGCTTCTAGATTTAAGATACTTATTTCATTCCCATTATGTCTGTTTGTTGCTTTGATAAAAGAAGTGTGTCCTAACACTAATTATATCAAGCATATTAATAGAGGCAGTTATGCTAATGCAGATTTTTCTCTTGTTTTGGATTTGAAAATAATTCTTCCAAGATGCTCTTGGAAGCATTGAGTTTGGTGCCATTTTTTTCCTGCCAAAGGCTAAACGTACTTGTGGAGATGAAAGACATCTGCTTTTGAGATGCATAGTGATAGAGCAGTAAGCTTGCAATTGAGCGTCTTTCCCAAAAGCAAATGTAAATGTTCCAGCCCTTTCGTAATGACCCTTTCTCTTTTTTTTCACGAGAATAAGTTTTTACAAAAATTGAAATAAATATTGGGTAATAACTGTATCTGTATTTTCATTCAGTACGTCTGCCCCAAGGGATAGAAAGACAGTGTTAGAAGAGTTCTTAATTTCGCCTCCCAGATCTGCACCCTCATCAGTGTTCCTGATTATTAATGGTTACCGACGTCCGCCCGGTTTTCAAATCCAAAGCCTAACACCAGCCTCGACACCTCAGTTCGCCTCTCTTCCACCTCTGATCTCTCAGCACATGCTGTCTCTTTTTTATAATAAACTTTTCCTTTTAGAAGAGTATTAGGGGGCCTCCCTGGTGGCGCAGTGGTTGAGAGTCCGCCTGCCGATGCAGGGGATACGGGTTCGTGCCCCGGTCTGGGAGGATCCCATATGCCGCGGAGCGGCTGGGCCCGTGAGCCATGGCCGCTGAGCCTGCGCGTCCGGAGCCTGTGCTCCGCAACGGGGGAGGCCACAACAGTGAGAGGCCCGCATACCGCAAAAAAAAAAAAAAAAAGAAGAGTATTAGGGTTACTGAAAAGTTGCAAAGGTAATACAGAGAGTACACCCCATGACTGGTTTCCCTAATGTTAACATTTTACATTACCTTGGTGCATTTATCACAACTGAGGAACTGATATTAATTAATTAATTGTTATTGATGAAAGTCTGTACTTGCTTCAGGTTTCCTTAGTTTTTACCTCATGTCCTTTTCCTGGTTCAGGATCCCATCCAGGACACCACATTGCATTTAGGTGTCACGTCTCCTTAGGTTTCTCTTGGCTCTGACAGTTTCTTACAAGTTCCTTATTTTTGATGACCTGTCAATGACTTTGATGGTTGTGAAGAGTCCCGGTGAGTACATTTGAGCATGCCCTTCTCTTGGGCGTCGTCCCCTGTTTTCTCATGGTTAGACTGGGCTTGTGGATTTGGGGAGGAAGACCATGGAGGTAGAGTTCCATTCTCATCACATCCCGTCAACATGTCTTACCACTGACGATGCTGGCCTTGACCCTCTGGCCGAGGTAGTGTTTACCAGGTCTCTCCACTACAGAATTACTCTCATCTCCCTTCGCCTGCTGTACCGTTTGGGAGGAAGTCAGTCTCTGCAGCCGTGAGCTCTCTTTTCACTCATTCAGAATATGTCCTGCCTGTCTCTTTCCACTTCTCACCTCCCCCGCTGCCTGCACCCTGGTCCAAGCCACCATCCCCTCCCGCCCGATGGTGCGGTGGCCCCCTGACTGGTCCCCTGGCTTCTATTCTTGCCCCTTAGTCTCTTCTCCATTCGGCAGCAAGAGTGAACCTTTAAACGTTAGTCATTCTCAGTCCTGGACTCAAGACCCCCTCGAGCCTTCCCATCACGCTTGGAGTGACAGCAGAAGCCTCTAGTGCTCCTGGGCCCCAGGCTTCCCCACCAGCCTCCTCTCCTGCCACCTGCCCTTGCTCCGCTCCAGCTGCCTTGCTGCCCCTTGAACCGCCAAACACGCTCCTACCTTCGGGCCTTTGCACCTGCCCGTTCCTCTGGTGGGACCTCCTGCCTGGCTCCAGGCAACCCGAAGCCTTGCTCCTCATTTTTTTTTTCCTAGACTCTGAACCCTTGTACTGCATTCTTTCTGTAGTACTTATCACTGTGAGGCACTGTACCATGTGTTGATATGTTTATGGTTCTCCTGCCCACCGCAGAATGGAAACTTCTTTGGGGCAGAGGCGGTGTCAGTTGTTTTTGTTTTTTTTAGCTGCGCCATGTGGCATGCGGGATCTTAGTTCCCCAACCAGGGATTGAACCCGGGCCCCCTGCAGTGGAAACGTGGAGTCTTAACCACTGGTCTGCCAGGGAAGTCCCGACAATGTCAGTTTTGTTCACTGTCACATTCCTAGGCCCTGGCACAAAGTACGTGCTCAGTAAATACTTGACGTATTCATTGGATTCCACCATTAGGTGAGAGTATAGTGCTTGGTGTAGAATCGCTTGATACAGGTCATTTTGCCTTGGCTTCATGTTTTGTGTGGATTTTGGGGAACTTTGTTTCTATAACTTTCTGCCCAGGAGGGAAATAGCATTGAGTGATTCCTTGGCACACGTGGCAGGTGTTAGATAAATGAGCCCAAATGTGACATTTGACTCAGCGCTTGGCTGGGAAACTTGCCGCATGCAGGTCAGCCTGGTGGTTCCAGGAGATGCTCTTGCACACGCGTGACCCTGGCCGTGCACTGGGAGGTAGCTGTGCAGCCATGTAGAGGGGTTTCCTGTGCCCGTTGACAGTTGTGTAGGTTTTTTACGTAAGCAGTTCACATAGTGATTGGGAGATCCTGGGGACACAGCCTCCCTAGACACAGAAGTCGATATTCTGGCCCGCAGGTGCACGCTCTGAGGGCAGGGGCAGTGGGGAGTGCCTGATCCCCCGCCTCACCACGCCCCGTGCTGTGTGGCCCAGGCCAGGTTGTTTCATCCGGAGCCTCTGAGGTCCCATCTGTCAAATGGGCATGGTGGGGCCAGCTGTGCAGAGCAGCAGACAGTGTGCTCGGTACGTCGGTGCTACCAGTGAGGTAACTGGTGTTCCAATTCTGAGATCTCGGGAGAGAGGGAAGGACTTGGATGCTGGGTGCAGTGGATAAGGAGGGGATTGGGATTTTTGTGTAGTAGGAGGGACAGGTTAATGATTAGGAAATAGCAGGGGAGCCAGGCCGTGTGTTCTGAACCAGGGTTGGAGCTGTACCCAGGAGCCGGGCGCTGAGAGAGGGTGTCTCTGGCCCAAGTGGGAGGAAGGCTGTACCGACGGCTGAGGGGTCCCTGCAGCTGAGGACGGGGAGAGATAAGGCCAGAGAAGCCGGGGGGGCTGAAGAAGCTGGGGGGCCGAGGCCTCACCTGTGTGTGGGAAGATAAACACGTAGGGCAGAAGGGGTGCTCTGTGGCCTGGAAGCGCGTGGTCTGGGAGCAGAGGGCAAGCTGTGGCCTGTCCCTTCTGACCCCAGCTTCCCACCCAAGTGCACGAGCCGTCTCAGCCTTCGTACAGGGGCCAAGTGTGGATGCTGTCTTGAACTTAGTACGTCGCTAGCTAAAACCGGTTCCTTTCTTCCTTCTTAGTATCCCGTGGAAATCAGGAAGTATGAGTATGACCCAAACTTTGCAATCCGCGGACTGCATTATGACGTGCAGCGGGTAGGTTGAATTCTCATCCTTTTTTACAGTTAAACATGCTTGGGAGGAAAATGTACTCTTGATGCTTTTCTTTGCTGAACGTGTAAATTGATTTTAAATCATGTTCTTTGGGGCTGAAGAACTAAATTATCCAAAACAGCTTCGGATGAAGTCTTTTTCAAGAGACTGTATTGGAAAGAGCATGAAAGCATTTAGCCACTGGGAGACACTTGCTTATTTCCAATAGTCAGTCATTTTCAACATTATGAGGACAAGGTGGTTGTCATATCTTTTTTTGCAGACAGGCTGTTTCCTTAATGAGGAACTCAGCAAGCAAATCTTTCAGAAACATACAGGATGCTTCTTTGTTTATGACAACTTGATGTTGATAGGATTTATAATGACTCCTGGCATTTTCATTAAATATGCAAATTGTTGTGCATTATTTACCTTGTGTGTGCTTGTATTTTTGAAGGCAGTCTTGATGAAGATCGATGCTTTTCATTACATCCAGCTGGGAACTGTCTACAGGTAAGAGTGAGAGGAGGTAAATTTAATTTACCCGAAGTAACCAAGTGGCTTTGGGTTTCAAGACCCCCTGAGTGTTTAGTGATGGGAGAGCTGCAGTGTGTGTGTATCTGTGAATCATTCTCTCATTCCCCCACTCCCTCCCTCATTCAGGAACACTGATCAGGCCACTACCATGTTAGATGCTAATGGTTTGGCTTGTGAGGATGTCTTCAAGGAGCTTGGGATGTAGGTTGGAAGCCACACAGGTAGACCAATCAGTGCAGTCCACGGTGACCCAGGTGATGATGGATGTGTGCTCAGCCATTAGGGAGCACTTTGGAGGACTCTGGGGAGGACGGGCTCTCCAAAGGTGATGGTGGCCACCTGAGTGAGGGTCCTGCAGAGGAGGTTTGGATGGAGAGGGATGGTGGGGGCAGGTTGTTGTTCCCACCATGGTAGTTGAGTAGTTTGGATATTAAGCCTCTTTTCCTCCTGTTTATTATTGATAGAATTAGTAGAAGTACTGAGCTCGGTGAGAAATCTTTGTAACTTTGAAAGGAAGGGTTTTGCCTTGTCTAATTCTTAAATTTGTGGGTGGGATTTAGGAGTGTGGTTTCTATTTACATATATATTTGGTATTTTTCTTTCTGTTTCTAAATAATGTGCTTACACTTCTGTTTCCTAATTTATTCTGGACATTGTCCCTGCTCTGAGGGCTGAGGATTTGGCTCTCCTGCACACGCACCCTCTTCTCCAGCCTCTTCTCCTAACCCTGTTGAGATCTCTCTCTGATTGTCTCACTGTTTGCATTATGACTCTGTAGGTCTTGTCCATTCTTTTTTTTTTTTTTTTTTTTGCGGTACGCGGGCCTCTCACTGTTGTGGCCTCTCCTGTTGCGGAGCACAGGCTCCGGATGCGCAGGCCCAGCGGCCATGGCTCACGGGCCCAGCCACTCCGCGGCATGTGGGATCCTCCTGGACCGGGGCACGAACCCCTGTCCCCTGCATCGGCAGGCGGACTCTGAACCAATGCGCCACCAGGGAAGCCCTGTAGGTCTTGTTCATTCTTAAGCCTCAGCCTCGTCCCTCTCTGATCCCCTCAGGGTTGCTGCATCGGGCTGGCTTTCCCGCTGTGTGTGGGCTGTGTGCGTGAGCACCGCTGGGCCAAGGGGCGGGCTGGCTCCCCGCCGCAGTCCTGTTTCATATCCATGTTTTCAGATCTTAACTGGGAACCTTGTGAAAAGCTAGGATTGTTCCCATCGTAGTCACAGCAGCAGAACTTGGATAGTACTTACCATGTACCGGGTGCCGTTCTGTTTATAGTAACTCATTTAATCTTCTCAGTAGGTACCACCAGGAGGTGGGTACTGCTATTGCCCCCGCCCCCCATTTAAAAAATGACACCGACACCCAAAGAGGTTAAATTACTTGTTCCTAGTCCAGGTAATCCCCCCAGCAGGTGAGGGAGCTGGGATTTGAACCCAGGGCAGACTCTTTCAGATCTGTGCTCCTACCCTTTCTATTTCTCTTATGCATACAGGGCCATGTAAAGTTTTATTCTGATTTCAGTGCTGGTTTAGGCCGCATTCGGGTGAGGCCGACCGTCTGCCTGAGCCTGGCTCCGGCAGGTCTGTGTGCTGCTCTGTCTGCATGTTTTGAGCTGGCATTTGGTTATGTGGGCCTTAAAGATGCAGCTTGTGTGGCCACGGGCCTGTGAACGTGTCTTAGAGGTGGCAGTGGCTTCCGAAGGACCAGGCAGCCCCTAGGGTGGGGACAGAAAAATCACTCCCCCGGCAGAATCCCTTTACTTTGTATATTCCCTTTCTAGGTGTCAGAGCCTTAGGGGTGTTCACTGCTGACTGCTGCTGCGGTAGCCAGAGCTGTCTTCCAAGGTCACTGTCTAGAAAGATCTGGTTTAGTCCCAGTGTCTTATCTGATTTCTGGAGCAAAGATAAAGGGAAGTCCAGTGCTCTTTTGTTTTCGCAGGCCAGTAGTTGTTTCAAGTTAATCAAGATCAGAGGCAAAATATCAGTGAATCCCCTTGGCTATTTTTAAAGTTAAGATAAGCGTAGAGAATGGAGGAAAGAGGCTGAAGTGATATTTTCATTAAAGTTACACGTCACATGTAAATCATGTTTTATACGTAGTTTAATATTGGCCAAGTGTGATAAGCACCCTGTTTGTGTTAGTAACTGAAATTCGAGTTGCATTGTTTACACGCCTGTTGTAGCACAGCGTGGTGTTTCCATCCTTCACTCTGTGGTTTCCTCACCATTGGTGTCTGTTTCTCAGGTGCCTTCTCCTCTAGAGAAGGGGGTGGGGAACAGATATTTCCCTTCACAGTTCTCTGGAGGGGCTATTCCAGGGGAGGAAGTCTGAGACCATTAAATCCCACGTGAAAGCACCTGCTCACAGCATGGATACCAGAGACAGGGGTGGAATCCTGGCCAGCCAGACTCCACAATCTTTTCTTCCCTCTCTTTGGAGAAGTTGGATTCATGTACAGATTCTCTTGCGGCTCCTGGAAGCAGGCAGATGGGGGACGTTACCTTGACTTTTTACACATGGGGAAACTGGCCTTCAGTGTGATGCAGCATTTGGGATCATTCTTCCCAGAGGTGGTGTCAGGCATCCTGACGTGGTGTATAGTCCACTGGAGCCTGGTGTGTGACTTTTTCTGCCTCAGTGCTCATCTTCTTAAGGTAGAGTATCAGAGGGCAGGAGGAGGATGGGGACAGACCAGCCTCTCTCTCTCTAATGTATTAAAAACATTAAAAAAAAAACAACCCCTGGGCTTCCCTGGTGGCGCAGTGGTTGAGAGTCCGCCTGCCGATGCAGGGGACACGGGTTCGTGCCCCGATCCCGGAAGATCCCACATGCCGCGGAGCGGCTGGGCCCGCGAGCCATGGCCGCGGAGCCTGTGTGTCCGGAGCCTGTGCTCCGCAACGGGAGAGGCCACAGCAGTGAGAGGCCTGCGTACAGCAAAAAAAAAAAAAAAAAAAAAAAAAAAAAAAAAAAAAAAAAAAAAAAAACAACCCCAAAACTCACCCCAAAGCAGGTCATTAGGAGGCCATGTACCTTGTTGAGGGAAGCCGTGTGATGTGGTGGTTGAAGAGCCTGGGACCCAGTCCTGACCCACCACTTTCTACTTTGGTGACCTTGGGCAAGGTCTGTGACCTTTCTGTGCCTTGGTGGCTTCTGCTGGAAAATGGGGAGAATAATAGTGCCTCCCTCCTAAGATTGCTGAGAATTAAGTGAATGACTCCGTGGAATTCGTTTCTGGCATTCAGCAGGGGCCACGTGGTATTAGCTATTATTTGTCCTGCTCTCATTACCAGTAGAATGGCAGGAGTCATAGTAGCAGCATCATGCCTGTTATTGATAGCAGTTACCGGCGGCGCCTCCTGCCTCTGTGTGACGGCAGCGTCTCGCATCTCAGTTGAAAAATGCCAGCAGTTGCCAGAGGTCTGAAAACTATTGCCGTCTCTAGTTGATGCTAACTGCCTGTGTTACAGGCAGTTAAAGGTGTGCATAAATGTGTGACTTTTTTTTTTTTGCGGTACGCGGGCCTCTCACTGTTGTGGCCTCTCCCGTTGCGGAGCACAGGCTCCAGACGCGCAGGCTCAGCGGCCATGGCTCACGGGCCCAGCCGCTCTGCGGCATGTGGGATCCTCCCTGACCGGGACTCGAACCCCTGTCCCCTGCATCGGCAGGCGGACTCTCAACCACTGCGCCACCAGGGAAGCCCTGTGTGACATTTTTTTCTGAACACAGGTTACATAATCTTTTGTGTTAACTCCCTAGTCTTAATACCACAAAGTCATCTGTTTTACCATGGCTGTATTTTTATTATTTAGAGTACGATATGCTTATTGAGCCAGTTATTCTCCAGTAACTTTGTGAATGCAAAAACACCGAGAGAATTAAGAACAAATAATGGAGTCATTATTTCACTGATCAAAATCACTGCCGCCTGTGATTTTCCCAGAGGCCTCAGCGTGGTCCCTGATGAGGAAGTCATTGAAATGTACGAGGGCTCCCACGTGCCTTTGGAACAGATGAGCGACTTTTATGGGAAGGTAACGAGAAAGTCTTTATTTAATTCAAGCAGCCTGTCTTTTTCCTTTTCGAAACGTGGCCTGGTAGCTTTAGGATCTTGAACTACTAAACTCTCTGCTCATAGGGAATCAGCAAGGACATTTGGGGTTGTGTTTCGAGAGACCCTCGATTTGAGAGAGATGGGTATGTTAGGGTCTCTCCTGGGTTCTTCCATGCTTCTCCTTTCTCAGCCCTTTCCCCCCTACCTGGTGAAGGCTCTGTATACCTTCCTTGTACCCCCTCGCTTGCCACCATCCCCCCGTGTGTGTCCCCACTTTCTGGATTAAGTCACTGGGAGCTATCGTACAGCAGCTGTTGCCTCCCCTGAGATTAAGGGCAGCACGTCACTTTGTGCCAAAGGGAAACCTCCGCTTTTCTAACTTTTTAAAAAAAATTTATTTATTTATTCATTTATTTAATTTTTGGCTGCACTGGGTCTTCGCTGCTGCACGCAGGCTTTCTCTAGTTGCAGTGAGCGGGGGCTACTCTTTGTTGCGGGGTGCAGGCTTCTCATTGTGGTGGCCTCTCTTGTTGCAGAGCACAGGCTCTAGGCGCGCGGGCTTCAATAGTTGTGGCACACGGGCTTCAGTAGTTGTGGCTTGCGGGCTCTAGAGCGCAGGCTCAGTAGTTGTGGCACACGGGCCCAGTTGCTCCACGGCATGTGGGATCCTCTCGGACCAGGGCTTGAACCCGTGTCCCCTACATTGGCAGGTGGACTCTCAACCACTGTGCTACCAGGGAAGCCCTGCTTTTCTAACTTTTGTGGACCTCTTTGCTCTCCGCATTTCTGCTTCTTGTACTATTAGATGCACTCTTATTTGCATTATCAAAGTGCAGTGAAGATGCCCAATCAGCTGGTAAACTTATTCTTATAAATCACATGTGTTCAGAGAAAGGCTCTTTTTCAAACTCTCATGTGGGCTGTGGGTGCTCAAATTTAGGAGAGTTAGTGGCTTTTTATGCCATTCCATGGGCAAGAATCAATGTGCTGGCTTTCCTCTGTGTGTGATGAAAGCGTGTGAGCTTTAAGATGGATGGAGTCAAAGGAGAGGAAAGGGAAGGGTGGTTAGACTTTTGGGGGGAAATCAGGGCATTTCCTTGGAAATCCCACTTACACTTAGAGTGAGACGTCAGCTCTGCCGTGAATGACAAGAAACAAGGTGAATGTTTTTACTTTTCCATTATTAGAATTTTCCTTTCCTTGTGGGGAGGGAGCCAGATGTTGACGACCAGAATCCCCTGGGTGAATGTAAAGTCTACCGTGGTGTCGGCTCTCTTGCTGAAGCCTTCCTCCCTGCCTGCAGAGTTCCCACGGAAACACCATGAAGCAGTTCATGGACATTTTCTCCCTGCCCGAGATGACCCTGCTGTCCTGTGTGAACGAGTACTTTCTGAAGAACAACATTGACTATGAGCCTGTGCACCTGTACAAAGACGTCAAGGTGGTGTGGACATGGGGTGCCATGACGCTGTACCTCTTCTAGCTGCTCAGCAGAAGTAATAGAATCCCTGGCCTCCCTTGTCGGCTGGGCCTTTGAAATCATCCTTTGCTTGGGATCTCTTTTATTTGTGGTTTAATCCTGAAAAATCCTAAGAAAGATTTTATGTTAGGAGAATTGGAAGTAAGTCAAATTGGTTGTTAAAAGAAGAGGGTACTTGCTATCTGGATTTCCATGTGCGTATATACACACATCATTTACATGACTTTGTGTCTATGTATTTTAATTTACATTCATATTCACATGTGTCTATAGATATATTCTTTAAGCTGTCTGAACTTTTTTCAGGACTTAAAAATATGTTTATATATTGCTTATTTAATATATATTTTTAATACATATTTCTAAGCATCTATTTATATATATATTATTTAAATATCTGTATTTTTAAAAGATCCATATGTACGTACTACAGTGTTTTTATTATGTGTTCATGACTAATTTTAAGTATTGACTGCCCTGAATCATGGCTTTTAAGAAGATATAGGATGAATGAACAGTTTCTCAATATCAATCTGGTGTCATTTGAACTAAATTTAAATATTTAGTTTTGGTTCTCCGTTTTGCTCACACAAATACTTCATCTTTAGGAATCTTTAAGAATCACTGGTAGTTATGTAACCCTTAGCATTCATGAGGAAAGATGTTTACTAGAAAGTTCAGTTTTTACTGTGAAGTATTACTACCACTAATAGTGAACGCACATGTAGAGTTTACTGTGTTCCAGACACTATTTTTCTGAATGCTTTATGCATATTAACTAATTAAATCCTCATAAGAATGCCCTGAGCTCTTATCACCTTCCTTTTACAGATAGAGAAATTGAGGCACAGAGAGGTTGAGTAACTTGCCCAAGGACATCCAGCTAGTAAGTAGCAGAGCTGGGATTTCAGGCCAGGAAGTTGGGCTCCGGCTTGGTCTTAACCACTGCCTTCTGCCGATGCGCAGTTGAAACAGGCCTGTGGTGGAAGATAACTGAGGTTGAGTTTACAGTCCAGAGGTGCTCATTCCCGACGATAAGCACCTACCAATTTTCTAAGGCTTATGGCCCAGTTTTTCTGCAGCCCAGTTCCCTGCTACAGACTCCAGGAAGTTTCCATGTGCCTCCAGGAGTGCCCATCTATGTAGTAGACCTGCTTAGAGCTACCTGAGAGCGGGGCTGTGCTCTGAGACCTGCCAGGCATCAGGCTGCCATGCCGCTGGGCTTTTCCTCATGTCCGCCGGCTGGACCACATCTCTGCCCGAGTTCCGAGATCCTTGACATTTCCTTGCCTCTTCGGTAGCACTGAAGAGAGGAGGATCCTATCATTGTTCTCTGCCCAACAGAACCTGCTGCTGGGGTCCAGGGAAGGGTGCAAAGATGAAAAGAGCAGTAATTCCCTTTGTTCAGATGACCTGGAATTATTTGATCATGATACTGCATATAAATGACTGTTTATCCTGTGGGACTTTATTCAGAATTGTTCATACAAATTACCTCCTCCAAGTGGCTTTTTTGAAAATTGCACTGGAAACTGCTGCTATCACCATGGAAACTTAAGTTTCTTCCCAGGGGCCACCTGTGATAAATGGACCAGAATTTAGATTTCATTTAGTGCTTGGGTTGCCAGGCTTCTGCAGGCAGACATTATCCTGAAGGCCATTTCGCTTGTCCTCTTACTTAGACTGTCTCAGTTATACTCTGACTGATTAAAAACGTATCTTTTGACAGGATTCAATTCGGGACGTGCACACCAAAGGGATCATGTACAGAGCAATTGAAACAGATATTGGTAGGTACCTGGATGTTATCGTGAAGATCAGCCTTTCCCTTTGCTATGTAATTACGCAGGCATTTTACTCTCACTCCAGGTGCTGAGCAGGGGCTGTAGCACCTCTTCTGAGTGCAGTGCAGGGACCTTGCATCCTTGCGCCTTAGATGTCTCCCTCCCCTTTGTCTCAGAACTTGACATAATCCTGACTGGCAAGGAGAGGATCTGGCAGCTGCAGCCACTTAGTTTTTTCCACTTAGACTGAAGAGGCAGGGTGTTGGTTACTGATACTGGGTACCAATATACGGCCTCGAACCAAGCTTCCTGAAGGCTTTTCTCCCCTCAAGTGCCCTAGACAGTGCTGGACCCATCTGCCCCATTTAGGAAGTGCTTGCAGATTGACTGACTTCACCCTGAAACTCTTGTGTACATTTTTCTCTTGCTCTTTAGAAAAGTACATCTGCTACCCTGAGCAGACCCGAGCAGTGTTGGCCAAACTGGCTGATCACGGCAAGAAGATGTTTCTCATCACCAATAGCCCCAGTAGCTTTGTGTAAGTTCTTCTGTGATTCCTGGCTACTTTCTGGCTCACTTACTGCATTCCGTGTATTTTGATAGTTGGAAATTCGAAAGAAAAAGTTGCAAGAATAGTTAATCCCTGCAGTGTTAGACTAACCTGGCTGAAATATTGTTCTAGGGACAAAGGGATGAGGTATATTGTTGGAAAAGACTGGAGGGACCTGTTTGATGTGGTCATTGTTCAGGCGGAGAAGCCAAACTTCTTTAATGATAAGCGGAGGTAAGTTGTCTGTCTCTTTAGGGACTAGATTTTATTCATTTGCTGCTGCGAATACTTATGTAACGTGTCTTGGTGAAATCCAGTTGGAAAATCACGAGCATCTAACATCATAGCTTTTGATTTTTAACGCTTGCAAGTAATTGCAAGGAAGGTGGGATGAGTACATAGCAGACAGCTGACACCTCTTGAAATGGTTCTCAATTCAGTTCGGGCTGCTTCAGTCCTATGAGTCAGGCTTTAAGAGAACAATTGACAACAATGAAAATTCCAAACTTAGCATCACATAGTAAATTAGATCTCTCGATGCAGATGCATTGTGAAGCATAACAAAACAGCAACAGCAAACCACCTGGTGGGTATCTCTTTAAATAGAGCTCTTAATGGTTCACTGACAATTGCACTTAGATTTTGCAAAACTTCTCTGAAATACAGGTTTTGCATCAAGTGGAGTAAATCTAGACCAAAACTTAAAGTCTTTCTGCCGCAGAATCCTTGAGCAATAGAGGAATGGGAAAGTTTGGGTTGTGAAGGTGACTGGGGTGTGCTCTTCGTGTTTTGTGACTGAGGGTCGGGTCCTAAAAGGTGATTTAATGTGCGGGGCAGACCGGTTCACCAAGAGTCATCCCCCACAGATGTCAGTAGTGTTGAGAGTTACTGCACTAGGATTTATAAAAATAATTCGTATTTGTATAACAGTGACCTACTTTTGAAACACTTTTACCCACATTTCTCTGTTCTGCAGTGGGTAACCATGCAGCCCTTCCCTCTCTGCTAGGCGATTTAAAGCATAATAATTCGGTGCCCTGTAGTTAGTATTGAGTGGATTAAATTCCTCTTATGATGCTAAATTCCAGTTTTCGAGGTGTCACAGTGACTCCTGGGAGAAGAGGCACACCCAAGAACCATGTGCAGAGACTGAGAAGTCAAGAGAATGCAGGAAAAACAAGTGTTGATCAAAAACAGCTGTAAACACTGGCTTGCTGTTTGGTCACTGATAAAACGTTCTCCTGCATTTTCTTATTAGATCCCAGCGGGGTGGAGTGGTCAGGGGAAGGGCCCCATCTCTCCTTTCACCTCCCTCCTTTGTCATATTTATAGTCAGTGGCAGGACCCTGTCTTGGATTAGATTTTCCCAGCACAGCGCTCTTCCTTACTCTGGGTGCCTGGATTAAGAATTCTCTACCCCTGTTCATCCCCATGTTATTTATAACGTTGAAGGTTAGACAACCTAAAGGAACGTCCATATGAGGGGATATTATGCAGCCATTAAAAATGAGGTGTTTTTTTTTTAATGGCAGTGAACATGTTTTACGACTGAAAAAAATGATGTATGAAGGTTACATAATCACATGGGAAATTGCTCACAGCCTTGGAGAAAAAAGATACATATTAGTATCCGCAAATGATCCTCATTTTATATTCATAAAAAAGAGAAAGAGGGCCTCCCTGGTGGCGCAGTGGTTGAGAGTCCGCCTGCCGATGCAGGGGATACGGGTTCATGCCCCGGTCTGGGAGGATCCCATATGCCGCGGAGCGGCTGGGCCCGTGAGCCATGGCCGCTGGGCCTGCGCATCCGGAGCCTGTGCTCCGCAACGGGGGAGGCCACAGCAGTGAGAGGCCCGCATACCGCAAAAAGAAAAAAAAAAAAAAAAAAAAAAAAAAAGAGAAAGATAACAGATACATAAAGGCCGAAAGATATCCACTGAAATGGTGTGTTTCTGCCTGGGTACTGGCATTATGATTTTCCTTTTCTTCATTGTATTTTTCTGCATTTTTCCAGATTTTTTTGCAGTGAGTTTGTATTTTTCTAACTAGGAAAGCAATCCAAATAAGTGTTACCTAAAAAAAAGAAAAAGGACAAACAAACCTTGTGTTTTTTGGACTAGCACCCCCAGGGTGAGGAATGAGGCCTTTATTCTTTTTTTCCTATTTTTCCATCATAAAATAATATGCCCAGTTCTCTGATCTCTGATGTATTTTGTATCTAGAGTGGTTGCATTTCAAGTACAAAGCTGGATAAATATACTAAGCACTACTTCTATAAGCTTTTTTGTGTGTGTGAAAAGTTTTCTACATGGTTGAATACGTTTAGAAAATCTGGGCTAAAGAGAGTTTCTTTATAGGAGGGCTTTTCAGAGCCATCAGTAACCTTTAAGGAGGAACGGAGATAGTGGATAGTGTTTTCCAAATATATTTGGCCCTGGAGTTCTTGTTTTTCACTAACCTTCTTTGGATACTGGGGTCCGAAGTTTGGGGTGTATTGCACGAGGCCCAGGAACGTGATGGTGGGGACTCGGTTTCAGTTGGCTCCTTTCTGTTCTCAGGGGCTAACCGTGGAGTTTCTCATAGAGCACACAGCCGGTACTGCTACTACACGTCATAATGTTTCCCATTTCTGTTGTTAGACCTTTCCGGAAGGTGAACGAGAAAGGCGTCTTACTCTGGGATAAAATCTACAAGTTGCAGAAGGGCCAGATTTATAAACAGGTATCTCGTGACCCATCTGTCCTTTTTGTTGCTGTGCTTTGTGATCGGTTATGATGATAACAGCTGACATTCGCTGAGGCTTGCCATGTGCCAGGCACAGTCCTGAGGGCTCTGCTTCAATGGACTGTTTATAACTTAGTGGCAGAATTTAATCTTAAGTCCATACATTTTCAATGTGCTGTGTGTAAATTAGCTCAGAATTGAACAGTTTTTGAAAAAAAAATTTTAAAGCATTTTTTCCATAGCATATAAAATTTAAGATGCCAGTAGTAAACCTTGGAAATTTCTCTTTAGTAAGTGTTTAATCACATGGCATCGTACCCAAACTAGTCATTATTTCCTGATGAACTGTGTTTTATGTACAGTTTTGATGTATTTCAGTATCATATAAAGCTCTCCCGTGTTTGAGTAAATGATTGAATTGCTGTCCAGTTTTGTGTTACTGAAATTAGGTTTTTTTTTATCTTTAAACGTTTTTATATTTGTGTAATATTTATAACATAAAATTACAGAACAGTACTATACAGTACTCTACAGGTTTTTTTTTTTTTTAAAGTACTGATACATACCTGTTGGATATGTAACAGACTGCTGGATTTGGCAGTAAGTATATTTTTTAGGCCTGAAATATTAGCTTTGAACAGCCCTCCAAGTCTAGGAAGTGAGCCTAAGAAAATTATTAAGATGTAGCTAAAGCTTTGGTACAAGAATGTTTATCATGAAGTTACTTACAAAATAGATAACAAGGTAAATGTCCAGCCTCAGATAATTGGTAAAATGAATCATGGTAGGTCTCAGCTGCTAAAACTACATGGCAGGCGAATATTTATTGACATGGTCACAGAACGTTAAGCGTGAAAAAAAAAGATCATTACAAAGATATTCAGTATGAAGCCCTTCTGAAAAGTACATTTGACTTAGAAGAAAGGTCTAAAAGATTTCACATAAAAATTTTTTTATCTTTATATTTTGATATTTAAAATAAATTGTAAAAGCAAAAACATTTTTTTAAGTTTTAAAAGGTAGATAACGGGACTTTCCCTAGCTGTCCAGTGGTTAAGACGCTGTGCTCCCAATGCAGAGGGCACGTGTTTGATCCCTGGTTGGGGAACTAAGATCCTGCATGCCGCATGGCGCGGCCTAAAAAAAATAAAATAAATACTATAAATAGAAATTTAAAAAGAAAAGTAGGTATCTTGGGCCATGGGTTATACAGGTCTCTTATCTGTCATACAATATAACACCTATACTTTTCTGTTATTGCAGGGTAATTTATATGAATTTTTGAAGCTTACTGGATGGAGGGGATCCAAAGTGTTGTATTTTGGTGACCATATATACAGCGACCTGGCGGTGAGGAACCTTTTTTTCTGTTTCTTTGTTGGGGACAGTGTTAGGCCCACTTATTGAGGAATTTATCTTTTGTTTAAGACCATTTTCATACTTTCATAAAAGTGAGGAGAGGGCCACATTTCTTTCTTTTTTTTGATGTCTCATATTTTATGCAACAGGATAGATCACAGTCATGAAGTAGATTATTTTTTTGGGGGAAATGATGGAAATTAGCCATTTGCTCAGTTTATCAGAAAAAATCTTTCCACTTAGGTAATGGTAAGAAATAAACGTCCGTGTTCTTTCCTTTCCCTTTTATTATTAAGCATCAGAAACATACAAATGCTTCGTAAAATCTCATAAACATCAGTCAGGGTTTCTTTTGCCAGCCAGTCATTTTGAAAGAGTACAAAACTGGCATTTCCAGGAAATAGCTGTTATGTGAAAATGAGGCTTTTCATGCCCCTCGGAATGACTAGAGTGTCTCAGGACTTGAATTATGATTTAATCTATAATTGGCGCAGGTTGAGTGAGTCACATCTATTACCAACTTGGTTCCTTGCAGAATGAATTTATGTTTGTTAAGTGATTCCAGGCGAGGTTGCACAGCGCACATTTTGCAAAGTCTGAATGAAGCTCGATGTCCGGGAGGTAACAAGAGTAGGTCGTGGCCGGCTGTCAAACTCCTCCACTCTTGATATTTCTAAGTATTTTGGCCCACACTGGATTGGCCTCACATGTATGCATGTCTGCGTCGCTCTGTACCATCGAAATGGTGACCTTTAATGGCTGAGCAGTAGGACCATCTGGGAAGCATTTCAGAGCATACGTGCCTGAGCCCCACTGAGGTCTGTGGAGTCAAACTTCCTAGAGGTGGTGGAGGTAGAGGGTTGATGCCAGTGCCTGTGTGTAGTGACACCCTTCCCACGTGACTCCCGTACACGTGTTGCATAATCATGTCTGTCCAATGGGTTGAGGTCTAGTGGCAGGAATCGTGGGAGAATTGGAAAACTGAGGTTTTTCTCCCATCTCTGCTCTTTATTAGCTGTGTGACCATGGGCACATCCCTCAAGCCTGGATGTCTTCATTTGTAAGAAGAGTGAGATAAGCTAATATATACAAAAGTGCTTAGTAAAGTAGAAACAAAGTGCTCCCTTCAGGATGTTGGCACTCCCAGAATGTCCGGCCAGGTGACGTGGCATCACAGCATGTACCTCTTGCTGTGTGGCCTGTGGGCCTTGAGGATATAACTAACTGTGTGCTACCCCGGAGGCATGTAGGTACATGGCCCCATGAGGTGACACACACACAGACAGGTCTTAGCACTATGAGAAGTAGTTTGTCAAGAATGCAGTAGTTTGTCAAATGTGGTCCCCATGACATCGGCATCACCTGGGAACTTGTTGGAACTGCAGATTCTCAGCTTCACCCCAGACCTCCTGAGTTAAAAACTCTTGGGGTAGGGCCCAGCCATCTGTGTTCTACACAGCTTTCCACACTAAAATTTGATATCAAGATAATGCTGGCCCATAGAATGAATTAGGAAGTGTTTCCTCTTCTTCAGTTTTTGGAAGAGTTTGAGAAGGATTGGTGTTAATTCTTCTTTACATGTTTGGTAGTGAAGCCATCTGGTCCTGGGCTTTTCACTGTTGGAAGGTTTTTGATTCTCGATTCAATCTCCTTAATTAGAGGTCTATTCAGATTTACTATTTCTTCATAACTCAGTCTTGGTAGGTTGTGTGTTTCTAGGAGTTTGTCCGTTTCATCTAGGTTGTCCAAGTTGTTGGCATACAGTACTCAGTTCACAGTACTCTTTTATAATCCTTCCCCTCCCCCCGCCCCGTAGAATTGCCAGTAATGTCACCACTTACATTTCTGATTTTAGTAATTTGAGTCTTCTTTTTTTCTTATTAAAGGTTTGTCAATTTTGTGGTTTTTTTGCTTTTGTTTTTTGAAGAACCAATTCTTGGTTTTGTTGATTTTTCTCTATTGTTTTTCTATTCTATTTATCTCTGCTCTAATCTTTATTATTTCCTTTGTCCTGCTAGCTTTCAGTTTAGTTTGTTCTTTTTCTAGTTCCTTCAAGGTATATAGTTAAGTTGTTTTGAGATCTTTTTTTTTAATGTAAATGGCTATTGCTATTAATTTTCCTTTTTAGTATTGCATTTGTTGCATCCCATAAATTTGAGTATGTTGTGTTTGCATTTTAATTTGTTTCAAGGTATTTTCTAATTTCCCTTGTGACTTCTTTGCCCCATTGGTTGTTGAAGAGTGTGTTGTTTAATTTCCACATATTTCGGAATTTTTTACTTTTTCCTTTTGCTGTTGATGTCTGGTTTCATTCCTAGTGATCAGAAAAGATACTTTGTATGATTTCAGTCTTTTAAAATTAATTAAGACTTGTTTTGTGGTCTAAAATACAGTTGCTCCTGGAGAATTCTCCATGTACACTTGAGAAAAATGTGTATTCTGCTTTTGTTGGGTGGAGTGTTCTGTATATGTCTATTAGGTCTAATTGATCTATAGTGTTGTTCAGGTCCTCTATTTCCTGTTTGATCTTCTGTCTGCTTATTTTATCCATTGTAGAAAGTGAGCTGTTGAGTTCCCTGCTATTATCGTAAAGCTGTCTTTTGTTCCCTTCAGTTCTGTTAATGTTTCCTTCATGTATTTTGGACCTCTGATGTTTGGTTGATATGTGCTTAGAATTGTTATATATTTTTGGTGAATTGACCCTTTTATCATGATATACTGTCATTCTTTGTGTCTTATAACAGTTTTTGACCTAAAGTCTATTTTGCCTGATATGAGGATAGCCACTCCTGTTTCCTTCTGGTTACTGTTTGCTTGGAATATCTTTTTTAATCTTTTCACTTTCAACCTATGAGTGTCCTTAGATCAAAAATAAATGTCTTGTAGACAACATATAGTTGGATTCATGCTAAAGTTGGAAAACCACTGTTTTAAAGCGATCAGACCAATTCATTAACATGTCAGAGGTATGTGGGCAATGAACATTACCCTTCAAAGGAATCTCTTGAGAATGTAGATCCTTTAATATTGCTGCCGTTTCTCAAAATACATTTAGATGCCCCTTTTGGATTATATTTGAGAGCCAATTTGAGGCATAGGAGAAAATTAGTTGCATTATTATTAATTTATTATCATGTACTTTAGTCTTAGGAATGTTCCAAATGATTTTTTTACCTATTTTCAGAAATAAGATCCACCTTCAAAAGTTTGTCACCACTGGGAATATTTAAAAGAATGTGATGTATGTAGGGTCTCATATATTATAGGAGAAAGAGAACTATTGAAAGGTTTAAAGAAATTCAACCATTGAAGAAGGTAGGCATCCTTAGGACATACAGAGCACAGATTCTAGCTTTAGGTGAATAGCAGAGTGAATTTTCAAAATAGTAAGCCACATACCACTTCTCTCCTTAAAACCCTTAAAAGCTCTCTCCTTAAAAGCCCCTTTCTTCCTCAGAGTAAAAGCCTGATTTCCTATAATTGCCCTCAAGGCCCCACTTGATCTCTCCTTCCCCAGCCTCCCTCTATGAAGGCACCTCCTGCCTCTGCCCTCTTTCCTACTCTGCTCTAGGCTACCTGCCTTGCTGTTTCTTTTCTTTCTTTTTTTTTTTTTTTGCGGTACGCGGGCCTCTCACTGCCGTGGCCTCTCCCGTTGCGGAGCACAGGCTCCGGACGCGCAGCCTCAGCGACCGTGGCCCACGGGCCCAGCCGCTCCACGGCATGTGGAATCCTCCCGGACCGGGTCACGAACCTGCGTCCCCCACATGGGCAGGTGGACTCCCAACCACTGCGCCACCAGGGAAGCCCCGACCTTGCTGTTTCTTAACACACCTTGCTCCCAGCATGTCCTTGCCCCAGAGCCTTTGCACTTGCTCTTTTTCCAGGCAGGATTTTTCTTCTCCCACATATTTGCATACTTTTACTCTCCTTACCTTCAGATGTATTCGCCTTGTCTTCCTAATCACTCTATATAAAATGGTAACTCCTTTTTCCCTCTTATTCTGCTTGATTTTTGTCCATTGTATTTCTCACCGCCTGCCATTGTGTTTTTACTTGCTTATTTTTTGTCTCTATTTCCTTTGAGAGCAGGGAATTGTTAGTTTTGTTCATTACTTTATTGTCAGTATCTAGAACAGGGCCTGGCAAACTGTAATATTTAATAACTGTCAAATGAGAAAATTAACAGCCATTCATTATGGTGATTGTGTACCTTAGATTTTCCAGGACATACCTTAGATATTCTGGCTTATAATGTCATATCATGGGATTACAATATTTGGAATGAAAACGTGATCATATATGTTGGTATTGTGTGATCATTCCAAGTGTGAGATTCCCCATAACCCAGGAGGCTTGGCATGCGGTGGGTGCTCCCCAGCGGTCTGTGGATGAATTGAATGAAGACCTTCAGTAGCATTTCAGTTGACCCTCTTTCTGCCCCTGACCTAAATGTGGTTTTATAGACCATGGTTAATGATTCCAGATCCTGTATTTATGTGGGGTCTGTGATTTGCCGCAATTATTTCCGGAACAGAAACTTTCTTGGGGTGAAATGGTCAAAGCCTGAGGCTAAATTTGTTTTAATTAAGTGTAATTCATTGAATTCAGCTTGGTTAATAACTAACATTACAGAATTTCTCCTGGCGGTAGGGTGACTTCAGGTATGAGGTCCTAGAAATAATGCAAAGCAGAGGGATTTTCTCAGTACAGCTCAGACAAGGGCAATGAGGCAGAAGTCCATGGCATGCTGCTTTGGCTAGAACTGTGTTCCGGAAGCTGCTGTCGACCTAGCTCTCCCAAATTAAAACGTAATTCAGTGAATGTCTGTTGCGTCGGGGAAAGGTCATGAAATGGTTTAAATTTTGTTGAGATTAATGTTGACTTCTTGTGATCTTTGCATTCAGGACTTGACCCTGAAGCATGGCTGGCGAACGGGTGCAATTATCCCAGAGTTAAGATCTGAGCTCAGAATTATGAACACGGAGCAGTACATTCAAACTATGACCTGGCTACAGACCTTGACTGGGTTATTGGAGCAGATGCAGGTTTGGGATTTTTTTTCCTCTCCTACTTTTTCTTTAAGGCTGAGGTTAGTCCACTGGTCAAAGTTATTTTCAGGTATTTTTATGTTTAATTGTGGTCCTGAAGTATGAGGCATAAATTATCCTGCAGAATAACCACTGGGGTGATTTTGCCCCTAAAAGAGTCTTGCCATTTTCCCTAAAGAGAATTTTAAAAATGGCTCCCAAAGCCATTTGGAGAAAGAGTTTTGTGGGGCCCGTGTGGGAAATCTGGTGTCCTTACTTCCCCACTAAACCCTCATTGGGAGATCAGTGGGATTCAAGAACCTCTGCCAGTGTTAGGGTCCAGTCCTGCTTCTGCCTTTAGCCTGCGGTGGGACTTCTCCATTCTGGGCCTCCGTTTCCCCATCTGTAAAATGGAATGAACACTTCAGCCTGGGCACCACGGCTTACTGGGAAGAGTCTCAAAGCAAGAGTCAAGATCCCTGTGTGCAGCCTCCATCTGATTTTGAAGATAACACCTACAGTTTGCTGGCTCAGTGGAGTTCAGGGGTGTATTTTTCTTTCTGTAAGTTACATAGCCAGTTTGGGGCAGTTAGTGAGGAAAGTTGTTTCAGCAGTGATTTCCTGGCCCGTGGAGGCTGCCCTGTGTTGTAGCTGCGACCCCTCCCCAGTCTCACGACGCACCTTGCTTTTTCACCTGGTTCAGCTGGCCTGGCTCGCAGCTGTCTCGGGGTGAGTGCCAACTCTTGTAGGTTAAGGGGCATGGATGCTTGCTCTCTTGGCTGCAGCCTCTGGCCATGGCCTGGTGCCCACGGCCTGCCGGCCTGCTTTGGAAATGGGCCAGGAGCCGCCTTGCCTGGCCCAGCTGGCAGCAGACTTGGGCAGGGCTGCGGGGAGTGGCAGGTCCTCACTCCAGGGTGCACCCTTGCAGGGCATGGGGCCTCACACGTCCCCCAGGCCTCGCTTCCAGCGCGCTCTGGCTACGTTGCTCCTTGGCTCATCTCTGATGAGGACTGGTTCTGTTTTCCTTCCTGTGCTTGTCTGTGAGGTGACCGTCTAAAAATAAAAGGCATCAGTTCTGGGTTAATGTAACTTTGAGTCTGCGCATAGGTCATACAGGAATAACAGTTACTCTTCAGATGCTAGGCATTGTGCTGAATGCCTGCTCTGCAACGTTATTCATAACTCATCCCAGCTGTCCAGTGTACAATTTTCGACTTTAGAATAAGGAAACTGAATGTTTGAGAGGTTGGGTAATATGTCCAAGGTCATAAAATGACAGAGCAAGAACTTGAACCTAGGCTGCATGGTGCCCAAGTCCCTGCTTTCAAGCACTGCACTGAAGTGCTTCTTTGCTGTGCGGTTTAGAGCTCTTGTGTGTAGCCAGACCCCTTGCCTTAGGTGCGGTCTCTCTGTGATGCAGGTAGCTGGTCACCTACACAGATGCAGCCTGCAGGTAGGTGGTGTCGCTGCATTTTAGCTTTGAGGACAAATTTATTTCTTGTTTTCCTGTCTCTGACCTGTATAAAAAGTTTGATGAATAAGGAGTGTTGTGTTTTAGAGAACAGAAGTGCTGGGAAGATTTCTGTGATTTATAGAGTTAATTGTATAAGGCGTGGGGTTAGGGAAGGAAGAAAAGAGAATTGACATTTATGCTGCCGCCCCATTTTACAGGTGAGGAAACAGGCTGAGAGATAAGTAACTTTTCCAGAATCTCAAAGTTAGTGAGAGCAGAATCAAGCGATGTAGAAGCAAGAACTTACTATGCTCCAGACTCCCAGGGCTTGACGGGCATTTCATTCAACAACAGCTCTTGGAAGCGGGCACTGACATCACCCCATTTTACAGATGAAGAACCGGAGGCAGAGAGGAGAAGCTAACTTGCTGGGCTTAGACCAGGCTGTCTGGCCCCAGAGCCCTCATCTCTGTGCTGTGTCACCTCGGTGTCTAACACTTTTTACAGCATTCCGTCAGGGTGGATTCACTAGGACATAGACGAGGGTGGCTGATAATTAAAAAAATATCCAAATGAGCATCACTTCTCCCTGTTTCCTATCTACTCTCTCCTCTGCCTCTGTGTTCACCTGGAAAACTATACATTATTCCAGTGATCCTGTGTCAAATGTTTCTGTAGCCCCCCTTTTTCTGATAGTACGCACATAGCATATTATCTGGACTGTTTTCTGAGGAGAGAAATTTGTCCTCTGAGGTTGGGTGTGATTTTTTTTTTTTTTTGGAAGCCAGCAGTGTTGTTTGGAGCCAAGTCTGATGAATTAAATGCCAGTGTTGAAATTTTGGTTTTAAAAAAGTAGCTGTGAAGAATAATTTTTGTTCACTAGCCTTGAAGTGCACTCTCAAGTGGTATGGCTTATGGTGGTAGTGCGGTGGATGGTGTGGTGTATAGTGTCGAGGCTTCCCAGGTAACCACGTCAGAGCCACGTTTAACCCAGGGTGGACAGGCTCCTGCAAAGAGCCAGCTAGTCACCGTGTTAGGCTGTGCGGGTCATACGGTCTCTGTCGCAGCTCCTCAGCTGTGCGTGTAGCACACAAGCAGCCTCAGGCAGTGTGTAAACAACTGGTTGTAGCTGTATCCCTATAAACTGTATTGGTGGACACTGAAATGTGAATTTCATATCATGTTCACGCATCATGAAATTATTTTTCTTTTGATTTTTTTTCAATAGTTTCAAGAGGAAACTCCTTTCTTAAGCTCATTAGGCCAATAGAAAAGTGGGTGGTGGGCTGGATTTCGCCTCCCCTAGCACAGGCTGTCAGGCTGCTGGCTAGATTGCGATATCCTGCTCTCACAGGGCTGGGCCGGCCTGTTAGTACATTTTTGTAGATTGTAGTCATGAAGGGCTGAGTATGCTAACTAGTGAGTGAGGCTAAAGATGGCAGAGGTGACTGTAGGATGAGCCTCTGGTGTGGGCTTCTGGTTAGTCTTTTCCCATCCCTTGAGTACATGGTATCACTTAAAGGTTAATTATAACTAATTAGTACCCAGTCTTTGAAGTATTTTCAAGTAGATTTCAGACACCTGAGATTGCTGTTTTACAGTTCGGCCTTGTAGGGGGATCAGAGCTGGAGAAAGGTGTGGCTCAGGAGAAATCGTTTTCTTTTAATGGGAGAGCCTTGGGCATGTTTGAATGCTGATAGGAAGGATCCAATGCTGATGGATCAATCCAAGGAGGTTGATCACGTGGGAGAGATGATAAATGACAGAGAAAGGGCAGGTGGGAGAGGGGTGCGCGTAGGCCTTGGATGGGAGGGTGCAGGGGGAGGCTGGGTTGAGGTGCACACCCCCAGAGCTCATATGCCCCCTCCTCTGGGGATGCTCCTGGCTCAGATCTCTGGGGCGTTCCTCCTTAGCATGTCCCTCTGGCAACCTTGGGCTTCGCTGGAGATGATCTGTCATGCTTGGCTGCCCCCCATTCTGGAAAAGCTGTGCTGGAGAAAGTGCCTTGGACTTGGAGACTCTTCATGTCTGCGGAGGCTGCCCTCAGGTGGGGGGCCCACCTGAGGGGAGAGTGGATGGCCTGTGGCACATGGCCTGTGGCAGCTAGTTTCCAAAAGGAGGGAGCAAGTAGATTCACTTTGGTAATCTTTCTTCTGGTCACTAGCCAGAGAATTCTCCCCTCCTGCAAGTACGGGAGAAGCTTCTCCTTCATACTGGACACAAGTGCAGTTTGTGGGCCAAGAAGGGTGTATGGGCAGAGGTGGGAGGGAAAATTCCCGCCCACAGACTGATAGCCTGTGTGATATCACATCGTTTTGTCCTGCTTACCTGGGTGTCCCCCCCGCCAGGACTCCATCTTTTCCTCTCTTACATCGTCAGTAGATAGCACAGTGCTTGCCACAGAGTAGGTGCTGAATATGTATATGTACACGTGTGTGTACATGTATGCATGTATATCTGTGTACTAGTGTGTATATGAATGTGTGCATGTGTATGTGTCTATGTGTATATCTGCATGTATCTATCCATATAAATAAATTCCTGGTGGCACCCTACAGAGTTTTGACCTCGTCTCATACTTTGTAGAGCCTAAGTTCTATAGTGAGTAATCTGTTGATCTAAAATGTGAGCGCTAATTGAAACCACACTCGTAGGATCTACCTCAACGCCTCCAGCTATGCTGGACCAGTCTTCCGGTGCTCCAGTACCACACGGCCAGTGGTCATTCAGTGGTGGCTGCTTCCGGCCGGTGTAGGCAGCGGTGCTGGGCCAGAAGTCCAGATTAGAAACTCAGGGTTTTGTCTGAGTGGCAGAGGCCTGTAGCAGGTGACTTAGTCAGGCTGTTGACTTGGGCATACGTGATAAACAGAAGGGCCTTGGCTGCCACGTCAGAAGCAGATGGTCTGCTTGTTCGGTGTTTTCCTCCGGGTCCTGAGGCTGCCCCTGTGACCATGGACTCCAGGGAGCCCCATCTGGCCCCTGTGGTCACGTGCACCTCTGGCTGCGCTCGAGGGTTCCCGTTCAGCCTCAGGAGCCTTGGAGAGAGACTTGTGAGAATCCATGTGTTCGGGTGTGCACGGCTGTCCTTTTCTGCTTGCCTTTTGCTCACATCTCAGCCCACCCGGAAACTTCTCTGCTGCTCTGCCTTCTTGCCTTTCATAAAAACAATTTTTTTTTTCTTAAACACTTCGGTACGCGGGCCTCTCACCGCTGTGGCTTCTCCCCTCGCGGAGCGCAGGCTCCAGACGCGCAGGCTCAGCGGCCATGGCTCACGGGCCCAGCCACTCCGCGGCATGCGGGATCCTCCCGGACCGGGGCACGAACCCGTGTCCCCTGCATTGGCAGGCGGACTCCCAACCACTGCGCCACCAGGGAAGCCCCGTAAACACTTTTAAAGATAATATTAAGGAAAAAGATTAAAGCCACTTATAATTCAACTACCCTTGCACAAATTAAAGAAAAATTTCCGTGTTAATTTCCAAATATATGCACTTTTTTTACATGCTTGTAACTTGCGGATGTACTGTTACACCTGCTATTTCCACTTAACTGCCGTTTTTGTGTGTGTGTGTATAATACGTATATTTATGATATATATAAATGTGTATTAGGTAGCCTGTATTAAGTATATGTTTATGTGTGTAATGGATAATCCATGTGTAATGGATACATTATGCACGTATTATACACGTATATTTTATGTGGATGCATATGCATTGTGCTTATACAAAGCCTTTAATATCTCTAGTTTAATAGGAGCCTTGCTTCATGGCATCATAATATGCCATCTGCACTTGGTGGAGAAAGGCAGATTGCAGCTGGGAAGTCTGAAAAAGTATTTTTTCCTGCAGGTGCCTGTCTCTTAGACCTGAATAAAATTCCTCCCAGAAGAGCTGCCCATTGGAAAATTCTCATGACCTAATAGGTTTATTTATATCCAGAACCTTCTCAATAATTGGCTTGTGTCCTGCAGGTTCACAGAGATGCGGAGTCACAGCTGGTTTTGCAGGAGTGGAAAAAGGAGAGGAAGGAGATGAGGTAAGAGCGGCCTGTTTTGAATAGAGTAAATCCCCCACCCTGGCCACGCTCGCTCAGCCCACCTGCCTGGCGCAAGGCCTGCCTGAAGCAGGCTTCGAAACAGTCTTTCTCAGCTGCCAGGGGTGACGGTGACCCCCCAGCATCCAGAACGAGCCAGCTGCCCTTAGTGATGAGTGACATTTCTTCGAAGCAGCAGTGACCTCCCTCATACCTGCTGCCTGCCCTCGAGTTTATTGTCTGCCCATCCCTCCTCCCATCCATCCCTCCTTCCAGCCCACTTAACTTCCCCGTTTGGGCAGATATTGGTCCAGTTGTTGGCAATGCCGGTGGCACAGTGTGGCTAGTGGGACAGTAGCCACCGAGCCACAGTTAATTCTTGGGGCTTCTACAACCCTGGTGCTTATTTGTAACACTGCTGTTTTAGGAATGTGCAGTCACTCAGTATAATGATGTTTATTGGTGAAGAAAACCCATCTGCTGTCAGAAAAGTTTGGTGGGTGTGTGCCTTAAGGGAGCAGTTATTCTTGAATTTTTTTTTTTTTATTAAACTCTTGTTGGTTTACAATATTGTGTTAGCTTCAGGTGTACACCTTCAGATTCTTTCCATGATAGGTTATTACAAGATAGTGAATATAGTTCCACGTGCTCTGCATGTGCTCTCCGTCCTTGTTGTTTATATGTTTTATATATAGTAGTGTGTATCCATTAACCCCACACTCCTAATTTATCCCTTCCCCTCTCCTTTTCGCTTTTTATTTTCTCTGTCTGTGAGTCTGTTTCTGTTTTGTATTCATTTGTATTATCTTTTTAGATTCCACATATAAGTGATACCATATAATATTTGTCTTTCTCTGTCTGACCTACTTCACTTAGTAGGATAATCTCTAGTTGCATCCATGTTGCTGCAGATGGCATTATTTCATTCTTTTTTTATGGCTGAGTAATATTCCATTGTATATATGTACCACAGCTTCTTCATCCATTCATCTGTCAATGGACATTTAGGTTGATTTTAAGTGAACGATTATTCTTAAGAGGCCCTATGGACAGTTGTGCTTTCCTGTAGAAGAGGATGGATGCTGTGCCTGTAAACACTGTTGATGTGACCATTTCTGCTCTTGTGGTTCCCCCCACACCCCTCTCCCGGGCACAGCTGTCCCTAAGGTTTGGAAGTAGTGCTCACTTCCTGGGTTCTGGCCTCTGAGCAGTGGGCAGCCTGGGGGGGCTGGTGTGCGTGGAGAGGGGCAGAGTCCATCCCTCTGGGCTGCAGAAGCCACGGCTGCATTGAATCAATCCTTCCCCTTCCTTCTCAGCGTGCTGGCTGTTGGGGGCTTATTCCAACGTGATTACTGGTCTAAAATGTTAGGTGAGAGGGTGATGGGCATATAATGTCATTTGACTCTGGGCCCCTTGCCCCTGAAGGCCAGACCTGAGTCCTACACTCCAGGGACCTCAAATTATTAGAGAAAAGAATCGTTTCACCCGGCAGAGATTTTGTTTTGAATTCGAATCTCTAACAACCTCACATCTCAGATTTTTCAGTAAAATTTTAAAAACCGCTTACGTTGCTTCACCTGCAGACCTAATTGAGGTCTTTGAATTTTCTACTTTTCATTGTCGTAGCATCTGCTGTCATCATATGACGAAAGAAGGCCTCTACCAACTAGTGGCTTTTATCACACAGTTGTGTAAAGGATTATGTTTTTTGCTGTGTTTATAACTGATTTTTTAACAGTCAAATGGTATTTATCCAGTTTGCTGGAACAGTCTGTGGGTAGGGGTCCTGGCCATTGGATTGGATGGTGTGCATATCCCGTGTATGTGTGACGGGGTGTTGTTTTACACACAGACACGTGTCTGCACACCTGCAGGGGCTTTGAGCCTGGGGTAGGGTGAACAGTCTTGCAAGATGCCTGTAATCCAGGCTTTGAGGAGGTGCTTGAAGCTCTGTAATGGATGGTAGAGATGTGTTTACATCACTATAAAATAATCCTTAATCTCTCAGACATAAAGTACTTTTGAGTTTATGATATGCTTTTATTTCTCTTTCCTTACTTAGTTCTCAATATAACCTCATGAAAAGGGGGCCTTTGTCCCATTCTGTAGACAAAGGAAGTTTGGAGACTGAGAACATTCTGCATCTCTGTGGACCTTCAGAAGCAGCTCCCGCACCCTCTGTTTTTGTTTGGGAAATGGGGTGTGCAGGTTTAGAGGCTCATGCGTTGCCGCTGGAGCCTTTGGCAGTGTTCTCTCTGGCTGGCCTAAGTGGGGAATGTGATCAGAGCCAGTTGATGGATGAACGGACAGGCTGTTTTCTCGATTAGAAATCGGAGCTGCTCTAGGCTAATTTGAGTCCTATACGTATGAAAGAGTGATTTAAAAAAAAATCTTTTTATTGACGTATAGTTGATGTACAATATTATATCAGTTTCAGGTATACAACATAGGGATTCACATTTTTTATAGATTGTACTCCATTTATAGTCATTATAAAATATTAGCTATATTTCCCATGCTGTGCAATAGATCCTTGTAGCTTATTTATTTACTTATTTTAAACTTTTTATTTTATATTGGGGTAGAGTTGATTAACAATGCTGTGTTGGTTTCAGGTGTACAGCAGAGTGATTCAGTTATACGTATACATGTGTCTGTTCTTTGGGAAACAGTGATTTTGATGTTATTTGATTTCGGTAGCTAAAAGCAGACCTTTTGGGAATCACTGTCTGTTGCTTCGCTCTTCTCTTGCCTCTTCAGAGAAATGACCAAAGGTTCCTTCAACACCCAGTTCGGAAGCTTGTTCCGCACAGACCAGAACCCCACGTACTTCCTGCGGCGCCTGTCGCGGTTTGCCGACATCTACATGGCGTCCCTGAGCTGCCTCCTGAGCTATGATGTCAGCCACACGTTCTACCCCCGGAGGACCCCGCTGCAGCACGAGCTTCCTGCCTGGTCTGACAGGCCCCCAGCCGCCAGGCTGCCGCTCCTGCAGGAGGCCCAGGCCAAGTAGCCAGAGGCCCAGGCACCCTGGGCGCGAAAAGCCAGGACCGACGGCGACCCCGTACCGGGCAGACTTTGCATCGACGTGACTGTCGCTTACGGACATGCCTTGTGATATCTATTTTGTACATTACAGAGGATAGATACCCCCCAGCTCGTGAAGACAGGGGCTCGCAGCCCACGGGGACTGCCTTCCTGTACGTGTGGGGACAGCGGCTGGCTTCCTGTCAACACCCTGTGATCGCCCTTCTTGTTTACTAAGGTACCGCGACCGGCGTCAGATTTTCTGGGACGGGGAGGCTTCTTGATACCATCTCTGGATTCCAGCAGGTGACGTTTTGAAACTCTTCTTGACTCTTCCATGCAAAACGCATGGAAAAAGTGAACATTCACAGGCAGTGCAGGGGCCCAGTGGTGTGCACCGGTGAACTGCTCACAGAAAGCTGATGCTTGAGCGAGCGCGGCGATAGCATACCACTGTGTCAGCGGCAGAGATGGTCCCCAGACGGCAGCCGGTTCCCAGATATCTTCTGGTACTAGGGCTTTGGCACTCTGGTGCCTCACTTGAAAGCAGACTCAGCCTCTCTGGAAGTCTTTCGTGAGAAAGAACAAGGGAAGTTGCAAGTCCTTGGCCTTGATTGTCCTCAGTATCCATTTCCCGTGTCCTGCCCCGTGCGGGGGAAGGACCATTGTGCCCCGGGTGATGGGCAGGTTCACTCTTTTCCCCAGAAGAGGAGGGCAAAGAGAGAAGAGCTTCTGGTTAAATTTCCAGCCAGCAGAACAGACTCTGTAGAATGAGGCTGTGAGAAACGAACAGGTCAGAAGACAAATGCCAGTGCATTTGTGGTGGGTCTCCCAGGAATTTATTTTAGCTGAAACTGCTACCTGTATGTTGCTTGAATGTGATCATTGGAGGATGGAAAATGAAACAAAAAGAATGTCCCTGTGATGAAGTGCCACGCCGTGACCCCTGCTGGCTGTGCGGCTGTCTTATTAAAACGTGTATCACCAGAAACCATCCTTGTTGGAGGGAAATGAGCAGAGGCCTGTCTCTCCTGACTTGTCAGCCGAGGAGAGGGGCTTGAATCTAGCAGAAGGGGAGGGAGGTGGCCCTCTCCTCTTAACCATCTCCCACCCTCTCCTCCTCTTAGATTGCTTTCCTGCCATGTTTGTATGTCTATTTTGGGAGTTTGGGTGGTTTTCTTTAGGTGTCTGTGTTAAAGATGGGAGAGGATAAAGGACACCGAAGCTAAGAGAAACAGAGTTGGAAATGACCTGGCTGGCTGAGTGTTCCCATTGCCTTCTGGGGACAAGGCAAGGGACGCGCATCCTTAAACCTAAAGGACGCAGGTACAGGAGGAAGGGGGCTTGTGGAGACAGTGCTCGCTTATTCAGCGTTTTTAATGGATTCGTGTATGGAGCCAGTTGTTGATGAAATGCTCGCTTGGCCTTCCACAGGATACCTGCCCCAGTGTGGAAATTAGATGAGTCCCATAGCATGCACTGTAATGCTGCTTGTTATAATGGGAGTGTACGTGTGATATTTTCTTGTATTTAACTAAAATAGTGAAGGTGATTCTCTAGACCTCATAGGCCCCATTAGCCCCCGTTTTTTCCTTCTAAATTTTATTATAAACACAGTAGTCCATTCCTTTTTCAGACAGCAGGAGGCATTTTTGTTTGCTGTTTGTTAGCGCCCAGGGGCTTTAAGCATCCGAATGCATTGGAAGACGCGTTTCGGGGGTGCAGGTGATGCCCAGAAATGTTCAGTGTTGGGGTCCTCAGAGGATACCCTGGTGCTTTGGGCTTTAGTTTCTGCTTTGGAGAAGCTGAGTGATGAAGTAGGTATTATTTTAAAACATTTTCTTAGTTTTTATCTAATCAGGTTTTCATTAGATATCTCCTAGGTGCCAGTGATAGGGTGTTTTGTTTACTCAAGAATGAAGTACAACTATTTTTACAACCTGCTTTCATGTACATCTAGGTTAGGTGACCCAAGCCTGGGTGAAGAAATAGATTTTCTGGGTGTGAATAATGAATTTTACGATTTATTACCAATTAAGGTTTCGGTCTGTGGGCCATGGTGTGTGGCGGTGTTGAGACCTCTCTGCGCAGGGCCCACCGAGCATGCGCCTGGCAGATGCAAACCCGTGCTGGGGCCGGGACATCTTTTTTTTTTTTTTGCGGTACGCGGGCCTCTCACTGTTGTGGCCTCTCCTGTTGCGGAGCACAGGCTCCGGACGCGCAGGCTCAGCGGCCATGGCTCACGGGCCCAGCTGCTCCGTGGCATGTGGGATCTTCCCGGACCAGGGCACGAACCTGCGTCCCCTGCATCGGCAGGTGGACTCTCAACCACTGCGCCACCAGGGAAGCCCAGGACAGAGGCATTCTTGTCTGTGCTCAGTCAGTCTTAACTTGTCACTGTCGTGACTCAGCTGGTGTTCAGCACGATGCACTGCATTCTGTTCTTCCCGGTTTTGTCCTCTGGTGCGCACACTTACGAAGGCATATGGGTACAAGGGAAGGGAGTCTATTTTCTACCACTCAAAACATCAGTTTGGAAAGTGAATGGAATAAAATTAGTTTGCACATTAAAAAAATATTTTCCGTTTTTAGCATCAGTTAGACTTGATTTTCTGTGAATGATGTGAGCAAAAATTCACAGTCCAGGGGCAGTCCTTGCCCCCCCAAGGCTCACGTACCTGTAGCTGGTTGTCCTGGAAGGAACCTGCACAACTGGTTTTTCCAGAGTTGTTTTTAATAGATGAAACCTGGCTTTTAATATATTTTAGGAGTTTGTCTTAGAGCTCCCACGTTCCTCCTAACATGGCCTCTTTTTTTCCCCCCTTTTAAAAATTCTCTTCAGCTCCGTTAATGCCATCCAACATAAACCACGTGTTACTGATTCAGGCACATCTCAGACTAAATTCCTAGTTGCTTTGAAGGCATTGGTCCTCTTAATTAGTGCAAAGGAGAAATGAAAAGTAATCTTTCCTCCTAGCTAATTTAGCTTTGGGTGACCTAAATAGCTTTCCCTCTCTTTTTGTCCCCAAAGGCCTCTAAAGCGGTAGAGAGTGTGCTAAATACTGCATTTGGATTCCACTCAGCCGAATGTTTATCTGCTGCACCCACTTGGGAGCCCTTGTCTCGAATATGCTCTCAGACTAAATTTGGCCAGAGGCAGGCAGGGTTCCTTGATTGCTCTCTTCAACTGCTAGGGAGCCAACCTATGATTTGCCCTCTTAGCATTGATTTCCTTTTGTACCAGTTTTACGCGTTAGCATATGGGAGCTTGGCTCCAAGTTCAGCTAACCTTTAATACCCTAGTGGATTGAGGAAAAGAAAGGAAGTGAAGTTTCCCTAATGCAAGGTTCAGCAAACTTTTCCTGTAAAGGGCCGGGCAGTAAATGCTTTCAGCTTTGTGGGCCATTTTCTGCGGCCCCTCTCTAGGACTGGGCCTGCCTGTGGTCCAGTACAGCGTGGCTTATGAGAACAGGCTGCAGGCTGGATTTGGCCTTTGGGCCATGGTCTGCCGAGCCCTGCTCTGATGGATTGTGTTGGTGGCAATGGCGAGATGATCTTGCTGAAAGCATGCAGGTGAAGCAGCCCACAGTTGGGTGCAGCCAGTAGAAAGAAGTTCTGTAGGTGAGTGTGCCACGTTCCCCTACGAGCTACTCTCTGGGCATATTTACTTTTATGGCCAGTGGTAAAATACTGTGTTTCCGGCACGCGGCATGACTGTCGTTGTGTAACTGAGCTGCCAGACTCGGCATTCGTTGACTGTACCCTGCAGTGCACTCATCTGTGATTGTGCTAGTGGCGTGTGATGGGCTTGGATGCCCAGGAGACCCTTCAGAGCCGAAGGACTTAATCCCCGCAACTGCTGGGTGTACTGATGCCTTACCGTCCGCAGCTGTTAGTCCTCTTTGGGAGCTTCCCCTGCTGAAAAGTCCCGCCTCGGATGAGGATGTGGTCAAGCTCCCTCCCTGGAGCAACTCTGAAGGCCTTTCAGCTCCAGAGCTGGGGGGAGGGCACACAGCCGAGGCCTCTCTGTCTGCACTGCAGCCCAGCTCCCTTCCCATCCCCTCTCCCCTTCCCGGGTGTTGGTCCCAAGGACAGTCCCCAGCTCAGTGTCTGCTCTCCAAGGAACCAACCCACAGCAGTGCTCCGTACTTTTCTATACTGCAGGCTTGAACTCTGACTTAGGAAACTGTTTTTTTAGTAGAATGACAGATTGTGCCTGTTTAATTAATTTCAGGCACAATGAATGCAAATTAGATAGACTTACTGTTTATTCTGAATGTGAATTTGCTATTTATTCTAAATGTTGATTTTATGTTACATGACTTTGAACTTGTTGCCAAATAAAAGTTTGAATTGTATTGTCCAGTTTATTCCAAGTCATCTGTTTTGTGTGCTTCAGTCAGTGGCAAAGCCATATCACATTCTAACGTACCCAAAACAGAATATCCCTGAGAGCGAGGGTGAAAGATTTATGGCTCATTCCTCACCACCCTTGTTCTCCCACCCCCAGCAAAGCACACTTGCTTGTTTTCAGAGCTTGAGGACCATGTAATTAAGCCACGGAAGGAAAACTGGTATGCGTTTGGCCTTAGGTGGGCAGCAGATAACCCACCTGGAATTTCTGTCTCTCACAGACTGCTCCATCCTTGAGAACAAGGAGATGACAGTGAGCCACCTGTTTGTCTGCAGTCAAATTACCAGGAAAGCTGGAAATTGGAAGCAATGTTTTTAAGGGAAGAAAATACTGAATAATACTGAATTAGGAGTGCATGCTGTGAAGTCAGTTCACTGCTGGGTTTTGGATAAATTTATATTTTGAAGAGCCTTCTAAAAAACCTGAATTGTGTGTGTTTCAGCTTAATGTCCTTGACCTCTCGTTGTGCCAGGAACTTCATCTCATTCACTCCTCCCACGGATACCTGCTGTTTTTCCTCTTAATCACGTGCCTTTCTGTCCCTCTGATAGTAGAGTTGGTGGACTCAGTAGCGAATCGGTCCCACGTTCCTTTGGAGAGCGAGTTTCTGGAGACCTGGCGTTGCCCTCATCACGGCACGTTGTCCGAGAGGAGGTGGTGAGTTGTTCCTGGGCCTGCCGCAGGGGCTTCTTCCCTTTCCTAGAGTTGTGAGAAAGCTTCTGAGACCCTGGGGCTTCTGGACTTTGGACTTGGCTCAGCAAAAACCCTGATGATGTGGAACAAAGCTGTTTGGGTTGCGAGGGCGACGGAGAGGAGAGTCTGAGGTCTGCTCAGCCCAGAGCAGGGCTTCTCCATCCCCAGCAATGGCTCTGGAGCATGGCCAGTGCTACCCCCAGGGACAGCTTGGAAGTGGGTGGTGGGTGGGCTGGAGGGTGCCCAGTTGTCACAGTAATGGCGAGGCCACTTTGGGCCTTTTGAGGGTGTGGTGGACATCCTGCCTTGCGGAGTCCTGCACGGTGAAGGAGTGGCCTGAGCCTACACATCACTTGTGTAAAATTCCAGAACATTTTCATACCCCCAGAAGAAACCCCATACCTCTTAGCAGTCACCCCAGTCCCTAGCTGGCAACCACTCACTCACCTTTCTGTCTCTATGAATTTGCCGATTCTGGACATTTCCATGTCGATAGAATCATACGGCATGTGGTCTTTTGTGTCTGGTTTCTTTCACTGAGCATCATGTTTTCAGGGTTCATCGTGGTGTTGCGTGTATCAGTACTTAGTTCCCTTTTAGGGTGAAATGCTATTTCGTGGTGTGGCTAGACACACTGGTTATCCATTCATAAGTGGGTAGACATTTGGGTTGTTTCCACGTTTTGGCTGTTATGACTAATGCTACTATGTACCTACCTCTGTAATTTGTTGTGTGGACATGTTTTCATTTCTCTTGGGTCTGTACCTAGGAGTGGAATTTCTGGATCACACTTTAATTCTGTGTTTAACTTTTTGAGGAACTGCCAAACTGTCTTCCACAGTGGGGGCACCATTTTACATTCCCACCAGCAAATTAGGACGGATCCAATCTCTCCACATCCTCGCCAGTACTTGTTATTGTCTGTGGTTTTGAGGATGGCCATCCTAGTGAGTGTGAAGTGGTATCTCAATGTGGTTCTCATGTCTTCTTCACACAAGCAAACAAAACAGAATTAAGAAAGAAGCGTTCGTAAGGCAGATGTTGGCTAATTGAAAAGGCCCTAAGAAGCCCAAACAAGTTGGTTTTACCTTCAAAGTTTGACCCCTCCTGTGGCGAACAGTCGTTTTGTTTCCCAAAACACTGGATTTGTTCCATTGACTTTATTTCTATTCCGTAACCAGTATGTCAGCACATTTCACGTGCCAGACACTGTTCTGGGTGCTGAGATATAAAGACGAATGAGGGAGGTCCCTGCCTTTGGGAGCTTACAGTCTAATAGGGAAATAAGACAAGGTCACTAGAGTGTTGGCCACTAAAGGTACACGGGAAGGACAGAAGAGAGGGAAGGAGCAGTCTCCGTGGGTTGGTGGGTGGATTTAACATGGTCCCTCACCCACAGAAACAGAATAATCCCCCAGATCAACCAAAGAAATGAGGTACGGCTTGAGTGTTTCATACTTTGAAATGTTAAAGGACCTTACATTTCCCACAGGCAACTGGGGCTGAGGATTCACAGTTGACGGCCTTTCTGAGGCAGTGCCAGGGGCCCAGGTGGCGGCGGGTGATGTCTGGTTGGGGCAGGTCTGGCCCTCACAGTGCCCCCAGGGGGTCAGTGCTGTCCAGCTGCTGGTCTTCAGGGTCCTGGAAATGAGAGGTCTGTGAGCCACGCAGAGGGTGCAGGCCTTCTGCTTGTGAATCCTTCCGGGTCGGGCATTCTTATGGCTACTGGTCTGAGGCCTTGATGGGGTTCAGGACACGCTACCCCCAAACAAAGCACCTTGGCACATTCAATGTCTTAAACTGAAGGAATTTTTACAAAATGGCAGAAGCAGGAAGGTCACTCCGACGCCCTTGCCCTACCCCCTTGCCTTTCTTTCCTGAAACAGGTAACAGAATTCCCATGTGAAAGATGCCCTCCCTGTACCAGGAGGAAAGAAGACACCACCCCAGATGGGGAATTGGGGGACTGAAATCTGTACAAACAAACCTTGTTCACTAACCCTTATCTTCCTAGTGACTTCACCATTCACTACCCCTAGCCCCACACCTCTTTCTCTTGTCAATTCCTCACACATCATCTATTGTCTAAAAGGTACAAAAGCTTCCTCTTCTGGTCCCTCCTTTGGGTCTTTGTTTTCTCCTGAAGGCTCCCACGTACAGGTAAACATTCAAAAAAATGTACATGCTTTTGTCCTGTGAGTCTGTCTTTATCAGTTTACTTTTCAGGCCCAGCTAGGGATCTTAGGAGGGTCAAGGAAAACTTCTTCCTCCTCTACAGCCTAAAACATGATTCTTCCCCCAGTGCCCCGTGGACACACGTGTTGGGAGCGAGCATGGCTTCACACTGCCGTCCCACGGCTCATGGCATGGAGGTTAGGGCCCCGTTCTGGGTGCAGTCTCTGCTGTTTGAAGGTGTGTGGTCCTGGACAAATCATTTGAACTGTGCTGTAGTTTTCTCATCTATAAAGAATCCTAGTAATATTTACCTGACAGGGAGGTGTGAGGATTAAATTAGATCTACATTAAGGAAGATTAAAAAAGCACCCCACAAAAGGTGGCTGTTACTCTGATTACAAAAAAAACTTTCCAGTTGAAAATTCATCCTGAACTAGGGTCTAATCAGAAGCCACAGTCCAGAGGCAGCCACTCTGAACCGTCTGCTGTCTGTGGCCCTGATCAGCACTGAAGTTTTGTTAATTCGCATCATGAATGTTGATGCTGTCTAGATTGACTCCAGATGGTCTATAGGCAATGCCCGCTCCCTCAGTATAAAAGGCATGAGAATCTAGCACACTTGGGGCTGGTATCCTCAGCTTGGGATTCCCATAACTGGAACATTTTTGCCACCTGGTTGAATGAGAAGGGTTGAGCTGAACCCTGCATCTGGGATACTCTCTCACCTGCCTCTGGTGAGTCTTTCATGCACGGGGCTCATGGAACCCTGAGAAGAGGCCAGACAGCTGAGAAGGCATGGAGAGCACTGAACAGGATGTGTAATTTTCCCCCCTTGCTTTTAAAATGAGGTTGATTTCAATATCACAAGGCTTACAGAAATAGACTATTAGTAGATGCAGTTTAGCTGAACTTGCCCTTGCAATTTGGACTGGAAACTTTTACGTGGGTTTGATTGAAAAAACAAGATTTATGATCTGGTTATTTTTCAGTATTGCAGACATATTAAATCTGCTACCACAGGCACTAAGAACTATGGGACATTTGCATTTGGTTCACTGCAGAAAACTAGTAACAAGTGCTGCACTCTGCATGCTCACAATGGTGCAGTAAAGTCCTGTAATGCTTCAGTGCCAACGTACAGAAATCCAGTATAGCTCCTGTCCCGTGGAGTCGGGGTGCGTCACCCTCCCAAATGTGGATGTGTTCACCACCGTGTAAGCTCTCTGAATCCCCTCCTCTTGGGTCTTTATGGATGATGATGGGAGTAGAAGGATGTGAGCTCACCTCCTCTTATGAAAACACCCAAATTGCAACTAACTGCTGAACAACCATTGACAAAAAAACCACTGGAACCTACCAAAAAAGATATCCTATGTCCAAAGACAAAGAAGAAGCCACAGTGAGATGGTAGGAGGGGCACAATTGTGATAAAATCAAATCCCCTACCTGCCGGGTGGGTGAACCACAAACTGGAATATAATTATATAGCAGAGGTTCTCTCACAGGAGTGAAAGTTCTGAGCCCCACATCAGGCTCCCCAGCCTGGGGGTCTGGCAATGGGAGGAGGAGCCCCCAGAGAACCTGGCTTTGAAGCCCCGCAGGGTTTGATCGCAGGAATTCCACAGGACTGGGGGAAACAAACTCCATGCTTGGAGGGTGCACACAGGACCCAGGGGAAAAAGCCGTGACCTCATAGGCGCCTGGGCCAGACCTACCTTCTGGTATTGGAGGGTCTCCTGAGGAGGTGGGAGGCGGCTGTGGCTCACTGTGGGGACAAGATACTGGCGGTGGTAGTTCTAGGGAGTATTCATTGATGGGAGCCCTCTTGGAGGCCGCCATTTTCTCAACCAAGACGTGGCGCCACCCAACAGCCTGTAAGCTCCAGTGCTGGGATGCCTCTGGCCCGACAACCCAGAGGGTGGGAATACAGCCCCACCCATCAGCAGACAGGCTGCTTAAAGCCTTCCTGAGTGCACAGCTGCCTGATAAACACACCCTTTGACATGGCCGCAGCCACCAGTGGGACAAGACCCAGCTCCACCCACCAGTAGGCAGGAACCAGTCCCTCCCACCAGGAAGCCTGCACAGCCTCACCCACCAGGGGGCAGGCAGCAGAAGCAAGAAGAACTACAACCCTGCAGCCTGCGGAATGGAAACAGCAATCACACAAAGTAAGACAAAATGCGAGCAGAGGAATATGTCCCAGATGAAGGAACAAGATAAAACCCCAGAAGAACAATTACGAGAAGTGGAGAGAGGCAATCGACCTGAAAAAGAATTCAGAAGAATAATAGTAAAGATGATCCACGATCTCAGAAAAAGAATGGAGGCAAAGATTGAGAAGATACAAGAAATGTTTAACAAGGACCTAGAAGAACTAAAGAACGAACAAACAGAGATGAACAATACAATAACTGCAATGAGATATACACTAGGAGGAATCAATAGCAGAATAACTGAGGTAGAAGAATGAATAAGTGACCTGGAGGAGAGAGTGGTGGAAATCACTGCTGCAGAACAAAATTAAGAAAAATGAAAAGAAATGAGGACAGTCTAAGAGACCTCTGGGACAACATTAAATGCACCAACATTTGCATTATGGGGTCCCAGAGGAAGAAGAAGAGAGAGAGAAAGGACCTGAGAAAATATTGGAAGAGATAATAGCTGAAAAATTCCCTAACATGGGAAAGGGAACAGTCACCCAAGTCCAGGAAGTACAGAGAGTCCCATACAGGATAAACCCAAGGAGGAACATGCCGATACACATAGTAATCAAATTGACAAAAATTAAAGACAAAGAAAAAATATTAAAAGCAACAAATAATATACAAAGGAATCCCCGTAAGGTTATCAGCTGATTTCTTAGCAGAAACTCTTCAGGCCAGAAGGGAGTGGCATGATACACTTAAAGTGATGAAAGGGAAGAACCTACAACCAAGATTACTCTACCCAGCAAGGAGCTCATTCAGATTTGATGGAGAAATTAAAAGCTTTACAGACAAGCAAAAGCTAAGAGTATTCAGCACCACCAGACCAGCTTTGCAACAAATGCTAAAGGAATATCTCTAAATGGAAAAGAAAAGGCCACAACTAGAAACAAGAAAATTATGAATGGAAAAGCTCACCAGTAAAGGCAAACATACAGTAAAGGTAGGAAATCATCTGCCTACAAATATGATTATCAAAACCAGCAATTATGAGAAGAGGAGAGTACAAATGCAGGATACGGGAAATGCATTTAAATTAAAAGACCAGCAACTTAAAACAATCTTGTTTATATATAGACTGCTATATCAAAACCTCATGGTAACCACAAACCAAAAATCTACAATAGATACACACACACAAAGGGATTTTTTGGAGGCTTCCTCACATGGGTATGATTGGGTATGATTATTAGCTCTGTTTCTAGCCCCTCTCTCCTCTTTTAAGGGTGAAGGGTGGGGCTGAGAATTCCAACCTTCTAATCATGGCTTGGTCTTTCTGGACCAGCCCCCATCCAGGAGCCACCCAGAAGCTCCTCATCAGAACAGAAGATGCCCCTACTGTTCTTATCACTTAGGAAATTACAAGGGTTTATGAGCTCTGGGGCAGAGACCAATATACATTTTCTCTTATCTCCCTCCTAGCTTCTCAGTCTAGACCTGGTAATAAATTACAGGCAGGGCGGTATCTTCCACATGCAGTGTGAATGGGGTGCCCTGCCGTGGGGTTAACGTCAGTGGAGGTTCCGTCTACGCTCAAGCGTCACTAACTCTAGAAACAAGTGGTCCTTTCCTGGAAGACCAGAGCAGAATATGCTCCCCTAGATATAAAAGACCTTATCAAAGAAACGTAGCTCCTAAAGCAGCAGCTCTGACAACAGGCAGAAGAATCCTGGACAACAGTGTAAACGTGGAAGCAGTTTCATGTCTTAACTTTGCGCCTGCCACCTCATCAATGTTTGTGGCAGAATTTGGCCCAAGGTTTCTTCTCCTTGTGACCTCTCACCTGGTCACGGGGTAGGGGTTGGGCAACCCCTAGTTCTCCCCTGCCTCCAACTGTTGGACGCCTCTGCCGTTCACCCAGGAGAGCTCAGAATGCGGCACAACTACATGGCTTCACCCAGCTCACAACACTCGATTTTAGGCTTGTTGCCGGGAGACACGTTCTAGTAGTGAGATTTCTTGGTGCAGAGCTTTCCACTGAGATTTGCTGAAAGACATTGTTCCCCCGCACCCCAGCTGAACCTGTTCCTAGATGAAAACACACACTCACCATGAAGGGGTCGTAGGAAGGTTCTGGGGTTGCTGAGGCTGTGTTCTCGTACATGGGGTTCGAGATATTCTCGGGCTGCTGCTTGCCAAGAGCTGCCACGTCGATATCCTCTTCTGACTGCTCGGAAAGACAAGCACAGGGCTGAGCACCACCAAGTCCCCGAGGCAGGAGTGTCTCATCAAAACTGGGGGGTAAAGCAAGCCACCCCCCGCCCACCTCCAGGAGCTTTTTCCTTTTCCTTTTATTGAGATCTGACGTACATATAATATCATGCACCAATCTTAAATGTTCAGTTCAATGACTTCTTAATACGTTCCCCCAGGTATGACCACCACCCAAGTCAGCATATAGGGCATCTCCATCCCCCCCAGGAGGTGCCCTCATGCCCCTCGCCCGCCAATATCTGGTCCCACCCAGGGTAACTGCTATTCTGACTCCTGTCACCTGGAGTGGTTTTTGCCTGTCCTTGAACTTAATATAAAAGGAATCATACAGCACGTGCACTTTTGCTAGATGTGATGTTTTATAAATCATGTATATGGTGCTGATAAATATGCAGGTTATCTGCCAGAAGGAAATGACCTACTGCTTGGGGCTGCTGGTAAACCTGGTCTGCAGTGTCTCCCCAGGGTCACCCCACAATCAGCCAAGACCCGCTCACCTGGATGTGGGTTCGACAGTACAAAGAGGGCCAATGTGTTTCGCTGGCTGTGGCGTGAGGCCTCTGGCTGTGTAGGTCCCTACCCTGTCCCCACCCTCAGAGTCAGCCTTGAAGCTCAGATCCATCCTGGTGGGTGCCTGTCTTGTGAATCCTCCAAGGTGAGTGGCCTCCTGGGCCCCTGGTGAATTTGCCTCCAAGCCAGACCCCTGGCACGAAAGGCCATTGGCAGCCCATCACCCTCCTCCGTATCCTGTCTCGGCCAGGAAGAGGGCCTTGGAGCTGCCACTGCTGCTCCCTTAGGGGCAGAGGCCCCACCCAGGAGACGGTGAGTGTGTGCCAGGCACCCAGCTGCCGGTGAGCTCTCTGAAGCAGCCCAGAGCCAGGGGCTGGGTTTCAGAGACGACCCCCATGCCCATGTTCCCATTTTTCTCCGTCTTACCTCAAAATGCTGGAAGCCAATTGTTCTCCGGTTTAATCGAAAGTAAGAATATGCAGCCAAAGCGATGGCTCCGATGACCAGGATGATGGCAAAGAACATCCCCGTTCCCAAGCCAGCGTGGCTTGAAGTCTGAACACAGAAAGGGGAGCAGTTGGTACTCAAATCTGGTGACTTCCCCAAAGAGGTGTGCTTTCTGGAGCCTACCCCATTCTGGCTGGCCTGAGGCATCTTGGTACCAGTTGGGATAAAAATAATAAAATTGTTAACGTGTATCTAGCCCTTACTATTTCCAGGGTCTGTTCTAAGCCCCCTTACACAAAATAATCCATTTAAATGTATAATAACACAAAGAGATAAGAACAGTTTTTATTGTTTCCACTTTCATATGGGGGAACGGAGACACAGAGCGGGTAAGCACTTGCCCAATATCACACAGCCTGTGAGTGGTAGAGGTGGGCTTTGGAAGCCAGCCTGGCTTTGGAACTTACGTGCTTAACCGCTATGCTGTGGAACTTCCCAGCAGCCAGCTGTGCTCGCCCCTCCCTCATACTTTTAGAACCAAGTTAGAATACTAACATCACCACCACCACCCAACCACAGCCGACCAACTCTTATATAGCATGTACTATGTGCCAGGGACTGTCTTCATTATTTTATATTAACTCGCCCTCCCAAGAACCCAGGGAGGAAGGCATTATGACCTCGATTTTGCAGATAAGAAAAATGGGGCTCAGTGATGTTCTGGGGCTTGTCTAAGGTCACACGGTTATGAAGTGGAGATGCTCAGGATTTTCACTCCCTTTCCAGTGGTTTCTCCATTGGCCCATCCTGCCCTTTTCATTCAACAGATATTGATGGTGACAGGTGTTATGTTGCTAACGCACTGGAGTGGGGGTGGGATGCAACAGGGCCCGGCATCCCCGAGGCCAGCTGCCGTGGATGGGGGAGGCGCCTCCAGTATCCTGAGGAGGGGTGGACAGGGCTTCCAGGAGTAGTTTGCTTCTTGGGGAGTGGACATTGGGGTTCCCCCTGGACCCTCACCAGGAACCCTGGATACTCACCACTGGGGTGGGAGGTGCTTTCAAAGGCCTGGAAATGACATGAATAATCCCATTGGAGGCAAAGATGTCCCACTGCAGAATGGCTCTTCCATCAACGAACCTGGTCTCCTAGGGGAGATGAGAAGAGGCTGGTGGAGATCTCTGACCACCTGACTCCTACTCTCCATGTGGGCAGCCCTTTCATGGAGGAAAGTTGTCCAGTTTCCCCGAGGTCCTGGCGCCTGGGCTTCAGGCCAGTCCTCACTTGACAGGTAGCATAGGACTTGCGCTCACCCTCTGGACAGCCCAAAACACATTAGTAGCTCTTGTGCCAATAAGCTGACCTAAGAGCTGCAGAGACCCCAGGAGGTCATTCTGTCCAGCCCGCTTGTTTAACAGATGAGAGTTCAGAAGGAAAACGGTATGTCCAAGATCACCCAGGTCGTAGGTGGCAAATCCCATGCCTCTGGATTCCAGATCCACTGCTGTGAACATCACACCACACTGTTGGAAAGGGATTTTAAGTGATCCAATTCCTTGCTAATCTAAGTGTGCTCCACTGGCTTATGGCGTGGGCAGTCACCTGAGTGCCTTAGAGGTGCAGAACCTGAGGCCGCACAGCCCACCCACTGAATTACAACATGCATTTTAACAAACCCGTAGGTGATTAAAATGCATAGTAAAGTTTGAGAAGCACTGGTCTAAACTACTGATCGTCGGTAATAAAGATCATTTATTAGGTAAAAATTAAAAATAATTCATTTAGCCCTTGCTACATGTCAGACACTATTATCACACGTCAAAAGACTTGAATCACCGAATCTCCATAAAAGCCTATGATCTGACAAAAGTGCGATGAGGTATCACCTCACAACAGTCAGAATGGCCGTCATCAAAAAGTCTACAAGTAATAAATGCTGGAGAGGGTGTGGAGAAAAGGGAGCCCTCCTACAGTGCTGGTGGGAATGTGAATTGGTGCAGCCACTATGGAGAACAGTATGGAGGTTCCTTAAAAAACTAAAAATAGAACTACCATATGACCCAGCAATCCCACTCCTGGGCATATATCTGGAGAAAACCACAATTCGAAAAGATACACGCACCCCTATTTACAGCACTATTTACAATAGCCAAGACATGGAAGCAACCTAAATGTCCATTGACAGATGAATGGATAAAGAAGATGTGGTGCATAGAAACAAGACAGTATTACTCAGCCATAAAAAAATGAAATAATGCCATTTGCAGCAACGTGGATGGACCTAGAGATTATCACACTAAGGCAGAAAGACAAATTTTATCATATGTATCACTTATATGTGGAATCTAAAAAAATGATACAAATGATTTATTTATGAAACAGAAACAGACTCACAGACATAGAAAACAAACTTATGGTTAACGCAGGGGAAAGGTAGGGAGGAGGGATATATTAGGAGTATAGGATTAACAGATATACTCTATATAAAATAGATAATTAACAAGGACCTACTATATAGCACAGGGAACTCTAGTCAATATTTTGTAATAACCTATATGGGAAAAGAATCTGAAAAAATATATATATAGTTGAATATATATATAACTGAATCATTTTGCTGTACTCCTAAAACTAACACAACATTGTAAATCAACTATACTTCGATTAAAAACAATTTGTTTAAAGCCTATGATTTGAACATCATGGTTGTCATGGTCCCATCACCACCACTATCACTACTTCTAATATCACTGCCACCACTATCACCCCCACCATCATCCATCATCATCATCAAAATAATCATCACCACCACCACCATCATCATCAACATCAACACACCACCATCATTAACAACATCACCATTATCAAAATAATGTCACTGTTACCACCATCATAATCATCATCACCGCTACCACCACCACCATCATCATCAACATCATTAACACATCACCAACATCCCTATGTTTCAGATGAGGAAATTGGGACCCTGAGAAGTTAGGTAACTTGTCTAAGTTCCTAGAGCTAGTGAGTGGCAGAACTGGTTTTCATACTACGGTCATTTGACTTGAAGGCTCACATGTTAACACCCAGGATAGGCTGGCAATCTGACAGAAATAAGGGCAGAGAATCAGACTGCTTTAAAATGGTTTCGTGTATAGTTCCTCATTACCAGCTTCTGGGGCTGGCGGTCACCAATGGCTTATTTCCCAAAGGGTAGGGGCTGCCTGACAGCGTGGTGTGTTCTGGTGTGCAGCGAGTACCGCTAGCTGCAGCTTTGGAGTTTACTTTCACATTCTAAGAGTTGCCATCTATTAAGCACCTACTGTCTGCTAGGAGCTTGGCCTATATTATCTCCACTTCTCCCTATAAGCCCAGAAGACTTTTCATACCAGTTGGCGCTGGTCCTGGCTGGAAGTGATGAGCAGCTGGCTTCCCAGCCTAGTGTGCAGGATGGTACCGTTGACAAGGTCATTGTAAAAAAAGATGCTGACATTGGTGAGATGGTGCTCGATGTCCCGCCCAGACAGAGTCTGAGAGGAAAGAAGAGACACAAGAATGGTCTTTAAAGGCCAAGCAATATTTTCTCTTTTTAAGGACAAGGATGACCCAGGGAAAAAAATCACTTCGCAAAGCCTTGGTTTTTCTGCCTCTACTTTGAATGTCATTTTTATGGTCTAAGCAGAGCTTCCCAGTGGTGTCCTGGGAGGAATGGGTCTTGAATGGGTAACAAGCGAGCAGAGGTATTGCTTCTCTCAGCCCTCAGCGGGGTTTGGGCTGTCAGAGCCCGTGGGTGGGCTGAAGAAACACTGCCGGTTCCTCTGTGTGCCGTGACATGAAAAAGGTTGATGCAGTAGATCAGTTGCATCCATGACCCAGGTTCTTCACCCGTCCCTGTATCCTTGCCCTTTACCACATAATCTGAGGGCCTCCCACTCTGACTTTGGGCTCAGCCACGTGACCTGTTGGGCCAGTGGCCTATTAGCAAATGTGACCAGATAGGGGCTTAGAAAGCACTGGCAGGACTGGGCTTGCTCTCACCACAGGCCCGGGCTAGCCTGCTGGAGGATGAGAGCCCTGCAGAGCAGAACCCCAGACAAGCCAGCCTAGATAACCTGACGGCCAGCCCAGTTGAGACACATGAGCATGCCTGGCCTCGCCCGGAAGAACTGGCAGCTGATCTACAGATGCTGGAGCTAAATAAATGTGTAGCCACTGCATTTGGGGATCGTTTGTAGCATTGCACTATTGTGGTGATTGATAACTGATACTGTCTAGAAGCGCTAGTCTAAAGCACAGACATCAGGAACCCAACTCACCTCATTTTCCCCCAGCCCACTGTCCTGTGGCACAAAGAGGGTGCTTCGGATCGACAGGTCAGTCAGGTGCTTCAGAAATGCCCGGCCTCTGGCTGAGCTGTTGGAATAGGCCAGCACTTCCTGGGGAGAGGAAGGAGGTGGTCAGATGGCTCAGCCTGGTGTGCAGGGACTGGGGTGGCTGGAGAGGATAGCATCACCCCTCTGGGAATGTTCCTGATGATCGTCCCAACTGAGGCTGCCACTTGTCTGCTCTTCCTTCTGACTGCCCCTTGAGAAAATTTTAGGAGGATTTTTCCTTTCCTCGATAAATCCTATGGTCCCGAGTCATAGCCAGATCACAGGCCATTCTCAACACGACAGCCCGTGTAGTCTTTGAAACGTTAAGTGAAATCTTGAGTCTCCTTTTGTCAAAACCCTGCAAGGGCCCCCACTTCACCCAGAGGAAAAGCCGAAGTCCTTACAATGGCTCATGAGGCCCAAACCATCTGGACTCTTGCTCCTCTGACCCCGTGCCCGGCTGTCCTCTAGCTCACTCTGTTCCAGCCACGCTGGCCTCCCTGACGTTCCTCAAGCTTGCCCAGCACTCTCCTGCCTTTCATCCTTTGCCTGGTTGTTCCTTCTGCCTGGAATATTCTTCCTCCAAATCTGCATGGTTAACTTCCTCTCTTGTGTTCACACTTTACTCACATGTCACCTTCTCACTAAGGTCTTTCCTCCTCACTGTATGCAAAATGGGAAGCCTGTGGTTCCCCTTACCCTCCCCACTCCCCCATAGCCTAGATCATCTTCTAGCTTTCAATACTATTTACTTATCTATTCTGTTTATTGTTTGTCTATTTTGTTGACTGATATATCTGAAGCACTTTGTAAGTACTCAATAAATACTCACTGAACAAATTTTAAAAAGTCACACTACCCAGTTCAGCTTTGTCGTTGTGCAGAGAGCACTACTGACACCCAGAGAAGATAATTTGCTGAAGGGCACATAGCCAGTGAGTTTTGTTCTACACCTCTTTTCTCTGAGATGCTGTCACAAGCCAAGCTCCCATGCAGCACAAATATTGGTTTGGGTGTTTACCTTTAGAGTATTTACAGTAACCCTGATTTTTTAGACGAGTTAGGTGGATACCTTTGGTCTGTGGAAAAAGGCTCGCCATTGTGGGGTCCTTGGTTTAGCTTCTGCCCTGCTCCTACAAGCCCTATACTTATGCTCAGTCCCCTCTCCTTGGCTGTGTCCTTGACCTTGCTAAGCCTCAGTTTCTTTATCTGCAAAATGGGAATAACAGCAGAAGTGACTTCATAAGGTTGCATAAGGATTTATTCCTTCTAGCAAGTATTTATTGAGCACCTACTATATGCCAGCCACAAGGCAGAGAAAATCCTTTCCCTTATGGAGCTTATGTTCTATGAACCAAGTGAAAAGTGCCCTGAAAGGGCTCAGTACAATGCCCCGTGTGAAGGAAGTGCTCAAGAAATTTTAGCTATTGTTATTAACATTATTAGCTCAGTTCTTTCATCAGTCAACACCAATTCCTTCTCTAACAGGGGCTTTCTCTTCACTGGACGTGACTTGTAGAATATTAAAGTGACTTTAAGTGCAGTGCAGGAATTCCCTGGTGGTCCAGTGGTTAGGACTCTGCGCTTTCACTGCCGAGGGTGTGGGTTCGATCCCTGGTTGGGGAAGTAAGATCCCGCAAGCCGTATGGTGCAGCCGAAAAGAAAAACAAAACGTGCAGTGCAAAATGCAAGTTGACCCCATGTGGAGAATTTGGCTCACTGGGTGACCAGCAGGCAGGCTTAGCTAACTGTGCCCTACCCTGTCCACAAGGATGAAAAAGCATCTTACTCCTCCAGGGCCGACTCCGAAGCTGCTGCAGTTGCAAGCAGAGATAAGAATACCAGCTAATACCAGTATAGCATGTTGTATCTGCTGGCCACAGGGCTAAGCACTTTACAAATATTAAGTCATCTATTTATCACAGTGCCCCTATGAGATTGGTGCTATCATCATCTCCATTTTACAAATGAGCAAACTGAGGCTCAGAAGGGAAAGTAACTCACTTAAGTGGCAAACCTAAGCTTCAAACTCAGGCAGTGAGGCTCAGTGTCCATGCCCTTTCAAGATTTTTTTTTTTTTTTTTTTTTTTTGGCTGCGCCGCACGGCATGTGGGATCTTAGTTCCCTGACTAGGGATTGAACCCGCGGCCCCTGCATTGGAAGCGTGGGGTCTTAACCACTGGACCGCCAGGAAGTCCCTTTTTTTTTTTTTTTTTGTCAGTGTCCATGCTCTTAACTATGACTGTGAACTTCTGTCTTCTTTGAAGGACTCACCTCTCTAATACCTGCTTTGAGGCAACCCCTCCACCCTGAGGCGGAAGCAAACAGACATGGTACATACCGTCAGGAAGTTTGTGAGCGAGGGGAAGGACATCAGGACCTGCAACAGGTTTCCACTGCATGAGAAGCCATCTCCCACGTAGCCTACCTTGCAGGTGCAGTTCACATCTGGAAGGCAGGAGCACACGGGGTCCCGCCCCAGTGAGGCAGGGGCCTGGGCTGCCCCATCTCACCCTGGGAGGTCGGCTGGCCAGGCTGAGGATTGCCCAGCAGCTGCATGGCCTGGAATCTAAAGTGGGGTGTGGGCCGTTACCTTTCATCCGGTAGCAGAAGACATCCCACATTTCACTCTTGTTGTTTCTTGTTCCGTAGTCCACTATCCCAATGATACCAGAGCCGCAGTTCTGGGAGGAGTAGGATGTGGGGTAGGCTACTCGCCCACTGTCCAGCCAGCCTGCTGAGCAGAGGTGGTACTTGGCCTGTAGGGACACAGATGTGGCCATGGGTCAGCTGTGATTTCATATTTGTTGTGGAGTTCTTTGGGTAATGTCTGACTCGCCCATCAGACTGAAAACTCCATGGAGTTCGGAATTATGGCTCATTTTGCCTGTTGTACCCCTGTGCCTGGAACATAGTAGGTGTTCATTACATGTTTGTTGACTGAGCCATTGGATGGATGAAAGTGGCGCCTTCTCTTTCCTGTAGGTGCCCGGGTCCTTGACACTCATCTTTCTTCCCTCTGCTCTCGAGACAGGATTTGCAATCAGCTATTTTTCCCTGGTGCAAATTCTTCTGCTTATGGGTTGATAGAACTGCAACTGATCATCAGTCATCATCCTCACCATCCTCACCATCACCATCACCATCACTGTAACACTTATTGAGAGCTTATTCTGGGCCAGGTTCTGCTGCAAGGGCTTTTCATGTGTCAACACCTTTAACACTTGTATCAACCCTTTGAGATAGAAACTTAAAAAAAACTCTATCATATAATTGAGAAAATACAGGCCAAAAGGGTTAAGTAACTTGCTCAAAGGCATACAGCCAGCAGGTAGCGGAGTTGAGATTCACACCCATGCAGCCTACTCCAGAGCTCTTAATCTTAAAAACTGCATACCTACTGTGTGCCAGTCACTGTGCCGTATTACCTTTAGTCCTTATACAAACATGCCAGGTGGGACAGAGGTTTCCATGGCCTGATCAAGGCCATACAACCAGCAAGCAGGAGAGACAAGAACTTCTGACCCTCCAACATGCTGGGTCCCAGCATCACAGGCTCTGCTCCCTGGCAAAGAACCGTCAGGTCTGAAGATCTGGTCGTGATGGAGGTGGGAGGGCAGTAACACCGTCCTGATGGACAGTGATCTCCACTCCCAGGGAGCAATCACTAGCAGGTCACTCAGAGTCGCTGACCTTTCCAAATTGGCTTCTGGTTTTAGAGGCCAAGAGAGTAGCCCTGACCAGAGCTCCGTTTCCTCCCTGGCTGTGGCTGAGAGCTGGGGCACTTCCCATGTACTCCCTTCACAGCCCCTCCAGACACAGAGAGCCCTGGTTATTCCAGAAAACTCAGCTGCTTTGTGGGTTCAGGGAGATCCTAGGCTTGTGGTTAACTGATCTCTTTCTCGTTTCCACCTGTGAGGTACACACTCCCAGTCTGTGCCTCTGACTTTTGGAGTCAGGGGTACATGGAGTGCTGGATCTGCCACTTCTTGGCTGGGTGACATTGGGCACATTACCTTTCAGAGCCTCAGTTGCCCTCTCTGTAAAAAGATAGGAATACCTACCTCCAGGGATGTGGTAAGAATGGACAGTAATGTCAGCGAAGCACCCCACACTGTGCCTGACACACGGTAGACTCCCAGTGGACGTGACGAATCGTTATTGCTCCAGGAGCTCCCTGAACTCCCCGCTCCAGGAGGGCAACAGCCTGAGTCTCCCCTGTGTCAAGAGGAAGCTGCATCTCCTCCCCTGAAGACCCTGCCTGCACAGTGCCCGCCAACCGGGCCCCACCTTCTGGGCGTAGGAGAGCTGGTTGTAGGTTGCCATGGTTGCAGCTTCCTTGGTACAGGCCTCTCTGGCTTTGTCAAAGGTCAGCTTGTACTGGCCCAGCGGGGAGCGTAGATGGAACACTCCAACGGTGGTATCTAGAAGGGGGAGGAGAGGAATCGTCCAGGCCAGCCCCCCTGGCCAGCACTGCTTTCATCAGAGATTCTCAAAGTGGAAGGCTGACCGTATCCCAGGGTTTCTTGGGATGCCGCTCCCCTTTGAGATGTCATTTAAAATACTTATTTCTTTTCTAACTCTGAAAGTAGCACGTGTCTGGTAGAAATCTGGGCTGTACAGAAAAGAAAAGAGATGAACAAAAATCACCTATAGTCCTGCTCTCTGGAAAGAATCATTACTCCATGGCTAACATTTTGATGTACTTCCGTACGGAATTTTTATTTTTGTAACTTTTAATTTTGATGTAATTTCACCCTTCCAGTCTTTTTCCCTGTTCGTTTACGTGTCATATATGTCACAAGTGTGGCAGTATGCTGCATATATAGTTTGTAGAAATCTTTCTTACAACGCGAAATCACGATTATTTCCCAATATTATCAATTTTCTCTGGCAACATAATTTCCCCTTGAACACTTTTAGTTGAACACTTTTTGTGAACTTCACAGCCATGAAAAAAAATACATTAAAATGAGTTTCTGCCAAGGACCCCATGTGTTTTCTGATTGCCACTATGCCTTTACAAAAGTTTTCCCCCTAAGATACTAGAAGATTTTAATCCTTTTTAAAGAGTTGGTATCTTTTTTTTAACCAGTTAATGCAGAGACCAATGCATGTGACTTCAAGAACCAAGTCAAATTTTTATATTGTCAAGTTCTTTATCAAATGCCACTAAAAGGGTACTTTCTACCCCCAAAAGAGCTAAGTTTAAGATTTTTTTCTTTCTTTCTTTTTCTTTTTTTTTTTTTGGCTGCCCGGCTTGCGGGATCTTAGTTCCCTGACCAGGGATCGAACCTGTGCCCCAGTGGAAGTGTGGGGTCCTAACCACTGGACCACCAGGGAATTCCCAAGATTTTCTTCTTTGACTGCAGCCAATAGTATATTCATCCACAGGCCATATAATCTTGTCAGCCACACCTGAAATATAAACACTTACCAAAATAACAGCTTGGGGAAGGACGGAAAGGTGTTTAGCCTTGTCTCCTTCCCAAGTCAACACGATTCTTTTTTTAAAATTAATTAATTAATTAATATTTGGCTGTGCTGGGTCTTTGTTGCTGTGCACAGGCTTTCTCTAGTTGCAGCGAGCGGGGGCTGCTCTTCGCTGCAGTGCGCAGGCTTCCCTTGTTGCGGAACACGGGATCTAGGCATGTGGGCTTCAGTAGTTGCAGCATGTGGGCTTCAGTAGTTGCAGCACGTGGGCTCAGTAGTTGTGGCGTGTGGGCTCAGTAGTTGCGGCACATGGGCTCAGTAGCTGCAGCATGAGGGTTCTAGGGTGCGTGGGCTCAGTAGTTGTGGCTCGCGGGCTCTAGAGCACAGGCTCAGTAGTTGGGGCACATGGGCTTAGTTGCTATGCGGCATGTGGGAGCTTCCCGGACCAGGGCTCGAACCCATGTCCCCTGCACTGGCAGGCAGATTCTTAACCACTGAACCACCAGGGAAGTCCCCACAATTCTTAATAGTGCCCTTGAGTAGATATAACAGTATATTTGATCATCCTTTACTGTTAGATATTTGTTATTTCTAATTTTTTGTGATGTTAGGTAATGCTGGGATGGTATGTTTCCCGTTATTCAATTCTTAGCTAATTTCAATAGGATGTGTCCCTTGAAATGGCGCTACCAACTCTCGGCATGAATTATCATGAGGCTCTCTGCACACATCGCCAAATTGGTTGCCACACAGGCTGTGTGAGTTTGTCCTCCTCAGAACTGTGTGAGAGTAGGCACTTCCTCCTGAGTGTGGGATGCCTCTGTAGCCTGCCCACCGGGACAGCTGAGGCATTATCCCAATGCTGTCTCGTCCTCTTAAGGGTAACCACTCAGCTACAACAGAAGGTGGGTCCAATGTGACGCTCAGTCACTTAATATCACTACCATCACTGTCTGAGTATTCATAAAAAAGTAGAAGAGAAAAGCCCCCTGGAGAAGATGGGTGATGTTCCACGAACTGAATAGATTCAGTGAATTGTGGGAACAGGCAGGACTGGCTGAAAGAATCGTGCCCTAAAGAAAAAAGCCAAGCACCTCTTGACTCCACACTCCTCCTGGCAAATGACTCATGAATCAACATCCCTGGTCCCAAGTGCTCATTCTTGACCCCATCCTAAATAACAGCCGCCTACAGAATCTCCCTGCTTTGAAGTCCCACCATCACCTTGAGATAGGACTTGGAAGATCCATCATCACCTTGAACATAGAATGTCCCCAGCAAAGCTTTCAAAATTCTTGGGCCCCCTACTCCCAAACTGCTGTAACACCACCACTGGGTTGGTCTCTCGAGATGGAAACCTTACATTATGGCCGACCCTTTCCTTTTCTTCACTCTCCGTGTCCACGGTGTGCCCTTTTCTCCCTCATCTCACTCCTCTTCCCAGCAGAGACCCTGTGACCTTGGGGTCATAGCCTTGATATAATGCTGTCCCTCCCGCCATTGCCTCATCCTTCCCAGCTGACCCCTGGTAACTGTCTGCTGCCCATGAGTCCTCCCAGTAGAAACGTCTTGCCAGCTCTTCTGTGCATAGCTCAACTCCAGCATCTTTCAAGCCTCCACTGTAGCCCCAGGCCTCTATTCAGCTCCCTGGGATTCCCTCTCTCATCCCACCCAGAGATCCTTCCCTTCTCTATTCTTTTTTTAAAAAAAAATTTATTGCGGTAAAATACACATAACATAAAATTTGCCCTTTGGACCATTTTAAGTGTACAATTCAGTGGCATTAAGTACATTTACATGTGCAACCATCACCACTATTCATTTCTAGAATGTTTCCATCATCCCAAACAGAAACTTTGTACCCATTAAAGAATGACCCCCTCTCCCCACCCTTCAGTAACCTCTATCCTTCCTTCTGTCTCTCTGAATTTGCCTATTACAGGTACCTTCTATCTGTGGAAGAGTACAGTATTTGTCCTTTTGTGTCTGGCTTATTTCATGTAGCATGTTTTCAAGGTTCATTCACGCTGTAGCATGTACAGAATTTCATTCCTTTTATAGGGTAATTTCCCACCGTATACTGCATTTTATCTATCTGTTCATATGTTGAACATGTCAGTTGTTTCTGCCTTTTGGCTGCTGTGAATAATGCTGCTGTGAACATGGATGTACAAATATTTGCTTGAGTCCCTGCTTCCAATTTTTCTCTAACCAGCTTGCTCTCTCCCTTCAGTTGCACCATCAGCATGAGATAAATTGCTATCTTCTGTCTTATTACCTTTCTTCCCCCGGTCTTATTAATTAAAAAATGTCCTTAACTCCATTGGGAATCTCCTTGCAACAAGAGACAGTGTCATACATTTGTCATATCTCCTATGTATTTCTCCTGCTTATATTTCATCCATTTCATCCCCAAAATGCACTTGAGGTGTCTTAGGACTTGACGCGTGATAGGGACTGAATGTCTGTGTCCCCCACAAATTTTTATGTTGAAATCCAAACCCTCAATGTGCTGATGTAAGCCTCCACTGGGTCCTGGGCAATGCATGGGCTGTTTGGTCCCAGTTTTTTGTTTTTTTTCCCTGATGTGGACCATTTTTGACGTCTTTATTGAATTTGTTACAATATTTCTTCCGCTTTTTGTTTCGGTTTTTTGGCCTTGTGGCATGTGGCATCCTAGCTCCCCTACCAGGGATCGAACCCGCACCCCTGCACTGGAAGGCAAAGTCCCAACCACTGGACCACTAGGGAAGTCCCTGACCCCAGTTTTTAATACTTTTTCCTTTTGCTCTTGCTGAGGTCCCTTCCCCATGCCTGAAGACCAGGTGCTTTGGGCCACACTGACCTTGGAAATGGAGGTCAGCACAGTCGGCATTGGCATGGCACTGCCCATTGTCCTGCAGGCAGCGGTCGATGGGCAGCTGCTCCAGTTCACAGTCCAGCCCGTCTCCCACGTAATGACGTTTACATTCACACTTGTGCTTGCCCTGATGGGGAGAGTGGGAAAGATGAAAAAGGCCCTTCTCTGGGCCCCCAGAACCCCATGTGCTCTGCGGGCCACCATCCAGCACAGGAGATGCTCAGAAGGGTAAGAAACATGCCTGTCCTGTCCGGTGGGAACTGAGTTACTGCTCCGTCTTGCTCTTGCACAGGCTCAGGATGGAATGTCCTCCTTTACATCTCAGCTCAGATGTCGCTTCCCTGACTCCCGGTCCCTTTTTATCACACTGGCCCGATTTTTGTGCCTCCTGACTCTTGGCCCTCTCTGAAGGTATCTTGTACGCTCATTTCTGTACTGAAGATGCCCCCTCCCCCTACTCGTGTATAAGCTTTTGATCGCTACATCCTTGGCAGCTACAACAGCACAAAGTAGGTGCTTGATGACCACTTGTTGAGTCAATGAATGATCTCATTTAATGTCCACAACAATCCTGTGAGGTTCACAGTATTATGAGGCCCACTTTGTGAATGAGGAAACTGAAGCTCAGAGAGGTTAAGCAGCCACCCCCAGACCACACAGTATGTCAGGCCAGGAACAAAGACTCAAAGGCTGCCTGACTCTGAGTTCACGTTTATAACTATCATATAATCGACATCATCTCCCACCATCTTTCCTTTCCACCAGAGAAATGGGGCAACAGGGCACTGATTCCATTCTAGAAAGACCTGAGTGAGTGCCCAAACTGCACTTTTCCTGCCACGTCTTACCAACGTTTTTGGTTTTAATTTTTATTTTGAATAATTTTAGATTTAGAGAAAAGTTGCAGAGAGAGAGTCTCCTTATATTCTCCACTCAGTTTCTCCTAACGTTAACATCTTACAAAACCATAGTTCATTGTCAAAACTAAAAAATTAGTGTTGGTGTATTATGATTAACTAAACAATAGACTTTATGTGGACTTCACCAGTTTTTCCAGTAAGGTCCTTTTTCTGCATAGGGTACCGCTTCGTATTTAGCCCGCCGACTTAACAAGAAATAGACTCACGTGGGAAGAAGGCTTAGGAAGAGGCCAGTGGTAACCTGAGTGGAGAAGCAAGGCTGAACAAGGCACAAGGGCTCCCCACCCCCAATTTCCCCGGGGAGGCGAGACTCACCGGGCCGGTCATCTGGCACGTGGCATGCTCATGACACCCGCCATTGAGGCCGTCCGCACAGGGGTCTATCTCCGTGCAGCTGTGGCCATCCCCCTGGTAGCCCTTCTGACAGCTGCAGGAGACCTTCGTGCCCTTCTGGGAGCACTTGGCGACCTTTGCACACCCGCCGTTGTTCTGTTTGCAGAAATCCACAACTGCAAGAGCAGAGGACAAGGGCTCAATGAACCACGCTCTGTGTAACACGGGCTTCAGATTGAGGTGTGGGTCACCCCAGGACCAGTGGCGCTGGGCGAGACAATGGGCCCCAACATTTCAGTGCCTTCTCTCCCTGTGCCCGGTGGCCTCTGTGCTGCATTTGCCAACACTAGTGCCCTGTGGCGAACACCCTCATAGACCAGGCCTGGTGACATCTGTCTACCTCTGCCCTTTTTTTTAATCACATACTTTACTTTGGTAGTGGTTTTCTAATGAGTTTGGGTTTTTAGTGTTAGGACATAGTTGCATGTGTGTGTGTGTGTGTGTATAGAGTTAGTGCACTACTGAGCACCTTGTGACATAGACATTGTTACCCCCATTCTACAGATTAACAAATGGAAACTCAGAGCTTAACTGACCTGACAAAGGCAAACCAGCTACAACGTGGAGGGGCTGGGATTTAAACCCAGGTTGGTTTGACTCCAAAGCCCGCGCTTTCCCCACCATTTTGTGTGCCCCTTAACCTTTGTTTTCTTAATCCCCCAAATTTCAACCTAATAGTAGATTAGCTCCAGCCTCAGGAGTAGCTGGAAAGCGCTCTGATTTCTCTTGTCTGACTTTTTGGCTAGAGTGGTGGCAGCCACTTGAGACCCTGAGAGCATGAACATGAGGACCAAAGGCCTCAGCCTAAGGCTGGCAGAACAGAAAGACACAACCTGGGTCTTTGCTGCCACTGCGGATGCTGAGCTACGTCTAGACTGCCTTGTAGCAGATCACAAAACAACAGGTATAGCAAGACCTCAGTTCTGTAAAGAAAGTATATATCTCTATATGAATGTCTACTCATGAGAACAGTTAGAAAGTATGCGTGCCCAGGACTAGTAGCTTTCCCCCAGTACCTATTGTTTTCTTTCTCTATAGTAGTAGATTTTCAGCTGGGCTTCATGATTGTCCAACTGAAGACTACATTTCCCAGGCTCCCCTGTCCTAGGTGTGACAGATGATGAGGTTCCAGCCAATGGGATGGAAGCAGACAGGATTTTAGCAGCTTCTAGGTGTGTCCTTAAAGGGAGGAGGTTTGCCTCCTTCCTCTCCCTCTCTATCCTGCTGCCTGGGATGTGCTTTGGTAGTGACCCTCTCGGGCCGGGCAAGTGAAGGATGGCAGAGCAACAAGATGGAAGGAGTCTGGGCCCCCAGATGACCTTTCAGAGTGAAACCCCGTGTTAGCCCTGGACGCCTCCATGCACATTGCTATAAGAGATAAAAATAAACATTTAAACATCCGCCTTGTTTGTGCCACTGTTCATTTGGGTCTCTGTGTGGCTGAACCTATACTGTAACTACTAGAGACAGAGACATCTCCGTGTTCAAAGTGGTTCTCACCGAGTGGTGAGAGCATGTGTAGGTTTCACTGTCGTTTTTTAAATACTGTAGTATAGTTTCTGAATTTTTTGAAGCAAGACTGGAGTATCTGTAAAGTCACAAAAATACCATAAAACAAAGTGCATCACACTTGGCAAAGCAGTTTCAAAGTCATGACCTGGGAAGTGGGCAGGTCAGGCATGAGCAAACCCATTGAGGAAAACCGAGTCGCAGAGAGGGTGGGTATCGCCGAAGCAGTCCGAGCAGGAAGCAGAGGGGCCGGAACGGAGCCCAGGCACCCTGACCGAGAGCCGCTCTGCTCCTAGCACCTCGCTGCTATTCCACCCGTGCACGGATGGGACCTACCTGTACACGTTACTCCATCCCCTTCGTAGTTCAGGTTACACTCACACGTGTTATTCTCCTTACAGGTGGCATGAGCGGAACAAGGAGGCGTGCACACGAGGGGCAGGACTGCAGAGAAAGAGGTCACCATGCATCCCGCGCCGTGACATGAAGGGCTGGGACCCACCTCAGGCATCTTCCTGGGACCCCATCTGGCCTGCCACTGTGTTTCAGAAGTGGCCCCTTAGGGCGGGCGGATGGGGGGATTTGCTAAGGTCCCTCCCAGCCTGGAGATTCTGAGATCCCGGAATCACTCCTTTGTATTATTAAGACATTATTTCTGAAATGTTATCCAGATTAAAATGCAAATATGTCACCGTTAGGGGCAACCAATGAACACTTTATACCTCAAAGTCCGCTAGCAAGGGTGAATTTAGCAGATTAGCTCTTTGGCCCTGAGGGCATGGGGTTCCAGAGGAGATGGTTAAATTGGAGGAGAAATTCCAAGGCCTTCTGTGGGCACTGCAGAGCCTGGGAGAAGTCTGGGGCTTTGGTGGCTGGAAGGGGCTGCAGTATCAGGAGGCAGCATGAGGCCACGGGATGATTAGGAGGGGAGGAGTGGGGAGAGAAGGGGGGAGGAGCTGAAGTTAAGGGGACTGCGGGGCTGCTGGCGCTTCAGGTTGCTGATGCCCATAGGAAGAGCCTGGTCTTGCCCTTCTGCCCCCAGGAGGATGAAGTGACAGTGCTTTACACTGGAGAATTCAACCTTTGACCCGAACATGAGGCTTGGGCTTCAAGGGAGGCCTCAGAAAACTGACAGCTCAGTAAGGATCAAGGTCATGACAAGGATGACCATGACGGATGGTGATCATGGCAGCTACTGTTTCTGAGCGCCCCACATGCACCGGACACTCCAAAACCATGACCCCGACCCTCACAACAATCCTCCCCTGAAAGCCGTGCAACGGGCTCTCTTTATTCGGACGAGCGCATCAAGCCTCAGAGAGGGTGGCTTAGCTGAGGCCATTTGTCTAATAAGCAGCTGAATCAGGGGTCAGATCCTGGACTCCAGGGAACAGCACGCTTTCTGTGAAACCCTTCACCTCTGTGTCTGCACACATCTGGGCCTGGACCACAAGCCCGAGGGACCCTTCCCGCCCCATCCTGTATACTCTGCCTGAGGTGGGTCCTTCCATGATTGACAGGACTGCATGCTGGTTTCACGGGTTTGAGTTAAATCTTGTCATCTAGTTTCCTTCAAGTCACCAGATCTCCGGACCCTGGGGCCACACAGCCAAGTCATCTATTCCTCATGGAAAAGGGAACCCCTGCTTTGTTGGTTTTTTCCGATGTCGCTCAGACCCCCAACCCTCAGTCGGCCGTTCTTGGCAGGGTCCGCTGCAGCACTCGGCCGCCGGCAGATGGCCGCCCCCAGGACAGACCTGTTTGAGTGTCACAGAAGCGGCCCGTCCACCCTGTTTCACAGACGCACTGCCCAGAGCCCGTGATCCCATCGTTGCACTGTCCATGGTCCGAGCAGCCACAGGCTGTGGAGCAAGTTGGAGTGTGATCAGTTAGCAGAGATCGGGGATTGAAATCCAATCAACCAAGCCCACTGACCACGTGTTGGCTATGCTGTTGGTTTGGAAGGCACTGTGTTTATCCACATTCATTCACTCATTCATTTATATAATTCATTCAGACTTTCAAAAAATAACCTATTCAGTGGCTATCATGGGGCAGACACTACCAGGCAATGAGGTTACGGCAGAAAACCCAAGACATAAGGTCCCTGTTCTCAGGGCGCTTACAGTCTAGCAGTACCTGGTTATCGAACACATAATTATAAATACAGTGATTGTAGTAAACACAGAAGTAGAGGGTATCGTGGGGTATGTAACTGAACAGTAGGGGGAGGGAACGTGACCTGGGCCTCCTAACAGAGAAATGGACTGAATGGTCAAACCTTCAAGAAATACACCAATCCTTCTGCCTCTTACCACCTCCAGCAGCAGCGCTCTAGCCCACGGCACCACCAGCTCTTACCCAGAACAGGGCATCAGCCTCCCCAACGCTGGCCCTGCTTCTGCTCGTGTGCTCCCATGGTGCACTCTCCACGGGGCAGCTGGGGTGATCCTTTCCAATCTGCTCAGGACAACCCCCCCACCCCCCATTCACAATCCTTTACTGGCCGCCATCACACTTAGACGCTGAAGATCTGTCTCTGGGCAAGAAGCTCCTATGTTATCTGGCCCCTGGCGACCTTCAGATTCCTTCTTCTCCCTTTCTCCCTCTTCCTTGCCCACTCTGCTCAGCCACCTTGGCCGCTCTGCTGTTCCTTGCATGCCGAGCGCATGCCTGCCTCAGGGCCTTTGCACTTGCTTGTCTCTCTTCCAGGAAAGCCATTCCTCTAGCCTGCACTGTCCATTAGAGCAGCCGCTCATCACACGTGGCTATCTAAAATGTAAACTAATTAAAATAAACAAAAATCAGTTCCTTAGTCACAGGTTTTGAGTGCTCAACGTCCACATGCGGCTAGCGGCTACCATTCTTCGTGGCGGAGTTACAGAGCATTTCCATCATCGCTGAAATTTGACCAGACAGAGCTGTTATTGATATCCCCCCTCCCAGCCCCCTCACCTCTGTTAGGTCTCTACTCAAATATTTCACGAGATGTCTTCTGGACCAGTGCCTTTCTATCTCGATTCCCTTCATCTGCTTCATCTTCTTTATGCCTTTATATCTATTTTTGTTTCTGTCATCTTGGTCTGTTTCCTCCCTTTGAATGTACACTCCTTGAAAGCTGGGATTTTGAAAGCTAAGTTCTACAACTTAGAACCATTCCTGGCTTTTGATCAAGTCACTAAGCCTCTTTGTGCCTCAGCTTCTTCATCTGCTAAGTGGGGATAATAAAGAGTACCCACCTCAAAGGCTTGTTGTGAGGATTAGATGGTACAACATCCCTGCCTGGCACATAGTAGGCACTCCACACACATTAGCTGTCAACATTAGTAAGGACTCGGCATATATGTGATAGTTGAATGACTGATTGAGTGTTGGTCGGCCACAGCTTGCCTTGGTGGCTGCAGGGGATGTGAGCTTCACTTCTAGAGAGGAGGCTCTTTCAGTGGATGGAAACTGGGAATATATCCAAGGAGGAAAAAAGCATGTGAGGGCAGACAGATGGGAGGTGGGTGGCCAGGAAAGAGAGGAAGAAGGATGCTTCCAGCTCAGGTGGATGGTGTGCATCGGGGCAGAGAGCATACAGCCGAACGACAGGGGAGTGGGTGCCACGTACGCTGACAGTCAGGCCCGAATCTCCCTGGCCAGCACAGCTCACATGCTGTCCCGTTGAAGCCAGTGTTGCATTTACACTGTCCCGCAGGTGAGTACTGATCGAGGCAGACACCCCGGTTGTTACATGGGGTATCTGGTCCTCCAGGGCAGGCTGGAAGAGATGAAACAGCAGTGACTCAGCAGCCTCCCCAGACCCAGAGCAGCTCAGCGCCTTTGTGAACATGCAGCTAACCCGTCCTCAGCTGTGGGTTCTGTCCTCTGTGGCCCCAGGGACATATCCACATAGTGTCACTGGATGTTTAGAGCAAGCCACTGGCCTATGGCTTAAATATATCAGATAGGGGGGCTTCCCTGGTGGTGCAGTGGTTGAGAGTCCGCCTGCCGATGCAGGGGACACGGGTTCATGCCCCGGTCTGGGAAGATGCCACATGCCACGGAGCGGCTGGGTCCGTGAGCCGTGGCCACTGAGCCTGCGTGTCCGGAGCCTGTGCTCCACAACGGGAGAGGCCACAACAGTGAGAGGCCCGTGTACTTCAAAAAAAAAAAACCCCAAAACAAAAAAAAACCCCAAAACAAAACAAACAAACAAAAAAACTAGCATGTTTATCAGTATCATAGACTGGTGTCAAAAATGAAATGTGGTGTTTCGAACACCATGGGAAATGTCTTATGCCATAACATCAAGCAGAAAAGCATGACACAGGATTTACAGTCTATGCACAGTAGAATCTCAACTCTGTAAAAACCAAATATGACAAGAAAAAAAAAAAAAGGAGAAGGAAAGCTGCACAGCTCTTCAGAATGATTGCTTTCGGATTTTTTCTTAGCAGAATCATTAAGAGTGATATACTCCCCTGCTCCCCGTGCCCCCCCCCAGCCCCCCATACAGTACTTTCAAATGCTCCACAGTGACTGCACAATCATTTCAGAATTGCAAGGCAGTAAGAGGCTCCCTTACCCTGACAGTCTGGCCAGAAGTAGCCCCTGCAGCACTTGGGGAGCTGTATCACCAGGGTGCACTGCTGCTTGCAGCCTTCCAGGTTCCTCCTGAACGGCAAGTCGTACAGACACTTCCGCTTCTCACCCTAAAGGAAGAGATTGAACCATCCCTCCACCTTCCATCCCCTTGGGCTCTTGGGCTCTAGTCCACCCCCAGTGGCGGATCCCAGGTACTGCCCAAGTAGAAAATGGGACTCAATGGTCATGAGCCCTGTATAGGGAATTCTCTTCTTAGGGGTGTAGGGAGACAAATGAATGGGGGAGGGGGCAGAGGTGGAGTCCACAGGAAGAAAATTTCTCCCCATCTTAACCCTTAGAGCTGTTTGCAAAAGGTGTGGTTGCCTGAGAAGGGAGTGGGAAAGAGGTGGCTTTCTATCAGGAGAGGGGTCTGTGGCCAGGCCCCAGGAACATCAGTAGAGAGAGAATGGGGTTCCAGTTCATTTTGTAGGGGTGTTTCGGTTAGAGAGGTTACTGGTAGAGTAGAAAGAGCTTGGCTTTGGAGTAAGCACTACAACTAATCCTTAATGAGCACTTGCTATGTGCCAGGCTCTGTACCCACATCTAAAAACTTACTTTTCCTAATAATCACACACAGAACTGCTATTAGCTCCATTTTGCAGAGGCAAAAACATATAAAATGACTTGCCAAAGATTACCCATGAGAATTCGACCCCATAACTGTGGACCCCACATTTCATTGGCTTAACCATTACTCTTACATTGCATGCTGGGCTCTAATCCTAGCTTTGCTCCTTACTAGCTGTGTGGCCTCGGGCTGATTGCTTGTCCTCTCTGAGACTCATCTGTTGTAAGTGGAGGTAATATATTTTTCTACGAGTATTATAATGGGGAATAGGGATAATATCAAAATAAAGGGGCCAGCACAGAGCCGGGGACATGAACAGCAACCAACAAAATACAACTATTATTTTTATAATTATAATTGTCTTTGCCACCCCTTCTAGGTCTGTCATCCCATGACTCTCCTAGACAGTTCTTAAAAGACGGATAGTGGGTTGACAGGCTGCCTGGGCTAAGAATGTTCATCTCTATTTCCATTGGCCTGATGGTTGAAAGAAAGACATAAACTAATTACACACAGTTATAACACGCTTGCAGATGCACACACATGCATGCACACTCATAGCTACCAGGAGACCGGGGTCTGATAGAGAAACAAACCTATCATTCTCCAAACGTTATCACTGTGTTCATAATTACCTTTGGTTTAGTCCACCTGGGGCAGCTGGGAGTATGAACACAGCTCCCACAATTCCCCTAGTACGCAAGAAAAGAAACACTTAAAAATCCAGAATATTGGGAAACACAAGGAATGCCCCAGATTAATGCCTTGATTATGTGACTAAGAACTTATTAATCTTAAGATTCTGGCTATGATCAAGGATATAAAAGCTAACACTCTGTAACTTTGCCATAGAGAATTCTGAAGGTATGTCATGGACCTCAATTCCTTAGTTTAGTTCTTTGAGGTAAAAATTCCGTTAGATGGAGGTGGACCAGGGCAGGGTCACACAGGCACACGGTACAGCAGCAGCGGGAAATGTGGATGCAAGTGTCAGTTCCATTATAAATCAGCTGTGATTGTTTTAGCTAATCACATTCTTTGATCCTTAGTCTTCTAACCTTTAAAACAGGGATAATAATTCTTGCTGCTATTTGATTTTCAGGGGATTGGTGAGGAAAAATGATTAACTGAAAAAAATGTCTGTATAGATACTTGGAAAGTGAAGAAATTAACAACTGGTTTTTCATCTCCTACTTTGGCTGACTGTTATCCTAGTAATTTGGGATATTTATTGAATGTCTACAAGTTGCCCGGTACAGAAATCAACTGGTGACAGGCTTTGCCATGTAAGTCACTTCACCTCTGAGACTCAATTTACAAGTTTGCATAATAGAGTAGGTGATAACTGCTTCTATTATTGGATAGGGGTAAGATGAGCACTGAGCTAAACAGTAGGCTCAAAGGTCAATAAATGGCACCGGATAGATGAACGTGTGTGAAATGTACACGCACCTCATAAAGTGCAGGACCCGGCACGGAAGTTCAACCAGTGTTAATGAATGAGCAAATGAATGGAGGTATGGTGGCATGTATTAGATCGAACCATAGGAAACTGCCACTTTTGTAGTCATACCCTGTCAAGTACGGCATTTCTCATGGTTTATTCTGGCAGAGGCTCAAAGAATGCTTGTAGAATGGTTAAGTGAATGACTGAACGGGTGGGTGGGTTTGAAAATGACTGGTAGAACAGTGGCACACAGTTGCTTCCCAACAACTGTTTCCTTAGTGGCAAGGGGATGAGTGGCTGGGTGTGTGGGTGGATAAAGGAGAACGCGCAAGGCTTGTACAGCACTAAGTAGATGCTGTTGATTCTGGATCTGAAGAGCGCTGTCATGTGGCGCTCTGATCCCTTGGGTCCTGCGTTCACTGGGGACCAGCCCTCTGTGGCTTCACAGCAGGGTCCCACAACCCGTGAGGGCTGTTCCTTGGCCCAAGGTTCCCTTACTACAGTAGTGTGTTTAGGACTGACCGAGACATCAAAAGTGGTAAAAGTGTCACAGCGGCCCCCCAGGGTGGGGTCGATCAGTAGACAGTCAATGCCGTAGGCCACGCCCAGGTCAAATAAGAGCTCCCGCTGTACAATTCTGCACATTTGGCCGTTCAGGAAGAGCTCGCCCTGTGACAGAGGGAGAGAGAGCAGGGGAACAGTCAGCAATCCTCAGACTTCTCCTCTTCCCAGGCCGTGGAATGTGGCCAGCACCTGCTAGAGTCAGAAAGAACTGATATGTATCGACGGCCAACATCTTTATCTCAGACACGCAGTACGTAGTACATCCAAGTATTGTCCTTCATGCTTTACCTGTGCAGATTCTTTCAATCCTCACAATATCCCTAGGATGTGGCTACTCTTGCTGGTATTCCCATTCACAGATGAAGAAACTGAGGCAATGAGTGGTTAGATAACTCACCAAGGTGACATAGTTGGTAAGTGGTGGTGCAGGCATTCACGCCCAGGCTGGCAGCCTCAGCCCACACTCCTGGCCGCTCGGCAGCACTGCCTCTACCAAAGTAGAAATGCTGGCAGTGGGGGTAAGAGGGTGGAGTAGGGATGGCCTGGCCGTGGCTCAGGATAAACCTGGTTGACCTGGCCACTTCGCATGCAGTTACCCAGTTTTCATATTTAGTGCTAGCACCTAGCAAAGCTACCGGTACAACTTCCTTTCCAAAATATACACTGATGGGCTTTACCCTTTTAACAATAATAACTTTCTCACGTATACTAGGCATTGTCTAAATGGTGCTCTAGATACATGATTTTGTTTAATGCTTGCAACAGTCCTCAGGCTTTCTTTCCTAAGGTCCACCCAGCTAGTAAATTGATGGATATATTTCCCTCCCAGGAAGCAAATGCTTTTAGAAAGTTCCATGAAAAGAAAAAGATAAATCTCTCTCTAGTGTTTGATGGGATGTACACTGTGTAACTCAGTGGAAAGAACACTGGAAAACTGCAGCTGAATCCCCCACTTCTACTTATACATTGTGTGAACAGGTCCCTGAACTTCCCTGAGGTTTCATTGTTTTTACCAGGTAAATAGGATTAATGATTCCACTGCATAGGGTTGTTATAAAGTTCCAACTAAATAGTACTCTGGGGACTTCCCTGGTGGTCCAGTGGTAAAGAATCCGCCTTCCAATGCAGGGGACATGGATTCCATCCCTGGTCAGGGAACTAAGATTCCACATGCCGTGGAGCAACTAAGCCCGTGTGCCACTACTACTGAGCTTGCTCACCTCAACTAGAGAGCCTGCGTGCTGCAAACTACAGAGCCCATGTGCTCTGGAACCCACGCACCACAACTAGAGAAGAGAAAACCCACACGCCACAACTAGAGAGAAGCCTGCGCACCACAATGAAGAGCCCGCGCACCACAACGAAAGATCCCGTGTGCCACAAGGAAAGATCCCGTGTGCTGCAACTAAGACCCGATGCAGCCAAAAAAAAAAAAAAAAAAAAAAGTTCCCTGAGTACAAAGTGCCTGAAAGTTCTATTAGCACTCAGGATGAGCAGTGAACATTTTTCTTCTTCTTCTTTGATAAATATCCAGTTTGGTCTATGGAGACAGTATAGTTGATCTCAAGAGAGTACGTAGATTAGGATAACTTTCCAGAAGTTGGGATGTAAAGATGCTAACACTCTTTATATTTGGTAACAGATTCAATGCAATTCCAATCCACTCACTAAGGGGATTCTGGCTTGTCAGAAGATGTAAACAGAATGTTATCTGGGACTTCTCAGAAGGCTCCTTGAAGGTAATCAATTCAGCTTGGAGCTGCATCCCTTTTGCCCTTTCTCCTTTCTCCTGCCTGGAAAGTGGACATGATGGCTGGAGCTCCGACAGTTATGTTGGACCTTGAGGTGACTGTGAGGCTGGAAACATGTGCTGCAGAGCAGGAAGACAGAAGGAGCTCCCGCAGTGAGCCATCATACTAGCTCTGGATTGGCTACTTCCAGATTTTTTTTTTTTTATGAGAGAGAGAAACCCTTACGTATTTAAGCCACTGCCATTTTCCATTAAATAAAAGATAGAGGATGTAGCTACTATTATCCCATCAGACCCATTCATCACATGGAATTACAGGAAGGTAATATTGTTAAGGAACTAGCCAAGGAAGGTGAAAATTGCACATTCTCTCTTTGTTGGCCTATCTAGGTAGATGTAGCCCAGAGCTGGCTCTGACATGCTTTGCGAGGGCTGGAGGGGAGACTGCAGTAGGGCTGGGAAGGAAGGAAAAGGAACGACAGTGTATCTTCTTGCTTCAGGGAAGCGTCTCACACTGGAAAATATGTCTTCCCCCAAATCAACCAAAAGCTGCTCTCTGCCAAGTGTAAAGGGAGGCTCCCTGACACCTGGTGAGGGCTTGGGCTGGCCAGGACTTATCAGGTTTTTCATATCCACTTACTCAGGGGAGCTAGCCCTGAAGGCAGTGAGAGAAAAGAGCTTGCTGTCAATGCAGGAAAAAATGAACAACGCCTGGAAGGGGCAGTGGTTGGGGAATGCATTCCCAGCTTCCACTGGGTGACAATACTCACGATGTCACTGCCAGCTCCACACTTCACACTCAGCTCGGAACCTTGCAGGGTCTTCCAGGTAGCAGACCTGGGGAGATCCACTGCCAAAACCTGTAGGAGTGATGGTGCCACATTAACACTCCAAATCTGGGCTGAAGAATGGCCTCAAAGAGCTTTGCCAACAAACCAAATGCAGACACAATTTTTCTAAGAGTTCTAATAATTCCAGCTTTAAAATGACCGTAGATATAATCAAAAGGAAGAATAAGTGTGGGCTCTCTAGGAAGCTGGACATTTTTTCTGTGGGGAAAGTCTCCTCCAGCTGGTTTCCATCAGCCTTCCATCCCCATCTATGCTCGGGAGTCCATGGAAGATGCTGTGTTGGTGTATGAAGCCCGTGGCAGGATCAGAGTTAGGGAGATGGCATAGGGTGCTGTGATGGGCTGAATTGTGTCCCCTCAAAAGTTTTACTGAAGTCTTGGTCCCCATTACCTCAAAATGTGACCTTGCTTGGAAATAAGACCATTGCAGATGTAATTAGGTGAGATGAGGTCATACCACACTAGAGTGGACCCTTAATCCAATATGACTGGTGCCTTTTTTAAGAAGACAGGAGAGTGCCATGTGAAGACACAGAAACACACAGGGAGAAGATAGACAGCCATGTGATAACAGGGCCAGAGACTGGAGGGATGCACTATAAGCCAGGATTGCCAAGGATGTCTGGCAACCACCAGAAGCTAAGAGAGGCAGGGAGCAGACCCTCCCCCAGAGCTTTCAGCAGGAACGGCCCTGTCAACACTGTGATTTCAGACCTCTGGCCTCCAGAGCTCTGAGAGAATACATTTCTGTTGTTTCAAGCCACCCAGTTTGTGGTAATTGGTTATGGCAGCCCTAGGAAACTACAGGTCCTACGAATTAACCAGAGGGAGGGCATTTGGCCTTCTTGGATTAGATGTCTCATTCCTGGAGGGAAACAGGGTCCTGGTTGAGGACCCAAGGAGACAGGGTTTTAGCAAGAGCTGCCATGTTCCCACAAGATCCTGCTTCCCTGAACACAGAGAACCGGCTCAGGAGCCAACGGCTGGTCACAGCTGGATGAATCAGACCTTTGCCTAGAAACTCTGGAATTGGGATAGATAGAGTCATTCTGGGAGAAACTTGGGGACTGTCGTCAACGGCCACTTTGCCATGTGAACTAGGGAAGGGAGAAAGCTGGTCTGCAGTACAAGAGGGGAAGGATGCTCTTGGGTATTGGTTAAAGTTGGGACAAAAACAGTGGCCAGTGGGAGAAACAGAATGAGAAGTGCTACACGGCAGGGGTCAATTCACCACAGGCAGTCAGAGGAGGACACGGTGGAGCAGGGGATGCTCAGGCCACCTTCGCACCGTTGCGGGGGAGATGCATGGACAATTCCTGGATTTGATCACCCCAGGGGCACCCCTGCAACTCCCATCTGTGTGAAAACAAAATACCTTGGAATCTCGGATCACGTGGAACTTCAAATACTCCTTCAACTTGTCCTTGTTGTCTTGGTTGAACAGGAAATCCTGTTGTTCAGGGGGCAGGGCTTGGAGGGCTTGGTCGCTGGGCCAGAAGAGAGTGACTGGGGTGTGGATAGGGTCAGTGATGACACTCAGCAAGCCCGAGTCCTGAAACGCAGGGAGCTGGTCACATGCGCAGCAAAGCCCAGCCAAGAGGCACAGGCTCTCCTTGAGGACCAGAACCAGCCAGCCCGGGGTCCCCTCCATGCCTGCCCTGGGGCTTTTGGGGACTCTGGCTGGGCCCTGAAACTAGAGGCCCATCAGACTCCAGTCATTCTGACCTTCATTTTCTTAGAAAGTAAATCAGAAAGTCAAATTCTGGGCTTTTGTTAATAGGGAAACACTTTAGCAAGTATCTCTCCTCTTTATCTTTTTTTGCTACTACTCTCATCCAAATATTTTAATTTCTGGAAGACCCACTTGGCACTTTTCTCATATTTCATTAAAAAAAGTGAAACCTATACAACATTGAGATACTCCTGTATATTTAGAAGATTTCTAGATCACACAGAGTCAAAAAAAGAACTTGCCAGATGAATGGGTGAGAATCATTTTGAGAAGCTTCTATAGCAGGGGTGCATCATATATTTTTTTTTATAATTTTCCCAACAGCACTATGAAGTAGGCTTTATTATTCCCTTTTTTTGAGCCCCAGAGAAGCTTGCTCCCTTGCAATAAAAGCCTGTGTTCAAGCAGACCTGATGTCCAGGTATGGGGGTAGTATAAGGTTTAGGGGCTGGGTGGGCGGGCAGCGATACTGGTCTGTAACACCCCTGGAGAGTCTCATTAAGAACACCTTCAAATCTCCATTTCTAAAAAGCTCCCCAGAGAACCCGAGCCCCAGGCCATTTTGGAAATCACTGGTCTACACCAGGTTTGTAGACTGCGCTGTGGGAGCCCCAGGGTTCTTAGAGCCCTCCTGGGACTGCTGGGGTTAGGTGGCGGACAGGGGTCTTGGAGAACCCCGCTCCTTCCTGATTCTCCTCCGAAATCTTTGAACAAGAAGTTTGTCTACTCAATTCGTGGGAGTCACCTCTGAAGCCAGAAAAATGTGGTTTGAAATGTAATTTCTGCCCATCTCATCAGCATAGATTTCCCACCTGTGTCTCAGTTTCCCCATCTTGGTAACAGGGGTGATAATTCCAGATGTGGAGCAGCTATTCCAGGAACTGGCACATCCTAATTCCTTTCCCTTGCTCCAGCCTCAAATACCTCAATTTCTCACTCAGCCAGGGAACAAACCCTACAACATTTGGGGAATGGAGTGGCGGAGAATGACTTTGTTCTTCAGAAAAGTAGGACTTTCCCAAAGATCCCACAACAGCTGGCTAGTGCCGCAAACAAAAACCACACAACAAACAAAAAACCCTCCAAACACCAAACCTCTTTAGGTAGGTTATATCCCCTGAGGTAACTTTCCTGCTAGGTTTTTACCTGTATCAAGTTGCTAAATTTGATGTAGCCATGGTTTATTGCCACTGTTGTAAGATTTTGCTGCAAAGACAATAAGAATGGGAATGAAACTTTTCTGCCTACAGTTCACAAAGCACTTTAACAAAAGCTCAACTGAATAAAACGAGGGGAAGATAGCATGGCAGGTACTGTAGGTTGGCTCGTCAGCACCCACCCCAGCTCCACTGTACCCATGTCTTCCTGCTTTACAGAGGCTGGATGGCCAAACACTGCATTTTCCCAGACTGCCTTGCAGCTAGAGTCCCATATGTGCTATGGGATCCCCCAGGCGGAGGTGCTTGTGCAAGACTTAGAGGTGAAAAGAAACAACATGAGGTGGTGGTGGCTGCTAGCAGGAATATCAGATCTTCTGACGAGCACAGGGTGGAGGCATCTGGTATCCAGACTCTCACGTCCTAGTGATGAGGCTGGAGACAGGTGGCATGGGCGTAGCAGTTACAGGACAGCCCTACGGTGAAGTCAGGTGTCCTCCCTTTGTAGGTGTCCCTGGGCTGCTTTGTTCCCAGCTGTGTAGCATCTGAATTAGGCTCTTTGGCTTTCTAAGAGATTTGGTGATATACTTAATATCTTTAGAAACTCTTTTTTATTTAAGTGAGATATAGTGGATTCTGCTGTCTGCAATGAAGAACCCAGTGCTAATAAATAACAAAAAAGTTGAAATTGTCTTTTCTGTCAATTGAGAAGACGTTTTACTCCTGGTTCAGTTTTAGTGGTATCTGTCTCTCTACCTACCTACCTACCTACCTACCTATCATCTGTCTATCTATCTATCATCTATCAATCATCTATCATCTGTCTCTCTCACACATCATCATCATCATCCATCTATGTAATTTCTCCATCTTCCCAATCTATACAAGACCACCTGCCCTTGTGTACACTAAAGAAAAACTTATAAAATCCATTCAATTATTTAAAATAGACTTTTGCCTATTTACTTCTTACTAAGAATGGTATTTATGAGGTTTTTAATAGTAGCTTGAGATTGAAGCAGCAAAATTAAAACGTCTTGAAACAATGCCTCAAAATCAGAATTGAGATAATAAATGATGAGTACTGTGAGTCATTCTACGCTGAGAGCCTGACAATGAGTTCACCCACCAGAATCCTTCCAGAGGCATCTTTAGGGGTGATAAGCAAGTTTTGGGGAGATAGCAATTTGTCTATGATGTGGATGATTCCGTTGGTACTGATGATATCACTGGATATGATCTTAGCTTTATTATTTATCAACACTGTGTCCTGAAATCAACCAAAAAAGAAAAAAAAGGACATGAGCACAAAGAGAAATAGACACAAAATCACTTTTTTCAAAATGTTTCATGAACATGTTAAATCATCGTGAAAGTGAATACTTACGTAGAGCTGTGGGAAAAATCTGATGATACAAATTACTTGAGCACATTTTTTATTATGATTATATAAAAAAAAACTGAGAAAAGAATGTAATTTTCACCTGGAGAAGTTAATAGCAAATAATCAACCAAAACAGTCATTTCACTGTGATTCTCAAATATGAAATAAAAAGCAGATCAAAATTGGCCTCTCTTTCACATGTGTTCTCTACACCACCAGCCCCCCTTCTGACCCCACTACACACTTTTTTCCCTTTGTAATGGATTCCACAGCCACCATTTGTTTCTCTTTGTGGGAGGGAAGGGATCAGCACGGTCAAATGCTTTGAACGAAAGCTTTCATCCCTCTCCAGCTTCTGACCAGTGCTGCCCAAAGCAGTTCTCTTGACCACGTGAAGCTGCCTTGCCTCTGAGTTTCAATTCCAGCTCTAATATTTACTTGCTGTGTGACCTTGGAAAAGTTGCTTAACCTCTCTAAGCTCAGATTCCTAATTTGTAAATCGGGGAAAACAGTAGTATTTGCATGATGGGAAATCCCCTACATGATGGGATTATTTTGAGGATTAAATCAGTTAGTACACATAAGATACTTCGGAGAGTACCTGGCATACAGCAATCACTCCACATGTGTTAGTTGTTATTGTTATTATTCCTCTTACTACTCTAAGGAAGAGGAAAGAGAGAGGGCCCAAGGAAAATGGGCACCTTCCAGAGGTGGCCTCTCTTACCTGAGAGACGGAGATGACAATTGACTCCCCTTGGAGGGAAGTAGCATTTGGGGTCAATTTCAGGTTTTCCAGAAGCAGCTGGTGGCAGGCGATCACGTGATACCGAAGAACCTGGGGCATCAGGCCCTGTTTGGCCCAGTCCTTAATCTGCCATAGACCAGAGGGTTCCAGCCAGAGTCAGAAGCCTGCTGCTTCAACTTTCCCTTCTGCTGTCCTCTCCTCCACTCTCTCCCCCATACCTCTGTTCCCACCCAGACCCTGGGAAGTCGGCAGTCGGGGTTGGCTTGTGGTCAGGGTTACGGTAGAGATTATTCAGGCAAGAGGGAGAAGGCAGCCTTAGTTCCTTTCCTGATTCCATTGTCGAATCTCAGAGTAAAAGGGAACTTGGAGCTCCTCTGGTCCAGCATTTCACAACACATGTGCCAAGGACCCCAAGTCCCGTGAGATGCTACTTGAAAAAAAAGTGCTCTTGTGAAAAAATGCCGGGTAGTACCACATAGTACAGCCTCCTGTTGCAGAGATGCCTGGGCCAGATTTACACCGTTAGTATGGAGAAGCCTACCATGCTTTGTCATTCGTAAATCAAACTACAAACAATATTAACCATAGAGTCAGTGTGATAATAAAGCCCACGAGGTTATCATCATTTCATGATAACTCTTTGGATGCTTAAAAATAATCAAATGTCAAATTGTTTTCAAAAACTATTTCTGTGTCCCTGCTTCACTGGTGTCCAAAATATATGCATAGAGAAGCAGTGTGGGCGGTGGTCGGGAACACAGGTTCTAGAGTCATTACTGAATCCTTGCTCCATATTTTGCTAGTCGTGGGACCTGGGGAAAGTTACTTCTCTCAACATCCTCAACTGTTAAACGGGGATGATAATACCATTTGGCTTACTGTGTTGTCATGAAGACCATCATGAGTTAATCTACGCCAGGTACTAGAAACAGTGTCTGGCACCATCAATAAATGTTTGCTACATTATTATATATTAATAGGTAATCCAGCATGAAGAGTCCAAGTGAATGTTAAACAGTAAAGGCTCTGATAAGTCCTGCAAGAAAAGAACCTATTTATATCCCATTAATATAGCATTTCTTTTCATTCCTTTTTTTTCCGGGGGGCGGTGGTCTCTGGGAGGTTTGAATTATTTAAGAATTGTTGGTCTTTTCTAACCTCCTACCCTATTCAGGAATGTACTTTAGAAAGTCTCTGGCCAGTGGTTACCCCAAATCCACTTGAATGCTTCCCCTGAGAGGGGTCCCTACACTGAAAGGCAGCCCCTTCCATTACTGGTCAGCTCCAGCTGATCCTAGATCTACTGTCCAGAAATGTCTTCAGTGGTGTCTCCAGGGTGATGCCCAGAGACTGTGTTCCAATCTCAAACCTCTTTCACCTGTCTCTAGCTTCATGCTTACCTGGGGTTCCTCGTCAAAGGCTGCAGATAAAGGTGCCAGAACAGTGAAGGGGCCAGGACCAACCAGGTCTCGTACAGAGTGCTCCTGTAGGAAGGAAGGTGGGGGCCACGTGCCATGTACTTAACATAAGTACAGGCAGGGGCTCAAACAACTAGCAGAGAGTACATGATGGCAGAGGGGAGAGAAAACTGGAGAGGGAGACCTGTGTTTTATTTAGTCTTAGATTCAGAGTCACTCAGATTCTTAGACGTTGGAATAATGTTTATTTTTATCTGGTATAAAAATAACATATGCTGACTGTATTAAAGATTTGAAAATACTGTATAAAGAAGAAAATAACTACCCATAATCCCACCACCTAGAAGGAGCTCTGTTATTTCCAGATAATTTTTTCCAGTGTCTTTTCCACATACTAAATGTTTTCTGTTTGGGATAACAATACAAATATAAGCAATAAGATGATTTACTGTTCTGACTGTCTTCTTGCCAATGCTAAGATCCTACGGTTACTTATATTTTCTTCTAGGTCTTCTAGACTTTAATCCTTTATTCTTCAATATATCTGGAATGTATTCTGATGTAAGAGTTGCAGAAAGATCTAACTTAAGACTTTCACCGGGAGAATTAGCCAATTGCCCCAGTAATGCTTCTTGTCTCCACAGGTATGATGGCAGTTTTTTTTTTAATAAACTACATTCTCACGTGTGCAGTGGGCTAGTGCAACATTTATTCCACTCTCTTATGCTGCCCACCTGGGGCCTGAGAAGTTCACAAATGACCAGCACAGAGCCTAGTCCAGAAATGCAGTTTCCCGGATTCATTCTACTCTCACCTACTCTGGAGGTTACAGACTTATCCCATATCTGGCTTGAGACCCAGCTCTTCTAGTTAGACAGACACACCCATTCTTACCAGCAACTGGAAGTAATACTGGGATGTTTTGGGGTTCTTGGGAAGCTCCTGGAAACAAAGACAAGGAAGGTTCACTGAACATCTGTGAATTATATATCAGAATGTCATTGGAGGAAGAATTCTCTGAGACTGAGAGTATCTACCATCATTTCAACTGGAAATCTGCCTCATCTACAGGCTCACAGTTGATGTTCAGGATGACTCATTTTTAAAAGTTCAATATTAAAAAACTCCGTTATAGGTTTATGGCAGATTTAGTTTCTTTATCAACAAGAATATTTGATCAGCCAGAATGCTCTAGACCCTCTTTTAACCAAATAACAGGATGATCACATTGTAATAGGTAGAACTTTACAAGTACCACAAGGCTCCACCCTCTCCGCTCGAGGGTGTGCACACACACACACTCCAACCACAATCCACATCACGGCGACGCCTTTGAGGTACTGTGTGCTCTGTGCCCACTGCACACATTATCTCATTGAAATCTTATAACAACCTGCTGGGACTGGTACCATTGTTATTTTCTTTTACACATTAGAAAACGGATACACAAAGAGGTGATATAATCTGCCCAAAGCCACATTACTAACTGGCAGAGCTGAATTCAAACCCAGGTGTTTTATTTATTTATTTATTTATTATTATTTTTTTGTGGTACGCGGGCCTCTCACTGCTGCGGCCTCTCCCGTTGCGGAGCACAGGCTCTGGACATGCAGGCTCAGCGGCCATGGCTCACGGGCCCAGCAGCTCTGCGGCATGTGGGATCTTCCCAGACCGGGGCACGAACCCGTGTCCCCTGCTTTGGCAGGCGGACTCCCAACCACTGCGCCACCAGGGAAGCCCAAACCCAGCTGTTTCTGACTCTAGAACTGTTGATCTGAATCACTGAATTCCCACTGGGAGATACAATTTCTTTTCATTGTCCATTTATATGAAAACAGTCTTTCGTATTTTATAGTTTTAATATGTAACAAAACTCTTGCACCCTCCTTAGCTCCCTGGATCCTTCGCACGGGGAGGAAGGTGGAGTTTACTTTATGGAAACACGCCTCTCGCGTTACCTGATGGATGTTGCCACGACAGGTAAACCCATCCCCAATGTAGTTAGGTTTGCAAGTACAAGTCCTTTCGTCTTCTCCGGTGTGATTGCAGACAGCAAATTCACTACAGCCGCCATTTTTCTGGTAGAATTTCCAAGGAGTGGGGGAGGGGAATGAGACCAGTTAGTTTGCCAGCTCTGCCAATGTCCACGCAGCGACTCTGTATTGACATTTACTTTTTGTCTCACTCTCTAACTGACCAGCTTGCGTTATTCGCCCTTTTCCTGAACTTGCCTTCCAACTCTCTACAGTTATAAGGGCCATTCCACTCCCCCAGCCTTACACAGGTACACCTTCTGTTACTGTGCTTCGCAGATAATGTGGCTTTTACAAATTGGAGGTTTGTGGCGATGTCAGATGATGGTTAGCAAGTTTTAGCAATGAAATATTTTTAAATTAAGGTATGTACATTGTTTATTTATTTTAACTCCTAATGTCTTTTTATTTATTTATTTATTTATTTATTTATTTTTGCGGTACGCGGGCCTCTCACTGTTGTGGCCTCTCCCGTTGCGGAGCACAGGCTCCGGACGCGCAGGCTCAGCGGCCATGGCTCATGGGCCCAGCCGCTCCGTGGCATGTGGGATCTTCCTGGACTGGGGCACGAACCTGTGTCCCCTGCATCGGCAGGCGGACTCTCAACCACTGTGCCACCCGGGAAGCCCATGTCTTTTGTTTTTAACTGAAGTATAGTTGGTTTACATACCTTGGTCTTTTAGACATAATGTTACTGCACACTTAATAGACTTCAGTATAGTGTAAATATAACTTTTATATGTATTGGGAACCCAAACATTTTTGTGACTTGCTTTATTGTGATATTCATTTTATTTTGGTGGTCTGGAACCGAACCCGCAATATCTCTGAGGTATGCCCATATCTCAAGATGGCAGCCCATCCCAGCAGATCTCCGGCCCTGAATAGATCAGCCCAGAGCTGCCAAATGGGAAAATTCTCAGCACCTGGGGGTTAACTAGAAAGGCATCAAGCATGTTGGATACTTCTCAGCTTTAGGCTGAACTCTAATCCATCATAGCGAAGGGAAAAGTCATCAGCTGGAAGGCAGTCAGTATGAAACAGACCAGCACGGGGGACAGTAGGGACCTCGACTGGAGAGGAAGGGCTTTAATTACGGGCTGTCTGTGCTGTACTCACGCCCACAGCAGGAGGCTCTCAGGTGGGCAGTGACATGAACGAGGAAGGAAGGTGTGTGAACTGGGCCCCTGCGGGGGATCAGTGCCTCGCGGGAGGAACAAGCACCACGCACCACGAGAAGTGGTCAAGGGTGTGGCCTCTGAGTCAGACAGACGTGGGCTCAAGTTCTGGCCGTGCTGGGTGCTCGCTCTGTGAGCTGGGGCAGAGACCTTTGTTCTTCCTGCTCTGCGGTGGGTTGAATCGTGGCCCCCTGCAAAGCTATGTCCACGTCCTAAGCCCTGGTATCTGTGAATGTGACCTTGTTTAGAAAAGGAGTCTTTGCAGATGCAGTGAAGGATCTTGAGATGAGATCGTCCTAGGTTAACCAGGGGGGTCTTAAGACCACAAGCGTCCTCAGTAGAAGAGGAGACACAGACACAGAGGGGAAGCCACGTGAAGATGGAGGCAGAGACTGGAGTTTCTCCAACACTGCAACTGGGACACGAGGGAGAAATGGCCCAGAAGCAGCTCTGACGGGGCCCACCTCAATGCCCCGCCCCTAGACGAGGAGAAGGGGGCACCGCAGGCCAGACCTCGGGGGTGGGGTACTCACGGTTAAGCAGACATTGATGAGTGTGCAGACCTTCCCATCTCCAGTGTATTTCGACAAACAGTTACAGGCGGCCTGTCCAGGAGGAAGGGGAAATGGGTCATTTCACAGAGAGGTTCTGCTGGCTGTCAGCTCTGGTCATCATCCAGTTTCTGATGCATGCAATTTCCTGCTCGTTCACAACGTGACATGGATTGAGGGAGGCACAGCCTGGGTCCCCGAGCCTCCAGCTTCCCCGCCTGAGTCTTCTCACCCCTCGACCTCTCCCCTCCTTTGTGCTGGAGGCCTCACATTTCCCCACGTCCCCAAACCTGCCCCCGCGGAAGGCACCGCAAGGGGCACGGGGTTGGGGAATACGTGGCTGACAGAGGCCTTAACACCATTATCTTCTGCTGTGGCACATGCATTTCAGAGCCTCAAGCCAAAGAAAAATGGTAAGATTCTGGGCATCAGAAAGCTGAAAGAAAGGAGAGCATTGCTGGAGACCTTCTAGGTGCTTCTGGAACCATGTGGTGTTTGCACATGCCACTTCTTCCCACTCTAGGGAAGGCCCTTCTCCCTGGGTACCCTTTGTCCCCTGCCCCTCTCCCCTTTTCTCCTGCTTCCCAAAGTATGGCCTCCAGGGGAATTCTTCCAGAATCTCCTCTAATGTATTTATTTCATGCTGCTGCTCCCTAGAGGTCTGTCCTCAGCCCCTCTCCCTCAGGCCTGGGTCTAACTACCCAGGAATTTGCTCCTAGGAAAACATAGGCCCGCAGAGCTCACCTGGTTGGGTCCTGTTTGCGTGCACTCTGCGTGCTGGTGACAGCCACCGTGGTTCTCCAAGCATGGGTTGATCTCTTTGAAACAAAAAGCAACACCTGGCATGAGAGTCAAGCCTCATTTTTTAAGTAAAAAAATGTCTTGAGGGACGGGCCAGGATGGCTAACTGACCGAGGGGAGCAAGTGTCAAGGCGTGATTCGGTTTTCTGACAACTCTGAGGTGGAAGTAACCCAGCAGGGAGGGTACCAGCTGTGGTTTCCCAAAATCAGCTCCGCAGGGATGGGACTGTGCCAGCAGAGGCATGTCTGTGGGCTTGACCCTGTCCCTCTATTGACTGAATATGAGTGTTTGCAGCCAAGGACTCAAAATAATAAAATTTCGGAGTCCCATTTAACGTGCTATGAATGAAGAGATGTAGGAATTAAAAAAAAACAACAAAAACCACTTGTAACCATCACAGTATAATTGGCTCAGAGAAGAATCATCAGAAGGTGCTAAATTTAGGAGGACATTTTGGTAAGGAGCAGGATATTTGCTTGGTGTTAAGCGTTTCCTGGCCGATTGCTTATGAGCAGCAAAGGGAAAATGAGTCAATGTACAGTGAAGAAATCAGACAGCACCTGGGCCGAGTGGTCAAAATTAAAGGCAGCTGGAAATCGCAGGTGAGGGATGGTACCTACCTATGCACACGATGCCATCGCCAGTATAGCCTGCCTTGCACACACACACCCGCCTTCCTGGGGTGGTTCTTTTACAGACAGCCCTGACAGAACAACCTCCATTGCTGATCTCACAGGCGTTGATTGCTATAGAAGAGAAAGATGACACAGAGCAGGGCAGGGGGAGGGGGGAGGGAAATTGATGCGTTTTTACTTGAATCATTGAGAAATGGAAAATACTTCAAAATGGTAGGCACTGGATTAAATCTGGATAGCTCAAAAGAATGCAAAGCACCAGATGTCATTGGTGAATTCTACCAAACATTTAATAAGTGCCAAGATTTCACATACTCTTCTAAAAACTGAAGGAGGAGGGAAGACTTCTCAGTTCATTCTGAGACCAGTATTACTCTGATACCAAAACCGGGCAAAGCCATCACTAGAAAAGAAAACTACAGACTGATATCCTTTATGAATATAGACACAAAAACCTCAAGAAAATACCTGCAAATCAAATTCAGCAATATATAAATAGGATTATACACCATAACCAAGTGGGACTTATGTAGGAATACAAGATGGTTTAACCTCCAAAAATCAATTAATGTAATATAGCACATCAGTAGAATTAAAGACAAAAACATGATCTTCTCAGAATGAGCAAAAGCATTTGTCAAAATTCGATACCATTAATGATAAAAACACTCAGCAGACTAGGAATAGAAGGGAACTTCCTTAACCTGATAAAGGACATTTTTCATTGATGAAAAACCCACCACTAAAATCATGCTTGATGATGAAAGACCAAATGCTTTCTCCCATGATCAGGAACAGGACAAGGTCTGCTTTTGCCACTTCTGTTCAATACTGTACTGAAGATTCTGGCCAGGGCAATTAGGGCAAGAAAGAAATAAAAAGACATCCAGATTGGAAAAGAAGTAAAACCATTTCTATTTGCAGATGCCATGATCTTGCTATGGAAAATCCTGAGGAATCCAATAAAAACAATAAGAACTAATAAATGATCCTGTGTAGGACACAGGAACAGTAGGCAAAAATCAATTGTATTTCTGTACAGTAGCAATGAGCAAACTGAAAATGAAATGAAGAAAACAATTCCACTTACAATAGCATTAAAAGCTGGACTCCATTTAACAAACTATAAAACACTCTGAAAACTACAAACATTGTTGAAAGAAGTAAAAGATGACCTAAATAATGGAAAGACATTCCATGTTCATTGATGGGAAGAATTAATATTGTTAAGAAGGCACTACTCTCCAAATCTGATCTACAGATTCAATGCAATCTCTGTCAAAATCCTGGCTGACATCTTTGCATAAATTGACAAGATTATCCTAAAACTCATTTGTAAATTCAAAGGGCCCAGAATAGTCAAAACAATCTTGAAAAAGAAGGACAAGTTTGGAGGATTCACACTACCTAATTTCAAAATTTACTACAAAGCTTCAGTAATAAAGACAGTGTGGAACTGGCATAAGGATCTATATGGAATTGAATTAAGAGTCTAGAAATAAACCCATACGTCTTTGGTCAATTGATTTTCCACAAAGATGCCAAGATATTATTTCAACGGGGGAAAGAATAATTTTTTCAACAAATGCTACTGAGACAACTAGATATCCATATGGGAAAGAATGAATTTGGACCTCACAATATATACAAAAATTAATGCAAAGTGGATCAAAGACCTAGATCCATCTGGAGACCCAAGATGTGTGTTTGAGTCTTGGCTTGGCCTTCATTCACCGTGTGACTTTGGACAAATCACTCAATTAATAAGAATTTTGGGATCCACCTATATAGGTTTACTTACAGGTTTGGATAATGTATATTGAAAATGTTATAGAAATGTTGGTTGTTATATTGTGTCCTCTGCTTTTGTTATTTTTCCCCAAAGCAGGGGGCAAGAGAAGCATTACAGTTATTTGCCTTTCCAGCTGTTTTCACTGGCATGCTGTACACATCCTACTGCAGGGAACATCGGGGACAATCCCCAGGGTCAGATGGTCTAGAAAGAAAATTGGTGTGGTCATTGTCCAGCTCCACCACAATCTGCACTGAAGCCTGCCTGGACACAGTGCTAAGTGTTTCCATTTTTCTAGCACCAAATATGTGTTGGGCACCGTGAGAGTATTAGCTCACATTTATCGACTTCTCTGTGCCAGGGACATTCTAAGCACTTCACAGGTATTATTTAATTCAGGTTATCATCCAACAATCCAGTGAGGGAGATTCTCTTAGAAGCTACAACTTACAGATGACAAAATGATGCAAAGAGCAGTCAAGCAACTTTCCCAAGGTGACACGAACTATAAGAACATAGATTCGAACCCAGGGAGTCTAACGCTGGGGCTGTTTTTAACAGCTGCCTCATTCTGTTGTTGTACGTGGAGAAGTCATTTCATCCCCAAACTACTCTGCGAGGGCAGAGAGTTCTACGTTTACTTTACAAATGAGCTAAGGGGGCCCAGGGTAGTTTAGAGACCCACCCAAGGCCATGTGGGGATTGGGGGAAAGAACCAGGGCTCAAGCCTCTTTCTATCCCACTCCAGAGTCCCCCACACAGGCCACATCCTAGGCCAGCCACATCAGTGGTTTCTAAAGCTCTCCAGATGATTCCAACTGTGGCCAAGGCTTGGAGAAAAGAACGGGGGCGACTGCCCCACACATTCCAAAACCAACACGCCCTATCCGTGAACAGGTGTCCTGCTCCCCGGGCACGATCAGCTGCCCTGTTACGTCCAGTTCACCATCAGTGGTTGGCAGTAGCTGCCCATGTAGTCTGAGAACACAGATCTCTCAACAGCTCATGTTGTTCTCCTCCCAGCAAATTCTTTCTTGACTTGCCTGTGCAGACCATCCCGTTCCCTTGGAACCCTGCTGCGCATTTGCACGAGGCGGTGCCATCCGGATTGAGAAGGCAGCTGCAACAAGAAAGGGCAAGTGGGGTTTGTAGAAAAACGCACAGCATCCCACCATGGGACTCACAATACCCCTTCGTCCCTAGCATCCCAGCTCTTACCCCCATGAGGCACCCTGAGGTCCCGCCTAAGGCTTGGGAGAAGAGTCCATCCCTAGCATGGCCCTGCCACAAGCAGCTAAAACTGCAGTCATTTATCAGGCAAACTACAGAGTGTGTATATGTAGGCACTGGCCCAAGGATAAGGAGCATAGCTGCTCATCTTTAGAGAGCATCCTATGTGCTGGGAGATGTGCTTCACACATTATTTTATGTAACCTACACAGTATCCAATAGCCCTAACAGGTAGGTATTACCATTATTCCCATTTTACAGATGAGAAAACCAAGGCTTAGAGGCATTAAATAAGTGACTCAAGGTCACACAGTCAACGGAAATGACAGATGCTGATTTGAACTCAGGTCTAACTCCAGCTACTGGGCTCTTAATTAATTAACCCATTAAACCCCTCTGGGAGTTAGGATTATGAAGTTCCATTATAAAGAAGGAAGGCTTGGTTGTGAATTGCAAGTAAGGTTTGAAGAAATTGAGGTCCACTGGCCTCCCTCTGCTTCTGTGAAAGAGTCCCTGTGGCTTGAATGGGGGTAACAATTGGCACTCTGCCAGCATGTCAGCTAACTCAGGTGGCAGTGTGTTCCAAAGGCTGGATCTGCAAGCTGACGGTGGCCTCGTTTTTAGTTTCGTACTTAAATTAATCATAAATCCTCAGAAATAGTCTCAGGAAACTATTTCCCTAAAGATAGGGCCTGGGTGGACACATGCTACTAGGACCCCCCCCCCCACTTGCATTTTCTCTTTCTGACCTGATGAACCTAGGGGCAGGACAGGAATAAAGACACAGACGTAGAGGAGAGGATGGACTTGAGGACACGGGGAGGGGGAAGGGTAAGATGCAACGAAGTGAGAGAGTGGCACGGACATATATACACTACCAAATGTAAAATAGGTAGCTAGTGGGAAGCAGCCGCATAGCACAGGGAGATCAGCTCGGTGCTTTGTGACCACCTAGAGGGGTGGGATAGGGAGGGTGGGAGGGAGACGTAAGAGGGAGGGGATGTGGGATATATGTATACGTATAGCTGATTCACTTTGTTATACAGCAGAAACTAACACACCATTGTAAAGCAATTATACTCCAATAAAGATGTTTTAAAAAAAAACAAACAAAAAAACCCTTGCATCGCCTCCAAAGGAGGCTAAAGGGGACGTACTTGGCACTGGTGTGGCAGGTCCCATTGCATTCATCTTTTGTGATCTCTGAAAAAGAGAACCAAATGCTGTGTCAGCGCTTCTTTACTAAATCTCACTCAAGAACTTTCTTTTAGTACTTGGTGCTAAGAAAAGATTTACATCCTCACAAGTAACTGGTATGCATCACGTGAACTATGTAAAACTATGTGACCATGTAAATCTTTTTTTACCTTGGCTTCTAGGGAGCTCAGAGCCAAATCTGAAGGTCAGATACACCAATGGAGTATCTCCTGTGTGCCAGTCCCCGTGCTAGGTGGTAAGGATGCACATCCCTCCCCGGGGCTTAATTTTCATTTTATTTATACTTCCTATGTTCCTTATTCTTTCTAATTTTTCATCATCTTGTTACAGAGTGATATAAATAAGCAAATACTAATTATAATTAATATGAAGTTGTTGTTGTTATTGTTTTCATGTGCAGAAATAGTCCAGAGCCTGGCATGCAGCATGTACTCACTACCTATTTGCCAAATTAGTTCCTAAATTTCCTGGAACAGCATTATGTTTTTACCTTGGATGCCCAGCTAACAGATACTTCCTGGCAGGGGAAGATCCAGAAAGAAATTGTTCGAGATGAGAAAAAGGACCCACTGGGTTGGTTGCTCAGGCTAAGAGCTTTTGAGAAAGAAATCTCATTAGGCCTGGCCAAGAGAAATCTCATTAGGCCTGGTCTGGTTGTATAGAAGGTCCTGAAACAGACCTGGCTGTGAAAGTGGTCTGTTTTGTGTCAGAGGGAACATTTACAGGCTCCAGTGGGCTAGAGTAGATGCAATGCAATTCTGTGCCTTTATGTGTGCTTTTCCTTGAGCCTGGAAATCTCCTTCTCTCCATTCTCTATCTCTGAAATCCCAATCACCTTTTAGGTCCTCCTCTCTGAAATCTGCTCTAAACCTTTGAGCCAACTTCAGTTAATTGGTAGTGACTACATGGTGTGCTCTTTTGAAAAGGATGTGGTGCCCCTATCTGACCTCAGAGGAAGGAGTGCAATGATCGATGAATGTTGTCTGACATGGCTTGGGAGTGGGGAGTTTGCATGCCAACAAAGAACAGTCTAGTCTGGTCTAGATGCGCTTTACTCTGCACTCTCATATCGCAATTTTCTGAACATGATTGAACATTTATTTCCATTACTAGACTGAAGCCCCTTAAGCAGAGTGTGCAGTGGAGACCAGGCTGGAAAACTGGGTGAGTGCCAATTGGTGAACAGCTCTGTACCACACCTTGCTAAGGTGTGTCTCCTATAGGCAATGAAGTTTCTCCTACTGGAGGCTATGGAGAATCAGAGCAGGTTGTCAGGTCCTGGGGAGGGTGGGTAACAGTGCTGCTATAGTCCAAATGTTTATGTTCCCCCTCCCCAACCCATATTTTGAAACCTAATCTGCAATGTGCTGGTACTTGGAGGTTGGGCCTTAGAGAGGTGATTAGGTCATGAGGGTGGAATCCTCACAAACAAAATTAGTGCCCTTATAAAAGAGACCCTGGAGAGCTCCCTTGCCCCTTCTGCCATAACATGAGAAGACGGCCATCTGCAACCCAGAAGAGGGCCATCACTAGAACCCAACCATGCTGGCACCTTGATCCTGAACTTCTAGCCTCCAGAATTATGAGAAATAACTTTCTATTGTTTACAAGCCACCCAACCTATGGTGCTTTGTTATAGTAGCCAGAACAGACTAAGATATCTATGCTTTAGAAAGATCTGTCTGGCACAATGTGGAGTATGGAACGGAGGGAAATAGGACAGGAGGCAAAGAGATGAATCACAAGGCTGCTGGTGAGAGGAGCAGCAGGAGGACGGGCGTGAAAACTTGTCACAGCCTCCAGACTGTTCCCTGTCCCTTTAAATGTGGTTAGTCCTCCCATACACCATGCTCCTATAAGCATATAAATGACAGTCAAGGGTAAACCCCCAAATTATCCCTGGCTGTCGCTTATGTCTTGATCTAGGGATTCCCCCAGGCTGTCTTCCTGTTTATGTGACCCTGTTGCTCCCTGCTTCCCTTTCCCAGGCCCTCTGAACCCTGGCTCCACACACCAGCATTTGATATCTGCTCTAGGATGTCTTTTTGGCTCGAGACCACTCACACTTCCGACTTTAGCTTTTCAACAAAATCTGAGTTCTCTTGATTTTAACATCACCTGGAGCTTTGGGCAAAGACACTCCTTCTGACAGCCCCACATCCCTGGGGCCCTCAATGGGCTGACAGGCACCTGTGACTCCTCCCCAGCCCCTGCCCCAGGTTAGGGGGACTCTCTGATACCTGTTTCCAGGGGTATTCTCTCCAACCCAGTGTCAGGATGATCTTTGTAAAATGCAGATCTCATCACATTGCCGCCTTGCTCAAAACCCTTGAATGGCTTCCTGTTGGCTTCGGCAGAAGGTCCGCCGTCCTTAGCCTTTCATGAGCTGACTCCTGCCTACACCTCTAGCCTGTTCGCATTCCACTTTCCTCGTTGCCTCTACATCCCTCCCATTCTGCAGTCCTTTGTCCTGTAGATGTGCAGAGCCTTCCCACATCTTTGGGCTGTACCACAAGCTTCTTTCCACCTGAACTTCTCTCTCCTGTCATCACTCTCATGGGGGCACATTAGGAGACATCAGTGCAGTGCGGGGGGCTGGGGAAAATGAGCCTGCTCAGACCCTACTGGGGGGAAAATAAATTGATACAGTCTCTGGAGGACAACTTGGCAGTAAGCAGCAAACCTTTCCCCCAAACTGCCAGCTTCTAACTCACCATCTCAAGGAATTTAACCAAATAAATTAATAAGACAAATGCAAATATATATATGAATATATATACGTATATATATATGACTGAGATACTCATTGCAGCATTGTTTATGATAGCAGAAAATTGATTTTAAGAGGCACAGTACAATCAGATAATGGGATATTGTATAGAAATTAAGAAAAATGATATTTATCTATAATTATTCACATGAAAAGATACTGATTATATATATTGTGAAGTGAAACAGTAGGTTACAAAACTGTGTGAAGAGTACAGTCCCATACACACATTTATATACCTAGAACAAGGCTGGAAGGCCAATACAAAACACTAATGATAGTTTTGTCCCTGTCTTGGGAGTATGAGTAATTTTTATTTTCTTTTTAAAGCTTTTCTTTATTTTACAATCTTTTTGGCTGCAAGTAGGAATTACCTTATTGCCAAAGGAAGAAATAAAGATGCCATTTCTGTTTTAGAAGGAGAAAAACATGTAGCTGCTGAGAAGTGAGGCTAAGAACAGATCATAAGTACTGAAAGGCTGGCTCTTACCGTCGTCACATTTCACTCCTCGCCAGCCCACGTCGCAGTCACAGGAGCCATCACCCGCGGGTCCTTGACTGCATCTCCCATGGACACAAGTACACACTAAGTGGAAAAACACCCACACATTGTCAGACTTCTGACCCGTGTTCAACAATTCACTTTACATTTAATACTAAGGTTCACTTCGGTGCATGTAATTCTACTGCCTGGTTCTAGATGATCGTGTTGCTCATGGGTTTGGGGGGTGGATTCCCAGGAAGGGCAGGGGCATAGGAGGGGGCTAACAGGTGAATCAGGTCATGCTTCAGCAAAGGCCTCCGTCTGGGGACCGTGTAGCACTGTGGGGCAGTGACCCAAGCAGTGTGAGAGTGTTTTTGGCTGAGGTTATCTGAGGAATCATGGTTATACGGGACCCATTTAGGACAGAGCCATGTTTGTTTACTTAGAGTAGACTTCAGAGAGAAGCCCACTCGCTTCCTATAAAGCCGGTGTGGCACCACCTTCTTTGACAGCATAGAAATGCTGATTCCTTTGTTACGCAGCAACATTGTGAGTCTCTTTGAGAACTGGATGAAAGTTAAGGATGCCTTCCTCAGAAAAAAGCATTCAGCCTTGGGGGTGTGCTGGACCCCATGAGGGTCATCTATGGATCCTGGGTTAGGAAATCCTGCATAAATGCAAGCAGATAATTCTTCCATATAACACAGAAAAAATCAGCACTATAATGCCAATTATATATTATACAGCCCAATTATAATGATTCAATTATATATTGATTTGGTTTGGCTTGGGCTAGCTGTTGAGAAAACAGCAATAGCCAGGTCAAATATGTAGGGTTTTTTTTTTTTTTTTTTTTTTTGTGGTACGCGGGCCTCTCACTGTTGTGGCCGCCTCTCACTGTTGTGGCCTCTCCCGTTGTGGAGCACAGGCTCCGGACGCGCAGGCTCACAGGCCCAGCCGCTCTGCGGCATATGGGATCCGCATATGGGATCCGCCCCGACCGGGGCACGAACCCATATCCCCTGCATCGGCAGGCGGACTCTCAACCACTGCGCCACCAGGGAAGCCCCTCCTTATCATATGTCTTTAAGCCTTACTGTGATCCACTTTACAAATGAGAAAACATAGGGCTCAGGGAAGTTAAGTAACCTGTCCATGGACAGGACTAATAAGGGGCAGAGGAAGGATTCAAACTCAGATCTATTTCGCTTCAGCAGATGTGCTTCTATGGCTTTCCTATGTTGATGGTCCCCCCACCCCTTCTTTTTTTTTTTTTTTTTTTTGTGGTACGCGGGCCTCTCCCTGTTGTGGCCTCTCCCGTTGCGGAGCACAGGCCCCAGACGTGCAGGCTCAGCGGCCATGGCTCACGGGCCCAGCCGCTCCACGGCATGTGGGATCCTCCCGGACAGGGGCACGAACCCGTGTCCCCCGCATCGGCAGGTGGACTCTCAACCACTGCGCCACCAGGGAAGCCCAAGTATGTAGTTTTTAATACAAAGTAGAAAAAATGCTTTGTTTTCCCATCATGGATTAGGAAACCCCTTCTCCACGTCAGCCCTCTCAGAGGTGTGTGTCCCTGGGCACAAGGAAGTCAGGGTGAGAGAATGCAGAGGACCCGGCTAAAACAGATCATGATTTTTGTGAAAACAACGTAAAGCATGTGGCTGGCAGAGGATGAATCAACAGAGTGACCTTCACGTAAGGGACATGATTCAAGAACAAAGCTCTGGAGGGAAGCAGGGTGTGCATTCAAATCTCATCAGGTGTGACCTTGGGGGAAGTCTTTCAACCTCTTTGCCTTAAGTCCTCATTTGTAAAACGGGGATACGAATACTCAACTATACATGGTTCCTGTATGGATTAAATGAGATAATGTGCACAGATCTGCTTTTCAAACTATCAAGCAATGTCCAGAACAGAGCGTACCCACAGAGGACCAGCACACGCAGGCAAATACAGAAACGTGGGTGGGTTGGAGAATGTCAGTGAGCAGATTGGGGAGGGTTGATAAGTCCGGGTTAGTAACTGAAAATGTTAGGAATCACTGCCCGTTGCAAATTACACAACACAGAAGTTCTTGTAATTCACATGATAATGGGGCGGGGGATTCCAGTCTGCCCCGGAGACAGGCTGGTGAGGGAGCACGTGCCCAATCACTGTTTTCTCCTGCATTTCCGGCAGGTTTCGGGCAGCCTGCCTGGGTCGGGGAGGGTGCGCACCTTGGTCGCAGTGGATGCCGTACTTGCCCTCCGTGCAGGTCTCACAGGCTGTCCCGCTGAAGCCCTCTCCACACACACACAGGCCCGTGCCGTTGACTCCATCCAAACAGATCCCGTTCCCAAAGCAGACGTTCTCGGCTTTTCCTGGGCAGGGCTGGCACTGGGGGCCAAAGTAGCCCGCACAGCATTCTCTCGTCTGAAAGAGAAGGACCAGGCTGGGCTTGGACAAGGCCACACTTCCATCCTTTGGTTTTGCCCAGCCATGGTGTGGACATCCTGCAGGTGGGACTGGATGTGTGTCCGTAGCTTTGACCCCTCGTGGAGGGGTTGGGAGGGATGGGGGGAGCAGCGCCCGAGAACCAGGTGAGGCTATGCAATCTCCAGGCGTTCCAGGAGCAGCGTGGAGGCTTCTGCCGAGGAGGCAGGAAGGAGGGGAAGGAAAAAGGCAAGCAGGGGTCGAGGCCGAAGAAAAGCGAGAAAGGATGAGCGGCAGCAGGAACAAAGTAAAAATAACGCGAGTGATGCCAGAGGGGCCCTCGCCATCCCCACACCTGGCATCTTTGCGCTGTGTGTTATTTCATCTGGTTCTGAAGGTTGGGAGGTGGATGAGACCTCTGACATTCTATAAATGACTCTCTTAGCTCAGGGAAGCCCTGCAGGATATCTGCTTGCTTGCGCCTGCCTTTATTCTTGAGTGCATTAAAACACAAAATCTCCTGCAGCTGCAAGCTCCACAACTAAGGGCCAAATCACCTGCCTCTGCAGGATAAGCAGAGGCTGTGTCTAGTCTTCTGCGAAAGAAGCAGGACAGGACATTATAAAGAATTTTCCTGCAGATTCCAAAGTAACAGATCAGAGGTGCCTAGCTCTGGGGTCCTGCTTTCTAAGTGACCAGGTGCACCTGTTCTTTCCCTGGAGAGCGGCCCATTTCCTGTCTCTTTTGCTCACGGGGCATTTCCTCTGTTGTGAGAACAGGGAGATCCTCTTAGCCTCTCAGTCCCTCTATTTCTTTTTTTTTTTTTTGCAGTACGCGGGCCTCTCACTGTTGTGGCCTCTCCCGTTGTGGAGCACAGGCTCTGGACGCGCAGGCTCAGCGGCCATGGCTCACAGGCCCAGCCACTCCGCGGCATGTGGGACCTTCCCGGACCGGGGCATGAACCTGCGTCCCCTGCATCGGCAGGCGGACTCTCAACCGCTGCGCCACCAGGGAAGCCCCCCTCTATTTCTTCATCATGCAACAGAATATTGCAGCTTTCACCAATGTGCTGACTTGCAGGGCTGTCCTGAATTTTAGTGTTACCGCTACTACTTTGAATGACAGTGGTAATGAAGATAATAAGGAGGAAGGGGAGGTGGCAGAAAGAATACATGCAAAGGGGGACTTCCCTGGTGGCACAGTGGTTAAGAATCCACCTGCCAATGCAGGGGACATAGGTTTGATCCCTGGTCCGGGAAGATCCCACATGCCGCAGAGCAACTAAGCCCGCGTGCCACAACTACTGAAGCCCGCATGCCTAGAGCCTGTGCTCCGCAACAAGAGAAGCCACCGCAATGAGAACCTGCACGCTGCACCGAAGAGTAGCCCCCGCTCGCTGCAACTAGAGAAAGCCTGTGTGCAGCAATGAGTGGCCAAAAAAAAAAAAAAAGAATACATGGAAAGGCACTTTGAAGAGTATAACACATGATTACATTTCTCAATGCTGCTGCAATAGTTAGAAGGCTTATAAATCGTTATACTCACGATGACAGTTTTCACACACTTTGGCTGGCACCCAATGAACAGGGATCGCTTGCCCATGAAATAAATGGTATAGAGACATTTCTTCGTCTCTGCACCCTATGAAATAATAATGATTATATCAGCTTTTCAGTTAGAACAAAGCTTTCCAATCTCCAAAAGCAAGTAGGTGGGTGATACATTGCTGTCTCTCTAACTGAAATGTTCTGGAAAAGGAGGGGGTTGGCTTCTTGGAGCTGTTTCATAAGAAAGAAAATGCAAAATCACAATGTTGGCTGCCAGAATACCAGGTGGCAAAATTCAGATGATTATCCCTTATGGTGGTACTCTGTAAAAAGAACTTTTCTTTAGAACTAGCTCAAGTTGGGAAGAATCACAGAGTCAGTCAGATAAAAACATCCTTCCAACATTTCACATTGAGATGGGGCTTGGTTTCTGTTTATTTATTGGTTGATATTCTGCCTTGGTCTGAGACAAGATTAAGGCTGCTTACAAAGACTTATACAAGATTAAATGCAAACTCAAGTGAGAAGAGTCAGCATGGTTAGTTATAAATTACTATTATGCAACGGAAGGTACATGAGAGTTGATTCTTTGTAATGGTTGGAGCATCATCAGAGCTAGCTTTTGCAATAAACAGCTGTAAGAAATATAGATGGGTAGTTAATTCAAAGACATGTCTACCTCCCCCCAGGTCTGTCATGTGTTTCTTGGAGAAAGTTAGTGGTAACTTCAACTGTAAAGGCAATCAGGAAGGTGGGACTCCTCCAGGTTGGATACCGAGTTGGATATGGAGTTTGCTTCCTTTGATAAGCTTTCTTGCTCCTGTCCTTAACCAGCTACTGGAATATGAAAGATGTAGAAAGTGAAAAATCCCTTCCTGCACTGGGGGTTGGTTGAGATGAACCCCTGTTTCTATTTATGTCTTAATTAAATTTTTGCTTTGGTCCAAAAGCAATGGATTTAAGACTTTAGAAAGATGCATATAAGGTAAGAAGGTAAGATTAAATTAAAATCAAGTGAAGGAACGAAGGCAGTGCCATGAGTTGTGCTTGAGACTCATTTTCTAATTTGGACCTCCCTGGGGTCCAGAAACAGTTTTATCAAAGCAGACAAAATACTTACTAGTGGTTCAGTTCCAAACGGGCAGATCGGCTGCTGGGGACACTTCCCACACTTTCCCTTAGTAAAACACAACCAAAGTGAATATCTCATGGTTATTACATTTAGTGCAAAATGAGGCTACAAATATTTTCCAGACATGGAGCTGGAGGTTTTAGGCTATAAAACTGAAAACCAGAAGCTCGTCTGGTCAACCTGTTTAATGTCCTTTGAGACAGACACTTCAACTACTTTGGGTTGTGGACGCTGGAGCATCACTTTCTCTACTATACACTTCAGATGCTCATAATCTTGTAACCTGTGGGGGGGTCTTAACTCACTTAAATCCTAATTCCTTTAACAACAACTCGCATTTATTGAAAACCCACTACTCAGTGAATTGGGCCGGATTCTGAGACTAAAGAATGCATCACGCTCAGCGCCCAGCCGTGGGGTCCGCGTGGACATAATATTCACTATCATAAAAAGAAGAGCGCAAGTTAAGAATGACAGGCATTTTTAAGCGCAGCCTGTTCCTAAAACAGGAGGAGACCAATGTGACTAGTTCTTAACTTGGCACCTACTGGACGGTATTGTGTGGTCGTTCACAGTTCTGGCTCTGGGGCCAGACTGCCTGGATTTGAACGCCTTCTCTGACACTTGTTAGCTCTGTGAACCTGCAGGTGTTATTCAATCTCTCTGGGGCTCTTTTTTCCCCATCTGAAAAATGGGCAGAGTAATAGTACCTACGTTGAAGGGTGTTGTGAGGGTTACCTGAGTTAATACATGTAGAATGTTTACAGCAGTGCCTGGCACATAAAAAGTGCCCAGTAAATGTCAGCAGTTATTAATATTATTGAGAGACCCTACACCATCTCATGGACTAAAAAGTCTCCATTACTGCATCCTATATTATACTGAAATGACCCATTTCCATATTGTCTCTCCTGCTAGACCAGGCTTGGCCAAAACCTGTCATGGGTGCACCATACCCCACCATGCCCCGCCCCCACCGCCGTGCCTATGCTGGCTGTGGCACATTTTCCCTTTGAGGAAGGCCGGTGGCTCCAGAAGCCTCCTCCCTCCTCAACATAACCCTCCAGGCAGCCTTTCAAGACACTAGACTGTGAGCTCACTGAGGGCAGGGGTCATGTCTTATTTATTTTTGTGGAGCCACAGCCAAGTATGCTCCTTGGCATTTCGAGATGTTCATGCAGTGTTTTTTGAACTGAATTGAGATACTCTGATAGATGAGTCCTATGCTCAAAATTATAAAAAGTAAGCCAACACTCTTTAGCTCATCACTGGCCTCGGATAGAACTTACTCGTAGGATAGAAGTGTCATTAATATCACATCTATTCTTCTGAATTTCCAGAACTTTCCCCAAGCCATGGATCACTCCCTTGTCAGTGGCTACATTGGTGTAGTTTATCGGAGCCTCATTTACGTAGAGCTGTGAACAGAGGGTTAACTGTAAGTTTTTACTACAGTGATTTTAAGGGAAGTAAGGACGATGTGGATTGGAGGATATCCACATGACAACGGCCTAGGAGATATTCCAAAATTCACCTGCCAGGTAGCACAGTGTTGTGGAGAGAGCTCTGCCCTAGGAGAGGGGGGTCTGAGTGACAGTCCTGCATCTGGCACCTTCCAGCTGTGTGACCTTGGGCTCGTTGCTTTTCCTCTGTGAATCTCAATTTCCCCTTTTGTAAAAGGAAGAGGTTGTTCTAGATAATCTCTAAGGTTTCTCTCCACCCTTCAAATGAGCAGTTTTTATTGTTTAAAAAATTCTGAGTCATGATCATTATGTTAGTGCCGCTGATAAAATGGCTCCGTGGATGATGGATGTGCTTGGTTGTGCTGGTTATTGGTGGTCCAGGAGGTGTGGATGCCTTCCAAAGCCAAGACATGGAGAACGAAACTCAGTGTCCTTTTAGCATATCTCTACTTCCTGGTTAATTTGCAAGCACCCCTAAGTAAGGCTAAGTGGCTGTTATATAAGAATAAAAATAACTAGCATATTTGAGTGTTTTAGAGTTTGTAAAAAGTGTTCCACCAGATAGCATCACTTCCCAGTGTGAGGAGACTGCTCAGAGGTCTGCATTACCATACCATGGTTCCCTTGGGGCTTCTTTGGAGTTCATGGTATGTTTGTATTGTCTTTGCCTTGTGTGTCCGTAAGCATCCAAGACATGGGAACTAAATTTCTAAATGTTGCCAAATTAAATTCAACTTTGAGTTGTAACTTGTTTTGTTTTGATTTTTTTAAAATGGGAGCATACCTTAATGACTGCTTAGCAAAATAAGTAAAGCCATTAATTCATTCATTAATATAACTAATATAACTGAAAACAAATGGTTGTTTGAAAAATTGGGGGGTGGTGTGTGTGTGTGGGGTGTGTAGCAGGGCTGAGGTTGGGAGAAGAGGGGATTCTTTATTGTACTAAACAGATGTCAACTTCATATCTCATAAGGGTTTTAAAATGATTAACATCTCCCAAACTCCCCACTGCATCAAGATTAAAATAACTCTACTAAGTGTTTAAATTTGAACTTCCACTGAATGTTAAAGTCCCTGATGATTTACTTGGAGTCAAGTGAATTTCCACTGGATGTTGGGATAAATCATGGCTGAGGTCCACAGAAGTGGTCCAGGGTCTGTGTAGACTTGGAAAAGAAGCAGGGGGCCTTACTTGTGGTGTCAAACGGTGATTGCAAAACAAATTTGTAGAATTCCAAGATGTTGAGCTATTTTAAAATATCAAAATGGCAGAACTTCGGATGCTGTAATGCTGTTGATTTGGCATTAGAAAAAGTCTGAATCATTTTTATTGTGAGATGTATTCCAAGAATTACGGGTTGCATTAAAATTTTGATCTGAACACACGTTTACTCATTTAGAGAGCATTTTTATACATCTTCTTTGTCCTGAGAGTAAATGAGTTATCAATAAAATCAAAACCTCTATTGTAAGATCGAACTATTTGTTTACTGTAAGATAAAGCCTCTATTGTAGAAAGGAAAAAAAAAAGCTCTAGATCAAAGGCTTTCCAAACACATGAAAAATAAACGTGACAGAATCAAAACTGATTCAACTAACTGCATTGGAATATCCATTTCTACATGATGAAATAAAAGATGACATAGATTAAAAACAAAAACAAAAATGTAAGGTCTTTATCAACAAAAATTGCCTTACCTGGAAAAAAAGAAAATGTATTTAAAAGGATCTCCTCAAAATTATTACACAATAGGTAAGATTATTTATAGGAGTCAGAGGGGAATATTTGGAGTTAGATTATTCCCTAAGTAATGAAGAACCACGAAGACTTTTTTTTTTAACCCAAGCATGTTAAAAGAAAAACTGTTATCAATGATGATAACACTGAGAAAATTATTTTCAAAACGGCACTTTTTTACAGGGACCAATTATTATTGCTTAAAAATTTGCAATTAAACTTTAATATAGTGCTTAGTTTATCCTAAATAATCATTTGTTTTTATTAATTTTTCTTATGAGAATGTATACTAGAGTTACATAGTGAATTTCTTGTTGAATTTTCAGATTGATTGATGTTTGAAGTAGGTACAAAGAATTTTATATTGAAATACTTAAAATATGTATTTAGTCTCAATTCTTTCTACGAATTCTAAACACTTTAAGTACTTAGGGGCTGTGTGAGATTAATACTGGAATACTGGTATGGGGGTCAGTTGGTCCTAGGTCTGCAGTCTGTATGATCAAGCAATGATAATAACGTTTATTCATTTAGCTGCTGGAGTCATAAGGCTCCTTATACCCTGGGGCCGGTGCCACTTCCTGGGCGTCAGGTTTTGCTGCCGGGTTCCCTTCCCTCTTGGAGGTGGCTTGGGGGCTGTCTGTTTGTTAGGAATCAGAACTGAAGGGCACCTGTGGCTGCTGGGATTCAATCCCATCGTCAGCCAGGCCACACTGATGATTTGGTGACAGGGAGGGGGAGGGGGAGCTTCCCAGTCTGGCTGAGTCATTACTTTACGGTGAAACACAAGACAACTGTCTTCTGTAGAGAAGGCTTAGGAAGTGCTGGGGAGATTACGCAACACACAAGTGATGACGGACACGGAGCTAGGACACCCGCCTATGGGTTTCAAGGGGAAGGATCGCACCTGGTCATTGCGGAGGAAGAAGCCGAGGAGGTAGGAGAAGCCCAGCATGGTCTCCCGGTGCATGCCGTTGTGCAAGCCATTCTTCAGCAGTTTCTCCCCCAAGACCACGTGATACTTGAGTACGTCCTCCTCCTGGACAACACACAGAAGGGAAAGTCAACCCACACATCAGCCAGTCCCCCGGCACTTACTGGGCTGCCCTGATGTCCAGGCACCGTGGGGTTTAAAGAGCGATAGCTTGTTGAACTGGAAGTTTCGCCCGAGGCATCAGGGCACAGTAGATAATAAATACCAAACTTGGGGAACCTGCAGACTTTCCACGTAGATGGTCAAGAACTAACCACGGGACCCTAAAACCCGGAGTGAGGGCAGAAAAGGTTGGGGGGGATTTTAAAGGTGATTTCTTTGGTGAGAACAGCTGTGAAGAGAGTCCTCACACCCCAGCTTGCCTTTCACCTCAGGGGTCATGAGAGGAGGCTCAATGGGTATTTCAAAGGGCTTGATCCGTGTCCTCTGCAGACAGGGTAGCCTGTGGGGTGTCACTCAGGCCTGAGCAATCTCGTGCCAGGGACTGCTGGCAGGGTGAGCCCCAGTGGAGGGGGCAGGCTGTCACCGCACGGAGACAGGTCTGCACTCCCAGCACTGCCATGGGACAAGAGAGCACAGGTGTCCTGTGGACCAGAGGGCTGGCCGTGTCTGAGAGAGCTGGTGCCTTAGGTCCTATCCTAGGTGGCCTTCTGGAAGGGCAGACGGGCCTCCCCAAGGGAAAGGCTGGAGGTGGCCTCTGGATGCTGAGGGTCCACTGAGAAAAGAAGTGGCTGTAGGAAGAGATGCATGCACACAGGTGGGGGCAACTGCAGTCAGAGACCACCAGGGATGGGGGGGCGTCTCCAAAGAACCCATCAGACAGCGAGAGAGCCAGAGCGAGAGAGCCAGAGCGAGAGATCAACGGCATCTCAAGACGGTACCAGTTAGATAAGGACTTCCTACCCTCTTCACATCTCTTCCCAACCATCAACAGGTCCTAACTGCAAACCCCGGTGAGACCAAAACTGAATTCAGTGAGATCAGGAAATAGAAGCGTCATATGGGGAAGGAGAGATGGTGAATCACTGTCTCAGCTCCAAACCACCCTCTACACTGTTTCTGCAGTGGGGTTGGGACCACAGCCCACACTTCTCCTCTGCCAGGTCTCCCGTTGGGCGCTCCGCCAGTGGAAAGTGCTCGAGGGAGACTGTGAGCCCTGTTAGAGGGACCCCCTCTTCCTGTCTGCTTCCTGGTCCTGGGGGCATCACCCCAGCTGCACTTCATCGACCTGCCAGCGGCAGCTGGATCCGAGTGGCAGAGGCCTGTCACTCCCAGACTGGCCTTATCACGTCCCCCTCCCCACAAGATGCCAGCACCCGCTGGGCAATGGCATCTCCGAGACGCCGGGGTCTTGGACCCCCAGGGACCCTCTTCCAATGTCAGAGCCACAAGCAGAAGGGCACCCCGTCCTCAGAGGTCTGCGTTACAGCTCCTCCAGGCTCCTCCAGATTTCTGACTTTTAGTTGTTCTGACCTCTTTCCTCTGTTCTCCCAGCCTTTGGGGTTATAGATGCTTCTATGCTATCTCTTTTTTACCTTACAATTATATTTATATAATTTTATACCCAATAAACAATTCATAATATTGCATTCTCTCTGGTACGGTTTCTGTCTCCTGATGGACCTTGATTTTTTCTTTTTTTAGCAATCATTTTTACCTTTCCATACTGATTTTTTTCATGGAAAGGCATTTTATTTTAAATAGAGCAGTGTGTACATATCAATCCCAAACGCCCAGGAGAAGAATATTCCCCACTGAACAGGTTCAAAGGGCTGGGGGAGGGGTGGGGGTGAGGAGACACAGTAAAGAGGACTTTCACTTCCATCCCAGGAGTCCTGCTTGCTCAACACGGCACTTACAAAAGTCTAACACACCGTTCCTCCCTTCACAGACTTTTCATCCAATTGGAGAGCTAAGACACACCCGCCTGAAAAGACAGTTCCTTATACCAGGTGTGTAAGTGCTGAAGGGTGTACTAATGGTCTGAATTCAGAGACAGGAGAGATTTTCTGCAGCTCAGGGGCCAGAGCCAGCTTGTCTGAGGAGGTGAGACTGGACTTGAAGAATGGGTATATGTATAGCTGATTCACTTTGTTATAAAGCAGAAACTAACACACCATTGTCAAGCAATTATACTCCAATAAAGATGTTAAAAAAAAAAAAAAGAAGGGGTGGGGAGGATTCAGGAGGCATCGAAGGACGAAGGACAGCCTTCCTGATTGAGGGTGTGTGTGTGTGTGTGTGTGTGTTTGTGTGTGTGTTTGTGTGTGTAGATAGGAGCAAGGCACTGAACATGCCTTTGCTTTCTTTAGGGTCTGTATGACATCATTCTGGTTAGACCACATGGTATCTGCAGAGAATGGATGGGAGACACCAGTGGGCCCAAGGGTGGCTTAGCAGGACTTCAAGTATCAGCCCCCATCTCCTTAGCATCCTCACCTCAGTCACCCTATATAAAGAGAGAAGTGAAAACAGCTTGCTTGCTGTGCAATTACAGCTTTAAACTTGTCCTCCCACTATGGGGCTGGGTGCGGGGCACCCCTGGGATCCTTCTAAATGGAAATTCTGGTGCCAGCACTGAATAGAAGGTAATCGTGGCCAGTTTATGGAGACCCTAAGAACCTGGGGAGGTAGCTTGGACTTAGTCATTCAGGAAATGGAGATCCACCCAAGGGTTTTGAGCCAGAGAGTGACAAGACTGGAGCTTTTTATTATTTCACAAAGTCTTTTGACAAGTTCTGACTGTTCAGCCCCAGATGTTAGGAATCAGGGAAGACAGAGATAGGGAGAATAGGAGGAAGACAGAGACAGTGCACTCCCTCGAGGTCCCAGCTGCTGACAGCTCACTGCATGGGACCAGGGAGAAGCCAGGGAGGGGAGGAGGGGTGGCCATGAAGATGTTTCCAGGTTCCTGGGATGCCTTCATCCTTGTGTATGTGAGCCTCAGTGTGTGCTTCCAGGGCTACAAACTAAATATATGAGTAGCTCTGGCTTGGGGGAGGGCCGGGTATGAGAGAGTCTCTGCTCAAGTTTATGTTAAATATCTGGATATCGACAAAGAAGTTTTGATGAGAGAGTGAAATGGTACATGGTTGATGGACTGAAAAACTTTAAGTGTTTGAATTTCCAGGAAATAATTTCCCAGGTTATTATTGCGGATACTACCAGAGTTGTGACCTTCTTCTCCCGGATGTAACTCTCAATGGCGTCATTGTTTGGAGCAAACACCGTGTAAGTGTCGGCAGCCTCGATCGAACTTGCCAGATTATGTTGCTGTGATGGAAAGAGATAGGAGCGCGTGAGGGACTTCTGTTCCCAGGTAACCCGAGCAGAGGGTCATGCAGAGAACGTGGTACTTGCAATGATGTAGCCCCGGAAGATGGAATAGTCAGGCATCTGGTCCAGCCGGGTGAGTAGGTTTGGTAAGGAGCCAGTTAGACCTCTTTGGGGAACCAGAACCTGGGAAAGGAAGCCCCAAAATTCTGTTAGCCTGCCTTGGTAGGACTTGCTGCCTCTCTAGTACATAGGTTCATGTCACATAACAATATGTGATCATGAGCCTCTGCAAATAGAGAACAAGGTACCTTTTCCTTTGATCGTTTGCAAGACCAAACAGGGGTGCATAGTTTGGGAAGTGAAGTGGGTTGGATTTCAGCCCAACTCCACCACCAGACCAGGTACCTCTAGGCAGGGAACAACCTGCACAACTGTTCACGGTGGCCCTAACAAAGGGGACCACAGTGTCCAATGCACAGGTAGAAAAGGAGTGCCTTAACGAGCCACGGCAACCCAGAGGCTAAGCAGTGAACTTGAATCAGTTGATGCGCAGCCATGGATCTTTGTGTCCACGTAAACTTCTTCCTCGATCCAGCTACCTAGCCGTGAGGATCCTCAGCAGTCTCCTTTGAGAAGTGAGGAGAAGGGCACGTACTTTCTTAGGGTTGTTATAAAAATCAAATGAGGGCTTCCCTGGTGGCGCAGTGGTTGAGAGTCCGCCTGCTGATGCAGGGGACACGGGTTCGTGCCCCGGTCCGGGAAGATCCCACAGGCCGTGGAGCGGCTGGGCCCGTGAGCCATGGCCGCTGAGCCTGCGCGTCCAGAGCCTGTGCTCTGCAACGGGAGAGGCCACAACAGTGAGAGGCCCGCGTACCGCAAAAAAAAAAAAAAAAAAAAAAAAAAAAATCAAATGAGATAATGCAATACATGACACCTGACACAATTCCTGGCACCTAGAGGGCTGTCAATCATTCCAATATTACTGCACGCAAGGTGAGGTGGTAATGCTGATGAGGGACAGAGAAAAGATGCAGCCCCGCCCCTCCGGGACATGCCATTATATGGGGGCTCATGACCTATTCCATAAAGAACTATCAAAACAAGGGGGCACAGTTATGCCAAATGAGTTCTATACTGAGAAATCCCACGGGATTTCAGAGGAAGCAAAAGGGAATAAAACTGACATGTACTGAGGTCTCCCTAGGCAGCAGTGAGAGAGAAGGTGTTGTTTAACACTCATAGGGAAGAAAAATGGGGCTCAGAGAGGTTATGTAACTTGCCCAAGGTTACACAGTTAGTTAAGTGCCTGAACGAGATGCTGTATGATTCTAGAACTTACCCTCTTGACACTATGGCAGCCTTGGTGATATGGGCTGCAGGGATAAGGGATGGCTTCACAGAGGAGGTGGGACTCAACCTGGCCCCTGTGATAATAACGCTCAGTACAGGACATGGGTTGAGGTGCCATTTTACTAATGAGGTTGTGTTCATCAAAAATGTAAATGAGGGCCTTCCCTGGTGGTGCAGTGGTTGAGAGTCCGCCTGCCGGTGCAGGGGACACAGGCTCGTGCCCCGGTCCGGGAATATCCCACATGCCGCGGAGCGGCTGGTCCCGTGAGCCATGGCCGCTGAGCCTGTGCGTCCGGAGCCTGTGCTCCGCAACGGGAGAGGCCACAACAGTGAGAGGCCCGCGTACCGCAAAAAAAAAAAAAAAAAAAAAGTAAATGAGAAGAAGAGGTAATTTTACACTTAAAAAAAATTTTTTTTTTGGTACTTTGAAAAGCCAGTATTGGAGAAGAAAAATACTCTCGGTAAGTAATATTGCTTTCTGATAAATGAAGCCATAAGCCCAGTATAGTTCCCTGCAAATGACCTATCACTTGCTCAAAAAATGGTGTATTTTTTAATGCCTCTTGGTAATACAAGAGAATTGCAAGGTCTTTGCAAAGTGTTGCACTCAGAAGTCTTATAAGAAGCCTCTCTTTTCTGAACAGAAATAGTTAACGTGTTCTGTAACTTGAAATAAAAAAGTATGTAAGTGCCAAGTGAGAATAATTTTAGTTAAAATGCAATTAGTTAATTGTCTTTTCTAATCTTCCGCTTTTCAAAATTTCCCAATATACCCTAAATTCTAACTTTAATTTTAAATGAAGATATTAATATAGTAACTGAAAATTATAGGATAGTTTAAAAGCTCGTTTCCCATTAAACTTTTTTTTTCTATTTCATACCTTTGAATACTGTTGAATTGCATCTTAGAAGAAAATTAAAATGCTACAATCCCTTCCTACCCTTTTCCTTTTTTTTTTCTAGGGCACAATAATGCAGAAGGGAGAGGACCAGTGACACATAGCCAGTTGCCTCTCCTCCAGTTCTTGATTATATCCAATCTGGGCCTATGGACTTCCCAATACTAAGGTTCCCGTGTACCTTGTAAGATGTTCTGATAACTAAGAAATATGATACATGTGGCCACACATTATACAGGACCCATTGCAGGATACAGGTTGAGTCTATAGTAACTGAGTCTCACTGAATGAGGAGAGCCTCGAAATGGTTTTAAAATAAAAATAATGAAGCACAATACAGGTTATTTTTATATTAAGGCTAAGTGGTTTTTCCCCAAAAAGATACTGCACATGAGGATAAATAACAAAAGGAGAAGAGATTCAACATGTGTGGGAGGAAGCAATTTTGTACCTTGTTGATGATGTGTATCACTCCATTTGTGGCTGCATTGTCACCATCAATGACGCACGCTCCTTCGATTGTGATATTCTGTAAATGCACCACAGTGAGAAGGTGAGTCCCTATAGAGTACACCCAGGGATTGAATTATTTCTGGGTTTCCCACTTTTTGAGTAGTAGTGACCTTCTCACTTTTGGACCATGACACAAATTCAGAAATATTTTTAAATTGTGAGCCTTTTGACATTACACACGCACACACACACACATACACAATTGAAATAATACTTTCCTCTACCATGTGGGAGGCACTTGATCATCGATTCTACTCTATTTCATTCTATTTCATTAAAAAAGTGCTAGGGACTTCCTTGGTGGCACAGTGGTTAAGAACCCTCCTGTCAATGCAGGGGACACGGATTCAATCCCTGGTCCAGGAAGATCCCACATGCTGCAGAGCAACTAAGCCCATGCGCCACAACTACTGAGCCTGCGCTCTAGAGCCCACGAGCCACAAATACTGAGCCTGCGTGCCACAACTGAAGCCCATGCACCCCAACTACTGAAGCCCGCGCCGCCTACAGCCTGTGCTCCGCAACAAGAGAAGTCCCCACTCGCTGCAACTAGAGAAAGCCCGTGCGCTGCAAAGAAGAACCAATGCTGCCAAAAAAAAAAAGAAAAAAAAGTGCTGGCTGAGGCTCACTAAAGTGACCCTGCAGTTGGAAAAACACTGCAGATAACGTTGTGGGTTGAACTGTGTCTCCCAAATTTGTATGCTGGAGTCCTAACCACCAGTGCCTCAGAATGTGACCTTATTTGGAGACAGGGTCTTTACAGAGGTAATTAAGTTAAAATGAGGTCATTAGGGTGAGCCCTAATCCAATATGACCGGTGTCCTTAAAAGAAAAGGATATTTGGGCACAGACAGCTATGTAGAGAGAAGACCATGTGAACATGGGGACGGTCATCTACAAGCCAAGGAGAGAGCCTGATGTCAGTCCTCAGAGAGAACCAACCCTGCCCACACCTTGACCTTGGACTTCGAGCCTCCAGAACTCTGAGACAAAAATTTCTGTTGTTTAAGCCACCCAGTCTGTGGTTCTTTGTTATAGTAGGCCTAGCAAACTAATACAGATAGTTACTGACTTTTCAAGGATATTAATTACACGGGGAAAGGAGCTAAGTAAACCCACATGCCCGCTCACGCAGCCACCGACCAAGCATGACACATCTGGGCTCCGCTCTCTCTGGTTTCCTCTCCTCTTCTCCCACCACTGCCCTTTGTCTGAAATTCCTCCTGGGAATCCTGGGTGCAGAGGGGACTTGCCTCACCCTGAGCACATCAGCAGAGGTCCTGAAACAAACATTCCTGGCTACCTTGCACATCTCTTCTGGTTACAGGGAGGCATTTCTATCAGGCATAAGAAAGAACCCATAACAACTGTGTCTTTGATGGTTAGCTGCTCCAGCTCACAGGTCTTGATTGATTTACCTCTGAATCTACAGAACCTGGGATGAACCTTCCCAGGGTGGGTGTTCAATTAATGCTTGCTCAGAGCATCAGTGATTTAAAACACCAATGGAAAACCACCCATTGTCTGATATATGCATGCAACATTCTAGAATTATTGTAATAAGATGTAAAGAGTCCATGGGACCATATGTAACTCTTTTCTGCTTTCTAAAAGGAATGATCTGATGAAGCACATATATTTAGGTAATACTAGGCAGAGAGCCTTTTCACAGCACCATCACTGATGGGTAGGTAGGCAGAAATGCTTTAGAGCTGCAATTCTAGAATATTCTGACTCTGGCCCATGCTCCATTGATGGGGCAGTTCTCATTTCCCAGTAGAGTCTCCATTTTCATCTTGTGCAGTTCATAGAAAGAGCTTTAAAACACTGCCACATTCAGCAGGGCAGCCAGACTTCCTCACAGAAAACTGAATCCAAGTCCTTGAAACACTATAGAAAAAGCCAGAAGGTGAGCTTCTACAGGGCTCTGCTGTCCTGTGAACTGTCCTGTCTCCAACATTCAGATCAGTTCCTGGGGCATAGGAGGTGTTCAGTAAGTATCTGTTTATTTTTTTGGCTGCATCGGGTCATAGTTGCGGCACGCGGGATCTTCGTTGAGGCATGCGAGATATTTCGTTGTGGCGCGTGGGCTTTTCTCTAGTTGTGGTGTGCAGGTTTTCTCTCTCTAGTTGCAGTGCTTGGGTTTTAGGGCACATGGGCTCTGTAGTTGTGGAGTGCGGGTTCCAGAGCTTATGGGCTCTGTAGTTCGAGGCACGCGGGCTCTCTAGTTATGGCGTGCAGGCTTAGTTGCCCCATGGCATGTGGGATCTTAGGTCCCCGACCAGGGATTGAACCCACATCCCCAGCATTGGAAGGCGGATTCTTTACCACTGGATCACCAGGGAAGTCCCAATAAGTATCTGTTGAGTGACCCTAGCTTAATACAAAATTGTAGTAATCTCGAATGACTCAATTAGTAGGTTTCCAATAACCAGCTCTTAACCACACATAAAAATCAAAGTTGTGAAACTGCGCGGCCTTCACCCAGAAGAAATGAAAGGCTTGCCTTTCCGGATCAGTCTGTTGTCTGTCAGGAAGAGTCTGTGGCCAACCAGTGGGCAGAGAGCTTCACTTTATACTATCCCTGCTACAGAGTAACTGTGTGTGTGTGTGTGTGTGTGTGTGTGTGTGTGTGTGTGTGTGTGTGTGTGTGTGTGTGTGTGAGAATAAGGTTGTTAATTGTTGAAGCTGGGTGATACCTACATGGAGGTTTTATTCTCCATTTATTTTTGCTCATGTTTGGAAATTTCCCTAACAGAAAAAAACTAAAAGTACACTATGAACATAGGTCACAAGTTTCCAATAAACAGACACAATATGACGCTCTCTTACCCCATCCGCCTTCACCAGGTGGAGGAAGTTGCCCTGCAAAGACGTTGCCAGCATGTCAGAAGGTGACAGGGCCTGCAGATCGGCCACTCCATACGTGCCCAGTAGCGTATGGTACCTACAACAACAGTCCATAAGGGCTGTAACGAGGTATCAATGCTTGAGGCGGTGGCATCGTGAGGAGTTAAGAGAGTAGGTTCTGGAGCCAGACTACCAGGTTCAAAATCTCCCCCTGCAACTTCAGCCATGGTACCTGGGGTTAGTTAATTAACCACCCTGTGCCTCGGTTTCCGCATCTATAAAATGGGAATAATTCTGTCTATTTCACAGGGTCCTTGGGAGGATTAACTAGGTTGTACATAAAGCAGTTAGCACAGAATTGGCTGTCAGTCATGTTGATGACTTCCACCCTGGGGTAAGGAGGTGAGGGGGGTCCTGGGACATGGTCAGTTGCATGGATCTGAAGGACCATGTGGCCTCCCTTCCCTGAACTTCATTCACACTGATGCCAGTAAGATATCATGAAGAATAAAACACACATAATACCTACTTTATGAGGGTGGGAATATTGCTCTTGGTCAACCAAAAGGCTTTCTCATCTTGGTCCATGTCCTCAATGGCTTGTTGGGAAGGCACGAGGATGGTGAGGTTTGAGGCGGCTGACAGCATGGGTTGTAGGGAAGCATTCTGAATCGCAGAAGGAAAAGAAACGGGCCTGACTCATGTCAGAGGTCAAATGCTGACTTAATGCCTGGCAGAGATGACAATTTCCCATGTGATATAATTTCAGAGATACTGGGAAGGTCCTAGGGACCCCTTTCCCAAATCGATCCCAACTACTGGCTGATGCTTCCTCTTCCCTCTGAGACTCATTCCTTTTATTTAAATGTGTGAACCTTGACAATAGGCAAATTTTCCTGATCAGGTCACACCTGAGTCATTATCAGTCATTCACCCTTTAGTCTAAATGAAGAGGCAGAGAAGAGTCTTGACAGTGTCATGCGTGTGTGTGCACATGTGTGTACAGAGGACCTTGAGAATCCTTGGGTGCCTTTGGAATAAGGATGGTGGGAACATTACAGGAACAGTTTCAGCATGAGAGAGAGACTGGAGGCCTGAAATCAAACTTCATCTACTCACCTAGAGCTACTTCTGGGTAGAAGCAGTGGTGGGCTTATGTTTCACAACCGGCTCTCCAGGAAAAACAAACAAACAAAAGCCCCGCTTTGTAGTGTTCACTGATTTCTGTGGTGTAAGTTCTCCCATCATAGCTGATTCCAAGCTACCGCCATAACAGCATAGAAAGTGGAGCTGGGAAAGCTGTGCTCTTGTGAGCTAGGACAAGTGGGTCTAGCACACCACAGGGCAAGCTTATGAGTGTGGAGTGGGTCTGTATGAAAATTAGCACCTGCTATAGGACCCTCAGTCCCTGCTCTCCCATGGGATGGGGGTCAGAGGGACCCCACATGGAAGCAACAGGAAGGTGTCCTGGAGTGGCTGCTGACCTGACACTGCGTATCTTGGCATCTGTCTTCTTAAAAGGGACAAACCACCCTTCACGATGGCTGGCTGAACCTGCCACCTTGGGCCACTCAGGCAAAGATGACAGAGATTCAGACAACTGGGGATGGTAGGGATTAGACTCTTTGTTATAGAACTTTCCAAAGGAGAGGGAAAAGCTCCTCTGGGCATGTTGGGCTGAGGGCTAAACACACATGAAATATGATAGTACTGCAACTATAAATGCCAAATATAATTAGGTGAATTACCGTGATGAATTATGCTGACTTTTCAAAAATACCTCTTTTGATGAATGAAGTTATACATATGTATTTGGATTGGTTGAAAAGTCGACCACCCCAGCTTATCTTAGACCAGAAGCTCTTGGTCCTGGTTGCATGTTAGAATCACCTGGGAAAGTGTTAAAATACACTGATGCCCAGGTCAAACCTCTACCCGATCAAATCAGAGAGTCTGGGGGTGGGAGCCTAGGCATGGCTATAGAAAAACATCTGTTCCATGTGGTTCTAAAGTGGAATCAAAGCTGAGAACACCTGTTCTAGACAATTTCCCTCCCTCCCCCTCACCAGCTGCATTTTCAGTTTTCTGTTACATGTAGTCCAAATATCTAAAGTTATTATATATTCCCAATCCTAATTCCAACAAAGGTACTCACATTTATCCACTGGTTAAATATAGCTGCTGCAGAGAGGAAGGACAATTCCTTATTCATTTCGTGCAAGAGAGGGAGGAGAGAGGAGAGAGAACACAGAGGAGGATCAATGAGAGGCATAATCACAGGGCATCTCTGGGCATCGTCCTTGCCAGCCTTGTCGATGCCAACATGAGTGATGCCCAGGCTGGATGAATCCCCATGTTGCCAGAGCCATGCATTTCTTTCATGTTTAATGGCTTGAATTATCTTCTATATTCGAGGTAAAGGAGTAATTCCAGAAACTTTAAATGAAACAACCACCTCAAATTCATCCAAATCAGAATTTGTGTTGTAAGAACATGGCCACCCAGCCCTACAGGAGGGTCACAGAACTCAGTAAACTGCCCCCTTTCAGAGCTAGCATTGAGCAGGGGCTTGGGACACAGTGCCAAACCCCTCGGGTTTTCTTTCTGGTTTGGCCATTTCCTAGTTCCTTGGGCAAGTTACTTCATCTCTCTGGGCTTCAATGTTCCCAACTATAAAATAGGGATGATAAAAGCTCCAACTGATAGCGTTGATGTGGAAACTGGAAGAGTTAATGTTTTTAAAGTGCTTAGAATAGAGGATGGCATGCAGGACACAGTCAGTAGGTTTTAGCCACTATTATTTTTAACTTATCCACCATGGGGTCTGTTAATGGACATATACACTGAACCATCACAATTGGCACCAGGTTGGAGTGAGGGAGGATATAAGATATGAAAGAGAAAAGATGGCCCCTGATCTTATGCAGCTTACAGTTGTTTTGGGGATGTTAGGATGTGAAAAAATAACGCAGAGTCCTGGTAGATCAGTGATGTTTGAAGGTGTGATAGATTAAAGAAAGCTCTAGACTTTGAGTTTAAAAAGTCTGGGTTCAGGGCTTCCCTGGTGGCGCAGTGGTTGGGAGTCTGCCTGCCGATGCAGGAGGCACGGGATCGTGCCCCCGTTAGGGCAGATCCCACATGCTGTGGAGCGGCTGGGCCCGTGAGCCATGGCCGCTGGGCCTGTGCGTCCGGAGCCTGTGCTCCGCAGCGGGAGAGGCCACAGCAGTGAGAGGCCCGCGTACTGCAAAAAAAAAAAAAAAAAGTCTGGGTTCAATTCCTGGGTCTGCCATTTACCAGCTGTGTGATCTTGGGCAAGTCACTTAACCTCTCTGAGAACTCAAGTGCCTCACCTGAAAAATGAAAATGATGATGCCTTGCTCCTGGGATTATGAACATTACATGCAGTAATGTATGTGAAAACATTTTAAAAATTATTAAACACCACGAAAATGGCAACAACAATTATTATGTGCAAATTTACCAAAAGGCAATACATCTCAGAGCTGTCTTAATTCCTTTTTGAAAGTGGTTGAGGTTATGGAATAAGTTAGTAAATACCGGTTAAAAAGTAAATCAGTTAGTAAATAGATAAGTACAAGAGCTGAGATGCTCGGGTAATCCCTTCAAGGAGAGGAGGGCACGAGCTGGACCTGAACTGCTGGCAGAAAGACCTGAGGCTGGGTCCGTGGGGGAAGGGAACGGAGCCAGGAAGGTGACAGCTGGGAAGGCAACAGCTCAGCTAAGCTGGTTGAAGTGAGTTGAGTCCATGGGAAGTCCTCAGAGTATCAGGCCGAGGATTTGGACTTGATCTTGTTTTCCGTGGGAGGTGAGGGGCATTGTGAAAGCAGGGTTTTAGGGTTTTAAGGTTTTAGGAAATGTGGCCCATGGACAGTGCAGAGAAAATGTTGAGTCCACGCTCCATGGTCTGAATGTCAGGAGACAGGCCTGATGGGATGAGCAGGAGAAACAGGTTCAGGAAAGAGCAGGAAGGACCCTGATAGGCAGGGAGGCCAAGGTCAGATGCTGCAGCTGCCAGGGAGCACATTAGGGCAGGTGCAGCCTTGGGCACCGTTACACCAGTGGTTTCCATTGAGAGGAGGGGTAGGAACCAAACTCCAGTGAGTTAAACAAAAAGTGAGTGATGAGAAATTCACCAATTTACTTTCTCATTTCAGCAAATTTTTTTTTTTTTTTTTTTTTTAGTACGTGGGCCTCTCACTGTTGCGGAGCACAGGCTCCAGACGCACAGGCCCAGTGGTCATGGCTCACGGGCCCAGCTGCTCCACGGCATGTGGGATCCTCCCGGACCGGGGCACGAACCCGTGTCCCCTGCATCGGCAGGCGAACTCTCAACCACTGTGCCACCAGGGAAGCCCTCAGCAAATCTTTATGAACAGTAGGAGTGAAGTAGGAAACAAGGACAAAGAGCTGCCCTCAAGAGTTGACAGTCCAGTGGGGAGACAGACAGTTAGGTGGGACGTGCCCTACGCTCATAGAACATACTAATGGTTAAGTGCTTGGGCTCTGCACGGAGACAGCTGAGCGACCTTAGGCAAGTTTGCTTAGGCTCTCAGTTTCCTTATCTATAAAATGGGCATAATAATAGCATAAGCCCAAAGGTTGTGGTTTAAAGGGGGTGCTGCAGCATGTTAAGGATTTAGTAAGATGCCTGGTACACAGAAGGTGCGTGTGCATGCGTGCGTGCACACATGCACACACACCCCCACCCCCAGACAGGGGTAAGCACAAGGTGCTCTGGGTGCCTATAGGAGGCACACAACCCGGACAGGAGTGCCCCAGAGCTCAGCAGGGGCCAGTTATTTGCTCATTTGGGAAGTCTGGGACTAGAAAGAGACAGAATGGCAAGAAAGGGAAGCCAAGACCGGTTGGTACACAGAAGGTGCCAAATAAAAGTTACCTCCCTTCAACTTGTAGAAAATTTGTGACCCACAGAGCACATATGCCATTTATGAGACGCAGTTTGCTTCAGATAAAATCTGGAGCAAATGATTGGTAGAACACTTTAAAGCCATCCTAGCCAAGAGCACTTTTTTTTTCTTTTAAATTTGAAGATTTTTGTCTTTATTATTCTGTACTGGAGTTGATCTCAGAGGACTTACCACTGCAGCGTTTCCATAGCAGAGAAGGCCATCTCCTTCATAGCCCTCTTGGCAAACACAACTCCAGACACCAGAAGAAGTAAACTGACAGGTTGCCTGATACAAAGAAAATGAGAGAAATGATTTGCTTTCCCAACTAAAGCATTAGATATGAGGTACACCTGTGAATCCTCAGGCTCCGTCTACAGTGAGAACTGCAAATTCGGGGCTGAAAGATGGTGGAAGTAACCCACAGGCCCTCAGCCCTTTCTGCAGGTTTGGTGCACTTCTTATGGAATCACAATTAGATTCTTTCTTTTCATCCCTGCCAAGATTTAGCAAGCAGAAATCAGGACACACAGTTAATGTGAATTTCAGATAAACAAAGAGGTGTTTGTATAAGTACGTCCCATATAGTATTTGGGGGCTCGCTTGTGCCAGAAAAGAATTCGCTGTGTATCTGAAATTCAATTTTAACTGGGTGTTCTGCATTTTATCTGGCAACCCTATGTTGGTTCTTCCACGCTTTGGAACGAAGTGAAAGTTCCAATAACCTCTCACGTGTGGAATGTCAGGGCCTGCTTGAGCTTAAATGAAGCAAGTGTGTTGGAGCTTCTTCAGCTTTATGAAGTGCTTTCATGATTCTTGGGTAACGGATACTTTAGAGGCATCTCCTCCCATTTTTTTTTTTGTCTTTGAATATTACCCACCTGCCCACACTACTAGGCGTGGGTCTGGCAGTCCTGTTCATGATATGTCACCCCACTGCCTGGCCATCATTGAGTGTCTCATATGTGGACACCTGGACCCGGCTGGGCTGGTCAGATCCTTTCTCCTATGAGTTAGAATTGGGGCACAGAGTGCTGTTAAGTTAGTGGGCATCACTGGTAGTGGGGTAGACGTTCCTCTAAGAACAGGGAGTCACCTACCCGAAGATGCACAGAACTGCACTTAAAGTTGGGAGAGAGAGTGAGAGAAAGAGGGAGACAAAGACAAAGAGAAAGTAAAAGCACAGGGAGTAGCAAAATGAGAAATTGCATGGTCTCAGAGGATCGAGGGAAGAAGCTGCCTTGATCTTGATTCTAAGCCCTTGGGAAGTTTTGGAATTCCTGACTATGGAGCTACCCTGGCGGCATATGTCCAACAAATTCCTTTTTAGCTTAAGCTGATTTGTGTGGATTCTGTTACTTGCAAGCAAAAGCACTGTGACTAAGGTGTCGTCTTCACTGGTTCTGATGCTGGGTGCTTAGTGATGTTCTCTTAAAAACATGAACACGACCAGCTCTAACATCTTTGCCTGCTCTTCCATAATTTAGGAACAAGCCTCAACCTACCCTTGAATGGGCATTTTCACTAATAATTTGGGTAAAACTTTGTTATGACATTCAAAATGGGAGTCTAGTTACCCTTTAAATTATCCCGGTGATTTAGAATTGCCAGATTTAGCAAATAAAAATACCGAGTACGAATTTTAGATAAGTTATGAATAATTTTTTGGTTAAATTTGTCCTATCTAACATTTGGGTCATGTTTGTGCTGGAGGATTATTTGTCATTTATTAGAAATTCAGATTTAACCGGTAATCTTATCTGGCAATTGTATGTTGGTTCTTCCAAGCTTTAGAATGGAGTGAAAGTTGCAATAATTACATTCTGCTTAGGGAACTCCCTTTGGGAGTAAGAGAGATTTTGTTCATTACTGGGCGCAGATAAAAAATAACCCAACCTTCTTCTTTCTCAAGGAATTTTTTTAAGTATTAATGAAAAAAATCAAGTAACTCACCAGTGGATGACATTTCCCAGTTTGTTCCAAGCAGGAAGTTACTGGTTCACAGTCAATCCCATTGCCTCGAAATCCTTTCTTGCACTCACACTCATTCTGTAATTCCAAGAGCAAAGTCAAACGGATTCTTGAAAACAATTGCCTTCCATGCCCTGCTCTCACACTGTACCACAAAATGAAGTATGGAAACCATCACTGTTTGGCTCTTTTAGAGAACACCATTAATGTCTTTCGTTTATTACACTTCAGATTCCGGAGCTATTGGCCTCCACATTCTACATTACATTTCCCAGTCTGATAGTCCTTTGGTGCTTTTTGAATTCATTACCCTAGAGGGGCCATATGGAGATTTGTCTCAGGGAGAACTTAGATCCTAAAGAGCATCACAGTGGAAAACTTGGCCCCTCCATCTAAGAGGGAAAGATTAAGGAAGTCATGGAGCATCCACTTGGTGGAGATCCACGCACATGGCCACTGCTCGTCGGGAAGGCACGTTGTGTAATTTAGAACAGGCATTCCCTCTGAGCGGGCAAATCTGAGTAAAGTACCACCTCTACACGGACAGCCCATGGCTAGTGGTTCAGCAGGTAGACAGTTTCATCATGCAACAAGAAAGTCCCCCCTTCCTCTGGGAAGCTTTAGGTCCACACCAGGGTATATACCTTGGTGAGCAGGGTGCAGGCTGGGTTTCAGCCCCTGTTTGCCCCATAGGCTGGGTACTTTGTGTAGTACACAAACTACACCACAGAAGCAATGGCGCTGATCTTGCAGCTATTAAATATGATGATGATGATGATGGTGATAGTGGTGGGTTGTATGATAAAATGGGGGAATGTCTGGGCTAAGTACAGAATAGGAACCAAACAAAACTGCAGTGGATCGCAACAAGGTAGAGAAAAATACAAACCTGTGCATTGAGAAGACCAGAAAGAAAAGATACATCAGCACACAAACGGTGATTGTGGGAGTGCTGTGAATGGTTTTCATTTTTCTCCACTCTTTTACTTTCCCAAATGTCTTCCATTATTAAACATTATCTTGAAGTTTAAAACGTAATTTAGGGGGCTTCCCTGGTGGCGCAGTGGTTAAGAATCCTCCTGCCAGTGCAGCGGACATGGGTCCGAGCCCTGGTCTGGGAAGATCCCACATGCTGCGGAGCAACTAAGCCCGTGTGCCACAACTACTGAGCCTGTGCTCTAGAGCCCGCGAGCCACAACTACTGAGCCTGCATGCCACAACTACTGAAGCCCACATGTCTAGAGCCCGTGCTCCACAACAAGAGAAGCCACCGCAGTGAGAAGCCCGCGCACCCCAACAAAGAGTAGCCCCCGCCCGCCACAACTAGAGAAAGCCCGCGAGCAGCAACAAAGACCCAACGCAGCCAAAAATAAATAATAAATAAATAAATAAAATTTAAAAAACCCCTATAATTTAAACAGGAGTAATCTCTTCAACAGATAACGAACACAGGTATTGAGTGACCTTATGGAACCAGCAATGAACCTCAAAGCTGCTTTCACTAAAGAGAGGAAGATAAAGCATACAACGTAAATAAGAATAGTCCAATCTTAACTGGAAAACAAGAGATGCTGTAAGTCTTATGGATGAACTGGCACATGAGATGCTTCTGTGATGAGGACCACTGCTCTTCAGAGGAGGGAGGATGAGCTGGGAAGTCTCTTCTGGGAAGTGGGGCATGGCTGGACCTTGGGAGAGGGTGGGAGGAGTGGGGAGTCCATGAAAGCTGAGGGTACATGTCAGAAAAATAAACAGAGGTGGGAAAGTAGGAACATTTGATTGGTGAAGGGCTATTGAGGGACTGGTCTAGAGAGTGGATACATCCAGAGGTGATACAAGACAGCCCATTAAGTTGTGGGAAGAAAAGAATAGAACTCCTATTTATGAATTTTTATCTTTAAGGGTATAAGTATTATTTGCTATATATGCTTTATAAGGTAAACTGGGTAGCTTTTTTTTTTTTTTTTTTTTTTTGTGGTGTACGGGCCTCTCACTGTTGTGGCCTCTCCCGTTGCGGAGTACAGGCTCCGGACGCACAGGCTCAGCAGCCATGGCTCACGGGCCCAGCCGCTCCACGGCATGTGGGATCTTCCCGGACCGGGGCACGAGCCCGCGTCCCCTGCACCGGCAGGCGGACTCTCAACCACGGCGCCACCAGGGAAGCCCAATTGCATATCTTACATATGCACATGTATACAACTTTACATGAGAGGGCAAGACCTTGTAAGCAAGAGTGTTTAACCTTCTGTACTTGGTATTGGGGTAGCACGTCCCTGCACCCCCAGCCCTGACATATTGACCCAAACATGGTCTGTCTTTTAAAGTAAAACTTCATGGTCGTTAGGATTTGTGCCTATTTGGAATATATCTACAAGTTTTCGAGCCAACTAATAACAGTACTGAGGGCAGTCCTAGATATGGCCTATTTTCTTTCTTATGTAACACTGTAAACAGTCATTTCTCCTCCTCTATCTCCCCCATCAGAATGCTTTTCAAATTTGTCTGCAGAAAGGCTGATAGAGCAGAAGGGAATAGATACTCTTATGGGTTGAACTGTGCTCCCCCCATCTCACCCCCCCACTCATATGTTGAAGTCCTGACCCCCAGTACCTCAGAATGTAACCTTATTTGGAAAAAGGATTGTTAATATGTAATTAGTTAAGATGAGGTCATACTGGAGTAGGGTGGGTCCCTAGTCTAATATGACTGGTGTCCTTATAAAAAGGGGAGATTTGGACATAGACATGCACGTGGGAGAATGCCATGTGAACACGAAGGCAGAGATTAGGGTGATGCATGTATAAGCCAAGGAACACCAAAGCCTGTCAGCGAACCACCCAGAGCTGGGAGAGAGGCATGGAACAGATTTGTCATCATAGCCCTTAGAAGGAACCAAACCTGCTGATACCTTGATCCTGGACCTCTAGCCTCCAATCCTGTGAGGCATACAGTTTTGTTGTTCTATGACACCCAGTTAGTGATACTTTGTTACAGCAGCCTTAGCAAACTGATACTGATACCAAGAAATTGTTTTTCTTTCTCAAATGTGATGTGGCAACTCAGGTGAGTGAAAAACTAATTGAATTGTTGGTACTTGCTTGGCAAGACATAAGAATGCAGTGAGTTCTTTCATGATTAGGACTTTTTCATGGCTACAGTCCTAGTACTGTTGTCATTACCTCCCCTGGGGCTGATTAATTCCTAAGAAGTAGCTTTCTCTGCCTCTGTCTCCCTTAAATGAGGTTAAGTGAAAGTGACCCACAAACTGTAGAGTATTACACAGTGTTATAGAGAAATAGTGTGGTCAAGGGGGGCGACCAAAAGGGCAATTCTGGAATCAGACTGTCTGGGTGTGGATCTCACACCGTAATTTGGTTTCTGTGTGATATGAGCAAAGTATTTAACCTCTCCGTGCTTCAGTTTCCTCTTTTATAAGATGGAATGATAATAGTACCTAGGTGGCAACAAAAGTAAAAACAAGCAAATGGGACTACATCAAATTAAAAAGCTTCTATATGGCAAAGGCGACCATCAACAAAATGAAAAGGCAACCTATGGAATGGGAGAAAATATTTACAAGTTATAATCTGATAAGGGGTTAATATGTAAAATATATAAAGAACTCATACAACTCAACAGCAAAAAACCAAACAATCCAATTAAAAAAATGGGCAGAAGATCTGAGTGGACATTTTTCCAAAGAAGACATACAGATAACCAACAGGTACATGAAAAGATGCTCAACATGACTAATCATCAGAGGAATGCAAATCAAAACCACAGTGAGATAAAGACAAGAAATAATAAAGTGTTGGTGAGGAAGTGGAGAAAAGGGAACCCTTGTGCACTGTTGGTGGGAATGTAAATTGGTGCAGTCACTGTGGAATATTGTTATGGTGGTTCCTCAAAAAACTAAAAATAGGGCTTCCTTGGTGGCACAGTGGTTGAGAGTCTGCCTGCCGATGCAGGGCACACGGGTTCGTGCCCCAGTCCGGGAAGATCCCACATGCCACGGAGCGGCTGGGCCCATGAGCCATGGCTGCTGAGCCTGCGCATCCGGAGCCTGTGCTCCACAATGGGAGAGGCCACAACAGTGAGAGGCCCGTGTACCGCAAAAAAAAAAATAAAAGATAAAAAAAGAAAAAAATACTAAAAATAGAACTACCATATGTTCTAGCAATTCCACTTCTGGGTATTTACCTGAAAAAAAAAAAAAGGAAACACTAACTCGAAAAGGTATATGCACCCCCATGTTCGTTGCAGCATTATTTACAATAGTCAAGGCATGGAAGCAACCAAACTGCTCATCAACAGATGAATGGATAAAGAATATGTGGTGTATGTATACATTAGAATATTATTTGGCCAAAGAAAGAATGAAATCTTGCCATCTGCAACATAATGGATGGACTTTGAGGGCATTATGCTAAGTGAAATAGGTAAGAAAAAGACAAATGCCATATGATCTCACTTATATGTGGAATCTAAAACAAAACAAAACAAAACAAAACAAAACCAAGCTCATAGATATGGAGAACAGACTGGTGGTTGCCAGAGGCTGGGTGGGGTGTGGTGTGGTGAGGGTAAATGGGAGCAAAAGGTGAAAAAAAATAGTACCTACATCATAGGTTTGTTGCGACAATTAACCCTTTCCCACTGCTACAAATGATTAAAGAGCTGCAGTAAATTCTAGCCAAAGTAATTCTGTGTCTAGGGGAAAAAACAGTCTACTCCAGGAATCCTGCTTCCTCTTTGCTCTCCACCTCACCACACCTACCTGCCCGGGGCCGATGTACAAACAGGTTGCATTGTGGTGGCAGCTGCCAGCACTGGGCAGCAGGCAGGTGTTGATCTCTGAGCAATCCCTTCCGTCCCCCGTCCATCCCTGATGGCATACACAGATGTGGGTTCCCCTGCCAGTTTTGATGCATTCTGCCTATAGGAGGAAAAGCAGCAGCAAAACCTTTGAAACCCCAGTCCAGCCTCAAGATTCCAAGTGCAAAGCAAGGGTTTCCAGAGGTACACTGAAGAAGCTTATATTTACATGGAGTGCAAAGGAAATGATTAAAACACACATTTGCATTAAGATCAATGGAAAAGATAAGACGACTTAAAGAACAAATTTGCTTGTTTTTGGCCAGCTAATGGCCACCGTCACTAACGTCATTGCCATTTATAGAGCCAGGGATTGTTCTGAATATTTTGTAGGTGTAAGCCATCATCTTGAGGAAGGTACTGTGATTATCTCTATTTTACAGATAAGGAAACTGAGGCTCAGAGGAGGTAAGTGACTTGCCCAAGGTCACACAGCTGTAAAGAGGCATGAACTCAGGCCTGTATGATGCTTTAGCCCAAGCTCCTACCTGTACCAATTCCAGGCCTTTCAGGATGACCACACCAGGAAGCTGAAGGACAGAGTAAGAGGTGCAAGGTAAGTTGTCCGGATGAGGCTGAGTGGGTGGGGCTTGCCCAAGCGCAGTCTGGGGGGTTGGGCAAGGCATTTGCATCTGATTTCATCCTCAGAGCCAGGGGAAGTTCCCGCGGGATTTCAGCAAGGGGGAAACATGATCTGATCCACTCTGGCTGTGGCTATAGCCAAGAGGAGCATCAGGGAGAACAGTTATTAAACTGTGGGTAAGGAAGGAAGGTGACCTTGGCCGGGTGGTGGTGGTGATATTCAGAAGGTATTAATGAAAGCAACAGTCAGTTTCGGCTATACCCCTGACACTAACAGAACTTAAGGCAAGTCACTTAAGGTCTCTGAGCCTCAGTTTCCTGATCAGTAAAATGGGGATAAACAACATCTGCTTCATTGGGTTGGTGGGAAGAGCAAATGAGATCACATACATGAAAGTCACTTGTAAGCTGTAATGTCTGAATCAGAAGTTTATTACTAATGATCAATATCTGACTCTTTGGCTGTGTTTTTAGAAGCCCAATACCCCTGCACATGTGAACCTGGGGCTCCCCCAGCACACGTGGACTTAGGAAGTGGAGGCTCACAGAAGGTACCTGGCACCATCTTTAAAATGCAGGGTTCAAGCAAATGTGCCTCATGCAATGAAGTCATCTGACACTGCCTTTTGGAAGGTCTTCCCTCAGGATTTCCTAAAAAACCTGGCAGCTTGGAAATAAAGACCAACACTCACATTGCGGCTGCAGCCCCCTCGGGTTAATCCCGAACAAGGGTCCATCTCTGAACAGAGGCTTCCGTCCCCTTCATACCCTGCTTTGCAAACACAGCTGCAAAGAAGAGTGAGCGCAAAAGTCAGCCCTAGAAATATAAGCACCAACTATCCCACCCCTCCCCAAGAAGACCAGCCAGCCAGGGGTGAACGTGTTCACGGCCAGGTGGCCTGACCCTTTGCCCTTGTCGGGGGAGCCATGTACCATGGTGGCCACCAGCACTCCTGGGTCTGCAGTCAGATACACCTGGGTGGGTATCCAGGCCCCACCTCTTAGCAGTTGTGTGACCCTGAGCGAGTCCCTTAACCTCTGGAAGACTGTTTCCTCACCTGGAAAGTGGGTCTAACATCTCCCTCATAAAGCTGTGGTATAGAGTGAATGCACATGGGGCGTTCAGCAGGGCACTTGCTCACACTTGCACCTTCTCAGGCTCGACACTGGGCGGCTTTTCTGTCCTTATGGGTCTGGAATCTGTCTCTTTATACCTCAAGTCATTACCTCTGGTTCAGCAGAGAACAACGCTGTCTTCTGTGTGACAGTTCAGTGACTTGAACATGACGATCAGGTGAGACCTCCCCTCTCTCCCTTCTCTGATCTCTCAGATGTTCTTTTTTTTAGAGCACAACATTCTCAGGTGTCTGATTCCATGATCCATCACGCCCTCAGATACTCCTCTCAAAATGCTCCACCTTGAAACTTTAGCTATTAAATAGGACCATTCATTCATTCGTTTGGTCAACCAGTATTTATTGAGTGCCCTGTGATAGGTGCTGGGCCACCTATCACATGCCCATGTCACTATTGCAGATTCAGTCATATGTGCTTCACAAAACTCTAAATAAAATTATTTTTCATGCATCAAGAATCCTAGAAGAACTAAATAGTTTAGGTGGTCCCCAAATGAAGAAATAGATTGATCTGTTTCAACACTGATTTACCTAAGTTTATATAGTAAAGACAGACCCATGTTGATGATCCTCTGTGGGTGATTAGAGATTTTTAAATTTATTTATTGTTTATTTATTTTTTTCTGGCCATGCCTCACAGCTTGCAATATCTTAGTTTCTGACCAGGGATTGAACCCAGGCCCCAGCAGTGAGAGCGCCGAGTCCTAGCCACTGGACTGCCATGGAATTCCCTTAAGAGGTTTTAAGGGCAATTTTGGTGACTTGTGACTTTCGCCTTATGCACTGATGTATATACTAACTCCTTAGGAAGATGCATTTCTATTGTACCACCACGGAAGAGCAAAGTCAGTCTCTGCCCCATGCTTCCTGCAGACTGGTGGGGGAGATAGATCACGAACAGGTAAGCAAATGATTAGGTAATTACAAATTAAGAAAAGTGCTGGGCTTCCCTGGTGGCGCAGTGGTTGAGAGTCCGCCTGCTGATGCAGGGGACACGGGTTCGTGCCCCGATCCCGGAAGATCCCACATGCCGCGGAGCGGCTGGGCCCGCGAGCCATGGCCGCGGAGCCTGTGTGTCCGGAGCCTGTGCTCCGCAACGGGAGAGGCCACAGCAGTGAGAGGCCCGCGTACAGAAAAAAAAAAAAAAAAAAAAAAAAAAGAAAAGTGCTGCAAAAATAAGGCAAAGAATTCTACATGTTGTCTGCATTTCCCGGGATATTTTTTGCATGGTTACTGCCTTTGAACCAGATATTCCCAGAGAGGAAAATTTCCTCTGACATGTTCCCCCAAGCCCACTTCCTATGTTAGATAGCATTAAGAAAACAAATGGTGATCCAGTGACCAACGATCCAATTTCTTGTAAGATGCCTTTAACAGGGGAGTAGTTATTAATGACCTTAGGAAGTAAAGGCATTTTTAAAGGGTTGGAAAGTTTGTGGGCAAATCTTCATTTCCTTCACATGAGTGACGGTAATAATTGCAGCTTCCATGACTGAACACCTATGAGGTACTAGCCCTGGGGCTGGACGATTTGGCATTCAGTTCTTCTAATCTCCACAACTGCCCTGCTAGGTAGGCAACATCACCCTTATTTTACTGATGACAAAAGTGAGGCTCAGATAGGTTAAGTAACTGCCCAAGGTCACACAGCTGGTAAGTTTCAAAGCAGGGAATGCTGCAGACTTTGAACCCAGCTCAGTCTGAGGTTTTCTCCACAAAAGCCATGCTGGCAGCTGAAGAGAACAGGTCTTAGTTTATGAAGAATTTAGATATGGGTTGGGTGTGTCTACAGGTGACACAGTGGCCATGGGCCGTTAAAGGATGGCAACGCCCCCCGCCCCGACCGGCCGACCTTGCTGTCCCATTGCTGTATTCGCAGGTGGCATGGATGTGACAGAACTGCACGTAGGGCCCGCAGGCTGAGGTCGGCTTGTGGCAGAATCTCCCGGCGGAGCCGTCCCTGCAGGTGCCGGGGAGACAGGCGCCGTCACTGTCAATTCTGTTGTCACACGTTCCGAAACTGCACAGACACCCTGGAAGGGAAGGAAGAGGGCCATTCAGGGCTTGGGGACAAGTTTAGCAACGGGCACATGGGTCATGGAGGACAGGATCCCCTCCCCTCACCCCCCACTCACTCCTGTAGGTGCAGAACCCTGGGCTGAGACGCAGAAGGTTCTAGACGCTATTTCTCAGCGTCTTTCTCGTGTGCCAGGACAGCTCTCGGTGAGAAGAGCTTGGTCTTTGGGATGCTTTGTGTGTCTGTGTGTGGGGTGCAGGGGGAGGGTGGGTTGTGATGGTGTGAAAGAGGCCAAGGAGCTCAATTTTCACCTACTTCATGGTAGGAGAGTTTAGTCTGGAAATTTCTCACCTTTTCCTGAAGACATTCTGGAAGTGATTTCTCCTGCCGGCACAGCCTCTGATGTGTGGCTTACATATTTGCGCTTCACCCTCCATCACAGCAAACCAATGCTAACTCATGTCCAATATTTGCACACTGACCTTGTTCTAGGCATTGGGCCAGCCTTTAACCTGAACCCTCTCATTCACAGTCACCAGCCTCAGGAGATAGGTATCAATAGTTTTACCATGCCCATTTTCCAGATGAGGAAACTGAGGCCCAGAGAGGTAAAACAAATTGCCTGACTTGCTGGCAAGTTCCCAAACAGGGACTTGAACTCAGACCTTCAAATTCCGTTAGTGACTATGAGTAACCAGCAGATCAGTATATCGACTGGCATTTCCACTGTCTGTTATCATCTTAAACTTTAGCTGCTAACTTTGCTTTTGATTACAGGTATTTAAAAGTTGCAACGTGAGCCGGCGTATCAGACTCAGGCTCCTCTGCATGTGGAAGTGAAAAGAACATTCTGGAGACTCTCAAAGGCAGGTGGCAAGGATTTGGGGGCTTGAATGTGATCAGAAATGAAGGAATCTGTGGTTTTGCCCCAGAAGGGACTGATGGGAAAGGGATTTGTGTCGGGGCTTGGAGCCAGCATCCAGGAAAGAGAAACACAGTGAGGGCTGGCAAAGCACAGCTAGGTTTAAAACAAAGAAAACTTTTCATAAACTTTTAAGAACGTCAGGGCTTGGTTAGCAAGGAACAAGACCCCAGAATGAAGAGGAAGCTCCCCTGCATGAGGCGGTGGGCAGCAACAGACCTAGACAAGAGGCTTTGGAGCAGGAAGCCACCACTGCTGCCCCAGCCTCGACATCGTGACTATTAGCTTCATAAAAATGCCTATGTCAACAGGCTTTGGAATAAACACCTATTTTTTTTTCCCCTCAGAAACCTTATTTGGCAAAAAGAGCATTGGACTAGGATCAGTAGCCACAGATCTGCTGGGCTCTGGTGTCCCATCCTTCTTGAGAGGTAGCCGTGAAGATCAGACAAGGTAAGAGAGGAGAGGGGTGGTGTGTTTTGTAACAGATGAGTGGAGTTACTAGTGTTAGTAATAAGAACGTTTTCATTTATTGATTATTTGCTAGGTGCACGCTCTGGGCTGAAGTCCTAAATTATGATCTAACTTAATCAACAACCTATGAGGTGGGCACCAATATTGCCTTCATCGTATAAACGGGGAAGTTAAGCTTCAGTGAGGGATTTTTTCCAAGGTCATAGAGCCAGTAAGTTACAGAGTGAAGATTTTAACTTCAGGTTGGTTTGACGCCACAGCAAGCTCTGATCTATTCATTTTTTTTCTATCAAGTTCTAATCTTAGCTTAGATAGATGTATATTTCTATCTGTGTACTTAAATATGCACATGGTGTTATTTTTAAGAACATACTGTGTTTTCTAAGATGACGTAACTGCATTTTTTTCAATGCCTAGTGTTGTGGAACTTTCTGCATGTTCTATGAGCTTCTGGACATTTATATCACTGAACTTCGCGTGGCGGCAACAGTACCAACAATGACAGATAATAATATTGATAGTGCATACTAGGCGCTAGGCATCGTTCTACGGCAAGTGTTTCCCATTTATAACTTGTACTAACCTTACGAGGTAGTTACCGTTATTATCCCCATTTTATAGATGAGGAAATTGAGGCCTAGAGAGGTGTAGTAACTAACCCAAGGTCGCACATTTAGCAAAGGGAGGAGCTGATGGAAGAGGACTGCTTCAAAGATGGGGAGTCTGTTTTCTGATATGGAGCCCACGATCACTTCAGGTGTGTGGGGAAACCCTAAAAGACTGGTTTTCAAAGTGTGGTCTTGGGCCAGCAGTGTTGACATCTCAGGGAACTTGTCAGAGACGCAAATCCTCAGGTACCACCCAGGCCTCCTATCTCAAAGCTCTGTGAGTGGGGCCCAGCAATCTGGCATGTGCACTGTTTGGGACCCAAGTGCTTAAGAAATACCCTGTGATAAGGGCATCCACCAAGCCAAGGGGCACCTGATACCAGGACTGCACTGCAGTGTTGCAGGGACCCCGGGTGGGGAGCAGAAGGCAGCTCAGGAAGCGACACTTACTTTTGTCACACCGAGGTCCGTATTTATTGGGGTCCGAGCAGAACTGACACTGGGAGCCCTGGAAGCCATCCTGGCAAACGCATGTCCCATTGCCGTCGAGGCCGTCGGCGCACTGCAAACAAAGGCAGGGCCCCTGGCTGTCAGGACGACACGCCCCCGACAAGGAGTCCCAGATGCTTTTGTTTCCTGGCCTGCTTCTTTGACTCAGATTCAATTCTGCTTGAAATGACTCTTTGGGACCCCCTGTGGAAAGTGGAGTTGCGGGTATTGGGTAGGAAGCTAGGACAGTGACATATGGGTGTCCCGAGCCAGGATTCAGAACTTCACAGGAAGTCATTTGGTTGGGGGTGGGGTGGGTGTCACAGTGGTGAAATGGAACCTCTAAGCAATGCTTAAGGGGCAGCCCGATAAACCACTAACCTTCAGAATGAAGGCAGGCCTTTCTCTCCAGATGCTCACATGCTCAGCTATGTGACTCCAAACGGCAGTGTTTTTCCCTTCAGTGAGAGCATTTTACCCCTCATCTCCCCAGCTATTTCAAGGTTAGATTTGTACTGACTGACACATATCAGAATTGGGCTTCGGTCCGGGACCACCCAGGTACAGTAGTTAATTTGTAGCTGCCTCGCCCTATTCCCCTGGCCTGTGTGGTGTCCCCACTTGGTGGTCATGCAGTTTTTTCTTCCCCTTGAAAGAGGCATATTTTCGATGTGGATTTCTTATATGTGCAGATCCATAATTTCCCCATGTGAACCACAGCTACTATTACCTTTGTATGTTTAGCCCTGGCCTCCACGCTAGATGAGTTAAGTTTTGGCTCTTACATTTCATAGGTTTTGCAGATGGGCTAAACATTCAGGACTTCCTTGGGGGTCCAGTGGTAAAGAATCTGCCTTCCAACGCAGGGGACATGGGTTCAATCCCTGGTCCAGGAAGTAGGTTCCCACACATGGTGGGGCAACTAAGCCTGCGCACCACAACTACGGAGCTTGCGCACCTCAGCTAGAGAGCCTGTGTGCCACAAACTAGAGCCCACATGCCAGGGAGCCTGAGTGCCACAACTAGAGAGAGAAAACCTGCACGCCACAGCTAGAGAGAAGCCCATGCACTGCAATGAAGATCCCGAGGGTCGCAACTAAGACCTGAGGCAGCCAAAAAAAAAAAAAAAAAATCTTAAAAAAAGCATTCACTGGGCAGCGCTTTTTTTTTTTTTTCTTAAGAATAGTAAAATCTCGGCCCTAAAAATACTTGGAGATCGGGCTTCCCTGGTTGCGCAGTGGTTGAGAGTCCGCCTGCCGATGCAGGGTACACGGGTTCGTGCCCCGGTCCGGGAGGATCCCACATGCCGCGGAGCGGCTGGGCCCGTGAGCCATGGCCGCTGAGCCTGCGTGTCCAGAGCCTGTGCTCCGCAACGGGAGAGGCCACAGGAGTGAGACCTGCGTACCACACACACACACAAAACCCCAAAAAACTTGGAGATCAATGCAGGCCAATCCTGCTATCTCCCACGCTGGGAAACTGGGGTCCAGAGAGCCTTGCTGAGTTGCTCAAAGTCATGCCATCAGCAGTAGGAAAGCAGAAGCGACATCACTGGACACCCTTCCCCCTGCCACTCCCAGGCAAAATTCCTTCTCCTGTAGACACCCTCTCTTTTTTTAGCAACTGATCTGTTTCTTTTACTCCCTGGGAACAGTGACTGGCATAGTATCATTTCTTGGTTTAGTGGTTTTAAAAATTATTTTTCGACTTAACACAGGTCAACCTCAGCACTCGTGAAAAAGTAAGCCTCAGTCTTGATCACCTGCCCATTCCTGGAGCATGGATTCGAGAAGCCTCCTGGACACTGGTTGCAGTCGGGCCCGTAGAAGCCATTGCAGCACTTTGGTATCTGAGAAACAAAATGTGTGTTGCCTTTTGGAATCCCAAGCAGAGTGTCAGTTCCTCAAAGGAAATATCAATACATTTTAATTTCCATTACGATCACAAACAGTATCAGCCCCCCCCCACCCTTAGGAGCGTGACTTTTTCTCTTGCAGATGATGGCGTGGCTTGTGCTCAGCCCCCTGTTCACCACAAATCTCCTGAGGGCCACCCCGGGCTGCTGGCTTGGCTCTGGCACTGTGAGAGCCAGATAAAGGCTTGGGCTCATGGAGCCCATGTTCCATCTAGTCAGGGAAGAGACGATAAATTTAGAAGAAAAAAAAAAAAGAGGATTTCAGATAGCAGTAAGTGCCGGGAAATCCAAGTGCCGTTATCAAGTGGTGGCAGGTGGGAGCGGAGGTGTGGGGAGGTTGGCGGGGGCACCGTGGATCGGGTGGTGACAGAGGAGATGAGGGTTGGATGGAGACCTGAGAGATCAGTCAGTCCCAAGAAAACCTGGAAGAACATTCTTCCAGGAGGGAATGGCAAAGTCACACCTGCCGAGGTGGGAATGAGGGTGAGAGACAGGCCAGGGACACTGCAGAGGGTGGGCCATGCAGGGTGGTGTCAAGGGTGTGGTCTCCATATTAAGCACGATAGGAACCATGGGATGAATGGACGCAGGGAGGGGGTGACCTGGCCGCCATGTGGGGACTCTACCCTTCCCTTCCTTTGCAAGAAGACATGGTCAAGGCCCCAAGGGCAACCTGTGACTCACAGACCCTGGGGCCCAAGAGCTGCGCAGCCCTGCGGGCTTCTGTGCAGGCCTTGGTGGCCTGGATAAGGGCCCCGGCCACACACAAGCCTCACCTTCACAGTGGCATTACAGTATCTGGCACAGCCAGTCTTCAGGCTTCTGATTCGGCCAGTGTAGACACATTTGCGTACGAAGAGTGTCTGGAAGAAAGCCAATGAGGAAGAGCATCGCAGTCTGCATTTTGAGGTCCTCTGGGCCTGACTCGGCTTCTACAGACACTAGACAATCTACTTCTGTTTTACTGTCAGCGCTAGGAAAGAGTGCTAGAGCACACAGCACACACACGGCCCAGGCAGAGCTGTCACCCTGTTAAGCCTCTGTTTCCTTGTGGGAAGAATACAGGCCAGGGTTTGCACGACGCAGGGCATAGGTACCTTTCCGTCCCTTCTCATGCCCTGGAAGACATTGTTAATCAATCAGGGAACATGTTCCTGTGCGTCCAGGATGTGGCTTAGCCTCCCCTTCCAATTAATAACCATCCTTAACCACTTCCTATATAGAAATGTTGGAGCAATTAGAGACTTTCCTCCTAATTTGTACAAAGATCCACCAAAAAAATAGTGAGAGTCTGAGTTTTCCTCTTAGGAATTGTGGGGTATAGGGGCAGATTTCTTTCTATTCTCTAACCTCTGATACCCACTCAGAATTACGGAGAACTACCATTTATTGAGAACCTAGTAGGGTCAGACACATTGCCTGTATGAGGTCATCAATCTTCAACTCCATGTGGATATTTCTCATCCCTTTTTTATAGGTGAGGAAACTGAGGCCCGGACAGGTTAAATCCTTTTTCTTAAGAACACTGATAAGGGGCAGGTCGAGAGAATGGATCTTACCACCTACTAACTTTAGGATCTCAGAGGCAAGTCACGCTGTCTAGTGAGCCTCAGCTGCCTAATCTGTGAAACAGGACAAAAATGCTGATCTCAAGTTTTGTGCTGAGCATTTAGTCCATGGCTCAAATTTTATGTTAGATAAAAACTGACATGGAGGTACTCCTTCATCTTAGGCTCCTACTTAAGAAGAGAGTAGTGAAAACCATGGGCAGTAAAATCCTAAAATCTTAAATGTCTAAAGGAATTCTGAGGTCGATGAGGAAGGACCATTCAACCCCCTTGTTGGCTGTCAGGATAATTAGCCAAGTATAGACCATGGGAGCCTGGGAGGGGCAGTTTAGGGGTTCTCTTGGCTCTGACCCACGTGTCCCATTTTTTCCTTTCCTCTCTCCCTCCTTCCTTGGGCTGAGGCAATGTAGGATTATGGTCTGCGTGTACCAGCTGTGTGACCTTGTGGGAGGGCTTTTATGTTTCCTCGCCTTAGTTCCCAGGTTACACTCTGGTTATAACGTGCCCCGCTCATAGGTTTGCTGAACGATGCACTTAGAACAATGTCTGGCACACGGCACTCACTGGGATGCCAGTCACCACAGTTTCCTCTTCCCTTCTCCCTGTCCACATCCCCTGGTAGACAGCATCCTGCAGGACTCAGGGGTGATGGCTTCACTGAGCAAAATAAATATCTGAACACCTGTGCCTATTTAATTTTCATGTTTTTCTTTATGAAATGCTCCACAATAGGATGGTGTTAAAAAAAACTCATCACCTTCTTTATAATAGCGATCTATTCTAATGTGGAATGAACTGGCTGGTTGGGAAGTTCTTTCTTAGCATGAACTTGGAGGCAGGAATTTCTATCACCAATTTTACCTTAGAACACGTTGCTTTTGCTACCAGTAGAGTATTTACTTGGCATATAAATTATGCCAAGAGAAATTATCTGTTTTCCTTTTTAGATTAGAGCTTCTCAAGACCAAAACAAAACAAAGCAGTATCTTATTCATCTTTATGCTCCCTGAACCAGATCTATAATCCTCAATAGATGCGTGCAGAATTCTATCAAGCTTGACAAGGTTTTGACGGTTCTAGTGCCATTTTTCTTGATATTTCTTGTATTTCTCTCCAGAATGATGCTTGGGAAGAGCAGATACAAATGAAGCGTAGCAGAACATGCCACACTTGGCACAGAAATGTGCCACTTTGGCATATGGATTATTTTGTGCTAAAGGCACTTGAAAAATGGCAGGTACAAAAACAAAAAACAAAAAAAAAACTTGTATAAGTTTAAGATGTACAACATAGTAATAATGATTTGATGTAGGTATAGATTGTGAAATCTATTTCACATTTTAGTTACTTTTCCACAGTTACCTGTCTTTGCTCAACATACTATATAAACACTTGGGTTTTGCTGTTTCTCCAGGTCTTCATTCTCCTATGGAAGCTCTTATGTATGTGTAAAAACCTGTGCTTTTCTCCTGTTAATTTGTCTTATGTCAACTTAATTCTCAGGCCCGGCGCAAGAGGGTGAGGGTAAAGCTTTGCCTCTCTTATGCAAACACTGGATTTTACTTCATAGGGCAAGTAGAGAGGGAACATTTACGGAGTGGCTATTTGATTTAGGCATTTGCACTTGGAGTTTTATCTGTGCTAATCTTGCTGCGGCTAGTGTTGATATTATTATTACCATTTGCAGATAAGAAAATTAGAGTAAATATGTGAAGCAACTTACCTTGGATAAATGAGCAAGGACTCAAACACAGATCTGTGGGCCGTCTTTCTACCACCCCCCCCCAGATATAGCAGGCTAAGAGCTAACCGTATGTTATCCCAGATGGAATGAATATCTTTTAAGAGGGGAAGATGGAAAGGATGAGAAGCCACACCCGTGGGGTTGCTTGGGTGATGTGTGCTTCCCTGAAGCTGTCACACTCACTGTGGGCTCAGAGTCGGCGGGGCATTTGCTCCAATACACCAGGGAACAGCTCACACAGGTGCCCTGGAAGGAAAGACTGCAGGTCAGTACGGGCGTCCCCGTAAGAGGGAGGGGCAGGTCACGTGTCTGGCCTCACGCATCCTCCCTGTGAAGGGGTCCCACTAGTGTGCCACTCTCGGCCTCTCTCCCCGCCCTTACTGCCTCCACACCAGAGAGAAGGAATTTGGGAGAAGGAAGTGGGCCTGCTCAGAGCAGCCCCTTCCTCATCCTCTTTCAGGCTCGGACAGGCCTCAGGCTTCTGGTCGACCCTCGGCCGTGTAGAGCGGCGCCTGCCACTGAGGGGACACTGCACTTGCCCACCTGTGCCAGGGATGTAGTACTAGCATTGGCCACACGCTCAAGTCCCTGTTCTCCAATTAGCTTAGCAGTAATGAGGCTGAACATGGAATCTCTGCCGTTCAGTCTCCTGGGCTTCCTCCTCCATTGGTTCTGAATTCGGGAGGAAGAAAAGGGGTGTGCGCCTCCGAATCTCTCCAGATCCATTCTCTGACCTTCTCTACCGTGTTCTGTGCTCCAGCAGGTAAACCCTGAAGGATGGTCTCTTGGGGCCCCTTGCCAGTTTCCAACTGGTCTCGGTGAGGTGCCAGCAGTATATTGGTGGGTAGGGGGAGGACAAGGTCAAGGTCTTTCTTTCCGGCTCCCTCTCTGCTCGAGCACCGTTCCTACAGCTCCTCATGGATACCTCTTCTTCCATTCTCCCCAGGCTCACTGGGTTCAGGTAACCCCAACCCCTCCCCACCACTGACTCCCTGGTGGTAATGGTTTCCTGCCAGTGCTTCTCCTCGGATGCCCCAGCATCATGTGCTTGCTTCCTCAGCCCTGCCCACCCCTCTGTAGCAGCTTCTTCATTAAAGTCTCTTAATTTGAACCCTGGGGATAAATTCTGCTTCCTGCAGGGACCCTAACTAGTACAGAGACTTACTAATGAAGCCTCTAAGATTCAAACATAAATACCCAAAGGCAGCTATGGGTTCAGCCTGCTGAAAACTGAGACTTCTAGAAGAGACCAGCTGCTTCTACTATTTACTAGTTCTCAATACTTTCCAGAGAATACATTTGTACTTTTTTTTTTCTTTTTTTTCTTTTTTTTGTGGTACACAGGCCTCTCACTGTTGTGGCCTCTCCCGTTGCGGAGCACAGGCTCCGGATGCGCAGGCTCAGTGGCCATGGCTCATGGGCCTAGCCGCTCCGCGGCATGTGGGATCTTCCCGGACCGGGGCACGAGCCCGTGATCCCCTGCATTGGCAGGCGGACTCTCAACCACTGCGCCACCAGGGTAGCCCCATTTGTACTTTTAATAGACCTAATGGAAACCACCCTAAACCACACAGAGCAGACTGATTTGACTTTAAACCCAGAGAAAAGAGTAAAAGAAGACCTCGGTCTAAGGCAGCTATTGGGAAGCCCTTCTGATTTAACCAAAATTCTTTTGGTTGTGGCTCAAACCCACATCTTAATTCTTCTCTTTGGGGAGATGGAGAACAAGTTCTTGAACAACCTGCAGAAAAGACTCAATAGGAGTCAATAATTAGACTTGTTCAGAGCTCCCCCCCCGACACCATCCCGAGCAGCTGCCATTCAAGTTCAGGGGAGGAAGTCTGGAGGACAAGAGCAGCCCTAACTCTATGCCTTGTTGCAGGGCTGCTCTGTTCTTGGTTGTTCAAAATCTTGTTGAAATTTAGTTGCTCTGATTAAAACCAGCTGAGCCAAAAAGTTGCAATGGAAACAGGAAACCTTGATTTTGGACTTCTGGCTTCCAGAACTGCGAGAGAATACATTTTTGTTGCTTTAAGCCACTCAGTCTGTGGTGACTTGTTATGGCAGCTCTAGAAAACGAACATAGCAGGGTAGCAACTATCAATGTGGAAACTCCCCCAGGAACTTTGGTTCACGTTTGATGAGATACGACCTCAGACCCTCCTGCCTCTTCACAAAGACGGACAGGCCTCCCGAACGCGGCTCAGGTGTGAAACTATCCTCGTCAGCCCCCTCAGAATGGTGAGGAGAGAACGGTCTGCTCTAGGGGGCTGTTTAGGGTCCTCCCTGAGCTGCCTAGTTTTCTTACCAGTTTCATCTCTCTCTTTGTTTCATCACATCGGTGGGGCAGGATGGGGACGATGGAGGGAGGAATGAGGACTCCAGTCAGTGTGTAAATCCGGCCGTTTTTGGCAACGACCTCCATTTCTTCCATTGCCACATCATTTGCCAGAATCTGTCCCTGGAAGGAAGCAACGGCATCTTTCATCCTTCTGTACTGAGCAGCGCCAGAGGTCCCCAGGCAGAGCTGAATGGTGGCGACCTCTCGAAAGAGCCTTCAACTTCACTCAGCTTTCCACTGAGTGGAAGACTGTGATCAGAAGAGCTTGGCTGACAGGGAAAAAGATGAGTCTGTTGAATGAATTCCTGACTGACTCCAAGCAAGGATGTCCTTGCAGATATGGTCCCTGCCGGTGCCGGACTGGGGAAGAGGCATAACTATTCCAGCTCTGCAATATGTTTGCTAGGAGACCTTGGGCAAACTGATTTAACCCTGTGGTGAAATGGGGATCCACTCATTCAGATACATTTAGTGGCCTTGTACTAGACTCTGCTTGAGGGTCCGGGGAGATATCAGGGAACAAACCCAGACAAGTTCCTGCTTATGCTGTAGGCGAGGGAGCAGAAAATGAACACATCAGCAAGAATTCTGATCTCTACTTTCCTCCCAGATCTGCTCCCCCAGCAATATTAACGGCAGTGCCATCCTTCTGGTGGCTCCAATCAGAAGCTCAGGAGTCATCTGTGGCTTCCTCCTTCCTCATCCCCCATCCAATCCATCAGTACCTTCTGTTGGTCTGCCTTTCAAAATACCTTCAGAATTCAACCACTTCTTACCATGTCTCTGCTACTATCCTGCTCTGAGTCACCATCATTTTTTTTTTTACGTTAAAAAGATTTTTTTATACCATTTCTAAATGTTACTTTCCATTTACAGTTATTAGAAAATACTGGCTCTATGCCCCGTGTTGTACAATACTTCCCTGAGCCTACCTTACACCTCGGCCTGTCTCCCCACTACTCGCCATCCTTCTTCTCTATTTCATTCACCTCCTAACCGGTCTCCCAAAACGTATGTCTGATCATGTCGTTCCACTGCTCAAATCCTCTAATGGCTTTTTATCTCATTCAAAGTAAGAACCTACATCCTGGCCCCAAGTTCTCAGGCCATGTGTGACCTGACCCCACCTCTCCTTCTCTCTCCTACCGCCTTGCCCTCCTCCTACCTCTCTCCTTTCCTCCCTCTGTTCTGGCCCCGAGGACCTTGCTGTTCCTCAACCCGATCAGCGTGAGCCTTGCTTCCCACCTTTGCACTTTCTGTTTCCTGTCTCTGGAATGCTCTTTCCCCAGCTATTCACATTGCCTGTTCCTTCATTTCCATCAGGTCTTGGCTCACATATTTTCTTCTCCATGAGGATTTCTTAGACACTTTACCTAAAACATCAGCCCCACTCCTACTTTCTAGTTCCCATCCTTGCTTTGCTGTTTTTTGCCTCAGCACATACTACTCTCTGATATATGATATATTTAACTCACTTATTATCTATTGTCCTATGTACTAGAACGAAAGGTCCATGCAACCAGGGACTTTTATCTGTTTGCTTACTGTTCCAACCTTGAGGGCCTAGAATGGTGTCTGACACATCTGAGTCACTCAAGAGAAACTTGCTGAGAGAATTCCCTGGTAGTCCAGTGGTTAGGACTCAGTGCTTTCATGGCCATGGACCTGGGTCCAATCCCTGGTTGGGGAACTAATATCCCACAAGCTGTGCAGCTTGGCCAAAAAAACCCAAAACAAAACAAACAAATAAAACCAAAACAAACAGGAACCTGCTGAAAGGATGACAGGACATCATCATCACAATCCAAAGTTAATCAACAGGAGACATAATCTCTATGCTGCCATATTTCTGCTGATATTACAACCCTGAGAAGTTAGCAGAATAATATTTTGAGTTTCTTACATAAATCATGTTCCCTCCCACCTCAGGGCCTTTGCACCTGCTCTCCCTTCTGTCTGAAACTCTCTTCTACTCATCTCTGCCCAAGTTCACATTACTCATCCTTTGAAGCTTGGCCAAAGCATCATCTCCTGACTGAGGACTTCTAGATTCCCAGATCTGTTTGGTCTCCTTCTGCTATGAGCTCCCACGGCCCTCTTAACTTCTTCTTGGGGCCCCTGTTTATAAATTGTAATTAAATAATTAACTGGTCACTAATGAGTTGCTTAAAGTTGTTTTCCTTGCTGGGATGTAAGCCTGTTTTTTTCACTGCTTTATTCTTGGCTTCTAGTTCAGACTCACACATGGAGTTGCTCAGCAGGTATTTGCTGAAAGACATAACAAATGAATGAAATAAACATAAAGAGTCGAAGCCTGTGAATCAGTGTCGAGGTAGGATAACCCGATGAACAATCATAAGCAGAGAAAAATGCATTTGAGCAATGACGTCAGCAGTAGAGTTTTCACCTACGTTGTCGGTTGTGTTAAACCGTATGATCTGGTTGGCCATGCTCCTTATGTGAGGGGTCGAAATGAGGGCAGCCACTTCTAGCTGCAAGAACAAGAGAACAAGAGAGACACTGAGAGCGGCACCCAAATCCTCACTGGAAAAAATAGCTTGAAAGCTTATGAAATAAGTGACAGGAGCTTTGAGGTCACGAGTTTTTGTGGCTTGGAAGATTTCTTTGATGACGGGCTCATTATTCACTGCTCAGCGTGTGCTCAGAGCACCAGATAAAGAACAACTGTCACACGTTCTCTAGCACTAAAATATTGGAATTTAAGGTCAGATATCTTGAAAGCAAGGAAAAAATACCACAGAAAAGTGGGGCTGACCTGGGTAAAAGGGACAATATGGTATCTGACGAGTTCCAGAAGCTTCCGAGATCCCTGCAAAGGAATCAAAATACTTCTTTAGTCACTGAGGAAAACACAGATTTCCCTCTCTTGTTCAAACTTCCTTAAATGACTTTGGACACTTGGTCAAGAAAAACAAATGACCCATAATCTCTCTACCGGGAAGTCCAGGGTGAGAAAAGCCCCATCCCCCGAACAGCTAACATTCACCAAATTTTTACTTTATGGCAGGGGCTATTCTGAAAACATTATATGCACATCTCATTTAAGCCTCCCGACAGCCCTGTGAGGTGGGGATACTACTGACTCATTACATGCGTGATAACACTGAGTTTTAAAGCCATGGCCAAGGTCACAAAGCTAACTTAGGATACAAGCCGAAGAAGTAACTCAAGCTCTCAGTCACCTTGCTCCATCACCTCTCTCCATGTCTAAGGCTACATTCCAGGTTTTCTAAGGCAGCCTCAGTTTATGATTCTGTTTCACTCTCTCTAAATAACCATGTGCTTGTTAGACCATGTGCTGGTTATTTAGGAACAGACAGTCCTTGTTAGGAATATCTGGCCAGGGCTCTTTCTCCTGTGTTCTCATGGTACATGTTCATCTCGCCCTCAAGGCCCTTTCCAGGGTTTCTCATGCTTCAGGAAACAGAAGCAGCAGTGGAGAAAAAAAGAGAGTCTTGGGACCCTAAGCAGGATGAGCAGTCCCCATACGGGTGCCCTGGAGACCGTGTTCGGAATTGAGGAACACAGGGCCGCTCTCTCTGGTGGAAGGAGGCGGCAACAGTGGCGGTCGGCTGTGGTATGTCTGTAGGGTTACAAGCTTCGAAGCGCTGAATTCTGCTACTTCAGTGGCACTGCCACGGTTGCTCTATCTTGGAAAGGAGAAGGATTACAAATCAAGATCATCATAACCTCCAAGAGGCTGACATGCTAGGGACATGTTCCAACAGCATGAGGTCCCAGGTGGAGAGAAAGCCCTGCCGAACCTGAGTTCCATTCACTCAGACCCCTCTCTGCATTCCCCCTTGGCCCCTATGCCAGGGGAATTACCTGTAAGTAGAGTGACCACACATCCTGGTTTGTCTAGTACAACCCTGGCTTTTATACCTATCCTCCTGGCAGCCCCATTCACTCTCAAAAGGGTCCTGGTGTGGACACTCGTCAGGCCACCCTATCTATACATCAATAGCATTATGTGCAGGGCAGGGTTACCAATAAGAATGTTGAAGTTGACCACCAGTTGGCCAGCCCTGGAAGTGATGGTTTCTGTAGCTCTGGTTCTGTTACTATGAGACTTTGAGTAAATCACTTAGCCTCTGTGTCTTGACTTCCCCTTACAGCTACTTTATGGTACCTGGAAGTGAGGACTTGCAGGCAGAAGCAATGCTATTACACGTTTGGATGCTAAGTGGCAGAAAGGGTGGGAAAAAGTGGGGACCACTGGAAAATATCAGACAAAAGTAGACTGCAAACTCCCAGAAGGCAGGGACTGGGTCTGTTACTGTGTCCCCAGCCAGCATAGTATATATAGGGCACACGACAGGACCTACATAAACATTTGTGCCAATAAGTTAAAATGAGGAGGGGAAGAGTCCCGAGAAGGGCACTGAACTGGACCTCAGGAACCCGAGTTTAATTGTGGTACTGCTTCTGTGTGACCTTGAGCAAGGCACTCAGCACCTCTAGTCTGCAAAACAACAGGGTTTGAATGGACCCCTTCCACCCTCTAATTCTATAGAAAGACCTTATCAACTGGATAATCCACTTCTAAAGCCTCAAGAATTAATTGGCGTTGGATCCTTTTTACAAGAAACAGGAGAATGAAAGGGACAAAGGAATTGATCAGCATCACTCTGCCACCGTGTGTGCCTGCCACCTTATCTGGCTGGGGGCCATATCATTCAGATAGAGTTTAGTCCAGTGAGGCTCAGGTCGACAGGATGTGCTTTCAGGTGCCGTCGTTGGAGGGCCTTTTGGTGCAGTGCATTCTTTCCTTTATGAGGACATTCACTTCCTACTTGCTGTTTTAGATGAAAACCACCACCACCAACAAAAACCAAGCCTTTTGGTGCCAGAGACAGAAAGGGAAAGTTTTTCTACCAAATTGTGACTATGACTTTGAACTCTGTAAATTCACCTCTTTTTGTCCCATTTAGCTTGCAAGGTCTTTGCGAATTGGCAAGGGCTGGTCTCTTGCTCCCTTTGCTCTTATTTCTGTCTAGTTTGGCGATGAAGTCATAAGCTGGGGCTTGTGATCGATAGCCATGGTCTCTGCAAGGATGGGATGGTTCAGAACTGAAATTTTGCTTCAGAGAGAAGCAGAAAGATACACTGGAAAGGAAACGATGCATTCCCAAAGCAGAATTAGAAAGTATTCTTCTAATGAAATCATTTTTTTTCCCATTTCATTGGCATAACTGATGGGCATCTTCTTGTCTCCAGCTGAGGTTCCTCCCTGAAGATAAAGCTAAAGGATGCTCTTAAGATGGGTGGAGAGAGAAGGAGCTTCCCATAGATTGAGGAATTTTAACCCACACTGACTCTGGACCAGAGAAACTGGTAGAAATGATTGTTCTATTCCTCACCTAGAACTTGAAGTGGAAAAACTGTTTTAGACTCAGGATAAAGAGACTTGAGGTTTTATATGCTTTGCGAGCAGAAAGATACTGCCTTTGAGAGAAATGAGATTGAGAGCCAGGGGCAATGATGTGCTGGTAAATCCCTTCTATGGGGAAGAAAATAAGCCCTGATTTATAGTGTTGGCCAATTGCCATGGTGTCAATATTCCTACCAGAGGCTGATTTCAAGCTACCAATGGGATCTCATTGAACCGGAAGAGACATAATCTACTCTTGAGAGCCTGAGTGAAGCAGCTCCAGTCACCACTGGAAGGAGCTACAAGGAAAAAGACAGGAGCTTCCCCAGCCAAGGTACTTGACAGAAAAGCAAGGAGGCTGATCTTTTCTATCCTAGTCAAAAGGCTTTGTTTTAATTTTAAATGTACCCGATTAGGTGTCTGAGAACTCCTGTATTATTATTAAAAATATCTGTATCAAATTAGAAGCTGTGCATTCAGAGAAGCCATATCATCTCAGAATTTTAATACCTTTCCAGGGGAGAAATGATTACTTCTTGGATTTAACATTAAATATGAATGTGAGTTCTAAAGAGAAGAATGTTCGTTTTCCTGTAATAGCTAGGTTTCAGGAGACTTGAGTGTGAATCATATTTTTAAAATAACACCCTAGTTTAAAGGCACCGGGAAATCTGACTTTTAAAATGGAAACCTGTAGCAAATCTTCACATATCAATACGTTTAACATCTGTTTGTAATGTAAGAGATTACCTTCTGACTTAGCTCCTTGATACCTATTTTTTTTTAATCCAAAGTATTCTGAATGCAAGATATCCTTGTAGGTACCTGAAAGTATTCCAGAAAGGGAATGTGAGCCTCTCCATCATTCAGGTGACAAGTTTCTGAGTGCCAAAAAGCAGTGTGACCTGGGATACCTGAGTTAGAAAGTTGGTGCTTATCAAAATGTCGATTTCTGGGTCTCATTACACTGCCATGGTATCAGAACGCTTGAGGTGAGCTTCTGGAATCAGCTTATTTAACAAGCTCCATGGGTAATTCTTTTTTTTTTTTTTTTTTTTTTTTTTTGCGGTATGTGGGCCTCTCACTGTTGTGGCCTCTCCCATTGCGGAGCACAGGCTCCGGACGTGCAGGCTCAGCGGCCATGGCTCACGGGCCCAGCCACTCCGCGGCATGTGGGATCTTCCCGGACTGGGGCACGAACCCGTGTCCCCTGCATCGGCAGGCGGACTCTCAACCACTGCACCACCAGGGAAGCCCGCCATGGGTAATTCTTAAGCATACTAAAGTTTGGGGATCACTACTCTAAAAGATTCAGACCCCCTCCTTCTATATAGTCAACACTGACCTGTATGAGGTCATAGGGAGTTGTGCCCCATTGCCAAGATGGTAGCAGGGCCTCAGGGTGCTGAAAGAAAGCCTGGGGTCCGTCCTGTAATTTCACTATTTAACATTCGAATGAAAAACATTCCATAATTAGCTAACCTTCCTTTCAGTTTAAGGCTGATATTTCTGGAAGAGGAAACACTTTAAATGGTATCAGTCATTTATACCCTAGAGTGAGAGAGTAAAAAATCTCCTTTCTTGAGGAGGACGTGAGAGAATTGAAGGTTTATGGTGTATAAGGAGAGGGTTATTGTGGAGAGAACGGAAAACAACAGAAAGGAGAGTTGGGAGCCCCTAAAAATCACATTTATTCCTTTTAAGTTTAGCCTAGACCTGGCCCAGAATGCCCTACATTAGGCTTCATTTTCTAGATGATTTTAGAGATATAGGGAAGTTAAAATTATGATCTTGCTATTAAGAAATATTAGAAGAGCCAGGACAAATCAAACCAACCATTCAGAGCTGGGGTTGCAAATAGATTTTACTTCCTGTGCCCAGCCTGATCGACTGGTCTTATAGTTACATGGAACTCTACTGAGGAGATGGTAGCCACATCTAGGCTTAGCTCCAGAGTACTGTGATTGATTAATGATGTCTGCCTTTGTTTTGCAGAAGGGTAGATGGTGATATGTGTGCTACTTATTTGTCATCCTTAATTTACAAAAAGCCTGTATGGACAGAGACTGAAGCAGTGATCCTGACATGACACCATTAGAGTCAGTAGGATACAATACCTCCGAAGAAAGGAGATAATCGAGAGCGCCATCCTTCATGTTATTCAATGCTTCATCACTTGGAACGAAAACGGTATATGGTCCACCAATCCCATCCTCATCTAAGACATGTCCCACACTGGTTTCCTGCATTTGAGAAATGAAAATTTATATCTGCAACCTATCTCAGATAAGTATCTGAATTCCCCAGGAAGTATTTACAATTGATACCCCCTGCTAATTTGACAAAGGACTGGACATAAAACACTTTCTAGAAATTCATGAAAAGTACATACCTCTAACAAAGATCTGAACTTGCTGTATCTTGGTTGTAGCATTGTCATTATGGTTTGCTAAAAAAGAGACATCTTGCTTAAAATTCAGTGAAAAAAAAATAAGGTGGTTTAGGAAATATTTAGATGGCTCTAACATGAAAAGACTGATGACAGAGTTTACATGTAAGTGTGGATCTCCTCCATAAAGCACAAGGGGTAAATTTTCACAACAGCTGGTCTGAGTTGTCAGGTGTGACTATGAAAAAGGTCACAAAATCAACATCTTTCCTACACTTACTATATGCCTTTCTTTCTCTCTCAGACGTGCCCAGAATTCTACTAAAAACAGAAATTATCCCGTTTTCCCCATGGTTGGGATCCTAGTACAAGCAAAAAGTGCTGGCATTCATTTTCTTCTTGGGAGTGACTCTCCAGGGAGTAAAGGGAGGTGGATTTGAGGTGACGTCCCCTTTACCTGAAATATCTCACCTCAGTATTGCTCTCAAACGTGGGCGCCACCTTGTCCATGGCTCTGTCGAGGATGTGCAGGAGCCCGTTGGAAGCAATTATGTTCCCTTGTATAATTTTTACCTTCTTTTTGCCTCCATAGAGTTTAAGCTTCAGGTGACTGTCCTAAAACACCAAGGAAAAATAAAAATTAATGTGTGCCCTTGAAAAATCGAGCACTGGATTAGAAGAAGTCTTAAATCCTTGGGTTCTGCTATTTATTGGCTGTGTGATCTTGGATGAGTGACTTATCCCCAAAATGGGAGTGATGGTTTCTGCTCAGTTGAGTTCACAGGTCTTTCATTAAGATCAAATGAGATAACATATGAAATCACTTTTGACTACCAGTGATTGCTAAATGAGAATAAGGCATTATAGTCTCCCCGCCATAGATGGCAAGCTACAAAAAGGCCCCAAACTATTCAATTTATCGTAAATTCATTACCTACTTAAGTGTTTTGGACAGACGAGGCACACAATAAAACATATTTGTTGAATGAATAAAGGAATGAATGCATGTCCTTGTGAGAAAGGAAACCACATCTTCCTTTGTCTGTCTGTCCGTCCAACCATCCATCCATCCTCTCACACATACAGTACAACCCACTGGTGAAGGATTCAGGCTTTGGGGTCAGGCAGACCTGCTTTTGAATCGTGGCTCTGGCTCTTACTGTGCAACCTCTCAGTTTTCCCATTGGAAAGGCCTTCACAGGGCTGTTGTGAACCTTATGTAACACAAATCCAGATTTACCCCAGTACCTTGCATGTAGTAAGTGCTCATTAATCTATCAACTATTGATATTTGGTGAAATGCAACAGGATAGGTCATAACCCCTCCCCCCATACACACTCTCTCTGTTGACTGACCATGTGCCCTTCAGCTCAGTAAAATCACAAACAGAGTTATTTGCGAAAGAGGGGGGAGACATTTTAAAAACAAAACAGAATTAATGGCATTAGGAGAGATGCAATGTTGAGCTGGAGAGAATGGATAAACCCCGGCAATCTAAAACAAACAATCCATTTCCTTTCGTAAGATGAGTGCTGATCTGGCTTTCTGCTGATGCTTCCAGGAAAAAGGTTTACTGTAAATTTCTCCTTCCTGCTGGCAGTTGAATGATGGTTGCCTTGAAAACTAATTCAGACCAGAGCAAGATCACTTTACAATTCCCTTTCTGTAACAGTCTACCCCTCTCCTACCTGCCCCTTTCCGGTGTTGCTGTCCATTTTTTTCCTGTATAGGGAAGTGCTCTGACAAATAAGGAACAAGGAAAGAAGTTCTTCAGAACCTTTCATGACCCCCGGACACCAAGAGAGAGCTGGCTATGGCCATCGACTCAGTGAGCAGCTTCATTCTGGGAGTGAAAATCAGAGAGACCCTCACCTTATCACCATTGAAGATTTCCCCTGACTTTCCGGTCAAAGTATAGAATGTGTCTGTATTATTCATTTGCTCGGTGCTCATCTGCCCAGCAATTATGTGGAGTTTCACAAAGTACTGAGCAGCTTCGTTATTCAGCAAAAGCTCTTTTACCTGAGAAAAGAAAGCCGATTCCTTCAGTCTGTACTGTGGTTCGAAGGGAAAAATGAGGTTTGTGATTCAGGTTATGACTTGTTTAGCATCAAAAACATCAAAGTTGGGCTTCCCTGGTGGTGCAGTGGTTGAGAATCTACATGCTAATGCAGGGGACACGGGTTTGAGCCCTGGTCTGGGAGGATCCCACATGCCGTGGAGCAACTAGGCCCGTGAGCCACAACTACTGAGCCTGCGTGTCTGGAGCCTGTGCTCCACAACAAGACAGGCCGCGATAGTGAGAGGCCCGCGCACCGCGATGAAGAGTGGACCCCGCTTGCTACAACTAGAGAAAGCCCTCGCACAGAAACGAAGACCCAACACAGCAAAAATAAATAAATTAATTAATAAACTCCTACCCTCAACATCATCTTAAAAAAAAAAAAAAATCAAAGTTAGTTCACCCTGACTTGAGTTTGGGCTCTTTCAGATACAGATGACTTTCCCAGAGATAAGCTGCCCTAAGCCAGGCCTTAAAGGGAGCAGACATCTGGAGGTGAGGCACAGTATGCTCTCAAACCACAGGGGGTGCTCTGGGAGGGAACCGGACATCGCGAGGAGAGCATAGCGCTGGGGCTAGGAGGACCAACGTGGTTGGCAGGGGCTGAGGGGTCAGTCATCTTGAGCCCAGGAAGCAGCTGGGAATGAAATGTGAAATTGTGTGAAAAGACCCAGTAGAGTGGACCGATGGAGCTTTTGAAGAGCAAAATTAAGATTTTCGAAATCCTTTGGATCAAACTGACGTTTTGTCAACAGTCACTCAGAGACCTTTTCTCAACTCTGTGTAAATTCAATCTGCATATTAAACAAGAGACCACATGCAAAGTGTCTAGCCCAGATGCCTTCAATATTCACTAGTTTTCCTTCCCTACAGGAGACGTGTGAGTGCATCTCTGAAGATTAATGACAGATTCGTCTCGGATGGATGAATGGTGGTGGCATATTAGGAGGAGAGGGTCTGAAACTCGCTGGGTGTTAATTGAATGCAGCACAAATTATGATCACAAAATATCTTGGATATTTTTGTGATCGTATATAAACCAATATAAACCAATTTCACGCAAATCAGTGTTCATTACCTACATTAAACCAAATCTAACTATTGCACCGATACCATGGGAAACCTCCACTGGGCACTATGGGTTTCATTCCCACTGGTTGACATTATCTGAGAGAGCAGCTGCTCACACTGAAGACTACAATTCTCTTCTAGTTTCCCCTACCACTGTTACCACTTATGATGATTTTAAAGAAACAAATACCTAGCTGGTATGTTAATTTAATTCTTTCTGTGGGAAGTGAGCAGTTTTGCATTATGCAAATCTTATTTATCACGTGACTACAGTTGAGAACCCTGAGTGATTACCCTTGAGGGGTAATGACTGCAAGGGGGCATTGGGGGCGTCTTGTAGGGAGCTGGAAATGGTCTTGCTAGATACCTCGACGTGCACTTTGTGACAGTTCATTGAGTTGTGCAGTTACTGTTTGTATACTATCCGTAAGGACGTTTTATTTTGCTCAAAGAATTTTACAAAAAAATTGCCATCTCATCATCAGTAGGTTTAATTTTAATGGGGTTTCCCACTTTAAATAAAGAGGGTACTGTCTACTAAGGTGTTTTTTTTCCACATTAGTCCTTATTTATAAAACAAGGTTATTTAAAGTACTTACATTGAATCCTTTTAATCCCTTGTCTGTCGGCAGCAGCACGGTAAATGGTCCCAGGTTACTCAGTGGCCAAGCATAGGCTTTGTCTTAGGAGTTGAAATACACAAAGAAAGAAAACACCAAATGGGTCAGTAGCTCATGAGGAGTAAAATCAGGCAATGCCCCTTGTGGTCCACTAAGACCCTCTGACTCCTGAGCTTCTCCGTTCTAATTGGTATTACGCAGGCCCTAGGTGAACTGGGAAGCTAAGAATGTGAGGCCCCCCAAGTGTTCCTCACGACTGTGTGATTTTTCCTGTAGCCACAGTCTTGACTCAAAGATACCCTGGGATGAGAGGTTCCATGAGGCCATGCGACAAAATCCTTGGGCAACCCCTGCCTCTGTGCCCGACTTTCTGAGCTGTTGCCATCTCAGTGAGTGAAGATGCAGCCCTTGCTCCATCAGGGCCAGCTCAGAAGAGCCTCATTCTTGGGACTTCCCTGGTGGCTCAGTGGTTAAGAATCTGCCTGCTAATGCAGGGGACACGGGTTTGAGCCCTGGTCCGGGAGGATCCCACATGCTGTGGAGCAACTAAGCCTGTGCGCCACAACTACTGAGCCCGCGTGCCACAACTACTGAAGCCCGTGTGCCTAGAGCTCGCGTTCCGCAACAAGAGAAGCCACCGCAATGAGAAGCCCACACACTGCAACGAAGAGTAGCCCCGGCTTGCAACTAGAGAAAGCCCGTGTGCAGCAACGAAGACCCAATGCAGCGAAACATAAATAATTAAAAAAAAAAAGAAGCGCCTCATTCTTGGTTTAATGCTTTGTCGTTGCCATTGTGAAATGCTCAATACTTTTTGAACAAAGAACCCCTGGTCTTTTCATTTTGTACTGGGCTCTAGAAATTTTATAGCTGGTCCTGTTCCATGCCCCTGGGGAGGCGGGGACACCAGGATGGGCTCTGTGCTCTCACCCAGGAGGCAGTGTGCCCCGCACCTCATAAACCGGGCAGGTGACAGGGTGACTGGACTTTGTCCAGGGAAATGTCTAAAGGACACTGTCCCCCTTGTCTGTTCTCACTGATATTCTAAGAGTGTGTAGAGGAAGGCGGGAGAGCCCTGAGGTCTGCCAGTAATGCCTGACTCCCTGGGGGGTGTCCGGCAAAGAGCGGGTCGTTTGTGTAGGAGGCACGTTATTTGCACTGAGGACACAGCACTGACCAGCGCGGAGCACTTCCTCCTCCGCCCGCGCTCTTTCTGGGAGATCATGCTTGGTGACTGGTCAGTTCTAGATACTGATATTTTAAGGATTCTGTTGATTGCTCAAGCCTGTGTTTTATTTCCTGTCGACTGGCAAAATGTGTGTTTTACTGGAAATCTTGTCTAACGATGTGATCAGCTATATTTCATTCTTATGGGAGTGTGAGGTCATGACCTCTAGAGGGTGTTCGGAAAGGCAGGAGGGTGTTTTAGGCTGTCACCCTGCCTGGGGGTTGGCAGAGAATGTGTCACTATAGACTGTTAGTGGTTGGGGGACCAAGGATGCTAAACACCCAGTGATATGTGAGATGGTCGGTCGCACACCATTAAGACTGCCCCACATTCAAATGGCACCTTCGCCGAGGAGCATGGATAGTGCCTCCCAATACTACCTGCCAACATTGTTTCCCATCTGGAGGCCCCATAAGGTCAAGGGAAAGAGGATGGATTCCATCCTCACATCGGTAGCTGCCTATCTCACTGTTGTTGCAGACCTGTTAATTGACAGTGACCCCAGGACCCTGTCCTTAGCTGCTGCATTGCTGGATCTCTTGGCACTAACTCTCATCTCCTTGGAACAGCTGCTTGTCCTTTTCCTCCCACTTGCCCTTCCTAGAAAGGGCTGATCCCAATAGACAAGACTTGCCAATCCTGCACACCCCTTTCTGAGTGATTGTGTGCCTGGCAGATGTCCTTGCCCATCAGAGGACTGCGCTTTCTGTGGAAATGTGCACCCATGGCTGTGTACCCAGGAGTGAGATGAAAGAGGTCAGCCTTCCTTGCCATTTTCCTCTGGGTTCAGTGTTTAATTCTCTGAGTCGCTCCATGATGTTTCCATAACACGTCAAGCCATCGCCAACGTAGCCTTTGCGGCAAGCGCATCTACAGAGAGGGGGAAAACACATTTTCAGGGTCTCAAAGCCATTGGATGTTGACGTCATACAGTCCAAAACCCTCACTGTGCAGATGGGGAAGACTGGGACAGTCAGACTGGATGCTCAGAGCGGGACAGAGACAAGGCCAGAAGAGTGGGACAAATACAAGTGAGCATTCCTAGTGTACTGGCTGACATAGAGCAGCCCCACAAGAAATGGATATTTAGGGCTTCCCTGGTGGCGCAGTGGTTGAGACTCTCAAAAAAAAAAGAAAAAAGAAAGAAAAGAAATGGATATTTAATAAATTATGTGTGTATACGTAAACACTAGATAACTCTGTATATTCTTTTTTTTTTTTTTTTTTTTTTTTGCGGTACGCAGGCCTCTCACTGCTGTGGCCTCTCCCGCTGCGGAGCACAGGCTCCGGACGCGCAGGCTCAGCGGCCATGGCTCACGGGCCCAGCCGCTCCGCGGCACGTGGGATCCTCCCGGACCGGGGCACGAACCCGCGTCCCCCGCGTCGGCGGGCGGACGCTCAACCGCTGCGCCACCAGGGAAGCCCTGTGTGTACTCTCTGTCTCAGTCTTTTTTCAAAGCATAAGCAAGAGCCCGTGTATATCAGAAGCACTAGGAGTACTTACTGTAAATGTAGAGTCTAGGTCCCCACTGCAGAACCACGAAATCAGAATAAGCTGCTGAAGCCAGCCTCAAGTAAAGAGTCAGAGCTGTGGATCTGCTTGGAAGACTCTTCCCCTCCCTTTCCTTCCTGAGCTCTCTGCTCAACTGCGCCTTCCTCGGGAAACCTTCCTTGATTTTCCATCCCCTTCCCCGTCCCTTTGTAGATTGTGTCACCCTTAGTGTGCCACGTAGCTCCCGGTGCCATGCAGGTCTTTTCTGCAGCACCGGTCCCAGTTGTGATTTCATCCTGACCTGTGTGGTGTTTCGACTACGATCTGCTTCCCCATCTAATGTGAGAAAAGAGTAAGGACAAGGGTTATGTGTGCAATTATTCACTCTCGTAATCCCACGATCTAGTGCAGGGCTTGGTCCACAGTAGGTATTTAATTAATAGTTGTAAAATAAGTAGTAATTGAATTAAAAGAAATATGTAAACAATGAAAGTCACAGAATCGTATATGATCGTTTAGGTTCACAAAAGAGAAATGGAGTTAACGATGCAGTTAGTGATGTGCTGGTAGATGTTAGACATCCAGCTCTCCAGGGGAAAAAAAATAGCCCTGATTTGCAGCATTTGCCCATTTCCCATGGTTCATACTCCCACCTTGGCCAATCTCAAACTACTGTGACACTAACCAGCCAGCACATTCCTGAAAACTTAATCATTGGCTCTTGTGACTCAGTAAGCCCTGGCTCTAGCAAACCACTGCTACTTGGCAAAGACTGGTTGACAGCTGGCTGAAATTGGCAAGTTGCTTAGGAAGGTGACATTCTCCAAAATCTTGGAGATAAGTGAGGAACCAAACAGGAGACAGGGGAAAAACATTTCAGAGAGGAGAGAGGCAGGGATGCTGTGGGCATGCATACCACAGAGGTGGCTCATGTTTAGGAGAGGATTCCAAAGAACAATTATACACTCGCTAATCCATTTGTGTTTCTAAATTGGTCCCGTGGCACACAGATAAATTTCCAACAAGTTTGCTGAACAAACACTTCTGAGTCTTATCACCCCTTGCTTGGATTGCTGCAATGACTCCCTAACTGGTCTTTCTGCCCTTAGTTTTCCTCCCGTCAAATCAGTCTTTCACACAAGCCCTGAGGGGTCTGTGCCAAAGGGAAATCTGGCATCTGTGTGCTTAACACTCAGGGACTCCTTTTGTCTACAGGATACAGTGTAAACGCTTAGCACGCATGCAAGGCTTCAAAGGGTGGGGTGGGGGGATCTTGCTTATGTGTCCTTCCTGCTTTCATGCACATCCCAGCAACACCAAATCGCTCTGTTTTCTAGGCTGTTACACCCTTCTCAGGCTGTGTGTCCTGCCGGAGTGCTCCCACTCCCTCCTCACAGCTCAGGTGTGGCCTAGGCAGCCCTACCCGGCCTCTCTACTCACTCCCCCACCACAACCCATCGTACCAAAATGACCTCTTCAGGAGTTCTCCCCTCTGCCAGCTGGCACGCTCTCCTAGGACCTGGATCCCACCCTATTTCTCTCCCTTGTATTCCAGCACCTGGAACAGTACCTCATTGTTGAACTGATTTTCTTTCTTTCTTTCTATCTATCTATCTATCTATCTATCTATCTATTTATGGCTGTGTTGGGTCTTCGCTGCTGCACGCAGGCTTTCTCTCTAGTTGCAGCGAGCGGGGGCTACTCTCTTTGTTGTGCTGCGCAGGCTTCTCACTGCAGTGGCTTCTCTTGTTGCAGAGCATGGGCTCTAGACGCGCGGGCTTCAGTAGTTGTGGCTCACGGGCTTAGTTGCTCCGTGGCATGTGGGCTCTTCCCAGACCAGGGCTCGAACCCGTGTCTCCTGCATTGACAGGAGGATTCTTAACCACTGCGCCACCAGGGAAGCCCGAACTGATTATTTTCTAAGTACCTACTTAATTCTAGAAACTGAGCTAGGCAAGAGAGCTATAAAGGTGATAACAACAGATACCTTGCTCTTCTAGCATCTCACATGCTGGAGATGAACCTGAAAACAAATCACTTAGGGCAACGTGATGAGGTTACTTAACATCTTTGAGTCCCAGTTTCCTCATCTGTGAAATGGGTTTACTAACACCTTTAGGGCTATTGATAGAAGAGGCAATGCATGAAAACAGCTGGCACAGTGATGGACACATAGGAAAAGCTCAGTACTTGGCAGATGATGACAGTGATGGAGATGGTGGTGACAACGACAATGATGAGGAGAGGCTGGGATGCAGCAGGACAAGTCCATGAACAGATGACTCGAGTTCCATAGCAAGCGCTGTGATAGATTGAATAGGATGCGGGGGTCAGGGAGGAGGAAGTGACTAATTTTGCCTGAAGAAATATGGAACAGGTTCTAGGAGGAAGTAATTTTTGTAAGCTAATTCTAAAAGGATGCATATGTGATTCCCAGCCAGACAAATGACTGGGAGATCATTGACTGATTGAGCCTTAGGGGCTTTTATAGAGCAGTTGCTCCAACCAGGGACAATTTTGCCCACCCCCCACCCCCCTGGGGACATCTGGCAGTGTCTGGAGACATTTTTGGTCATCACAACGGGGGTGAAGGTGCTACTGGCGTCTAGTGGATAGAGGTGACGGATGCTGCTCAACACGCTACAATGCACAGGACAGTACCTACAACAAAGAGTTATCCAGCCCCAAAGGTCAGTAGTGCCGAGGTTGAGGAAACTTGTTATGAAGAATCACTAAGGTAGATATAACCGTGAAACAATAGCTTATTTAAGACAATCAAATGACAGTTTCCTACTTAAACATCAACCTTCTCTGTAAGTACTGAGCTTCAGGATGGTGAATGTAAGGTGACAAAGAGGGAGACTGGCAACTCCTGGAAGTGATACAGTAGTCACTATTGAAAACCAATCTGGGGGCTTCTCTGGTGGCGCAGTGGTTGAGAGTCCGCCTGCTGATGCAGGGGACGCGGGAAGATCCCACATGCCGCGGAGCGGCTGGGCCCGTGAGCCATGGCTGCTGAGCCTGCGTGTCCGGAGCCTGTGCTCCGCAACGGGAGAGGCCACAACAGTGAGAGGCCGGTGTACCGCAAAAAAAGAAAAAAAAAAAAAAAGAAAAAAGAAAACCAATCCTGCTGTACATTATGTAAGTTCCATGTGAAGTCAATAGAAAGACAACTTTTACAAGTTACTTTTTATATTTCTCTCTGAAAGTCCCCTAAGTTGTTATGAGGCCAGTGATCCATTTTGTGTAAAGAGACTTGACTTGTCTTTCCTAAGGACGGCAGGAGAATTGTATTTTAATGGTCTCTGTGCTGAATGGAATGTATGAGACATAAATATTCTTTAAATTTTTATTTAAAATCTCGGTCCACAAGTCTGAGACTTTATGAGACCATTTTCTGACTCAGCTGGGCTACGGCCCATTCATAGCATCACCTCTTTTATAAACTGGTTCTTTAGTAGGTGTAAAGTTCTTCCCTGCTGTCCCAAGGCTTTTAAAACACCCACAAGCCACCTGCATTTTATGTTATGAGATGGAATTATTTATATTCAATGTTGGATAAAATTTAGTTAAATTATAAGGTGCCCCCAAAGTTCAGGGTGATAAATATTATAACAGAAGCATTCCAGGGCTCTCTGGGAGCCCAGAGGGAGGGGCACCTGAGTGGACCAGGGAGACAGGGGAGGCATCAGAGAGGTGAAGATACTCAAGTTGACACTGCAGGATCAGCGTGTTGGTCTGACTCAGAGGAGGTGGGGAGAGAAGGACGGTCTAAGTTGGAGGGATACCAGGGTATGTTTGAAGAACAATAAATAGCTCAATAGCACTAGAGCCAAGGGTGCGTTGATGGCAGTGGTGGAGGTAAAGCTGGCCCATGCACACCCTCTGCAAACAGCCATCTTCAGCCATCGCCTGGGGGGAGTGGTCCCGGGAAGAGCCTGTGCAGGTTCCGGAGGCTGGTTTGGAGCCCTCTGAGCAGAGAATGAGGTCCTGGGTACTTGAGCGGGGTCTCTGACGTGCCTTCTGGCTCTGGGAGATCACAGCCCCTTTGTCCTTCAGACTCCTTGCCCTAGTGTAGTCAGTGGAGGGCCAGAATGGGGTCGCTAAAATGCAGTGCCCAGGGCAGGGGCCCCTGTTGCCCAGGTCTGAGGGTCACACTGCTGGGAACACATCTGGAAGTGGCTGAGCTGGGGTCTGAAGCTGGGTCTGTCTGGGAAAGCCCATGATCCTGCTGCATGGTGCCGAGGCACCGTATTGCTTTGGACAGGATTCTTGGGAAGATGGTTCACACTAAGGAATCCTAACCTGCACACATCACATAAAAACACTGTCATTAGTGTCACTAATGTTCCCAGAGTCTCCAGATTTCAGTGCTGTTTCCTGTACATTTGTACAGTTGGAATGGAAACCACATTTTCCAGTATGCCTTCTCTGTCACGTCCAGGCTTTTCAGACTCAGATAAGAGATGAATGCTTTTCTCTTCTGTCATGCCTTAATTCCCACCTCTGCTATGTAAAAATAGAAAGGCACAATTTTAACTGACAGGAAGCTAATGGTTCTTCTTAGTAATAATGAAAGTGTGGAGTGTAGAGTTTAAAGCAGGCTTATATACATTAACTTGTCAGCTCTGCCCAGGGAAATAGCTCCACCTGTCAGGGCAGGGAACTGTGGTTCCAGAAAGTTATGTGACTTGTCCAAGTTCACCCCAGTTGTGAGTGGGGGAGCCCACACTGGAACCCATTCTTCTTTACTGGGTGGTCTTCTCTGACTAATGCAGCATGATTTTGAATCCTCTGCATAGACTAACTGCCATTTTGAGGAGGTGTAAACAAAATAAATCCCTCTCCGGGGTGAACTAAATTATTGACAGCCCCATATTTTATTAATGTCACTCAGCCAGCCTTTAACATAGGCCTCTTCCCAGCTGAAGACAGTCAGGTTTTGGGGGGGGGCAGGTGTCGAGAGGTTTGTGAGTGACACACAGACCCCTAAAATTGATGGCTAGTTCCACTGACATTCTAGGCACAAGTTTTTTTTTTTTTTTTTTTTTTGCGGTACGCAGGCATCTCACTGTTGTGGCCTCTCCCGTTGTGGAGCACAGGCTCCGGACGCGCAGGCTCAGCGGCCATGGCTCATGGGCCCAGCCGTTGCGCGGCATGTGGGATCTTCCCGGACCGGGGCATGAGCCCGTGTCCCCTGCATCGGCAGGCGGACTCTCAACCACTGCGCCACCAGGGGAGCCCTAGGCACAAGTTTTAATGCAACTTCTATTATTCTGATGTTCCAGTTTCATTTTTCTATTTTATCTTCTCAAACACAAAAGAAAGAAAGTGTTTAAAGTGTTCTACTCAAGCTTTCCCAGAGAATGGTACCAAGTGTGCAAGCTGGCTGGTTCGGTTGTCAGTGTCAGAACCTGGGTTTCAGGAGAGGACGTGCCCATATGCATAGCTGTGTAGGTGTGTACGTGCCTGCACGTCTGGGAGGGGTCTGCGTGTGCATGGTGTGTATGGAGTGATTTCTGTGTGCCAGGTTCCTCTCAGAGACTGATGAATGTAACCTTATTCAATCCTCATCACAGCCCTGGTTGGAGGCAAAATTGTCCCCCTTTTACGACAGAGGAAATAGAAGTCACAGAGTAAGGGAAGCAGCAGAGCTGGGGCTTGAATCCAGGGGTTCTGACACTCAAACTCTTTCTGCTCCACCCACAGTGCATACAGATACACTTATCTGCCCAGAGAGAACACAGTGATCATAAAACCTATCTGGGCGAATCTACACATTCAAGACCCAGCTATAAAAGGAATGACAGAGGGGGGCTCTGGAAGCACAGAAACTGTTCCATGTCTACTGTGGTTTTGAGCTCACTACAGCAGAACAGGTTCTTTGCTGATGCTGGTGACAATGAGACCCGAAAGTGGCGCCAAGATGCAAGCCTCCATCTGGGAGTCAAAAGGCTTGGGTTTCAGGCTTGGTTCATCCACTGATAAAAACAAAATACAGCTAGAGAGGAGTTTCCAGAACATTCTCTCATGCATCTTCCCAACAACAGTATGAAGTAGACACCACTGTACTCATTTTATACATGGAGAAACTGAGGCCAGAGAGACCTTGTCACATTCCCAAGGTCATGAATCTGATAGATACCAGTGTGGAGACTCAAACCCAGGTCTTTAAACTCCGTATAGCATCTTCCCACCAGGCAAGCTGCCTCTGCCTCAGGAATTTTCACACAAATATTTTAACTCATAGTCAACCCCTTCTTTTGAAACCTGGAGTCTGGGAAACACCACTCATGTGTATTCACTTTCCCTAGTTTTCACTCTCCCATTGTTTTGCACCACTCACAAGCAATATTTCATAGATTGCGGAAACAGGCATATACATTAGAGGTCAAACCTCTGTCATCACCATAGACATCTGTTTTCCCAGTGACGGTGGATTCTTTCTCCCACGCTCTGATCACTTCATACCATGTTTTCAGGCCAGGTCAATACTTCAGGGTGCTGGCACGGTCATTATCAAGGAAACCATTACTGAACGATTCACTGATTATACAAAGATATATCGAGTCCCTACTGCGCTCCTTGCATTGTGCTATGTGAGGGTGGTGCGAGGCTGAATAAGACACATTTCCTGTCCTCCCGAGAAGTTTTCCCATTGACTGGCCACCACCTTCACTGCTTGGAAAGATGGTGGTGGAATTGGAAAGCCTTACTTGGTGCGACCTGGCGCGATGGTGGTGCAGTTCGCATCCCGGTGGCAGGGGTTCTCCGACTCACAGACGTCGGTCACGCTGCACCCCACTCCAGGGACCAAGTCACGGTAGTGTTCAGCACACTCGCAGTGAGCCTTCAGCCGATGGGAAGAGAAGAGAAAAGAGGGTTCCCGTTAGTCACTTAGGCTGACGTTCTTCTTAAATTCCTATCTTTATTCTGCCATAAAAGCTGAATTGGGGGCTTCCCTGGTGGCGCAGTGGTTGAGAGTCTGCCTGCCGATGCAGGGGACACGGGTTCGTGCCCCGGTCCGGGAAGATCCCACATGCCACGGAGCGGCTGGGCCCGTGAGCCATGGCCGCTGAGCCTGCGCGTCCGGAGCCTGTGCTCCGCAACGGGAGAGGCCACAGCAGTGAGAGGCCCGCGTGCCGTAAAAAAAAAAAAAAAAAAAAAAAAAAAGGCTGACTTGGGGTAGGTCTAAAGTGTGGGCTGTAACTATAATTTGTCAGCAGATCCAGAATTGGAAATCATGTTCACATCTCATCTGTTTGGAAACTCATACACCTTGCTTGTAGCTCACACGTTCAGTTCTTTGGTTTGCTCACCCTGGGCCTCCCTGGCACCATACTTCCCGCTTTTAGATTTAGGTGAGTAGAGACTGAGGCTCAGATGGGAGGTATTATTTCTCTAGAATAGTGGTTTTCAACCGGGAGTCTCAACCCAAGGGACATTGGACTTGTAGACATTTTTGATTGTGACAACAGGGTGGGGGGACAGTGCCACAAGAGGCCAGGGATGCTGTTAAACATCATACAATGCACAGGATACTTCCTACAACAAAGAGTTCTCAGGTCCAAAATGCTAATCATGCCGAGGATGAGGAACCCTGTTCTGGAATAAAGAATGCACTGCTTCTGTGTGAACAACGGAGGGGTTCTAAGACTTGAAAATATGCCTGGGACCCATTTTTAAAGTGACAATGTAGATGTTTTAATCTCACTCCCAAGGTCCTGGGGCTTCGGTTCATGATGTGACATGACTTTTCCCATAAGGGACCTCATTTAGAGGATGAGAATTTAGCCCTTCGAATTTCTTACAAGCCATCCTCAGAAACTGCTGGCAGAAATGTCCTGTGATGTATTCTATTTCTCGGACATGAGATCGGGTGGATTCTCTGCAGGGGACTCCAGGAGCATCCCCATGGAGTGCAGATTAGACTGCTGGGGACCCATGACTGGGTCTGGTCAGACACTGAAGGCTTTCCTTTCACCCAGGCAGCAGTAGTCTCTTGTATGGATGGGTTTCCTCCACTGGACACTTGACATGCAGTTGTGGCTGCACTAGGCACCCACTAAATATTTGGTGGGTGAACGAGATATTGAGGAAAGGGCTCTTTGATCTGGACTCTGCAGCAAAGGTCTCCTGACTAGGCTGAATTTTACTAGTCAAGGTCATGACATGATTTAGAGAATCACATATGTCTCACTCCAGAGTATCTTCATTGCTCCCTATAAATCTGTCTGTGCTGCCTGACATTTTATCAGCATTCATCCCTTTGGGACAGAGTTTTTTGGTCCTAAGAGTCCCCTCTCACTTTGAAAAGACATTAGAGAGACTGGAGGAATGCAGGTGAAAGTCAATGACATATTTTCCCAAGACTTCATTAACAGTTAATTTGTTAATAGAATTCAAGCTATGTGTACATATGTTGTCAATCATCAAACAGGACTGGGATGGAGGAGACAGTGACGTTTTGACAGAAGAGCTGGGAAAGGGCGAGTTCAGAGGGTGGATCACGGCTCCCTGAGGTTGACCCCAAGCACACGGAGGTCTGTCTGGACAGGAAGCCCGGCCTGAGCATGGAAAGGGAGAACTGAGACGACACAGTTTTACCTTCAGCGGGTGGTCCTACTTCTATTCTCATCAGTCCCAACATCATTAGCTCACCTGTCCGGGCCCATCATATCTGCACACCGTGGACTCTGTAGGGCAGTTTCCAAAGTTAACTTGGCAGGGGTCCACTGGTAAGCACACCTGGCCGTCCCCGTGGTAGCCTTCTTGGCACGTGCAACTGTGCTGATTTGGTCCTAGGTAGGTGCACCGAGCGTGAGGGTGGCAGATATTTTGTGAACAGGGGTTGATGGCTGGAGAAGCAATGACAAAATAAGGTGGTTACCACACTCAGGGAAGGAGGAGAACTGAACTGTGAAGGGATTGCAAATCACAGCTTATCCAAGCTGCAAAGGCAATTCAACAGTTTCAAGAGAGAGTAAAAAACATTTCATCTTACCCTCCTGATCACCCCCATTGACCAAAAAGATTTATATATGGCCATTAGAAATTATAATTACAAGTACTGTGATGATGTATTATTATGCCATGCTATGTGTGGATTTAAGTATAAAATTGCATGAAAGAAAGCACTAATATTAATAGAATTTATAATACGTACTGGGCCCTTTTCTAAGCATTTGCCATATGTGAATTCAGTTAATCCTTACAACCCTCTAGCGTAGTTACTATTATTATCCCCATTTCATAGATAGGAAACTGGAGGCACAGGTAGGTTAAAGAATTTGTCCAAGGTCATACTGTTAGTAACAGGCAGACCTGGGATTTATAGCCAGGCAGTCGGGCTCCAATAGCATGTTCATAACCACACCCAACCACTCATGAAGTGAAAGAGCATGAAAGGAAGTAAGGGGACTTCCCTGGTGGCGCAGTGGTTAAGAATCCGCCTGCCAAGGCAGGGGACACGGGTTCGATCCCTGGTCTGGGAAGATCCCACATGCTGCAGAGCAACTAAGCCCGTGCACCACAACTACTGAGCCTGAGCTCTAGAGCCCGCGAGCCACAACTACTGAGCCCACGTGCAACAACTACTGAAGCCCGCATGCCTAGAGCCCGTGCTCTGCTACAAGAGAAGCCACAGCAATGAGAAGCCCACGCACTGCGATGAAGAGTAGCCCCCGCTCACCACAACCAGAGAAAAGCCCGCGCACAGCAGCAAAGACCCAACGCAGCCCAAAATAAATAAATAAAACAAATTTATTAAAAAAAAAAAAGAAAGGAAGGGAGGAAGGGAGGAAGGAAGAAGGAAGTAAGAAACAAACTACATTCTATCTTAAGATTGATTTAGGTGATATAGAAGAAGAAAAATGTACAGTTACCAGGGGGGAAAGTGGAGGGGGAAGGGATAAATTGGGAGACTGGGACTGACACATACACACTCCTATATATAAAAGAGATAACTAATAAGAACCTATTGTATAGCACAGGGAATTCTATTCAATACTGTGTAATGACCTATATGGGAATAGAATCTAAAAGAAAGAGTGGATATATGTACAACTGATTCACTTTGCTGTACAGCAGAAACTAACACAACATTGTAAATCAATTATACTCCAATAAAAATTAATTTAAAAAGCGTAAAAATCTATATACGTGCTTTGATAACAAGAGAACTTGCCATTTATTGAACAGCTACCACATGATGAGCATTTTGCTTAGAATTTTTAATATTATGTCATGCAGCTACACAGAGAGAAATAGAAGTGGTCATTGTGTTAATATTAAGAAGGTTGTGAGGTTTTTTTCTGTTGAGGAATCTAACCATCCCAATGAATAAACCAGCAGGATCGAAGTTCTACTCACGCTCGCAGTGTCTGCCATCGCCTGTGTAACTGGGGATGCATTTGCATTCTAGTTTTGTTTCATCTTTGCTGGAAGGTGAGCATCTGGAATTTTCTGGGCAGACCAAGGCTGCACATGCTGGGATGGCTGGAAAGGAAGGTTGTTGAGGTAATGGCCTTAGTAGAACCACCAGTTCTAAAAAAACTCAACAAATGCAATATCCCCTATTATGACAAAAGTGACACAGATTCACTGTAACAATTCAAAAAATACTGAACGAGTAAAGCAAAAATTAGCTGTCTTCTTATTCTCATTCTCCCATCCCACTCCCACAATAACCAATGTTAACAACCAATATAATACATTTATGTGTAAGATTTTCAAAAGATGAAATGGAATCCTGTTAAAATATTTAGGAACTTGATTTTTAATTTAACAATATATTATGGAGGTAGGTAAGGGTGTACCTTAATGTCTAATGACTGCATAGTATTTTATAAGATAGATGGGGCTTAGATGGCTGTTAAAAACCATAGTCTGGCATAATTAGCCAACTTGCAAAGCGAACAAGTTGGGCTGACACAGTCACGTGGTTGCTGCTAGAAGATATGAGATGCCCGGGTCAGAGATAAAGGACCATTTATCACTCACATCAGGAGCAGTAGCCAGAATGTCAGCATTTTTGGACCGGTTCTTCCAAGCCCTGGTTCCCACAGGGCAATGCAAAGAGGGCCATACTGAGACCTGAACAGGCAGTGGATTTCATTACAGAAGAGGAGCCCTGAGCTTAGGGAACTGAAATGCTTTTTAGTTTGTTTTTAAATAATAGGCAATGTATTACTTAGGGCCCAGGCAAGAGAGAGAAACCATGCAACTATTTGAACAGTGAAAATTTTAGTGTAAAGATTCATGTACAGAGTAAAATAACAGGGAATTGGCTCCTGACAGCTACAAAGAGCTCAAAAGAATAAAGGAATGGAAGAAAAATAAAGAGCAACCACTCCGCTCGGGTTAAGATAAGAGTAAGTCCTCCCCTTCCAGAGCTGAGACCCGGATGTCACTGGCAAGGACATGGCCTTGGTCACTCTACAGCAGAGAGGTTGCTGATGTGTCCGCCGGTGACACCTGCTGGAGGCCATCCCTCTGGGGCCCCAGGGAAGGTCATCCACAGGGAGCTGCCAAGCCTGGGAAAGCGGCTTGCCTCTGGATGCTACTGGAAGCAGGAGCTGAGAAGCCCACCTTCTCAGAAGCGCTGTGTACTCCTGTGCGCGACTGGGGCAGGGGTGGTCTCAGGGGCCAGCTGTGTGGCATGGAGGTGGGTGGTCAGCTCTCTGGATGGCTGGTCCTGAGGGGCCCTTGCTGTGCATGGGGCTGAGGGGAGGGTGTGCAGAACAGCTCCTGAACTGGGTCACCAGCCTGCACTGTCTAGGGCTCCTGGCTATGCTCTGCCGCCCGAGTCAAGCACTAGACAAGGTATGCAGTGGTCAAATACTGGAGGATGCTAAGCCTTGCCAGAACCTAGTGCTGGAGAAACTGTGCAGGGCTGAGCAACGGAGCAAAGCCGTGTTCTTCAGGCACCTGGTGAGTGAGTTAACCCAGAAACAGAAGAGAAAACCCTTGCTTCTTCAGTGTCCCTTTAGCACCCTCTGTTGGTAAGGCTTCACATCTTACTGGCTGACAAATGAGAACTATTCCAAAGCCCACCTCCATATTCACAGAGCAGGCAAAAAGGATGAATTTGGAGCTGAGAGGCAATCCACTGGTAACTGGCACAGGCAGTAAGCGTGCCCGCACTTGTTCCCGAGGGAGGTCCTATATCTTCCAAGGCTGTTCGCTCTACAAACATCCTTGTAAAGATGTTGGAACAAAGGGCAGTCAGTGTGCTGCTCTCAAGATGTGCACAAATGTGATGTATACGTTTGTCTCCCAACAGTGGCTAGTTGAATCAAAAATTCATATAGAGGGCTTCCCTGGTGGCGCAGTGGTTGAGAGTCCGCCTGCTGATGCAGGGGACAGGGGTTTGTGCCCCGGTCCGGGAAGATCCCACATGCCGTGGAGCAGCTGGGCCCGTGAGCCATGGCCGCTGAGCCTGGGCATACGGAGCCTGTGCTCCGCAACGGGAGAGGCCACAACAGTGAGAGGCCCACATACCGCAAAAAAAAAAAAAAAAAAAAAAAAATTCATAGAGAATACCCCCTCACCTCTTCCATAAAGTAGAACTGTTGCTGAGAAGGGGCTGCCCTTTCAGGATCACGTTTTCCACCCCTCTTTGCATCCAGGTGGGGTTATATGACTAGTCTACGTTGATGGAATACTGGAAGTTCTATGTATTATTCTGGACTTTGTAAGCAGATGCTTCTCTACACTCTCTCCTTCCTCCCATGGCTCAAAGCAGAGCACTTGGAGGTGCTACAGAATGGCAGACACAGGCAATGGAAGGCTCTGGATCCCTAAACACCACGTGGTGGGGAGCTGGTGGGGAGCCAGGAACACCCACATTGGAGTGTTACATTAGTAAGAAATATACCTCTGTTGCGTTAAGCCAGAGGTTGCCCAAATTCCCAGGTCATGGTGCCCTTAGTGTTTCAGTATTTTTTTTACGGGACCCCAATACAAAAGAAATATCTACCGGTTCATTTACTAAGTTGTTAGAACCAAAGAATTCAGGAACTATTTATGTCATGATAACGTAGTAGCCATCTGAAAAAGTAATATGGTTAGTAGGAAGATTAAATATTTTATTTCATTCTTAAACAACCACATTTACTTACTAACGGGACACGTGAGCTTGTTGGAGATGGCACTTCTTCAGCCTTGGAATCAGATTGGAAACTACCACCCTCCTTCCAGTTAAAATGATTTTTGCATGGTACTTACTTTTTACCACAGTGACCACTGGAAATGCAGCTTTGTAAAGAAATCATACCATCGGACAAAATGTAGTGCTACCTAATGTTGAAATTGTGCACTAACTCAGGCTAACATTTCATACGATATTCTACAGATGTACCACCGTTTCCCTCAGAAATTAAAAATATCCCATAGCAGCCCTGTGAGTTTGATGGGGTACTCTGGGATGCCTTGGTGCAGTTTTGGAACCGTAGTGTTAAGCCACTGGATTTTTGTGTTGATTTCTTTCAGCAGCTAGCATTCTTCTAACTAGAATAGGATGTACCACACTTCACTCAACCACTTCCTACTCATGGACGTTCAAGTTGTTTCCAGCTTGCTTTTTTCTTAAAAACAATACTATCAGGAGTTTCTCTGTACATGTATTCTCACCTACCCACCCCACCAGTCCTCCAGGTAAATTCCTAGAATTGGGGCTGTAGCCTCAAACTGTAAGCATCCTTTAAAATTTAATTGATATATTTCCCTCATAGATTGTAGCAATTCACATCCCCACTGACAGTACCATAATTTTTCTCACACCCACAGATAGATATTACCTAGCTTTTCAACCTGTGTAACACAGTGGGCAAAACACCAGAACCAAACCAAAACAAAACAAAACCTCCCAAACTCCAAAGTACTACTTCATTATGGTTTTAATTTGCATTTCTGTGACTCCTAGTGGGGTTAAGCACCTCTTCTATGCTTGTTGGCCAGTTTTCATTTCTTCCTGAGAATTAGCTGCTCCTTGGCCAATTTTAAAGGTGGGTTCATGGACTTTCTATTATAAAAACGTTTCTGCCATGCAGATTGCAAATATTTTTGTCCCAGTCTATTTATCTTCTGACTCAATAGAATTATTTTGTCATTTGGAAGCAAATCTTTTCATGCTGTCTATTAGGCTGGCTTCTGAGGTGGATCTCGGGTCTTATTAAAAAGGGTTTTTTGTTTGTTTCTGTTTGTGTGTTTTGCTCGTGAGTCCACTGGGCAGTACAGGAGTAGCTGGGGAAGGAGGCTGACTGAGGGCTATGGAAGGGGTCCACCCCAACCACCTGAGTTTCATTCTGCCGTTGATTCATATTGGTTGTTTGCATGCCTGTCTCTTCCACAGGAAGAAGGCAGAGGCTGTCTTTTATTCATCCGCCTTTCTACCACTGCTCTTATCTTCTCAACGACTTTCAATAAAGCGAGTTTGAATTTGCTGAATTTGATTCTTGTCTAATCCCTTTATTTTACAGACCAGGAGAATAAAATCCAGAGGATAACTTAGGTGAAGCTATTGCCACAGGCAGCATGTCCAATTTCCTAATGGCTAAGCTCCAAATTCACCCTTCATCACCTGCTCTGTGATAACGGGCTGGACTCTGAACATTTCTCCTTTGCAAGGATATGTTCATCTTGGCCAGTAGAGGGCGCCGGAGGGCTACTGCAGGAGGAAGGGGCTCCGCTTGCCGGTTCTGCTGTGCAGTGCTGTGCTTCTGCTGTGTTTGCTGCTGTTGCACAGCCTGCCGGTGGTGTGGGTGTGTGAGCACATCCAGTGATGCCCTGTCCCAACTGTGCACTCAGAGTGCACAGTGCATCGGTGACCTTGCATCCCTGGCCTGGACCCAGTGGCCACCTTCCCACAGCCCTCCCCACGCACAGACACTGAAGGTTCCAGGTTTAGCACCCATGGTGCCCCAACTCCCTCTGTCCACTTGCCCCCCAGCCTCGGCTCATCAGTGCCCTGAAGGGTTGTTGCCTGCCTGCTGGGTGACTGTATTCCCAGGCTGGCGTGGGCAAACCAGCAAACGTCTCCCCTACTAAGTGGGCTGCCACCACCCCCTCTCCAGCAAGATTTGAGCCAAGCCTTGGGGATGGCTGTCCCCTTCCAAGTTTGCCCTTCTTTATTATGCCCCATCAGCCCTACAGTTCATTTTGCATTTTTAGAGCCACTCTCCTATCATAGCTTACTAATTCTTTATATTAAACTTCCCTTGCTGCAATCACCCTGTGGTCTCTATCTTTTGATTAAACCCAGTGGGATCGATTGTTTAGAGAATTTCAATGACTTGAGTCCCAGCTCACTTATTGACTATTTTGTGAACTTTGGTGAATCATTTAGCCTTGGTGAGCCTCCATTTCCTGTTGATATGCTCTGTCTTTGAGACCTATAATGGAGAACATGCCTTATCTCCCTTTTCAGGTACCTAACTCATTGCAATGGCCCCAATGTCTTCCTCTCCAGTCTATCCTCACACTGCCACAAGCTTGGCCTTCCTAAAACATAGCTACAGCCATGTCACTGCATTGTTCCCAAGTCTTCCGTGACTTCCAATATTCTACACAATCTCTTCCCTCTCCTCCCTTCCCCTCCCCTCCCCTCCCCTTCTCTCCCTTCCTCTCCTTTTGTCCCCTTTCTTTTTGAATTTTTGCCTATCTTCCAGCAAAACATTTGATGGCACGTCACACACGTAGAGCCCCAGTACACGCACGCAAAACTGAAATGCATATGTCTGTGCCCGTCTGATCTGGTGTGGTATTAAGGGAACTAGCAGTACTTACGCTTGTCACAGTTGGGGCCGGTGTACCCAGAGTAGCACTCACAGGTCCCATCGCCACGTATTCCACTGTTGCATACTCCATGCACACAGCTGCACACTGCAGACAGAAAATGGGAATTTTTCATTACCTGATGTAGACTTCCTCCAAAGATTCTGGAAGGATACAGTTTCAGATAGTGTTTATTGAGATTCTGCTTGAGGGAGTGGGGAAAACCATGGGTTTGAAGCCCTAGAGACCCTAGTTTGAACCTTGGCTTTTTTTTTTTTCTGGTGGTACGCAGGCCTCTCACTGTTGGGGCCTCTCCTGTTGCAGAGCACAGGCTCCAGACGCACAGGCTCAGCGGCCATGGCTCACGGGCCCAGCCGCTCCGCGGCATGTGGGATCCTCTCGGACCAGGGCACGAACCCGTGTCCCCTGCATCGGCAGGCGGACTCCCAACCACTGCCTGGCTTCTTTATATTAGCTTCAGTTTACAGTAAGTCCCCACATACGAACAAATTCCATTCTGAGAGTGGGTTCGTAAGACCAATTTGTTTGTAAGTCCAACAAAGTTAGCCTAGGTACATAACTAACACAATTGGCTATGTAGTACTGTACTGTAATAGGTTATAATAACTTTCACACAAATAATACATAAAAACAAACAAAAAATAAAGAAAACATTTTTAATCTTACAGTACAGTCCCTTGAAAAGTACAGTAGTACAGTACAACAGCTGGCATCCAGGGGCTGGCATCGAGTGAACAGGTGAGAAGAGTGACTGACTGGAGGAGGGAGAGGAGGTGGGAGATGGTAGAGCTGAAGGATCGTCAGCAACAGGAGATGGAGGGCAGGCTGCAATGCCACTCACGCCTGACATTGATGGCACAGGTTCTGGTTCCTTGCTGGCTCCAGATGCATGTTCACATCTTTGAAAGTTTGCAACTTGAAGGTTCGAACTCTAAGGTTTTACATGTCCCACCTCAATCCCCTGTCCTTCATCTCCACAGGAACTGTCCTCCTTCAGGTCCTCATCTTGTTTTGCCTGGACTATTGCAGTAGCACTTTACCTGGACTCGTTGTTCGATTTCTCACCTCTCCATTTTATCCATTTCATTTGATCAGTAATGGTATCAAGGTGATCTTCCTCCAAATATCTCAGTGACTCCCAATTGCTAACCAAATGAAATCTGAATTCCTCTGTTTGGCAAACAAGGGCCTCTCCACGCTGACTCCAACCTTTAAAAATGTTCATTTTCGTCTTTCGCCACTTCATTTTATGCGTCTTAGGATCGAAGTGCATGGGATGACTCACTAGAGTTCATCTTCCTTCAAAACACATGTTGAACATCTACTACTTACAGGGCGCTGTGCTTGGGATTCATGACCCAAAGCCCCTGCCCCCAAAGCGCTCACAGTCCGAAGGCAGAAGAAAGCAGCCCATCATAATGAGGTGTGATAGATGCTAAGATGTGACGGGTCAATAGCAACGGGGGCTGGCCAGGAAGAGATGGGGGGAGCTGGTCTGGGAAGGACCACGCCCTGTGGAGGCAGAAGGACCCGCGTCCTGTACTTTCACTCCTCCACGCTCTTGCCCCCACTCTGCTCCCTTCTGCATGCAGCTGAAATCCAGCTGAAATCCTCCTCATCCTTCTAGGCCAGCTAAAGCCCCTCTCCTCGGTGGTGCCGTCTCAGAGGTGCCAAAACAGAACCTGTGCTCCTCTGGGCAGCACTTTCTTTGTACCTCATTCACTATCACCTCCTGCTGCAACGACTACTTTTGTCATGCCAGCCAGCCAAGTACCACCAGGAACACAACAGTGGTCAAAGTCGGCAGCAGGGGCGAGGGGTCATGAAGAAGCCGCAGTAGCCACTCGTGTTAACCGGGAGAGATGGCCGTTGGGTTGCCCACTGTCACTGTTTATTTCTCTATTCAGACAGGATAAGGCAGTGGCCTAGTTTTCGTCTTGTTCCAGCGCAGATAGAGCAAGTCATTGATGGTGACATTCTATGAAATTGCAGGCCAGCGACCAGCCAACAGCTGTCAGGGCTGTGTTCTTCTCTCTCAGTCTGGTGAGGTATTACATATGGAAAAGGGGAGACAACTAGCTCCAGCGCTCATTCAAATTACTGAAGAATTAAACTGGATTTGCAATTGTCATCCTCCCTTTAAAAACTGATTTGCTGTTGTTTCTATGTTAGCAAAGCACTTTGATGTCCACCCGTGGCTGTAGCTTTTGGAACAGATGAGTTCCAGAGGGAAGTCACATTCATCGTGGAGATAACAGGGGTGAGGACGGGGTGTACGATGGGCTCAGCAGAGAAGACGCAAAGTAACTCAGTTAAAAAGTATCTACCCAGCTCCTACCTAGGGGCGGGCACTGGATTAGGCACTGGGTGTACAAATAAGAGTAACTCACAATATCTAAATTCAAGCGGCTCACAGTATGGTGGGGCAGCCGAACTCTAAGAGATACACTGCTTCTGCAAGTCCTAAGTGCCGTCATGCAGCCCATGGAGAGGGTGTGGAGGCGGAAGGGGGAGTCGAATGTGACTCAGCCCCTGCTCCCAACTTAGATGCTGACTACAAGGGTTGTCCTTGTCACTGAGCCTCCCTTCCAGGCATGAGCCTCTCCCCAAGTCCTGTCTTTCAGCACAGCCCATGTACTGGATTAACTGATCTGGCACGGGTAGCTTTTGGGAGCCTCTGACACGCACTGCAGGGCCGCCAGCCACTGCCAAGAAAGTGTCCTTGAGAGGCAGAGGGATTCCCAAAGGTCATTTAAAGAGCCCTGGGTATTCGTTAAACCAGCGTCAGCAAATCTCTAGAGACATGTGACACTTGGGGTGTATGACTTTAAAGTAGCCAAAGCCACGGCCATTGGGGTCAGAGCGACAGAGCACAGAGCCCCTGTGCCATGCCCCTGGCAGAGTGAGCTGCCCTCTCTCACGTTCCCGTAGCATCCCCTGTGTACCGTGCACATAGGCTCATAAGCGTCTCCCACATTTCCAACTCCTTGGGAGTGGGGACCTAATCTCTCCCCTCTTTGGAGGCCCATCACCTGTCACGGGTCTAATGCATGGTGGGTGCCTGCCGGGGCCGAATGGTGCAGTGGTTTTGTGCCCAGGTTCTGGAGTCAGACACTTGGGGTCAAACCCTGCCTCTGTCCCTGTAATAGCTGTGTGACCTTGAGCAACCTCTCTGCTTCTTCATCCATAAAATGAGGAACCCAGCTTGCAGAGGTTTTCCAAAGACATTCTGCATGCCAAACCTTGTGCACTGCCTGGTGCCCGGCAGACGCTCAGCAAATGCTAGCTACTGCGATTAGCAAGACATGATTGTGGGATCGATTGGGGTCATGTTAGAGAAAGTGGGCTTTGCCTTCTGCTCTCACCTGGAGTGAGGCACTGAGCTGGCGAGGGCCTTGGCAGCTAAGATGAACACCCTTGGCGGATGCAGCTTGAAATCATCTCTAAGCAACTTGAGAGTCAGGCAGGAGAGTGCTCCGGCAGCAGGGTAAAGTCAGCGTTAAAAATAAACTGCAACTCACAGCGCTGTCCTACTTACAGGCAGAATTGCCACCGCCAACGACCACTGCCTCATGGGTGAGACAACACTGGCACCCAGTGGATGCCTGGCTGAAAAGGTTTCCAGGTTCCCCTACGGGAACCTGCCAATGGGAAATGACCAGCCATCCCTGAGACATCATTCATTCGTTCATAGGTGAATGAATGTTCAGCTTATTGTGGGGTTGCTCTTGTCCTTGATTAATACTTGCTTCTATTGAGTGCTATGACTTGCCGCTAGGAGGTTTTCTATGAGTCAATCCCACGAGGCACGTATTATTATTCCTGTTTTGTAGATGAGGAGGGCTTAGAGAGGTTACATAGCGTGCCCCAGGTCCCACAGCAACTGGGCTTGGTTTCAAACTCAGGCCAGCTGACTTGAAGCCTGCTCTCTTAGCCATTATGTTCTAGAGCTGCGCTATCCAATATGGTAGCCACTAGCCACGTGAGGCTATTTAAATTTAAACTGAGTAACACGGGCTAAAATTTAACCTTCAGTTCCTCAGTTGCACTAGCCACATTTCAGGTACTCAATGGCCACACGTGCCTTGCGGCTACCATGCTGGATAGTGCAGGTCAGGACGTTTTATCATCTCACAAAGTTCTGCTGGAACCCAGAACTGGGAGTCTTAGCTCCCGAGTCTCAGTTTAGGTTTCCAATTTTCTTACTTAAAAACTTGGGTTTCCAAACCCTTTCGCTTGCCCTTTCTCCATGGCACAAACGAGTGTAAAGGGAAGCCACTTTCTAAATTTAGAGATGTTTGGAATCTCCATGTACATCTGTGCTCATTGGCAACCAACACCAGTTTCTTGGAGGCAACATGAGCTCATCTTCTTTCTAAATTTTCATCCACAAACAATTACTTGGCTTTCTTGGTGAGTAAGCAGTGTTGGTTGCTGTCTTTCTTCCTATTTCAATATTTATTCAAAATATGTGATTTAAATTCTATTATGGTAGGGAAGGGCCAATTTGAAAGACATGTTCTTTATAAATGATTGATTATACTTAATAGTTTACTGTCCTTTAATATAATGTAATGTTAAAAAAAACACTCAGAATGCTAACATCTGTTTTAAATTTGCTTTTGCTAACACTCTTATGAAATAATCTTTTATAAAGTGGTGGATGAAGAAAAACCTAAGATTGGGGGACACCAGGGAATAGTAGGTATTAATCATAATAATTGCTATCATTTGTTGTGCAGTGATTATCTCATTAGTTCCTCGTAATAATTCTAAAGGAGGCAATATTATTTCTATTTTTACAGATGAAGATGCACAGAGTATGCTTAGTAAACTTAAGGTTCCCACAATTTGCAGCAGCCCTGGGGCTGAAACCCAGTCTGAGTCTAAAGCTGGAGCTCTAATCACCTCTACACGACGCCTCCCAATAACATGTTTCTCGGTCAGGACAAGAGGGCTGGAGCAAGTTATATTATTCATTCACTCACTCATCTGTTTATTCATCCAGCCAAGAGTGTAGTGTGTGTCTACCACGCAGGCAGCACTGTGGAAGGTACTGGAGATAAACAGGTATAACAGCACCTGCTTTCAAGGATCCCATGGATTAGAATGAGACCATGTCTTTGCTATTGCAGATGAAACTTATTACAGAGTGATCAAACTTAGGGGGGCTGGGATGTCTGTGTATTTTTCTTGCCCAAAATATGTGAATCAATGCAGTGTCTACCAAATATGATTTTTCTATAAAAGCCAAACTGAGGTGGTGTTGGACAAAGGCCACTTGACTTATCCTTTTTGGGAGACTATGAATCTGGCAGACACTGTCCCTACTACGCCCACGTTCTCTAGGCCTTCCTTACCAAGTCCATGCATTCAGCTGCCTTCCAGTAGCCTGTGAACACTTCCTAGGAAGCCTGCTCTGCCTGGGTGCTCACTGGGGGTTGGAAGTGCCAGGGAATGAACAACTCCCCTCTAACGACCGCATGTGTTAGTTTCCTATCGCTGCTGTAACAAATTGCCACAAACCTAGCATCTTAAAACAACACACATATATTATCTTACAGTTCGGGAGGTCAGAAATCCAAAGTAATTGCTCTAAAATCAAGGTGTTGGTGGTTGTGCTCCTTTCTGGAGAGGAGCATCCCTTTCCCTGCCTTTCCCAGCTTCTAGAGGCTGCCCACATTGGCTGGCTCGTGGGCCGCTTCCATCTACAAAGCCAGCAAGGGCTGGTGGAGTCCTTCTCACGTCTTGTCACTTGGACACCGCATCTTCTGCCTCTGCCTTCCTCCTCCACATTTAAGGACCTTTGTGATTACACTGGGCCCACTCAGATTATCCAGGATAGTCTGTTTATGGTAAGGTCAGATGATTAGCAACCATAGTTCCATCTGCTACCTTAATTCTCCCTTGCCACGGAAGGCAACATATTCCCAGGTCCATGGGATTAGAATGTGGACATTTTGGGGAGTGGTCATTAGTCTGCCTACTACACCATGGCTCCCTCTCCCCTCAGGTAAAGTAACTCCAAGGTGAGTGTTCTACACGGACTCCAGAGCTCCCCAGGGGATTAAGCTCTGGTCATCCACACTGGTCTCTGTCTTGACAACACACCCTTTACTTCCTCTGTGTCACTTTCTTAGTGTTTCCCTGGGTCACCTCTCAAATATGCTACGTGTACTAGAATGCTTGCAGAAGGCTTCTGGGTCAACTTCTGGGGAGAACCAGAAATAAGAGAGCGGACAAACCCATGTCAGGGACAAAGCCATAATCTGCAAACTGGGACAAACAGCCTCTGATCGCCTCAGGTATTTATCTGTGAACTCCCCAAAGAAGGACAGATTAGATGTGCTGGGACCTGTGGTGGACATAGAGGCCCCTGATGAGAAGGTCAGTGCTGAGACCATGGTCTGGAAAGACCTCATGGAGAAGCTGGGCAGGCAAGGAACTGGTGGATGTTGGAGCCTGGAGCCTGGAGAGAGGGAACCTATGCCCCAGAGTTTGCCAGGAAGCATTCCTGGTGAGTAGCTGCCTGCAAGCATTGAAAACCACAGACACACTGTCTCTCCTTATCAGATTTGTTGTCAACTCTCTGTTTTGCCTGTGTAGACTTGGTTATAGAGAACTGTTCTGTGTTTTTCCCCCAGGGAACTTTATGTCTGGGGTCTTGAGCTGTATAAGCCATGTCTGACTTTCAACCTTCACAACTGCATTCGATGACACAAAAGTGAGACATACTTGCCGAACAGCTGGGTCCAAATACGTTGTCATCAGTGCAGGTTTCACAGGCTGTTCCGCCAAATCCTTCCTGCAGGACACCCCAGGGAGAGGATGTTAGACCCAAGCGATCTGCGCTGCCCACAAAGCCCTTGGATTTCTAACTGACTTGTCTGGTCAGCGTTTGTTTCTCAAGTGTTATCTTCCCTCTGTGCCTGTCCTGAAACTCCTTCTTTCTCTCTCTTTCTTCGTTGCTCTTTTTGTGTTATAATTTGTACATTCATCCCTGCATCAGTGATTACTAAGGGTCTGGAGCTCTTCAGAAAAGCTGCTTCGTTAGTCCAAAGATACAGAGAGCAAGTACTGATGGCTAAATCATAATTCCACCCAAGGGTGAAATGAAAACGCTTTCAGTTTTGCATTTCTGAAGACAATTGAGCTCAGTCCTTTTCAGAAGGATTTCTTTGTATTTCTATTGTCTAAGGCTTGAAGCTTGCAAAAGTCCCTTTCATGGGACAGCAAAGAAATGCCTCAATTGGCAGACCCAGTGCTCAAGTGTGGGTGCTGAGGACAGCTCCGAAGACTAGTCTGTTAATAACGGTGATTTTTAACAGTAACAATGACAAATTTCCGTAGCCCTGTATGGTTTCACAAAGTATCTTCATATACATGATCTCATCTCACTTTTTCAACAAGTATAATCACACAGGTATTATTAGACTCATTTTACAGATGAATACACCTAAGGCTTAAACTCATTTTACAGATGGATACACTCAAAGGTCCCCCAGCCTCTAACATGTCATTTTGTTGCACACTGCATCTTTTTTTTTTTTTTTTTTTTTTACTAATATCTCTACTTCTTAGAGTCTCCACCCAGTGTGTGTTTAAAGAGGGACCCCACAGGTAAGGAGAAAGTAGAGTCAGGGAGGAGGAGAACGAGGTTTTGAACTCACTTGGCAGGAGCAGCTTCCGTTTCCTTCCATGCCGTCGGCACAACTGCCCCGGCCACTGCAGGGCGCCCTTGCTCCTCCCGGGCACTCTGGGGAATCAAAGGGCAGATTCATTTGTTTGTGACTGCACAGAAGCATGCTGCAAGGATGCATCAAGCATCTACTACATGCCGGGTAGTGTGCTAGTTGCCAGGGCTAAGAAATAACTGAAGACCTTGCCTGCTTTATCTAGGGTTACATAGGGGAGGCAAGCGAATCACAGAGTAGTCAGGTGCTGTACTAGGACGCATCAGACTGGCTACCATTTCTTGAGCATTTGCTGTACACTTTACAATCATCTAATTAAATCATCTCCATTACAACCCTCAGGGGTTCCTACTGGTGCTAGTTAGCAGACGAGGAGACTGAAGTTCAGAGAGGTCACATAACTCGCCCAAAGTCTCACACTTCATAAGTCGCAAAGCTGGGGATTTAGCTCCGCCCTTAGCATGACTCTAAAGCCAGGCCAGTTAATCAGTGTGCTAGGCAGGGTATTGAGGGACCCCAGGGAAGGGAGCTACTGATACTGCCTTGGGGAGTCAAGGAGACATCCCTGAGGAGGAGTCATTTAAGCTGGGGTTTTGAAGGCTCAATAGGAGTTGGCCATGCTTAAAAGGGAAGAGCATTTCAGGAAGAGGGAACAGCAAGTACAAAGTCTTAGAGTTGTAAGAGGGCAGGACCTGTTCTGGGAATGATAGAAAGTTTGGCAGGGTTGGAACTTGGGAGTTGGGGGGAGGGAATGGGGAAATGGTAGTTGATGAGGAATAATAGATTGGCTGGGGCCAATTAATGGAGTACTTTGTGTGGCAAGCAAAGGAATTTAGTTTTCACTCAGAAGCTAATTCCAAACAAGCATCAGTTTGCACGTTTGGGTTGTGCTAGACCTGAATCAGAATGTTTATAGACATTTATTAGAGGATTTCACAGTCATTCACTAAACATTCAGGGAATACCTACCATGTGCCAAGCTTTATATTACACATTGGGGTGAAGGGACATTTAGCTAGAAAGTCAGATATTAAATGTCCAAAATCAAATACAAGATTTAAAGTAAAGGAAAAGGGTTTAAGGTACTGCTGTGATGAGGATGAAAAAAATGTTGTTTTTTTTTGTTTTTTTTTTCTTTCTATATTTGCTGTTGTTCTACACTTTGAGTGCTGAGTTGACATGGATTTAATGCTGGTTTGGTTGAGTTCTGATTGTTAAAATGAGGGATCTGGACTAGCAAACACCAAGCAGAAATCATGCAATGGTCATGAATTGTGTTTGTGTGAATGAGGCAGGATCAAATGTTATCCCAAATTAAAGTTAGCAAGGCAAATGCTTTCCAAAAAGTAGCTAATGATATGGAGTTCTAGATAATAATAAAGGATTCAAAGCAATACCCTGAAGTTAAGTCCCAGTTTTAGCCCCATTTTCTAGATGAGGCAACTAAGGCACAGAGTAGTAGAGTGACCCGGCCAAAGTCAGCCAGCTGGTGAGGATAATGAGAGACTCACTTACCCCTCCTCTACCAGAAGCATCCAACCTTCCCGCCCTCCCTCCCCTCCTACCACCTTGGACAGAGACCTTTGTCCAACGTGCCCCTGTGCCATGAACTTAGTGTTATATATCTCCTGAGAAATGCAGAATCTGAGTCAACCACAGGGCTGGACACACAGTTTGAGCCTTTCCACAGCGGTGGCAGAGCCAGGCTTCCAACCCCGGTAGGTGCTCCAGAGTCGACTACATTGGTCATCGCTGTGCTTTATCCACACCCAGCACCACTCCAGACCAGAATCCCAGCACAGAGGCAGACATGGTTATGAAGTGAGTAAAGGAGAAGACACGCTGACGTGTAGCTACTGTTTATAAATCACTTAGAAAACCAGTACGTTGGTTTGGGCTGTTCTCACCAGCAATAGGGTAGTGGCTACACAAGATGAAATGCTGTCAGGAAAAAAACCCAGATTTTTCAATCAGAGTGCTCTGGGTTTGAATCCCAGCACAACTCTTTGCTAGCTGTATCTCTTTGGGAAAGTCGATGCCTGGCTCCGAGATTTGGTTCAAGCATCTTCCTGGCAGGTTGTGGTAGGGACTGGAAATATTAGGCGCCCAAGAAATGGTGGTAGTGAGTACTTAGAGTGGATACTCTCCTTCCTCTCCAGTTTCTGTTCTTTCAGGCTGGCCTTGTAACAGATAACAACACTCAGGAAAGAAATGATCGGGCACCTGTTTGAATCAGGACCATGGAAGGTCCTGTGTGTACAGGGTGAGCACACAGACCTGGTCCCTGTTTCCACGGTCCTGCCAGTCCAGTGTGGAAAGAGTCATGGATTAACAGAGCATCAGATAAATACTGGTTTACACACCAGGAGAGAGGTTGTCCAGGGAAGAGACCTAGAGCTCTGATCACTCTACTGGAGGGCACCAACACTGACCGCAAACCACTAATCCTGCATGGCCCGGGTCCCTGAGATCTGGGCTCAACAGAGGGCAACAGCTGGATCACTAAGGAAGGGCCTGGTTAAAGAGTGTGGTCTTTAGCTTTGAAAAGGCATCAGTAGGGAGGGTGGGAGGGAGGGAGACGCAAGAGGGAGGAGATATGGGGATACATGTATGTGTATAACGGATTCACTTTGTTATAAAGCAGAAACTAACACACTATTGTAAAGCAGTTATACTTCAATAAAGATGTTAAAAAAAAAGGCATCAGGAGGCGAGGATGAAGAGGGCTTAATCAAGCAGGTGCCAGGTACACCTTTGAAGCTCATCTGAAAACCAGCTGACCCACTTGAATTCATGATACTAAGCAAGGGGTGCTAAGAGAGGGTTTCCATAGACAATGGGCTGTCAAACAGTTCTTCTCCCATTGCCTGTTGCCACGGGTCCCTTCTTGGGATAAGATGGTATTTTGGGAACCAGGCCCAGCTCTGGGCAGAGCCAGGATAGAGGTGACAGCTCTGCCACTGTTGCTCTCTCTTGACCCCCATGCCTCTCCCTAGGGCTAGGTGTTCAAGGTGCTCTCCAGATGACCCCCAGCTTGCCTTCAGGGCTGGCTCAGAAGAGAGCACAGGGCCTCCTCCACCCCGCGACACAGTCATCAGTGCCACCTTGCAGACATGCTCTCCCAGGCCTTTTCACTTTTGTAGGCAGTGACGCCTGAACCCCAGGCTCCCCCCAACACATTCCATCCAATAGTCTCCTCCAGGCCTGGAGCCAACACCCCTCCCTTCCCTTCTGTCCAGCCCAAGCAGAACGCCATGTGCTGCCCCCCAGTGCCCTCCCGTCCACACTGTGCCTGTGCCTCTCCGCCTCAAAGTGGTTCTCCCTGACCCCGTCTCTGAGGCAGATTCAACTTTTCCATCCTCTGGGTGTCCCTTCTACTCGGCTCATCCCTTGTGACGACATATAGAGCAGAAAATGGGGGCAGAGTCATCCACCGTGGATATAACTAGATTCTAGGCTACAGGCTGATTGCAGAGGAATTGGGGAGTTTCCCCTCATCCCAGCCCCCAAGAATGTGACATTGTATCCAGGAAGTCTGGGCCTCCTTTTTTCCTTAGGGGATGGTGAGCAATCCTTTCTTTTTAAACATGTAGGCAAGTGTTCCTCTAAGTGTGATTGTGATGGAGTGGTTACAAAGGCAGATTCTGAAGACCCTCCTCTCTCCAGGAATAGTAGCTGTGAAAGTGCACCTCTCAGGGCATAATTTCCCTGAAATCCACCACCCTCTTCATGAAGCCACACTTGCCACTTCCAGCCAGTGGCTGAGCACAGCAGGGATACCAGGGCAGGCCCATTCTCACAAGACAGAGGACCCCTTCTGTTGAGTGACTTTGGCTGATGGAGGACTCGCAGCTTTACCAAATTTTCTTAGAACTACATGTAGTCTAAGACTTTTCCATCCAACCTTTCTTGGTTCTCTCTCTCACAAGGGTTAGCGCTCCATCCTTGGCTGATGGCTCTCCCTACTTCTCCTGGCTTCTTTTTCATTTTCCCTCGCAGGCACTTCTTTTAATTAATCTCGCATCTCTAGCCCTACCTTGGCACGTGCTTTTAGAGGACGTAGGCTAATACACCAGGGCATAGAGAGGCTTTGTGCAAATTGGAAAAAGCCTTCCCTACCCCAACTGCCCTTGTAGATATATCCCCATAGACACTAGACTTGGCAAGCAGATGAAACTAAAATCAAGACGTGGCCCTACCTGAGGGTGGACCAGGCCCACACCAGAGTGCATGGCTTGGTGAACCAAGCATGGGCTGGATTTCAGTCCAGACTCACCCTGTTGGCCAATAATAACCTATTGCAACTTTATGCAAAGTCTGGCACTTCACACCCACTGAATGAGGAACTCTGAGTGTAAGACCCAGGAATATGCATTTTAACAGGCTTGACAGTAATTCTACTGCACAGTGTTGTTTGAGAACTGCTGGATACGCTGTAGGAATTAATGTGAATGGTCCCCGACAGGGAGGCTGTGAAGGTGCTTCTTAGGCTGCTGGGAGGTGATAAGCTGATGGGCCTTTGCATGGGGATGGTTGTGTGGTGCCTGGGTGGGCACTAGGCAGGGCCCTTGGTGCTTCAGCAAGGTCCTGCTATGAATGAGCTTAGTGAGGAGGGAGTGCCTGGACACTTAAGTGGACCAAGACTTACTTCAGAGGAAAGTGCAGCACTGGGCAGCTGGTGGAAGGCCAGTGTCCTGCCCTCATGGAGCTTACATTCTAGATTTCAATGAACACTGGGGACATGAGATCAAAAAGATAGACTCTGTGACTTCAGGAAGCTTACAGTCTAACTCCTTCATTTAGAGATTATTTTTCATCAGGAAATAGCAGGAATGAGGGAGGGGACATCACTACAAATCTTAGAGACATTAAAAGGATAATAAGCGGATATTATGAAGAACTTTATGCCAATAAACTTGATGAAGTAGATGAGGTGAATAAATTTATTTATTTATTTATTTATTTATTTTTTAGAGGCATCTTGTTATTTTTATTTTTTCAAGAAACTTGTTTTACTATTGAGGTATTACAAGAGAATAAATTTATTGTTCCAAACTACCAAAGATCATTCAAGAGAAAACTGATAACCTGAATATCCTTATATTGATTTAAGAAGTTGAATTTGAAGTTAAAATCCTCCCCACAAAGAAAACTTCATGCCAGTGGCTTCACTGGTGAATACTACCTCACACTTAAGGAAGAAATTATATCAATTGTATAAAAACTAGGAAACTGAAGAAGAGAGAACACTTCCCATTTCCTTCTATATGGAGAGCATTTTTACTCTGACTCTAAAACCTGACAAATACATTACAAGAAAAGAAAACTACAGACCAAGATCCCTAAGGAGCATAGATGTAACATTCTTTAAAACTCTAAAACAACAATTAAAAATCAAAACATTCTAAAACAAAATTTTGCCCACTGAAACCAAAGGTATACAAAACAGATAATACATCATGGTCAGTGCAATAAGGTAAGAAAAAAAGACTCAAAACGGATACAGATTGGAAAGGAAGAAATAAAAACTGTCTTGATTCTCAGACAACATGATTTTCTACACAGAACATTCAAAACAATCTCCCCAAATTCATTAGAACTAATGCATGAATTTATAAGTTCTCAGGATACAAGGTCAACATACAAAAATCAATTACATTTCTATAAACTAACAGGGAACAGCTGGTGACTGGAATAAACATATATAATTAAACGTGATACCAAAGCCATGAAGAGCTTAGGTGGGCATATTACAAGAATTGTGCAAAACCTGTAAGCTGAAATCTAGCAAAACCCTGACAAAAAGTAAAAGAAGTCCTAAGCGAATGGGGGTATACTGTGGTTACAGATGAAACGAGTCAATATTTCATGTCGTCCCTAAACTGGTCTATAGAGTCACTGCAACTCCAGTTAAAATCCTAGCAGACTTTTGTGGGTAGAAATTGATAAACTGATGCTAAACTTTATATGGAAAAGTAAAAGAACTAGAGTAACCAAGATAATTTTGAAAATGACCAGGTTGGAAGACTTATACTACGTAATTTCAAGACGAACTGTAAAGCTATAGTCATCAAGACAGTGTGGCAAGGTGAAGGGATAGACATATAGATCAATGGAACAGAATAGAGAGTCCAGAAGGAGACCCACGCATTGATGGTCAATTGATTGTCTACAATGGTCCAAAGGCAACTCAATTGAGAGAGCATAGCTTTTTCAAGAAATGATGCTGGAATTACTGGATATCTTATATGTAAAGAAATGAACCTTGATTCAGACCACGAGTCTCATATAAAGTTAACTTAAAATGGACGGTAGACCTACACGTAATGCCTAAAACTGTAAAGCTTCTAGAAGAAAATATAGAAGAAAGGCTTTGTGACATTAGATTAGGCAAAGATTTCTAGATGTGATACGAAAAGCAACGTCTAGAGAAGAAACACTGAAATATTTGACCTCACTAAAATTAAGAATGTTTGCTCTTCAAAAGGCACTCTTTAGAGAGTGAAAAGACAAGCCACAGACTTTGAGAAAATATTTACAAATCACATATCAAATAAAGGACTTGAATCTCAAATACTTAAAGAACTCTCAAAACTCAGTTGTAAGAAAACAATCTGAATGATGTATGAATAGCAAATAAGCACATGAACCATGCAAGTTAAAATGAGCTGCAATAAAATGCTACTATACACCTATCAGAATGGCTGAAATTTAAAAAAAAAATCTGATTATACCAAGTACTACCAAGGATACTGAACAACTGGAACTTTCATACATTGTTGGTAGGAATGAAAAAATGATGCACACACTTTGGAAACCATCTTGGCAGTTCTTATAAAGTTAAAGTACATTCACTATACAATCCAAGACTCCCACTTCTAAGTATTTACTCAAGTGAAATGAAAACTTATGTTCACATTAAAACCTGTACATGAATGTCCATAGCAGCTTTATTCTTGCACCAAATTGGAAACCCAAATATCTTTCAGCTGGTGAATAGATAAACTGGGTAGAACCACATAATGGTGGACTGTAAAACATTGTAAAGGAATGAACTGCTGATACATGTAACAACATGGACGAATCTCAGATGCATTATGCCATGGGAGAGAAGCCAGATTCACAAAGGTCCGTACTGTAGGATTCTGATTATAGGACACAAAGGCATAATGATAGGCACAGAAAACAGATCAGTATTTGCCAGGGGTTGGGAGTTGGGGGAGGACTTGACCACAAAGGGAATTTGGGGGGATGACCTAACTGTTCTCTATCTTAATTGTGGTGCTTGTTACACAACTGTTTAGGGTTGTAAAAAGCTCATATAACTGTCCACCAAAAAGGGTGAATTTTACTGTATGTAAATTATGACTTAAGAATAAATGAAAAAAATCCATTAGCAGATTATGTGCTTCAATGATAGATTTGGAAAAGGTGGTCAATGTCCCTATAAATAATTAAACTTACTTCTATGTAGACCTCAGGGGTGTCCATTTCCACAGTTTATACTCACTGGAAAGGAAAACAAACTAGGACACTAGAATCAGAAACGGGTGTTTTTAAACACGTGGTAAGTTATCCAATTTCCTACCTTCAATCTCTAAATCTTTTCATTTGAATACTTTAGTGTGGTTGTAAGAAAATCAATGTTCTGGAAGTGTTTCTTCAGGTCCAAATAACCATTTAGCAAACCACTGGGCCAGATGTCGGTCTTAGAAAGACCAATATGACTTGTTTTTCCTTTCTGTGCTGTCCTTGTTTGTTATTATTATTGTTGTGGTTATTGTTAGCAATCTAGACCCTGGGTGGAATGCCAAGAACATTGCACATATTATCTCAGTATATTTAATCTCCACAACTGTGAACTATTAATCCTCACCCTGTGAAGTGGTTATTTTCACCATTTTATGTATGAGGACGCTGCGGCATAGATAGGTCACACAGGGCCACTGGGCTCAGAGATGACGATTCCCATTCAGCCCTGTCTGACTTTAAAGGCTTGTAATTGTGCTTCTCTGTATGGATAATTATTTTATATAATTATAAATATATATAATTATATATAAATTATATATTTATATATATAACTCTTTAAAATGGCTCAAGTGTTTTATAAGCCATTCATTTAATTAATTAATTCAATATTCATTAAGTGCCTAGAATCATCTTCAAAGCTGACAACGTTTTCTCTGTTTATTCACAAGAAAGTGAAGGTTTAGGTGGGACCGAAAGGGGCCTGCCTGCCTCTCGCTGTGGGCGGGCAGGGGCTGATGAGGCAGCCTCTGGGCTTCGGGCTTATTTCTCAAGAGGTGCCCCAATGCCTCCTTCTCTGAAATGAGCAGCCTGCTCCCTTCAGGGCCCATCGGGTGTCTGCCCATTGTGAATTTGCTGTCTCCTGGGGTTTTCCTCAGCCTTAACATCACATACGCTGCAGGGGATGTGAGGCTTTCTCTGCAGCGTGTTCCTCTTTCTGGCCAGGCCTCTCTACCAGTGGCTTGTGAGTCAGCAGGCTAAAGGGCAAAGTGAATGCTTACTGTTATGGACTGAATACCTATGCCCCCCAAATCCGTATGCTAATGCCCTGACGTCCAGTGTGATGACATTTGGAGGTGAGGCCTTTGGGACGTCATTAAGTTTAAACGCGATCATGAGGGTGGGGACCCCGTGATGGGACTAGAGCTCTTATGAGAGAAAGAGGGACCGGAGCTCTCTCTCTGACACTTGAGGACATAGAGAGAAGGCAACTGTCCACAAGCCAGGAAGAGGGCCCGCAACAGGAAGTGGACCTGCTGGCACCTTGACCTTGGACTTCCCAGTCCTCAGAACTATGAGAAATACATGTCTGTTGTTATGATATTCTGTTATAGCAGCTTTAGTGGACTAAGTCCCTACTGTCCCCACGTTCCTGGAGGGGTAGGCCTTTGCTTTGACCTGAGGCATCAGGGTGACCCATGGGGTCCACCGAAAGGCAGACAGTGGTGCAAAGAAAAATAATAAACCCAAGGGATCATAAGCTACATAAAAAATGAGATGCACAGAAATGTCCTTACCAAACTGAGTAGGGAGAGAGTTATCAGCTCAATAATAGATGGAGAGGATTTGTTGAGCATTTACTATTTCTAAGCAGTTTGCATGCATGGTCTCATTCTGACAACAACCGTATAGAAAGCCACCATTCTCGTCCTCCTCCCTGGGTTATAGATAAGAAAATGGAGGCTCAGAGAGGTGAGGAACTTGCCCAAGATCACAGGGTTGGTAACCGTTGCAACTACCATCGTGATCAGGCCTGACTCAAGATTTTGAGTCCTTAACACTAAGCCAGGCTATACAAGATCAGTCCCTTAGAATATAGAACCAATCCAAGACACACCTCCTGAAGTAAAGAGGCCAGTCAGTGATCTGAGCACCACAAAAGACAGAAATGGTAAGTAGCATATTCTGAATGCCTACCATCTGCCAGGCGCATCCTAGGTTCTTTACAGGTACTAGTTCACTCAATCCTCAGCACCGCCTTTGGAGGTAGTCTTATCAGCATCACCATCTCCATTTTACACATGAGAAAATGGAGACTGAAAGATTGGTTTACCAGATAAAATACAGGATGCCAGTTAAATTTCAATTGCAGATAAACAATGAATAAATGTTTAGAATAAGCATGTCCCAAAGACTGTAAGCATATTTGTTGCTTATCTGCAATTGATTTAACTGGGTATCCTTCATTGTTATTTGCTAAAGCTGGCAACTGGGCAGGGAGGGGAAGTAACTTGCAAGGTCCCAGAAGGAGAATGTGGTAAAGCTGAGAATGGAAGCCGGGCAATCTAATTTCAGGGTCTACAATCTTACTGTAAAACCACACTGCCCCTCAGGGCTAGACTGGAGCTAGGGGGAACTCAGGTGTCACGGAATCAACTCCAGACAGCGACAGGCACCCAGCTAATGGAAGCAAGTTTGCCAGGAGCAGGCTCGTGGGGGGGCAGGCTGCCTTCCCAGCAGTTGACTTGGCCACACAACCAGGTATCTGGGTAAGGAGACAGGGACAGGTTGGAGCTGGGGCTCTGCAGTGAGACGGCCCTTGTTTCCTACTCCGCTCTGCACTTATTAGCTGGCTCTCGTTGGCGAGCTGCAAAACCTCTCAAAGCCCCAGAGTCCTCACCTGGACTCTCAGGTGTGACTGTTTCTCCTCATCTGCTTTTGTGTCCCTCTCCCTCATCAGTGTGTGAGCTCCTTGGGGTTACGGACTGGGCTTGTCATATAGCTGATTATGCGCAGCAAGCAGTAGGGGCTCGAGAAATGCTCGATCTTTATGAGTTGGCCAAGCCTGGAAGGAACTTTGGAAAAAAGATAGCAGGAATGTGAGAGTATGGAGAGTCCTTCATTTGTTGTCCTAGATTGAATGCTTTAACAATTTATGAAAACCACTTGTTCGGTTTTAAAGTAAAAATTTTAAAGTCAAAGTGTACATTTCTTTCCTGCTTCTCAAATCATTTTCTATCACCTCAGGTCCCCATCAGGCAAAAAAGATGGTAACAACTGACATTCTCAGCAACCACACTTGAAAGAGCTCTTCCAGAATTTGTTCTAAGGGCACGTTTCTAAGGCCTGGTGGAGGGCTCAAGCGGCTGATAAGGCTGTTTTCAATAATTATCACACTTCCCTTTGGTCACTGCTACTCTGGGGGTCTCCTGCATCGTGACTTTGCTCACGCAGGAGGCTTACCCCTGACCAGCTGTCAGCAAATCATCAGCTGTTCTGTTCCTTTAAAGGCAGATAATGAACTTCCTGGCCAGGAAGGGGCCAGGGACCTCCCTGTAACTTTATCTCCCAGGAACTCCAGAAGTGGTTACTAGTGTCACCACCTTTGTTTCAAAGGCTGGTGCACAGTGCCAGGCAGAAAATATGTCCTGGTTTTTAAAAACGGTAAATATTCCATTGATAGCTCTGGTTGGAATTGTCTGCCTGGGAAGCTGTTGTGAAAATAGGTTCCTCACGTGAACTCAGCACTATTTGTCGCTCAGAGCCAAAAAAGACACGCCTCACAGAGTGGTTTCAAATCCATTTGGTCCATTTTTTTCAACCCAGGCAGTGAACGGCAGGGAACATACAAGAGGAAAGAAAAAGAGGTCTGAAAATGCAAATAACATGATGCAAAAAACTAAATGTGCACAATTTGATGACACTGACCTCACAAAGCATCAAGACCATTTCCCTCTGAAATAATCAGATTGCTTTGGCCACAATCAAGTTTCTGTGTAACCCTCCGCCCACATTCTTTTTCCATTACTCTGAGTTTTTGCACAGATCTGTTACTGTTCACCGTGGGATAATAAAGAACTGGGATGTTCAAATTTTAAAAAAGTATTTCTGGGCTTCCCTGGTGGCGCAGTGGTTGAGAGTCCGCCTGCTGATGCATGGGACACAGGTTCATGCCCCGGTCCGGGAAGATCCCACATGCCGTGGAGCGGCTGGGCCCGTGAGCCATGGCCGCTGAGCCTGTGCGTCCGGAGCCTGTGCTCCGCAACGGGAGAGGCCACAACAGGGAGAGGCCCGCGTACAGGAGAGAAAAAAAAAAAAAAAAGTATTACCTCTGAAACAGAATATTGGTTGTTCAAATGTGATTTAAGTGTCAAGGTTAAAAATATGTTTCTGTGCTAATAAAACACATATGAGACTCCCATATGCAGATCTGACAAAGCTGTACAAGTTTTAATGAGGGAAAAGCAAGTTAAACCTGAGTAGAAACACCTTCCTTACATCAGGATGACATATTTTTTCCTCAGGTGAGAATTCATGCCTTATTCCTAATTTTAGAAGATAAGTAATGTTTTTCATTGTGCTTTTCTTTGTTTTCTAAGTTTTCAGAATTGATCGTCGAGTTTTCTGGTTTTGAATAAGGTACTGTTAAAATAATTTAAAAAGTAACCCAGAGGTGTTAAATGTGAATGTCTTTGTCAATGCATCAAAAAGGAAGTGGATTCTGCCCTTGACTTGGAAAGAAGGCTATTCCAGAGCTTCTGCTTCCTCCAAAAGAAAGATGAACATACGTCAGCAACTCCAAAATGGGCTTATCCTTGCAGAAATGTAAAGCGATAGCCAAGATCTCACTTGTCATCACCACAAAATGGGAGAAGTGAAGTACATGGCAGAGTAAAGTATTTATCTCTTTCCTGAGCCAAAGGAAGGAAGTCTTTTGAGACATTTAGTATGTTTGGGAGATGAAGATAAAGGGACGTGCCCTTTTGCCCCAGTGAGAGGACAGCCTTGGTTTTCACACTTTGCTTCTCTGGCCTCAAGACCTATCACAAGGAAAGGCCTGAACATTCAAGGAATCCTGCAGACTCCTTTGACTGTAGGGGTGAGTAGTGCACAGTTTTTGCATAGCCCAGTGTGATGCATGAAACCCACTGAAGATCCTGAATCCCGTTGGCTGCGCCTATTTTTTCGAGTAATCCACTGTTTAAGAAGGGCTCAGGGAAAGGGAGTCACTTTATTTGCCTTTCATGATCAGAGGTCTGTTTTGATTGTGATTCGCTCATTCATTTATTCATAAAATGTCTACAGAGTGCCTTCTTTATGTTATAGACTCTGCTAAGTACTTTCCTCTATATTGAGTTTTGAAAATGCCTCCTAGAGGGCTTCCCTGGTGGCACAGTAGTTGAGAGTCCACCTGCCGATGCAGGGGACACGGGTTCGTGCCCCGGTCCGGGAAGATCCCACATGCCGTGGAGCGGCTGGGCCCGTGAGCCATGGCCGCTGAGCCTGTGCGTCCGGAGCCTGTGCTCCGCAATGGGAGAGGCCACAACAGTGAGAGGCCCGCGTACCGCAAAAAAAAAAAAAAAAAAAAAAATTCCTCCTAGAGTTTTGTCGAGTAGGACTTTTTACCCGCATTGGACAGCTAAGGAGACTTGGAGAAGCAGCAAGTCATTCCGTCATTCACTACGCTGGATGTGCTCACTTTCATTACTGCATCTTAGACAATGCCTTTTCTTGTCTACGCCGTGTCTAATTAACTTAAGATCACATTAGTTTCCATGGGTTAGAAAGAGAAAAGCAAATAAAAAATTCAATTTTATCCTGATGACTATATGAACTGGATGTGACCATGACCCTATTTGATGCTAAAAAATTTCGTGAACTCTGGGTTAATCGCTTGATTCTGATGTGACAAATGCTTTGAAACATGAAGTGTCAATGTGCTGGGGTGAAACAGAGCAGAGTGGTTAACACAGAAGGGCCAGGGTATCCTAAACCCCAAAACCTTGACCTTTCCAGGGTAAGGAGCATAATCCAGACATTGACAGGGAAGGCTGAAGGGACCTACCAATCGAAAGAGAAATTGGAATGCTCAACATCGCTAATCATCAGGGAAATGCAAATCAAAACCACAATGAGATGTCACCTCACACCTGCCAGAACGGCTATCACCAAAAAAAACACAGATAACAAATGTTGGCAAGGATGTGGTGAAAAGGAAACCTTCGTACACTGTTGGTGGGAATGTAAGTTTGTGTAGCCACTGTGGAAAACTGTATGGAGGTCCCTCAAAAAAAATAAAAACAGAACTACCATATGATCCAGCAATTCCACTCCTGGGTATATGTCTGGGAAAAACAAAAGCACTAATTCTAAAAAGACATGCACCCCAATATTCATAGCAGCATTATTTACAATTACCAAGATATGAAAGCAATCTAAGTATCCATCAACAGATGACTGCATAAAGAAGATGTGGTGTACATATATATATACACAATGGAATGTGACTCAGCCATAAAAAAAGAATGAAATTTTGCCATTTGCAACAACATGGATGAAAACTTGGAGGGTATTATGCTCAGCGAAATAAGTCAGACAGAGAAAAACAAATACTGCAAGATATCACTTATATGTGGAGTCTAAAAAATACAACAAACTAGTGAATATAAGCAACCTCACAGATATAGAGAATAAACTAGTGGTTACCAGTGGGGGAGAAGAAAGGAGGGAGGGGCAATATTGGGGTAGGAGATTAAGAGGTACAAACTATTAGGTATAAAATAAGTTACAATGATATATTGTACAACACCGGGAACATAGCCAGTATTTTATAACTATAAGTGGAGTGTAACCTTTAAAAATTGTGAATCACTATATTGTATACCTGTAACATATAATATTGTACAGCAGCTATACCTCAATTTTAAAAAATGGGGGGCTTCCTGGGTGGCACAGTAGTTAAGAATCTGCCTGCCAGTGCAGGGGACACAGGTTTGAGCCCTGGTCCGGGAAGATCCCACATGCCACGGAGCAACTAAGCCCATGTGCCACAACTACTGAGCCTGTGCTCTAGAGCCCATGAGCCACAACTACTGAGCCCAAGTGCCACATCTACTGAAGCCCACGCACTCTAGAGCCCGTGTTCCGCAACAAGAGAAGCCACCACAATGAGAAGCCTGCGCACCACAACGAAGAGTAGCCCCTGCTCGCAGCAACTAGAGAAAGCCCGTGCGCAGCAACGAAGACCCAACACAGCCAAAAATAATAAATAAATAAAAATAAATTTATATAAAAAATAATAATAACAATTTAAAAATGGGAAAAAATAAAATACAAAATACAGAAAAAAAGAGAAATTAGAAATACACTGGGGACTCTACCTCTCTCTCTCTCTCTTTTTTTTTTTTTTTTTTTAAAGACAAGTTCTGCTCCAGGCAGTGGGACAGAGTAGAAAGAGAGCAGGCTTTGGTGCCAGGAAGCCCTGAACTTGAACTTGCTTCACTTACCAGCCCGAAGGAGACAGAGAGCATCTTTAAATCAGATTCCTCATAGGAAAAATGGGGATAAAAAAGTCTAACTTAAAGATTTGCTTTAAGAATTAAATCATTATATAGGCCAACTACTTGTCTATTATCTAATGTCAGCAATATGGAGTAAATGATGCTATTATTCATTTAATCATTAGTTTAAAAAACAGGAGGAAACATTATGCATATAATGTGGGCTCAACTATTTAGAAGCCATATGGAAAACAAAAAGACCAAGGAAATAAGCCAAACTACTTATAGTTTTCTATGTGCGGCAGAATACAGGTCACTATTTTTTCTTTCTTCATACCTTTCTAAACTTTACAAGCTGTGTACAATTTGCTTATGTTGTTTTAACAAGAAAAACAAAGCAAAAGAGAAGTAATCTCTCCCTTTAAGTATTTAGAGCCTTAAGGAGATGTTTTCATTACATCTTAGAAGATGGAAAACAAATGGTAAATTCATGATTAAAACGCCTGATTTTTACTATCACTCCTGCCCCAAAAGGGATCTCACGTAATTTGCATGTCATATCAGGGACTTAGTCACTACTTAAGTGTTAACATCTTTAATCAGGATAGAAGTTCAATTTCAGCTGACAAATGCTATGCTTGACCAGAGGAGTCTAACTATACCATTGACTCAGGTTTGGCTAGTGGTTTTTCTTACAGTGGAACTTAACCATTACAGAGTTTGATATTACATCCTAAGACAAAGTTTTAGAAGAGTTAATGATTATCTTGGTTGCTAAACAATAACTACAGTCTTTGAGGTATTGTAATCAAATATCTTCTTAAAGAAAATTGTATTGAGGTTATAGTAGCCCAGCAGTCTTACTTCCTCTCTATGGTCAATAATCTTTTTTATAGAAATGGATATCCTTTCAATTGTCCCCTTTTCTGACTTGTAAAGGAATTGTCTTAAAGAGAGATCTCTAAATGGAGGAAAGCAGATATCGATATAAAAGCTGACAGGGCTAGAAAGATTTTCTACATATAGACGGAAATGGAAATTTCTAGAAAAAGATGCTAACATTCTCTTTTACCAGGCTTCCTTCCTCTTGATTTTCTGTAAAACGAGACATTGAGAACCAAATACCATCAAAGGAAAGTGTTGTGCCACTTACCCATGCAGTCTGGGCCCCAGTAGCCTGGACAGCACTGAGGCTGGAGATAGTCCTTCCTACAGATATGGCGGCATCCAGGGAGAGACAGCGAGTATGTTCTGACCTCAAAGGTGTACCTTGGAGGGTAAAGAGAGGACATTAACCCATAATTAGGGCAGCGCAGTGAACTCTGGGCAGCAAGATTTCCATAGATTTTTATTTAGGTCTTTATACTTGCCTATATTTTAAAATATGTAGATTGAGCACATTTTGCTTCCTAGATAAAATAAAGCATAATCATGATTCATCCTTAATTGTAAGAAACATGAAAAAATCAGGGAAGGATGAAAATAAGGGTGAAATATCTAAAATGTTAGAAGTGAAGTTAGTAGATGAAAGAAATGATGCTAGGTACTAGGCACATGCTAGAGGTGGGCTTCAGACTTGTCACTGAGTGTCCTAGCAGCCAATGCAGGAAGGGAAAGATCAGGAGTTTTGTGATGCACAGTACCTGGGGGTTTAAAATAAACTGACCATTCAGGATTTGCACATTTTTTGCATATACCTTAGATAGAAAATTTCTGTGAGAGGTGTTGTAATGTAGTGAGCAATATTTGCCACGGTTTTCTTGATATAATCGTGAGTTCCTTAGAACAGTTTTTGTACCAGCTGAGGAATAGTTCTGGAATAGCTAGTCTACAGAAGTTAAATGCTTGTCTATTTACAGGGATCTCTGTATGGATGACTTATTCTAGGACTTGACTTCAGTGTATCTAGAGCCATGAATATCATTTCTTACTACTGGGCTGTTAAGAATAGTGTGACGGTGAGTTCAAGGCTGTACTCCTAAACCAGCCCCTGGAATGTAGCTGATTCACCAAAGATTTACTGGCTTTATGGGCAGTCGAGTTGGAGATAGAGTTGATGATTTCTTTGAAAGGTTGAGCATATTGGCAGGGACATCTCTTCACAAACAAGGGGACAGGGGGAGCCCAAAAGAGAACCAAAATGTCTCCTCAAGAACCAGTCTTGGCATAGAAAACAAACTTATGGTTACCAAAGGGGAAAGTGGGAGGGGGGAGATAAATTAGGAGCTTGGGATTAACAGATACACACTACTATATATAAAATAGATAAATAATAAGGACCTACTGTATAGCACAGGGAACTATATTCAGTATCTTGTAATAAACTAAAAGGGAAAAGACTATGAAAAATAATATATATGTATATTTATAATTGAATCACTTTGCTGTACACCTGAAACTAACACAACATTGGAATTCAACTACAATTAAAAAATTTATATAAAAAAGCCAGTCTTGGGTTTGTTTCAGCATAGCTGAAGTACAAAGTTCTCAATTCTAAAACAGACAGCCTGAATGCAATAATCTTATCTGCTGTGTGTTTGGGAAGTGGGGGGAAAGTGGGGTGGGATACATAACCAAGTATGCACTTCGGTCATGAAAAAAAAATCAGTATAAAAAGTTCTCAGTAAAGTCCCCATATAATTTTAACCTTGAACCCCAAAGCTTTCTGATGTACTTTCTCAGGGAATCTGGTCACACATGTGTGCCCACTTTGGTAGCTAAGTGGTTAACTGCTGTATATGCTTGCTAATTCCAGGCCAGGTAATGTTGGGAAACTTCTATTAAAAATGATGACTTGGGGTTTTAGGATATAGTACAGTCGCATTAAGCAAACGTGAGTTTAAAACAGTGTGATATAACAGTGTTAATGGTTTCATTTTATACAAAATTCTTCTAATTCTTCACCCCTGAATTAAAAACAAACTCATTGAGCACTGTCTCATTTTTGAATTAGTAGACTGAGTAAATTAAAATTTGTGTTTGCATTTGAGCTGCTTGGCTGCATCCAGGAGCTGGTGGGCAGAACTGCTTGTCATCCTTTGCAAGGATTAACCTTGATTATGAGAGTTGTGAATCCTAAGAGGGCTTCAAGAATGCTACACTCACATACAATGCAAGAAAGCTGTAACTCCTTTGTCTCCCTTCTTTGGGTTCTAATTAGTATCAGGGTGCATAGCTAGTTTGTAAGATGACTATCAGACCCAAGGCTTTTAACATGTTCTGACTAGAACCTTTTCCAAAGGAAACAAACCCCAGATTTTCAAAATAAAGAAGGGCAAGATGAAGGCAAAATATTTTTATGCAATTTTGTATGAAAACATGAATTGTAATATATTTTTTAGACTCAAGGTCATAGTTGTAAGTTACTGAAGTTTGGGTTCAATGTAACCTTAGAGTAAGAGAAAATCATGGAAATGCTTTGTAGTTTTTGAATTGGGAAGTTTCAATTTGGATTCACAATCCTTTGAGTTCCAAGACTCCAGCACACACATTTTCTCATAATGAGTACCTGCAATCTCGGATCCCTATGGTGCCATTGGTAATTTTGGTGTAACCATCTGGGCATTTCATTCCAAAGTTGAGTGAGCAGGATCGGCACTCAGTCCTAATTGTAAGGAGAGACTTCTTATCACATCTTTTTGCCTGTGAAAACATTAAAAAAAAAATCAAGTCCCATTAGCAGAGCCTGGGTTGGCCAATCTTCTCCATTAGCTTCGTGTAAATGAAACGGCAGGAATGGCAATGAGCTTGATTGGTAATGATTGGTGGGTCTTTCCGTCTTATCTTGCAAGGAGTGTTGGAATCAACAAGCAATGTCTTCCTCGGCTGTGGGCAAGGGAAGGTGCTGCTCATACCACCCATTTGCCATAACTGATCTCAAGTCTGGAGTCTAGCAAAGTAGAGCAATGTCACTATTTACACATATCCAAGTGGGAAAACTGAAGGATACTGCAGGGTACACTTTTCAAATGGGAAATTGTAAGCAGATTATTCAAGTTCAATTGATCATAGATCAATAGGTCTCAAGAATATTCTTTCAGCATTGATTCCATAGGAATAGTCTAGTTTGGGTGCTAAACGCTGTGAAGCATACAGTTCCTGCTCTAAAGATGTTTGCAATCTTCCGATGATAATCCAGCTAGAATGTGGGCTCTGTAAGAGCAGAGATTTTTTTCCTATCTTGTTCTCTGCTGTACCTTAAGCACCTGGAGCAGTGTTTAGCACATAGTAGTGCTTAGTAAATATTTGACTTTTTTTAAATAGCTCTTTATTGGAGTTAATTGCTTCACAATACTGTGTTAGTTTCTGTTGTACAACAAAGTGAATCAGCCATATGCATACATATATCCCCATATCCCCTCCCTCTTGCGTCTCCCTCCCTCCCATCCTCCCTATCCCACCCCTCTAGGTCATCGCAAAGCACTGAGCTGATCTCCCTGTGCTATGCTGCTGCTTCCCACTAGCTAACTACCTTACATTCGGTAGTGTATACATGTTGATACTACTCTCACTTCGCCCCAGTTTCCCCCTCCCACCCTGTGTCCACAAGTCCATTCTCTGTCTATATCTTTATTCCTGCCCTGCAGCTAGGTTCATCAGTGCCATTTTTATTTTTAGATTCCATATATATGCATTAGCATGTGGTATTTGTTTTTCTCTTTCTGACTTACTTCACTCTGTATGACAGACTCTAGGTCCACCCACCTCATTACAAATAGCTCAATTTCGTTTCTTTTTATGGCTGAGTAATACTCCATTGTATATATGTGCCACATCTTCTTTGTCCATTCATCTGTCAATGGACATTTGAATGAATGACTTGTGAGAAATCACAGACACACTAGAAATAATCACTTGGCAACATCAGGTGGCAGAGAATTCACTGTTAAAATGAATGACACAGATACACTTTGGCCTTGTCTTCAGGATCCCTCATCCACGACCCTGGTGCTGATCCCTTCATGGATATAATCCTCTTTCTCAAGTTTCCTTCATCTCCCCATCAAGCTTAAGAAGCAGCAGCTTTGTACGATGAGGAGCCACTGAACTTGAGGCTCAGAAGATCTAAGTTTAGAATCAACCTTTGTATCTTGCTAAGCATACAGTCTTGAATGAATTCCTTATTTTTTGCCATCATCTGTAAAGGGGGGATATTAATAACCACCCTGCAGGTTATTGAGACTTGAGTGATCTAACACGCACAAATCACCTAGTCCAGTATCTAGACTATCATAGGCCATAAATGCGTGTTCCTGTGACATTTCTGTTCTTACCTGTGTTTGGTTTGTTGCCTCTCCTCATCGGAGTGTTCTTTCCCCTCCCCTTGGCTATCCACACCTCAACACCCTGTGTAACACCACGTCCACAAAACCACACTCATTTCTCTTCCTTTTCTCGACTTCTCCCTATGGTTGGACAGTGGAGCACATTCTGTTGTCTTTCTCTCCACTTAAAAACCCCTTGCTGGAGAGGACCACTTCTCCTATTTCTTTGTCATCCCACAGCTTATCCCCTGGGCCCAGCATTAGGTTACGGGTGGTGGGGAAATAACTACTTCTAAGTTCATTGAAATATGTAAAGGCTGCATAAGAAGAAAGCTTACATTTACAGGGCAATATATGGTTATGCACGCTTCCAAAAGCATCATCTTATTTGATCTTGACCACCTTAAAGACAAGTAGGGGAGGTATCATCATCCTCATTTTAGTGGGGAGAAAACTGAGGTGGGGGTAAGTCCAGTGACTTGCCCAAGGTCACACTGTCAGTTAGTGGCCTTATGATTCCTTGATCAGTCATTGCTCTTCCCCATACTGTACAGTGGTATATAGAAAACAAAATCTGTTTTTACGGGCAGCTTTCATTTGGTGATCATTATGAACCAAAACAGCACTAGAATGTTCTTTGTGAAGTAATAAAAGCCACTCTTAGATATTGTTTGAATTAATTCCCATTAATGGTTAGGGCATATCTACACTTCTTTTAAGCAGGATTTTCTTTACATTAGGGTTTCCCATTTGGATAAGTTTATGGGGTGACAGTACTTTCTCTTTTCTTAGTAAGCCAGAATACTCTCTCTTCAAGGAACCCCTTGATCTTCAAATTGTCCCTTTCAAATGGAAAGACTCATTCTCTCTCTCAGTACAGTCCCATCTAAAAAGTAAACTCAGCTTTAAAGTCAGTCAAGGCCTGACTTGTGTACTAAAGCAAGCACTCAACAGTGATGATGATGGTGGTGATGTGGGTGACAATTACTGCTGTCTGTGGAGCAATGATGGGGAGAAACTGAAGCTTAGAGGGACAAAGAAACACGCTCAGGGTTCAACAGCTAGTAAGCCATGGGGCAGTGACTGGTCCTCAAATAGTTGATAAACAAAGAAAAGACCCAGTTCAAACTTGCCCCTATCTAACCTCATAGCTGGAGCACTTAACCCTTATGCCATCTTCCAATGTTTCAGTGAAAAACCTTATCAGAGTATAGCCAACTGGAGTAAAATTGGGGTTGATAAAAATGTGTCTGGCACAAAACAGATTCACAGACATAGGGAACAGAATTGTGGTTGCCAAGGGGGTGGGGGGATAGGGGAGGGATGGATTGGGAGTTTGGGATTGGCAGATGCAAACTATTCTATAGAGAATGGATAAATCACAAGGTCCTATTGTATGGCACAGAGACCTATACCCAGTATCTTGTGATAAACCATAATGGAAAGGAATATGAAAAAAGAGTGTATACATATGTAAAAATAATTGCCTGGCACAGATGCAGAATCATGTTTATGTTTTATTACTAATAGCAGAAATCCTATCTCGTGAAATACATTTTAAATAAATCACTCAGATTGCCTCTCACATACCTCCCCTTTATTTATTTTTATTTTTGGCTGTGCAGCATGCAGGATCTTAGTTCCCCACCCAGGGACTGAACCCACGCCCCCTGCTGTGGAAGCATGGAGCCCTAACCACTGGACTGCCAGGGAAGTCCCTCACATACCCTCCTTTAGCCTGGACTTGCTGAAGAACTGGTATTGAACCTGCTCTAGGAAGACAACTCACGTGAGCCTGCTGGACAGGCAGGAGTGCTGGTGTCCTTCACAAGGACTATCCATTCGACTGCCCTGGGTACTTCTACTCAACTCGTGGTAGGTAGATGGATGGATTCCTGGCACATTTGGTGACATTGTGTTTCTCAGTCAGTTATCACCCAACCTGGAATTCCCCAGAGCTCCTCTCTACTCAGCTATCTACAGCCATTGTTATTTTCTACATTCAGAATGATGCAATGGGAGGTATTCATTAAAGCAAACCGGCCAAAAGGATAGCAAAATCCACAGTGGATAGAGGGATGTGAGCACTTAAATCAGAGATCCCAAAAATGGCGTTTTAACACAGGAATAGAACTGGGTTAGCATCCCTTCAGATGGATCCCCATTAGCACCCTATTCTCCACAAGCTTTCTATTTTGTGAAGTCCAGATAGTACCATTTACCTACGACAACGTAGGAAAGCAAAAAAGTTTATGTACACAATCGTGAACGTAAACACATTTTAAAAGAAACGCAAGTTTCATCTTACCTGCTCTGCAGTTTCAGGCAGGGAACAGAGATTTTGTGCCGCCAATCCAAGAAAAAGAAGTATTAAAATTTGTAGCATGGTGAGGAAATATTTGCTTCTTCTCCACGTCAGGCACCTGTCAGGACTATTTAGCTACAACTTAGTCTGATGAACGCCCAGTGAATTCTTTCTCATTTCAGTGTTTGCTTTTAAATCTTTTCCTCTCCTTTTCCTGGATTGAAACAGATGATCTGTGAGAACTGCCTCTAGACAGGAAAAATGGCCAATCTAGGGGTCGTGGTGAAATCGGCCACTCTCAACTGTATACACGTCTGGCTCAATGACAGGATATCCTCAAGGCGCCGAGGCAGAGACATGGTCCGGAATTTTTGTGCCTTATAAACTCCCAAGAAAAAGCTCCTGCGTCCTACTGCCCTGCCCATCCGCCTCTGGTCCTGCCTACTTCTGGCCCCAGGCCCTGCCAACATTTACGCAGCCACAGCATGGAAAACTGCAGGCCTCTCCCCCTGAATGCAAAGGTCTGAGCTTGCCATCAGGCAGTTTAAGCAGGGATGCCCATAAATGGGCACAGTTCCAGGCATGGAGGGGATGTTGCAGAAGGCCAGGTCCTTGACTTGGACGAGGATGGTGGCAAACTCTACCACGAAGAAATGTCTCTTTGCAGATGCCATTGGTTGGGTTTTTGACCCATCCTCTCCCCAATTCCAGGTCACTTCAGTAGCAAATAACTGAATCTGTAGGTCTTATCTTACCCTTTGTGGCCCAGATCTAATGGCATCTCTTCCAGGAAGGCTTCCTGTCCCACTCCTCCAATATCATCTTGGAGACCTTCCCAGCATTTAGTGCATCATTCTACGAAAGCCCAGTCATATCCATCATAATTCTCTGGTCTGTATGTCTGTCTCCTGTGCCCAGTTGTGAATTCCTTGCAGAGAGGGACTAGGCTTCATCTTCTGTGTCCCCAGCAGCTTAGAGCAGAGACCTGCATTTGAAAGTAAGAAAAATAACAATAGCCAACATTTGTTGAAAACTTACTATGTGCTTCTCACTATGTTAGACTTCTCCATGGATTAACCTATTTAATCCCCATAATTCTTGGTGAAATAGGATTGTTCTCTCCATTTTATAGATGTGGCAACTGAGGCAGAGAGGTTAGGCAACAACTTTTCCAAGGTCACACAGCTAGTAGGTAAGGATCCAGTTTTCAAACTGGGTGACTCTAGATCCAGTACTGTTAACCACTACCCTCTACTGCTTAAAACAATAGCTAATGAATAAGTAGCAGGTGGTGCTCCGGTCTCATTGACATGATAGAAAACTGTCAGGCCGAGTAACACAAAGGATAACATCTGTGCTAATCAACAAGACAGGCTTATAAGGGTACATCTCATGACACTGAGTTGATTGGGAGACTGGCAGTTAGAGACTAGTTTTGGTTAAATAATCCTTACTCTGCAAAATCTTTCTCTCTGGAGTTTTGAAATAACATTACATTATATTGATCAATAATCCAAGAAAATTCTGGTACAGATAAGCCCTTCAGAGGCTAACCCAGGGGTCTGAATGAGAAGACGCCAGATGAGGAAGTCCTTACAATCCCTTGGTTCAGTGGATTTCAACCTCATTTAGAATTTTGGAGATGCTTAAATTTTTTTTTTTTCCAATGTCTACCCTACTCCAGAACAATCAAATCAGTACGTCTGGGGGTGGGGCACAGAAACTGTATTTTTCAAAGCTTCCTAGGTGATTCCACTTGCATGGATGACTGCTGCTTAAGGAAAAATTAAATTTCATTGTGTGAAGTCAATGAGGTTGAGGTTAATCTGTTATAGCAGCTGTGTTACCTTAACTAATACATGCAGGAAAGAAATTGGAGGCTTTTTTCTGATTGTTTTCTCTCTGAAGAACACAGATAAGTGTCTGGGTCTTGGAATGGGTTAGATTCCTGGAGGGGGGAGAATGAACCACACTTGCATTTCCTAAATAATTGTGGAAGATGCTGCAGGGGGTGCTCGGGAAGAATTCTATCAGATAATTTGGAAAACCCTGCCTCTGCCATCCCTTTCTTGGGGATTGACCATGCTCATTAGCTCATTAAAGGTTCTGAGACATCCCTCAGTAAAACATAAGGTAACAAAACCAAACAAAAACAGTTCAACTTTGCTTAAAGCAGTATTTTCCAGAACTTTTAGACCAAGAGATGTTTTCTCTTTGCAAACTAACCTTAGCACCTCCAGATCTATGTTCTATTGCTCTTGCCTAGGGAAATACTATCCTAGATTTTAGCAGGTTGAATGTTCCATTTTTAAATTACGAGGATGTAGAAGTTAGCTTGCCAGTGGCCATGGGGATTCCGCAGTTCAGGACCTGTTCATACACTTTACCTATTAGTTGCATTAGAAACATTTCTAAATACTTGGATTTGTTTAGAAATTGAATAGTTTTATTTCTGTGAGGCTCATTTGATTGCTATGAACAGAGGTTCTTCAAGTTATTTCAAATCCCTACCACTGGGCTTCCCTGGTGGCGCAGTGGTTGAGAGTCCGCCTGCCGATGCAGAGGACACGGGTTCGTGCCCCGGTCTGGGAAGATCCCACATGCCGCGGAGCAGCTGGGCCCATGAGCCATGGCCGCTGAGCCTGTGCATCCGGAGCCTGTGCTCCGCAACGGGAGAGGCCACAACAGTGAGAGGCCCGCATACCACACACACACACAAAAAAATCCCAGCCCGACCTTGTGTCCTCATGCACTGAAGTTCTTTCCATGGATGAGAGCTGACAGGGTCAGTTTCACTCCTGGTCGAAGGGTCTGAGTATAACCCAGTCCAGGCTGGCATTATTTACTTTAGCAGATAGAGAAGTTCTACAATCCAGCTTGTACTTGGCAGCGATGCCGAAACGTGTGCTGTTCCTGCCTGCCATCCACGCGAGGTTTATTGATGTTTCAATCGTCTTGTTCACCTGCTGGTAGATCCACCCTCCAAATTCAATGCCATCCTTCATGTGAGTATGCAGCAGGTAGTCTGCGGCCTTGTAACCCAGGGTGAAAGTATTCTGTGACAGTGTTGATTTGGCTGTGTCTAAACTCATCTGATAGCCAGCAAGCCAACCTTCAAAGGCCAACACAGCCCAGCCATAGATGGTTTGTCCAGAAAAATCTACATCAACATTATTGCCAAGACTGAAACAATCCTGTTTATAGGAAGCCTTCAATTTCCCACTCTTCCTTCCTGTGTTCAGGACAAATATGGTATCAAGAATCAGTTTCAACCCTTGAGTTGAACTTATGTGTTGAGTTGAGTTTCAACTTATTTTCCAAAGAGATTTCTGTCCCAAGAGTATTGTCTGTGTTCTACTTTTGGGTGAAGGTCAGTCCATAGTTACACATCTTGTATTTGGTTTCTAGGTTGCCTGATACTTTCCCTGTAACAGTGTAAGCATGACCAGAAGTAGAAAATTCCACTCCACTACATAATTTGGTTCTCAGAGCTATTTTGACCACGCTAAACCCATATCCTTTGCTGAAGACATCCTTGGCAGACTTTCCTAGGTCACAGTAAGTCGGTGTGTTACACATATCTCTGACAGGATGGCCCGTTTGCTCCACCAGGGCCCTGCTGAAGCCAGACAAGGATTTTAAATCAACAATACTACACAGGCAGTTTGTTGTCTCCAATATCCCCTATTAAGCTGCTGGCAGTTACTTAAGACCTGGGAATGGCTTTTCCCTGCCCAGGGCTGCCCTCCTGCTCTCTCATTGCTTCCTCCTTATGTCCCCCTCGACTAGTACTCACCTCCTTTGCCCCCGCGATCTGTCCTCAGTGGTGACAACATGAGAGGTGATAGTTTCCTTTTGGGTGAGAGGATTAATTTCCTGATTGGAATGTGGAAACTTTTCCCATATTGGAAAAGGCAAAAGAGGGGCTGGGACACTTCCTGGGTAATACTGTTGTGCATCCCCTACGGCTATAGCATTCTGAGTTGTTAGTAGTCCTTTCTCTACATCACGCCAGTTACCGAGACATTAGCCCTTGGTCACTTCGACTTATAAAGCATTTCACGTGTGCCCTGACCAGCATTCCAAGGAGGGAGAATCATCGTCCTCGCCATCACCAACATTACCGTCCTCCTCACCACCATCACAAACACACACATACCTTTCACATATGCCAGACGCTCTAAACTTTTAACTCAATCTTCACCACAAGCCTAGGACAGAGGTATTATCATATACTATCCCCACTTTGCAGATGAGACTGAGGCAGACAGAGGTTTACTCACTTGTCCAAGGTCAGAAGGCTAGTAGTGGAGCGGAGACTTGAACCCAGGCAGTGTGAAGCCATTGGTTGATGCTGAAGCATTATCTACAGGACCTGCTTTGGATCTTGAATCTTGAACAAGATATTTCTGGACCTTGTGAGATGGCCAACGGGTCAAAGCTTATACTTCTGAAGTAGAACAAACCTGTTTACTGGGGAATCAATTGTATCTTTTGCTTTGCAGGGGAATAAAAAAGGCCAGAAACTGATATATAAGGTGAGTTTTCTGGTCAAGATTTATTTTTCATTCTCCCTGCAATTTTTGCTAGACTAAGGAAGAAAAAGAGCTCGGAACAGCAGCTACCTGTTGGTCTCTCTTGAGCAGCTATCTAGAAAATTGAAAAAGTTGCTTCACGTAGGTTCAACAAATCCAAGAACTCCTAGAATTTTTCCAAGTGAAGATGGTGCTTTGGGAAGTAAAAACTTAGAAAAGGGAAACAATACTACATCCCTGAAAACTTTCAGCATGAGAAATCGTTACCGAACCAGGTTCGTCTTGCTCGCTGCACAGCAAGCCAAAACGCTAACGCTGAGGTTTGCAGCAAAGAGAGGGCTTATTCGCAAGGCAACCAAACGAGGAAACTGGAGAACAAACTTCAAATCCACCTCCGCGAAGGCAAGCGGCTCCGGGGTATCTACGGGACAACTAATAAAGAAGCAAGACTGTTTGAGGCGTGGGGAGCGTGGGGAAAGTGATTGGAAAAGGGGTGGTAATTGACATTCTGCGCAGGTGTAACTAGGCTACAGGCCTCCGCAGGTTTGAAAGGTCACTGGGCGGACACTCGCGCATGCCCAGTTGGAGGGTCGGTGGTCCTAACAGGTCTTTACCAGCTCGGCTCGAACTAGACGCAGCTGACTTCAAGCTCCTGAAGACGACTCAGGTAAACATCTTATCGTTTACGCCATATGCAGCTTGGAGGACATGTGAGTCTTTTGCAGCAACAATTAAAACGACCTTGATTAGTGAAAACGCTGAGGTTTGCAGCAAAGAGAGGGTTTATTCGCAAGGCAACCAAACGAGGAAACTGGAGAACAAACTTCAAATCCACCTCCGCGAAGGCAAGCGGCTCCGGGGTATCTACGGGACACCTAATAAAGAAGCAAGACTGTTTGAGGCGTGGGGAGCGTGGGGAAAGTGATTGGAAAAGGGGTGGTAATTGACATTCTGCGCAGGTGTAACTAGGCTACAGGCCTCCGCAGGTTCGAAAGGTCACTGGGCGGACACTCGCGCATGCTCAGTTGGAGGGTCGGTGGTCCTAACAGGTCTTTACCAGCTCGGCTCGAACTAGACGCAGCTGACTTCAAGCTCCTGAAGACGACTCAGGTAAACATCTTATCGTTTACGCCATATGCAGCTTGGAGGACATGTGAGTCTTTTGCAGCAACAATTAAAACGACCTTGATTAGTGAAGGCAGATTACAGGTGAAATGGATTTAACTAATGATTACCCACGGTTTCAAAATCAGAGAGAACTATCTGGAAATGTGGTCCTTGATAAAATTTAAATTCAGGCCAAGGTGGAACAAACAGAACTAACAAAACAGACTTTCAGAATCTCAATTCATAATTTCAGGTAGCATTAAAGGTAGTCTCCCAGGAGAAGAGGTGTATTTTTCTGCCCTAGCTTCTGGATTTTATGCTGAGTAGGCATTTTCGGTGGAATCCAGTTTTATTATAGGAATAGCTTGCTGTTGATTCTCCTGGATATTCTTTTTGTGTACTAATTGGGTAGAATTCTTGGTACCTGAAACATCTTGGCCAGAGCACAATATAGTTTCTTCTCTCCTTCATATCTTATGTCAACATTGAAACAATTTGATAGCTGTTTATATTCCAGATATAGAAATTACTAAAAAGAAACCCACATTCTTTTGTTTTGTTTTTTTTTTTTAAAGCTCTTTCTTGTACCCATCTGCTGAGCAATGTTGAATTCTTTTTTTCTTTGCCCTTCTCCTTTCTCTGCTTTGGGTAAAAATAGCTTCCACTTTTCTAAATCAAAGGACTTAACAAGCTAAACTGAGAGTAGCCTACAGTTTAATATCATGGTTTGAAATAACCTCTTTAAAAAGTCTTCAAGTAAAAGTCTAAGTAATATTTTATTTGGCTTGATTTATATAGGTAGTTGTCCCAAATACTCCCTAATACCTTTGATTGTATAGACATATGTCGTGTTAACAGGATGATTTTTTTTTTTTTGGTTGCCATCACACTGTAAATTTAACTCATTCTTTCATTCATTCAACAGACATTTATGGAACGCCAAACACTATACTGGGCTCTGAGGACACGGAAGTGGGTAAGTCACATTGCTTCGTGCATTATAACTTCCACCATACTTTTGCACATATTATCTTAAATTTTATTACAACCTTGGGAACTAGACTGGGTAAAAGGTGATATCTTGATTTGGTAGATATGAAAATGGAGGCCTAAAGGAATTGAGTGATTTATTCAGTGTCAGTAAGTTAGCATGAGCTAGTAACAGATACCAGGTAATCTTACTCTAATCGTTTGCTTTGCCTGTTATGATAGACCACCATTCTGATAGCTGATGCCTAAGCTAGTGAATGGATTATCTGTGGTTCATCTAATTCAGTCATTAAAATGCTAAACTGAATTTAGTCCTATTTGTTGTCACATGAGACAAGGTCATGACCACCAGAAGTCCTGAAGAGCAAATATAAAGGAATACGGTTGTGATTCATACAACTACAGGCATACTTGGGCCAGAACTGAAGTGTCACCGATTCCAGATGGTCCATTGCATGATCTACTGGTCTTGTTGTCCATGGCGTAGCATGACTTGGGCAAATTGGATGGATTGAGGCTTCCTAGTCTATGTAAAAGGACTTAGCCATGCTCCAGGACCAGGTACCACACCAGGTCTACAGAGCACGTGGTGGAGCACACATCTGCCAGGCATGCCTCTCCCTTCATGACTTGTCTAGTCCGGGAAAAATCTTCCCCTAAAGAGCCACTTGATTAACTCCTTCATTTCCTTCAAGCCTTTGTTCAAATCCACCCTCTCCATGAGACCTATGCAGACTACTGTACCGAAAGCTCCCACCCCGCTACTCCTGCTTCTTCTTTTTTTATTTGCGGTATGCGGGCCTTTCACTGTTGTGGCCTCTCCTGTTGCGGAGCACAGGCTCTGGACGCGCAGGCTCAGTGGCCATGGCTCATGGGCCCAGCCGCTCCGCGGCATGTGGGATCCTCCCGGACCGGGGCACGAACCCGTGTCCCTTGCATCGGCAGGCGGACTCTCAACCACTGCGCCACCAGGGAAGCCCTTATCCTTATCTTTTTCTATCTCCCTGGAGTGTATCACTTTCTGAGTCACCATACAGTCCACAAGTTTATTATGTTTATTATTTGCTGCCTCTCTCCCTAATTAGAATACATGCTCATTTAGGGCAGGGATTTTTGTCTGTTTACTTAACTGACAGATCTCAAAGATCTGGAAGAGTGCTTGATATACAGCAAGTGCTCAGTACAGATGATTGACAGAATAACTCACAGAAGTGAACATTTCTCAGCGATATAGATAAACAGGTTGGATAATTCAAGTAAAATACCACCATCACCCCCCAAACATTATTGAAACATACCCTTCTTTTTTCTTTAAATTCCCTGAACCCCAAATCAGTTCTTTCTGCTCTTGATGCCACTTGGCTCTGCCATAGCAATCTCCTCTCAATGACTCATTCTAAAATGTCCTTGTTTCGTGGTGAGTTTGTTTCACATCTTTTTCTTTTGGATTATTATTTTGATACCTGGGAAATCAAATTCTTGTAACTTGTGTTAAATATTTTTCTGTTTCTTACAAAATGGCTTTAATCCACGAGTCCCAGACTCTTTCCATCTGTGAGGAATATTGGTTCAGAAAAGAGAGTTGGTTCAATACATACAAGGGTCTGGCTCCAGCTCTGCCCCGAACCACTGACCCTGACCTCGAGCAAGCCCTTCAACCTCTGTGATAAAATAAGGGGGTTGAGTGACGTGATATCCACTCTGCTTCTCCACATTTACAGGATATTATAAACCATTTCTTTTCACATTTCTCACCCTAAGATTTCTCTCCCTCCAAATTTTGTTAAGCCTTGAACACCTTTGGTGGTTGGCTTGAAATCTGGGTGCATCCTAGAGGACTGTAGGTAAATTATTTTCTCCCCCAAGTAATCTGAATTGGCTTAAATCCCTCAAAATGACTTTCTCTAAGGAAAGAAACATTCTGAGATTTTGAGGAGAGTGTAGTGGGGCTATACTTAAGCTAGGATTTATTGTCATGGTGGTGTTTTGCCTAAACTATTTCATCAGCCTGCAGAGGTAAATATCAGGCTGAACCAAAAGGAATATCACTCTTTTAAGTCAAAAATGGACTAAACTTGACATGGTGCACCCCACATGTACCTGTGTAGCACAATTCGTGATTTGGAAATAGTTTAAACTTTTAATCTTCATGGAGAGGCATCCTCTTAGTCCACTGCCATTTCTCAGGGGCTGAATTTATAGGAAGGTTATTATTGCGAGTATAAGATACCAGGGCTCAAGAGACTATTAGTTTGGGTTGAAGTGCTATATCTCCAGGTAGCAGTACATTGGGGTCATGGCATCGCTTCTTCTTTATGCTTCCCAACTGACGGAAAGTGCTGAATGCACAGATGGATAAATAAATGTCCATGCCTTCACCTGGCCCTGAACACCCCTCCTGGTTCCTCTGCATCGTGCTTTGAGAGAGTAAATAAATGCGCCCGGTTGTTACTAGGAACTGACAGGGCAAAAGGGTTTCCTGCACACTCATCAGATCCTGGCCCTTTCAGGAGTCAGCTTTCCCAGGCAGGGGATGTGTCCAAACATGTGTCTCCCTGTCCTCTTGGCCCTTTCCTTTTCCTTTGTTAGGGCAAATCTTTCCACGCAGCAAACTTTCTTTTTTTGTGATGTTTGTTTTTCCTTTTTGTGAAGACCAGTCAGCAGGTCCTGCTTTAGGCAAAATTGTGAAGTAGGCAATGTTTCTCTCCGGCTTCCCCCCTCTCCCTCCCTGTCAGCGGTCTCCCTCCCCCCAGTTCATTCATTCCATCAACTAACGTTTACTGGGCATTCACCATCCTCAGGGCACCTTTCTAGTTAGGATGTTATTTCAAGATAACATCCTAGGGACTTCCCTGGTGGTCCAGTGGTTAAGACTTTGCCTTCCATTGCAGGGGGTGTGGGTTCGATCCCTGGCTGGGGAGCTAAGATCCCACATGCCTCATGGCCAAAAAGCCAAAACATAAAAAACAGAAGCAATACTGTAACAAATTCAGGGCTTCCCTGGTGGCACAGTGGTTGAGAGTCCGCCTGCCAATGCAGGGAACACGGGTTCGTGTCCCGGTCCGGGAAGATCCCACATGCCACAGAGCGGCTGGGCCCGTGAGCCATGGCCGCTGAGCCTGCGCGTCCGGAGCCTGTGCTCCGCAACGGGAGAGGCCACAACAGTGAGAGGCCCGCATACCGAAAAAAAAAAAAAAACTGTAACAAATTCAATAAAGACTTAAAAAAAAAGATAGCATCATAATTCTTAATTAGGATTCATTAGTAATCAACTATTAGTAGCTGGTATTATTTGGTATTTACATAATAATTTTTGATATTTACTTGATCATTGTGAACATTTATCCTCCCAATTACTCGAGTCATTTTCGTTTCTCTTCCTCTCCACCAAGAGTACCAGCAATTCCTATTGATTTTACCTTCAGTGGTTAGAATCCTAGCATGAATCTGACCGCTTCTCTTCATCCCCACCACTCTCACGCAGGTTCAAGCTGCCATCATCTGTGGCTTACATTATCACAGTAGCATTGTAACATTCTACTTGACCTCCCCCCTTCCACCTTTGCCCCCCCCAATCCGTTTTTCAAATAGCAGTCAGAATTACCTTTTAAACGTATAAGTAAGACCAAATGTTCCCAGCTTAAAACTCTTGAATGACTTGCCATCACACTTTTTTTTTTTTTTTTTTTTTTGCTGTACACGGGCCTCTCACTGTCGTGGCCTCTCCCGTTGCGGAGCACAGGCTCCGGACATGCAGGCTCAGCGGCCATGGCTCACGGGCCCAGCCGCTCCGCGGCATGTGGGATCTTCCCGGACCGGGGCATGAACCCGTGTCCCCTGCATCGGCAGGTGGACTCTCAACACCACCAGGGAAGCCCCTGCCATCACTCTTTTAACCAAGCACCAGCCGGTCGCTGTGGCTTTGGGTCCTACCTGATCTAGGCTCTGGTCTTCTCTCTGGCCTTGTCCTGAAGCCCTCTCTGATGCACTCTGCTGCCCCCATCCTGCCTTTGTTCTGTGTCCCCCACACCTCAAGTTAGTTCCCATCTTTGGCCTTTTCAACTGCTGTTCCCTCTGCCTGGAAGGCTCTTCCCTCTGATTTTTGCACAGTTGACTTTTTCTTGTCACCTGTTCTCATTTAAATGTCACTTCACAGAGAAGCTGCCCCTGATCACCTAAGCAAGAGTGGTCATCTAACCACTGCATCATACCACTCCACTTTAGTTCTCCGCATAGTACTCACCCCATGTGACAGGATCTTGTTTGTTACTGGCTTTCTTTCCCTCACTGGAATACAAGCTCCATGAAAGCAATTTTCTCTAGATATTTCCCCAGTTCCTAGAACAGTGGCTGATGCACAGTAGACAAATAGTAAATTATTGTTGAATGAATTTATATATATTAATATGTCGGGTTCTTAACATATATTACCTAATTCTCTCAAAATTCCTATGGAAAAGGTACTATTGTTTTCTCTGTTTTAAAAATAAAAAAGACAGAGGCAAGGAGAGATCTTTAAGGAAGGCCGGCTACATAACTTGTAGGATCTAGTGCAAAATGAAAATGCAGGGCCCTTTGCTAAAAAATTATCAAGAATTTTAAGGCAGAGACAGCCGGGCTGGGTAAAGAATTTTTGGAGAGCTAGAAAAGGCATATTGAGTAGGGCAGTCAGGGTACTCCTCACTGAAAAGGTGAAATGTGAGAAAGAACTGAAAGTTGGTGAGGGAATTTGCTGAGTGAATAATCAAGAGAAATATTCCAGATAGGGGGGACAGCAGGAGCAAAGGCCCTTAGGTGGACATGGTGGTGGGAGGTGGAAGGTAAAGAGCCTCTGTGAGGGTTCTGGGAAATATTGGAGGGTTCTGAGTAGAGGAAAGACATGATCTGGCTTCTGTTAGGAAACCATCATTCCAGCTGCTATACTGAGAATGGACCTTGGAGGAGCAAGTGAGGCTTCTCAACAGGCATTGCAATAAACCAAGCAAGAGATGATGGTGGCTTGAACCATGGTGGAGCATGAAGGTGGTAAGAAGGGGCCGGGCTCTTGATATATTTCACAAGGAGGACCAAGAAGATTTGTCAATAGTTTGCATGGGGGGCAAGCAAGAAAGAGAGGAGTCAAAGATGATTCCAACGCTTTTGGCCTGAGTAATTCAAAGAATAAAGTTGCTATCCACTGGGATAGGAGGGTGTGAGTAAAGCAGGATTTTGTAGGGGATATTGAGGAATTCAGTTTTCTGACACGTTTGAGATGGCTGTTAGATACCCAAATGAAGATGCCAAGCAGTAGTTGAATGAATGAGTCTGGAGTTACATAGACATTTGAGAATCACCAGTACTATAAGTTTTATTTAAGGCCTTGGGACAGGGTACATCACCAAAGGAGTGAGAGTAGGTAGAGAGTAGAGCACAGCTCCAGGGACACTGATATGAAGAGGTGCAAGAGAACTGGGTCGAGCAGGAGGGAGTGCTCACCTGTGTCCAATAACGATGAGGGGTGGAGGGGACCAATGCTGTGTCTCTGGACTTAGCCATATGGAGGTTTTGAGTGAACTTGTCAAGAGCAATTTCAGTGAAGAGGTAGGGAAGAAGACTTGAATGGAGTAGGTTTACGAAAGAATGAGAGGAGATGGAGAAATTGGATTTTTTTTTATTGGCTTCTGTAGCAAATGGGGAGCAAAGGAATAAAGCAGTAACTGGTGAGGGTGGAAATGAGTCAAGGAAAGATTTTTGGAAGATGTGAGAAATAACTGCAGTTTTGTATGCTCATGGGAATGTTCCAGCAGGGAAGGAAAATTGGATGATGATCATGATTAAGTTCAATATTGAAAAACCATCCCTATCTGTATCATACTAAATTCACAATCTGGTGTTACTGTGATGCATAGATACTGAACTGGTGGCCTCTAGGCTTCTGATGGAAGCTTTCAGATGTTAACCAACTATTCCTTGTGTTTGTATTCCAGATGAAAGGGAGATAAGTTTTAAAAGGCTCTGTGAAAAGAGTCTAGTATACACCCCCCCCCCCACATTGTCTGTCCTAAGTAACAATGTGACACCCATAAACCAGTGGTTTATGCCCTAACTCCACCCATCTCTCACTTTAACGTTCCCACCCCCCCGCCCCCATTCCTCACTGGAGCCCCAGCCTAGGGTTGGTCCTGGAGATGTGTAGTCTTCAGTAGCTGGGGTGGCCTATGCAGTTCTCCAGGACATCTTGCCCCATTACACTTTGCTGGAGCGAATACCTTTGTTGGGAATAGGGGGGGATGTGGAGCATCATAGACTCTTAGACAAGACCCCAAAACCATTTGAAATAGATCTTTCCCAACTTCTTACTCCAAGATGAGAAAATCACCAAACTGTCATACGTTCTCCAGGGTTTGGATGTTAGCTCTCCCATTTATGAGCTGTGTAATCTCGGACAAGCCACGTAACTGTTAGGATTCTTGAGCTCCTCAACTTGAGTCCATTCTGGTTTTGACCTATTATTCTAGCTTCTCTGAGTCTTTCTGGAGATCTGCACCAGAAATTTTTTCTTCTTTCATTTTCCTTTTGCCTCTCTCTCCAGTTGAGGACCAGTGACCTAAGAAAAATACAATTCGAGGGTACATAAGTTAAAAGGAAATTCATTTTCTTTTCTTTTTCTTATTGTGGGAAATATACATAACATGTAATTTACCATGTTAGCCATTCTTAAGTGTACAGTTCAGTGGCATTAAGTATGTTTACACTGTTGTGTAGACATAACCATTATTCATCTCCAGAACGTTTTCATCATCCCAAAACAAAACTCCATACCCATTAACTACTAACTCCCCATTTTCCCCCCTCCCCTCAGCCCCTGGCAACCACCATTCTACTACCTGTCCCTGTGAATTTGACTACTATTCCAGGTGCCGAATGTAAGTGGAATCACAATATTTGTCCTTTCGCGTCTGGCTTATTTCACTTAGCAGAGTGTCTTCAAGGTTCATCCATATTGAATCATGTGTCAGAATTTCCTTCCTTTTTAAAGCTGACTAGTATTCCAGTGTATATGTATCCACATTTTGTTTACCCATTCATCCTTTGATGGGCACTTGGGTTGATTCCACCTGTTGGCTATTGTGAATAATGCTTCTGTGAAAATGGTTGCACAGATATCTGTTTGAGTCCCTGCTTTCAATTCTTTTGGGTCTATACCTTTCACCCCAAATAAAGAGGTAAACTGGGGCCAGCTCAAATGAGCAGAAATTGAGTTTTTTTCAGGAATAGCAGAGGAATTGCAGTTTGGGAAACACATGCTGTATAAGCCACAGGTGAGTCACTGAGGGTTTGGGGTGGGTTATATCAATATTTACGGGCAAGTAGTGCAAAGAGTGGGGAGTCCAGCCAGAGTCCAGTCAGCAAATTCACTGGCTTGAGGACGGGGAGAGATTCATGGTGGATGTTTATTGATCAGGAGATAAGTCTCCGTCCTCTGTAAATCAGGCGTTTATGGAAAATCAGTCTCAGTTGGTAAGTTCCATTCTTCCCAGGGCGCATGCCTGAGAATCTCCATTTCCTGTCCTCCGGGTCCATTTTAGATTGAAATCCCCTCACGTTCCCGAGAGTGGAGTTGCTCGTGTCAGTTCATAAACTTGGGAGCTTCCCAGGGAAAATCTGAAACTGGCCCCTGTACACTGAAGGCAAGGAGAGACCCAAGAAAGAGGCAGATGGTTCCAGATTGGTAAGTGCAGTTTTAACAAGCAAAGGGACTTACTTATGAGGCTTGTCATGGGGGCTGCAAGACGAGCAGATCTCCGCACCCGCCTGCCAGAATCTTAAAAGTTTATAGAGAGGCCTTAACAGGGTTCAGTCACTTATACTGTCCATATGGTCTCAACAACCCCTTGCTATCTCAAGGCTGTGTCCTTGGGGCAGCTACTAGTTCAGGGAAGGCAAGCGGAATGCACATTCCAAGGACAGGGGAGGGGTGAGGAGCTTCCGATGCCAGGGTCGATGGGTGGTCAATGTCCTCTCCGTGACCTCCTCCAACAGCTGGATCATCTGGTAGTTCTGTTTAATTTTTCGAGGAGCTACTATATGTTTTCCACAGCGCCAGTAGCATTTTATATTCCCAGGAAGAGTGCCCAAGTGTTTCAGTTTCTCCATATCCTTGCCAACACTTGTTATTTTAAATTTTTCCTAGAAAACATCCTAATGGATATGAAGTGGTGTCTCACTGTGATTTTGATTTGCATTTCCTTAAAGATTCATGATGTTGAACATCTCCTTGTGTGCTTATGGAACATTTGTGTATCTTCTTTAGAGAAACGTCTACTTGAGTCCTTTACTTTTAAATTAGGTTGTTTGTCTTTTGTTGTTGAGTTGTAGTTTTTTATATATTCCGGATATTAATCCCTTATCATGTGTATAACTTATAAATATTTTCTCCGAATTCCATGGGTTGTCTTTTCACTCTGTTGGTAGTGTCCCTTAATGTACAAATCGCTTTTCGTTTTGATGAAGTCCAATGTGTCTGTTTTTTTCTTCTGTTGATTCTACTTTTGTGTCATGTCCAACAAATCACTGCCAAATCAATGTCATGAAACTTTTCCCCTGTGATTTTTTTAGAAGCTTTTTATAATTTTAGCCCTTACATTTTCATAATCCGGTGTATGCTTGTGTCTTTGATGTAAAAAAAAGTTTCACCAAAGCTGTTTCTTAAAGAACAGGAATATTATATTTTATTCAATAAATAATTGATTAAAACATTTCAGTTGGATATGGCCAACAATCAAGGGAACAAAAAAATGAAATCTCAAGAGGGTAAAATGTGTGAGACAGTGAGGGAGGAAGACAGCAGGAGAAGAAGGTGAAGAAGGAAAAACAGGGAGAAGAAACCTCAGGCAGTTGAAAAAGCAAAGATCTGATTTTTTAATCCTATTCTTAAAAAAATACACCTACTGCCAGCATTTGTTATAATACAGTGTATATTTGTATAAGGATTACCTAAATTTTGTATGCTTTGAGGTTATTAAAAAATTATAATGAAAAAAATCACTTACCACATGCTTTGGGATGCAGATTAGATAAAAAACAAAAATTAAAAAAAAATCTCATGTCCTTTAGTCGTGGCTCATTTTGTGGTCCTTTGTGGTCCTGCTCTAAAGGCATATGAGCCACCCCCTGATAGTCCACAGACTATCCAAAACAGTCCAAAAAGGACAGTCAATGGGATTTTAGCAAAAAGAAACACAAAATTTATATTTTCTTCCATGTCCTGTAGATTTAATAAAAATAATGGAAGGAGTTGTATCAGCAGACGCAGGGCAAGCAATCTCTTGAAGTGAGAGCCCGCAAAAACCTGGACAGGGTGGCAGGCAGAGGTGAACTGCACAGACCTCAAGCTCCTTTCCTTCTCGCTTCCCTTCCCGCACACGAGGAATTAGCAAGAGACCGACTTGGTCCTGTCGCAGGATGGGCTGCCTGATTCTAAATGTGTTGTGTGCCCTTTTCTGTCGAGAGAGAGGTGCCGCCTGGAATCACTGAGGGCAATTTTCCTTCCAAACGCACAACACCTCGGAGCCATGGAGGATGGTCTCCTCAGAAAGGAGGCGTAATGCAACCAATTTGAAAAAATGGTGAAGCCTTGAGGAGGATGCTAGAAGGAATCCTGATTCTGGGAGTCTGGGGTTGGCTGATGTTCTGGAAGGCGGCTCAGCATGTGGACTGAAAGAGCCGATCCCTAAAAGTGGTCGCCCTGGGAGTGCCACAGGCTCGCTTGCTGCGCTTGGCACGGGGATCAGGGTGGACTTCCTTGGGGAGTCAGTTCAGGACAGCCTGCGCAGGTACCAGGACCCTCGCAAGCTATGGCAGCGAGGACCTACAGCATCTGTTTTTAACAGTGACCCCGTGTGGCGAAAAGGGGCAATGACAGGTCCCGAGACTCCAATTTTCCTCCCAGCCTGGGCGTGGGAGCCACGTGAACCCCGCTTTTGGACTGTACAGTTCCTTGGGGTTCGCGGATTATGGGGAGATGGGGTGGGGAGGAATCTTCTAGAAAGAGATGCTAGATTTCATGTCAAATAAGGTTCATGGGGCCTTGACAGGTGACTTGAGAAAATAAAAAGTTGCCTCTGGTTCATGGAGCACCTCATGTCCCTTACATTTTTTAAAAAAATTTTATCATAAAATATAAATTTTCAGACATATGAGATTAAAGAGTATGATGAACCCTCATGTACCCTTAAACCAGTTCCAACAATTATTAACATTTGCTAATGTTGTTAATACCTATCTTCCTTATATTTATGTCCCTTACATTTTAATACAGTGAAAGTGGCATTTTGGACTGTGTACTTGGGTCCCCTCCTGCTACCTTTCAAGGGAGGATTTTCAGTCCCAATATATGGAAAATGCAGCTTTGCGTCCTGGACAGTTTTGGCTTGTGGGTATCACTAGTTGCCAGTATACGACACCTGGAAGGTCCAAAAAGTCCATTTCACGCAGGGTGAGTTAGTGGATCTGTTTCGGGTAGTAAAAGATCTTTTTCCCGACAATCCATGCCAATTAAGATAGTAGAAGAGGCAGGGGTGGAGAGGAGAGGGCTGTGGAGGGAAAGAGGAGAGACTGGGGAAGCATCAGGGAGCTGAAAAGGTGATGGAGTCTTGGAAGTGTCGGCAGTGGGAGCAACAGAGGTCTGGCACAGCACCGCATAATAATGACAAGTATTTCTACAGTCTTACTCAGTGTTATGCTCTATTCTCAGCATTTACATGTGAACTCACGAATCTTCAACAATCCTATACCACAGGTACTATTATTATTCCTCATTTATCAGTGAGGAAACTGAGGCACAAAGATGTCATGTGCCCAAGAGCAAGCTTGGGGTTCAAATCCAGGCAGTTTAGCTACAGATTCTGAACTCTTAACCTCTTTTTGCTGCCTCTTTGCCATCAACAGAACTGAGAGGAGAGGAGAGTGGAGTTTGATAGCCAACAGTAATGGTATAACTTAGATAATTTTAGTAGCAAGTGAAAGAAAACCCAAGTCAAACTGGCTTAAACCAAAAAGGAATGTATATCTACTGTATAGCACAGGGAACCCTGCTCAGTATTCTGTAATAACCTAAACGGGAAAAGAATTTGAAAAAGAACGGATGCATGGGGACTTCTCTGGCAGTCCAGTAGTTAAGACTCTGCTCTTCCAATGCAGGGGGCACGAGTTTGATCCCTGGTCAGGGAACTAAGATCCTACATGCCTTGTGGTGTGGCCAAAAATTTAAAAAAAGAAAAGAAAAGAAAGGAAAAGAATAGATGCATGTATATGTATAACTGAATCACTTCGCTGTACACCTGAAACTAACATGACATTGTTAATCAACTATGCTCCAATATAAAATTTAAAAAAAAGAATGTATTAGTTCTCAATAGTGAAAACTCCCAAGATAGGCTTGTCTCAGGCATCGCTTGATTCAGGATTCGAATGATGACTTACGATCCTTCTCTCAGCTCTGCTTTTTCCAGGCTAGCCCTATTCCCAGATTGCTTAATAGTCCCAGGATTTCAGGCACCCTCCCCCCACTCCCACCCAATCAATGGGAAAAGAGAATATCTTTTCTCCAGAATTCTCATAAACCTATTTTCACACATCATTGGCTCTGATTAAGTTAAATGCATCTGTGGCAGAGACCAACTCAGTGTTTACCAAATCAAGCATCTCTTTCTTCTGTGTAAACAGCTAGACTACATTTCCCAACCTCCCTTGTAGTTTGATGTGGCCCTGTGACAGAATTCTAGCTGATAAATATGGGTAGAAGTGACATGATCCTGATACTTTCTTTCCTTTCTGGATGACTGGAATGGAGATGACCCCCAGGGCGACCTTGGAGGCGACCTTGGAGCCATGTGTATAAGGTGGGCAGATCAACCAAACAGAAAGAGCCAGGTCCCTAAATCACTGCATGGAGGAAAGTCACCCATCAGTTATGTGAGCAAGGAATAAACCCTATTATACTAAAACCGTGGAGATTTTAGTGGTTTTCTTATAAAATAGCTTGTCAGCATGGCTAGAGGGATGTGATACATGTAAATCAATTAGGATCCATCCCTGGGACTAGGAAAGGGGTCATCAGCTAAAGCACATGGCTGGGAATAGGGAAAGGGTAGTTTCTTGGAGGAAATTCAGGTTACTGGTACTGGGAGGTGAGGGAGATACCAGGCCAAATTCTTAATGCAAACTGTGGATCCAGGAATCCAGCTCCAGATCTCTTCACCAAGGATATCCTCAGGTGTCGATCTTATTATTCAGTAGCTTTCTGGGACAGCTGGTTCACAATTTCTTTGAGACTTGCTTCAGTTCTTTATCTGGTCTTGCTCAGGCCCCATATGTAAGGCCCCTTAGCACAGGGCAATGTGCTAAGCTCTGTGGGTGGAAACAGAGATCAAAGATGAACCTGGGCCTGCGCAGAGCCCACATTCTGAGGAGGGAAGACCTGGCATTCACATTTCAGCTAGGAATTTTTAAAAAAACTTTTAATTGAAATATAGTTGATTTACAATGTTGTGTTAATTTCTGCTGTACAGCAAAGTGATTCAGATATCTCTCTATATATAGATATATATTCCTTTTTTTTTTTTTTTTTGGTGGTACGCGGGCCTCTCACTGCCGTGGCCTCTCCCGTTGCAGAGCACCGGCTCCAGACGCACAGGCTCAGCGGCCATGGCTCACGGGCCCAGCCGCTCCACGGCATGTGGGATCTTCCTGGACCAGGGCACAAACCCGTGTCCTCTGCATCTGCAGGCAGACTCTCAACCACTGCGCCACCAGGGAAGCCCCCATTCCTTTTTTATATTCTTTTCTATTATGGTTTATCATAGGATATTGAATATAGTTCCCTGTGCTATACAGTAGGACCTTGTTGTTTATCCATTCTCTATATAATAGTTTGCATCTGCTAACCCCAAATTCCCACTCCATCCCTTCCCCAACCCCGTCCCCCTTGGCAACCACCAGTCTGTTCTCTCTGTTAGTGATTCCGTTTCTGTTTCATAGGTAGGTTCATTTGTGTCATATTTTAGATTCCACGTGTAAGTGATATATGATATTTGTCTTTCTCTCTCTGACTTACTTCACTTAGTACGATCACCTCTAGGTCCATCCGTGTTGCTGCAAATAGCATTATTTCATTCTCATGGCTGAGTAGTATTCCATTGTGTGTATGTATCGCATCTTCTTTATCCATTCATCTGTCGATGGACATTTAGGTTGTTTCCATGTCTTGGCTATTATGAGTAGTGCTGCTATGAACATAGGAGTGCATGTACCTTTTCGAATTAGAGTTTTGTCTAGATATATGCCCAGGAGTGGGATTGCTGGATCATATGGCAGCTTTATTTTTAATTTTTTGAGGAACCTCCATACTGTTTTCCATAGTGGCTACACCAACTTACATTCCCACCAACAATGTAGGAGATTCCCTTTTCTCCACACCCTCTCTAGCATTTGTTATTTGTAGTCTTTTTAATGATGGCCATTCTGACAAGTGTGAGGTGGTACCTCATGGTAGTTTTGATTTGCATTTCTCTAATAATTAGTGATATTGAGCATCTTTTCATGTGCCTGTTGGCCATCTGTATGTCTTCTCTGGAGAAATGTCTATTTAGTTCTTCTGCCCATTTTTTGATTGGGTTTTTTGGGTTTTTTTTGTTGAATTGCATGTGCTATTTGTATATTTTGGAAATTAAGCCCTTGTCAATCACATCGTTTGCAAATATTTTCTCCCATTCTGTAGGTTGTCTTTATGTTTTGTTTATAGTTTCCTTTGCTGTGCAAAAGCTTGTAAGTTTGATTAGACCCCTCAGCTACGGATTTTTTTTTTTTTTTTTTTTTTTTTTGCGGTATGCGGGCCTCTCACTGTTGTGGCCTCTCCCGTTGCGGAGCACAGGCTCTGGATGCGCAGGCTCAGCGGCCATGGCTCACGGGCCCAGCCGCTCCGCGGCACATGGGATCCTCCCGGACCGGGGCACGAACCCATATCTCCTGCATCAGCAGGCGGACTCTCAACCACTGCGCCACCAGGGAGGCCCTCAGCTACGGATTTTGATACAAGTTTTAGCAGACAATTGTGTCCAAATAATTTAGTCCAACCCAAGCCTTAGCCAAATCTAAACTGAAGTTTTTATCTTGTTTTTGTTTTCAGAATGCCTGTGTTCACTGATCTCTCTGATGTGGAGGTCTGCTTTTCTTATTGCTCTCTGTAGAGTTTTGCAGGATTAGGAATAGGCCACATCCTTTTCCTTTGCTACAACTAGAGACAAAATGCACATTTTAGAGTCTGCCCCCTTTCCTCTCTCTGTTCTCTATATTATCTCAATGTAAAGTTCAGGGTATTTTCCGCTATTCCCAGCTTCCTCTCTCCTTCTGCTTGAGTAGAGGATGGGACACTTGGAACCCACTGGCAGGGACCCAGTAGTGTTGTGTCTGATTTACAAGTGATATTTATGCCCTATTCATTCCCAACAATGGCTCAAACAATTCCCTGGGACAATAATAGAGCTGACACATCAATAGGAAGTGGTTGTGACTTCATGAAGCCCTTGACAGGTCAGGACCAGCAGTAAATCAGCTGCTTCCTGCCTTTTTGTTTATTCAGTTCATTCATTTTTTTCAACAAATATTTACTGATGACCTACTATGTACCAAAGGCTGTTCTAGGCCTGTTGCTTTCTTTCTAGCCCAGGGGTCAGCAAATTTTCTCTGTAAAAGGCCAGAGAGTAAATATTTTAGGTTTGTTGGTCATAAGATCTCTTTTGCAACTACTCATCTCTGCCATTGTACTGCAGCCATAGGCAATGGGTAAATAAGTGGGGTTGTATTTCAATAAAACTTTACTTACCAAAGTAGGCAGTGGCCGAGATTTGCCTTGTGGTCCTAGTTTTTTGACCCCTACGCTAACCAAATTCTAACCATAGTTCATCTCCATCCCTTATAAGATTTCACCTTCCTTTTTCTCCCAAAATTGGAGAGCAGAGAAGCCCATTAGTTAATCAATTGGTCAAGTTAACTAAATTCCAGTTCCAAAGGTTCTATAGTTTGTTTCTTTTTCAATAATGATAACAACAATGTGATCAAAAAGAATAAAGGTAATAGCCGACAATTATATAGCACTTATCATTGCGTGTAATCATTTTGTAATCACTTTCCAAATAGTAACTCATTTTCTCTAATCTGGTAGAGAAGGGATTAAGGCCTGGTAAAGAGGTTTATTTAATAGTGATACACACACACACACACACACACACACACACTTAATTTTGGCTATTGTTTTCCAGTATCACATATATTTTGGTAAGATAAATTACATATATAATATATATATATATATATATATATATATACACACACACATTTATTTTATTTAAATTATATAGATATTTGTTGAGATCTTACAAAATACCAGATGTCAGGCTAAGTGTTGTCCACGCATGACCTCACTCAATCTCCCAGCAGCCCTTTGAGAAAGGTGGAATTTTTTTTTTTTTGCGGTACGCGGGCCTCTCACTGTTGTGGCCTCTCCCATTGCGGAGCACAGGCTCCGGACGCGCTGGCTCAGTGTCCATGGCTCACGGGCCCAGCCGCTCCACGGCATGTGGGATCTTCCCGGACCGGGGCACGAACCCATGTGCCCTGCATCGGCAGGTGGACCCTCAACCACTGCGCCACCAGGGAAGCCCAGGAAGGTGGAATTTTGATATCCATTCCTAGCCAAGAAAATTGGAGGTCCAAGTGGTTTAACAACTTGTGCCATTCAGCAAGTGTGGAGTGGGACTTGTTTGTGTCTCCAAAACTTATGCTTTTCACCACTTTGCTATAATGACTTGTCGGACTAGAGGAGAATTAATAAATTAATAAATTCCAGACAATCATGTAGATTTTATTACGATCGTATTTTATTTTTAAGTGAAAAACATTTTCCTTTTATGGTGCAAGCTTCTGAGATGGCAGAACACAAGATGGTTTGTGTCTCTGTGGCCTTGGCATTACGATGACTGTCATTTACAAACACAGTGCCCAAGGGGCCTCATTAAACCAACAGGACAACGGGATGTATGAAAACCTAAGTGCAGCTGCTCTGTGGAGGAATGTCGCCTGTGGGATGGAGCCAGGCCTTTATCAGGCCGAGGGGGTGGCTCTGAGCAGAGGCTCTGGGCTGCTTCACCCTGGAACGTGGCCCTGCGTCGACAGCTGGCAGCCACCCCGCTTGCCTGGGGAGGTGTGGTCTTACCCATAGATTAGATCTTGAAAGCTGCCTCTTTTGGTGTCTTTTTGTTGTGTGGTTCAAAAGAGTTGCTCAGCTGGCGCAATTGCTGTCAGCAAAAGGAAGCTGTATTTGAACAGGAGCTGGGCAGGCCTGCCCTGGGGAGCGTGCTGAACCAAGCAGGCTAGACTTGAGTTGGATGCTGAGTGTGAATTTGAGAGCTCACCTTCTCCTGGATTTTGCAAGTTAGGATTGCGCTAGGTCATGTGCGTGTTTGGAGGAGACCCCTGTACTCTATGGGAGCAAATTGCTTTGGGGATGCATTGCCTCTTTCTGGTAGAGCACACAGGTAGTGTTCATGTGGGATGAGAAGGATTTCTCTCGTAACTCAATTTAACGTGCAACAGTGTCGGCCCCAAATGACTTTTTTCTGGATGCTATGGCAAAGGTAACTGGAGAAATAGTAGAAATTACAAAGACTAGGTTTTAGAATATCCGAACTTTAGACTCAGTTCTGTTCCAAAGAACTATGTAAACTTCAATTGGTCTTTTCAGCTGTTTGGGTCCCAGTACCTTTATCTGTTAAATGATGGGGTTGACAGGGATGACATCTTATAGGAATAAGAAATCATGAAAAATGCAAGAGGGTCTGCTTTCTTGTCTTGATTTGTTAAGCAAATTGTTTGTAAAATTGAAACCCAGGGATTGAACCTCATGGGACGAACTTACTTTTTATGGGGAGCTGTACAGAAGCATGTGTTGTGAGGTAGAGGTTTGGAGGAGAAGCCATCGTCTGGTCCCTGCTCTTTGCCTCTCCTTACATCTGTGCCTTTTGCTGTAGAACTCTGTAGTACCCTCCCTGCTTGACCTGAGCTCAGGCTTTGGCCAGTGGGATGTTAGCAGAGGCCTGTAACTGACGTAAGCAGAGGCCTGTAACTGCCTTGAGCAGCGGCAACTGATCCTGATCCTCTGGCATCGCCATGAGAACATGCCAAGGATAGCCTGCTGGAGGGTGAGAGACAAGAGGAGCCGAGCTGAGTCACCCCCAGTAGCCTCAGTCGAAGCCAGTCTAGATCAGCTGAGAGTCAGGCAACTCCCAGACATGTGATTGAGCTGAGCTAAGATAGCAGAACCCCCAGGCCAAACCTCAGCTGAGCTCAAAAGTGTGAAACGTAAATGCCTATTGTTGTATGACAGTGAGGTTTTGTGGTTATTTGTTATGCAGTGGAAGCTTACTGGTATATGGACCCAGGGAATTTCATTTCTGTCCCAGCCCTTAAATGCCAGGTGTATTTTTAGTGCAACTGGGATCTTCAAGGCAATTCTAGATCTTTTCTTAGATAGACTCTAAGTGGCTGTAGCATACGATAGAAACTGACAAGGGGACCAGAGAAGTCTAGAAGTCTAGGATATATACTCTGGAGGCTGGAGCAGAACCAGATTGACTCTGAGGCAGGGTTCCCATGGATGTACCATCGGTGATTCACTGCTTTGTTGGACAAGGTGCCTGTGAAGGTTTACTTGCTCAAGGGACCTGAAGAGAACGTGGATACACATTGGGAATGCACACAAGCTACTTGAGAAACCAGTGACTGACTATTGACTCTTATTCTGACTGTCGGTCAAAATAACCTGTTGATCAAGCAAGTCCAAACACATTGCTTATGGCAGTAGGGGGACCACTACATTGCCAGTCTTAGGAACATCACAGAAGGGGAAGTGACGTTTCAAAGGCAGGACATTGATAGTGTTTTAGGGGCCTGGTTAATGGGTCTTCCAAAGCAGGGGCCTGACAGTGAGGGGGCACACTTTGAGGTACAGTGGTGGGGGACTGCTGCGCGTGGTGAGGTGTGGTTTGGAAGTGAGCCTTGCAGAGTAAGCAGCGGTTTGATGACCTCAGCTGAGAGTTCCGAGAAAGGGCCCATTCACCCCGATGTGGGCTAGCTGAATAGTCTGTAGTTTGGATGCGTGGATTTTCAGAAAGTTCCCGGAACAGAGTTATGTGGATCTTCATCTTCCTGGACAAGAACTGTCTGAAACAGCGCAGTCGTGTTGGAGCCCCGTGTGGAGGGGTTGTCACCCTGGCGGAGACCGTCAGCTGTGTGGTGGGGGACGGTGTCTGTTCTCCAGATCAGTGAACCCTGTGTTCTCATCGCGTGAGCTGGGAAGTCACATGGCTTCTCTGAATGTCCCCTTTCACGGGTCCAATGAGGATAATGACCATTCCTCTGGCAAGGCGTTGTGGTGAAGACTGAAGGGGAGAGAGCACAGGATGAGGTAACAAATGCCAGGTACACAGGAAGCGCTTGACAAATGGGGGCCATTTCCAGATTCCAGATGACGTTAGCGGCAGTTCTGAGATGTACGGTTTTGGTGACTCCAACAGCAGGAGGGAGAAAGGGGAGAAAAGGTACAGCAGCCCTGCTTGGAACAGGTACTCTGGCATCAGCAGTTGGGTATTAATGGCAAAGGTGAAAACTGAAATTAAGTACTTCTAGCTCCACGGAATGGGGCTTTTAGTATAAGAAATTGTTTTTGCAAAGCCTGACTCAGGGATGTCCTGCATCAGAAGGAGTCATAATTACTTGCCTTAGAGCCTCTGGAAGGAATGCAGCCCTGCTGGCCCATTATGGACTTCTGACTGCCGGAACTGTACCATAATACATTTGTATTGTTTTTAAGACACTGAATTTGTGGTAATTTATTTCAGTAGTAATAGAAAAAGCAATACTGAGGCTCAATACTTTAAAAAAGTGTAAAGGGATCCTGAGACCAGAAAAATTGAAAAGCACTGTCCTGGATCATCTAGATCAATGATATAGGCAGAGGGGAGTGATGTGGAAATAGAAAAAAAGGCAAAGATGCAGCTGGGGACCATGTTGCAATGGTGTTTATGACCTTTTACGCCACTTTTCAAAAGAGAGTGGTGGGTGTGATTGCTTGTCTGTTTTTTTTTTTTGGTCTGATTGTTTGTTTTGTTTGTTTGAGGCAGTGCAGCCCTTTCTTCACACTGGGAGGAAGCCCAGTGTACAGAATCCACACGCCTGCCTTGCTTTGGTTCAAGTAAGAATGGCAGGGGCTTCACCTCCCCACAGCCACTCAAGAGGCCCCCTGGAGCGTGGTGTGAAGAGCCCTGTTTAGGCCAAGGTCTTAGAGTCTTAAGTCATGTTAGGATTTTAGTGCCTACTGGTCACCCCAGTGGAGGGAGGATTCAAGGGTGGCGAAGCATGGAGGTCTTCTGGAAGACAGGCTAGGACCTAGATTAGAGAAATGAAATTTGGGTGAAAGCGAGGTGAATGAATTGAGGAGTTTCAGGTTGAAAATCAGTCCTAGTTGTTGTTGATTGAACGCTGTGGGTGAGGGAGAGGATGACTCACAATGACCCCACAGATTTCCATGTTGGATGAGTTGGGAGAATAGTGGCAGTGGCTGACATTTATTGAGATGCGCCTTATATTATCCACTTTACAGGCATTATCTTGTTTAGTCCTCACAGTGACTCCATGAGGTCTTGTATTCTTTCACCCCCATTTTAAATATGAGAAAACTGAGCCACAGACTTCAGGAAAGAACTAGGAATAGCTGAACTGGATTCCGAACCAGTCACACTCCAGAACCTGAACACAGCCATTTCTTATCCTGTTGGTAACTGACCACGCAAATAGATACTGGCTGTTCTTCACCATTTTGGGGTCACAGACGGCTCTGAGAATCTAATGAAAGCTAGGTATGCATCCTTGCACCAGTAATTATATGCACAGGCTTCAACAGGAATTTTCTTTGGATGTGTCCATGTCACTCAGCTAGTGAGCATCAGAGCCTGACCTTACCCAAGGCCGCATCTCCCTTCCTCTCCTCCGATCTGCTTTTCCCTGGAGGTAATGAGCTCCGTTCCAGGAACATCTGGAAGGTCCAGAAGTACAGTCTTTGCTCTGCCACTAATATGCCTGCGACTTTGGACAAAGCAGTAATTTTGTAGTTTCTTGTCTATAAAATGGGGACAATAATGACCCCATTTAACTTTCCCCTACTTACTGTGCAAGTTCAAAGTCTATCCTGCAGGTAAATTCTACATTTTCCATGTGTTACTGCAACACATTCAGGAAATCATCTGCAAACTTCAGATGAAGTTTGAAATCTTTTAAGATAAGTTTTTTTTCTAGTGTTTTGACTGTCTTGCTGCAATTGTATCATCCAGGTAATTACATCTGACTGAGCAAGCTTGAGTTATTGAGAAATGATTATGGGTAACAATGATCAATGATGATTACCTTTGCACGCGAGAAACTAACGCAACATTGTAAATCGGCTATATTAAAAAAATAATAATTACCTTTGCTATAGATAGGATGTAACATAAAGCCCAGATTCATTCATTCATTCCCTCACTCATTTATTTATTTGTTCCTTTGTTATCCATTTATTTAACAAATATTTTTTGAGCATCTACGATGTGTCAAGCATCATGGTAGGTGCTGGGGATGCCTTGGTACATAAGCGTGGTCCATGTCCACCCTTATGGGGCTGCCATTCGCGGTGGAGAGAGAATGCAGGGATCTTGTATTGCATTCCCACTTGCCTTTCCCCTCCCACCTCACTAGCATTGGTCAGGCTTCTTGCATTGCTCTGCTCGGGGCTATCACAGGGCTTGGGGGCCCGCTGTCTCCTCCGCCTTGAATGCTCTCTTTAGCCCTGTGTCTGGGGGCCTCAAGACCAACCTTAGGCTGGATGACTGGCTAGAAGAATTCACAGGATTCAGAAAAGCTATTGTATTCATGGTTATAGCTTATTACAGTGAAAAGAAACAGATTAAAATCGGAAAATGGAAAAGGCTCACGGGACAGAGTCCAGGAGGAACCGGGTGCGAGGTTCCAGGTGTCCTCTCCCCAGTGGAGTTGCACAGACCCCCTTCATCCTCCCACCAATGATGACAACACGAGTAAAGTGGTGCCAGCCAGGGAAGTTCGCCCAAGTGGCTGTTCAGGGTTTTTAACTGAAGACTGTACGTAAGCCTGCAGTACCTTGTGACCGACCTCAGCTACTCAGACTCCAACCTCCCAGCACAAAAACTTGGCATTCTCCGTAATCATACTGTTAACATAAACTACCTGATCACACTGGTACCATGTGGCCCAGGGCCTCAGGCATACAGAAGCACTCTTGACAGGCAGAGCATTCCAAAGGGCTCAGAGCTCATCTTCCAGGTCCCATCCTAACCTTTCTTGGGAATGTGCTGGGTTTGAACAACCCAGGTCTGCTGAGTTAACCCTTTCCTGCAGAGACCCTCAGATCATTTTTTATTTTCTTGGGGATGCTTTCCCTAACTAGGCCAAATTTTTCTAGTTAGAGGTCTCATGGTACCCTGTACATAACACTTCTCACTTTGCCAGTTTTTAAATTGCATGTGTTATTATTTTTTTAAAAACTATCTCTCTCAGTAGACTCTTTCCCTAGTGATGGTGGGGCTGTGGCTGTTTTTTATCACTGTAAACCTCCCACACCTGGCAGGGGGACCAGATCTGCCACATAATAAGGGCTGAGTATATATTTCTTTGAATGAATGAATAACAAAGAAATGAAACAAATCGCACTTGTTAATGGTTCTGTGAAGGAAATAAACAAGGTAAAATGCTAGAGAATGATATAGTGGGGTTACATGGATGGATGATTTTAGAGAAGGTCATCGGAGAAGACCTTCAGAGAAGGAGAGCTGAAAGATATGGAGGAGTCCTATATACGGAGTCTGGGCAGAGTATCTGAGGAAGAGGGAAGGAGAAGCACAGAGTTCTGGAGGCTGGGAGAGGCTGGCTCCATTCTAGGAACTGCGAGGAAGTTGAGGCTCCTGGAGCATTGAGAGAGGACAGTGGCTTAAGATGGAAGCTGGGGAAATCTTGGAGGCCAAGAGGAGGAGTTGGGATTTTATTCTATGTTCAGTGGGAAGCTGCTGAGGATTTCTCTCAAGGGAGTGACACTAACTGATTTATGTTTTTAGATGATTTCTTTAGCTGCTCTGCAAAGAGTAGATTGCAAGAGTCCAGAGTGGAAGAGGGGATGGTCCAGTCAGGAGGCTGTTGTGACAGCCTAGCAGGTGATGGCCAGTCTATCAGGAGGTGGCGATGGGATGAATCAGGGCAAAGAAGTGGCAGTGGCAAAGGAGAGTAGCGGACTGATGTGAGATATATTTTGGGTTTAGAACTCACCTCTTGATGGAAGGTGGGTTTGAGGCTGAGAAAAAGAGAGGAGTTCTGCAGCTCAGTGTGTATCTCCTTGGAATAAATGTGGCAGATGTTGATGTCAAGCAAGGCCAGTTTAACATTTAGATCCTTCTCTAATGTTAAAATGAAATCGGCAGGTGGTTCAAAGTGAATTCTTAAAGAAGACAGAGGCTTCATGTTATGCTTTTTGGTTCTGAACTGCTTCCAGCTCAGTGCTTTTGCAACCTGTCTTAGTTTGGGCTCCTCAAGAAGCAGACCGGCAGACAAGGATTTAAGGGGAAGTGGTTTATTTGGGAGGTGCTCCCAGGAGACATTGGTCGGGGAGTAGGGAGAGGAGATGGGAAGGGAAGCAGCCATCGTGGAGCAGGTCAGTGCTCTAGGCATTTGGGGCTTAGTCCTGCCGGTGACTCAATGGTCAGAGGATCCCAGCCAAGGTTTGGGGCATGGGGGAGTGTATACCTCAACTCCAGTTAAACCCTGCTTGACGGATACTCCTGGGGCCTTATATTTCCCAGCACTCCACCTTGCCATGTGTCCCAGGCAGAGCAGGCTCTGGTGGCCAGAGGAAACCCCAGGTAAAGAGGCGCAGATGTTGGCAGTTGGGCCAAATTGCACTGTAATGATAAGGCCTTTATGGTGAGGGCTGGACAGCTTTTACCACACAGTGAAAACAACATCAGTTACTGAAATGCTCTATAAACAGAATGTACCATGGCTTTCTTTCAAAGGACTGCATAATTGCATGTACGAGCACAGGCACTTCATTTTTGTTTTGAGTTAAAAAAACTTAATTTTTGGGGGTTTAAAATTTTTGACATATTTTTGGTGATTTCTAAATTTTGTATCCTTTACTATGCTCAACGTTTCTTCCTATCATTTTATAGTTTTCCTTACGTGACTCTGGATGAACTCAAATTGTTTGTTGGAATTGAATGTGGTTTCTTTTGCTCTTAGATACTATATTAGATTCCTAGGACTGTCATAACAGATTACCACCAACTGAGTGACGTAAAACCAACAAATTTATCATCTTGTAGTTCTGGAGGCCACGCTCCCTAAGAAGGCTATAGGGGAGAGTCCTGCCTTATTTCTTCCAGGTATTCCTCAGCTTGTGGCTGCGTAACTCCAATCTCTGCCCCATCTTCACCTGGTTGTCTCCTCTTACCCCTCTGTCTCCCCTCTGTGTGCCTATTAGAACAACACTTGTCATTGGATTGAGGGGCCATCTGTTGTATAATCAAGGATAATTTCATCTTGAGACCTTTAATATCTGCCAAGACTCTTTGTCCAAACAAGGTCACATTCACAGGTTCTGGGGGTTAAGACATAGATGCTTCTTTTTGCCATATAACCTACTATAGACCCTATGAGGTTTGTTAGTTTAAACGCTCTAATATTCACATGGGCCAAAAGTTCTCATCTAAAAGTAGGTAATGTATGTTTTTGAAGATTTGTTCACATGACCTCTCCATAACCGGGTGAGTTCCATTAGGCTGCTGCTACTTTGCGCTTCTTCAGAACTCTTGTTCTAAAATATAGGTGGGCGCTTTCCGAACAGACGAAGCTTCTGATAAAGTAACACTCAACACTAACCTCTTGGAAGATGGTGTGATGGGTAATTTTATGTGTCAACTTGACTGGGCTAAGGGATGTCCAGAAAGCTGATGAAACATTAATTCTGGGTATCTATGTGAGGATGTTTCTGGAAGATATTAGCATTTGCATTGATAGGCTGAGTAAAGATCACCCTCACCAATGTGGGTGGGCATCATCCAATGTGTTAAGGGCCTGAATAGAACAAAAAGGTGGAGGAAGGGCAAATTTGCTTTCTGTTTGAGCTGGGACATCCATCTCCTGCCCTTGGACATCAGTGGTGCTTGTTCTTGGGCCCTTTGAACTCTGGCTGGGACTCACACTGTCAGGTCTCCTGGTTCTTAGGCCTTCAGGTTTGAGCTAGAACTATACCACTGGCTTTCTTGAGACTCCAACTTACGGACTGTGGGACTTCTTAGCCTTCATAATCATATGAACCAATACCTCACTATAAATCTTTCTGTATATCTCTCTATTATCTAATTAGTTCTGTTTCTCTGGAGATCCCTGAGTAATACACATGGTTTTCTGAGTTCTTACCCTGATATTCATTATGACTAAGCCCTGATTTTTAGTCCATGTGATTTCAGTGTTGAGTGATACTGAGTGATTTCAGTGTTGAAATGTTCATAGCTTGGCAGAAATACCAAAACGGTAATAATAGGTATTATTTTTGACTGCTTATAATGTTCATGACAATAAGCAATCAAGGAAAGTTTAAATATCCCCATTTGCAGATAGAGACTAAAACTTAGAGGGAGGGCAGTTGAATCAAGAAGGTGGCATAGGAAGAGTCTGAACTTACCTCCTCTGACAGACACAACAAATATACAGCTACATGTGGATCAGTTCCCTCTGAAAAGAACCTGAGAATTGGCTGAACACCTGCTCCACAACAATGGATAAAAAGGACCACATTGAGAGGGGTAGGAGAGGCAGAGAAACACTCTTGCCAAAACCTCACCTTGGTGTGATGGCACACAATAGGGAGGGATCTCACCAGATGGCTGCTTCTCCTGGGTGACTGAGGGGCTGACACCCCACGTCAGGCACCCTGTCCCCTGGAATATACACCAGAGATATGAGCCCGCAAACTGTCTGGCTTAGAAAACCAGTGGAACTGATAACCAAAGATCCCAAAGTGCCCTCTTAAAAGGCTTGCCTGTGGTCTCATTCACCCTGAGACCCAGTAAAATAGCAGCAGTTTGAAAAGTGCAGCAACTATATGTGAAGGGGAATCATTTACGAAGCTAAAAGCCTTGGCTGGATGGGCAGGGGATGGTAGAAATTGTCCCTGGAGATGTAGGCACTGGTGGACACCATTGTTGTGCTTCCCACCTAACATTGCTAGCACGGATGGGAGAGCTCTGATATGGGTGAGCAGTCACAGCATTATTCCTACAGCCTTGCTAAAACCAAAAGCCCTGTTGGTTGTAGCACTTCCCCACTCCCTGGCTGGGGCTGGAGTTAAAACTGATACCTGTACATACAAGGCTCTCTCCTGCTTCATTGCTGAAACCTGTGGGTGCATGCAGTCAAGTCATTTCCTGCTGCCTTTCTGAAGCAAGAGAGCAAGTCCTAACCCCCACTCTCTTCAGTTGCTGAGTTACATGCAGCCCACACAGGGGGCACCCCTTGATTGTCTGCACTTGGTGGTCAAGGAGGCTGATGTTCCTGAGCTCCATAGGACTGTAATAATCAGCAATACAGTTCTTGGCAGGTCACCACCCCCAGGGCACCACACTGACAGCAGACTGAAACACATCCCAGTCTTTTTATGAAAAAGGCCGGTTTACTTAGCCTGGAGCATCACCCTGAGGGACAGGCTTCATGTTTTCCGCACACCTAGAGGCAAAGGAGGCACTCCCAGGGAATGTAAGCTGGGAAACACCATCGTTGTGTACCCCCTCAGCCTTGCTACAACTCAGTGAGACTCCCCAGAAAGGAGCTTATACCCTCATCAGGAGCTTTGATTTTTGCAACTGTCATCCAGGGGACACCTCCAGATCTCCTGTTCCAGAGGACAGCAGAGATTAGAATTGTGACCCCACAGGACTGTATATATCTGTGTACTTTAACAGCTGCTACCTGAGGGTCTGGCTTCCAATCAGCTTGAAACTGGGTGCTAAATGAGAGTCTTTGCCATGGAACACAGGCAGGTCTTGGCACACCCTTGACAGGGGCATATCAAGAATAAATCAGGTTGGGGACTTCCCTAGTGGTTCAGTGGTTAAGACTCTGTGCTTCCACTGCAGGGGGCATGGATTCCACCCTGGGTCAGGGAAATTCTGCATGCTGTGGGGTATGGCCAAAAAAAAAAATCAGTTTGTATAGAGAGCCACAAAGATTTGAGAGACAGTCAAGAGCTAGGGCAGGCTTGAATGAGAAGGATCATCACCTACACAAGGCCACTCCTTCAAGACTGCCTAATACTTAGAAAAAAAACACAGAGAGCCAAGCAAAATAAGAAAACAGAAACATGTGCCAAACAGAAGAGCAAGACATAACCTCAGAAAAACGCTTCATTGATATGGAAATAAGTAATCTACCAGATGAATAATTCAAAGTAATTGTCATAAAGATGCTCACTAAATCCAGGAGAAGAACTTCAACAAAGAGTTAGAAAATATAAGAAAGAACCAATCAGAGCTAAAGAATACAACAGAAATAAACAAAATACACTAGAGGGAATCAAAAGCAGATTAGATAATAGAGAAGAATGGATCAGTGATCTAGAAGACAGGGTAATGGAAATCACCCAACCGGAATAGCCAAAAGAAAAAATAATTGAAAAAAATGGGGATAATTTAAGGGATTTCTGGTATAACATCAAACATACTAACATTTATATTATAGGGGTCCCAGAAGGAGAAGAAAGAAAGGGGTAGAAAACTTATTTGAAGAAATAATGGCTGAAAACTTCCCTAATGTGGGGAAGGAAGAAGACATCCAGGTCCAGGAAGTACAGAGGATCCCAAACAAAGTGAACTCAAAGAGATCCATACTGAGACACATATAATTAAAATGTCGAAGGTTAAAGATAAAGAGAGGATTTAAAAAGCAAGAGGAAAAACTAGTTAAGTATAAGGGAACACTCATAAGACTATCAGTGGATTTTTCAGCAGAAACTTTCTAGGTCAGAAGGGAGTGGCAGGATATATTTAAGATACTGAAAGGAAAAATACCTTACAACCAAGAATCCTCTATCTGGCAAGCTTATCATTCAGAATTGAAGGAGAGATAAAGTTTCCAAGACAAGCAAAACTAAAAGAGTTCATCACTACTAAAACAACCTTAAAAGAAACATTAAAGGGACTTCTTTAAGTTGAAAAAAAAGGCCATACCTAGTAATAGGAAAATGTATGAAAGAAAACAATCTTACTGGTAAAGGCAAATATATAGTAAGGGCAGTGGGTCAACTATAAAGTTGGTAGAAAGGTTAAAAGACAAAAGTAGTAAAATCTACTATAACTACAATAAGTAGTTAAGGGATACACAAAATAAGATGTAAAATATGACATTAAAAACAAAATGTGGAAGAGAGAAATAAAAATATAGTGCTTTTAGAATGTACTCAAACTTAAGAGACTATCAACTTAAAATAGACTGCTTTATATATAGATTGTTATATATGAACCTCATGGTAAATACAAACCAAAAACCTATAATAAGTACACAAAAAATAAAGAGAAAGGAATCCAAACATAATACTAAAGGCAAAAATCACTAAACCACAAGGAAAGAGAACAAGAGAAGAAGAAAAGAACAGAGAAGAACTACAAAAACAACCAAAAAATAGTCAACAAAATGGCTATATGTACATACCTATTAATATTCACTTTAACTGTAAGTGGATTAAATTCTCCAATTAAAAGACATAGGGTAAAAATAGAAGACCTATGTATATGTTGCCTATAAGAGACTCACTCAGATCTAAAGACACAGACAAGCTCAAAGTGAAGGAATGGAAAAAGATATTCTAAGCAAATGGACACAAAAAGAAAGCTAGGGTAGCAATACTTATATCAGATAAAATAGACTTTAAAACAAGGACTGTAACAAAAGACAAAGAAGAATATTATATAATAGTAAAGGAGTCAATCCAACAAGAGGATATAACATTTGTAAGTATTTATGTACCCAACTTAGGAGCACCTACATATGTAAAGCAAATATTAATAGACATTAGGGAGATATTGATAATGATACAATAATAATAGGGGACTTTAATATCTGACTTACATCAGTGAATAGATCTGGACAGAAAATCAATAAGGAAACATTGGTCTTAAATGACACATTAGACTAGATAGCCTAAATAGATACATACAGAATGTTCCATCCAAAAACTGCAGCATACACATTCTTTTCACAGGTACATAAACAGTCTCCAGTATAGATCACATGTTAGGCCACAAAACAAGTATCAATAAATTTAAGAAGATTTAAATCATATCAAGCATCTTTTCCAACACAATGGTATGAAACTAGATATCAATTACAAGGAGAAAACTGGAAAAAACACAAGCATGTGGACATTGAACAATATGCTACTAAACAATCAATCAGTCAATGAAGACATCAAAGAGGAAATAAGAAAATATCTTGAGACAAAAAAAATGGAAACACAGCTTTCCAAAATCTATGGGACACAGCAAAAACAGTTCTAAGAGGGATCTTTATAGCGATACAGGCCTAGCTCAAGAAACAAGAAAAATCTCAAACAATCTAGCTTTATACCTAGAAGAACTAGAAAAAGAAGAACTATCAAAACCCAAAGTTAGTAAAATGAAGGAAATAATAAAAATCAGAGTGGAAATAAATGGAGATTAAAAAAGCAATAGAAAAGATCAATGAAACTAAAGTCTGGTTCTTTGAAAGGATAAACAAAATTGACAAACCTTTAGCCACACTCATCAAGAAAAAGAGAGGCCCCAAATAAATAAAATGAGAAATGAAAGAGAAGTTACAACTCATACCACAGAAATACAAAGGATCATTAGAGACAACTATGAAGAATTATATATCAAGTTGGACAACTTAGAAGAAATGGATAAATGTCTAGTATACAATCTTCCAAGTCTGAATAATGAGGGAGTAGAAAATCTGAATAGATTGATTACTAGTAATGAAATTGAATCAGTAATTCAAAACTCCCAGTAACAAAAAGTCCAGGACCAGACAGCTTCACAGGTGAATTCTACCAAACATTGAAAGAGGAGTTAATACTTATCCTTCTCAAATTATTCAAAAAATTAAAGAGGAAGGAATGCTTCCAAACTCATTCTACAAAGCCAGCGTCACCCTGATACCAAAACCAGACAAAGATAAAAGAAAAAAAGAAAATTATAAGCCAATATCACTGATAAATACAGATGCAAAAATCCCCAAGAAAATATTAGCAAACCAAATTCAACAATACATTAAAAGGATCATATGCTATAATTAAGTGGGATATTTTCAGTAAAGTTGCAGGATACAAAATTAATATGCAAAAATTGGTTGCATTTTTATACACCTATAATTGAAAAGAATAAAATACCTAGGAATAAATTTAACAGGTGTTAAAATGAAAACTATAAGACACTGATAAAGAAATTGAAGGAGACACAAATAAATGGAATATATCATACTCATGAACTGGAAGAATTAATATTGTTAAAATATTCATCCTACCCATACAATCTTCAGATTCATTGCAAGCCCTATCAAACTACCAATTGCATTTTTCATAGAACTAGAACAAATAATTCTAAAATTTGTAGGGAATCACAAAAGACCCCAAATAGTCAAAACAATCCTGAGAAAGATCAAAGCTGAAGTTACCAAGTTCCCTGATCTCAAACTATACTACAAAGTTATGGTAATCAAAACAGCATGGTATTGGCACAAAAACAGACACATAGATCAATGGAACAGGATAGAGAGCCCAGAAATAAACCCACAAATATAGGGTCAATTAATCTACGACAAAAGAGGCAAGAATGTACAATGGAGAAAGGACAGTCTCTTCAGCAAGTGGTGTTGGGAAAGTTGGACAGCCGCATGTAAATCAATGAAATTAGAACACTCCCTCACACCATACACAAAAATAAACTCAAAATGGCTTAAAGACTTAAATATTTGACATAACACCATAAAACTCCTACTTTTCTGCTTCCCTACAGGGTTAAGCCCACAGTGGTAGTGAACTTGAAAAGAATCTAGCATTACCTCATTGCCCTTCTCTGTCTCACATCCCTAATTCCCTAAGAGTATTTTTCTTGACTCCTGACTTCAGGGTTGCCTTCTGGAGAACTCAAACAAGGACAGCAGTTTATTTAGTTTACTTACTTATTGACGTTTTATCCTGTCAAAGGTCATTTAAGACACACATTGCTGAGTAGCATAAAATTTTAATTTGCAATTCTTGGACTACTGACCAGATTTCAGCCCTCCTTCTTTACCAGTTGTTCCCCCTCAACCCCTTTCAAGGCTACTCTTGATTTTTTTTTCTTTTCTTTTGCCAAATGTCATTTATATCAAGGGTGAGAAAACCACAGTATGCTGTTTTTTGTAAACACAGTGTTTTTTGGAACCCAGACATGCCCATTTGTCTAGGCATTGTCTATACTGCTTCGAACCCACATCCACTTAAGACAGATCACAGGGCTTGCAAAGTCGAGGCTCTTTCCTCCCAGGTCCTTTACAGAGAAACTTTGCCGACCCCGACCTATGTAAAATCAGGTGATTTGCTTAACCCACTTCTGAACCCTCCTGCCACCCCACCTGAGAGAGCCCCTTTCCTTTTCTTCCTGAGGGATTCACTGACCCTGCTGGCCTCAGGTTGGTGAAAGGGAAAGAGCTCTGGGGCCAGAGTCCAGGATCTGTCACTTTTCACCTGGGGGATCCTGGGAAAATCACTTCCTTGGCGCTCAGCTGTCTCCTCTGGGGAAATGAAAGGCTGCCCTAGAACAGTGTTGTTTAAATTTCCCTGATCAGAAGAACCATCTGGGGCCCTTACCAAAAACAGATTCCCAGGCTCTCCTCCTCACTGCAGGGAGCAAGAGGGTAGAGCAGGGCCTGGGAATCTGCACATTTGCCAAGCAGCACTAGAGTTTAGTAACCACTGACCTAAACAATTTCCAATGAACTTGTGGTACTAGAATACCATGGTGCTGTAAATAACTCGATAAAATGGGCTGCTTCTATGGATATATACATTTTGTTCATAAACATTTTTTATTCATGCTGTGCTGCCAGTGAAGGAGCTGATAATATGAGAGTCTCTGAATCTTTCAGAAGGAGGATGGGACAACCTTCTCTTCATGCGATTCTTCCTTGTAGGCTGTGTTGACTAAAGAAGCTTTTTCTTTAAGGACTGCAGGACTATTTACACTGTCTCTGGGGAGGATGGGTAACCAACTGAAGCCTGAGAGTCCTGTGCTCTCTTACATTATCCAGACTTTCATTTTTGCTCTCAGAAAGAGAAGAGACAGAATTAGACCAGTGGTTCTCAACCCGGGTTCTTTGTGGCCCCCTGGGGACATTTGGCAATGTCTGTGACCACCACACTTTTGGTGGTCACAGCTGTGTGTGAGAGCAGGTGCTCCTAGCATCTAGTAGGTGGAGGCCAGGGACGCTGCTAAACATCTTGGAATGCATAGGACAGCACTATCACAGAGAGTCATCCAGTCCCCAGTATCAATAGGGCTGAGGTTGAGAAACCCTGGATTAGACCGGGTGCTCACCAGCAACATTTTGGAGGGTGTGAGTGGTCCCGGTATTTGTATTGAAGGCCCAGTATTCCTACCTCGAGCATTGTGTCTTCTGTGAAACCTTCCCAGATCTCATTTGATCCCCATAGAGACATCTTCTCAGCCTTCTCTTGTAACAAGTGCTTACCTCTTTTGTGTCACTGATCACACTCTATGGCAGTTATTTATTTCTCCTTCTTCTCTACTGTATTAGTCAGTGTTCTCCAGAGACGCAGAACTAATAGAATCTATATACCTATGTAGAAAGAGATTGATCATGAGGGATTGGCTCATGCAGTTGTGGAAGCTGAGAAGTCCCACGATCTGCTGCCTGCAAGCTGGAGACCCAGGAAAGCCAATGGTGTAGTTGCAGTCTAAATAAGGCAGAAACAAGCAAGAGGTAGATTCCTAAATTCTTGAGAAGAAGAACTAATCAGGAAAAAATGATGCTACAGTAGCTCACCTCATACCATAGTCACTTCTTAGGTATTAAAATTTAAATATAAAAACTGAAATCATAAGTGAAAGGAAAAAAGTACATAAATATTTAAGTGATTCTAGAGAATGGATTTTTGAGAATAATGTGAAAGGGATGTTAAGAAAATTGTAGATAGTTTTCATAAATATTAGGGGCAAAAATTGAACAACAAATATAACAAGGCTTCATATCCATAATATATAAATTAATATGACATTACTAACAAAACACTAACACCCTAATGGAAATAAGGGGCAAAGTACAGAGAATTTGCAAATAAAATACCATGCTGTTTGATAAATATAATATTATTTGATAAGCACACAGAAGTTTAGCTTTATTAGCTTTTAAATATAAATAAAAACAAGGAGATATAATTTTCTAACTATAAAATTTTAGGCAGCTTTTTTTGCGGTACTTGGGCCTCTCACTGTTGTGGCCTCTCCTGTTGCGGAGCACAGGCTCCAGACGCGCAGGCTCAGCGGCCATGGCTCACAGGCCTAGCCACTCCGCGGCATGTGGGATCTTCCTGGACTGGGGCACGAACCAGTATCCCCTGCATCGGCAGGCAGACTCTCAACCATTGCACCACCAGGGAAGCCCTAGGCAACGTTTTAAAAATAATAATTATTTTGGCAAAGGTGTAATGAAAGTATGCATCTGCACTTAGCAGAAATGTAAGTTGTAACTACCTTTTTGGAATATTATTCATCAATGTAGGCTTGTATCAAGAGTCTTAAAGAAATAAATATGCTTTGACTATACAATCATACAAGCGTGTTCATATCAGGTTTATTCGTAGTAGGAAAAAAAGCGGGGGAGAGTAAATGTCAAAGGATACAGAAATGATTAAATATATTAACAATATGTCAGAATTATGGAATAGTCTACAAATACTGGAAGACTTTCATGATCTGAGGCAGTACCCTCGAGATAACTTAACTAGAAAAAGACACACAGCTCAAAACTTCTGGGGATCTTAGAGCCCCAAAACTTCAAGTACAGTTTGATTCCCAATTAAATATATTAATTTTCTATAGGTATTTGTAGGTGTGTATAGACACACACACATACATAAAGTGAAATGAACAGGTTTAAAAAGGACTGAAATCTGATAACTTGTAAAAACATTAATACTGCATCATCAGTGTATGAGATTATAGGTGATTTGAATTTACTTTTTCAATGCTTTTATATATTTTTGTTACAAGCAAATATTTATACGTTCAGATACATTCATATTTGATATTTTATTTGTAATAAAAAGAGTAGTTCTAAAAAGGAAGTCTGATATTATGGAACCACAGAATTACTAGCATATCATTTCTGAGAGGGACACTTGCCATTTTTCAGGTGGAAAAACTGAGGCTCAGAGAGTAAAGTCACGATCTGCAGTAAAACAAGCCCTCAGCAGCACTTTTAGAAATGGTGTTAAAAAACGAAAAGAACAAGAAAACATGCACATTAGTAGGTCCTCATCATCCACTGGAATGGCCTCCAGAAACTCCAAGAGTCTATAACTTGCATGGATGTCTTGAAGATTGGATTATAAAAATCTATTGGGTAATATTTAAAAGAAATGACTAATTCTAGAAAAGCTGGGTTTTAACGTTGATCTACCATGTTATCTCAGAAAAAATGACTTAAGCATGACTATTACTTTGTGGATTGTTTGATTTACTTTATTCATCAACAGGAGTCCCTTCTACCCTTCCCTCGCCTCATCCTTCTTTCCTTTCATCCTCTGTCTCCCTTCACCAACATTCGAGGGAAGTTATTTACCTGCCAGGCTCTATGCGAGGAGCCGGAGAATCTAAAATAACAGACTGCATAAGAACAAGTTATACACACACGCACACACACACAAACGTAAGTGCATATGAAACTGGTGAAATCTGAATAAACTCTGTGGATTGCACTAAAGTCAATTTCCTGGTTTTGCTCACGTACCATGGTTGTGTAAGATGTTACCATTGATGGAGGTTGAGAAGGATGCACTGGATCTCCCTGTACATTTCCCCCCTCTTCCTGTGAATCTATAGTTCTATCAAAATAAGAAATAAACTTGAACCAAACTCAACCAACAACAACACAAACCAAAACACTAACCTAGTAAGCACTCTAAGAGTCAGATGTTTACACAATGTGATAGAAACAGAGAAAGGGGCACTAACTCTGAGATGTTAGAGCTCTTAAGGGAATGAGAAATGAAAGTAAATAAGAGTGTGGAAACTAGTAAAATAAAAAATGACATGATTAATATCATAGCCATTTTAGAACTGGAAGTGTTTTTGCAGTTCATCTAGAGTTAGAAAGTTGTCAACGTTTTACAGGTAAGGAAAGAGGGGTCCAAAGAAGTGAGATTACCTGCTGAGGTCATAAGACTCTGGCCTGAGACTGGTTTGGGTTGTGAAACTTTCCAGGTGTTGTGGCAGTGACACGCTTGATAACTCAGATTCTTTGGGCTCTAGAATCCCCAGAAATTTGGAGTTCACTCATCCAAACCAATCCTCCCCACTGTTCCCAAATGCATGTTCCCAGTTTGCTCGCCACGAGATGGCAGCAGAACATAAACCATCCCCATCAGAGTTTCTGCGGAGGCCCTGTGGTTGGCGATCAGAAGTCATCCACACAGGTTTTGATTGTACAGTCCAATCAGCCCTGTTATACTAACATATTACGTACATTATAAAATAAACCACTAAAGAGAATTAAAAATGATGTAAGGATGAAGCAAATAAGCCACTTTGGTATCTTCATTCTGTTGTTAGCTAATATCTTAAGGCAGAGTATATATTTACAGGCAGGTTCATAGTTAAGGTGAGTGGGTATATTGTCCCTATTTCTAATTCTCTTGATAATTTCACCTTCTTCGAACTCACTTTCTGTAAAGTCTCATTAGGTGGTCATTATTTTGCCTGATAATGTGGCTGATTGGCTGGCACCAGGAATAGTGCCATTTCCTTGTTGTTTGCAAGCATTAGTTTGAACCATATTAAATTACTATTTTTCTTATGTAAAAACTGAGCAAATATTGGCAATTTCACGTGGTTTAACCTGTAGGTGCATTATTTGCGTTATCTTCAGTGTACATTTTTTTGGCAGAATTTTTTAAACCATTTTTCCATCTTAGAAAAACTGATTATCTAATTGGTATAACATATACATCTACTAACTGGGTCCCCAACTGTAATGTGTCACCATAAGGCAAAGAGCTGCAGAGCCTCCACGCTGTGGAGTTCTTGCTCTTCCCTCAGGATTCCTCACAAACCTTATGTGGCCACAGACCCTCTGACACAGCCCCCAGGTGAGGGCCTCATGTCAATCCAGATGAGTGAAACCCACTTTCTCGTATTTTCAGATAAAAATTAATATAAATCATTTGAGCATGATCTTTTTGCAGCTGCAGTGAATTGTCATGTAGTCCAACTTGCTCATTTTCCAAATGAGGAAATAGGCCAAGACAAGCCGATTTACATTCCCTCTTTGGAGGAACATGAAAATTTAGTATCAGACAACAGCGAACCACATTGGGCCACATGATGCTGTGTGGCCATGCTCCATTCTACCTTCAAAATGGGCAAGGGAGAAAGCTTTAAAAGAATCCTGGTCTTGGATTCTCTGTTAGAGACCTTTGTTGTCACAGTGTGCAAATCTCATTCCATTGTCCCCAAAGTTTCAGAAACCTTCACTTGAACACTATAATTGGGGTATTTGGAATGTGGTATCTTTGACAGTTTCAGTCTTGGGAGAAATTATGCCTAAGGAAAAGTTTCCTGAGCTCTACCAGCCCATGAAGCAGGTAGTATATCTTTCTTCCTCTCCAGGTAATGAACTTCTTAAAGGCAGTGGTCATGTCTAATTTTTTTCTTTTTTAAAATCCCCCCTCAAGTGGCTGGTTCAATGTCTTGCATCTAGAAGGTGGTTAATAAATGTTGACTGAGGTTGATAGAATCTCTACGTAAGACATCAAACTTTAGACAATTACAAGCTGCACTGAAAATTGTAAATGTGTAGTAGGACACTAGAGAGGGCTGTTCCCTTCCGAGCTATTGTTCTCAGTTCAAATAGAACTTTCTACAACAGTGGAAATGTTCTATATCTGAGCTCTCCAGGGCATGAGGTGCTAGCCACAAATATCTATTGAGCACTTGAAATATGGCTAGTGAGGCTGAGGAATTTAATCTTTCTTTTTTTTTTAGTTTAAATTTAAATTTAAATAGCTGGATGTGGCTAGCAGCCTCATATTGGACAACACAGAAAACCTACATGATAAATTATTGTGTAGTAGCTTCAAACTTCAGCATTCATCATTTATCTTATAATGACATCCTTTCAAACACCTCACATTTTGTACCACATCACCATCAGGTTCTACTTTCTCCTATTCTCTCACATCCCTTAAGATCCCCAGGCAATACTCTTTCTCCTAAGTGTTTATTTTGTTTAACCCATCATCTAAACAACAAAGTCACAAAAAACCTAAAAGCAACCAGGAAAATAGTGATAATTAAAAAGTAGAATTGATCTTATCATTCTGTTAGAGAAGACGTGTCCTGGGTCCTTCCAGAGAGAGCCGTGACAGGACCCTTTGGTCAAAGCCTCAAGCTCATTGGGACTTCAAACACTGGCTCCCCTTTAGGGGCAAAATTGTAATTTGGTCTTAAAAAAATCTATATAGTTTCCTTTGCCAATCAATTAAAATGTTAATATTGAGTCATTATATGCTGAGTTTCCTAGATTCAATTTCTTGGATTGAATCACCAGTTTAACTCCTACCCATTCTTCAGGACTTGGCTTCATCATCCCCTCTTCAGGATGACTTTCTGATCTCCATCACTAATCAGATTTCCCTAGCATGCGTTCTCTCAGCATTTGCACATCTCCTCACAGGGTTGTTGTAAAGACAAATAAAATAATGCAGAACAAGCACCTATTTAGTGCCTGACACATAGTAAGTGCTCAAGAAATACTAGTTGTCCCTATTTTTATAGAGGCATCCTATCCACATGGAGAATCTGAACCATAGTGAAGATCATCAATATTGAGCTTTGGGTTTAAGAATCAAGGAAAAATTGTAAACACACAAAATAATTCTGAGGTCATAAGCAGGCCAAGGTGGGGTACACTGGATGGTCTGTAATGTTAGTATAGATAAGGCAGAGGAAGTGATTCAGAAATGAATCTGGGAAAGAGAAGAGATTGCTGTGGGCCCACTGTGATTCAGGACTACCTAAGTGGCAATTCAAAGGATATGTGCAAGATCATCTGGTTAACCCATTTATAATTGGGGAAGATAACACCTAAACCATTGAGATATTTGTCCATGTTACCTTTCAGTCCTTGTCTGTAGTCTTATTAAACTTTTACATATTTGGAATAATATGTACATTTTAATAACTTGTATATTTTCCCTCTTTTTATAGTATTTTGCCTTTATTGTCTCATACCTTGTCTTAGCCATTCTGAAGTATTCAAAACAGTTTATATGTAGCTCTTTACATCTTTCTCTATGCTCATACACATATATAAACAAATATATATTTAAAGGCTTTTTAATGTTTATTTTTACAAAAATTGTGTTATACTATACATGCTTATTTACAACTTGCTCTTCATACATTACACATATCCAACATCTGTTTGAATTGCTCATAAAAAACCTGGAATGTGTGCTAGATTTGGTGTCTGTTCTTATTCCCAATTGAAAACAAACCAATTTTCTATTTCTGGAAGAATAGTAGATAAGATACTCTGACTTACCCTCCCAGTGAAATCCTCAAATGCAGAATAAAATTTTTAAAAATCCTAAAATGCATTAATGAGCTGTTAGGAAGCAATGAATCCAGAGAGGTAAACAGATTATTAAAGATACTTTCATTCTGAGGACATCTGACGAAACCCCAATGAAGCTGGATTTTGATTGTAATGGCCTCTTATGGATGGGAGAAAGGAGAAAAAACTAGATTCCACACAATGTAGGAAGCATAAGGGAAACCCCCAATATAGCTGGAAACCCACAAGCCCACACAGGATGAGTATGCAAGGGTAAACTAAAAATAAAGCTGCCAGCCCCCCAAGTAGGGAGCAGCAAGGAAAATGGTCTGCCTTGAAACTTGGTACTAGGAAGAAAAATAATCAATGGATGGATTTTAATAGTAGATTAGGGGCTTCCCTGGTGGCACAGTGGTTGAGAATCTGTCTGCCAATGCAGGGGACACGGGTTCGAGCCCTGGTCTGGGAAGATCCCACATGCTGTGGAGCAACTAGGCCCGTGTGCCACAACTACTGAGCCTGTGCATCTGGAGCCTGTGCTCCACAACAAGAGAGGCCGCGACAGTGAAAGGCCTGCGCACCGCGATGAAGAGTGGCCCCCACTCGCCGCAACTAGAGAAAGCCCTCGCACAGAAACAAAGACCCAACACAGCCAAAAATAAATAAATAAATAAATAAATTTCTTTAAAAAAAATAGTAGATTAGACATGGTGAGAAAGAGGATTAATAAATTCAAAGCTAGATCTGAAGAAAGTATCCAGCATCAAGCACCAAGAAACAAAGAGATGAAAAATAGGTAAAAGAGGAGACATAAGGCTAAAGTGAGATGGCCTAATATTTGGGGTCTCAGAAAAAGAGAAGAGATATATGAAGGAGAGAGGATGTTTGAAGAGATAATGGCTAAGTATTTTTCAGAACCAGTGAAAAGCATCAATCTTCATATTTACGAAACTAATCCATCCCAATCGGGACAAATAATAAAAAATACACACCTGGAAACTTCACAGTCGAACTTTAGAATCCACCCAAAAGGATAATATCTTCAAAGCTATCATCTATGAGAAAACTAGACTATCTACAAAAGAATGGCAATTGAATTGAACTGATTTCTGAACAGCAACAATGAAAGCCAGAAAAAAGTAGAATTTTGTGAATGTACGGAGAAAATAACTGTCAACCTAGTATTGCCCAGCAAAATATCTAATAGTCAAGGTGCAATAAAGACATTTTCAGGAAGAATAGAAACTGGGAAAGATTGATACCAACAGACTCTTACTACAGAGAATTCTAAAAGGATGTACTTAAAGAATAATAAATGTATCTCCAGATGGAAGGTTCTTAGATACAAGAAGGAATGATTAGTGAAAAAGTTGTAAATCTATGTATTTGGGTTGGCCAAAATGTGCCTTTGGTTTTTAAGTAAAAATAAAAGACACATTTTCCATTTTCACCAAGAACTTTATTGAATAACGTATTTGCCCTTTTGTTCCACTACCTTCTGCCATTTCCTCAGGCAACTTCATAATTCCATCTTCACAAAACTTTTTATCTTTTTGAGCAAAGAACAGTTCCAGGTGCCTTTTACAGTCTTCCAGGAAATTGAAATTTCTTCCATTAAGAGAATTTTGTAAAGACTGAAATCAATGGAAATCTGAAGGTGCAATGTCTGGTGAATACAGTGGATGAATCAGAACTCCCCAGCCAAGCTGTAGCAGTTTTTGCCTAGTCATCAAAGAAACAGGCGGTCTTGCGTTATCCTGATGGAAGATTATGCATTTTCTGTTGACTAATTCTGGATGCTTTTCATTGAGAGCTGCTTTCAGTTGGTCTAACTGGGAGCGGTACTTGTTGGAATTAATCATTTGGTTTTCAGGAAGGAGCTCATGATAGCTCAATGTGTAGCAATGTTTGGTTGTGTTTTTACCTTTCTTGAAATAATAAAGCATAATATACCGAAAATATTGCTTTTTTACTTCCATCTTCAATATTAAAATGGCTACACAAAAATTCACCAATTTTGATAAGTCTTTTTTTAAATGCACGCTGATATGTCAGCTGTCACATACAATCTAACAAATTGTTTCAAATGAAGTTAAAAACAACTAAGTGCTACTAGAGCGATCTTATGGAAAAAGCAAACAAACCTTTTGGCCAACCCAATATAAGCCTAAAACGAAGATCAATTTTATAAAACATTGATGGTGTTAAGCCAAGACAGTGGAATACACAGAACAATGATAGTGTGCAAATTGGAAGTGGCTGATTGGATTAAAGTGTTTTAAGGCTTTGAATTTCATGGGAAGAGCATAAATATATAATTAATTTTAGACTTTAATAACTTAAATATACATGCTGTAATTTATATGGGAACCTAGAACAATAGAAGTAACAATTATAAATTCTAAATCATCAGAAGAGGCAGTGGAAATAAAAAATCAATCCAAAAGAAGGTAAGAAAGAAAAAAAATTAAACACAAAAGATGAGACAAGTAGAAAGTACAAAATAAATTGGTAGAAGTAAAACCAAATGTACTTGTCATTGCAAAAAATTAAATTGTAAATATTCCAGTTAAAAGACAAAGATTGTCAGACTAGGTTTAAAGAAAATAAGGCCACATGCTGTTTAAAAAGTGAGAAATGTAAAACCTTAGATACAGAAAAATTAAAAGCATAGAAAATGATATAACTGGCAAATGCTAGTCATAAGAAAGCTGGTGTAGCAATGTTAATAACTTTAGACTTTATGACAAAGAACACCATGATAAATAATGAAGGTTACCATGTAATGAGAAGAGGTTCAATTTCTGAGAATATAAAAATTCTAAAGATAATTTGCCTAGCAGCATACCCACAAAATGAATAAAACCGAAACTAACTACAAGGAAAAACTGACAAATCTAACAGCATACTAGGGAGATTTTAATACACCTTTCTCAGTAATTGATAAATCAAGTGGACAAAACTATCAATAATAATATGAAGACTTCCCTGGTGGCACAGTGGTTAGGAATCTGCCTGCCAATGCAGGGGACATGGCTTCGAGCCCTGGTCTGGGAAGATCCCATGTGCTGCGGAGCAACTAAGCCCATGCGCCGCAACTACTGAGCCCTCGTGCTGTAACTACTGAAGCCCGCACACCTAGAGCCTGTGCTCCAAGAGAAGGCACCGCAATGAGAAGCCCACGCACCACAAAGAAGAGCAGCCCCTGCTCACCACAGCTAGAGAGGAAGCCTGTGCACAACAATGAAGACCCAACGCAGCCAAAATAAGTAAATAAAATTTAAAAAATATATAAAAGAGCTGAAAAGTGAAAAGAATATATATGATCTCATGTTCTATAAAATATAAAGTGGGGCTTCCCTGGTGGCACAGTGGTTGAGAGTCCGCCTGCCGATGCAGGGGACATGGGTTCGTGCCCCGGTCCGGGAGGATCCCACATGCCGCAGAGCGGCTGGGCCCGTGAGCCATGGCCGCTGAGCCTGCGCGTCCGGAACCTGTGCTCCTCAACGGGAGAGGCCACAACAGTGAGAGGCCCGAGTACCACAAAAAAAAAAAAAAAAAAAAAATATATATATATATATATATATATATGAAAAATGATTTCAGATTCTGTTTAGCATGTTAACTTTTTATTAAAGTTAAGAAAAATTAATCATAATTTTTAGGAATACACAGGTATGTCTTTTTTTTTTACATCTTTATTGGAGTATAATTGCTAACAATGGTGTTAGTTTCTGCTTTATAACAAAGTGAATCAGCTATACATATACATATATCCTGATATCTCCTCCCTCTTGCATCTCCCTCCCACCCTCCTTATCCCACCCCTCTAGGTGGTCACAAAGCATCAAGCTGATCTCCCTGTGCTATGTGGCTGCTTCCCACTAGCTATCTATTTTACATTTGGTAGTGTATATATATGTCCATGCCACTCTCTCACTTCGTCCCAGCTTACCCTTCCCCCTCCCTGTGTCCTCAAGTCCATTCTCTATGTCTGTGTCTTTATTCCTGTACTGCTCCTAGGTTCTTCAGAACCATTTTTTTTTTTTTTAGATTCCATATATATGTGTTAGCATATGGTATTTGTTTTTGTTTTTCTCTTTCTGACTTCACTCTGTATGACAGTCTCTAGGCCCATCCACCTAACTACAAATAACTCAATTTTGTTTCTTTTTATGGCTGAGTAATACTCCATTGTATATATGTGTCACATCTTTATCTATTCATCTGTCAATGGACACTTAGGTTGCATCCATGTCCTGGCTATTGTAAATAGAGCTGCAATGAATATTGTGGTCCATGACTCTTTGTGAATTATGGTTTTCTCAGGGTATATGCCCAGTAGTGGGATTGCTGGGTCGTATGGTAGTTCTATTTTTAGTTTTTTAAGGAACCTCCATACTGTTCTCCATAGTGGCTGTATCAATTCACATTCCCACCAACAGTGCCAGAGGGTTCCCTTTTCTCCACACTCTCTCCAACATTTATTGTTTGTAGATTCTTTGATGATGGCCATTCTGACTGGTGTGAGGTGATACCTCATTGTAGTTTTGATTTGCATTTCTCTAATGATTAGTGATGTTGAGTATCCTTTCATGTGTTTGTTGGCAATCTGTATATCTTCTGTGGAGAAATGTCTATTTAGGTCTTCTGCCCAATTTTGGATTAGGTTGTTTGTTTTTTTGATATTGAGCTACATGAGCTGCCTATAAATTTTGGAGATTAATCATTTGTCAGTTGCTTCATTTGCAAATATTTTCTCCCATTATGAGGGTTGTCTTTTTGTCTTGTTTATGGTTTCCTTTGCTGTGCAAAAGCTTTTAAGTTTCATTAGGTTGGTCCCATTTGTTTATTTTTGTTTTTATTTCCATTACTCTAGGAGGTGGATCAAGAAGGATCTTGCTGTGATTTATGTCATAGAGTGTTCTGCCTATGTTTTCCTCAAAGAGTTTGATAGTGTCTGACCTTACATTTAGGTCTTTAATCCATTTTGAGTTTATTTTTGTGTATGGTGTTAGGGAGTGTTCTAATTTCATTCTTTTACATGTAGCTGTCCAGTTTTCCCAGCACCACTTATTGAAGAGGCTGTCTTTTGTCTATTGTATATTATTGTCTCCTTTATCAAAGATAAGGTGACCATATGTGTGTGGGTTTAACTCTGGGCTTTCTGTCCTGTTTCATTGATCTATATTTCTGTTTTTGTGTCAGTACCATACTCTCTTGATTACTGTAGCTTTGTAGTATAGTCTGAAGTCCGGGAGCCTGGTTTCACCAGCTCCATTTTTCTTTCTCAAGATTGCTTTGGCTAATTGGGGTCTTCTGTGTTTCCATACAAATTGTGCAATTTTTTGTTCCAGTTCTGTGAAAAATGCCATTGGGAGTTTGATAGGGATTGCATGGAATCTGTAGATCGCTTTGGTTAGTATAGTCATTTTCACAATGTTGATTCTTCCAATCCAAGAACATGGTATATCTCTCCATCTGTTTGTATCATCTTTAATTTCTTTCATTAGTGTCTTATAGTTTTCTGCATACAGGTCTTTTATCTCCTAGATAGGTTTATTCCTAGGTATTTTATTCTTTTTGCTGCAGTGGTAAATGGGAGTGTTTCCTTAATTTCTCTTGCAGATTTTTCATCATTAGTGTATAGGAATGCAAGAGATTTCTGTGCATTAATTTTTATCCTGCCAGTTTCCCAAATTCATTGATTAGCTCTAGTAGTTTTCTGGTAGCATCTTTCGGATTCTCTGTGTATAGTATCATGTCATCTGCAAACAGTGACAGCTTTACTTCTTCTTTTCTGATTTGGATTTCTTTTATTTCTTTTTCTTCTCTGATTTCTGTGGGTAAAACTTCCAAAGCTATGTTGAATAATAGTGGTGAGAGTGGACAAACTTGTCTTGTTCCTGATCTTAGAGGAAATGTTTTCAGTTTTTCACCATTGAGAATGATGTTGCCTGTGGGTTTCTCATATATGGCTTTTATTATGTTGAGGCAAGTTCCTTCTGTGCCTACATTCTGGATGGTTTTTATCATAAATGGGTGTTGAATTTTGTTGAAAGTGTTTTCCTGCATCTATTGAGATGATCATATGGTTTTTCTCCTTCAATATGTTAATATGGTTTATCACATTGATTGATTTGTGTATATTGAAGAATCCTTGCATTCCAGGGATAAACCCCACTTGATCATGGTGTATGATCCTTTTAATGTGCTGTTGGATTCTGTTTGCTAGTATTTTGTTGAGAATTTTTGCATCTATCTTCATCAGTGATACTGACCTGTAGTCTTCTTTCTTTGTGACATCTTTGTCTGATTTTGGTATCAGGGTGATGGTGGCCTCATAGAATGAATTTGGGAGTGTTCCTCCCTCTGGTATATTTTGGAAGAGTCTGAGAGGATAGGTTGTAGCTCTTCTCTAAATGTTTGATAGAATTCGCCTGTGAAGCCATCTGGTCCTGGGCTTTTGTTTGTTGGAAGATTTTTAATCACAGTGTCAATGTCAGTGCTTGTGATTGGCTTGTTTATATTTTCTATTTTTTCCTGGTTCAGGCTCAGAAGGTTATGCTTTCTAAGAATTTGTTCATTTCTTCCAGGTTGTCCATTTTATTGGCATAGAGTTGCTTGTAGTAAACTCTCATGATCCTTTGTATTTCTGCAGTGTTAGTTGTTTTTCATTTCTAATTCTATTGATTTGAGGCTTCTCCCTTTTTTTCTTGATGAGTCTGGCTAATGTTTTGTCAATTTTGTTTATCTTCTCAAAATACGAGCTTTTAGTTTTATTGATGTTTGCTATCATTTCCATCATTTCTTTTTCATTTATTTCTGATCTGATCTTTATGGTTTTTTTCCTTCTGCTAACTTTGGGTTTTTTTTTGTTCTTCTTTCTCTAATTGCTTTATGTGTAAGGTTAGGTTGTTTATTTGAGATGTTTCCTGTTTCTTGAGGTAGGATTGTATTGCTATAAATTTCCCACTTAGAACTGCTTTTGCTGCATCTCATAGGTTTTGGGTCATCGTGTTTTCATTTTCCTTTGTTTCTAGGTATTTTTTGATTTCCTCTTTGATTTCTTCAGTGATCTCTTGGTTATTTAGTAGTGTATGGTTTAGCCTCCATGTGTTTGTGTTTTTTACAGATTTTTCCCTGTAATTGATATCTAGTCTCATAGCACTGTGGTCAGAAAAGATACTTGATAAGATTTCAATTTTCTTAAATTTACCAAGGTTTGATTTGTGACCCAAGATATGATCTATGCTGGAGAATGTTCCACGAGCACTTGAGAAGAAAGTGTATTCTGTTGTTTTTGGATGAAATGTCCTATAAATATCAATTAAGTCCATCTTGTTTAATGTATTATTTAAAGCTTGTGTTTCCTTATTTATTTTCATTTTGGGTGATCTGTCCATTGGTGAAAGTGGGGTGTTAAAGTCCCCTGCTATGATTGTATTACTGTTGATTTCCCCTTTTATGTTAGCATTTGCCTTATGTATTGAGGTGCTTCTATGTTGGGTGCATAAATATTTACAATTGTTATATCTTCTTCTTGGATTGATCCCTTGATCATTATGTAGTATCCTTCTTTGTCTCTTGTAATAGTTTTTATTTTAAAGTCTATTTTGTCTGATATGAGAATTGCTACTCCAGCTTCCTTTTGATTTCCATTTACATGGAATATCTTTTTCCATCCCCTCACTTTCTGTCTGTATGTGTCCCTAGGTCTGAAGTGGGTCTCTTGTAGACAGAATATATATGGGTCTTGTTTTTGTATCCATTCAGCCAGTTTGTGTCTTTTGGTTGGAGCATTCAATTCATTTACATTTAAGGTAGTTATCGATATGTATGTTCCTGTTAGCATTTGTTGTAAAGCTGGTTTGGTGGTGCTGGATTCTTTTAGCTTTTGCTTGTCTGTAAAGGTTTTAATTTCTATGTCGAATCTGAATGAGGTCCTTGCTGGTTAGAGTAATCTTGGTTGTCGATTTTTCCCTTTCATCACTTTAAATATGTCCTGCCACTCCCTACTGGCTTGCAGAGTTTCTGCTGAAAGATCAGCTGTTAACCTTATGGGGATTCCCTTGTATGGTTTTTCTTTTCCCTTGCTGCTTTTAATACTTTTTTATTGTATTTGATTTTTGATAGTTTGATTAATATGTGTCTTGATGTGTTTCTCCTTGGAATTATCCTGTATGGGACTTTCTGTGCTTCCTGGACTTGATTATTTCCTTTCCCATGTTAAACAAGTTTTCAACTATAATCTCTTCACATATTTTCTCAGTCCCTTTCTTTTTCTCTTCTTCTTCTGGGACCCGTATTATTAGAATGTTGGTGCGTTGAGTGTTGTCCCAGAGATCTCTGAGACTGTCCTCAGTTCTTTCCATTCTTTTTTCTTTATTCTGCTCTGTGGTAATTTCCACTATTTTATCTTCCAGGTCACCAGGTATCTTCCAGGTATCTGTTCTTCTGCCTTAGTTATTCTGCTATTGATTCCTTCTAGAGAATTTTTAATTTCATTTATTGTGTTGTTCATCATTGTTCGTTTGCTCTTTAGTTCTTCTAGGTCCTTGTTAAATGTTTCTTGTATTTTCTCCATTCTGTTTCCATGATTTTGGATCATCTTTACTATCATTATTCTGAATTCTTTTTCAGGTAGACTGCCTATTTCCTCTTCATTTGTTTGGTCTGGTGAGCTTTTACCTTGCTCCTTCATCTGCTGTTCGTTTCTCTGTCTTCTCATTTTGCTTAACTTACTGTGTTTGGGGTCTCCTTTTTGCAGGCTGCAGGTTTGTAGTTCCTTTTGTTTTTGGTGTCTGACCCTAGTGGCTAAAGTTGTTTCGGTGGGTTGTGTAGGCTTCCTGGTGGAGGGGACTAGTGCCTATGTTCTGGTGGATGAGGCTGGATCTTGTCTTTCTGGTGGGCAGAACCATATCCAGTGGTGTGTTTTGGGGTGTTTGTGATCTTATTGTGATTTTAGGCAGCGTTGCTGCTAATGGGTGGGATTGTGTTCCTGTCGTGCTAGTTGTTTGGCATAGGGTGTCCAGCACTGTAGCTTGCTGGTCGTTGAGTGAAGCTGGGTCTTAGCATTGAGATGGAGATCTCTGGGAGAGCTTTCACCATTTGATATTATGTGGAGCTGGGAGGTCTCTGGTGGACAAATGTCCTGAACTCAGCTCTCCCACCTCAGAGGCACAGGCCTGACACCCGGCCAGAGCACCAAGGCCCTGTCAGCCACATGGCTCAGAAGAAAAGGGAGAAAAAGAAAGAAAGAATGAAAGAACAAAAGAATGAAAGAAAGAAAGGAAGGAAGGATGGAAGGAAGGAAGGGAGGGAAAGGAAGGAAGTAATGAAGGAAGGGAGGAAAAATACAGTATAATACAGTTATTAAAATAGAAGAAGAGGGCCTCCCTGGTGGCGCAGTGGTTGAGAGTCCGCCTGCCGATGCAGGGGATACGGGTTCGTGCCCCGGTCTGGGAGGATCCCATATGCCGCGGAGCGGCTGGGCCCGTGAGCCATGGCCGCTGAGCCTGAGCATCCAGAGCCTGTGCTCCGCAACGGGAGAGGCCACAACAGTGAGAGGCCCGCGTACGGAAAAAAAAAAAAAAAAAAAAAATAGAAGAAGATTATTAAAAATAAAAAAATAAAAAAAGTAATAATAAAAAAGAGAGAAAGAAAGAAGAGAGGAACCAAACCAAAAAACAAATCCACCAATGATAATAAGCACTAACAACTATCCTCAAACAAACAAACAAACAACCCCCCCCCCAAAAAAAACGGACAGACAGAACCCTAGGACAAATGGTAAAAGCTAGGCTATACAGACAAAATCACACAAAGAAGCATACAGATACACACTCACAAAAAGAGAAGAAGGAAAAAAATATATATATCTATATATATATAAAAAAAGAGAGCAACCAAATCAATAAACAAATCTATCAATGATAATAAATTCTAAATACTAAACTAAGATACACATAAAACCAGAAACAAATTAGATGCAGGAAGCAAACCTGAAGTCTACATTTGTTCCCAAAGTCCGCTGCCTCCATTTTGGGATGATTTGTTGTCTATTCATATATTCCACCGATGCAGGGTACATCAAGTTGATTGTGGAGATTTAATCCGCTGCTCCTGAGGCTGCTGGGAGAGATTTCCGTTTCTCTTCTTTGTTTGCACAGCTCCTGGGGTTCAGCTTTGGATTGACCCTGCCTCTGTGTGTAGGTCACCTGAGGGCGTCTGTTCTTCACTCAGACAGGACAGGGTTAAAGGAGCAGCTGATTAGGGGGCTCTGGATCACTCAGGCCGGGGGGATGGAAGGGTATGGAATGTGGGGTGAGCCTGCGGCGGCAGAGGCTGGTGTGATGTTGCAATAGCCTGAGGCGCGCCGTGTGTTCTCCCGGGGAAGTTGTCCCTGTAACATGGGACCCTGGCAGTGGCAGGCTGCACAGGCTCCTGTGAGGGGAGGTGTGGACAGTGACCTGTGCTTGCACACAGGCTTCTTGGTGGCCGCAGAAGCAGCATTAGCATCTCATGCCTGTCTCTGGTGTCCGTGCTGATAGCCGCGGCTTGCATCCATCTCTGGAGCTCATTTAGGCAGTGCTCTGAATCCCCTCTCCTCACACACCCCGGAACAATGGTCTCTTGCCTCTTAGGCAGCTCCAGACTTTTTCCCAGACTCCTTCCCAGCTAGCTGTGGCACACTAGCCCTCTTCAGGCTGTGTTTACGCAGCCAACCCCAGTCCTCTCCCTGGGATCTGACCTCCGAAGCCCGAGGCTCAGCTCCCAGCCCCTGCCCGTCCCAGTGGGTGAGCAGGCAAGCCTCTCGGGCTGGTGAGTGCTGGTCGGCACCGACCCTCTGTGCGGGAATCTCTCCGCTTTGCCCTCCTCACCCCTGTGGCTGTGCTCTCCTCCATGGCTCTGAAGCTTCCCCACCCCGCCATCCCCCTGTCTCCACCAGTGAAGGGGCTTCCTAGTGTGTGGAAACTTTTCCTCCTTCACAGCTCCCTCCCAGAGGTGCAGGTCCAGTCCCTATTCTTTTGTCTCTGTTTTTTCCCAGGTATGTGGGGAGTTTCTTGCCTTTTGGGAAGTCTGAGGTCTTTTGCCAGCGTTCAGTAGGTGTTCTATAGGAGTTGTTACACATGTAGATGGATTTCTGATGTATATGTGGGAAGGAAGGTGATCTCCACGTCTTACTCCTCTGCCATCTTCAAGGTCTCCCAGATGTATGTTTTACGACTATATTTAAAAAGTAAAGGTTTGATGAAGACAGGATCCAGTATAACGATCATTTCCAACGGGGAGAGGTATGTGAACAGAACTGGGGAATCACATAAGTAAATATAACTTAGTATTCTAGCTCATGTAGTGGATGGTGGGTAGATAGGTGATTTTTCCTTATTAAAGTAATAAATAAACAAGAACTCAAATTCTGTGCTACTGAGTATACGTCTATCTCTGTCTCTATCTCTATTTCTATCTATATATGTGTATCTGGAGATGCACTGCCCAAGTTAAAATTCTGGCTCTGCCCTCAATCTCTCTGTATCTTAGTTCCCATCTTTGTAATATGGAGGTATAATAATTATACTTATTACATCTTGGTGAACATTAAATGAGCTAATACACTTAAAGTTCTTAAATCATTGTTTGACATGGATTAGGGGATCAATAAATGTTGGCAATTATGATTATTGTTTCTGAGAGAGAAAAGACTCTTTGGACACCATGCCCTTCTTTTCCCTTGGATTTATTCATACTCATCCTGGTTTCTTTCTCTTCTGAGATAATGAAGGAGGGATTCCTGCACCTCTTTAAGGCCCCTCCTTCACTCAAACTCTGAATCCCATCCTCACCTCCGTTGCCTCCATGCCTCATTCCATAAACGATCCTGTCCTCTCTTGCTTCGCCAGTCTCTTTGTATCAGTAAGTTTTGGGCCAGGAGAACAGAAACCATTTTAGGTATTTCAAGCAGTGAGGGATATATTACAGGGTATGGGGGTGGGTGAAGGTCAGGAAAGCCGTTTCTAGCTTTCAGGAAAACAGTATCCACACCGTTCTTTCCCTCTGAGGCAACTTCCCTTCCCCTTTGATATGTGAACTCCACACAGCCTTCAGGATTTGGCTTCTCAATCCCTACTTCTGGGAAGACTACTCGAAAATGTTCGTCTGGCCCAGTCTCCTAGATTCTGGCAGAGGACACAGACTCCTGGCTCAAAGACAAAGGAAGGCTTATCACTCACAGAAATAGCAGTGGCCAGAGTATCATTTTCTTGTACTTACTGGTTCTCTGAGTTCAGTTTCTACAGGGTGAGGTAATGAGGGCCAGGTGACACTTGCACATGCAGGGCGTTGTGTTACAGGGCAGAACCCTGGACTTAGAGAAGCTGAATCTTTTATAATGGGTTGCAAGTAAACCTGCCCAAAATTTATTCGGGGAGAGCCTTTATATTTATTTTACTGGACAGTAAAAAAACTTGTCCTTTCTCTGGAGGGAAATACTATTTCTGTCTTCCAAGGCTGTTTGCTCTGCAAGCATTCTTGAAAAGATAGTCTGAGCAAAAGGGCAGTTAATGTTTCTGCTCACAAGGCATGCAGAAATTTGAGAGACCCATGGAGAATTTGTCTCATACCACTTATTACAGATTATTTTAACTGATTGCTCATTTGACATATTCTCTAACTGTACTGTAAGTTTCTTGAGGGCAGGGTACAATCTGTTTCCATTGCTTTATCTCTGGGACAGTGACTAGTGCATAGTAAATGTGAAGTAAATGTTTGTGGAATGAATGAATGAATGAATGAATGAATGCCCTCAGTTCTACTTGTGACACGGGGTTGGGATTGATGCTCCATGTCTAGCTCTTCTTATCCAAGGCTAGAACAGTATCTGGGAAGCAGTGCTGGGGTTCTCCTAATGGGTCATAGATCCTCTGGGTCATGCTTGGGCAAGTATTTGGGAGTGTAATTGCAGGAATAGGAGGATGATGTGATTATGAGGTATCCCAATATTCTCCTTCTCCTTTCCCCTCTTCCAGAGCATGTAAGTTGGGTGTACAGAGCCTCGGGGTGATTGCTGTGATATTTATTTGAAGTCTAACTCTATCTCTAGGCTGGGGACTGGCAGGTATTTCTGGTACAAGAAGAATCTTTAAATAATCCTCAAAGAATTTTGATAAAACTGTAACATCCATCAGAATGTAAGCCCTACGAGGGTATTTTTGGAGATAATAAGTCCTTAATACATTTTGTTGTTTGAATGAAAGAATTTATTGTGTGCTCACTATATGCCCAGGCACGGGACTAGGTGTGGGGCTAAGCATTTAACATACTTCATTTAATTTGCACAGTAACCCTATGAAGTAGGTATTATATTAGCCCTATTTAGCTGACAAGGAAACTGAGACTTAGAGAAATTGACTCACCATGACAACGCTATTAGCAAGTGCTGGGCTGGTGTTCAGACCTAGGCATGACTCCACACAAAGCATCCCTCTGCCCATAAAGTGCCAGTGTTGGAGGGTTATCAGTTATTGAGAAGAGGGTGGTAGAATGTCAGCCTATACTATGTGTTTTCAGTGAATCATTATCTGATCCTATGATTCGAAAATTTGTAGCTTGACAAGTATTGTGCACTTGAACAAGATCAAGTTGCTGATCTTTGAACCTTTTGGCCCTAAAAACTGTCACTTTCACATATTTCCACCTCAACTGTGTGCTGTAAACATCTCAGAAAATGTGGTTTTCAAAAAAGTAGCTTCAAAATCATCAATATTCTGAGTACAGGATGTGCTTTGGTTCCCCAGACATGCCTGGCACCATAGTTTTACTATTTACCTAGACCCTCAGGTCATCCAGGGGACTTTTTCATAGAAAATGGGGACCAGGGAGAGGATGTTTCTCAACTAAGACCCATGAGGGCCAAAAAGCACAGTGGGAAAGAACAACAGTAAAGACAGCAGCTGCTGAAATCACTGAGCTAGTGAACAGCAGATTAGCCAGGCCATCTTCTGGGCTCTTACAAATACTAAAGTTTATACTGCCAGAGTGAATTCCTGGCTGGAAATCTGAAGGGACAATTTGAGAAAATTCAAGTTCCCCCAAACGAATTTGCCGTTTTTAGCCATGACAAATCACCATAGTATTCAACAAGCGCAGTGATTACTGAGTTAGAGGACATAACCAGCGTTGTTGCTCCAAGCGAATATCCGAGGCTCAATATTCATTTACATCATTAGTGTTATGAAATGCAGCAGGGATATATTCAGGAGCTCACTCTGTTTGCAGAGTCGGCCTGAAAGGAATCGCATCCTGTCAAGGACTGAACTGAAGGCCGAGCTTTATTGTGATTGGCATTGGTTCCAGTCCTGTCAGCAGACACACAATTCCCTGTGCCTCACCCCGTTGTTAAGAGAAGGCTGGCAAGCTGGGAGACCCCCGGGACAGGGACAGCGGTCATCCTCATTTTCCTGCATTTGGTCACATAGTAGGTCACAACTACTAATGATAATTTAATAAGCATATCAGTCAAATGGCAGATGACAATGTTTGATTTTGCCGTGGAGGTCATAGATCTGAAAGCCAAGAAATTTCTGGAGTTTGTGGAAAATTAAACAAAATAAAATAGAGCTATTTTCCTTTCTTAGCAAATTTTCTCTCCTTGAGAGCAAATAAATACTTTTCCCCCCTGATAGACAAAATAACTATTTTACAAGTTTATGGTATAAAAAGTTTTAAATTCAAAGTAACTATAGAAAAGAAAGTAAAATTCTAACCATTCAGTGACAATCACAATGAATATTTTGGTACATATTTCTAATCTAGGTATATATCCATTTATAAAACAAATTGACATCACACTATACATACTTTCGGTATCAGGCTTTTTTCCATTTTGTATGCTGTAAACATTTTATTGTCTTGATAAATAGTCATGTCTTACCTGTTTGTTTAATTTTTTGTGGCTGTTTGGAATTCTGTGATGCAAATGGGTGTGAAAATTTCTGGGGCTTTTCATACATAGGATGTAGGGGAAAGACACAGGATTAATAATTCAAAAAGAGTCATGTACCACAATGTTCATTGCAGCTCTTTTTACAATAGCCAGGACCTGGAAGCAACCTAAGTGTCCATCAATAGACGAATGGATAAAGAAGATGTGGCACATATATACAATGGAATATTACTCAGCCATAAAAAGAAATGAAATTGAGTTATTTGTAGTGAGGTGGTTGGACCTAGAGTCTGTCATACAGAGTGAAGTAAGTCAGAAAGAGAAAAACAAATACCGTATGCTAACACATATATATGGAATCGAAAAAAAAATGGTCATGAAGAACCTAGGGGCAAGACAGGAATAAAGACACAGACCTACTAGAGAATGGACTTGAGGACATGGGGAGGGGGAAGGGTAAGCTGGGACAAAGTGAGAGAGTGGCATGGACATATATACACAACCAAATGTAAAATAGATAGCTAGTGGGAAGCAGCCGCATAGCACAGGGAGATCAGCTCGGTGGTTTGTGACCACCTAGAGGGGTGGGATAGGGAGGGTGGGAAGGATGGAGACGTAAGAGGGTAGAGATATGGGGTTATATGTATATGTATAACTGATTCGCTTTGTTATAAAGCAGAAACTAATACACCATTGTAAAGCAATTATACTCCAATAAAGATGTTAAAAAAAAAAAACACAAGTTTAAACCACAGCTCTTCCAGGGCCTCACTTTTCCTCAACTATATAAGAGTACTAACATTTCACTGGTCTCCTTGGAGTGTTGTCATGACAGTTAAGTGAGTTTTTGTGACGCCTAGAACAGGCTATGCTTGTAAAGGATTCTTGTTCATAGGTGTGTTTATGGGACGTGTGGGTAACACTTCACAGATGGGCCATGACACTGGAGTCTGCATAATCATTTGGTCTTAAAAATAGAAAAACAAGCCCACGAAACATCACAACCCAAGTTATGTCAAAACTTTAATCCCACAATTCCTCCTAATGCAGCTTTTAAAGTTTTGAGTAAAATAAAACTTAAAGAACCAACACATACTTTTACGGATTTGTCTTCTTTTCAACAAAGAACTGGTGTGACTGACTCAAGCTCCTGTTTGCACATATGGGGAGGGCTTTAGTCTTCAAACAAAATCACTGGGGGGCTTTGATGTTGGGTGGGCGTTCAGGGAAGCCTCTCAGGGTCCAGGAATTAATATGTTTTGATGAATGCTAATTTTTAATAGTTCCCAGGTTAATATTCTTTTACCTAAAATATATAGTGAGAAGAACTTGCCACTCAAACCTCTGAAATCATGAGCAGGGGCAAAATCCAGATCCTTCAATATTTCCGGTTCCAAAACCCTACTCTGCTTTCCTTTGACAACGGGAAAGTCTGTTTAGACAAACTACTCCCAAAGTCAGCAGCCCTTGACCATGTCCTGCTGCTACAGATGGGCCTCCTGGGTTATCCTACGTGGGTTATCCCAATGTTCTGACGAGAGGACAGGGTTGGCAAGAGACTGTGCTCTCCTTCCTACAAGGTGCAAAATGTGAGGTCTTGTGTTGATCACCATCCAGGGGGAGGCAGGATTTATTAAAAAAAAAAAAAAAGAAACTAAGAGAATTCAACTTCTTTCCATTGATTGCTGCCCAGGCTAAAAGTTAGTGCACCGTTTTTAATGTTAGCAAGAACCTCTCTGATAGGGAATAAACATATGATCAACTTTTGTTGCAGAGAAAGATGATTTTAGGAAGAGGTTACAAATCGTTCCACTTGGAGGAAATGAACTTGACGGCTTCTGCCTCTGTATTGTTACAGTAATTCCCCCCCGTCCCCCCCACCCCTTTTCTTTTGGAAATAAGTCCCCTGGAATGGCCGGGCGATGTGGGAAAATATTGTGACACACAGGCCTGTTTACGTTTTTGGGGGCGGCTGTTTTGTTTGCCTCGCCGCCCCCGGGCCCCTCCTTTTCATGGTTGGCGGTCCCCGACAGCTCGGATTCCTCCGCTGACATCTGCTATAATGAGAGCTCTGACGGGAATAGATTTGCAAAATGATGGGCTCACAATAGGACGGAGCTGTTCCCCAAACTTCGCTCGAGATAAGCAGATGGGGTCTGAAAACAGAGCATTTGAACCGATTAGGTCGAGGTGAACGCCTTTATTCAGCGCACACTGAAGAGCTATTCTGCTGCGACACCCACCCCAACTTCTCTGCCGACCCCCTCCACCCCTCACCTCCCCCGGGTTGGAAACGGGAGGGTGGCCGATGGACGGCTTCCTTTCTCTACCTCCTGCACACTCGCCTGGAGCCCGGCCTTTCCCGTCCCTAAAGCAGAAGCCTGCTGGGCACCTACCTCGTGCCAACGGGCTGAACGACAGAGAAAAGCCACCCCTCACGCCGCATAAAGAGAAGCTGGGGCAACACATGGGGCTTTCCCACTCGGCACAAATGATGCCTGTTTGTGCTAGTTAACCTTTTCCAAGCCCGGGTCGCTCCTGCTGGGCGGCAGGGGCAAGCTGCAGGGAGAGCAAGCCTGGCAGAGCCCAGAGTCGCCAGCACGCCCGCCCGGGGGCCCCCAGCGCGCGCCGCCGCCTTCGCAGAATACCAGAGGCCCCCATCCCACTCTTCATAAGTCAGCCGGCTCCATGTGCTGGTGACAGTTTGGATTCCAGAAGAGAAGGGCCTCCAGGACAATTCTGCAGACGCTTCCTGGTAATTCTGATTGCCTGGCACGGTTTACCTTCGGAAGCTCTGAAAAGGATGAAGTGGACACGTTCCCATCCCGGGCTTTATTATTTTCAGCGTCTCCACTGGCTGTGTCAAGAGCAGCCTCCTTTGTACCTTCCAAGCCTAAAGTCAAGTCGGTAATAACACTTTTTAATAACTTGTGCCCCAAGCGTATTGAATGAAGCAAAACCAAGACAGGGTGATTGCTCAAGTACATTTCTAAGACCCATTCCCTGGGCCTCTGGGGAGAATTCTGACAGTGTCAGAGGGGTAATGCTATCCAAGGGAGAATGAGGACAGAAGGTGACCATAAAGGAAATTTTGGGAAATAGCTTTTCAGGGCAGGGGGAGGTGAGGGAAGCAGAAGTTAAAAAGCGATGGGAGGGCCTCCCTGGTGGCGCAGTGGTTGAGAGTCCGCCTGCCGATGCAGGGGATGCGGGTTCGTGCCCCGGTCTGGGAGGATCCCATATGCCGCGGAGCGGCTGGGCCCGTGAGCCATGGCCGCTGGGCCTGCGCGTCCGGAGCCTGTGCTCCGCAACGGGAGAGGCCACAACAGTGAGAGGCCCGCATACCGCAAAAAAAAAAAAAAAAAAAAAAAAAAAAAGCGATGGGAGTTCAGTGCTCAAGTGGAGGGCTGGTGTTGCCACATCACTGAAATAGCCAAACGTTGTAAAAGGAATCAGATTTCTGCAAATTGCAGGTTGAAATAATCTGTGGAAATGCATTTATTCCGGCTGCCAGGCTTCTGAAGAGCAGGACTCGTACCCTGCAGTACACTCCAGAGAATAGTCTGTAGAGCTCGCATTCTCAAATCCCGCATCCCTGGCTATCTCCTGCTGCCAGCCCAGACTGGTGGGTTTTTGTGCTCAGTGCAGTTTGTTTATGTGGTGGGATTGTTCAGAATGGGGTGTTTACCTGGCAGTGAATATCCTTAGAACAGAGGGTGTGCTAAGGCACAGTTGAAATAGTTCATTAACCAAGAAAGCCATCACAGCATTTCCATGAATAGATCAACAAAATCTAGCATTACAGGTATCACATTCTGAGGAAATCCCCCTTAGAGTTATATCCTTGTTTATCAAAAGAAATCATAGAGGATTCACTAAAACTTAATATTTGCGGCCATCAATAGTGGTAAAGAGAAGAGTGAAGTAACTGGATGCAAAGGTTGGGATCTTGAGCTACTTTTTATTGGGATTGTCTGAGATGAGATACAGGTAACGGATGTGAATCATCTCCATTTTTAGGTCATGTCGTTCATGGAAGCTCTCAGGTACTTGGAGGGTAGGCGTTTATAGGTTTTCGTAAGACCATGGGATTAAATATTAAAGCTAGTTTGCATTGGTGCTTTTTTTTAGGTAAAACCTCTCATGGTCCTTTAGAAACATAAAATGGTAGAAAGAATGTTGAGTTTTGGGTTCACAGCATTTGAACTGTGGCTCTACCACTCACTGGCTGTGTGACTTTGAACACATTTCTTAACTTCTCTGAGTCTTGGTGCTATGGACTGAATGTTGTGTCCCCCTAACATTCATGTAATTGAAGACCTAACCCTCTGTGTGATAGGAATTGGAGGTGGGGCCTTTGGGAGGTAATAAGGTCATGAGGGTGGAGCCCTTAAGAGTGGGATTAGTGCCCTTAGAAGAAGAGACATGACAGAGATGACCTCTTCCTCCACCATGTGAGAATACAGCAGGCTGTTGCAAGCCAGGAAGCCAGAGTAGCTTAAATATACTTTAGAAAAGCAAACTATGTCTTACTCTGGCTGAGGATTATATTATTTCTCCTCAAAGATAGCTTGGTAATTCTGTTTTAGGCATATCATTACTGATTCTCTGTTATTCTTTTTTGAGGACTAAAAGGTGTAAATTGGAAAGTTCTGCATAGTTGAAGAACGAAACACACTAGGATGACCAGTTTCTTGCAAATAGCATAGTTGGTTAAGAGAGCAGTCTCTGAAATCAGACCGCCAGGGCCACATGCCCAGTTCTGCCTCTTACTGGCTGTGTAATAGTGAGAAATTTATTAACTGATGTTTCAGTTTCCTCATTTGTAAAGTGGTAACAATAACAGCATTTATGTGATGGGGTTGTTATGAAGATAAACTGAGTTAATATACATGAAGTGCATCGACCAGTGCCAAGCTTGATCTGCTGTCGTCATCATCACCATCATTGTCACACTGCAATGAACAGCTTTGTAAGTGAAATGTCTGCATGCCTTAAGATATATCCCCAGAAGAGCTGAATTGCTGAGTCAAAGAGCATCTGCCACACAGCTCCTTTAAGACTCTAGAACCCCATCTAATGGAGCCGGTAGTTAACTTAGCAGCTGGACTAGGTGTGTTTTGTCATTAGCCTTTCTTGGACTCGAGAGGAGGCAATGCTGATCAAAACCAGATTCAGGTGCTGTAATGCTGAGCTTCTCTTGCCACTGTGACATTGTAGGTGTCCCTGAGAATATTTCTTGGAGAAGTCTTGTAATTCTCTTGGCACTTAGCTCACCCACGTCCTATCTGTTGATGGATCTGGGAACAGTACTTCTGTTCGTTCTGCCCCCGAGCAGCCATTCATCACGAGACACCCTGTCAGGGAATGCCCAGCGCCGTTGTGACAAATAAATGTACTTAGCGAATCATACAGTTCAAGTAAATCAGAGTTGATTTGGTCCAGCCTTACTGTGTCACTGGGCTGACAGTCATTCTAATGAGTGGCAGGGTTGATGGCTGCCTGGGTTTGCTGGGTTTGTTCACTGGTAGCATTTTTTTTTTTTTTTTGCGGTATGCGGGCCCCTCACTGTTGTGGCCTCTCCCGCTGAGGAGCACAGGCTCCGGACGCGCGGGCTCAACGGCCATGGTCCACGGGCCCAGCCGCTTCGCGGCACGTGGGATCCCCCCGGGCCAGGGCATGAACCTGTGTCCCCTGCATCGGCAGGCGGACTCTCAACCACTGCGCCACCAGGGAAGCCCACTGGTAGCATTTTAAAGGGAGGACTTGCCCAGGGTTAGCTGTCACTTGGTGTGAATGGGGGAGCAGGCATGGGGGAGGGGGCCAGGGAAGCATGTCTCCCTGGTTTTGGAACGAGAAGGGCACACTTGGGAAATGTGACCCCGCATTTCTCTCTTGCTCCCACTCCGTGCCTCAAGGAAGCATGGCTGGGCAGGACAGGGCCCTGTCCTAGCCAACTTTTTGATTCCTCTCTATAGACCCAAGCTCTCCTCCCAGACAAAAGGAGGGGGTTGGGGTGGCTGGAGAGACTCAAATCACTGGGCCTACTTCCTCTTTCATCTTCCTTTGTAGGTGAGATAAAGGCCAGAGAACAAACAGATAATAAAAAACCAAGAAATCCTTGAAAAAGGATAGGCAGAATAGGTCTTAGGGGCTGTGAAAATAAGCCAAAAGAGAAGGTCAGATTCTGTTACCCTTTCAACCTGCTTAAACTGAGTAGAAAGAATAATTGAATTAAATTGGCAGAAGGAAAATTTTTTGAGGAGCAGGGGTTGGGTAATGACTATGTTTACCCAAAGTCTGTAGCACATACCACGTCCCCAAACATGCATGTTCAGTGAGTAGATGAATGAATGAGTGAAAATGACAATAAGGCTTCAGAAGCCTGGAGTTTTGATCTTTCATTCATCACTTACTGTCTCTGTGGCCTTAGGCAAGTCCCTTACACATTCTGAATCTGTTTTCTTACCTCTAAAATGAGACTAATAATACTCTCTTGCAGGGTTGTTGAGAGGTTTAAGATAATATATGTAAGCATTCAATGCACAGAAGATATTTTAGGCAATTATTGTTTTATATTAATATCACTTAAAACAGGAGTTGTCAAGCTTTTGGAATATGGGCATCCCTTTATAATGTTAAAGTAATTTGCAGATACCCCTCATGCTAGGATATGTATTATTGATGGAGGAAATAATACAGTAACATTTTGGAATGAATTTCTATTTGATTAATCACAGCACATCTACATACATAGGCAGTCAGATGAAAATGAGGCGCATTTATTCTCTCTGAAGACAAGGCACAACGCTCATATAAGTTATCATGGGTCCTTGCAAAAGCCCTACAAGCCTCCAGGTGACTGGGAGCCACCATCTGAAAGGACTGAACGATAGGGGGGCCATCTTTAGAAGAGAGGATTAATTTATCTTAGCTATTGATACTAAGCCAAGTTAGATGAAGGAGATGGCCTTGCTATACAAAGATAGCTCTTCAGACTAACATATTTCAAAGTTGGGGTTATTTTCCTCTCTGGGAGCGAGAGGTGTGTGCTTATCCAGCCACAAGAGCCTGCTAGATACCAGCTCCTTCCATAATCCTCATAACAATGGGACTTGTTTCCAAGCTGACCTGCTGAGGAGAGAAGTTGTTGCAGTGGATGGTTTGACTCCCTGTTCACTTTACAATCAAAACCATTGTGAACTTGTATCTTAGCAGAGCCTGAGATGAGGGCTTGTTTGCAGGTAGCTTATTTGGGGAAGTAATTTCAAGGGGTGTGTGTGTGGGGGGTGGTAAGACAGAGGGAAATTGGGAAGATTGGAAAGCTAGTTGGAAGGTGTATTGTTACCTGGTTACTGATGAGGGCAACTGGAATGCAATCCCATTGGGGACCTTTAAGAGCTGTGTGGAAGGCACCTTAAAATCCCCTGAGACATGAAAGGGGGGTGGCATTGTTTTCACTGGCTCCTGTCTTCTGATGGTCAGGGTTTCCCCATGGGGTGTTAATTCCCTTTTCCTTCTAGGTTTGCACCTGTGTCAAGATGGCTGGATGAGGCTGTGATGGAAAACGTGAGAGATGTGGGTGTGGATGAGACACAAGATTGCCAGATAATTCCTGGACACGGTTGGTGCCACAGCAAGGGCTGGGTCAAAAAGTGAACTAGGAACACGGGAGGTGGAACACAAGAGGTGCCCGACCAATGTGAAAGAGTGCAACAAAGGGGAAAGTAGAGCTGAGATCAGGGCTGGTCACTATCAACACCTGTTGGGCATCGTCTCTGTACCATGTATTGTGTTTGCTGCTGGAGCTAGAAGGTTTAAGGGAGCACGGTGCGTGTCATAGCCTACAGTCCATAGTACACAGAGGAGTATGACATGACAAAATAAAGGAAGAGTTTACTTCCTAGCCGGGGAGACAGGCAAACACTGTAGTGGATGGAAACATGAAAACCTCTTGCAGCTGGGAAGGGAATGACTGACTCTTCCTGTAGTCCTGGAGGAAGGCTTTATACAGAAGGCAGTAAATAATTAAGCTGGGTCTTGACGGATGAGTAAGGAGTCTGCTAGGTGGGGACAGGGAGGAAGGGCATTCACACAAGGACAGAGAGAGATGGCAGAGCATGTGTGTTTTGGGCATGCCATGGAGTCTTCACACGGCCATTCTTTCTCTCAAGGGTTCCTGGCTCAGGCCACTATTTTAGTTAGTTTTTTTGTGTTTGTTTTGCCTTTGGTCATAAGAAATAGCGGGTTCCTGTGGAGGGTTGTTTATTGTAAGGTGATACATAGGAGATCAGGGAGTACACGTAGATTGGGTCTTTGATAGGCCTGGAATGATAGACTCAACCCTTTGCCCTGAGGTCCCAATGGAGTGAAATCTCTCCTGCTCCCTCCATCCTCTACCCGGGACTGCCTGTGCCAAGGAGTTGTGGGTGGTTTGTTCCCTTTATAAGGTGAAATAGGCATGTCGGCCATCAGGGTTTTCCAGTCTTCGGTGATTCCTATCCTGGGTCTTGTGGGTCACTTATACTCACCGCTCACTCTTCACACTGGCCAAGCAGAGCTTGTCGTTTGTCCCTTTGAGGGATGTCTGGGCCACTGCAGTGGCCACCACATCCCTTTTCACTTCTCGACGGCCCTCTGTGTGCCCATCTCCTGCCACCACCAGCCCGTCCAGCATCCTTTACCTTCTTCCCTCCTCTTCCTGTACCACTGCTCTCAGGACGGGACCTCATAACCCTCACTTCTGTCTCAAAGTGGCTTATTCAAATCCATGACCTTGTCAACCTCATTTCTCATGGCTGGATCCCGGCACCTCCCTGACTTCAGTCATCAGTGAGCTCTGAGTGTGTGTGTGCGTGTGTGTGTGTGTGTGTGTGTGTGTGTGTGTGTGTGTGTGTGTGTGTGTGTGTAGGGGGACTGGTTGAGGGCTGGAAGGGCTTCCTGGGACCTTGGTAATCATACAGCTAGGCACCTGCTTACTCCAGTAAGCATAAGGCTTGTTCTCGTCTCCTTGATGTGTGGACCTGATATTCTTTGTGTGTCTATTCCAGTCCAAGTTTGTGCCCTGTTTCCAAAAATGTCATCACATCACCTCTGTGAGAAACTCATCATTTTACTTTGTGGCTGAGGAAACAGACTCAGAGGGTTAAGTAATTTGTCCAACATTACATAATTTCTAGGTGGCTGATCTAAGACTCCATTCCAAGCATTAAAAACATAACAGTTGAAGTGAATTAAATTACTATCTGCTTAGTACCTGGTACTAAGTAGCTAGTATAGAGAACTTGGTGCTTGGGGACAGTGTGAAGGGTAGACTTTAAGTTTACTCTCAACACATGACTGAGATGCAAACCCAGGATGTCAGAATAGACTTGGGTTCAAGTGCAGATTTTTTACTTCTTAGTCATTGTGTGATCTTGAGTAAGCTACTTAAATAAGCCTCATATTGTAAAGCCGGGAAGTAGGATGCATGGGGAATAATAAAGAGATCAGGCTGCCTAGAATGGAGGGTTTGGGGAGAAGAAATATGGATGAAAGAGGTAGATTGGGATTCATATTGGACTTTTGTCATTTGTGGCTGCCTGCCACCTTTGAACATTCTCTCTACATTCTGATAGCTTCTCACCTTGTCAGTCCATGTCCCTGGACTCTTGCACCTGGGATGCCCATGTGTGACAGGTTCTGTCAGTTGGGTCTCCCCTTAAGAGACTTGATTCAGAAGACAGCAGTGGGAGGAGATGGCTGCATGTGGGGGAGAGTCAGTTTTCTGGGTGTGGTGGGGCAATGATGTCCACTTCATCTGGGGTAACAGTGGAAGCTTCTGGTATTTGGTCCCAAGAGAGGATGCTGAGTAGAGTTAGCAGTGATGTTTCTCTAGAGAATCCCATAGGATGCCTGGGATTCCTGGTCAGATGGCTTCAGGTCTTGCTCCTTGTCCCTTTCAAAGATTCTATGAGCTACTTCATGTAACTTTTAATACATCTTTCTCTGCTTAAACCAGCCAAAGTAGATTCTGTTATTTGTTACCAGGAACTCTGACAGATACAGCGTCAGACTGCAGCAAGCCTGTGAGCCAGTTTATGGCCTGGAGTTCAAAGAAACATCTGTGCATCTTTCTCAAAAGTCACAATTTCTTTAATCCATATATCCCGACAGAAGTGTTTTAATTTCTGCTGGGCCTTCAAAGGCATTAAAGTATTTCTATTGCCTTTTGAATATTGCTCAAAATTTTTTTATTTTCTGATTTATGATGATAAAAAAGGAAAAAATATGGAGGTATAATCCACAAGCATACTGTGATTTTATATCCTCTTTCAGAAGAAACTATTTAAAATTATTTTCAATGAATTTTCTTTCAAATCTTATAAATGTCCTCCGTGACTCTTTGTTCTTTCCTCTGAGCAGGGCCTTGCTAAAGGCTGTCTTTAAAACTGAATGCTAGGGATAACAGAGATCCAGTTTGAGAGAAAAGACATACCTAATTTTTTGAATTAAAAATTTAATAATTCAAAGCACAGCTCAAGTAATACATTTCCCAGAGACCAGCCTCTCTTCTGACACTGGGCTGTCTTGTGGGTATCTCCTAATCAGAAAATATCAGAAAAGAAGTTTTAGTTCATCTAACTCTCTAACCACTCACCTGAAATGGTCTATTTATTTATTTATTTATATAACGTCTTTATTGGAGTATAATTGCTTTACAATGGTGTGTTAGTTTCTGCTTTATAACAAAGTGAATCAGTTATACATATACATATGTTCCCATATCTCTTTCCCTCTTGCGTCTCCCTCCTGAAATGGTCTATTTAATTTGTGGGTCATCCATCAAGTGGATCACGCCACTCTCAAACTTCAAGCAGGCTGACTCCATTTCATGTTTGGCGTCAGCAAAGGCATCCCAAAGACTTCCTTCACATCCTGCTCTCGGTGCTATGGCTTTGACTACTTCTACGAAAATCTCTTGCCGCAGACTGCAAGCTTCCCAGTCCACAATTTTTTTGGTGAAGGAGTGGTGACTTGCAGTAAAGGCGGGGCAATGCAGATATGCAACTCCATGATTAATTAATTATACTGGTTTGACCAGAGCCAGACGAAGCAGCTACTTGCCTGTCTCACCCAGAAAGTTCTTAAGCAGACAGGCTTGGATGGATGTGTATTTATAAAAGGGACGTATATATTGGGCCTGTCTTACTGTGTTACCAAACTGGTTTGCCCAAACTTCTTCCTTCCATTATCATGTCACCACTGTTCAGGGAATAGAATGACTGGACAGCCTGGTCTGGACAGCCTTGTCTCACTGCTGTCCTGGTCTTCCCTGGTGGTCCCCTTAGCAGACCTGTGACTGGTTGGTTCTTTTCCCAGGGCTGTTGCACCACGGCATGTGCCTGGGGGTCAAAGCTAGGCAAGAATCTGTGCTCTCTACCAAATCTGGCAGACACCAGTTGTATTCAATGGATAAGTACTTTCTCACAGCTTCTGTCATTTGTTTACCACCCCTCTATTGTAGAGCCCTGTTTTCCTTCAAATGTTTAACTCTACCTATTTATAGAAATGCTGCTTGAACTTGAACATGTATTAGATGGTCTGTTTTGCTCCCCATCAGGCTTACCTCCTATAAATTCTTTGTATGTGGAATTTTTGTATTAGTCCCTCTTTTAGAAAATACCAATTTGTAGAGAAGCAAAAACAAATTTCCATCTCTTCCAACTTTATTCTTGTTTGTTTTTAAACCTCAAGATAAAAACATCAGATGATAGTGGCTCCTTTGAATGATTGCTTAGCCTCAGGTCAGTATACTATGTCCTTTAATTATGATGAGAAAATATTAAGTAGTCCATCAAGTTACGAATTTCTTACGTTTGCAGGTCCTCTGTTAAGGTTAATGTTTCTCCAACTTTTCTTTAAACAAGTTTCCAAGGACTAACTAATTAACTGTACTATGTTGTATTGGGTTGGCCAAAAAGTACCTTTGGTTTTTAAGTAAAAATAAAAGACACATTTTTCATTTTCACCAAGAACTTTATTGAACATTGTATTCACCCTTTTGTTCCATTACCTTCTGCTATTTTTCAGGCAACTTGATAATTCCATCTTCCCCAAACTTTTTACCTTTTTGAGCAAAGAACAGTCCCAGGTGCCTTTTACAGTCTTCCAGGAAATTGAAATTTTTTCCATTAAGAGAATTTTGTAAAGACTGAAATCAATGGAAATCTGAAGGTGCAATGTCTGGTGAATACAGCAGATGAATCAGAGCTACCCAGCTGAGCTGTAACAGTTGTTGCCTGGTCATCAAAGAAACAGGTGGTCTTGCGTTATCCTGATGGAAGATTTTGCATTTTCTGTTGACTATTTCTGGACACCTTTCGTCGAGTGCTGCTTTCAGTTGGTCTAACTGGGAGCGGTACTTGTTGGAATTAATCGTTTGGTTTTCCAGAAGGAGGTCATGATAGAGGACTCCCTTCCAATCCCACCATATACACAACATCATCTTCTTTGGATGAAGACCGGGCTTTGGCGTGGTTGGTGGTAGTTCATGTAGCTTGCCCCACGATTTCCTCTGTTCCACATTATTGTACAGTATCCACTTTTCATTGCCCGTTACAATTGGTTTTAAAGACGGAACGTTTTCATTATGTTTAAGTAGAGAATGGCGTGTGGAAATACAGTCAAGAAGGTTTTTTCCACTTAACTTATGTGGAACCCAAACATCAAAGCGATGAACATAACCAAGATGGTGCAAATGATTTTCAGCACTTGATTTGGGTATTTTGAGTATGCCAGCTATCTCCTGCATGGTATAATGTTGATTGTTCTCAGTTGATGTCTTGATTTGATCGCTATCAACTTCAGCTGGTCTACTGGACCGTGGAGCATCGTCCAGTGAGAAATCTCCAGCACAAAACTTCGCAAAACATTCTGACATGTTCGATCAGTCACAGCACCTTCTCCAAACACTGCATAAATCTTTTTTGGGTTTCAGTTGTGTTTTTACCTTTCTTGAAATAATAAAGCATAATATGCTGGAAATGTTGCTTTTTTCTTCCATCTTCAGTATTAAAATGGCTACACAAAAATTCACCAATTTTGGTAAGTCTTTTTTTAAATGCACGCTGATATGACAGCTGTCACATACAGTCTAATGAAATTGTTTCAAATGAAGTTAAAGGCAACTAAGGGCTGCTAGAGCCATCATACGGAAAAAAACCAAACGAACCTTTTGGCCAACCCAATATTTCTGTAACCAAGCAAAAACTCACTCCAACGTGCATATGTACACATCTTTCTGATACGTGACGTTAGCTAGAGCACAAACATAAACTATTATTTAGCCTTTCTCTAGGTGAAATCATCAGTGAGTTAAAAATCCAGAAAGCATTTCTATTCTCCATATAAAATGGAAATTAAGAGCCTTTCTTTCTTTTATTTTAAGTAGATTATTGCTCCATTGTGCATAAAGCATCACATATGATAGTGTGCTTTCTTGTTCCAATGAAACATCTCTTTTTATTGCATACAGTTAGCATATCATTAGAAAGCAGGCAGTTTGAAAACATCATATTTGTAGTTCACACTTTTTTTTGGAGTCACCCCTTCTGTAGCAGTTAAAGGCCCCGATTTGCACTTCACTGATGAGGGGCCAGAACACTGAGGGATTTAGCTTTTCAAGCTCAGATTCAACTCCAATGTGCTGGAATGGAATACAAAGTACAGCTCTGCATTCATTATCACTTAATTATACAACTAGTTGGGTTTTCAAAGGCATTTTCCTCCCCAAAGCAAAATCTGTGCCAGGTACTTTTGTTTCCCTGGAATGACATTTTCATATTAAAAAAAATTAACTTTTCTTCCACTGCAAACTTAGGAATATTCTTATGTTACTTTTTTTTTTCCCTCTAATGGTCTATTTGAGAACATAGGCCACTATTCATTTTTTTTTCCAGTAAGTGGTCTAAAATGTAAAACAGCAACTGTAGTCTTTACCTTTCAGATGATTAGCCAAGGAGGAAAATAGTCAAACTCATTTTGTGCTTCTCTGATTTCATATTTATCGCAAGTTTAAGAGTCACTAACACAAAAACTAAGAACAATGAATCTTTGCATTCTCTAGACTCGGGTTTTTCAGCCTCGGCTCTATTGCTCTGTGGGGCTGGATAGTTCTTTGTTGTGGAGGGCCTGTCTTGTGCGTTATAGCTGTTTAGCACCCTCCCTGGCCTCTATCCGCAAGACGCCAGGAGCGCTCTCTCCCTTCCTTGCCCGCTGCCCGTTGTGACAACCCCAAAGGTCTCCATATATTGACAAATGTCCCCTGATTGAGCACCACTGGTCTAGAACTATGAGGGACTAAAATGATAATTATTTATGCACTATGGTTTCGAACTCTCTCTTTGCAGGTGTAATTGAGAATTGTTTTCAGAGGTCCTCAGTTCTTCATTTTAGAGCCTATAGTAGACTTCCGACAGACTACTTGGATTTGGAGGCTTTTATACTGCTTCTGAAAAAAGCTTGAGTGGAATTGCCGAGGGACATCATCTCTCAGACTCTGTCCCTGACCCCCGCTACCTCCTACCCATTTTCTATAGCGAAACTGCTTTTATTAATCAGGACTTTTTCAGTTGCAAGGGACAAAAAAAGACCTAACCCAGATGGGCTTAAGCAAAGAGGGGAAGGTATCTGCTTATGTAATTGATATTCAGGGTCATAACTGGCCTTAGGCGTGGCTAGATCGGTTATGAATTCGTGTCCTCAGGAATCTTTCTCTTTCTTGGGTCTGTCCTCCCTCCCTGTGGCTTCATTCTCCTTTTCACATGATGGCAGCAAACGGCCAAATGGAGCTACAGGTTTCTCTTCTACTGGCTTACCAAACTCCATGGAAAGAGTTCCCCCTTCCTGAGAGTCCTGCAAGCATCCTGACTCTCCTTGGCCTGATGAGGTCACATGTCCTTCTCTGAATTGGTTACTGTGCCATTTCTGGGACACATGCCCCATTGGACACATGAACTGAGAGTGGAGGGTGAGCATTTCCCCAAAAGACTATATTAGCAAACTCTTACCTGAAGAAACAGGAATGGATGCTGGGCAGACAGCAACAGGTGTCTTAGGCGTCTGCTGCACAGTCAAGACAACTGTCCTGAAAGGTTCCCAAAGTTTCACTGGAGGGCAGGCCACCTGGGCTGTTTGCTATAAATTCCATGAAAGGAACCAAAATCTCACTGAAAATGTAATGAGAGGGAGAAAATAAAATATACCAGTACTTCTCAGGAGAGAACCATAGTGATAGGAATAAAAATATGGCTGATTCTCTTGGGAAGGGACCAAGACTCCCAAGGAGCAGGCTCAAATCTGAGCACTCATTTCCCAAACTACCCTCTAAGAAGACTGGTCAGGGTGCTTCCCGGGCTTCTGTTTTGCAGAGTAGATTAAAGCACAGTTGAGGCAAGAGCGTAGCTTTCCAATTCCTATGAGTGAAGCTAGTCCTTTAAACATAAAAAGTTTAAAAAGTATTTATATGTTTAAAGACTTACTGTAATGTAAAGATGTGTAAAAATTTAAAGAATACCAATTGGAAAGGCATCAAAGCATTACCAACCTCACCAGGGATGTTACATTATTGGCCAACTTGGAGACCATGGAACACGTATCTGTTTGGCCCTGCTTTTAGTTGTACTTTTTGAAGATGCATAAACATGTCAGTGGCTCTTTTGAGTAAGTGAATGTGTTTATATATATCTCTAGAGAGTGTGAGAGTAAAGTCAGGAGAGAGAAGAAAAAGGAGAGTTGAGCAATGGGATGAACCAGCTTGGAATACCTTACACCCCCAAGTGAGGGGCTAAAGGGTGTTTTTATAGTGATAATCTTTGTTACATCCAATATATATATGAATGTATGTACACGTATACGTTATATACACACACGTATTATATAATTTTATTACATACATTTTATACTATACTTATATAAATGTATATAATTATAAGTTATATAAAATATAATTCTACTAAACATATATTAAACATATATAATATTTATTTTGGTTCTCTTTTACTTCATGGACTTTCTAAACATCACTGGGATCCAACTGAAGGTCATAATGAGACTAGCATCCTAAGTGAATGAAATTCTCTTCTCAAAGGTATTTCTATCCTCCTCACCATTTCTTCTCTGGGGGCTTTAAAAATTAGAGCTTCATCTGGGAGCCTCTTGAGAGTTAGGATGGAAAATCCTGTCCCCCGGCCTCAAGGAAGGGAACCTTGACAGCTCTCCAATGTGGTCGGGTAATGTCTTTCCCTTACTAGCTTGGGAACACCCAACAACGTGTAGTCTCTTGGTGGAGGAGGGGGCTGGACCTGATGTGCATGGACAGGATACAGAAGAGAACTGCAGAGTGCTGAAGTGCAACTGGGATTAAGGATGGGCTGAAAACCAAATTGCAGCCATTAGAGAAGAGGCAAAATATGAGATTATTGATTTCGCTTCAAAGTTTTCTGTTCTCGAATGCTTATGACCCAGCTTCTCTCGAGCCTACGGCACAAAGGAAGGGAGCCCAAGGTGGGAGTGTGATACTGTAATTTCATCACAAATGAAAAGATTGCTACAGGGGGATTTAAAGAAAATTATATCTCCATGTTAGGACTCCCTGGGTTCAGAAGTCTAAAGGGCTAAGATGAAACAGGATGTGGAAATTGTTATTATGCGTGTAGGGAAGAAAAGAGAAAGCCTCTCTGTTAGGATTTATTATATACCATATATAGGTGTGACCTCTGAAAGCTAGCTGGGTTGTACTGCTCAAAACAGGAATTCAGAATAAAAATGTGAGTTGATTAGGGTCAGTGTCCCCATGTATAACATCCAGTACCTGCTCTGCTCAGAAGTGAAGCTAAATTGGTTCGGGCTTGGAAATTAACTTTGATTTACCATTTTCTTTTCTTCGGCAGTACCATCTGTATTTTATACAAAGATGCTTTTTCGGTTGTTTTTTAAATTGCACTTTCAAGGCTATCTGTAGGTGTTCAGTCTTGGCTCAGGGCTGAGATTTATTTTCTTTCCCTTTGAAAATGGCAGATTTGGAAATGTTTCAGCAAAATAGTTCTTCCTTGAGCCTCTTAGTTGGGTGGTGATTAACTTCAGAAGGAGTGAGATACTTTACAGACTTACTCTTGTATTTCCACCCCCCACCGCCATTCTTCAGCAACAAACATTGCATGATTGAAGCATAAGGTAGTTTAAGGTTAATACGTACCAAATGGCACAGGTGGCATGAGGAGGCCCTGGTGAGAAAAGATCACCCTAGGCATACAACTGCTGTGCTTCACAAGTTATCTCATTCTGGCATCAGATAGGCTGGATTTAAATAACATCTTAATTACCTGTTGGCTGTGTGACCAACAGCCTTAAGCCTCAGTTGGCCTCATCTATAAAATGGGGAAAATATTGTAGCTACCTCAAAGGGTTCTTGTGAGGATTGACTAAAATATTGCATGTAAAACGTTTAGAACACTTAGTACTTACCTGGCCCGTAGCATTTATTTATTTAGTTATTACTATTATTTCTTAAATGATGACAACCTTTTTATAGATGGGGGAATTGACACTTAGAGAGGTCAAATAATTTGTACAAGGTCATGCAGTTGGCAAGTGGCCAAGTCAGGCTTGATATCACGTGTCTCTGCCTCCAATGCTTAGGCTTATTGACCTTCTGTACTATGTTGCCTTAAAGGAACTTATAGTGCAGAAGGGAAGATATATATATCTATATAGATATATAGATATAGATATAGATATGTAGATATAAAACTGTAATTTCCAGGGAAAAAAGAGAAAGGTCTTAGGAGAGATTCTATCAAATGGGGAGATGAGGAATGTTTCAGAGAAGGGTGATATTTCTTCTTAGCAGGGGTCTGGACAGTTGCAATATTTTCAGTCTTATATTGACTGAATTGCATTTCCATTTATTGGTGTGGGCTTTCAAATTTGACCTGGGATATTATTTCCTCTGTAAGTGTTAAATTTGGAAGCATGCCATGGAAATGACATCCCACATGGCTTCAATTTTGCTAAGACAAACTCAAAAGCTTACAAAACTGCTGGGAAATAATTTCTCTGTGATTCTCATGTTCACCCTGTCAGGAAAACAGTCCCTCCACTCACACGATTTATTAACCTTTGCTGATTATTTGGGCATTTTCCATTTCTTTTCCTTTAGTCTTTGTATTTTCATAACCATTAAGTAAGATTTTAATCTTACAATTCTTCGTGACATGAGATACTTTGCCAGTGATTCTTGAGCACCCCCAGATTCTCCAGCTTTTTTTTTTTTTTTCTTTGCGGTATGCGGGCCTCTCACTGTTGTGGCCTCTCCCATTGTGGAGCACAGGCTCTGGACGCGCAGGCTCAGTGGCCATGGCTCACAGGCCCAGCCGCTCCGCGGCATGTGGGATCTTCCCAGAGCGGGGCACGAACCCGTGTCCCCTGCATCGGCAGGCGGACTCTCAACCACAGCGCCACCAGGGAAGCCCTCCAGGTTTTTTTTAACACATGTCTGTGTTTATTTCATCCTATTAGTTTGTCGAGTTCACCTCTAGGTGCCAATCCTTCATTCCATCCTTTCACTAGTATGATCATAACTGTTCTTCATGGGTGTTAGAGGAATTTTGATGATCGAGGCTTTAGAAATCACTAATAAGCAGGCAGGGAACTGATGGTCATAAAATTATGCTGGGTATGTGGTATTATACTATCACTGCAATACTGAACTACAAAAACTCGGAAGGAACAAATCACTAACAATGAACCACAGCATTCTTTAACATGCCCACTATTTTCTCTCACCCATTGTTCCATAGCCTGGGCGTCCCAAGTTGGTGCACGTCAGAATCATCAAGGGTAGCTCAAAAGAAGCACAGATTGACAGGCCCACCAGCAGGAACTGTGATTTGGAGGTGTGGGGATGTATCTGAGATATGTAACAAAGGGTGTGAGAGAGAGTCATTGCAGGGAGGCTGGTAGTGGGGAGGGCTGCTATTCTACGTGGATGGCCGGGACGCTTCTCTGAGCACGTGCAGGTGATTCATGCTGAGACCTGAATGATACGCAGCTGTGGGCTCTATAAAGACCTGGGAAAGAGAATTCCAGGCAGAAGGGGCAGCCAGAGCACAGGCATGGTGTGTTTGTGAAGGAGAAAGGGACACAGCGGGACTGAAGAATGGAGAGAGGGTCCAAATCACGTAGGTCTGTAAAGGTCATTTTAAGGAGTTTGTGTTTCATTATAACTGCACTGCGCTATGATTTACATTGTAAAAAGGTCACTCCAAGTGCTCTGTGGCACATGGCATGGGTACCAGCAGGTTGGAAGCTATTAGGGAGTCTTGGTGAGAGCTGATGGTGGAGATTATGTCTAAGTTGGAATGGAAGGAGAAGGACTTGGCCAAGTGAAGGGGGTGGAGAGTGGAGTGTTTCAGGAAGAATGGCAGGTGCAAGGTGCTGACGTGGAAAGACTATTCTAGAAACTGAGAGACGGTAAGAGAGGAGCTGCAAGGGAGATAGAGTCCAGATGATGTGGATTCCATGGGTTATGGAGGTAAAAATGGTGAGTATAAAATATCAGGGCTTCCCTGGTGGCGCAGTGGTTGAGAGTCTGCCTGCCGATGCAGGGAACACGGGTTCGTGCCCCGGTCCGGGAAGATCCCACACGCTGCGGAGCGGCTGGGCCTGTGAGCCATGGCCGCTGAGCCTGCGCGTCTGGAGTCTGTGCTCCGCAACGGGAGAGGCCACAACAGTGAGAGGCCCACGTACCGCGAGAAAAAAAAAAAAAAAGAAAAAGAAAACATTAGCCAGGGTGGGCTGAAGAATATTGACATCTTTTGAATGACGACCTCGTTGTAGGCATCGGCACTTTCCATATGTTAATAATACAGCCTGCTCTGATTTTTCCAAGAGAACCTAGAAATTTGAGTTCTTGTTTCCTTATTGATTGATTGATTGATTGATTGATTGTGGTACGTGGGCCTCTCACTGTTGTGGCCTCTCCTGTTGCAGAGCACAGGCTCTGGACATGCAGGCTCAGCGGCCACGGCTCACGGGCCCAGCCGCTTCGCGGCGTGTGGGATCTTCCCAGACGGGGGCACGAACCCACGTCCCCTGCATCGGCAGGCAGACTCTCAACCACTGCGCCACCAGGGAAGCCCTTGTTTCCTTATTTTTAAACGTCAGCAATTTAGTTTAAAAAAACAAACATTTTAAAACCCAGCACGTCTGTGGACTGCATTTGGCTTGTGACTCGTGGTTTGTGGTCTTTGAGCAGCATGACAACCAAATGATGCCTTTGTGAAAATTAAGGAATGTATCCTTCTTTATACTTCCCACCATCTGAAGGGAAATTGTCATATTACTTAGACATACCAGTGAGGACTGTGATGAACGTGGCACTCCTAGAGTTGTGCAGTGTAGAGTTTGCACAAGTTAGCAGCCCCATCTTTGAACAAGTATACACGGTGGGAAGAAGTGACAGGAAACATGAAATATAGTCAAGGGCAGTGGTGTGTTTGAGCCAACTTGCACTGACTCGTCAAAGCTGATTGTACACATCTTTTCCCAAATCTGCACTCACTAATGTCACATTGGAAGCTTGAAATCAGTCACAGTAGGAGTATTTACACCATGGAAATTGGCAAATGCTACAAATCAGGGCTTTATCCTCCCTGAGAGCTGGTTGTTAAACGTTAACCAGGGCACCACTAGACAAGATCACATCATTGAGGGCCGGGATTACCTTTAAGGATTTGGATTTCAACTGTAGGCAAGGGAGAGACAAGAGAGTGACCTAATCAGAATTCCTCTGCATTCCTCGCCTCTTCATTCAAAGGTCCCTTCACTTCTGACCCAACTAAAACTTTGTTTTCCTTTGACGAGGTGACTTCCTTTGTACCCCCCGGAGCGTAAGCTCTTCATCCTTGCTCATCTTTGACCGGACGCAGAAGAAGAGAACAACATACTTTTGTCCCCCATTGGCTCTTTCAACCATTCCTCCTCTGATGTCTAACAACCCCCTCTCCTTTGACACGCTTGGTATGTTGCTCAAACGTCCTTTGCCTGACCACTGAATAGAGTGACAGCTGATTTCCCCAAATGAGAGCTTTGGTGCCTCCCTCCTACCCTTCTCATCTACTGCAAGTCATCAGCTTCCTGGGAGACTCAGTGCTCATGTGGATGATCCACCGAACATCCTAATCTCATGATTTTGTAACTTCGCCAATGTCAGGGACGCTTCTTCTCTGCTTCACTTCAGACACACTCACCAACAGCTACACCCTGGACGTTAAAGCCAACTTAGGAACTGCCGCCTCTTTGAAATGTGGTCATGATGACACTTTTTCTGCAAGCTTGAAGTAAGGATTAAGTGACATGACATACGGAAAGCATCTAGAAAATGCCTGACATATAATAGGTATCCAACAAATATTTCTTTCCTTGCCTTTTCTTTTAAAAACAGAAACACAATATTGAAACCCAGGTATTTTTTTCTCCCTTTATTTTAGAGTGTTATTTGAATTTGACATAAATGGCTGATGTGTATGTAGTAAACTTTCTGCTAGGTGACATCCTTAGGAACCTGTGTTCTCTCCAGCACTCAGGAGCTGCTGGCATCCAATATTATTGGTGGCATTTGTGCTAACATGCACAACACAATACCCACCCTTTTAATTACAGAACATTCTTGCAGTAGAGTGACACTGATTCTCATCTGATTAATATTTATAGTTTTCACTTCTGGCTAAATGCCAGCTATCTTCATCATGTGAATTTTCTTGGCTTCCCAGCTCCCCTTTGCTGCCTCTCTTCCTTCAGCTTACCTGCGTGAGCATGTATCTTTGTTTTACGCAGTTCAGAAGTGCCATGGATTCCTTAAATCACAAGTTTTCTACCCAGGAGGGGCTTTTAACGGGCAATGATAGCTAAATGTAAGTGATCAGTGAATGAATTCCATGTGACTTTTAAGAAAAACACTTGAATGCTTACATTTGAGTGGGTGCAGGGAAGGGTCACCATACACCAGAACTTTGATCATTGCTCAAAAATTGGTTCCCCTGATTAGTAAGTTAAAGGAGCATTAGATATCTCTCATCTCTGCCTTCCTTTTGGTTATATTTATACATCTTCCATTTGCTCATCTTAAGATCCAAAAATCTATATTCTGACATATGGGCCACATCTTAAGCAGCTAGTGCAAAGGAATTTGTATTTTTTTTTCAAAACTTTTGCAAGTGTGGGAATGTGTTGGACATAGTAACAGTTGTCATAAACAGTGTATTACATATTACTATTTTAAAATATCCAAATTCAGCATGTACCAGAGGTGAACTTATTTTCCCTGAAGCAGAAAGACCATACATATTAAGGATTCCATCTTCAAAATCTCTTTATCATCCATTTCACTACCAGTGTCACTAAGTCCTCATTATTTTGTGCTTGGACAATTTCAATAGCAACCTAAATGCTTTCCTAGACTCCTTCCCATCCAGACTCACACTGTCATGCTTAGTGATGTTCAGTGATAGCCCGTCGCCCATGGCACTGTTTTTTAAAGTGTTCCAGGGGCAATAGAAGGGTTCCCCAGCAGTGCCTAAAGGGTGAGGTTGTGGCCAGGGAGCAGGATGTCACATCCTATTCCTGTTTCAACTAGGGTAGCTGTATTTTGATCAGCTTTATTGTATTTGAGTTTCTTGGAAGATTCTGTTTAAAAAAAAGTGTTCTGCTCTTGAAAAACTCTTGGTCTCCAAGACAAAGTCCAGATTCCTGGCATGGGACCCACATCCCTTCTCCACGTGCCTCCACACCAGCATTCCATCATCCTCTTTCTCCTCCCTTGTAGTTTTGCTCATAATGAATTGCTCATTCATTCCTTAAACAACATGCTTGGAGCCTTTGCTCATACTGTGACTTCTTCACCTGGAATTTCTTCCTTACTTGGAAAATACATAATTCATGTTATGACTATTTATCGAGCATCTGCTATGTGCCAGGCCCTGTTTTAGGTGCTGGGGATGCCTACTAATTCTTGATGGCCCAGTTTATGACATCTCTGTGGCAGTATCTAGGCAAAATCATCTGATGCCTCCTCTATACTTCCATGATACTTTGGCCTACTGATATTATTTTCTAATTAATTACATTATGCTCTGGGTTTTTTTTTGTGTGTGTGTTTTTCTCTTTTTGAGACAGATATCCACATCTTACTTGTGGATGTATTTTCCCCTATCCTAGTAGTTGATTAGGTGCTCAAGAAATGTTTGTTGGGTGAATGAATAAAAAGTTAAAAAAAATATCTATTTATCTCTACTGAACAGTGAGCGCCATGAGGGTGGTGTCTGTCTGGTTTGCCTTACACATGGCAGGTGTTCAATGATTATTTATTGAACTGGTGAAGAGTTCTCATCTCTGCTGTGCGGCCAGCAGCTGTAGCAGTGGGAATAGAGTGGATTAAGGGCATTTTGAGGTGTTCTTGGTGTGGAAGCCTGCTCCTCTGGGAGGTTAGTGGGGTTGAAGGTGCTCTGAGCACCCTCAGCCACTGTCTATAACAGTCTTGGGCTAGTTGCTTATCTTTTGGTTTCAGTTACCTTTTCTGTAGATAGGATGGTTAGACTCAAACTCATCCTTTTTAAAGTGGGAATGATGCCATGATTCTGTCTATCTGGAAGTACCCTTTGAATCAAAGAGCATGCCTTCTAAGAACTCTCACCTTTAATTCTTGAAAGTCACAATTAAAAGCAGTATTGGATGCATGAAATTTTTTTTTTAATCTTTTGGGCAAGTTTATACATTACACACTTGTTTTTTTTCCCCTTCCTTTCATGTCAAAGTGCATATATATTTTTATGGTTGACTTTTTTCTCTTGCATTATTAAATGATAGGAACAACAAATAAATGATGGTAACAGTAAATTTTAAAATTTTGATTTTAATTACAAAATTAGTCTAATTCATGGTGTTCATATCTAGAAATCATAGAAGTATGGGAGAAATTTTATTTGATGATTATGAGATTTTAGTTGAAGTTATGTAGGGTCAATATCACAAACTTGATTTGGTGTAACTTGAAATATGGATTTTGTTAAAGAAAAGAAAAATAGTAAAGACTGGAGAAAATTTGAGAAGGTTAATAGACAATTTAATAATTTCTTCAACACAAAGGGTGCATTTGAAAAGAGGCCAATTTCTCTTTCTTCAGAGAGCAGAACTGCAGGAAGTGGGTTTGAGTTCCTAAGTTAGTCAAAGACTCTTGGTTCCTCAAGGGTTGCCAGCTTCTGGAATGAGATCTATTCCCGAAAGATTTCGGGTTTTCTTGACTCGGAAAGCTTTAGAAAAAAGCTAGAATTTTACCCGGCTGGAAGTGTTGTAGATGTGGGTTTGGGAGGAGGTAGGGGTGTCGGGCCTGGGACTCAGTGAATCTCTACTTTCTGCAGCTTCTGTTATTCTGCAAAGGAATAAAAGCAGTTGGCCAGCCCATAAAGAAAAAAAAAGATATGAGTTGTGATTAAAGCCGAACTCCTTGGTTCTGTGTAGGCCATGTTAAGTTTACGTCGGGGAGTTAGCTGCTCTTAGTTCAGGGGCATAGAAGCCTCTGGCAGATATGATTGACTTATGTTGGTGCAGCTGGCATCCTTGACCAGTTGGGGGGTGGGGTGGAGATGGGCAAGGGCAGAGGATAGATTTTCCTGGAAGATTCTACACCAGAGAGCGAGGCTTTGGATCCAATATAATCCCAGAGTGGACGTGGTCCCATCTGCAGCCTAGCTCTGCCCCCTGCTGTTGGCTGAAATCACTCACTACATTTCTCCTGTATTCAAAATTACGTCGAGTGCAGGAATAGGAGTGGGTGGAAGGGGGAATTTCAGGATTTCTGGGGGTTTTTATCTCCAGAACTACTCCCTCCGTGGAAAATCAACCCGTTTAGGTAAATCTAAAGAGCAGGTGCCCCTCATATTCTGATTTCCAAGGCTTCCCCAGGCTTGGCGATGGGCGGCCGACCAGAATGTCAGAGGAGACGTGTGGAAGTTATCTGTGACTTGGATGGCAGGCTGGAGCCGGGAGGTTCTACCCGCGATGCTGACCCCATTGTGGTGGCTCAGCGACTGCGGGACGCTTAGAACCGCGCTGCACCGCGCCCCCAGGGACCGGCTGAGCGGGCCAGCTCCCCGGATAAGGCAGCAGGCGGCACCGCCGGGACCTGGCCCACGCGGCTCCAGGTAGACGCGAGGGTCGCAGTTCTAGCCCTCCCGGTGAGTTTGAAGGGCGGGGCTGTCGGCTCTCTGCTCCGCCTCGAGACTGCCGCCGCCTCCGCGAGTAGAGGCGTCTCGGGTGCCTTTGCCAAGCCCAAGGGGCAGCAGCGAGCGGCGGCGCCCGCCACGGTGGTCGCCTGGCCCCTCCGCGGGGCGGACCTGTCCCGGGGCTGGGGGCGGCTGAGGAGCGCCCCGCCCTCGCCCCCGCCGCGGCCCGGACCCAGACGCACACGCTCCTTAATCCCCCGCCCCCCGTTGCCCCGGCGACGGCCCAGACGAGCAGGTGATGCATTGACAGCGAGCAGATGGTCCCCCGCGGAGGCGAGCGCGGCCCACAATGAGCCCAGCGCGGCGATCCCACTGCCGCCCTCCCCCGCCCGGCCGGCCCGCTGCGGCCCGCATGCTAATGCGGGGGTGGGGGTGCTGCGGGGCGGGGCCCCGGGGGCGGCGGAGGGCACGCCCCGCCTTGCTCTTTGCAGGCCGGCTCACCTCATTTTTCTGAAGGCGCTCCTCAAATCCCCGCACCAGAAGCGACAGCCTCCCCTGCCCAGCCCGCTCCAGCTCTCTTCTGATTCTCCCCGAGTGGTTAATTTCCATTGAGATAAACGCTTAACGCCCTGCTTCCATGCCCCTTACCCCCATTCTGTAGCCCCTACCCGCATCTGCTCCCTGCTGGCATTTAATATTCAATCTTGGAAGACCAGAGGAATGGATTTACCAGCGCACCTCCATTTCCACCCCCATTCCTCCCCCACGCCCCCCGCCCGGTCCATGATTCTAGAGTTGGCTTTGACACTTGCTAAATGTGTACAGACATATCGTATATCTCACATCCTTCACCCTCATGCTTCAGGACTTTTAGGCAGCTTCTCCTGGGCTTTCTTTCTGGAATTTCAAAAATAAATCACACTTCTCCTGTGAGTCCCGTGCTGCTCCCTCCAGGGAAACCTTCCCATTCACAGACCCTCCTCCTCCCATTCATTTGACACCACCCCCCCCCCCCCGCCCTTACCCTTTTCACCGCTGTGTGGCAAAATGAGGCGATCTTATAGTAAGTGCATGAAAACTGCTAGGCACTATTCACAATTTTAATACTAACTTCATAGCTGTCACATAAATTCATTCCCGACCTACTCTATAATGGTCAAGAAGGAACTCTGAGGGAAGAAAAACAAAAAAACAAAAAACTGAAGACACTGTTATGGTGTCTTTCTTTGATTTGCAGGTGTTTTTTGAAACCATTACTACAGTAACTGCAGATAGCTTTTTCTAGCTGCAACATAGGGCGCTTAAAAAAACCCAACAAAAACCATCCTCCTCCTTTTCATTTTACAGTAGATAAAAAAAATGCCAATAAAGGCTTAAAAAAAGGAAGGGAGGGAGAAAGAGAAAAGAGACTAGTGAATAAAGTTGGGACAATACAGTGTCACAGAGCTGTCGAACCGATGTCATAGTGTGACTGTTGGGCAGGAGTACAGAAAACTTCTTGTTTCTTGATTTTTATGGAGATTTGGTCCAAGGCATGGAGCACTCTCTGAACAGGTTTAGAACAAGTGGAAAAGAAAGAACTCTTCACAATAAACTCCCTTCTGATGGGCTTTATGCCCACAAACACCTGTGATTTACAAAGAGGCATTGCAGAAGAGAAAAGGAGGCGAGAGAGCCAGGCTATTGTGGGGAAGTGATGCCCCATGTACCCGTGGCCCTAAGAGAGAGTCGTTTTTATGTTAAAACTTGTCTTGGATGCTTGCTATGCAAACTTACAATGAGAAAAGAAGCATTAGACTCTTCTAGTGGCTCATAATGACGTTTTCAAATGCTTCTAACTCATTCTGAGCCTTCATTTTGATAAGTTCTCAAACTACAGAATATTGTAGTCACCAGAATTCAAGGAAAATCGATTTACATAAATCTTGAAGGCAGGAAAGTTAGAAATCAGTACATAAGACTTAGAAAAATAACGGTTAGAATGTTTACTAGTGGTTCATACAACCTTTGCATTTATTTAAAAATTTTATGAACTTCTTTTCTCCAGGAAGGTTAATAATTTTATGCTTTTTTCCTTTCAATTTCTTGCTTTTTTCCCCATTTTTCTTATCTTTGGAAGGTTTTTGTTGTTGTTGCTTCTCTTTTTGGTGTTTTCTTTTACTCTGCTCTTTGTAGTTTCTTTCCCAATAATTTAGGGAGACAGGCGAAAATATGAAAACATAAGGCAATAAAATAAAGAGTTACAAGTTGGGAGAAATTTCCTTTGGATGAGGTGGCCAAGTAAAGACACTTGGAGAAGATCAAATTTCTAAAGCAAGTGAAGAGCAGAAGGACGATCGATCAAGCAGAGCGATGTGTGCAGAGGCCCTAAGGCAGAAAACAGCTTGAGGGGTCTTGGGTCTCTGAAAGAAGGTGGTGTGGCTGGAACACTGTAAGTAGGGGGAGAACATGTGAGATGAGGTGGAGAGATTAGCCAGGATGAGATCATGGAAAGCTGTGTCAGGCACAGGAACAGACTATTTTATTCTAAGAAAAGTAGGGAGCTACTGGAGGATTTTAAGTGAGGGAGCTATTTGATTGAACTTATATTTTAAGAAGGTCATTACTGCTGCTGTGTGGAGTATGGAGAGAATGATGGAAAGAATCAGGAGTGTAGTGACTGGTTAGGGACCTATTAGGAGGCTGTTATAATAACCCAGATAAGAAATACAGGTGTCTGGATTAAGGTGATGTTAAGGAAAATGAAGAGAATGGATGAATCTGGGATCTACTTTAGAGAAAGAACGATGGGACTTGATGCATGGGAGTGAATGAGTGAGGTGATGAGAGAAAGGGAGGAACCAAGGAGAGGATACAGGGCTGAATAACTTGGAGACAGTGGTCACATTATGGAGATGTGGAAGAGAACAAAGATGGGAGACAGGCCTGAAAAAGGATGTGAATCAAGCATTCTGCTTCTATATGTTAATTTTGAGCTGTTATTGAGGAGGCCAAATCAAGATGGTGGGCTTAAGGACAGACACTTGACAGGTGCTAGGCCCTCTACCATTCCCTGTGTTCTTCAGGATCTGTAATGTGGCTGGGCGTGAAGGCATGAGCTGGGCTAGGAAGATTCCCTACCTCCTGAATCTTAACTGGAAATACTGAGCATCAGAGGATGTGAAAAGTCATGAGCTGGAGAAAGAATCATTAAAGATCATAATCAAATGGATGACTTTAAGCGGAAGGAAGTATAGTTGAAGGGGAGGAAATTATTTGTTAGAGAGAAGGAAGGTGGCAAAGAGAAGCAAGTTTACGTAAGGAAACTGTGCCATGTGACTAGAGTGACGTTAGAATGAAGATGTATAAAGTCATGCCGTTGAGGTCTTTACAGTCACTTTTGACCCAGACTAAGTCTCTTATTTTAGACTATGAAATAATAATGACATACAAATTGCTGGAAAGTTGATTTAAGAAAAAAGACAAACCACAAACATGTAAAATTGAGAATGACAAGAAGTGTGTCTAAAAAGTTAGGGGTTATGTTTGGGAAGTCAGTAATTCCTTCATGCCCCTCCAGTCCTGCTTCATAGAATAAAGGCCTGTTTTCCATCAACTTATCAGCTGTATTAACGTAGGCCAAATTACTCTCCAAGTAAAGGGCTCCTGATAAAGATGAATTGGTGATTGAGGCTTGAGTTTTAAGCCAGAATGGATTTCCCACTCTCTCCAGTCTGAAATGACTGAGGATAACTCACAGGTCACAGTGGAGAAGCTGTGATGTAAAACAGTGATTGGCAGGCCTATTGCCAAGGTCTGTGAGGTCTGCTTGCCATGTAGAAACCAGGCCTGCTATGTCTGGGCACAGGAAGGCAGAAGGGGAAGCACGATAAAAACACAGAATGAGATATATACCCTTATTACCTTTTTATTTTATTTTATTTATTTTTTGGCTGCATCGTGTCTTAGTTGCAGCACACGGGATCTTTGTTGAGGCATGAGGGATCTTTCATCGTGGTGCACAGTCTCTTCATTATGGCGCGCAGGCTTCTCTCTAGTTGTGGCATGTGGGTTTTCTCTTTTCTAGTTGTGGCGTGCAGACTCCAGGGTGCGTGGGCTCTGTAGTTGTGGTGCGCAGGTTCCAGAGCACATGGGCTCTGTAGTTTGTGGCATGCAGGCTCTCTAGTTGAGACACGTGAGCTCAGTAGTTGTGATACGTGAGCTTAGTTGCCCCACGGCGTGTGGGATCTTAGTTCCCTGACCAGGGATTGAACCTACATCCCCTGCTTTGGAAGGCAGATTCTTTACCACTGGACCACCAGGGAAGTCCCCCTTATTACCTTTTAAATGGTGTAACTCCTGGTAAATTTAGCCCTGTAGATATAAGCCTTTTTCTAATCTCGCCAATTATCTCTTCAGGGGAGGACTGTTTGTTTCTATATTTTCTCTTGAGGAGTAGAACAGAAACTACTATATCTACAATTCCAAGGAAATAAAATGGGTGAACCAGAGTTTTCCCTTAATTTAGAGATTTAAAATATAAGAACCACTATGTAAAATTTTGTGGTGATACATTTAAAACCCTCAATAAAATTATCATATTAATGTGCAAAAACAATTAAAATTAACTCAAGGAGAGATGGAAGACCTAACTAGAACAGTAGTCATGACAAAGATGAAAAATTCTTTCAAATAATTAACTCTAAAAAAGGCTCTGAGCCTAGACAGTTTTACAAGTGAGTTCTTTCAATGTTTTAAAGAAATAGAAGTTCTACATTCTAGAAATTGTTATAGGACATAAAAACTGGTGAAATTTTCTTAATTCATTTGATAGCCAAACTGGACAAAACTAGTATAATAAAAAAAGTCAATAAAATATTTTACTTGTGAATATAGATGCCCATGTCCTAAAATCCCCATGAACACATTAAATTCATCACTGTACATAAAATATATTATTTTATATAAATATATAAATAATGTCAATGTATTATCTCATATTTTATGTACCCAGTAGATATTATTTCAGGATTGCTTTAATGTTAGGAATTATAGGAACCAAATATATCACAATAGTTGATTGAACAAGAAAAATCCTAGGTGAATATTATTAAATACTAGGCATTTTGATAACATACAACTATTCTTTATAAAATTTTTTATAAATTAGGAACAGGCAGATATTAATTTAATATATAAAGAATCTATCTTAATGTAGGAGTCATTATCATACTTAATGAAAAAAATCCTGGAGGACTTTTAAATTATAAGTAAGACAAGGATACATAAATGTCACTATTATTTTAGATTATTCTGAAAATTTTAGGAAATTAAAAAAGACATGAAGCAGAAATAAGTAGGATAGCCAGTTGAAAAGAAGAAAAAGATTACTAATTGCAGATAACGTATTGCTCACCAATAAAATCTGAGAAAAATCAGTAGAAAAATGATCATGTTGAATAAACTAATTGATACCAAAGTACAAAATTTAATAATTTAAAAATACGAATAAAGATAAGTTAGAAAATACAGTGGGGGTTTTCTATTTCTAAGGGAATTTCAGACTAATATGACTCTCTAAATTGACAAATCGAAAATGCTGGGTAAAATATTTAAAAAACTGAATATCAATGAGTTGAAAATAGCAGAATAAGCTCCCAAAATGTATAAGAAAGACAATAATTTAAAAAGCACACAATAAAAACTAATAAATCAGAAAATAAACATATAAAAAGAATTAACAAAGGTAAGAGTTGGTTCTTTGAAAAGACTAATAAAATTGACAAGCCTTTGGCAAGATTTGTCAAGAAAGAAGAGAGAAATGCAATATAAATAACATTAAAAATTAAAACGGGAACATATACTCTTAATGAACAGATTAAAAGCATAAGTGGATAATGTTTATACTTTAATGTCAATTTTGGAAAACTGGAAAATCAAAGAATAATTTCCGAGAAAAACACAATTTAAAAAATGACTCGAAAGAAGTAGAAAACATAAGTAGCCCTACAGCCATTAGATAAATTGAATCAGTTGTTAAAATATTTCCCTAAAGAAAGCATCAGAATAAAATAGTTTTACCAATACAGTCATTTAGATATTTAAGGTATAGGTAATTTCAATCCTATACAGACTTTATCAGCAATTAGAGAAGGAGACTATTCTCCAAGTCATTTTATGAGGCTTGCATAATTTGATACCAAAGCAAGTTAAGGACATTATAAGGGAGAAAAGGTCAATTTCAATCATGATCATTGAAGCAATAAAACTAAATGAAATATCAACAAATGAAATCCAGCAGTATACTGGAAAGAAAATACATTATGACCAAGTTGTTTTCATCCTATGAATGCTTGATTTGTTATTGGAAATTTGATTAATGTAACAGCACTTTAACAGATTAAAAGGAAAAATATGATCATATTAATAGATGCACAGAAAACATTCAATAGAATTCACCATCTCTTCCTAATTAAAAACAAACAACATCCCCTTACTAAAAACCCCAAATCTTTGCAAACAAGGAAGAGAACTTGTTTAATTTCATAAAGCAATCTACAAAGAACAAATAAGTAAATAAGCAGCAAACTTTGTACTTGATGCTTGCTTCCAAGTTTTGGCAGTTCCATTCATATGCAGGGTTTTTTGTATGGACGTAAGTTTTCAAGTCCTTTGGGTAAATACTAAAGAGCATGGTTGCTGGATCATATTGTAAGAGTGTGTTTAGTTTTGTCATTTTGAGACCTTTTTTTTTTTTTTTTTTTTGTGGTACGCGGGCCTCTCACTGTTGTGGCCTCTCCTGTTGCGGAGCACAGGCTCTGGACGTGCAGGCTCAGCGGCCATGGCTCACGGGCCCAGCTGCTCTGCGCCAAGTGGGATCTTCCCGGACCGGGGCACGAACCTGCGTCCCCTGCATCGGCAGGCAGACTCCCAACCACTGCGCCACCAGGGAAGCCCTCTGAGAGCTTTTAAAGCAGTTTATCAGAAGTGCTTCCCAATTTCACTAGGCTTCCCCTCTCTACCTAGAATTTCACTAGGCTTCCCCTCTCTACCTAGAATTTCACTAGGCTTCCCCTCTCTACCTCTCTACTGTGCAAATCCTAACAATTTCTAGAACTCACAGGGGCCTGTGCAAGCAAGCTTTATTTGCTTCAGTATATCAACAGTAAATCTGTTTTGGGGAAAAACACGATGCCCACTACCACCAAGCTGTTCAACACTATTTTAGAGATGTAAGCTAGTGCAGTATTAGACAATAAAAAAATTGAAAGGAAGAAACAAAGCTGTCACTATTAGCAGGTGATAATAATTGTTCACATCAAAACCCCAAATAATCTATAGACATATATTTCAGAATTAATATGAGAGTTTAGCAAACTTGCTGTTTTAAAACAATATATAAAATTAAATCACATTTAAAAAAATTAATCGATTAATTTATTTATGGCTGTCTTGGGTCCCTATTGCTGTGCGCGGGCTCTCTCCAGCTCCGGCGAGCAAGGGCTACTCTTTGATGTGGTGCTCAGGCTTCTCATTGTGGTGGCCTCCCGGCACGGAGCACGGGCTCTAGGCACATGGGCCCCAGCAGCCGTGGCCCGCGGGCTCCAGAGCGCCGGCTCAGTAGTTGTGGCACACAGGCCCAGCCGCTCCGCGGCACGTGGGATTCCCCCGGACCAGGGCTCAAACCCGTGTCCCCGGCACCGGCAGGTGGACTCTCAACCACTGCGCCACCAGGGAAGCCCTAAATCGCATTTTTATACCCTGGACATAATTAGAAAAACGTAATTTAAAGGATACCATCTTTTAAAATATATTTATTTATTTGGCTGCTTTGGGTCTTAGCTGTGGCACTCGGCCTCTCTAGTTGTGGCGCGTGGGCTCTAGAACATGCGGGTTTAGTTGTCCCACAGCATGTGAGATCTTCGTTCCCTGGCCAGGGATCAAACCCACGTCCCCTGCATTGAAAGGCGGATTCTTAACCACTGGACCACTGAGGAAATCCCATAAAGGATACCATCTATAATGCAAAATAACCAAAACTAACCAAACAAAAAATCCCAACAGTACCTAGGATTACATCTTACAAGAGATGGTCAAGAACTTTATGTAGAAAAGTATAAAATTTTATTAACAGTCCCTGGGAAGAAATATGTTCATAGTTAGGATGATTCTGTATCTTAAAAGTGTCATTTTTTTGCCTCATTGTAGCATCATTGTAAACCTGTTCTTTCTCCACCCACTGTTTTTAGGGAGATGAACTCAGCTAATGGGTGTCTAAAGAGATGTAATATAGAGCAATGGGAGAAGAGGCATTTTTGCTGACTACAAATCAGACTCTTTCAAATTAGCATGCAGGTAGTGTATGAGAGATAATGCATCTTCTTACATATTTTTTAGGTCAGTAGGTTTGCTCCATTTCAGCCAATATTTTTTTTTTTTTTTGCAGTATGCGGGCCTCTCACTGTTGTGGTCTCTCCCGTTGTGGAGCACAGGCTCCAGATGTGCAGGCTCAGAGGCCATGGGTCACGGACCCAGCCGCTCAGCGGCATGTGGGATCTTCCCGGACCGGGGCACGAACCCGTGTCCCCTGCATCGGCAGGCGGACTCTCAACCACTGCGCCACCAGGGAAGCCCCTCAGCCAATAATTTTGACTCTTGATTCAGTGCTGTTGGTCTTATAGTTTGGAACATCCCCTTAGTTTCCATATTTATCCACATCATTGTAAATTACAGCATATTTTTATATCCTTTCATATAAAATTTTACCACCTTAGGGATACATTACATCTCTGCTAGGAAAACCTGGAGACACAGCCCCTGTTTCCTTTGCCATTCTTTCTTTAGTGTATTTATAAGGTGGCTCCAGACTGTTAGGGTGAAGCTTATGTCCTCACTTTAAAGCAACTGGTGTTACTTCTGAGAAGTTGCATAAGTCAAGGCTTTCGAGAGAAGACAGAAAGAGACTTTTCACTGAAAGAGACTTTTCACTGACACGTAATGTCTGGTAAGGTTAAGGATGATACTGTATTAGTTTTCTATTGCTGCTGTAACAAATTACCATCCATTTAGCGGCTTAAAACAACACAAATCTATTATTTTGCGGTTCTGCAGGTTGTAAGTCTGACATGGGTCTCACTGGAAAATCAAGGTGTTGGCAAGGTTGCATTCCTTTCTGGAGACTTTAGGGGAGGTTCTATTTCCTTGCCTTTTCCAGCTTCTGGAGGCTGTCTACACTTCTTGGCTCCTGTCACCTCTACTCTGTCTTCAAAGCCAACAATACCAGGTTGACTCTTTTTCATAGTGCATCCCTCTGACCTCCTCTTCTCCCTCCCTCTTCAGCTTTTAAGGACCCTTGGAATTGCACTGGGCCCACCTGGATAATCTAGGCTAGTACCCTCATCTCAAGGTCCTTAAATTAATCACATCTGCAAAGTCCCTTTTGCCATGTAAGGTAACATATCTAGGCATTAGGACATGGACATCTTAGAGGGTGGCCAAGCTGTCTACCATCACTTCCTGTCCCCGTCACCTTGCTCACTCTTGCTCTGACCACATTGCCCCACTCCAGACTCAGTACTCACCATTCTCTTGATGTGGAATGCTGCCTCCCAGGGATTCTCATAGCTCCTTTACTTTGTTCATATCTCTGTCCCCATGCCACCCTTCAGAGGGCCCATCTCTATCTAAAGTTCACTCTGTGCTTTTTAACATTTTATTGTGCTTCATTTTTCCCTGTAGCTCCTCTCACTACTCTCTGGCTCCCCTGAGGGCAGGGATTGGTCAGTTTTGCTCCCCCTGTGTCACCCAGCATCTAGCCCAGTGCCTGGCACATAGGAGCTCAAGTAAATGCATAAGTGAACCAAATTGTTAACTGCATCCTTTAATATAACCTTTTCTTCAGTGAGCCTGGACAAAAGTGAAATCTCTATAATTGGAATTATGAGCTGAATTTAAATTGAAGTATGAAAAGTATGACCATTGCACTTAGTTATTTCACTGAGGGTGCTATTTGAGCATATAATCTGAGTACCCAGGTTTAAAGCTGACATCAGGAAGTGATGAACTCAATTTGAAACATTAAGTATCCTTCTGTGAATACCCCTCCTATTGATTGTACCTTTTGAAACTAGAGATTGATAGTAATAATTACCATCACCTTTGCTACCATCTATGGAATACTTACTATGTGCCAGTTACTAAGCCCTTTACCTGTATTATTTTATTTACTTTTTTCACTCCATGTGGTTTTAGAGCATGCATTTACTATTTTGTCTGCCCCAGGAAAGTATTCCCTCTACTCAAGACTTCTTTTGGGAAACTGCTCCTACCACTCTGACCAGGTGGTCCTGAGGATAGCCTGAGCACAGGACCTTGGCAGTGGATGGGCATGTGACCCAGTCTGGACCAATCAGAATCCCCATAGTGGGAGTCCAGTGAGTGTCATAACCTCAGTCAAGCCAATCAGAATTTTTTTCTCAATTTTTAAACTCAAGCTGGGAAGAGAGGGCTCCTTTTCCTCTTGGACCAAAAACTACAAGGGTATGAACCCAAAGCTGCCTATGGTCTGTGAAGTAAATAGTTGGAAAAAATGAATCAGGGACAGGAGTTGAAAAGTCCTGACTTATACATTATACAGCCTTGGTTTCTCCATTTGGCAGATGAGCAAACATAGAGCAGACTTCTATACTTGCGAGAGGTTGGGTAGCTAGTAAATAATAAAAGGGGGAATTTGAGCCCTGAGTCAGCCTGACTTCAATAGCCATTTTTTCTTTCACTTTGTTGTACTCTGTCCTGGCCTCTCAGATTCATAAACAACTCTACCTATTCTTCCCATTCTGTGTGATTTCTGAAAACACACAGCAGGGAAATGCATGCCTTGTATTACTAGCAGGGAATGTCTTAAGGCAGTTGTTGATCATCTATTCATCTTATGTTCTGCTGAATTTGTTTACTTGATACTCCAGGGCTGGAATGACTAATAGGCTCCATCTTTTGTGCTAATTCCAGTGGATTAGAAATGACTACCTAGAGCTTTGTGTTGAGAAGGATTCCGAGGCTTACTCTGGGCTAGCAGAAAAGGAGGAAAGTGGAGTGAGGAAATGAGCTGCTAAATTTGCTCGAAGTATTTGATAATTTGAATTACATTTTGGAACTGTGGAGCTATAACGTTTTAGTATTCAGGGAGTGTTGAATCAACAACAATGATTTTTCAGTTCAAAGAATGTTTCAGTTGTTAGCCAGGGCCTTACCTGTGTGCCAAACCAAATCCAATAGTCCCATCATTAACAGGATGATGGCATCTTACACGGAACACCTTCCTCTACAAAATGCCCAGACAGTCCTATCCCATAATGATAGGAACAGCAACATGGGCTGAATTTAGATTCTAGAACGGAATGTCATTAATGGGACCACTCTTTTCTGGTGAGAGGGAAGCTAAATCACAGCCACCCTGCAAAATTGTCATGCGCCAGTATTGTTGAACATTTTCTAACAATCAGATTGGGCCTCACATTTTGTGGGTTGGAAGTTCCATTTCTTCATCTTTGGCCCAAGTTACTTAGCAATGGCCAATCAAACTATGCGCCCACCATATTGTTTTGCATGTTTGACTAGAACATTGACAGATTAATAGGAAGGGTAAATAGCAGAGCACAACTGCAGGGGCCCAGTGTGGGGCGGCAGGATTGACTGCTCCGGACTTTGTTGTGTTTGCTCAGAGGAAGCCGCAGCAAAAGCCTGCTGGGACGAGGTGACCTGGGTCACGGGCATTTGTTTCTTGTCTCTATAGAAAACAATTGTCTTCTCAACGGAAGATGGCTTTTTCTGAATCTACATGGTTCCACGGACGAGGAAGCCTCTGCCATTCCAGGGTGCTTGCTAAAACACATACATGCAAATAAAAAGGCCACACAAAAGTTCAAACTTACTATATTCCCCAGAGACTCCATTGACTTAGGTTAACCAGGAGAGAAGCCTAACTCTGGAAAATTTATCTTGAGTGTCTCTAAACCTTCATCTCTTCACTGCTAACTCCCAATCTTTGATGTTTATGAAGTTTTTATGAAGTTTCAAAATGATCCAGCCACCTTCCCATACCCCCGGTTCGTGAGGGCTGAATCCATTAACATTTAACTGTTGACTTTGTAAACTCTGGCTTTGGTGGAAAGCCATTTTGATCTCAAAATTGTTCTACTCTGAATTGATAGGAATGAAATATGTTAATAATGAAGAAAAACCCACTTTGGGCAAGGTTTAATCCACCCAAAGTGGTGGCTTTATTTCATAGTGAGAACTATGTCTTTGGTGGATAGATTTCTTTGAACACCGTGGATTTTACGTTTGCAGTTATTGTAGTTCTTCAGAATAAGGTTTATTTTTAATAAAAGACTTCAAAGGGCTCTACACCAATTTTTCACTAATCTTTCTTGATCTCTCTCTGTTTTTCTCTCTCTCTAATATATATAATAAATAACAATATATTATATTAATAAATCGATACATAAATAATTAAGAAAGGTGTTGAAGTGTCATTGGTTGTTGTGGTGGAAACCATTTTAGGTCCTGGTCTCCTTGAGCCTTATGCACTTCTTAAACTGAAAACCACCATGGGGGGAAAGCCCACAAACAAACACACTTTAGAAAACCCAAGGAATAAAAGCTTCTCAGTGACACTAAAAATTAGGACCAACTGGAGTATTAAGAAAAATGAAGTTATCTGCACTGATATGAGAAGAACCCTTTTATTCAACTAAAGTCAACCAATATTTATTTAGCACCTACTCTATGCTACTCTGAGGATAGTTCCTGTCCTTAGGGAGCTGATAATCTTGGGTTGAAGGATGGAGACAGAAAATTATGCAAAGAATTACAATACAGTGTGCCCAGTGCCACAGTGCGGTGACCCTAGGAGACTGTGGACAGGCACAGAGGAGGCACCAACTCTAATTTCTCAAGACGGCAGAAGATGCACGCCTTTCTGGTCTTGTGGCTTTTTATTAGGGCTTAATTTAATCTTATTTGTAGGGTGTGAAAAAAAAGAACAAGTCTTTAGTTGATGCCTATATTGTAGAAATACGATAAGATTTGGGGAAGGAATATTTTGCTGTAATTTTTGTGGAGACAGGAATTGCATCTGTCTCATTCACTGTGTATGGTGTGAAACTGGCATTGATCCTGGACTCCATAAATATCTATGGAATATTTATGGATGTCACAAAGCCCAAAGACCTTTGTTACCATGTATTAGCTCTGTGCCCTGTAGCATGGCCTGGGATTTCTCTGAGTGCCCATGTCTTCACCTATCAGATGTAATACCCACCCATGTCACAGTATTATCATAGGATCAAGTCCTATTTACTGAGCATCTCGTAGTTTAAACATTTTACATGTGTTTACTCATTTCCCCTCCACAACAAAAATATGAAGCAAGTACAATTATTACCCCCATTTTACAGATGATTGTGTGTAATCATTCTTTTGTGTGTGTGTGTGGACTATGAAGTACTGTATTATTCGAATAAAAGGCATTGTAATTAATATTTTTAATATTCCAGGAGGCAGAAGCATGGGAATAGTCCTCTGTGAAGTCCTGTCTCTTGTCTGTGACTCTCTGGCTGTCCCACCCTGCCTTTCTCTCGGATTCTTGCTGTGAGGATATTTGGGGAGTCCATTTAATTAAGAAACGTAGGATTTAAAGAAGTGAAAGCTTTTCAAATCTCCAGGAAGAAAGATGTGTCTTTATGTTGAGTGTACCCACCACTGGAGCGGAACCAGAAAGCCAGTGGGACCCACCGCCAGGAGAGGGACTAGCTTCCCTTTGACCGTCTAGGGGCGCAGGGCCTCTCTGCCCTTCTCTTGACGTGCACTCCATCCTCCTTTTCCTCCACGTGCCCTCTCTGGTTTCATCATCACTGTGGTATGTCCGTGGTCACCATGGCCTCTCTGGGCCCAATGCTGCCTCATGACCTTTCAGTGTCTACTTACCTGATTGGGTTATTCCCCCATCATTCTCACTCTCATTCCTGACATTGGTCCAGCTCCCCTTCTCGTGCCATGACACATCACCCTTCTCTACTCGGCTGATGGTCCAAACAGCTGGAGTGACGGGGGGCAAGCGGTGTCCTGCGCTGTGGTGTCTGGCAGGGGCTGTGGCCGTCAGCTCTCCTGGGGAGGGGTTGGAGCAGAGGCATGCTCGGGGTGAATATCTTTCCTGTATCTTTTCTTCCCGTCAGCAAGTAGATCTAGTATGTAATGGAGGTTTCAGATTTATTCATTAAATTGATCAAATACAGCTTTTTATTAAACAGTCTCACATTAAAAAGAGAAGATGTTGATAGACATTTTAAAGTTTGTTTCTAATTTTAAAAAAAGGTTGTATTAAAACTTTTTGTTTTTAGCTCTTTGGGGAGTAATCTTTAGTTTAAAAGTAGAAAAGGGTCTTGGAGTAATGATCTCCCAGATTTTAAGTCAAGTTGGAGAAGGTATGCAGTGATTTTTTTAGCCTCTGTGTTATGATAAGTTAGCAACAAGTTATACAATTTGATGAACACTAACTACATTTTAAAAAGGAGAACTAGACCAAAAAAAAAAAATTAGAGAAGATCAATGTGCTGTGTACCTGGTAAGGTATTTATTGTTTCTTGACACTTTTAATTCATGTGTGTGGGTGTTCATCGGCCATTATGTAAGATGCATTTCTTACCATGGGACGAGGCTAAAAGGCTTGAAGGCTACTATTGTAGTGGTTAAGAACTGGGTTTGAGGTCCTATGACCCTGGATTCAAATTCTGGCTGTACATTTTAGGGGCAGCCAGAAGGAAAGGTAGGAGACCTGGTAGCTCATGAACTATAGAAGGAAAAGGAAAAGAGGGAGAATAATTGTCTTGGTCCGTTTAGGCTGTAAACAAAATACCACACAGTCTGGGTGGCTTATAAACAGCAGAGATTTACTTCTCACAGTTTTAGAGGCTGGAAGTCCGAGATCAGGGTGCCAGCATGGTCAGGTTCTGGTGAAAGCCCTCTTCCAGGTTGTGGACTACGGATTTCTTCCTGTGTCCCCACATGGTGGAAGGGACCTCTCTTGATCTATGAGGCTCCACCCTCATGACCTAATCACCCCAAAGGCCTCACCTCCTAAAACCATCGTAGTGGACATTAGAATTTTAACATGTGAACTGGGGATGGGTGAGTGGGACACAAACGCTTAGGCCATAGCAGTAATGCAGTGGGACAGGGTGTGAGGGTGTGGCCCGAGGGGAGGTATTCTAGTACTTACTGCTGCATAACAAATGCCCTGAACACAGTGACTAAAAGAGCAGTCATTTTATTTTATTTTTATTTATTTATTTATTTTTATTTATTTATTTTTTTTGTGGTACGCGGGCCTCTCACTGTTGTGGCCTCTCCTGTTGCGGAGCACAGGCTCCGGACGCACAGGCTCAGCGGCCATGGCTCACGGGCCTAGCCGCTTTGCAGTATGTGGGATCTTCCTGGACCGGGGCACGAACCCGTGTCCCCTGCATTGGCAGGCGGACTCTCAACCACTGCGCCACCAGGGAAGCCCCAAGAGCAGTCATTTTATTGTGTTCATTGTGTGAGTCAGGAATGCAGCCAGAGCACAGTGCGGGGATGGCTTGCTTCTGCTCCATGATGCCTGGGGCATTAGTGGGAGGTCGTGAAGGCTGTGGTTGACTCGAATGGCTGGGGACTGGAATGGTCTGGAGGTTTCCTCACTCGCATGTCTGGAGCCTGGGCTGACTTGAAGGCCAAGTTTATCTGGAACTGTCATTGGTGCGTCTCCCCGGGGCCTCTCAATGTGATGTGGACTTCCTCATTGTATGGTGGGCTCAGCATAGTCAGGGTCCTTACACGATGGCTCCAAGAACAAGAGTTCCCAGCAGACCAGGAGGAAGCTGCATAGCCTTTTATCACTAAGCCTCATGAGTCACCTAGCATCACTTCTCCTGTTGGCCTAAGCAGTCACAAGCCATCCAGATTCAAGAGAAGGGGACATAGATGCCTCCTCTCATCAGGAAGAATTTGTGGCTGTGTTCTAAAGCCACAACAGGGTCAGATGGAGAAGAGACTTGAATGCAAAAATTAAAGGGAGGTTTGAGATGTGAAGGAAAGTCTTTAGTGATGGCCTTCACTTTAATGTTCTCAGTGTAAATGAGCCACAGACAACTTGGGAGTATACAGAGAGGCAGGGAGGACTCATTTGTATTTGATTTTAGGTTGTCACTTGAGAGATCTTCAGGATAGACTGAGCTTCCTAATGACACTGCTCTGGCTCTTTCTGAAACATAGTATTTGCATTTTGTGACTCCTCTCCTACCAAAGGACCCCCTTTGAGAGGTGGAGGTGATAATTGGTGAACTGCTGGGTGGAAGGAGTGCTAGATTGGGGCAGTTCTGTAAAGACGTGAAAAATCAGTGGGGAAAAAGTGTATTTGCCAAAAAACAGTCAAAAGTCTCTCCTATCTCTCCATTCTCTCCACATTTTAAAATAGCTTTCATTTTTACTGACAGCCTCTACTACTTAGGAACAGGGTTGGGAATTAGAAGAATTCTTGGTTTTTAGTCCCAAATTCATTGTTAAAGGGTCAGGTGACCCCAGGGCAAACCACTTCAATTTCGGCATATCATGTGCTCTTTGAGGTTACTCTGTTTTCTGTGGTTTTCCAAATGGGCCAAATATGTTAATTTTATAGCAGACCAAGCCTTACATAATTTTTTTTTTTTTTTTTTTTGCCGTACGCGGGCCTCTCACCACTGCGGCCTCTCCCGTTGTAGAGCACAGGCTCCGGACGCGCAGGCTCAGCGGCCATGGCTCACGGGCCCAGCCGCTCTGCAGCATGTGGGATCCTCCTGGACCGGTGCACGAACCCATGTCCCCTGTATCGGCAGGCGGACTCTCAACCACTGCACCACCAGGGAAGCCCCATAATGTATTTTTTATACATAAACTACAAAAGTGACTTCGATCCGTGATTAGCACTCAATGTTGGTGAAAGTGCATTAATATGAGACTCTCTTATTTTGCTTTTGAGCATAGTGTCTAATTGCTGCAGCTTTTCTGGAAAGCAATTTGGCTCAATTTTTAAGAAAAAGTTTTTTAAAATTTATTTATTTTATCTTTGGCCGTGCCACGAGCCTTATGGAATCTTAGTTCCCTGACCGGGGATTGAACCCGCGCCCTCGGCAGTGAAAGCATGGAGTCCTAACCACTGGACCGCCCGGGAATTCCTGGCTCAATTTTATGTATCAAGTATGTTGAAATGTCCATATTCATTGATACCACTCATCCCTTCTGAGAATCTTAAGAAGATAATTAGAGTGTGAGACCAAGATTTCTGTACAAGGATGGTCACAATGATGTTGTGTTTAGTTATGCAGTAATTGAAGCCACCTATGTTGTCCAGTAATAGGAACATTCTGTAATTTACAGGTGCATAGAGACAGTGATACTATGTGGCCACAATAACTGTATTTTCAAAAAAAGTGTTCATACACGATAAATTTGCATACAGTAATTAAAGTCTGCATTGAGAAAAACTGGAAGGAACTGAATCAAGATATCTGGATAAAACTACTGATGATTTTGTCCCTTTTTGGATCTTTCTGTTTTTCAAAAATCTGTAGTGAATGAGTGTTTTCTTTATAATCAGAAAAGGAAATGAATGGTGTTGATAGATGTCTTTTTTACACATTTTTTGTTTGTTTGTTTTGATCTTGTTTCTGCTCAGAAAGAAAGCTGTCAGGTTAAGACCTCTCAAGAGCTTGACGTTCATTAATACTGTGCCTTCTGTGCTGTTCCTCCCTCAAATCCCTACTCCCTGTCACCCAAGTTGGGCTTCCCGTACTGGGCACTGACTTTGAGGTTGTGACCATGGGGAATGCAGGCCTGGAGGTTCCAGGGGTCCAGGCAGAGCAAAGTTTAGCTGGGGATTTTTTTATTATTTTATTTTTTTTGCGGTACGCGGGCCTCTCACTGTTGCGGCCTCTCCCGTTGCGGAGCACAGGCTCCGGACGCGTAGGCTCAGTGGCCATGGCTCACGGGCCCAGCCGCTCCGCAGCATGTGGGATCTTCCCGGACCGGGGCATGAACCCGTGTCCCCTGCATCGGCAGGCGGACTCTCAACCACTGCGCCACCAGGGAAGCCCTAGCTGGGGATCTTTGCCTGGCTATGGGGACCTGCAGGCACTAGACATGGCGTGCATGTGGCCTTCTGGAAGAAGGCCTCAAATCTACAAGGCTATTAGCTGGATTTTCCTGAAGTAAATTACCATTGCTTTGCAAGAACATTGACAAATTACCATGAAAATGCTGTCATCATCAGCACAAATGTCTCTCAGAGGCTCACTTCGGTGGCTTTTTTTTTTCTCCAGACTCATAAGATTCACTTATTAGTTCTACAGAAAAGGAAAGACTGGATCTTGAGGTCATTTGCACTTGGAATGAATTCATTGGACTTGTATTTTCCCATAGGGTTTGTTTTGTATCCAGGCTTATGTGCAACTTTTGTAAATGGCAGTAGCAGTTCTGTGGGCACTTGAAACAGGAGAGAATTCCAAAGTCGCTGCCTCCTGTTAAACACCGAGGAGATTACCTCTTAGTCAAGAGTAAAAGAGTCTGAATTAGGAACAATGGGGATTTCACCTTTAAAAGTCTGATCCAGGAAGTATCTGCGGGTTACAATTTGTATACACTTTGCATTTTGAAGTTTAAGCTTCTGGTTAATAAAATGACATAACCAAACTATGAATATGGCTATCACATGCATTATGTTTGCAGTTTCTTGGATAAGAAGGACCTTTCTTAACCCAGAGAGTCCTGAGAAACTGCGTACAGGCTAAGTTTGGGATTCATAAACACAGGCCCCCTTTATGAGGATGAAAGCTATGCTTTATCCCTCGACTCCTCTTTAAATGCTAGCATTTTATATTTGTCTGAACATTACATCTAATTAAAATTTAAAAGCAGGCTAAATAAAATCAGAAGGGTGGTTAACAAGTTTATTAAATAATAAGAGTATTCAACATAAATATTTATAGGCTGAACTTGTATTACTAATTAGAGTTTTGTTCTCACAATGCAATCACATTCAGAAATAAGTTATTTTTCTAAGGCACACTGTGTGAAACTGTACTCATTTTGTATTTATTAATTAAAGTTTGATGTAGGTATAGATTGTTTCCATTTTAAAATGGATGCACCTGGCTAGGGCAGTCTGAGAGGCCCAGGTAAAAAAAAAATCTAGTTTTCCTGTTTTTTTTTCCTAATCTACTTATAGATAGATTACCTAACACTAGGGTTATTTGGGAACCAGCAAAGTGGACAGAAAAACAATCTCCCCCATTTCCCCGAAATAAAAAAATAAACAAAAATCCACTAAAATAGAGAGAAGTTTGGCTTTCTGTATTATGTCAGGAAGTTTACAATCAGAATAGCTAGATCCCAGCATACAAGACATTTTGCGTCATTAAAAAGCATATATTATTTTGAATCACATATGGCAGTGGGCACCACGATCTCGTTAATGCTTAGAGTATCAAAATATCTTTGTCCAATCCTGCCCAAATACAGCAGGTGCGTTTAAGCCCTTTTGACATCTAGACTCTTAAAACAGAAGCCATTTATTGAGGTGCAGTGGCCCAAAGGAAATGCAGTAGGTCTCCTACAATTGGAACTCTGCAGGCTCATGGTCCCTTAGTTGCAGAAAAGAGCAGCTGCGATGAAAGATACTTTCTCAATCCAGTCTTTGCTCCCTGATCATGGGGGACCCCACAGTTACTCCTTCTGAGGGAAGCCGGGCAGAGCACATTTACTTCTCAGCCAGGACAAGCCAGTGTCTTTGGAGAGATAGGGAGAAATCCTCCACGTTGGTCCCAGCTGCTTGACTTGGGATGAGGTTAGTACCCTCCTCTAATTATATTCAGAGATGAGGAGCAGTCTCAGAATGCCCTGTGCACAGAAATTCATATCCATCCAATTATTTAGCAGAAATCCCCCTTTCAGGGAGTATTCACCCCCACCCTCCCCATTAATACAATGATGGCTATTCCAAGTTGTAGAATACAATGGTACATAATGAGTAGGTTTATACGTGCATATTTTATAATCTTAGTAAATACTAAATTCTACTAAATTAAAAAAATAATATTCTAGTAAATATATAGGATCTCATCAGTGATATACATTTAAAGGGAAAATATTTCCTCACATCATTTTATCTAACGCATAACAGACGATTGGCAATCATAAATAATTATTTTGCTTGGGTGTTTGAGGGGTTCAGCTGATGTGGTTTTGTTCTGGCTGATCTCAGCGTGGCTCCCTCACATGTCTGTGGTCCGCTGTGAGTCTGGTAGGCAGCCCTGCTGATTTTGGCTGAGGGTTGGCTGTTGGCTGATCTAGAATGGCCTTGACTGGGAAGACAGGGTGACTTGGGTCTGGCCCATGTATCTTTTGACCTCCAGCAGAATAGCCTAAATATATCCTTATGTTAACGACAGAGGGCAAAGGTGGGCAAGTCCAACAGTGCAGACCCTTAAAGGCTGTGCTTGTGTTTGTAGTTGCTAGCATCCCGTTAGCTAAAGCAAATCACGTGGCTGAGCCCAGATTCAGAGTGGGAAGTGCTACGAAATTACATGGCAAAGGTGAATGAATTTAGGGACAGGTGAATGAATAACTGGGGTCGTTAATGCAATATACCACATACAATAACATTTTGAAATATCATATGATTTATTTTGCATTTTTGAGAATTTTTGCTTTTCTACATATTCTACCCCTTGAGACTGACTTAGAATTTTTTTTTTTTCTTGGCCGCGCCATGTGACATGTAGGATCTTAGTTCCCTGACCAGGGATCGAACCCGTGCCCCCTGCATTGGAAGCGTGGAGGCTTAACGATGGACCGCCAGGGAAGTCCCCTGAGTTAGAATTTTATTAAGTTAATTTAACTTTAGTTTAGTTTTTATTGAAGTATAATTGACATACAATAATATGTTAGTTTCAGATATACTATATAGTGATCTGACATTTAAAAACATTGCAAATGATTACCACAGTAAGTCTAATAACCATATGTCCCCATCCAAAGTTATTATAATATTATTGATGATATTCCTTATGCTGTATAATACTTCCTCATGACATATATTTCCTTTTTAACTGGAAGTTTGTACCTCTTAATTCCCTTTACCCATTTTTCCCATTCCCCCACCCGTCTCCTGTCTGGCAACCACCTATTTGTTCTCTGTATCTGTGAGTCTGATTTTGTTTTGTTTTGTTTGTTTGTTTTATTTTTTAGATTCCACATATAAGTGAGACCATACTGTATTTATCTTTCTTTGACTTATTTCACTTAGCATAATACCCTCTAGGTCCATTCATGTGGCAAATGGCAAGATTTCATTTTTTTTTATCACTGAGTAATATTCTATTGTGTGTACCTGTATATATTGCATCGACTTTATCCATTCATCTATCGATGGACACTTAGGCTGCTTCCATATCTTGACTATTGTAAATAATGCAATAAATGTTGTGGTACATATATCTTTCTGAACTAGTGTTTTTATCTTCTTCAGGTAAATACCCAAAAGTAGAATTGCTGGATCATATTGTAGGTCTATTTTTAATTTATTTGAGGAAACTCCGTACTGTTTTCCATAGTGACTGCACCAATTTACAATCTCACCAACAGTGCATTGAGGGTTCCCCTTTCTCTACATCCTCAAAAACACTGGTTATTTGTTATAGCCATTCTGACAGGTGTGAGATGATATCTCATTGTGGTTTTGATTTCATTTCCCTGATGATTAGTGATGTTGAGCACCTTAACATGTGTCTGTTATACATAGATCATCGTAGCATTTTTTTTTTTTTTCGGTACGCAGGCCTCTCACTGTTATGGCCTCTCCCGTTGCGGAGCACAGGCTCTGGACGCACAGGCCCAGGGGCCATGACTCACGGGCCCAACCGCTCCACGGCATGTGGGATCTTCCCGGACCGGGGCACGAACTCGTATCCCCTGCATCAGCGGGCGGACTCTCAACCACTGCACCACCAGGGAAGCCCCATCGTAGCATCTTTATTTTATTTATTTATTTATTTTTAACATCTTTATTGGAGTATAATTGCTTTACAATGGTGTGTTAGTTTCTGCTTTATAACAAAGTGAATCAGTTATACATATACATATGTTCCCATATCTCTTCCCTCTTGCATCTCCCTCCCTCCCACACTCCCTATCCCACCCCTCTAGGTGGTCAGAAAGCACCGAGCTGATCTCCCTGTGCCATGCGGCTGCTTCCCACTAGCTATCTATTTTACGTTTGGTAGTGTATATATGTCCATGCCACTCTCTCACTTTGTCACAGCTTACCCTTCCCCCTCCCCATGGATATTAATCCTTTATAGGATATGTTGCTTGCAAATATCTTCTCTCATTCAATAGGCTGCCTTTTTGTTTTGTTGATAGCTTTCTTCACTGTGCAAAAGTTTTTTAGTTTGATGTAGTCCCATTTGTTTACTTCTGCTTTTGTTTCCCTTGCCTAATGAGGCAGATCCAAAAATATATTGCTAAGGCTGATGTCAAAGAGCCTACTGCCTATGTTTTCTTCTATAAGTTTTATGATTTTAAAAATCATAAAAAAGGTATTCCATTTAAGTCTTTAATCCATTTTGAGTTTGTTTTGTGTACAGTGTGAGACAGTGGTCCAGTTTCTTTCTTTCTTTCTTTCTTTCTTTTTTTTTTTTGCACGTAGCTCTACAGTTTTCCCAATACCATTTATTGAAGAGGCTGTCTTTTCCCCACTGTATATTCTTGCCTCCATTGTTGTAACTTAATTGACCATATAAGCATGGGTTTCCTTCTGGGCTCTCCATTCTAATCCATTGATCTCTGTGTCTGTTTTTGTGCTGGTAATATACTTTTTTGATTATTGTAGCTTTGTAGTATAGTTTGAAATCAGAGTATGTTACCTCCAGGTTTGTTCTTTTTTCTTAAGATTATTTTGGATATTTGGGGTCTTTTGTGGTTCCCTACCAACTTTAGGATTCTTTGTTTTAGTTCTGTGAAAAATACCATTGGTATTTTGATAAGGATTGCATTGAATCTGTAGATTGCCTTGAGTAGTATGGCCATTTTAACAACGTCAAGTCTTCCAGTTCATGAGCACAGTATATCTTTCCACCTGTTTGTGTCATCTTCAGTTTCTTTCATCAATACCTTACAGTTTTCAGAGTACAAGTCTTTCACCTCCTTGGTTAGGTTTATTCCTAGGTATTTAATTCTTTTTAATGCAATTGTAAATGGGATTATTTCCTTAATTTTTCTTTTTGATAGTTTGTTATTAGTGTATAGAAATGCAACTGATTTCTGTATATAAATTTTGTATCCTGCAACTTTATTGAATTCATTTACTAGTTCTAATATTTTTTTGGTGGAGTCTTTAGGGTTTTCTGTATATAGTGTCATGTCATCTGCAAACAGTGACAGCTTCTTCCTTTCCAATTTGGATTCCTTTTATTCTTTGGCTAGTCTGATTGCTCTGGCTAGGACTTCCAATACTTTGTTGAGTAAAAGTGATGAGAGTGGGCATCCTTGTCTTGTTTCTGATCTTAGAGGAAATGCTTTTACCTTTTCACCATGGAGTATGATGCTGGCTGTGGGTTGTCATATATGGCCTTTATTATGTTGAGGTATGTTCCTTCTGTACCCACTTTGTTGAGAATTTTTATCATAAATAGCTGTTGAATTTTGTCAAAAGTGTTTTCTGCATCTATTGAGATGATTGTATTACTTTTATTCTTCATTTTGTTAAGGTGGTGTATCACATTGACTGATTTGCAGACATTGAACCATCCTTGCATCCCTGGGGTACATCCCTCTTGATCATGATAAATGATCCTTTTAATATATTATTGAATTTGTTTTGTTAATAATTTGTTGAGGATTTTTATGTCTATGTTCATCAGTGATATTGGCCTGTAATTTTCCTTTTTTGTGGTGTCGTTGTCTGGTTTTGGAATCAGAGTGATGCTGGCTTCATAGAATGAGTTTTCAAGTATTCCTTCCTCTTCAGTTTTTTTTGGAATAATTCAAGAAGATAGGTATTAACTCTTCCTTAAATGTTTGATAGAATTAACTTGTGAAGCCTTCTGGTCCTGGACTTTTGTTTGTTGGGAGTTTTTGATTACTTATTCAATTTCATTATGAGTATTTGTTTTTACATATTTTCAGTTTCAATCTTAGAAGATTGTACATTTCTAGGAATTTATCCCTTTCTTCTGCATTGTCCAATTTGTGGCATATACTTGCTTATAATAATCTCTTAGGATCCTTTGTATTTCTGTGGTGTAGGTTGTAACTTCTCCTGTTGCACATCTGATTTTATTTATTTGGGCCCTCTCTCTTTTTTTCTTAATGAGGTCTGGCTAGAGGTTTGTCAGTTTTGTTTGTCTTTTCAAAGAATCAGCTTTTAGCTTCATTGATCTTTCATATTTTTTTAGTCTCCAGTTTATTAATTTCTGCTCTGATCTTTATTATTTCCTTTCTTGTACTAACTTTGGGTTTTGTTTGTTTTTCTTCTTCTAGTTCCTTTAGGTGTAAGGTTAGATTATTTAATTAATATTTTTCTTGTTTCCTGAGGTAGGCCTATTTCATTATAAATTTCCCTCTTAGAACTGCTTTTGCTGCATCTCATAGATTTTGGATCAGGGTGTTTTCATTTTAATTTGTCTTAAGGTATTTTTAAATTTCCTCTTTGATTTCTTTGTCTGGACTTCAGGCTATCTTTCACAGCTTGTCAAAAATGGAAATAACTCTCAATTTTCTAAATGATGTTTAGATGGATCAGCATAGCTGAATCTTAAACTCTACTGTATCTACCCCTGGGTCCAGACTAAATAAATATGCAAGAGATTTGGACATTTTGAATGTGATTATTTTCTTTAAATCATCTTACATTTGCCTATCACTTTGCAATTTCCAGAGTTCTTTTCCATATATTTTTTCTTTTATGCTTGAGAGAACCCTAGGATGGAAAAAGGGTAGATAGTTTTATAAACAGTTTTCTATATGTGGAAATGGAGACTCAGAAAGGTTGAAGATATCATATATATAGAATAATGGATGCAGGGGAAGTCATTTAATCAAAATATAAGTTTTACAAAGGAGGGAACCAAAGCCCAGAGAACTTAGGTGACTTATTCAAAGTTACGCAGCTAGTAAATGCAGAGCTGAGTCATGAATTCAAGTGTCTGGACTCCTACATCAGAGCTCTTTCTGCCACACTCTGGTAATCACTGATCCAATTTCATGAGAATAAATCCAGACATGGCAAATATGATATCATTTATTCCATGTGTCTATAAGTGTTATGGAAATATTTTGTAAATGCAAAGTGCATCTGAAAAGCAGTCTTTGCATATTTCTCTAATCAGGAATGTATTGTTCAACTTCTTAGTAGACATAAAATTTCCTGACTTTTAATTTGTAAGCACACGATATTATTTGTCCTCTAAAATGGACAATGCAATGCAGGATTATGTTGTTAGGGGATTAGGAAGAGCTGTTTGTCATCTTCAAAGTAAAAGGAAGCTCTGATGCACCTTTAAAAAAGGATACTTTTGTTTGTTGTCTGTGCTAAGTGGCTAGATTGCCAGCAGTCTTTTGCTTTCTCTCCAAACATATGTTCGAAATGGCATATTTTCATATGTGTAAGAATATAAAATAAAATTTCACCATAATGCCATAAGTGGGGTCCCAAAATTTTATTCTCATAAAACAGGTTGCTTCATTGGAGATTAATGGAAGACAGCATTTTTTAGTCAATTTGCTGTCACAAAGGCCACAGAAGTGAAGATCAATGTCATGGTGTTTTCAACAGCTTGTATGTTGCATGAGAAAATCGCCAAATGACCATGGATAGTCACTTCCTAACGTGTCTCTGATCCACTTATCTTATGATAAGAATTGATGCTTGTTAGAGGATGGGAACCAAGTGCCTGACATTCCCATTCCCATTTAATAGATACTTATGCTGACACATATACATTTAGCTCCTAATTTACAGATACACTTTCTTATTGAAGTCTGTTTACAAATAGGTTGTTTATGACCCCAAATCCATCTTCTCATGGGAATTTTCCACCTGAAAACATTTACTAAGTGTTCAAGGCTGAGCCCTCAAGCACCTTACGGTCTTGTGGTTAGGTTCTGAAATGAACCTCAGAAACCTTTTAAAGCAAAACCTTTCAAAACAGTCCCATTGCACAGATAGATAGTAACTCAGTTGGCTGAGAGCTCAGTTCTCAGGCCCCAGCTCTAGACCTTTCTTAGCAGAGATGGCTAGATGCTAACCAAATCTTGTTATTCTTGCTCTGGAGGGTATAGCTGGACCACAATTCCCAGCCTCCCTTGCAGTTGGATGTGGCCATGGAATTTGTTCTTGTCAATAAATATTTAAGGAAGTGATAGATTCCGCGTCCAGGCTTTGTCCATGGAAATTTCCCCCAGAGATTCCTACATTCTATTATTTTCTGTCCACTGGTTGGAAGAGAATATCCCCAATCCCTAGGGGGTGGGCCAAGCAGAGGTCCCTGACTCATTGTGTTGAAGGCTGCCTGCTACATACCTGCATGGACTGTTTGATATACAAAAAATAAATTTCAACTGTGTGAAGCCACTGAGCTTAGGGAATTTATCTGTTGTAGCAGCAAGTATTAACTTATACTCCTTATGAGTCTTGTGTCCTTGGAGTTAAGCCACTTTGGTCTAAACTTTTCAGGAAGATGGGAAGGCAGCCAGGGAGGAGGCTCAGGGTATAGGGAGCTCTCAAGGTAGCTGAGGAGGAAGGCTTCTTACAGCAGAGATATGGAGAAGGTCAGGGAGGTGAGGGGCCTCAATAGTGGCTGTTGGCTCAGCTATGAAAGAATGTCTTCTGGTTGTCACAAGTGCTCCAGGCAATACAAAGGCAATGTCATCAGCAGCTCTGCTGTGAGTAGCTTGCTTCATGTAAAAACCTTATTCATTGGGAGATTGGCTTTATATATCTAAGTGATCCTTTTTGAAACATCCAAGTTTTAATTTAAGGCTGTGTCTACAGCTGGAGAAAATGTGAAACCTAATTAGGAAGCTGTGGAAGCCATTAGATTTCCCCTCTCAGATATGTCATGAGCCCAAGCATGGTGGGGCTACCGAGGCCCATCCTGGGGGACAAGAGACTCCTCTAATGGCGACTTTGGCTTGAGGACTCCCTGAAGTTCTAGATGCACTTTCCTTGATTGCATAGCAGTCTAGGAAGCTTCCACCCAAACTTCCTTCCTTCCTTTCCTCTCACCTTCCCTCAGGGTCAGACTCGTCCCTCCCCATTTTTTCCACAGGTATTTCCTTTGATAAATTTCTTGCATGTTTGATCTGTTGTGGTGTTCACTACTCAGAGGATCTGAACTTAATCCAGAAATCATTCTAATCTTTCTGTTGGGAGTGGAAACACTGATTCTCTTAAAATGTAAGGGATCTGTGATTACCTCATTTAGTTCCTTGACTAGGTGAGATTCCATTATAGACCATGAGCTTTGCCCTTGAGCTGCACATGGAATCTTGGGTAAGGTATGGTTATAGAGACCCCTGTGGCCCACCCAAGAAATGAGACAATCAAGTTGCAAAAGCCACTAAGAAAGATAATTTCTTGCTTTTAAACTCAGGGATTCCTGATGCAGATGGGAAAATAAGAAAGGATGAACTAAAGGATTCACTAAGACCATGCTAGGCTGAATGTTTTCCATATGGGATCTCATTAGATTATTAAGTACAAATCCACTTCAAATAGATATTTTTATCCCAAAGGTGGGGTGAGGTTCTGGTAAAGAGGCGGAGCTGGTATTTGAACCCAGATCTTCTCTGTTCCATAACCCGTCCTATTCCTTCTACTTGGCCGCATGCCTTTTCAGAGAGTGGTTTTGCAGGGGAGTTTTGGAAAAGTACTGCCTGTTTTTTTCTTACAAGCTGATGCTAGAAATCTACCAGTTTCAGAGTCTGTGGAGAAGGAAAGGCCTCCCTCCATGGTTTCTTGGATTCGTCATCTCCACCACATGTCTTCTTTTTGTGAAATGTCTCATAATTAAAAACTACGGATTCTCTGCAGACACAGAGGCTTTTCAGTATGGACCCCATTTCCCAAAGTGGTTATTATGCATGGATATGCTTGGAGAATTAGATTTCTGTGCTCTTGACTTTAATTGCCCTGTCTAGATATGCGATTAACCTTTTGTTCTTTGTTTCAAGATGACCAGTCAATGGAGTTGTGTAGTTTTAATTTTATCTGAAGTGTAGTTGGAGAACCGGCCACGGAGCCTAAGGCTTTTTTTCTCTTTCTCCTTCTCAGTTACTATGACTATTATTTCAATATTTTCAGGTTTTGTTAAACACCAAGAGTGGCATGAGATAGCGTTATGTGATAGCCAAATTTATGAGTGCAGTGTGGAATATGTTTTTATTAAAAAAATGTACTACAAAGGGGGAACAAAGATTGAATTTTACTTGTGCCTTTACCACCCCATACCACTGCCCCTCCCCAAGACAGAGCGTGTAAATGTGAATCTTGTGGCAAGTCGAGGAAAACGTAGTTTAATATAAAATTGTAGGTCCCTGTCTGGAACATCTGTTACCATGGCAACCGATTTAAAAGCCTGAAAGACCAAGCTATTTAGGCAACTTAACTAGATGTTTTGTAAGTATGGGAACTAAAAATATTTTAAAAACAGACACATGTAGATCCCCATTCAGCTGACCTGGCTGACACTGAAGTAAGACATTGCTGTGACAACTGGAGCGATTACACAAAAGAATGTAGTTAAGGAACAACGCGTCAGCCAGGAGAGCAGCCTCGGCACCATGACTGTTGTTTTCTCACCGCCTTCAGGGAGACGGTCAGCTGCATGAGGCTTACAGCCCCCCTGCTAAACAAGTACAATGGTACCGTTAGCTTCATCTTTTCTGCACTTTAAACCACAGATGGAGGAGCAGACTAACCATTTCCAGGGCACAAACACAGAAAAGAGAAAAGTGAATTTCCTCAGAGAAAGACAGGATGCCCCCTGCCAGTGACTTCTTTTCTTCACTATATTAAAAGTGACTTTTCTGGAGGGAAAATGATCCAGAGATTTGGTCTTCTCCACACAATTCGTTTAGAACTGCAAACCCCCGGAATCATCCCCTTCTCGTCAGAGGCAGTAGATTCAAAGTAGAAAACATCCATCAATAAATAACAGTTTCCAGTGACTTAAAGCCACCAGGTTGAAATTCCGTGAGCGTCGTAGTTCCTTCAGTACATATTGGTGACCAAGTTAACTGAGGCAAGATCACCAAAGGGAGAGGAAACATCAGGCTCAGGTGTTCTTTCTCTCTGTGTTATGTGTGGACTATTTAGGCTTCTTAGAAACTGCGTTTTCAGGACAGCACTCGGACCAGATAATCTCTTCCTCTGAGAAGTCTTTTCATCATCCTGACGAACTTTTCATAGCAGATTAATTACTTTAGAAATGAAAGAAAACATAAATAACAAATGACTGCATAAAGGATTTTCCTAGATTGTTAATTTATTTGATAAAGTAATACATAAGAAACAGCCTTGGATCTGTGAGGAATTGCTAAAAGAAGGAATGCGGGTGGGCTCAGATAGAAGAGGGAGACTACAACCAAATTTCAAAGGTCTACTGATGAACCTCCACCTTTAAGCAAGAATTGACTTTTATGGAAATGCATGCAGTACCGTGTACCCAAGCGGACATCAGAGGACATATTAATGTTCAATTTCCAAACGCTTACTTCATGTTTCGCTCTTAGTTCTTTTTTCATGTGTGCTATGTTTCTGTTATTTGCGTAACAAGAATGGTGGATATTGAGTTAAAAGTCTACTTTTCCTGGTCCAGTGAACATGGCAGTTCTAAAACTGTGGAGTTTTGAGTCCAAACATTAGTGAACTAAGGCAGGGATGAAAGGTCTTTGACTGACCTTTGACAAGGTTTGAAAAACCCCTTTTGTTGCCAGCAAATGTCCTATAAATGTCAAAAGCCTTCATATTCAAAGGGGGTCTGTACTAGAAACATCACTGACACCAACATCAGGTAGACAAAGACGAATCTGTAGGTCTTGGATTTTTAGTAAGTGAAGTTAGCGTGGATAAAATAAAAAGGAATATTGTACAAGCAGATGCTTTAAATGTCTCCAGTTTAACTCATAGATACTTATTCTGAGCTTGACAGGATAAAAATTAACGTGTAGGTTCTCATCTTTCTTCTTCTTCTCTCTAAGGAGAGAAAAGGACAAAAAGGACGAAACAGGGTCTATTATTTTTTTAATTTTTTATTTATTTTATTATTTTTTTTTTTGCGGTACGCGGGCCTCTCACTGTTGTGGCCTCTCCCGTTGCGGAGCACAGGCTCCGGACGTGCAGGCTCAGCAGCCGTGGCTCACGGGCTTAGTTGCTCCGCGGCATGTGGGATCTTCCCGGACCGGGGCACGAACCTGTGTCCCCTGCCTCGGCAGGCGGACTCCCAACCACTGCGCCACCAGGGAAGCCCAGGGTCTATTATTAAGAGGAAAATCAATGAAAGTAGAAGAGGAATCTCACACCTTAAGGGGACGAGTGGGAGAGAGATGAAACTTCTCAGACAGTGTTGGTAGGAGCAGAGGAAAGGGCAGACCAGGGTGGTGCTGATGAGAAGGAAAAGAACCAAACAAAGACTCCTAGGAGGGCGCGAAAGGTAGGTCTTAAAAAAATTTCTTTTTGTTTGAGGTGTACAGTACAGTGATTCAGTTATACACACACACACACACACACATATAAAATACATATATATATATATTCTTTTTCAGATTCTTCTCCCTCATAGGTTATTACAAAATATTGAGTGCTAAATTTGTAGGACCTTGTTGGTTATAGATTTTATATATAATAGTGTGTATATGTTCATCCCAAACTCCTAATTTATCCCTCCCCCCTTCCCCACCCCATTTCCCCTTTGGTAACTATAAGTTTGCCTTCTGTGTCTGTGAGTGTATTTCTGTTTTGTAACTAAGTTCATTTGTACCTTTTTTTTAGAAACCACATACAAGCAATGTCATATGATATTTGTCTTTCTCTGTACTGTTTACTTCACTTAGTATGATAACCTGCAGATCTATCCATATTGCTGCAAATGCCATTATTTCATTCTTTTTTATGGCTGAGTAATATTCCATTATATGTGTGTGTGTGTGTGTATATATATATGTGTATATATATACATATATATACACATACATACATACCACATCTTCTTTATCCATTCGTCTGTTCATGGACACTTAGGTTGCTTCCATGTCTTGGCAATTGTGAATAGTGCTGCTATGAATATTGGGGTGCATGTATCTTTTCAAATTAGTGTTTTTGGGGTTTTTTTTTGGTTATATACCCAGGAATGGAATTACTGGATCATACGGCAGTTCTATTTTTAGTTTTTTATTTAGTTTTTTGTTTTCCACAGTGGTTGCACCAATTTACATTCCCACCAACAGTTTATGAGGGTTCCCTTTTCTCCACATCCTCACCAACAATTGTATTTGTGTTCTTTTTGTTGATAGCCATTCTGACCGGTGTGTGGTGATATCTCATTGTGCTTTTGATTTGCATTCCCCTGATGATTAGCGATGTTGAGCACCTTTTCATGTGCCTGTTGGCCATCGGCATATCCTCTTTGGAAAAATGTCTATTAAAGTCTTCTGCCCATTTTTTTTTTTCCTTGCAGTATGCGGCCTCTCACTGTTGTGGCCTCTCCCGTTGTGGAGCACAGGCTCCGGACCTGCAGGCTCAGTGGCCATGGCTCACAGGCCCAGCTGCTCTGTGGCATGTGGGATCCTCCCGGACCGGGGCATGAACCCGTGTCCCCTGCGCCGGCAGGCGGACTCTCAACCACTGCGCCACCAGGGAAGCCCCCCTTCTGCCCATTTTTTAATTGGGTTGTTTGTTCTTTTTGATGTTGAGTTGTATGAACTGTTTATATATTTTGGATATTAACCCCTTATCAGTCATATCATTTGCAAATATTTTCTCCCATACAGTAGGGTTTTTTTTTTATTTTGTTGATGGTTTCCTTTGCTGTGCAAAAACTTTTAAGTTTTTAAAAATTAGGTTCCATTTGTTTATTTTTACTTTTATTTCCTTTGCTTTATGAGACAGCTCCAAAAAAATATTGCTACAATTTATGTCGAAGAGTGTTCTGCCTATGTTTTCCTCTAGGAGTCAACATGACTTCTTATGCTGCCTTAGTAGTCTTTATGGTACCTGTCTCCCTAATTCAGTTGGGTAATTCAGCTGAGCAAAACATTGCAGAGCAGAGGTTTCAAATGGATGGTTTCAGATGGACATCAGAATTTGATTACAGGTGTGTTTTGTTTTACCCGCATAGGGTTTTGAAAGTTTTTGAATTATTGCCAATTAAAAAAAATCAGGAGATTTCACTTAGAAATCCAGATTTCTGGCATGGCTAAGGATTCAGCGGAGCCTGTGCTCTTTCATTTACTGCAGTCCTTACTGTTTTAATCCCAGCTCTGCACCACCAGCAGTATTGTTTTGGGAAAAACACCTAAACTCCAGAGTTTGTTGGTTTCCCGTATCTGCAGAGTGGAGCGAATGTGAGGCTTATACAGTGATGGTTAAGGTTCGTGGATATTGACTAAGAGTATGAATGTGGAAACATCCAGCAGAGTTGGGGGTCCAGGAAAGTATCAGTTTCCTCTTTCAGGTTTTGTTCTTTTTTTCTATTATATAAAATAGACCCCTGTTACTTAGTCGTAGAAACAAGGTGAGCAATACAATTATCTTGACAGAAAATTCAGCGATAACTAACATCCTCTGCTTAGGTGTTTGAAAAATGAACTTTGTGCTGTTTGATGTCAGTACATTCTAAAGTACAGAAGATGCTAGCCAGCACCTCCTCTCTAGCCTGCAAACAAACTCAAAACTTAAGTTTCTTTTTACAGCCTCCCCATCTTCACTTGGCAGCTCTCTCCATTCGACTGTAAACTCCTTTCAGGCAGGTTTAACAGCTGCCCTGATTACTTCTCTATTCTTAGCACTGAGGGCGACACACACCTAATAGGAGCTAAGTATATATTTGTTGAATGAATGATTATATGAGAGAAGGAGATAATTATATATAGATAGATAATTATAATATATAATTATAATATATAATTAAGCATTACCTATAATTATATAAAATAAAATTATACAAAATTAAATATAAAATTAATGTATCTAATAGTTATGTTATATATAATTTAAATATATAATTATATAAATATAAAAAATAGAGAGAAATAGCATACATATAACTTGCAAGGCAATTTCCATTTTGAATGATATGAAAAATTGTTTTTTACTCTTTAATATATCCATGATTCTTTAATTCATTTCTTTTTTCTTTCTCTTTTCAAAATATAATTTGTCACACTTGGAAGGCATATAGGACAGTATCTGACACATAGAAGGTGTTTAATTTATTTGTTTATTCAAGAAACTGATCTACATTGTTCTAAGCACTGTGATTTGATGATTTGTTAAAAAATGAAAATTCAGTGTATATCAGGATGGGTATAAAAAGTTTGCACCAGGAAATGTGGGTACAGAATGGAGGGCTGATAGATTTCAGCAGAAAAGAGACAGAATGGACCAGTCTAGGGTTCCATTTGCCGGATTGGAATGTCAGTGATAAGGTTTTCCAAGGAGAACCTCCTCGTCTTCAGTCTGCTAAAGGTCTTGGGTGCCCAAACCAGCAATCTGTTGACTTGCCTGTCTGTGCTGTCCAGTGCTTGCAAATGTCATAGCTCACAGAGTTGTCGTCCCCTTGTGATTGTGAGACCTGAAAAGCAGGTATGAGATCATCAGTCACACCTCTCCTTGCTTTTGTGAAGAAATGGCAGTGTGTGTGCACATTTGTTACAGATAGTGGGTGGCATTATCTTCTTTAAAAATCTAGGGAAAAATATGTACACCAGATTTTATAATATGGAATGGAGGTTAGAGGCGAGTTGTAAAAATGGAGGAAAATGAGCATGTGAAAATTTGAGTGGAAGTTTTAAAGGTTACGAAACAGATTCTTGATTTTTAAGAGAGAAGAATTTGTCTTTAATGATTGGATTTCCTTTGAAGTGGAATGACATTTCTCCCTTTCTCAACAGAAGGTTCTGGTTTTCTTTAGAGAAGACATTTCCTGGTTTCACAATTGCCCATCTAAAAGTTGTACTAGACCTGAAAGATAAAGGATGCTGCTGTGTACATCCTGAAGATGGGGTTTGCTTGACATAGCGCCCAGCTCTCAGCCCACTGCTATTCCTTCTGAAGACTCTTCCGTGATGAGCTTCAATCATTCATACCCAAATGAAGCTGCTCACATCCTCAGAGGCTGTTGCTCCTGGGTGGCAGGTCCACGTAGATGTCTGAGTCCCAAGATGTAAGAAAACTGGGGACGAACGGGTGGAAGAGGAAGAGGTGATAAGTTTTTGGTTATGTGTGGAAAGCATTTCTTAAAGCAGCTCAGTTTGAAATTGTTGCCCGACTTTTTCTTTTCATGATCGAGTTTTAGTTAAAAGTCTTCACATCTGAAGAAAAAAAATTTAACTCATTTCTGTACAATTTAGCCAAAAGCCTTCAGTTTGTATTAGTAGTAACAGTGACATCAAGATGTGAGGACATCTTGAAAAATGGAAATTTCCTCCCCCTTTTCTGTTCACTATTCTAGGAAATAAACTTTCCAATGAGCTTGGGTTGGGGAAGGGATCCTAGGCCTCATGGGCTCTTTGGAAAGTATAATACTTAGGAGACTAAATACTTGGGAAGGAAATAATACTGTTCTTGACAGAGTAAAAATAGTTGCTTATCAATGAAAAACGATGCTGGTCACTTATCCACTGTTTTCTTGCTAAAGAAATGGATTTATTCCCATTTAATGGTATGCATTCATATTCTCAAATTAAAAAATGATAGCAGTATAGTAAGATTTCACCCATTGATAACATGGAACAATGAAGCATTCCTCAAGGTGTGCTCTGTGGGAATACGTGAGGTTAATAGATGTTTAAAGTAAAAAAAGGTTCTATGTTCAAAGTTTGGGAACTTTGGCTAAGCCAATATACATTGCAACTCACCAAGAAGGAAGCTGCGGCATGTGACGATTGCCACGCCGATTTGGCCCCCTGGCCAAAGACCCGCTGGCCAAATTCCTCCTTTGATATGGAGTCAGACAGATCTGGGTTGGAATCCTGTGCCACTCTGGGCAAATCACATAACCTCTTTGAGCTCTGGTTCATCTGCAAGATGTGTCTAATAGCACATGTTTAAATGGTTTTGTGGTGAATATCAATGAGATAATGCATATAAAACACCCAACAGGGATATTGCATAAGAATAAATGTTAATTTAAAATTTATGCCTTTATCCTTAGAGTAGGACTTGGAAGAAGCAGGTCCTGCTACTTCCTGACTGAGAAACCTTGGCAAACCTCTTAACCAAGAAAATTGTGTTTTCAATGTTTTCATCTTAAACAACAACAACAACTAAATCTACCCTCTTTTGTGGAGCATTTGAGAATCAAGTTAGTTTTAAAACTCTTACGGAAATTCTCAAACATCATGCCACTGCATCCACAAATTCTTCAGTGTGCATCATTAATTGATAAGGATGTCCACATCTATACCTAAATTTACATCTCTCTACATGTGTACGTATAGACCATGCTATGATTATACATAACAAAAATTAACAATAATTCATCAACACAGTGAAATGTTAGTCCACATTTCTTTTTCCCAGATTGTCTCAAAAGATGTCATTTTACATTTGATAGGATTAAATCAAGATTCAAGCAAATTTCACACTCTGAATATGTTGTTATATCTTTTATGTTCACTTTAATTTTGTGACACTCTACCTTGCCTCTTCCCTCCAACCCATGCCACGGTTTTGTTAGAGAAAATAGGTCATTTCTCTGGAAAGTGTCTCACATCCTGGATTTTGCTGAATCCTTCATTGATGTGCCTTTTAACTTGTTTTTCCAACCCCTGTATTTTCGTAAACAGCTAGTTAGATCTAGAGGTTCAGTTAGACACTGGAACAATTTCTTAGGGAAGATACTTCAGAGATGGTGCTCTGTCCTCCTTGTTGTATCACATCGCGAGGCGTACTATCTAGTCACCCCCTTTTTAGATATCTTAAGATTCATCAGTGAATACAGATGGTGTCAACGTGATCCTTTCGTTGTAAATTCCCCATCAATCATTCAATAGTAATTTTAACATCCATTTTTAATCATTTTAGTATTAGGTATAAAAGCAATCAGTATAGATCCATTTTTGCTGTAAGTGTAACAAGATGGCAGTTGCCTAATTTTATCATTTCTTTTGCATTTATTAGCTATAATATTCATATAAAGAAGAACTTTCTTACATCAACTATTTGGTTACCCTGGACCACAGGAAAGGAAGGATAAGCATTTCTCATGGTTTTACTTATTTAATGAGTATCTATTGGGTACCAGGAACAGTGTTAGGTGTTGGAGACACAACAGCAAACATATCTGCACCCTACTGTTAGGCAGCTTACAGACCCAGTAATGCAGATGAGTAAATAATTGCCATATTGTGTGAGGTATTATAAAGTACATTGTACTATGGGAGTCCTTCTGGGCTTGGGATTACTGGGTCTTGTATTATTGCTTTTAATCTTTGTTATATAGTGTATTAATTTGTTAGGGCTGCCATAACAAAATCAAGGTGTCAGCAGGGTTTTTTTTTTTTTTTTCTGAGACCTCTCTTCTTGGCTTGCAAATGGGCACCTTTTTGCTGTGTCCTCACATGGTCTTCCCTCTGTAGCTATCTGCGTCCTAATCTGTTCTTTTTAAAAAAATTTATTTGTTTTATTTATTTATTTTGGCTGGGTTGGGTCTTCGTGCAGGCTTGCTAGTCTTCGTTGCTGCGCTAGTCACGGTGAGCGGGGGCTACTCTTCGTTGCGGTGTGCGGGCTTCTCATTGCGGTGGCTTCTCTTGTTGCGGAGCGTGGGCTCTAGGCGCGTGGGCTTCAGTAGTTGTGGCTCGCGTGCTCTAGAGCGCAGGCTCAGTAGTTGTGGCACACGGGCTTAGTTGTTCTGCGGCATGTGGGATCTTCCCGGACCAGGGCTCAAACCTGTATCCCCTGCATTGACAGGTGGGTTCCCAACCACTGCGCCACCAGGGGAGCCTTAATCTGTTCTTATGAGGACAATAATAATATTGGATTAGAATCCACCAATATGACCTCATTTAACCTTAAGTATATCTTTAAAGGGGTTATCACCAAGTACAGTCACATTCTGAGATACTGGTAATTCATTCAACATATGAATTTGGGGAGACACAGTTCAGCCCATAACATAATGTAAGGCTGAGTATTTAATGCATTTTCTCTCTCACTAGCTGCGAGCTTCTTTAGGGAGCAGGGACCTTCTATTATACTTCATACATTCCCAACATAGTTCTAGTAAGTTTCTAGTAAGAAGTTTCTAGAAAGTTAAGTCATAATAGAAGACATTCATTGAAAGCTTGTGTGAAAGACAGAATAATACAGCTATTGCTTCTTGAGCACTTACTGTGGATCAGACTAAGTAGCTTATATGTGTTATCTTATTTCATCTTAAAAATGACCTTCAAATTTGGCTGTTGTTACTACTATTATGACGGTTGCCTCCTTTAAGGGAGAGGAACCTGAGAGATAAGAGAGGTCACCTTGTCTGGGCTGCCATAACAACTAAGTGTAGGATGTAGGATTTGAACCCACAGCTCATGGTTTTACCACAGTATTATGCCGCCTGTGATATTGAGGAAAGTGGTTTATAAATGGTAGCTCTCCATAAAAGGTTAGATATTAATGCAGTTTGGTGGAAATGGCATGGACTCTAGGGTCAAAATGGCCTTTATTTAATTTTTAACTCCATCACTCCTCACTGTGTGGTCTTGGATTCCTAGTTCCTCTGAGCCACAGTTTCCCAACCTAGAAGATGGAAATAATGATATGTGACCTGATGGCTTGTTGTGAGCCTTTGAGAGGCTGTATATAAAGACCTCAGCACACTGTCTGAAAGATCAGATTCTAGATAAATAATAACTACTATTCCAGTCTCCTCACCATCCTTCACATGTTTTTATACTCAATGTTCTTTCTTATTTGATGCTAGATAGTTACAGCAAAGGAATGAAGACACAGGGAGCTTAGTAACACATTACATTATTACCACTGACCTCAGAGAAACAGATCCAGTTTGTGGATTCATTTATAAGCTCGTCCCCACAATATGTATTTTGTGCCCATGGTGTGGGAGAAACTGGAAAAGGCCCTGTTTACAGGGGGCCTGACCTCAGAGGGCTTCACTTCTGCATGGGGATTGGTATAGATGTGTTTCTAGTAAGTTAAGTGCGAATGCTTTCCATTCATGCATTTGCCAAAGTGGCCCAAATGTCATACAATACATAAAATTATCACAAAAACATAAACTGAACAAACCACCAGTGCCTTGCTCTTCCTTTTAAATCCATCTTCAGTTAGCAAAGTTGAGTGGATTTTTATATGAAGAAAATAAAAAATTTCATATATACATATATAAATATATATATGTATACTTTGTAGGATTACCCAGGAATATAATTTTCAACTTGTTATCTTTAGAAGGGCTACTGAGAACTTTGACTTCATTCGGAATTTTCATTTGCCTTAATTCTTATTTTGAAACTCATTAAATTTTAACTAGATGCACACTCTTTCTGCTCCACTTGGAGGAAAAGCATAGTTTAAATATCTGTCAAGTCCGTCGTCGTTACTCATAGAAATGTGCCTAATTGTGAGCCTCAAAATGCGATCTGCTGGGAGGAATGCCACACATGTCACCCAGTGAGTGTGCAATGGAAGCACATGTACAAATAGTGGAGCCCAAAATCTTCCCAGAAGTTTCCTGGTGCATTAATACTGGAGGGTTTGATTTGGAAATTTCCCATTCAGCCCTACTAAAGAGTCGGGGGCGGGGTGGGGAGAGAAAACCCACTTATCTTAAAGATTCATGATTCAAGCGCTTGATAGAATCTGCAGTTTCCATAGTGCTGGGCCCTAGATTTCCCTTTAATGTAATTAAGCCTCAAGATTTATGAATACAACAGGCCAGAACTTGATCCGTGTTCATTTTCAATTACTGCAGTGAAAGGGCTCTATCCAGATGTCTCTATTTACAGCGTTCAGGCAGGCTGGACTGGGGGCCGAGGGGGGAGGACCCACAAATTGTCACACTTGTTAATTCTTCACAGAGGATACTCAACCGAGGTCCTGGCTTTGACCCTGTAACAAAAGGCTGGGGGCCCCCGGGGCAAGGGCATCAATGCTTCCAGGGACAACACGGTGACCCACGGGGGTCACTCCCTCTGCTTTGTAGGTATTTGTGTAATAATGGGGTCCATTCCTTATTTTTATTTTTGTTACAGTTCTGGGAGCATCCAAAGGAAAAGCCTGGCTCTGATGTGAAAGACAAACATATATAATGAGAACATCAAGTGTCCCCTGGCAACAGTAACCATGATAAAATGCTACAGGGGAAATACACAGTAGGCAGTGACCCACATAATAGGGCCTATTTTGGGGGCATTGTTTTATTTTTCTTTTGAAGGGTTTTTTTTTTTTTTTTTTTTTTTAATGTTCCCTGGTCTGCAATTTAGTTTTGTCAGGATTATTGGAACACAAGTGTCTTTTCTCTTGCTACAGTTACAGTCCTACTTGTTTTGGAGCCCGTTTTATAACCACCAAATACCCACCTGCTAGCACAGCCTAAAATATTCCATTTTATTCCCTTTATTTTTGCTTGAAAACATTTCTGTGCTTTCCATGACCATTCTACAGGTTTCTTAGGCGTGTGCTAAGTGCTTTCTTACACTAGTGTGGACGTTTGCATTGAGGTATCATTTTAAAAGGAAAATTCCACACAAAAGGCTTAGAAGTAAGAGCCCAGCGGGAGACTCTGGACCTCGAATGAAATGTACTGCCTCCAGTAAAAAGCCCCAAATCCTACCCCACATTTTTCCTCTGTGGCATGTGTCTAGTCCATCATTTTATTTTCTCAACTCACAGACCAGAGTCGTTACCTTATGAACAAGAATGAATTGGGATATGGCTTTTGTTGAACAATAATTGGCTGTTATATTAACATGTGGCTCAGTAAAATGGAATTGTTGGCCAATTCTCTACCATTTTCAGAAGGTTGTTTCTTGAAAGTACTGCAAACCTCCTCCTTGATTAGCCCCTTTAAATCAATTTTGGGTTTTTCTTTTTTGAGTCATGACCTTTACAGGCCTCAAATTCATTTCAGTCAATTTAAAGAGGTTTGAATAGGACAAGGGATTGTTCAAAAATAGAGCTTTCACTCGGACGTATCCCATTCTTGCCCTTCGGAGCAACACCTCTTTTTTTCTTTTTTAATTTAAGAAATGATTTAATAATTCAACACCAAATCTAATCAAGGGCAGTACTTCATTATACATAAATTTCTCCCTCTGGCTCCAACGAATGTATTTCAGATACAAATGGCATCATTTCTGACCATCTTATTTTCTTTTTTGGAAGGCGAATGGACCAGGTGTCTAGGGCCAGAGAATGGGACTGAGGGTTTTGCGATTAGTCACTCCTCTGGAAGGCTCTTATCCTGACAGTTTTAGCAATTAATTTGTACCTTTTGCAGAAACACTGGTGTAGACTTCAGGGGGCCCTGCATCCTTCGGTTACTAGAGGGAATTAGAGGCAGGGGTATGTATTGGAACAGTTGTTTTGCAGCAGTGTTGAGACAGTGCTACTGCCCTGGAATATTAGTTCTGTCAAGTTTTAGTTAGTTTTTCTGCGACTTCTGTCCGATAGATTGTGTTGGTATGAGTACACTTTATTTTCGAAAGTAGTTTTGAGTTTACATTTATTCGGTCTTAATCTTCTCATTGCCTCTTTACTTCCCTCTACATTCTCTTTCTCCCTTCTCTCTTTTTCTCATTTTTTAGTAGTCTCAGTGGATTTTCCCCCCGTGCTTCTATGTTTATGATGATAACAACCCTGCAAAATGTGTGTGTGTGTGATGTATAATATTTCCTGTAGATTAAGGCAATATTACATAAAATATACATACATCTATATAAAATTTTGTACAATTAATAATAATTATGGGAATTTTTGTTGCAGAAAACTCTGTGTACAAGTTCAGCTTTGTGGTGAGAACCCTCTGTGCAGGGCACGCTGGAGGGAATAGATGGTGGGTTCGGGTTCCAGGAAGCATGGCAAGGTGTCTCCCAAGGGTCCAGGAACGGAAGGAACCGAAGGCTGATTCCCAGCTCAGCTTCTCTGAAAATGTAAAGGCCAAGCTGGAGAAGCCAAGTTCAGTTAAACGAATGGACATAAACAGGCCCAAAGGACTGGCTGGCGTGTATACTAAGCAGAACTGGAGAATTTGGGAGTCCAGCCTGGAGGATTCTTGGCAGGGGCCATTCGGACTCTCCTGGGATCCTACAGTCTTCGATGGCGGGGTCCCCTGTCATCACTCTGCCTCTGGTCTGTTTTAACCCACACAACCTCCAGCCTGGGGCCAAGGTGACCCTTCTAAAATGTATCTTTGCTTAAAAAGTCACACCGTGACTTAAAACATTCTAACGCCTCCCTCTCCATTGCCTCCAGAATAAATTCCAAACGCCTTTACAGATGTGCGAGGTCCTTTGCCATCTAAACCCAGCTTCCTCTCCAGCTTTTATCTGCCACTGAACTCCTTTCTTCCCTCTGCTGCCACCTCTCTGAACTGCTCGTGGTGCTCTGAAGGTGCTCTCATCTTTCTATCTGTTGTGTGTGCGGCCCTCCTGCTCATCCTCCATTCAGGGCTGAGTTTGGATGGCACTTTCTTGATATCCCAGGACTGGCTTGGACGGCCCTCCTCTAGTGTGGCTGTTTGGGACTCACCTGTTTAATTCTCTGTTTCACTGATGGGCTCAGAGAACCAGAAGCACATGTGCAAAGAATGCCAGAATTTTGTCACCAGTAGAGACAATATAAGGAAGCTGTACAATATGGCTACCAAAAAAAATCCCCCTTCCCCACCCAATGACAGAAGACAACAAAAAACTTAATGGACTGTTGCATATAAAAAATAAGCGTTTAGGGCTTCCCTGGTGGCGCAGTGATTGGGGGTCCGCCTGCCGATGCAGGGGACACGGGTTCGTGCCCCGGTCCGGGAAGATCCCACGTGCCGCGGAGCGGCTGGGCCCGTGAGCCATGGCCGCTGAGCCTGCGCGTCCAGAGCCTGTGCTCCGCAATGGGAGAGGCCACAGCAGTGAGAGGCCCGCGTACCGCAAAAAAAAAAAAAAAAAGGTTTTAAAAACCGTTTTCGTGCACTCTGCTTAGCAATTGTCTACAAATTGTTAGTTTTTACTGCAGTAAATACACTGGTCTATGCCAGACCTTCTTGCTGTATCCAAGTAGCTGCTTGCAATCTGCTGCTTGTTGGAAATCAGGTTATCTTGGTAGCATTGTATGTTATATAAAAGTCTGTAGGCTTTAAATGAAGACTGCACACTTCTAAGAGAAGCCCATGGCTGCTGGTATCAGGCTTTTCCTGTCCTTGTTTTGATATCTCAGAGGCCTGTGTCTAGATGTTGATGGATCCAGAAATCTGAATTTTTCAGAGGTGAAGATTATTGTATTGAGAAAACAAAATATTTTCCCAGTCAGTGAAAGGAGGATTTGATTAGGTGGTACTTTAGAAATAGATCTGGGTTGAGATTAATTTAAATACCATTCCCATGCTAGCTATAGAAATAAACAGCTATTCTAAATAGCTCTTGGCTGTAGGGCAGAGTCCCAAAGTTATCTTTAAAAAATGTCTTTGTGAACAGAGTTGGATTAGACTAGAATCGGAGTTCGATTGATGTTCTCTTCCAGAAACTTTTTACTGTCAACTGACTGTATTCTTACTGTTTTTCTACTTGAATCTCATGTAATAAGATACACCGTTAGTTCGTTCATCCAACCGTTGAATCATGCATCCATTTATCCACTTATGTACTCATTCCTCATCTTCCCATCCACCCATCAATCCAACTGTTTCTTCTCCCGCCTATTTCTGCATCCATCCATTTATCTACCCGGTAAAACTTGCGTAAGCATCTACCCAGGATAAGGCATTCTTAGTTACTGAGGAGATTCAAAAATAAGCAAGACAGTCTCTCTTCTCAAAGTGCGTCAATGTTAATGCCCTCTTAGAGCATTAAAATTGAGACCCGGATACAGGTAAGGAGAGGAGAGCGCCAAGGAAGAAGACAGAGTGTGGTGCTGCCATGCAGCTGGGAGAGTGTGAAGCATGCTGGGGACCCTGAGGTTTGTGTAAGGGGAGCTGAGTGTGTCCAGGGGCGAGTGGTGGCCGTGGCTGGAAAGGCGGTTTGGATAAAGGAGCAGAAGGTCTTAAATGCCAGACAAAGGAGTGTGGAGAGCCCTGGGTGATTTCTGAGCAGGGAAAATAACATGGAGGTTAACTATTCTTTAGGAAGATCAATCCAGGTCAATTTGGGAGATGGATTGGAGGAGAGGGATAAGAGAGAGATAAGAGACAGAGAGACCGGTTAGTGCTTCAAGATAATTAGGTTTACTCTGATTTGGGTCGCTTGCAGCACATGGACCGTGCCACAGTTAAGTTAGGGGACTTTCCCATTATAAGTACTCAGGTACTGGTCGTATTTCAGCGATACAAGAGAGAAGTTATGTTTATGTTACTCTTTTTGGCTTATGTTCAATGTTGACTTCCTGCTAAATGTTCAGGAGGGTGATTTGTACGTTGAAAAGAGCTGTTCTTGATCTGGAACATTCAGGTAGCTTTTGTTGTAGTAACACATGAAGGCTTAGGGGAAAGATACAATTATCAAAGTCCAAGTTTGAGAGTGGGGGAAAGAGAGGCCCCTTCTCTTAGTAAAATAACATCAACATTAGAAACCAACCCTTTGTCCTACACATACTGGTTGTGATATCTTTTGTGTAACTACTGTGAAAACAAATATTTGACTCATTAGTGATGTAGCTTGCTTTGAAACCAATGCTTGGGACATGGAAGGCTAGAACAGAGGTGAAGAATTCTAATTCAGTTCTCAAGGTCACCAATTTCAAAGAAAACAAAGTCAGAATCATGCAAAGTATGGAACAGTAGATTCTTTTCTACAGGGTAGATAGAGTGTTTGTAAAGTTGTTACTTAAGGGCCAAAATATCTTCGCTCTCTCTGAAGCAAATTCTGTTTCAGCTGCCTGCATACAGTAGTAAACAGGGCACAGATATGAATACATGCCCTTCTTTTTTGGGAGTGGGCTGCTGTAATGCTTTCTTCAGTTTCAGGAGAATGTCTTTTCCCTACCAGTTTATCATTCCTGCAGAGCCTTGTTAAAAAGCAAGCAACCAACCTAAAACTTCAATGCAGAAGTATTCTCTGGCTACCCCTGGGTTTCCAGCCTCCCGAGAAAATGTGCCTGTTTCCCCAGGATGTTTAGCTGGGCCCATTGCTGCATGCCGCCAACCCCTCCCTGTCCTCTATAATGCAGTAAACCTTTTGGTTCAGAGGATGCTGTCAGATTCTGAGGGCTTCAGCTCTTCAGATCAACTGAAAAGCTCCGGGAGTCGAAACTCTTTTTTTCTACCTTTCGTCTATATCAACTTCTGTATTATTTTATATAAATGTGCACACCCCTGTTGAATAACATATACTTTAATTATAATAAAGACAAGCAACCGAAATGACACCCCACCACACATGTGCATGCACACTCAGTTGCACAAAGGCCAATAAGAAACACTTTGAGACAAAGGCGAAGGGGCCTCAGTCATCACTGCTAGATCATGTGGACCCCTCTCAGAAGAAGGCAGAGACTTGCAGAAGAAGGCAGAGGGGTTTTCTCTTCCTGGAAACAGGAAAAAATGAATGAAATTTGGCACTTCCTCAGCATAGCAGCTGCGCCTGTCTCCACAAGAAAACACCATCCAGCAATCCGTGGATTCATGTTAAATAATTGCTCTTCGTGTAAGGTGACTATTGTGTTCTTCCCTCATTATGAATATCTTGCAGTCTGATTTTCAGCACATTTAATTCTGTTCAAAGCCAAATGAACCTCCGAAAGCATATGTTACTGTAAAGCCTGAGTCACAGACTGTCGTGATATTTTGCAGAGTATTCAGCAGCCGTCTTAAAAATGAAAGAGCAAAGAGCTACATGTACTAAATGCTTATCACGTGGCAGAGGCTGTATTAACTGATTTGTGGACCAGCGTTCAAGGAGTGAACACCTTAACATGTTTGTATTATAATACTGTTTGGTTATTGCTGTTGAGTGGAGGTATAATAATCTTAGTGTTTATTTGAAAGGCTGTTCAGTAAGAAAGGACCCACTGTTCAACGTATTTCTTCTCATTTTGATTCCAAAATCTGACATTTCACTTGTGCTGATTCAAAGGTTAAAACTTTGGACCCGGTGAAAATGTTAGTTAGCAGGATGAGTTCCAGGACATATGCTTAATGCTGGGGTATCAGATGGTGTTGTGTTGCCTTGGTAACCAGTCCAGATGTGGCACCTGTGTGTGTGTGGAGTCTACTTAATTACGCCTACAAACTCAGAGCACTGGAGTTAGTTGCCAGTGCTCCCTGCATCCGTCACTCAGCCTGTTACCAGGGAAACAGTACTGGACTCCTTATGACTTATATTTAGAGTGGTAATGGGGTGTGAAATTCAAGTAATCCGTTTTAAGTCTCTCTCTCTCTAATTGTCCATGTTACAAATTTTCTTTCAGTGGTTTTACTTTTGGATAATAATTATATTTTATAATACCCAATGATACCATATCCAGTGGAAATAGAGAGTTCTGGAAAGTGTAGGTTGTTATAGTTTTGCATAATAAAATTGACAGGAGGTCCTCCTTGATCATTACTTCTTTTAAAACTTTTGCATATTAAGAAAGGTTAATAGGGTTAAGTATATGACCCTATTAGAATGGTGTTATTACAATAAAAGATTAATGGTTTTTTTAGATATATATATATAGCAAATTAAATAGTTGCCTCTTAGCTTGATACAGTGGATAAAGCTGACAAATGAATCTGCAGGTGTGCATTGTGCTAGAAGGGATGGGAGAGGATGGAAACCACTGCAGCAGAGTCTTTTTTTCTTTACTCCTGTTCTGAAGGGAGTAAAAAGTACTGTTTTACTATCACAAGAATAGTGAAAGTTATTGGACCATATTTGGAGGCATTTTGGGGACAGATCTTAATTCAAATCCCCCTTGTTTAGTAGCTGAGGCCCTTGGGCCTGTCACTTAGTCTTCCAGGCAGTTCTCTAATCTGAATGGAGACCCTACAGCCTCTCTCCAGAGCTGTCGTGATGTGCTCAGTAACTGCTGACGCTTCTTCCTCCTGACCCTTGTGCTTGCTTAACTTTCAAGACAGTGAGTGGACAGAGTCTTCCTCCTTTAACCTGATTTGCTGATCTGAAAGTACACAGGTCAGGTTTCTCTGATCCCCAAGATTGGAATCACTCCAGAAGTAACTCCTGTGTTCTCACCTGCCCCAACCTCCCAGCTGTTTTTGCTGGAACACAGTTACCATCCCAGGTGTCCTTCTAGCTCTGTCCTAGGCACTACTCAGAGGAACGATGGTCAGTATGGACACATGTTCCCCATCCACCCCGAGACACGTGCTCTTTCCCATGAAAGCTGGAAGGTTTCAGCGTCCTCCTTAATGTCACGTCCAGGTAGCCACTACCAGTGGATCTGAGTTGGTGTTCAAGTTGAAGCCAATTCTCTGTCCTGACCCAGCAGCCCTACAGGAAGAAAATTTACAGCACACAAATTTGCACACAAAGATCTTGACTCAAAGATGATCACACACATATTTTTACCTTCCTTTTTACACTAGCACAGAGAGATTAAACATTACTCAAGGTCTTAAATTGGTTTCAGAACCAGGACTAAAATTTGGGGCTCTTGACCTCAAAATTAAGGCTCCTTTTAGTCTAGGTTTTCAATTTTTGCTCATGAAAGTGTAGTCTCCCTGGAGACGGGAGACTGCAGGAAACAGTGAGTTTGAAGTCTTCATGGAATTATCCCACTACAGACTGTATGACAGTGGGGTGAGGGTGTTATGAGGACATGCAGACATCAACTGGGATGTTGGATTATATCGTCTTTAAGATGTCTTCTGGGCCCCTGATTCTGAGATTCTCCTTACAATGTCACTCAAGAATGCAATTTCCTAAACATCAAATGTCTCAGGAAGTAAGTTCCGTGTCTGGGACTCATTTGTAATTAGACATTCAAGACCCTAAATGACATTTCGGTCAATTAAGTTTTGTCTGGTTTCATAAAACACATTTAGTGCTTCTGACCATGTCAGTACATTTGCTCATTATAAGGTTATTAGTAGACTTGTGGAAATTATGAAATTTGGAAAATAAGGATCACTACATAAATACCTAATATTTTACAAAGTCAAGGCACTCCTAAATGCATGACCAGATATCGTGTCTATTTTTTTTTCAGTAGGAAAGAAATCTTATTCACCTGAATATCCTTTTTAAAAAGGAGCTATAAGAAAGTTGACAATTTAAGATAATTCTACAATACGAAATTTCAATAGTGCACATCTGTCCACTTCTGACAACAAATGCATGTTAAGTAGATTTTCAGGTTTTCTTTTTTTTTTTATGGGTATCAAAGTGATGTTCTTATTGAACCTTAAAAGCCATAGTAAGCCTCTCTTGTCTCCTACCTTCCCCTTCAGCGCTGTAAATCTAACTTCTGCCTGTCCTATTGTTCAGAAAAAAGCAGACATATTGTGCTGATTGCTATTAAGTTAAAGCAGAAAGGGAGAGACACAAATGTGGAAGGCCATCTTACCAGCAGGGATACCACTATCTTTTATTTTGCATTTTGGGAGGGTCAGAAAGTCATGACAGGCATCTGACCTCTGATAACCTCTTTGGTGCTTCTGTGTGCAGTTTTGGGGGGAAGAACTTAATTAAATACAATTGAATTTCCCTGCTAACATTGCCACTGAAAGGACTCCTTTTAGATGGCTTGGTGTTTGCTGGTGAGGAACAAACAAAGATGCTTCTTTTGTTCCTCAAAGAAAAGTTAGCATATGTTAGTTAAGGATTTGTGATTTCTTTTGACTAGACTGGCAGGTTCCTAAAAATTCAATGAGCCTTCTGAAATGGTACCCACAATAAAAGAGGAAACATATGACTAACTAAAACCCTAACTTTTCTTATTCCTGATAGTTATTGTTAAGGCTAATATTTTAAGAGTCTACTATATTTATTTATACTCAAATAAAAATTATGATCATAGATTTATAATGAGGCTACTAATATTTGGCCACACAAAATATAAGTTGTCCATCTCCTGGATTCTCCAGTCACCAGAGAACTGGAAGCAGATGAATTTTTAGTGCTATATGTTAGGAAACTGTTACAACAGGTGTTGATGAAGAATACACAATTTTTGGTTATGAACAGTTTATTATTATGCATATTAATTGTTGAATAAGAAGCTTGTCTGTAAGTTATACTTTAATAAAAATCAATAATTACATAAATATGTGGGTTAGAAATCCATTTTTCCATTGTTATTCTTGGGCTTCTGAACTCAGCAGCTAACCATTAGAAACTGAGGAATCAATTTTATAATTATGACATATGGAAAGAATAGGTTATTTTATTCAAGTTTGAGTCTTAGTGCTTATTTTCGGAGGAATTAGTTTTACATCTTCTTACACTCAAAGAATCTTTTAATCCTGAGATGATTTTTTTTTCCTTGAAGAGAGGATTAGAATAAGGAATTAATGCTTTTGAATTTAAAGTTGACTATTGTGTGTTAAGCCTGCTTCCTCACCTCCACACCCCTTCCTCTATTTCTAAGCTTTCCCAGGTCTCTCTAATTATTCAGGGGGGAAAGTCAACACTTGACCCTGTTACCCTGTCTGGTTTCTGTCTCATCTCTTGTTTTCTATTCACGGTTAAACTCCTAAGAGGAGTGTGTACTGCACTTACGGCTCTTGCGTCTGCTTCACTATCTTTCTGGAATCTAGTTTTTACGTTCACCCCTGGGCCATGTACTGTGTATCCCAGCTGAAGTCGCCAACATCAGGGCCACCATATAAGGGCTGGAAGGGTGTACCCTACACAAGGGCTCCAGGCCAAGGGGATAAGTGGAGGCTGAAATTCAGGCCCATTTGCTGGTGAAACCAAGTACGGTCTTGGGACTGTGTCTGTCCGGAGGGGGGCGGTTTTGTTTTGTTTTGTTTTCTTTTGTACTTTGCCCGAAGGCTCCATAGGGCTAGCTGTGGCTTTGTCAACAATTTCCTTGGTCCAGTCTCAGCCTTTGCTGCCTGATCTTATTCTTCAAAATCTAGACCTTTTAAAAGATAATAAATAAGCATGTGGTCAAGAGGGAAATCATTCATTTTTTAAGAGTCCACAGTTCTTTACCAACCTGTGTCAGCCTAAGGCAGTTAAAATCTTAAATTACCATGCGATTGGGATGAATTATGTTTTCTGTTTATTGAGCAAAATGCTAATTGAGGGAAGGAAAATTCAAGGCTGGAATCCTTATGGAAAATGTAATGTCAGCCTCTCACCAGATCACTGTCTGCCTCATACCCCACAGCCCAGTCACACTGAAACACTCACGAGAGACCCCAGAACATAGTGAACTAACACAGGCATGGCTACTAAGCAGGTTCATGTTGGAATCTCAGCTCCACCACTTCCTTAGTGATTTTGCCTTGAGCTGTCACTAAATTCCCTGGGCTTCAGATTTCTCATCTACAAAGTCATGATAAAAATAGTCTCACCTCTCAGTAGTCCTTTGGTGGAGAAATTGTTGTCGAGCCCAAGTTTGTGTGCCTGACACACAGTGAGGCCAAACAAACCCAAAGGTCAAGATTTTGCAGTGGAGAAAGGTTTATTACAGGGCCAAGCAAGGAGAATGGGGTAGCTCGTGCTCAAAAGACCCGAACTCTCCGATGATTTGCGGGGAAGTTTTTATGGGCAAAATATGTGGGGAGGTCTGCAGGATATATGACCTTCCTCTGATTGGTTGGTGGGGAGGTAACACGGTGGTGTTCCAGGGATCTCAATCATCAGCCTTCTGGTTCCACCCAGTCTGAGTTTCACGTGTTAGTTCCCATCCTCCACCTGGGTGGGGGCCTTAGGTCCTGTAGATGAGCTCAGAGATGTGTATTGGATTGTTATGTAAATCCCTTGAGGAGGAACCGGGACCCTGCCCCATGGCTGCACTACTGTTTCTTGATGGCTTTTCTTTGTCTATGCATTCCCTCACTCCTCTAATTAGTAACTATTTGAATCTGCCCTTTGGAACTCAGGGAAGGTCTAGGAAGCTGAAATCTTTTTCTACAGACAAGAAACGGGGGACACAGAAAGGCTTTTGTATCCAGGAGGGCCCCATAAGGTTCTGCTCAGTTTCATATTCAGGGAGTTATTGTAAAGACACACCTGCTATTTTATTTGTGGTCCGAATGCTCTCCCGGTCTAGACATTTTTCCCTGCTGATCCTCTGCTAAGGACGTTCTTACTTCCTCTTCCTCAGGTAGATAATGTTTTGCTCCTGCTTCAGTATTCAGCTCATCTGACATCTCTTCCAAGAAGTGTTTCCTGATAACTTTTAACTTGTTTAAACGTTCTTCTCTTTAGCTCTGGGTCAGGAGCTCCCCCGGTACCCTGTGCATCCTTTTATCAGAGCTCTTATCCTGCTGTGTGGTAACCCTACTGGGGGAGCACTGTGGAGATTATGACTCATTTATTTTTACATCCTCAGTACCTCACAGAGCGCATGGCATATCAGTAATTATTTGGTAAACTGAATTGTCTGGATGTCAACAACTGGAGAAGTGGACCAACAAGCTATGGCAGCTGGGAGGTGTGTATTAAGGAGGAGTGGTGACTAAACTCCTTAACTTGTGTCTTTCATTTCTAATGGGTATTCATTCTTTTATTGCTTAATTTCTGGCCCATCACACTTTCCAGGTTTCTTCTTGGAGAGGAACTGATCTATTTCCAAGGCTTCAGTTACCTCTAGTCCTGATCTTACAGCCTTTTAAAACCAGCTACCTACTACAAGGATCAGTACATAACTACCTTGCTGTATGGAAATCAGCATTGCCTGGGAGCTTGTTATATTGATATAAAAGCAGAATCTCAGGCCCACTCTGGATCTTCTGAATCAGGATCTGCATTTTAACTAGTTTCTTAGGTGATTCGAATGCACTATAAAATGTAAGAAGCACTAGATTAGTAGTAGGTGCCTTAAGGATAGTGTATTCCCTGAATTTCCTGATATATTTCTTTATGAAGACTTAGGAAATGGTATTGGGACTGTTGAAAAGAGAATGAAATATTGATGAAGTCTTGGTCAAAATTAGGAAGTAATTTTCTGACCAAGAAAATCTCAAATGAAACACTCCATATTAGGTTAGAACTAGGTAGATGATCTAAATATTTCAAATGGTTGTAAACAAGTGAGAAATGAGTTTTTCGGTTTAATGTCTTGATTCTCTGCCTGGAAATAAAATGTTTATCTTTTTAAAGCGAGACCACATGTCTTGAAAGAAATGCACACACCCCGTCATGGCAAACACTTTTTTTTTTTTTTTTAATTTGGTAGCAGTTAAATGACCTATGTAAGGATTTCAGAAGCTATCTCCTGGTTTCCGTTTTCTTTTCCAATCTGGAGGCAAAGCAAGTATTTGTTTTTACCATACTGGATACCCAAGCACTTTGCAAATGTTTCCACAAAGCCATCTGCCCTTTAAGGATCCCCTTGGGAACCGTTCTTTTGGCTACCAACCCTCAAGCGCCTATAACCCCTATTTGCAAAGTATTTGTCAGATGGGGAGGGCTCATGAATCTTCAGCTATTTTTGTGGAGGATGCTCAAGACCCCTGTTAGGAAAACTTTGTCCCGTGCTCAGACCTCCGGGTTCATCTGAAGACTCCAGTACAACCATCCTATTACAACCTGAGGAAAGCAAAAAAATAAATAAGTACACCCAACCAGCACCTCTGTAATATTTCTTGTATGACTATTGTAGGATCGAACATTCTGAAGATATGCAACTCTTGTTTTGAATTGTGAGTGCATTTTTGGAGCAAAGTTTCTGTTTATGAATGCTGGGACCACATGGAATTTTGTGTCTCCTTCCTGCTCTCTAACCAGTTCCAGGATGGTTTTTCCCTGGGGATCACCTTTATTTTCCCTACCACCACCCTTTTCTCCTTCTTTTTAAAAGTAGCCCCTAAATGCATGTAATGGCTGACCTTTCATGCCACGTGCTAACTTGAGTAAAAAAGCTGTAGTCAAGCACTGTTTTGGAAACTCAAGTTACAGAATTGCGAGTGACAGAGACCTGGTAACTACATACTGAGATGCAGGGGCTGGCCAAGGACCTGACTGAGGATTCAGTTTTTATGCTTCACACATCTAACGGGTAGTTCAAGAATGTAGAGTCTGTGTGCCTGTGCATGTGTGTGCATGCCCATGTGCACAAACAGAACAAAAACTTGAACTCTCTGCCACAGACCACCTGTTTTCACACCATTGTGGTTACAAAAGGGTTTTTTTTCATTCTTTCTTTTTTTAATTAGCTAAGCTGTCCTATTTTTTCAGTAACTTGCCTCTTCTCTAACATATGGGCTGTAACCGTATTTCTTTTCATTAGACCTGGGCCTTATTTATCATTTACACCATACTTTTGCCTTTCTCTTTCATTTTGAAGAAAGAGAGGTTCTTCTATTATTTTAGAGCAAAGCACCTCTGGTTTATGTGGCGACTCTTGTGGCTTTCTAAATGCACTTGATTTAGCTTTCAATGTGTAATTACTGCCAAACAAGTTAATTGCTTTATAAGTGTCCAAAATTCCCTGGTTTAATTTTGCTTTCATTTACCAACCTTCATTATACATCCACTCTTCAACATAAACACAAATGATTGTTAATGAATGCCTAATGCCATATTCATTAGAAAATCAGGTTAATGACTGGCAATGAATATCCCAGTTACTTTATTCTTTCAAGTCTTTTTTTTTTTTGCTTGTTGATTACAATAGCTTTTTTGTTTACCAAAAAATTCTACCTTCATTCTAGGCTTGCTTAAAAGTTTAAGATGGAGCTTTTCTAAGGTATCAGATAACCCCATCACTGATTCTTCTTTCTCCTTGCTGCAGCTGCCTTTACCCTTTAGAAAGAGTCTACTATTAGAATGAAACAGAATGCACAAGGTCTCCTCAGACTGTTGACTACCATGATGGCTTATTGTTTGGAGAGCAGAAATCTCAGGACTGCTTTGTACATATGTTCAGGTGGTGCACTAAACAACCTCAGGGGGGCATTGTTTGCATTGCACACTCTGTGAATGATAGCAGTCAGTTGTTCCATCTACAACCTGCAGAGCTCTGAGCAGTGGTGCTGAGAAATCTCCATTGATTTAAGAAACATGTCAGAGCAGTGTGGTTTGGGATAGCATTCAGTGCTTGGTGCTGACCACCCTGGGCAAGGGTTACCTACTCAGAACAAAAGCAGATGTGTGAAGCAATATGGTTGGAGTGCATGGCAGGAAGTCCACTGAGGAGGAGGACTGAGATGCATGTTATGGAATTGGGCCTGACTCTCCATCTGATGATTCTTTTTTTGTTTGTTTGTTTGTTTTGTGGTACGCGGACCTCTCACTGCTGCGGCCTCTCCTGTTGCGGAGCACAGGCTCTGGACGCGCAGGCTCAGCGGCCATGGCTCACGGGTCCAGCCGCTCCACGGCATGTGAGATCTTCCCGGACCAGGGCATGAACCCGTGTCCCCTGTATCAGCAGTCGGATTCTCAACCACTACACCACCAGGGAAGCCCCATCTGATGATTCTTGCTTTGTGAATGAGATTCCTTTTCTTCCCTGAAGACATGGGGTTGCTTTCTCAATCAAACCTGATAGTTGGACTTTGAAGACTATGTGGGCTCATACCTGAATATAGGATTATGGAGTGGACCTGGGAGTCCAGACTGTGAAATTTGATTGCTGGCTTGTCACTGCATGTTTGTGTGGTCTTGAGCATTTTCCTCATCTACTCAATGAGAATGTTGGTGATTTAGGATCCCTTTCAGTTCTTATACTCTGTGACTCCTTTTAGGATCATGGGAGAATCCACCTGTATTCTTTTTTTTTTTTGCGGTACGCGGGCCTCTCATTGCTGTGGCCTCCATCTCCATCTGATGGGACTGACTCTCCATCTGATGATTCTTTTTTTGTTTGTTTGTTTGTTTTGTGGTACGCGGACCTCTCACTGCTGCGGCCTCTCCTGTTGCGGAGCACAGGCTCCGGACGCACAGGCTCAGCGGCCATGGCTCACGGGCCCAGCCGCTCCGCGGCATGTGGGATCTTCCCGGACCGAGGCACGAACCCACGTCCCCTGCATCGGCAGGTGGACTCTCAACCACTGCGCCACCAGGGAAGCCCCACCTGTATTCTTTAAACACACTGATTGGAGGCTTACCTAGTACCCCGGTACAAAGTTGATGTCAGGGGTCAGGTAGCTCCAATCCCTGATTCTTCTTTTACTTTGTAAAATTAGATTCTTCCTTTACTGTGTAAAAGGCACATTTCCTGACCTCATGGGAAGACAGATGAGTGTGGCTCACATGTGCACAGCTGTACCTGCCAGTGTGGTATGTTTACAGTACCACTCAATTTCACTGCTATGAAAGCTTTTTAGGCCCCTCCCCCCAGTGGTTTCCTCCAGTCATTTTACCTTTCTTCTTCCACCTGGAACATCCTTCTGCTTGTCATATTCCTTCATTCTTGGTACTTTGATCTCAGAGATGCCACTGTCTCTTCTTCCAGTTTTGTCCAAGTCTCTGTAATCCATACTCCTTGGCTCCCCAGATGCCTGGATCTCACGTATCTCTCCTTTATAACATTTAGTATCATTGCAAATTTGCCTTTATTTGTGTGATTCTCTGTTTACTATCTCCTGCTTTGGACTTTAATCACCTTGAGGAGAGGAAGTGGTGGACTCACCGTTGGTTTCTTTGGTACGTAGGTATATGCTTATGACCTGGTCATAGCTCTCTTGGGGTCCCTCCTTCTTGACACCAGGCTATCCAGGCCAATAAAAGGCTGAGGCACTATATTAGCAAATGATAACCAACAAAAAGTCAAGGACCTTGAGGACTGTGACTAACCAAGCAAACAAAAAGCATCAAATTGAAAAGTAGAAATGTGAAAATAAATCCTGATATGGTATTTTTAAGGTTTGGTATTTTAAGTAAAATTACAAGGCCTTCCTACCATTGTCATATCCTCAAGGGTGACTTTCCCGACCTCCCTGAATGAACCTACTGTATCTATTGTATATTTGTTTCAGTCAGGTTTCTGCTATGATAATTCTGCATAACAATTCCAAAATCAGTAGCTTTTCATCAGCAGCATCCATTTTTTATTCATGTTTGCAGATCTGTGAGTTGGCTAAGGCTCTGCTAGCCTCAGCTGGCATTGGCTTGAGGCTGTGGGTTAGGTTTGAATCTATTACATTTGTCTCCTCCTATCTGGGACCAACAGCTGCCTGGGGCAATTTTTTTGTTTTGTTTTGTTTTTCTTACTAAAACAGAAATGCAAGAGGCCAAGCCAAACCCTGCATGTACATTTAAAACCTCTGCTCATGTCAAGCTTGTGAACATGTCATTGGCCAAAGCAAGTCATGGGAACTGGCTCAGCATCAGTGGGACAAGGAAGCATATTTCATTTACTCAAGTGGGAGGTACTTCAAAGTCACATGGCAAAAGGGTGTAAATATTTAATTCCATTTCATCCTAATACATCACAGTGTTCTTAAAATTCTTTATCTATCTCATTCATAACATTTGTCACAGTTGAAATTTTACATTTATTTGTATAATTCTATAGTTACTACCCAAGTCTTCCTCTGGACTCTTGATGGTAGGAATTGTATCTGTCTGGCCTCACCATTGTTCCCCTAGAACCCTGGACAGCATAATGGACAATATCAGGCACTCAGTGACTGAACAGCCATTGTTTGAATTTGTTTTATTGAAGAATAATTGATTTACACTATTAATTTCAGGTATACGGCATAAGGATTCAATATCTTTACAGATTATACTCCACTGAAAGTTATTACAAGATAATGGCTGTAATTCCCTGTGCTATATCCCTGTTGCTTATCTATTTCATACATAGTAGTTTGTATCCCTTAATCCTATACCCCTAATTTGCCCCCCCCATCCCTCTCTCCGTCGGTAACCACTAGTTTTCTATATCTATGAGTCTGTTTCTGTTTTACATATACATTCATTTGTATTATTTTTTAGACTCTACATATAAGTAATGTATAGTATTTGTCTTTCTCTGTCTGACTTATTTCACTAAGCATAATATTCTCTAGGTGTATCCACATTGCTGCAGATGGCAGAATTTCATTCTTTTTCATGGCTGAGTAATATTCCATTAAAAATAGCTTCTGATCTGCCCCCAGATCAACTCAGGAATGGAAATATATCTTTGTGAGAATTACTGGAGTGATTCTAAATGCCTTGTTTCAAATCTTTCAGAAATCCTCCTGCTGTATTTCCATTGTGAGAAGTGCAACCCTGTGGGAAAGAAGGATATCTCATTAAACGTGAGTAAGTGGAGTGCTCTTGTGCAGGGCTGTGTCCATTGTGTCATCATTTGGGGTTCAGTTGCTTGATACATAAGATTTGTTCCTTCATTAAAAAATGTATAACTGGTGAAAGATTAATTTTTTAGATTTCAAAATAAGGAGAATGCTACAAGACATTTCCCATAGAGCTTTGGATCCCTGTTTGAGAATCATTCTACCCCTTTCTCCTTTACACACAAATATGTACACTGAGAAAAAACTGTATCATTAATCTGATGAGCAAGTATAGAAAGGCAGTGCTTATATGTGGTACAGCATACAGAAAAGAGGACAATGATTTCATCTTAGTATAACCAATAAGAAGAAACAACTGCGTTCATCAAGCAAAAGGCTGACGTGTTAGTAGTATACTTCCCCAGCCCACCTTGTACTCACTGGTTGCTAATGATCCCCTCTTGGGGAGAGCAGAAGTGAATGTTTATCCTGCAGTGTGCCTGTGCATGTCTGTAATGGCTGTGATGTGCACATGGAGATGGTCGCCATGGCTGGCCTGTCCAGTTGTCATGGAGCTGTGGTAACTTTCCAGGTTTAGTCCCACCAGAGCTTGTTTACAAAAGCAGGATTGGGAAAAAAAAAGAACCTTTCGGCCAACACCGAAATTTACATCCTAAGGGCTCTAATTGCCTTCATTTCCTTCCTATTTACCATGAAGAGAATGGCAGTGTCCTTTAGAGAGGACCAGAGAGCTCAGTGACACTGATGAAATCAGAAAGTCCCAAGCCCATGGGGAGGGGCGATTCTAGTTTTATCTTCCATAGTCTCTACTTTCCAAAACTTGTGGGCAAAATTGCTCCAAGTTACTTCTTGCTGAAAAGAAGCATATGGTGACTGGAAATAGAATTCAAGAGTAGAAATCAAGAGATATAGAAAATCACACGTTAAGATGAAAGAAAAAGGCCAACTGTGGGAAGATGCAAACCATGACCTGGTTGAAAAATGTGACCTGGTTTTCTAAGCGCTAAAACCCAGAAATATAGCGAAATAAGTCATCTACAAGATGCTATTTCATTAGTTATTTTTCCATTTGGACTTGGAGTAATTGATTTCTTAAGAATCCTTGCAGTTAACGGATTCCATGACTCCCAGCATGGACTGTGTTGTGGAGAAAATGGACTCCAGTGAAGTACCCTTATTGCTACCACTCCACCATTCATACACAGGCCCTGAGAGGCCAAGGCTTCATGAGAGGGGACCACAGGTCCACTCACTTGGCAAAGAGTGAAGCAGGTGACAGTGAGAACCGTATGTTGCTAATTAGCTTATGCCACAACCAAACAGTGCCTCTCAGGCTCACAGACAGATGCCACCTGGGTACCACCTGCCACTCCTTTCCTCAAGGTGAGGACCGGGAAGCAAGTGCAGTCCTCTGTGAACTCAGGGGCTTGGCATCAGCTGGATCCTCTTTCAAATTGTTTTATCCCCTCCCTTTTCTTGTTTCCCCCTTTCTGCTCCTTTTCTTTCTCTTTCTCTGTGTGTTTGTGTGACTTTGGAGGAATTATAGAAGTGGGACTAAAAAATTTCAAGATGTATGTCTTTAGAAGACTTTCCTATTGTCATCGTTTATAGTAGATTGACTACTGTATACTTTATTACATAGTATATATTATACATTGTATATTATGCATAGAACATTGTATATTATATAGAACGTATTTTATATAACACGTTAGACATCGTATATAATATACTACCGTATATAACACCTCAAATAACTATATGGTGTGTGTGTTCCAATATTATACATGATATATTGTATTTGCTGACACCAGTGGTGGTCAGTGGGCTGTTCTAAAAGCAACAGTAAAGAAAAAAATCTTTGCCTTCTAGGAGCCTATCATATAGTGAGGAACATAAATAATGGAAAATGAGCAAAATAAAGAAAGTAATTGCTGGTAGTGAAAGCTGCAGTGCTGTAAAGCAGGTAAATTGGGCTAATAGGTTGAGGGTGAAGTGAAGTGGCAGGGGAGGCACCCAGGTAAAGTTCTGGCTGGCAGGAAGTGCCCCGAGGCAGGCTGCTCCAAGCAGAAAGAGCATCCTGAGGTGGGCTGCGCTTAGCACATCTAAGAGCCGACAGAATGTCAGTGTAGCTTGAAGCAGTTGGAGCAGTGGGCAGGGGTCAGGTCACACAGGGCATCATGTGATGAATTGTGGCCAGTGAAAGGAGTTTGTCTTCTGTTCGGATTGCAGGGCAGAAGGCACATGAGAGTTTATTTTACGGCAGGGGATGCAACGATCTGATTTACTCTTTAAGAGTTTCACTGGCTGCTTATGCAGGATGAAGTTTTTGGGAAACAAGAGACCTCGAGTCCCAGGAGGAAGTTAATAGAATATTCCAATGAGGGAAGATGGTGGCTAGGACTAGGTTCATAGCAGCTGGAAATAGAGCTGATAAGACACTGTAATGGGTTGGGTGTGGGGTGTGGAGAAAAGTGTAATCAAGAAGGACTTTTGGGTTTTTGGCCCAAAAACCTGGGGTGGAAGATGATGCAGGTGGTGGGGATTTGGGGAATAGATGTTTGGTAGTGACTGATCATCAGTAGTTGTGTTCAGAGAATGTTAAGTATGATATGCTTAGTAGTTAACAGCTCATTGATCAGAACTTAGTCTCATGGTCAGATCTAGCTGCAGGAGAGGCTGGGAAATGTCCATTAACTGAGCATATTGTGACCTCAAGCTCAGGGTTCTGTTACAAAGAATGAAAATAGAATGGATATTGGGATAGTTGACTAACAGTGTCTGCCACAGAAATCAGTAGTAAAAATGTTACCCAAAGTATGGCTGCCAAAAAATTACTTCAACATGACTAATGGATCAAAGAAGAAATAATGATGAAAAGGAAAATGTTTTCAGAATTAAACGATATAATAATAATAAGAATAAATGTGGGATGCACTTAATGTGGTTCCTGGTGGTGGATTTATGCCTAAATCTCATATTAGAGAAAAATAAAAGTTGAAAATTAAAGAACTAGGCATTCAAATTAAGGGCATATTATTAAAAAAAAATTCAAAGGAAGCAAAAAGAAGGAATTAAAGTAGGACAAGAAATCACCAAAATAGAAAACAAAAATACAATTAGAGAAAATCACCAAAGCTAAAAGCTTTGTTATTGGAAGGAGTGAATAAAATAGACAAGCCTAGCAAGACTGATAAAGGGGAAAAAAAGGAGAAACAGTATTACGAATGAAAAGGGAAATGTACCTACAAATGCAGTGGAGACTTAGAAGATCAAGAATCAATACTATAAATAACTTATGTGAACAAGTTGAAAACACTATTAAATCGATATTCAGAAGTTTTCATTCCCTCAAAAAAAGCATGCCTAGAGGGTATTGTAACTGAGCTTTATTAAAACTTTAAATGTCAGATAATCCTTATATAGAGAAAGAGAAAAAGTCACCTCAGTCATTTTTTGAAGTTAGTAAAGCTTTGAAAATAAAATGGGACAGACTATGGATCAATGTCATTTATGAAAAATATTAAATTAACTATGAGCAAAATGAAATTCAGCAATGTAGACAATAAAATAAATCATAACCAAGTAGGGTTTATTCTAGAGATGCAGAAAGAGTTTAACATCAAAAAAATCAATTCATGAAATATACATGAACAGATTAAGGGAGTAAAATCATATAGCCATCCCAATGACACTTCAGCATTAATTTATGGGAAAAAAGGAACATTTAGAAAACTGGGAATATTAAGGAACTTCCTTAACCTGAAAAATAATCCATAAAAAGCCTACAGGAAAGATAATCAGACTTAATAGCAGGCCTTTGGATGCATTTCTATTAAAGTAAGGGAAACCAGAATGTCTGCTATTATTGTGTCTATTCAGCAGTGTCCTGGGGGGACAAAGCAATGAAATATATATTTTAAAAAGTTACAAGAATTGGGAAAAAAAGGACAATATTGATTATATGCCTTGAAAATTATCTCCAAATTATTAAAACATGAATTATTAAAACCAAGACTAAAGTCAGCTTGGAATAAATCTAACAAAATATTTGTAAAACACATATGGAGGAAAGTACAGAATGTTACTGAATGACATAAAGAAGGACCTGAATAAAGGAAGAGACACTATGCTAAGGAATGAGAGATAATCACAATGTTTTTGGTGCAGTTAAAGAGCAGATCCTACAAGTTGTCTGGAAGATCAAGGACTAAGTATAATAAGAGTTATGAAGAACAAAATATGGGAACTCGTATCAGCTACCAAGACCTTCATAAAGATACAATAATAAGACAATGAGCTATTGGCTCAAGTATAGGCCAATGGAGCAGAATAGAATATATAAATCTTATATATTCTTATATAAATTCTTTTTTTAAACATCTTTATTGGAGTATAATTGCTTTACATTGTTGTGTTAGTTTCTGCTGTATAACAAAGTGAATCAGCTATATGTATACATATATCCCCATATCCCCTCCCTCTTGCGTCTCCCTCCCTCCCACCCTCCCTATCCCACCCCTCTAGGTGGTCACAAAGCACCTGAGCTGATCTCCCTGTGCTATGCGGCTGCTGCCCACTAGCTAACCGTTTTACATTTGGTAGTGTATATATGTCCATGCCACTCTCTCACTTTGTTGCAGCTTACCCTTCCCCCCTCTCCGTGTCCTTAAATCCAACCTCTACATCTGTGTCTTTATTCCTGCCCTGCCCCTAGGTTCTTCAGAACCATTTTTTTTTTAGATTCCATATATTTGTGTTAGCGTATGGTATTTGTTTTTCAGTTTCTGACTTACTTCACTCTGTATGACAGATTCTAGGTCCATCCACCTCACTACAAATAACTCAATTTCGTTTCTTTTTAATGGCTGAGTAACATTCCATTGTATATATGTGCCACATCTTCTTTATCCATTCATCTGTCGATGGACACTTAGGTTGCTTCCATGTGCTGGCTGTTGTAAATAGAGCTGCAGTGAACATTGTGGTACGTGACTCTTTTTGAATTATGGTTTTCTCAGGGTATATGCCCAGTAGTGGGATTGCTGGGTTGTATGGTAGTTCTATTTTTAGTTTCTTAAGGAACCTCCATACTGTTCTCCATAGTGGCTGTATCAATTTACATTCCCACCAACAGTGCAAGAGGGTTCCCTTTTCTCCACACCCTCTCCAGCATTTTTTGTTTGTAGATTTTTTGATGATTGCCATTCTGACTGGTTCTTATATAAATTCTTATATAAATATTATATAAATCTCATTATATACAGAAAGTACATTAGATACTGATGGGGAAAGGAAGAATTCTTTAATGAACGGTGCCTGAAACAACTGGCAATCCCTACAGAAAAAAGGCGAAAATGTATGCCTACTTTATAGCATGCAGAAAAGTAAATTTTGGGTGGTTTTAAGCCCTACGTGTAAAAGGAATAACTTTTAGAAAAGAATAAAAAATAATTTTGTGACATTAAATGTCTAGGAAAGTTTTCTTCAGCAAAGAATGTAAATCACAAACTTTAAAAAGTATGTTGATAAATTTTACTACATTAAAATTAGAACATTTTGTTGACTGAGGTTTATAACAAAAGTGAAAAGACGAGTTAACAATAAATATCTGGAAAGTAAATATTAACAAGGGGTTGGTATCTTGAATTTACAGAGAATTCATACCAATTGGTAAGAAAAAGATAAGTAACGTGGTAGAAAGAGGAACAAAGGATAGGAATGGACAATTCACAAAGAGCAAAGCTGAATATCTAATAAATGTGCTAATTGATGTTTAGGCTTACTTATATCCATCAGTGGACATAACTTTAAAAAATCTTATGATAACAATTGTTGGCAAATGTGCAGAGAAATGAGAAGTCTTGTACACACTGCTGTAGAATCACTTTGGAGAGCATTTTCACCTTCTAACACAATTATAGAATGCAGACACCTTTGTCCAAACAATTTCCCACCAGGTGTGAATTTAGAGACTATATGTACTCAAGGATACATATAAAAGAATGTTTTTTGTTGCACTAATTTTCGATAATGACAAACTGAAAAGACATACCTGACCATTAACAGGAGAATGGATAAATACATTGTGACATATTTATATAATGGTATAGTATTATACCATTGTGGTTTAAAGGAATTGCAAATAGTTTAAAGGAATGAGTTAAAGCTACACATACCATCAAGGATAAATCTCAATAACTGATGTATGGATAAATCACATCACAGAAATAATTATGTGTTCAATGTGATAGATATTGTCATTTAGGCCAGATAAATCTACATGCCTTTGCTTTCTTTTCCCAGTTTAGAGTCATTTGAGACAGACAAATCAGATAGTTGGTGGTAAAAATATACTCCATATCAAACGTGGATTGAAGGACTTAGTAATGTTTCCAAAAATATATGAACATATATCATTCTCCTGCTCACAAACCTACAATGTGCTTTGATTTAACTCCCAATAAAATCCAGAGTCTTTATTATGGCTCTAAGATCCTGCACCATCAGAGTCCCACTTCCTTCTTGGCCTCGTCACTCATCCCTTTCTCTCCAGCCTGTCTCTAGTCCAGCTCTCCAAGCCCCCTTTTCACTTACTGTTCTAGTGTTCTAGTGCAAGGTCCTAGAATGCACCTTGCTCCCTCCCTTCTTCCAGATCTCAGCCCCACTTGCCTCAGAACTAGAGAAACCTGGTTGGATGGGACATGCAGGATTGGAACTCTCCTAAGTAAATTGATTTAGAATTACTCACCAGCTAGTCTGTGCTCAAGGATCTAAAACAATGGTGTCCAAATTTTAACTGCAAACTCCTAACAATGAAAAAAAGATTGAGTGCCTATCTCCAATCTACTTACATTTATTTATGTATATGTACTACTCCATTCGTTAGTGTTATAAACTATGTTCTAATGTATTTATACATTATAAATATATTATAAATACATATCCCATCAAATTTAAAAATAAATGAGACAAGTAAACATTATTTTTTCATGTCTAATCATGATGATTTCATACTATCTTTAAATAATGTCAAGAAACATTGTGCACAAGGGTTATTGTTAGTAAGAGTGGATATAAAGTCTTTATATATGTAGTCTTCATATATATAAAGTCTTGAGAAGTTTGAGAAGTTTTCTTACTAAATTTCAAATATCTTGACCAACTTCTTGATAGCTTCTTTGAGATCATCATTTTTTTACCTTGTAGTGTGGCACATGAAGATATCATACTAGAAAAAAGAGAAGTGTTGACTCAGCCATTTTCTCAGTTGATTAATTCATCAAATACTGATTCAGTTACTGCTGTGTGCTAAATGTAAGCTCCCTAAGCGTAGGGGCCAGGCTGTTTGGTTTACTTTGGTTAGATCCTCAGCTCCGGGCAGGATGCGTGGTGCATGGTAGATGCTTGTTATCTGTTGAATATCAGCTTAGTATTTGTTGAATAAATGAGTGAATGAGCCGAGTGCCCTGCAGGTGCTGGGGAGACCCAGGTGAGCCTCTGACCCCACTTACCTGTTGCTGTGTTTAGCTGTTGCTCCCGGAATGACCTTGCTTTGCTCCTGAAGCTCCCACATCTGTACCACTGCCCCCGCCAGCCTTGTTTCCCTGCACCCAGCCCCACACTGGATGGAATTTTCTCTGCCCCGATTTGGAGTCAGCCTCCATTGCTGGGCTTTCATCTGGACCTCACAATGAGCTGTGTACTCACTCCACCCCTCCAGTGCTTGCTTTCCTTTTGCTCTTCTAGAGCCTTTCCAGGTAGCATTGCTAGGAAACACTTCTTAGTATTTGTGGAAAAAAAATATGTTGCTTTCTGGAAAGTATGCTTTCAATTGGCTGCATTTCAGATCACAGTCAAATCAGCAATTGTGTATTAAACACATATTCTAAAGTTACATGCCATTCGAGGCTCATATACAAGCTGTGGTGGTTTCACATGGAGAAAGATACAGGAGTTGGTCATAAACAGGTCAGTAACCCTTGCACGCATCCGTTCCACACAAGTGTTAAAATGGATATTTGAAAGAATGAACTGGAGGCAGCTGGGTGAGCTGAGGGCTGTAAGAGGTAGGTAAATGTAAGGCAGGTCCTGAAACTTGTGTTCTAGAAAAGAGCATTATTTTCTCAGCAGGTGTAAGTGAGCTAGATTTGGACAGGAGGGCATTTTCAGACCTTTTATGAGTGAGTAATTTGGAAAGTGGAGTGTCTTCATCTCAGCATGCCAGGTAGAGAGCTCATTCTCTATTTCCTGTATGATTTCAGAAGTGGATTAATCCTGCTGTGGCTGAGATGGTCTGGGGACACCTTTTGTATTCAACTAAGTGTTTCTGCAGACATTTAAGTTTGGCTTTTCTAATATCCAATATGAAAGTCTGAAAGAAAAAGAGAGGAATGTCCACTTACTTTGGAAAAGCGAATATTAATTGTCCCAGACGATAGCTGGCAAGTCAGGGTCCTACAGAAATGATAACAAGCGCATATCTGCATCCCTGGAGGTGGGCCCACTGGGGACCCTGCTGATCTCCAGCATGTTGCTCTGCCTAGAAGCATAGAGCACAGAGCTGGAAAGGGTTATGTTTCAGAAGCGGAATCACACATATAGAGCTGTGAATAAACATCACAGGTTTTTGCTTTGAACAGACCTGGATTGTTGTTAGGGTTAAATGAGTTAACAAGTGTTAGATGTTTCATTCACTCAACAGATTGTATTAAGTGAAATATATACACAGCAGGCATTGTTTTAGTCATAATTAGTGAACAAAATGAAAGACTGTCCTCATGGAGTTTCCATTCCAGTGTCAGAACTAGTTAAGGAACAGATGGGTCAGATAGCAGTAAACACTATAGAGAAAATGTTGGATAAGAGAATGGGGGCATGTGCCACTGTGGATAGTACATCAGTAGGATTCTTGTTTGCAAACAACAGAAGCTGACTCTGGTTGATTGATCAGTAAAGGGGTTAAAATTGGGTGGTTCACAGGATCATCGGGAGTGTTAGGGAACCAGATCCAAAGGTAGGCTTCTTAGAACAGTGTCTCAGAGGACCTTGCAGAACTGATCTGATCCCTGCTACTACCTGCCTCCACCTCCACCACTGAGAATGAGATGCTGTAGCTTATGCTGCTGCTACTTCTGTGCCAGGGACTCAGACTTGCAGTTTCTTCTACTGGCAGAAAGAGAAAGAGCTTCCTGCCTTTTTCTCACATGTTACTAGTTCAGGAGTCTGGCTGCGGATGCCAGTGCCTGGGCATTGACAGTATCCACAGATTTGAGTTCAAGGTTAAACGAGTTAGTGCTAATAAACAAATACAGCAAAGTTGTAGGATACAAAATCAACATGCAAAACTCAGTTGTATTTCTATACACTAGCAATGAACACTCTGGAAGGGAAATTAAGAAAATAATTCTATTTATAATAGCATAAAAAAAGAATAAAATACTTACGAATGAATTTAACCAAGGAAGTGAAGGATTTGTATGTTGAAAACTATTAAACAGTGCTGAAGGAAATTAAAGACCTAAATAAATGCAAAGACATCTTGTGTTCACAGACTGAAAGACTTGGCATTAATGATAAGATGATATTACTACCTAAAGTGATCTGCAAATTCAATGCAATCCCTATCAAAATCCCAACTTTTTAAAAATAGAAAAATTCATCCTGGGAGTTCCCTGGCAGTCCCGTGGTTAGGACCCAGCACTTTCACTTCAGGGGCCCAAGTTTGATCTCTGGCCAGGGAACTAAGATCCTACAGGCCATGTGGTGTGGCCAAAAAAAAAAAAAAATTCATCCTAAATTCATATGGAATGTCAAGGGACCCCAAATAGCCAAAACAATCTTGGAAAAGAAGTACAAATTTGGAAGGCTCACACTTCCTGATGTCAAAATTTGCTACAAAGCTACAGTAATCTAAACAGTGTGGTACTGTCATAAAGATTAACAAATAGACCAGAGGAATAGAACTGAAAGCCCAAAAATAAACCCTCACACATATGGTCAATTGATTTTGACAAGGGTGCTAAGATCATTCAATGGAGAAAGGACAGTCTTTTCAATAAATTCTGTTGAGAGAACTGGATAATCAGATGCAAAATAATGAAATTGGACCTTACACAATATATAAAATTAACTCAGTGTGGATCAAAGACCTAAATGTAAGAGCTAAAACTATAAAAGTCTTAGCAGAAAAGCAGGGAAAATTCTTCACATGGAAAAATCTTCAGCCATTGACATAGATTTGGCAGTGATTTCTTAAATTTGACACCAAAACACAGGCAACAAAAGAGAGAATAAATTGGACTTCACCAAAATTAAACACTTTTGTACATCAAAGGACACTATCAAGGAGTGAAAAGACAACCCACAGAATGGGAGAACATATTTGCCAATCATATCTGATAAGAGGTTAATTATCCAGAATATATTAAGAACTCTTTTTTTAAATTGAAGTATAGTTGATTTACAATGTTGTGTTCCTTTCTGCTGCACAGCAAAGTGACTCAGTCATACATATACATTCTTTTTTTAATATTCTTTTCCATTATGGTTTATCATAGGATATTGAATATAGTTCTCTGTGCTATACAGTAGGACCTTGTTATTTATCCTTTCTACATATAATAGCTTACATCTGCTAACCCCATTCTCCCACTCCATCCCTTCCCAACCCCACCCCCCACTTGGCAATCACCAGTCTATTCTCTGTGCCTGTGATTCTGTTTTTGTTTCATAGATAGGTTCATTTGTGTCATATTTTAGATTCCACATGTAAGTGATACCATGGTATTTGTCTTTCTCCTTCTAACTTCACTTAGTACGATAATCTCTAGTTGCATTCATGTTGCTGCAAATGGCATTATTTCATTCTTTTTTATGGCTGGCTATATGAAGTAGTATATGAAGTACTCTTATAACTCAACCCAAAAAACAAATAATTGGATTAAAAAATGATCAAATGACTTGAATGGACATTTCTCCAAAGAATATATACAAATGGCCAATAAGCATATGGAAAGTTATTCAACACCATTAGCCACTAGGGAAATGCAAATTAAAACCACAATAAGATATTTCTTCACACTCATTAGGATGGCTATTATTAAAAAAAAACAGAAAATAACATGTGTTGGCAAGGATGTGGGGAAATTGGAACCCTGGTGCATTGTAGTGGGAGTATAAAATGTTGTAGCCACTGTGGGATATGGGCCCCAAAGAACTCAAAACAGAGACTCAAACAGATATGAGTATGCCAGTATTCATAGCAGCACCGTTCATAACAGCCAAAGTGTAGAAACAACACGGTGTCATTAATAGATGACTGGATAATCATAATGTGGTATATCCATACACTAGAATATTATTTAGCTATAAAAAGGAATGAAGTTTTGATATTTGCTACAACATGAATGGACCTTGGAAACATTATTCTAGGTAAAAAATAGTGTATGATTCCATTTATATGTGGTCTCTAGAAAAGGCAAATTCAGAGAGACAGAAAGTAGAGGTTGCCAGAGAACCTGAGGGAAGGAGCTAAAGGGGAGTTATCACTTAATGGATACAAAGTTTCTGTTTGAGATGATGAAAAATTTCTGGGAATAGTGGTGATTGTTACTGCACAACATTGTGAATGTACTTAATGACACTGAATTGTATACTCAAAGATGCTTAAAATAGTAAAACTTCCTGTTTTGTATAATTTAAAATTATAAAAAATAAAGATGAAATGGTGTAAAGCACTTAGAACTGTGCCTGGAACATAGTAAGGGCTCTGTAAATGGTAGCTATTAATATTTTGTGCCAGATACTGGGGATGCAATTGTAAGAGAGTGAAGAGAAAAGACATACAGAGGAATGCAAATCAGACTGGCAGTGGAGTTTCCAGCAGCAATGCTGGAGGCCAAAGGCATTGAAATAACATCTTTAATGTGCTGAGAGTAAATTAGCCTTGTGTCACTAGCAAAATGATCTTTCAAGGATGGGGATGAAATAAAGATATTTTAAGTGAAAACAGAGATTTCACCAACAGACCATGATGAAAGGAATTTCTAAAACTGTGCTTCAAGAAGGAGCAGTATGACCCCAGAGAGACCTGAGATGTGAGAAGGTGTGAAAACAGAGCAGCTGGGAGTTCAGCTGAGGTCCACATGTGCTGCCCAAGTTTAGACTGAGCCTCACGACCTCTCTGGGCCTCATATCTTCATGGACAATGGATTCCTCAGCAAATTAACTGCCTCTGTGCCTTCTTACCCTGAGGTCAACCTCTTCTGTGGCCCCAAGATTAGAAACTGATAGGATGGCTTGTTGAATGAATACATGAATATTGGGTAGAAAGATGAGGGCACTCAAGGGAAGGTCTGTGTATTTCATTCCTTTTTTTAAAATTAGTTATACATTTTATACATATTAGTGTATACATGTCAATCCCAATTTCCCAATTCATCACACCACCACCCCAGCCGCCACTTTCCCCACTTCATGTCCATATGTTTGTCCTCTACATCTGTGTCTCAACTTCTGCCCTGCAAACCGGTTCATCTGTACCATTTTCTAGGTTTCACATATATGCGTTAATATACAATATTTGTTTTTCACTTTCTGACTTACTTCATTCTGTATGACAATCTCTAGATCCATCCACATCTCTACAAATGGCCCAATTTCATTCCTTTTTATGGCTGAGTAATATTCCATTGTACATATGTGCCACATCTTCTTTATCCATTCATCTGTCGATGGGCATTTAGGTTGCTTCCATGTCCTGGCTATTGTAAATAGTGCTGCAATGAACACTGGGATACATGTGCCTTTTTGAATTATGGTTTTCTCTGGGTATATGCCCAGTAGTGGGATTGCTGGATCATATGGTAATTCTATTTTTCATTTTTTAAGGAACCTCCATACTGTTCTCCATAGTGGCTGTATCAATTTACATTCCCACGAACAATGCAAGAGGGTTCCCCTTTCTCCACACCCTCTCCAGCATTTGTTGTTTGTAGATTTTCTGATGATGCCCATTCAAACTGATGTGAGGTGATACCTCAATGTAGTTTTGATTTGCATTTCTCTAATAATTAGTGATGTTGAGCAGCTTTTCATGTGCTTCTTGGCCATCTGTATGTCTTCTTAGGAGAAAAGTCTATTTAGGTCTTCTGCCCATTTTTGGATTGGGTTCTTTGTTTTTTTAATATTGAACTGCATGAGCTGTTTATATCTTTTGGAGATTAATCCTTTGTCCATTGATTCGTTTGCAAATATTTTCTCTGAGGGTTGTCTTTTCATCTTGTTTGTAGTTTCCTTTGCTGTGCAAAAACTTTTAAGTTTCATTAGGTCCCATTTGTTTATTTTTGTTTTTATTTCCATTACTCTAAGAGGTGGATCAAAAAAGGTCTTGCTGTGATTTATGTCAAAATGTGTTCGTCCTATGTTTTCCTCTAAGAGTTTTATAGTGTCCGGTCTTACATTTAGGTCTCTAATCCATTATGAGTTTATTTTTGTGTATGGTGTTAGGAAGTGTTCTAATTTCATTCTTTTACATGTAGCTGTCCAGTTTTCCCAGCACCACTTATTGAAGAGACTTTTCTCCATTGTATATCGTTGCCTCCTTTGTCATAGATAGTTGACCATAGGTGCGTTGGTTTACCTCTGGGCTTTCTATCCTGTTCCATTGATCTGTATTTCTGGTTTTCTGCCAGTACCATATTGTCTTGAATACTGTAGCTTTGTAGTGTAGTCTGAGGTCAGGGAGTCTGATTCCTCCAGCTCCGTTTTTTTCCCTCAAGACTGCTTTGGCTATTCGGGGTCTTTTGTGTTTCCATACAAATTTTAAGATTTTTTTGTTCTAGTTCTGTAAAAAATGCCATTGGTAATTTGATAGGGATTGCACTGAATCTGTAGATTGCTTTGGGTAGTATAGTCATTTTCACAATATTGATTCTTCCAATCCAAGAACATGGTATATCTCTCCATCTGTTTGTATCATCTTTAATTTCTTTCATCAGTGTCTTATAGTTTTCTGCATACAGGTCTTTTATCTCCTTAGGTAGGTTTATTCCTAGGTATTTTATTCTTTTTGTCACAATGGTAAATGGGAGTGTTTCCTTAATTTCTCTTGCAGATTTTTCATCATTAGTGTATAGGAATTCAAGAGATTTCTGTGCATTAATTTTGTATCCTGCCACTTTGCCAAATTCATTGATTAGCCCCAGTAGTTTTCTGGTGGCATTTTTGGGATTCTCTATGTATAGTATCATGTCATCTGCAAACAGTGACAGTTTTACTTCTTCTTTTCCAATTTGTATTCCTTTTATTTCTTTTTCTTCTGATTGCCGTGGCTAGGACTTCCAAAACTATGTTGACTAATAGTGGTGAGAATGGACATCCTTGTCTTGTTCCTGATCTTAGGGGAAATGCTTTCACTTTTTCACCATTGAGAATGATGTTTGCTGTGGTTTTTTCATATATGGCCTTTGTTATGTTGAGGTAGGTTCCCTCTATGCCCACTTTCTGGAGAGTTTTTATCATAAATGGGTGTTAAATTTTGTCAAAAGCTTTTTCTGCATCTATTGAGATGATCATATGTTTTTTCTTCTTCAATTTGTTAATATGGTTTATCACAATGATTGATTTGTGTATATTGAAGAATCCTTGAATCTCTGGGATAAATCCCACTTGATCATGGTGTATCATCCTTTTAATGTGTTGTTGGATTCTGTTTGCTAGTATTTTCTTGAGGACTTTTGCATCTATATTCATCAGTGATATTGGTCTGTAATTTTCTTTTTTTGTAGTATCTTTGTCTGGTTTTGGTATCAGGGTAATGGTGGCCTCATAGAATGAGTTTGGGAGTGTTCCTTTCTCTGCAATTTTTTGGAAGAGTTTGAGAAGGATGGGTGTTAGCTCTTCTCTAAATGTTTGATAAAATTCACCTGTGAAGCCATCTGGTCCTGGACTTTTGTTTGTTGGGATATTTTTTTTTTTTTTTTTTTGCAGTATGCGGGCCTCTCACTGTTGTGGCCTCTCCCGTTGCGGAGCACAGGCTCCTGACGCACAGGCTCAGCAGCCATGGCTCATGGGCCTAGCCGTGGCATGTGGGATCTTCCTGCACCGGAGCATGAACCTGTGTCCCCTGCATTGGCAGGCGGACTCTCAACCACTGAGCCACCAGGGAAGCCCTGTTGGGAGATTTTTAATCACAGTTTCAATTTCATTACTTGTGATTGGTCTGTTCATATTTTCTATTTCTTCCTGGTTCAGTCTTGGAAGGTTATACATTTCTAAGAATTTTTCTATTTCTTCTAGGTTGTCCATTTTACTGGCATAGAGTTGTTTGTAGTAGTCTCTTAGGATGCTTTGTATTTCTGCAGTGTCTGTTGTAACTTCTCCTTTTTCATTTCTAATTTTATTGATTTGAGTCCTCTCCCTCTTTTTTGTGATGAGTCTGGGTAATGGTTTATCAATTTTGTTTATCTTCTCAAAGAACCAGCTTTTAGTTTTATTGATCTTTGCTATTGTTTTCTTCATTTCTATTTCATTTATTTCTGCTCTGATCTTTATGATTTCTTTCCTTCTACTAACTTTGGGTTTTGTTTGTTCTTCTTTCTCTAGTTCCTTTAAGTGTAAGGTTAGATTGTTTATTTGAGATGTTTCTTGTTTCTTGAGGTAGGATTGTATTGCTATAAGCTTCCCTCTTAGAACTGCTTTTGCTGCATCCCATAGTTTTTGGATCGTTGTGTTTTCGTTGTCATTTGTCTCTAGGTATTTTTTGATTTCCTCAGTGATCTCTTGGTTATTTAGTAACATATTGTTTAGCTTCCATGTGTTTTTGTTTCTTACATTTTTTTCCCCGTAATTCATTTCTAATCTCATAGCGTTGTGGTCAGAAAAGATGCTTGATATGATTTCAATTTTCTTAAATTTACTGAGGCTTGATTTGTGACCCAAGATGTGATCTATCCTGGAGAATGTTCCATGCACACTTGAGAAGAAAGTGTAATCTGCTATTTTTGGATAGAATTTCCTATAAATATCAATTAAATCTATCTGGTCTATTGTGTCATTTAAAGCTTGTGTTTCCTTATTAATTTTCTGTTTGGATGATCTGTCCATTGGTGTAAGTGAGGTTTCAAAGTCCCCCACTATTATTGTGTTACTGTCGATTTCCTCTTTTATAGCTGTTAGCAGTTGCCTTATGTATTGAGGTGCTCCTATGTTGGGTGCATATATATTTATAATTGCTGTATCTTTGTGGATTGATCCCTTGATCATTATGTAGTGTCCTTCCTTGTCTCTTGTAACATTCTTTATTTTAAACTCTATTTTATCTGATATGAGTATTGCTACTTCAGCTTTCTTTTGATTTCCATTTACATGGAATATCTTTTTCCATCCCCTCAGTTTCAGGCTGTATGTGTCCCTAGGTCTGAAGTGGGTCTCTTGTAGACAGCATATATATGGGTCTTGTTTTTGTATCCATTCAGCAAGCCTGTGTCTTTTGGTTGGAGAATTTAATCCATTCACGTTTAAGGTAATTATCGATATATATGTTCCTATTACCATTTTGTTAATTGTTTTGGGTTTGTATTTATAGGTCCTTTTCTTCTCTTGTGTTTCCTGCTTGGAGAAGTTCCTTTAGCATTTGTTGTAGAGCTGGTTTGGTGGTGCTGAATTCTCTTAGCTTTTGCTTGTCTGTAAAGCTTTTGATTTCTCCATCGAACATGAATGAGATCCTTGCCAGGTAGAGTAATCTTGGTTGTAGGTTCCTCCTTTTCATCACTTTAAATATATCCTGCCACTCCCTTCTAGCTTGTAGAGTTCCTGCTGAGAAATCAGCTGTTCACTTTATGGGAGTTCCCTTGTATATTATTTGTTATTTTTCCCTCGCTGTTTTCAGTAATTTTTCTTTGTCTTTAATTTTTGCCAATTTGATTACTATGTGTCTTGGTGTGTTTCTCCTTGTGTTTCTCCTGTATGGGACTCTCTGCACTTCCTGGACTTGGGTGGCTATTTCCTTTCCCATGTTAGGGAAGTTTTCGACTATAATCTCTTCAAATGTTTTCCCGGTCCTCTCTCTCTCTCTTCTCCTTCTGGGACCCCTATAATGTGAATGTTGTTGCATTTATTGTTGTCTCAGAGGTCTCTTAGGCTGTCTTCATTTCATTTCTTTTCAGTCCTTTTTCTTTATTCTGTTCTGCAGCAGAGAATTCCACCATCCTGTTTTCCAGGTCACTTATCCGTTTTTCTGCCTCAGTTATTCTGCTACTGATTCTTTCTAGTGCAGTTTTCATTTCAGTTATTGTATTGTTCATCTCTGTTTGTTAGTTCTTTAATTCTTCTAGGTCTTTGTTAAACATTTCTTGCATATTCTCGATCTTTGCCTCCATTCTTTTTCCAAGGTCCTGGATCATATTCACTATCATTATTCTCAATTCTTTTTCTGGAAGGTTGCTTATCTCCACTTCATTTAGTTGTTTTTCTGGGGTTTTATCTTGTTCCTTCATCTGTTACATAGCCCTCTGCCTTTTTATCTTGTCTATCTTTCTGTGAATGTGGTTTTTGTTCCACAGGCTGCAGGACTGTAGTTCATCTTGCTTCTCATTTTTCATTCCTTGAAAGAGAAAGGATGGAGCTGGTAAACAGGTCCGTGGACAATTAAGTTAAGAAAGTTCAGAAGCAAGACATCAAATGCTTCCAAGCCCTCAAAAAGAAGTATGTAGGAAAGAGAATATAAAGCAGGAATTCACTTGGGACTTTTAGAAGCGAGAGATCCATTCTCTTCTCTCCTCTGGGCTTCCTCCTCAGGAGCAGGTAGATCCTGAGAAGATACATCTTGGGATGCAGAACAGTCGTGGTGGATGTGACACTGATATGATATTTCACATACAGCCGAATCTCCACTCCGAAATACAGAGGGAAAAGGCAATCTGCAGTAGTCTTCCCAACCCCGCTTCTTAATTCTGTCCCGCACCCCGTAACCCATCCATTGTGCTGTGCTGTACAGTTCAGGGCTGTGGGGTTTTTTGTCAGGAGGTGCGAAGGTGAGTACAATCTCTTCTGTAAGTGGGGAGAGACCAGGGACACTGCTAGGATATGTGGAGCCTTTGTATATATCAGAAAATGGTGCCCACTATGCGTGGAAGTGTATGCTTTCTCCAGGCTGATGAACCCAAGCCCTTATGTAAGGCTTGACAAGTAATGCTTCTCAAGTGATTCGAGCTTGAGGCCAACATGCACAATTGTCTGTGGAGACCCTGGGGAGGATAGACAACACAATAAATAAAGAGACTTTATGATAGTTTGATGTATGGTAAAGAACCCAACTGCGGTAAAGCTGTGTGTTTGCGGAGTCAAGGGAGGTCACTTTTAAAATATGGTGGTCCTGGGATGCTAAAAATAGTATTTAGTAAAGAGGTAAAGGAGATGAAGGACCAAGTCGTGAAGATACTAGAGCAAGCATGTTCCAGGCAAAGGGAACAGCAAGTGCAAAGGTCCTGAGACAATAACAGGCCTGGAATATTAAAGGAGTAGCAGAGGGGCTGGAGTAGAGTGAGTAGTAGATGAAGTACGAGAGGGAATAAGGACATCCCGATTTGCCTAGGACAGTCCAGATTTACACTGTTGTGGTTCCAGAATAATTATTAGTAGGCTCCCCTTTCATGCTCAAAAATGTCCTGAATTGGTCAAAGCAGTTATGGGGGGCAGTCCCAGACCCTATTCAGTCTACCAGGAAGCCCTTGAGGAGGGTACTCTGAATGAGATGCGTAGCCACTGGAGGGCTGTGAGTGGCTGGATGTGACTTAAGTTTAGCAGGGCCATTCCAGCTGACTTCTTGGAGGTGAAAGAAGAGGTAACAGGTGAGGATTTCCCCCAGGAGATCAGGGTTCTGTAGGAGGGGTACCTGGGCAACCCAGCCTGGTTCTCGGGACTCCCTCCCGGATCTAACACCTGGAGGCTCGCTCAAAACTCCAGCATGTGTGTGGATGTTCAACCCACTTCAAAGGTGGTTCACTTCATGACAGCTGAAGCAAAAACAGCTGAAAAGAGTAGGTGTGACTTCAGCCTATTCTGTGTCTTTTAAGCAACTCCACGCTGCAGGAGTGGTTGCTATATTTTGGATCACGCTAACCCTCTTTTGTGATAAACTTTATGCCTAAGGATCAAAGGCTCACATTCATGACAAGTTCAGGAAGGTTCCAAGTGGCACGGACTTTGAGCACTTAGCCAGGGTTTGAGTAGACTCCTTTTCTATGGTGGATGTGACATTGATCAGATGAGTTTCAGGGCTTAGAGTATTGAGAAAGGATGGGTAAGTCCATGTCAATAAGCCAGAGATAACCTGGGCTCAGGACAAGATGGAGTTCCAAGAGATCACTTCAGTTCTAGAGAAGAGTTTGGAATTACCACCAAATTCTTGACTGTATTCCAGGTTACTTAGAAATGTGATGCTGAGGATCCTGGTACCTGCTTTCAGATGGCTATGGCTTGAGTGGGTGGCAAACTGAATAAATGCTTAAGGACAGTGATTATACAGACAGACCCTGGGGGCAGACATCCTGAGTTCAAATCTTGGCTTTGCTGCTTTTTGGCCTGTGACTTTGGGAGATACGTCTCATCTTTCTATGCCTCAGCTTCCTCATCTGCAAGATGGGGAAATAATAGCACCAACCTCATAAGGTTATTGTGGGAATTAAGTGAGTTCAATGTCAAATGCCTAGCACTGTGCCTGGCATGCATGGAAAGCCTGCTACATACGTTAGCTTTTACTAACATTTCTTCTGGCAAATGCACTTTATATTTGAATCTCTCTTTTTCACGAGGCTGGTCCTTTTTTTTTTTTTGCGGTACGCAGGCCCCTCACTGTTGTGGCCTCTCCGGTTGCGGAGCACAGGCTCCGGACGCGCAGGCTCAGCGGCCATGGCTCACGGGCCTAGCCACTCTGCGGCATGTGGGATCCTCCCGGACCGGGGCACGAACCCGTGTCCCCTGCATCGACAGGCGGACTCTCAACCACTGCGCCACCAGGGAAGACTGAGGCTGGTCCTTTTTGATCACAGTGATTGGCATGCTGTCATCTTTCTGGTTTCAGAAGTAGGTGAATTATTTCCTCTGAGGTTCTCTCTAAATCCATCAACAAATGTTGTTGGTTTTAAACAAAGTCAAGGTTAGCATTTATCTCAAGTTGTCATTTTCACTTCAGATATGAAAAAAATCAAGCTAAACTTGGTCAATTTTCAAAGTAAAACTGTTTTGTTTTGTTTTTTTTGGTTTAAATCTGATTAGGCAAGTGAAATTTAGAACTCTGGTAAACAATAATGATGAAATCCATTATCCTCAGAAAAATAAGGCCAGAATTCTCTAGTAAAGAAGGTGACATCATTACATCTTATTTTAATCACTTAAGAACTTTATTGAGCGTTACGTGGATTTATTTACGAATCCAGTTTTACCTGAGTAGCTTTCATATTCTACTAATGGGTTACTTATAACACAAGAACGAGTACATCTCAAGGAAGAATATATTTGGATTCATTACTCATCATAAGTATAATTATTGTTTAACAATATTATGAAGGGCTGATGATGAGATGCAGGTGTTTAAACATGCAGTGCCAATAGATTTGACACGGTATTCAGTTCTAGGCTTATACATTTTTAAAGGCTTCTATTCACCAGGGGGGAAAATAAAGCCCCACACAATGGTAAGTGTGTTTGCTAAAAACATGAAGTGACTGGTTAATTTTTAGTCTTTAGATTTTAAAATGGATTTTTTTGGGGGCAGTGATATGTATTTCTTAACTTGCTAGTCTATATGTTATAATACTTTCGAGTAGAAAATACAACAGAGCTATATTGATAAGTCCATGTAACTAGACCTTTCAAACCATCTCTGGAAGATGATGGAAGACTGGAGGAAACTACATGCAGTTCAAGACTGGGCCAATAAACTACAAAGTGGTGACCTGAAGCTTTAACAAGTATTTTTACCTGGAATTATTGGTACCTTAGAAAGGATGTAGCGCAACCTTCTAGCTTCCCAGATGAGAAGACTCAGGTCGGAGAAAATCATGATTTGCCCACGAAAACATGGCTGATGGACCAGAATTTGTAGACTCGAACCCGAGTCTCCTCATTTTTTGTGACTGGACTCCTCCCAGTGTGTTATGTTGCCTCTGGTCAAATGCAGGACTCTCATTATTTCAATTCTTGATTAATATATCCACTCAATAGACACTTTTGGAGTATCTATTCTGTGCCTGTTCTAGGCCCCAGGATCTCTGAAATTCCCTGACTTGATTCTGATGTAGCTATTCTGCTCTGTGTTCTCCTTTGGGTGAATGCTTTCTTCATTACATTCTGTGCATGTGTTAATATGTTTGTGGCTTGTCGTGAATCTTCAGCCCTTAGTCAGGAACAAGTGGGAAGAAAACAACATTTACTAAATACTGCTGTGCACTTTACATTTGTTACCTTTATGAAAAGCTTATAAGGTGGCATTGTACCCTAGACAAAGAGAAGCTAAATCATTTGATAAGGTTTCAATATCTCTTAAGTGACAAAGTGGGAGATTTATTCACCCACAGTTTAACACAGTGCTTGGCATTCAAACCCCTTAAATTGTGTTGAATGAATGAATGAATGCTGGGCTTTAAACTCAGGGCTATGTGTTTCCAAAGATCTTTCTACTATATTTAGTTACCCCTCTTGGTACATCCCAGGGTCAGGAACACACTGGCTTTCTTTGGATCTCACCTAGTGTGTAAGCAATTGTTTAATAAGTACCTTTTGCTTAGGATGGCGTATAAAGTCTCTAAGGCTTAGAGGGCTTATGTAGCTGTCATTGTAGGGTTTTTTAGGAACAAGAAAATATGTACTTGCAAAATTAACTAAGTGTCATTGGAAGGTCAAGGCAGATAAGGATGCCCACAATGGTGCTATGAATACTATGCAAAATACTGGAGTTGTGAAGACACCCTCCAGGGTTTAAGACCCTCTTCTGCACTGTGGCTCTCAAATACTGCTGGTGACTTTCTCTGTCCTCAAAAAGTTCACAGCACCCACACTCTCCTCATTTAAAAGATATACATGCATGTATGATTTTAGTCCAATAATAGCTCACTTTCCCCTGGGTTAGGCACCTTTTCGATACTATCTCGTCTAATCCTTCAACAGGTTTTTGAACTATTTCCCCATTTTACAGGTGAGGAAAGTTGATTTCAGGAGTGGCTAAGTAGAAGTTAAATCCTGTAACACAAGCCCAACTACTACATCATTTACCTTGATTGTGGTTTATTATCACACTCTCAGTCATTTGCTGACTTTTTCTTTCATTCATTCAGATTTTAAAAATGTGCATTTGTCATTATTATTGTATATTATATAAAGCTAAGCCAGAGAGACACAAATCCATGGCTGTCAAGAGCACATCCACACTTCCTCATGGGAAAGAGATGCGTTTACATGGCTTATTCATTGCAGCATTCTTGTGATAGCAAAAAGCCAGAAACAACCTATATATTTATCAGCAGGGACTGGTTACATGCGTTCTTAATACTATAGAATCCTATGTCCTTTTAAAAAGAATGAGTCAGGATACTATATACTGATGAGCAGATATGCCCGTGATGAATTTACAAGTAAAAGAAGCAAATTGAAGACAGTGAGTATCATATTGTGACAAGGACAAAGTACATGTATGTATGCATAATCTTGACCCGTCCACTGGCCTTGGAAGAGAAGAGTTCATTTGTTGCTTGGGTCTGCCTGTCGCATCTGACCTTTTGTTGGGCTAAACCAGCAATGAGTATAGAAAAGAATGGAAAGAATCCTAGGAAGACGAGTGTTGTTAGGATGGACAGAAGCTACTAAGGGATAAAAGAATATACAGGAGAGGCAGGAGGAAGGGCACAAAGACTAGGCCTAGCTTGGATTGAGTTTTTTCTGATAAGGAGAAGTAAGCGGGTGAGAAAGAGAAGGGAAGAGAGAGAGTGAGAGAGAGGTTCCCGTGCAGTGCTGTGACTCGGGAGACTTGGCAGAGAAGGGGGAAGAGGTGAGGAGGAATTTCAGAACATGTTGCCATTTGCCATGCAAGGCAATATTTGTATTTTTTTTTTTTTGATGTAAAGATTTTACTTGCTTTCCAACCAGTTTTTGGAAGTAGGGTTTGGGCTTGCTTTCTTGTGGCACGCACGCTGAAGTGGACCATGAGGAAACAGCTTTATCTGGGTTGCATTGTGATCTCACTTGTGTTAAAAAAGAAAAAAAGGTGTGTGTATAATGGCACTGTATATGCATCACAACTTTCTGGAAGCAACCCCAGAACATTTTTGTAATGTTACTTGCCTCTTGAGAGTGGTGAAATCAGCATGCTCTTCTATACTGTTTTAAGATTTTTAGAGTGAGCATTTATTATTTTTATAGTTTTTTTTAAAAAATAGATATATTTTAGTGATACAGTTTGTCTTTCTCATAAATTGAATAACGATATTTTTCTTAAGTGGAAGAACTGTCCCAAACAGCAGTTATGTTTCTTGCCTCAAAAGGCTTTAAAAATGTAAGATTATGGAGAAAACTGCTTCTATTGCCTAACAAGTTTAGATAATTGCACTAAGCCCCTTGGAAAGGCAACAGTGCACAGACCAAAGGGCAGATCAGAGTCAAGTCACTGCGTGGTTTAATTCCTCACAATAAATCTAGGGAGTGTATCAGGGAGGGCCTTTCCTTCTCAAACCGCATCTGAGTGAGTGTAGCGAGCTGGGCTTGGAAAACAGCAACTAAGGTATCCCCATAGGTTAAGAGACAAAGACATTTGCCTGATGCCAAGGGTTGGAGAGACACTGGGTTGGGGGGGGGGTCTGTCTGTCTGCCTCTTCGATTTCTACTGCATCCAAGTGGGGAATTTCCTCCCCACAAAGCAAAGAATTGGTTTGATGCTGAATAGGCCAGAAAACAAAAATGAAAATAAAACCAGATGAAATAAAACAAACAAGCAAAAAATCCCAAACCAAACCCAGAAAAATGTTCCTATTGGGGGGGTCTAAGGAATCAATACATATCACTCTTTTTTTCTTTGCATGAATTTTGAACCAGTGAGAGAGAGAGGGATATTTGCTGAAAGAGGTCAAAGCACCAGGTTGGGTAGGAATATGATTTAACTGTGGGGCAAAAATGGGCTTTCTCTTCTGACCTCCAGAATGACCGGCTTGCCTGAGCCACCGTGGCAGCACTTGGAAATGGCAGAATTCCCCTCTGGGATGGGGGACAGCAGATGTTTCCTGATAAGCTAACCTCATGTCTAAAGGTGCAGGGGAGCCACTTGCTTTCTGTGGACCCCAAAGACGAAGGAGGAGAGTCCGTTGAGCCGAAGATGCTCAGTTCTTTCCTCTACACTCTCCAGTCGGGCGAGGTGTTCCACCTCCAGAGGATGATGAGAAGCCAGGAGTGATTTGCAGGCAGGGTTTTCTCTTCAGGACAAAACAGAATTGGAGAGTAGCTTTTGGAAAGAAGGTGAGGTTTTCTAGGGGGAGGACCGGGACTCTTAGTATGGGAATTGGTGTCTTAGAATAAAGCCCTCTCGTTCTGACATTTGGAAGAGCTCCAGCCAGCCACCCACACTGAAAGAGAAGCCAGTCAGTTCACATGCCTTGACCATGTCTACCAAGATCACGGTTATTGAGGGGAAGCCTGAAACTTCTAATAAGAAAATAACATCTGCACAAAGAGAGAGGAAACCCATCTACTGGACTTTTAGTCATCATATCAAGGACTGCCAGATTTTAAGGAAAACCAGTTGCACAAAAGGACCAAGAAGATCCAACAGAAAAGCTGGCGTTAGAGGAAACAGGCATAATTCAGAAACCAGAAAAAAAATTTCACTCTAAAAAGATATCTAATTAGTGTCCTCTGGAAAATTCTGAGAAAATCCATAAAATAAGAACATCTGGGTCCTTGAAAAATCAGCAAACAGAAAGAGTTCGTGGAATCAAATATACGCCTGCTGAAAGTAAATAATTTAATAGAAGATTGCAAGAAAAAGTTGTGGAAAATCTCCTAGAGTTCGAAGCAAAACGATAAAAACAAGAAAAATGCAAGAGGAAAGTTAAAGCATGGGGAATCAATCAAACAGTAATCCGAGCAAACATAAAAGGTAAGAACTACAGGTTAATTTGCCCTGAAGCACCAGTGCCTCCTTATTGGTACATCAGTGAAGCCTCTAGCAGGAGCCTGAAGGAACTGTGCCTGGGCATTGATCTTGGTCCTCTGTTTCTTCCATCATTGAGTCAGAGTCAGCCTCTCATCTACTTTTCTATCCCATGCACCCATGCATAGCCACAGGATCCATTCTGGACAGCTCAATCCCCTCCCCGCCCCATAGTAGCTTTTATTTATTCATTTTTAATTTAATTGTGGTAAAAATTTAATTTAATTGTGGTAAAAATATGTAACATACAATTTACCATCCTAACCACTTCGAGTGATACAGTTCAGTAGTGTTACCTATATTTGCATTGTTCTGTACCAGATCTCCAGGCTTACTCATCTTGCAAAAGTGAAACTCTGTACCCATTAACCAACAACTCCCAATTTCCCCCTCTCCCTGGTTCCTAGTAACCACCATTCTACTTTTTCTTTTCTTTTTTTTTTTTTTTGCGGTACGTGGGCCTCTCACTCTTGTGGCTTCTCCCGTTGCGGAGCACAGGCTCCGGATGCGCAGGCTCAGCGGCCATGGCTCACGGGCCCAGCCGCTCCGTGGCATGTGGGATCTTCGCGGACCGAGGCATGAACCTGTGTCCCCTGCATCGGCAGGCGGACTCTCAACCACTGTGCCACCAGGGAAGCCCAAGCATCCTTGTTTTGTTCCTGCTCTTAGCGAAAAAGCTTCCAGTCTTTCATCCTTGAGTATAATGTTAGCTGTGGTTTTCATATATGACCTTTATTTTGTTGAGACAATTTCTTTCTATTTCTAGTCTGTTGAGTGTTTTTTATCATGAAAGTTGATTGAATCTTGTCAGATACTTTTTCTTCATCAATTGAGATGATCATGTGAATTTTTTCTTTATTTTGTTAATGTGGCGTATTACATTGATTTTCATATGTTGGATCATCCTTTCATTGCAGGAATAAATCCCACTTGGTTGTGTCCTTTTAATGTGCTGTTGAATTCTGTTTGCTAGTATTTTTTGAGGCTTTTTGCATCCGTGTTTATTAGTGATATTGGTCTGTAATATCTTGTAGTGTCTTTGTCTGGCTTTGTTATCAGGGTAATGTTGATAGCTCACTTTGTTTTAATTGAAGTTGACATTCTGTTAGCAGAAAATATCTAATTTGGGTCTTCAGTTGCTCAATATTCAGTCTTAAAACTATGGGAAAACACTACAAAAAGTGTTAAGGGTTTCTCATCCACTTGCGACTCCACCGTTACGTACAATGCTGAACCACCAGCAGCATGGAACTCGGGCGCCCTTTTCACATGTAGGTGGTTTCTCCCTGTGCCTCCTCCCTACTCCTTTATAGTTGACTGGCCTTTGGCAAATTTAGTCACCTACTCTCAGCCATTATTCCTGCACCTGTAAAATGGGCACAGTGCACTTTATTTCATAGCACTGTAGTGAGGATTCAGTGATTTGGTGTAAACACCTATCTCAGGGCCATGGGGGTTTAGGTCCACTTCTGCTATATTTGTTCTTTTCCCTTAGTATATCTCATTAGGGTCAGAGGAAGGGCAGAGGTGCTATGGCCAGGGATTTGGGGGCAGGAGACCCACTGCTCATCTGTGCCTTTTTTCCCACTGATTTGTGCCTGCTACTGACTTGATTCTTTTGCCCCTGCTACTTCTGCCTTAGCGTCTCCATAAACACCATAAACGGTCCTCATGAAATCCCGAAGTCTCAATAGTCTAAGATGATTCTACAGTGCTCAAGAGAACATTTTGTTACTAAAATGTAAAAACAGAAGTAGATGAAATCAGCCACATAAATTGTGAAACCCAAGTTCCTGTTCTAGTTCTCTGGCTAAGATGGAAAAAAATCATTAATTTTTCATCAGGATAAAAAGTAGAAACAAAGAAAAGCCATGATTCTATCTTTTAACTTCCTGGTACAATAATCAATGAGTTGATGGCACCTGTCACTGAACAATTAGTTATGTTACTGCTCACAGCTCTCCAATGTGTATAGATACATGGTGGTGGCTCTCCAGCTGGCTGTTCTTAATTCTCTAAGAATATTGTCATTGAATTGTCATAAATACCTTATCAGATGGGAACTACTGTTATTCTCATTTTACAGGTGAGAAAACCAAGGCAAAGAAAGGGAGTGCAAGTGATAGACCCAGGATCGAGCTTGGGCAGTCTGGCTCCAGGGTCTGTGCTGTGAACCACTGCATGTATTGCTTCTTTATCCCAATGAGCACTTCTCTTTATGATTGTTGTACTTGTTGTCACTGTCACCTTTCCCCTTTCTTTCCCCTCCCTCAAATAAACCTAACTTGCAAGAAAGAGCTTAGGAGCAGAGTGGGGGAGGGAGGAGAATGTGCTAGATTCAGACTCTAAGAGCTTTGCTTTTGACCTTTCACCCTCTGTTTCCAGCCTTTGCCAGTGACATTGTCCTGTCAGTGTGCTCTTCACACTTCTCAAAGTTTGGTGACTCCCCATCCTCTCTCAAGGGCCATGGGAAATGGCCAAGGAAGGGAACATTGGTCCCATCTGACTTCCTTTCAACAGAGAGTTGGGTGATTTGCCCAAGGTTGGAGAGCTGGCATTGGTGCCTGAGCCAGCAGTGGAACTACTCTGATGGGTCCTGATATGCCATTTCCTTTGGCTTCAGGCTGGTGTCAGAGTGAGCATTGCTGTAAAACAAGCAGCCTGAGTATATATCACACAGAATAGGTTCTGGGAACTCGAAGGGGAAAAGTTATTTGAACTACAGTTTAGAAGTTTGATAGTGGTAAAACCAAATCTAATTATGAGGATGGATATAACCAACCGAAATTTTGTTTTGTTTTGTTTTTGGCTGCATTGGGTCTTCATTGCTGCATGCGGGCTTTCTCTAGTTGTGGTGAGCTGGGGCTACTCTTCGTTGCAGTGTGTGGGCTTCTCATTGTGGTGGCTTCTCTTGTTGCGGAGCACGGGCTCTAGGCAAGCAGGCTTCAGTAGTTGTGGCTCACGGGATCAGTAGTTGTGGCACATGGGCTCAGTAGTTGTGGCGCACAGGCTTAGTTGCTCTGTGGCACGTGGGATCTTCCCGAACCAGGGCTTGAACCTGTGTCCCCTGCATTGGCAGGCAGATTCTTAACCACTGCGCCACCAGGGAAGCCCAACAACAGAAAGTTTTATATAAAGTTTAGAGTAGTGGGAGCCAGCTGAGCAAGTTATTTAATCTGTCTGTGACTAATTTCCTTCTCTGTAAAATGAAGAGAATAAAGTAATGATTTCACAGCATTACTAGGAAGATTTGAGGAGTTAAACATATCTAAATTGTTTAGAACACTGTAGTAGATACTCAGTAAAGTGTTAGTTACTGCTGGCATATAATGAGTAGTAGATAAATAATAAAAGTTATTCCTAAAAAAAAACAAACAAAACTACAGTTAAGGACAATCATGCTATCTTTCTCTTCCAAAAGCAGTTGCTTCTTTATATTTTGAAAGATCTCAGCATTCTTATTTTGGCAATTTTACAACTTGATTTTTTTTCATCCTCATAATTAGATCTGGTTTTATCAACCTTCTAATCCCTAGTTCCAATAATTTTTTTGCCTCTGGGTTCCCAGAATTTATTCTGTATGATACATAACTCAGGTTGCTTGTATCACGGCAATACTCACTCTGACACCATCATCTTTGCCAAAAAGTGTTTTTCAGCTTTCACATTTTTTGGTGTTGTTTGGTAGGAAGCATTGCATTTATTATCAACAGCACAGGTTTAAGAAATTACACTTTATGAAAAAGAAATCTCTCTGCAGAAGCTTAGCATCTGTTTGTTCAATGACCTCAGTAGGTAACTCTGAATCCCCTTTGGTAAATTTCCTATTAAAATTCTGCCTCTTCTACTTCTAAGTTGGTAGAAACAACTTTCACCAGAGGAAACTGGGCAGAAAACCTTGCCAGCATATTTAACTTCTTGTCCTTTAAGAAATTATACTTTGATTTTAGAGGTTCAACTGCTAGAGAATGAAATTATCATGGTAGAACAAGCCATAGAAATAATAAATACAGTAATTCTTCTTTGCCTATTGTGTGCTTTTGCTATTCATAAATTTTAGGGCCTTAGATATTAGATACACTTACGTAAGGCCTCACGAACGGTAATTATCTTTGGCCAAAGAAGAAACCCAAACGAATGCAAAGCTGCAGTATCGCTTGGCTTCTGACATGAGCTGATAATCAGATTTTCTTGCTTAAATCCATGGTGCTTGAACAATGCTACCCACTGTCTGTGCTTCCCGATATTACCCTTAATTAGAAAGAACAGAAACACAAATCTGAATTATTTCAAAATCTGGTTTCCATGGTCAGTGGTTTGAAGGGCTTAATTTTATTATAAATAAACCTGGCTTTATTGGCTAATGAAATCTGAAATGCGAAGCCTGGGATAGAGGGAATGTAATACTCTGCTGTTTACACATCAAAATAGTCAGTGTGGGCAAAGTGTTTTGTAATAAATCATTGGATAATTGAATTATGATTCCTTTGTCCAAGTACCATCTAAACTCCAACACTAAGGAGAACCTGGAAGGAACTTTATATTTTCTTGAGAAGCAGCGTTTGTAGGTCTAATAACATATGTTCCCATAGCTGTCAAGAAGGCATTGATCTTTTATTTATTTTCTCCCCTTTTGTAATTTTTTTCCTTTGACACACTGGGGTACATAGTTACAAGTGTGTAATTGTCGGGCTCTGCACACATATACATCCCTCAACGCATCAATCTTAAATATTCACATTGGGGTTTTTTTTGCCACACAGAATAATGTGTGGGCTGGTGTCTGAGTGAGGCAGATGATAAGATGGGAGATTGGTTGTATTTTTATTTATAGTCTTGTAAAAAGAGGGCTAACAATAGAGGAGGATGCCTGACCTCATTTGAAGGACTAATTAATAAACTAAGTGGAGAAAGTAACTTTGTTCCTCTCCTGGAAACAAGCTAATTCCTAGAACCCCTGTCACATATAAGGACATCAGATGCTATTGACAAATGTATATATTTATATATTCTGTTTTTTATATATTTTATATGTATTTATACATATATCCTGTTTTACATATTATATAATCTGTTGCTCTCTATCTATCTACCTATCTGTCTGTCTCTTCTGATTTTATGTGGATGGCGGAGCCCTAAGTATCTATGTGTTTGTCACCTGTGGCCCTGATCCCTTTTATTCTCTGTATAACATTTTTTTCTAAGACCCTATCTTTTTTTCTTTGTGAATATTATCTTTTTCATTTTAACCCTTCACCAATATTTGCTGCACCCATTCCCTCATCACCTTTGTGCTAGGCACTTTGCATTTACTTTCTCACTTAAACATTCATAGCAACAGGAATTATTCTTTTTTTTAAAAAATATTTATTTATTTATTTTTTAATTTATTTTTGCGGTACTTGGGCCTCTCACCGCTGTGGTCTCTCCCGTTGCGGAGCACAGGCTCCGGACGTGCAGGCTCAGCGGCCATGGCTCAAGGGCCCAGCCGCTCCGCGGTATGTGGGATCTTCCTGGACCGGGGCACGAACCCGCATCCCCTGCATCGGCAGGTGGACTCTCAACCACTGCGCCACCAGGGAAGCCCCAGGAATTATTCTTAAATCCTGTTTTCCAGATGAGGATATTGAAGCTTAGAGACACAGAATAGTTTTCCTAGGATCACAGATGCAGTAAATCATGGAGGCAGGATTCCAAGTCAGGTATTATGGTCTTGAGTACTGTGTTACGCTGTCCCACCAAAGCGTACGTCAGCTTCTTTCAGATTACTCCTTCTGTCTTCACAGAGGTTCTATTTCATTGGCTGGGGTAGATGCCCCTCTTTCTTAAGTCACCAGGGACCAGGCTGAATGTGTCTTGGGTTCAGGCTCCTGTGACTTAAGTGACTCATTATGGAGAGAGGTATTTGCCTTGAGTGTATGGTGCTCTTGGTAAGACCCTCAAGAAGATGCCATTTAGAAGAGCGGAATGGATACTCCAGGACCATGAGATGGATGTCCATGGTGGGGAAAGTCATCTAACCTGGACAATACAGATGAGTGAGCAGTGAGGGGTAACTGGTTAAACATGGTAGACTTGACCACATTTACCTCCTCTCCCTCTCCCCAACCCCTTCTCAGAATTAACAGTAGAACAGAGCCTCCCAAATGGTATGTTGCAGTTGGGCTGCAGGTAAGCAGAGATATTAATCTATTTAGTTCTCTTGGTGGTGGTGCGGGGGCTGGGAGAGCTGGTAAAGGTCAGATAAGTCACGCTTGGCCTTGAATAGCCTCATCCATTTACTCCAGTGTTTCCTACAAATGCTTTATGTTTTTTGTCTCTTGTGAGTTTTATAACAATTGGGAGCACTGCTTTAAAACAAGTGCAGTCCCTCACAAGGATAAAAAACAAAGACAAAGAGAAGAGACAATATCAAAGAAGCAATTTCAGCCATTTTTTGAAAGCTGTAAAGTTGGTTAAAAAGTGATCGCAGAAGGAGTGATTTCCCAATGCAAGTCTACACAAGGGTCCTACAAGGAGAAGTGAGTCAATTCACTCTACCCCCAAGAAACCTGGAATCGAAGGTTTCACATCTCTTCTAAAGCAGGGAACAGGCACGGGGCTAAAACAAGGGGCTGGTGACAGTCTAGATACAGGGCTCCATTCTTCCTTGGCTCACCCTGTAGAGTCAGGACAGGGATTCATTCTCCAGTAAATTTAAGTTAGAGAGACTCCCACCCAGGGACACTGGGCTCCGAGATGAAGTGGGATCTCCAAACAAGGGTTTCTTGAAATTTTAGATAGCCCCTTTTTCCTGTTCTGTTGCCAGAATGCCATCAGCCAGGCAGCTATTTCCCAGGCTTGTATTTGGAGGAGTCTTCTCTGGAGAAACCAGAGAAAAACCCTCACATTCTGACATTCCCTCACGGAACGGCAAGCTCACTGCCTTATGCCACAGTGAAACCCAGTAGTCAGCAAGACTTCAAGTGAGTCCAGAGTTTGCAGTCAGCCTTTTAGTGCCTTACTCTTAAATATGAATGGATAGCCAAGATTGCAAATAATTTTTGATGATGTTTAATTTTCAGGAGAGTCTGTCTGCTGACGCAACTGTTGTTAAAACTGTTGAGTATTTTATGGAGGCTGAAATATTGGGATACAGTTATGATAAATTATTTCAAAATGTAAATTTTAGTACATCCAGAGTTGATGATTTTTATAGAACAATTTTCCTAAAAATATTTGACTCTTCATACAAATCCGTTCTGTGTAAATCTGAATTTCATATTAAGTTCAAATTCATACAACGGTATTTTCATGTGCCCTCTGACATTTCTTGTAATTTGTGGAGATTTTACAAGAAACTGAAGGTGGCTTGATGATTTTCATGTAACTCACAACACTTGTAATGCCATGGAGATCATCCTAATCCAGCTCAAAAAGGGGGGCTGGCTTCAGCTTCTTACTCTGTGGCTCACTACATACCTTGAGAAGACCAGAATACCTCTTTATTTTAGTTGTAAGGGTTTGTAGTAAGTATCATACCTTTCATTTTTAGAATGAGTAAATTACCTAGGACTCAGCTGGTTAGGAAATGGTGCCAACTAAAGGCAAAGTGGGCATCATCCTTATCAGTACCATCCTTATCAGAACTGATCAGTTTTACCCAAAGTGAGATGAACCATTCCATGACCACAGACTGCATTTTGAATCCTCATATCAGCTCTCTGGGAACCCGGCAAACTGACGCAGTATACAGCTCATCCAACTCAAGCTGTCTCACCAGAAAAATAATTCAAAGCCAGCAGGGGCTTGCCTTGTGTTTGTACGATGGCTGCGGCAGCCCCAGACTCTGCAATCCTCACCGTCAAACCTTGATCCCAGACGCCCCAGGGAAATCTCATTATATCCCACTGGTCCTGAACTTCAATCCCTACAGCCCATAGAATGTTAATGTGCTGATGTGTCAGACCTGAACATTTGCTTTATCCCTGCAGTTTGGGGAAATCACTCACTTATACCATATGGATCAGGATTTTGAGTCATGTGGATTCCCAAATAGTTGTTCCTGAAAGTAGAATAGAGATATGTAGGAAAGGAAAAGTAGCAAATACCCTCCCCAGCGGTGGTGGTAATAGAGGCTGCAACACTTTGAGAAGTCAGCTTCGAGTAAGAGAAAGGACTAAAGCTTTACACAGACCATTTGTCCCTACACCCAGTTTGTCATCGGCTCTGACCAGATCACAATTACTGTCCTCAGTTTATTTTACTCTAATGCTGTATTGACATGTGGCTCAGTGGGGAGTGCTTAAGAGCAGTGATGCAGATCCCACAGGGCATCATGCTGCTCCATCAAATGGTGGGTGATACTTCATGTCGAAGAAATAGTAGCTTTATTCAGTATTTACGTTTAGACCCTTGGGGTACTATTCTAAGTGACCACTTTCAATCGCAATTCGAATTTCTGCTTGCTGAAACCCCATTCTTATTTCTGATTGCACGTCTTCATGCTCAGTTAAAGAATGGTCTGGATTTCAGCAAAACCAAGTTTAAAACTTTCTGCCAAATACTAAAGCTGTTGAGGAAATCCAAACCTTTCCTTTTGGTCTGCGGTGGTCCATTTCTCATCATCCTAGGAGACAAGTACTCGGATAGTGGAGTTCTAATTTCTGTCCCCCTCTTCCCATGCCGTCTAATAACAGTGGCTGCTAGGTGCCCTAAGGCTGATGCTTCCCCTACGAATTGCCAAGAGAGAAAACACACCTTCATTGGCTACTGTACTTATAATGGTTCCTAAAACCAAGCAAGAAAACCACAGTGATCTTGGCAAGCAAACAATTGAAAGTCCAGGTGCTGGCAGTATGCAGAGCCCCAGAATCAACATGACTTGGGAGGAGAGGGGGTTGGAGAACAAAGAAAGGTGCTTTCATTCAGAGAAATTTATTTCTTTTAAATATTTGCTATCTGCAGTCGCTAGCACAGGAGGCCACTTGGCATTATTTCCCCACAAAGGGGAGGGCTGGGTGGTAACGAGCAGATGCTTGAGTGGCCTGTGGCGTGAGGTGCACCATCCGTCAAGAAGATCAATATTTACTGTTCTTGTATCTTTGTGGTGAAAGTTTGCTCTTCTTAAACAAAAAAAAAAAAAGGTGGGGATTGTGCTTTAATACATAGAGCATGGGTTTGACTTCAGGCAGTAAATCAACCTAGAGCAGCGAGGACTTCACAGGCAGGACTGCTTACCCTGGTTCCCTGCCCCGTCACGCCATGTTCTGTGTTTGAAGGAGTAAGATGCATCTGGCTTATGACACTGCCAGCCTTTTCTCCGTGCGTTCTTTTTCATTCCAGTTAGATCGTACCTGGTTGAAAGATACAATGTGAGTGTAATATTGTATTTCAGATACTTGTGTTATAAAAGATACATTGATCCAGTTCAGTTTGACTCAACATGTGTCTTATGTTGTAGGAACTGAGCTAGACTCCAGGGCAACCAAGATGGAGAAGGGGGGGGTTACCTCTTTAGATTTTGGGTGCCTCAGTGTCCCCAGTTTGTTAAAACTTAGATCACAGAGAGAGCCCTGTGATATCAGGGGTGGCGGAAGGGATGAATAGATGATGGGTCATGACCAGCCTCCTATAGCACAGAAAGGATTTTATATTTTATTGTTTAGATCAACGTGTGTTCTGTATCTTTAACGTATAAACAAATCCGCTGGGAATTTTGTTAAAATCCAGATCCTGATTCAGTAGGTCTATCTAGGGCCAGCCAGAGAATCTCCTTATCTAACAAGCCCCCAGGTGATGTTAATGATACTGGTCCATGGGCGTGCTTTGTATAACAAGAATCTACTTATTACGCATATCAAGCTCCTGTGAGGCTTCTTAATCATGCACATTCCTTGCCCACCCCACCTCCAGCTCTTTGAATCAAAATCTGCATTTTAACCTGTTGTCCAGGTGATTTTTATGCACAGTAAAGTTTGAGAATCATCGATTAAATGATGGGAAGCCATTGAACACTATTAAGAATGTGAGTGCCATGTTGACTAGTGTATTTATTTTGTTAGGTTTTATAAAGAGAATGTGAAAAGAGAATTCCATGGAGGTGAACTGCCAGCAGGGGACAGATGGAGAAGCTAAGGCAGGACTCTAGAGGAGGGAACTGGTCTGGAGGACCTTCAGAGGGTGGGGTTGACAGGATTCGGCTATGAGTGAATCTAGGGCCGAAGGGTGTGGGGTGAGGCCAGAGTGAGTGACCTTCCAGGTTCTGGTTTGGGTGTCTGGAGAGCGGGTTGCATCAAGACTAAGACAGGGAAGCATCTGGTGTGGGGTTAGGGACGCGGGCTTTGGAGGGAAGGAGTGCATTGAGACCCGCCTTCAGCACTGACTACTTATACAGTCTTGGTAAGTTAATTTTTCATCAGTAAAATGGGGATATTGGTTGTTGTGAGGTGGCATTAGCCCCATTTTGCAAAGGTGGAAACTGAGGACGAGGGAGGGTAGGTTGTCCTTAGTTCTTACAGATAGAGAGGAGTGGAGATTAGATTTCCACATGGGCTTTCGTGAGTCTACAGCCCCTGCTCTGAACCATTACTTCCAGGGTCTATCCAGGGAGGGGTACACAGAGTTTCCCCCTCACTTTACTTTCTCTCAGGGTCTCTCCCCGCCCCAGTCCTGCTCCTGAGCTCCCACTCACCCCTTACAATTGTAGAAAGCCACTTCCTTTAATTTCTCTCAGCTCTTAAAAGGTGATTGTTGGGCTTCCCTGGTGGTGCAGTGGTTGAGAGTCCGCCTGCCGATGCAGGGTACACGGGTTCGTGCCCCGGTCTGGGAAGATCCCACGTGCCGCGGAGCAGTTGGGCCCGTGAGCCATGGCTGCTGAGCCTGCGCGTCCAGAGCCTGTGCTCCGCAGCGGGAGAGGCCACAACAGTGAGAGGCCCGCGTACCGCCAAAAAAAAAAAAAAAAAGGGTGATTGTCAAAAATACGTCTCTTAAGATGAAGCAAATACAGAAAGAAAGAAAGCGCTGTCAGCAGAGAAGATAAAGTACAGGTTTCTGATCCTTCCTCAGCTGATCTCCCACCCATGTCACTGGTGCAGCGGGCTTGGGTCATTCAGTCCCCAGCTCTCTTCCTGCCTTTGAGGAGATACATGTATGTCCTCTTAAGCCTCAGGAACAGCTGGGGCTGGGTGAATGATACATCTGTGGGGAATGACAGGATGAAAACCTTACCCTTTAGGGAAGGTCCTGTCCTGCATGCAGGGGTGCTTTGGTCCCTTGTAGACCCAACAGATGAACACCATCCTAAATACGTGATACTATATGCACCAAACAGTACTATACATACAATAATATCCAATATCTAAACAGTAATATCTCAGCAGTAAGGGCTACACACAAACACTAATGGACAGTTGGTACTGACTACATGTTTTGTTTTGTTTTGTTTTTTGTGGTACGCGGGCCTCTCACTGTTGTGGCCTCTCCCGTTGCGGAGCACAGGCTCCGGACGCGCAGGCTCAGCGGCCATGGCTCATGGGCCCAGCCTCTCCGCGGCATGTGGGATCTTCCCGGACCGGGGCACGAACCCATGTCCCCTGCATCGGCAGGTGGACTCTCAACCACTGCGCCACCAGGGAAGCCCCTGACTACGTGTTTGATGAATTATTTTAAAATAAAATCGATCAGATTGTCTTTATTTATGACCTTATTTCATATTAATTCTTTAGTATCTTTTAATCTCTTTCTCCTCTTTATTTTTGGGTTTGGTTATTTCAGAGTGACAAAGCCCAACTTGAGAGCCCCCCCTTCCCCAATCTTCTGATCCCCTCCCCTTCCCTATGCCCTGGGTCCCACCCTCTGACACACTAGCTGTGCTTGGAGTGATCCTCGCCCAAGAAATCACATGGCTACACCCGCTCTGCTTTAGAGTCTTTGCCTCAGTGCCACCCTGTCCAAGGAGATAGCTCTTACTTCTGTATATAAATCAGTACAGTATCCTCGACATTTTTCCATTCCCATCACCTTGTCTTATTTTTCTACTGAGCAATAGAAAAATCACCATCTCCTATATTATAGATGTTTATTTATTTTTCTGTCACTGCTACTAGAATGTCAATTTCATGAGGCCAGAGACTTCATCTGTTGTATCCCCAGTTTCTAGAAGAATGTCCGGCATGTGATATAATTCAATAAAAATTTGTTGAACAGATAAGTTAATTAGCCACTTTAAATATGGGAATGATGTACATGTATAGGTAACTGGAGTCGATTCAGTTGTCTTCAGGATCATTTCATTTAAAGAATAAAGAAACAAACAAAAAAACCCTTTTAAAATATCATTCATTTAGGGAAGTGAGAATGGCAGGTAGCATGGATTATGTAAATTAAGAAATAATCCCAAGAAAGTTCAGAGTTTCTAGAGAAACTCTGGAATATGTATGGGTAAAAGCATAAAGACCTTTTTTTTTTTTAACATCTTTATTGGAGTATAATTGCTTTACAATGGTGTGTTAGTTTCTGCTTTATAACAAAGTGAATCAGTTATACATATATATATGTTCCCATATCTCTTCCCTCTTGTGCCTCCCTCCCTCCCACCCTCCCTATCCCACCCCTCTAGGTGGTCACAAACCATCGAGTTGATCTCCCTGTGCTATGCGGCTGCTTCCCACTAGCTATCTATTTTACGTTTGGTAGTGTATATATGTCCATGCCACTCTCTCACTTTGTCACAGCTTACCCTTCCCCCTCCCCATATCCTCAAGTCCATTCTCTAGTAGGTCTGTGTCTTTATTCCCGTCTTACCCATAGGTTCTTCATTACATTTTTTTCTTAGATTCCATATATATGTGTTTGCATACGGTATTTGTTTTTCTCTTTCTGACTTACTTCACTCTGTATGACAGACTCTAGGTCCATCCACTTCACTACAAATAACTCAATTTCGTTTTTAAGACAAGAAAAAAAATAAAAAGAAAGAAAGGAGCATAATAATGGTGAAGCCTGAAGCCAGCCATGCTTTGAGCCAGTCCACCCCTTGGATTTATCAACTTCATAAACCAATGGACTCTCTCTTTTGTTGCTATTTTGAAACACAGTTTAAATGTTCTTTTAAAAGGTCTTTTTATGGCTGAGTACATGGAACATACAATGGAATATTGTATACAATGGAATATTACTCAGCCATAAAAAGACCTTTTAAAACAACACTTAAACTGTGTTTCAAAATAGCAACAAAAGAGAGAGTCCATTGGTTTATGAAGTTGATAAATCCAAGGGGTGGACTGGCTCAAAGCATGGCTGGATTCAGGCTTCACCATTATTATGCTCTTCTTTCTTTGTTTCTTTCTTTTTTTCTTGTCTTAAAAAAAAAAAATCTCCATGTTGACTTAATTCTCATTTGGGGCTTATTTTCAGAATGGATAGCAATGATGGATCCCGGGAGCTATATGATTTTTTTTAATTTTTATTTATTTATTTTTGGCCATGCTGCACGGCTTGCGGGATCTTAGTTCCCCTGAACCCTGGCCCCCTGCAGTGGAAGTGCGGAGTCCTAACCACTGGACTGCCAGGGCATTCCCTGCTATATGATTTTTAGACCTTGTAATCGCCAAAGTTAAAAAAACCCTCTCTTGCTCTGCATTTGTAACAGTCTCCACCTCCTATCCTATTACTCTGGCCAAACCTGAGTCTCATGTTCATTCCTGAAACAATCAGGATGTCTGGGAGAACAAAGCATACCAGTCAGCCCCTGCCTTTAACCCTGACAGCTGCATTTAAATTTCACAGAATATTTGTTTGTGTGTGTATATGTGTATCTGTGTGTGTACGTGTATATCTGTGTGTGTGTGTGTGTGTGTGTGTGTGTGTGTGGTGGGGGAGGATAGGAGGGATGGATTCCCAAAACAAGTTGATATAGAGCAAGCAAAAAGTATCACTTGTGTCAAGCCAAAATGACATGTGGTAGCAATAGTTATATTTTATACAATGCTGGCACCATAGATTATGATGACAACCTCAGATAATTTCCCTGACCTGAAAGGGTAAATGAATGTCTAATTTTCTACCTAAGAGAAAATAAAGTTTTTAGGATAATTGGTAAAGCAGATAACCGCTACACTTCTGTTTGGATGAGTTATTATTTTAGAATGTATTTATTTATTTACTTGTGTTTTCATAAAGCTTGTCGCATATGTAGATATCAGAGCCGTTGAAAGGTTATGTTGGTTTTATGATAGTTTCAAAGCCCCGGGTTAATGCAATTTTAATGCGGCTTTTTGAGAACCACATTGCGGTACCCACTCAAACTCTTCTTTCTTTACAAAAATTAAGAAACGAAGAGGGGGTAATACATTCACCTGATTCAAAACCCTAAAATGTAAAGAGATATACAGTGGAAGGTCTTGTTCCCACCTCTGCCCCAGTCCGCCTCATTCCCCTTGTTCCCACAGGAAAGCACTTTTTCTGGTTTCATGGGAATGCTTCCACATTTTCTCTGAGCAAATCCAAGTGTGTATATGAATGAATATAAGTGTGCAGGTGAGCAGAAGCATTGCACACTTTGCCATCTTCACTTAGTGCCGTGACTTGGAGCTCTGACCATAGCATTACATGGAGAGCTTCCTCATTCATTTTTCTTACAAGTTCAGAATAGTATATTTTATGGATATAGCTTAATTTATTTAGCAAGTTTCCTTTATTTATTTATTTAAAAAAATTTTCCGTGTGATGAGAACTTTTTTTTTTTGATGCGGACCATTTTTAAAGTCTTTATTGAATTTGTTACAAAATTGCTTCCATTTTTTGTTCTTTTTAAAATTAATTTATTTTATTTATTTATTTTTGGCTGCATTGGGTCTTTATTGCTGCACGTGGGCTTTCTCTAGTTGTGGCGAGCAGCGGCTACTCTTCGTTGCGGTGCGTGGGCTTTCCATTGCTGTGGCTTCTTTTGTTGCGGAGCATGGGCTCTAGGCACACGGGCTTCAGTAGTTGTGGCTCGCAGGCCCTAGAGTGCGGACTCAGTAGTTGTGGCGCACGGGCTTAGTTGCTCTGCGGCATGTGGGATCTTTCTGGACCAGGGCTCGAACCCGTGTCCCCTGCATTGGCAGGCGGATTCTTAACCATTGCACCACAAGGGAAGCCCCCCATTTTATGTTTTCATTTTTTGGCCACGAGGCATGTGGGTTCCTAGCTCCCCCACCAGGAATCGAACCTTCACCCCCTGCTTTGGAAGGTGAAGTCTTAACCACTGGACCGCCAGGGAAGTCCCAGCCAGTTTCCTTTAATGGGTACTAGTGACTCCTCAAAAAGAATCAATGAAATAGGTAGAATTTCACGGTTTAGAGCTTTGAATGTTCCTACTAAAAACTGTTAAAAATTTTGACCCAGTTCGCTTTTGTCACCTTAATAGAAAAAGAGTAATTTAGGCTTAGTTCCAGTCAACTGATGTAATTCAATAAAAGTAAATGCCAACCTCTTAATTCTTTTCAAAATACAATGGAGGAATAGAGAAAATAATTGCCACTATCAGCATCTGAAAAATGTATGGCTTCAAGGTTCAGTATACCAGGACCTTGAGAGGTGAGAGTGCGGGTTTAACTTTGAAAAGTGTCATGGTTTATTAGTACGTGGATTGCTCTGATAGCTCTAAATTCCTTGTCATGTGGATATTTTTCTTAAACTTGGGAACACAAAGCCCTTAGGCATGCTGGGATTGAGGGGGCGTGGACGTGCGGGGATGTGAAGGCAGCGGGGACTGTCCAGAGATGAGGGGCTCACTTCCTGTAGGTAGGACAGACTAGCAGCAGCATTTTGGTTCTGCGAGTCATGTCTGGATAGGAACGGAGCCCTGTCAGTAGCAAGAAGTGGGGTGGCTAGGGTTAGACACTAGTTTGGTAGTTTGGCTTGGTTGCTAAGCAACAGGAACAATTGCCTATTTATTTATTTATTTATTTATTTACTTATGGAGTGATGTAGTTCACTTGTACCTAGCAGCGGTCAGAGACAGTGACTGAGGGGGCAAGGCCGCTAATAGGGAAACCACTTTTGAGGCCATTACATCGAAGTAGAAAATGATTAAGGGCAGAAACATGGCAGAGAAGTTAGAGGAAAGGGGAAAGAGATATTTAAGAGGTAACATCCCTAAGATGTGGTCATGAGTTACAGGTGAGGACTGAGGGAGAGGGCCAAGTTGAAGAGAATTAATGGGTGCACTAAGTCAGGGGTCCCCGGGCTACGGACTGCTACCGGTCCACGGCCTGTTAGGAACCGGGCCTCACAGCAGGAGGTGAGTGGCGAGAGGGTGAAGCTTCATCTGCCGCTCCCCATCGCTCTCATTACCGCCCGAACCATCCCTCCCCCCGCCACCCCCCCAAGTCTGTGGAAAAATCGTCTTCCACGAAACCAGTCCCCGGTTCCAAAAAGGTTGGGGACCGCTGCACTGTCATTCAACGAAGGATGCTTGAGCACCCATTTAGTGACTGGCACTAGGCTAGTCTCTGGAGACACAAAAGTGAACAAGACACACAGGGTTCCTGCTCTCTTGGGGTGTCCCTTCTGAGGGAGGCAACAGTTAATAAGTAAAGAAAGAAATAAGCCAGATTATTATGGATTTTAATAAAACCTATGAGAAACTATGTGGCTGGATTGCCATGTGCCCCTTCATCATCAGCTGTGCCTCCACCCCAGCCCTGGACAATCACTGGTTTGTTTGATGCCTCTATACTTCTGCCTTTTCTAAAATGTCACATACTCAATTGTGATAGTGGTTGCAAATCTGTATGTGTTTGAGAAAACTCATATAGCTGGACGCTAAAAAGCTTGCATTTTATTCAGCATAAATTATACCTCAATAAACCTGACACTAAAAAAGCTTATATCCAAAAATTTTAAAAATAAGAAAAAGACAAGAAAAATAATGGATTAATGGATGAGAGTTATCCAGGGATGGCAGAGGGTTGGAGGCTATTTGATATGGAGGTCGGGGAAGATGCCTTTGCATATGTGTAGACCAGTGTGGCCAGAATATCATTAATAAATAAGAGAGTGGTGTGAATTGAGATTAAGAGGCAAGCAGGGTCTAGATTATGGAGAGCCTTCTAGGTCACAACAGAGAGTTTTGGATTTTATCTTAAATGCAGTGGGAGGCCATCAGAGGTTTTAGGTGGTGCTATACCATCTTCTGATTTACTTTTATGAAGGACCACTATGTTGTCGTTTGGATACTTAATTGTAGAGGGAACAAGTGAGGAAGCAGGGAGACCAATTAAGAGACTACAGAATAGTCCAAGTGAAAGATGAAAAATAACCGGCTGATAGTAATGACAGTAAAGATGGAAATGAGTGGGTGGAAGTTAGAAATAAACTTTAGATGGATAAAACCAATATGCCTTGCTAATGGTTATTGTTTGGGGATAAGGGAAAGTTAGGAATCCAGGATGATTCTCGGTTTTTGGCTTGAACCAACTGGATGATGATACTGCCATTTAGTGGGTTGGGGAATTATTCAGAGAGGACTGGTTTCAGAGAGGAAAGTCAAGAGTAGAATAAGACTCTATTTCCCCAATGGACTCAGTCACAAAGCTTGGGAGCTTTTAAAGATTGCCATCTTGGTCAGGCTAGACCAGTTGCTCTCATCCTTGAAATGGCTTCTCCCAAATGCTGCCTCTTGACCCACTGTTTCTTGAATAAGTCTAGCAATCTCACATCCCTAGGATCTTTCTAGTTTCTATTCTTATGTCTTGACTGAGAAAAATACCATAAAATTGCAAAAATGGCCACAATAATTCATTGCATCTTTGGAGGTAACCCCTTTGAAATGTGTATTTTCAATCCTCCTATCAAGAAGTAGAGTTTATTTCTCCACTCCGTGAATCTGTGCTTGGCCACATGACTTGTTTTGGCCACTGGGACATTAGAAAATATGACGTAAGTAGAGAATGGAAAAGTGCTCGTGCATAGGGCTTGCCCTCTCTCACTGCAAGAAACTCTTCATGCTATGAATGAGCCCAGGCTATCCTAATGGATGATGAGAAACATGAGGTTGTCACGCCAGCTGACAGCAGACATGTGAGTGAGACCCCTCTAGACTAACTAGTCTGCCAATTGTTAGACATGTGAGTGTGGTCATTTTAAAGTATCCAGCTCGAGCTGAGCTGGCTCAGTCCAGAAGAATTGCCCAGGTGACCCACAGAACCATGGGAAATAATACACCTTTTTGCAAGCCGGCAAGTTTTGGAATTGTTTATTATACAGCAAAAGCTAACTGATCCATGACCCAAAATTTTAGGGGTGGTTAGCAATCTCAGACTTACTTCTGTCTAAGTTTAGTCCATGGATAAGATCACCTGATCTTATCTGCAAATGGATTGTGGAATAAATACAGCACCTAGCCAAACTGGCCAGTGAAAGAGGTTGAAGCTGATTCACAAAAGAAAGAAACTTGCTGGAGTTTTTGGTCATGATTGACTCCATATTGCTCCATTATCAGTGGAGCATCAGCCTTTGATTTTTCATTTCTGACTATAATCATGTGGTCAGATGCCAGGCCCAGTATGATGGCAGTGGTCAAAGAAGGAGCTTTTGGAGTCTCGACTGGCCACCTGAGCAACTGGGCTGTTGCCTTCAGCAGACAGGTGAAATGTTCCTCTTGCAACATGCCTAACCCTTCAGTTAAAAGCAACAAATATACCTTTAGTTAAACTAACAAGGAGGGATTAGTTTGCTATTTTTGCTTTAAATAAACCAAACTCAAGTGGCATGAGGAGAAGAGAAACTGGAATATTATAAAGCTAAACCAAATTTCTTATCAGCTGAGCAGAGGTTAGCAAAGGAGACCATCTGTGCAATGGACCTGAGCAGATACAGACATTGAAGTGGGTGTGTATAGAGAGGTTTTATTTGTTTGTGACTTAGAATAGAGGTTTTAGAATAGAGGTTTGAGCTTGAGGAAAAGGTTATGGAGGCATTCGGGGGTTGTAAGGAAGTCTTGGGAGTGGATGAGATGAGCAAGAGAGGAGAAGAGAAATGAGGGTTGAGACTGGAACTCAAAGGAAAACTATTTTTTTAATGGGTATATATATGTATTTTTTAAATATTTAGTTAGTTAGTTAGTTGCATCAGGTCTTAGTTGTGACAGGTGGGCTCCTTAGTTGAAGCTCGCGGGCTCATTAGTTGTGGCACGCAAACTCTTAGTGGTGGCATGCATGTGGGATCCAGTTCAGTGACCAGGGATCGAACCCGGCCCCCCTGCATTGGGAGCATGGAGTCTTATCCACTGCGCCATAAGGGAAGTCCCAGGAATACTATTTAAGGGGCATGAAAGGGAGGGAAACTGAGAAGGCACGTGAACTAGAAAGGGGAGAAAGAGGCAGGAGCTGACAACTGTGGTGAGAAGTGCGCAGTCTGCAGGCAGATTTTTGAGTCTGAATTCCAAGCTAACCATCGACGAGTGGTGTGACCTTAGCCAAGCTACTCATCCTCTCTTCTTTTTCGTTTTCCTAAGTTAAAATGGGGACAATCACATGTCTAACTCCTAGAGTTCATTGTGGGGAATAAGTGTCACAAAATAAAGTTCTTGGAGTGGTGCCTGTCCCCCATCAAATGGCCAATAGCCATTAGCATTCCTGTTAGCAACATTCAAAGGAGGTCATGGGTTTTAAAAGGAGGGAGAGTCTCGTTGGCGTAAAATAGTAAAGAAAGACAAAATAAGAAAGAGAAACAAGAATGCTCATTTGATTTAACAACTAGGATGATTTGGTAACATTAGCAAAAGTAGTTTTTCAAGAGTCATAGAGCTCAAACTAGGCTGCAGAGACTCAAGGAGGTAAGAGGATGTGAGGCCCTGGCTCCATCATCTGCTGTGTGACTTTAGGCAAGCTGCTTAACCTCTCTGGATCAGTCTCCTGAGCTATAAAGCAAGAGAAGGAGGAGACTGGATGACCTATTCTCTATTTTTAAATATCTTTCAGTCAACCCATGAGAACCTGGAGGGTCAATCAGCAGAATGTTATAGAAATGATTTTCTTTTTTTATTTTTTCAGATAGGAGGGTTGATGACCAGCCAAAATTTATGGCCTCCCACTTCTCATTTTCCTTGGTGCTGTTCCTTTCAGAGCCAGAGACATATACCAGTACAGATGTAAATGCAGACAAGAATATGTGTATGTACATGTGCACACACACATACACATGCAAACATGAGTCATGCTGTCCAGAGGCCCCTATGACAAGACTGCACATAAGCAGATGGTGCCACAGACCACAGATTCACCCACCACTTGCTAAAAACCTGCCATGTTCTGGGTGTTCTTCTAGGTATTGGGGGGACACACAGACAAATCTGTCAATGTGATTGTCCTTAAAGATATTATAAGTTCATAGAGGGATTGGGAATTTATCAAAGGACAAGGTAGCTGGCTGGTAATGAGTTCTATGACACAGTTCAACAAATATTTATTAAATGCCACCTCTGCACCAAGCACTGCACTGAGGACTGGGAATAGCAGTAAGAAAAGTCAGGGGAGTGTAAAAGTATTTCTAACAGGAAGGCCTCGTAAACTTTCAGCTTCGTTATGAACTGCAGTGACCGAGCGCGCCCCAGTGACCTTGGCATTCACCTTGGGAGGTCTCCCTCTGCTGACCTCGGTCTTTGCAGTAGGGTTAGGGATCATGGCCTGGAGAACTATGAGATGGGCCTGGAAGGCGAGAGGGAGAGCTGGGATCTCGTTCTCCTGCACTCACCCAACTTCACTTGCAAGCCACAGTTCTCTCTTTCTAGAACTGAGAGTCAGCTGCTTCCCCGGTCCGTAAACGTGCCCCGGGAAGGTTTCCGTGATTGCTACCCCTCACCACAGTTCTGCTGGCACTGGCACAGCCTCAGCACAATGCACTGGCTGGAAAGGTCTCACCAAGGTCAGAGACCCCTGTAGTGTAGACCCCAGAGACTTCCTGGAGGAGACTCACTTTTGCTCCTCCCAGGTACAGTTAGAAGAGATGAAATGGCTTCAAAATGTGTTAGTTTGCTCAGACCTACCTCATGTCGGTTTTCACAATTACCTTACAGCCAACTGAAGGCGGGTGAAGCCTGATGGGGCCTGGATGACTTGCTATTTCTCTGAGGCTTTCTTGCTCTTTTCTTTGCCATTTCCAAAGACTCTCATTCCTTTCCCACTAAAACATGTGAGAAGACTCTTGGATTCTGACAGGACTCTTTCAAGCTACTTACCCTCGTGAAGGAATGGTGGTTCCCATTGGAACCTTAAATGCTTCTGTGCTGTTCTCGCTACTTTCTTGCAAAGAGCTTGGGGTGGGATCTGCCATCCACCCAGGCCTTGGTGAAAACCACTTTTCATGGGTTGACAGAAATCTGCACTGGGGGGCAGGGGGACAATTTCCAGTTGTTTGACTTTTGGAGGGAAATGATGCAAACACAAACCCGGGGTTTAGTTCTTGGGAAATTCAGGAAGCGTCTCCCAGAAGCGGAGGGGAAGGAGGATGTGTGTCAAAGTGCCTGTGCTTCCCTGTCCTCACATAAATGAACTTTCTCCTTCGTTCCTACTGGACTCTGCAGAACACAACTCTAGCACAAAGCCAAGGAGACACTGGCAAGTGAAAGCAACCGTGTTTTCTAATGTCCCTGGATCAAAACCATGCAAGTTTGGATTCTGTAAAGAATCTTCCTTAGCATGCTGGATTAATCAAATGGATTAATACGACACAGTCGTCTTTTCTCAGTGTGCCTCCTAGCCTTTGGCCTTGCCACCCTCCCGACCCCCCCTTTTTAAAGTCTATGGAACTCTGAGGGAACAAAAGGACCAGCATTTTCTATGAGTGCCACGGCCATTGGTGCCTTGGCCTAGCCCCTCTGGAAGGTAGGCTCCCGGAATCTCTCAGTGTGCAAAGCTCTTGTTTGTACCCCTGTGTCTTGGGGAAAACTCACAGTGTCTTTTGGACCCTACATTCTGCGTGCTTCGCTGTGAGTGAAAAGTAGCACATTGCTGTCCTTTACACGTAAACCACACAGCAAAGACTAAACGAAAGCCAGTTAGTACATGTTGAGGGGAGGGGTATTAGATAAGGGCCTTGGTTAGATAGATACGCGTATGTTGGTCTCAACTCTTTTGGGCCTGTTTAACTTTCGTAAACCCTCACCTCCCTGTTTTCTGGGATGAGATCAATCTGCCTATGTCTGATTCAACAACAGCCATAACAACAGCTAAGGTTCGTTGAACTTACCTGCCTGACATTGATTTAACACTTCACCTGAGTATTCATTTCATCCTCATAGAACCCTTATGGGGGCAGTGGTATTATCATTTGCATTTTCTGACAGAGGAGCTGGCATCAGGGATGCTTAGTATCTGGACCGGGGCTTATGCCACTGCTCAGTCCTGGCACTCTCCAGAGCCTGGGATCCTAACCTTTTCTGCTGTTTCTTCTTCCTGGCCTAAAGCCACTTTGTTTAAATTTTCTTAACCTTTTTTTTTTTTTTTTTTTTTTTTTTTTTTTTTGCGATACGCAGGCCTCTCCCTGTTGTGGCCTCTCCCGTTGCGGAGCACAGGCTCCGGACGTGCAGGCTCAGTGGCCATGGCTCACGGGCCCAGCCGCTCCGCGGCATGTGGGATCTTCCCGGACCAGGGCACGAACCCGTGTCCCTTGCATCGGCAGGCGGACTCTCAACCACTGTGCCACCAGGGAAGCCCCGGTTTTCTTAACCTTTTTAAACCATGCCTTCAACAATGAGGTAGATACTTCTAGGCTGTGTTTTAAGTTTCTTAATGAATTATGGCTTCTTTAAAGTGAGGAAATAAAATGGCAGTTTCCTTTCTCAGCCCACAGCGCATAGTTCTTATCATTCATAAGTTGGAAAACCCTGATTGAAACCTTGTAGGACAAAACAACATAGAGGGAGAAATGCATGAAGGACAGGGGAGTGGCTAGTAAGGGGAGAAAGAGCAAAGTCATGAAATGCACCATCATGTACAGACACTTTGGCGTCTTGTCCTTATCTGAGTGTCACTGTGATGGTGGGAAGGGACTCCTTTTGGTTTTTCGTCATCTCTCTCCTGCGCGGCATCCTCCTCCCTCACCTTCCCTCCAGGGTGAGCATCTTTTCTTTTGCCTCTGCCCACTTGGTCTCCTCTTCAGACTGACCAGCAAGGAAGATTCTGCCCTCCCTAGGGAGCTCCTTGGCCTTGATATCAGAGAAGGGTAATAGGGGAGCGAAGAACCAGAAAAAAATGAAGAACCCAAAAAGTATGCAGAGCAAGAGTAGAAGAAAAAGAATCATGTCAATGGGGGCAAAGGGGAAAGGGTGAGGGAGCCTGTGGTGCCAGCCGGGGTGAAGGAGAGCTCTCGGGGGCTTGTTTGGGGCTTGCTGGGGGACGGTACATGGGGAGAAATGGGGGACTATTGTTATATAGGAGAGAGTGGGAGGGGGAGAGGAAGAAGGAGAAGGGGGAGGGCGGGGGAGTAAAGGAGGAAGGGAGCTGGAGAAGGAGGCTTTCAAGGAATTTGTTGTGTGTATGAATCTAAACCCCATCACTCAAATACGTGGGACATGCCAGTTGTTTCTCTTTGGACATATATAGGATCTATTTATTCACTTTTTGTCCATCATGATATTTGCAGAGTGCCTACTCTGTGCAACAAGACATGGTCCCTGCCCTTTAAAGCTTCCAGGGGAGGAAGCAGAAAAGAAACCACTAAACATATAACCACATCATTACAGATTGTGAAAAGAACTATAAAGGAAGTAAAGTTGGAGCAGCTCCCTGCAAAAGCGACAGTTAAATCAGGATCGGAATCCTAAGAAGGACCTAGTTATATGAAGAGCCCTGGGAAGAAAAGTAGACACTTGCTAAGACACTTCCAAAGGAAACTTCTGAAAACTCAAGATAAAATCGAGATATTCTATTAGTTACCGTTCAGTTGCTGGTGTAAATTTTAAAAAGTGAAGATTTAGTGTTTCTAGGGCAGGGAAAAAATATGATTGGAGAATTACATAGTGATAACTGGTTACATCAGTAGGATCCGGAAGGAGATATTTGGCACACTTACAAGAATCTCACAGAAAATAATTTAGTAAAGGGACAATACACAGAGAGACGGGCAGGGTTTCGGTTCTGTAAGGTGAGGCACATAGGACTTGCGATAAGCAGGCTGGGAGGCCGTGACTATTTCTAGGTGTTGTCACCAGCGCCTGGTGGAAGTCGGAGCTGTCTGCTGATGGGAATTACAACACAGAAGAACGTGCTTGAACAGTGGTGAGACAAGGAGGGAGAATTAGACTCCTTTCTCTTTCTCTCTTCCAACGCTTTAGTCTGTCAGTGCCTCCCATGATCCAGACTCATCTGGGAGCCAAAAGGAGAGGAAGACCAGGTAACGCATTCAGTGGAGACAAGGCTTCTGGGCACAGATCTTGCCAGAAAAGAGAAGAGAGTAGGAGGGACAGTGGCAAACGGAGAATAACCAGCACCCTGTGTGTTGACTCAGGAGTGAGGCAGTCTGTTTTCCCCATTAATCAGCTGTGGGACTTCAGGGAAGTCACCTCTATTCTTTGGGCTAAAATTTACTTCTCTGTTACATAAAGGCATGCAATTAGATAATCTTGAATATTATCTTTCAACTCTATGCAGTGTCCTCTGTAGAAGTTCTGTGTCGATGCTGCTGGTACATGCCATCTGGGTTTCAGTTATTCCAGAACTGAAGTAGTTAAGGCTTAAATACTCCCAGACTACAGTAAATATTCTCTTACAACCCCCAAATTAATTGACCCTCTACTTTCTCCAGGTTCACCAATGTTCTCTGTCTCCTTTGTAGAACATTCTGACGCCCACAGCATATTGCTCATGTGCTACTCTTCATTTTACCCATCCAATCCTATCACAATCGGGTACTGTTTGCCAAATTGTCTATTCTCTAACCTGTTGATGCCAGTTGTACATGTATTATGATTATATAACAATTAAATCTTATATGAGGGCAAAGAGTTGTTTCTTTAAAAACTAACTGCTTCAGAAGTACAGTAGTTTTAAGTTAGACTTAAAATTATTAATAGTTGTAAGAACTTAGGAGGAAATTACTAAATTTAGAATGAATTTGCATTCAGATCACTTTGGAAGCATCCCACTGTACTTCAGGAGTTGGAAACCAGAAACTGCAGGTAGGTGACTGCAGACATGTATTGTGAATGCAACATATGCAAGAAAGGAAAGTCGACACTCCGTCAGCTCTTAGGCCCATGCTCAAAGAAAAGGCCTTGGCCCTACATCAAAAGTTTGGTTAAAAATGTGCAGACGTATGTTTTACATAAAAAAAAAAAACTTAAGATAAAGGAAGAATATTTTGACTCCTTGCTTATTTTTTTTTGATTAACTGACCATTTGTTGGACAGAATCAAATTGCGTAAGAAGGCTTATACTATTCTTGATCTTTCGCGTGTTTTTCTTCTACAAGAAGTAACGGCTGCTAAGCTTGCTTCATAACCCACTAAAAACAGCATCCTGTGCGTTAAGACTCCATAGCCTGTTAGGTAGTTAATAACTTTTGAGTCTGAGCTAGTATCTTGTTACATTAAACCTGAACCATTTTCTTTGGCACTAATGCATTATGTCTTAAGATTGTGAATCTGTGCTTATCCAAGAAATGCTGGGTGGCCTCGAGGTACAAGTTACTTATTCCTCATAAACTTCTACAAAATGGAATGACATTTGCTATTGAATGACTTGCTGTTATCTCCTGAGTTGAAATTCTCTGGCTTCCTTGACGGACATGTGCTTTTAAAAAGAACTCTTTTGAGGAATAGTCCTTAATTTATTTTCAGTGTGTATGAGAACTAAAGTCCTTTGTGTGATACCTGGTAGCTCATTTGGGGACATATCATTGCTTTGTCATGCCATTTGTCACTTCAAATGTCAAATACACTCTGCTATCTCCCTTGGAAGTTAATAGATGTTAGAAGATCTCTAAGACCTGTCTTTCCACAATGTAGACAATCGGAGGCGATTGATGTAAAACTGGGTTTGATAGGGGACTGGAAGGGAGAGGGAGAATGTGGGAGAAGGAAAGAGCTGTGGGTAGTTCAGAAATTACAGTTATTGCTGTTTATGGTTTTCTAAGAAACCCCATGTTCTGCAAAATCATGTACAAAAATGGGAAAAATAATGTTGGGCTGATCACTCAAAGCATATGCAGCTTTGAAAAGTTACAAAAATAATAACAATCCTAACAAAAATAGTGATGCTGTTAAAAGGATGCGTTGAATTCTTGATAAAGACCTAGAGCAGTAAATACGACTTTTTAAAAACCTTTTAACTTTTGTTTATTGTATTCCCAAAACACAGCAAATGACTTAAATGGCCAAAGAGTACAAAAAACATTTATTAAAAAAAAAGCAGTCTCCAGACCCACCAGCAAGGTAGTCCCTTTTAACAGCTTTTTGTGTCATTTTTACAATTTTTTTAATGAAAAGCAAGCATAATTTTTATTTTTTCTCTCCTTTTCTAATGCAAAAGAGAGTATATTGCACAGTGTCTGCATCTTGCATTTTTCAGTTAATAATCTATCTTGAAGATCTTTCCACATCAGTACATACCCTTTTTATTGCTAAATACAGCTTTGAAAAAAATCTTAAGGTAGTTTAATGTAGAGAAATATAAGGAAGTGTTGAGGCTGCTAAGTTTTGTAGGCAAGGGCAAATGCATAAAGATTTGGGAGATTTGCACAGTTAGCTTTGCAGGACCGAGCTGCTGGTCAGACTGAGTAAGAAGTGTGTGATGGTGAATCCTCTGTAACTTGCTGTGTTCAGCTATATCTTAATATAGCTGAAGTTGTATTCAGCTGCTCTTACCGATGGTTCAAACATGAACACACTGGGAAAATTAGGTATGAAAAAATGTGAGTTTCAAGCGACTGCATTATATTGACCTCATCCCTTATTTACCAATGACAAATGAGCTAATTTGCTTTACAGAAACGCACATTGTAACAGGCCATATTTGAAGAATTCGAGTGATATTTAAATGTTTACCACGATCCATCTGCTTCATAGATTATGCTTTTCAGGGAGAAATTAATTTCTTATTCTACAAGGTATTAATAGCAAAATAGTGTTATTACATTTTTTGGCCAACCTACATATTTGAGAATTCTTCACATAAAAGCAGGGGCTGTAAGCTACATCTGGTGGGCGGCAATTTATTCCAGTATTGGAAAGATTAGATAGAAGAAATAATAGGTAACATTGATCAAACATTTAATGGTGTCATTAACTCTGCTCAGCGCTTTGATATGTTATTTCCTTTAAACAACACACATCTAGTCACACAACACACAACTGCAGAGCTAACTTTCCAAACTGGAGTTTGATCTCAAAACCTTCTCTCAACCAAACACTATACTACTACCTTCAGCAAATGTGGCACGTCATGTGCTTGACCATTCTGTACAGCCCCCAAAGACACTTAGCTTTTCAGAAGGATGTGATCAAGAAGATTTTATTCAAAATCCACAGTTTTCACATCTGGCAAGTCTTGCCCATCTTGAGATCAATGATGCATTTATTTATCTTTTCTTTTAAAGGCAGGTACTAATCTCTTTGTAACTTTTCCTCCCACCATAACATGGGGATAATAATAGGGTCATTATCTTAGGGCTACCTTTAATATTTTCAAAAATATTCTTCAATCTGTATTTGTATGTTCAGAAAATTTATGAAAAAAATGTATTTTGACTCCTTCCTTTAGAAACAAGGAATTTAGCAAGCTATGCTTACTTACAGCGCCCTTAACATCCCAATCTTTGTTTATGTAATTTAGATTTTGGGATGTTATTTTTAGTAAATATTTAATTTAATTAATCATGTATCAATTGACTTTAGTTATTTAGCTCCTTTCATGTATTGGAATCACATTATTTACAACAATCATTTCAGGCCAATCTATGTTTAAATTTTTTCTGTGTTCACCACCAGGCTTTAATCTTTTTTAAAATTAATTAATTAATTAAGTAATTAATTTTTGGCTGCGTTGGGTCTTTGTTGCTGTGCGCAGGCTTTCTCTAGTTGCAGCGAGTGGGGTCTTCTGTGCATTGCAGTGCATGGGCTTCTCATTGCAGTGGCTTCTCTTGTTGTGGAGCACGGGCTCTAGGCATGGCGGGTTTCAGTAGTTGTGGCATGTGGGCTCAGTAGTTGTGGTTCACGGGCTTAGTTGCTCTAGGCCATGTGGGATCTTTCCAGACCAGGGATTGAACCCGTGTCCCCTGTATTGGCAGGCAGATTCTTAACCACTGCACCACCTGGGAAGTCCCCAGCCTTTAATCCTGATTAATCTTTCAGTTTATTAAGGACATTTTAAAGTAAAATTTTAAAGAAACACATTTACTTGGTATATTTTCTGATCCCTTGCATATCTTAAGACAGCATTTTTCTATTGTCTTCCCACGTGAATGAAAACTTAACTAGAAGTAAAATTATTTGGTGTTTGTAAACGTTGGCTCATTGTCATTGGTATTTAAAATTGTATAAAAAGTAGCAGATGCCAACCTTATTTATATACAGAGGTGGACATCCTTTCTTTTTCTACCTAAATACTTGCATGATTTTTCTTTATCCTTGAAAGGAAAACCAAAATTTGCTATTATAAACCTATGTACAGCCTTTCAAATTAATTTTACTTAAAATACAGTGAATGCTTTGGTTTGAATTATCAGGATATTTTCATCCCCTATCATTTTTCTTAAATTATATCTTTGCTATTCCTTGAATTTCAATTGTTCTCTCTATTTTTATCTGGACACTCCTGTATTTCTTAGGTTTAATTTGTTTTTACTTGTCCGTATCCTCCCTATTTTCTACTCTCTGTTGGTTTTCATTTCTTCATCCATTTTTTTTTCTTTTCTTGAGAATGGGTGAACTTCTCACATTTGCCCGGCATATCAGGATTCTTTCAAATATGACTAAGAGAAGCCATGCCCAGTGTGGGGACCATGCCTGCAAGTTAGTTTCCTTCATGTGAGCAAAGTAGCCTCACGTTCCAGAAGAAGAGCAGTCTATCTGTGTGTTGTCACCTTCAAGAGCAGACTCTTCGCAGAAGTCCCCAGCAGACTTCCCCTCAGGTTTCACTGAGTTTACCTAAGTCACATGCCCTCCCCTAAACCAGTCATGGTAAAAGGAATGCGGTTCTCATTCACAGGGATCTCCCCCTTAACTGAGAATTGGATACTTGAACAAATGGTGGCATCTGTTTGCAGAAAATATAGTTTCTATTTGTACCAACAGTGTCTGCTGCATCTTCCTTACTGTTGATTTGATTTTCTTGCAGTGTTGCTTATTTTATTTACTCATACAAAGAAGATCTTGATATTGCTATCGGACATTTAATTTCTGTGGAATTGTTCCTTATCTCACCCTGCTCTGTTTCTTCTCTGCTTATTGGTCTTTGCTGGTCATCCTGTTGTTTTTAAATCCTCTAATGCTCCTGTCCTTTCATCTTATCCTGTTCTTTTGCAGGTTCCTTTTCGGTAAGGCTATGTCTTATATCCCGTTAAGGATGCCAAACTCTGTTTTCTAAAAGTCCCCAAGTATTTGTTTGCAGGAGGTTTTTCTGAGCTTTCAGGATGATGCATTCTCTTCCTCATTTTGCTCTCTGTAACTACATATCCATTTATACATAGCATTATAAAAGTTCATATTTTTCGTCTTTGAGCAGTAGTGTCCTTTCCTTGGGCCTTTCTAGAAAACACAGCAGTCATTTGTCTCTCTTCATTATCTACTTGGAAGTTACTTGATCCTTTTCAGGACTGATGCTGGAAAGCAGGTTGATGGGTACAGGGCCAGACCTGCTCCCAGGGAATAACCTACATCCTAATCCCAACCCTAACCCTAACCCTACCCCACCTCCATCTGGTGCTCTCCGCTGATATGGTGGTTCCTTCCTCTCACTGCCTGACTACCTGGAACTCATGGATCGTAAGAGGGGTTAAAACTCCATCAAGCATTGTTACCATGAAGCTTTTCTCTGACCTGACACTTGACATGTAGGGTCTGTATCTTCTGGGCTAGACTGTACAACTGCCACCCTCCTCTCTCCCCATACATCCAGGCAGGGATCTAGGGGAGGGAGTGGAGTACATGCCTTGCCTCAAAAATCAGTGTGTGCAATACATAGAGGAGGCTCTGCTTTTTAAAATTTTCTGTTTCTATTTTTGGCCACAAACCCTTGTTCTCTGGGCCAGGAGATGGACAGTTGGGTGGAGCAAAATGTCTACCTCCTATTTTCTGATCAGCTGGGACTCCTTTGGCAATTATCCATAGATTGGTATGGCACTGATGGCTGTTCTCATTCCATCTCATCTGGATATAAATGCCTCTTAGAATCCAGCCTAGGGTGTCTCTCAGGCATAGAGTTTAACAAAAAGTGAGGAGAGGTCACACCTGGGATGATGGCTAGACATTCACATTCTTCTTTTTTTTTAGATTTATTTATTTATTTTTGACATTCACATTATTCTCTTAATAACGGATTTTCACATGGTATTATTGAGATTATGGAATTTTTGCCATGTAACTTTATTTGTAGTTCACAGCATCCATAAAAGTGGTAATTACAAAACATGGTGCAGACTGTCAGTGATGCTTGGATGTCATCTCTGGGAGAGGCTGACCAAACCCTCATGTAATTAAGGAAAGTGATCACAGTCAAACTTTGGAGGATTGTCATGGACTTCCTCTGTGTTTAGAAACAGCAGGACCTGTTTTCTGTGACTTTTCTTGTCACTTAACATTGGAGTAATCTAATTAATAGGGTATGAGGCAGTTATTATGAAAAATTCATTACAGAAGGTATGGCCAATGGAGTGAGAGTCCTCAGATCCTCATAGCTTGACAAAACTTATCACTGCTTCAAAGAGTTATCTAGACTTTCCCCATGTATACAGATATTATCACAGAGTTTCAATCACGGAATAGGTACAATTTTATAATCTGCTTTAACTTACCACTACATCATTCTCTGTATTACTTCATGGTTCAGTTAAGCAAGGCTCAACAGTATTATACCCAGCTGACTTAACTTTGATTGAATTAGTCATTTCTCCCTTGTGAGACATTTAGGTTGCTTTTGCTTATTTTTTTCCCATTCACAAATAACTTTGAAATGCTTGCCTAGATAAAATACAAGCAACACATTAAAACGAACTATCATCAGTCTTGCTGCATATTTAATAGGGGTGGTGCCAGCAAAAATAGCCCTAATAAAGCATCCAAGATTTACAAAGTTGTGCACAGAGGCAAACATAATTCCGTAGTTTTCTGATTAACTAGCTTAATCTGCAAAGGTGATGATGTTAAAAGTGCTGCCAGGTCCTGCAAGGCACTGGGATGATAATCATAATAATCGTAATAACATCATCATCACATCAACAGTAATAATAGAGATAATAATAGCAACTGAAATTTACTGAGCCCTTACTATGTACCAGGCACTCTTCTAAATGCTTTATGTGTATTAACTCATTTAATTCTCACAGCAACTCTATGAGTAAGATACTATTATTATCTCTATTTTATAGAAGAGGAAACATTCCTAGAAAGGTTAATAATTCTTTATTATTACAGAGCTGATATTTCTTGGATGCCTTATGTTCTACATGCATCCTTTATTTAATTATCCCAAAATCCTTATGAGGGAGTATAATTATTACTCTGATTTTACATGTGATGTATTTGAAGCCAAAGAGGGCAAGGCAGGTGACTAAGTTCACAGGGCTTGCAAAGATCAGAGCACAGACTCAGACCCAACTCTGCCTGACCCCAAAGTGGCTAAAGTCTTAATATGAGCTATACAGAAATCAAGGAACCAAAATTGAGTGAAGTTAAAGATTTACCTAGAGCTACCTCAAGAGCAGTAGCCAATCCTAGACTGGAATCCATTTCCTTTCTCCTAGCCCAGTGCCCTTTCCAATGCGCTGTTGTGCCTTTCTCTTTCTCTCTCTCTTTTTCTCTCTCCATCTGGGTACCTGGTCCCTTTCTTTACTATGTGCATCTCCCTCGCTCTTCTTTTTCTGGAAACCAGCTTCCTCTCTCTATTTGCCCTTGGACTATCATGGACCTCCCCAAATGTGCCCTCATCCCCTAGGTCCACCAGACTTTTCCAGCCATTTGATTTACTCCCTGTGTCCAGATGTCAGATTTCGGAGAATGGAGTGTCTGATTAGTCCAGTTTGGCCCCAGGGTTTATCCAATCACCTGTGTTGGGTGTGTGTGTGTTTGTGTGTGTGTGTGTGTGTGTGTGTGTGTGTGAGAGAGACATGGTACCAGGCTGTGGTTGGTTCCCTTTCTCTCTAAGTAGGGGATATAGGCAGTAATGCAGGGGTTGTCGTATTTATTATTGATTGGAATGAGCTAGGCAAAAACCTGAGCTTTCCCAGTAGAGGAAAGGAACGGTGTGGTCCTTGCCACCTTCTAAAGCCTTGGATGATCAGCCCATGCACAGAATTCTTCAGAATTCTCAAGTAGAATTCTGCATGGAGAGATTCAGTGTCCATTGGCTACCTTTCTGGCATTATCATGGCCATTTCAGCAGCTGCTCCCTTTGTGCCATGAAAACACAGCTTCAAGAAGTTTGAATTAGATTAACTTTCATGTTTGTGGATGAGTGAGGAAGACTTCTTTATCTTGATCCAAGATCCAGCTGCCCTCCCACTTTATTGTATAACAAAGATGAAAATGGCTGAAAACAACTTAATTTTACACAAATATAGGAAGGCTTTCAGATGCATGGCTTTTCCCTGTTTTGATCACATCAGCTGACATCTGGTAACATGCCTGAGCTTGGCTACTGCTTCTTGTCTGGGTTCAAAGATGACAAAGATAAAAATCTTTCCTTCTGGATATATACATTTAGGTCACATGGATACACTAATTGGTAGTGCTTATTATGGTGCCGATTCAATAAATTTGTACCATTAAAACTAGCAGCCCTGGAGAAAAACAATGGACTTTCTCCTCATGTTTCAATTCAAGCATTACTAAAAATACTGGCTTTTGAAATGCCATTAAAAGGCATGTCAGGAGGTATCCCTCGGCTGACTTTATTGCTTCTTTTAAGGTTATTCAACTACGTAATTCCTTTTATAAATATTCTTTAGGAAATGGAGAACTGTGTCCACAGTCTAATTTTTAAAAAAATCTTTGATTTCAGCATGTTTCTCTTTTTAAAGCAATGCTTTAACTTCGCCGCCTTGAATTATGTTTTTCTCAGGGTAAAAAGAAGTCAAACTGAATTGATTTTTGTGATTCAAATGCCTTTGTAGAAATAAATTAAAAGAAGTTATTAAATATCTCAATTTTTGTGGGAAGACATGTAGGGGAATCACTTTGTGTGTGCTTGGGTATAGAAGAGTTTTGCTTTCATTTGTGAACATTAGAATTTAAAAATTTTGTTAAATCACACTGGCAGCAAACATTGATATTTTGAAAATGGGTCATTCCATTTGGATTTGTACTAAAACTCTAACATGTGCATATTTTCTTTTTATTTTTTTCAATGTCACAACATCTCTGACAGGTCCTTACAACCCTCTGTGTCCTGGATGCAGAGTGTTAAGTTGTAAACAGGGTAAACAAGCAAAGGGTTCTGAAACAGTATCCTTGAATTTGCCCCCTGCACTTGTCTGGTTATTTTCTGTCTGACATCTGGGAGGGTAGCAGAGACCTGGTGACAGGACAATGAGGTTTTCCTATCAATGCTGATCCTCAGAAACCGACGTCATCTCTCTAATTTAATTCAGTCCAGTCATCTGTGCGTGTTGTAGCTCCTGTCAAGGAGTTTTGTTTAAGAGTAGACTTGTTTTCATAGAAAGAGAGGGGGAAAATGCGTGTGTAATCTTTAAATTTGGATTTTTTTTTTACCTTAAAAGAGCAGGATGTTTTCTCATTTGCAAGCTCTCTGATTAACTTTGCTTAAAATTCTTAGGGAGTCTATATTATAAGGTCATTAAACTTCACTTGGACAGATTTGAGGACTAGAGATTGTGTCTACAGAATACCTAGTACAGTGCCTGGCACACTGTAGGAGCTCAATGCATAGTCATTTTTCTCTGCCACCTCTCTTTATGTGAACACTTTGTAATGGGATCCAATAAGGCATCATTCCTTGCCTAGATCTCTATTAGAGTAGAATAACATGTCCCAGACTTCATGGGATGAGAGAGAAAGTCCGTCACTGTCACTTGATATCTTTACAACACTTTCGGTCTTAGAAAGTTGGCTCTTCTGTTAAAAGGAAAAGGTTGAGGAGGCCCATCAAGTATTTTGAGTATCTGCTGAGTCTTTGAGGCTCATCACGTGCCAGAGGTATGCAACCCAGTACCCCTCTACCTTGGAGATCTGTAGAAAGGCAGACATGCCTGCAAATTGATCAGCTTGGTGTAAGTATTCCATCCATCCATCCATCTATCCCTATCTTTCTTCTCCTGCTTCATCAACATCATCATCACCTATTTATTTATTTATTTGAAATATTGATTATGCAACATACCCAATGGATGCATTGTAGGTAGAGAATATTATAGAACAGGAAAAAACTGAGAGATGATGGGCCTATAACATCAAAGTACTTTCCCCCTAGTCTAAGGGATCTTTCTTTCATTTTAAAATGTAAAATAGACTTTAGCTAGGCAACTCTTTAATCAAGGCATAATGGGCATAAAATAAACTGCTCATATTTAAGGGCACAAATATAAGTTTTGACATATACATACACACCTATGAAACCTTCACCACATTCATGATATTGAACATATCCATCACCTCCCAAAGCTTCCTCATTTACCTTTGTAATTCCTCCATCCTGTCTCTCCATGCCTCCCATCCCTAGGCAACCAAGCACTGATTGGCTTTCTGTCACTGTAGGTTAGTTTGCATTTTCTAGAATTTTATGGACATGGAATTATGCAGTATGCACTCTTTTTCGTGGGGAGGGTCTGGCTTCTTTCAGAATAATTATTGTGAGATTCATCTATGCTGTTGCATATACCAATAGTTTGTTCCTTATCACTGCTCAGTAGTATTCCGTTATGTGGATACATCACAGTTTGTTTATTCATTCACTTGTTGAGGGGCATCTGGGTTGTTCCCAGCTTGGGGCTATTATAAATAAGGTTGGTACAAACATTTGTGTACAAGTCTTCATATGGACATATGTTTTCATTTCTCTTGGATAAATACCTAAGATGGAAATGGTTAGATCACCCCGTAGTTTAACTTTCTTCTTAACAACTTGAACTTTTTAAGAACCTGCCAAATTGTTTCCATCGTGGTTGGTCTGTTTAAGTTCCCATCAGCAGTGTCTGAGAGTTCCATTTGCTCCCCATCTCGCCAACAGTTCAGTTGTTTTAATTAGCCATTCTGATAGGTGTGTAATGGTTTTAATTTGCATGTTAATGACTAATGTTGAGAATCTTTTTACGTTCCAATTTGCTGTTGACATATCTTCTTTGGTGAAATGTCTGTTCACATCTTTTGCCAGCGTTCCACTTCCCTGTGCCGTGGCCAGGAAGCTCTTGGAAGGTGGTAAGCTAGACAATCTTAGTGATCACCTCATTCTCGCATCTCTCTAGGTTGACTGTCCTTTTCGATTTCCGTGTTACTTCTTTCCTAGCAAATTTTAAGAAGTCTTCCCCTCTTTCCAAGAAACACTGTTAAATGCATTTCATAATAGTCTATTTTATTTAAATTCTGAGTGAATTATTTGAGTGCAGATGATCTAAATATTACTAGAAGTTCTGAAATACCATGACCTTACTAGAGTACAAGTGGCACATAAATGAAATATAAATTCAAATATTTGAATTTACCCAATAATATATGTATCTTAATATGTCATCCTGCCTTAGAGACCCCAAATGCAAATACAGCTGACCCTTGAACTATTCAGGGTAAAGGGTGCCAACCCTTCCTCACAGTCTAAAATCCACGTACGACTTATAGGCAGCCCTCCATATCCATGGTTCCTTCATATCCGCAGCTCCGAATCCACAGATTCAACCAACCAAGAACCGTGTAGTACTGTAGTATTTACTGTAGAAAAAATATCTGTGTGTGGGCTTCCCTGGTGGCGCGGTGGTTGAGAGTCTGCCTGCTGATGCAGGAGACACGGGTTCGTGCCCCGGTCCGGGAAGATCCCACATGCCGCGGAGCGGCTGGGCCCGTGAGCCATGGCCGCTGAGCCTGCGCATCCAGAGCCTGTGCTCTGCAACGGGAGAGGCCACAACAGTGAGAGGCCCACGTACCGCAAAAAAAAAAAAAAAAAAAAAAATCTGTGTGTAAGCAGACCCGTGCAGTCCAAACCTGTGTCGTTCAAGGGTCAACTGTAACGTTTATGTCTTGAATTGTTTTTATCATGAAGGTTAAGAAAAGAGAAGTCTTCTAAATCTAATCTATTTGTAGTTTAAAAATCAGTCAAATGATGAAACATGGGCATCTTTATGTTGAATATGAATGAATATCCTGATTGTTTTTATAAAAATGTGCCTTTCTATGTATCTTTCCCACAAAAGAGAGGTAGGCTCATCCCTTGAGGCTAGGTGGCTGTGTCTGGACAGACTTGGATTTAGCTAATACGTTGGAAAAAGTGCTGAAATCAGTCAGAATGCCTCCTGCCCTCCTCCCGCTGCACTGCTTCCCATTCGTACCCCTTTCTGCCAGTGCATGCATCACCAGCATTTGTGAACCAAGAGTCAGCTAGAGACTCCACACAGCATCTCTCCTATTTGACAGATGTTGGGGATTCGGGAACTATAGGCAACAGGATGAAGCTGTGGTCTGAAAATTGAAAAGGATAAAAGTGTTGGGGAAAAATAATAACACTTTTGGAAGCTCGTACCTTGAGAAGGGGCTTTACAGAGAAATCTAGTCAGGGAGGAGAGGATTGTAAAGAGTGAATACAACAGAGCCATTGCAAGTGACCAGGAAACACTCCTTTGGGCCTCCTTAGAAAAGCTTGCTGTACAGAAGCCAGATGCTGCTCTGAGCTTTCCCGGGATGACTTCTGTTTCAAGTGCATCAGTAACAGCAGTAAAGTGCAGAATCCAAAATGTGGAGTTCCAGGTGTTGGAGAAAGAACTGTATAGATTTTCAAAAGGAACCTGGAAACATGGGTCTGTTTCTTTGCCCTGTGAGAAAGCTTTGGTTATTCTCTGCATAGACAAGATAGGGAGAGCTCTAGGAGAGAGTGAGTTCCCTGAGAGAGGATGCAAGGAGACAGAACTTTATGCCTGCACTGCTTAATATGCTAGCCACCAGTCCCATGCAGCAACTCAAATGTAAATTAATTAAAATAAAATAAAATATTAAATTTAGTTCTTCAGTTGCACTAGCCACATTTCAAATATTTACGAGCTACATCTGGCTGGTGGCCGCTGCCATAACACAAATATAGAACATTTCCATCTGTGCCGAAAGCTTTTGTTCAGTGCTGTTTACGGGGATGCTTACATTTTAGAGAGATGGATGGTTAGGGATGGAAGGAGAACCAGTAGGGAAAATAAGAAGATCAGAAATATGGATGGAGAGCCAGAGAGGGCAACGTCTAAAGAGACAAGAAGAGTTACGAAAGTAGGGAATATACGAAATAGGGAAATGCTGCCTAGTGGACAAGGTGGAAGAGGACACAGAGGCGGTCACCGGATTCGGTGATTAAGGTTTGGTGATGACCATCTGGAGAGCATTTTCAGTAGTGGAGGCAGAATTCGAATAGGAGGATTAAGGAGTAAGTTGGGGGCGAGAAAATGGAGGCAATCAGAGTAAACCATACCCTGTGTTTCCAAAAGTCTGGCTGTAAAGGGAAAGAGAAAGATAAGATAGCAATATTAGAGCTAAAAGATCTGAGTCATTTACAGGTATAGAAGAAGAGAGAGAAATTCCCAATAGAAACATGGACAATTAACACAACATGGTGTAGGGAGAAGTGGCAGGGGACAAAATGAAGAGGCCAGGTCGAGGCTTGACTGAGACTTAACAAAGAAAAGGGGACAGGAAAGGGTTGGGTGGGTGGAGACAGATAGAAGAGGCACATGAAGGGGTTCATGGTGGATGGCTTTGTCTTCTCGGTGGTGTCAGGGTCCTGCTGGGAATGGGTTCTGGGCTTGAGGAGATTGGAGAAGGTTCATATGTCTACCATGGCAAGTCCACAGAGGTGAAGAAGTGAATGCTAGGGAATTAATGTGGTATCCCCTTCCAAATACAACATAGGATTTTAAATGGAGAACTTCTGGAGACAACATCTTAACCCCAAACCATGACTTCCTGAAAGGATAAGAATTTCAGGGTAACCTAGTAAAGTCATAAATTGGGAGAGGAGGGAGACTCTGTAGCACACCTCCTCTCACCTCCCATGGGTAGGGGTCTCCGCCACCCTCCATAGGCTTAACCCTGGTTGTCACTTCCTGTTTGCCCAACCAGCTCATTTGAAGCAGGGCAGCTTTTTTCAGGGGGATATTTAGAGAATCATTTTAACAAAGCAGTCACTTAGCCGTTGATTAGGGAGGCTGGGTAAGGTGAACATGGAAAGGAGGAGGAGAGCCTGGCTTAGCTTGGTACCAGGGTGCCAGGGTGTGTGTGGTGTATGAGAGGTTACCCAGCAGGAGGGACATGGTCCCGAGTGATACGCCATGTCTTATATTCAAGCTCCCTGCCCCTCCTGGTTTACTATGGGCTCCCCCTCACAGTCTCAGACCCTTGTCCCCAGCCCTACAGCTGGGACTTACAAGCTGCCAAGCGGGAGCAAACTTTTCAGCGGTGTACAGAGGGGCTGATGGCACTGGGACAGACCATTCCTGTAGGCAGTTACTTCTTCATTTACAACAGTTGACTTTTCCCTTTTGGCCTCTCGTTGAATATATGTCTTGACTATAGACCAATCAGAACAGCAACTCTGCTTTAATAGTGAAGTTTCCAGCCATTTAACTGTAACTTTGTAGGAAATCAGTTTTGGTTATGCAGCAGAAGTACTTCCCTTAAGAACAATTTCTTGGTGAAGCACCCCCAACCTTCCCTCAAGGGCTACACCTTGGATCGGTTTTGATGCCCACCAGCAAGATGAAGGTAGGATGCCAGAGACTTGAGAATCCTTTTTTCCCCTCAGAACAGGGAGCAAAAGGAAACTTGTACCTAATACATTGTTTAAGCCAAGAAGAGAGTCACTTCAAGCTGTTTGTTTTTTCCAGTGATGCATTTTTAGTGCTTTATTTTGAGCGAAAAAAGATTTCACTCAAAATAAGAGGGTAGATCCATAATCAACTCCCCTCATGTTTCAGGTTAGTGTTTATTAATGGTTCCTTCAAATATGAAGCCCAGGATTAAGTAGATTGGATACTTTGAGGATTTAGTCATTGATTGTAACTAAGAATAACCACATTTCATAGATGATAAACTATGCGTTAAGCACCTATTAGGCAGTTTGCACAACTTACTTTTTAATCCACAAAATGATGCAGAGGAAGTATTATCTTCTCCCTTTCTCTTCACCATTTATAAACATATGAGGAAGCCGAGGCTTAAAGGAACTAAGCAGGAACTAGTCCGTGGTGAAAGCTGGCGCGAAGCTCGAGGTGTATGGCTTCCAGACTATACTGTTGTCCCTACATTTTCTGACCAAAAGTACACAGAAAACACCATAGCAGGTGCTCTTTGACCAAAAATGGAACATGTTTTTCCTCCAATTGGAATTTTAAAGTAGAAAGATGAAAGACTATAATTATAGGCCAGTGGTAGTCAGAGGGATAATGCTAATTAGATGAAATGGAAGATGCCCCTAGGTGCTATGTTCAATATCAACTTCCAGTGCCTGCTGGCAGGGATTCTCAAACTATGATCTAACAAATGCTCGTGGTTCCTAGACTGCTTTTGTGTAATATTCAAGATTATTTAGGGCTTCCCTGGTGGTGCAGTGGTTGAGAGTCCGCCTGCCGATGCAGGGGACACGGGTTCGTGCCCCGGACTGGGAAGATCCCACATGCCGTGGAGCGGCTGGGCCCGTGAGCCATGGCTGCTGAGCCTGCATGTCCGGAGCGTGTGCTCCGCAACGGGAGAGGCCACAACAGTGAGAGGCCCGCGTACCAAAAAAAAAAAAAAAAAAAAGATTATTTAAAGTATTTACTCAACAAATGCATGCTGAGCATTTATACCTTGTAGCTCGAGCCATCTAGCTGGTGCTGAGCTCTAGGTACTGAGGATATAGTGAAGAGCAAATAGAAGCCACATCCACACCCTCAGTGAGTTTATAGTCTAGAGGGTGACGTAGGTATTATCCTAATTGACTGCAAATATAAAAAGAAAATGACAGTTGTCATTTTATGGCACTGATTCACATTTTGCCTGTGAGATTTCTCTTGACTGTCTCATTCAGTTATCACCACTCTGCTGATTTATTCTGGTGGGGCATTTCTTTTTCAGCCATGAATAGGAGGGAGGATCTTGGGGGACTTCTGCCAGCGTATGATGGTCTGCAAACTAAAGGTATTTGGGAACCGCTGACCTTTAGCAAGGCTCTGAGAATTGTATTAGAGAATATTTCGGCTCCCCGTCTCTTTTCCTCAGGGTTCATATATTTGTACGCAGAGAACATGGAGGCCAAGGTCAGAAAGCAGTTCGATTTCAAACCTACCAGGAGCACATCAGTGTTGCCTTACCCTAGAAAATGCAAAAATGGATGCAAACTTAGGTATTTTTATCTTGTGCTGTATATGTGGAATAAATGTTTAGTTTCTGACTACACAAAGATCTTTCCCTCTTTTGAGAGAAATTATCTGCTGATTAAGCCTTCTACTTTGGGAATAGTGAACTTGAAATCTCCACTGGGTTCTTAAATCTTCATGCTAAGAGCATCAAGTGTATTTTCTGTTGGAATGAGGAGGTAAGTGTTTATTGAAAGAGGCCCAGACAGCACTAATGATACTCACTATAGATTTATGCTCACCTCTTACACATCAAGGGCAGAGAGTGTCCTGGTACTCGGCTTTGACATACCATCTTCACATGGACTAAATTCATCATTGTGAGAAAAAGAAGATTAAAGCCATTTTATTAAAAGAAAGACATTTGGGGGCTTCCCTGGTGGCGCCGTGGTTGAGAGTCCGCCTGCCGATGCAGGGGACACGGGTTCGTGCCCCGGTCCGGGAAGATCCCACATGCCGCGGAGCGGCTGGGCCCGTGAGCCATGGCCGCTGAGCCTGCGCGTCCAGAGCCTGTGCTCCGCAGCGGGAGAGGCCACAACAGTGAGAGGCCCGCGTACCGCAAAAAGAAAAAAAAAAAAAAAAAAAAGAAAGACATTTGGTTGTGAAAACTGGGCATCTCCCATTGGGTTGCAGCCTTTCATAAAAAGAAAAAAAAAATTTACAGTTTTCTTTAAAATGCTCTGGACTCCCAGTCGTCACCTATTTGAAAGGAGGCAAAGCAAAAGGGACAGAGCTTGAAGCTGGAAAAGAAAAAAAAAACAACAACTCAACTTTTGTTAATGTATAGGCATTCAACTCCCACTGTTCATTAGCACACATATTGCTAACGTTTGGCAATGAAGCGGACATTTTTCTTGAGTGGGGTCGAAAAACTAATTATTCACCATATGGTGGTTAGCGCAGCAACAATCGCTGAAGTCGTGGAAGCAAAGGGAGGTTGGCTGAGCGATTTCTTTGGGCAGTTTGCACAGCTCTGACTCTCTTGACATATGCCATTCATGTGGCCTCTGGAGAACAGATGGGCCAGGGCTGGGAACCGGGGAGAAATAGTGGCTGGGATCTGGTGGCAGCCCCTGTCTCTTTATCCTTCAGAATGACTTGGAGTCACATGGCATGCGAAAATAACAAGTAGGGGATTGTACTCGGAGGATTTCCCTGCCTTCTTTTATAAAGCCACAGCGTAATTTTGACTGCCTTTTCGTATTTTGTTTATTAAAGGGATCAGGGTTTTAGATGAAAGGGATTCCTTGGTTGTGGGTAGGGTCTGGCCTATGCCAATGACACTTGCTCATTGTCAGCAGAAAAAATGCTGGCAGTTTGATAAGGGATAAGAAAATAGAGGGTTTTTTAAATTAAAATTTAAATTACTCCTTATTTGTTCTCGTCCCATTTGTAAATCTCACATAAGCAGGTTAAGATAAGAGCTGGTTCGGATTCAGGATACTCAAACCTCCTGAAACGAGTTAGTGTGGGTTATTTTTTTCCCCTTCAGAAGAGCCGATGCAGCAATGCTTGAGAGTAAGATGGACGTTGAATAGGCACAACTTGGGTGCTTTCTGGATCTTACATTGTCCAAAAGAAACAAGACAGAAGAAGGAGGGAAAAGTTACCAATTAGACATAAGCTGGGCATTACTATGCATAAAAACAGATTAAGCTGAAATTGTTCACTTAGCAACTTCAATTTTAATTAAGAATCACTTGCAGTTAGGGCCTACAAGTTACAGCCCTGGGAAGGTACTTAGCTACCATTCTTGCTTTGCAATTGTAGCCCTGGAACTCGTACTAAATATGGGGCATTGTTCTTGGTCTTAATTCTGGAGATTGATTTCCAGAGCTGACTCCTCACAGAGAGAGACATCCTGAATGACAATTACAGTGCTTTACATCTCGGAGCTTTGGAAGCAAAATTGCTTGGTGATTTGAAATTAAAAGAATTACAGGACTTTTCTTCTTGTCTTTCTATATTTTGAAATTTTATCATTGAAAATTTGATCCTACTACGCCAAAACGATACTGAAAGAGGACCCTGAGAGCTTTTTATCTCATCTCAGATGTTCTGAGTTTTTTAGAGCCAGACCACAGTTTACCTGCTAGCGCTGAAAAAGGAAAAATGGTTTTAACTCTTCTTTAGGTTTCTTTTTTGGTTCCTGAAATTTATTGTTAACTCTCAGTAAGGTATTAGGCAAAACCCCATCACTCTGTTCTCAAATTTGTGTGGTTTTCCTTTATTCCCTATGAGGCGAGCATGGTCGACATTTTACATTTTTATTCTTTCGCATCTGCAGTTGCTCTCTTTGTGTACTGAGTCTTTGGCTTATGTGTTAGGTAGTTTGGAGTGGCTTCCTAAATATTTGTTTGATTCTCAAAACAAAGAGGCAGACCTGTTAATCCAGAGTCAGCGGACTTTTTCTGTAAAGGTCAAGATAGTAAATATTTTAGGTTTTGCAGGATATAGGTGGGCCAGATATGGTCTGGGACAGTAGATTGCTGACTTACGCAGTGTTGCTGAACAAGTGTTCTGTTTATCTCAAGACAAGTGTTAATGTATTTCTAGCCAGGTCATTTTTCATCTTAGCCTCTTTGGGTTCTGTTGAATCTGTTCTTCAGCTTCTCTGAAAAGCCGATGTTCTCTTGCCCCTTGCTGCTCAAAGTGTGGTCTGAGGACCAGCAGCCTGTGTATCACTCAGGAGCTTGTTAGAACTGCAGAATCACAGGCCCCACCCCAGACCTTCTAAAGCAGAATCTGCATTTTAAAGAGGAAACACTGGGCTAAACTACAGAGTTTGCTCAGAGCTCAGATGTCAAATAACCACCCAAGGTCACACAGCCAGTAAGAAACCAAGCCCAGATTCTCCACCCCCCCACCTCCGCCAGGTCTGTCTCATTCAGTGCCGAACTTACCTCTTTTTTTTTTTTTTGCGGTACGCGGGCCCCTCACTGCTGTGGCCTCTCCCATTGCGGAGCACAGGCTCCGGACGCGCAGGCTCAGCGGCCATGGCTCACGGGCCCAGCCGCTCCGCGGCATGTGGGATCTTCCTGGACCGGGGCACGAACCCGTGTCCCCTGCATCGGCTGGCGGACTCTCAACCACTGCGCCACCAGGGAAGCCCTCTCCTCCCTTTCTTGTTTTTTTTTTTTGTTTTTTTTTGTTTTTTTTTGTTTTTTTTTTTTTGCATTACGCGGGCCTCTCACTGTTGTGGCCTCTCCCGTTGCGGAGCACAGGCTCTGGACGCGCAGGCCCAGCGGCCATGGCTCACGGGCCCAGCCGCTCCGCGGCATGTGGGATCCTCCCGGACAGGGGCACGAACCCGCGTCCCCTGCATCGGCAGGCGGACTCTCAACCACTGCGCCACCAGGGAAGCCCCTCCCTTTCTTATAAGGACATTGGTCATAGTAAATTAAGGGCCCACCCAACTCCAATATGACCTCATCTTAACTTACATATAAATTACATTCCTAAAGACTTTTTCAAATAGGTCACATTTACAGGTTCCAGCAGTTAGGACTTTAACATATCTTTTTCTGGGGACAAAATTCAACCTACAACAGATGCCTAGCATGGGACAGACATTGCTGAGGAGACAGTGATAACCAGATAGTGACAGTCCTGCCTCTAAGGAGGCTCCATGGAATAGACAGAAAGGCAAGCACATACAATATTTTCAGGTAGGGATGAGTGCTATTTAGAAACTCAAAGAGGATAACAATATGAAAACTCAGATAGCTGTTTTTATCTGGGGAAGTCTGTTAAGGACTTCTTTTTTCCCTCAGATTCATTGAGATATGATTTAATAAATAAAAACTGTATATATTTATGAGGTACAAGATGATGTTTTGATACATGTATACATTGTGAAATGATTCCCAAATTCAAGCTAATTAACATATTCATCACTTCACATAGTTACCATATGTTTATTTTTTTGTAGTGAGGACACTTAAGACCTACTCCTGTAGCAAATTTCAAGTATACAATGCAATATTGTTAACTGTAGTCACCATTAGGTCTCCATAATTTATTTATCTTATAACTAAAAGTTTGTACCCTTGGACCAACATCACCCCATTTCTCCCAACCCCCAGCCCCTGAAACCACTTTTCTACTTTCTGTTTCTATGAGTTCAACTTTTTAGATTCCACATGTAAGTGAGATCACGCAGTATTTGTCTTTCTGTATCTGGCTTATTTCACTCAGCATAATGTTCTCCAGGCTTCTAGGTTAATCTATGTTGCTGCAAATGGCAGATTTCCTTCTTTTTTAAGCTGAATGGTATTTATATCATTCATCTGTTGATGAACACTTAAGTTGTTTCCATGTTTTAGCTATTGTGAACAATGCTTCACTAAACCTGGGAGTGCAGATATCTCTTTGAGATAGTGATTTCATCTTCTTTGGATATATACCCAGAAGTGGGATTGCTGGATCACATGGTAGTTCCATTTTTAATTTTTTTGAGGATCATTCATATTGTTTTCCATAACAGCTATATCAATTTACATTACCACCAGCAGTGTTTAAGGGTTCCCTTTTCTCTACATCCTTGCCAACACTTGTTATCTTTTGACTTTTTGATAATAGCCATACTACCAGGTGTGGGGTGATATCTCATTGTGGTTTTGATTTGCATTTTCCTGATGATTAGTGATATTGAGCACCTTTTCATATACCTGTTGGCCATTTATATGTCTTCTTTAGAAAAATGTCTATTCAGGTCCTCTACCCAGCTTTTAATCAGACTTTTTTTTTTTGGTGTTAAGTCATATCAGTTCCTTATATATATTAGATATTAGCCACTTTTCAGATACATGGTTTACAAATATATTTTATCATTCTGTAGGTTACATTTTTTTTTTTTTTTTTTTTGCGGTACGCAGGCCTCTCACTGTTGTGGCCTCTCCCGTTGCGGAGCACAGGCTCTGGACACGCAGGCTCAGTGGCCATGGCTCACGGGCCCAGCGCTCTGCAACATGTGGGGTCTTCCTGGACCGTGGCACGAACCCATGTCCCCTGCATCGGCAGGCGGACTCTCAACCACTGCGCCACCAGGGAAGCCCCTGTAGGTTACATTTTCATTTTGTTGATTGTTTCCCTTGCTATGCAGAGGTTTTTTGTTTGACGTAGTTCAACTTGTTTATTTTTGCTTCTGTTGCCTGTGCCTCTGATGTAATATCCAAAAAATAATTGCCAAGGCCAATGTCAAGGAGCTTTTCCTGTTTTCTTCTAGGAGTTTTATTGCTTCAGGTCTTAACATTTAAGTCTAATCAACGTTGAGTTGGTTTCTGTATATGGTGTAAAATATGGGTTCAATTTCATTCTTTTGCATTTGGGAATCCAGTTTTCCCAACATTATTTGTTGGAGAGACTTCCTATCTCCATTGTGTATCCTGTCTTTGCTGAAGGTAACTTGATTAGATGTGCATGGTTTTATTTCTTTCTGTGCTCTCAATTCTGTTTCATTGGCCTATATGTCTGTTTTATGCCAATACCATACTGTTTTGATTACTATAGCATTGTAATATAATTTGAAATTAGGACATGTGATGCCTCCAGCTCTGTTCTTCTTGCTCAAGATCACTTTAGCTATGCAGGGTCTTTGGTGGTTCCATACAAATTTCAGGATTTTTTTTCTATTTCTGTAAAAAATGCCATTGAACTTTTGATAGGGATTGCAGTGAATCTGCAGATCACTTTGGGTAATAAGGACATTTTGACAATATTAATTGTAAGCCATGAACATGGATATATCTTTTCATTTATTTGTGTAATCTTTATTTTCTTTCATCAGTGTTTTATAGTTTTCAGTGTACAGATCTTTAACCTCCTTGGTTAAATTTATTCATAAGTATTTAATTTTTTAAATGCTTTTGTAAATGGGATTGCTTTCTTAATTTTTTTTGGATAGTCATTGTTAGTAAGTAAGAACACAGTGGAACTTTGTATGTCGATCTTCTATCCTATAACTTTACTGAACTCATCTATTAGTTCTACCAGTTTTTTGGTGGAGCCTTTAGGATTGTTTATATAAGATCATATAATCTGCAAATGGAGACAATGTTACTTCTTTTCTGATTTGGATTCCTTTTATTTCTTTTTCTTGCCTAATTGTGGCTAAAACTTCCAGTAGATACTCTTGTCTTGTTCCTGATCTTAGAGGAAAAGCTGAAAGCCATTGTGTATGATGTTAGCTGTGGGTTTGTCATATATGGCCCCTGTTATGTTGAGATACATTCCTTCTATACCTAATTTATTGAAAATTTTTATCATGAAAGAATGTTGAAGTTTGTCAGATCTTTTTTCCTGAATCTACTGAGATGATCATATGATTTTTATCCCTCATTATGTTAACGTGGAATATCACATTTACTGATTTGTACATGTTGAACCATCCTTGCATCCCAGGGCTACATCCCATTTGATCATGGTGTATGATCCATTTAATGTGCTGTTGAATTCAGTTTGCTAGTATTTTTTGAGGATTTTTGCATCTGTGTTCATCAGGGATCTTGGCTTGTGATTTTCTTTTCCTGTAGTATCCTTGTCTGGTTTTGGTAACAGAGTAATGCTGGCTTCACAAAACGAGTTTAGAAGTGTTTCCTCCTCCTCAATTTTTGGGAAGAGTTTGAGGAGGATTGGTATTAATTCTTCTTTAAATGTTTGGTAGAATTCGCCTTCTGGTCTGGGGCTTTTCTTCCCTGGGAGATTTTTGATAGTTAAAGACTTTTAAATGTCTATGTCAGCAACCTCCCAGCACTATTCTTAGTCTTCCATTTCATTGTCTAAGGAATTTGCTCCAAACACTGTTTTCACCACTCTGACTTACTGCCTCTGGAATACATTGGTATAGTGGGTGAGCCACAGAGGCCACCACTTACTTTACAACCTCGATGAAAGTCACTTTAGAAGAAAACTTCAGTGTTGTTATCAGTGAAATGGGATTATTGTGAGAGTTAATTGAGCTAGTTTTGTGGAAGGTACTAAGCTTAGAGCCCAGCACACAGATCCTTGATAAGCAATTGCTCCAATGGGTGGGGTTTTTCATTTTCTTCTTTTACTCCTCCTTTCTTTATACTTCTTTTGCACAAATTGCTTTCATCATCATTGTCTTCATTTCTACATCTATGTATTTCCTAGAACTCCCCCCTCCCAATTTCTGTTAATTGAAATCCTCCCCATTTTCCAGAGCCCACTTAAAAGACTATGCATCTCCCCACTGCATAGAGTGGGAAGGTTAGAACCCATCCCCATTCAAACTCCCTGTAGGACTTTACCCCTTGAAGTCTACACTGCTATGCTATGTCCTAACCCGCCTCCCCTGGTTGGCAAGGACTATTTCTGCGTCCAACTCATTTATTTAATTCCATGTGTTGAAGCTGCTGACACATTTGCCACAGCCCTGGATAATTTAAACCTGCTCCCCCCCACCAGCATCCTTGTTTTCCAAGTCTCACTCCCATGCTGTGCTCCCCTCACAGTCCCACATCATCTCTCTTGTTTCAGTCTTTCACAGTGCAGTTTCTTCTGTAATTTGACTGTTTCCTCTTCTTTACACCCATGAACTGAGCCACAGGCTCCTCCTATGCTCCCTTTTTTCTCCCTGGACTTACCTTATCCTCACGCTTTCCGTGAGAGTGGCTGTCTTTCCGCCATACTGTAAACAAGAGCAGAGACTTGGCACAGTTCCTGCCACATAACAGTCACTCAAACATTTGATGAGAGAATGAAGAAATGATTGAATGTTTCCTTGCAGTTAAGGTAGCTGATGAGTTTTTCAGGGTTGGACATGAAGTATTATATCTTTTACATTGAGAATTTGCTTGTTTTATTAAAAAAGAGCCACCAGTTAGCAGGTGTAAGCCTTAAATATCATTCTAGTTTCTTTATGTTTGGCTGTTCATACTTCTTTTCTAAGATAAATATTTGTTTGATAATGGACTTGAATTTTATTAACCTCATCTCAGATCTGCTGAGGGTTAGAACTGTATTTGAAACTGTGGGTTGGACATATGCTTATTCTCTTCTCCTAAGGAAGGCACAGTCTATGGCAGTGTTTTTACAGGCCAAATCTAGCCTTCAGGTATGCATGGTTTTCTCTGGAAAGCAGATTAAAAAGAAAGAAAGAAATAAGCACCCCCCCCAAAAAAAAACACCAGGAAAAAATGTAAGTAGGTGGGTATTATGGTTTTTTGGTTTTGCTTTCAGAACAAGAAACTTACATGTTTATGTTTGTGTTATCTACTTGGCTCTGTAGATATTTGAATTTGCAACACCTGGTCTACAGGTAGGGACATGATATTTGAACATGAATCAACATGTGAGAGCAAGAGCAATGTGTTCCATGATTTATAAAGAACTTTCTTACTCATTGTACTTGAATCTCATGTCAAGTTCCTGAAATAGAGGGAAATTGTTATCCTTGTTTTATGGGTGATATTACTAAGGTTCAAAGCATTTGATTTCCATTCACCTGTCGTGAATGAGCTAGTATTCATCCCCAAATCTTCTGTCTCTACCTTCAGTTGCACCTCTATAGTCATGGATAGAGACAGTGGGTTATGGTTTGAAAACATTTGCTGCCCTGGATTATGGGAGGATTTTACTTCTCTGCCTCACTGACATGAGGGTTGGCCATGCGACTTGTTTTGGCCAGCAGGGTATGAACAGACTTTTGTCGCTTCTAAGCAGAAGCTATGAGAGCCATGTCCTCTCTTCTTCTGCTATGATACAGGCAGTGTCCCACATACAGACGGCCCCTCTGCACGGGGTCCAGGATGAGGATGATGTGGAGCGGAGCTCAGGCCAACTTGCAGACGGACAGGAATCGGGAATGAGAATGAGTCTTCGTTTTGTTAACCACGAAGAGTAGGGGGTTGTTTGTTATTGCAGTGTAGGCTAGTTTTACACTGACTCACAAATACAGCTTGAAATCAGGTGCTACCTGATCTCCCATCAGCAGTGTGGCCTAGAAGAGTGGCTCATAGAATCATACTGTCTATATGGGCTGGAGCAATCAGTCGTAAACCTAAGGCAATAATGGATGACTTCTTTAATCATCTTAGCTTCCCTCCCCTTCTAGAATAAATGAGGTTCTGTGATTCTACAGAGGTGCCATCCTGTAGCAGAAATGCAATGGACCGGAGACTCTTCTGGCTGTAACTATCTTGTGCCATTTTAACCTTCAGTAACCTGGTGTTTCTGAGCCAGATATCTCATCTGTAAAATGGGAATATTAATGTCTGCTGACTCTACATCCCAGGACTACTGTGAGATGCTCCTATCTCATCAGTGCAGGCTTCCATGACAGCTATTGTTACACTGTGTGGTGACAGTCCGTTTGCTTATCTTGCTCCTTCTGGACTGGAGCCTCTAGAAGGTAGAGATTGGGCTTCATTTGTTTATTGCTGTAAGACCAGTGTTTAGCACGATGCCTTGCACAGAGTAGATGGTAACAGATGAGTTGTTCGGTGGAAATTGTAAGTCCTCTTTGAGAGTGAATGATGCATGGAGGAAAGGCCTTTCCAGGAGGTGGTGGGTGTGTCTTGTTGCACTTTCACTAAAGCATACCCAGCCATGTCTGCCTTTGTGCACTCCATAGGAATGAGAGTGCTGGAGATTTGGAGGGAGGTAGCTGCTAACCCTTCCCCATCCAACTGAGAGTAGGTACAAGAAGGCAGAATAGAATCAGACCTCAATTTCACCAACTAATGGTAAAGCTGGATGGGAGGGTGTGGCAATTTTGCTTGGTGTGCTTACAGAATGAGCATTGGAAGCACTAGGTGAGTCCATCCTGCACAAGAGCAGGCATGTAAGAAAACAGGAGCACGACAGAATGCATACATTCTGTTTTCCTGCTTTGGCGAACAGTGATTCCTATAGCTGATAATCTGGCCACTCCTATCCTGGGGAGAGGAGTAAGCTTGGGGGGTGGGAGAAAGGACTGATGAGACCTGGACATTGAGTTCCTCCTACACTGAAATATAGACACATGGAAACAAATAGATGAGGAATACATAGGCAGTCCTTGCAAACAAAGAAGTCCAGTAAGGCACACAGATAACTATAATTCAAGGTGATACAGGTGGTGAGAAATAAAGCCCAATGGGGGTTAGAACAGAGGAAAAATGATGAAAAAGGATACAATTGGAAACAAAAGATGAGGATTTAGGAACAGTAGTGATAGTGGACAAATGACCTTCATCCTTCCCCACCACGTCAGGCTTGTCCTGGCCAACTCTCTGAAATAAATTCAGACCCATATTGTGCCTCTATTCTGTGGGCCTGAGCAGCCAACCACTTCAGGTTTAAGTTAATGGTTACAGATTATCCAGACTTTGACACCAAGGGATTTCTTGACACTAATGGGTCTAATCCTATTAGAACTCCCTGTGCGTTCCTTGAAGTAATTCCTTTACCTCCAGTGGAACTACCTCCTCATCTTTGAATTTACAGAATAAGATAAGACAATCTGAAAATCATTAGTGACATTTAACACAGATGCAGGGCTGTAAAATCAAGAGCCACATCCTCTGTATATAGCTCCATCTGCAATAGGATTGACTCATTAAATTCTTTTAAATGGAGTATTAAAAGTAACTGATATTCATCCCAGCCCAACACTATAAATAAAATAGAGAATGCCTTGATGTTGGTCTGAATGTGAAGGAAGATATTATAAAATCACTTGAGAGTTATTTGTTATATTTTATAATTGCTTCCATAATTTGAAAGGAAGTACGACAACATTTTACCTCCCTTAAAGTTTATGGCACTTTAATTTTCTTAAACTTTTGGAGTTGTAAATCTCAGTCTGTTTTGAAGTTTGACATCTTTGCCTGCCAAAATGAGTCATTTCACTTGACAATTTCTTTTTACTGTTTCTGTCAAAAAGGCTGTCCAAAAGGAACAGGGATATTCTCATACAGCAATATTATAGAGTCATAAAAAAGTCTTCAAAGAATATTAATTGGCACAGGAAATGTCTAACAGTGGGGGGTTAGGTTAAAAACACAATATAAAATTATCTGTATTGCTATAGGTGTTTTATATATATATATATAACATATATATTACTACATATATATTACAATTATCTATTACTACATATATATTACATATATATGTATTACTACATATATATTACAATTATCTACATATATAGGTACTACGTATATATTACAATTATCTATTTGTCCATTTGTAGAGAGAGAAAGGAGAAAGACCAGAATAAAAATAGCACGAAAATGCTAATAGTGGTTATATATTTTTTCCTTTTTTATGTCTTGCCAGATTTTGTACAATGAATATGTATGCTCTTATGATTAGTAAACTGAAAGTCTTTGTGTTTTGTAAAGAGCAGTGGCATTATTTAGTTTAGTCTCTTTTGGACTATCTTCATAACCACTGAGAAAGCAAGGTGACAAACTAAAAGATGTTAAAAATTCTTACATACAAACCTATGGCCCCTGTATTGTGCAGGGGTGGTAACAAGAGCCCTCCACGTGTCCCCGCTGCGTTAAGTGCCACCTCCTGTGCTGCCTTAGCCCTGGATGCTTCTCTGCCTCACTGTACTCATCACATCATTTCATGGTCTCCTCTGCATATTTTTTCCTTCCTCACTAGGTCAGGGTATTCTGAAGGTCACGGACCATGCTTTAGCTATCTTTGTATTCCTAGTTTGGGGCATGGTAGCTAGAGCATACTAAGTGCTCAGTAACTCTTTTCAATTCAGAAATGGTCAAGAAATACTGAGGAGGCCCATCTCCCCTCCTTCCAAGGTCCTGAAGTCCTAGCGTTGGAAGATTCTCTGGCATTGACCTCCCCTCACCCAGAACAGGCTGCCTGTCCACGTTCTCTCAGTTCTGTCAGCGCCATGGCTTGCGGACTCCAGGGATGGGAAACCAGTGCTGCAGAGGGAACCCATTCCACCAGGGTCCATCTGTATTTATTGAAAAGCTGGTCTTTCTAAAGAATTGAAATATTTTCGTCTCAAGAAATGTTTTCACTCAATGGAACTGAATAGTGGGGAAAGGATTGGGTTTGGGGGAGGGGGAGAGATGCAGCCTGCTATTGCTGAAGAAATAATGAAAGCATAGTTAGAAGAAGATGACTTTTAATAAAAGCACATTGGCATGTATGATACTATTTATACAGCTGGCATAGATTGAATTTGGAATATAGCACTCTCTAGTATTTTTATCTGCTCAGCATCTGATATCCCTTTTTCTCTGGGAACATCACCCTCCTCCCCTAGTTGCAGTTCCTATAACTTGGGTGGGGCTGACCCTACTCCCAATTTCCAGGAATGAATGAGTCCATGGTCTAAATGAGTCTCATCAGAACATTTAGTTCTCCTGGGCACTGTGATACTGGTTTGGGGATTGGCATCTGACCTAAGGAGAGGCCATGACGTTGTATCCTTGTGATTTTGCTGAAACTGTTGAGAAAGAGGACTGCTTGCCCCCTGATGAGATTGCTAACCCATTAGGATATCGGCCTGGAGCACAGGTGACCGCTTTATCACCTTGAAAGAGGAGGCTGCTGGAGAATGGAGCCAATGCAGGAAAAGTATTGGCAAGAGATGTATCTGAATCCTGAGAACATCATTTCTACACACCTGAATTCAGTCATTCCTGAGTCAGGATCCTCCTGGGTGTTTTCTTTCAGTGCAAAGTAATAAGTCCATTCTTTCTCTTTTGGCTTAAGCCCATTTGATTTGGATTCTAGTTATGTGCAATGAATGGCGTCCCATCTAATACAGAGGTCTGTTCTCATGCCTTCTGTGGGACTGAAGTCCTAGCGTTGGAAGAGTCTTTGGAATTGATCTACCCTCACCCAGAACAGACCATCTTTCTCAACATTCATTCAATTCTTTCAACAATGTGGCCTGCATACCCCTGGGGATGGAAAACCAGTGCTGGGAGTGGTAAGCCTTTCCACTGTTGCCCACCTGTATTTATTGGAAAGGTGACTTCAACATCTGGTCTTCATCTGTCCTCTAGAGTAACAGAGGCTAGAGGTCCTTTCCCTTTGGCTATTTGAATATCACTGTGAATCAGGTCCCTTTCTCAATCTAACTTATTTTCTCCAGACTAAATATCATCTCTCCCTTTAATACAGGGTTTTTCTCTAAGTGTGGTCTGCAGTGTTTTCAGATAGAGTATAGGACCCTCAGTTTATCCTTCAGATCGTTTTTTAGTAGCATAAGCACATCCCATGCAATGTATTTGTTGTTTATCTGAAATTCAGGCTTAACTAGACATCCTAGAGTTTTATTTGCTAAATGGGACAACCTTATCCACAGAGCATCTGGATCAGAATCACCTGGGAGCTCCCCACCCCAGAGGTCGTGACACAAAAGGTGTATACTTGTTCACTGAAGCTTGAGAACCACTTCTTTAACTATTTCTCACACTCCTACTTGTCCTACTTCAGGCCTGCTTTTCTTGGATTATGTTCCACATTTTTGAAATGTTCAACAGTAAAGCAATCTTAAGCATCATCAAGGCTCTGGGATATTTTGTGAAATGTATTGAGTGCTTTTTATATGCCAGACACTGGTCTAGGCAGTGAACAAGAATACCTAGGGCCCTGCCTTATGGGATGTACATTCCAGTGGGAGAGCCAGGTAGTAAACAAGTAAACAAACAGATATGTCATTATTTCATTTCAGGCAGTGTAAGTCCTATGAAGTTTTCTTCATGTCATATTTCTTCAAGTCAGGGTAGGGAAAGAGCAGTGAGATGGAGAGGTGCTATTTTATTTTATTATTATTATTATTATTTTTGCGGTACGCGGGCCTCTCACTGTTGTGGCCTCTCCCATTGTGGAGCACAGGCTCCAGACGCGCAGGCTCAGCGGCCATGGCTCACGGGCCTAGCCGCTCCACGGCATGTGGGATCTTCCTGGACCGGGGCACAAACCCGTGTCCCCTGCATCAGCAGGCGGACTCTCAACCACTGCGCCACCAGGGAAGCCTGAGAGGTGCTATTTTAGATAAGGTGATCAAGAAAGGCCTCTCTGAGGAGGTGAGATTTGTGCAGAGTCTGAAGGAGGCAAGAGGTTAAGCCAATGCCAACGTCTAGGGGAAGTAACATTCTAAGCAGAGGTAAGAGCAAAGGCATGGAACCTGTGTGGGAACAAGCTCGGGGAGGTCAAGAGGCTGGAATGGAGTGAAAAAGATGGCGTGTAGTAAGGTGGTAGGTAGGTATGGAGGTAGGAAGGGGGTAGACCATGTCAGGCCTTGTGACCGTGATAAGAGGTTTTAATTTTTCTGTAAGTACAATGGGAAGTCATTGGAAGAGTTTGAACGAGGGAGCCACAGGATCTGACTTAATCTTTAAAAGGATCCATCTGGTTGCTCCACGGAGAATAGACTGAAGAGCACAGGGATAGACACTGGACCCTGATGGTGAGGCTGTTGCAAAGTCTTGGTTCCTGCCTTTGACAATGTGTTCTTGTCTTGCTGATTTTCTCCCAGTCCTTTCAAGAGCCCCATAGTATAATGGTGGAAGAATATATGAGCTCTGAAGCCTAATGGCCTTGGCCAACTCTGCCAATTACTATCTGTGGGATATTGGCCAAGATTCTTAACTACCCAGGGCCTTGTTTTCTTAATTTGAAGAAAATGAGGGTAATAATTACACCTACTTCATCAGGTTGTTGAGGGAAATTAAATTAGTAAATACAAGCGAAATGCTTTGAACAGTTCCTGACATATCAGGAGTGCCCAATAAATGTTAGATACTATTATTATTCAACGTAACAGGCTCTTTCTTGCCTTAGGACAATATTGTCCATTTCCCCCTATTCATTCGGCTAATTTCTGCTCATCCTTCATGCTTTATATTGTCAAGGGAAGCCTCCCCTATCACCTCTGCCCCACTTTACTGGACAAAATAAGTCACAAGGTGAGCCCTGATTAATGTAGGGAAACACTCTCTCTTGTGATGGGGCAAAGTTGCATTGCAAAGGAAGGGTGGAGAATTAGGGCCATTTTTGGAAGCTACCACCACAGATGCCAAGAGAACCATTGCCACATGCTGCTAAAACATACACTTTGGGTCATTTAAGTACCCCAAGGACCCTGTTCCAAGACAGCTTCAGCATCACGTTGCGATCTTCGCCGGTGGTATTACAAGAACCAGCTTCCCTGCCGTCCAGAGTGCTGGCTGTTCTCTTGGCTGGATTTGCTACCTTCTAAAGGAAAAGTGTTGCAAAAAGCTGTCTGGGCGGCTGAGAGTGTGATGAGGCATGTGGGGGAGGACCTGTACTCCAACACACACTTTGAGCCACTTAATGATTTCCCAGTGGAGACAACTGCAGTTGGACGCCAAAGCTTGGGGCCACGGGGCTTGAGGTCTGTAAACATCAGACGCTTTTAATGCCGCCCCTCTTGCTTTGCCACAGAGTGTTGCTCAAAAAGGGAGTTCCCCACTCTGCCCATGAATAAGGCCTGCCTGCCAACACCAGTTCCAGCTGTGAACATGTAATCAGCTCTTCTATGGCCCCAAAAGGGGAGTCCCAGAGGCCTAAATTTAATTTTCATGCATATTTGTCATCTCCCTCTACTTTATGCAAACACAGTTTTGTCGCCAACACAGGCGCCAACTGTTTTGTTTGGATAATTGCTCCAAGTCAACCCCAAACTACAGGGAGTTTTCTTTTTCCGAAAGCACGTTTTGGTTAATTTTCCGTTAACCAAATTATATCTTCCTTCAGCACCTCCTTCAGGGTCTCAGCGACGATTTCTGTAAACATTTTCTTCCTTTGAAGCAGTTCACCACCAGTGTCAGGTTTATTATCCTCCATGCTGGGTTGGTTGGAAGGAGCAAAGAAAACAGGAGCTCTGCAGCTCCACGGATCATCTGCGGCTGCTGTTTTTCTTCCAGATAATTCTCTATTCATCTTTTCACAATTGGCTGGTCCTAGAGTGGCTGCAATAACCCGAGTAGAGGTTTGTGACCATAACAGAGATGAGGGGAGAGAGGAAAATGAACTCTCGGAAAACAAAGGTCTTATTTTTATGGAAATGAATAGAAACTCTGAAATAAGGATGAGACATATGGAAAAGCATAAGATATGAACAGAACGTTTTAAAATAGAAGGTCCTCAGAAATGCTCCATATGTCCCAGCGGTATTTAAGGTAACAGAAAACAGTTCATGGTGCAGCTGCAAACGTTCATTCCTGGGGTTCAGGACTCAGTTCACGAAACTGTACTTTCCACGTTGTCTTGAAGAAGGCTTCCTTTGTCTCACTCCTGGGGCTAATTCTTTTAGGGTTAGGGGGAGAGTTACATTAATAAGTTATTAATTAAGATCTTCAATTTTAATTAATTGTATTTCACTCCTAATGAAGTGATACATTACTCATAAGTCATCATCATTTCTCCTCCTTCCCTACTTAAAAGTCAATAGCTAATGAAATAGTTATGAGTCAATAGTTATGAAAACTTCATGCAGTTTTAGAGCCTGTTTAGAGCTTATGGACTCTAAATATTACAGCATAGTAATATTGAAGGGCTTGTAATGAAAACATCAATCTAAAAATGATACAGGACATTAAAATGACATCTCCTAAAAGCACAGTTGACATACACCATTAATGCTAGCCAACAACTACTATCTAAAGAGTCAACCAAAAACATTACACAACTTATAGAGGATGTTCAGATTTTTGCCATAGTGTTACAAATGACTTGGGGAAGTCAGTGTGAACATCAAAGCAGTTTTGTTATTTAGAATTCTCCATAGATAGTATGCATCTCAGTATGCTTTTTGCCCTGTAGAAAATGAAGATAATATTTGATTTATCAAATATGAAACTAAGCCACATTGAATGATCACATCAAAATCTGTCGTATGCCAGACTTAGCAAAGGAGAGTGCTTCTTTTTAATATCCTGAGCCGGGGTATAACTCAGATCTTTGGATACCTGCCTTGTTTTTTCTAGATTTACATCTTAAACTTGAATTCTGAGAGTGAAATAGGATCAAGAGGAAAGAGAGAGAGAGAAACATATAACCCCACACAAAATTAATGAATCTGTTTTAGTATGTTCAGTAGCACGTCTGTATTTCTGACAGTGAGCCTCAGAAATCTCCTGACTTATTCTCCCTTTTAAGTCTGCAATCTCCACCAGGACTTTTACTGTGCTATTGTATTGACCTTCGTTTCTTCATTTTATTTTGTCTGCACAGTCCCGATCAACTAATTTCATTTTTCCTGTTGCTAAACTGTATTTTTTTTTTTTTTGGCTGAATTGACTGGATGTTTGGCTTTGTGTAGACACAGCCTCACTGTAAGTTGGCCCCTAATTCAATAATTCACCATGAAGACTGGTTTTCATCCTCAGTGTGTTGAACAGGCATCTAATCAACCATTAATTTCCTTTTTGTTGGATGAACATAATAACTATTTCTGTCTTTCTTTCTGATGGGAAACAGAGGCAGAGAGGCTTAGGGGCTGCCCTAAGTCAGAAAGGGAGGTTGTAGAATTCAGCTTCAGGAATCCCTATAGTATTCAGGATTGATGTGGTGAGATGAACCTAATAGCATTCTTATGAATTTAGACATTTGTGGTGGAGAGACTAGTTTAAACTTGTAAAGAAGTGCAGTTTCAGTTAATATAATAATAGTGACTAGTTTTGACATCATGGAGATCAATCGGAATTACATTGTTCAGAAAGAGAGGCGTCTTATATATCTGAAATAAATGGAATTTGTGGTGAGTCAGGCCTCAGGGAAGTTCTGAACCAGGGAAAATGAGCATCCTTAAGACCCTCCATCTTGTGCCTCTCCTTCTCTCTGCAGTGTCACCTTTATTTTCTCAGAGCAGATTCTTCAATGAAAACTAAAAACATGGCCTCCAATAACTTTCAGTTCATATGTCACAGCATCCCCTCCGGAAAGGAATTGAGATGTAGTTTCTTAGGTCCTAAGAACAAAAATCCGTTGAAAGAGTCTGATTGTCCAAGCTTGGGTCAATTGCAGGAACCTGGACCCATCAATTGTGAACAGGAAGTAGGGTATCATCTTGAGTGATTTTCCCATTGTAGCTGAAGAAAGAAGAATCTAATCATCAGGAGGCTCTCATTCAAACCACTTAGAGTCATAGGATCATTGACTCATGTGGCTGTCTAAGCAGACAGACTAAAACACAATTACTATATATGTTTAATAAAGCATTGCCAGCAGAGATTTTTCTTTTGGGAATTTGCTTAAATACTTAAATGATTGTTTTTATATGTTAATGCATTTATTTCGAAAATAGTCATTGAACACTCACAGAATGCAACATGCTAGGCACTGGGTTGGATTCAGAAAAGTACAAATATACAGATTCTTCCCTCAAATAATTTACAAATTTTTTGTTAAAAAATGCACACTCATCTAAGACTTTCAACTGCAATGTGGTTCGTGTCCAGTGGGAATACAGGAAGAACTAGAGGTATTCAGAATTCAGGGAGAGGGTTGTGAGCATGAACAGCAGGAGAAGGCTGCATAAAAGGAGTGGCTCTTACCCTGGGCCTTGAAGGCTGATTTGCTGTAGACAGGTGGACAGCATTCCAAGCAGAGGACATTCCAAGTGGAGTCAATGTATAGAGGGGGAAGGAGGACTCAGTGCCAAGACAAGTGGCTGAGTTGCCCCTGGTATGTTATGTATGCAGTTGTTTTGCCTGGCAAACACTCTTTTCACAGGTGGTTGAGAACTGACTTCCTCCTATCCCTTATCTGGCTATGGCTTGCTCTGAAATAACAGCATATGAATTGGTGAAGCTGCATTGTAGTTGCTTAGTGCCTTCTCTATAGTACGATAAAGGCAAATTGCTCCAGTGCTGAATCCTTCCTTCATGTGCACAAGAATTTCTTTTATTTAACAGAAACTTGTTATAAGTCAAGAGGTGATGAGTTCAGACCTTGATCCAGTTTTATTATTGAAAGTTACTATTTATGTACAAAGGTTTATGGAGCACCTACAAGGATGAAATTGACATATCCCTTCTCTCTCCTCATGGAGTTTGGAGTAATTTAGAAGACAAGATGATTCAATAAGCAATTTCAAGTGGTGAGTGTCATGATAAAGCAAGTCCAAAAAACAGAAGGATCTAAGCAGTTCAGGGGTTTGGGAAAAAGAATGGAAGGAGTAGAAACTGGTCAGAGGAACAGGGGCTGTGGAACAGATAGAAAGAAACCGTCTAAATGTCAAGAGAGAGTTTGAGAGTATGAGGTATCCAAGGAACTAAACAGCATTCTCTCTCTTCTTTCTCTTTCCCTCTTTTATTCCCTCCCCAACCCCCTCCAGGACTACGACAGTAAGGTCAGAGTGAGGGAGCTGAGATACACATTCTTACTCACTAATCATTCCATTGACTGTATTCTTTCTGATCTCTTAAATAAAAATAAATTTCAACTTTTACTTTCGAATGCTGTTTAATAACAAGAATCCCATATTTCTAATACTGAACATGGAACTGCTTCTGATCAAGATCGTCAAGTAAGAAAGCTTGCTACCTGCTCTTAGGTTTAGTATTAAATGCATGCGCTACCATCTAGCTTCATTCAATTCTGCCATCATACTTTACTTTATGTGGCCTTTAGCCAAGATGCAGTATGGTCTACAGACCCAGGCCTTTGAGTTCTTTTACACCAATTGTATTAAACCTTATTGATAGAATTGTCATGAACTTGTTGGCCTTTACCATTAAGAAGACCATTCAAGACTCTGAGCTGTTAAAATATGATTTCTCTTTTCAGTGTGGAAAGTTACACCTATTAGAAGGAGATGCCATTTGGTCTAATGATTACATGTTATTAAATTAATATTTTAATTGGGTTGCCTGGTTATTCTCACCCACCGTGGCCTCGAGGTATATTCCTTAAACATGATCTCTAGCCATAATGTCTGCTCCTGCTTCAAAGAAGTGAAAGGATGTTTGTTAAAAGAGGAGATCATCACTCAAGATCATTGCCTCGCTGGTGTCAGCTGTCAGGTTAATACATTTATTTGGACAACAGTAGGTTCTGACAGAACTTATAAAGTTCTCTTTCTCGGTTGTGGAATATGATGGATGTGCCATACCGGTGACCTTTACACAAGGCCACATGTTAATATTCAGTACCTCCCTTTTGTTGGCCTCAAACAATGGCTGTCATTAAGAAAGCTGGGTTTGCCAATATGCCCTCTGTTAGGATGCTGGACCACTCCTGATTGGTCACTAGGAAGTATCATGTGCCTTTGATGGAAATGACATGGAAGATGTATGGTTGAAGTGCTGTGCTTAGCACCACTGCTGTGCAGGGGAGAAAACCACTATGACCCAAATAGCCCTGCACTCAAACAGTGTCGCACCAACCAAAGACAACATATTGGGAAGAAAAATGCTTGTAAACTGCATGTGTTAGAAGATGTATTGGCCAGACGGCCATAGGGCAATCTTTGAACTATTGAAATCTTTAGAAATATTGTTTGGTTCTGAAACAATACTTACAAACCTAATTAATCAAGCATAGATGGTTTATTTTCAGGCTTTCCACAGTGTGTTGCTTTAAGGCAAGAATAGGGTCCGTTGGGTTCTTTTTGCTGTTTCACAGAGGCATGCAAAAACTCAGCATGGGCATTCATGTTCATACAAGTTGAAGCTCTAAATTTCAAAATAATATCTACACAGATCTCTGGTGATCCCTTCAACAAAGGCCGGGGTTGGGGGTATAGCCTGGATTCCTTTTTCAATTGTTTCCGATTCTGTGTGTGACTCTTTTTTCCACCCTTCTCCTAAATTTTATTCATCAGCATCATTTAAGAAAGATCATCATTCCTGTTGCATTCTCTAGCTTGAGGGGAAAACACTTTTGATTTTTTTCTTATAGGATAAATATAATGAAGTGTTGCTTTCCTGAATATGTGCACTTGAATGATGTGATTTAAAATGTTTTCCAGTCTTAGTATCACATTTTAAAAGGGTGACTGAGAAACCACACATCCTCAAGGCAGAAAGGTGAGCAACTTGAAAACCATTTTGTGTAAGAAGGCTAAGTAGGGGGCCATCTGGAGTGATACTACAGGCAGGTAGTGGAAGCCCTTTGTGTCTTAAGCAAGCTGTGGTTGAAATAAGCTCATCATTCAGATGAAGGAATTGTCCAAGTGCTTGGTTGCATGGAAAACAGTGCCTGGCCAGAGTTTTAGCAAGACATGAAATATTGCACTGGGTCATGGCAGTTGAATTGCGTGAGTACAATCCCCGAGGGTCAACTCCTGGTTATTTATTTAGAGGCAGGTTATGGACTTTGTGGATTATCTAAGTGTTCCCCACTGCGTCCTCCAGGGCTGTGCCACTATTTACCAGCTGGTTAGAATATGAGGGGCAGAAGAAAGGAAAGGGGTGGAAACTCAACCCATAATCACAGAGCTTGTAAGCAATTCAGATTAAAGATGTGGTGGGAGGAGGGATGTTAAGCTCATTATTTATTGAGAAAATGAAAAAATTAAAACCACAACGGAGTACTGTTTTATACCCACCAGTATGGCAAAAATTGAAAAACTCAGTCAAGTAATAGTAAGTGTTGGCAAGGATGTGGAATAACAGGAAGCCTTATACACTGCAGGTGGGAGTGTCAGTTGGTAAAAACACTCTGGAAAACAATGGATATTGTATGATATTGAAGACATGGATACCCTAGGACTTGGCTATTCCACTCCTAGAGAAACTAGAGTACACGCAACAGAGGATGTGTACAAGAATGTTCATAGCACCTTGTTTGTAATATTAAAAAACAAAACGAAAATGGATTTCATGCATACTCCCATCAGTAAGAGAATGGATGAATAATTTGTAGATATTCATGTAATGAAATTAGGTTGGTCTGTGGCTATTTGTTTCCTTTAAACAATGTGTATATGTCATCTATACTCTTTTAAGCATCATATTCAGTTGTAACATGTGAAATGGCCTACATTTGACAGTTTTTGTCCTACAAAACAGCAATTTCATGTGGTAGCATAATGCTTCCAAAAATAAATAAGGTAATTAAATAAGAAATGTTTTGCACAATTAAAAAAAAACACCTCAGAGACTCACAGGATTATTAGGGCTAGGGAATATTTTAGAGATCATTTAAATTCTTCCATAGATGAAGAAATCAAGGCCTTCAGACATTCATTCAGTGAATCCACCAGAAACCAAACACAGTGGCTCTCAAATTATAGCTCATATTTAAAACAATTCACAGTCTAGTCTGGAAATGTAAAAAACAAAACATTTCAGTACACATCCATGCCCCTGGGCTGGAGACTTTCTGTGATTCAAATGCAACTGAGTAAGGCAGATGGTGTCATGGGGAAGAGGTGGTGTCATGGAAGGAGGGTGAAGTGCATCTGAATGCACTTTGGTTACCTTCTGGTGCCTGGTGAGACACCAACTCCATGTGTCCTTTTACTAGAGGAAGGGAGGTGGTTGAGTGATATTGGAAGAAGGAACATCCCTCCCCCAGAGGCAGGGAAGTCACCCTCATACTTAGCAGAGTACCTGAGCTGGGACAAGTTCCTGCCCCTGTTGTGGCCACTTCATTCTCCCACATCCATGGCAGATATCAGTCATTTCCCCATGAACTGAGACACAGCCCTGGAACTCTTAAAAATTGATGTCCCAACGGGTACTGGTGTTCAAGAAGAAAGCTGTTTGCCATCCTTAGTAAGAGACAAGACATTAGAGCTGGAATGACTGATTATGGTGAACTGAGCAACATGGACTAATCCCTGAGGCAAGAGAAGTGATTATCCCCAGGCAAGTCTGCAGAAAGGGAGGAGGGAGGGTATGAGGTGGACATGGAGAACGGTGAGCTATAATGCTGAAGAGCAGTCCTCTTGAGTTCTTCTTATTAAACTTATTAGACACTTATTAAAAAGCGTTCCCTGCTTGTTTCTCAGCCCCCCAGGTTCTTTCAAGAGTTTCTTTCTGTGTTTGGTTTTCTGTAATTTTAATATGCTATGCCTATATGTAGTAGGTCTTTTTGTTTTTGTTTTTGTTTTGTTTGTTTTTGCATTTATCTTGCTGAATGTTCTCTGAGCTACCTGAATTTGTGGTTTGGAAAGTTCTCAGCCATTGTTACTTCAAACATTTCTTCTGCTCATTTTCTCTTTTTTCTTCTACTGGTATTCCAATTATGATGCATATATTATATCTTATAAAATTGTCCCAGAGTTCTTGTATATTTTGTTCTTTTTCCCCCCATTTCTTTCTCTCTTTGCATTTCAGTTTAGGAATTTTTATCAACCTGTCTTCATGCTTGCTGATTCTTTCCTTGGCCATGTTCAGTTTTCTGATGAGCCCGTCAAGGACATTCTTCATTTCTGTTACAGCATTTTGTATTTCTAGCATTTTTGGAATGTATTTTACTTTTAATAAAAATTGTATATATTTGAAGTGTACAGCATGATGATTTGATACATGTGTACATAGTGAAATGATTACTATAGTCAAACTGATTGACCTGTTATCTCCTCATGTAGTTTTTAACCATTTTTTGTGTGATGAGAGAACCTGAAATCTACTCTCTAGCAAATTTCCAGTGTTCAGTACAGTATTATTTACTGCAGTCTTCATGCTGGAAATTAGATCTCTAGATTTATTCATCTTCCATAACAGCAACTTTGTACCCTTTGACTTAACACCCTCCCATTTCCCCCACCTCCCTGTCCTTGGTAACTCCTGTTCTACTCTCTGCTCCTATGTATTCAGCTTTTTTAGATTCCACATGTAAGTGAAATCGTGGAGCATTTCTTTTTGATTCTTAGAGTTTCCATCTCTCTGCTTTCCTTACTCAACTGTTCTTTCATGTTGTCTACTTTCTCCATTAACTCCCTTAGCATATTAATCACAGTATTTGAAATTCCTTCTCTGATAATTCTGATGTCTGTGCCATAGCTGAGTTCTTATGCTTGCTTTATCTCTTCAGATTGGGGTTTTTTTTCCCTTGCCTTTTGACATGCCTCATAACTTTTTGTTGAAAGCCAAGCATGATACATCAGGTAATAGGAACTGAAGTAAACAGATCTTTGCTGTGGGTTTTTGTGTCGACCCGACTCGGTCCTGGGATGTGTTTAATGTTTGTTGTAGCTGTAAGAACGAGGGGCTTCAGGTTTCTCCAGTGTTCTCACTGTTGTCCCCTTTCCAGACTTTGGGCTTCCCTGACTACTCCTCCTGAGAGAGAGTCTGTTTCTTGTAGCTCTCTCAGCTGGAATCCACTGTTATTATACTGGACACCTGTTGGTGTGCTGATAAGGTGTGGGGGAGGGGAAACATTCTCTAATCTTATGATTAATCTCAGTCTTTTAGTGGGTCTGTGTCTCTGGCTGTTACCTTAACAAGTGTTTTTTAACTTTTTTTTTTTTTTTTTTTTTTTACTGCTCCTTAGGTCAGACGAGAAGGCTAAAGGAACTGGAGTGGGAAAAATGTCCTTCCCTCAGCTGGGATAAGGATATGCTTTTGTTATGGAGGATGCTCTGGGCATATTTTACTATGATTGTTTTTCCCATGCCTGTATCAGAGCTTTGAAGGGATCTTTTTCAGACTTTCACCTTGAGAAACTAGTGGAGTTCTTACAGACAAAATCCACTAAAGTGCAGGGACCACCTAAACCTGCTGTCCTCAGGAGTTTCTAACTCTCAAGCTAGTCTACACCCAGCCTCCAGCAATTCATCAAAATGATCATTTACATGTTCCTACCAGTGTAGGAACCAGTGTATTGTTCCAGAGGCTTCTACTCCAGGTAAACAGATCTTGGTTTGACTCTTTGGATTCACCTGTCTCTCCAGAGTTTGGGGTGGCCTTTTGCCCTGCAAACTCAGTTCTCTGATGGGTCCAGGAAAAGTTGTTGTTTTTCGCTTTGTTAAACTGTTTCTTGTTGTAAGGTAGGACTGTCAGTTTCCAAGCTGTTTCCATGTTGGAGCTAAAACTGGAAGTCCATTACATGTATTTCTGCCAACACCTTCCCCCAAAATGGGGATTAGCATTATCTATCCATTTTACAGATGAAGGAAATCAAGCCCAGACAGTCTGTGTCTCAACCACTGTACAAAACTCCCAGGCACATCCAAGTTGCCATCACTGTTCACTTAGCTGACTGCTAACTGCCTTCTAACTGGCTTCTGCTCTCATCCTCTTCTGCCCAGCTTTCCTTAGAGAACTTTTTCAAGGGTAAGCGCTGCTGTCGTGACTCATCTGTGGGAAAGTCTTAGTAGCTTTCCATCATACATTGTGCAACTTCTAGACCTCACCTGTCCCTTCTTTTTTGCTCACTTCCATTTAGCCATTGGGTGTAGCAATCTTAGGAATATATCTCGGTCCTCGTGAGGCTGGAATGCTGTTCCCCCCTCCTGCATGACTGACCTTTTCAACCTTCGGGTCAGTCTCAAATTCAATATTACCTTCCCAGGTCTCCACCCACCCATGTTTCTCTGTCTCGGTCCCTTGCTTTTTCCTTGATATCACTCACTACAATTTGTAATCGCTTAGTTGTGCCTTGCTGTTGTCATCTTCTCCAGTTGATTGTAAGCTCTATGAGGGCAGGGACCACATTTGCCTTATTCTGTTGTATCCCCAGGGCCAAATACAGAGCAAGGCACATAGTAGGCATTTGATAAATATGTTTTTGAATGAAGGAATGAATAGAATGGGGCAAACTCTGGATGGGTGGAAAAGATATCATTTTCCACTTGAGTCCTTATTGTCAAAAGAGGCTATTCAGGACCTATAGAGGGAGAGAGAACAATAACAACGATAACAACAGCTAAGGCTAACTGAGTACTTCCTGTGCGTCACATACTGCTCTAGACTCTTGTTTATTAACAACTCATTTAATCTGCACCTCAGCCCTGGGTGGTAGTGGCAATCGTTATTGCCATCTTGTGAATGGGGCAATTGAGGCACAGAGCACTGAAGTAGCTTGACTTAGGTAACACAGCCAGGAAGAGGTGAACCAGATTTGATCCGAGAAGTCTGGGCTCAGGGCTTGATGCTTTCCAGACCCCTCCCATGGACTAAGCCCCACTAGCTTAAAAACTCTCATTCCCCCACTAGGAGAAGTGGTGAGACTGACGTGGCAGACTCCGACTCCACTACGTGGTCTAAGAATCCTTTAAAAGTGTGTCATTGGGCTTCCCTGGTGGCGCAGTGGTTGGGAGTCCGCCTGCCGATGCAGGGGACACGGGTTCGTGCCCCGATCCCGGAAGATCCCACATGCCGCGGAGCGGCTGGGCCCGCGAGCCATGGCCGCGGAGCCTGTGTGTCCGGAGCCTGTGCTCCGCAACGGGAGAGGCCACAGCAGTGAGAGGCCCGCGTACAGCAAAAAAAAAAAAAAAAAAAAAAAAAGTGTGTCATTGGGGTTTTCAGTATTAATTGAAGACCTATTTAAAGTTTAAGTTTGATTTTAGATATGCAGGAGATGATATCAATTAGCTTTTATGCCTACAGTTAAGGGCAAGATGAGCTCTGGGGAATTAATTGTCTCTGCGTTTCATTTCTCCTTCTAGGACAGGTGCCTCTAGTTTTTTTGTAACATGAACATGCTGGAGTTAGAAGCCCAAGGGAGCAGAAGAGCTAGGGCGGGGATCAGACACACAGGAGTTATACATTGAGGGAGAGCTGCCAGCAGCAGGTGTGATGGGGTGCACCCTCCTGCTCCCTGGTAGCCCAGAGGGGCTGAATATGCAGGGGTTACCATATTTGTCTTTTTCTAATGAATAGAAGATGAATAAATCTGCATCTGTCATGATTTATCATGAGCTATTTTGAGGCTCAAGAGAAAGATAAATTGTTTTTGTGAACTACATTCAGCTCTGAGGGTTATCTTACTGTGCCTTGAAATCTCCTGTCTGCCACAATATTATTTCAAAAGAAATTAGCAACAGATGGAAGACCTGTGCTGCAAAATAAGAGGCAGAGTTGTCTACGCACTGAAACAACCTGCAAAACTTGAATGTCAGGAAGAATTTCTTAAGATGAGAAACACCCAGGCTTCCCTGGTGGCTTAGTGGTTGAGAGTCTGCCTGCCGATTCAGGGGACACGGGTTCATGCCCTGGTCCGGGAAGATCTCACGTGCCGCGGAGTGGCTGGGCCCATGAGCCATGGCCGCTGAGCCTGCGTGTCCGGAGCCTGTGCTCCGCAACGGGAGAGGCCACAACAGTGTGAGGCCCGCGTACCGCAAAAAAAAAAAAAAAGTTTTATGAGAATTCTGTAAAAGTTATTTTGGGGGAGGAGGTGCTTTCAAACAATAGGAAAAGAATAGATAGCATTTTATTTTCTTAAAGAAATACGGGAAGCACGTGAGGATAATATCGGGATTTAAAATTTTTTTCTCAGCACATTACAAACATCGATTTCTCAAACATCCAGTTATCAGGAGATTTTTTTTTTCTTTAAGTCCCAGCGGGGCAGGTAAATTCCACACACTTGAGCACCACCCTGGCTTTTCTTTGCCTTCCAAGTCTTACTCTGAGGCCATACACTGCCGACGGCCTCAACGGGAGAAGCCAGACCCCGTTTGGCTCGTCCAGGGTCTCCTGGAGTTTGTCAGAGCTTGAGCTGGAAGAGAGGATGACACCCGCAGTAGGCGCACCAGCAAACCCACATTCCCAAAGCTGGCTCCTGGGTGCACCCGGGAGTTCAGTGGGAAGGGGCACAGTTGCCATGGCACCAGAGATGCTCCCCAGGCATCTTCATCCTCCCGGGAAAAGGGGGCCCGGGGCAGACGCCTCTCTCCCCGGCAGTCTGGCAGGAGCGCCCCTTCCTGTGCTTGCCGGTGCTCCCACCCATCTCCCCTCCAAGAGGCTAATCAAGGTTTGCGCCTCTCCGCCCTCCCGCCTACCCCCGCGTTTCCATACGGTTTGTTCACAGGCTCCTCCTAGGCCGGGGGTGAATGCTCACTTACACTGACCACTGCAAGGGAATTGTTCCGTGAGCACTGCCCGTCTTCAAATCAATGCCTGCCCTGAACAACAGAAAGCACCTCAGATGTACTGGTTTCCACAGAACCATTGTTAGGCTTCACAGAAGCAGTTTTGAACCTAATAAATAATGTCAAAAGTCTCTATCACAGCCAAAAATGTTCCTTTTGAAGGATTTCTAATAGTATTTTTGTTCTGCAGTGTCTTCCAGTGTCACAAAGAATTTGTGCCTCACAATGGGGATGGGGTACATCGCGTGCCACTTCGCAACGTGCCGCCGTCAGGGATGGCCAGGACCCCGCTTTGTTTTACTCTCGTAGGTAAACGGTTTCACTTGCCAACTTGGGCCTTAGTTTAAGGATGTTTTCTAAGGGCCTTTTGAGTCTCTAAACAGAGGTTTTGAAAACATAATTGAATGTCTGTAATTTAATAGTTAACATGAAATTTGATTACTCCCAATGTGCCTAGGGGAATTTTCTTCAGGCTATATTAAGGTTTTTATGTCAGAAACCTGAAGCTGGATCCTCTTTGGAGGCCCTGAAACACTTGGAACTAAGTTTAATGCAAAAGAGATGCTTAGGGAATGTTTTATCAAACTGGTGGTTTTAGGCAGTATTTTTGATTTTGGTTAACGTCAGTTAAACATGGCAGCTTTTCACTGTGAGGCGATGCAGAGACTGATTTATCAAATGATTTTATGAGTTTAGGTTTTTTTTTTTCTTTTTAATGTGTTATTTTTTTCAACATTCAGAGAGAAACACAAATCAATGTGACCAAGTCATTCATGTGCAGTTTTGCACTCAAGTTTCTTGCAGTTTTCCCACAGGCTTGGATTCATAGAATTTGATACATGTAAAATCCTAGTACACTTTCCCCTTTAGTTCGAGATTTATATATATATATATAATGCCTATATACTACTATGTGTATACTATATGTAGTATGTCTATATTTAAGATGTCCTCCTGTCTAAAGTCCAAATGTAAGTTTCAAACTTTCAATCGAAATGAAATGTTATAACTGATAGTTGCTTAACATTTAGAAGTCTGTTTAATCCTTTGAGGATGATTTGATTGTTTTTGAATATTATTCCCTAAGAGTAATGCACTTAAAAAATATATCCCCAAACTTTAGCGCTTTTCTTGTTCCAGATTAATATGGTTTTATAATAAATACGCTTTTATTTTTATTATTTATTAGCCTGATTTTAGATAAAAGAATGTATGGGTTATCAATGGTGGTTGCTATGGTTTCCTGGGGATATAATCGCATCTACTCACCAGAGTTCTTGCGACAACCATAAGTTCAACTTCATGTCATTTGGTTAGGGAGAAGTGGGTGGGCACACTCATGGGTTTTATGTAAAATTTTGATTCTGGGATATGTTAATTATGAGTTAGCACAATTGGGTTTTTTTTCAGGTCAAGAGATCATTGCTTTAAGTGATTATAAAACAACCAAAATTTTATAGTGGTCAAATGCAGGAATAGAAAATGTTTTTGATATATAGTAAATGGATTTCCTCACCTGTGGAAATACAAAATAGTGAATTTACTAAAAGAATACAGTACAGAAGAAGCAATTCTGCTCGGATTTGAGAAAAGGGATACAAGCAAAAGATATAAAATATGTGATACAGGATATTCTAAAGCAATTTCCCAAAGTGTGTTCTGTGGAACACTAGAATTAGAAAGATGCTTTGTGAGATGGAGAAGCTATAGATGAGTATGTCTGGGAGATGTGGCCATGATGCTCCCACTTAGAAAGTCATGGTAATATATTAAGTATCCCCAAAAATCCCATGGCAAAAAATCTGATAAACTCTGTTTAACCCAGTGTTTCCCAGTTTTATGTGATCAGGGAACACCGACGTGTGTGTGTGTGTGTGTACACATATATGTATTTTAAAAATATAATGCCTATCAATACCTTGCAGCGCTAGTGTCCTGTGGAACACAGTTGAGAAAACATTGCTCAAAACTCTATTCTTTATATACTAGAATCCATGTAAACTGGTAGGGTTCAAGGTAAGGATTTCTTTTCAAAAAAGTGAAGTAAGAATCAGAGCTTAAGAAAGCAGCCCTTCATAAATACCTCCAGGAGCCCATTCTTCCTTGGAGGAATGTAATGAGCTATCTTAATTTTCCTCATTTTGGGTGCACATGGCTGGGAGTTTAGTTGGTCTAACCATGACCATAGCTTAGATAGTGATGGATGAAGAGCTTTTTTGGCTTTGACTGCCATAGTTATGGGCTACAGGTGTCCAAGTCTTTCTGAATGACACTAGAACTTAGACACAAATGCACCAAGGTAAACATAGTTAAATCTTTCCCAATGTCATTATTTCTGAAAATAGTGCTGATTTAAGCAGTTATAATTGGGTACAAATCAATTTTAGGAAATAAATAATACGTGTGTGTGTGCTTGAGGACTAGAATGAGGTCTTATGGTATAAAATAATTGTTGCTAAGGCTCTGAATTACAGTTTGCTTTTATTTCTTCAAGGATATGTGGTTTGACTTAAGGGACATTTATTACCACATACTACAACAGTTTTCTAAGGAAGATAATGTGTCATTTTAGGGAAAAAATGTTTTTCTGGAAGTTGCACTGGAAAATAGATAGTGATAAATTTAAAAAATTAGTGCATTGAAGAAACGAAATCTTTAAGAGAGTCTCTAGTGAATAATGTTTACAAGTGAGGAACTCTTTTATGATATGTAAAATAAGTAATAATTATGGCAGATAACATTTACTGAGTGTGTATTTTATGTTAGGGACTGTTCTAAGCATTTAGAATATATTAATTCATTTAGTCCTCACAACGTCTTCATGAAGTAGTTACTGATACCATTATCGCTACTTCACAGATGAGAAAGCTTTATTTTTTAACAATTATATATACATATGTGTATATTGAAGCTTATGATTATATATACATAAGTTACAAACTATATTGTTATATATTATACAATATTGTTTGTGTATAAAGCTGTGTTATTACGTTCTGTATCATTAGAGCTAAGATATGTACATATGAATATGTGTGTTCCACCTAATACAGATATCATATATAAATCAGTTTTTATTCCATGCTATTGGTGCCTAAGTGAGGTCAGTAGAGAAACGCTACTTATATCCCTCTCCTCCTTATAACAAAGTGGAGAGTAGGAGGTGATAACTGGGAGTTGATGACATATGATACGTTTGAACACTTTGAAGAGCAGAGTGGGATCAGAGATGATCATCACATCGTTCTTTATGTTTGAAGCAACATCATCGCTGTGAATGAAGTCTCAGAAACTCAAGAAAGGGAAGGTAGTTTTGAGGTTTTACTAAAGACGGCAGTAGGTTGGCTTCCCTGGTGGCGCAGTGGTTGAGAGTCCGCCTGCCGATGCAGGGGACGCGGGTTCGTGCCCCGGTCCGGGAGGATCCCACATGCCGCGGAGCGGCTGGGCCCGTGGGCCATGGGCGCTGAGCCTGCGCGTCCAGAGCCTGTGCTCCACAATGGGAGAGACCACAACAGTGAGAGGCCCGCGTACCGCAAAAAAAAAAAAAAAAAAAGACGGCAGCAGGAGCTGACCCACATCAGCCTTGCGGAAGGGCTGGAAGGTTGTACAGGGAGAGCTAATGAAGAGCTAAGGTGCTGGGGCTGACCTGGATCTGAAGAGCCAAGAATTTGTTTCTGTAAACGTGACCTGAACTTAGTGTCACTCCGTCCTTTGGCAGTTTCTTCACTGTTAAGTTGGGATAATGTGTTTTGTTTACTGCAAGGGACACTTGGGGAACAAGTCTGCTATCAAATCAAAGCATTTGAAAAGCAAGATCACTCTGCAAATGCAAATCATTATTTTGATACTAATATCAACAACAATTAGCATAAATATTACCATCAGTTATGCAGGGCTAATTTCAGGCTTATAGATCCAGCTGCCTTACACTGACAGCGAATATCATTTCTGGTAACCAGGTGATCATGTCTCTCTGAGAAGTTTTATATACCATATCCTTCACCTTCATCACAGCATTATGAGGCAAGTAGTACAGCAGTATCCCATTTACTGACAAGGAAACAAACACAGAGAGACAAAGCAATTTGTTCAATGATTGCCCCCAGCACACAAGCTCACAGTCATTCTCTATGAAAAACAATGTAAACAGTTGACAGCTCAACAAAATATTCCATTTAGAACATCCAGTTTAGAAGAGTTCAGTGTAGGGTATAGAATGACAGTGGGCAGTGTCGTCTATCACATGTAATCTTTTATCCCAACTATCTATAAAAGTCTGAAACTACCCAGACAAGGCGGTGGGGAGGAATAAAGCAATGTTGTAAATACCATTGTGATGTTGAGGATTCTAAGTCATGTAGAGACCCAGGAAAGAAGTTGTTTTCAGGAGACTGCTTTTCCTTAAGAAAAATGCTCCAGGGCTTCCCTGGTGGCGCAGTGGTTGAGAGTCCGCCTGCCGATGCAGGGGACATGGGTTCGTGCCCCGGTCCGGGAAGATCCCACATGCCGCGGAGCAGCTGGGCCTGTGAGCCATGGCCGCTGAGCCTGCGTGTCTGGAGCCTGTGCTCCGCAATGGGAGAGGCCACAACAGTGAGAGGCCCATGTACCGCAAAAAAAAAAAAAAAGAAAAATGCTCCAGAATTCTTAAGGTGTATGGCCTCCCTATTGCACAGTCCAAGGTCTTTTCACCTGCATCAGTACTTTCCCACAACAAATTTTTGCCATGTCTATAGGCTCCTTCTCTTACTGCTCCCTCTGTATCCTGCAACTGGTGTTTTCCCTCCACTACGGGAATCAATCTGATTTTGTGAGTCAGTGATACTGGGATCAATATCCTAGGTAGTTATTGTGGGAGATTTGAGAAGTGTGATTCAACTCAACCAGCATGCATTGAGTATTCACCATGTGCCAGACACTATGGGCACCAGCGTGCATCACAAATGTCAGCTGAAAAGGACACAATCCTTCTCCTTGACAAGCTCCACCTAGTATAAAACTTAGTTCTTTCATTGATTCATTCATTCTATCAAATGTATTAAACACCCACTTATATGCCAGACACCTTCCACCGGGGATATAATGGTGAAGAGCTATTTTGGTCAAGTAAAACCTAACTGATGAGACATGAAATAATAACACAATAATGTTCAAGTCTGTAATCCTTTAGCCATAATTCCAAATTCCAAAATCTCTGAAAACTGAGTTCTTTTCTAACTCATTTGGTGTTAGTATCACCCAAACCGAAGTGAGGCTATTTATAGCCTTTATTTAACTCAGTGTGAATATTCATGTATTTTGATGAAGATGTGTTAATATAATTGATTATGGGGTGTTACTTGGGATCCTGATGGGACAGTGTTATGTAATACATGATTTATGCACCATTACATAATATATAGCTTGTGCACAATAATATACAAAAAAAAATTAAGTTCCAAAACTTAATTGACCTGCAGAGTTTTGGCAAAAGAATTTTGAAGTTGTCTATTGAATAAGTGCAGCGAAAACTTAGAGAAAGAAGTCAGTTTGGGTTGGAGTAATCATAGAAGGGCTCCCATAGCAGGATTTAAACTTGATTTTGGAGAGGTAGGATTTGAAAGGACAAAGTGATGGGTAGTGCAGGAAGTAGCAACCAGGGACAGATCAAACTTTGTGGAGCCTGAGCTTATATATTTTGAGGGGGCCTCTTTAAGAAAAAGAATACAAAATTATGAACATAGTTAGGTAGAGGGCCTTGGAAGGGTTTTTGCAAATAGGAGCCCTGAAGCTTAAATTTCATTAGTTTCTTAGTAAATTCATTTTTGAGCAAGGTCAAAGGCATGGATAATTTATAAAGTGAAACATACCTGTAGATCTATAAATAGACACATATGTTGACACATGGAAGGAGAGAAGAGTTGGGTTCTTGTGGGGGATAGGAGTGAATCTACCATTTTTATCTTTCTGAATTGTTTGAGATTTTGAAAATGACAACAGCTATTTTTTTAATCTAGGCATAGTATGTGTGGCCTTTGGAAAACAGTCCAAAGATTTTTTTTTAAAGAATGATTTCAATTGTAAGTGTATTTCAGAATGAATGAACGTTCACACTTTTCTCATGTTTGACTCTGTAGCTAGTCAGTTTCTAAAGCTTAAAGAAGATCTTACAATCATAAATAATTTAATGTACTTAAATATCAAACTCTTTAAGGAAGAGAAAAAACTGCATTGTATTTTGAAATTTACCTTTTGAATAGACTACTGAGGAATAGATTGTCTTTAGATTTCAAGGAATAAGGTTGAATTTTGAAAAATCTTTAAAGATGAATATTTTAAGATTAAAATGGAAATTTCAGTCTTACTATTAGTCACACTACGTAACAGTACTCTTTTCCAAAGCTTTCCCAAAACTATTCACAATGATTTATACTTACTCTCAAAAATAATTACTGATACTCAGTGTTTATTGAGTACTTACTCTGTGCCAAGCACTGTTCTGATTGCTTTATTGTAGTATCTCTCCACCATCCTTTAAAAAAAGTATTTTGTTTTATTTTTTGCCACAAAGATTTGTCCATCATTCTTGATTGGTTTGTTTTATTTATTTTTAGCAGCTTTATTGAGATATAATTTACATACTATACAAGTCATCCATTTAAAGTATACAATATACTGGTTTTTAGCATATTCACAGATATGTACAGCCATCACCACAGTAAATTTTACATTTCACCCACTCAAATAGAAACTCTGTACCCTTTAGCTATCACCTTTCTATCCTCCCCTTCTTCTCCACCCCCCAGCCCATTCGAACAATCACTAATTTACTTTCGGTCTCCATGGGTTTCCCTATTCTGGGCATTTAATATGAATGGAATTATATAATATGTGGTCTTTTGTGACTGGATTCCTCCACTTAACATAATTTTTCAAAATTCATCCATGTTGTAGCATGTCAGTATTTTATTCCTTTTTATGGCAGAATAATATTCTGTTGTGTGGCTAGACCAGATTTTGTTTATCCATTGGGGTTGTTTCCACTATTTGGCTATCATGAATAATGCCGTGATAATCTTGTGTGTACAAGTTTTTGTGTAGTCATGCGTTTTCATTTCTCCTGGATGCAGTCTCTCCTTTAATCCTCCCAATACTCCTGCTGGGCTGTTGTTGTTATCCCCTTTTACACAGGGGGTGACCGACAGGAATGAGGTTAAGGTGCTTGTCCAGAGTCACATGGCCTGAACAAGGCAGACCCAGACTGTAAACCTAGGCATCTAGGTGGGCTGACACAGATTTACCTTATTGCTTCTCTCTAGATCAGCTTTTCTCAGAGGGATTTTGAGACTTTCCTTTTAAAGATATCTAAGAAATTGCACAAAAGAAATAACTACTGTTTAAATATACCCACCCACCCAGCCACTTACCTATCATCTGACTAAATGCCACACATAGTTCCCGAAGCACATCCAGAAAATAAAACTCTTAACAAATGTAATAGCCAGCATAGAATTAATACCACTTGCATTTACATCATTTTTAGAAAAGTCACGTTTTTCTCACTTTGCCTTAAATTACACTTATCTTTCTAATACACAGTGTGGGTGCGTGTTTGGAATGGCAAAGACCATCCCCAAACTGTCTATTAATTAATCCTCTTGGGGTAGATCCCCTCCCCTCCTAATTCTTCTTTGGGATGAAATCAGTATTGCCTGTTACTTCCTTCCTTCCAACACCTCCTCTAGATTAAAGTTAAATTCTTTGAGATCGAGATTTTTTTTATTTGTGACTTTAACAATGTCCTCTTCACATGTCCTTGCTTAGGCCCAACAATTGCTTGTTGACCCATTTTAACCTCTTTTGAGCGTCATCTTCAAAGTGTAACTGTCCTTGACAATGAAAGAGACCTTCCTATTGTCTGGTCCTTCCAGGCAAGCTTTAGCATGGAGCTAAATGGCTTTCAGATGGAGGAGTTGGCCAGAGGAAGGAAACAAAGTAAGCTGTTGTTCCTGAGTGACTTTGCGAAAGTTTCCCTTTTCTCTCTTAGAATGGTGAATTTCTATAGAAGATGACAGACGTTTTGACAGGTGCAATATGCTTTGAACTGTTATGTCCGATAATTCTTTTGTCTTGGGTTTTCCCAGTAGAGTGGTATATCTTGGGATGCTGATATGCATATTGTTTGCCTTTCATTTAGTGTGACGAAGCCTTCCTTCTCACTTTCCCTCTGCCTCTCTTTTTAGCCCTTTACACGCATGTCACTAACCCAGATGGAATGGCAGGCATTGGTGCAGGAACTTCTTGCTAACCTTCCCCCCAGCCATTTTTTTCCTCAAAATGGAAATCACTTCTTGTATAGTTTTCTCATGATTGTTAAAAGAAAAAGAAATTACTTAGAAGGGGACAAAACACATCAGAGGCAATGGCTGATAAAGCTAAAACCCTAATATGAATAATACCTAACACATATGGACCATATGTATTCAGATATTATGCTAAAACCTTGACGTGAATTGTCTATTGTGGAAAAAGTGAAAATTGTCTATGGCCTAATAAACCCAAAGACAACCATTGTTTACATTTTGGAGCGTATCTTTTAAATACTTTTTTCTTAGCATATTACATCTTTGCACTTTGTGCAAAAATGAGCTCGTACTGCATACGTTGTTCTATAAGCTGATTTTCCCCCATCACACTGAACCGTGGACATCTTTGTAATATCAATAAATAGTGATCTTCATTACCAATTCAAATACCTACAGAGAATGTCATTGCAGCATCGTCATGCAATTCGCCAATCCATTATTTTGGGACATTTTAGTGACTTGCAAATTTCACTATTAGCAAGTATTTTTGTAATGAATATGATGAATATATTTTACATGTTCTTATTTGTACTCTTTTGATTATTTTTATAATATAAATTCCTAAACGTGGAAGGCTGGTCAAAATGCATGTAAGATTTAACTTTTGCTTCTCTTTTGCCCTTGTCATAAAGATTCCTAAATGTTTCATTGGAATGCTCTCTGACTTCCAGAACTTAAAGAATTGGTAATATTAGAAAAGATTTAGCATAAACTAAAAATACACACCAGAGATCCTAAACGAATGCATTTTGCTTCTTCTTCTTTTCTCATGGTATATTAGATCTGCACAGATTTTTCTGCTTTGGTACAAATGTGGGTAAGTTTTTATTTGACAAATTAGAGGACTTCTCTTACTTCAGGAACTAAAACTGGGGGCTTCCAAGCACTAACTGTTCCATATCTAAATGGATATGGAAAGAGAACCTTAACACAACCCAATTTGTTTCTCTGGATCGCCTTTTGTGTATTTCTATTAAATGTGGTTTATGCCCAGCGTCTTGTCCCAAGTATGACTAAAAAGAACAGGCTGAACCAAGATAGGAGAGAATTGTTTATAAAATAAAATTGTCCTGCTCTCTGTAATAAATGATTTTACTTTTTGTTTTAATTTATATTTTTCCTTAATACCAAGAAAGTTCTAGAATCAGAAGAAGAATGAACTAACAGAGAGGGAGTTTTGGATTTTGGATTTTGCTAAGAAATAGTTAAAGGCGATGTTGAGATGTTTATTTATCTACCTTTCAAAACCATCTAAAGATACTCTTACAAAGAGTTAGCATATAAGCAGTAACAAACAGAAGTCAAAGAAGGGCAAGATCTGTCACAAGTCTGATATAATGGCAGTTGGTTTACAGAGCATCTGAAAAATCAAAATACCGTGTTCTGTGGTTTAGATAAAAAAAAGGACAAGATTAAATTTCAATGTGTATTGAAAATAATGAGTAACAGTACTTGCAATTTTCAGATAGGGACACATTAAGTTAAACTGGATAATGTGCTAAATGTGATTTTTATTTCCGATTTGTTTTTCTTGTAAACTATATGGCCAACTTATCTTGTTTACTTGGTGACACCGCCCCTCTCAACACACACACATACACACACACTTGTACACACACACACACACTACCACCCACCTCTGGGTTTTCGACTTTATTTTATTCAGTGATTCTCCACAGTCTGAACTGAACCCTGGCTATGAAAAATCAGCATAGGTTGTGAATTCGGCTAAGTGGGAGTAGTTACAAAGTCACTTCTGCTTTTGTTTAAGCAGCAGGATGCTGGCCGTTTGGCCTGTGGTGGGTCATGTGATCCATTGACCTCTATCTGGGTTCCATGACTCTGCCTAGTAACAATTGATTAATGGTGTATGGTAACTTTGAGAGCAGATCTCATCAGTTCCCCTGAGTTTGAAGACTTCCTCATTATCTTAGACCTTTCACTACTGCCCTTAGGAAATTTTACTCACAAATTAGGTGGAACAAAATCTTCTCAAAGAAAATTATTTTCGGTGTTTGGTCATCGGGAAGCAGAAGGCTTGATGGTCATTTACTACACTGAAAAGGGGGGGCGTGGGAGGCAAGTGGTGGTTATAGAACCCAGACAGCGTTCAGGCTTCCTTCCTCTATGCTCCAGGACTGGGTTTTTAGAAGAAGCCAAGTAAAAACACTTATCACTTGAGTGACAAGTTGGCCTTAAACATTTTTTTGGAAGGGAGAGGGGGTATGGGGTAGAATATCTGATGTTCATGCTGGCATAGAGGTTATGAGCACATTTATTTCTTGAGCTTTAGCATCCAATAGCCATCTGGATTTGTGACGGGCACTGCTGATTGTCTACCCAATATCCATTCTCTGCTTCTTAGTAACAGAACCCCAGTTTTATTTAGGGTAACAATATGCTAGGTTAAAAATATTCACGTGTCCATACTTCCTTGTAGCTAGAATGGCTGTGTTATCCTGTCCTGGTCAACTAGTTATAAATGGAGTTCTACTGGAAAAGCTATCAGTTTCTTGATAAAAGGAACAGATTCGGCTAGCCTGTCCTTTGTCCCTTGCTTTTCTGCTTCTTTCTGCTTCACTCCAGATGCAGTGCCTGGAGTGGAGCAGCCCTCTCCTGACCATAAGGACAATAGCCGCAAGCTAAGGGTGGTGCCTATGGAAGCGAGAAGGCAACTGGGTCTTTGTGTCTTTGAAGACTTCCTGAGCTGATGTATGAGCCCTCAGTTCTCTAGGCTTGGATTTCTTGGTGTGTAAGAAAAATTAAACCCTTATTTGGTTAAGCCACTGAAGTCTGGTTCCTATTACATACAATTGAATGCAGCTCTGATCAGTGCTGTTCAAATCCTGGCTTCATCATTTTCCACTTGGGTGACGCTGTCTGAACCTGTTTCTTCATCTACCAAGTGAGAGTTGACAATAGCTGTCCCTGCCTCAGAGGGTTGTTGTGAGGATTAAATGCAACAGGCAATGCATGTCAAAGTCTTAGCGTAACATCTGACATGTGGAAGATGTCGATATAAATTAGCTATTCCTGTTAGTAAGGATTTAGCTCTGACTGCCATCGCCTCTGATGTGCCACTGTGTTTGGTCTCTCTGATGTGTTAACCCCATCTTTTTAAGGTCCAAAAGATGATCAGATATCTATGTATTAATGTTGGGATAGCATTTGACACATACTTATTTCCCATCTGTTGCATATGTACCCAGTCCATAGACAAATTGCTAAATCAAGAAACAAAGTAAAATATAAACTGTTCAGTGTCATGGGATTATGACTGGAGAGGCTGTTTCTATTTCCAGAGGGACAAAGAAACTGGACTTTTATTTTAAATTTAAGTATAGTTGATTTAGAATGTTGTGTTAGTTTCAGGTATATAACAAAGTATATATCTATATATACATATATACATATATGTATGTATTCTTTTTCAGATTATTTTCCATTATAGGTTATTACAAGATATTGAATATAGTTCCCTGTGCTATACAGTAGATCATTGTTGTTTATTTTATATATAATAGTTTGTATTTGTTAATCCCAAACTCCTAATTTATCCCTCCCTCCCCCCTTTCCCCTTTGTTAACCATAAGTTTGTTTTCTATGTCTGTGAGTCTATTTCTGAGAAACTGAATTTTTTCAAGGGACACAAGCCATGATTTGAACCCAGATCACTTGTTTGATTACTGAAATAGAGATATCTCTTTGTTTCCAGGGGCAAGGAATCAAAAGTTCAGCTTATAACGAAGCACACGCTATAGATGATGAAATCTTTTGAAAGCAAGGTTTGACCATCAGCCTTTTGTGCCATTCAACTAACCAAGGAATCTTTGGACTTCTCTGTTGTTTATAACCAGAAAACTCTTATTTATTAACTCTTTTTATGCCAGGATGGAAGGGTAAAATTATAGCAGATGGACAGCAATTGATTCCACAAATAATTAGAGTCTATTTTAGGCATTTCTTTCTGTTACCCTTAGAGTGCGTTTTTGTAACAAAATTTTTTTTTAAATCATAGGCTTTAGGAGACCTGAGTTCTAACTGAATTTCTGTATTACCTTGAATAAATAATTTAACTTCTCTGGGCCCTGGTTTTCTCATATGGGGGATGAGAAGGACTTTCAGAGCTCATGCTTTATGATTCCATGCTATCTCCAACTTTACCAACCTCCCTAGTATAAACACCACATCCTATTTTATCTACTTCTGTTTATCCGTGACCATCCTTCCTTTTTGCTATCCCAAACAGTAACTTAACTTAGTCCAGTTCGCTTCTGTATTCTATGATCCATTTCTTTATCTTTATGTCAGACCTTAGAAAAGAGGGACACATGGATCCAGAAGTTGAGAGATGTCTTGATTATAAGGAGAAAGTACATATGTTTTGCCTCTCTATTGCATCATCACCACTGTCATCACCATCACCACCATCATCATCACCGTCACCACCACCATCACCATCATCATCATCACTGTCATCATCACCATCATTATCACCATCATCATCATCACGATCATTGTCATCTAATGGCTAAATTGTACTGACTAGTTAGTATGTACCAGGCCCTGTGCTAAGCACTTTATATATATTATACTTCTGGCCAGTGGAGTATAAAAGAAAGTCTGTTGGGCTTCTTAGGAAAGATGTACCTACTGCTGTCAAGAGAGAGGCACTTGAGAAGTCCCCGATCAGAGCAATGGCAGCCGTTTTTACACTGTGAAGTCAGGTCAAGAGAATTCCAGAGATGCTGGACCAGATCCCCATCATTGCTAAACAGTTCAGTGGATAGCCCACCCCCAGGCTGCTTGTTAACAGAACAATAAATCCATGATTTAAGTCACTACTGGTCAGGTTTCCTGTCCCTTGTAAGCAAAAACATTCTAACTGATATAAATAATCATGTGCCAGACGCTGAGTTAAGCCTTTTACGGTCATTATCCCATTTAATCTCACAACAATTCTAAGAGGTAAGTACTGTCATTTTCCTAATTTTAGAGATGAGGAAACAGGTTGAAAGAGCTCATGTACCATGTCCAAATCACAGACTGTTAGTAACTCTCTGATGATGACCTATCTTCCCTGGGAGGCCTTGAGCTACCTGTAGTCGGGGAGTGTCAGTCTTGTATCCTAGTAGCTCTAAGCGGCAGGTGGATCTTCATAAAGTTGGTGGAATGATTACTGAGCAAATGCTCTGCTTTTCACTGCCAGTTTATTCTCCCCCCTTTTTCATGTTGGCCTCAAGCCAGTACAAGAATCATCATCAAGGGATGGTGCTTGTTAACAAAACATTCTTTTTTTTTTATGTTTCCCAATAGGCATGATGAATAAGAAATAAAAAACTCCAAATAATTATTTATATCGAGAGCAGTTTTGAAATTTCAAAAACGTAAGAAGCCCTTGCCATTTCATTTAATGTTCTTGTGGGACCAAACTTGATTAGGAGCACTCAAGTGTCAAGGCTCGGGAGAGATTCACAAATTCTGTCTCAAGTCTTTGACGAGATTCTGCCACTCAAAAGTTCTTTCTCATCCCGAGTTACCTAAATGGTGTCTTAGGAGAAGCTGGAACAAAGCTTTCAGTCTGACTTTTTTTGCCTCCTGATAACTAGAATGGACTTTTAACAAAGTATGTATTGTATTAGAAAATTCTTTAAGTTACTCATTCACTCTCAGTCTTAGTTTTCTGGACTTGAAAGAAGATGAACTTTTCACTAGCTCATTCTCGTGTCATTTACAAAACATTTATTGAGCAGCTACTATGTGTTCAGGGAAGGTGTTAGGCAGGCATCAGGAACAGACAGAAAGAAGACATTACCTTTCTCCTTAAGAAGCTTAGTGCCAGTGGATTAGAGAAATATGATGCTGTCAGAATGTCGTAGAGGAGAATAGTGACTTATTAGGGGGTCTAAACAAAAATAAGGGTAAAAGGAAGAATGTTTAAGTAGGAGAATTGGTTGTTCTAAGTCTTTGGAGAGGAAACAGACTAGCAGGCTTGAGGCCATGTGTCTGGAGCACAGAGAGTGAGAAGACTGTGGTCAGAGAGGAGGTTGTGTGAACTGGTGGAGGTCAGACCACAAGGGCTGGGAGGCCTTGCTAAAGATTTTGATTTTCTACTGATAGCGATGAAAAGTCATGGAAGGGTTTACAGTAGTGGGATACACTCTGAACACAGAGCGAAGAGTAGATCAGAGTGGAAGCAGGCAGTCCAGCTTGGAGGCCGTAAAACTGTGGTCCAGGAAAAGGATGGTGGTAACTTGGACTAAGATAGCAGTTGTGGAAATGGAAAAGTGGACAGATTCCGCTAGTATCAGACACCAGCTCTCGTATTCTTTGTCAGCACCTCACTCCGTGCCCACGTGGTATGCTGATTGCAGGTCAAGGCACAGGCTAAAATGCTAGGGGAATTTTTCAATTCCAGATGGCAATTTAAAGCATTATTTTATGTTAAATAAAAGAGAATATGAAATCAAATGAAATATTCGTATGACATTTTAAAACCCAATCAGTAGACTTGGAAGACATTTTCTACTTAGGCCAGGATCCTTCGGGCTCTATCTCCTGGTTTCCCTGGGTATATGTGTGTGCACTTGTCATTTGTCTCTGAGAAAAGAGGTACTTCTATGGAATAACTTGAAAAATATGGTCTTAAGATGTTACTAAGCCCTCCCCCCCCAGGGTGGTTTCCCCATGTAGAGCCTCTGTGACATGTCCACATTGCTACAGTGAACAGGCAAAGAGGGGCATGTCCTGTTTTTTCATCAGTAAGGACACCTAGTATGCCTCCTCTTTCATGTGACAGATGAGATAGGGCAGCTCACCCATATGCTGACTGACAGATGCAGGGTGCCAGTCAGAGCCCAGCATGTGGACAGAGGTTAGCCATCCACATCTGATCCCAGCATCACTCATCAAAACTGTCCCTTCCTTCCATATGACTTCCTTCCATATGTGATTTGTCAAGGTCTGAAGATAGAGCTCATCTTGACAAATCACATAATACTTGGTCTGTTTTATTATGTTCTTGGGCTTTTTTGTTTCTCTTTTTTCTGGGTGGAGAAAAGAAGAGTTGATTTTTGAAAAGCATATTTTTATCTAGTGGAGGAAAAAATGATTTCTAGAAACATATTTTGAAGTGAGCTAGTTTCATTTTCCTTTACCATAGAAAAAGACCCAATCAATAATCAAAAATGCTTCTGAGGCTTACCATAGAAAGTTTTCCCATTTTTGTTCTTTTGTAAACAAGTGTATCATCTAGCCAAGGGTGCATTCCAGTGAAAGGAATGAGAGAGACCTGAGAATCTGACTTAAACCTAAGATGTATCCTGGGTACCTACTAGAGTCAAGTCCAGCTGAACTCAGCCATGCCCAGCAGACCCACAACCCAATCTATGAGCTGGAGAGTGAAAAATAAATACTTATTGTTGTAAAACATTGTGAGCGGGGTTGTTTGTTACCCAGAATTGTCACAGTAAACCTGACTAATACATGGGCTGAAGTGGGGTTTATTTTTGATGACTTTGACCAACTTGAGGAATATTGGTCAGGCTTTTTGTAGAATGTCCCCCCGTTAGGGTTTGTGTGATGTTTTTGCTCATGATTAGACTGGGGTTGTGGGTTTTGAGGAGGAAGATCACAGAGGCAAAGTCCCATTCTCATCACATCATGTCAAGAATAGATGCTGTCGACATGACTTATCAATGTGGAGGTTGACCTTGATCACTCAGCTGAGGTAGTGTTTGTCAGGGGTCTCCACTGTGAAGTTATTCTTTTCATCCCCCTTTTTGTACTGTACCCTTTGGAAAGAAGTCGCTATGGGCAGCCCACACATAAGAGATGGGAATTTATGGTCCACTGTTTTGGGATGATTGTCATTTTTATGTTTTTACTAGTGTAAGTTACTGATGTTTTAATTGATTTTATATGCAACAACCTGCTTGAAATGTATGAGTTCTAGTAGTTTTTTGAATTTATTGGGTTTTTATCATAAATCATATCATCTAATTATGAATTTTTTTCCTTTTCTCTTGCAGCCCTTATATCTAATTTTTTTTAAATGTTCATGTTGGATAAGACCTTCAGGACTGTATTGGTCAGCTCTCATTAGGTTATGATATGATAAGCACTCTCAAATCTCAGAGGTTTCCAAAATCAAGTCTTAACTTCTTAATCGCACCTACCCATTGGTAACAGTTGGCTATGATTGGCTGCAGTCCTATCTCCTTTCTTCTGTGATCCAGTGGAAGAAGCAGCCCCTGTCTGAGAAATGGCCTTCTGATGGCAGAAGGAAAAGAGCAATTGCAGAACCAGATGGTAACTCTTAGAGCTTCTGTTGGATGTGGCATGGCCAAACTTGATAGCCATGACCTGGGAAGTCCACTCTGCTAAGGGGAGGGTCCCAGGGGAGAGCTTTCTAGAGATGGACTTAGTACAGAGGACAGGGGATAATTAGGAAAGGTATTATAAGCTTCCACAGACACTAGGGAGAATGATAATGAGAGCAGTCACCCTTGTCTTTTTCCAACATTTAAGAAAATGACTGAAATTTTTTTCATTAAATATAATGCTTGCTATAGGTTTTTGGTAGGTAGCTTGTTACCATGTTATAGAAGTTCTCTCCTATTTGTAGTTTTAACTTTTTAAAAATATTGGCTTGGTATTGAAATTCATTAAATTTTTTTTCCAATATATACTGAGGTGAACATGTAATTTTTCTCCTTTAGTCCATTAACATGAATGGAATGGATTTTTTAAATGTCTATTTATCTTCACTTTTGGAAAAAAAACTACTTGATCATGATCCTTTTTTTTTTTTTTTTTTTTTTTGCGGTATGCGGGCCTCTCACTGTTGTGGCCTCTCCCGTTGTGGAGCACAGGCTCCAGATGTGCAGGCTCGGCAGCCATGGCTCACGGGCCCAACTGCTCCGCGGCATGTGGGATCTTCCCGGACCGGGGTACGAACCCGCGTCCCCTGCATCGGTGGGCGGACTCTCAACCACTGCGCCACCAGGGAAGCCCATGATACGTTTTTTTATTTTTTAACATTTTTATTATTTGGGATTTTTGCATCTATTTTATTAAATAAAATTAATTTTTTTCTTCTTATATGTCTTATACCTAATTTTTGGTATAAACTCATAGCCTCACAAAACGAATTGGGCTCCTTTCCATATTGTTTTGTGCTTTGGAACAGTTTATTTAAGATCAGGATTATTGACTCTCTTGAAGTTTGGCATAAAACTATCTGAGCTTAGGGCTGTTTTGTAGGGGAGGAAAAGGAATTTAGGTATATAATTTCAATAGTTTTAACATGTTGGTGCATTAGTTTTCTTTTTTCTTCTTGCATCAGTATTGGCTCTTTAAATTATTTTCCGAAAAACTTAATGTGTTTAATATAGGTTTCAAAATTATTGGTATATGGTTATTCATGATATTCTTGTATAGTTTAAAAGATATGTCTTCTTTTCTAATTCTGTTAACTTGTTTTCTTTCTTTTTTGTCAAACTTTCCAATACAATAATTATTCCTGAAGCTTCTGGATGAAATAACCATAGAAACAACTTTCTTCTTTTTGGAATATCAGCCACAGGAAAATGGAAATGTAGAAGATGCTGATAAAAATATAGAGTTGGAATTTAAGGATTGAAATCCAGATGAACTTAGGTAAGGCATTTACTTTAAATTAAAAAAAATAAACTATAGATGGGAAAAAAGTGATTATTTTTTCTCCAGACATCATCTCTTTTCTCATGAAAGAAAACTCTAAAATATGCTAAATGGAATGGAGCAGTTAATTTAGAACCGAGCAGTTAAGATATCTGGAGGAAAGAGAGTTCAATCTTGGTGTATCAATTAGGAGCTTGGAAACTAAAGGAGACCAATTTCAAACTGAGCATAAAGTGTTTGGCTAGATTGAAAGAAGAGCAGCTGGAAACTTCCGTTTATCAGATTTGAAAAGGCTCTAATTCTGTTTTTTCAGACCGCAAATGCTAAACCTTGAGAAGGATTCATTTACTCCATCCAAATGAAAATATGGTTTGAAACAAGCTCGTGCACACACACACACACACACACACACACACCAGGAAAACAAACATCTTTTTCTATGCCCAGAAGAACGAATATATGAAAAATCAGGTTCCAAATCAGCCACAATGAGAAAGGGTAGCAAATGGCACACAAGAAGAATGATAGCTCTGTAAGCTGAGAAATGGAGAGCCCTAACTTGAGCATCTTAGGGGAAAGAGAAAAAAAATATTGAGCCCTTTGTATATACCAGCTATTAAGCAAATTTAATATTCACTACAACCCAGGGAGGTAGGATTTTTTTGTCCTCAGTTTAAAGATAAGACTCAGCCTAAATGAATCCGAGATTACCTATCTCACATGTAAAGGACACAAGAGCATCTCATTGGAGACAGTCGAGTATGTGCTTAACAGCACAGACATTGCAACTACTCTAAGCTAGAATCCTGCTCTGCTGTTTGACAGCTGTGTGGCCGTGGGTATATTACTTAATATCCCTGTGTCTCAAATTATGTTCCTATAAAATAGGACTACTAACAGTACCTACCTCCTAGGGTCCTTGTGAGCATTAAATAATTGAATACATGATAAAGCATGTAGAGTGTTTTCTGGCCCTGAGTAAGCTGTGAGGAATATCTTATCCTGAGTCTGGAAAGGAGAGTTGAACTGGGAAAGCAGGCAGGGGCGGGGAGCAGAGGGATGCTCTTGGGAGGATTTTTCTTGACCCTGGACAGCATATTGAATACTCACCATGAGGGTGTAAAAAATATCATTTCTTTCTGCTTTCCAGACTTTAACTTTCCTAGTTCAAATAGCCAGTATCCGGAGGAATTCTGCAAGTGTGTCAGTCTGAAACTGCAGATATATTAATGCTGCTTCAGACCCATGAAATTATCATGTAAGACACAAGGGCTTCCCTTCCCCTTCCCCTTCCCCTTCCCCCTCCCCTCCTCATTTTCTTTCTTCTTTTCCCTAATTTCTGGTTCCTTAAAGTAATTTAATTATCCTATTCTCATACCACCTCCTTATTCTTAGTCTTAGACCTTTAGACACGGCATCCTGTATATTAATAAACTAGACAGATTTTTTGTCATGACATTAGGTATTAAGGAATCCAGACTTTTCATTTCATAGAGGAGAAAATATGCCAGGAGAGTTAAATGATGTGCTCAAGATTACAGGGTTGGTGATGGAGTTAAAATTACAGTTAGGATGTGTCCTCTAGCAGAGTGGCACACTCTCCGTTACAGTAGAGTACGCCCAATATGTAATGCTGTGTTTGTTTATTTTTTTAAATTTATTTATTTATTTTGTGTTATGCGGGCCTCTCACTGTTGTGGCCTCTCCCGTTGCAGAGCACAGGCTCCGGACGCGTAGGTTCAGCGGCCATGACTCACGAGCCCAGCCGCTCCGTGGCATGTGGGATCTTCCCAGACCGGGGCATGAGCCCGTGTCCCCTGCATCGGCAGGCGGACTCTCAACCACTGCGCCACCGGGGAAGCCTGCTGTGTTTATTTTTAAACTAACTATTAAAAGCAATCGTTGATGTCCAGTAAATATTTATAGTTTTAGTTAGATAGTATATTATGTACACAAAACACATTCTGAGGGCTTCCCTGGTGGCGCAGTGGTTGAGAGTCCGCCTGCCGATGCAGGGGACACGGGTTCGTGCCCCGGTCTGGGAAGATCCCACATGCCGCGGAGCAGCTGGGCCCGTGAGCCATGGCCACTGAGCCTGCGCGTCCGGAGCCTGTGCTCCACAACGGGAGAGGCCACAGCAGGCCCGCGTACCGCAAAAAACAACAACAACAACAAAACCCACATTCTTATTCTTCTGTTATTACCTTTTTTTTACACCTTAGTGACCCTAAGTGGAAGAGGAGAGTCATACTCTTTCTCTTATCAAACTGAACCTGGGCAAGGCTTCCCAGTGGTCACCCAATGGGTCGCTGGTGGATCTAAGCTGGAAACATGAATTCCAGCTCCCAGATGGTCAGAGACTGAGTCACACCAGCACAGAAGGAATGACTAATGTCCTAACAACTAAACATCATCAGGTGTTGGAGGTGGAGCAAAACAACCTGTGTTAAAAATATTCCTCTGCTTCGTGTCTGCTGGGAACACGCAGGTGGCATAAAAATACACTGGAACAAATGAGCAAACGAGACTTTACGTGTGCATATAATGAACTTGTGATTTATTGGAAGCAGAGAGGCTGGAAAAAGTACTTAAGGAGAAGGCATGCTTGGGTGACAGTCAAGAGACAGAGAAGGCAGGTCACACGCTCAGCTGGTTAGGAGGCCTGCACTGTCCTTCTCACTGTGGCCTCTCATTAGCTGTGTCCGGGGAACTAAGTTACTTACCTCCCTGGGCTTTACTTTTCTCCTGTATATAAGGAGGAGTTCAGACTCACGGGTCTCTAAATTCTCTTTAGAGAAAGAGACTTTCAGTGATTCAAGGTCTGCAGTTCTATCTTGTCTTGACCTGACACTATTTCCTATGAGTTGATTTGCTGTAGGAAAATGAACCCCACTGCATACAGTCTCCATGTCAGGTGTCAGAGGCAGTGCGTTAGAATATAAGGGTACTTTTTATTGAAAATGCATTAAATGAGATCAAGTTTTCAGAACAGTTTCTCACGAGGGGCAGTTCAACCTAATGGCTGGCTGCACAGGCCTCAGAGGCAGACGCCTGGGATCGTTGCTGACGAGCTGCGTGATCTTTATGGATGTGACAGATGGCTCCTGGGCCTCAGTTTGTCCAGTGGGCTGCTGTGGGGATGAAAGGATTCAGCACAGCACTCGGCACATAGTAAGCACTCAGTGTTCTTGGCATCCTCTTCCTTGGTTTAAACATGGTTACAGTGGGCAGACTGGCTGTGTCTCTTATAAGGTCAACACAGTTATGAGGCTCGCAAACTAGATATAACACAGTCACGGTCAATGTTTTGTCCCAGAAGAGTGTGTTCCTCTTCTTACCTGTGTTTGTTCCACAGCACTGTCTAAAGCCGTGCTCAGATGAGTCATCCTATTCCCATACCACCTCCTATTCTCACCTCTTAGATCTCTAGACACTGCCTCCTGAATATTAATAAGTTCAACAGAGGTACAATCATGAAATTAGAGAGTCCACACCTTTCACTTCATAGGTGGGAGAATGTGCCAGGACAGTTACGTGACGAGCCCAGAACAACACAGAGTTGCTGGTGGAGCTGAAATTACATTGTTAAGACATGCCCTCCAGCATTAGGGTGGCAGGTATAGCACCGTGTGGCCAGTATTCATTGCTGTGTTTATTATTGAAAGAATGATTTTGAAAAAGTTATCAAAAGGTATTGGCACGGTGGAAAGAAATCAGGCCATTGCAATGCACGTCCTGGTGATAAGTGTCAGGCACAGAATTTGAATGGGGATCCGTAGGCCATGAATGCCCACATCCTCCAGTGTCCTTTCTCTTCATCGTGGTCAGAGCGATCCAGCCTCGTGGTCATTCTACTAGAGCTTCAGTTTACTTAACCCTTTCTAAGCACTAGTCACAGTTCTAAGTGCCTTACTTACTCTATCTCCTTTTCTCTCATAAAAATCCGGTGAAATAGACATTATTGTCTCCATCTTACAGATGAGTAAACCAAGGCTCAGAGACATTGTCTTGCTGGAGTCACCCAAGTGGTAAGGGGCAGACCCAGCCGCCCAGCAGATGGGTCTCTTTCTTCTCTGTTTCACTTTTCTGCTCTCACTCTGATTCAAAGCCACAGTCTAGGGCTGACACACGGGAAATGTAAAGAGTGGATTTGGTCTCACCTCTGTGGGGAATTGCATCTAAACACTGTATCTTCCCAAGAACGACTATTTCAATGTGGCTTATTTGTCTGGTTGTTGTCGTTCATCTATGGTTGTACTTAAAGTGTGGCAACAACTGATTATCAGTTTAGAGTACAAATGACAGGTGTAGGTGCTGAACCCCAAATGGAGAGGAGCCCACCCAGCACCCAGCTTTTCAGGGCAGGCCACTGTGGCTTGCATACAGTTACATAGCTATTCTGTGACACATAATAAGGTGCCGTCCTGCTGTTTAGAGCTGAGAAAAAAATAAAAAACAGATAAATATTTCCAGAATTACTGCTTTGTCCCTGGCCAAGCAAATAATATAAATCATATTTCTGGGTCCTTGTTTTTGTCTTCTGTTTCATAATGCTTTGCTACCTTGCTCTGGGAAACTGTTGAAATTATCTCACTCAGATATTGCCATAACTGAAGAATGGTAACAAGTTTAGTTTTGATAAAGTGCGAAATGGTTACAATTCCTTTTATTTATCATCTGACATGTTTTGGATTTATTTTCATTGGTAAGATCTAGATGTTGCTAAATGATTATTAACAGAAAACTGATAATCAAAATCTAATCTGAGGTTCTCTTTAATATTTCAAAACTGCTGAAATTTTTTTCTTTTTCTCTCTCTTTTATTTTTCTTGTTCTTTCTCTCCTTTTCTGTTTCTTTTTCTCTTTCTTTCCTTCTCTCTCTCTCAATCTCTCCCCCACCGCTGTCATCCAGTAGAGATGCTATCTATTCCCTTTGTGTATGGTGAACTCCTACTGATCCTCTAAAACCCATCTTGGACTTACCCCAATCCATACCCACAGTGAAGAGCTGCTTTTCTGTGTTCACATAGTACTTAGATCATGTTTCTGTCAGAGTGCCCACCGCATTGTATTGTAAACATTTGTTGCCAAATGCTAATGGATCACACGGCTCCCCTGGTCAAAGTCCTTTAGGGATATCTCATTAATTTCAGAATAAATTCCAAACTCCTTAATCTGAAATCCAGAATCCTTTGTGGAGAGCCTCTCCTGAGAACCTCTAGTTTCACATCTTGCCATCCACACTTTCATTCAGAAAGTTGGAGTGTTGAAAAGGGCTATGTTGCTCACCTCTACCTCTCTAGCTCATTCTTTCCCCAGTGCCTCGAGTAACTACCCACCCCCGACTCTTTCCCAGTTCAGATGTTGCCACTCCTGGAAGCCCTTTCCTGAGCCTGCCTGGCTCCCCAGGGGCCCTCCCATTACACTCCCTGTATCATTACCATATTGCTGAGCACACTGCCCTGGATTTGTTTCTCCCCAACTAGACCATGACTTCAGAGGCGCTGGGTCTTCCATCTGTATATCTGTAACACCCAGCTGAGTGCCAGGGACTTTTTAGTTGCTCAATACATCCTGGTTGAATTTAATAAATGAAGAACAGCTATGGCCAATGGTGATTCCAATTGTCATTGCATGAATATTAAACACTGAATTATAAACTTGGATAGCAGAAAAGATAACCTGTAGGCAGGAGATGTTCACAGAACAGACTTATTCCAAAAACCGTGATTATGATCATTACTATTGTTATTTTTTAATTCTTCAGAGTTTTGGAGGGTGAAACACAATCCGAGCACACCTCTGTTCAGTTTGGCTTGGGGCAGAATGCTTCCTGGGAGTTCAGCCCAAACAAAGTTATGCTACAAAGTTCAGGTCCCTCCCAAACAAAGCTGCAGCCACACTGCACCTTTGCTTTACCATGTCGTTTGTCTACTTAGGCCATTTATTTGCTTCCACTGATCAGTTCTCTCTCAACTATGATTTAGTATTTGACCTTAGCAGGTGTAATATAATATTTTGAGGTTGTGTACGGTTGTTTTAAAACAACACTTCATTTTGCAGGTCACAAAACTAACAGAGACCCTTAAAATACCACAAAGATAATGAGGACAAAAAGCAAACACCTCTAAAGTTGTAGTCAGAAGTCATTTCCCTCCTCGTTTCTGGTTACTCTCCCTCTTAATTCCTGGCAGCCCTGCAATCGTAGAGCTCTGGTCGCCAGCACCAAATGGTAATTTATCATCTTTCTTGGCAGGCTTCCTGCTTCATCCTGCACCTGCCTTCTTGAAAGAAAACAAGACATCAGATACTTATTCAAATAATGGAATAGCTGATCAACTAGGTCTCCGCACAATAGTGAGTTATCCATGATAAAAGAACAACTTTTTCATGCATTATATGTGACATATGCATCCTTTCTCTTAAGATTTATGAACCCATGACTATTAGTATTGTTAATATAATCAAACCTTTTACAACCTCACTCTGAAGCTTAAACTTATTATCAATTGGCTGCTAGAGGGGAGTCAATCAATTTCATAAGTGCTTAAACACCTGCACTCTCTTTGGATCAAGGCGGAAAAAAATCAATACCAAGTCCTCATTTTTCTCCAAGTATAATGCAACCAAATCTTGCTTACAAGTTCAGGAGGACTTGTAATTCAGACAGCCACACTTAAAAGACATTGTGACTTGATCCTGAGTGGTGGTGTTTCTTTTTAAAATTACTTCTTTTTTTAAATTACTGAATCCTAATGAAAGAGCAGGACACTAAAAAATAAATGAAATAGGTACTGCTACTACCATTTAGAATTAAGTCTCCTGTGTGTTTGTGTGTGTGTGCGTGTGTGTGTGTGTTCTGTAGCAAACATTTATTATGTACCTGTTAACTAGATGTGATGCCAGTCCCTGAAATATGCAAGGGTGACTGAGACAAAGGCCCTGCCTTCAGGACACTCTAATCTATGAATGGATGAAGACATTTAAACAACTTGCTCTGTTATATAAAATAACAGAATAATTTAGAATAATTTAATTGCTGAGTATAGGGGAAAAGAAAAGAAAGAAAAAAGCAAAGGAAAAGAACGAAAAAGAAAATAAAAGGAATGGATAGTTTATAAATGCTTGTTGCTACTACTAGGTTAGAATCTCCACTTTGATGATCACATTTGATTTTGTAATACGTCATGAAAACAGAGGGGAGTATAAATATTCTTAAAGGCTATTAGTTCCTTTTTTGTTGCATATTTCTCCTTTGTTTTTTTGAAAAGATCTTTCAAAATGCAGAAAAGCAGAGTCTAATAGAGGAAAAACTGTTTATTTATCAGAAAGAATTAATTGAAGTTCACCTTTTGCCCCTTCTGCTTTGTATTTTATTTAAATAACATAAATAGAATGTTGCAGATAAACTTAAAGTCACCTCAGTTCCCTTTTCCCACCCTACTCCTTACCTTCCTGGATCTCCAAAGGTAACAACCCCTTCCTGAAACTCATGTTTCTAGTTCAGTTCACGTGTTTCTAAGTATACCCCACTCGCTTACTCCTTGGGCTTTTGTCATCTGTAAAATAACGTCATTAAAACTAGCTGTCCTTCCTATCCCATGGGGCTTTTTTTTTTTTTGCGGTACGCAGGCCTCTCACTGTTGTGGCCTCTCCCGTTGCGGAGCACAGGCTCCGGACGCACAGGCTCAGCGGCCATGGCTCACGGGCCCAGCCGCTCCGCGGCATGCGGGATCTTCCCAGACCGGGGCACGAACCCGTGTCCCCTTGAGAGTCAGCAGGCGGACTCTCAACCACTGCACCACCAGGGAAGCCCCAACACATCTCTTTTTAATAGTCATATTTTCTTTGTAGTCAAGTTGCAAAGCAAAATGGCTGCCAGGGGTTAGGATAATCACTGTCTAGCCTTTCTTGGAATTTTCCCCAGATACCCTAGAAGGTTATTTTTCCACTTTTTACACCTGGTGTGCTGTTTGATAGTGTGACACCTGGTGACTGGAATTTTCTAGCTCTCCACCTGCTCACAAAATATGGTACTTCTTTAATCTAAAAATACTCCACTCTTCTTTTAAGATGTAGAAGAGAAAAAAAAATTAAAAAGTTTAAATAGTCAAATTAAGCAAGAAACGTTCAAGATTAACCTGGGCTCCATCTGACGGCTGCTTTTGTTCACCCCCAGATCCAGAGAGGAAATGGAAGCGACAGCCCCTGCTTTGCACATGCTTATCTTGACCAAGTTGACACTCCCTTGCTTTGATGTTTTTTTTTTGTTTTTCTGTTATTTCTTTGGATTTCTTCAGAATTTAAAAACCACAAAGGGATACAAATATCGCTCCTTTAACCGAAGAGAAAAAAAGTCTTGCATAAGGGGCTGATCAGACTAGATAACCTAGTAGAAGTCTCCCACTCTGACTCATTGTGGAGCAGAGTGCATACACGTCCTCTTGAATGGTAGCCCTTGGCTGGACAGTCCAGGGCTGGGCCAGCTGCCTAATAACATAAAGATACAGACATAAATACAGTCAGTCCTGAGGATTTTGTTTCATGGGATTTCCTCCTTCTGTTTTGGGTATCTAGTGTTCAGGACTTTGGTATCCTTTCCGAATGAAAATATATTCTTCTGTGTAATTATTGTGATTTGATCTTAAAGAGACCTCTTCAAGAATGCACTTGTTTAATGCTCTTAGAAGCTTTTCATAGAAGTTCATAAAAGGAAGCCACAGTGTCTGTCTTCGAGGGGTGTAAACACTACTGCAGGTGATGTTGGTAAATTTGTCTGGGCAAAGATCGTGTCCTTTGCTTGCAAGGCTGGTAAGTTACCTGGTGAGAGGGGTGTTCCCACCAAATGCCAGTGAGAAGGATATCTGTTTAAGATGAGCATGGTAGCCTTGATCAACAGACCTCCCAAGGCAAGAGGTTCAGACATGGTGATAAATAAAACTGTTACATCAGCATGTGTCCTGTAAAAGTCAGAAATGAACAAATAAACCAGCCTAAGAGATTTCCAAACAGTGATGGTGGGTAGTGTGTATGGACTGTCTTTTCTCCACTGGATGCTAGCTCGTGCTCTCTCCCCTGCCTTGTCCCAGGTCCCCCACCCCATGTGAGTCTCAGTCCCTTAGGAACAATGTCCGCTAATGTCATTACATTCAGTGTCTTGACGGTGTCATCTGTAAAATAACATCAGTAAAACTAGTCCCCTTTTCCTACCCCATAGAGCTTTTTTAAAAATTTGAAGTATAGTTGATTTACAATGTTGTGTTAATTTCTGCTGTACAGCAAATTGATTCAGTTATACATACATATACATTCTTTTTTAAAAATATTCTTTTATATTATGGTTCATGACAGACTATAGTTCCCTGTGCTATATGGTACAACCTTATTGTTATCCATTCTATATGTAATAGTTTGCCTCTGTTAACCCCAAACTCCCACTCCATCCCTCCCGTGTGGCAACCACAAGTCTGTTCTCTATGTCTGCGAATCTGTTTCTGTTTCATAGATAAGTTTATTTGTGTCATATTTTAGATTTCACATATAAGTGACATCATATGGTATTTGTCTTTCTCTTTCTGGCTTACTTCGCTTAGTATGATAATCTCTAGTTCCATCCCTATTGCTGCAAATGACATTATTTCATTCTTTTTTTTTTTTAATGGCTGAGTGGCATTCCTTGCATATGTGTACCACATCTTCTTTATCCATTCATCTGTGGATGGACATTTAGGTTGTTTCCATGTCTTGACTATTATGAATAGTGCTGCTATGAACATAGGGGTACATGTATCTTTTTGAATTACAGTTTTGTCTGGATATATGCCCAGTAGTGGGATTGCTGGGTCATATGGTAGTTCTATTTTTAGTTTTTTCAGGAACCTCCATACTGTTCTCCATAGTGGCTGCACCAATTTACATTCCCACCAACAGTGTAGGAGGATTCCCTTTTCTCTACACCCTCCCATGGAGCTTTTTCTGAACATCAAATAAGATACTGGTTGTGAAAATACTTTGTTAATTAAAAATTGCTACTGAAATAATATTTGTTATTATTTTATTATGTAAGTCTAAGTCTATTAGAATAGAATAGAATGAAATAGAATCAAAATATATGAGGCCCTTACCTGCCACTTTGGTAGAAGGCATACAGGGCAGGGACATTATCAGTCTTGTTTGTGCTAGTCTAGCACCTAGCATAGTGCCCAGCATGTAGTAGGCACTAGATAAATACTTGCTGAAGGAAAACAAGTGTTTCAAAGAATGTGACAGTGTTGCTTGGAGCCATTTGCATAGGTAGCCTCATAAATAAGAGGGGGCAGGAGAAACCATAGGAGATGAAACTAATCATCCAATCAAACAAAAGCCCCATATGATCAGAGCGTGCTTTAGCTTCAGACTTTAATTTTGGAGTTATAAATAAACATTTTTTTTTTTGCTCTTAGGTCCACTTGTTTTCTATTTTTCTATGAGTCAGGCCCTACAAATTCCAGTCTTTAAGTAAACCGGTCAAATCAAAAGATCAGATAACATGATAAGTTGTGGATTGTTGAATGGGAAATGTCAGGCTACAGGAATTTATAGGCTAAACTAGTTTGGAATGTGTGGAATGGCATTAAAACCCATTAGTCAGTCAGCTAATAAATATGTACAGAGGGTCTACTGTGTGCCTGGACGGTGCTGGGGACTGCGGCTGCCACAGTCCATAGGGCTTTTCCTTTGTCCTAACTGGATGGTGGCTCATTTCCTTCCTTAGCCCTCTAGGACACAGTAGTCAAATGGGCAGTGCACTCTGAATTAAACCGCTCCCTCTTCTGACCATTTCAGCATCATCTATGGAGAACATTCGGTTCATTTTACAGTGGATACCAGTGACAATTCATTTTACAGCTGCAGCACATCTGTGACTTAAAGCCAGGTGACCCGTTTAAGTGTGCGTTTACTCTAGGTATACGTTTTAGAAGCATCATCACTCTCAGGTTTGAAGCTAACATTGCAGAGCATTAAATAAATATATTTCCAAGATAGGGTATGTTCTGGTGGTATGAGCGTCACAAAAACTGGTTTTTATGGAGAAGGGGAGGACCATGTTTTGCAAGCGAAAAACACATGTTTTGCAAGTGAAAAACACAGAGGACATGTAACCCACTTCACGCCAGGTGGTAGAGGATGGGAGAGAAATTCCCATTCCTCTCTAACAAGGAATGGCCCCAGGAGACAAGTTTCAGTTAAAGGACAAAGTGAAGGAGATGCTCGAAGAAGAGGTTGGCCATGTAGAATATTTTGCTGCTGACGAAGCAGCCTCCCCACCAGGCTGCAATGGAAGGGTTTGGAGCCTTGAAGGGTTGTGAGAGATTGGGTCAGACAAGGGGGTGTACAGAGACATACAGGGAGCAGAGTCTGGATTATATGCAATGACCTGGGATTATAAATAGTTATGTAGGGGCATGATGGGGTTCACCTTATGATCTCAAATGCAGGTTAGGGTGGTAAGGCTGAGAGTGTGTGTCAGGGGACTCCTTGCTAGGAATATGTGACTAGACTACCAAGGGCGTTCAAGTTCAGTCCAGAAAGGAATGATAACTGTGGCAAGCCAGAAGTGAAGAGATCATTAAAAAGTTTAAAATAGAGAGGTATTATGGCTCCACTTAAATCAATTTTTTTTTTTTTTTCCCTGTCGGTGTCTGTTCAGTTTGGCCACCTGCTGGGCCTACCTTGACTAGAGGTATTCTTTTTATGACAGTACTCCTTTTCACTCTCCTTAGTACACATGCATACAAGTTTGTTTTATAAAATTGGATATGCAGAAGAAGTAACAAAAGAAAAAATTAAAATCACTGATAATCTTATTACTCCAAAATAACCACAGTTATGAGTTGAAGTCTGTTTTCTTCAGACTAGAATGCACTACCACACACATCTATTTTCATTTTACTAAACTGAAATTAGACTGTGTGACATTTTACCGTTTTAAAACTTAACATTATACTAAGTTTTGTTGCATGACTACACATCCTTTGAAACTGTATAATATTCTGCCATGAGGTGTCACATAATTTATGGTTAGACTTTTGATAAAAAGCCTGAAGTAGAGTCTTGTACCTGAATCTTTGTATCTCTGATGATTTCCCTAGGATAAATCCTTAAAAGTAGAATTATTGAATCAAAGGGTACAAATACTTTTATGTTTCTTGACTGTGATTATAAACATTCTTAATATAGGCTTATTTCTCTTCTATTACAGTAGAGTCACTGTGACAAGCAGCAACCAGTAACCATTTTCAGGTACAATAAATGGCATATTCTGATGAATTTCTCATTTATAAACATACTAGAAAATTTTAAAGTAACTTCTGACAAGGGAAAGTCCTGGCACCAAAGTCAAGAGACCTGGGTGTTACTTCCCACTGAGGCACCAACCAGCTATTTTCCTTAGGCCTGACACTACTTTTGCAAACTCTCGAAAAATTCCCTCATCGTCTCTAAAATCAGTGTGTTGAATTAGTAACCCTCAAGGCTCCTTCTGGCTGTCAAATTCTATGATCTTATTCTGTGGAAAAAATTGTTTTAAGAGAAATATAGTAATTGTTTCTGGCACATAGTACAAACTCAATACATATTTGTTGAGTGAGGGGAAAAATTAAAGTTACAAAGTATGGTATATAAAGTAGAGTAAAATCTTTAAAATTTTTAATTAAACAAATTTAATTTTGCTCAAAGAATAAATTACTGCCTGTCTCCTCTGGGTAATAATCCATGTTAAATTTTATGGAAGACAAGAAATACAAACAGAAAAGCTTTGTAGAACTTTTACATGAAGAATCACTTATGAATTTTGATGGGAGAATTTAAAAATAAATAGGAATTACTATAGCACTTACTCTTAAGGTGATTGTAATCTCATAGAGGTAGTTTGTGGACCCAGGTGACATAACTCAAATAAAATGGTTAAGAAAAAGTTAAAGGTGTAAATGATACAGCTAAGAAATTGTGTAAGAAAGTGTTATGCTTATCCCAAGTGCAATTCTTAAATTTCTTGAAGGCAAATATCAGAAGAAATAATATTCTATTTTTAGGAAAACTACCCACAGTTTTGTTAAGGTAAGAGAGTTCAGGGGACCACTAAGACAAATACAAAAAATACCTGAATTTGGCAGTGTTACTAAGACCAAAGACATGCCTTCAAATTTACCACTCTAGTAAGGTGGCAAAACTCACCTTAACTTCTTGGAAATGGTTTCTGAAAAAGCCAAGCAAAAGCAGATATGCGTTTGGATAGTTTACCTAATCGCTATCTTCATATTTTGGCAAGGCTCTGAAGATCTCTTTGTTCACATTTAGTGAGAACCACATGATATTCAGCAAATTAATCTCCTGGATCTTGTTATTTGGGCTCTTGTCGCTTAATATTATTATTGTTAAGTTTTAATTTGCTCGGTCACCTTGTACTCTCCGCCACTGGTTAGCATATCCTCGTTTTCCCAAAGAACACTGGTGTAAAAAAAACACTTACTTAAGACAGCCTTAATGCCCATGACTTAGAAGGTTCATTCAAAAGCCAAAAGAGCAGAACTAATATACAAAGCTTGGTGTATCTGGTTGCCTGGGCAAGTCGACTTGCCTTGCATATGTGAAGATATTAAATTCCTAACCAGTTAATTAAAAGAGCTTTTTCATGTGTCATTGTAAGACCTGGTCCATAAACGGGGCATTAGGAGTTGACTCTTGTTTCAGGAAACAGCATCCTCTCCAAGTTTCTCACACTTTTAAAATTTTGTTTGTTTTTTAGCAGTGCCTGCTAGTCACCTGTGCATTTCTTGTCAGAAGACTAAAAATTATATTAGAAAATAAGGTTGACTTAGTTCTATAAAGATGTTTTGGGGAGAGATGATTGGTTGGTTTTAATTAATTCAGATTATGCAGTTTTCCCTTTACTCTGATTTTAAGACTGAAAATGTACCAGTTCAGTTTCAAACAGGGCGATGACAATATTTTACAGAAAGTCTGTGGAGGAGTAACTAAGAGACCAGGTGCTGCTGTTCAACAGACATAGATATAAGTCCCAGCTCCATTACTTCCCAGCTAATTGACCTTGATCTTGGGTAAATTATTTAATTCCTCCTACCCTCAATGTGCCAACCATAAAATGAGGATGATAACTGTACTTTCTTCATAAGGTTGTTTCGACGATTAACTACTATAATTCAAATAACATGTTCATTAGAGTGTCTGGATCATGATAAAGCCTCCAACAGCTATTATTATTACATATTATTATTATTATTACATTACATATTATATTATTATTACATTATTACATTACATAGGGATATTATTACATATCCCTCTGAGACAGAGGGATACCTGAGAATTTTTGAAGTGCTTTTGTGAATATTATTGCATTTTATCCTCAAATGAGAAAAGAAAGGTGGAGTTGCTAACAATGAGCCACTGACAAAAGACAACACTGCAATTAACATCTGCCTTCTGTGCCAAAATTTTTCCACTCTGCCTTAATGGATAGTCTTAAAAAAGCCTATATGGAAACTGAACAGTCTAAAATTTAAATTTATTTTATGTGTAACAAGCTTATGATTCCAGGAGAATAGATCCAATTCCAGTTCAAGATCTTAGAGTAGCGAAATCTGATTCCTGACAAAATACTTGATTCCAGACTCTAGAACAGAATTGACTAAAACAGTTATGACTCAGGGTTCAAATTCTCATCTACGTGTTTCTGTTTCTGGATTATTTGACCTATTCAATTGGTCTCTTGGTCTGTCCTGCTACCAAAACCACACTATCCTAATTGCTACAACTTTCTTAGGAATCTTGATGTCTGGTAGGGTGAGGATACTATCTTGTTTTTCAAAATTGCTTGGCCATTTGATCTCTCATGTGAATTTTAGGATCAGCTTTTTGTCAGGTTTGAATTGAAATTATGTCAAATTTATAGATTAATTTGAGGAGATAATATTTTTATGATGTTGAATCTTCTCATCCATGAACATAGTATATCTCTCCTTTTATTTCGGTCACTTTTTGGGTCTTTGAACAAACTTTTATGATTTTTTTCTTCATTAAAGCCTTGCATATTTTCACTTATATTTGTTCCTAGGTATCATATAGGTTTCAATGCTATCTTCAAAGGTATCTTGAAAAAATTATATATTCTGATTGTTTTTGTTGATATATGGAAACACAAATTTTTTGAACATTGATTTTTATATCCAGAACTTTCTTCATCCTTATTAGTTCTAATAGTTTATATCACCTCTTAGACTATCATGTCTGAATTATAACATTTTTCTTACTTTTCAATTAGTATATGTTTTTCCCTTGCACTTTGTACTGGCTTGGAACACTAATATAATGTTGAATAGGAGTGGTGATGGGACATCTTTGACTTGTTCATAATTTTAAATCGAATGCTTGATCACAAAATATACATTTGCTCTAGGTTTCTGATACATATCTCAATCTGAATCCATGTCATATTTTAAAAGTAGTTTACGATGTTTACGTTATCAGAACATTTATCTACTACACATTGTGCTCTTTCCTTCAAGCTTTTATTTAATTTTAGCCATTTATTCATTTCAGTTGCTTGCAACTTACTCTCTAGTAAGTTCCTCAGGAAAGGCCCAGTATGATGTTTCAAAACATACTTTCAAATCTTCTTCTTCTACTTTTTTTTTTTTAATTTTAAGAAAGTTTTCTGCTCTGATTCTTTGCTTTGGTTTTATTCTTCAGAGACTCCTAATATCTGTATGTTAGATTATCTTTGCCCATCTTTGTATTTGTCACTTTCTCTTGAAACTTCAAAAAAGCCCATATTTCCTTTGATTTAAAAAAATTCCTGACGGAGAAACCAAGATGGCAGAGTAGAAGGACGAGCTCTCACTCCCTCTTGTGAGGACACCAGAATCACAACTAGCTGCTGGACAATCATCGACAGGAAGGCACTGGAACTCACCAAAAAAATACCCCACATCCAAAGACAAAGGAGAAGCCACAATGAGACAGTAGGAGGGGCGCAATCACAGTAAAATCAAATCCCATAATGGCTGGGTGGGTGACTCACAGACTGAAGAACACTTATACCACAGAAGTCAACCCACTGGAGTGAAGGTTCTGAGCCCCATGTCAGGCTTCCCAACCTGGGGTTCCCAAAATGGGAGGAGGAATTCCTAGAGAATCAGACTTTGAAGCCTAGTTGGATTTGATTGCAGGACTTCGACAGGCCTGGGGGAAACAGAGACTCCACTCTTGGAGGGCACACACAAAGTAGTGTATGATCGGGACCCAGGGGAAGGAGCAGTGACCCCAGGGGAGACTGAACCAGACCTACCTCCTAGTGGTGGAGGGTCTCCTGCAGAGACGGGGGGTGACTGTGGCTCACCGTGGGGACAAGGACACTGGCAGCAGAAGTTCTGGGAAGTACTCCTTGGTGTGAGCCCTCTCAGAGTCTGTCATTAGCCCCACCAAAGAGCCCAGGTAGGCTCCAGTGTTGGGTTGCCTCAGGCCAAACAACCAACAGGGAGGGAACCCAGCCCCACCCATCAGCAGTCAAGCAGATTAAAGTTTTAAAATTTTAAAATTTGTATGGAGACACAAAAGACCCCAAATAGCCAAAGCAGTCTTGAGGGAAATAAACGGAGCTGGAGGAATCAGACTCCCTGACTTCAGACTATACTACAAAGCTACAGCAATCAAGAGCATATGGTACTGGCACAAAAAACAGAAACATATATCAATGGAACAAGATAGAAAGCCCAGAGTTAAACCCACGCACCTATCGTCAACTAATGTATGACAAAGGAGGCAAGGATATTCAATGGAGAAAAGACAGTCTCTTCAATAAGTGGTGCTGGGAAAACTGGACAGCTACATGTAAAAGAATGAAATTAGAACACTTCCTAACACCATACACAAAAATAAGCTCAAAATGGATTTGAGACCTAAATGTAAGATTGGACACTATAAAACTCTTAGAGGAAAACATAGGAAGAGCACTCTTTGACATGAATCACAGCAAGATCTTTTTTGATCCACCTCTTAGAGTAATGGAAATAAAAACAAAAATAAACAAATGGTACCTAATGAAACTTAAAAGCTTTTGCACAGCAAAGGAAACTATAAACAAGATGAAAAGACAACCCTCAGAATGGGAGAAAATATTTGCAAATGAATCAACGGACAAAGGATTAATATCCAAAATATATAAACAGCTCATGCAGCTCAATATTAAAGAAAGAAACAACCCAATCCAAAAATGGGCAGAAGACCTAAATAGATATTTCTCCAAAGGAGACATACAGATGGCCAAGAAGCACATGAAAAGCTGCTCAACATCACTAATTATTAAAGAAATGCAAATCAAAACTACAATGTGGTATCACCTCACACCAGTTAGAATGGGCATCATCAGAAAATCTACAAACAACAGATACTGGAGAGAGTGTGGAGAAAAGGGAACCCTCTTGCACTGTTGGTGGGAATGTAAATTAATACAGCCACTATGGAGAACAGTATGGAGGTTCCTTAAAAAACGAAAAATAGAATTACCATATGACCCAGCAATCCCACTACTGGGCATATACCCAGAGGAAACCATAATTCAAAAAGACACATGCACCCCAATGTTCATTGCAGCACTATTTACAATAGCCATGTCATGGAAGCAACCTAAATGCCCATCAACAGATGAATGGATAAAGAAATGTGGTACATATATACAGTGGAATATTACTCGGCCATAAAAAAGAACGAAATTGAGTCATTTGTTGAGACGTGGATGGATCTAGAGACTGTCATACAGAGTGAAGTAAGTCAGAAAGAGATAAACAACTATCGTATATTAACTCATATATGTGGAACCTAGAAAAATGGTACCGATGAACTGGTTTGCAGGGCAGAAGTTGAGACACAGATGTAGAGAACAAACGTATGGACACAAAGTGGGGAAAGCCGTGTGGGGATGGGGATGGTGGTGTGATGAATTGGGTGATTGGGATTGACCTGTATACCCTGATGTGTATAAAATTGATGACTAATAACAGCCTGCTGTATAAAAAAATAAATAAAATTCAAAAAATCAAGAAAAAAACTAATACGAAACTTTCTTTGGGTTATTTTTATGGAAGTATATTAATATAAATGTTTCAGACATTACATGAAATTCCTAAAAATCTTATATGTTCTGGTATAACGTTGTAAGTCATAATTCTAGTTATTATTTTAAAATGTACGTCAGAAATAACTAAATATCCTTGTCAATTTCATTATTATGAACTTTCATCAAATCTTTAACCATGGTCATTTTTAGGTCTTTTGTCATTTACAGACAGTTCTGTGTGTACTCTGATGCTTTTTCAAAAAATGTTCCTATAAAAGGGTTTCATCTTCAAGGAATTCATGGAAAAGACTGACAAGTACAGGTTTCTGGTAACTGAGTATACTGCTGAACTAAATGAATAAGCATTTTCAGAACTCTAATGGAAAACTGATGAATTCATAAAAGTGCTAACAAAAGATCAACATGAAAAAAATTAATTACATGGGACTGAGTGAACTGATGAGAATGATTATAATTTTTGTGACTTTTTGTTTGAATAAAAAAAAATTCCTTTTCCACCTTCTATCCTTTAGCTCGTTAGCTGAGTGTTTCTTTCCACACTGTATCCTTCTATTTTTGTCTTGATTTCTTAAAGGATATTTTATTTCTAATTCTTTTCTGAGTTCTAGAATTTAAGTTCCCAGCTTTAAAAATTTTGATATATGTTATTTTTTCATATTCTGTGTAATTTTCTTAATGTCTTTTAACTAATTTTTATTTTAAAATTAAAAAAATTTTTTGACATGAAACATTTTTCTTTTTAATTTGGAAAGGAGTCAATAAGTGATGTGGATTAGTTTTGATTATAAGGCATTAAGCCCCACAAACTTGATGGGCCCTGAAAGAACAGACCTGAATTTTGAGGTCTGCATCTGGCTTCACTCGTTCTTTAATATTCAAAATAGGCTACCTGCTACACTCCTCAGTTCATGTCCTCTTCTTTACAGGCAGGATGATAACAGGTATCACTGCAGCATGATGCCTGTCTGATGCTAAGTGCAAGCTCTCTTCTTCTAAATTGTGTCCAGTACAGGTATCCTGGTATCCTGTAGGATGTCATAACTAATTTTTAAATAGTAAGTTGCATTTTGGTCTGTTTGTGGGCATACTTTTCTGGGATGCTTTCATCATCTCTAAAAATATTACCGTGCTCCCTATTACTTCATTTCTTATTATAACTTCATATGAGATTTGAACTTGATGCTTCTCTGTTGCTCATTTTTATGTGAAATTAGTTTTCCTGACCTTTTAGATTGAGGCAGGATTTAGTAAAGCTTTTCTAATGTCACAAAGCTCCTTTTTCTGTTATTTTTATGTAAAGTTTAAAAATGTGGCCACTTGCTTCCCAAGATTTCCTGACTGTCTTCCTTTCTCCACCTGGGTGGAAATCTTCTCTTTTTTAATCTTACTTTTCCCTAATTGCTCAATTTTATTCTACTTCTAGTAGTTTCTTCACATATGGTTCCTTAATTGGAAGAAAATCCATTTAAGTTTTGAGAGTTCATAAGGATTAAACTGCTTCAACCCTTTCAGTCCTTACTTCCTGCTCCTTGAACTCACTTGGTATTAGAGAGAGAATTCATTCTCAGTTTCATCTGATGTACTCAAATTGACCCACTGTGCTCCCCAGTAAATAACTATTGGCTCTTTTGGGGTTCTGTTCACCAGTTGACACAACCCTGTGTACTTCCCTCTACTTTCTCCTGCACAGATGCCAATACCATGTGAGTCTCATGGCTGTTGCTGGTTTGTCTCCATGTGCTTATACTAGGGGAGATACCTTGTTGCCTAGTTTTGTGGTAAATGTTGTCCATGGATCTTTGGTTTTGCTATTTAATTGCTGTGTTTGCTTTAATGTGGGGATTCACTAAGTTGGAAAGCTACAATGTCACTGTCACTACTATTTTCCTAGAATCTCTAGATTGGACTTTAAAAGCAAAAATGACAACTACAACCACAAATTCAGTAATATGCTTTTTTATAATAGGTATACCTAAGACATATTTATAAGGAATTTTTTTAACATAAAAGGATAGAAAAAGTTATACCATGCAGTTATAAATCAAAATATAATGGATATAACGATATTATGATATTACTTTAAATTAAATAACCCTTAAGACAAAAAGCATTATTAGCAAAGAAAACAAAAAAACAAAACAGTATCATTACATAGAAAATATTCACCAGGAATATATAATCAGAAACCTGTATTCTTTTAAGAAAATAATTCTCAAAAATACAGAGAGTAACAACTGAATGAATTAAAAGAAGAAATTGACCAATATGTAATTTAAATGGGAACTTGTAACATATTACTCCCATATACAAAGCAATGATGAAAGTTGATCTGATGAAAATATTGATATATTTAGAATCATGCATAAAACAATTACAAAATACATTTTTTCCAAAGATACACGGAAATTTACAAAATCAGAGTCTGTTGAAGGTCACAAATGAAAACTCAGTAAATACCAGAACTGAAATTACACAGACCACGTTCTTCAACCACAAAGCAAAATAATTAGAAAAAAAGATTATCTCTCTCCCCAGATCTGCATGCTTGAAAATTTTAAAAACACCCATAGTGTGTTATGAAACAAGGAAGAAATCTAATGAAAGTTAAAAATATTTAGAACTTGAGAAGGAAAACTTATTGCAAAACTTACAGTATGCAGCTAAAGCTGTAATCTTAAATGCATATATCCAAAAGAAAGAGAAAATTAATGAACTAAGTGTTCAACTCAAGAAGTTAAAAAAGAGAACCATGGAGTGAACTCAAGAAGGAAACAGAGAATATTTTGACAATAACTCATATTCACAAAATAGAAAAAAAAAGAGTAAGTTTTAAAAAGATAAAAGATATTTCTTTGAGGAGAATTATCAAGTGGCCAAAACCTAGCAAGACCATAATTCTTGTAGAGTTCACACAACTCTGCTGCACCTTTTAAAGATTTTATTTTGTACCTACTATACAACAATGTAGAAAAATCCATGGCAGTTCTTTGAGACCTTTTGATGCTTTACTTCCCTCAAGGTTGCATTTCTCTTGCACAAAGATTCCCTTACATGAATTTACTTCTTCTGCTATCAGGAAAACAAATATTACATGCATAACACATGACAATTTTTAGAAAGAAAGTGCAGCCAAACATAACATGGGACAGTCCAGCTTCTGATTCATAATAAGTTATTCTCTAAAGGATTCTTGGTTCTACAAATGCATTCACAAGTTAATTCCCTTAACTAGCCAGCTCCCCTAGTATTTTTAAGCTATAATTCAATTTTTTAAACTTTTGAGGAATACGACTTGTCTAGAAAATAAACTACTCTTCTATAAACTGTACACGCAGCAGTCATTCAAATGCTGAAATCCTATCCCTGCAGCTTTTCTTCTTAAAGCCATGGACAGATGCACTTGCATGATCCTCCGCCTGAGTGCCTTCTTCAGTTTTGAGCTCTATGGACCTCGCTCTTTTCATCTTCATCCTGGTTTGGGATACATCTTCCTCTTTTCTGAAGCCACTCTTAACCTGTGGTATAGTCAGCCAGGGAGCAGGGGGAGTAATTGCATCTGCTGAGTACAGTCTCGAAGGTGGTAACTTTCAACCATTTTTCATGGCTGTACACGAGCCTGATGAATGTGGTGTGCAGACTTGGAGGACGCAGTGTGAAGGCAGGGGCATCCTGCAGCATGTGATGTGACGTTCGTGCCAGGCTGTGATGCTTGCTTTGATATTTGCTAACACAGATACACTCTTAAGTGTTTAAACATATTGACTCATTTAATCCTCACAATATTACAAGAGTGATTCTCTTATTATCCCATCTTACAACTTGTTCAAGGTCACAAAGCCACTAAGCATCAGAGCCAGGATTGGCACACAAGCAGTCTGTGTTCTCAAACCCACTGGCCAAAAGGTTGAGTCTATTCCATGCTCCACTAACCAAAGTTGCAGGTCCTACAGCTAAGCTGGGTGTTAGAAACTGGTTACCCTTAACTAGAGATCTAAGGTCTACCTTGAGCTCCATTGTCTAGAGCTGAGTCAAACTTCTTTCCAGTGTTTCTCAGGGTCCAACCCCATGACATCTCCCAGTGGGAGGTTGTGTGTCCTCTTATTTATCCATGTATGCCCTCCCCTATCAGGTCAGCCCAGGAACATGGTTATTCTGTCTTTTCAGTGCTGGGGAAAGTCAACTCACTCCTGTGCACCTTGCCATGCTCTGTATCACCAGGGACCAATACTGTGCTGACACCCAGCAGGGCTCAGTAAAGATCTTCTGATGAATGAATGAATGAATGAGTTGACAGGGTACCAGTGTGCTAGGCACTGTGCTTTGGGGAGTGATACAGATTGTAAAGATTAGTAAGACCCCACCCGTCTCCTTCAAGAGCTCATATTCTAGTGAGGAGCTTTTGAAAGTTCATCATCCTCTCAAAATACTTCAGGACATGGATTTTGAAATCAGATAGATCTGATTCACCTGACTGGCTGTGTGGCCTTTGACAAGTTATTTTACTCCTTTTATTCTCCATTTATTCATCTGTAGAATCGGTATGATACTGTGACCTGCCTCATAGACGTGTTATGAGGATTAAATGAGATAATGCTTGAAAAATTGCTGTGTCCCCAAAGGGAGCTGCCTCTGGTTTTATTCATTGCTGAGGACCTGCAGGGACACCATGGGAACTCTCTTTGGCTGGATGGACCGCTGAAGTCAGCAGGCAGTGCGTCCCACTCAAGCATCTGGCATGTCCACCATCCTCTGTTGTGTGAACCTGGATGCTTGGGGAATAAAACACCCGTAATTAAGAATAGAAGTTACCTGTGTTGGGTAACTTTGGGGACATTGTCGTCTGCAGTTATTCCTATAGGCTGAAGTTTCTCTGTGTCTCTCCTTTAGGAATTCCTTTGGCTGAAAAAGGCAGTGAGCCCATGACCTGTTTCTTTCCAGCGATTGCCAGGACCTTTGCCCCACCTCTTACATTCTGGAAATATTTCTCAGACACCCCTCTCTCCCCAACATTCAGACACCACTCTTTAGCTTGGGAGCAGGGAAGGTCAGGCATTGCTGTCATCAGTTGCTTAGACTCCTTCAGTGCGAAGCTCACCTGTGGAATGTACAGGTCCGTCCCTGCTCTTGGCTCTACTTTGCTAACCCTTCTTTGGCTCTGGAGAGTTCTCCCCATTCTCAGAGGCTGCAAGGGGTCTAGCCAAAAGAGGGCATGTGGAGTCAAGTATGTCTAGGGTGGAGCCTAAGCCTGTGACCTCAGACCCATCTCAGAAGCTCAAATAAGATAAACTTGTATCTGACTCTATGATCTCAAATTGCCCCTCTTTTTAGCCTCAATTTTCCTCTCTCTCTATAAATACTAATATGACAGCTAGAGAGTCTCTGTTCCTTGAACTACAAATAAAATTAGCTCAAACATAAAAGTTCCAGATCCTCCCTTGGCTTTCTGAGAATCCCTTAAGATGCTTATTCCTCATGGTCTCATCAGTGAGGTTTCCCTGAATGCCCTTTCTATATTTAAACTTCACCCCCCATGCCCATTTTCTCCCATTTTCTTGACCATCTCTCTCTGTTTTCCTTGGGTTCCTGCTGATAGCCAAGCTTCTAGGATTCCAACTTCTATTCCCAGTTGTTTATCAAGATACTCCCCTTTTCCTCCCAAGACAATTTTTGTCCTAAAAGGCATTTTGATGGCCACTGTTTTAAAAATGTACATTTTTATTTCATCACAAGAGAAAACTTTATTCATTGCATTGTGAGGATCAAATAGGCTAATAAAGGTCCAGTACAGTGCTGTGTACCCAGTAGGGAGCAAATAAACATCAGCAGTGGAAGTTATGAAGATGAATTGATATATATAAAAGCACTTTAAAAACTGTAACACACTGTACATGTGAAGGATTCTCATTATCAATGCTAGTACTTTAAGTCCTGGTAGATGTTCTACTATTCAGACCATGTTCAAAAGTAGTTGAGACAGTACATGGTCAAGCTCCTATTTCTTTGTTTGAGAAACCTTTCCTTTCTAAAGAAGGTAGAGTAGGAGGTATAACACAAACTAAAGTAAAATCCTTGGGCTCAGCACAAAGACTGCACATATCAGGACAGGAAGAAAATACAGGTTTCACATAAGACGTCATTATGAAACTTTTAGAGGAAAAAAGTGTAGAAGTTAACTTCACTAAGTCCCTCCTTCAAATGGCAGCTGCTGATGTGGAAGAGTACGTGATTAAACAACCAGGGCTGGAATTCCAGGACCTAACTGAAAAGGCAGGAGCACCTAAACAAAGTCCTAGTAAGATCCCAGCTGAGATCAATACCAGAGTGAGATTTCTGCAGGCAATCAAGGATATACCTAGTACAATTAAAGAACTCTTTGATGCAGTGAGTAATGTCTTCAAGAAATACTAATACCAGAACCTCATAGCACTTGAATGCCAAAAATAAAGAATTTTTAAAGTATTCCAAAAGTTTCAGACATACTCTGAAAACCTATTTTGAAATGGCAGGGCAATAAATGTATTCATAAGTGCCAACCGACTAAATCATCAAACCAACTTGGTATTTCAGACCTTCAAAACTGAGCCCTCAAGGCTGTACACGTTAAGAGATGTGCTTCTCAGTGGCAGTGTTGAACTACCTCTATCTGTAAATTTTAAAGTTTGACTGTATAAATTATGAGTCTCTCCTGAAGGGATCTAACCCAGGATGTTGAATGGTATTATTGCCTCTTTGTGTTTTTGTAAAATGTCTCTTAATCACAATCTCGCACTGAAGATTTTATTTGCTATTATCATTTATTTAAGAATTATAAGCCAAACAATTTACAGTCTAATGTCTCATATAACATTCCTTAAAAGAATTGTAAATATTGGTATTTGTTTCTGACATTTTAACTTGGAAGCGATATGCTGCTAGATGATGTATTTAACAATATTTGGTGGCAAATATTCAATAAATAGTTTACATCTGTTTTAAAAAAGCAGAATGCTATATGAATAATATGGATTAAGGAATATGTTATAAGCATGGACTACACAGTGTGGAAAGAGCTGAGGCTTGAAGGTCTATAAAGGGGAATTGGAGGCTTAGAGCAGAGACACTAATCAGCCATCAAAAAGCACAGGTGCCATGGACAAATCAAAGCTTGCAGAGAACCCTGGAAGCTTGGTATGCCCAGCTCGGTGAGTTTGAAGCCAGGTGTCTGGTGATGGGCTTAGGTTTGCCTTTGGTCAGCAAACCAAGCTGTCTGAAAGAAAAGAACGCAGACTGGTTAAGAGGCGAACAAACTGGAATTTGCTGATACCTGTGTAACTGTGTTTCACCACCTCTAACCACAATGACCTTCAAGAATATAGTGGTTGGGCTTCCCTGGTGGCACAGTGATTGGGAATCCGCCTGCCAATGCAGGGGAGGCGGGTTCGTGCCCCGGTCTGGGAAGATCCCACATGCCGTGGAGTGGCTGGGCCTGTGAGCCATGGCCATTGAGCCTGTGCGTCCGGAGCCTGTGCCCGCAGCGGGAGAGGCCGCGACGGTGAGAAGCCCGTGCAAAAAAAAAAAGAAAGAAAAAAAAGAATATAGTGGTTACTGCCTCATTTCTGCCCACAAGTTTCTTTTTGACCATCTCTAACCCAGAACGATATAGAAAAGGTATCCTGAGAAATGTAATTCCGGCTTTGCCAAGTTGATGCAATACAAAACCACCGTACTGCATAGTGGACATGTGGTCTTAACCTGCTGTGAAGTGCTTACCAAAAATACTATTTTAATCCAGTGGAGGTCATGGTATGGCAGATATCTTTATTTATGTATTCATTCATTTATTCATTTTGTATTTAATGATAATCTGCTGTGTTCCAAGCACTGTTTTTTTGGCTACGGAATAGAGAAAACTATGACCCATGATACTGAGTAAAGTCCTGTTTCTACAAAAGTGGGTTAATGGGTACATGCAAAGGATCTTGGAGGTAGAAAGGGAGAAAAGCAGAATGAATTGTGAAGATGACTGCAGACGTTAGGAATAGCATGTGAGAGAGTGTATTAAATTCAAGGAGCCTAAAGTTCACTGAAGTGTATAACACATAGAGAGCAATAATGGCAGGAGATATTCTGGAAATGAAAACCAATAGGATTTAGTGAACGGTAGAAGAGGAGAGGCAAGAGACAAAGCTGCCAGTGTGAGGGATTACGTGGTTGGTGATTTCACTAATGTGACATGGAGTACAGAACATGATTTGGGAAGAATATGTTGAATTAGAATCTGTAGATATTGAGGTATTGCAAATCATGGAGGTGGAAGCATCCAGTAAGCAGTTCACAGTGTGGGTCCAGAGACCACCAGTCTGTCCCGTTCTCCTCTTTTCTTAGCATTAATTACATTTGCAATTACTCATTTTAGCACCTACCCTCCATGCCAGAATGACTACTCTCTGAGGGCTGGAACCACGTCTTGCTTTTGCTTTGTTGTTACCCTAGCATATCAAGTAGTGAATGGCATGTTTCAGGTGCTTGATAAATATTAGGTTAATGCAACTTAAGAGACCAAGAAAGGGGTGCTTTTGGGAGCACCAAAGAGGGGTCAGAATTTGAGATATGGATCTGAATAGTGCTTGAAACCATGAAGTAGATGGGCTTATTCAGGGATATATACACAGTGATAAAAGAATCCCCAGGGCAGGCCCTGAAAGGCCACTCACACTCAAAGGAATGGCAGAGAAGAAAAACCTGGTGAAGGATTCTGAGAAGAAGTGATTGAGGAAAAGATAACCAAGAAAAAGTTTGAGGTAAAAAGGGAGGAAGGCAGGATGAGTTGTGAAGATAATGCTGGGCATTAGGAATACATGTGAGCATGGGAGAAAACAGGAAAGACAGCATTTTAAAATATAGCTTGCTGGGACTTCCCTGGCAGAACAGTGGTTAAGACTCTGTGCTCCCAATGCAGGGGGCACGGGTTCGATCCCTGGTCAGGGAACTAAGGTCCCACATGCCGCACGACCTAAAAAATGTAAAATAAATAAATAAATATAGCTTGTTATTGAAGTAATGTGATTATCTGCTATAAATCAACATCTACAGGGATGGTGACCCTCTTTCTCACCTAACATCCCTTGAAGACCAGCTTGATTTGCTTTTAGTCTCCCCCTTGTCTCCTTTGGAAAACTCTTGAGCCATATTTCATGAACAGGAACACTATTTATTATTGGCCTCTCGCTTCCCTGAATTATCAACATATTGCATTTCTGTGGCCGTAATGATTGGTTTCTTTTGGGATGGGTACAGTCCAAATCTATACCAATTGGATCGTACCTCAGAACCTTAGGTAGGTGCTCTTGGGGAAAAGGCCTCCCTTTCCTACTGCATGTGAAGGCGAGATGTGTGGAAAAGAGAAGAAAGGAGAGACAGGAAAACCAGGGCCTGGTGACCTTTGAGCCCCTAACTGTGATGTGTCTAAAGCAAGCCCTGTTTCTTTTCTGTGAGCTGGTAAACCTCTTTGCATCTTTATCTCAAAGGCTCTTAAACTGACATTCTATGAAGTAAAATATGAGTCCTTTATAAAAAATTAAGCACACATACATTTAGATATATTTGATTTTTGTAAAAGTAGGGAACATTTTTCATTTACCTCAACCCCAGATTATGAGCCTAACTATACAGAAGCTGATGTTCTATAGGGAATATTGTCACAGCTTGAACAAAAACCTTAGTGGGTGTAACACGACTTTCTTTCTAAATAGCAACCAGCCCTGCTGAGTCAATGTTGACACATGTAACTCTTTCCTGGAAGGCAAGAAAATCTGAAGGTTGACTGGTTTGCTCACTCACCCTGCCTTTTGTTTCCTAACGAACAGGTAATATTAGTCTTTCAGTATGATAACATAAAGCCGACCGATTTGCATCACTGGGCATTGTCTACCCTGTGTGTTTCAGTTTGTTCTTCTCTTATTTAATAGGAGCTGTACTGAAACTGGATAGTCTCTATTTGTTCAGCAGCCTCTTATGAGTGCCTGCCTTCTCTCCTGGATTGAGTTGGACCAGGGAAATGATAGACGCAGGATAATGTGAGGAGGTTTTCTTATCAAAATGGATATTCCCAAACTTTTCACCACTCCGAGGACTTCCAATAGGACCTCTGATATCTTTAGAAATCTAGTCACTCCAGCCTGGAATAGAGTTGATGTTAGTCTCTTGCTTCACTTATGTTGAGATTCTGGCCCAGCTGGTCTTAGTCAACGACCCTCTTTTGCTGTGTCTTTGAATCATGGTATCATATGATTGTCATCCTTATTTATTCTCTGGTATTCATACTCGTAAACATTGATAAACACTCTCTAGGCTCTGCTATTTCATCACCTGAAAAATGGGAATATTCATATGTAACTTGCAGGTTTGTTGTGAGGTTGAAATCAGAAAAAAATTATAGAACTTCACTGTCAATCTCCATGAGTATTTACAAGACTGTATCACGCTCCCACAAAGGGCTCCCTTAAGCCCATCCCCCCATCAGCCCCCACCCCAACCTGGTCCTCCCTCCAGTCTGTGCTTATTTTGGTTCAGCACAAGGTATGTTGTGTTTATTTGTAGGTTTTCTGATCATTTTTATCCACTAAACTGTGGACTGTTTTGGAGGCTCAATTGTCTTCCACCTCTGTATTCCCAAGGGATGAATCATGTCTAGAACATTAGTAGGGGTTCAGTAAGTGCATGTAAAAATGTTAAAAGAGAGAAAAGGAACTAACTTTTTTAAAGTCAGCTATGTACTGAACACTGTTAAAGACACTTTCGCACACATAATTACATTTAATTCTTTCAATACATCATTTTCACAGATGGAGATATTAAGAGATAAAGAAGTTAAGTGGTTTGTGTAAGATCCCACAACTAGAGGGTGTCAGACCAGAATCCCATTCCATTTATATTTGCCTCCAAAGAGGTTGCCTCAAAGCAGTTGAAAATTCACCTCCTTCATGACTTCCTTAATCTTTGAAATTTTCTAGATCACTCTTACATACTTATGTTTCTCAAAGGGATGAGGAGACCCCTTACATATATCAAAATATGTATATATATACATCTGAAACATTTATATATCTGTATATAAACATTTGAAAGACAATTTGATTTTCAACTTAAAAATGCTTTGTTCATATGGAACCCTTAAATGAATAATTGCCTTGCCTTGACTTGAATTATCATTTAGCTATGAAGACTCTGCCAGAAAGAGTTTTAATCAAATTATTTTGGGTACCTTATTGTTTACTTACTGTAATACCAGGTCATGATGTTTGAATAGTGAGTGTAAAACATCATCATGTTGATTTCCATAGATGTAAATGAACAGTGGTAGTGTATGCTGAAAATTCATTATATAATGGATAAACATTTGATAAGAAAAACCAATACATTGTTTTAAAATGACAGCGAAGTTGTTTTCTTCTCATAAATACTTCTTCTTATAAATTCTGAATTTACATCTCAAAGGAGTTTTAGGTCTTAAACATAGGATAAAACCCTAAGGAAAGAATGTACACCATAGCAATTAAGAGAACAGATTTTGAAGTCAGAAAGACCTGGGTTGAAGTGCTCTCTCACCGCAAATTACTTGCAGTATGACCTTGGGAATATTACTTAAATTTTTTCAAGCCTCAGTCACCTTATCTATAAGATGGGGCTAATAATAGTGCATGCCAGATAGAATTGTTGGGAAACTGGAATGATGATACACATAAAAGGGCTGAACACAGAGTCTGGAACCCAATGAACACTTAAGAGCTATTAGCTATTTTTCCTCTTTTAAACTGTCTTGTTTAGTTCAGTTATAGCTACATGATCATTTTAACACAAGCTTTACATTTCCAACTGGTATAGTCAAATCCAACTGCTAGAGAGAGGTATATACAGGTGGTCAAGAAGTTTGGCCCAGCTGGACTAGAGGCAATCAGGGAAGGTCCCATAGAGAAAGTGATGGGTTAGATTAATCTTAAAGTGGGGGAAACTCATGGGAAAGGAGAAAAGGATTGGGGTGGGTGTCAGGAGAACAAACTGGCCTGGGACTATTCATAGGAAGTGGAGGGTCAGAGTTTCACTTCTGCTTTTCTCATTTCAAACTCACAGCATTCAAACATTTTATCCCTGAATGGAATAATGAATAGTTAATTTTTGGAATTGTACAAGAAATAGTGATTTCATAAATTATATGCTCATAACATAAAATTTTCTTTGATGTAAAGTGAATAGAATATTAGGCAGATTGCTTCACCAGGGCCTAAATTGTTATATGGTGTCTAGAACAAATGAAATGTTTAATTTTTGCTCTACTTTTCAAGCAAGAATGAGTCTGAGAAACTACAAGTCACCTAGCTGTCTTATGTTGTGTTTCAGTACTTACATTTCTAATATATTTTCTCATTGTCATTTGCTTAAATATTAGCTCAAAATATCAGCATGATGAGACTATTGATAACAGTTTTTTTGTGGGTGTAGAAAATGGTACCTGTTACAGTGAAAAAGAGGCCTTAATTTGACCAAATTAAGAAGTCATGACTTGAAATTGCTATCAAATATTGATTTTATACCTGGTTCTTTTTTAAAGATCATAATTTTTTTGTTTCTTGCAAAGCATAGTTTTACCAAGATAAAATATTAAAGAACTGAAATAAATTATTGAAAATAGAGCAAAATATGAGTCTTATTGTATTAAGACTTACCAAAATATGATAGTCTTATCACACTTAATTCAGTTTTTACAAAATTAACAATGCATAGTAAAACTTGAGCAAACATATTGATGAATGAAAAATATAGACTGAGAAATTTCAGACCCAGAGGATTTTTGTGTTTTCTTACACTTGTAATATTGAGCCTCTGGGCTCACACTGAGTAGGGAAGAAAGTTTTTTAAAACATTGTCTAACTGGTCACTTTAAGCTCTGCATTTTTATTCTTCTCCGCTTCCTCTTCCCCAGATTCAAAGCCTCCATCTGTTGGGGCCCAAAAATGGGTTGTTTACTTTGACTGTATGAACAGATAATCCCTTTCTCCCAGGTCTATGTCTTTAAAAAGATATTAAATCTTTGCATGGTTGAACTACTTTTATGACTTCATTTCCAATATTTGGAATGTTTAGGTTCCAAGGGTTATATCCACACTGTCGGCAAACAATGACATCTTTTTTAAAAAATCAGTTTAATTAAATTTGGTCACATATGGTACAGAGTCATATGGCATAAAATCATTAGAATATACTCTGATATTCTTCCAAATCCTTTAAATCCTGCCCTCTTAACATAGAATTAATTGCTAAAGAGGTAAGTTAATGTATGGCAAATGTTTATCCAGTGAAATTTCCCTCAGTAAAATCACTCCAATTTCCAATTATGTTCTCTTAAAAGAAACGGACAAACTGATTTCATCTGGTATCGAGTGAGCTGATATCCTCAATCACATGGCATCTTTCTACCTCAGTGTTCTTAAGTGACCATTTCTTAAAGTTACAAGGAATGCTTCCATATTTTGGCTTTTAAAATATTAGCTTATTTTGGATTTACTTTGACTGACTGTAAGCTTGAAATCAAATTGATCATTTTAGAATGACTCACGGTGATTGGTTAGCAATTGGATTACCACTGATCATTTCTGTTCTGTCAAAAATATTGCCAAATTAAGTAAACCCTGTCCATTATTTTGGCTGCTTTATTGACTGATTCCCATCTGTCCCACCTGGATGTCCTTCACTCACATTTTGTCCCATGTGGCTCCTTCAAGATCCAACTCAAAGACCACCACTTTCCCTCTAGTCTCCAAATTGCTCTAGCTGGACTCCTACTGTCTTAAAGAACTTGATCCAGGCAGGTGTTAGGCACTGAGCTGTCAACATACTGCCTGATCCAATAGTTGTTTTTATATGTGCCCTATGTCTCATCTAAATTACTACTGATTGAGGGCAATGTTTATTTTTATACATTTCTCTACAGTGGCTTCTATGCATCAAGGCTCAATAAATATTTATGGAACAAATTAGGAATTTGGGGCTCAGTATTTGGCTCTTACACTTACTAATTTTTGCAGTGATTCCAACTTTATGAGAAATAATCAGCTCTATCAATTTTAAAGGGCTTAGAGTGCTCCCAGCATTTAACTTGGCTCTTAATTCATGTTATCTCATTAACCTTTTATATAACTCTCTACATTAGGGATTGTTTTTGCTCTTTTATTCACGTGAAAAATGTGAAGCTCAGAAAGGTTAATTAACTTGGCTATGATTGCTCAGCTACTATTTGACAGAGTGGAATTCAATGATACATCTTTCTGACTCCATAACTTGTGCTCTTCTGTGAAGCAATTATGTCCTTGAGAATTATTATCATTGGACAGGTAAGAACACTGGAGTTAAGAGAGTTTAATAATCTTGCCTAAGGCTATATAACAAATAACCACTGCTGAAATTTCTCTAGTAGGTGGGTGTTCCAATGTCTGTTTCTGATTAATTTTTCTTATCTCAAGGTAATAGTATTAGATGCTTTTTATATTGTTGGAGTAGGGTTCAAGTTTTGAAAAACACACTTTTTATCAATCCTCTGGGATTATTACTTAAACAATTCTATTCATTTCAGACATTTATTGATTACATTTTCCCCTCACATTTGGTGGAAATAGGATAATACAATAATACCACTCTCCTTTTTTTTTCTTTGCTTCTGTTTACTGCTTACCATTAAATATGTTCTTTTGAGATGAAATAATATATTAACTTCTGAAATCACCTCAAATAAAGACCTACAGAGATGTCCATGTATTTTGGAATGATCATTGCTTATTTAGCAGGAATATTAGTTTAAAGATGGTGTATCCTGACTCACTGGATAAATCTCTAGAAGTAAATGGAGAGATTGTTAATGACATGAAAGGGGATGGGGAGGGAAGTCAGGAAAGAAAGTGAAAAGTAAATTATGTCCAAGTCAAAAATAAGTTACATTTATAGCCTTGGAGTCAAGGTAACAAAGTAGGACATTTTGTGTGTAGTTATTTGTAGTATAGTTTTACATGTCTGTAGCACCATTGTTGATCAATTCTGGCTTGACACTAACTTAGGGATTTTTCACTTCTATTTTCTTCTTTCATAGAATGCCAGGCATTGCTTAGGTGAAGAAATATACAGCTGACCCTTGAACAACAGGCATTTAAATTGCACAGGTCCACTTATACATGATTTTTTTTTCACTCAGAAATACTACAGCACTACATGATCCCTGGTGTGTTGAATCTGCTGATGTGGAATGGCAGATGAGGAGGAACCAAATATATGGAGGGCTGACTATAAATTATGCCTGGATTTTGGGCTATTTGGAGGGTTGGTGTCCCTAACACCCCTCCCTCCCACCCCGATTGTTCAAGGGTCAACTGTACTAGAATTGACAGACAGTTATCAGAGCAAGTCTTCAGGGGCTGAGAATACACACACATATGGGAAAACTCCTGTATAGTCTATGGAATGAATACCATTCCCAAACTTGTCTAAGCATCTATACATGAGCCAAGCTACCCATGGACCAAGCCACACTAAGCTGATGACCTCAGAGGGGGTGCCATGCTTCTGGTGTGGGTGCTTGGAGCAGATAGTCCTCATCTTCTCAGAGGGCATCAGCTCTTCCCTGGAAGAGCCCTTCTTAGGTTGACATCAGCCCAAACACCCCACAGGCCAGGGATTGGGTCCCTTGCCTGCTATGAAACTACAACTTTCAAAATAAAAAATTTAGGTGGCTGAATGTTTCATTTGATAACATCATAGATGTGATCTACTGGAAATGAGAGATATGAAGACAATCTGAGCTTAGAGTCTTTCCTCCTCTTGTCTGTTCTATAGCCCCAGTTCTTACCTTGGCTGCATGTTGGAATCAACTCCGGGAGCTTTAGTGAATACTGATAATTGGGCTGTACCCCCAGAGATTCTGATTTACAGGTATACCTCCTTCATTGTGCTTCACTTTATGGTGCTTCATAGATACTGAGCTTTTTATAAATTGAAGGTTAGTGACAACACTGCGTTGAGCAAGTCTATTGGTGCCATTTTTCCAAGAGCATTTGCTCACTTCATGTCTCTATGTCCCATTTTGGTAATTCTAGCAATATTTCAAGCTTTTTCAATATTATTACATTTGTTATGGTGACCTGTGATCAGTGATCATCGATGTTACCATTGTAATTGTTTGGGGGTGCCATGAACTTCACCCATATAAGACAGTGAACTTAATCAATGAATGCTGTGTATGTGCTGACTGCTCCACTGACTGGCCATCTCCCCTCTCTATCCCTCTCCTTGGGCTCCCGTCTTCCCTGAGACACAACAATATTGAAATCAGGCCAGTGGATAACCCTACAATGGCCTCTAAGTTTTCAAGTGAAAGGAAGAGTCACCCATCTCTCACTTTAAAGCAAAAGCTAGAAATTATTAAGTTTAGTGAGGAAGGCATGTTGAAAGCTGGCATAAGCCAAAAGCTAGGCCTCTTGCACCAGTTAGCCAAGTTGTGAATGTAAAGAAAATTTCTTGAAGGAAATTAAAAGTGTTCACACGCATGACAAGAAAGTGAAACAACCTCACTGCTGATATGGAGAAAGTTTGAGTGGTCTGGATAGAAGATCAAACCAGCCACAACAGTCCCTTAACTCAAAGACTAATCCAAGGTAAGATCCTAATTCTTTTCAATTCTATGAAGCCTAAGAGAGGGGAGGAAGCTGTAGAAGAAAAGTTTGAAACTAGCAGAGGTTGCTTCATGAGGTTGAAGGAAAGAAGCCATCTCCATAACATCAAAGTGCAAGGTGAAGCAGCAAGTGCTGATGTAGAAGCTTCAGCAAGTTATCCAGAAGATCCAGCCAAGATAATTATTGAAGGTGGTTACAATAAATAACAGATTTTCAGTGTAGACAAAACAGCCTTCTGTTGGAAGGAGGTGCCAGCTAAGACTTCCATCACTAGAGAGTAGAAATCATGCCTGGTTTCAAAGCTTCAAAGGACAGGCTGACCCTTTAAGTTGAAACCAATGTTCATTTACCATTCTGAAAAATCTTAGGGCCCTTAAAAATTACATTAAATCTACTCTTCCTGTGTTCTGTTAATGGAACAACAAAGCCTGAATGGTAGCACATCTATTTACAACATGGTTTACTGAATATTTTAAGACCATGGTTGAGATCTACTGCTCAGAAAAAAAGATTTCCTTCAAAATATTACTGCTCGTTGACAATACACCTGTCACCCAAGAGCTCTGATGGAGGTGTACAATGCGATTAATGCTGTTTTCATGCCTGCTAATAAAACATCCATTCTGTGTCCCATGGATCAATGAGTAATTTCAAATTTCAGGTCTTACTATTATTATTATTATTATTATTATTATTATTATTATTATTATTATTATTATTATTTTTGTGGTACACGGGCCTCTCACTGCTGTGGCCTCTCCCGTTGTGGAGCACAGGCTCCGGACGCGCAGGCTCAGCGGCCATGGCTCATGGGCCCAGCCGCTCCGCGGCATGTGGGATCTTCCCGGACCAGGGCACGAACCCGTGTCCCCTGCATTGGCAGGAGGACTCTCAACCACTGCGCCACCAGGAAAGCCCCAGGTCTTATTATTTATGAAATACATTTTGCAAGGCTATAGGTGCCATAGATGGTGATTTCTCTGATGGATCTGGGTAGAGTAAATTAAAAGTCGTCTGGAAAGGAAAAAAATTCACTGTTCTAAATGCCATTAAGAATATCTGTGATTCATGGTAAAAGGTCAAAATATCAATATTAACAGGAGTTTGAAAGAAGTTGATTCCAACCCTCGTGGATGACTTTAAGGGGTTCAAGACTTCAGTGTAGGAAGGAACTGAAGATGTGGTAGAAATAGCAAGAGAACCAGAATTAGAAGGGGAGCCTAAAGATATAACTGAATAGCTACAATCTCATGATAAAACTTTAACAGATGAGTTGCTTCTTATGGATGATCAAAGAAAGTGGTTTCTTGGGATGGAATCTACTCCTGGTGAAGATGCTGCAAAGATCGTTGAAATGACAACAAAGGATTTAGAATATTACATAAACTTAGTTGATAAAGCAGTGGCAGGGTTTGAGAAGACTCCAATTTTTAAAGAAGTTCTACTGTGAATAAAAAGCTATCAAACAGCACTGCCTGCTACAGAGAAATTGTTCATGAAAGGAGAGACAACTGATGGGGCAAACTTCATTGTTGTCTTATGTTAAGAAATTGTCATGGCCACCCCAGCCTTCAGCACCCACCACCCTGATCAGTCAGCAGCCATCAATACAGAAGTGAGACCCTCCACCAGCAAAAAGATTCTGACTCGACGAAAGCTCAGATGTTAGTTAGCATTTTTTAGCAATAAAGTATTTTAAAATTAAGGTACATACATTTTTTCATCATACTGCTATTGCACACTTAATAGACCACAGTGTAGTGTAAACCTGACTTTTATACGCATTGGGAAACCTCAAAATTCATGTGCAATAAAGCAGACTTTGCTTTATTGCAGTGATCTGGAAATGAACCCACAATATCTCTAATTGGAATAAATGTAGCCTATGGAATGGGATTTTTAAAAGCTTCCCAGGTAATTCTATTGTACAACCAACATTGAAAGCCACTGCTGTAGAGTACCCCTTTCTTGCTGATATAATGTCTTTATTTTACTTCTTTATCTGGCACTGCCATAGGTAACATCCATATTTCTAACAAAACACTGGTAACTTCACCTTGTCCTCTATAGCTGTGAAAAAGGGACAAGCCTAAGTACTTTCATAGAATTTAATATAGTGACTGAGAATAATTACCAATATATTGTTAAGCTTATTGTGGCTAGAGTTTTGCTAACAAAAAGAAACATTTCCTACTTATCAGAAGGGCATGATAAATCATTAAATGTGTAATTATAATATTAATATGCCTTGCAGGCAGATTTTAAAATTGCAGATGGTAGGACACTGAATAAAACAGGGCATTTTTCCTGAATATCTAATTGGAATTAGTTTAATGATTACAAAAGATATTGTGAACATTTTTGCAGAGATTGGGGCATGTACAGCATGGGGACATTTGCCAACTACTTGTCTTTTTTAAAATTTTATTTCCTCATCTTTACTTAATTTCAAATATATAATGTAGTAAGATTTTTCATAACGTTCGTATACTTAATGATTTCCCATTGAAATCCAGAGTTTAATTATGATTATATGTCAGTAAATGATAAGTAGTAAAGTAAGAGTGTTATAATATAATAATGCCAGAGATCATGATTTCCATAATAGGTGAGTGCCACTAAAATTGGATTTAAGTAGAATTTATATTAATAAACTTTCTTTCAATGTATTAGAAAAATTTAATATTAAATGTAACTTTATGGTGAATCTTTTTGTAAAGTGAATTTTCACAAATATATTTTTGGTATATATTTGGATTTCCATATGTTGGTTTTTTTCCAAAGTAGCTACTAAAATGTTGTTTTTCATTTCTTAAAAAAGATGTTTAATCACCTAACCCAAATTGATTGCCATGTATTTCTACTCCAAATGTTAGGGTGGCAATAGCTTGTGAGTAGACATCTGATGCTTGCTTTATTGCAGATGGTTAGTGGGATAAAATGACTTCACAGAAATTAGAATTTTGGTGTTTAGTGACTTTTTAAGACCTTTTTTTTTAGCAGAAAAAAGAAGTAATTTGGACACTGTCATAAACAACATTTTAAAGACAAAGTATGGCAATATATTAAAAATAATATTTCATAGGCTATTTGATTAACTTTGCTGTGCAAACTACTATAAAAAAAGATATTGCCATGGTTATATCAGCGTAGAAAACACAACCTAGCTATTTTCTAAAGTTTCTGCTTTAAAAATTAAGACTGATAGGAAGTCTGGAGAAATACTTCATACCACAACTGAGAGAAAATAAATTTAGGTTAAGCACAAACACAGTCTACAGTGTCCTTACATTTTCTCATCTCAGAACAGGTGGGTCTCAGAGCTGAGTTCCAGTGCTGAATTTGGAAAGCTCCTGAGAAGGTTAACAGTTTATTCCTTTGTTGGCTTATTGGAGTCAAGAGGTTGGAGAATCTGTGTGATTCAAGTTCTAAGACATGGAATAGTAGTTCAACTCCATGAGCCAAGTGAAGGAGAAGGACAAGAAAAAAACACATCCCCCAAGAGAATGTGTTTCCCTCACTTATGGCTTTCATCTTTAATTGTCCTTGGAAGAGCTTTCCAGATTACTTAAGATTCCGCAGGTGTTTAGTTAAGTAAATATGTAAGTATACATCTGTAGGACTTAAGCATGAAGACCATTCCTTGAAAAGGATTTATAACATAGGCTAACTAGCCTTGAAAGAAATAGCTTAACACATGTTTCAGGCTTGTTTTTGATCCTGTGTGAACGCTCCTGTTAGTTTCAAGCCCTGAAGGCAGAAGCCATGCTGTCTGCACCTGCCTGTCCCCACGATGCCATGCAGAGTGCTTCACTCAGAGTGGAGCTTGAGTGAACATTTATTAAATGAATGAATATAGAATTTCAAGATGGGAAAGACTTTTAGAGGTAATTTGGTCCAACCCTCTCTTTAAAGACCAGGAAAATGAGGCCCAGAGAGGAAAGTGATCAGCCAACGGTCACACTGCTCTGAAGATCAAAGCCCTGGCTGGGACCGAGATTCCCAGACTCATGTTCCAGTGCTCTTCCCACCCCACCTTCATCAGGTAGAGAAATCTGCTAGATGTTTTTCAAATTGCGCGTGGAAAGTGGTCCAAATGGCAGGTGCAGCCACCGGAAGTGGTTGCTCGATCTGTTCAGTTGTATTTACTTTTCACTATGTTTGCTTTCCGAGCTAGAGAGGCCAGATCCATTAGGTGAGTGACTAACCCACTAAAATGGAATCTAAATAAATAAAGTGGCGTCTCAGTGCTGGGTGATGTCAAGAGGTGGGGAAAGGGAAAGTTGGGGGCAAGGGAAGGACGACACAGGAAGAAACACCTAATAAAATTTTTTTAAAGCAAAACATCTACGTTTTTCAAAGAGATTTAAAAACAATGCCATTGTACGTGACTATTAATTTCATATTGTCAGAGTCTAAAATATAATTGCTATCCAATAATTAGGGTAAATTAAATTGAAATTTTTAAAAAATATAAAATACTTCTGAAATGGACCTAGTTTTTTTCATAAACATTTTATCTCAGAACTTTTTTCTGAAATAACTGATTAAAAAGCAAAAAAAAAAAAAAAACAAAAAAAAAAAAAACAAAGAAAACTAGGAGTTTCTAGTTAACGAAAACAGAAGGTACTTTTCTATTTTTCACACTGCATTGATTGGTACATTAACTAAATTCCCAAATAATTTAAAAATAATTCTTTCAAAAAATTTTCAGAATGCAAAAAAGAAGCTAACAGTATATGAAATATAAGTAACCTCTGTGTTGGAAATGGTATTTTGGAAATATCTCCCCATGTATATATCCTTTTAGTAAACCAGTTTATCCTCCTGCATATCAGGAAACATTAACACCCACTCATGTGACAAATATATGTACTCAAGTTGAATTCGTAAAAAAACAAAACAAAACAATGCCATTGTGTATTTTGAGGACAAATGATTTTTATAATCTTTCTTGTCAATAAATTTGATCACTTTCCAAAAGTGTAATAGAATGTAATAATAAGTAGGTGAATAAATAATACATAAATAATAAATAAATGTAATAGAAGTCTTATTAGATATATTTTTTAAGTGACTTTGTCTCTTCACAATGATTGAATGACGCAAGAACAGCATTCTACCATGAGCAATTGGTTATGTCAGCCATTCATTCATTCTTTCAACAACTCAGCAGCATGTATAAGGCATCTGCTCTGTCCCAAATGTTATATTAGATACTCCAGACACAGAGTCAAAAAAAGCTGTAATCCTTGACATCAAGGAGCTCACAGTCTTCCTGGAGAAATGTACGTATACATAATTTCAACACAATGTAAGAAATGTTTTGATAGAGGTGTGTACAAAGTGCTCCTGTACCAAGGAAGATGTGACTCTCATTCTGTGTATGGCGCAGGGTGGGGAAACTCAGGAAAGGTTGCAAGCAGAGCGTTATGTTTGGAGTGAATTGTGAAGTAGGAACTGATTAGCATTCCTGTTAAATCAGTGGTCCTGGCATTGAATAAAAACTCCTGCTGTACGCCTCTACACAGTCCATCTACTATTGTACCTGGCGGATATACCATTACTTCAACTCTGGTTAATTCAGGAACATGTGTTACTCTTCTGAGCTCCAGATTTTGTAGGTAAGGATATGAGAACTCTGGAATTAGATGCGCCATTTCAAATACCCAGCACCCAGACTTTCCAGCATGTCTTTCATTCTGGGTCTTAGTTTTCCATTTACTAATGGTGATAATCACAGAAGCTACATCTAGAGGTGATGTTAAACCCTGCATGGTCTTACCAGTTGTTTCTGGTTGGCATCTGTTCAGATTGCTTTGTGTCTGGGCCACAAAGGCAGCAAGGCATTTTGAGGGTCTCTCTGACCCAGAGTTGTTGTGAGATCTAAATAAGAAATGCATCTTTAGGACTTATCTTAGTGCCTGGCACAAGGTAACACCAAGTAAATGTTGATTCTTTTATAATAATTATAATGATTATTATCTTAAGTAACATGTTACATAGTAAATGCTGAGTGGTGTTGGATAACTCTGAATAAGGAAGTATCTCAATAAGGGCTTTTGCACATGATGGAAGATCCGTAACTGTGGGTTGAATGCCTAGTTTTCGGAGCTGTATTTACTCGTAATATAGCCTCTTCTTTACTTCTCCTGATTTCTTTCCACAGTTCCTCTGAGCTGGAACCTCAACCAGTGTCCCATTGGAAGTTCAGGCACATTTTCACTCCAGTTCCAGTTGGCAGTGTAGCTGATGGTGAGGGCTGTCTCTTAGCATGGCAAGCCAAGGATATTTGCACTTCAAAGCTACCTGGGACCCTGATGATGTTTTGGTCCTGTTCTGATGATGATGATGACAGTAATGATAATAATATATAGCATTTCTCAAGCACTTTGTTTGCCTTAGGTGATATTTTAAGCATTTATATGAAATAACTTAGTGTTCACAAGAAATTCACAAGGAAGGTTTTATTTTATTTCACTTTTATAGGGTGCACATTTGTAGCCTCATAGAAGCTCCTCACGTGCATTTATTCTCATCCAGCTATTTTTGAAAAAAACCTAAAAGCTTAAGGAGACAACTAGAGCAGGGGCTCAACCACGCTCCCAAGTGCAAGCACAGCGGCCCAGTCTCAATCGCCCTCTAGATCTCAGCCAGCCATGTCCAACATCTGCAGTAACTAGTGCTGGTCCCTGAATTGCCTGCCTCCTTTCTCCCTCCTTGACTCCACCCAGCTTACAGAACTGGCTTCTACCACACTGACTCAGTCCATGCTTCTAGCTATTCTCAGGTCCCTCTTTTTCTGGTCTCCAGAAATCAGAGCCTAGTCCCAACTAGCTGATTTGACTGGGGCACCCCACAGCCTCATCCTCACCAGTCTGCACTCATGGGATATCCACGCTGCTTTGTATCCCTAGATCAAGGATATAATCGCTGCCAAAGATGGACAGAACTCCTGGAACCAGCGTAGTAGCCAACTTGGCTCCCAAATAAACGACAGTTGCTGGGCTTTACAAATGGAGCCTGTCTCTTCAAGAGCTATCACTGGGACCCTTACTCTCCTCAGACTGTGTCTAAGCAGTTGAGCTGCTCTCCAGCCCAGCATTGCTCAAACTTTACTGTGTGTTACCTGGGGAATCGTGTTAAAATGTAGATTCTGATACAGTAGACCTGAGATTCTGCATTTCTAGCAAGCCCTCAGGTGATGCCAAATCTGCTGGCCCACAGACAACATTTGGAATAGCAAAGTTCTAGAGCAGAATATTTTGGTAAAGAACTTGAGAGTAGGACTCTGTAGGCCATGTCATTTGTATTGCAGGTACTTAACTGTGCTGTTGTAGTATGAAAATACAGTAGACAATGTCAACAAATGGGTGTGGCTGTATCTCTATTGAATTTTATTTACAAAAACAAGCAGTAGCCAGGTTTGCTCACCCCCCTCCCTACGCTACTGTAGGGGGCAGATTTGTCTCTCTAGAGCTATAGTCACAATCTTTCACATGCCTACTGTAGTATATTGATTACATTGATGGCCTCAATTAATGGTCTCCCTAAGCCCTTTGCACTATAACTTTTCAGAGCCTTTTTTTCAAGAGGTGGAATTTATTTCCCCTTTCCTTGAATTTAGGCTTTCCTCATGACTTGCTTTGGTCGATGGAACATGATGGAAGTAACATTATGTGTTATAAGCTCAGTTCTCAAGAGACCTTCTGTATTTCTGCTCTCTTGAAGCCCTGCCTCTACCAAAGGAACAAGTCTCTGCTAAACAATGGAGGTGGAGAAAGCATGAGGAGGGGAGCCAAGTTACCCTGAAAATGGCAGAGGCAGAGCTGTTGGCATGGGGGGTCCAGCCAAGACCAGAATGGCCCAGCTAAGCCAGGCGAAATTGCTGAGTTTGGATTGGTTTGTTACACAGTGAAAACTAACTGAGACACCTGCTGTGAGATAAACACATACATTATCAAGAATACTTCCAACTACCACATGAATTAAGCATCATGTCCATTTTATAAATACGGAACCAAGGTTCAGCTAGTGAACCTTTCCAAGGGAGCACAGTGGGTAAGAGACAAAGCTGGGATTGGAACTGGTTCCAGGACCTGGGCTCTTGTCACTGTACCAACGTCTGTCATCTCAGTTTGGTTTAATCCCCCTTTTCATCTCCACCCAAAACCCCAACATCTCCACACACACACACATGCACACACGTGTGTGCGCACACGCAGCATTGTAAAAGACTTGACATTTGAAATTCATGTCCAGCCCACCAGGAAACACCAACTAATATGCTTGCTGCGGGGGTTCTGTCATAACAGCTCTACAGCCTGTGTGATTGCTCTCAGGACAAGGTGCATGTGTTGCACTTCAGAGCACACAAGATTTTAACTCCAAATATATCCAAACCCACAAGCCAACAAGCTACTTAAGGAATATTGATATCAGTGCACCTGTTGCAAACTAAAAATTGTATGGTATTTCCTTAAAAGAAATAATGTACATTTTGCAGCGTGTGGGCATTGGATGAGGAGTGACGTGTCCCTGGATGCTCTACATTGGACATGCTGCTGTAGTCCTTTTGGTAAGCATGATTTTTGGTCTCATAGATTTAATGAAAGATTGATTTTCTTCCTTCCTGGACAAAGATAAACCTCATGAAATGGTGATTTAATTCACAACACAAAAGCATGAAAGCCCTCCTTAAAATTAAAAGGAGTCTTCACACACAAAAAAGAGCAGGTTCATTCACAATAATAGACCACTTTATTTTTTTTTAAGGCAATAGAACTTTGCTAATTCTCACTAATGACAGAGGAGGCCCATTGTAGAAGAACCAATTTTACTGATTACTGAATCGTATAAAATATTCTGAGAAAGAAATGAAATCTTGGTCATTCAAGACCCTGTCGCGGCTCCATGTGTCTTGCTGAGAAATAGGCAACCACTGCTGTTTTAATTGGGAGAATAATCAGGTTTGCAGTTTAGTGAACTGAGATAATCACAGATACCATCCAAGTGCAAACGTACATTTCAACCATTATTAAAGAAGACACTTTCAGGTGATAAAAAAAAACCCCAGCAGATCCCATGGGGCAAATCAACAACTCACGGACTTCAAGGTTAGTGTTTTTAGAGGCGTGTTCAATTTTTCAAGCCGTTAGAGGAACTAGGTTTCCAGTTGTACTTGAAAGTGTCTACTCATCTGGCAAAATCTGACGCAGTAATTTATTATCTCAGTGTACACTGAGAATCCCCGTACTAAAATAGCATTTGACATGAAAGGGTAAAACCAGATGTGGAGTTAGAATACAGACCCGTCTCACAAATGCATAAAATGGTTGACTAAGTTGTTGAAAAGTGGTGGTTAATTTGAATGTTTAAATCAAATGCACTTGTTCATAAAATGAAGAAAAGCAATAAAACACTTGGAAAATACAGGATTTCATAAATTATAATCTCAGAACCCTTCAACAGTGGCAACTGGGAGGTGGATACTTCCAGAGAAACTGTCTTGCGTTTGACCGAAAAGAGTTTTCTTACTCTGTTTCCAGGGCCACCGGGAGCATTTCTGAACTGCTTTGCTGACAAGGCACCACCAGAATTGGCAAGAATTTTAAACAAATTATTCCAAAGTTAGTGCATATATATATTTTAAGTTCGAATTTCTTTATTGCTGTATTTTTTTAAAAAAGCATGTAGATTTGTCATGTAGATGAGAGGCAGTTGTAGCTGGATCTCCAAGCACAATATTAATATTATAGGAATTCACTAGCCATGTGTGAAAGGCATTCCTCTAGAAGCTTTGTGTGTATGAACTCTCTTAATGCTTGCATCAACACTATTAGACAAGTACTAGGATTAAAGCCACCTTAATGATGAGGAAATTGAAGTACAGGGAAGTTACATAACTTGCTCAAGAGCCCATGCTACTAAGTGGTGAAGTTAGAATTTAGACCCAGGTACTGTGGCTCACCCTATACTCAGACGTCTATTGCCTCGATACTATTAAAAGGTGCACCTGTCTACCTAGACTTCTGCAGAAGAAAAGATTCTCCTGAAAATTGTTATAAACATAATTTTGTCTAAAGAAATGTCATCTTAATTATTAACAGTTCCATGAAAAGTTCAAATTTGAAAGCAACTTCTAAAATAATCAGTATCTTTTTGTTTTCTGGACCCTCACATTGAGCCTCTCTTGATTCTTCTACCTTTAGCCATTCAAGTTACCATATTGGAGAAAATGGGAACAAATCCAACTAAGTAGGGAATGTGGTGTGACTTGTCACAAAGCCTGCCAGGGGTGTGAAATGGGCTGCCAAATTGATTCAAGTTGTTTTAGTACAACAAGTCTGGAACATCTGGGTCTTGAATTATACAACAATTAGTGCAAAAATGTCAGTAGTATTTATGGAAGTGTATTCAGATCCTATAATTAGTTTGCTCTATCCCAGAACATTTATGATGTTTAGGCAGACAGATTCTTTCAAACTGATTTTTAATTAGTGAAGTTATAGCCATGAAAGTTCCTGCATTTGAAAGCATGTTCTTTCAATATTTACATAGTGATTCCTTCCTAGGTAGAGTTGGGCTACAAAAGTGACCAATGTTAAGTTCTAGACTTCAAGCTCCTTAATAATCCAGTGGGAGAAAGAATGTTCATGAAAAATATCATGCAATACAAAATAGGACAATTCATGCCGGAGAAATAGAGTCAGTGCTATAGATGTTCAGAGGAAGGAGGAGTCTGAGAAGGTTCTTAAAGGACATAGGGGGTTTATTTTATTATTTTTGATTAAAGTGTAGTCGGTTTGCAACATTGTATTAGAATAGGTGTATAGCATAGTGTATAGCATAGTGTATAGAATATTGATTCGGTATTTTTTCAGATTATACTCCATTATAAATTATTACAAGATAATGGCTATAATTCCCTGTGCTATATAGTAAAGCTTTGTTGCTTATACAATATTGCAAAAAAAAAAAAAAATGGGAAAGGAAAAGCATATTATTCCTAGATAGTATTTAAATAAAATCCAAAATAATTTACAATTTATGAATGAATGAATAAAAATAAGTTGAACGTGTTTGTAGACTGAATGGAAGAAGATGATGGAGAGAAGGAGACTGGTGGTACAGGAGAAGATGAGAGAAGTGGTGAGAGAGAAGCAGGAGAGGTAAGGCTCCTGGGCTTGATCTAGCCCCCTCCTTGTACCTCACACAAGGTAAATTTACTACTGTGTTCCTGATTTGAGGTGGAACATCCAGGTAGGGACAGGAAATAGATCCACGCAGGGATGGGAGAAATTGTACTTGCAGGCAAAATATACTCATACAAGGGAAATGGGTAAAGTTTCATTTGCATAGCTAGTATTTCAAGCTCTGCCAAGGTTGTGGCCTTCCCTTCATCCCCAGTCCCACTTCCTGTAGTACATTATTACCTGGAAGCCCCTGACGGATTATCCCCTCCTGTCTGCAAGCCCCATGGGCACTGATGGCTGCTGGTTGCCTCAAAAATTACCATATATAAAGTTGGGTCTGCTGTAGGTCTTTCCTATAGCTTGAGCCCTAGGAACTTGCTTAAGCTACCCTAGTTGCTTTCTTTTCTGTTTCACAGACTCTTGGCATGGATTTTAAGTATGTCAATCTTTACTGCAGGACACTGTGTCCTTGGGGATTCAGTGAGAGTGATAAATTCTACCCTCAAGTTGCTTAAAATCAGATAAGGACCCTTAAACCCTGCTAGTCAGTCTCCTTGTCGCAAGGTCAAGGAATCACAGACACTGGCATTGGAAAAGATGATGGAAAGGGGTTTCCCTCATTACAAATGCAGAAAGCCAAAAGGACCCACTGATTAAGGGGTTTGTCTATGTCCACACACAAAATCAATGAGAGCCAGAGCCTCTGACTCTTGATTAGTGCCTTTCCCTATACTGTGATGCTACCTTGAGAAACTACTATTTGGAAGATCATTGTGAAGTGTAGTAGGGGATGTGGAGGATGAAGGAATAGACCTTGACCTTCAAGACTGCATAACTAACATAGCAGGGTCTCAGATAATTATATTATTGAGGATTTTTTAGTGATTAAAGTGTATATAAGTGAATGCAAAAGACAATTCTTGAAAACCGGGAGTGGATTTTATTCATTTTATTTCTTTCTATTCCAGTACAGTACCCAGCACATAGTAAGTGTTCAGAAAATGAATGCTACATCGATTTTGAATCACAAAATATTTAATGAGTTTTTTGCATTTTGTTTTTGTAAATGTTCTTGTGTGTAAATGTGTTTGAATTAAACATTTCCTATAGTCTGGGACTTAAACTGGATGTTTTAGGGATTTTTCTTTGAAATAGGAGGTTGCTGGTAGGTAATATTTTTCAAAATCATGGCTGCATTAAAAAAAAAGAAATGCAAATGTCAATAGAGTTCTCATTCTGGCCATGTTAAGCATGGAATCCTCTCTATGTGGTACTTTTCCCCCAGTTTATTTCAAGCATTCATATGGCTTTGGTCAAAATAAGACCAGTATTTCCTGAATCATTTGACGTTCAGCTGTTGCTGAAGATGTTAAAACTACAGGCAAACCTGCTAATCGTTGGCAACAAAGCAGCTTAATCCTGGCTGACCAGCGATTTGTTTTGGAGCCTTTGGAGCAACAGAGAGATTCAAATTTATAAAAAGAGGTAAATAGTCGGTTAGAGATTAGAAGCAAAAAAAGGAAAAGACTTCTTTCCCCCAGACCACACACTGATAGGGAATCTTCCTTGAGCAATTGTTTGAGAATGTTTCATGTTTCTTCCCCCTCCCCTCCCCTTGGCTTCACTGCCCATTCCTCCCCCTTCCTCAGCCACAGAAGGTTTGATTGACACTTGTCACCACTGATAGAGAGAGAAAGATGCTTCAGGAAAAAGGGAGGGGGCAGGGGGAAGCAGCCTCGTCAAAAGCAGCGGTAGTCAAAAGATGATTCCTTCTTTCTGTGTGTGTTTTGTCTCCCTCTAAGTTATTCAAATCTGGGTGGCATCGAGGATAACTGGCATTTTGACACAGCTTAAGGGATTGTCTCACTAACACTATTGAACTGAAGCTGCCACCCTTTAAAAAAATGTATAAAGAGCTCTTTGGTATAATCTGATGTGTCTATAAATGAAAAGCAGTTTCATGTAAGAGGCCTTAAATAGTTTTGAACAATTATATTTATTTTTGACTTATCATTTTGTTCCATCCATCTATAAGAGTACGGTTTATTAGCTTAAGAAAGGGCAAAGCTCTTACTTAGATTTCTTTAAAGAATATGCCTAATAGCTTGGTGGATGTGGGTTGGTTACACAGCTGAGGCAGCTGGTTGAGAAGGTAGACATGGAATTTTCTATGCCAGAAAATGTTTGCCTTTGTCAGAAATATCTTTAGTGAGGGGGTGTGGAAGGAGCATTGGGAACCTAGGGTGGTCTGGTTGTAGCCCCAGATATGCCACTGCCAACTGTAAGGTCTTATATAAGCCATGGAAGCACTCTGGGCCATGTTTCCCCCCACACCCCCAGGGAATGAGGCAGGAGAAAGGTGGTCCTGACCTCCTTTCAGCTTTAGGATCATGTGATTATTGCCTTATTTTTTAATTTACTCTTTTTAGTACCATTTTGCCCTTCACGGTCTTTTGTGAATGGAGACACTTGGAATTTTAAAACTTTAGTTCAATTCAACAACTGATTATTGGTGCTTTTGTGGAAGGCACTGTGCTGGGTACCTCATGGTGTATGTGTGTGTCTGTGTGTGTGTGAGTAGGTGGCACAGATGCTAAGGTGAGTTCCTGCTTCCTATTCTCAAGGACTTTGTAGTTTTCATGCCTCTTGTTGGCTTACTTTCTTATTTCCTATTAGTAAGATGCTCTGAATGTACAGTTGCTGGATTTAGCAAATAAAAACACAGGATGCCCACTTACATGTGAAATTCAGAACAACAAATAATAATTATGCAATATTTTGAATATACTTAGACTAAAAAATTATTCATTTTTTATCTGAGATTCACATTTAACCAGGCATCCTGTGTGTTATCTGGCCACCCTAAATGAAATTGCTCCCTGAGCTCTTCCTTCAGATGTCAGGAAAGTTTTGCTCTTACCACATTTTTTTCAGCCTTGAATAAAACAGAGTCCAAGAGGAAATGAGAGTTATACATACTTTATCTGGTAGGACTGGTTTATTCATGCATTTAACAAATGTGTCTTGAGGGCCTACAAAGCGCTGGGAAATAGGCGAGGTCCTGGGGATACAAGCAGAAGAAGATAGACACAGCCCATGCGCTCATGAAGGTTATGGTTTATCAGGAGGGAAAGAGACATTGACACATACACACTACTATATATAAAATAGATAACTAATAAGGACCTACTGTATAGCACAGGGAACTCTACTCAATACTCTATAATGACCTATATAGGGAAAGAATCTAAAAAAAAGAGTTGATATATGTATATGTATAACTGATTCACTTTGCTGTACAGCAGAAACTAACACAACATTATAAATCAACTATACTGCAATAAAATTTTTTTGAAAAAGTAATCGCAGGTAATAAGTACTTAATTCCCATTGTCATAAGGCACATGAATGAAAATGTAGGATGTAATGAGAATGTTCAACAGAGATGCTTAATATCATCTTGGGGGTCAGAGTAGGCATCTTTTTTTTTTTTTTTTTTTTTTGAGGTACGTGGGCCTCTCACGGCTGTGGCCTCTCCCGCTGCGGAGCACAGGGTCTGGATGCGCAGGCTCAGCGGCCATAGCTCACGGGCCCAGCCGCTCCGTGGCACGTGGGATCCTCCCGGACCCGGGCACAAACCCGTGTCCCCTGCATCGGCAGGCAGACTCCCAACCACTGCGCCACCAGGGAAGCCCTGGAGTAGGCATCTTTGAGGAAGTGACATTTAACCTGAAACAACTGGGTTCTGGAGAAGAGTGTTCTGTACAGAGGAACAACTAAAGAGGTTTTGTTGCTCCTTTGTGGGAATAAGTTCAAGTCCAAGGGAAATTAAAAATAACAGTGCGTAGATTTTATTTTATTTATTTATTTTTTTAGTATAAAGCAAGAGCAGCTGTTACCTCAAGAAGAATCACATTTCTAGAATCAAGTGTTAGTGTTGCCATCGACCGTAACAAAGGCTCAGATCAGAGGGAAGGAGGAGAAACAGAAAAATGTCTTGATGTCTGCCAGTATGCCAGTGAGTCCATGCTTGTCACTTAGAGCCCATGATCTGTGAACTTAAAACACAACTGGGAGAACTCTCCCAACAAGAGATTAATTCAACAGCATTTTTATCACTTTGGTATGGTGGGTGGTATATTAGCTTGCTAGGGCTGCCATAACAAAATAAACAAAGTACAAAGACTAGGTGGCTTAATTAAACAACAGAAAATTATTTCCTCACAGTTCTGGAGGCTAGAAGTTCAAAACAAAGGTATTGGTAGGGTTGGTTTCTCCCGAGGCCTCTCGCCTTGGCTCACAGATGGCTGTCTTCTCCCTGTGCTTTCACATGGCCTTCCCTCTGTGCACATGAATGCCTGAGTCCAAATTTCCTCTTGTTATAAAGACATCTGAGGCCTCCCTAATCACCTCATTTAACTTAATTATCTCTATAAAGTCCTTATCTCCATATGTAGTTACATTCTGAGGTACTGAAAGTTAGAACTTCCACATATGAATTTGTGAGGGACACAGTTCAGTCCATAACAGGTTGTATGGAAGGAAAGACTCTCTTTATCACCTCCTCTGTCAGAGGGAGGCTTTTGAGATATTTGTCGTCTTAACGAAATTTAGAAATTTTCAGTGTAGACAGTTCCAGTCCCAAGTCGGTCTTTTTTTCCCATCCAACATGTTCAAAAACTCTAATTTCCATTTCTCTTTTGAGTCCTGTGTTCCAGGTCTTAGGTATTTTCATCATGCTCCAGAGTGGACATGAAAACATCAACTTCATGGTGGATAGAGCTTGGTTGGAGGGGTCACTTAGCTAGGTCATCAGATGGGCCAACTGGCTCTCTGTACCACCAGCCCTCAGATGCAGGCCTTTAGATGGGACCTGAAGGACATTGGGTTCTATAGACACTCTTATCCAGGCTTACTGCCTCTTGTGGGCAATGCTTGGACAGACAGCGATGAAAAAAAAAGACTAAATCTTCAGGGATTACAGCCTTTTAATTGATCAGTGGCTGCTACTCATCTGTTAGGTTACTCATTCCTTCTCCACGGAGAGGAATAGGTAAGGGAGACGTTAAGAAGCCAGGAGTTCTACTCTACTGGAGATCCCTGCATGCGGATTAAAACCTGAGGAATGTTTTATTAGTATCAGTATTAATATCAGTATTTGCATTAGTATTGGTATCAGTAGATAGTATTTATATTAGTATTTGCACGAGTATTTGGTGTCAACATTATCAGTATCAGTGTCAGTATTTGTTAGTATCAACACTGGTATTGGTGTTAGTATTAATATAATAAAATATCTAGGACCATGTCTTGGCACAAGTAGGGTCAAGAAAGGTTTATTTTCTTCACCTTCACTCTTCCTTTCACTGAAATTTCTCCTTTTGTTTTGGAGAAAGATTGATCATTTCTCTTCTGTATGATACATACTTATTGAGAAACATTTTATGGAGTCAAATGAACTGTCACTGCAGAGTATTGACTTTGGTGTATAGAGATTTTTGGTTGAGAAGAACTTTGAATAGTAGATTCATTCTTGGGGAACATGGAGGAGCCCCTGATGGAGAAGGGACCCTTTTTTGACAGTTTCTGTAAGGTTTGGTCTGGGAGAGATGATAGAGAGGTCGGGGTCGTGGGGGGCAGGCATGAACATGGACTCCTTCTCCCCAGTGGCTAGCCTTGCAGAGACACTACAGAGAGAGTGGATAAGCATTTCAGAAGAGTCGGTGGGAGCAAGTGTCTTTGATTTTGATGTTTTTCCATGAGCAATCTTATTACTCTGGATACATTTTTCCAGTAACAGCTCGTCCACCTACTTTGTTAAATGTAAATCACCCCTTGCTAGATAAACTAGACCTTTGTGTGGGAGGAACTGAGATGTTAGCGCTGAAATGAAGAGGGACACAGTCTGTAGAAGCTGCATTTATCTGTGTTTTGGAAAAGGGGATCTTTAGATCGTTGTTACATGCCATGGTACCTCCCTCAGAAAGTTAGGTATCATTCAGCAAGCCTTCATGACACATCTTCAGTGATCCCTAAGTCCCACCAAGACAGAAAGAAAAAGAGAGAGAGAGATCACAGATTTGTACCAATAGACTGTACAGTGTGATTTTCCCACCTATGTTTTGTGATATCAGGGAGAACTAATATTCTGAAGCCTAAGCATCCAGTCACAGCAGCTCAGGTGCAGTTGTTCAGAATACAGGCTCCTCAGTCAAACCATGTGGGTCCAAGTTCAAGTAATATGCTTTATCAGTTGTGTGACTTAAGTCACCTGCGTATTACGTGAGATATTATATATAAAGCGTTGAGACCAGTGTCAAGTCCTGTTAAGGAAATGCTTAATGAGTGTCATCATCATCATTGGTGTCATGATCATCGTCCTTTCATCTGATCATGGCAAGTGGACGGGACTGAAAAATAAGCTGGTCTGCTTTCGTCAGATCAGGTGTTGTAAATTGACACATGAAACATGAGACTCATGAAATGTTGTGGTCTGGTACCAGTCCAGAGTCCTGTTGGCCATTCCAGACTCAATCCCAAAGGCGAGAACTCAGCTCTTGAGTGCACATTCTGGGGATAGGAAAGCTGTGTCCATGTATCCTTGTTAAAACATAAGCCGACAGCACCGCAGCGATCTGAGGCTTACTGATGAGTTCTTTGTCTCAGCTCCCTAGAGTCCTCTGGCCATTGTCCCTATTTGAGTTTTCACTTCGACTTTTCACATCAGTGTGTTAAAGCTCCTAGAGAAGTCTCTAAAGATGGCACAACCACAGAAGGTTGAGGGAAGGTGAAGAAGTGCTGATCAGTCTTCCTAGGATGGCTTCCATTTTGCCGACACTAAGGCCATCTGCTTTGCTACATTGGCGCATATATGCTTTAAACACCCAGACTTCCCTTTGGACATGCAAATACCTGTCCCCAAATCAATTCAATCTCTTCTGGACTCTAACTAGTCAATTTGGGGCAAGTTGCTGAACCTCTTTTCAGTAGATAGACTTTTCCAAAAATTCTGTATGATTGTAGGCAAAGATAGTCTTAGATAGGCTCTGGAGGTAGACCTCCTGGGTTCCAGTCCTGGCCTCACCACTTACTGGAACTTGGGCAAGTAATTCTCTGTGCATCAGTTTCCTCTTCTGTAAAGTGGGAATGAGAATAGCACTGTACTGTTGTTTAGAGGATGAAATGAGATCTCTTTTGTAAAGCACTTAGCCTAGTACCTAGAATGGCAAGCCTAAGTGTGCTTCAGTTATTTGAACAATACTGCCTTGAGAGTAGCCAGTCCCCCTCTTTTAACCATTTTAAATTGTGACCCTACCTTGAGATTTGGTGAAAACATATCAAGAGTGGATAGCCTTTTCATTATTGTATAACTTTAGTCATATAATGAAAAATATTATAGGTTATCTTAATTATATAGATACTTACATGCATATGTGAGTGTGTGTGAGTGTATGAGTACATATACATATGTAATATGTTACCAAAGACCTACAAGCATTTCTGGGGACAATTAGCGTCAGGAGAATGCCTACACAAATCATACAAATTATGTTTCAGGTTATCCAAATAGCTGGTAAAGCCAAGTGTTCTCCTATGTAGAAGTATTCCAGCTAATAAATGAAGACAGAATAATAGAATTAAGGCCTTACCATTTCTTACTCCCTAATAATTTAATGAATATAGGCAATGATTATTGGTGGCTGCTAGCATCACAAAAAGACAACCAGATATTGTGTATGTTCTGTGTACAGCACCTTCCATGAGATAGTGTTGTCCTCTCTGCCAAAATTGAACCTGAATCTGGTCAGCCAAGAACTATTGAGGACTGAGGAACACAGTCAAAAACACCAGAGAGGTGCAGTCAGCAAAACTCAGACTGTTTAAGACATTACAGGACAAATAACTTGTTTATTTGACAACACTGGAAACATTATAAGAAGAAAGATAAAGGAAGAGCATACAATTAAAAGAGAAAAGAAATCTATCAACTACTTCATTGTATGGAGTCACTTTTAAGTCCAAATTTGAATAAATAAACTGTAAAAAAAGAAAAGCAAGTTTATAAAACAATCAAATAAATATGAACACTGCATAGCTGATTATATTAAGGAAAATTGATTAAATTTGGTGGTATTAATGATATTGAAATTATGTTTTAAAAAGAGTTAGGGCAAATACTCTTTTCTTTTACCTAAATGCTTAAAACTTTTAAATTGTGAAGGGAATTTAAAGAAGATCTAAAAAATGGAGAGGTACATCATGTCCATGGATTGGAAGACCCAAAATTGTGAAGGTGGCAATTCTCCTCAAATTGATCTATAGATGAAATGCAATCCAAATGATAATCCCAGCATGCTTTAAAAGTAAACTAAATTGATAGGCTGATTCTAAAATGCATAAGAAGAGCAAAGTATTTAGAAGAGCCAAAACAATCTTAAAAAGCACAAGGTTGAAGGGCTTGTACTACCAGATTTCAAGGCTTAGTATAAAGCTAGAATTATCAAGACATGGTTATATTGGCATAAGGTCAGATGTATAGATAAGTGGAACAGAATAGAGAGTCCAGAAATAGATTCACATCATAAGGTCAAAGTTTCCAAAGAATTCATGGAGAAATATTCAATAGTAACAAATGGTTACCTGTATGAAAAAAAAAGAAAATAAACATTAATCCTTACTTCACACCATGCACAAACTTTAATCAAAATTAATCAAATGCTTAATTGTAAGAGCTAAAACTATTAAACTTCTAGAAGAAAACATAGGAGAAACATTGGGTTATAGGCAAAAACTTCTTAAACAGGATGTAAAATGTATACTCCATAAAAAACAATTATAAAATGTACTTTATAAATTTTAAAAAATACTTTTTAAAAAATTTCCATGAACCTTTAATCCAGATTTCCCAAGTGTTAACATCATACACACAGTACAATGATAAAAATCAGGTAATTAATATTGATACAGTGTTATTATTCAAATCGTAGACCTTATTTGAATTTTCCCAATTGTTCCAGAATGTCTTTGATGTGGCCCAGAATCGAACCCAGGATCACATGTTGCATTTTTTTTTTAACATCTTTATTGGAGTATAATTGCTTTACAATGGTGTGTTAGTTTCTGCTTTATAGCAAAGTGAATCAGTTATACATATACATATGTTCCCATATCTCTTCCCTTTTGTGTCTCCCTCCCTCCCACCCTCCCTATCGCACCCTTCTAGGTGGTCACAAAGCACCGAGCTGATCTCCCTGTGCTATACGGCTGCTTCCCACTAGCTATCTATTTTACGTTTGGTAGTGTATATATGTCCATGCCACTCTCTCACTTTGTCACAGCTTACCCTTCCCTCTCCCCATATCCTCAAGTCCATTCTCTAGTAGGTCTGTGTCTTTATTTCCATCTTACCCCAGGTTCTTCATGACCTTCTTTTTTTTTCTTAGATTCCATATATATGTGTTAGTGTACGGTATTTGTTTTTCTCTTTCTGACTTACTTCACTCTGTATGACAGACTCTAGGTCCATCCACCTCACTACAAATAACTCAATTTCATTTCTTTTTATGGCTGAGTAATATTCCATTGTATATATGTGCCACACAGCCACTATGGAGAAAAGTATGGAGGTTCCTTAAAAAACTACAATTAGAATTACCATATGACCCAGCAATCCCACTACTGGGCATATACCCTGAGAAAACCATAATTCAAAAAGAGTCATGTACCAAAATGTTCATTGCAGCTCTATTTACAATAGCCAGGAGATGGAAGCAATCTAGGTGTCCATCATCGGATGAATGGATAAGAAATACTCTTTAAAAGACACAGTTAAGGAAGCAAAAGAGGCAAGTTACAGACAGAAGAATATTTGCAAAATGTGTATTTGACAAAGAGCTGGTGTATTAGTTATCTATTACAGTGTAACAAATTATCCCCCAAACTTGGCAGCTTAAACAAACATTTTTTAATTTCCCACTGTTACTGAGGTCTGGAAATCTAGGAATGCCTTAGCTACTTTGTTCTGGCTCAGAGACCTTTCACATGATTGCAGGAAAGCTGTCATCAGTGCTTCTCAGTCATCAGGAAAATATTAAATTACAACAACAAAGAAATACCACTGTATACTCACCAGAATGTTTAGAGTAAAAAGAATGGCAATGCCAAGTGCTGGTGACCATCTGAAACTCATATACTCTTTGTAGGAATACATAATGGTACAGTCACTTTGGTAAAGAGTTTGACAATTTTCATATAAAGTTAAACATGTACTTTCCATATAACCTGTCAATCTCATTCTTAAATATTTTCTAAGAGAAATTAAGTTCTATGTCCATACAAAGACTGTGTGCAAATATTCATAGCAGCATCATTCATAAAAGCCCAAACCTGGAAACAACCAAATGTCCATTAGCTGGTGAGTGGATGAATACATTCTGGTGTATTCATACTGTGAAATACTTTCAGTGATAAAAAAAAAAAAAGGCTAAATTGTTAATGTGCACAATCACATGGGTGATTCTCAAAAACAGTATGTGAAGTGAAAAAAATCAACCACAAAAGACTATGTAACACAAAAGGAAAAACTATAGTTACTGAAAGCAGATTAGTTGGGGCCAAAGGATGAAGGCGAGGATTGTCTACAAAGGGTATGAAGGACCTTTTGGGGGTGATGTAAATGTTCTGTATTTTGATTGTGGTAGAGCTTACACAACTGTAAATAATTATCAAAATTCAACAAGCTGAATATCAAAAATGAATGAATTTTATTCTGTGTAAATTATACCTCAATAGAGCTATTAACAAATAGTTATTTTTAGAGACATGCTGAAATATTTACAGATGAAAAGATAGGATGTTTCAAATTTGCTTCAAAATAATTCTGAGTCCAGGACGATAAATAAGAGTATATGGAAGCAAGACTGGTCTTGAGTCGACATGTGTTGAAGCCAGATGATGAGTACATGGAGGTTTCTTATGTTATTTTCTTTATTTTCATATTTTAAAAAAGGTCTCCACAATAAACCTTTTTAAAGCAAAACAAGTCACACTGATTAATTATATCTGAATCGTACTTATTCAGACCCTTTGAGCCTCTCCAGGCAGCTATTGAATCATGCATCTTGAACAAGCAGAAAGGTGAAAGTGTAGCTATATTAATTAGAGTTGTAACAAAAAGACTCTAAAATATGTAGATTGAACAAGATAGAAGTTGATGTCTTTATTTGTCACTCATTAACTCTTCCAGAACCGAGTGGGCAATCTAGGATGAGGAGGGGAATCTGCTCCATAGGGTCCTTTGGGGGCCCAAGTTCCTTCTATCTTGTTCCTTTGCCTCCTCCAGGATGTTACTTTTAATGGTTAAAACTGGCCCACCTGCACCATTTCAGCCAGTGGGAAAGAAGAAAGAGAGTGAAGGGCAAGAAATACTCTTTTCAAACATTGCTACTACTCACATTCCACTGGCGAGAACTTAATCTTGTACCTGCTTGCAAGAGAGGCTGGGAAGCATAGCCTGTAGGTGGATAACATCTTAATTTGCTAGACATTTTCAGATAAGATACACACTCACACACACACATACACAAACACACACACACAGCTTTTTGTGCACCGATTTTTAGGAATACAGGGTAACACCAAGATGAGTACATAAACTGTGATAGAGGAAGCATGGAATTCATGCAATGGGATAGAGCACAAAAGAGGCAAAGAGATTTATTTCTCAGGCAACAGCACTTGGAAATCTCAGGATGACGGTTCTGCAGATTAAAAGAGGAAGGAGATTCTAGGTGAGGAGAAGTGGAAGTGGTAGAATTACCTAAGTGTCTGACTGTGGGAAAGAACATGGAGAAGGAACTCAGAGTTTAGTCGGTGAGTTTGGGAGTATCACAAATATAGAAAATTATACAACTGGAAAATGAAGTGGTTGACTCAAGGTAGAAATTGGGCAAGGGGAAAAAATAGAACTATAGTTCATGACTTGACACAGCAAAGAACAACATTTACCCAGACAGAGTAGTGTGAATATTTGATACTGATTTAACCAAAAATTGTGATAATACTATAATTTGTAATAATGAGAGAGGACAGATAGGTAGGAGGAACATAAAAGTTATACAGAGTGTCATCTTTTGAATTAGGAAATCAATAGAAAATGTCAAAATTGACATAGCTGCAGAGGCATATAGTTTAGAAATATGGAAGAAAAGGCTAAGAGGCCAAGAAGGAGTTGCCTTTATAGAGTGGGGCTGGGGTTTTTTTTTAATGCACTTGTTCTATTGACTATTTATCTCAGTAAACTATGTGTATGCTGTTCTTTGATAAAAGCAAAATTTAATCTCATTGGGAAAGAAATTGTTTGGAGCATAAAAACTGAAAATCAAAAAGAGAGAAAACACTTCTTTACATCCCATGTTTATAAGAGTGGTTACTGAGGAAAAGCGACACAAGGGATGATTGGGAACAAGTGAAAGGCTGAGCCCCTCGACTCTGCTGGGAGGTAATTTTAGGAATGAGAGTTTCTCCAAAGATTGCCCTCTGAGACCTCGCCTTTGAAAAACAGTGCCAATTCTGTGACTCAGTACTGGCTGTTGCGTCAGTATGAATCAGATTCCGGGCATTTTAAGAATAAATGACACTGGTAGAATTTTTTGGCTTGCAGGTCATCTTTTATTAATCTTATGTCCTGAGGATTGTGTGACATAAGCTAACAGATGGAGACCAGAGATAGAAACTTTGTAGGAGAGGCGCTTACATACACAGCTTTTTAATGAATTATATATATATTAAGGATCGAAGGTGGAGTCTGTTTTGTTCTCCGCTATGTCTCTTAGACCATGTTAAAATTACAACACATAATGGTTAAATGCAGATATAATGGGTATCATTCCACCTAATGGAACGAATGAATTGGAAACTGTTGGATTTTAAGGAATTTTTGCATTTCTGAGTGAGGGAAACAGCCTGCGTATTCAAATATATCTTATTACCATTTGTTGAAGCTGCATCATTCCATAAAATACAGATGTATTGAGTACGGTCTGAAGAAAGTTCATTTTTAAAATCAACATTTCAAATTCTGTCGGTAAACTCTCACCCTGAAACCACATTAGGGGGTTGTATTAATGATCCTCAAATTTTCATCGTTTGTCCATTTTACTATGCTTTTTACCAAACTTGAGGAGAAGCACTGCGGCAAAGAAATGGAAAGAAACAGCGCATCTTGACTAAATCAGTTGGAAGCATTAACAGTCCATTGCAACTCAGATAAAAAAGATTTCACTTTGTTTCTGTGAAAATGAGGAGATTAGAAAATGGGGGAAACTGTTCATGAGGATAATTCTTCCTCACTTTAAGAGCTGAAGGCTTTTCTAATGAGGGTCGCTAAGCCCATTTTGCATCACACAGAATCCAGCGTTGCCACCTGCTTAGAGTGAGAGCACACTGAGTAAAAATAACAGAAATGAATGCAAGAAGTTACCCCAAAATGGGCCTGCTCGAAGGTTAATTTAAAGTGGGAAAATAAAAACACATTTTTCCTTTGCAAACATATGGGTGAAGAATGATACGGTGCTATTATTCTGAACATTTTCCTAAATCAAATCTGACCAGAGTCCAAAATGTGTCTAAGAGATGGCCCCAAAATGACGCTTTCTGGGAAAAAAAATCAGTCTTAATTCCCCTTTGTCATAATTTAATACTTTTCTCTGTTACATTTTTCTTTAGTCAGCAATGTAAAAACAAATTTCTTGCAGATCTGAAAACTGTGTGTGTGTGTGTGTGTGTGTAGGGCAGAAAAACACTGTGGTTTATGTAACTGCAGTCATTCTCTAGATTACCATTTCATGGTACACCACACACCAAAGCAAGCAACCTGTGTCTTTCACGCAAAAGTGTGTGTGGGGGGGGAGAGGGCTGGAATGGGGGTGTGGGAAGCCCTCAGCCCCGAATGTAATCAGATAAAGCTAGTGGCTTGGTATTAGGATGTTAGCTTTGTCTAAGTCCTAGCATCTTCAATGAGCCAGCCCTCTCTTCATTCGTCACCCCAGCGCCCCTTTTGTGGAAATCATTTCCCATTGGTATTTCCCAGAGCTTGGAGTCGATAGGCGACTAGCCTCTTTGCTTGTACCATTATTTCCAGCAAGCTTGCTACATCTGCAGTAAATCCTGGAGGATTTGTGGGTGGACTGAGAAAATATAAGTAACAGAATGAGGGGGTAAGGCCTGGATTCGACTGAAACAAAAGCTTTTCCGTTCTGCCCCGATGTGACAGTCACGAGCCTCTGAAGATTTGATTCGATCAAGTTTTTGCCAGCTGTCTCGTGGAGTTGGAGCAAGTTCAAAATGAAGCCCATGAGCATCTCTTTCACTCTCTGCTAAGCTTGCCTCTGAGTACCAGTGATGAAAATCTCTCTCTTTCTTAGCTTTTTTATGTGGTGGTGGTGAACACTGGGTATTCAAGGTGTATCAGCTGTGCCTGGGAGCTGTCTTAATTGATAGACCCTGAAAAGGCAGGCTCTGGCTTTACACAGCAGCCACAGACCATTTTCAGGTGTGGAAGCAAGAAGTGTGGTTTAATCAGAATTTCTCAGCTTGGTTGCAGAGGGGCTACAATGAGCCCTTCAAAGCAGAGTCGTTTTTAAGCAAGATCAAATCCATGGCTGTCATTTCATATAAGTTTTTCTCCTCTTGGGTTTTATTTTTTTTTCTTTTATCCAGAAAAGCTTAACTTAGAAGTGGTGTCTGTTTATCAGTGATGGCTCATCATGTCCATGTGTGTGTGCATGCACGTGTGCATTTCAACATAAAATGAAGGGAGGCACTGCGGCTTCTGAGGAGCATATTGCACAAGAATCTGCACAGTTGCTGAGATATTTTCATGTGGTGCTTGGGATTTCAGGATCCCTTGCTAGGACTCTGTATCAGTCAGAATAGTCTGGGTTATGTCTTGATAACAAATACGTCTAAAATTTCAGTGATTTACAACAACGAAGGACGATTTGTTGTCCATGTTCTGTGTTTGCTATAGGCTCGATGTTTGTGTCTCCCCCTCCTACAAATCCATATGTTGAAGCCCTAGTCTCCAAGTGATGGTATTTGGAGGTGGGCCTTTGGGAGGTAATTAAGTTTAGATGAGATCATGAGGGTTCCACCCCCATGGTGGAATTGGTGACCTTATAAGGGGATGAAGAGACTGCAGTTTCCCCGCCGTCCCCACTCCTCTCTCTCTGCCTCTAATGTGAGGATTCAGCCAGAAGACAGCCATCTGCAAACCAAGAAGAGAGCTCTCACCAGACATCAAATATGCCGGCACCTTGATCTTGGACTTCCCAGCCTCCAGAACTCTGAGGAATGAATATTTATTGTTTAAGCCACACAGTCCCTGGTATTCATTGTAGCAGCCCAAGCTGAGTAAGAGTTGGGCCAACTGTGCTCTGAGCTGGAACCTTGGTGGATGGAGCAGTCTTTGTCTGGGACATTGCTTGTGTCATGGCAGAGGGAAGTGGGAGAATGGCAAAGCATGCAATGACTCTTAAAATCTCTGTTTACAGAGACATGTGTCTCCTCCACTCACATTTCCTTAGCCAAAGCATGTCACAGACCTAATTTTTTCATCAGTGGGGTGGAGAAAGATAAGCATTCCATTGGAAGGAAACAAGACAGCTTGGAGGCACAGTGATACAATCTCCAGGAGCTCTTAGTTTCCCTATATGTAAGGGGAGGGGATTTGATGTCTCTAATTCCTTTCAGTGACACCGTGAGGCAGAAGTCCTGCCTACAGAGACCTGATGGAGTTACTCCAGTGCAGAGAAAGCTCCGGGACCATCACAACATGGCTGAAGTATATATGTCACAGCCAAATAATTGTTATGGAAAATAGGAAAAAACAATCCACAAAGAACCTAGGAGAAACTGTTTTCAAATATTACACTTCATTTAAATCAGAAATATTTCCCTCCTTCCATGAGAAATAAAAGTCATTTTTAATCCTTTTTTTCTGTGTGATATATAACACTTATAGATAAGATCTGGAAAGATGAATGTACAGCTTAGTTATTATAGAGAGAACACATATACAACCACCATCCAATTCTAAAACTAGAACATTGCTGGTATTCCAGAAGCCCCAAGGGGCTTCTTCCCAATAACATCTCCCCTCGCTCATTTTTTCTTAAAGATAATTGGTAAAGCCTTTCTTAGAATTTCCTGCAAACAGATTCTAAGATGGAAAGTTACAGGCAGAAGTTTACTGGGAATATTCTTGGGATACACACCTGTAGGAAAGTCGGGAAGGCAAGATGAGTAGAGAGAGAAGCTGGTCCACAGTGTGGTTGCCCCAGAGAGAGTGGCCAATCCCACAGGGGTCTCTTGAGATGGGTTAGCCCTTCAGAGTTGTCCTGAATTGAGGCAAGTGGGAGTGGGCTTTCATAGTCCCACATGGGCCAGTTATTGGACACAGACCAACCCCTGGGGAGGGCAGGTGACCTTGGGAATACAGTTCTCTGTGGCCAAGGGTAATGCTGGTGAGGGATTGGCTATGAACCATCACCAGAGCATATCCTCAGCAGCTGAGAATGATGCCGGGTCCTGAAGAGGGGATCCTGGAGCACCACGCCATCCACGACACTAGCTGTTACGATCATTACTTCCTTTACATGTTTTTAAATTTTAACATTCAAGTATGTCTCACGCATTTTAAAAAACATCTGGCTTGTTTCACTCCACATGATATTTTTAAGATTCAACATTGTTGCCTGTGATTGTGATTCATTCATTTTCATGACAGCATCGTACCTATTTTATTGTACCCCAATGTATTCACCCATTCTACTGTAGAGACACATTTGGGCTGTCCCCCGCCTTTGGCTCTATACATAATGCTGCTGCAGATATCCCCATAAATGGTTCCTCGTGCACATTATTTTTTTATTAAAGTATAATTGATCTACAATATTGTGTTAGTTTTAGGGATATAGCCAAGTGATTCAGTTGTGTATTTTTTCAGATTATTTTCCACGGTAGGTTATTACAAGATATTGAATGTAATTCCCTGTGCCATATAGTAACTCCTTGTTGCTTATCTATTTTATGTGTCGTTGTTTTTGTCTATTAATCCCACACTCCTAATCTGTCCCTCCCTCTCCCCTTCGGTAACCATAAGTTTGTTTTCTATGTCTGTGAGTGTCATGTGAGTAGACAACCAAGGAGTGGCATTGCTGGGATATGAGCTATACATACTTTCAATTTTCCCAGGCACTGCCAGACAGCTTGCTTTCCCACCAACAGCATTTTTGTTCCCATAGTTCCACATCCTCATCAACACTTAGTATTTTTGTTGTTTCTTTTTCTTTTTTTTTTTTTTTGCAGTACGCGGACCTCTCACTGCTGTGGCCTCTCCCGTTGCGGAGCGCAGGCTCCGGACGCGCAGGCTCAGCGGCCATGGCTCACGGACCCAGCTGCTCTGCGGCATGTGGGATCCTCCCGGACCGGGGCACAAACCCACGTCCCCTGCATTGGCAGGCGGACTCCCAACCACTGCGCCACCAGGGAAGCCCTGTTGTTTCTTTTTAATGTAGCCATCTGGCGGGTATCCAGCCATGTCTCACCATGGTTTTATTTTCCACTTCCTTGATAACTAGAACCTCTTCATATATATTTTTTAACCCACTTAGATCTCCTCATTTGTGACAAGTCTGTTTTTGTCCATTTTTCTTTTGAGTTCTCTTTTTCCTACTGAATTAAATAAGATCTTTATATATTTTAGATGTATACAAATTAGCTAAATATTGCAAAGTTTTTCTACACTATGGATACCTTTTTACCCTCTTAAAGTTGTCTCAGAAGTTCTTAATTGTAAAGTAATCAAAATATATTAATTTTTTTCTTTTGGCTAGTGCTTTTTCTGGTATCTTATGAAATGTGTTGACCTTAAGCTTGCATAAGTAGCATAGATTCAGACACCTTGTGAAATATACTGTCTCATTCAATTCTGTAATGAGAAGGTATTTTGTGCTATGCATTTTGAGTATCTGGAGAGAGAAATGATTTTCTTTTCAAACAGATCAATTTACTTTCATTTTAAGTTCAGATTCTTTTAGTTTTGACCATTGAATCCACAGGGAAATGGTGCTAGTTATTTAAACAGAAAAGAGAAATCAACCTGCAAGGATGTGCAAATGGCATTCAAATACAGTTAAGTTTTTGAAGTTGGAATCTCTTTTCAGAGACATAATCATTGGACTAGTTAAAAGGGAAAAAAAAATTAACTCAGCAGGAGGCAGCAAAGAAAATCTGTTAGGTACAAGCTGGAAAAATGAACAGATCCAAAAGGATTTAGATGAGTTCATGGATTGATGGTTTTAATAATGGGATTATTTAAGGAAGTTGAGAGTTTTAGGGTCTATCCATCACCTTTCAAGAGCTATGTCACTCGGGGCAGTGACTCCCAGCAGTTCCTTCAAGCCATCTCATCAGACATTAATGAGGCCATTTGACCCTAGCGTATTCCAAATTGCTAATTCCCCTTTCCTCTATGCATCTCCCAGGGCCAAGAATGCAAGCATGAATTTAAGATGGTGGAGGCTGAAGCTGTGCCTTCAAGTTGAGTTGTGCATCTGGCTGGTTCTGCCAGCTGAAGGAGTGATTCTGTTATCATTGATGCTGTAGCTTCTAGGAGGAAGGTGAGCTGGTCCTGAGGCTGGGCTTTTTCTCCAATTATATTTTTTCTACTAAAAGTAAGTTTCTGCTCGCCCCCTCCACCCCTTTGCCATCCTCTGGCCTAAAAAATTGGGTGCTCATCTTTCCTAGGGATACATCTCAATTTTCAGGAGACATTTTGTTACTCTTATAAGTGCTAATAAGAGCAAGGTCAAGAGTCAGGGATACCAAGCAACCATGCCTCTCCTTTTGTCACTATCTAGTACTACTTAACATGGGAATTTCCAAGCTGTTGTGTTTGAAAAACTCAACCTGTCACTGTGCTGCAGTATTGTTATTGGTGATTTCTCATTTCTGTGTCCTTGTCCCAAGTAGGGGTTCCATCTGAAAAGTTAAACTTCCATTTCAGTTTCAGGAAAGGACATTAGCAAACTATGGCTTTCAATTAATTAACCTGAGAGGAAGTCCTTTTTTTTTTTTTTTTTTTTTTTTTTGCATTACGCGGGCCTCTCACTGTTGTGGCTTCTCCCGTTGCGGAGCACAGGCTCCAGACGCGCAGGCTCAGTGGCCATGGCTCAGGGGCCCAGCCACTCTGCGGCACGTGGGGTCCTCCCGGACTGGGGCACGAACCCACGTCCCCTATACCAGCAGGCGGACTCTCAACCACTGTGCCACCAGGGAAGCCCAAGGAGGTCCTTTTTAAAGTCATTATGAGCTTTAACTGCTCGTCTCTACAATTTTTGATTAGATTAACCTGCTTGGCTTCAATCACAACTAGAAATCAACTTTTTCTCAGTAGCCTTTACAGGGGCCCAGTAAATACTGCTTTTCACTGCCTACGTTCTGAACCAAATTGAGAAAGTAAAGCAGTTGAAAACTAAAAGAACTATAGTCAAAATCCTGTAATAACACACCCTGTGATAATGCAGGATTAGAGGCTGAGGCAATTCTCTGTCCAGCCTCCTTTCTCAAGTTGCAGGGGGAGAGGGACTGTGCAGGGAAGGGCAAAGCCAGGTGAGGAGACTTCCGGAAACCTCACTTTGAGAAAGGGGGAGGTGAAGGGTGGGTCTCCATATCACCAGTATTCTCCTGGCCCAATATCCCTGAGTCAGGGTGAAAAAACAGGTGTTGAATATCTGGGAGAGCCTGGAGTTGCTGCCACCATCTTGGAACACCCAGCGAGTCACAAAATCTTGACTCAGTCATCCTCAGTGGGATGGTGCCAGGATAGATTTAGATCACACACAGGAACAGCAGGACTGCTGGCCAGCTACCTGCTCGGGCTCACCTGGTTATTCCGTCGATCTCATAATAGCTGATTGCATATCCTATGACAGAATCGTTTGGTTCCCACTTACTATGTTAGAGCAGGGTTTTTACCACCAGTCCTTTATTACCAATGATGCCATGTTGAAGGAAGTAGTTTAGTTTGAGACAACTAAGCCTGCTGGCTGAACCCTAGAAGTAGACAGATTTATCTCCCAGATACAAGCAATGCTCCCCAACTAGAGCTAGGGGCAGGACAATCAGAGTAAGCCTTATGGCATGGATGAGCAAAGAACTTCCTGTGGACAGCCCTCTTTGAAAAAGAAAAATGGAAGAGCTGACTGAAACATAAGCAGTTTATTCTTCCCAGATATTCCAGTTAAACTCAACTGTTGAAACCCATGGGTCTTCTCTTGACCAGACATAGGCTAAGTGCCCTCTAGGTATTTTCAGGATGTATGATCTCAAATCCTTTGTCTCACTACACTTAAAACATCTTGGAAAGAAGCAATACTTCTTACAAGGACGGATCTGAAAAATGAGTAGACCATACGTTTCTCCAGGTCATTGGCTCTCAAAAGGATTTTGTTCATTTGTTTAAAAACTCTTTAGTAAAAATTTTTTCTTTTTTTTTGAAAGTGGAGATCCAAGCAGAGACTCTAATGAAGTAGGACTGGGGGAACACAGATACCTCACTTGTCCCCTGATTCTTGGAAGCCTCAAAGAGGGCTCCAAGGTTCACTGGGACCCTCCCAGGGCTCTACAGGAAATCATTACTCTAGAGAAACAGAAAAATTTCCCTGGATTAATCCAAGGCTACAGAAATCTAGGTTTCCAGACTCTGTGGTTTTAGACCCTGGTAGGGTTACTTTTACTAAATTATATTGGTTGTACTATCTTTAGCTTACACTAACAGAGGTTATGAAAAATCAAACAGGCATACATAACTAATTTTATTTATTGTGAGGATGTTATTGAGGGTGTTGTTTACCACATCAAATAGTGTCCTCTTTATAAAGGCCCATGGGAGAAATTTCATTTAGGTTCTTATTTCTAGGAATAGTTGTCCTTTTTCTAAGCATCTGGCTTACTTTAATCAATAGACACTATGAACCTTGAAGATAAGTATCATAATCCATTCTGGCTGCTGTAACACAGCACCATAGACTGGGTGGCTTATAAACAACAGAAATTTATTTCTCATAGTTCTGTTCTGGAGGCTGGGAAGTCTATGATCAAGGTACTGGAAGATTCAGTATCTAGTGAGAGCTCACTTCCTCGTTCATAGATGGCTATTTTCTTGTTGTGTTCTCATAGGAAGAAAAGGTAAGGGAACTCTCTGGGGCATCTTTTAATTTTATAAGGGCACTAGTCCCATTCATGAGGGCTTCACCCTCAAGACCTGATCACCTTCCGAAGGCCCCACCTCCAAATACTATCACATTGGAGAATAGGATTTCAACATATGAATTTGGGGGTGGGGGACATAAACATTTAGTCTGTAGCAACAGCTGTTCATATTTCTCTCTTTGTACTGGCTGCTGAAAAGTTTAGACCAAATCAGTAACCTTACCTGAAGCAAGTGGATACATTTCATGCATTAACCCCAACCTTGTCTTTATGTTATGTTTCTTACTCTATTCTTTGATCTGTGTATTAATTAAGAGTCTATTTTGGCAAGGGACAGAGAACCCAACTCAACCTATCTGGAGCTGAAGATGAGATTGATCCCACTCAAGACACATGGATGAGAGGGATTGATTTCCAAAGGAAATTCAAGATAGTCTTAGCAAAAGAAAAGAAATAGAGGCACCAAGCAGTATGCCAGGAATTTAACATCTCTCATGGTAGCAAAATGGCTGCTGTGGTTCCAAACCTCACATCAGATCACCACTAAATTAAGTGAATGAAAGGAAAATTCTCACTTCCCTGAACTCTGGGAAATGTCTCCTTTTTTCTCACTTGATCTATTTGGGTTAAGTGCCTATCCCTGAACAAATTCAGTGGGAACACTGCTTGTCTTAAGCCACCCTTCACCAATGAACTTAATGCTAGGTTAGAACTGAGTAGAATTAGTTCTACTGACCTCACCATTCCTGCTCAACCCTTCTCATACCATTTTCTGCAGAGTTTACCTATTTCATATCTGTTTCTTTGCAGCTTTGCCCTCAACTAGGATGGGTCAATCAGATAACTAATCCCTGCTCAGCTGGTAACTTCCAGATAACATAATGCCTTAACCTCATTTACAAGTCTCTTAAAGACCCATAAACACAGGGGCCCTGGCTTACTTTTTATTTAAAAACATAAAATGGAAGCAAGAACAAGGCTAATAAAAACACACATAGTATTGAGTCCCACTACTTGCTATTGGTGAGCAAGTCTGGCTTTTGCTTTTAAAGCAGCCCAAAGAAAGAGAGAAAACAGATCAGTCGTAATTCTCAGCATCCATGAGATTAAAACAGAATAGCAGGAGAGGAACACTACGATTATTAACAACCATTGGAAGAGTGTGTTGGGGAATGTAATAAACACACTCAGCAACATCCTTAGGATTGACATGGTGACAAAATGAGAAGGATCTTTCTTCATAGGGAAGCTCAGTTGAGCTTATGGCATTTCCCAAATCCACATTAGCATTTTTCTAAATGTATCTTAACTCTTCTACACACCTGTGGGTTGTGGGGGCAGAGGTACAGATATGATGGTTTAGCTTCATGGAAGGGTAAATGGATTGATTGCATATCTTTCACGCAAACTTCATAAATGTTATTTCCAATGAGTTTTTGAAGTGTGTTGTGCAACTGCAGAGTTAGGCAGTACCTGGTACAGAGTAGAGTTTCTTGGGCGAATAAAGAAAACAATGTTAAATCTACAAACAGTAAATGCTGGAGAGGGTGTGGAGAAAAGGGAACCCTCTTGCACTGCTGGTGGGAATGTAAATTGATACAGCCACTATGGAGAACAGTATGGAGGTTCCTTAAAAAACTAAAACTAGAGCTACCATATGACCCAGCAATCCCACTACTGGGCATATACCCTGAGAAAACTGTAATTCGAAAAGTGTCATGTACCACGATGTTCACTGCAGCACTATTTACAATAGCCAGGACATGGAAGCAACCTAAGTGTCCATTGACAGATGAATGAATAAAGAAGATGTGGCACATATATACAATGGAATATTACTCAGCCATAAAAAGAAATGAAATTGAGTTATTTGTAGTGAGGTGGATGGACCTAGAGTCTGTCATACAGAGTGAAGTAAGTCAGAAAGAGAAAAACAAATACCATATGCTAACACATATATATGGAATCTAAAAAAAAAAAAAAAGTTTCTGACGAACCTAGGGACAGGACAGGAATAAAGATGCAGATGTAGAGAATGGACTTGAGGACACGGGGAGGGGGAAGGGTAAGCTGGGACGAAGTGAGAGAGTGGCATGGACATATATACACTACCAAATGTAAAACAGATAGCTAGTGGGAAGCAGCTGCATAGCACAAGATCAGCTCAGTCCTTTGTGACCACCTAGAGGGGTGGGATAGGGAGGGTGGGAAGGAGACGCAAGAGGGAGGAGATATGGGGATATATGTATACATATAGCTGATGCACTTTGTTATACAGCAGAAACTAACACAACATTGTAAAGCAATTATACTCCAATAAAGATGTTAAAAAAAAAAAAGAAAGAATGAATGAAAGAAAGAAAGAAAACCATGCTGGTGCTCTCATGATTTATGTAGGACTAACCTTGCTGGCCCCATGAGGACTGATGTCTGCCCGTGGATTAACCCCTCCTTTCCAATCTACACAGGCCACTGGTGTTTCCAGCTGAAAACAGCTACAGCAGCATTGCCAGAGCTTCCTCTACCTCTGTCTTTCTTCTTTACGGAGACTGATGTGTTGCGCATTCAAGGATTTGGAAAATCTTTGCTCCCAAATTCTACTTATAGGATGCTGGTGCTTTTATGCCGCCTCTTGTCTTTTCAATTTCATATCCACCATTAAAGAGATAATGCCTCCTAATCCAATCTCAGCTCCCTGTATTTTTTAATTGGTTAGGACAAGGAGTGAGAAGCAATTAGTCACTTTATTTAAAATTCGAGTCCTGAGCTGTACTCACAGGGGATTCTGAATCAGTTTCACAGGAGGTAGGAGTCCTGGAATCTGCATTTAAATAAGCAAGCAGGGTTCAAATGTTGCTCCAAACTCTATTTTTGCTAATGAAGTCAACTCCCTTTCAGCTTTTAATACCCTACAATAAAACCATAGTTTAAGTCAGTGTTTCTCAATCTTTGGTTCACTATTGCCCTCTCAAGGAGCTTTTTTAGGTATTTTTTTTTTGCTACTCACCACCCGCCTTCTCCTGCCCCCCATCATAAAACTTTAATACCACAAACAGAGCATAAATGTGTTTATATACTGTGGCCCTTTGAAGGGCTACAAACTATTGTAGTATTTAAGTGTTTTTGTCCCCCCCCCAATAAATTTTCAACCCCTTTGGGGGAAATGTTGGCCTCATTGGGAACTCATGGTTCAAATCAAAGGTTTTGGAAGCTCAAAGCCATCCATCCTCTGTCCAGTGGGCACTGGAACTCAACATGCCCCCTACTCACTTCATCTCCCCTTCCCCACCTCCAGACCCCCCTCTGCCCGTTCCTGGGAGTCCTCTGTTGGTCAACAGCACGGCCACCAGTCTAAGCCAGAAATCTGGGGATTATTCCAGCCTCTCCCCTCTCCTGATCCTGCTAAGTTTACCTGCCAGACACTTGACAAACGTGAATCTTCCTTCATGACTCAGCCACCAAATTCCTCATTCTGAATATCATTCTTTCTTCCCTGAATGGTTGCAATAGTCCGTGAACCAGTCTCCCACCTCCAGTCTTCAAATCCATCCACGTGAAGATCTAACAGAATTCAGATCTGACCCCCTCACACCCCTGCTTTAACCTTTCAGTGGCTCCCTGATGCCCTTGAGATGAGGTACAGATGCTCTGAAATGATGGCTAGACCCTCCAACGTTTGGTCCCCTGTCCTGTTTCTCCACTGCATGCTTTTTTCTGTCCTCATATTTCATGCTCCAGTTCTACTATACCGCTAATCCCACTATTGTATGCGTCTTTGCCTCTCTTTATGTGATTCCTCCTTCCTGGAATTTCTTACTCACTCTTTGTTAACTGGTTTATTCCTCCATAGCCTTTAAAACCCTGCCCGGTCTTCATCTCCTCGAACCATTCCTGAGAGCCCAGAGAGCCAAAGGCACCTCCCTAGTAGTTCCAAACCACTCTGGGTTTCTTTTCATGGCATTGCTTTGAAAACATGTCTGTCTCCCATTAAATCCCAAAATTGTGGATGGCAGCAAGCACCTCTTTTTATCTTTCTATCTCCCGAAGCTAGCAGTGTGCTTGGCTCATGACAGACGTTCAATAAAGTAATTGTTGAAGTAAACCGAACTACACTTCCCAAGGTTGGGGGTACTAATTAATATTAAAATGGACAAAACAGCAGGTGCCCAGGAAGTAAATAGAAAGAAAGCACAGGCTTTGATCATCCACCAATGGGATAATTTCTTCTAAATAATTCAGTTTGAACTAGAGTTGTGGCTGAAAAATGCCAGAACAACTGGTCAGTTCACTGGAAAAGTCAGCCAGTTGGCATCATGGAAACCAAAACATTCAACCAGTGATTTCACTAGACTTGTGACTTTTCAGCAGGTGTCCAGGCAGCCTGTGATGGAATAAGTTACTGATCACACTATTGATTTTCACTTTATCGTCCTTCCCTACCTGCTTACACACCCGACAACATATGCTGGGGTTTGTGCACCCGTGTGAAAATATAAACATTTAAAAACATTCAGTTCCCAAAACTGGCTGGAAAATTGCCTAAACTGTCCTCCATATGAAAAGGCAAGTTTAACCAAGTTGCTCTAAAGCACTAGCCCCTTTCAGGTTTTGGACACGTGGCCTCCCTGGCTGAATAGACAGAAAGTCTGAATGTGTAACAGCAGCTAAAAACAACCACCCAAACAAGACAGCCATTCTCACTCCCCTCAGACCACCGCTCAGAGAGGCTGCTGTCCGACGGGTGCTACATGCTAAATAACCCCTATTCTTAGTTCATGGTGACTTGGTGGCCCAAGCCAGGTGAAAAGACAATTGACCCAAACAGCCCAGTGGAGCTCAAAGCTTCACTAACGAGGTGAATCTTTTCTAAGCGCAGTCAGCATTGTCGAGTACTAAGTGCCACTTTCTAAAAATATGTCTTCAACATAGAAGAAAAATGATTCAAAGAAGGTGGTGTTGGGCAGCAAGAGAGTCCTTTAATGGACTGTTTTATACTTGTGTTGTGTGCTTTCTTGCAGGCGACTTTTTGGCAGATACGGCATCTTCAGCCAGGAGAAGTTGGCTGAGTACAAAAGGGCTTTTGAAGCGATGAGTGTAAATTCAGGCTCCGTTTCTTTCTTCCTTCCTTCCTTCCTTCGCCCTCTCTCTTCTCCTGTGTCTGGAGACCACTAAGCAGAAATAATAAGCTCCGTTGCTCGCAGGCCACGTCCCATGGATTACTCAAAACATCAAATGTAACTTTAGAATGGAGGCACGCTTTATTCTTCTCTGCAAAAGTTTCCCTATCCATTCTTTATTTACATGTCGTGGTAAGGCTAAGTGATGTCCAGCCAGTCAGAAAACACACACACACACACACACACACACACACACACACACACACACACAGAGGAGGCCATCAAATAAATTAAAAGGGATGGGATTGACTAATACGGTACCCTTGGAATCCCCAATTTGATTAGTCTAATACACAAAAGCAGCGCCGGAGAAAGAGGGGAGGGCTCTTTAATCACCTGTACAATTAAATTATGGTGATGAATTTAACTATTTGGGGCTTCTTAAAGGAGTCTTATTATCTGATTGCTTGTACAGGAAAGTCAGTTTTTCAGCCAGGTTTCTGAGTGTGTCCCTGGAAGTCTCACGGTGGCAGTTCTGTGCTTTGAAAGCTGTTTCTTTCTCCCTTTTATAATTGCTTTTCTGTTTCTCAAGCTTTGTCTGCAAAAATTATTCAGATAGTTTTAACTCCTTTGGGGTCCTTACCTTTCTTCAGTACTTTGGAAGCCTGGAGTCAGAAAGGATAATATAGGGAAAAGGGATTGTTTTTCCCTTTGGTAGTTGTAGATAGACGCTCTGGGGTGACTTGTGGTCAAAGGTCCAAAGATGCTTTAGATTGTGGAGAGCATCCTGCTTCTTTATGGAGGCACATTTTGCCTCAAGAATTGAGGCGTCTCACCAAACATCAGGGGGCACATTGTATCAGAAGCTGAGATGGTGTGGCTTGATTTTCTGGGGACCAGGCCACCATATTTGTTTCCTTTCTGGGAGTCATCATTTTATTATGAAGCAGTGTGTGAATGTCCATCTTCCATTTGCCTTTGCTTAAAAGTTACAGTTCAGGCAGGTGATGTCCCAATAGAGGTTTACACTATACAATTCAGGGCACATTCCCATAAACTGTTGAATGATGAACTAAAACAAAACAAGGGGCAAAGGTAGGGAGAATTTTTGTACCGCTGGTCTCAAGCATAGCTTCCACTGGACCTCAGCTGCTATTAAAAATTAGGCCTGTCTGTTTCCACATCACAAGTAAGTGATGAATAGTGTTTATTCACAGTGACATCATTTTCCACTGCAAATGGTGGTGGCGTCTTATTGAGCCCTGAGAGAGTTACATAGAATATTCTCATGTGGTTACCAGATTGGACATTGTTTCAAAGAAGTGTGGCTTGGAGGTTAAGAGCACAGAATCTGAAGCCAGACAGCCTGGCTTCAAATCCTGATTCTGCCATTACTGGCTTCAGGATGTTAGGCTTGTTGTACACCTCTCTGTGCTTCAGTCTCCTCATTGCAAAATAAGGATGATCATGATACCACAGAAAGCTGTTATAAGAGTTCAATGACACATGTAAAGTGACAGAACAGGTCCAGAGTTGTGAACTGGGACCTTATTACTTACTGCGAATTTACTGGACGCCAGACACTCTGCTAAACCTTTATGGGCATTATTATCTCATTTATACAACCACCTAAAATGTAGTTGTTATTTTCTCTCTTTTAAAGATGAGAAACTGAGGCTTGGTGAGACTAAGCAACATCCCCAAGGTCATAGGGATAAAAAGGAGTATATCACAGAATTAAGTCTATGAAGCTGGGTAGTCTGACTTTAAAACATGTATGCTTAGCCACTTCTTATACAATGTATATTTGAAAATATTTTCCTGGTCTCCAAGAGTGTATCAACCAGTAGGGGAGAAAACAGTGAAACTATCAGCCAGTATTTCCAAGAGGTGTTATTGAATGAATGAGCTAGGGGGAAATATGACATGACAGGGAGGAAGAGAAGAAAGGGACATGCCACAGTGGTTGATGGAGGCTACAGGCCGTCAGGCATCTGGCACGCGGAGTGGTTAAGTGAGTTAAGTGGTCTCAGATGATCAGTGTCCAGCGTGCTGATCTAAGGTGGCCATGTGCTAACTGTAGTTATCCTGGCTACTTTATCCTGCCTGGGGTCTCAGCGTGTACTTATTAAGTGTCTGACTTAATCATCTACTTGGCTTGGGTCATGGTGTCCAGTCACCTTGTCAGGGATCAGCATTGAAAAGATATTCCAGGGCAGAGTCAAATGATAAACACTGGCCTCTTTCTCATGATCATACATTCAGTGAAACCTGAAGAGGTGTGCAATTATCCATTAGATTTATCACCATTCTAATGAACCATGTGAGGAGATTGAAACTGGAGTAGAAGTAGGAATGATTCCATTTTTTTTCCTGTCGGATTCTAAAACTCAGTGGATCCTTGAACTTCGCCCCACTCTCTTTGGCAGTCCAGGTTACATAAATGCCTGGAGCTTTATTCTCACTGAGGTGAAGATGGGCACCCAATTTCTAGGGCATGTGTATTTTAAAACTAGCTCACCAATTCTTGACCAGGATGAGCTTTGCAATATTGAACTGTCTTTTCATTGTGCTTTATCAGATGTAATGTTGAGTAGTGAGCTTGCACATAAATGGACTTTATCTTTACATTTTCTTGTAATTTGGGATCAGGGTGACTTTGAGTTTTGCCCCACCAGTTTTAGAAAAACCAAGGAGACCACAGATAGACCATTTATAGAGATTATATCGTTAAGGAAAAATTATTCATGACACTTGTTAAGAGACTGATACAGAAGACTTTACTGACGGGGAGCTACTTACTATAATGAAGTTTTGTGTTAGGGGAGAGAGATTGGGTTTAACTCCAAATACAACAAGGAAAATGTATAGCCAAGGAGCTGGGGTAGGGGAAGAGCCACTGGATGGAAAATTACTAAGAGGAAACATCAAGGATAAGGGAGGATTCTGGTGAAACTGACCTAACAAGATGCTTGCTGAAGACAGGACAGGGTGATCAGACACTCCGCCTGAGGGATGGTGGAGGCTAAGGAACTCGATCAGATATTGAAGGTAATCAGACATCAAGTGTGGAGATTCTGGTAAAACGGACTTAGCAGGATTCTTGTTAGACCTGGAGTCTACAAGGGGCGGCATTGTTTCAAGGCTGGACATGGACAGTGATCTGAAAATCTGGAGAGCCAGCCTCTAGCCTGGATTCATAATCTCGATGTGGGGCAAGTGGACGCAACACCTTGCCTTCCACATTTGAAAATGCACATAGGATATTCCTCTTTCCTCAAATCCATCTTCTCTTTTCACTCTCTTCCTGAATTTGTGAATATTTAGAATAGCACAAAAAGAGTGAAAAGAGGGAATCTTTAGGGAGTTCCTGCAGTGAACCAAACAGGTAGAACATGATGAGAGAAAATTGAGCAGGAAACCAACATGGTGGAGGAGCCAACAGTAGTCAGAAGGCAGAAAAGGTGAGGAGACAGTGTTGCCCACCTCTGCCTGCCTTCTCTTGGCACAGAAAAATGGCTTCAAAGAGGGAAGGGAACACTGATTTAATGGACCATAGGGAAGAAAAAAAAATCACAAGGAATGAAAATCTAATGAAAGTTACGAGGGGTCTTTGGTTGCTTTCTCCATAAAGGTCTAAAATACAAGGGAAAGGCAAAAATTGTCTTGTCATAGCATGAGGCAATCAAATCTGCATTTAAAAAATGGCGATGTCTGCACTCAGAAGGTCCTCAAGCAAAGGCTTTTAGATTCCTGAGCTACTACCAGAGATCATGATTTAGTACGTCCAGAATGGGAGGCAGATTTTCTTTAACACATGACGGTGTCCATGGACGGTATTGAGGGAGGCAGTATCTATGCAAAATTTCCAAGGAGAGAGTTGGGAGACCAGGATTTCAGCTCTTTTACTGGTTTCCCATGTGAGATCAGACTCATCACTTTGCTCTGTGCCTCTGTTTCCTCATTTACAAAATGAGGGTGTTAAACTAAATAATTCCTGATCGATTATATTTCATGATTTTACATATAGGGCATATAAATTCCAGTAAAAATACAAAAATACTGACATGTGGATTTAAAAAAATTCTCTCACAGCTCTGGGCAGATCATTAAACTAGTTAGTACCTTAGGCTCCATCTGTAATTGAGGAACGTAGACTGGATTATCTTTAACAGCCGTGGTGGTGCTAATTTTCCCAAAGGACCATTTTGTTCCTGGAGAGAAGAGGACACACACTTCAAGCCTTTTGGGGGGGGAACTGTCTCTGGATGCCAATTATTGGGCAATACAAACAAAAACACCCGTAGAGGTTATGTGGTGAGAACTTTAATTATTAACTCACAGGGTATGGGTTCAAGAGATCCATTTGATGAAGTTCAGATTCTAGGCACAAAGGAGGCTGATGTAAGCTTTAGAACTGGGTTATTACACCATGTTCTTTCTTTGGATAAAATTCCAGGAAAAAAACCCCAAACACAAAAACTGTTGGAAAGATTTTATAAGGATATCCTTGAAACAGGCCAATAAATCGAGGTATGGTTTATTAGGAAATAAAGTGGTGTTGGCCTAAGACTTTGTGAATTTGCTGCATGACACTGCAGTGAAGTATCTCACCCAAACTTATGGCTTAGGGACTGTGAAACTTTAGGCAAGTCCATTGCTTCTCTGAGCCTCTGTTTCCTCGTCCATAAATAAAGGGGGAATGTCATATACCGCATATAATGTTGTGAGGAATAAATGAGTTATGCTTGCAGATAGAAAAGTTAAGCGGACAAAAGAGAACTGAGAACTCTGTAACATGTAATTGTTACTGTCATCACTATTGCCCTTAACTGCGGGTCACTCATCTTTGGCTCATTCTGTCAACTTCCTGACACCATCTTGTCATTGAAGGACTTCGCCACTTATTCATGAGCCAGATTTCCTCCGCTCCATTACTTCCACCCAATCACCTTCCCAGACCCCCTTCCTCCCCTCATTCACATCACCCTCGTCTCTTTATCCTGCAGTCACAGACTGGGACATCCTTGAAGGTAGGAGATGTACTTATTCATGAATTTCAGTAGCCTCCTTCCTGTCTAAAGTTTGGGAAATGAATAAAGGAAGGAATGAATGATGCCCATTCTTCGAAAGAGACTGGACTTGATCTTCACCTTTGGACTTTCCGTTCTGCCCTATCTTGTGTCCTACATGACAATTCATTCTGGTCACCCAGACAAGCACGTTCCTTATTTCAGGGTCCTGTCGTGCTCAACTGGTCTTTTGCGTTTCCTCCCTGAATTTTCCCCCACCACCTTACCCTTTCTGTGTCCCTCACACTGGGCTTCATTTGTCATCCGAGGCCCACCAGCTAACTCACCTGCAGTCAGGTGCATTCCCCAGCCCCAAGATACCGAGGACAGGGAAGAGAAAGGGGAGCCCTGCCGCTTCTTCCCAACCCGAGGCACTGGCAGGTCCCAAGGCTTAATCTTTGATTTTTGGCTCCTCTCTCCTTTCAGTCTCCCAGTCTGAAATCTTATTAAACCCCAAGCTTCAATACCATTGCCTCTCTAATAACTTTTGAACTTCCCTCTCTAGCACTTATTTCTATTTCCCAATTCCTCAGCTTCTTAAAAGTACTCTTCGCTCAGCAACTCAGGCTCAAAATCTCTTGGACTGTTCCTTTACCTTTGGCTTCTTAGATCCTCTCAAAGGGATTATAAAATATGGGATTTACAGATAAAAATTACTCTACATAAAATAGATGAGCAGCAAGGACTTACTGGTGGAAAAGAGATGAGGACAGAGAGATAGCAGGAGGCAGCTCATACAGGACCTTGTTGAGAACAATGATAAATCTCAGATTCTGTGGAGATTTTTCAGCAATTCAGTGGAGAATTTTGAGCAAGGCAATAGTATGATTTGACTTCCACTTTTTTTTAACATCTTTATTGGAGTATAATTGCTTTACAATGGTGTGTTAGTTTCTGCTTAATAATAAAGTGAATCAGCTATATGTATACATATATCCCCATATCTCCTCCCTCTTGCGTCTCCCTCCCGCCCTCCTTATCCCAACCCTCTAGGTGGTCACAAAGCACCGAGCTGATCTCCCTGTGCAATGCAGCTGCTTCCCACTAGCTGTCTATTTTACATTTGGTAGTGTATATATGTCCATGCCACTCTCTCACTTCGTTGCATCTTACCCTTCCCTCTCCCCGTGTCCTCAAGTCCATTCTCTATGTCTGTGTCTTTTATTCCTGTCCTGCCCCTAGGTTCGTGAGAACCATTTTTTTTTTTAGATTCCATATATATGTGTTAGCATATGGTATTTGTTTTTCTCTTTCTGACTTACTTCACTCTGTATGACAGACTCTAGGTCCACCCACCTCACTACAAATAACTCAATTTGTTTCTTTTTATAGCTGAGTAATATTCCATGGTATATATGTACCACATCTTCTTTATCCATTCATCCATCGATGGACACTTAGGTTGCTTCCATGTCCTGGCTATTGTAAATAGTGCTGCAATGAACATTGTGGTACATGTCTCTTTTTGAAATACAGTTTTCTCAGGGTATATGCCCAGTAGTGGGATTGCTGAATAGTATAGTAGTTCTACTTTTAGTTTTTTAAGGAACCTCCATACTGTTCTCCATAGTGGCTGTACCAATTCACATTCCCACCAACAGTGTAAGAGGGTTCCGTTTTCTCCACACCCTCTCTAGCATTTATTGTTTGTAGAATTTTTTGATGATGGCCATTCAGACTGGTGTGAGGTGATACCTCATTGTAGTTTTATTTTTTTAAGTTTAAGTTTTTTATTGAAGTATAGTTGGTTTACACTACTGTGTTAATTTCAGTTGTACAACAAAGTGATTCGCTTATATATATAAATGCATATATATACATATTTTTAGATTTTGTTAAATTTTTTTAACATCTTTATTGGAATATAATTGCTTTACAATGGTGTTAATTTCTGCTTTATAACAAAGTGAATCAGTTATACATATACATATATCCCTATATTTCCTCCCTCTTGCATCTCCCTCCACCCTCCCTATCCCACCCCTCTAGGTGGTCAAAAAGCACCGAGCTGATCTCCCTGTGCTATACGGCTGCTTCCCACTAGCTACCTATTTCACATTTGGTAGTGTATATAAGTCCATGCCACTCTCTCACTTTGTTCCAGCTTATTCTTCCCCCTCCCCATGTCTCAAGTCCATTCTCTACATCTGCATCTTTATTCCTGTCCTGCCCCTAGGTTCTTCAGAAACTTTTTTTTTTTTTAGATTCCATATATATGTGTTAGCATACAGTATTTGTTCTTCTCTTTCTGACTTACTTCACTCTGTATGACAGACTCAGGGTCCATCCACCTCACTGCAAATAACTTAATTTCGTTTCTTTTTATGGCTGAGTAATATTCCATTGTATATATGTGCCATATCTTCTTTATCCATTCGTCTGTCGATAGACACTTAGGTTGCTTCCATATCCTGGCTATTGTAAATAGTGCTGCAAAGAACATTGTAGTACCTGACTCTTTTTGAATTATGGTTTTCTCAGAGGATGTGCCCAGTAGTGGGATTGCTGGGTCGTATGGTAGTTCTATTTTTAGTTTCTTAAGGAACCTCCATACTGTTCTCCATAGTGGCTGTATCAATTTACATTCCCACCAACAGTGCAAGAGGGTTCCCTTTTCTCCACACCCTCTCCAGCATTTATTGTTTGTAGATTTTTTGATCATGGCCATTCGGACTGGTGTGAGGTGATACCTCATTGTAGTTTTGATTTGCAGTTCTCTAATGATTAGTGATGTTGAGCATCCTTTCATGTGTTTGTTGACAATCTGTATATCTTCTTTGGAGAAATGTCTATTTAGGTCTTCTGCCCATTTTTGGATTGGGTTGTTTGTTTTTTTGATATTGAGCTGCATGAGCTGCTTGTAAATTTTGGAGATTAATCCTCTGTCAGTTGCTTTGTTTGCAAATATTTTCTCCCTTTCTGAGGGTTGTCTTTTCGTCTTGTATGTGGTTTCCTTTGCTGTACAAAAGCCTTTAAGTTTCATTAGGTCCCATTTGTTAATCTTTGTTTTTACTTCCATTTCTCTAGGAGGTGGGTCAAAAAGGATCTTGCTGTGATTTATGTCATAGAGTGTTCTGCCCATGTTTTCCTCTAAGAGTTTGATAGTGTCTGGCCTTACATTTAGGTCTTTAATCCATTTTGAGTTTATTTTTGTGTATGGTGTTAGGGAGTGTTCTAATTTCATTCTTTTACATGTAGCTGTCCAGTTCTCCCAGGACCACTTATTGAAGAGGCTTTCTTTTCTCCATTGTATATTCTTGCCTCCTTTATCAAAAATAAGGTGACCATATATGTGTGGGTTTATCTCTGGTCTTTCTATCCTGTTCCATTGATCTATATTTGTGTTTTTGTGCCAGTACCGTACTCACTTGATTACTGTAACTTTGTAGAATAGTCTGAAGTCCAAGAGCCTGATTCCTCCAGCTCCATTTTTCTTTCTCAAGATTGCTTTGGCTATTCAGTCTTTTGTGTTTCCATACAAATTGTGAAAATTTTTGTTCTAGTTCTGCGAAAAATGCCATTGGTAGTTTGATAGGGATTGCATGGAATCTGTAGATTGCTTTGGCTAGTATAGTCATTTTCACAATGTTGATTCTTCCAATCCAAGAACATGGTATATCTCTCAATCTGTTTGTATCATCTTTAATATCTTTCATCAGTGTCTTATAGTTTTCTGCATAAAGGTCTTTTGTCTCCTTAGGTAGGTTTTTTCCTAGGTATTTTATTCTTTTTGTTGCAGTGGTAAGTGGGACTGTTCCCTTAATTTTTCTTACATATTTTTCATCATTAGTGCATAGGAATGCAAGAGATTTCTGTGCATTAATTTTGTATCCTGCTACTTTACCAAATTCATTAATTAGCTCGACTAGTTTTCTGGTGGCATTTTTAGGATTCTCTATGAATAGTATCATGTCATCTGCAAACAGTGACAGCTTTACTTCTTCTTTTCCAATTCGGATTTCTTTTATTTCTTTTTATTCTCTGATTGCTGTGGCTAGAACTTCCAAAACTATGTTGAATAATAGTGGTGAGAGTGGACAACCTTGTCTTGCTCCTGATCTTAGAGGAAATGGTTTCAATTTTTCACCATTGAGAATGATGTTGCCTGTGGGTTTGTCATATATGGCCTTTATTGTGTTGAGGTATGTTCCCTCTATGCCTACTTTTTGGAGAGTTTTTATCATAAATGGGTGTTGAATTTTGTTGAAAGCTTTTTCTGCATCTATTGAGATGATCATATGGCTTTTCTCCTTCAGTTTGTTAATATGTTTTATCACATTGATTGATTTCCATATATTGAAGAATCCTTGCGTTCCTGGGATAAACCCCACTTGATCATGTTGTATGATCCTTTAATGTGCTGTTGGATTCTGTTTGCTAGTATTTTGTTGAGGATTTTTGTATCTATGTTCATCACTGATATTTGCCTGTAGTTTTCTTTTTTTGTGACGTGATGAATAAAAAAATTAAAAAAAAGAAGCAATGTATGAAACTTAGCCCTAAGAAATTAATTAGCATGTTGAGAAAGGAAAATCTGCCCATCATCAACATAAAACTAAATCAAATGGATATGAAAAGAGAGTGAAGACAGTGGGAGAGGAAAGAAGAGGATACATATTAAATGAAACATCTCTACTCATCTCAGGTGGGGATGTTAAAAATGGAAGAATGGTTTATTGCCCTTGGTTTCAGCGAGCAAGAAGGGACTACTAAACCAGACTCAAGGCTGGTTGTGTGGGATCATATGGAGATGGGAATAGTATCCTTACTCTCTGTAGTAACACAGAGTCTTATATGGAGACTGTTTGGGGACCCTTCATCTGCTTATGGTAAGGGCCAAACATAAGTGCTCATTGTCTGGACTGCTTTTAAGATGAGAAATGACAATTAGATATTTCTTTTGTCTTTCTTGGCAGACCTTAGCACAGAGCATATAGCACAAAATATATATCTATCGCATTTCGTCGTGGCCAGGTGACACTGTGGAAGGTGCATGGACTTTGGTGCCCAGTAAATCTAATTTGGATCCCCCAACTCTGTGACTTATTTGCAGTGAAGTCTGAGACAAATCATCTTGTCTGAGCCACATTCCCTATCTGTAAAATGGGAATGAGAGTGCTAGCTGTGTGAAGTGCTTTTTTGAAGATTATCATATTTAATCCTTTTACTATCATTATCACTATTTTGACTTTATAGGTGAGAAAACTGAAGTTCAGGGAGCTTAAGTGACTTGCCCCAAATCGCACAGCTAATTCTTGGGTGATAGGATTCACTCCCAGGCAAACCTACTCCATTAGACTTCATAGCTGACTTTTCATGTCTAGGGTATGAAAAATCATTTGGTAAAGCATCTAGCTCAGTGTCAGAAACATAGCAGGTCCTCTCTGCTATTGTTGTTTAATTAATTGGTGATGGAGGGTCAAACGCAGACTTGCAAAGCTCTGGACAGAACACAAGACACAATGTCTAGGTCATATTTCTCCGGCTCTTCTTTTCTGAGTCCACTACCATCTCTCGTTCTACTCAGAAGAAAGGGCAGTCCTGGAGCCATGATTCAACAGCCCCGGTGTTCAGGGGGTAACAAGCCAACACGAAACAGACGCGTTTTTGCTCCTTGAAGTCTGACTTCCATCGCAGAAACGGGACCGCCTGATTCCTTCCCCTCATCTCACATCACACCTCAGTCTGCCATTGATTGGATCTAGATGAAGCACCCTTTCTACGGAGCAGGATCAATTTAGCCAATTTATCTGATGTAGATGCTGCTGAGATCAGTTCCTTGAAGCCCAGGATTGGCAAAGGGCAAACGTCTTTATGTGCCTTTGTATTTAATTAAACTGCTTCTGGTTCGATTAGTAAAATTCTTCCCCTAGTTGCCAGACGCTGCTGTGAGCAAAAAAGTGACCTCTGAAGTTGGACGGCCATGGTTAAATGTTGCCATCAGGCCAAAAGATTGCCTCCCGGGGAAGAGAAGATGTTTTTTTCCTTCAATAGAAATGGATTTCAAATATAATTTACTGTTTCTACCTGGTGAAAGGGCATTTCTCCCCATGAATCCACTGGATGCTTAGATGAATGCCATTTCTTTCCAGAAGGCCATGTTTCCAAATTAACTTGTTCAGATGTTAAGCAGAGAAGCAGCCGGGCTGCTAAGAAGAACAATTACTTTCCCTGGGTTGCCTACACGCTGGTTTGTTCACCTCTCTTTATATTCCAAACCTTGGCTGGCTCTGCAATGGTGGTTCAATACTGTGAGGACGCTGAGTTTTTATTTCAGCCAAACTGGTGAAATGAAAAATGAGAGCCTCGAGAGAATCTCATCATGTGCCAGGTTTGTGCAACCTGTCTTTGGGGCCGCTGAGGCAGACACTGTGTGCATTGTGTGCACATGTGTGTGCAAACATATGCACACACACACACAGACACATCTTGCTCAACATCAGTGTAGCCCCAGAGTTGTAATTGAAGGTGCCTTTGAGTGAAAGACCATTTCGGCTGTGGTTACAGCTTCCACCTGGCCAGCATTGCCAAGCAGGTCCTGCGGGAGGATTGGACAAGCCTACTCTTTCCATGGCCTTGTCTGGTGAGGCAGCGGCCTCCCTGGTGGATCCTGAGCGCAAGGTAGAGGCTGACAAGGACGGGGTGGTGGCGTGGCCCTCACACACCTGCCCCATACTGTCGCTGTCACTGCTCCCAGCCCCAAAGTGCTGCCTGTTTACAGCACGCTGCTGATGCCAGTTCACTCTCAGGGGACACAGGACAAAGGCGCACGCTGGATCTTCACGTTTTCGAATGAGGATAATCAATCTTACTTCATGTAAAGACCGAAGCCAATGTCGGGGAAGAGCAATAAACCCTACCAGCTGCTCGGGGGCCTTGGAAGGCAAAGGAGAAGGGGGGCTGGGGGCTGGAGGCTTTTTTTTTCTTCCCCAAATCTGTGGGAACAGATTCTATAGTAGATTACTACACAAAGAGAGAGAGAGGAGAAAACATATTGGTGTAGAATGGAGTGGAATGATCTATTTTCTAAGGAAGACAACTTTCTTCTGAACAAAATCAAAATCAAACTCAAGCTATTTGTGCTTAATAAGCACATAAAGTTTTTCACAAACAGGTCATCTATGAATACAGGACCCCCATAACAGTCCCAGAGTCTGCAAGACCTCAGTGATGCAGCCAGGTAAGATCATTATGCTAAAGGAGAATTTAACTGTGGCCAATATGGAGAGAGCATTTACAATATGTTTTCTGAGAATTTGGGACAAAGGAATGGTGGCTGCTTCTGGTAGCATCATTTATTGTTTTTGACATCTTCCTTCATTTCTAATGTGTTTTCCTAAGACCATGGGTTCCAAGATATTAACAACAGATCTGTAATAAAATAAACAGCAGAAATATTATGAGAGATGAAGTCAAGTAGGATTTTTTAGTCCATGATCTTTCCAAGCCTTTCATATGTAGATGCTCATGACAATCTCCAAGAGAGATGGTACCAGTGCTTTAAAAATGTATTTAACTACAGAAGGCTTTTCTTGATGAGGACCTCACAGAACCAACATTGGGCAGATTGTGCTTTGGAACATGCTCATGTGAAGACAGTTTCCCCTGGAATTATTTCAAAGGGACACATCTCAAAGTCAGCCATCACAATGCTTCAATATTTGAAGGTCATAAGACCCCTCTTCTAGTTTGGGATTCAGGGTAAGAAGTGGAGACAGTCTACAAGACTTGGGGAACTTCAAGCAGAACCCTGTGAGTTCAAATCCGTGCAATGACAAGAGTGGGAAGCCTGCCCCACCTTGGGAGGGGATGGTCTTCATTACACATGTTGAGTCCGAGACCCAGTGGAGTGGGACAGATAAAAACTGGCCGCACACTCCCGTGTGCCAGATGTCATGCTCAGCTTCTCACACAGGTCATCTAGTTTAGTCTTCCACGTAGCTCTGTGGGGATTGCTGCCACAGTGGTACCGCTGAGGAAACCTAAAGTTAAGCGAATTGTCCCACGTGTAATTGTTTAATGAGTGGTGGAGCCAGGATTCAAACTCCGACAGTGTGTCCACAACAAAATGAGGCAATCTGACTTTTGGCCACTAGGCTATGTTGACAGAGCTGGATATCCTGCCTCATCCAAGTCACAGTTTACTTGAGTCAGGCTTTTATTCTCCCCTGAAGATGGAAATCCTCTGGAGTATTAAGACTAGTGTGGTAGGAGTCTAACTGCCTTTGGGAGGACATGGGCTGGGATTCAGCAAGGGTTTGGGGTACTTGACTGTCTAGTGGTTACACAGCAAGGGATCTTATAATTAAATGTCTGTAGTTGCCTTAAGGGCTCTTCTTTGCGGATTCATCCCATACCTTGCAGTGATAAACTTGAGTCCTACTACTGATGATTATTTGCTTTGTCTGGGGAAAAATTGTTTTTGAGAACAATTTAGTCTATCCCACTATAAGTCTTTCCCACTGACTTCTAGAAAATCTGGACACTTTTATAGGAAAAGAGGGATGGGAATGGAGGAGCACTGGACAGTTTTACTCATAAGAATTCTGCACATTTCCCTATGGTTACAGGAATTAGTCCATTCTACTTTGTTGTAGAATCTCAAGAATTTTTTATATCAAGCCAGATTCTAGGAAGGACCAAAGATTGCATTTTAATTTAATGCTCTCTTTTTTTGCTTTCTATTTTTTCTCACTGAATTAACTGTAATAAGTGAACCCCAGTGCTCACTATTAGTCACCCTGGGCAAACTTTGGCATCTGATACATGTCAAACCCTATGGGGTGAACACCCCAGTGAGCAGTGCCCTGTTGTTCCACCTCAGGTGGCCTCATCCCAGAGAAACTTGTCTGGATTAGCCAACCTATTCTGTTATACAGGATAGGTGGTCTCAGAGTCTTTCAGCCAATTAGTCAGTTGATCAACAGTACTTCTTAAGCAAAACTGTCAGAACAAGACATTGTAAGCATGTCTAAACTAAAAGGCAAGGTCCCTGCCTTCAAAGAGTTGGGAAGCTCTGGGTAGGGAGAAGATGCATGGACACACACATACACACAGAGTCTCCTAGGATACAAATGGAGGGCTCCATGAATATAGCACGTAGACAAATGGGAGAGTAAAAAGAAAAGTGTGAACATGAACATGGAGAGGGGATTAAAACAGTATTTGTTGCAGAAGGCAGATGACTTGTTAAATAAAAAGTTGGGGAGTGGGGAAAGCCAAGGCAGGCTCAGTCTCAGCTGGCTTGATTCAAGTAAAACCAGTGGTTCTGGGAGGAGTCTATAGATTCAGGCCAGCTCTGAGCTGGTGGTGAGGATATTGAATCCCAAGCCCATTAGTGACAAGACTGAAGCTTCTTGAAGGCAGGAAAAATGTCTGACTCACCAATTTGTCCTCAGCATCCAATACGTAGCACATCTGGTGTGTGGCAGGCACTCAGTGAATTTTTGATGAAGGACTAAATTAATCCCTGTGTCATCCCTAGCGTCAGCCCAGGAACCCCCGCATGTACCACTGGAGCTTAAGTAGTAGTACTGTGACTGATGGAGAAGAGTTGAGGTGAAATAAGAGGTAGGAGGAGAGAAGTTGGTCCACAAAGCAATCACGTCGGCCCACTTTTGGTCTGTATGTACATTTTTTCTTAAAAGCCTAATATAAGTAGCTTTACTTCCTCACCTCCTCACAAGCAGATGCAACATTCTTCTTCAAAGGAGGCATCTATATCATTTTGACTCCCTAGCAAATAGTCTTAATACATTCTCCAGAAATAATATATTGATATGTGAGCAATCTGAGCATTGCACTGGGCACTCTGGGGGAGGGAGAAGCCACCAGATGAGGAAGAGCGGCTCCAGCGTGCCCCGCAGTTTCCCTGCCTAGCCCACTATCCTTGCTTGTGAAATCAGCTCACCATTTCTGTTGAATCATGAGTGATCTGAACAGCCTTTGTTATTCGTGCCCTTGTGGTTCATCTAGAAGGTATAGTTGAGGGCTGAAAACAACATTTGTAATCGGCTTTCCTATGGCTTGAGGTCCCATGCCCACTGGACATGCTTGCCACCTACCTCCAAACCCAACCATTCAAATGCAGTTCCCCACTCAGCACTGTGGTTTGGTCAGAGGACTGGAGCAAAGAGATACTTCTGGCAAAAAATAATTTAGGAGGTCATTGTCCAAACATGATTTTAAGGGCCCTGAACTAAGGCAGGGACAGTGAGAACAAAGAAGAGAGGGCTTATAAGGATTGGGGGCTGGGAGAGGGAGAGAGAGAGAGAGAGAGAGAGAGAGAAAGAAAGAAAGAGGTGGTGAAGTTTTCAGCTTTGGGCACCAGTTCACTAACAGGACCCAGGAGCAGGCATTTTTTTCAGAGTAGTGGTGGTGGGAATGGTGAGTTCTTTTCTAGATATGTGAAATTTAAAGTACAGCCAGAAGCCAGTAGGCAGTGGCAAATATATAATCATAGATTCAACTTATTTTTTTAATGGAAAGTTATTTTTAGCTAAGCAAAGAGTATGTCAAAGATCATTTTCTGTCTTCGTTTCATCTGGGCATATCGTTATTGTCATCTGGAAAAAAATTGATTTCCCCCTTTTTTTTCCCTTGTAAAAGTAATCTATCCTCAGCAAAAAAGATTTGGAAAGTATAAATAAATTGCAGAGAAAGAAAGAAAACATTCACCATCCTATACCCAGATAATGTGCAATTATTATTTTGGTCTGTCTCCTCCTATTCAACATTCTAACTTAAGAATTTTCTATGTTATTGCAAACTCCTACATAATATTTAATGATTACCTAATGTTTTATTGAATAGATGAAAAGTGCCAGATTTACTTAATCATCTTTTTATCAGATATTCAAATGCCTTCTCTCGTTCACCATTATAAAGAATGCTATAATATACAACTTTAGTCATAGGCTTTTTCTGTAACTCATATTATTTCCTTGGTTTATATTCCCAGAAGAATAACTAGACGAAAGAATAAAAGGAACTTTTAGACTCCTGCTACGTATCACCAAAATAGTTTCCCCAAAGTAGGGTTGAATCAGTTTCTATCCTCACCCAAAATAGATCAGTACTCTTTCACAGCACGCTCACCAGCATCCACTATGACCTTAAAAAAAAAAACTTTACAATTTGATAGGTAAAAATTATATTTCTTCAGTTAATTTTCTGACTACTAATTAGGCTGAAACATTTTTCATATGTTTTTCATTTCTGCATATAATTTCTGGTAGAATTTAAAACTAGGATGGATTCTGTCACCCAGCTATAGCGAGCTGCCTCCTTCTGTTACAAACATCCCTCTAGGCTGGCTGATCATGCTAATGGGTAGATACCTGGATTGCCTACAAGGCACTGGGTTTTTTGTTTGCTTGTTTTTAAATTTTACTTCTTGTTGAAGTAAAATATTCCTACAGAAAAATGCACATATAATTACATAGCTTGATGAATTTTCACAAACTAAATCCAGCTGAATAACCAGCACACAGATTAATAAACAGAACATTACCAGCACTTCAGAAACCCCTCCCCCAATTTGTCACTTCCCTCCACAAGGGTAGCTACCATCTTGATATCTGTCAGCAGCAATTAGTTTTGTCTATTTTGTACTTTTTATATAAATGGAATCATGTAGCATGACCTCATGTGTCTGGCTTCTTTTATCAACATTATTTTTCTGAGATTCATCCACATTCTCATATGTCTTTGTAGATTGTTCATTCTCACTGTTGTAGTGTTCTGTTGTGTGAATACACCACAATTTACTTACTATTGTTGATGGAGATCTTGGCAATGTCCAATTTTTTACTATTATGAGTAGGGATGCTATGAAATATTCTAGTACTTGTTTCTTGGTGGACATATGTTTTAATTTCTATTAGGCATACACCTAGGAGTGGAAATGTTGGGTCATGGAATATGCTTATATTCAGATGTTATAGATGCTCCCAAAAAGTTTTCCAAAATTTGTATCAATTTATTCTCCTGCCATTAGTGCATGAGAGTTTTAGTTGCTCCATATAATTGTCAATACTTGTATTTTTTGTCTTTTTCATGTTAATCATTCTAGTGAGTGATAGTTTTTTTGTTTTTTTTTTTTGCAGTACGCGGGCCTCTCACTGCTGTGGCCTCTCCCGTCTTGGAGCACAGTCTCGGGATGTGCAGGCTCAGCGGCCATGGCTCACGGACCCAGCCGCTCCATGGCATGTGGGATCCTCCCGGACCGGGGCATGAACCCGTGTCCCCTGCATCGGCAGGCGGACTCTCAACCACTGAGCCACCAGGGAAGCCCGTGAGTGATAGTTTTAATTTGAATTTCCCTGATGACAAATGATTTGAGCACTTTTTCGTAAGTTTATTGGCCATTCAAATATCCTCCTTTGTGAAGTATTTGTTTAAGTTTTAAAATTACTTTTCTATTGTAAAGTCTTCCTTTTCATTATTGATGTATAGATGTTCTTTATGTATTTAGGATATGAGTTCTTTGTTGGATGTATGCATTGAAAATATCTTCTCCCACTCTGTAGGTTTCCTTTTAGATCTTTTATCTGTGTCTTTTGAGGAACACAAAATTATAATTATGGCATAGTTTGATCTAACAGATGTTTTTCTTTTATAGTTTTTCCTTATATGTTATTTATTTGTTTGTTTGTTTGTTTATCTATTTTTGGCTGTGTTGGGTCTTTGTTGCTGCGAGCAGGATTTCTCTAGTTGTGGCAAGCAGGGACTACTCTTCGTTGCAGTGTGCAGGCTTCTCACTGTGGTGGCTTCTCTTGTTGCAGAGCATGGGCTCTAGGTGCATGGGCTTCAGTAGTTGTGGGACACGGGCTTAGCTGCTCCATGGCATGTGGGATCTTCCTGGACCAGGGCTTGAACCCGTGTCCCCTGCATTGTCAGGTGGATTCTTAACCACTGCACCACCAGGGAAGCCCCTTATGTTTTTTAAAAACATTTGCTGTGACCAAGTCAAGAAGGTGTTTTTCTGCAGTTTCTCTTGAAATGCTTTATTGTTTTATTTTTCACAGTTAAATCTGCAGTCCATCTGGAATTTAATTTTATATACAGTGTAAGGTAGGAGTTAAGATATGTTTTTTTTCTATAGTGATATTCAATTGACAGAGTATATTTATTGAAAAAAACAGTCATTCTCTCCCTACCTAGCTAATGTGCCATGATAACATTTTCTTGGCTCTTCTTTGACTTTTGCATTTCCATATAAATTTTAAGATAACTTGTTTTGTTTGTTTTTGTTTCTTCTTTCTGGCTTTATTGAAGTATAGTTGAAAAATAAAATTTTTTTATTTATATATACTTATATATAAATTATATGTATATTTAGAGAATACAACATGATGGTTTAATGTATGCCTGCATTGTGAAATGATGATCACAGTCAAGTTAATTAACACTTCTGTCACCTCATAGAGTTAACCATTTTGGGTGTGTGGCTGAGAACACTTACGACTTACTCTCTTAAGTTTCAAATATACAATACAGTATTATTAACTATGGTCACCATACTGTACATTAGACCCCCAGAACTTATTCATCTTAAAACTTTGTACCCCTTGACCAACATCTCCCCATTTCCCCCATGCCCAGCTCCATACACCCAGCCCCTGGCAACCACTGTTGTACTCTCTAGTTCTATGAACTCAACTTATTTGGCTCCACATTTAAGTGAAATCATACATTATTTTTCTTTCTGTGTCTGGATTATTTCACTTATCATAAGGTCCTCTAGGTTCATCCATATTATCTCAAATGGCAGGATTTCCTCCTTTTTATGGCTGAATAATATTCTATTATATATACATATCTCACATTTTCTTTACCCTTTCATCTGTCAGTTGAAACTTAGTTTGTTTCCGTATCTTGGCTATTGTGAATAATGCGGCAATGAATATGGGGGTGCAGATATCTCTTCCAGATACTGACTTCATTTTTTTTGGATATGTACCCAGAGTAGGATTGCTGGATCATATGGTAGTTCAATTTTTAATTTCTTGAACCTCCATACTTTTTCCATAATGGCTACAATATTTTTTATAATTATTTTTCCAACAGTGAGCAAGGGTTGCCTTTTCTCCACATGCTTGCCAACTCTTATTCTCTCTTGTGTTTTTGATAAAAGCTGTCCTAACAGGTATGAGGTGATATCTCATTGTGGTTTTGATTTGTATTTCCCTGATGATTAGTGATGTTGAGCACCGTTTCATATACCTGTTGGCCGTTTGTATGTCTTCTTTGGAAAAGTGTCTGTACCTGTCCTTTGCCCAGTTTTAAATTGGGTTATTTGTTTTTTTTTCCTATTTTTTCCTATTGGCTTATATGAGTTCCTTATATATTTTAGAATTAACCCCTTATTGTATGTATGTTTGCAAATATTTTTTCCCATTTTGTCGGTTTCTTTTGCATTTTTTTGATTGTTTCCTTTCTGAAAGTATCCAGATTTTCTCTATTTGTAGACGTGTTATTATATAAAACCCTATATTTAATAAGGTTTATAAAACCCTAAAGATTCCACCAACAAACTGTTAGAAATAATAAGTGATTTCAGTGAAGTTGCAGGATACAATATCAATATACAAAAATAAGTTGTGTTTTTATACACTAATAATGAGCTCTCTGAAAAAGAAATTAAGAAAACATTCCCATTTACAGTAGCATAAAAAAGAATAAAATAGTTGAGAATAAATTTAACCAAGGAGGTAAAATATCTGTACACTGGAAACTATAAGGTATTGATGAAAGTTATTAAAGAAGACAAAAATAAATGGAAATGAAGCTCATGGATTGGAAGAATTAATATTATTAAAATCTACATACTACTCAAAGTTATCTACAGATTCAGTGCAGTCCCTATCAAAATTCCAATGGCATTTTTCACAGAAATAGAAAACATAATCCTAAGATTTGTATGAAACCACAAAAGACCCCAAATAGCCAAAGCAATCTTGAAAAAGAAGAAGAAAGCTGGAGGCAGCACACATCCTGACTTCAAACTATATTACAAAGCTATAGCGATCAAAACAGTATGGTACTGGCATAAAAACAGACACATAGACCAATGGAACAGAATAGAGAGCCCAGAGATAAATGTACACAATATGCCATTAACTAATCTTTGACAATGTCACCAAGAATACACATGGGGAAAGGGTAGTCTCTTCAATAAATGGTGTTGGGAAATGGGATATTCACATGTAAAATAATTAGATACTTATCTTACACCATTCACAAAAATTAACTCAAAATGTATTTAAGACTTAATTGTAAGATCTGAAACTGTAAAATTCCTAGAAAAAACATAGGGGAAAATCTCCTTGAAAGTGGTCTGGGAATTGACTTTTTTGGATGTGACACCAAAAGCACAGGCAATGAAAGCAAAAATAAACAAGTGGGTCTACAACTTATCTCAGTCACCTCAGGCTCTCTAACAGATTACCATAGATGGGATAGCTTAAAACGGGAAATTATTTCTCACAGTTCTGGAGGCTGGGATGGCTAAGATCAAGGGGCCACTGATCAGGTGTCTGATAAGGACCTTCTTCCTCATTTGCAGGCAGCCTTCTTGTTGCATTCTCACATGGCACAGAGAGAGAGGGGGAGAGAGGGAGAAAGAGAGAAACAGAGAGAGAGAGAGAGAGAGACATCTTGCCTCTCTTCTTATAAGGGCACTAATCCCATTCATGAGGGCTCCATCCACATGACCTAAGGCCCTAAGTCCTAATACCTTTACAACAGTGGGGGTTAAGATTTCAACATATGAATTTTGGGGAACACAAACATTCAATCCATAGCACTGCTAGGATTTATATTGAGACTGCAGTAGGTATATAGATTAATTTGTAGGGACCTGATATGTTCACAGTATTGGGCCAATTCATGAACATGGTATATCTCTACCTTTATTTAAATCTCTTTTCATTTCTCTCAGTAATATTGTCTTAGCTTTAGTATAAAAGTCTTACACATCTTTCATTATATTTTTTGTATGTATCTGATTATTTTGGTGCTATTGTAAATTATTTTAAACTTTATTTTCTACTTTTTGTTGTTTACTAGCCACAAAATACATTTTTTGTGTTGTATATTGCCCTTCCTTCTATCCAGCAACCTTGCTACCTTTATTTGTTAGTTCTAAAAGTTTGTAGATTCTTTTGGATATTCTGGGTCCACAGTCATGTAATTTGTCAGCAATGCCAATTTTGTCCATCCCTTTTCAATCCTTATGCTTTTAATTTTTTTGTTTGTTTGTTTTGTTGCATTTGCTAGAACAGCCAGTATAGTGTTGAATAGAAATGGTGAAAGTGGGCATTCCTGATCTCAGGGGAAAGTTTTCAATATTTGTCATTGAGTATAATTGTTCCTGTGAATTTTAAAAATACATATTTGAGTTGGCTTTCTGTTGCTGCATAACAAATTACCAAAATTCAGGAACTTAAAACAACACAGATTTATTATCTCACAGATTTGTAGATCAGAAGTATGGGCAGAGTTCAACTAGATCTCTATTCAGGGTCTCACAAGGCAGAAATCAAGGTGTTAGCTGGGGCTGAGTTTGTATCTGGAGTTTTTCTGGAGTTTTGGGTCCTCTTCTAACATCATTTATTGGCTGAATTCAGTTCTTTGTGGTTGTAAGATTGAGGCCCCTTTTGTTTTCTGTATTTTCCCTGGCTGTCAGCTGGGGGGTTCTCTAAGTTCCTAGTGGCCACACTTGAGCTGTGGTTATTTGGCCTTTTCCATCTTCAAAGCTAGCAATGGAGATTCTCTGACTTCAGGGAGATCCCAGTCCCTTTTAATGGCTCACCAGATTAGGTCAGGCCCACTTGGATAATCTGCCTTTCGATTAACTCAACATCAACTGTAGGAGTGATAGCCCATCATATTTACAGGTTCTACTCACAGTCAAGGAGAGGGAATTATACAGAGAATACATACCATTGGGCAGAAATCTTGGGAATCATCTTAGACTTCTGCCTACCACAATATTCCTTATAATTAATAAATCTATAATAGTTTGCCAGGAGTTATTTTCATGAATCACTGTTAAATCTTATCAAATGTTTTTTCTGCATCTATTAAGATGCTAATAATTTTTACTTCTTTTATGCATGAATTATATTGATTGATATTTTCAAACTCACTTGATTATGATGCTACTCATAAAGATAGCTAGATCCAATTTGCTAATGCTAGCTTGAACTGTATGAAAAAGCTAATATTTGACAATATTTGACCTACAAATGACAAATGTATATGGCTCAACCTAATATTTTTTATGTTTTATATCTTTTAAAATGAAATCTATTAATCTGTAATTTTTCTTTCTTAAAATATTCTTGTCAGGCTATAGAAATGAGGTTATTCTGACCGCCTAAAGTGTTAGGAAGTATGCTGCCTTTTTCTATGCTCTGGAAGAGTTTGTGCAAGATTGGTATTATTTCATTCTTAAATGTCTGAATTAATTCATTGTCCACCAGTATTAACCACTTTGAAAGATACTCTCCCTTCAGATGATCTAACTGATACAGATGAAGTCTACATATACAGGTTAAGACTTCTAGGCTGTAATCTATGATAATTTTCCAGAGCAAAATGGTGATGATGAAAAAAAATAATGGGTCAGTGCAGTAGAGAAAAATTCAAATATAATCAGGTATTGGTCCAACAATATTCTGACTATTCCAGTATTTTACATTAGAAATAGTTGCTCTGATATTGGTGATCCCTCAGGAAATCTGCTGTGAAGAAACAAAAACTATGAGTCACTTTGACTCCATCCTATCTCCCAGCTTCTTTGATTCATAGCAGGCACCAACTGGGCTGCCTTTTGGATGTGTGTACTTGGGCAAGGCCAGTGAATCTGTCTTGCTGTGCCTCGGCTTCAAAAAAGGAATAATAAAATAATGTACATCATAGAATTATGAGGAGTCATTTAGATTATGGATTAACCTAAATTAGCACTATGGCTAGCCCACAATAAACATTCAATAAAAGCTAACTTTAAATATGTTTATCTAGTCACTTTGTTTTAGAAGCACTTTGGTTTTTTGGAACATGTATTCTTAGCAGAAGTAACAAATTTGTGGGTGACATTTATGACATGTTATAGCAACTATGTCACTTTCTTGCATTTAACTGTGTCTTTATTTGCTCATTTGACTGTAAGATTCTTGAAGGAGGGGATATTTTCTCATTCATATTTATATATCCATCTGACATAGAACAGATGTTCAATAATCTCTACTAAATGATTAAATGAAAAAAATCCCAAAGTAGCAGTGAAAGAAATTTATTAAATTATGACATTAAATTTTAGGAGTGTGTAATTCCTGAAAACCTTGGTTTAACAATTCATGCCCCAAGATTTCCTTTTATAAATTCCTTAGAATTGGGATAAATTGACATTTTTAATATAGGTGCAAAAAGAAGCCATTCTATAAGGAAAGCTACTTTATAAAAGTAGTGAGCAATATTTTATTTATGAGAGACAACATATCCATACCCAGATTTATTCATTTCACCCTTAAAAATCCTTCTTTACTAAAGGACCCTGGACAACAAAAAGTAAATAAAAAATAAAATCTTAATTTCACAACGTGATTGCTTCTTGGATATTTTCAGAAGGCAGAGGGACATACATCTGTTTTATATACTAAAAAATATTCATGGCTTGTCTGAAATTTCAACTTAACTGGTCATCCTGGATTTTTGTTTTCTACAGCAACTCTAAATACATCATTTTTCATGGTAGAATCTCTTGAGCCAATCTATGTCATAGAGTGTGCTATGGGAGCACAGTTTAAGAATCACTGGTTTTTTGGTGCCAAATTTAGAATGAAAATTCTAATTGTTCTACTTACAGAGAACTAATTCTAAGCAAAGGTTTTCTTTTGAAAATCAGGAGGATGCAATTTAAGCCTAATCTTTGAACGTGGTTTTGCTTCAATTGGACCTCAAAATGGATTTTTGGAGACAAGTAAACTTTTGGGTAGCAAGCAGTTAGGTACTGGGTCTCCCTCACCCACTCTGAAGGAAACTTACCTTTCAGGATAAATGAGAACAGAGGGTTATACACCAGCTACTCTCAGTGCCCAGCTTTGTAGTCTTAATGTAAATCTCTATTAGGATATGCTATGGTATACAAATTCCTTCTTGAACGATAATAGACCAATGAATAATAATTCTCTGGCTACATAGACATCTTGGAGAGCTTGTTCTGAAGTTTCCTTAGCCCTGATTTTTAACCAAGTGCAAGATACAGCATGCTTTTTTTTTTTTAAATAACACTTATCTGTGTTTAGTTTCCCCACATGGAAAGTAAAGCTATCTGTTACTCCCATGTCCGTAACAGAGATAATGATAGAAATACTGAAATAATATAAAACTAATAACAGTTTATTTCTTGGTTGTTCCAACATATTTCATCTTATTAAAATGGACACTATAATTTATATCTGCTAACACAATCCCTGTAGCTAGAATGAGCCTCATTTAGCATCTGCTCAGTTCATGGTCCATGGATCCAGAGAACAAGACACAGGGCTAAAGGCAGAACTAAAAAATGAACGAGGCATAAGGCTAAAGGACAGTGTAGGTCTAACCATCAAAAGAAAAGGAACTCTTTTTCTTTTTATTCACACTCTTCAAAAAGGCTCTAATATTTCAAACAAGAATGGTAAATTAAGAAATAATTTGTGAACAAAAAGCACTGAACTGTAAATAAAGTGGAATTTGCAGAGAATTTCCAACTAGGTATTCCTGTTAGTACAGTATGAGCCAAACAAGACCATAACAAATGAAGGTTATAAACTAGACCTTTTAGAACGTAATTAGAACTATGGGAGTGACTTCAAGTGAAACATATTTTGGTCCTAGGGTGGTAACTCTGAGGTCACACTCAAGAACTTGACTCTTGATATAGGCGTACGGTGATAATTACAGTTACAGCCTTTATTAATTAGGAAGACCCTTAAGTGCAAGGATCTAAAATAACCTAAAATACTTCAATAAAATTTTTTTTAATAATCTAAAATAGTTGGACTTTTAGCAGACCCACATGTAAAAATCCTGCCCCTGCTATACCTCAGTGGGGACTGAATTCCACTAACCTACATTGTTTGCTTTTATTGAATGAAGCAAATTCATTTTTCAATCAGTCTATTGTCACTCATTAATAAATACACAGAGAAAGATATGATTCTACTATCCACGCCAGTCCTCTTTAAGTTAAACGTCCCTCTTTCGTATGGCTAATAAACAGGGAGGGGGTGCTACTGACATTTATTTCTGCCATTGATCTCCCCCGACCTCCAACCCCTCGAGCTTTGTCCTATGGCTTTTACTTTGTGAAAAGTTAAACCACAAAGTCGGTCAGGCTATTTTGATTGCTGGTCCATGTGCCTTGTGTAAACAGATTTTCTCTGCAATGCTTTCCCCCATTTTACTGGGCATTTTGTTCTCTCTGGTAACGGCTGAACAAGGTTTTACAAAGCCAAGATAGAAAAGGGGGCCAGGGACCTAAGCAAGATGAAATGTCCTGTACCAACACTCCAAGTGAACACCAGCTTTGCACATATGCGGCTCTACAGAGTACACTCTGTGTAGTAGTTACTGCTGTGCAACACAGAGAAGGAGGGAACCAGTGGCGAAATCCAGTGGGTTGCATTCAATTCTGAAACACAAAGACAACTGACAAGGAAAAAAGAGAGGGAGAGAAAGTTTCATTAGAGAGAACCAAAAAAAAAAAAAAAAAAACCCTCTGCATTGCCCCTGGGTCATAGCCATGGATTTCTATATAGAAAATGGTTCATTCATTGCAAAGACCCAAACTTTAATTTGGCATAATGCTAGTTCTTCATTTTACAAAGTGTCTTTCATCATATTGACCTGAAGGTTCTTATTAAGCATCTAAATTAGAAAATAATTGTTCAGAAAAATGAAAGCTAGACGCTGCCATAAGGGGAAAAGAAGCAGACCAAATTGTTTTTCTCCTTTGAAACTTCATTTTGACCACAGCACAGGGAAACACATTAATGCTTGCTTTTCTGCATCTTTTATGGGCCTCCTTACAAACCACTAGTAAGGCTTAATTTATATAAAAAGTGTACAAATTCATCCTGCGCTGCACTAGATGAGGGCATCTTTTGCACCCTTGGGGCCCTCTGAAGTATGCCCCATGAGGACTGGGACGCTTTGCTTGCTACTTTATCTATTGATCTATGGATATCACATCTACATGCCTGAATGGCATTGTGGCTGAAACGATCTGGGTGCCTTCTGTTCATCTGGCAAAATGAAAGAGCTTTGTACTCTCCTACCTGTGGTCAAATGAAGCACAGCTTCTCCCTGTAGCTCATGGTCTATGCAAACCACATTAGTAGACAATTTTTGGAAAAAATGCCTTAGCCTTATAATGTGAACAAAAACATAAGGAAGAACATTATGATCTCTCTCATAAACACTTAAGGATGTTTTCAAGATGTTGTCAACTTGTACAAAGAGGCATTTTTTTCCTTGAAAAGCACAATTTACACAAGGTACATTTCTGAAATAGTATCTGAGACATTGGTCCTGCCTCTGTATGCTCACTTATGTTGGTCTACACTTCCTTAACAGAAAAAACCTTATAAATAACTTTTAGTATGTTTCAATTCCATATGCAGTACATAAAGACAAAAAAAATCAGCAAAAAACACAAAGAAGCACATAAAAATCATCCATAATCCCACCACCTGAAATTACCATTATTAGTATTTTAATATATGACTTTCCAGACTTTTTTCTCTTTCTGTATATTCACATATAGTAATCCACACAAACTGCATTTACATCTTTTAAATCAAGAGGTCACCATATTTCACAAACTCTTTTGTAACCTGTTTTCTTATTCTTCAGCCACATACCATAAATGTCTTAAAACATTAACAAACAATTCCATAACATCTTTTAATGACTGCAAATTATTTCATTATATAGTTTACCAGTTTAATCAATGAATATACCTTTTGTTGAATATTTTTGTGGTTTCTACTTTTGTACAATTATATACAATGTTGCAATAAATATATTTGTGCTTACACGATTTTTTCCTTTAAGATAAATTCTTAGAAATGGAATTCTTAGGTCAGAGGTTGTGGACATTTTAAATACATAATGCCAAATTGTCCTTCAGATGGGATGCACCAATTTAATCTCCTACCAATAATGTATAAGAGTGCCTGATTCACTATACCCGTGGCACTGCTGGTTATTATTCTATTTTTATATTGGTCAACTTCATATACAAAACAAATAACTTTAGCCCATCCTCTTCAAAACAACAGAGGTGATCCTGGACCATAACATCTCTGTTAATGGCCATGATCACCTCTCTCTTTCCTCACAAGGCCTCTTTGAAATTGATAAAGATCCATAACTTACTGAATTGGAACTAGAAAACTCAGACCTCTAAGAATTACCTTTTTAAAGTAAAAATAAAAATAATTTTAAATGTGTGAAAGATGATAACCATAATTAGAAATAACAGAGTTTAATTCTAACTTTTTGGGAATGTTTAGAAAAGTGCAGTGTGGAAGTGCCTTCTCTGGCTGTCTAATATCCAATACTAACCTTCGTAGCATCCTGATTGATTTTCTGGATAATCCCCCATTGTGTGTGGGTCATAGGAGGAGATACTACCCACTCCCACTACTGGACCTGAAGAGAACACAGCTGTGCGACCTGAGGGTTAGGTCACATCACCATCCTCGGCCAATCAGATATGCCTTTCTAGGATTTTGAATCTTGAGGAAAGGACACAGTATGGAGGTGTCAATCATACATCTTAAGCAGCAGAAGTGTACTTCTAACAGCTGTGCCTCCAAGAGTCCCTATAGTTCTTGCTCATTCTAAGACTGGTCCTCCTAAGCAGTCTCCATATCCTTCTAAAGTATTCCCTTCTGCTTAAGTTGCCCAAGTCAGTTTCTGTTGCCTACAACCAAGAACTCTGACTACTAGAAATGGAACGTGATTTATTTTAAGTTGTGGATGCTAAGTAATTTTCCTCCACACCTCAAAATTATATGACCCCCTGTAAAAGCTTCTTTTTAGCATCATAAGGAACGTATGTTAAAGCTCAACTCTCAAATGTAATACTGATAAATATGGAAGACTTTCCTCATTGCCTTGTGTGATGAAAGCTGATACCAACATCTACTTTGCCTGGCCCATTGCAAAATCAAAAAATTATACTCTCTACCTGTCTGGTATCTCATTTTTCATTAAGGGACTTACCTTATTTACTGCAAATATGAAAAATAGAAAAATACCATGGGACTTTCCTCAAGCTTGCTAAGGTGACTACAAATAGCCACAAATCTCTGGAGAGATAAAAGACTTGGTATTCAGAGCCAAGATTACCCACAAATGTACTCTTTTAGGTTTTTTTTCTTCTTCTCTTCCTCTGATTTGTTTTTCTATTAACAGGATGAAGCCAAAGTAACTTACTGGATAGCATTCAAACCAAGCTCCCAAAATACATGTGCTATGCTCTTTAGCCAGGAGTCCCCCAGCTAATATGTATTGCCCAAGTTTATGTATAATCTTTCTGCCCAGAAGATAATAATAATGATGAACATAACAGCAATTAAGTTACTAAGCAGTTATTAAGCACGTAACTGTGAAGCATTGTGGTATATGCTAACTTCGTATTAGCTCATTTGATCCTCACAATAACCCTGTGATAATAATAATAATGATAATGATTAGTAGTAGTAATATTTTTATTATTATACTATTTTTATTCCCCCCATTTTACAGACAGGAAAGCTGAGACTAGAGGTATAAAACCTAGCTCAATATTACAAGTAGTAAATGGCAGTGCTGAGAGTCATACCTAGACAGTCTGACACTTAACAAGTATTTGTTTTATTTGTGTCTCAGAGGCTGCAATTATGTCGAAATTACTCCAAACATTTCAGTCATTTCATCTGATGAATTCTTTTTTTTTTTTTTTTTTTTTTTTTGCGGTACGCAGGCCTCTCACTGTTGTGGCCTCTCCCGTTGCGGAGCACAGGCTCCGGACGCGCAGGCTCAGTGGCCATGGCTCATGGGCCCAGCCGCTCCGCGGCATGTGGGATCTTCCCGGACTGGGGCACGAACCCGTGTCCCCTGCATCAGCAGGTGGACTCTCAACCACTGTGCCACCAGGGAAGCCCCTGATGAATTCTTTAAAGGCCTTTTCTCCTATTAGAGAAAGACTCTACAGGCACCATTTGGAAATGCAAGCTTTTAGAGGTACTTGTTACAAAACCTGAGGTGAATTTTCACTCCCCTCAGATAAACTGGCTGGGGTTTTGTGCATCTGGGGTGTTATACAGACACAGTGGGCAACTGGGGGCAAGTTTCTTCCACTCCCTGGAGAGCAGTTTTCCCGGATTCTTGGTGTCAAAGGTGGTTCCTCACTGACTTAGGCCCAGGATGTGACCAAAGGCCTGGATGTGATGGAGGAAGGAATGACAGAGGCCGGGGATGCCACTGAACGTGACAGACAGAGAGCCCAGCCTCCTCCAGATCTCCTGCCTTATTTTGCTCTTATAAATTGCATCCACTTCTACCCAGTAATTTTCCAACACTGAATCCCAAACCCGCCATTTGGTGAGCATTGAACTACCAATGCTTCTTTTCATGGGTCAGGGCATTGAAACCGCTGTTGCTGGCTTGGAAAAGAGGACACCCCACAGTGTCTACTATTTGCTCAAATACTTTCACATTTTTCCCTTCTCTTTTTTATCCCCTGGGGTGAAAACTTGCAGACAATAACCTTGTCGCCTGTCACGTTCCAGTATAAAATGTGCTGCTCGCAGACAGATATTCTTGAACCAACCCGAGCCTCTAACCTTGCCCTCTTCTGCATTTTCATGTTGTGAGCTGGGAGGTTACCTCACAATGTGGTTTTGTATATTAAATGGAATCGCTTATGTTCTCATTTGGAATTCTAGTGCCTTGTGCTTAAATTTTTGACTTGAACACACTAGGTCTACTTGGTTAAAATATATATTTGTATTTTTACTCTTAGTTATTACAGAAAAAAAGTGGTTTCTGCACATGTTGAGTTAGGCATAAAATGCCCTGAGCATGAGATTAAGCCCTTTCTGAAACACAGACAGACAAATGCACATGAAGGTTTAGCTATCCTTTGAATTACCTTTTCCTTTCTGATTTCTCCTGTCACTGAATGCAAACCGTCATTTCATAGCTTAGTTCAAAGAGATGGGCAAAATGGAACTTCTAGAAATAGAAGTTCTTTCTTTCATTCTTTCACTCTTTGATACACAGGAGTCTTAGACTGGGGGCCAGCCCCTCAACGAAAAATACGTCTAACAAGTTTCGTTATTTAGATCCAGTGAAGACTTGAGAGAAAAATAAACCAGATACTTAACTGGAGTGAAATTTGCCCAACACATTCCAACTCAGCACTCTGAAATATCTGAGGTTTGAAACTGGTTTTGTTGGTATGTTTTTCAGTGATTATCTGTCAGGGGAAGGAACTTGTGAGGAGGAATTAAGAATTAGTATGGTTCATCTCAAAGAGAGTCCGTTTGTGAGAAAGTGACAGTAAAATCTACTTTTATTGTACCAAATTACGACTTTTACCAATCTCATTAATTTTAGTTTACTGAAAACAACAAGGAAATAACCACAGCAGCAAAACTAGCCGCTCAAGTTTTGTAATCATGTTCTTTAATCCACTTCTTTCGTTTCTGATTCAAGCCGCATATTTGGAAACAATGTCATGGGAAAGAAAAATGGAAATTAAAGAGATCATTCATTAGACATTTAAAATTATCTAGAATTCTTATTTCAGTGTTCATTCTATTTTAACGTCTGGAGTCACAGTGTTCATTTGGGTTTTTTTCAACATTTTATTGTGGACATTTTCAAAATACAGACAAGGTGAAAGAATTGTACAGTGCACACCCATGTACCCACCACCTAAATTCTACAATTAGCTTTTATCTTACTTGTTTTAGTATAAAGCAATCCATTTATCCATCCTTCTATCCATCTCTCAATCTGTTTTATTCTTGGATACATTTCAACAGGAGCTGTGGACATCAGTACTCCCCCCAGAACACTTCAGCCTGCACGCCATTAACTAGAGTTCAGTTTTTGTTTGCCAGTTAGTTGGTTTTAAACATACTTTATTTTTGCCCTATATTTTGAGGCTCTCTGCTGACATTATGCCTTTTCCAGACTTTCTTATCTTCTTTTTGCTGTTTCTTCTCTTTCCCCAGTTGTCCTCATCTCTTTTTTTTCCTTACTCTTTGTTAACTCCAGTTTCATTCCTCTTTTTTAGAAACAGTCGAATGTTTCTAAACATTCAGGTCGAATGCTGTATAGGTCACGGCTAAGAACGGACATGTGCCTACTAAAGATGACAAAGTTTACAGGCAGCTACGGGGAATTTGAGAGTCAGGTGCTGGTCAAATGTGACTATGCTTTGTTGAAATAGTCACAGTAGACCCTGAGTCCTCTCACCCCATAATGAAAGTGGTTTGTTTGGAAGGCAAAATGCCTTTCCCAGGCTTGCAAGCCTTTGAAATTTAAGTATAGGCTTGTATTTAGCGTCTGAATCCAACAGCAATTTTTTGGTGGTTTCTCTCCTACGTTGCTGATGTGTGTGTGCCTCTGTGTGGGAGCACATGCATTGTGTGTTGTTTCTGTGTGCGTGTCTCCCCGTCACATTTAGGGCCCCTGTGACCTACAATTCAACATGGGGTTTGTCACCAAGCCTCTTTAGACTGTCAGCTTTATTGGTGCCATTTTTTTAAAGTTTGTTTTGTTCCCTATGCTAATAAAGCTTGTCTCTGCTTCAATCAAAGCATATTATCTCTCCCTTTTTTTTCCCCCCTGTAAGTAAGGCAGCAATCTGTTCTGTTTAAATGCCTCATCATCTTCGCTCTCCTCATCGCTGTTTCCCTAGATTTTCAAGATTGTTGACTATTATGTAACAGATGGCCCGACAGACCTCCGACTCTTTGCGATGTTGGCCAGCTTGGCTCAGAAAAATCGCAGCACTGGAGTGAATTTTCCCAGGCATGGGACGCTCATGAATTTTAACTCCTCTGCAACAAAGGAATTCAAAGGGGGTAAGAGCCAATCTATCAGGAGCCGAGGCAATTAAAAGATGTAGGTTGGCATTCTGCTGCAGAGGATTCCCTTCTTGGGTTCAGAATATTTAGACTAGATTAGGTCAGCCTGGTTTCCATTCATTGCTGCCCTGCCACAAGCATCAAAACAATGAAATGACGCAAAAACAGAAGCCAGGGGGTTTTTAGCCTTTAATGATAAAATGTTTGTATTGTTGGATAAGAACACTCTGGGGGAAGGGACACAGGGGCCATAGACAAGATCCCACCTGATCTTCCCAAGGACAACTCCATTAACTGGAAGACGCCACCTTTACTGGCTTGGATTCTCCACCCAAGGCCTTGATTTTAGGTTATTTTAGCCACCAGGAGGTTGGGCTTAGAGCCCAGGTTGCTTGTACTTTGGCGATTATTTCAGGGTGTAAAGATAGACCTGCAGAGTAATGAGATGAGGAAATGGGGTGGTAGTTATTTGTCTGTTTTAACTTTAAAAGTACAGGAATGGACAAAGAAGAGAATAGCTATTTTTCATAGCCCCACCATTATAAAACATTTTGGGCATATTTGCTTTCTGACCTTTTTTCACCCAATATATACATTTTATTTTAAATTACACATAATATATGGGACTTCATTGCCTCTTTAATAAAAAATTGGACTGTTACAGATAAAACTTCACAAGTTCAGCAACTGAGCCCCTTTGCTGTGGCCAGTTCCATTTCTAGCCCTCTTTGGACCTCAGTCAGCCCATATTCACTTCTAAGTTTTCTGTATTTCCTTCCTACCTTCCTTCCTTCCTTTCTTTTTTTAAAGAGATACATACACATCACAATTTTGGGGGGCACTGGAAATCGCCTTATTTTCTTTTGTTTTTGATCTCAGCTATATATGTTTATTAATATTTTTAATATTGTCCTCTATCCTATCTATGAGTGTAGAAGCAGAATGGGCAGGATTCTATATGTGTTTAAGCCACCATCTGCAACATCTGGAACAGGAACCCTGAAGTTATTTTTTAACCTGGAATAATAAATGGCAGATTCAAAAGTTGTTCCTGCAATCCACTGAGTAATATTGTTTGAAAATAGGAAAGAAGTGGAGGTATCATCCACATACCTGGAAAATAGTGTTAAATAATAATGATAATGTCATATGTTTCACTATCATACTTTATTGATGAAGAAACTGAGGGCCAGAGAAGTGAAGTACTGACCTGAGGTCATACAATGGATTAACGCAGAGCTATGGTGAGGGTCCTTCTTTCTACTTTGGTGTCCTTTCCTTGTGCTTTGCCGTAAAGTATGGTATTCAGTTAAGTGTCTACTGAGTGGTGGTCCCTATGGGGCATACAAGGAAAGTACAAGACAAGGATATTGCTCTTGTAGAGCTGAAAATCCATCTGGGGAGACCAGATGAACTCACATGCACCAGCTAAGAAACAACACCCCTACGTAATTGTGCTGAACCATGTGGTGTTGTTGATAAGCGAAATAAGAATTCTACCAAGATGGGTGATTAGCCCCATAGAAGGGTTGACATTTGAGCTGAATCCTGAAGGACAGGATTGAATAAAGAATGGCAAGGGATGGGTTGATGCAAGAGAGAGGCAAGAGGTGAGCAAAGGCAAAATGGAGCGTGATTTGGCTTGTCAGGGTCAGAGGGAGGAAAGAGTCTGATTGCTCAAAAGGTGAGCTGCAGCCTCAGTCAAAAGTGGAATGGAGGTGATGGGGAGAATGATGACCTCGGTAGCTCAGGAAGTGCAGGGAATTTTCTTTTCTGAGTTGTTTTCTTGTCGGAAATATGTCATTTCCTGGGAAAGAATTTTGAGCAAGCGTCTCAGAAAAGGATTTTATCCAATATTTTCACCCCCGTTTTGGCTAAAATTTTGGACGAGTAGGACAGGAAACAAATATGTGTAATTCATACTTAGCCTTTTAATAGATGGTCTGAAGTGTGACTTTTTCAGTATGAGAACTCCCCACCACCATCACCACCACCGCCATCACCAACAAAGTTCTTCAACCATCACAACCAATAAGAATATCACTCACCACCACCACTGCCGCCACCACCACCAACATTACCCAACAATATTACCCACCTTCAATGTCCTGACCACCACCACTCACCAGAACTCCCACTCAAATGACTGAAGCTGTTCAATTCTCTGAGAAAAATCTTTAGAGGGGAGTCTTTCTAGATTGAGTTTCTTATAGATTTCTACTGAGAAAACAAGATGAGAATGAGCAGAAATAGTACACATAATTCAAAGAATCTTGGATATTCAAAATATAATATGGGACTCTAACTAAACCACAGATGATCTGATTAACATCCTCAAGGGGGAAATCTGACAAGCTATACTATGTGAAAGTAAGTGAAAATGGATACTTCCCAAATTATGGCTTTTGGATTGGATTATAATTTGGGGCTGAAAAGGATGTGTTTTAAAGATAATTTTGAGTAGAGAAATATAGTAAATGTATAACTCTTAACAAGTTCAAAGCCAAGATTAATCATATGCATACATCCGATTTTGTATGTATTCCCAAAGAATTCAAAACCTTCTCTTTCTATGTGAATTTTTCAAGGACACCAAATAATTCATCGATGCCTCACAATAATTTCTAACTCAGGGAAGTTTATCCTCCCCTAGTAATAGATGGAATACTGCAGCCTAAGTTCCACTTTTATCAGTTTTGTTATGCTGTATGCTTTCACCATACCTCCCACTAGCACACTCTCCAACACCTACTCTGGGTACCTGTGTGGGCAGCTGTAAATATCAAGATGGTCAATACAAATTGTTGGATTCTGACATAGCTTCAGACTCAATAAAGAATTGGCAATGCTTGGAAAGCAATGCCACAGTCTATCTAGAAAGGTGCATGGGCAAGGATACCCATGGGGGTGTCTGAGGACCAAATTCTTATTCTGGCTGTCCCATTAACTAGTTGGTATCTGTGGGGAAAAATGCAGTGCACCACCCAGATCCCCCTTAGTTTCTAGGGATTGCAAGCAGCAGCAAAGAGCTTGATACCAGGTCATGCAGCCTTCTGGGAGCAGTCCCCATCCAGTGACCGATCACTGTGAGATAATTAGACCCAGTTCCCTCACACCTATTCGGGGCCATTCTACATCCAGAGCTCTGCAGCCCTGGGCAAGGCTGTGTTGCGTCTACACTAACTTGACTTCTGCCTCTGTCTAACTCTACTTCCTCCCCCACCTGCAACCCACTCCCTAAGAAATGACCTAAACACTAAGCCCAGCTCACGGTCAGTTTCTGGGAGGATGCAGCATGCAACAGTAACACTGGTCCCAGCCAGCCTCAGTTCCCTTTTCCAACCTATACAGCTACTGCAAGGATCAAATGAGATGGTTCAGTAAAATCTATTTGAAAATCACAATGTAAGCTTTATTTTCCTTTGATTAGAATGATGATTAAAGGTAAATCTTCAGCTGAGCCACCTAGTATGGAATTTGAGAATACAGACTCTGAAGGCAGACAGACTTGGCTTAGAATCACTGCTTTACCACCTATAGCTATACGACCCTGGCAAAGTGATTTTACCTTATTTCATCTCAGCTCTTCCACCTGTAAATTGAAGATAATAATACTAACTATCAAACTGTTTTGCTAATCAGAGGACACATAATATTTATAGGGCTTGGCACAGAGGTTTACTGGAGAAAGTGTAGCTATGTTGTTTATATCTGGGGGAAGCAGTTATAAAATGTCAAGGACTCACATGTTTCTGGGAACAAATACAAATCTCCATGGGATAGGCAATTTTCCCATAGGAAAAGGATGGGGAAACATTCAGGATTCTAGCTAGTTGGCATCTTTAGTGTTTGGGGGTTTAGATGGGTACTGAGGATGAGAGGCGGGTAAGAGAGAGAAAGAGGTCCACGCACAATATGGAAGAGAGAGGCTGGGTCGAGCCCCTGTAGGCAGTAGCTACTGTCCCTGGGTTATGGGCCAAGAAGTCGTTTGGGGCAGGGTGAGTTGGAAGGTCACCTTGTGCCAGAGTTTGGGTTGCAGAACTAAAAGATAAAGATCATTTAGAGTTCTGGAGTATGGAGTATAGTGAAGACTGGGCTGGCATGCCCTCTTTAGGAAGGTATGAGTAGAGAAAAACACACCATAATAGGTGGGAAAGGAGATAATTAAAAAAGAAAGGAAGAAAGAAAAGAAAGAAAAAAAAAGAAAGAAAGGAAGAAAGAAAGAAGGAAAGAAGGAAAGAAAAAACAAAGGAAGGAAGGAAGAGAGGGAGAGAAAGAAAAGGGAGGAGTTTAAACTCTGAGCAAGGTTATCAAAAGGTAGCAAAACAATAATCACTTAGGACGGCTCTGATATGTAGCAGTTGCTAAAGATATACTTTGGTTGTTTGATTTATTGATTGGGAAGAGTGGGAGAGGCAAATGGAATAAACCAATGAAGTATGTTCAAAGAAACCACACCCCGTCTGCTTGGGTTTCTCCTGTCAACTTTCCCATCTTTCATCTCATCTGACTCAGCTCCAGTCAAGGTCCAGGGTCAATAGGCCCTGATGCCACTCCACTCCAGGTAACATGAAACACTGGAATCATGTACAATCTGAAAAATCAATAGTTGTTCTTCCCATATCTGTCCATGATATCTTTTCTTGTGGTCTCAAGCACTCTCCTGGGCCTTGCATCAGCATTCTTTCTCTTCCCCCATATTCCTACCCACCGTCCACAACTCTGCTGTTGGTCTTTAAGTACAGCTTCCAAGGACATAGCATGCAGTCATGGTGCTTATCAAGGGTCATAGATAGTGACTAATGCATGAAAGGCCACTCCACTGATCCTGTGGGTCCATTCAGCTCATGTGGTCCTCCCTCTTCCCCTGCTACTCCCTGCAAAACACACCCCAGACTCTGTAGTCAGTCGTCCAGTATGACTTTCCTAGGGGAAGATGACATTTCTTCCTTCAAGAATGTGTGAAAGGCTATGCTGCCTGCCAGCAAACTAGCAATTCATTTGTAGAAATAGTTTCAAGATATATTTTAAATTTTATAGTCTGTAAGTCCTATTAGTAGCTAATAATTAGTCCTACTAATACTAATCATCTGAAAAGACTTAATTGGATGATCAGGATGATGAGGATAATGATGACAAAAACAATGACAATCACTCCTACCAGGCACTGGGGGCTCTGTCCATAGCACTTTTCATACGTTATCACATTTATCCTTCACAACAACTGTGAAAGGTACTATTGTTCCCATTTTACAGATGAAATATCAGCACTCTGAAAGCTTAATGCGTTTGTCCAAGAGGACACAGTTAGTACATAGTTGCAAAAAGTTTAGAATGGTGGTTGGCAAATGGGAAGCGTGGTGTGTTTGCTAACTAAAAACAAAACAAAACAAAAACAAAACAGACATAGTGAGTTGCAGGATACAAATTTGAACCCACCTGTCCAATCCCAAAGCTGGTGCTCTTTCTGCAACATTACACTGCTCTCAGCCTATACCATGCTGCCCAGGCCGTGGGCTGCCCCGTGCCAAGTTCTGGGCAGGGAAGAGCAGGGGAAAATATAAAGGTTGATGAAGTCAGCAGCCTTTTCTGCTTTCTTCCTCTTTCCCTGCTTTTTTCTCCTGTGCCTTCCTTCCTCTGTTCCTCGCTCTTGCGAACAGATACCAAGCACTTCTCACACGTCAGTCTCTGGGATAGGCACCTGGGAAGCACGGTCCCTCGCCTCAAGGTGTTCCTGGCTCCAGACTTCAATGGGTTTATAATTTAGTTGGAAAGCTGAGACAAATAGAAAACTATACCAGAATAAAATCAAATGGACAATTGTCTTAAGTGATGTGCTACCCACTAGAAGTGTCATATTAATTCAGAGGAGGGAGAGAAAGGTTTGCAAAGAATAAGAGGCAAGCAGAAGGTGACACTTGAAGGGTATTTCCCCCTCCCCCAAATTAGATATTATGGTATGATTTTTTTCTGACTCTAAAAATAATTTCGCTTCATTGCCCAAAACATTTAAACCACAGAAGAATCTAAAGAAGCAAAGAATATTCCCATAAGTACTATAAATAAAAATATATATGTATATATCTCAGGGTTTCTTAGCCTTGGCATGATTGACATTTGACCCAGATAGTTCTTTGTTGAGGTGAGGGCTGTCCTGTGCATTACAGCGTATTTAGCAGCATTCCTGACCCCACCCACTAGATGTTAGTATTTCTCCCCTTTCAGTTGTGATAAACAAAAAATATCTTCAGACGTTGCCAAAGGTCCGCTATGGGGAGGCAAGATGGCCCCTATGAGATCTCTGACTCTGTCCCTCTCCTCTCTCTCTGTATATACACACGCTTACATGTACATATATACTTATACGTACATACATATGTGGGTGTGTGTACACCCACACACATACATATACACACACGTGCATGCACACACACACTCACATTTTCATTCAAAGCATTTTTCTTTGCAAACAATATACTTCTGTATATCACGAATTAGATTATGCTATGCACATTGTCTGGCACCCCATTTTTGTTTAGGTATCAATATCTAAATAATAATATTGTGGCTATTTTGCATTAATATTGCATTTTGTTCCTATACCATATTTATCTAACCATTGCCCTATTTTCCCCCACTTAGGTTTTTCCAAATGTTTTCCCAGTGTAAGAAACACTGCAGTGAATATTCTTGTGCATAAATCTTAATGAAAGAAAGTTTCTTTCTGACAAACTCCTAGAAGTGGAATTTCTGGGCTGATGACCTTTCTAGATTTCGCTAATTTTTCTCCAAAAAATAATCATATAATCAAGTAATGCTCCTCTCAACTTTATATGACAATGCTTATCTCTCACCTCATCATTCACAGTGGGCATTAGTAATATTTTAAATCTCTGCCAGTGTGACAGGTAAAACGACTGCTATCACACTGCAGGTATCACACTGCTAATTTGAATTTTTTGACTATTAGTAAGACTGAACATCTGTTTGCATATTTTAGCAATCTGCATTTCTTGTTTTGGGTATTATATTCCATGTTCGTTACTTATTTTTATTTGAGTGTTTTCTTTTTTAAAAGTTGATTTATAAGAATTAGTATTCTTAATATTCTTGCATGCAATAATTTCTCAGTTTTTTATTTGTCTTTCAACTTTAGTTATAATTAATATTCTTGCATGCAATAAATAATTTCTGTTATGTGTCTTTCAACTTTAGTTATAATTTGTTGTTGTAAAAGAATTTTTTTCATTCATTGAAGTCATTTAAATACTCTTTAAATTATTTATAAAATTCATAAGTAATCTGTTGGAATTTTATTGAAGTCACAGCCTTTGTAGGTAAAAAAGTGATTGAATATTGAAAATTTCATATGGTTTCAATCTGGTACTTTAATGTTATTTTTTGGGAGAATTGATATTTTATGATTTTTAGACCTGGAATATTATACGCCCTTCCATATATTCATGTCTCCTTTTATGTCCCTCAGTAAGTTTGATAGTATAGTTTTACACAGAAAAAAAAATTTTTTTTTTTTGGCTGCTCCATGCAGCTTGTGGATCATAGTTCCCTGACCAGGGATTGAACCCGGGACCATGGCAGTGAAAGTGCCAAGTCCTAACCACTGGACCCCCAAGTCCAGAAAAAAATTCTTGTAAGTTTATTTTCAGTTATTTCACATTTGGTAGTGTTATGAAAGGAATCTTTCAGAAAAAGAATAACTGTTTATGGGAAACTAATAGAAGATGGCATTTTTGAGCACCTTTCTTAGTCCTTTTTCTCTATTTATTTTTTTCAATTAACGTCATGGATTTTTCTATCACATCTATAAATGGCAATAAGTTTGCATCTTCCTTTCTAGTATTTAACCTGCCTTCCTGTTCTTGAACCATTACATTGATTATGACTTCCAGAGAGATGCTGATAGTATTTAGCTCTCATAATGGACATTGTTGCTGATATTAATAGATGCGAAACTAACATTTAACCACTAGGTGTGATTATTATGACTTTCCAGATAGATAACTTTATTATATTAAGAAGTTACCCATTCCTAGTTACAATGTGGGCTTTTCTCGATTGTTTTAAATCAAGAGTGGGCGTTCATCTTTCTTGGGTTCTTTCTAGAGAGGACATGGAAAAGGCCAGAGCAGTGAGTCTCCCATCAGGTGGTCATGGCACCATTTCTTTTCTGCTTTCAATAAACCAACCGTCTCTAGGAGGTTTGTCCTAACAGAACCTGCCTTTTATTTTTATCCAATCTCCTGGGGCAGATGCAGGTAGCAGTGTTGTGTAAACTTCTTCCATGTGCTGCGACCCCAGGCAGGAAAGAGCTCCTGCCCTGCTGTAGTCAATTACTGTCACAGCCTTCATCAGACATAAACTCTGAAGGTGACCCAGAGATGCTAGCTTCTTCCTCATATGTTCATTGCAGTGAAGAGAGAGCCCAGACTGTGTGCTCTCCATTTCCAGCCTAGTAACTGAGTCAGGGACTTACACCAAGGCCTCTTTCACTACATCCTAAGGTGCTGTTTAGGATGAAGGATCCAGAGTTGACAATGTCTCCATCCAACACGCTCTCTCATACACCATTTATGGCAAAAATCTGTCCATGTTTCTGGAATAGTGATGACATTCTTCTTTAGAATTAACTAAAGACATTCTTTCTTTAGTTTCCAAGTCTCCCCCACCTTTATTTCTAATTGTGTAGGTGGTTTCAATGGGAATTGGGAACGAAGGAATTGATCACTTGTGAACACGTTGCCATCTGACCCCGAGGTCCTCATCAGTTGTCAGTTGCCTGCTCATGGTAATTGGCCAACCACTTCTGGTACAAAAACCATGCTTCCTGATATACGATATGGAAACAAGTGAAGGAGGAATTCAGCTTCCTCTGTCATCTGTTAGCCTTTCACCAAGTAATGGGTATCAATTTTTTTTGAATATCAGTTAATTTGCTCTGCTTCCAGTCTTGATACATAGTCTTCCTATCGTGGCTGAAAGACTAAGAGTTCCAACCACTGGCTGGGTATCCTTCGGCAAGTATTTTCTGAACCTTGACTTCTTCAAGTAAAGCAGAGACAAATTGGCACTTACCTTGAAGTACTGCATGATTTGATACCTGTAAAAGTGTTTTGCACACTCTAGAGCAGCTCTGCCCAGTAGGCATATAATGTGAGACATGAATGGTAGCCATGAGTATAATTTTAAATGTTCTAACAGTTACTGTTTTAAAAATTGAAAAGAATCAGGTGAGATTCATTTTAATAATGTTTTCATGTATTTATTTATTTTAAGTTTATCCAATATATTATCATTTCAGCATGTAATCAATATGAAAGTTTTTCAAAATGATATTTTATCTCCTTGCTGTTGTCCTAAACCTTTAAACTCCTTCAGCACATCTCAATTCAGATCAGCCACTTTTCAAATGCCCCATAGCCACATGTGGCTAATGACTACCGTATCAGGAAATAGTTCCAGTGCATTAAACAGAGGCTAATTTTTTTTTTCGCTCATATACTAATTCCTCCTCAAACTCCTTAATTATTGCTTTGAGATAGGTGGTCATATCTCTTGTCTATCCTTTTGAATCAGACACCATCTCTGACCCAGAGCTGGGACAGCCGTGCCCAGGGTCACCTCAGGATTATCCTGGGGACTGACTTCCTGCCACCTGCCCAAACTGGCTGCCTGCTGTCTGACCCAGTCAGCTGGAGGATCTGGGCAACACTGAAACCTTCTGCACTCCCTGCTCACAATTACCTGTCTGCAAACATTTGCCTACTGGCTGAACTTGCCCTCAGGTAACCTCCTCCATCGAGGATGGCGGGGGCCCACCAGCATCATGGAGCAGGTGCTGGCCCACACAGACTGTGACAAAGTTCCTGCAAACTCCCAGATTGGAACTCCCGATATGCATGTCTCCACCCAAACCCCCGTGAACAGCATTTCTGATGAAATATATCCAGAATTGGAGCACTTCCCACCAGTTCACGGCTAACAGCTTGATTCAAACCACCATCGTCTCTTACCTGGGCTCTCGCAGTCGTTTCTTCACTGCTCTGGCTGCCCCACCCTTTGCCTCTTCAGTACACTCTCCACACAGCAGTCAGATGATCCCGTGAGGATGCAAGGCAACCCACACCACTCCGCTGCCCACTCCCTGCAGTGGCTTCCCGTCTCACTCACAGTAAACAGCCAAGGTCCTCAGATCGGCCTAGAAGACCCTTCGCAGTCTGGCCTGTCACAGCTTCTTCTCAGGACCCATCTCCTCACCTTCTCACTCTGCGCTAGACTTTCTTCTTCTTCCTCACCCTACCAGACAGGCTACCAACGCAGAGCCCTGGCCTTGTGCTTCCCCTTCCTGAACATGCATCCCTAAGATTGCCACACAGCTGGCTCTCTTATCTCCTCCAGGGTTTTTTGTCAAACGTTGCCTTATCAATAACGGTGTTCCTCGTAGCCCCATTAAAACTTGCAACCCGCTACCCACACTCTCTGTCTCCCTTTTCTGATTTATTTCTTTTCATAGAGCTTATCACCATCCAACATTTTCTACATTTGACTTTTATATTTATATATATATTTTCCCGTCTGTCGGGCTTTCTCCTATATTCCCAGTGACCTTGTATTCTGGTCTACTCCTGAGTTCCCAGAAGCTTCATAGTGCTTGGCACATAGTAGGTGCTCGATAAAAATATTTGTTGAACCCGTGAATGAATGAATGAGTAAAAATGGTGACTGAAACCTTGCCCTAAATTTCCCTCCCAGATCCCAGAGAAAACAAAAATGCCCCGATGGACACAGAAAGCCCAGTGCTCTGCGTGTCAGGCATGCTGGTTCTACTTTCTTGTGAACTCTGAAATGCACTTACTGTGAACACTCCACACGTCACCGTCTGTTCCTTTTTAACAAGGGGTTAGTGGTCACAAATGGAAACAGACAGAAGGAAGAGCTGCCAGAATGAAAAAGCAAAGTTGTTTGTACCCCCTTGGCTCACCCCCTTGAGAATTCCAAGCATTTCAAACTGTGGCCATGGTTCTTCCTCCAGCCTGACCCATACTTTGCTCCTTTCACAGAATTTCACGGGAAAAAATCACAATAATTTTTATGTATAATACCACGGCCACCTTGAGCCGACACTAGGACTGTATGTACATATACAAAATGAAGTAAAGGATTAAGGCCATTTTTCAGATAACAGAAAACCAGAATCCATCAACTAGATGGTTTGTTCAACCTAAAAATTTTCTAAAATTTCCTCACTTGTCCACTTCACTTTGAAACTACACCTGTAACGGCCAGTTCACGTGTTTTCTCAAAAACACAGAAATCTTTCCCACCTCTGTTAGGTAAGGTAATTTCCATCTAAATTTCCCTATACAAATGTTAAAGTGCTTGTGTTATTAGTTTCCTACAGAGTTGAAATACAGATGACTTGGGCTACAAAATATAGTCAGGTAGATATCAGAGTTAGAAAAACTAGAGGGGCTAATCTTTTCATCCAGTAAGAGTCAAATCCGAACCCTTGGTGGGGTAGCAATTCTTGAACACCTGGGGCATTTGAATCAGACTTCACACTCGAGAAATACCTAAGAATCTGACTTCTGTTGGGTCCATGGGAAATGGCAGCATGCTTGCTGGGGCAGCCTGCCAACACTGGGCCACTGAGTCAGATCCCAAAGCCACCCTTCTCTCCTCCCTGCCTGTTGACCTGGTCTGTCTGTTCCCCCCGGCCACATGGCACAGAAGTCCTGCAGACTAAGGACATTCCTTATTGGATGCAGCTCAATGTTCTCGGATTTTATGGGATCTCCAGTGATACAACATTCCTTTGAATGGTGTTCTTCTTGAGACATCACTGCAGCATTCCAAAGGGAAGGTTTTCATTCAGCTGGCTGACCAGGGCCACGTCAACTCTCAGTCCTCTCGTAGATTAATTTTTCTTCCCTCTATGTTAAAGAACCACCTTCAGCCATTTCTGAAATTAGAATTAAACTTTCATTTGCATAATTAAGTTCAAGAGTATGTTATTTTCACTTCCTTGAAGAGTAATTGGTTATGGTCTTTGCCTAAAGATGGTAGATGACATATTCCACTTGCATTATTTTGATGGACTTCTACTCTATTTTTAAACTTCCACTCCATTACAGATAGAGCATCTTGGAAATTATTTGAAAGCAGTACTTAAACAAATCTGAGTCTCTACCCACTTTAATTGACTTAAGTTTTTGGCCAGACTTGGTGTCCCCAAAAGTTCATGATATTAACCACGGCACAAAGTATTTAATCCACTGACTTTTGGAGCATTTATATTGACTGAAGCTTTTGATATACAATACTTATGCTGAGAAACCTTTATCCATTCCCTCTGTCAATCCATGAACATTCTACTACTACTTTCTTCAAATCTAGGTTTCTTCTAAGAAGCAATTTAATAATAATAATAATTCTATTATAATTATTATTTTGTAATAAAAATTATAGTTATTATAATGCTAATAATACAATAATTATAATACTGTTAATGATTATTATTATAATAGTTATATTAATCATATAAATATTGTAGTAATAATAACAGTATAGGAATAGCTGTCATATAACTTACTTAATTTTCACAAATGACAATGATGTTGGTATTTTTATTATCCCCGTTTTATTGATGAGAAATCTGAGGCATGGAGAAATGAAATTATGTGCCTTAACTCAAACAACTGGTATATCAAGGCACTGGGACCCCTTCTCTTTCTCACTCTTGCTCTGATGATTCAAATATTCTCACTTCCAGAATGTGCTTGATCACTTTCTACACTAATTGTTCATCACATCCTTCTGGAAATGATGAACCTCGTATATGTTCTTTCTACTTATTCATCCCACAGATTCACTCTTCAAGACCCAACTCGAGTGCCTCTCCTCCATGAGGGCTTCCACGGTGTCACCTACAGAGTCAGCCACCCCCTCCTCCATGTTCCTAATTATGTCTGAAACGGGCTTCTATTATTGCACTTGTCACATTGTCCCAGAAATGTGCCCCTGTTCCTCGAACTCAGCTTTCCAGCTTTACTTACTCACATCTCTGTCTCCAATGCATGGTACAGTGACCAGGGCATCAGAGGGGCTACACAAAGGATGGTTTTATAAATGAAACATGTGTTTCCCAGAAACATAGGAAATGACCCTTCTGTGTCTTTTGTCCTTGCCTGCCCTCCCTCTCCTCAGACCTCTAGAGCTGTTGGGTCTCCCCAGTTGATAATTGAGTGAGGTGGCCCATGGCTAATTTCCCCAGAAGCAGAAATAACCCAAGGTTGTACCACCACACCAAGGGCCTCTAGCTAACAGCAAGGTCAAAGGGTAAGTAGGGATTGAGCTGGCATTGAGCTGGCAAAATCTATTACCTCCCTCTTCCTATCATTAAGGGTAGTGCTTGGCTTGGGGGTGAAAGGTCAGAAATGGTGATTCCATGTATGTGCATCCACACACTCATGTATGGGGTCATTCCCTTCAGCTCAATTTATTTATCTTTTCAGCTAATATTTGTTAAATGTCTTCTGTATTCCATGTGTTGATCTAGATGCTGGGAATACAATTTGTACAAATAGTAGAGAGGTCAGATAATGGTTCCTGCCCTCATGGAGCGTATAGCTGACCGGGGAGACATGAACATTGATTACATTCTCTGAAGAGTTATTCGGATCTGTCGGATCATGATTCCTCATCACTTACTGGCCAGTTACCTCCACACTTCTCTCTGCCACCACAGTCTCTGTCCTAGGCTCTTGCCCCAGGCTCAGGGCCATAGACGAACAACCACATTTAGTGCCTCGGCTGCACCTCAGTGGCACAAAAAATGTGAAAGGAAACTACGTTCATAGCTGGTAACCAATATTTACTGAGTGGTTATTACACACCAGGCCTTATGCTTCATGTATTGTATTATTTAATGATCACAGTGACCACTGAGGTAGATGCTGTTGTTAAGGCTGTTTTAATAACAGGAATTGCTAATGACATTTAGAGAGGTTAAGGAACCTGCCCAAGATTAAACAGCTAGTAAATTAACTCTGGAGTTATGAAAACACTAGCGCTTTACTGTCATAAATTTATGCCCCCAAATGAAACATTTTAGGATACCAAAGTATTTAATTCTTCACTTTCCTTTCTGATTTATAACATGTAAAGCATTTATAAATAATGTCTTTTAATCTTTATGGTAATAATAGAAAGAAGGTATTTGAGCTTCATCTGATAGATAAGGAACCTGAACCTTAAGTTTTCCAAGACTATGGGGCCAATAAGCTGAGGAGTCAGGGTTTTCTTCTATCAATCTGAGCTCTACCCAGGTTGCCTTCATAGAACAGCCCAGAAGGAAACAAACAACATCCCGGAATCTTTCTATAAATACACTCCCGGAGAATTAAATTAGACCTTTTGTACTATTACAACTTCTCTTCTATCCATTTGGCGATGATTCTTAAAATATTAAAACAGTCATTATCAACCACATACATACAAACCCATCTTAAAGACCAGATGACCTTTAGGTCAACATAAATGGGCTACTCTCAGTATTAACCAGAAATAGCCATTTTTTAAAGGAGAGAAATGGCTGCAGTGACAGAGAATATCAGAGGTCTGGAATTCACGCAGCAGGCATAGCCACGCACTTGCATCACTCTCGTGGGGGCTGTGTGCCACTGCTCCCACAACCACTCAGGGTCGAAGGCGAGTCCTGTGCACAAATTTAGAAAGCTAGGTTGGAAGGCCTGCTTTTCTGCTTACTTAATTCTGAGGTCTTGGTTTCCTCCCCTGCACATGGGGATGATAACAGGGAAGAACACTTGCCTCCTTGGATCGTCATGAGGGTTGAACAAGAAAACGTAAACAAAGTACATACCTCATGACTCAGTTTCCCCATCTTTAAAATGAGAATTAATAATAATACCAACCTCGGAGGGCTGTTGTGAGGATTAAATGAGTCAATTTGTGTAACGTACTGGACAAGTGTACAACATACGGTGCATGCAATACAAATGTTAGTTTAAAAAATATAGTTTATCTCATTTTATGTTGTCATTTATAGATTTCTATTTCTTACATTTTATAACAATTTGGAAATAAATATAATGCATAGGGAGTAAAAAAAGAAAATGTAAGCAAAGAATCAACATACTAAGGAATAAGTAACCTGTATGTGGATGGCAACCATTGTTGAAACCCTGAGACATGGTTTAAGCAAAATTAAGTGCAAAGAGTTATTCTGGATCTGTAACCACTCCACTGAAATAGTATTTAGAGCTTATAGTTCTCCTGACAATAAGGGCTAAACACTAAAATAGTTGGAGATTATATGGCATTTTGAATATAAGATGGGGTTAAGAGTTAGGCAAATCTGGATTTGACTCCAGTCTCTGAGTCACTTAAACTCTCTGAACCTCATTATTCTAATCTGTGAAATGAGGATAAAAGTATCTTTCCTGTAGTGAAGACTATAGTAACTACAGAAAGAACCTAAAGGGGAGCTCAACGATGGAGGGGACTGGTTTTGTCGTGTGTACTGTTGAGTCCGCAGGGTGTTACCCAGCGGCTCCACGCAGCAAATGCTTGCTTGTTGAACTAATGAGAGAACTTCGCTGGCACAGGGTGCATGCTCAATGTCTCATCATTATTTTTATTAATAATGCTTGCTGGTAGTAGGGTTGGGGCTGAGGCTGTGGAGGGCAGGTCACCATGCCCACAATGTAATGGCACAGCTGGTCTTGGTGGAGGGTCACTATGACATATTGACTACAGCAGGCACCTTATCACCCCAAATTTAAATGTCATCAGGAGGTGAAGGACACCTTTATCAGCACCCCATTTTAGCAGTAAAAATCTACTCTGTTTAACTCTCCTTATCAGCAGGGGCAATGATATGTTCACATATTGATCCATTGCTTCACAAATGTTCTTTTATAACCCAAACCCCAAGTCCAGAGCATCCCATGACTGAAATCCTATTCGTGTTGCTACCTACGTAGGTAGCTAGACCAAAAAGCGATAGTTTTTGTGAAACTTGTCCCTGTATTGATGATTTCCATGAGTGAATTCAGTCATGTTTATTAAGAAAACTCAAATGCTGAGGGTAGAATTGGGAGGGGCCCTTATACATTCCCAAAAGCAAGGCTGGGTCTTTGAACTAACTTTTGGAGACAAATATATGTTCTTAGTGAGCACTAAACTGTGTGCATTAAATTTTTATGTTACCGAAACATCTTACTTTCTCATTAAATTATCCAAACAATTCTCGACGGTGAGTAACATGATTCTGCCTTTACAGATGGGTACCAAGACCAGAATCAGCTGTGAATAAATGACTAACTTCTTGACATTCTCTAAATTAAAATAACATCTACACTGATTTTCCTTTGGTGCCCATACAATTTTCTAAGATGCTTTTTTGACTTTATGAGATAAAGGAAATAAAATAGCTTCGATCTCTTAAATTCAGTAAATAGAGGCTTTGCTAAGCTGTACTTGGGGTGGGGGAGGGGCAGATACTCATAATATCACGTTGGAACCTCAATTAAGGTACTGAAAGATCTCCAGATTATTTTATAGTCATAATCAAAAAGTAATCCAATGGCTATTGAGGAATCTAGAAGAGATTCCACAACTTGTGTTATTCTGAGATTATTTGGCACTATGGCATCTTTATAATGAAAAAGGAAACGAGAGTGTGAGAGATGAATTTAGAAAGCATTAATTTAGATATTTAGATAATTTAGATAATTTAGATATTAATGTAAAGATTTCATTCCTTTTCTGTGACCACCCAGAACCAAATACCATTTCCACAGTGTGTTTTTAGTTCTTAGACTTTATCGGTGAGACTACAGTTCAGTGTACAATTTGTTATCGACAAGGACCAAGGACATTGGGATACAATTATGCCAGGATGCACTCGTTAAATGTTTTGGGGTTCCTTTTCTGCATGGTTTACCCTGTACTTGTAGAAAAATAAGTATAACTTACCCTGTAAGTTTTCTTGCTTACCCTGGTAAACATAGGGTCATTTCTGCAAACCTCTATCTGATTGATAAATGGCCTGAGTGACTTGTCCCAGGGGTAGACATCTCTGCTTTGGGGATAATGGACAAAAAAAGCCAAGGACACATTTGTAAGTGAGGTCCAGACCTTCTGTCCTCAACAGCATTGATTCTGATTTGTCCCAGATTCGTAATATTAACATCATGCTTTGCAGTTGATAAAATGCCTTCGTATCCAAGTCTCCTTTTGTTTTCATCCAGGGAGGCAAATACACAAAGAAACTGAGGGTCAGAGAAAGTAACTGACTTGCCCAAGAGATACCAGTAGGAAGTGGAAGAGTTCAGATCCGTGTTTCTCACACCTGAGTGTGCATCAGTGCTACATGGAGAGGTTGTTTACTGGGCCCCAACTCCACAATGTGTGAATCCGCAGATCTGGGTGAGGCCCTAGAACTCGCATGTCTCACAAATTCCCAGGTGTTGCTGATGCTGCTACTGCTCCAATGACCCCACTTTGAGAACCACCAGATTAAAAGACAAGGCTTCTGATTCCTAGGCCTGGTCTCTTCTCTCTAAGCCGCACTTCCCTACAAAGGGCAGCAGTTCCAATTGACTTTCTCCTCCAGCTGTTTAAAATTCATCTTTCTTTAAAATGTAAAATGCAAAGTTATATTTGAACAATTCAAACCTTTCAAATTGGATATCTTCTACCTTATTAAAATATTTGAACAAAAATAGAAAACACATTTTTTTTCTACTGGTACAACAATGACTAATCATGGTTTTAAAGACTATTTAAAGAAAAACTGTGGTTTGCCAAGAAAATGTGAACTGTTGAATGTATTGTGGCATTCATGTAAATGGCCTCATTTGCTGAAATGAGACATTTAATAAATAAAGGTGTAGTCTGGTTGGAATTGGTATTTTCATGCCCCAAACTCTATTACTGTTTCTAAAATGAGACATATTTGAAGGATTCTATAGCATCTAGGAAAACCCAATTAGTTTCATTTGAAAAGCAATAGCCTATTTGACATCTTCAGTATGAAACGTCAACTCACTTTATTTATTTATTTATTTTTAACATCTTTATTGGAGTATAATTGCTTTACAATGGTGTGTTAGTTTCTGATTTATAACAAAGTGAATCAGTTATACATATACATATGTTCCCATATCTCTTCCCTCTTGCGTCTCCCTCCCTCCCACCCTCCCTATCCCACCCCTCTAGGTGGTCACAAAGCACCGAGCTGATCTCCCTGTGCTATGTGGCTGCTTCCCACTAGCTATCTACCTTACATTTGGTAGTGTATATATGTCCATGCCACTCTCTCACTTTGTCCCAGCTTACCCTTCCCCCTCCCCATATCCTCAAGTCCATTCTCTAGTAGGTCTGCGTCTTTATTCCCATCTTACCCCTGGGTTCTTCATGTCATTTTTTTCCTTAGATTCCATATATATGTGTTAGCATACGGTACTTGTTTTTCTCTATTTGACTTACTTCACTCTATATGACAGACTCTAGGTCGATCAACCTCACTACAAATAACTCAATTTCGTTTCTTTTTATGGCTGAGTAATATTCCACTGTATATATGTGCCACATCTTTATCCATTCATCCGATGATGGACAGTTAGGTTGCTTCCATGTCCTGGCTATTGTAAATAGAGCTGCAATGAACATTGTGGTACATGACTCTTTTTGAATTATGATTTTCTCAGGGTATATGCCCAGTAGTGGAATTGCTGGGTCGTATGGTAGTTCTTTACTTTTATTTTATTTTTTTTATTAGTTTCTGCTTTATAACAAAGTGAATCAGTCATACATATACATCTGTTCCCACATCCCTTCCCTCTTGCATCTCCCTCCCTCCCACCCTCCCTATCCCACCCCTCCGCGGTCACAAAGCACCGAGCTGATCTCCCTGTGCTATGCGGCTGCTTCCCACTATCTATCTACCTTACGTTTGGTACTGTATATATGTCCATGCCGCTCTTTCGCTTTGTCACAGCTTACCCTTCCCCCTCCCCATATCCTCAAGTCCATTCTCAAGTAGGTCTGTGTCTTTATTCCTGTTTTACCCCTAGGTTCTTCATGACATTTTTTCCCCTTAAATTCCATATATATGTGTTAGCATACGGTATTTGTCTTTCTCTTTCTGACTTACTTCACTCTGTATGACAGACTCTAGGTCCATCCACCTCATTACAAATAGCTCAGTTTCGTTTCTTTTTATGGCTGAGTAATATTCCATTGTATATATGTGCCACATCTTCTTTATCCATTCATCCGATGATGGACACTTAGGTTGTTTCCATCTCCGGGCTATTGTAAATAGAGCTGCAATGAACATTGTGGTACATGACTCTTTTGGAATTATGGTTTTCTCAGGGTATATGCCTAGTAGTGGGATTGCTGGGTCATATGGTAGTTCTATTTTTAGTTTTTTAAGGAACCTCTATACTGTTCTCCATAGTGGCTGTATCAATTTACATTCCCGCCAGCAGTGCAAGAGTGTTCCCTTTTCTCCACACCCTCTCCAGCATTTATTGTTTCTAGATTTTTTGATGATGGCCATTCTGACGGGTGTGAGATGATATCTCATTGTAGTTTTGATTCGCATTTCTCTAATGATTAATGATATTGAGCATTCTTTCATGCGTTTGTTGGCAATCTGTATATCTTCTTTGGAAAAATGTCTCTTTAGGTCTTCTGCCCATTTTTGGATTGGGTTGTTTGCTTTTTGTTATTGAGCTGCATGAGCTGCTTGTAAATTTTGTAGATTAATCCTTTGTCAGTTGCTTCATTTGAAAATATTTTCTCCAATTCTGAGGGCTGTCTTTTGGTCTTGTTTATGGTTTCCTTTGCTGTGCAAAAGCTTTTAAGTTTCATTAGGTCCCTTTTGTTTATTTTTGTTTTTATTTCCATTTCTCTAGGAGGTGGGTCCAAAAGGATCTTGCTGTGATTTATGTCATAGAGTGTTCTGCCTATGTTTTCCTCTAAGAGTTTGATAGTGTCTGGCCTTACATTTAGGTCTTTAATCCATTTTGAGTTTATTTTTGTGTATGGTGTTAGGGAGTGTTCTAATTTCATTCTTTTACATGTAGCTGTCCAGTTCTCCCAGGACCACTTATTGAAGAGGCTTTCTTTTCTCCAGTGTATATTCCTGTCTCCTTTATCAAAAATAAGGTGACCATGTGTGCGTGGGTTTACCTCTGGGCTTTCTATCCTGTTCCATTGATCTATATTTCTGTTTTTGTGCCAGTACCAGACTGTCTTCACAATGGTGAACAACTGAATGCATTTCCTCTAAGATGAGGAACAAGAGAAGGATGTCCACTCTCACCACTATTATTCAACATAATTTGGAAGTCCTAGTCATGGCAATCAGAGAAGAAAAAGAAATAAAAAGAAGACAAATTGGAAAAGGAGAAGTAAAACTGTCACTGTTTGCAGATGACATGATACTATACATAGAGAATCCTAAAGATGCCACCAGAAAACTACTAGAGCTAATCAATGAATTTGGTACAGTTGCAGGATACAAAATTAATGCACAGAAATCTCTTGCATTCCTATACACTAACAATGAAAGATCAGAAAGAATAATTAAGGAAACAATCACAATCACCATTGCAACAAAAAGAATAAAATACCTGGGAATAAACCTACCTAAGGAGGTAAGAGACCTGTACTCAGAAAACTATAAGACACTAATGAAAGAAACCAGTGATGACACAAACAGATGGAGAGATATTGGTTGGAAGAATCAATATTGTGAAAATGACTATTCTACCCATGTTCTTGGATTGGAAGAATCAATATTATGAAAATGACTATTCTACCCAAAGCAATCTACAGATTCAATGCAATCCCTATCAAATTACCAATGGCATTTTCACAGAACTAGAACAAAAAATCTTAAAATTTGTATGGAGACAAAAAAGACCCCAAATAGCCAAAACAATCTTGAGGGAAAAAAATGGAGCTGAGGGAATCAGACTCCCTTACACTTCAGACTATGCTACAAAGCTACAGTAATCAAGACAATATGGTATTGACACAAAAAAACAGAAATATAGATCAATGTAACAGGATAGAAAGCCCAGAGATAAACCCACTCACCTATGGTCAACTAATCTATAACAAAGGAGGCAAGGATATACAATGGAGAAAAGACTGTCTCCTCAATAAGTAGTGCTGGGAAAACTGGACAGCTACATGTAAAAGAATGAAATTAGAACACTCCCTAACACCATACACAAAAATAAACTCAAAATGGATTAAAGACCTAAATGTAAGGCCAGACACTATAAAATTCTTAGAGGGAAACATAGGAAGAACACTCTGACATAAATCACAGTAAGATCTTTTTTGACCCACCTCCTAGAGTAATGGAAATAAAAACAAAAATAAACAAATGGGACCTAATGAAACTTAAAAGCTTTTGCACAGCAAAGGAAACTATAAACAAGATGAAAAGACAACCCTCAGAATGGGAGAAAATATTTGCAAACAAATCAATGGACAAAGGACTAAACTCCAATATATATAAACAGTCCATGCAGCTGAATATTAAAAAAAACAAACAACCCAATCCAAAAATGGGCAGAAGACCTAAATAGACATTTCTCCAAAGAAGACATACAGATGGCCAAGAAGCACATGAATAGCTACTCAACATCACTAATTATTAGAGAAATGCAAATCAAAACTACAATGAGGTATCACCTCACACTGGCTAGAATGAGCATCATCAGAAAATCTATAAACAATAAATGCTGGAGAGGGTATGGAGAGAAAGGGAACCCTCTTGCACTGTTTATGGGAATGTAAATTGATACAGCCACTATGGAGAACAGTATGGGGCTTCATAAAAAACTAAAAATCGAATTACCATATGACCCAGCAATGCCACTACTGGGCATATACCCAGAGAAAACCATAATTCAATGAACATCCTAATGTTCATTGCAGCACTATTTACAATAGCCAGGTCATGGAAGCAACCTAAATGCCCATTGACAGATGAATGGTAAAGAAAATGTGTACATATGTACAATGGAATATCACTCAGCCATAAAAATGAACAAATTTGGGTCATTTGTAGAGACGTGGATGGACCTAGAGTCTGTCATACAGAGTGAAGTAAGTCAGAAAGAGAAAAACAAATATCGTATATTAACGCATATATGTGAGATGTAGAAAAATGGTACAGTTGAACCAGTTTGCAAGGCAGAAATAGAGACACAGATGTACAGAACAAACGTATGGACACCAAGTGGAAAGCGGGGAGGAGGTGGTGATGGGATGAATTGGGAGATTGGCATTTACATATATACACTAATATGTATAAAAATAGAAAACTAATAAGAACCTGCTGTATAAAAAATAATAATAATAAAACAAAAATTTGAAAAAGAGAGACAAAAAAAACCCAAAAAAGCAAACAAAAAACAAAAACAAAAAAAATTCATGCTAAGTTCAGCTTACTGGATACTTACCAATTATAATGCTATTTGTACTTAATTAAATGTTTATCTATACTATTAAAATAGACTTTTAAAGTTGTATCAGCTAACTGCCACATGTGGCTCCATTTGGATCCTACTACAAAATTTAAAACACTGTATTTTTGAGACAGTTGGAATTGGTCAACGACTGGACATTTGATAATATTAAGAAAGTATAAGTTTTTTATTATGAGTACATAATTTTAAAAAGACTTTCTCTCCTTTGGAGGTACATATTGGAATATTTATGGATTAAATGATGTGATATCTGGGATTTGCTTCAAATTAATATAGCAGCAGACAGGGTGGGGTGATAGATGGAACAGGATTGATATGAGTTGATTGGCACCTGGGGTTTACTAAATTATTCTGTCTTCTTTTGCATATTTTCAAGTTTTCCATGGTGACAAAGTTGAAAGATAAAATAGACACATGTCAGTCTTGTTTCACATCCCCTCCAAAAAAAATAGTTGTATATAAGATTCTGTCTTAGCATACTGGGATGGAGGAAGGATAGAAGTCAGTGAGATGTGCTCCTACTGACCTAGAAGAAAGCAACTCTCATGTTTCTGGAGTGGGCCTTGTGGCGAGAACAGCAGGTGCCTCTGGCACCAAGAGTGGCCCCCAGTTGATGGCCAGCAAGGAAGTGAAAACCTCAGCCCCACAACTGCAAGGAACTGAATTCTGCCAACAGCCCCCATGATCTTGGTAAAGGACTCTGAGCCCCAGAGAGGAATGGAATCCAGCCAACATCTTGACTTCAGCCTTGTGAGACCCTGAGTAGATAATCCAGCCAGCCTGTACCTGGACTTCTAACCTGCAGAAACTGTGAGATAACAAATAAGTATGGTTTTAAAATTCTAAAATTTTGCTAATTTGTTACACAGCAATAGAAAACTAATACAAAAGGATATACTGGAGACAGAGAGATTAGTTGGGTTATCAGAATAGCCCAGACCAAAATGGGAAGGATCTATATTAATACTGAATCTATTGGAATGGAGATGATGAGAGCATTGAATAGGGATCTATTAAGAAAGTAGATATATTAAAACTGAATCACCCACTAAATGTCAGCCTGGAATGTCCCAGAGTGACCTGAAGTATTTTGGGTAGACCTTGATGGCTTTAACCAAATTGGGGAGAGCAGAAGTGAGAAAGTTTCATTTGGAAATATGAGTTCAGTTTGGGACAGTTTGGGATTATTAGCAAAAATTATTTCCCTATCCATACTTCTTTGCACTGAGACTCTGCAGCTCATCCCATCAAGAGGTGAAATCTATTCCATCCCTCTTCTCACCCCCCTTGACTCTGGGCTGACCTTAAGATTAGGATTGGCCAATACAATGCAGAGGAACTAATGATGTGCCAGTTCTAAGTCTAGGCATCAAGAGACCCTGAACACACTTCACTTCTTTCTCTTGGTACCACGTAACCCTCATGTGAGCAGGCAAACCCAGGCTGGCCTACTGTGGGATAGAAGACCACATGCAGTGGAGACAAGCCATCTTGACTGAGGCCATCCTGGACCAGCCAGCCCCTACCTTACTAGGCAGCTGACCACAGACACGTGAGTGTGCCCTGCCAATGATAGAAGAACCACCCAGCTGAGGTCAGTCCAAGTTGCCAACCTACAGAATCATGAGCTAAATTAGTAGCTCTTGTTTTGAACCACTAAGTTTTGAGGTAGTTGATTCTATAGCAAAGCTACCTTTTACAGACATATTAAGTTTGAGAAATATCCATTTAAGTATGTTCAGTGGGCAGTTTGGATTCTAGATCTGGATCTCAGTAGTGTAAATGAGGTTCTAGGTAGAGATTTAAGAGTGATCAGCATGAGGATGGCCACTGATGTCAAGAATGTACTTGGGTATATTTCTTATTTTCTGAGCTATGTCAAGCATGTATGTGAGGATATTATTTTCTGAATGAGATGTTAATTTGCTTGTGATACTGACTACTGTGAAATATTGCTCTTCATTCAGCTCTACTGATGTCATTTCTGAGGAGAAGCTATCATGAGATGAGTAATTAGGAAAAATGCCTCTCACGGAGTAATTGATTTTTCTCTGGAGCTGGTCCGAGGTGTTATACAGCTTGAATCATTCCTCTCAGAGTGAAACGTTTGGAAGACAAAGTTTAAATTTTTCCTCTCACTAGAACAGTTTATACCTCTACTTTTCCTAGTAGACCACTCTACCTGATGTATATGTCATATCCACGCAGAGTGATCGTAGTGCAAAAGTGGCAGATAACCAGCATCTCTCTGAGTCAACATAACTGACACATCTTCCTCCTGTAATCCTCATGATTGCCCCGTGAAGTTGGGAGTTTGGCTATCCCCATTTTACAGATAAAGAGATGGAGATTTGTAAGTTATAAAAGTTGCTCAAGATCACTCAGCAAGTAAATTGAAGAGCCAGGCTTCAAACCTGGTTTCTAACTCAAAGCCTTTTGCACTTCCCCCCTCACCACCACGTCCCAGATGAAGTTCTTTTCTCATGTACAATTGAGTTCAGTCCTCACCACCCTTTGTGAGGTGTTACTAATCATTTAAAAACTTCCTGTGTCTTATAAAGCTTTATTTTTGTCCTCTGCAACGAACGCACTTTTATACAGATTGTATTACCCTGTCGAAAATCCCATGGACACCCTTCCACATGGCCCAAGAAATAGGGCAGGACCAGACCGGGTCATGCTCCCAAGTGAGTCACGCTAACCTATCTTGTCATTAGAAATGGCTCTGAGTCTTTATCTGCCCACAACCTCTAATTAATGATCATTTAACTGTACTGTCAACTCTGCTTAAATCTGAGTGATACCAGTTGTTCCTTCCTTGGGCCAGCCAATAGCTACAGAGGAAGGCATTCATGCATGCCATTGTCCGGGTGGCTCTGGGCCTATAGCAGCCCAGTTTAATGGGCATTCAGAGCTCATTAGGGAGGAAACACATCGGGAGTGACCGCTCCGGTGCCACACGTTGCAACTAATAGCTCTGCCGAACAGAATCGTTTCTGTTTCTGCTCACTTGTTGTGAAATCCTTTCAATGTCAACAAGTGGCTGTGTCGGCAGGAGCCCGCCATCCTGCCCAGCAGTTTTATCCGTTGCTCTCCTGAGCCAGACTTGTGTCCTCCTCCATTGTCCGGTCCCACAAAAGAGCCTGAGCAATCACAAAGCCTTCACAGCCATTCATCATCAGCTCACCGATTCCACGGGCAAGACTGCCCACCAAAGTGTGGGCCTGTCTGTGGGCCTGGCATGTGTGGGTGCAAAGGCAGGACACTGGGCCTGTGGCCTGCTGCCTTGGGGATCCAAACAGCACAAACGTATAAGGTTTGATTTCCTTACCCAAGAGATCACCAAAATGACATGTAATGTACAGAATTGGGCTGAGAAGGGGGCTTCCCTGGTGGCGCAGTGGTTGAGAGTCCGCCTGCCGATGCAGGGGACACAGGTTCGTGCCCCTGTCCGGGAAGATCCCACATGCCGTGGAGTGGCTGGACCCGTGAGCCATGGCCGCTGAGCCTGCATGTCCGGAGCCTGTGCTCCGCAAGGGGAGAGGCCACAACAGTGAGAGGCCCGCGTACCGCAAATAAATAAATAAATAAATAAATAAATAAATAAATAAATAAAGGTTCACTCTGGTATTCCATTAAAAAAAAAAAAAAGAATGGGGCTGAGAAGGTTCTAAGAGCATAATGGAAAAATTGCAGGTGGGGCGAGATTGGGTTTTTCTCTAGTCTGAAAAAGAAAGTGAACTCTCTGATCAAAGGGGAGATTGCACCAAATAGGTAGGTTTATCTACTCAAGCGTTGTATATCCTTTTATTCCTGAATAACTTGGTCCATTTGCCCAGTACATAGAGATGAAAGTTGTCTATAAAATGTCATGCAAACTTTCTAAGCTATATCATTAGGTTTTTAGAAAGATAGGTGATACTCTTGTTTGTGCAATGTTTTGATAACCAGGTAGTTGAGAATTGGTCATATTTGCCTGAAATACAGAAGCACTAAAAGTGATTCTCCAAATACAGCCTCTCATACATTGGGAAAATGCTTTTTAAAAATTTTAATTGAAATATATTTGATTTACAATGCTGTGTTAGTTTCAGGTGCACAGCAAAGTGATTCATATATACATATATATATATATATATATATATAACTTTTTTCAGATTCTTTTCTATTATAGGTTGTTACAAGATATTGAATACAATATACAGTAAGCCCTTGTTGTTTATTCTATACATAGTACTGTGTATCTGTTAATCCCAAACTCCTAATTTATCCCTCAAAAAAGGCTTTCTATTTTAACTAAATGAATAAAATTTCCTGTCCTTGGATGTAATTCTTTATTCTTTCAGAGGTCTCCCAAGAAAGTGTCTATTGTAATTCATTCTGTGTCTGACAACTAGGCAACAAAGTAATAAAGATCCTAAACTCCCTATGTCACCCTCCAAGCCCTAGGCCTGGCCTCTGTATGCCTTCTCTGTCCAGCTTCTGTATGTGGTTCTAGATATACTTCTTTTTTAATCCAGACCCCACTAGATTTTTGGATTATTGGTTTCTGTGTCTGAATCCCTTGCTAGACTGAGAGCTGCTAGAAAGCTATTTCTGCTTCTTGCTCATCTTAGATGACTCAGCACATTTCAATGAGTAGCTGCTCAATAATATCAATAATTTGTTGAATTAAGCAGTCAGCGTCACAAAGTTGTCAACAAGTGAATGTCTGCCTTTGCATTTTCAACCTAGAGGTACCACAAAAAGTGATGAGGCTGTTAAACATTTCGCAGCATTACCTCTTGTTCCCACTATGCTAATTCGGGGCTTTAGGATGCATAGTTAGGTAAAAATCACTTCCTGATTAAAATATTTGCAGTAAGAAGAGCAAGTTTTTTAATATCCATGTTCTGATACACAGTATGTCACCGAATTTTTTTGTGTTTCCCTAAGATGTGGCTCCTCTTTACAGTTATCTGTTATTGTTGTTACCATCATCATAGCTTCCAAAAATTGAGCCCATACTATATGCCAGTCACAAACTAATGCCTGTAGTCTTTGCTCATTCAAATTCACCCAGCTGCTTTTATTAATGCCATAAATATGCAGGATAACATGATGGTTGTGCAATCTTTCTGTGCATTATTGTAGCTGCAGCCCTTTTCAAAGACTGTGTATTCTTCTATGGGTGTTCTGTTTCAGATACTGAAGGCATGTTAAAAGGGAAGGGAATTCTGTTTCCTAATGGGCCACTCCAGTTTTCTTTGTTGTGCTTCTTTCATTCGGCACTTCCAAAAGATCACCGATTCACACGTGGGTTTTACCTCTGTAGGTAAAGACACACAATGCCAAGGTTAAGCACATGACCCTTTCTCCTTCTTAAGGTGAGCAATGACATGTGTTGGTTTCCAAAGGAAGTGCCCAGATGATGACTAAAAACTCAGACTCTGAAGTGCTTTTATAATTATTAAAATAAGCAAAACAAAAAAATATGAATTCCTTATAGTTTCCTTTTTTAACAGGTTTTTTTTTGTATCCACAGTAGGTTAGCTCCGACCTTTGCCAGTGCAATTTGGTCATAAATACTTTATATAAATTATCCCATTTAATCCTTCTAAGGATCCTATATAATAAGTCTTACTATGATCTCCATTTTGCACATGAAAAAATGAGGCTTAGAGAAGTTAACCAATCTGCCCAAGGTTAGGGAGCTAGAAGGCCATGAAAACAGGGTTCGAACCTTTTTCTAGGGCTTGTGTCCTTTTTAAAAAAATTTTTTTAATTGAAGTGTAGTTGCTGTACAATATTACGTAGGTTATAGGTGTACAATATAGTGATTCACAAATTTTAAAGATTATACTCCATTTATAGTTATTATAAAATATTGGCTATATTCCCCATGTTATACAATATATCCTTGCAGCTTATTTTATACCTAATAGTTTATACCTCTTAATCCCCTACCCCTATAGTACCCCTCCCCACTTCTCTCTCCCCACAGGTAACCCCTAGTTTGTTCTCTGTGTCTGTGTCTGCTTCTTTTTTGTTATATTCACAAGTTGGTTGTATTTTTTAGATTCTACATATAAGTGATATCAGACAGTATTTGTCTTTCTCTGGCTGACTTATTTCACTTAACATAATGTAGGGCTTGTGTCCTTGACAAGAGTATATGCCTCCATTGGTTCCCCATTATGAGGCTGTGGCTGAAGTTTAAATTTGCCTTGTAACTTCTGGCTACTGCAGATGGAAATATCCTTAAGTCTCTTGTAGTGCCAGAGATACGTTGGCAATATTGGTCCAGTGTTCCCAGCAGGAATTCACTAGGAAGGGCTTTCTGCATGCAACCTGCCATCTCCTGTCCTTCCAGATGTACAAAAACAGCTCTTTGCTGCCTGACCACCTCTAACATTTTACAGTAGGGCACCTCAGGGTTCGTTTTGTTTCTGTCTTGTGATCCCCACAGCATGTCACAGAAGAAGTGATACAGAACCGTGATGAAGAGCAGTTTTTGTGTCCCATCTACATGGGTGGGGAAGGAAGGGTTTTGCAGCATGTTACTTTGGGGGACTTTAAAAAGGGTAATTGAATTGTTGAAATCAAATCTGGGGCCCCTGTCACAAATCATTACCTTGTCTTCCCTCCATCTATCTCCTTGTTCTTCAAATTAATGCCACATACCACACACTGACCTCCATTAGCTTAATTTGGTTGAGACATTTTCCAGCCCGTATCATCAAAAGGAGAGAGAAAATTATGTTGGCCAGGGGACCATCTGTGGAGTGCAAAATGTTCAAGAAGCAGGAATTTTTCTGCATTTCTCATGTCTCATTTTTGAAACTACATACAACTCTAGATACTTACAGTTACTAACTCAGCCCATCTCTTAGATCACTGACTTGTATTTGGTTAATAAGACTGGTATTTCTCTTGTCTAGGATGACATTCAAAACAGTCTTATCCTCAGCTCAATAACAAAAAAACAAACAACCCAATCCAAAAATGGGCAGAAGACCTAAAGAGACATTTCTCCAAAGAAGATATACAGATTGCCAACAAACACATGAAAGAATGCTCAATATCATTAATCATTAGAGAAATGCAAATCAAAACTACAATGAGATATCATCTCACACCCGTCAGAATGGCCATCATCAAAAAATCTAGAAACAATAAATGCTGGAGAGGGTGTGGAGAAAAGGGAACACTCTTGCACTGCTGGCAGGAATGTAAATTGATACATCCACTATGGAGAACAGTGTGGAGGTTCCTTAAAAAACTACAAATAGAACTACCATACGACCCAGCAATCCCACTACTGGGCACATACCCTGAGAAAACCATAATTCAAAAAGAGACATGTACCACAATGTTCATTGCAGCTCTATTTACAATAGCTAGGACATGGAAGCAACCTAAGTGTCCATCATCGGAAGAATGGATAAAGAAGATGTGGCACATCTAAACAATGGAATATTACTGAGCCGTAAAAAGAAACCAAATTGAGTTATTTGCAGTGAGGTGGTTGGACCTAGAGTCTGTCATACAGAGTGAAGTAAGTCAAAAAGAGAAAGACAAATACCACATGCTAACACATATATATGGAATCTAAGAAAAAAAAAGTCATGAAGAACCTAGGGGTAAGACGGGAATAAAGACACAGACCTACTAGAGAATGGACTTGAGGATATGCAGAGGGGGAAGGGTAAGCTGTGACAAAGCGAAAGAGAGGCATGGACATATATACATTACCAAATGTAAGGTAGATAGCTAGTGGGAAGCAGCCACATAGCACAGGGAGATCAGCTTGGTGCTTTGTGACCACCTAGAGGGGTGGGATAGGGAGGGTGGGAGGGAGGGAGACGCAAGAGGGAAGGGATATGGGAGCATATGTGTATGTATAACTGATTCACTTTGTTATAAAGCAGAAACTAACACACCATTGTAAAGCAATTATACTCCAATAAAGATGTTAAAAATAATTACCAGGCATATACTCCAATCAAGATGTTTAAAAAGAAAAAAAAATAGTCTTATCCTCAAATCTTAACACATGAGCTACCCGAAAAATGATTAAGGCTTTGACTTCTTAATCAAACGTTTCTCTTAACTGAGAGGGCTGTACATAGCTCTCTAAGGCTTTATTCTCTCTAGCATTTCACAAGAAATGCTGTGAAATAAAGTCATCTCCAAGCACACCTGCTCAACACACAATTTTTAATGCATTGTCACATTAACCAGCACTGATTTCTTCCTTCTATAAACGAAGTGGTTTTTCTAACCTACCTGTTGGGTTAGTTATCATCAATATACTTCTGAGGTTTCAAAAATATCTTCTATAGATGTAATGGTTACTATATAATTCCATTTAACGTGCATTTTTAGAATGTGTTCTAGGAATTATTCCAAGCCCAAAGAACACAGCATGGAGAGGAAAATACTCTTCACCAGAGGGCAGGCAGAGTGATCATTTACCTACCAAAACCTCAACATATTCAAAAATCCTTCCCTGAACTCCATATAGGCTTAGGGAGGAAGCCTGGTGAAGTACATTGGAAAAGGGACAAGAGGTTAGATGGTGACCCTGATTCTTCCTTAACCAGCTGTATGACCGTGCTCATGTCACTCAATCTTGACAGATCTTAGCTTCCTTGTGTGTGTAACCAGGCCCTCGGACAAGATCTGGGTTTTCTATCCATTCCTGAGCAAGGACCCTTTAAATATCTTTTCCTCCAGTTCCTTATATTTTTAAAGACTTAATCTAAGAAAGAACATTTATTCATGATTAATTTTTTGTTCATGAATGATTTATTTTCTATTAGAGACATCCATAGTATTCCCAATTGGACCTGTTCATAAACATGACACCACAAGGTTATACTAATTTGATGATTGTAGCTGAAATCAATAAAATAAATTTTTGTGTGCATAAGCCAAACATGCTTAGACTTTCTCAATTCATGGCACTCTTGGGGCCTCAATTTTTTTTCATGGTCCTCCTAGGCCAAAAATAAAATTGGCCATTCTGTTTAAAGAACTTAGATCTGAACAACTCAGTACATATTTAAGTCCTAATAACTTAGTAGCCATTTGAAGAAAAGTACACCTAAACTTTAAAAATATTTTTAAATTTTATTCTTATAAAACCACAATTATAGGTGTATGTGTCTATTGGGCATGGACAACCTTCGCAAATCTTGGAATCGGATTTGTAAACAGATTATTAACAGATAATGATAAATTATTTCCTGTTCCACATTGACTTTCACATGGCACTCAATTGCTTTTTGTTGCAGCACTTCTGGAAAACTCACTTTCACAGGTAGGAAGTTATCAAAAGAAATGTAGCACAATTTAATGTTGAAATTATGAACTACCTTGAGCTAAAAATTCCCCTGATGTCTGACAGATATTGAGTACTGCTATTTCCCAGAAATATAAAATTTCCTGCAGCGTCTCTCTGAGTTCACTGAGGCCCCTTCAGGCCCCCTTTACTCCTATATTCCTTAACACATAGTTTAGGAACCACAGAACTAGGCAATTTTATCATGGCCAAATGCTTAATTTTCACTAGGCTTTCTTTAAATTATGAAAAGAGCTCAGTGATGTCATTATGACTTTCAGGGACCCTCAAATCAGGAACCACTAGACCAAAGAGTCTAAGACTCTATGGAGTCCTTTTTTGTTTTTTGGGTTTTTTTGCTAGCAAACACTTTATTGCTTGACTCATATGCATAGTTTAAAAAAAAATAAAGATCAAATTTATCAAATCGGGAAGCATTCCTTTACTGCTATGTGAATGGTGGTCATTGTAAGACAAAATGAGTAGGCAGCAGGGGACAGGAGAGGGGGGACACACTGTCTAATTTTTCTGAATAATATTCTGCTGTAAAATGCTGTAGAATTTGAATCTCTAGGCCTTGGTGACCAATTAGGTGGAAAGGATGCTACGGAAATGGGAGCAGGTTTAACAACAAACTCAGATGTGGTCAAGCTGCGTCGGAGACGTTTGAGACATCCTTGGGGAAATAGGAAACCAAGTGTTGGGAGTGAATGACCACAGGAGTCTCTGCTTGAGGTTGAAGGTTGGGATTTTCTTTTTAGAAGAGATGATTAGGAATCATGGGAGAAAATAAATTGCGCAGAAGAAATTTGTGGAAAGAAAAAAGAAGGGAAATAGGAGGAGACCCAAGATGTTGTTATCACCGAAGTGTCAGGCTGAGTGGTCCTGGACAGAGGGGCAAAGAGTTATTCATGCTATAGCAAAGTCAAGGGGCTTAAGGACTGAAAAAGATTTGAGTACTCAGACACCCTGATAATATTCTTGGCTGCATAGTGATCAATTATTTCAATATTGAGTTATCCCATGATACAACCTTTTTAAAAATTGGCAACAGAAGCTTGAGAATTATTCCCTTGGTGCTACAGGATAGTCAATCAATCCCAGCTGGATAGGGACAGGGTATATTGGGTGGCGGGTGGAGGAGAGGTAGGAGAATACATTGCATTGAAGTCATTCAATAAATAAATAGCATTCTGAGAAAGAATGTCTCAGATGAGTTGTGAATCGCTGTAAAAGATGTATTCTTTTGTTGTTACAGTAGGAGAAGCAGCAGCTCAGTGTAATTAAGATTTCCATTAACTGAAACCTAGTTGTGAATTTTTTCATGTGGTAATATCAAAGAGACTTGAAATCTAAGGTGCTTTCAGCTAGGATGGAGTCACAAAATCCCAAATTTGAATCCTGTTTTTCTTCCTGCAAATTAACAAAAGAGTGTGTAAAAGGAATTTAAGATTCTTCTGTCTATTATTAGCTTCCTAGATCCTCAAAGTATCTCCAAGAGCACTTTCTATCGAAAAGCAGATGATAGAAAAACCTGTGTTCTTCCTGCTCTGTTCTCCAATGACTGAGACTTGTGGATGACAGGTAATAGAAATCTCAGTCCAGGGGCTATTGGAGGAAATGAAAATCCTTTATGCTTCCCCTTAAGAAGTGCTAAGAATCAGAGAAAGCTATTCTCTAACAGCAAACTAAAAACTAGCTTTTTTTGTACATTGACCTTTGTCCCCAAGTGCTCTGATCAGTTACTGTCAGAGCATCTGTCACAAGTACTATTGATGACATCCAACCTCTCACTGTCCTCTTACACCGGTATTCTCTTATATTATAGAATTTGACAAACCACTAGATGAAATACAGTCAGCCCTCCCCTCCTCAGGTTCAACCAGCCGAGGATAGAAAATATATTTTTCTTAATTCCAAAAAGTTCCGAAAGGAAAAACTGGAATTTGCAGTGAACTATTTACATAACATTTACATTGTATTAGGTAAATATTATAAATAATCTAGAGATAATTTAAAGTATATGGAAAGATATACATAGGTTATATGCAAATGCTATGCCATTTTATTTTATTTTATTTTAAAAAATTTTTTAAACATCTTTATTGGAGTATAATTGCTTTACAATGGTGTGTTAGTTTCTGCTTTATAACAAAGTGAATCAGCTATACATATACCTATATGCCCATATCTCCTGCCTCTTGTGTCTCCCTCCCGCCATACCTATCTGACCCCTCTAGGTGGTCACAAAGCACTAAGCTTATCTCCCTGTGCTATGAGGCTGCTTCCCACTAGCTATTTTACATTTAGTAGTATATAAAAGTCCATGCCACTCTCTCATTTCGTCCCAGCTTACCCTTCCCCCTCCCCATATTCTCAAGTCCATTCTCTAGTAGGTTTGTGTCTTTATTGCTGTCTTAGGCCTAGGTTCTTCAGACCCTTTTTAAAAAAAATTCCATATATATGTGTTAGCATACAGTATTTGATTTTCCCTTACTTCACTCTGTATGACAGTCTCCAGGTCCATCTACCTCACTACAAATAACTCAGTTTCATTTCTTTTTATGGCTGAGTAATATTCCACTGTATATATGTGCCACATCTTCTTTATCCATTCATCTGTCGAAGGACACTTTATCCACTCATCTGTTGTTGTCCTGGCTATTGTAAATAGAGCTGCAGTGAACATTGTGGTACATGACTCTTTTTGAATTATGGTTTTCTCAGGGTATATGCCCAGTAGTGGGATTGCTGGGTCATATGGTAGTTCTATTTTTCGTTTATGAAAGAACCTCCATACTGTTCTCCATAGTGGCTGTATCAATTAACATTCCCACCAACAGTGCAAGAGGGTTCCCTATTCTCCACACCCTCTCCAGCATTTATTGTTTGTAGATTTTTTTGATGATGGCCATTCTGACTGGTGTGAGGTGATAGCTCATTGTAGCTTTGATTTGCATTTCTCTAATGATTAGTGATGTTGAGCATCCTTTCCTGTATTTGTTGGCAATCTGTGTATCTTCTTTGGATAAATGTCTATTTAGTTTTTCTGTCCATTTTTGGATTAGGTTGTTTGTTTTTTTCATATTGAGCTGCATGAGCTGCTTGTAAATTTTGGAAATTAATCCTTTGTCAGGTGCTTCATTTGCAAATATTTTCTCCCATTCTGAGGGTTATCTTTTCGGCTTGTTTATGGTTTCCTTTGCTGTGAAAAAGCTTTTAAATTTCATTAGGTCCCAGTTTTTGCTTTTGTTTTTATTTCCATTTCTCTAGGAGGTGGGTCAATAAGGATCTTGCTATGACTTATGTCATAGAGTGTTCTGCTGATGTTTTCCTCTAAGAGTTTTATAGTGTCTGGCCTTACATTTAGGTCTTTAATCCACTTTGAGTATATTTTTTGTATGGTGTTAGGGAGTGTTCTAATTTCATTCTTTTACATGTATCTGTACAGTTTTCCCAGCACCACTTATTAAAGAGGCTGCCTTTTCTCCATTGTATATTCCTGCCTCCTTTATCAAAAATAAGGTGACCATATGTGCGTGGGTTTATCTCTGGGCTTTCTATCCTGTTCCATTGATCTATATTTCTGTGTTTGTGCCAGTAACATACTGTCTTGATTACTGTAGCTTTGTAGTATAGTCTGAAGCCCAGGAGCCTGATTCCTCCAGCTCCTTTTTTCTTTCTCAAAGTTGCTTTGGCTATTCGGGGTCTTTTGTGTTTCCATACAAATTGTGGAATTTTTTGTTCTAGTTCTGTGAAAAATGCCATTGGTAATTTGATAGGGATTGCATTGAATCTGTAGATTTCTCTGGGTAGTATAGTCATTTTCACAATGTTGATTCTTCCAATCCAAGAACATGGTATGTCTCTCCATCTGTTTGTATCATCTTTAATTTTTTCCACCAGTGTTTTTGGCATAGAGGTCTTTTATCTCCTTAGGTAATTTTTCTGCATACAGGTCTTTTGTCTCCTTAGGTAAATTTATACCTGGGTATTTCAGTCTTTTTGTTGCAATGGTAAATGGGAGTGTTTCCTTAATTTCTCTTCCAGATCTTTCATCATTAGTGTATAGGAATGCAAGATATTTCTGTGCATTAATTTTGTATCCTGCTACTTTACCAAATTCATTGATTAGCTCTAATAGTTTTCTCATAACATGTTTAGGATTCTCTGTGTATAGTATCATGTCATCTGCAAACAGTGACAGCTTTACTTCTTTTTTTCTAATTTGGATTCCTTTTACTTCTTTTCCTTCTCTGATTGCTGTGGCTAAAACTTCCAAAACTATGTTGAATAATAGTGGTGAGAGTGGACAACCTTATCTTGTTCCTGATCTTAGAGGAAATGGTTTCAGTTTTTCACCATTGAGAATGATGTTTGCTGGGTTTGTCATATATGGCCTTTATTATGTTGAGGTAAATTCCCTCTATGCCTACTTTCTGGAGGGTTTTTATCATAAATGGGTGTTGAATTTTGTCGAAAGCTTTTTCTGCATCTATTGAGATGATCATATGGTTTTTCTCCTTCAATTTGTTAATTTGGTGTATCACACTGATTGATTTGAATATATTGAAGAATCCTTTCATCTGTGGGATAAATCCCACTTGATCATGGTGTGTGATCTTTTTAATGTGTTGTTGGATTCTGTTTGCTAGTATTTTGTTGAGGATTTTTGCTTCTGTGTTCATCAGTGATATTGGCCTGTCGTTTTCTTTCTTTGTGACATCTTTGTCTGGTTGGGGTGTCAGGGTGATGGTGGTCTCGTAGAATGAGTTTGGAAGTGTTCCTGCCTCTTCTATATTTTGGAAGATTTTGAGAAGGATTGGTGTTAGCTCTTCTCTAAATGTTTGATAGAATTTGCCTGTGAAGCCATCTGGTCCTGGGCTTTTGTTTGTTGGAAGATTTTTATTCAGTCTCAATGTCAGTGCTTGTGATTGGTCTGTTTATATTCTTTATTTCTTCCTGGTTCAGTCTCAGAAGGTTGTGCTTTCCTATGAATTTGTCCATTTATTCCAGGTTGTCCATTTTATTGGCATATAGTTGCTTGTAGTAATCTCTCATGATCCTTTGTATTTCTGCAGTGTCAGTTGTTACTTCTCCTTTTTCATTTGTAATTCTAATGATTTGAGTCTTCTCCCTTTTTTTCTTGATGAGTCTGGCTAATGGTTTATCAATTTTTTTTATCTTCTCAAAGAACCAGCTTTTAGTTTTATTGATGTTTGTTATTGTTTCCTTCATTTCTTTTTCAGTTATTTCTCATCTGATCATTATGATATCTTGACTTCTGCTAACTTTGGGGTTTTTTTTGTTCTTCTTTCTCTAATTGCTTTATGTGTAAGGTTAGGTTGTTTATTTGAGATGTTCCTTGTTTCTTGTTTCTTGAGCTAGGCTTGTATTGCTATAAACTTCCCTCTTAGAACTGCTTTTGCTTCATCCCATAGGTTTTGGGTCATGGTGTTTTCATTGTCATTTGTTTCTAGGTACTTTCTGATTTCCTCTTTGATTTCCTCAGTGATCTCTTGGTTATTTAGTAGTGTAGTGTTTAACCTCCATGTGTTTGTATTTTTTACAGATTTTTTCCTGTAATTGATATCTAGTCTCATAGCATTGTGGTTGGAAAAGATACTTGATACAATTTCAGTTTTCTTAAATTTACCAAGGCTTGATTTGTGACCCTAGATATGATCTACCCTGGAGAATGTACCATGAGCACTTGAGAAGAAAGTGTATTCTGTTGTTTTTGGATGGTATGTCCTATAAATGTCAATTAAATCTATCTGGTCTATTGTGTCATTTAAAGCTTGTGTTTCCTTATTTATTTTCATTTTGGGTGATCTGTCCATTGGTGAAAGTGGGGCGTTAAAGTACCCTACTATGATTGTGTTACTGTCGATTTCCCCTTTTATGTTTGTTAGCATTTGCCTTATGTATTGAGGTGCTCTTATGTTGGGTGCATAAATATTTACAATTTTTAATATCTTCTTCTTGGATTGATCATTTGATCATTATGTAGTGTCCTTCTTTGTCTCTTATAATAATCTTTATTTTAAAGTCTATTTTGTCTGACATGCAAATTGCTACTCCAGCTTTCTTTTGATTTCCAGTTGCATGGAGTATCTTTTTCCATCCCTTCACTTTCAGTCTGTATGTGTCCCTAGGTCTGAAGTGGGTCTCTTTTAGACAGCATATATATGGGTCTTGTTTTTGCATCCATTCAGGCAGTCTATGTCTTTTGGTTGGAGCATTTAATCCATTTACATTTAAGGTGATTATCGATATGTATGTTCCTATTACCATTTTCCTAATTGTTTTGGGTTTGTTATTGTAGGTCTTTTCCTTCTCTTGTGTCTCCTGCTTAGAGAAGTTCCTTTAGAATTTGTTGTAAAGCTGGTTTGGTGGTGCTGATTTCTCTTAGCTTTTTCTTGCCTGTAAAAGTTTTAATTCCTCCATTGAATCTGAATGAGATCCTTGTTGGGTACAGTAATCTGGTTTGTAGGTTTTTCCCTTTCATCACTTTAAATATGTCCTGCCGCTCTCTTCTGGCTTGCAGACCTTCTGCTGAAAGATCAGCTGTTAACCTTACGTGGATACCCTTGTATGTTATTTGTTGCTTTTCCCTTGCTGCTTTTAATATTTTTTTCTTTGTATTTAATTTTTGATAGTTTGATTAATAAGTGGCTTGGTGTGTTTCTCCTTGGATTTATCCTGTATGGGAATCTCTGTGCTTCCTGGACTTTATTGACTGTTTTCTGTCCCATATTAGGGAAGTTTTCAACTATAATCTCTTCAAATATTTTCTCAGACCCTTTCTTTTTTTCTTCTTCTTCTGGGACCCCTATAATTTGAATGTTGGTGCATTTAATATTGTCCCAGAAGTCTCTGAGACTGTCCTCTGTTCTTTTCATTCTTTTTTCTTTATTCTGCTCTGTGGTAGTTATTTCCACTATTTTATCTTCCAGGTCACTTATCCGTTCTTCTGCCTCAGTTATTCTGCTATTGATTCCTTCTAGAGAATTTTAAATTTCATTTATTGTGTTGGTCTTCATTGTTTGTTTGCTCTTTAGTTCTTCTAGGTACTTGTTAAAAGTTTCTTGTATTTTCTCCACTCTATTTCCAAGATTTTGGATCATCTTTACTATCATTACTCTGAATTCTTTTTCAGGTAGATGGCCTATTTCCTCTTCATTTGTTTGGTCTGGTGGGTTTTTACCTTGCTCTTTCATCTGCTGTGGGTTTCTCTGTCTTCTCATTTTGCTTAACTTACTGTGTTTGGGGTCTCCTTTTCATAGGCTGCAGGTTCGTAGTTCCTGTTGTTTTTGGCGTCTTCCCCCAGTGGCTAAATTTGGCTTAGTGGGTTGTGTAGGCTTCCTGGTGGAGGGAACTGGTGCCTGTGTTCTGGTGGATGAGGCTGAATCTTGTTTTGTGGTGGGCAGGACCATGTCCAGTGGTGTGTTTTGGAGTGTCTGTGACCTTATTATGATTTTAGGCAGCCTCCCTGCTAATGGGTGGGGTTGTGTTCCTGTCTTCCTAGTTGTTTGGCATAGGGTGTCCAGCACTGTAGCTTGCTGGTTGTTGAGTGGAGCTGAGTCTTAGCATTGAGATGGAGATCTCTGGGAGAGCTTTCTCCATTTGATATTACGTGGAGCCAGGAGGTCTCTGGGGGACCAATGTCCTGAACTCAACTCAGCTCTCCCACCTTAGAGGCACAGGCCTGACACCCGGCTGGAGCACTTAGACTCTGTCAGCTGGCTCAGGAGAAAAGGGAGAAAGATAAAAAGAAAGAGAGAAAGAAAGGAAGAAAAAAGAAAGAAAGGAAGAAGGAAGGAAGGAAGGAAAGAAAGAAAGAAAAAGAAAGAGAGAAAGAAAGAAAGAAAGAAAAGAGAGAGAGAGAGGAAGGAAGGAAGGAAGAAAATAATAAAATAAAGTTATTAAAATTAAAAATTAAAAAATTATTGAAAGAAAGAGCAACCAAACCAAAAAAAAAAAAAAAAAAAACAAACAAAAAAACAAATCCATCAGTGATAAGAAGTGCTAAATACTATACTAAAAAAACAGACAGACAGAACCCTAGGACAAATGGTAAAAACAAAGCTATACAGACAAAATCACACAAAGAAACATATGCATACACACTATATATATATATATATATATATATAAAAGGGAGAGAGCAATCCCATCAATAAACAAATCTACCAATGATAATAAACTCTAAATACTAAACTAAGATAAACCTAAAACCAGAAAAAAATTAGATGCAGAAAACAAACCTACAGTTTGCTCCCAAAGTCCACCGCCTCAATTTGGGATGATTCTTTGTCTATTCAGGTATTCCACAGATGCAGAGTACCTCAAATTGATTGTGGAGATTTAATTGGCTGCTTCTGAGGCTGCTGGGAGAGATTTCCCTTTCTCTTCTTTGTTTGCACAGCTCCTGGGGTTCAGCTTTGGATTTGGACCCGCCTCTGTGTGTAGGTCACCTGAGGGTGTCTGTTCTTCACTCAGACAGGACAGGGTTAAAGGAGCAGCTGATTCGGGGGCTCTGGCTCACTCAGGCCGGGGGGAGGGAGGGGTACGGATGCAGGACGAGCCTGCGGCAGCAGAGGCCGGCATGACGTTGCACCAGCCTGAGGTGCGCTGTGCGTTCTCCCGGGGAAGTTGTCCCTGGATCACGGGACACTGGCAGTGGCAGGCTGCACAGGCTCCCGGGAGGGGAGGTGTGGATGGTGACCTGTGCTTGCTCACAGGCTTCTTGGTGGCAGCAGCAGCAGCCTTAGCATTTCATGCCCGTCTCTGGTGTCTGTGCTGATAGCCGTGGTTCGTGCCCATCTCTGGAGCTCATTTAGGTGGTGCTCTGGATTCCCTGTCCTCACGCACCCCGAAACAATGGTCTCTTGCTCTTAGGCAGCTCCACACTTTTTCCCAGACTCCCTCCCGGCTAGCTGTGGCGCACTTGCCCCCTTCAGGCTGTGTTCACGCTGCCAACCCCAGTCCTCTCCCTGGGATCTGACCTCCGAAGCCCAAGCCTCAGCCCCCGCCCGCCGCGGCGGGTGAGCAGACAAGCCTCTCGGGCTGATGAGTGCTGGTCGGCACCGATCCTCTGTGCGGGAATCTCTCTGCTTTGCCCTCTGCACTCCTGTTGCTGCGCTTGCCTCTGTGGCTCCGAAGCTTCAACCCTGCCCCATCTCCGCCAGTGAAGGGGCTTCCTAGTGTGTGGAAACTTCTTCTCCTTCCCAGCTCCCTCCCAGAGGTGCAGGTCCTGTCCCTATTCTTTTGTCTTTGTTTTTCCTTTTGCCCTACCCAGGTACGTGGGGAGTTTCTTGCCTTTTGGGGGGTCTGAGGTCTTCTGCCAGCGTTCAGTAGGTGTTCTGTAGGAGTTATTCCACATGTAGCTCTATTTCTGATGTATTTGTGGGGAGGAAAGTGATCTCCACGTCTTACTCCTCTGTCATCTTGAAGGTTCTCCTGCTATGCCATTTTATTATGTAAGGGACTTTAGCACCTGCGGATTTTGGTATCCGCAGGGGTCCTGGAACCAATCCCCTTTGGAGATGGAGGTGTGACTGTACTTTAAAAGACACCTTTCCTCCCAGTGAGGGCAGAATTTAGTCTTGTAAGAGAACAGCATTGTGCATTCAATGGTATGGTTCATCTAGGGAAGAAAAAGTGATTTCAAATCAAACACATTATTGTTTTATGTGTTTTTAAATGAAGAACAGCAGATCTCTAGGTGTGGCAAGAGATGCATGAGTAAAAAGAATCTCTGCCTTGATCACAGTACTTGTAATTGACAATTGAATAATCCCAGTTTTCAGAATGCATTATAGATTTGCATTTTCTTTTGCTAACATGAGAATTTTTATTTGGATGGGACTTTACATTTCTTCTGTTTCTTTCTCCTGTTTCTGTTTTAAACCAAAGAGAGGATAACTCCTGTATCATATTGCCATACCAGACACAAAAACAGAAAATGAGGAAACGATATAACAAACTACAAGAGTGTTCTGTGACCCCAAGGCAATATTTGTTCTTGTATCTTTTAAAATTTAAGACAGGAGGAAAAAAAAAACTTCACAGAGAAGTAAACCTGAGACACTGATTCAAGAGCCAGACAGTTCAATGAACAGGATAATCGGGGTAGTTTTTGACAGGTGCGGCTGCCTGCCTATAGCTGGCATATAATCATTACCATTTTAATAAGGCTCTAATAGGGGGGCTGATCATTCAATGGGGTGTGAGGATCCTAATTCAGCTCCCAATCCCACATGAATGTGCTAGAATTTGCAAGCTTTGTTTTCCTCTTTTGTACCTCTGAATGCCAATAATTACTGGCTATAGATTCAAAAATTCTTAGAACTGGAAGCTAAATTAGCTCTCCTAATACTGCACAAGAATGTCAATACTCATAAAAAAAAGGAAGCAAGTGGTTTTTTTGTATTCTTTTTTTTATTACACTTGTAAGCATTGTGAAGACCAGCAGTTGAAGTGGGCTGGCTTACAGCATGCATAATGACATTACTGTCCATCTCATGAAGGGCCCTCCCCCTTTCAGGAACAAAAAGTTATCCATCAGTCCAACTGAAATAAGACTTCTAAAATCATACATTGCTTTTTAGCTTCCTGCTTTTCTGGTTGTGAAAGAATCTATGCCTTCTCTCTGGTCTGGTTTAGAGATAGAATTTATAAATATTCTGTAACTCCTAGTTGAAATGTAAGTATCTCTCTGGAAAAAAATAAAAAAATAAAAAATAAAGCAAGCTTAAACCTCCCCAAAGCCTATCTCCAAAGAGGTTATTCATAGTCAAAGCACTTGGATCCTAGGCAGAATTGTAATAATAATTCCTATGATATTGGATCCTATTATTTAGATAACACAAGATGCTGGATGCTTTATTTGATCCTTCAACACCTCTATGAGGTGGATATTATTTTTTTAGGCCCATTTTCACAGGATGACACTTAGAGTGATAAACTAATTTATCCAGTCATACTTCCAGTAAGTGGTAAAGAAAGGATTCAAGCTGCCCATATACCACAATTTCAGTTTGTTTCTTACGGAGGACACATCTTGTCTGAAGCTCCCAAGGCTCGTGCACTGAATTCAGTGGTGACTGTGCCTCACCCCACATCTTACCCAGTGTCACAAGGTGTCACAACCATTCATGTCCCCAGTGTCAGCAGAAATGTTCTTCCATGGAGGTAAGAAACGTGGCTGAGGTCATGCTCTGGCTGATGCCAGGAGCCGACTTTCTGAAACCTTTGAATTCCCCTCCTTCACACATCAGACCATGCTCTCTCCAAACAGGCAGCGGAAAATGAAATCTTTGGTGGTTGATAAATAATCTCCAAAACGCCGTTTGTCTATACTGATGACTTGCTACGTCTCTGTTCTTTGGGAGTCAGGCCAGATGTTCTGTGAGCTTCTAACACAGTGTGTAGGGGCGGCTGTGTACCAAAGACCTTTTGGATAACATCGTACGCATGCTCACCTTAAAACAAACTCTCTTCTGTGTCAATCACTGACAGGTACCCATCTTTAAAGTCCAAGGATACTGGGGACGTTCCTGGTGGCGCAGTGGTTAAGAATCCGCCTGCCAATGCAGGGGACATGGGTTCCATCCCTGGTCTGGGAGGATCCCACATGCCGTCAAGCAACTAGGCACCTGCGCCACAACTACTGAATCCCACACGCCTGGAGCCCCTGCTCTGCAACGGGGGAGGCCACTGCAATGAGAGACCTGCGGTGCGCAGCGAAGACCCAATGCAGGCAAAAAATTTAAAAAAAAAAAAAAAGTCCAAGAATACTGACTACCATTGTCAGGCCTTGTTTTGTTTACTTGATATACTTTATTCATACAATTTTTAACTAAAAGGGAGTTTTGATTGTACAATTCAGAGAGATAAAGCATCCTGACCATTGTCATAACCATTGTCACATAGTAGACCAGACACCAGAAACCAATTTTCATAATGCTTCAGAATTATTTTCACTATGAATCAAAATCACTGGGGACCTTAAACACACACACACACACACACACACACACTAAAATCTCCACAAATTCCACACTAGCCCTAGTGTGAACATGACTAGGAAAAGATATTGTTAGGCCTAATTCTTATGTGAAAGATTGAGTCTCATAACTGCTTTCTGATGGATCAATATGAAAAAGATAAGCCAACTGATAATATATGTTTATTTTCTTAAGTGTGAGTCTGATTTTGTGCCATTTGATGCAACTCTGTATTAGCTATTGCTGCCAAAGGAGTTACCTCAACACTTAGCACCTGAAGGCAGCAATGAGCATTTTTTGGTCTCAGTTTTTGGAGGCCAGGAGCTCAGGAGCAGCTGAGGTGAGTGCTTCTGGTTCAGGGTCTCTCATAAGATTGTTGTCAAGAGGACGGCCAAGACTGCAGTCATCCGAAGGCTTGCCTGGGGCTGGAAGATTGTTGGCCCACATGACTGTCCAGTCGATCCTTCAGGGTCTCACCACATGCATCCTCCATCAGGCTGCTTGAGTGCCCTCACACGTGATGACTGCTCCCCACCGAGCAAGTGACCTAAGAGACAACAAGTGGAAGCCATAATGTCTTTTACAACCTGAGGTCACACTCCACCATTTCTTCAATGTCTTATTGGTTACATAGGTCAGTCCTACTCAACGTAAGAAAGGACTACACGGGCCAAGAATATGGGAGGAGCAAGTCACCAGGGGCCACCTGGGAGCCAGCCAGCACAAACTCCATGGCAGAGCTCTTGACGCTAGTGCTGCTCTGGATGGAAAGAGAAAAAGGTCATTCCCACTTAACTCACAGAGTAGAGCCAACTGCTTAATCCCCCAGATATAAGTCCACACAGAAGCAGAGACCTCAGGAATGAAAATCACAAGCTATCTCAGCAGTTTTCTATTCATGTCTAACTCATGGCTAGGGAATATAAAGACATCTATTTCTTACTTAGTCATTTATTTATTCATCCTTTCACTCAAAATTTACTGAGGACCTGCTACCTGCTGGGCACTGTGATAGGTGTTGGGTAACAACAATAATAAATATATCTAGAATGTACCCTCTAGAATATAACTGCCACCTTCACAGAGGGTACCACTGAAGTACCATCTCCTCATGGAAGAGTCTCCTAACATTCCAGATTTGGGTCTCCTTATTTTATCCTTAGGGAAAACCTGACTTGTTGTGAGTCTCATCCCAATTGCCATGTTTTCTAAGGATCAAAGAACTACCAGACCCAAGAAAATGTTAGACAAATAAGATACATTTCCCAACCAGTGCAGGGAAGAGCATTTTGGCAAAGGTCAACTGAAGAAGCACATACCTGCAAAAGCTCCTATGCGGTACTTAAGGTTGTTATAATAGAGAGAATACCTGGTCTCTGGTTTATAACGTCCAACTTATAACAATACCTAGAGTATTTATGTGCAATTTTTTTTTTTTTTTTTTTTTTTTGCGGTATGCGGGCCTCTCACTCTTGTGGCCTCTCCCGTTGCGGAGCAGAGGCTCCAGATGTGCAGGCTCAGAGACCATGGCTCACGGGCCCAGCCACTCCGCGGCATGTGGAATCTTCCCAGACCGGGGCACGAACCCGTGTCCCCTGCATCGGCAGGCGGACTCTCAACCACTGCACCACCAGGGAAGCCCTATGTGCAAATTTTACACTGTTCATAAAACTGAACATGTTAATTGTGTGCTATAGGATAAAAATGTTGCACTAACATAAGAAATGCACTCATTAAAAAAATGCTTATAAAAATAATGGCACCTATTTCATCAGATTATGTGAGAATTAAATGAAATAATATATAGCACTTATCACAGTGCCGGAACCATAAGTGCTCAGTAAATGGTAAAATATACCAGTATATTATTCTAAACCACTCACAGATAACTGGCTTTCCTTTGGTGGTGTTCATTGATTATCATTCTTTTGGAGAATTTCAGTGATCAGTCAATAATTCAACTTTCAAACTTTGAATTTTCCCCTAAAACATTAAAATCCCCCATAGTTAATGTACTCTCCTATGATCTAAAAGAGATGTCTTTTCTTCTACATATTTTTCAACATTGTTATATGACTCAGGAACTGGTTATATGACTCAGTGTAGCTGGTATTTTTAACACACCATAGTGTCATTTTGGACTAAAACAAGTGTCACTTTAGTCTATGACATATTTTCCACCTGTAAAATGGGATTAACATGTTTATTAGTCTTCTGTCATTTAATATGCGACAATTAGTATCTTGGAAAGCAGAAATGTGTGTTTTGATGAAATTACTATATGGAATAGTCAGTGAAATTAACCTGTGGTGTCCTGCTTTTGATAATATCCTTGAGTTTTTCACCTGTCAGATTTTCCACTTACCTGGTGCTGTAGCAGAGGACAGCAACATATTCTGCCAACATCCAAACTTCTGATGATTTTTTGAGTATGACCTTTAGAACCAAACTTACGCCTTCCCTGCTTCCAATTCTGCTGAACACGAAGAAAATGTGATTTCCTGGAGCAAAATAAAAGGCTTAGAAAGAGGACTGCGAAGGCTTCTTAGATATCAAATAGCTCTTACGAAACACCATTTTGATGAAGCAGTGTAAGCGAATCAGAAACATATGTATTAAGTTTCCCTTAAGTTATTTGGGGTTTCAAAATCAAGGGATTAAGAAAGTGGTAGGGGCTGCCTTCAGTTGCCCAGTGCCCTTAGACACTCCCAAAACATGTTTTGGGAGAGAGATTTAGTTGATCCCTCAAAACTTCAGTATATTCTCCATGGACCAGGAAGTACCCAGAACTCATAAGATTGTCCCTTATTGCCAGCTCTCCAGTCCCATTTCTAGATCAAAGAAGCAGAGTTAAGTACACAGATGCTGGGAGGCTTATCTGTACTGAAGTAATGATCCTTTCCTTGGGTTTGCCATGAATTAAAAATAATCCTCTTTTTTCTGTCGTAAACCAGAAAAGAAATATTAGACACATTTTTTTGTTTACTGAGCTCCAATTCTGAAGAGATCACCCTCAGAAAAATTTGTTAAATTAAGAAGTATGACTTGCTCGTCTTTCACTTAGCTTGATTGAGCAAAGTAACTCTTTAGTGCCAAAAGCTCCAGTTCTCTGTCTTGTTATTGGAGGATGTCAACAGTTGTCTCCAAAGATGTTGGGGAATGCTTTAAAATGCTCTGATGATACTATTAAACTATATTCTAAAAAATAAACAGATTCCTAGCATCACAATTTAAAAGGAGAGAAGGCGGGAGAATGAATAAGGTGTCCAAAAATCTAAGAACAAAAGTTCTACTCTGAGGTATTGGTGTTCCATGTGCTGAACAAATTCAGATTAAGTTTAAATCCAGCAAGGTTTGGAAACCATTCTCTTTGGAGCTTGGTGAAATTGGCAAATCAGCTATTAAAAAATAGGACTGAAGTGTTGTATCTGTGTTGTCCTTTGTAATTAGGCCGCTGAATAACAGAAGTATTATCACACCAGGGTTAGTGCCAGAGGATTATCCAAAGTTTTACAAATGGGATGCTAAAGTGGCCCGAACAGGTGCACACACAAAGACTAAGGGAGGGGAAAAGTAAGAGAATGAAAGCTGAGGCCTACTACTTTCAGCCACATAGTAAAATTAAAGGTTTCTGTAAATGAATGGCACGGTTAGATTACCATTGAACTTGTAAAATTAGAGGAAGGAGTCAGATTCTTCATTACACTCGTTTTTCTCTTTTTTTAATTTGAACAGGGGAGGTCAAACTTAATTGTCGTTTTACCTCAAAAAAAAAAATCTTTTCATTCAAATAATTTTGCAGCAGGCACAGTGACTCCTCAAAAGAACTGTGTTTTCTGAAATCTTTTTTTCTCTCCTGGTCTACTCATGTGACCTGTGTGCTGGAGAGAAAAGTGAGTTCAATTTGAACGAGCTCATATTTGAGAAATTGGTGACTTTAAAAAGGAGAAGGAAAAACAAAAAGGCTACTACCTTAAAAACAACAGTGGAAATGGAAAGTCAAATGGGCTTCATGTAGGCAAATTAAGAATTCATATTTTTTTTAAAAAGAGCCTTGCTAAGAATTAGAAACGAATGTGTAGGAACTCATGGATTCTAAACATCCTCAGTTGGACTTTATATTAATTTCCCCCAAATGTATCCATTTTCCAGTATAATGGCAGTTCCATTCATCTAACACTGAGTTAGCTTTTTATTACTATTTACTTGCAAAAAAAGTTCTAGATTATTTAACTTTGGAAATTTAAATGTTCTGAGGCTGCTATACAAAGGTAATTCATTTCCATTTCTACCAACTCTTCCATACTCTCTTACCCAGTTTCCCTGGAGATGAATAGCATACATTTATTATTTGGCAATCTAGCTAAGCCTGCAGCCTTGACTTTGCTTGAATCATTTCACATTCTAAGAATGGGACCATACCACCAAATTTCCAGGCCTTCCCAGAGTACCACAAGTATGTCTTTATTTTAGCCAATATAATGTATATAAAGTCTGAAACTTGGCTTCTGACAAGTGACAATGTCTCAATACATATTTTGTTGTTGTTGTTGTTATCATTATGGCAACACATCCTCAAATACATCCCACTAGTATAAAAACAGCTGCCAAGAGAAACAGGCTAGTGCTTCCTGTACAACCACAGAATCCAGTTTGTGAGCATAACCGATGGCCCCAAAAGCATGTCATTGACACCCCCTTCCAAGACAGTCTGAACTTCATCGTGCACTAAGCAAACGATCTTGTCAATCATGTCAAAATTAGAAGAGATTAATGCAGTAGAAAGAAGAGTATTGCTTTTCGTACCTTGGAGAAATTTAATTTTTTTTTTTTTTTTAGTTTATGTCCATTGATAACTTTACAAAAAAAAAAACCACCTAAATTTAAAGTGATAGGAATCATATTCTTCCATTTAGCCAAAGCAGCTTTTGTTCAGCTGTTTGCAAAATATTATGATAAATAGGATAAGAAGAGATCACGTGTATTAATCATGATTCTTAGATGCAAGCAACAGAGACGTATGCGCTGGTTTAAAGGTATTAACTGAAAAGGCATTGGGGAGCTCGCAGAACTGATTGGGATGCTGGAGAACTAGGGTTTAAAATGTAGAGGTGTGACAGGAGGCAACATAGCCGTAACTATGTTCTGAATCGCATCATGTACTATCAGGTGAGGATTCCGTGTTGGTCACCACTGGACTCTGAATACCCCAGTTTACACTTATGATGCTGGAAGTCGTGACTGGAGTGGTTGCCACAACTGTCCCTGGAAGTCAGATGCTGCTGCCACCAGCGTCTTGCCAGAAAGAATTCTCCCCTCCCGCTCTGCTTTATATCATCAACCCTAGTTCAAATCATACCCCAGTGCATACGACTAGGGGCAGCAAGCCTGGGTAGGAGACAGGCTCTGCTTCCCTCCAGGAGCCATAAGATAGGTAAGTTCCCAATTACAGTACTGGATGAGGTAGACTGTTAATCATCACGTATATTCACTACCCTTATTGTAGGAGAAGTGCATTATTTATCCCCATTGACTCAGGTTTAGCAATGTGACTAACTCTGGCCAGTTAAATATGAGTAATAATGGCATGTATCACATCAGGAGAGAAACACTAAAAGTCAGCGTATGGCTCTCCCAATTTACTTTTCCCTACCTCTGCAAATATGGAAGTATGGTAAGGTGGTGGTACTTTCAGCCTAAGTCCCCGAGTGGCTACACTGAGCAAAGCCTCCTTACCAACCAGTGATGCACAAGTAGTGTGAGTCAGAAATCAATGTCATTATTTAAAGCCACAGCAATTTGGGGGATTGTTTGTTCCTGGCACTTAACCTTGCCTATCCTGACTGATGGTGGTCATTCAGCTGCTGGGCAGTGGAAAGCATGGCAAATGCTCACCATAGTACTTGTCTGTATTTCCAAACATCTTGAAACTTGTTCAGCCATACACTAACTTTTTCCTTCTCAGCTAATAAATGTAAGTGTAGCTGCTTTTATGTTACTCCAGAAAACTGTTCTTGCTGCCCTTTTTTGCCCTTGACCTGTACTCTTTCAGAGTTTATCTAGTTTCTGCCTAGATACTATCTGTTTTCTCTGTTTCCCACTACTGCCCTGTTACTTGTTTTCCCCAAACCTTGACTCTGAGTTCTTTCAGAGAACAAAACAGACCAAAATTCTAGCCCTTGAGAGCTGACATCCTAGTGGAGAGAAAATAGTAGAGGAGTATGTGGTAAATACTATAGAAATACAGTAAGCAAGTTAAGGACAATAGAGAATTCTATGGGTAGGTGGCAACAGGTAGTTTCAATGTTAGGCGGGGCTGATCAGGGTAGGCCTCATTTGAGCATGGACTTGAAGGATTAAGGAAGTGAGCGATGTGGCTGTCTGGAAGAAAAGTATTCCAAGCAGAAGGAATAAGCAGGAAATCTTTCTGAAACAAAATTGTACTTAGAATTTTTTAAGAACACCAAAAGGGTCTTGATGGGAACTCCTGTCTACTAGTATACATGGGTGCCCACTTTCTTTGGTATAATCTCATTTTGTTTCTAACTTATGATTGCACAATTTGGGCTTCTGTTTATGACTTTGGTGATATCATCCAAAGTTGTTTGTGTCCTTGTATAAGAGAAAAGTCTTTTAGTTCTCTTTATCTAGCTTTTATATCAGTAAGTTATTTGAACATAATAATCCCAGAGACTGGTGTGGGGCAACTTTTTCTCAAATGATTACAAATTACTCTAATGATCCATTCCACTCACATTCTTTCTTGGAACTCATCAGAAGTCCATATTTGGCTTTGTTACTAATACCCAAAACAACTGCCATGGAGACGGTAATCTCTGGATGAAAGATGTTTAAGTGCTTGGGTGTCTGATGGCCATTTTATAAAAATGAAGACAAAAGCAGTGAGAAGATGTGTTCACAGATGTCTTCACCTCCTCTGGGAGCAACAGGAGGAAGCACACTGGAGGTGACCTCAGTTTTCAAACCAGATGTACATTCCTATAGCTGAGTTGTTTGAAGTTTGCCCCGAGTGGTTTAGTGCGCAGTATAAGATGGCAAATAAAGCATAGTATAGGATGTCAGTGCCCTTTGGACAAAGCAACTTCTGAATTTTCAGCAGGGACAAAATTACATTTGTAAGAATAGAAAACCCCCACTGCCAAAAACAGGTCCCTTCTCGTCTTTAGGTCAAGTCTTTTCAAATATTTCAAGATTAAAATAGACCATGCAAACAATACCTATAATCAAATTCTCTTCCCCAATACCTGTCACTCCTTAAACATAAGTTAACCTTCTAAGGGAATGCATTTAAGTTTTTCATTTTAATGGGTTACCATAGACCCACTGCATGAAGCATAGAACATGCAGCCATCATACAGTTGATTAAATCTAAATTTTGGAAGTGAGAATAAAAATACTTTTCCATTGTACTTGACTATTAAATCAGAATCCCAGGAGAGCTCCCAAGAGATGGAGGTAAAAGTGAATTGACATGGTGGTCCCCTAGATAGTAGCACTAGAGTTGAAGAATAGCAGCAATACCATGTCCCTTTGTGACTTCTAAAATTCTGCAACTATAGATCTGCAGTGGTGAAAGGGAGGTGAAGTGCAAAAGAAAGTAAATAAGTAAGAAAGAAAGAAAGGAAGGAAGAAAGAAAAGAAAGGAAGGAAGAAAGAAAAATACAAAAATTGCATAAACTTTGATGCTTTGATTCCTGCCAGCTGAATGACTTTAGGAAAATTCTTAACTTTTCTAATCTCCTGTTTTCTCAACCTAGAAAACTGACATTAATCTATCAATTACTAATATTATGAGGAGTAAATGAGTCAAACACATGGGAAGTACCTAGAACATAAAAAGCAATCAATAATTGTTGGTTTCTTCTCCCTTTACAGATGATTAAACAAATGCCCACGTAGTGTGTAAGAGAATTGCCCAAAGCCAGTCATCTAGTTTAAACTCTTAATTCAGTGCCCCTTTAAATTGTGTAAATTATTATCAGCAACTTTTTCTTGATTTTTTATTTTGATCAAATTAAATTTTAATTTGCTATACTGTAAGGGCAAAAATGGGACTGATTCAATTCAAGTGGTGGCTAAATCAGAACGAATGTCACAAATGGAGGGGACTATTGCAGACTAAAATTATAATTTAGATTCCTAACACTGACTTCGGGAATTATGGTGCAAATGACCCAGTTGCATCCTTTCCATGATGCCAGTAACATAATCCCAGGGAGCCTCACTGTCACCCTCACCAGATTTTAGTGGGTCCCAGGTATGGAGAGTTGTTCTTTTATGTCGTAAAGGGATCTCATGGCACTAGGAATCTCTCCAGGGATTCTCTTGACTTCCTGTGGGACTTGGCCCAGAAAGCCCCCATCAGAGATGCCAGTCATTCTCCCCCTTTATTGCTAGCTGCTATGTGGCTAGCTTGGATTAATGCAGGAGAGCAGGTAAGAGCACAGGATCTGGGGTTAGCTGCCTGAGTTCAAATCCATTTCCACCATGTACTTGTTGGTGACCTTGGGCAAGTCACTTAACTTCTCTGTGGTTTGGTTTCTCCACTGTAAACTTAGTCCCTCTGTATAAATTTTCTAGAAGAGTGCCTGGAACGCAATAAGTAGAATGTGTTTGCTGTTACTAATATTATCAGGCTTCCTCCCAAGTGTGAGTCTATCCTGACTTTACAATCTCCAATCCCAAAATATTTGTACCTTTCTTCTCTGTGGGCTGGCATTTTACAATGCTTAATGGATGTTTTCTACAGGAGGTGCTCCAACTAGCAATTTAAATTCAATGCCTCCAGATTTGTAGAACATGTTAATTACATCTTCAATTATTTTTGAAAGAAGGAGGGCATGAGCAAACAGGCAAATCCATTTCTTCATATCAATCCTAATAATTTTATATCAAATTGGAGGTACTTAGAGCAAATGGAAGTAGAACAAAGTGCCAAGATCTTCTAACACACAAGTTATATACAGATACAATTTTTATTTTTTCAACCTAGAAACTTGATTTAAGTTAATTGGCTGATATGAACAATAGTACATCATAGGCTCTGGGGTCAGACAGCCTGGATTTGAATCCCAATTCCATCACCTACTATCTGTGTGACTTTGGAAAATGTTATGAACCTTTTATTTTTGTTTCCTTATCTATAAAATGTGGATAATAATTATACCTAATGATAGGGTTGATATAAAATTAAATGGGTTAGTATTTATAAAGCACTTAGCACAGACTCTGGTATAGTGGAGCGCTCTATACACACTTGTTTAATTACATAAGTGAGTGTTAGGTATCCTTAGGGTGACTAGCATAGAACAGAATGATTCCAGTGAGAGATATTACCATATATTTCTCACTGGGCTTTCTCTGACATGATCCATCAAGACTGAAAGAGATTTTACCCATTTACTGGAGTCACTGAATGAGTCCCTTTTGTGACTTTGAAGAAATGGCCCTGAACCCAGTTCTAGTATGAGTCTGAGAAAGGATTCTCTGCCCTTAGAATAAGCACTTTACTGGGCTTCATAAGCTTAAAGGTACACAAGGGGCTTGAGTGGTCAATGGAACAGTGTTAGCTCATATCTCTCTGCCTCTTCCCCTCATCTGGTCACACAGAACATTAACTCCTTATAAGTCACCCAACAAGTATCCTAGGGAATTCAAACACAGGTTTTATTTGTGTTTGAGAAGTTTGTTGGATACCGATGCATGTTTTAAATATGTTGATATCTTGAAGACAACCCAAACTTTGGAAATTACCTAGATATCTCAAAGCATTTCAAACCCCACCTGTTCCAAACCAAGCTCAACTACATCCCTTACCTTCACATCACACTAGCTCGCCTTGTGTTCTTTGTGCTCCTTCATCCAAAATGTGGAGTCCTGTTCAACATCTCACAGTTTCTCATCACCCCTCCCCCCACCATGCAGGAAATTCTAATAATTATGCTTCTGAAATGTCCTGTAATATTCCTCCTCTCCCACAGCTACTATTCTGATCAGACCTTCCACTGATCATAACTAAGGTGACACTGAGACTTCACTCTTACTTGCCCAGCTGAGTGCTCAAAAATGGATGAGTTGAGCAGTTAGAGAATCTATGAAATTAGTAAGAGGTATAAATTGCCACCAAACATGATAGAGATCAAATTTTGATTAAATTGAAATATAATGCATGGTTAAACTGTGCTTTGGCTTTGGTTGATGATTGTGTCAGTGTCATCACTGATCCTGACAACTATGACAATATTCTTGGAAAATGTCATCAGTCAGGCAATGTTACGTGCCTGCTGTCCGTAACTACTTATGTTGCCTTTGGAATAAACTCTTGATCTACACAGAATTCTAATAAGCTCAATTATCTGGCTTCCCAGCTTACAACAGATTAAGATGATTGCATTAGGAGATAAGGGAAAAGAAGAGGAGAAACACTGATGGCAAGCAAAAGTGACAACTGACAGCAAGGAAGAGAGAACTGTCATGAAAAGTAAATATAGAAGCTAAAAACAGTGCAATGCTCTGGCCATTTAACTTGGGGGAAAATTTGCTATTGAAAAAAATAATATTTCAACTCTTTGAATATCACAGTTCTCCATAATAGCTCATTTCTCAAGCATTCCAGCTACATTTGCTCTGTATTTTCAATCTTTGTCTATTAATTATGTAAAGTACTACCTACTACTTACCATAAAGCTACCTGCATCCAAATTTGGGGATGTCCTTACATTAGTTTAAGATTTCTAAGTTTACATGTCTTCTAAGTTTATAGGTATCACTACATATTTTTCTTAGCTCTTCTGGTCCCAGAACAGGATCCTAGTCATATTATTTATAGCTAATTCAGAAACCATTCTATGGCTTAAGCATTTTGCTTTCCCTTAACTGGACTTTCTCCATCTCTCAACTTTTCATCTATCACACAATCCAGAGGTGTGCTCTTTTGCCCGAGGACAGAGTAAGGTTTTCCATCTTGTATTCAATCCTCTTTCTGGGCGGGAACCCTTTGGAGCCTTACCTGTTCCCTTCTGACAGCACACCCCATACGCATCACCTCACTCAGGAAGCTATTCACATGCATGCAGTATCTACTCTGCTCTGCGGTAAGCTTTTCTAGGCAAAGGCCTTTGTCTAATTAAGCTCTGTATTAACCCAAGCATTTTTAAAGGTGCTTAAACAAAAAGTGTTTTTGAACTAAATGAATATTGTAACACTTGGAGCTGCTGTCTTCTAGAATAGGTAAAGTTTCTTCCTGACCTGGAGTTCTATGATTCTCAGCCCTTTGGATACTTTCTCTGGGACTATAACTTTTAGCTCACAGCTCCTCATCCTTCAGTTTTACTCAGATTCTCTGTCCCTAAACACATTTCTTACCTTTTATTTGTCTACAGAGAAGCTCGTTTATCTCAATTCTACCTTGTTACGAGGCTTTAGGAGGGTTTCAGACTGGCAGGTGGTGTGCTGTGGAGGGAGGGCATAGCCTGTAGTGCTGGCTGTCACTGGGTTCACATGCTGCTTGAGCAGAATTACCTGTGTAACTTTAAACAAATATCCTTAACTCTGGAAGCCCCACTCTTCTCCTCTCCAAAAAGTGGCCATGATTGCAAACCCTCCATGAAAGAAATGCGCTGGGAAATAGAGCACTTTATGCAGAGAGAAGAAAAATATAATTGGATGCCATTGGGTCAACAGTGAACTTAGCAAGTTCATGGCCATGATGGGGTGGAAGGCAGCCTGGAGGAGCTCACGCAGGACTGGAAAATGAGGAATGGGGGAAAGCAAGCATGCCTTCACTATGAAAAGCCTGGAAGAGCAAAAGAAACTGGAGAGAAGGTGGTTTTTCTCAGGACACTTGAGCATGCTTCTAGGCTGAGGGGCAGAGGCTAAAGAATCAGGAGAGGGGGAAGGAGACTGCCGGAGCCGGGTCTCAGAAGGGCAGGAAGACATGGGTTCAAGGGCTTATGTTCCCTGAAGTCCTCATCAGTGATTAGTGGGGGTCCTGGTCTGACACCCATAATCAGGACGTTAGCCCACTCACACTAAATGCTGATGGCTTTTCATGATTGGTTTTGGCTGTTCCCCTTTGTGCTTGAACATAAATACTTCTAAAAGAGATTATTTATATGTCATGTGGCAATAGTTTGGGTCCCAAGGGAGTTGAGAAAAATAAAACAGACCATGTGTTTCCAGATCTCTGGGGATAGCATGCTGTGATGTTTGTCAGTACCTCTCCTGAGGTCATCTCTCCAGAGCCCCAGCCTGTCCCAGCCTGAACAGGGAAGAAGAGGAATGTTGCTCCTCATCCCCTGAAGGCTCATGGACTCTCCTTCTAGGCCTTGAACTCCAAGGCAACCAGAGGGAGTTCTGCTGGTGTCTTTGGGAAAAGCACCATCTCTCACCACTTCCTCAGAGCCTTTTCCAAGTAGGAGCGGGATTAAGGTCTAACTTATGCCTTGATAATTCATTAGAAGTATCTACTGTTAAGTGTTTATCTGGCCCCTTTTAGCAAAACCCTTGCTGAGTTATTTAGTGTTATTTTGTTTTCCTCAAATTGGCTTACCTCATCCTATCCCTGGTCATTACAGGACTCTTTCAGTTTTATTTTCTTTCCAGAAAAATCATCCTTCCTAAACCTCTGAAGGAAACCCATTAAAAGTACAGTAAAGGGCTTCCCTGGTGGCGCAGTGGTTGAGAGTCCGCCTGCCGATGCAGGGGACATGGGTTTGTGCCCCGGTCCGGGAAGATCCCACATGCCGTGGAGCGGCTGGGCCTGTGAGCCATGGCCGCTGAGCCTGCGCGTCCGGAGCCTGTGGTCCGAAATGGGAGAGGCCACAGCAGTGAGAGGCCTGTGTACCGCAAAAAATAAAAAAAAGTACAGTAAAAATAACAAATGGGCCATTCAGAAATGTACAGAAAATACTTGACTGTCAGTATAGGAAACAGTGTCGGGGAAGGGAGAAGGCAGTGGAAACGAGAACAGACCAGTTTTTAAGCCTTTTATTTCCTTGTATTTCTAGCTATTTGTAGTATGTAAATAATAATGCCATTTCTAGTAGTTTTGAAAGCTGGAGGAATTCACATAAATCGATTTTCTAGAGGCTTGAAGCTTGCTCTGATGAGATTCAAAAATAAGGTTTTATATAATGGTGACCATTTGTTATGAAAACCTTCCTAAAATATGTTACATTTTTCTTTCTTGATATCTAATATAACTGGACATCTAATCTTTTCTTAATGGCTAAGGTTTGTTTATCCAGGTCTGTACAGGGATACCCTGGAGCTGGTGAGGTGTCTAGGCCTACTTGCCCTGGCACTAAGTGGCTTCAGGTGGCCATGATTTTTGAACATTTGTGACTATTCTCTATAGGATTTATCTTGTATATACAGCCATGAGAACACAATAAAAAATTTACTCTCATTTTAAGCATAATTAAAATTACTTGGTCATCTGGATTTCTAGCCTGCAGCAGATAAGAGGCTATAGCTGTCCCAGTGTCTGTTTCTGGCAGCAATCCCATCAAAATCCCAGCTCAAAATCCATATGAGCCAAATACAAGGCACTGTGATAAACACAGCCATAAAGGTAGTAGTGTCTGAGAATTGTGTAGCATTTTATAGAAATACATCCTGTTTCTTCATTCATAGCCCTTTTTGGTCCGCACAAAAACCTAGTGAGAAAAAAAAAATTATTGAACATCTGCTGTGTACCAGGCACAGTGTTAAGCTTGTTATATTCATCATTTCATTTATTCATTCATCAAATTTTCACTGATTGGCTATTCTGTGCCAGGCCCTCTTCTAAGCCCAGGGAATACTACAAGGAACAATACTACAGGGGAACTCCCCTCATGTAGCTCATATTTTAGTGGAGGGTTATTTGTTTGGCTGGTTGTTATCACAGATAACAGATAACCAGCCAACCAAATAAAAAAATACACAGAACCTCTGATGGAAGAAGTGCTTTGGAGAAAAATAAAGCAGGGAAGGAGGTAGGAAGTGCTGGGGTGGGGGCTGAGGCAGGGTGGCATTTTAAGCAGGATGGTTGGGAAGGACTCATTGAGACTGTGACATCTGAGAAAAGAACTGAAGGAGATCAGAGAATTTTCCAAAGAGATTACCTAGGGAAAAAGCATTCTGGTCAGAGGAAATAGCATGTGCAAAGGCCCTGAGGTGGGAGTGAGATTTATGTGTCCCAAGAGTAGCAAAGAGCCAATGTGCCTAAAATACAGTGAGCAAGGGAAGAGTAGTAAGAGGTGATGTCCTAGATTGTAAACAGCCACTGAGAGGACATTGGCTTTTTTTTTTTTTTTTTGAGGTTCTCATTATTCAAAACACTTAAAAAAAATTTTTATTGGAGTATAGTTGATTTACAATGTTGTGTTAGTTTCAGGTGTACAGAAAAGTGAATCAGTTATACATATATATATATATATATCTCCACTCTTTTTTTTAGATTCTTTTCCCATACAGGCCATTACAGAGTATTGAGTAGAGTTCCCTGTGATATGCAGCAGGTTCTTATTAGTTATCTATTTTATACACAGTAGTGTGTATATGTCAATCCCAGTCTCCCAATTTATCGCTCCCTGCCTTATCCCCTAGTAACCTTAAGTTTGTTTTCTACATCTGTGACTCAACTTCTGTTTTGTAAATAAGTTCATTTGTACTCTTTTATTTAGACATTGGCTTTTGTTATGCAAAAAAAAGAAAGAAAGAAAAACATGGAAGATTTTTGAGCAGAGAGTGGTAAGACCTGGCTATATTTAAATAGGATCACACTGACTGCTATGATGAGAATGGATGTAGGGAGCAAGTATGGAAACAAAGAAACTAGTTAAGAAGCCATTGCTGAAACAGGGAAGAAGCTTTGTATTCTATTACAAGTTAATCACTAAAGGGATGTTGCCTATAAGTTTAAATTATCCATAATGGACCATCTCTTGGAACCCTGCCTTCCAGGTAAGGACTTAGGCTAAGATATCTTTGTTTGGCTCAGAGGAAACGTTCTGACCAGGCCCACCTGTGAATGACTGCAGGAAGGAAGAAATTAACACATACACTCCAAGGCTGACCGAAACCAGGAAATGCTCGGCTTTACTCCCTCCCCTTTTAGAATAAAAGAAGCCTGAATTCTAACTCAGGCAAGATGGTTTCTTGGGACACTAGTCCACCATCTTCTCAGTCTGCTGGCATTCCAAATAAAGTCACTATTCCTTGCCCCAACAATTCTCTCTCGATTTATTGGCCTGCCATGTGGTGAGAAAGATGAGCTTGGACTCAGTAACATTGCCTTAATCCAGGTGAGAAACGCTGGTAGCTTGGATTTGGAGGGTGGTGATGGAGATGAGAAGGGGTAGGATTTAGATTACTTTGAAGATACAGAGTCAAGAGGATTTGTTGATGGATCAGATGTAGGAGTAGAGAGAAAAGAAAGAGTCAAGGACCACCCAAGTTTTGTGGCCTGATCAATTAAAAGAATGGTATTGGAGCTTCCCTGGTGGCACAGTGGTTGAGAGTCCGCCTGCCGATGCAGGGGACACGGGTTCGTGCCCCGGTCCGGGAAGATCCCACATGCCGCGGAGCAGCTGGGCCCGTGACCCATGGCCACTGAGCCTGTGCATCCGGAGCCTGTGCTCCGCAACGGGAGAGGGCACAGCAGTGAGAGGCCCGCGTACCGCAAAAAAAAAAAAAAAAGAATGATATTGCTATTCATGGAAACAGCAAAGATAATGGAAGGAGCAGATTTAGGGGGGAAGCATAAGATTTTTGTTTTGGCCATGTTCACTTCCATTTTTCTAGTGGAAATATCAAGGAGGCAGTGAATGTATGCATCTGGAGTTTTTATTTTTTCAGATCTGGAGCAGATGGGAGAGGATTGGATCAAGGGTAAGAGGGGATAAGTTACCTTCTTCCCTTAAGAGAGTTGCTTACTAGAAGAGGCTAGGTAAAAATACAAGGACATAATTAGGAAGAGAAGAGAGAACATGGCAAAGCTCATTTCAAGGGACCTCCAACTTCCAGATAAAATATATGGCAAGTGTTAGGAACATATTATAACTCCTCAGGCAGAGTTTGCAAATATGTAGCAAAAGTGCAACATCTCTTCTTTCAAGCACCTGAGGCAGACATCATTAATCAACCACATCACTCTTTCCTACTAATCCTAGATGCAGTCTCAGTCTAGCAGTCCTGGGTTCAACCCTCCTCAGGGTTAAATCAGTTAGATCTTGAAATGAAACCAATTGCCAAATCTACTCATGAAGGCTTGCCCCTTCATTCATTCCACCTTGAAAAAGAAGCAGTTCTGAGACGAATCAAGTACAAAATGGAGTTCTCATGGACACAAAGCCAGGCTATCTCAATAAAAGTACCACGTGCAGTGAGAAAATGGAAGAAATTATAAACAGAACCGGGTGACAGCCTTTTTCCTCCGTATCTTCACATTCTGCTCTATCCAATGGAAAGGGGCAGAGAGAGTGCCTCCCCTTAAAAGGCCAACTGGAAACCTCTTTTTCATTATTTTCTTTAAGTTTTGTCCCTGCTTTAAGCAGATCTGAAACCGCACCTCAGACGGGACTAGAACCCAGTCTTCCAACTGAAACCACACAACTCATCTCAGGACTTAATGAAACTCAGTTCTTTATGTCTTGGTGCAGAAGGAATTCAGTGAGGGAAAAGTGATAGAAGTGATAGGTAAGAAGTAGATTTATTAATATAGGATACTTGTTTTTTGGGGTTTTTTTTTTTTGCGGTACGCGGGCCTCTCACACTGCGGAGCACAGGCTCCGGATGCGCAGGCTCAGCGGCCATGGCTCACGGGCCCAGCCACTCCGCGGCATATGGGATCCTCCCAGACCGGGGCACGAACCCGTATCCCCTGCATCGGCAGGCGGACTCTCAACCACTGTGCCACCAGGGAGGCCCCAATATAGGATACTTGTGAAGGATACAAGTGGGCAGGCAAATGTCTCTGCCCTAAGAACTAAGTGGGCTACATTTTTATAATCAAAGGAAAAGTGGGGAGGGGAAAAAGACCTCCTTCTTCCTCTTCTTTGTAAAGATGTTGCAGGAAAATTGGGCACAAGAGGATGGTCATGTTCCAGGTCTCAGGTGAGTTCCTGAGATGAGCAGCTAAGTGAGGGTCCTTGGCTTCACTGCAGGAAAGAATTCAAGAGCGAGCCATAGTAAAGTGAAAGCAGGTTCACTGAGACAGATACACATTCCATAAGCAGAAATGCAGTCAGCCTCAGAAGGTGAGAGCAGCCCCAGGGCATGGGATTGTCTTGGAAAGCGAAAGCAGCCCTGAAATATGGGTGGTTAGTTTTTATAGGTTGGGTAATTTCATAGCCTAATAGGTGGGAGGATTAGTCCAACAATTTTGGGGAAGGGGTGGGATTTCCAGGAATTGGGCCACTGCCCACTTTCTGGCCTTTTGTGGTCAGAACTGCCGTGGTGCCTGCAGGCATGTCATTTAGCATATGCTAATGCATTACAATGAGCGTATAATGAGGCTCAAGGTCTATGGGAAGTCGATTCTTCCGCCATCTTGGGCCTAATTGGTTTTAACCAGTTTTTGTCATGTCCTCAAGGACTATGTCACTCTTTTAATGGTTGTGCCCTGTCCCCTTCCCTCCTATCTCAGATCCACTTTAAGAGGCTTTGGATCTGTGCCATTTATCCTTGGACATGTAGAAACCTGTAGTTAGAGGAGGCGAGAAATTCTTCTGGACAGCTAAGAGGGCTTCCGTGAAGAAGGACATTTTGAGCATTTTTCACCAGATGGACAAATGAGAGAGAAAAAGTCTGGACAAGAAGGATGCACTTGAGGATATATGCGAGGATGAGGTGAAAGCAAGGAGACATCAAGGAAAGGTGGACCCATCACCGAAAGAAAACTGCGAGGTATGTTGTACGGGGAGTGCTGTGGATTGGGGTCACAAAAGCAAAACTAGAAAGCTAAATAGTCATCAGATTATTTTAAAAATACCGAGTCTGTGAGGTAGCTTGCAACCAGATACTGTAACTTTTTCAAAGCTGAAGAATGGCAAGAGTGTGCTTTTATTTTCTTGTAATACAAATATCCACTCATTTGAAGGCTTACTATAAATACTAAGTGCTTCCCATGTATTACTCATTTTATTTTACAACAACCCTGTGAGGTAGGTAGTTATTATCCCCATTTTATAGATAAGGAAATTGAAGCATCAAAAGGTTATCTGATCCAATGTAACCCAGTTGGTGGTTGGCTGAAATCAGGATTTATAGTTGGGTCATCTAGCTTTATAAGCTCCTTGGGACAAGACCCACGTGGGATTTATTATTTTTAATACTACCCCTCCCAAAAAAAAGTCTAGCACGGTACCTGGTATATCTCAGGCATGATAAATTCTTTACTGATATCTGCCGGAGACCTCTCTGTTTTACCTTCACGCTCACAATCATCCTCCTCGATATCCTAAAATAGCCTTAGAGCACTGTTGTACCTTGGGGATCAGTGATGACAATCCTAACAAATTTTGACTGAGTGTTCAGTGCACGCCAGGCACGGTGTTAATTTCTTATGGTCCATTAACACATTCAGTCATCCAAACAGTCCTATTCAGGAGCTACCTCTCTACAGTTGAGGCTCAGAAAGATGAAATAACATACCCAGAGTCACACAGTAGGTTGCAGGGCAGGGGTTCCCTCCTGCGAAGTCTGGCTGCCTCTGGGACCTACTCCCCACACTCCCCCAGTACCCTCCTTGCAGAGATGCTCCTGCTTTGAGGGCCCCAGTGACAGCTTGCTTCCCAATGGGTCCCCACAGTGGAGGATAGATTTGCGAGGCTTTGGCCGGGCTGTTTTGTGCAGTGACCAAGGGCACACATTTTGTTAGACATTCGGCCTGAATAAGGGGCTCAGGCCTTTAGTCTGTGGCTGTGGAGCAGAGAAAAGCTAACTGACCCAGAAGGGGATTGAACTTGTGACCTAGATTTCAGAGCACCAGGCTCTAACCACTGGGCTTCAGACACAGCCCCTCCAGAGGGCTGTTTTATGAGAGTCCTGCCTTGCATCTTAAATCTTGGGCCGTTTCTTCCCAATGCCCCCTCTTCATTGCTGAAGATTAAGAAACTGAGGTTCACGCCAGAGCAGAATAAGAAGAAAATAAATCGTAATTTAAATTCATGCCTCTGGACGCGTAGCTTAGCCCACTGAACCCCTCTCTCTTCATCTCTGCCACCTCCATTCTGTGATTTATTTCAGGCGATGGCCCTCTGTGTATGTGTAAAAATCCCCCTGAATGCTTTCCCCTGAGGGCAGTCAATGCGTCTCTCTGAAGTTTTGCGCCAATGCTGATGTGTGCAAAGGGATGAAAAACGTACATTTTCAAGTCTCCCCAAAGCTTCGAGCCAAAAGAAAAAAAAAAAAGAGAAAAAGAAAAAAAAAAGTTGTCCATTCCCCTTTTTCAGCCCTCGCACTTCAAATGCTAATGAAAAGTGTGTTGTCTTGGGCCGTGAATAGGTCTCTAAGATGCTCTGGTTTGGAAGTATTTGCATAGGGAGGCAGCCAGCAGACAGGATTAGTGCTACACATCAACTCCCCCGAAAAGGAGCTGACAGCATTGCAGAAAATTAGTGTCGGCAGAAACCTAGCTGTAACTGAAGGGAGAGAAATATCTTCTCCAGATACTCACCCTTTCCTTCTTTCTCCCTCAAAAGAAAAACATTTAAGGGGAAAATATACGTAGGATATGCAAAAAAAAAAAGTCCTAGGAAAGGAATTTGCAAAAAAGAGGGAAAAAATCTTAACATATCACTCAAAAACCACTTGCATATTCTAAACTGTGCAATTCACCACATGCATGCAGTTTTTAAATGGTTCAAATTGTTTTCCATTTTTGATGTTCGTTTTACATTCTATAATCGTCATTCTTTTAGATGTCTATGTAGCTTTATAAAATATTTTTATTGGCTACTTAACCTCCCTTTGTTGTATAATAAGTTTCTCTCTCTTAGTTACAATAAGTATCTTCTGTGCTTATAAATTTCTGAGTCTGTTGAGTTACATCTTTAGAATAAATCCTTCCGTGGCTTTTTCAGGACCAAATGGTTATGGATATTTTTTGATGTTTTTCTGTGTTTTCTATGCATCTCTTTATAGTTTTATTTGTGGTTTATCATTTGTGAATTACCAATTCAGAATAATATCAAAAGTGTGTGAATTTTCGAGTTTGCCTTCAAACATATAATTTGTATGAATGTTAATTTTTAATGAATATTTAAGTTTCTAAAATCTTTACTTTTTAGTATAATTCAGCATTTCTAAATAGATATCTTTTACTATCAGTTTATTTGATCACTAGCAAAGATTAAAAATATTTTTAATTTAGAAAAGAGCTAACACCTATCCTTCTCAAACTCTTCCAAAATATAGCAGAGGGAGGAACACTCCCAAACTCATTCTATGAGACCACCATCATCCTGATACCAAAACCAGACAAAGACATCACAAAGAAAGAAAACTACAGGCCAATATCACTGATGAACATAGAAGCAAAAATCCTCAACAAAATACTAGCAAACAGAATCCAACAGCACATTAAAAGGATCATACACGATGATCAAGTGGGGTTTATCCCAGGAATGCAAGGATTCTTCAACATAAACAAATCAATCAATGTGATATACCATATTAACAAACTGAAGGAGAAAAACCATATGATCATCTCAATAGATGCAGAAAAAGCTTTCAACAAAATCCAACACCCATTTATGATAAAAACCCTCCAGAAAGTAGGCATAGAGGGAATTTACCTCAACATAGTAAAGGCCATATATGACAAACCCTCAGCCAACATCATTCTCAATGGTGAAAAACTGAAACCATTTCCTCTAAGATCAGGAAGAAGACAAGGTTGCCCACTCTCACCACTATTATTCAACATAGTTTTGGAAGTCCTAGCCACAGCAATCAGAGAAGAAAAGGAAATAAAAGGAATCCAAATCAGAAAAGAAGAAGTAAAACTGTCACTGTTTGCAGATGACATGATACTATACATAGAGAATCCTAAAGATGCTACCATAAAACTACTAGAGCTAATCAATGAATTTGGTAAAGTAGCAGGATACAAAACTAATGCACAGAAATCTCTTGCATTCCTATCCACTAATGATGAAAAATCTGTAAAAGAAATTAAGGAAACACTCCCATTTACCATTGCGACAAAAAGAATAAAATACCTAGGAATAAACCTACCTAAGGAGACAAAAGACCTGTATGCAGAAAACTAAAAGACACTGATGAAAGAAATTAAAGATGATACAAACAGATGGAGAGATACACCATATTCTTGGATTGGAAGAATCAACATTGTGAAAATGACTATACTACCCAAAGCAATCTACAGATTCAATGCAATCTCTATCAAATTACCACTGGCATTTTTCACAGAACTAGAACAAAACATTTCACAATTTGTATGGAAACACAAAAGACCCCGAATAGCCAAAGCAATCTTGAGAAAGAAAAACGGAGCTGGAGGAATCAGGCTCCCAGACTTCAGACTATACTATAAAACTACAGTAATCAAGACAGTATGGGGCTTCCCTGGTGGTGCAGTGGTTAAGAATCCACCTGCCAATGCAGGGGACATGGGATTGAGCCCTGGTCTGGGAAGGTCCCACATGCCACGGAGCAACTAAGCCTGTGCACCACAACTACTGAGCCTGTGTGGTAGAGCCCACATGCCACAACTACTGAAGCCCACATGCCTAGAACCCATGCTCCACAATGAGATGCCACCACAGTGAGAAACCCGCACATTGCAATGAAGAGTAGCCCCTGCTCAACGAAACTAGAGAAAGCCCACACACAGCAACAAAGACCCAACAGAGCCAAAAATAAATAAATAAAATAAATAAATTTATTAAAAAAACAAAAAAGACACGATGGTACTGGCACAAAAACAGAAATATAGATCAATGGAACAGGACAGAAAGCCCAGAAATAAACCCACACACATATTGTCACCTTATTTTTGATAAAGGAGGCAAGAATATACAATAGAGAAAAGACAGCCTCTTCAATAACTGCTGCTGGGAAAACTGGACAGCTACATGTAAAAGAATGAAATTAGAACAGTCCCTAACACCATACACAAAAATAAACTCAAAATGGATTAAATACCTAAATGTAAGGCCACACACTATAAAACTCTTAGAGGAAAACATGGGCAGAACACTGTATGACATAAATCACAGCAAGATCCTTTTTGAACCACCTGCTAGAGAAATGGAAATAAAAACAAAAATAAACAAATGGGACCGACCTAATGAAACTTAAACGCTTTTGTACAGCAAAGGAAACCATAAACAAGACGAAAAGACCACCCTCAGAATGGGAGAAAATATTTGCAAACGAAGCAACTGACAAAGGATTAATCTCCAAAATTTACAAGCAGCTCATGCAGCTCAATATCAAAAAAAACCCAAACAACCCAATCCAAAAATGGGCAGAAGACCTAAATAGACATTTCTCCAAAGAAGATATACAGATTGCCAACAAACACATGAAAGAATGCTCAACATCACTAATCATTAGAGAACTGCAAATCAAAACTACAATGAGGTATCACCTCACACCAGTCTGAATGGCCATCATCAAAAATACCTACAAACAATAAATGCTGGGGAGTGTGTGGAGAAAAGGGAACCCTCTTTCACTGTTGGTGGGAATGTAAATTGATACATCCACTATGGAGAACAGTGTGGAGGTTCCTTAAAAAACTAAAAATAGGACTGCCATATGACCCAGCAATCCCACTGCTGAGCATATACCCTGAGAAAACCATAATTCAAAAAGAGACATGTACCACAATGTTCACTGCAGCTCTATTTACAATAGCCAGGAGATGGAAGCAACCTAAGTGTCCATTGACAGATGAATGGATAAAGAAGATGTGGCACATTCATACAATGGAATATTACTCGCCATAAAAAGAAATGAAATTGAGTTATTTGTAGTGAGGTGGATGGACCTAGAGTCTGTCATACAGAGTGAAGTAAGTCAGAAAGAGAAAAACAAATACCATATGCTAACACATATATATGGAATCTAAAAAAAAAAATTATTCTGATGAACCTAGGGACAGGACAGGAATAAAGACTCAGACGTAGAGAATGGACTTGAGGACATGGGGAGGGGGAAGGGTAAGCTGGGACGAAGTGAGAGAGTGGCATGGACATATATACACTACCAAATGTAAAATAGACAGCTAGTGGGAAGCAGCTGCATAGCACAGGGAGATCAGCTCGGTGCTTTGTGACCACCTAGAGGGGTGGGATAGGGAGGGTGGGAGGGAGATGCAAGAGGGAGAGGATATGGGGATATATGTATATGTATAGCTGATTCACTTTGTTATAAAGCAGAAACTAACACACCATTGTAAAGCAATTATACTCCAATAAAGATGTTTAAAAAATATTTTTAATTTGTTTGTTTCCTATTTGTATTTTCTCGTGGATGAACTACCTGTTCTTCACCCATTTAATGGATGGGATATGGACTTCTTTTATAAACTTGAATGAATCTTTGCAAATTTTAACATGAGCACTTCAGATGCACATGTATTGTTCCAGTATGTTGCTATTTTATTGTAGTTTTGTTCTTTATTACTGTAAGAGTACTTTTGAATCTTTATATTTACCAACTAATCAGTTTTGTGGTTTGTGATCCCAACAAATATTTTGTATGGAACAATGAGCTGCAGTCCCAACGTAGGCAGTGAGTCAACTTATCCTGAGGCTGAAGGTGGAGGAAGTAGAGAGGACATGAAACGGCTGTGAGGAGAGAATTAAATGGAGTACAACTCCAAGTTCGATATCTTGGATTCTATGACAAAACCTGCCCTTCTTTGTCCTCCTGTAGAACTCAGTAGTCACCAGCCCACTGGTTGATTCTAGAGCAGTCTGATTTATACTCTCAAGGAATCTTGCTTTCTAGACAAGGATGGCAAGGGTCACTTCACCGCCCATCTTTTTGCTAGCATAACCTAGTTAACCATACAGTATTGCACTAAAGAATTCTTTCTTGCTAGTAGTGAACCGCAGATGAAAGATCCTTCTGCTCTTTAATGCCTACAATAAAGGCTAGCAGCCTGCATGAATAATGTATTCAATTTATGACAACCTTTTGCCAATAGAGCTTTAGAGGTGAATCAAGAAACATTCTAACTCTCAAAAGCAGATTAATTAGGCATCTCCAGTCTCCTTTTTTGAATTTTAGAGTTGAATTTTCTATCAGGTAAGCTCAGATGATACAAGAAATTCATTTTCTTCCTTATGAAAATGACATATACTGTTGCTTTGAAGTAACATTATGCACAATTGAGACACCTGTAGGGAGTTTTGCAATCTCTGTCCCAAGAGATCTTTAAAAGCAAGACAGCTACATATAGGTTTGTTAATGGGTTAGTACAACTTTTCCTTAAAAAAAAATTTAAAGGCTTTCTAAAACTATTACCTTTTGGTTTTGAGTATATCATAAACTTTTTGCCCTATAATAACTTTTATTTATTTTGGAGATTTTCTAAAGAGGCTTATTTGTTTCCTTGTTAACTTTAAACCAAGAAGGGGTATAAAGGACAAAAAAAAAATGCCGTTTTTTTAAAGCTCTGTCTACCTACTTACCTATCTCTCATTTACCCAGTCTATCAAGGGTGTGCACATCAGGACACGTTTGTTGAGCACCTAATGTGTACAGTGTTTTCTCCTATGTACTTCAAGGACACAAATAGATCTCTCTTGCTCTCAAGGAGATGAAAAGATAAATCACAATAAGTGGTGATATTTGCTACATACTAAATTAGTGGCAAAGGTAAGAGATCCAGAGCAGTGTTGCTCGATATATAGCACTCAGGTTGGGGCCAATCCCCAAAATATTTGCTCTGGTAATATAAATACAGGAACTGAGGATAAGCGTTTAGAAACTGTTATAGAAATTTGACAGAGTGATTTTATGCTTATTGAGTCTCATGTTTCTGGCCTTGTATTGTGTATGGCTTTATTATTTTAAATTCCCTTATTCTAGTAACTTTTTAAATTATATTTTTCAAAAACACAAGTAGATGAATGGTAATTTAAAAAACAAGCCTGGTCCTTCACCCTGAGCAACACTTAGATAAAGGATATCCATATGTGTAAGCATCTTGTCTGCAGGAGCATAGAGAAATACTCTATGGAAGAGAATGCACGTGGATTCCCCTTGTGCTCGATTATTGTCAGAAAAAGAAGTTCTTCTTTGACACCCTGCCTCTTCTGTCTGTCTCAGAAGAAATCTTCTCCCACCTTTATACATTTAGAGGCTGTCATCTCTAGAGTTATTGAGTATCACCATTCAGTCTTGAGGGTTTAGAACCAAAGAGTGAAAGTCACATTTCCTGCTAAAAACACAAGAATTTTACAAAAACCTAAGGAAAAGAAAGCTAGAGGAATGCTAGATTAAAAAATTAAAAGATATACTGTCCAGGTTTGTTATATCATTTTCCAAACTTATTTGGATAGAGAAATCACCCAAAGGGCAAATTCCCATTTTCATATTTGCTTGACCAACTTCCTATAAAGCTAAAAAAAAAAGATTAAAAGTCCATACCTTTAAAAGCTATGATATAAATACATATCAGATATTTTACATATGTTATTATATATTATAAATATATATTATACATTTTCTTATAGTGCATATATCACATTTTATCACATAATTTATATGTGGAAAATTTATATAATTTATATGTGATAAAATATAAGTAATTATGTAATTTTATAGATTATTAATATTGTACAAGCATAGATTTATGGAATTGAAAGAGATCTTCAAGTTTCTGCCAGGTATTTTGCAAAATGGAAATACTGTGAATAGTTATATAGAGGCTTCTGTGCTTAAATACGTTTGGATAGCTTTGAGTTAAAGTTACTACTGCTAGATTTCTTAGAGCCTTTATTAATATTTTCTGAAAAAGAAGTCTCTGAATTTTTGTTTTGCACTGTTTCCCACATATTATGTAGCTGGTCTTGCTGGGAAGGCTTAACTGTGATGGGAACTTTTGCACAGAAACTTGAAGGATGTAAGAGAGAAACTGAGGCTATGGAGGAAGAGCATTCTGGGCAGAGGGAAAACCAAGTGCAAAGCTCTTGAGTGGCAGTGTGCCCAGTGCATTCTAGGCACAGCGAGGAGGACAAGAAAATGAGCAGGAGGGGAGGAAAAGCAGCTGAGATCGCAGTGGTGTAGGTGGAGGAAGAGGCGTGAGAGTGGTGTAGGTGGAGGTGGAGGAAGAGGCATGAGGACTAGCATAGGGCCCTGGAGGCCTTTGTGGAGATTTCAGCTTTTCTCTGAGTGGGATGGAAACCCATAAGAGGACAGTTTTGAGCAGAGGAGTGACATGATCTGACTTACTTTTTAACAGGATCACCTTTGCTTCAGGGTTGAGGATAGATTCCAGCAGTGGTGTGAGGGTAGGGAATGGGCAGGGAGAATATTAAGGCCAAAGCAGGGAGGCCACATAGGAGGCATTGGCCATAATCCAAGCAAAAGATGATGGCGGTCTGGACCAAGGTGGCTGCAGTGGAAGTGGTCTGATATTGGGTATTTTCTGAAAGGGGCACAAACCATGCATGCTGAAAGATTGGCTGCAGGATGTCAGAGAGGGCTGAGATGACTACAAGAGTTTTGGCTTACAACTAGAAGAATGGAATTGCCAGTAAATGTGACAGGGCAAAACTGGATGGAGTGGGTTCTAGGAAAAAGCTTCCATTTTGGACATGGTAAGTTTAAAATTTCAGAGTAAACACTAGGATATAAGCATTAGGACTCAGAGGAGATGCTGAGGCTGGAAAACAAATTTGAAAGTAGTCAGTTTACAGATGGTATTTAAAGCCAGGGGGTTGGATGAGATTCCATTGGAGAGGGCATTGATAAAGAGAAGTAGGACACAGGTCTGAGCCTTGGGTCATTCTAAAGTGAAGTGACCAGGGAGATGAGAAAATACTTCCAAAGGAGGCTAAGAATTTTCAAGAATACCAGAATCTTTTCAATCATCATCATCCTCTTTTGATAATCATAATATTAATGCATAATACCTATGTTGTAAGGATTTCAGGGCATTATAGATATTTAGAACAATTGCTGGCCCAGCATAAGCATTCAATAAATTATAGTTATTTTTGCTAATATTTAAAGATTGCTCTCTTCATTTCTCCAATAAGGAAACAGGTTTAGTAACTTCCAGAAGTTCACTAGCTAATAACTGACAGAACCAGAGTCACATCCAAGTCCTTTTGTCTCCAAATATCTGTGCTTTTCCCACTGCTTATCCTATATGACTTTGTTTCCAAATACATAAACCAACCAGGAAATAAAATTTAAAAATCATAATCATCAAGCACTTATTGAGCACTTTAATGTCCAAGAAACAGGTTGGAATGGAAATAGAGACCGTTACAACGTACTGAGCAATTAACACATGGCAAGCATTGTGTTATCCCGTTTAACAGTCCTATGAAAGAGGAAATAGTATGACCCCTTTTTACAAATAAAGAGTGTGAGTCCTGGAAAATAAAGAGAAGAGTTATTAGAGTGGGATGGGTGGATGTGGGCAGGGGGCTGCTTCAGGTGTACGGTTTCAGTTTGGGATCTTTGTCATCCTCAGCATTTACATTTAGTATTTACCAGCTCACCTGGGAATATGAGCAATTGGCCAAAACTTCTTTTTTTTTCAGGAGTGCCTATTCATTTATTTGTTTTCAGCTTTATAATGTGTGATCGACAAGTAAGCATCATAAGTATTTAAGGTGTACAATGTGATGGTTTGATATAAGGAAGGTACACCTGCACAGGGGAAGCTTAAATTCTATCAAGAATTATCTCCGGAAATTTTCTCCTTCCTTCTTACCTCCCTCGCTTCTTCCTTCCCTTGCTCCTTCCTTCATTTCTCCATTTCTTTCTTCTTCCATTCCTCCCACCCCTCCTCCCTTCCTTCTTTCCTTTCTCCCTTCCTCTCTTAGTAGATAGATGGATAGAATTTGATATTTGGGACTTAAGGAAATTCCATTTTAAAACAGCTTGTGTCTGATTACTTATCTGACCACTTACTGAAATGTGACATTAGCATGTAATGCCTGAGGTTAGCTTCATTTGAAATTAGTCCTTGAACACTAAACATTCTTCATATTTGTTCCTGAAAAGCTAAAGGAATACAATTCATGAGGCTTGTGTGCAGGGTTATTTGCAAATGTTTGTCTCAAACATTCTAGCTAGCCTGCCACTTTTGGTCATAGCTGGGTAGCTCCTATATGACAAACCTCTTTAGAAGTACAACATAAAATCTGGAAAGAATATAAGAAACAATTACCTGAAGGCATTACCAAAATGGACAGAATCTGTGGGGGGATTGACACTAGGAAAAAGGAAATGGTGCTCAGTGAGTTTCCTGTTTTTATGGCAAGCCACAGTATTACTGGCTTGAAGAATTAAAGAACAGAGCAATTACAGGAAAAGAGGAGAGTCCCTGGATTAATAGGACAGAGAGACAGAGCCATAAACTTTTGATCAAGTCTCTGGCTGATCTCTAAACTATACATGCATAGTTTAGGTACAAACTCCTAACAGTTCATCCAAAGCTCAAAGAACTGAACTAAAATTTCAGCTGCAGGGAGACAAAATTTTGCAGCTGTGTTCAGCCAAGTTAACTGATAAAACAAACAAAAATCAATACTCCTTAGAGGAATATAACACTATCAAGACTCTAAACAATGTACTATTCACAATTTCCAGGATACAACTCAAAATTATTTGACATTTAAAGAAACAGGAAAATGTGACTCGTAGTTAAGAGACAATCAGTGGAACTGACTCTGAGATAACACAGATTTTGGAATTATTGGACAACAATTTAAAACCAGCTATTATCCTCATAATCTAAAAGACAGAAAAACCAGCAAAAATATAGAAACCATAAAATTCAAATGGAAATTTTATAACTGAAAAATGTAGTATATGCAATAAAAGTCACTGGATAGGTTTATCATCAGTCAATTTCAAGACAAATCAATAGAAATGTTTCAACATGAAAAACAGTGATAAAAAAGATTTATCAGAACAAAGCCTCAGAGAGTTGTGAGACAATATCAAAAGGTTTAAGATATATGTAATTGAAGTCTCAGAAGGAAAGGAGAGCTATACTGGGACATAAAACATTGTGAAGGGCTTCCCTGGTGGCGCAGTGGTTGAGAGTCCGCCTGCCGATGCAGGGGACACGGGTTCGTGCCCCGGTCCCGGAAGATCCCACATGCCGCGGAGCGGCTGGGCCCGCGAGCCATGGCCGCGGAGCCTGTGTGTCCGGAGCCTGTGCTCCGCAACGGGAGAGGCCACAGCAATGAGAGGCCCGCGTACAGCAAAAAAAAAAAAAAAAAAAAAAAAAAAAAAAAACATTGTGAAGAAATAATGGCTGAAATTTTTTCCAAATTTGGTGAAAGACACAAAATTACATATTCAAGAAACTCAACCAATACCTAGTAAGATAAATAAAAAGAAAACCATATCTAAGGATATCACGGGCAAATTTATGAAAACTCAAAGAGAATAACTTGAAGGAGGCCAGATGAAAATGACACATAGCTACAGAGGAATGATGATTGGAGTGACCATTGACTTCTCATAAAAAATGATGGAGACCAGAAGATAGTAGAAGAACATTTTTAAAGCACTGGGAGAAAGGCCAATCCAGAATTTTATATCTACCAAAAATATCCTTCAAAAATTAAGGCAACTAACACACCATTGTAAAGCAATTATACTCCAATAAGGATGTTAAAAAAAATTAAGGCAAAATAATGACATTTTCAGATAAAAGAAAACTAAGAGAATTTATTGGTAGCACACCTATGCTACAAGAAATGCAAGAGAAAATTCTCAGACTAAAGGAAAATTATGTCAGATAGAAACAATAACTTTTAGGAAATAATGAAGAGAACTGAAAATGGTGAATATGGGAATAACAATAAAACACTCTTCCCTTTACATTCTTTAAAAAGTTATGTGACTGACCCCCAAATTATAACATTGTAGTATGTAGTTAGTAATGTATGCTCTGTATTATAGAATTAGTAACATAGCTGTATCATAAAACATGTAGGAGGGATAATTTTATCTTTACAATTGTGTACCTTTTGCATGAAGATACAACATTAGCTCACAGTAAACTGAAATGTTAAGGATGTCTGTTGTAGTTCATAGTGAACACTGAAAAATAATGCAAAGAGGGGCTTCCCTGGTGGCACAGTGGTTGAGAGTCCACCTGCCGATGCAGGGGACACGGGTTCGTGCCCCGGTCCGGGAAGATCCCACATGCCGCGGAGCAGCTGGACCCGTGAGCCATGGCTGCTGAGCCTGCGCATCCGGAGCCTGTGCTCCGCAACGGAAGAGGCCACAACAGTGAGAGGCCCGTGTACAGCAAAAAAAAAAAAAAAAAAAAAAAGTTCACCAGTTTAAGTGTTAATCATATCCAAGAACACCTCCAAGTTGACACATAAAATTAACCGTCACATATGGCTACTTATACTTCACTGTTTTCAAGAGTCTTGATGTTACCTGGTAACAATATTTGCTTTATTCCAAAGTCTGCTGGCGGTGGAAGGGAAGACATCTGAGGCCAGGCAGTGCTGAGTTTATATCCTGACTCTGTGAGACTTTAGGCAAGTGTATCAAGTAAGCTCTCTGAAACTCATCTGCTTTATCGATATGATTAAAATAAAAATGTCCTTGAGGCATATAGTTGCTAAAAAGATTAAAATACTACACACCTAACAGAATGTCTGGTACATGGAATATATTTAAATAAATATTAAATCTTTTCCTTCCTTATTCTCAATTTTCTATAGTTTTCATATGCCAAGGATATTATCTTTAGATACTTTGTCTTATTCAGGGAGTCATTAGCTGTAAACTAGCAAAAACCTGCCAAAATTAGCTCAAATAAAAAGAAAAGTGGGGGAAGTGAGGATTATTAATGTTATCAGAGGCACTCTTACATAGTTCTTTTTTTTTACATCCTTATTGGAGTATAATTGCTTTACAATGGTGTGTTAGTTTCTGCTTTATAACTAGGTGAATCAGTTACACATATACATATGTTCCCATATCTCTTCCCTCTTGCGTCTCCCTCCCTCCCACCCTCCCTATCCCACCCCTCTAGGTGGTCACAAAGCACCAAGCTGATCTCCCTGTGCCATGCGGCTGCTTCCCACTAGCTATCTATTTTACGTTTGGTAGTGTATATATGTCCATGCCACTCTCTGGCTTTGTCACAGCTTACCATTCCCCCTCCCCATATCCTCAAGTCCATTCTCTAGTAGGTCTGTGTCTTTATTCCTGTCTTACCCCTATGTTCTTCATGACATTGTTTTTTCTTAAATTCCATATATATGTGTCAGCATACTGTATTTGTCTTTCTCTTTCTGACTTAACTTCACTCTGTGTGACAGATTCTAGGTCCATCCACCTCATTACAAATAGCTCAATTTCGTTTCTTTTTATGGCATAGTTCTTTAAAAAGGAAATTAGAATCAGCTGAGCCTCGCTGGGAAGGAGCTGGGAACTGGGCTCTGCTTCCGTGGTGTCTGCCCCATTCATTTCTCTGTGGTGTCGCTTCCTCTCATTTCTACTTCACTCATCACTTCTGCTCCTCCTTCAGTTTGGTTTGCATCTAGTTTTGGTCAGAACTGACTCTGCTCCAGCTTGGTGTGATGTTAATTCTCTCAAGGGTGAGAATTTGATTGGCTGTAGGCCACCCAATAGACTTCCTGACACCAATGCAAGTATCCATCCTGGTCCAATCAGGGGGTATGACACGGTACAAGCATGGTCACTTAGTTTTGCCTGTCAGGGAAGAGAGTGATAGAAAAGAGACTTCTATGGGGAAAAGCACTCCCAAAACATGTTGACCATTGCCCTCTCACTTTCCACCTATCCAATTCTGCATTTTTTTTTATTTCAGAGATAAACACTCTTTGCTCTCTCAAAGAGGTTTTCTTCTCCCAGTGCTTCCTCCAGAGAAGAAAACTCTGTTTTCCCAAGAAAACTGTTTTATTTCCCAAAGCTGAGATAACTCCAGTTTATTCACCCTCTTTTTAATAAGACATCTTTAAAAAACTGAGCTGACATTCTCCCAAGAGACAGAGTCTGTGGGCTTACTTTCTTACTTATTGCCATGCCACTTAATTTAATTATGTCTTCTTATCATTGCTACACATAATCTCAGGGGACCCTGGGAAATCGGGCCATGCTGAATACTTTGCATTCCAAGTATCTCATTCTCTTCTCATCAAATTGTAATTATCTTCACCCTCATGCTATTTATACAAAACGACCATCCCAAGATAGTTATGCCCACATGGTCAAAATCAAATGGAGACTTAAGGTATTATCTGATCAGTTTTACCATTTTGACAACTGGTTAAGATAATTAGAGCAAGAGGAAAAGGATCTCTTTTTCTCAAAGTTTTGTCTTCTGGTCTAAATTGTTCATGTCACAGCTTTGTATCTTCTCTTTGCTTGATGGCTACACCTACGTTTTCTCAAGTCACAAAGCTTATTATCCAGGCAGCTTAGTAAATTTTCAGCTTTAGCCACCGTTTTTCCCGGGAAGAAAATTTTCATGGGTAAAATTATTCATTTTAGAGTATACAAGGCCAAAATTGACTCTGGCATTTTACTTTATGAGACCAAAGTTTGCATACAAAAGATCTACATACTATGCAAATGTATTTTTAGTTTTTCTATGTAGCCTTCATAAAGCTTGGCAAATCCTTCCCCAAAGCCCTTATATAATGCACTTGAATTTGAGATAGGTTAATTCAATAAAAGCTTTACTTTCTTTTCTGAAGGCACCTGAGTGACCAAATGCTGGTGTGTTATTGACACTGCCCTAAAACAGTGTAATCTCACTCATTTATCAATTTTTGCTCAGGAGGACCTGAAGCTGAGCTCATTTAGAAGCTGAATTATCTCTGGCCCTCAGAGCCAGATGGCAAGTTCCTGTGAAGGTGGGGGAATATTGCTTCCAGGAATTATTGGAAAGTAATCTCCACACCTGCCATAGCCTATGGAGCAGACTGATAAAAACAGAACATGCTACATTCCTCCCACCAACCCACAGCCCCAAACACTCCACAGCCAGAACCAAATTCAGCATGAAATGTAGACGTGATTGCCCCCTGTGCTTACGAGTCCCATTTGACCCAAACTCTCACAAATACTAACTCTATATTTTCAAAAAGAAAAAGTGGATTAGCTATTGCTTTCCATCCAGGTGCTTAAATAAGTCTTTTCTTCTTCTTGTCTTATGAAATGGCATGGTCAAAGACAGAGAAGAATGGGAAACACTCATGGGTATGTTTGCCAGAGTACTGTTAAAAAGAAGGCATTACTTTGCTTCAAAGGTGGAGATTTACAATACCTGTATAATGTTTCTAAAGGGGATAATGAAAGGTTTGGCCAGAGTTCTACTTCTTATACTTATGGGGTTTTTTGACTTGTATGTATATATTAAACACACACACAAAATATATCTGTAATATATGTATTCCATATACCCTGCCTACCTCCTGGGGTTATCAAGAGAGTGATTCAATACTTACCTGGCAGGGGAGATACCATGATCACGAAGGTGGTTTTCCCAGGGCAAGACTTATTCATTGCACTCGGGATGTGCTGAACCCTGCAATATCCCCAAACGTGGTAAACTCGACTGCATAATTTGTGGTAGTGCGGGACTGCGTTCGCGCTTTCCCCTGTAAAGAAAAAGAGAGAGAGAGAGTGATTCATTCATTTTCTCACTTAATAACTGTGTTTGGTTGAAAGGATCCCAAAATGGAGAAGGCATGTTCTAGTTTCTAAAGGAATCCATCTTGGAGAAAGTATTAAATTATGTAATGATATGGATAGTAACTCACAGTGTTTAAGAAAGTTGTCATTGTGCTCATATGTTTTCATAATTTTGGACCTTTTATTTTCATCCAGAACTGCTAGATATAGGTGCTTTCAAAATTATTGGAGCAGGATGATTTATAGTAAAGACATATGCTGTGTTGGCATTTTCATAGTTCTATCTATTAGAATCTTATCATTTTAACAGGAATGCTTCTTACTATTTTCCTTTGGCTGTATTAAATTAATCAGAAAAAAGTGCTAGAGGTTTTAAAGCCAGACCTGCAGCTGACTCTTGGTTTTACCAATAAGTCACTGAGTGACCTTGGGAAAAAAAAATCACATAAACTCTTCTGACCTTTATTGTCCTCATCTGTTAAATGGGGGTAACAATCCTTAATTTTCAAGGTTTTTTTAATGAGTTATATATGATTCTGTATTTAAAAAGCACCTAAGAGAGTAAGTGGTTCTATAAATGGCAAAAATAAATGGTGGTCAGATATTGTTCTGTGGAAAACCTGGTCATTATAATATGACAAATTAACTGAAGAACTCAGACAAACTGATACCTTGTCAAGCCCAACTCTAGAGAATCATCTCAAGGAGGTCTTGAAATTAAAAAAAAAAAAAACTATGTATGAATTCCGTAGGAGATTTTTATCATATTAAATAAGTCTAGAAAATCTTTGTATGATAGCCTTCTCAGTCTGCTAGGGGAAAAAATGTTAAATCCAGCAAGAGGATGAGGACCTGCTTTTTTTTCCTCCCAAGAGGGATAGCTCTTAATCAGAGTGCATTCTCCATTCAAAATAATCTGTGAAGATTGGCATGAAAATGCAGATTCCTAATTGAACAAAGACAATTATTTCCAGATTGAAGTACAGTGGTGAATAGCTCTGTGCTCCAATTACCGCCAGACTTTTATTTCAAATGGGAAGCTGAAATCACAGATGAGTTCGCCTTAATTGGGAGAAATGGCTGAAATTGTACTTTTAATACCCTACTGTAACATCGTCTATGTAGGTCATCTTTTTTTCATGTACACATGACAGTGCCCTGTTTATGTCCATTTGGGACAGCAAGCTGTGATGGTGAGAGGGATAGACTTCTTTACAAACAAAGGTAAAAGCATCCAAAAGTTAATCAGAGCCGTAAAACTATATATAGCTTGTAAATAAAGGAATGGAAGAGTACATTCTTTTTTATAATTATGTGTGAATTCACTGACTAACATGAAAACCTAACTCAAGATAGCATTAGTTCAAGCAAGATTTTCCTTGATCCTGATTACTCCTTCGTAATGTATCCACTTAAAAATTATCAGAGGGTAGCCCAGCCATGAATACAAGGGCTCACCAAATTAGGGTAGGTCTAACAGATTTTCTAAAGATTGAAAAAAAGAAAATTCAAAGGATAAATGAAATCTGTGCTTCTCAAACAACCAGTAAGCACCAAAGGAGAGCCTACTGTATGGTTGAGTTGGAGCTGGTGCTGGGTTGACAGACATGAGGGTGCGGAAACTTTGTCAGTAAAGATTCCTCTTCTCAGGTCCTCTGTCACTCCAACTGGGGACTCTAGATCAGACACATGAAGCCTTGTCACCAACCACCATGAACCATCTGTGTTTGTGTAGACGTTTCCTGTTTTCAAAGGGATTTCACAAACTATTTCGTTGCATCCTCATCCTTGCAAATTCCAAGGTAGGTGTGGTGGATATCACCATCTCCTTTTACAAATGAAGAAACTAAGGCCCAGATCCTTGCTTAGGGGGCAGAGTGAATGAGTATAGGGCTAGCATGAGGACCCAGCCTTTGATTAACGATAACCAATCCAAAGTGTCACATGTCACTGGAGGAATCCTAAATGACTTCCACGCCTTAGTGTGAGGACCACCACATGCCACTGTCTTTCAGGCCGTAGAAATAATAAGAAAAGTAACTGTGCTGTCTGTCATCTTACAGTCATTGGCTTTCACAATTAGCTAGATATATCCCACAGATGTGGAACCTGGGGTGCACAAAGGTTAAATGACTTTTCCAAAGTCCGACAATTAGTTAAGTGTTGGAGCCAGACCCAAACGAGCCTCACTGACTCCAAACCCTGTGCTTTTTCCTTTCACCAGGAGAGACCCAGGTTTTTACATCCATCCCTCCTGCTGCTCTTCACAGAATTTATTCATTCGTTCAACAAAAATCACAGTAGTGGACAAAATAGACCCAAATCCCTGTCCCTATAGAGCTTATCTATTCTAGTAGGAAAAATAGACATTAGGCAAAATAAGTAAAAAGATATTGTACGTTTGATGGCGGTAAGTGCTATGGAGAAAAATAAAGCTAGAAAACATTTTCTGGAGACTGAGAAGTTGCAAGTTTAGATCGGGTCATCTGGGGAGGCTTCACTGAAAGGTGGCTGTTCAGCAAAGTCCTGAGGGAGGTGAGCGAGTGAAGCTGCATTTCAGGCGGAGGGAGAAGCAAGCAGTCTGGCCTCAGTGTTTGCCTGGCTTGGTCAAGGAATAGCGCAGAAGCGAAGGTGGCCGTAACTGGGTGGGCAGGGGGCAAAGGAGTAAGGGAGGGGGGCATAGGGTAACGAGAGGTCAGAAAGAGCCAGGCTCAGGCCAGCTTGAGGACTTTTCCGAGTGAAGTGGAAGCCATTTCAGGGTTTTGATTAAAGGACATCATCATCTGACTTGTGTCAAAAGGATAGCTCTAGATCTTTACTGAGAATAGACTAACAAGGGTCCAAGTTGGAGGCAGAAAAATCAATTAGGAGGCAGATAACAACAACAATAATTATTATATTATTAAATTAAAAGGGCATAAAGATGATTTATATTGGCTTCAGCTAGGGAGATGGTAAGAAATGGTCAGAAAGATAAGAAATAGGGCTGGCTCTACCCCTGTTGCTGCCTGTTTGCCTTGGTTGCTAAAGTGTCTTGGAGATACTGAGAGGGAGGGAGCCCTCACAGGACAATGCTCCCAGGTGTGGCAGGCAGCCACAGGAGTGCCTTGCTCAGATCTCCCTCCAAGAGATAACCTGCTGAGGAGAGGGCCTGGTTGATGACCTCATCTGCACCCTGGATGCTGGGCAGCAGTGCTCTCACTGAGGCCACACTCTCCCCACGCTGCTCCCAGCCAGGTTCCTGCCTAATCAGGGCTCCTCTCACAGGCCACCTTTGCTCCAATACCCCTTCATCTTGTCTCTCCCTTCACAGACCTGCACAGACTGACATCCCTGGCCTCTCTCATCCACCTTGGGCTTCAGTCGCTCCGTCTTTCTCTCTGCTGAGGTTCTTGGAACCCCAATTGGCGTATCCAATTGTTTGCTCTAGCCAATAGCAAAAATGATCCTACTACTAATAAAAATAAATACAAACTGAGTTCTTACTATGTGCAAAAAACTGAGCTAAGTGCTTTACGTGGAGTATATCTTTTTAATCTTTACTACAACCCAATGAGATGAGGAATGTACTATTTTATGTATGAGGAAACTGAGTCTTAGAAAGATTAATTGATTTCCCCAAATTAAATATCTGGCAAGTGGAGGAGTTGCCATTGAACTTGGGCAGCTTGGGTATAGAATCTAAACTCTGGAAACTATATCAGGGCCCTTCCACTGCCCTGCCTGACTGACTTCATGCTTCTTAGCTAACCTACAAACATCTTCATAAGATTTTAACCAAAATTATCCATGAGGTTCAGCAAGAAGCTAGTACCTTAGTACCCTGGTACCCTAGTACCATAGTACCCTAGTACCATAGTACCCTAGCACCATCCCTGTAGTTAGAGTTTCCATTAACTTCCCAGGGTCATACAATTCTACCCATCTAGGAGAGGGCTGTCTTCATTTCTCTGCAAATATTGGTCTGACCCCTGGCTAGTGTCTTTGCCACCACATTTCATAATTTGTATTTTATTATTTTTAAGTGACAACTATTTCATAAACTATCATGGGACGAAGAAAAGAGCCCTGAATTGGGATCAGAAGACCAGATTTCTAGTTCCAACCCCAATACTAAGTCAGTTCAAGATGTGCTCTATTGCTAGTCATGAAACCCCATCTGAACTAGTCAAGGCAAAGAGGGAATTTATTTGTTATCCAAACTGGGAAGTCCAAAGGGTGACTCTAATTTCGGACATGACTGTGTCCAGATAACAGCATTAGGGCTCTGTCTCTCTCACTGCATCTATCACCTCTGTCTGCCACTGTTTGGGCTTTGTTCTTTGTAGGCCCATTTTATTTGACAGTAAAGATGGCTCTCCACAACTCCATGCTACATTTTTCTTAACACTGGATATCACAAAAGAAGAAAACCTCTCTCTCTGTATTCATATAAATCCCTAATTAAAGACATGATTGGGCTTGTTTGGGGAAGGTGCTTGACCGTGAATCAGCCACTGGGTCTAGGATGATGACATATTCTGATGGACAGCCCGGGTCATGAGTACACCTCTGCAGGGGGGAATACAGGACCAACTGATTAATCATCACATCAGCAGGAGATATTTATTCCTGCAGTAAAAACAAACAAAAAAATGCTTGGCAAGTAAATGTAACAACTTTACACAACAATCATCATAGGTCTTCCAAATATAAAACACATGCATGCCCCTTTGCAGGGCAACCCAAAGCCTCACCCACCTGCCACATCCAGCTCAAAATCCCATCTCCTGGGTCATATGCAGTCCTATTCATCAGATCTGGACCTGACGTGGCTCCCTGTGATGCAGCAAGTTAAAACAAGACATAAGTTATCTGACCCCATACATCTCCCCCCCACTCATATACACACATACAATACACTCGATATACATCATACACACACATACAATATACTCAGTATACAACAGTGAAACGAGGACAGGCAACTTGCAACAAATGTCCTCCATTCAAGACAGAGAAGAATGGTAAACTAGCAGCCTCTAGTCTTTAGGAGTGACAAAATCCTTGACCTGGTAGTGGAGGAAGCTCCTTGATTGGATCCTAAATATGCGTTTTAGGATCTATTTGATTTTAGCCAGTTCTAAGGGCCAATAACCAAATCTAAAGTTCTTCCCTAAAGGAGTTTTTAATCCTGCTTTACTTATTCATTTTCTCCCCTTCTACCTCTTTCTTCCTCTCAATTTAGTATTGGCTCACTGGAGGTTATCTCAAGCAATAGCCATGATTAAGAAGGCAACACAATCTGAATTCTGCTACAAATCCAAGTCCTTCTAGTTAATTGAGAAATCTCTGGGGTCTTTTGTTATTTAACATCTTTCTGTTATTTCCTGCCATTTGGGGTCCAGAAGTAAATAACTCTTTGCTATGAGATTCCCTATTTCTGGACCCTCTCTCTGTTCCCTTTCTTTTCTTTGCAATTATACCCAGGATCAACCTACACACACTAATATCCAGCTCTTCCAAGTTCTTCATCTAGAGATACAAGCTCCAAAGGTATTTCTTCTGCCTTCCAATTGCTGCAGGCAATAGTTTTATCAAGCACTTTCTTTTAGCACCAGGGATTTCTGGTCTCAGGCAGCTCTATTTTCTCACCACCTGACAACAAAATACTAAGTCATTACCATATATTTTAGACTTTGATTATGACATTACACCACTTTAGTTAGTGGTAAGGTAATAAGCTACATGGCTGTGACAAATACATCTAAAAATAAATGATTCAAACACTATAGAGTTTTATTTCTCATTTATATGCCAGTCTGGGGTCAATGTCCCTAGTTTATGGTTTGGTCTCTGCCGTGGTGATCATTTGAGGACACAGGTTCTTCAGATTATTTTAATCTCACAGATCCACTATCCCTTAAAGCTTTGCTATCATCTTCATTCATTCAATAGACTGGAAAAAAAAAGAGAGCATGACAGCAAAGGAAACCATAAACAAGACAAAAAGACAACCCTTAGAATGAGAGAAAATATTTGCAAATGCAGCAGCTGACAAAGGATTAATCTCCAAAATATACAAGCAGTTCATGCAACTCAATATCTAAAAAACAAACAACCCAATCCAAAAATGGGCAGAAGACTTAAATAGACACTTCTCCAAAGAAGATATACAGATTGCCAACAAACACATGAAAGGATGCTCAACATCACTAATCATTAGAGAAATGCAAATCAAAACTACAATGAGGTATCACCTCACACTGGTCAGAATGGCCATCATCAAAAAATCTACAAACAATAAATGCTGGAGAGGGTGTGGAGAGAAGGGAACCCTCTTACACTGTTGGTGGGAATGTGAATTGGTACAGCCACTATGGAGAACAGCATGGAGCTTCCTTAAAAAACTGAAAATAGAACTACCATATGACCCAGCAATCCTACTGCTGAGCATATACCCTGAGAAAACCATAATTCAAAAAGAGTCATGTGCCACAATGTTCACTGCAGCACTATTTACAATAGCCAGGACATGGAAACAACCTAAGTGTCCATCGACAGATGAATGGATAAAGAAGATGTGGCACAGATATACAATGGAATATTACTCAGCCATAAAAGGAAACGAAACTGAGTTATTTGTAGTGAGGTGGATGGACCTAGAGTCTCTCATACAGAGTAAAATAAGTCAGAAAGAGAAAAACAAATACCATATACTAACACATATATACGGAATCTAAAAAAACTTGGTTCTGATGAACCTAGGGGCAGGACATGAATAAAGACGCAGACGTAGAGAATGGACTTGAGGTCACAGGGAGGGGGAGGGGTAAGCTGGGACGAAGTGAGAGAGTGGCATGGACATATATACACTACCAAATGTAAAATAGACAGCTAGTGGGAAGCAGCCACATAGCACAGGGAGATCAGCTCGGTGCTTTGTGACCACCTAGAGGGGTAGGATAAGGATGGTGGGAGGGAGGCACAAGAGGGAGGGGATATGGGGATACATGTATACATATAGCTGATTCACTTTTTTATACAGCAGAAACTAACACAACATTGTAAAGCAATTATACTCCAATAAAGATGTTTAAAAAAAACCCACAATGATATTATTTTACAGTTCTGGAGATCAGAGGCCCTAAAGTCATGGTTGATTGGCAGGGCTGAACTCCTTCTGGAGGATGTAGTGGAGAATCCATCTCCTCGCCTTGTCCAGCTTCTAGAGGCCACTTGGATTCCTTGCTCATGGCCTCATACTGTATTCAAAGACAACACCATATCATCTTCCAATCTTTCTCTCTGCTTCCCTTTTCACTTTGCTTTTTTCTCTCCAATTCTCCTATTTCCTCTTTGTGATTACATTGGCTCCACCCCAATAAACAACCTACCTCCAGGTCCTTAACTTAATCTGTTTTGGAAAGTCCCTTTTTCCATGCAAGGCAACATATTCACAGGTTATAAAGATTAAGATGTGGACATCTTGGGGGTGGAAGGTGGTTGGCATTATTCAGCCTGCCACACATGTATTATCTCAATCTCACAACAACACTATGGAGTTGAAATTAATTATTTTCTTTTATAATCAAGGAAACAGACTAAAAATGATTGAATAAACTAATGAAGTTTTAGTGTGTGGCAAATAAGCCATCACACTCAGATCTATTAAAAAAGAGAGAGAGAGAGCATGGAAGGACATACCCACTTAAAGCTTTGCCTCAAAAATGGCATATGTCACTTCCACTCACATTCTATTGACTAGAATTTAGTCACTAGGACTCACTTAATGGCAAGAGACTGGGAAATGTAGCCTAGCTATCCGGCCAAGAAGAAAAGGAAACAAATTTTTGGTAAACAGCTAGGAGACTCTGTTGTGCTAAGTAAAGAAAAAGTGTGTCTAAAGGGAGAAAGAGTTTTTAACTGCCAGCTGAAGCTTCGGGACCAAAGAAGCTGAGAGGTGATATATTACTAAATGACTTGGATTGTTGATTTTAATGAAAGTTTCTACAGAATTAACCAGATACAAGGTGGATTGCCAGAGGTTGAGAAATGAGTGGGAGGTGAAGAAATGGAGGCAGCAAATGTAGTTGATCCTTTCTAAACCCTTGAGTGGGAAGGCATTTCCTATAACAAAGGGTTAAATCAAAAGAGCAGAGACTATGTAGACCAGGAAATAAAGTATATCTAGTATAGGGGCATGTTATGAATTAAACTGTGACCCCACAGAAAAGCTATGTTGGAGTCCTCACTCCCAATACCTCAGAATGTGACCACTGGAGTTAGGGTTGTAAGAGAGGTAATCAAGATAAAATGAAATAATTAGAGTGTGCCCTAATCCAATATGGTGTTCTTATAAGAAGAGGAAATCTAGACACAGACAGATATATAAGGAGAACGCCAGGTGAACATGAAGATAGCCATCTACAAACCAAGGAGAGAAACCTGGAACAGCTTCTCCTCTTACAGCCCTCAGAAGGAACCAACCCTGCTGATACCTTGATTTCAGGTTTCTAGTCTCCAGAACTGAGACAATACATTTCCAACATTTAAGCCACTCAGTTTGTGGTACTTTGTTATGACAGCCCTAGCAAATGAATACAAGACCTCTGTTGTTTTTTGCCGGCCTATCATCCATTCCTCCTATGGTTCTTTTGGGGACCTTCTCCTCCCCTCCTCTTAGTTCATGTGGTTCTTCTGGATCTGATTCAATCTGTAGCTCCAGGAGCTAGCAATGACCCAGGCTTAATCAATCAGTGTATCCCATCCCCTGACCACAGTGACTGGTCAGTGAAAACAGGCCAGGTTTTTTGCTGAAATCTTTTTCAGGAGTTGCCATGCTGATAGAATGTAGGCCTGGAGCTAGTGGTGGCCACCTTGCTAGCATGAGGGAATAACCTTCCTGAGAGTGGACCCAATGCTGAGAAAATCCAATCTGAGAGATGGGGAGGACAAGAGTTCTATAATATGTAATTTAAGCACTTGGATACAACTCTTCTTGAAACTGCATACTCCTCTACTTTTCCAGATAAATCCAATAACTTTTCTTTTATTTGGATTGGATTTGAGTTTCTTTCCCAGCAACTGAAAGAGTTCTGGTTAAATGATACTGCTAGTTATTCCTATCTGCTTCCAACTGCCTCTTGACTTTCTCCAGTCACATTTTTTCCTAACCCCATCCTGAATTCTCCATCCAAGAGTCCCTCCCCTTTACACTCATGGAGAAACTCCAGTACAGAAGTGAGTTTAAGTAGCATTTATACACCTTTCATCTTCCTTGCTCTACATGCAACTTGAAAGAGAAGGTAATCCTAATTTAATCTTTTGCAGACTCCCTTCTTCCCGATGTCTCCTTTTTAAGCACACATTCAACCTCAGTTAGAGAACATTTTGCTTTAAAGTATCAAGGACATTTTGAAGGAAGAATGTGAGAAAAATATAGGTTTTGGTAAATTGTATCACTCATTGTTAAGTAACATCAAGTGAGTAATTAAAATTGAGAATGGAATACCCAAAATGATTAAAAGTGGGCAAAATTCACTAAATACCTAGGATTCCCAAACAAGTCTTCTTCTTTTAGAGTAAAAATATAAATTTGAAAATAAATATTGTATAAGTAGAATGCATACGTAATTTTACTTTTGACCATGAAATGAAATATTTGGACAGGAGGTGAAAATAAACTGAGCTGTCTGTGGTCCTGAAAATACAATTATTAAGAACATGGATACTTTTTATTATTTACTTTTATTACAAGAAATGATGAAACATTTTCCCATAAAGACAGAATGACTCTTAAAGAATTCTGAATACAGATAATTTAATCTCATTTTCTTTGACTTTAAGTACTCCTAAGCAGATAAATTAATGAAGCAGATTACTTTTCTCATTCTGACAGAGAGCTTTAAGTTACAGTAATGTACAGCTACAGAGTAATAGTAAATACAAACAGGAAAAAATACTAAACAGGAACTAGAATGTCTAACCTTCTTGGTCTCAATTATAATTTTCTTACAAGAAAAAACATCCAACTCTCTTATCAAAACAAAAATTGTCACATAATTTTCTTTGTTAGATTTCTCTTTCTAATATTTATAAACAAGAGCCTTTTCACAATTATGTTATTTCTTTTATTACGATATTAAAATAAATGTAGTTCTATATTGCTGATGTTTTCTTGATGCTTTTTCTATTTTCAGCAGGTTTTAGAGCTTGGTTTGTTGTGTTTTGGGTTTTTTGTGTTTTTTTTCTGTTAAAGTTAGAGAGAAAAGAAACATTTCTGCAATATGGGTGTCCACCTTGGTCACTGAACTTTCTGTAATATAGCTTTCCACGGGGTGGAAGACAGAAGCATGCCTGTGGATAAGGTATTACACATTCATATTATCAATGAGGAAAACTGAGTTTCACAGCACTTAACATTGTTCAATAAACAAGTTACAGGATTCAAACTTGACTGTCTAACTTTATGTCTAGTATTAGCCTTCCTCAAGAGGATGTTTAATCTCCATAGCCAGGTAGTAAGCTCCTAAAGACTTCAATTCATGTTATATCTTTTTTTGATAAAGATAAGCCACTTCACCTACGGTCAGAGCATTGAGCTTTGTAGTCGGACAGGCCTGGTTTCAAAGTTTGGACTACTAGACTGCTCTGAGCCTCAATTTCCTCATTTGTAAAACAAAGTTGACAATACCTACCTTGTATATATGTGTGTAAAGAGTTTAGCAAAGTATCAGATACAATACATCATAATGTTCAATAAATGTTAGCTTTTATATATGCTACATATGTGTGAGATATACAGATAGATGGTTGCAGTGATGGGTACGTAGAACACAGCAGCTTGAATTCTAAGTAAGCAAAAGGAAGTGATTTGGTGAACTTTGTGGAAGGTACATTATGTGATAGCTTAGCTTCTCAAGTAACATCAAGTGCCGATGAAAGAAAGTATAATATGAGTCCCCCTAGTTCTCAGTAGGGACTCAATATGTTTTTGTCAAACTTGACTTATAGGTTGGTTTGCCTCCACATGCTTCTCTTTGCCTCATTCTGTACCGTCGTCTCTCTTGGCAACTTCTCTTATACCTGTGCTTCCATAATTATTTCTAGGCGCATTTATAAATCCAGCCAGGTGATTTTTCTTAGCGCTCTGGGCCTGCATCTCTTACTGCCTAATAGACTTTTCTGTGCCCTGGAGGTCAGTGTGTCATAAAATGAGCTGACTATTATGCTCCCCGGCCCCTGCACTTCATCCTTACTCCTTATCCCAGCAAATGAGACTCCAGTTGACTAACCAGAAACCCAGCTTCTTCCTTACCCTCTCATCCAATCAGCCCCCAACTATTAATTCTGTCTTCAGAATATCTCTCCCTCCACATCCCTTCTCTTTCTCCACTCAGATCCTCCACTACCACTGCTTTCCTAGTTAAGATCTCCATCATCTCCTGTCTTTCTATGTGGATTAACAAATGACAATATCATGTAGACTACACGCATCCTTTCTCCACTGTGTACAAACAACTCTTATGCCATGTATAAAGAACCCAGTTCAAGATTGTCAGGCCTTTCATCTTAGCTATCTTTTCTCTAATACTGAATTATATTACAAATTTAAAATTAAGCATCATAGTTTATAATTTTAAATATTTTCATTAGAGTAAAACATGAGACAATATTCATATCTTTTGAAATTAAATTTCCCCCAAATATGAAAACATCAGCCTAGAAAATATAATCATTAAATAAAAAAATTTTAGTTCAGTTTCAAAAACAGAAATCTTCATCATCTCTTTCCTTCTAAATCTCCTTACCCTCTCCAATCCGTCCTCTGTCCAAATGCCAAAGTGACACTTTTAACATAAAAACCTTATCATGCCATTTGTTCCCATGCTCACCCTCCTCCAATGGTCCCCTTCCTAACCACCTTAGTTTGCCTTGACATTTCAAGGATTTAAATAATAGGACTCACTTGAGAGGAGCCAGAGACAGACAGAACTCAAAATGTCAGCTTTATTAATGAAAATACAGTCAAAACCAGGCTTAGTTTAGGGAAACAATAGCTTCCTAATCTTACACCCCAGAATTAGACTGCCTAACAGCTGGACCCCCACAGACAGTTCTCTCCCTATAAGGACAGACTTCTTTTACAAGTGTCCAAGAATACATCAGAAAGGCTGCTTGCTCTATACAGGATAGAAGGAGCCGAACTCCCTGCTCGCGGACAGGAGTGAGTGAAAAGGCAGGAAAGCTGGGAGAGTAATGCTAATAGAGGACCCCTTGCAGGGAAACATGGAGGCAACAGAAATGAGGCTCATCATCCCAACCTCAAGAGTAGACACATCAGCAAAGCCCTTTATGTTGTCACCAATTAATTCTCCAGCACCTCCCCTGCCAGCCCTCTTGACTGCCTTCCCTCTCTGACTTCCATAGCCTGAAGCCATTAGAAGCTGCAGGACTTGCAGGGTCCTGAACACACCAACTCTTCTCTTGTTTCTATGCCAACGTATGTGCGCTTCCCTCTGCTGGGAATGCTCTCCGCTAGCTTTCTGCCCAGTAAAATTCTCTTTGTTACTCATCCTTCAAGTCCCCTCTGTCTCACTCTGGCAGGGTCCTTCTCTGGTGCCCCCAAGGTATATGGCACGTTCAGCTGCCCAGTTATCTTTCCCTTGCAAGGTCGGAAGGTTTTGAGAAGAGAGACCTACACTTTGATCTTTGAATTCCCAGGACCTAGAACAGTGCTTGGCACACAGAATAACCTCTAATAAATATGCGATAGTTGAATGACTGTATCCTGGACCTCCATTATTTGGCCACTTCAGCACTCCATTCTCCCTTCTTATAGAAACAACAGCTTGATTTTCCCTGAAGAGCTAACACCCTCCTCCCTGCCCCATACAGGAGCCAACAAGATGCAATGTGAACCTTGAGCAGAGGGTCACAAAAATCAAGAAAGGCAGTATTTATTAATTTGGATAAGGGTGCCTCAGTGTACCTAGCCGATAATGAATGATGAATGTTTATTGAAGTAAAGAAGAGAGAGAAAGGGAGGGAAGGAGGGAGGGAGAGAGGGAAGAAGCAGCTTAGGATAGCACTCTGGTCAGAACCCCAGGAGATATCGAGGAAGAATCAGCCTGGCTGAGCTGCAGACTGGGAGCTGTAAACCCTGGGGTCTGGATGCCTCACACCTTCCCGACTAAACGGCCCTGTATTGAAACGGCTGCTTTCTCGCCTGGACTATTTTGGTACATCTATTATTGGCTCCCATTTAGTGTCTGTTTATTTAAATCTGCTTTCAACTGGAACATAATTCTCTTGATTACCGGTTGATGCTGCGACACAGTAGGAATACAGATAATTGTCACTGTGCACATTCTGCTGGAAATATAAAATTATTATCTTTAGAGAGGCTGAGTGGGGTGTTTGAGCACGGATGTTAGGCAGCGCGGGCACGTGGGATTTGTAGAGCGCTAATTTGTTGGCTGCTTTGCCTCGCTCCGCGGGCTGTCATAGGAGCCTCCCGCAGGAACTCAGGCAGACACCCAGCTCTCCAGCATCCTGCCATTACTCAGCTGCGGAGAGACGGCAGTCGCCACTTTCTCAGAGGCTTGAGGATTCCTTCATGGTCATCACAGACCAAGGGGCTGGAGGCCGGTCCCCGTCTCAGGCTCCACTGCCTTCTGAGGGCTGCCTGAACCAGGGGACCGAATCTGAGCCCCATGGCCCCAGTAGAGAGCGGCTTGAAGGCGTGGGATTAGAGCGGGGACTGGCTGGGCGGAGGGACGTCCACTTTCCCCCCCTCCACTCCTCACTGGCCTCCCCTTCCCCTCACCCACCCCTGGCCTCACCCCTTCCCCTCACCTGCTCCCATCACCCCCCACCTCTCACCCGCCGCGCGCACCTACCTCCGGGCCCTCAGCTCCCCACCCCAAGCGAGCTGCCTCTTCATCTACCAGAAGCGTCACTAATTGCTTTTTAGGGTCCCTTTTCTGCTCTCTGTTCAAAATTCACGGGGCGTTCCCTAGCCCCTTTATGCTACTTTTCTGAACCTTTTCAGCCTCTTTTACAAACTTAGCACTTTCTGTGCCTCTTTTAGTCTTTGCGAGAAGAAAGAGACTTGAGAGGGCTTTTTTTTTTTTTTTTTGGCAGTAAAGCTCCTTCTCCTGGAACCCCTCCCCCCTCCCTCCCCCCCAGTCTCACCACCACCCCCTCCAAAAGCACACGCATTGACCCTCCTCCCGCTGAATGGGGCTTTGTGCAGGGAATTTCCGGAACATAGCCCAGTGCCCAGGCCTCTGTGTGAGGAGAGGAGGGGCCCAGCCAGGCAAGGAGACCCTTAAGCCCGCCCCATTACCACGGTCACTGTTTGCCCTGGATTCTCTAAAAGGCCTATTGTTGCCGGTTGCCAGGTATTCCATAGCAACACTTAAGCCAAGCTGCCTACCCTATTTAGGCCCAAAACTTTTCAATGGCCTCCAAAACCCGTGCTTGTCAGCGCTGCAGACGCTCCTCAAACAGCCTCAGAGGGGAGGGAGCAGCCAAACCATCCCCCAGCCGTCTCTGCTTTTCAAATATCCGTGTTTGAGGCTGCTTGAGGGCTCCTTGTCATTTCCCTAGGATCAGCAGGCCAAACAATCGCAATTAAAATTTCTCTCTCCCCGACCCTGGCATCTCCCCCCTCTCTCTGCCCCCCAGCCCGCTTGCAGACCTCTCTCTAACTTAATATTCATCTGGGACTGGGTTTCATCATTTTCTGCAAAGGCCTCCCAACTTTCCTTCTCAACCATTTCAAAGGAAATTGCTTTATTATTTTAGGAGAGTTTGGGTGCACTTGCATGCATGGTTTACGCTCCTCCCCACCTCTGGTGGAAAGGAAAAATAATAGAATCAGAGAGTCTGTTCTAGAAGGAATCTTAATCATGGTCCCCAGATGAGGGCCTGGAGGCCCAGATCCGGGAATGGACTTGCTCATGTCACAGAGTTAGTTAAGAACAGATGGGGCTCCAGAGCTCAAGGCCCCTGGCCCACAGTCCTGTGCTTTTCCTCACTATGCAGCTCCAAAGTAACACGAGAAGCAGACTGGCAGAGCGAGAAAAACACAGTCTGTGCACCTCAAAAATGGAAAATGGAAGGAGGGCAGGTTCTGCTTTCAGAGGAATGCGGCATCCCAGCCCTAAGTTTCTTCCCACTCCCTGCTTTCTAGGTGAAACGTGACTTTGCCCCAGCCCAGTGGGGGAGCATCCTTGGAGGTGTCTAAGTTTTATTTGCTGCCTTACTTGCCTCCCTGTAGAGATTTGGGGCACCTCTCCCAGGTCCTAGGTTAGATGAGGCTCAACTTAGCATTCTAGAACAGACAGCCATTCAGCTGCTCCACCCCTACACCCCACACTCACCATTTGACAGAAATTGAGCGACTTGCCCAAAGTCACAGAGCATATGTCAAAAGAGCCTGTATGGCCCTGCATGATCTGGCCTGGCCCACCTCCTGCCTCACTTTCTACCTCTGACCTCCCAACTTAGCTCATTCCAGCTGCATCTTTCCATCCTTTGTACAGGGCAAACTCACCCCTGCCTCGAGACTTTCATCTTTGCTCTTCTCTCTGCCTGGAAACTCTGCCCCAGATCTTCATGGGGCTGGATCCTCTCACCACTCAAGACTCAGCTCATATGTCGCTGTCTCAGGAAGACCATCTCTGTTCACATTCTACCAGCTTAACTTCCTGTTGTTCTTTTAAAAATCCTTTATAGCATGCATTATAATTTTTTATAATTAATTATAATTTACCATAGACATCTATTACATTTATCATCATCATCATTATTTATAGATATTTGGATCTTATTTATTATCTGCTCCTTTCCCAAACAGAAACTCTATGAGAACTCTACACCTTGTTTATCATTGTACCTCCAGAGTCTAGTGCAGTGTCTGGAACATAGAAGGTACTCAATGAATATTTGATGAATAAATAAATGAAGGCGTTTGCTCATTGGTGGTAGATATGAAAGTTAGAACTCAAGTCTCCTAACTCCCGATGCGATATCCTTTTCTTGAGGGCATTGTGGGATGAGAAAAGGAACAGCGTTCATGTGTTTTTAAGTACTTCCTTATAACCCAGTGTTTCCCAACCCTTAAAGAAGTATTATTATTGCTCCACTAAAGGAGCCTTTTAAGATTGTTTTTGCCTCATTGGCCCCAATGAAATTATCAGAGATATGCTGTATATCTATTTATGTACTGTGGTCCTTTGAAGGGCTGCAAATCATTGTAACGTCTAAGATTTCCCCATCCTAAGGAAATTTTTCCCCAATTTTTGCCTGTTTAAGAGTGATGTCGCCTCCCTTGAGAATGCATGTTATAACTAACACAGTCACTCAGAGTAAAAGCTTACAGATTCCTGATGGCGCTATAAAACCAGGGAATTAATTCTGCCCCAGAAGAAAATGGAGGAGGATTGTCTCAGAGCTTAGGTGTAGAAGAATTCTAACCATTGAGAGTGACAAGAATGGGCAGGAAGGATGGTGGATGTGTTAACTTTGGGCTTCAAGCCCAGCCCTCATATTACATACTTCACAAAGGTTTTTTTAAAAGATCTTTAGAAAAACCCTTCAGCTTAGGTAAATGTGGTGTTAAACCACTGATCGTTAACCCCTTGCCTCTTCTTATTCAGCTCTTAATCAGATTATACAAAAGCTTTCAGATGTTCTTGGTTACCAATGCCAGTGTGTGAGGATAAAGTAGAGTTTCTAAGATGCTGGCTCAGAAGTCAAAAATTGTGATATTTACTGCTAGACATAGGTCCACAAAATAAATTCTGCATTTAAAAAAAATCAGCACTGCCTCCTGAAAGCACCTATAGATTAAGGGCTGACATATCTGTCTGCAGTATGTTCGTTTATGCATTCACTCATTCAACAAGTGTTCACTGAGTCCCTCCTATGTGCCAAGCACTGTGATAGGGGCTACAAACATATATTATTTTCATAGCATTTATACATCAGTACCAGGTACTAGAGAATGAAATGTACTCTTTGTAGGTGGTGTGATTAAAGGCATAATCATTATTTGACCTCTCTGATATACATTATCTATGTGTAGAGTTCTTGATGATGCTACATGAATTCCGTTGTCTCCTTTGTAGAAAAGTTAGTAGCCTATCCCCAGTATAGTGGACATCTGCTTTGTTGCCTGCCCAGCATCCTTCCTTTCCTTCTTGTAGTTATACTAATCCCCTCTTCTTAGGGGAACTAGCTCCCTATTCCATGTGGTCCTGCAATTATTGCAATTCGGAGTATCCTACTCTTCACCTAGATGGAGGATAGATAACCTAGGCACAGACAAACGCTGGCCAATTCATTGCACCAGAGATGAAGCACATGGCCTCAAAGTAACAGAGAAGAGCCTTCTTCTGGGTGCTTCTACATTTTAAAGATCAAGTGACACCTCTGGAACCCATGCCTCCACGTCTACTCAAGGGGCCTGAGGGAAGGAAGAATTAATTTTAGAAGTTGAACGTCCCTAGGGATCTTGAAGGCTGCTGTTACTCTCTGCTACCACATTGAAAGAGAATGAAACCGGAGGGCAAGTCAACCTGAATTCTGAAAGGAAGGTCAAGGGCCACATTCCTGAATATCATGTCTGGATTTAGATCTGAGAGTCAAGTCAGGAGGTTAGAGCTGATTAGGGAAGGCCTGGAGAGCTAATATATCAGGAACTGGTAAATAGGTCCTGCATGATTGAATCATATGCCATTTGGTGTTTTTGTTCCTTTTATAGGTCAGAAACAAGGTAAACCTAGTGATTGGCAGGCTTACAGGATCTGAGGCAGGGAAGATTGTTAGAATGTTTTAATTCCTCCTTTTAGAAATTTCTTGATCCATTGACTTCTGAGAAACACTTATTATCCAGGTATTTCCTATCTCTTTCTGCCATTCATGTGCCCCAGATTTTTGCATTCAGCCCTTCTATTTCCTCATTCTACCACTTTTTTCTCATCTGCCCCTGTGGTAGGCTGAACAATCTCCCCCTCAAAGATGTTCACATCCTAATCCCTGGAACCCTGTGAATATGTTTCCTCCTGTGACAAAAGGGATTTTTCAGATATGCTTAAATTAATATCTTGAGATGAGAGATTTATTGGATTATCTAGATCAGAAGGGGGGTCAGAATCAGAGAAGATGATATGACAACAGAAGCAGAAGTTGGGTGATGCACTTTGAAGATGAAATAAGAGGCCATGGGACTTCCTTGGTGGCGCAGTGGTTAAGAATCTGTCTGCCAATGCAGAGGACACCAGTTCGATTCCTGGTCCAGGATGATCCCACACGTTGCGGAGCAACTAAGCCCGTGTGGCACCACTACTGAGCCTGCGCTCTAGAGCCCGCGAGCCACATATACGAGCCCATGTGCTGCAGCTACTGAAGCCTGTGCGCCTAGAGTCCATGCTCCACAACAAGAGCAACAAGAGAAGCACCGCAATGAGAAGCCTCCACACCACAACTAAGAGTAACCCCCGCTCGCTGTAACTAGAGAAGGCCCGCGCGCAGCAACGAAGACCCAACACAGCCAAATAAATAAATAAATAAATCTTAAAAAAAAAAAAAAAAAAAAAGAGGCCATGAGCCAAGGAATGAAGGCAAATTCTAGAAGCTGGAAAGGATAAGGAAACAAAATCTCTCCCTACACCAAATCAAACAGAGGGGAAAAAGACACATTACATACAGAGAAACAAACATAAGGATTACATCAGAAAAGAAAATAAATGAGAAGATAATGGACTAACATCCTTATAGTACTAAAAGGGAAAGGAAAAAAAAAAAAAACCCTGCTAACCCAGAATTCTGAACTTGGTGGAAATTTCTTTCAAAAACAAATTTATCAATAGATCATGACCAAGTGGAACTTATCCCAGAAATGCAAAGTTAGCTCAATATTTTAAAATCCATCAGTGTAATTCACCATATTAATAGACTAATACAGAAAAAACTTATGATAATGTCAATAGATAACAAAAAAAAGTGTTTTGCAAAATTTAACATTCATTCCTGATTTAAAAAAGAAAAACCCTTGGAAAATTAGGACTAGAAGGAAGTTCCTAAACTTGGTAAATGGCATCTATGAAACACTTACAGCTAATGTCATACTTAATGGGGAAAAACTAGATGCTTTTCTGCTAAGATCAGAAGAAAAGGGCATTCTATTCAGCACTGTACTGGAGGTTCTAGCAAGTGCAATAAGGCAAGAAAAAAAGAGCATCTAAATTGGAAAGGATAATGTAAATCTGCATTTGTAGATGACATAATTGTCAATGTGGAAAATCAGACAGTATCTACAACAAAGCTACAATAAACTAGAACTAATAGGTTGTAGAATATAAAATCAACATACAAAAGTCCATTGTATTTTGATATATTAGCAATGAACAAATAGAAATAGAAATTTTACAAAACCATTGCTGTTTATGATCACATCAAAAATTATATCAACAAAATAAAAATAGACTGAAAAAAAACTGAGCCGAGCCTCAGGGACCTGTGAAACAATAACAAAAGATCCAATATTCATATCAGAAAGAGAGGAGAAAAAGAGGGGTTTTAAAGGGGATTTGAAGAAATAATCTCTGAAAATGTCCCAAATTTAGCAAAGGACACAAATCTATGGATCTAAGAAGCTGAGTGAAACCCAAAGAGAACAATCCCAAAGAAATCCATGCCAAGACACAATATAACCTTTGAAAACTAAACACAAATATAAAATCTTGAACATACACGGTACCTATAGGGAAATACCAATTTGACTGACAATGGACTTATCATCTGTAACAGTGGAGGTCAGAAGGAAGTGGCACAACATTTTTGAAGTGCTGAATGGAAAAACGATCAACCATGACTCTGAATTCTAGGATAGCTAAAATCATCTTGACAAAGAAGAATAAAGTGGGAAGAATCACTCTACCCAATGTTAAGTTTTACTATATACATATAATAGTAATCAAGATAGTGTGGTACTGATGGAGAGATCAATACATAGAGTAATGGAACAGAAGAAAGAACCTCAAAATAGTCCCACGTGACAAAGGTGTAAAAACAACACAATGGAAGAAAGACTGCCTTTTCAACAAACAGTGCTAGAGCAACTGGACATCCATAGTCGTAAAAGTGAACCTTAACCTAAACCTCACACTTTATATAAAAATTAACTCAAAATAGATCATAAATGTAAGCATAAAATGTAAAACTATGAAACTTTTAGAAATAAAGATGAGAGAAAATCTTTGCAACCTAGGACTAGGCAAAGAATTCTTAGACTTGACACCAAAAGTGTGATCCATAGAAGGAAAAGTTAATAAATCAAACAGCAACAAAATTAGAAACTGAGGAATTTCTACTCTATGAAAGCCCATGTGAAAAGGATCAAAAGACGAGCCGCAGCCTGGGAGAAAATATTTGCAAACTATATACACAACAAAAGACAGCAATATATAATATGTAAGAAACTTTCCAAATTTACCAGTAATCAATCAATCATTAGCCATCAGAAAAACGCATATTAAAACCATAAGCAGATATCACTACAGACCTATAAGAATGACTAAAATTAAAAATTGTTACAACAAAAAATGATGGTAGGGGTGTGAAGACACTAGATAACTCATACACTGCTAGTGGGAATATAAGATGGTAAAACCCCTGAGGAATGGAACTGACCAATAAACAAAAGAGAAAATACCATTTAAGAATGGGTAAGATTTGCAAAACTGGAGAAGATAAAGGAGTACCACTTCTGTGAAACAGGCTCAGGTAATCTCAGGTGACAGGAGGTTGCAAATGAAAAGATGAAAACTCAGCAGTCAGTGTCAGCAGCCACAGAGCCAGCCCTCAGAGGACAAAATGACTATTTCATTGGCCCTGCCATCATTCAGTACCCTGTATTTTAGTTAAAGAAGCCTAATTTCTGTCAAATAAGATTTTCTACAATTCTCCAACCATAGGCAGGTCCAGCTGAGGCATTCAGACTCTCTCAGTGATTTTAACTCTTAGGCAGAGTGAAGTTGGAGTTGAACTTGACTTATTGTAGAGTTAAAACTCAAGAGGGTCTTGATTCCTGGGTTTCAGGAGACCTCTGCCTCGTGCTCTTCACAAAGCCTATGTCTTTAGCGACTCTTTAGTTCTAAAAGCCTTCCCACATCTTTCCAACACACTTCCTGTTTCTTCAAGTTACCAGAGTTCGTTTTTGTTGTGTGCCATCTAAGAACAAAATAACAGACTCTAGATGACTCTAGATTACTCTTCGGGATGCTTTGAAAAGTTTCTGGCTACTCAAAAGCCACGTGACTTAGAGTCTCCTTATATGGTCCTACTCACAGCTCCTCTGTATTCAAGACTCACTCCCCTTCTGCCTACTTCTACTCTACTTCTCTCAGGACAGGACTTCCCTCTGTCTCTTAGTTTCTGCTTCCTAGTGGCTTCTGTTTACGGCTTTCCCTTGGCTGGTGCCACTTCATTGTCCATATTTCTTTTCGGGTGTCTCCAGTCTAACCTCCTCAGGAGTTAAGAGTTCTCTGGGTGCTGGGGTCACCATAAGGCATAGAGCTCCCTTGCTGGTCAGAAATCTTAAGCCATGCTACTTCTTAGACTACCTACAGATAGCTTCCCTTGGGGGCAGCACTGATCCATGATCTAAATAGCTGTGGTCAAATTTACATGGCTAGAAAGCATCAAGATTTCTGTGTAAAGTGACTTCCCTCAGAGAGGGTTGTTGGTACAGCAGCATCCCTGAACCCTGCACATGGACCAGCCCTTGTCTGAGTGAGAAAGAAGTGAGGGTGAGATGGAGAAGGGCTGGAGATGGAAGCTAAATGGCCAAGTTCACAAATGAGGCATCCCCAGCGGTATCAGCAGAGGGAGCCAGGCAAATGTTTTCAAGGCTGATTAGAGAGCACCCTGGAGAACGCGTTGATAGATAGCTTGTCTTGTCTTGAGCTGCTCATGCTGAAAGAGGTCTAGAGAAGCCAGCCACGTGGTAACTTGGAATAACCCCCAGACTGATGGAGGCCGTGCAGGTCACAAAGTGTGCAGACAAGGAGGAACTAATGAGGGACCTGTTAGAGACCCTGAGACCTCGCAGAGCCTACGATGAGCCGACGGCCCTCCCCCTCCCCAGGATTTGAACATTCAGGACTTTGTGGCAGGACCTTTCGTCCTCCTATGCGGCCAATCTCCAACCAAGAGAGTAGCTCTGACTTTAAGGTTGACTCAGAATTGATGGTCAAACCTGGGTGATGTTCAGTTAGGAAAAAACCCAGAGAAATTGCTGTGGCCTCAGAGAGCACATGGTCCCATCAAACCCAAAATACAATGCTATTTTAATAATTGGTATTAATTAGAACTTTGCACTTTAGAGAAATGCTTTTAAATACCTAACTATAGGTCATCATTGAGGGCTTACTATGGCCAGATACTGAGCTAAGCATAATATATATATATATATATATATATATATACACTGCCTGAAAAATAAAACCAGCACAATGTGTAGTGGGTTAAAACAACAGCTATTTATTTAGCTAATGATTATATGGTCAGCAATCTGGGCTGGGCTCAGCTGAGCAGTTCTTCTAGTCCTGGCGGACTCATTCATGCATGTGCAGTCAGCTGCTGAGTCAGCTAGGAAGTAGCTGACTCCCTGAATCACTGGGTCTCTTATCCTCCAGAAGCCGTGCCTGGTTTACTTATCCTCCAGAAGCCTTGGGTCTCTTATCCTCCAGAAGCCTTCCTGGTTTACTTCTGATGCATCACTGGGTCTCTTACCTCCAGAAGCCTTGCTGGGTTTACTTCGGATGGCAAAAGGACAGAGTTCCAGAGGCACACAGGGCAGAAACACACAAAGCCTTTTAAGATCTAGAGTTGGAATTGGCGAGGCATTTTTGCCATATTCTATTAGCCAAAAAAGTCACAAGACCAGTCCAGATTCAAACCGGGGAAATAAAATCCATCTTTTGATGGGAAGATGGCAAAGTCATGTGGTAAAGGGGCTTGGACACAGGGAGGGGAACAATGGTGGCCCATTTACCGAGAATCCACCTCAAGAGGTACAGAAAGCCACTGTTGCTGCCCAGGAGGGATCTCCAGTAGATTCTGCTCAGCCCCTCTACCCGCCACGAATTTCAGAATAAAATCAGTGCATTTCTTCAAAATGCCATCCATCCCTGTGGTCCTGTCGGTCTGCTGAGAGCCTCAAATCCTGATCCCTGAATCTTCCACCTCTCCTCCTTATATAGTTATTTCCAACTAGCTTTCATTTCTGCATCCTAAAAAGAAAGCTCTCCACCACTTTCAGAAATATTATCTTTTCCTGCATTAGCAACTATTTGGCTAATAGGTGTGTGTTTCATTAAGGACCCAATGAGGCTTCTGAGTTAGGTGTAGCAGTTGATCATGGCTGCTTATAGTGTGATTTTCTGAACCATCCATTCTGTTCGTTCTTGAGTTCTCCCCTCTTTGATTTTCTAATTCACAGGGTTATGTGAGAGTAAAATGAGACCACATATATGAAAATGCGTTGTAAAAACGTACATGTAATGGCTCTTTTGACATATGCAGCAAGATTGCTATTGTCCACCAATCTTTGCTCTCACATTGCCTTTCACAATAGTAGAACCACTGATTTTTTCAGCCAAGTGTATGGTTATCAAAAAAAATTTCTCAGATCCCTTTGTAGATAGATGTGGCCATGTGACTAAACTCTGTGTATCAGCAGATTGAATGTGGCTTCTGGGTGCACCCTCTTCTTCACCTTGGTTGGAAGGTGGATGTGGCCATGCACTATCTTGGGCCAGATGAATCAGGACAACACCTTAAGAGAAGTGACTCTTCAGTACCATCCCCAAACTTATTATACTTCGACAGTTATGTGAGAGAATTCATTTTCTAAGCTTATTTTAGCCACTATTATTTTGGGTCTCTGTTCTATATCCTAACATCTTATATCTTAATTAGTGCAACACATATGTGCCAAGAAGGTGTCATGGTTACTGTGATTTTCAGTCCTTAACTCTTAAGATGCTGGACCACTGCTTAGCTCAGTTGGCCAAGGCACAGTGCTCAGATCACGAGTACAATCTCTGCCTGGGCTAGATAATTCCACACTGTTTCCAACCACCTCTAGCAAACTCCTCTGTGCTGCAAATGAGAACATGGCTAGATCTGGATGAATAAATCCCTACTATAGTAGGTGAGAAGATTTCAATGAGTGTGTCACCTATAAACAGTGGCACTGCATGAAAGACACAACTGAGAAATGGTACATGACCCTACAGCCTGGTGTGAGTTGGTTAGGTTATTTTGGAGGCCAGTTTGGCAGCATATATTAAAGTTAAAAATGCTAATGCCCTATAACACAGCAATTTTACTTTTCAGTATCTATCCTAGATACAAACTCATCAATGTATGACAAAGTTATGTGCTAAGGGGAGTATTTGCATGGATACTCAGGCAACACTGACAAACAATATCTGTCTTTAGGATGTAGATGCATACTTTGAAACTTTGTGCAGCTATTTTTTTTTTAGTGAGATGATTCATTTACACCGACCTATAATATATATATAATTAGCACATCAAACAAGGGATTTCACAGATGTTATCAATTAAGACTATGATAAAGTAAAAATTTAAATTAAAGGCATGAGTCAATTTTACATGGATATGGCAAATGTAATGAAGTCATAATTGAATGAATTGTGTTTGAAAAAAACTGATCTTCAGCATTATACAACAGGCTCTATTATTCTGTACCAAACTCAGCGTCTGAAGAATCGTTTTTACATCTGTCTTCTCCATACTCTGTGAACTCCCCAAAGGCATGGACTATCCCACTCTTCTTTGGATGGCTCGCTCTCCTGTGCATAGAAGACTTTTAATGAGATATTGCCTGTGCACTGAGTGACAATTGTTCTCACACTGTGAATTGTAAGATGGCTTTCCTCAATGACAGCCCTGGAAAGGTTATGGTGGAGTTGACCTGCTTGCTCTAGATCCGTGGTTCTTGACCTTGACACCTGGGGAGCTTCATAAACTCTTGATGTCCAGGATACACCCCAGACAAATTAACTCAGAATGTCTGGAAGTGGGACCCAGGCCTCTATATTTTTCTAGTTCCCAAGGTACTTTCAACATGCAGCCAAAGCTGAAAAACACGGAGCTTGGTGATAAAGCTGTCACCAGCTAGCTAAGTAACTGAAAGCCAGTCAATCCTAAAGAAAATGACAGCATCAGTAGACTCTTAGACTGTTAAGGACTTTGTTCTAGAATATTCTTTCTGCCAGAATGCTTTCCCCCTTGGATATATGCTTGACTGACTCTCTCATCTCCTGAAGATCACGGCCAAATTCCACTTTCTTGCCAAGGCCTACCCTGACCACCATATTTCATAGTGCAGTCTACCTCCAATGCCCACCTCATGATGATCCTGTTCCCCCTTTTTCTGTCCTAATTTTTCCTTTTCCATAGTATTCATTATCTTCTACATATACAATTTACTTATTAATTATCTTTATTGTTAATGATTGTCCCACCCCTTTAGAATGTAAGCTTCTTGGGTATAGGGATCTTTGTCTTCTTTCTTCCCTAAATAACTCAAGAGCCTGGAAGAGTGCCAAGTACATGGTGGGCACTCAGTAAATATCTGCTACATGAATAAAAATTAGAGCCAGAAAAAGCCTACTGGCTTGTTTGCTAAACCCAACCTTCTCATTGAACTCATGAGAAAATTGCAGCCCAGAGAGGAGAAGAAATGTATCCAGGGTCACAGTGCAAGGCAGTGGCTGAACGCACGACCAGCCTTATACACTTTCACTCCCACACACAGGTTTACCGTTTGGACATGTGCAAACACTTTGAAACAGCACACTCGGAAGAGGAGCCTTTGTTTCCACCTAGAGTTTTCAAAAATCCACTTTTTGCTTTTGGAGGGCATTATCAGCATTAGGCTCTGATGAATCCGATTCAAGATTTGGGAACACTGCTGTCTGCTGTCCATGTAATCACTCAGAACCTAGAGATCAGTTTTTACCAGGCTTTTTTTTTTTGGAGCAATTTTTGGTTTTTTGTTTTCCTTAATCTGGGCTGAAAAAAAATTTTAAAAAAAGCCCTGAGATCTGCGCTTTGGATTTTGTAAATGAGCCCGCTGCTCATCGCACTTTTCAGTAAGATAAGGCCCAAATGGCATTTGCAGAAATGCTTCACTATCTCTCAAGCAATCCAGCTCCTACGCGGGCCCCTTGGTAACAGCTTGGCAAATCCGCAAAAGGAATGCGACTATATAGTTTGTGTGTGGACCGTGGAGTTATTATGGCTTCCAAATTGCCTAGCAGGTCATTAATCATAGGCCAAGATAGGCCATCGCAGCCACAAGCGCGGTGAAAGCGCCCAGCATAATGCCAGCGAAATCACGTTTAACATGCAGCTCTTGCCGGCATAGATATGGAAGGGGGAAAGGGAAGGAGAAAATCATTCCCCTTTTAGGAAAGAAAACTTCTACTTATCTTTGATTTGCATTCAGTCCTCTCTCAATAGTCCTTAAGCCTGTTATTTAATTCATTTTGGTGCCAGGGTTCATCACAAAGCAAAAACCCTAAGCGAGACCTATGCAGTCTGTGACCTCCAAACCCCCTGTCTTTTCTTGTCAGTTCTATGTCATTTGTGCAGTTGAACTCCACCCATTTGAAATGCTGACCTCTTCCACAGACAACCTTATTCTCCTCCAGTGAAAGAAAGGCCTAGAGCCGACAAACCACTCAAGCGGGAGATGGCAAGAAAAAAGTGGTTGACTCGTAAATCAATTTCCACAGCCCACCCAAAACCCCCACACACACTGAATTTGTATAAATTAAAAAAAAATGCTGAATGGATGTATAAAGAAGAGGGCTCCAAGAACAAAATGAAAAATTATGAATGAGGGATGGAAAGAATGGAAGCCGAAACCCTGCCCCAATGGGCCAGAACGAAGCAGAGGACGTCTCCACTTCTTTCACACCTGGACTGTTTGACAAGTTGAATATAAAATGCGGGAATATATTTCCATGTCACTGACCAAGGCAGCAAAAGAGAAGGGGGTTGTTGAGACTTCCAGATAAACAGGTCTTAAGTTACGTATATGTGTACATATATGTTTATGACCCATCTGCCTTGTGCTATCTGTGTGTACATACACGGCTGGGCCCAGCTCCTGCCTGCCCCAAATATAGAACTAGGAAATCCCCTGTGACCTGTGGCTTTGCATAGTGAATATTTTTTCATGCCATTTATATCATTCTTCTTAGAGTTTAGATCTTTTCCCATCAAAACCAGTCACCAGCATTACAATGTTATTTAATTAAAATCTGCATTTGCTGAGCACCTACTATGTGTCTGCACTAAGCATTGAGTATATAAAGCACAGTCTCTTTCCCAAATATCTAACAGTCTAGTGTGAAAACAAAATATAAAAGCCCCTTTTTATAGAAAAAAATATATATATACACATACATACGAGAATAATAAAAATATGAGTTTCTCCTTTACATGAATCAGTTTTCCTTAAATTTTCCCTCCACATGTTTATTTTCCTGCTAGGAATTTTTTTAAGCTGAGGAAAAAAAAAAGTCCCAAGTCAGTTTGCATTTTGCTATAGACTATTCTTTCTGTTTCCTAGACCTTCTGACACCTAAAGAGAAAAAAAGAATAGTTCTCTTTTTGTGTTCTGAAAATTGAGGGTTTCTCCCTATTATGAAGCTCACACTAATGATCCCTTTTATTTCAGTTACTTTTAAGACTCATGAAACATTGTTAGACAATTAATGAGAATTCACAAATTGTTATAGTTGAGTGAGATGAGACATCATGGAATTTCCTGGCTCCTTTTCTTAAGAGCTATTGTTCTCAGAGTTGCAAAATGCTCAGTGAAACTCCTGGTGGTCAATATAAAAACTGTCATCATTTCTCTTGATACAGCAGAGTCTACTTAAAAAAAAAAAAAAAAAAGTGATTCTGGCAATTTTTCTGGATTTTAAATGCAATAACAATCCTTTTATTTTTCTCATTTCTCCACTCTAAGAAAAAAGGAAGGACTGTAATCAAATAAGTTAGGGAAAATTGTGATAAGGGCAACTAAATAACAACAGAATATGTAAAAGTTCCAGAGAAAAAGTGATTAATCTGTGTAAGGTTAGGTCAAGGAAGGCTTCCTGGGGGAAGTGATGCTTGAGCTGGAACTTAAAGGGCAAATGAATACACCAGACCAACAAAAGAGGATGTGTGCAAAGGTGGTGAGAGGGAAAAGCAGGGCGTGTGCAGGACTACACGCTGTTTGGTATTGCTAGGATATAAAGGTCAACAGGGATGACAGAGATTTGGGTGGGGCTGCAGCAGAAGTTAGGTCGTCAACCATTCATTAGAATAGAAGCTCCATGAGAGTATCCACCATGTTTGCTTTATTCAGCATTGTATGAACACTGCCTAGTTTAATACTGGCACGTAGTTGGAAGCTCCATGAATATTTGTAGGGTCAGTAAATTAGCTACTTTCATGAGCAGTGGTGAAACCACAGAAATGTTTTAAACAAGAGATATATATGGGGTTTCCCTGGTGGCGCAGTGATTGAGAGTCTGCCTGCCGATGCAGGGGACACGGGTTCGTGCCCCGGGCCGGGAAGATCCCACATGCCGTGGAGCGGCTGGGCCCGTGAGCCATGGCCGCTGAGCCTGTGCGTCCGGAGCCTGTGCTCCGCAACAGGAGAGGCCACAACAGTGAGAGGCCCGCGTACCGCAAAAAAAAAAAAAAAAAAAAAGAGAGAGATATAATCACATGTCAGAAAGATCACTTTTGTGTCTACATATTGTTTCTAAAGAAATCCGGTGGCCACAATGTGGAGGATGGGTTGGAGTGACAAGAACAAGGAGATTCTTTAAGAGTCAGAGGTCCAAGGAGAAATGGTAAGGTCCTGAACAAAGGCAGAAACAATGGGGCTGAGAAAGCAGGAGCTGAATCTAAGAGATAAATAGAGGGTATATTAAAACACTGGAAACAGAGAAAAAATGTATTTAATCAATACATTTGTTACATTTTCAAATAACATGCTTCGTATGTTTCCTTCAACCTCCAGATACCTTTACAGGCAAAATATCTCAGAATTTTAAGCCTCATGGGTGTAATCATTAATCTGGGGGGAAATTCCAATAAAAAATTGGAATATTTTCCCTGTTTTTATAGATTTTCAGAGATTACAATATAGAATCTTTTGGATTTAGGGTTGCTCAGCAGGTGCCAGTCGGAGAGGATGAGAGAGAGGATTAGAAATGATTCTTGAGTTTCTGGTTGAAGATATTGGGTGACTGCAATACCAGAAACCAAGATTTAGAAAGCAAACTGGCATGTTCTTTCAACCAACATATTCAGAGCCTACAAAACGCCTAATGAGGGGTGGATTGAGACCCTTAGAAGTGATAGGAATGGGAAAAAATAGGAAAGACTGAGAATATAGTTCAAACATCAATGCCAGTGCTACGGGCTTAAATGCAGATTCTAGTAACAAAAGGTACTAGTTAGAAAAGATTCTCCCAGTCTTTTTTTTTTTTAATTTATTTTCGGCTGCTTTGGGTCTTTGTTGCTGTGCAAGGGCTCTTCTCTAGTTGCAGCGAGTGGGGGCTACTCTTTGTTGTGGTGCAGTGGCTTCTCTTGTTGCGGAGCATGGGCTCTAGGCGCGGGGGCTTCAGTAGTTGTGGCACACAGGCTTAGTTGCTCTGTGGCATGTGGAATCTTTCCAGACCAGAGCTCGAACCCATGTCCTCTGCATTGGCAGGCAGATTCTTAACCACTGCACCACCAGGGAAGTCCAGATTCTCACAGTCTTGATGGTTTGAAATCCTTGCAATCTTGAAATCTGACTGAGAACATAATTTCAAAAGGATATACCTGGCATTCTCTCCATGCGTTCTAATCTTGGATGTACCCTTTACTAGCTGTGTGATGTTGGGCAAGTCATTTGATAACTCCAGGATGCCATTTCATCATCTGTAGCTCAAGAGATTGAGAGAGGAGACCTCTTAAGTACTTCCACCTTTAAACAGGCAATGGCTCCATAAGTGAAACTGATGACACTGTGTTGAGAAATCTGACCTGTTTTCCAACTTCAAAGTACAAACAATAAAGAAGACAGAAAGGACTGGGAGCGGATGCCAGCTTGTTGGTGGGGCCCACGACCTGGTGCAAAGCAACTCCTGGGGTAAAATCTACTGTAAAGGGACCTTGAATCTCCTTGAGACCCAATATCCATCCTCCTCTTCTTCTTTATTAACAGAATCCCACTTGTGTTTGAAGCAGCAATATTCCTGGCTTTAAAAGCCTATTCCTGGCTTCTTTGGCCCCTTCCATTAGCCATTTGATACGGTTCTGACCTAAGATGTATAATTGGGACTTACTGAGGGGGCTTACAGGAAAGCATTTTAGAGGAGAGCGGCTTTAGCCAGCACAACCCTTCTGCTCTTTATTTTTCCCCCTCTTGCCTAGAAAGCAGACATGATCTGGAGCCAGAACAATCATCCTGGGACCACAAGACACGAAGCCAACGCTAAGTAAGGATGGAAAGCTAGTCAGCACCTGTGGCCTGAGGGCATTGTGGGCCATCCTACTAACCTCGATTGCTATATCCAGCTTCTTCCTTGGGAGGGAGGAAGGAAGGAAGATCCCTCATATTTTGTTTTACCATCACAGGTTGGATTTCCTGCACAAACCGTCAAACCTATTTCTGGTAAAAGTGATGACTGACCTCCCTCATAGAGTGATGCTTAAGCCCATTTCCCTGCAACATGTGCTGGGGAGAAACAGATACAATAAATGAGTGCTCCCAGAAAAAAAAAAAAAGACAAAACTAATTGAATGTCCTCTAGGACAGAGACCATGTTTTATTCATCTTTTTAGCCCCACTGCTCAGTGTAGACATGGCATACTTCGGGGTCACAATTTCTATGACTTAAATTAATGATGAAAAGAGGAAACAATCTTTTCCCACCAAGGAGTTATTTTACCTCTATGATAGCAAACATTCACACCTGATGATTTGCCATCAAGTCTATTGGACTGACTCTCCTCCCTCCCCAGGTCACATAAAACCAGTCTATGGGGACATCACATAGAACACATAAGAAGCTATTGATTATTTCACCAGTGTGGCTGACATGCCCTTAAGGAAAAACTAATAGCCAGGCTCCTGGAGTAAACTAAATGCCCTTCTGATACCATCCATACCCAGCAATGATGACACTTGCCCTAAAAGGTGTGACAGTGCAGCAGAGCTGAGGAGAGGGGCACCTGGGAGACCCAGGAGCACCCTGGGGTGATCGTGCAGGAGGGCAGAGATGAAGGAGGCTCTTCTCCTTCTCCTCTGCCACACTCCTCACCTGGAGGGGGCTCAACTGAACTTCAGATCTGAACTACAATTCTATTTACAAAATATTAACCCCCTACCTAAGAAAGAGTTTTCATAGTGAAACCAGCGGTTGCCAGGAGCAAAATAATCAGATGAGAGATGTCTTTCCACAGTGCAATTTAAAGAACTGCGGCTATCACCACCTGCATCCATCTCCAGCCAGAACTCAAAGGCAAGTTTTTCAAGTTGCCCTAAGTTGTCACCACCATCAACACTCCAGAGCAAGGATAGGAAATCTATGACCTGAAAGGCAAAGCCTGTTTCTGTATAAAAAAAAATTATTGGAACACAACCATACTTTTTAATTTACATATTGTTCCTGCTGCTCTTGTACTAAAATAGCAGAAAGTATTTACTGGCTACCCTTTATGGAAATAGTTGACTGACCCCTGCTCTAAAAGCTGCTTGCCTTTTTGTTGCTGTTGTTTGTTATTTGGTTTGGTTTGGTTTGGTTTGGTTTGCGGCTGCCCAGCATCTGAGCACCTTTCCATTGGAGGTTCTTAAGCATTTTGGTAAAAAGCAGAGTCTGTCTCCTACTATAAAAGTGGGCAAGGGGCTTCCCTGGTGGCGCAGTGGTTGAGAGTCCGCCTGCCGATGCAGGGGACACGGGTTCGTGCCCCGATCCCGGAAGATCCCACATGCCGCGGAGCGGCTGGGCCCGCGAGCCATGGCCGCGGAGCCTGTGTGTCCGGAGCCTGTGCTCCGCAACGGGAGAGGCCACAGCAGTGAGAGGCCCGCGTACAGCAAAAAAAAAAAAAAAAGTGGGCAAGGTCAGACACCACCTTCCTGGCCTCCCTTGCATCTATAATATGTCTCAAGTAATCAGAAGCTCCCTCCCCAGATGTAGACTTGATAGCTAGTGTCATAAAGAAGCAAGGACAGCAGAGAATCCATCTTTGTCACAATGGCAGCTGGGGCTATGGCTACAGCCAGCCAGTTTCTAAGCAGCTGTGGCTCCATCAGTCCCAGCAGGACATCCAGTGTCGAGTCCTGGAGATGGTGTCAGTATAGACAGTGGTGTCCAGAGGCTGGAGGCACAGTGGCAGTAGCCTCATCCAGCGATTGTGGGGATGGTTTTATCCATGATTTTGGCTTCTGCTCAGCATCACCTTTTCTAGCCCACTTTCTGACCCTCGAATTAGCCTTTTCAGTAATTCCAGGAATGACTCAAGGCCTCTTGATACATTTCTTTTCAGCTTAAATCAGCCAGAGTTTATTTCTGTTGCTTGCAACTGTGAGCTCTGATGGATAAAAACATCTACTTTTTTTAATGTTCATAGAGCAACTAGCAGATTACAAATCAGCATCACATAACCTGTTTTGTTCTTGTGACACCCCTGTGAAGTGTGGTTTTATGCCCACTTAACAGATGAAGAAGCTGAGGCTAAGTGAGGTTAAGCGATCTCTTTGAGTCAACACTGGAATCCCTGTCTACTGTGCCAAACAGGCAGAACTCCTTTCATATAACATCAGGCACATGCTCATCGGTTTCACTTATCAATTAAACAAATCCCGTCTCTTCTTCAAAGCCCACAGAGGGCTGAAAGCTCTGTTTCTGCTTACCAGCATCTTGTCATTTTTCACCTCCTTTATTCTAAGACCAGGTGGCTTTATTTTTTCATTTGAAAATGTCATCACCACGTCATTAGCAATGCACTGTTACCTGACAGTAGGAAGAAGCGTCCCCAGGCCATATGGCTGAGTTTAATCTACATGGTCACGGTGTAATCCCGTTGAAATGGCTTCCCTTTGCAATCAAAACCGAATTTCACACTTTACCAAGATGGGGACAGCTCTCTTCTTCCCCAGAGTAATATAGATCTCCCCAGGCAGCCAAGGCCAATGGAAATGGCTTTCTTCTCCAGGCCAGCAGCAGGTGGGGGGCAGGGCTGGGAGGTCAGCGTGGATATAGGCAGAGGCTGGAAGGGAGTCAGAGTCTAGAGTAATCCTCTGTATTCCCCAAGAACGGATTACCACTGGGGACCTTCGACCCCCGGCACTTGGGAAAAGTAAATTTGGAATAGAAGTCACCTTTATCCAACTGGCAGTTTTCTCATTGTTGTTGCTTCTAAAGTTAGTTATCTGACATATCTCCAGAAGGGCTACAATTGAAATCACTGTCCAGAGCATGTAGTTAATCACGATTTCAGGAACACGTATTTCAAGCAGACATCCTCCTGCGTTCATTGTAAAGCAGTCGTCTCAGTCCGGTGTATGAGAATCACTGATGTAAATAGATATAAAAAAGTATTTGAATGTCACTGGGATGGGGAACAAGCAGCATGAAAGAATGTGACATCACTTACAATTGGTAAAGTTGTTTGTTTGTTTAAAATACAATAATATCTAGTGGGTACTCATCACTGCTGGTGAAATTGTAACTGATTCCACCTGTCTGAAGACAATTGTAGGCGATATGAATCCAAAAGCTTTCAGAAAGCACATTTCCTTTAACAAAACAGTTCTCCTTCAGATGTGTCTTGGGGACATAATCTTGTGTAATTGTTTGGTTATAAGGTTTTTCATTTCAGAATTTATTCACAAATAGCAAAAATATAAAATAAAGAGACAGAAACCTCTCTGTGTAAAACTACAGATTGTTTAAGATGTTATTCTATCAACATTTAAAATTACGTTGTAGAAGACTATTTGAGGATTCAGAAATGTGTAACTACCAGATTTTGGAGTGTCTTTCTTACCTCATCAACTGTAAGGGCTGGGATTGTGTTGGTCTTTTCCAGTACTGTATCCTGAGGGCTTAGAATAGGGCCTGGGAAAATATTTGCTGAATTAATGACTAAACGGATTAATGTTCATATTTTTAAAAAATATGTTCGTATTTAAAAAAGTGAATTGTATGATGCCACTTTGTCAAAAAAATATATAGATAATTAGACTGAGTGGTTTCCTTTGGTTGGTAGAGTTATAGGTGATGGCTATTCTCTTCTTTTCACTTATAACAAGATACTTATTATATTACAGATATATTTCCATGTTATTAAACATAAATCTACATTAAAATTTAAAATTCGGTACCATATAGCTTTCTATGAGGCTGCCAATATATATTTGAACAAGTACTTCCACACTGAAATGTCAGGTTGTGTTATATTCTTCAACACTATAAAAATACTACTACAACAACAAACACTCTTTGCTGTGTGTCTTCTGAGCATGTCTGATGGTTTTCCTTAGAAAAAGTACCTAGAATTAGAATTAGCATGTCTGTTTTCATCTGTAGAGGCTCTCTAGCAACAAATTAGCTGTTCTCTGAAATATATACCCTCTTCAGATGCCACAGAATAAATCCCCTGCATTTGTGTGTCCCAGGGAAGCAGGGTAATATTCTTGAGAATGGGGAGATGGGTGTAGATGGGTGTAGGCCTCTTCTTGGTTGGTCCAACAGGAAAAGACTGGGGAAGGAGCCTGCCTAGTACAGATGCTGCTTCTCTCCCAAGTTTAGCTTCCATGCCCTTGGGAAGTGGAGATATTATGAACTATCTGAATGCTGATGCTGGACTGGTCCAGCCTGGCCCCTTCCTTGTATGCTGATGCTGGACTGGTCCAACCTGGCCCCTTCCTTCAGTGCTGATGCAGGACTGGTCCAGCCTGGCCCCTTCCTTCAGTGCTGATGCAGGACTGGTCCAGCCTGGCCCCTTCCTTGTATGCCGATGCTGGACTGGTCCAGCCTGGCCCCTTCCTTGTATGCTGATGCTGGACTGGTCCAGCCTGGCCCCTTCCTTCAGTGCTGATGCAGGACTGGTCCAGCCTGGCCCCTTCCCTGTATGCTGATGCTGGACTGGTCCAGCCTGGTCCCTTCCTTCAGTGCTGATGCAGGACTGGTCCAGCCTGGCCCCTTCCTTGTATGCTGATGCTGGACTGGTCCAGCCTGGCCCCCTCCTAGGGCTGTGGTGTTTGCTCATTCTGTCTTTTCATGGGAAAGATCCCATCGTTAGTTTATACAAACCACCTTTGGCTATATCACTGTGGTTATACAGACTGTACAGTTTTCACTTTAGCAGTCTTACATTAGGTGCTTGGGGAATGGCGTGTTCATACAGTTGGTCTGCATTTCAAACATGACTGCATTCTAAACATCTTTAGCCAATGGAACATTTTCATAAAATACCTCAAAGGTAGACCTTGTGTTTACACTCCTCCATTATTCATGGCCAGCAGTCTGTGAGGTAATGATTGTATATCAAGGACAGAATCTGTCTTTGGGAAGATGAAGAAGGTTACTCAGAGAAGGAGGAAAACAGGAAAACGTGGGAGACACAAAGAAGGCCATGGAGATCATCCCTCCTCTCTGGAAACCAAACCATTCACACCAGGAATCAGTGGAAAAACAGTCACTGAGAAGCTGACCACCTGTTGCAGAATTGGGAAACATTCCCTGGATTATAAACTTTTCTTGCTCGCTTTCTTTTTTTTTTTTTTTAATTGGTGTCTTGGAACTTGGAAGAGCTGATTGCTGGGTGGCAACAGCAAGCCTGGAGGTTTGGGAGTTGATGCAAATCTAAATAATCTAAATAATAGTGACAGATGCAATGGGAGTGGTGGCCATTCCTTGAATTTCTATGAATGGTTTTCTGAAGATTTTCCTTCTAAGACTTGGGAAGAGGCCAGAGTTCTGAAGCACTTCAGAATGCCGAGAGAACAAGGCTCCTGGAGGGGAGCCCAGTGGCCAGTTCTAGCCTCTAGTGCTCACTTTCTTCCAGCAAAGCCAGCACTCCTTGGAGCTTCATTTTTGTCTTCCACGAACCGGGCTGAGATTTCCTCCCTGCCTCACCAGGGGTTGTAAGCAACAGCAAAACCAGAGAATGACCGCTCACCTCTCAGAGGCACTGAAACACTTCCATGTCATCAGGCAGTCTCCCTAACACCCATGAACATGGACTCTGCTTTAGCTCACACCATCCTTGTGGCATGACCACCACAAAACAACAGAAGACAAAATTCCCTGATGTTTTTGCTATATATGTTTCATGAATGTAATTGCATATGTGACATATAATTTCCTGATACACAAAAATAAAAGACCAAATCCTATTTCATTTTCAACAGAATTTTCTTGAGCACCTACTATGTGCTAGATACTATGCTAGGCACTTCTGCATAGTCTATTTCATTCTATCTTTATAATTAGCCTCACACATAGGTGTTATTATCTCCACTTACGCAGATGAGGAAACCAAGATTTGCTATGATGCATGGAGAATCCCAGCAAAGTCTCTTGATCCCCAAATCAAGTGTCTTCCAGAACAAAATTATGTTCAAAGAAAATCAAAAGGAATCTAAAGAATCCCTCCCTTCCTCCCTCCTTTCATTTCTCCCTTTCTTCCCTCTTCCCTTGCTTTCACATGTTTTCGAGTATCAAGCATGTGCCAGAACATTCTGAAAGCAGGGAATATTTTTGGCACTCCAAGGAAGACGGCAGAGAACATGCTCTCATACTGGCGGGGTTTTCAGAAGCAGACAAGCATCGAGTTGGTCTTTGGATCTCATTGAAGAAACTATGGGCTGGATTATGGTGGACAGAACATGGAATTTAGAGTCAGACAAACCTGAGTTCAAATTCTGACTCTGCCACTACCTGGCTTTGTGATCATGGACAAGTCACGTAACGTCCCTCAGCCCCTCAGTTTTTTCATCCATAAGGCAAATATATATAATAATACACCACCTTATAGGATTGCCCTGATTATGAGCAAAATAAGATGCCCGACGCTTGGAAAATGCTCAGTAACAGGAGATGAGGGTGTAGCCGCTTTAACTATATCCTTTGTAGGAAAAGGCCTTGCTCTCCTTCTCTGGGCCGGGAGGTCTGTTCATCTGTCCATCCTCACACCTATCTCCTATGACCTCTCCCAGGCATCTTGTGCTGATTCTTCCAAAGAAGAAGCTGGGAGTATCTCCTCGCATCTGACACTGCTGAAACCACACTCAGGTGGCCTCCAGCTTCTTTGGCTTTGAAACCCCTGCTCCTTTGGCTGTCGGGCGCTTCAAGGGGTGGAGGGCCAATTCGCCATGGCGGTTTGTATCTGCAGCCGGGCTGACAGGCTGGGAGAGGAAGGCGTTAATGTTTTCTGACAGGCGACCCCTAATTGTGGGAGCTTTTCTTCTTGGGCTTTCTGTGAAATTCTGACTTAGGCGAGCAGCATAACAAAATGGGAGGGCATTGAGCCGGGCTTGCACTACACTGAGCTGGGGGGGGAGGAGGGGGGTCCGGGGGGGGGGATGCTGGCCCAGCATTATTCATGAAGATTTTCAGCTGTTTTTGTCTTTTAACTAAACTTTGAGTTTGATCAGAGGGCTGGCCGGCCTCCCTTTCGCCAAAGGCCCCGCTGGCACCTGGACAATGGACGCAGACTGTTTTTCCTGGTAAAAGAGCGGAGCTGGGGGAGGCCGAGGGCTGTGTGTCCTGGAGGTGGGAAGGGGGGGCTGGGCTGGGGGGGGCAGGTTTACTTCTGTTCTGGTCTTGGGCAGAGGGGTGGTTACTGATAGAAGTTCTAGCTCCCCCCAACGCAGGCAGTCACCCTCTGACTGCTGACTTTCTAGGCTCTACAACTTCATCCATGAAAGGGCACACAGCTGCTGGTTCTCCCGTTTGCTGTTCCAATGCCACACTCCCTTCCCCTCCAAATAGCTTTCTTCTGCTGTGTCTCCCGACTGCACTCCCTCCTTCCAAAGGGCCCATTGGCTGGAGTAAGGCTCCAGTCTACAAGTGTTTGGGTGGTGCTGCATTTGATTATTATTATTATTGTAAATAACGAGGGCAAAGAGCAAAAAAGTGAAGAAAGGAGAGGGAGAAGGTGACTCGGATGATAGTTAGAGACCCAAAGAAAGGCAGGCAGAAGTGCTGCGCCCAGGAAAGGATTTAGGAGCCCAGAGGTGGTGGTGCTGGGCAGACCCCAGCGGCGGTGCAGCTTCCCTGCCTGCAGGGGAGCAGCGAGTGGGTTGGGCGCGAGGTGCTCTCCAAGTCCTCTCGCTTTTGGCAGGTGCCAAGCTTTTGTCCCCTGCATCCACTTCCTGCCCGGACAGCCCGGACCCAGGGCCCAGTCCTCTCCAACGTACTGTGCAGAAAGTGACTCCCTTCAAGGAGTGCGGGTTGGCGCCTTTCCCCCATCTCATCCCCAAAATAGCCCTGGTCGCCAGCGCATCAAAGGCGGCTTTGTGAGCGGCCGCCTGCAGGCTGCCTGGAGGGGGGCGCACGTGGGACGTTCTGGGAGCGCGTCCCACTCCCCTCTCCAACCTCTCTCTCTTCTTTCATTCATTCTTCTCTCCTCTCCTGCTTTGTCTCTATCTCCCTCTTGTTTTTCTCCTCGTCTTTATCTCTCCATCCCTCCTCTCTCCTCCCCTCCCCCACCTTTCCTCGTTTTTTTCCCTCCTCCTCTCTCTTCTCCCCCTCCCTTCTCTCCCTCTCTTCCAATCTCTTTCTCTCGCTCTCCTTTTTCTCTCCATCTCTTCTCCCTCTCTCCCTTCCTCCACCTTGGTCTTTCTCTCTCTCTCTCTTTCTCTCTCACCTTCGTCCTCTTCCTTTTTCCCACCTCTCCCCTCCAAGCGGGCGAACAAGCTTCCTCTCCCCTCCCTCCCCACCTCCCCCATCCCTGCCGTCAGGTAGCCGGGCGAGGCCCAGGCGCGCGCAGCTGACAGCGGACGCATGCCTGCAGCCAATCAATGCCCGGATGCGCTGCTGCTTGAATAAATCATTAAGCCTGACACGCGCTCGGGCCCGCGCTCTGCGCTGCAACTTGCTTCCTGCCATTAACCTACACACCCTCTTTTGTAACAACCTAATCTTGCATACAAAGGAAGTAGGAATATAACTTCAACCTGCGCTGTAGCCTAGCCCTTGGCATTCGCAGTGGGAAAAAGAACGTTACTGTCAGCGAATCCACTTCCCTCCTTAACCTTTGAGTCCGCATAACCGGGAGTTTCTGAGGAAATCCGAAAACAAATCATTTCTTGGTCCAGGAGTGGAGACGGGGGGAAAAAAGTTCAGAGACTTCTCAACAATAGGAAAAGGGAAACAGCGTTGAGGGCATTTAGTACATCAGAGAAGCAGCCATAGCGTTTTAAAAACAGGTTGCCGTAAAACAAGCTCGGAGAGCTCGCTCTAGAAGATATAAAGTAAGACAAGTCCTAGAAATGTTGACAAAACTTAATCATGTGTCCCTCCCTTTTTAAATGAGTGCGTAAATGGATGAGTGAATGAATGGGTGAATGAAAGCATGAATGGCTGCCCAACAGCAGCATGGTCTTTGTTTATCTTGGTGAAAAGTCCCCAGCACCACCTCTCTACCTGGTTCAGGAAGCTCGTGAGAAGTGGTATCCCTTGTGCTGATATAGTCAGGGACAGCTCTAAAGCCCTTTCATTTTCTATTCATCTGGTGATCTATGCAAGGGAAGGCATTTTCCAGAAGAGAAAACTGAAACTGACTTCTTTTACAAACTTTCAAGTAAGTCATTCCCAGCGCCAAAAGGTAAAGTGATCTTCCAGAGTTTAGTTTTGAATAGAGCTAGGTTCACCTCTGCCCTACGAAGTTTCTATGAGTCCCTGAAAATCTTACACAAAACGCGTATATCCCTGAGGTCCTGTGGGAGAATAACCTGGGTATCAGCCAGGGTCAGCAGGAGCCGGTAGCACACTTGAAAGGGCAAATGGAAAGAGTTTAATGGAGAGACGGAGGTGGGTGGGACTAAAGGAATCCAAAGGGTGCAGCACCCAGAGACTAGGACCGAGGGGGAGCCTTACCATCGCTGGCTTGCAGGGGACAGAAGAGGCAGCTATTACCACACCTCAGCAAGAGCTGTTGCTATGGGAGAGAAGCCTCCTGACAAGAGCTGTCCTGAGACCAAGAGCCACCGCCAAAGCAACTGAGGAGCTTTGCAGGGAGGAGCAGGGATAAAAGTGTCCTGACCTGCCCCCACTCCTACCTCACAAATTCCTAGTGGTGCCTCCTAGTCGCCAAACCCAGCAGGAAGCCAGAGGACAAGAGAGACCTAGTGAAGAGGTCCACAAAATCAGCTTCCTGAGATGCAGGGCAGGGCAGGAGCTGGAGAGATTCCAGTGAACAAGACAAGTAAGGTTCCTGTCCTCATGAAGTGTACCTTCTACCTTCTAGTAGGGGGCAATTGATAGCAATTGTATAAACAAACAGGTGTTTTTTGTTTGTTTGTTGGGTTTTTTGTTTCATTTTGTTTGGGTAGTACTAGATGCCAGGAAGGAGAAACAGCATAATGGATAAAGAGTGACTGTGGCCGGCTGGGGGGTGGGGGTGGGGGGAAGCTGCTTTAGATAAGATGATCAAGGAAAGCTTCTCAGAGGAGGTGGTGTTTGAACTAAGGTGACCTGGACTTCTCCGGGAAGCCTACCTTGACTCCACATCTACTCCCAGACTTCTTTTCATGTGGTTTGTGGGTAAGCCTCAAACCTGGGCTGATTTAGATGCATCAACTAACCAGTCCCCATGAAAATGAGAGACTAGAATAACACCACCAAGTGCTCATATTTACATATAGCTTGTAATCTCCCCTTCAAGGCCCTGTGCTAAGTCCTTTACATAGCCTCCTGTTGCTGCTGTGGGTACCATCAACCCCATGTTGTAAACAAGAGTACTGAAGCTTAGAAGGAAGGGGACGTCGATTCCCTGCTCTAACATTCCAAGCCCTGCAAGTCCTAGCCCTTTGACGCTCTAGGCAGAGGGCGGACCGGTGTCTTCCTTCTTCCTTCTTCAGTGGGCCCGTCTGATATGAACTTGACATAGATATTTCTCCATGCACACCCCCCTACTCTCAATTTAACAATGTGAAAGGCAAAGGGAAGTGAGACGTGTGTCCCAGGAGCTTCAGCACAGCCTCTGATAATACTCGCATTCAACAGTTTTGCAGCCAGCGGCGGGTCTATTTTTTTCTTTCTCTCTCACTCCCCGCTCCTCCTGGTCAATTTCAGGCGGCTCCAGTCTGAATTCGGTGGTATCCAGGCCATTTTTTTGAATAGGTAAGATTTCTCAGTCAATAAAGTCAAGGCAGTTTTCTTCCCCAGCACCCTCCTCCCCCCAGAAAAGAAAGCGGGAGTTGGGGCTAAGACGGGGAGAGGCCGCGACTGCTAGCCGCTGGGGTCTACGTTTTGTATTTCGCTGACAGCCCAGGGCCGCTCCAAAGCCCGCCGCGCAGCCAATGGGCAGCGGTGATTTATGGAGCTGACTAATGCTGGCTGAATGCGGCCTGTCAGAGCGCCCTGAATGGCTTCCCTTCGCCGCACAAGCCCCGGCTTTGTGTTGCTAAGCGATTAGAGCAGATGTAATGAGATTTTGCCCAATCCCCGCTTTGCCCTTTCCTAGCTTCGGCAAAATTGTGTGTGTGTTTGTGAATTTTTAGAGTTTGCCTCTGCATTGTGGCAAACAACGGCTAACTTTGCCCCGAGTTTAACGAGACTGGATATCTCCCATTCAGAAGTGAGTAAAAGAACACCTGTCTTCACAAGGAGAAGGGGGGAAACATCCCCTTTGTGGGGACTGAAACATTATCCTAATGTTATATTCATAGCCATAAATGACTTGCTACACTTTCTTTGCGTACCTTATCTGGAAACTTGCAAAGGAGCTAAATTAAAAGAATAAGAAATGCATGGCGGGGGTGGTGTGGGGAGAGGGGGACCCAGCTCTGGTCCTCCAAATGAGAAGATAAAAATAAAGCAGGCATCACAAAAGCATTACTTCCCTCAAGTAAGCTCTAAATTGGCCCACTGCTGGCAGAAAGTCCGATTATTTATGGCGATGAGGAATTTACTGATTTTTTTCGCCTTAATTACGCTCATCTCTTTGAAAGGGACTGAAGCCTCAATGTGCATTCTATAGAGGGTCATTTAGCAAAATGACATCAGACGCTGTGGCGTGCTCCGCGCATCGCGGCTTTAAAAAATGATTATTCTGTGCCACTAAATGGTATAGATGTACCAACACAGACTAGATTTTTAACTCTGGAAGACGTGCTGGCTCCCTGCTCTTTGTTGGGTTTTGTAAGATGCATTTTGCGCTCGGCTTTCCGCTTGGCTGGAGACACGCTAACTGAATCTGCAAGTAATGCAAGCGGCGAGCGAGGAGCCGGCAAGAGGCGGAGTAGGATTCTGATCACGTCCTTGCTAACTGACAAGAAGCAAGCCAGCCAAAAACCCACCAATTTCTTTTTGAATCTTGGTAATTGGGTACTTTTACACGCAGCTCACGCCATTCGGATAGAGTCACAAGCTTAGATAGGCCAGTGTCTCAAAGCGACCACACATTTCTAAGGCTTTTATTTAAATCTAACTCCGGTAAGAAATTTACATCATACGTGCCCTTTACTTAAAACCAATATGGAAAGTGTGTGCTGTGGGGAAGAGGAGTGGAAAATGCATGCCTGGCAGTGAAGGAAGAAGAACACACCTACCACTGGGAGTGTGGACAGGGCTACCGCCCCCAAGCCCAGCCGCAGACACACCACCATCCTTTCTCTCACCCCTAGCGTTCGTTATCTCATCCAGCCCTTCCACAGTTTCACGATGAGAAACTCGGAATGGGGGTAAGGGTTAGAAACTGGGCTGAGGACCCTCTCTTTCCATTTCACTTTTGGAGGAATTTTTTCAATGTAAAGTCATGTTATCAAAAGGTGATGTAGCCATTAATCACCACCTATTCTCTAGGTGTCTGTGTACATTTGCAACATGAACGTCGAGAAAAAACATATACGTGTGTGTGTGTATATATATATATATATATATATATATATATATATATATATGTACATTCATCATAGAATCATCTTGGATAGGACTGGTCACAGCACTTATCTTTGTCATTTCTGCCACTTAGTATGTTTCTTACCACCTTCTTCTCCCCCGCTCTTTCCCTTTGGCATTTTCATAATAACTTGGGCAGGGACAGTAGCGTCAAAGAAGACTCAGAGGCAGCTGATTATTTTCATTTGTAAAAAAAGAAAAAGTTTTATTATGAAACTAGTTTGTATAAAACAGGGTTATACATGGTTTTTTTTTGTAAGTTTGTAATAAAACAGTAAGAAAAAAAAAAGGCAGTGATAGAAATTTCCCAAAAGGCAACCCATCAAAACCAACTGGCTGCCACTTTGCGTTTGGACAGTAGCTGCATAAACTTTGTTCTTCTTGAACAGTATTTAATAACATCATTAATACATTAACAAAGTTTCTATAAAGTAAGACACATTGGTGCTGAAGTACGTCTGGTGGCCTTTTGATCTCACCTATGAGGACAGTTCTTTACAAAACCACATAGGGAAAATGGCAGTTGTAAGGTGAACTACACATCTAAAATATGCAGAGGTAATGGCATTACATGTTAAAGTATCAAGATATACACATTTTAAACCATTTGTACAAAACTCTATAAATTTTTTCTCTCTCTCTTATGTACAAAAATATCTTAATATATCCCCAAACTGGTTAGGATAGATACAAATAGATTTTTCTTATAATAAAAAAAATTCACAAAAGATTGGAAGCATTCTATGATGAAAAAAGTAGAAAAGATGGTGTGAGTGAGTGGAGCTTGGGGAGGGAGCCCCCCCTCCTGCAGAGGATTGGGGTTTCAAAGAGCATACTTTCACTGCAGACAAATGTCCACAGCTTATCGGGATGGAGGGTACAGAGACGACAGACACCAACCCATTTCTAGAGGGCTAAGAACTGCGCTTTCAGAGGGGGCGGGGAGGTCAGCTCTGCCTGTTAGTGGTGGGTGGGAGTTTCTACAGGGCGTGTGCTGCTCCCTTCCGCCAGGAGCCCGCTGTTTTTGCACACAGGCTGCATTTTGTGCATTGACTCGGGTCCTAGTCACCCTTTCTATCTCCGTGAATGATTGGAGTGCAAAGATACTGTTCTGAGCGCATTTCTGTTTTGCGAGAGCCTTGCTTCTCAGGCACGCGGCGCTTAGTTGGCGTAGGGGTTGGTTGCCTGGATTTGTTTGTTTTCTTCTTCTTCTCTTCTTCTTCTTCTTTCTTCTTTTTTCTCCCTTTCAACATCGCTGACGAGAAAGCACTAAAGATGCAGGTTGCGCGGTGGCCCTGTAACATAAGAAGAACGGGAGAGGTTAGTGTGCATTTGGAGGCCAGCAGTGGGAGGAAAAGGAGGTTTGGAGAAAGATCTGTCAGGTAGAGCGCCTCTTTTGACAGGTCCCCGCCTCAGCTCTACCTTCCAGTTTTGGAGACCTGGACAAAGCCACTCTCAGAAGCCAAGGCTGAAACTAACATACCAGGATTTGAAATCGACGGACTTTAACAAATCCTTTAAATCAACCCCCCTCCCTCATCTCCGTGGAGACAGTCCTCCTCCTACAGAAGAAAAAGGATGAAGGCAAGAAAATCCCCCCTTTCCCTCCATAATGCAATCTACCTGCTTCCGAAGTCCATTCGCACCAGGGCCTGACCAGGCCGAGCCCCTCAGAACCAGTTGGTGAAGTCGAGCAGTTCTTGCTCCTCGGGGCTGAGAGGGTCGTAGGAGCCCTCGTCCGACGAGTAGGATGAGACCGGCGACCCGGCCATGGAGTTCATGTCGTTGGAGTAGTTGGGGGAGATGGTGGGCGACAGGACGCCCGCCTGGAAGGCGGCGCTCACCGCGTCGTGCTCGTCCAGCAGCTGCTGCAGCGCGCGGATGTACTCGACGGCGGAGCGCAGCGTCTCCACCTTGCTCATCTTCTTGTTGGCCGCGCCGTTGGGGACGTGCTCCCGAAGGGTGGCGAAGCCCAGGTTGACCAGCTTGACGCGGTTGCGCTCGCGCTCGTTGCGGCGCGCCACGGCGGCCGGCTGCTGCTGCGGCAGGCTGTAGCCGAAGCCGCTGAAGTTGAGCCGGCGTTTGCAGCGCATCAGTTCGGGCGAGGACGAGCGCTGTCGCTTGACTTGCTTGGGCGCTGACTTGTGACCGCCCCCTGAGGGCTGGCCGTCGGCCGCGGGGCTCAGCTGCGGCGCCTGCGGCTGCGGCGGCGGCTGCTGCTGCGCGCTCTGCGCCGCCGCTGCCGCCGCAGCCGCCGCCGCGGCCGTGGCAAAGAAGCAGGCTGCGGGCGGCAGGAAGGGCTGCGGGCCTGCGCCGCCGCTCTCCATCTTGGCAGAGCTCTCCATGCGCAGCGGCCGCCGAGGAGTCGCGGGATCGGAGCGATCCGGGAACGCGAGGCGCGGGGCGCGCGCTGGGGGGGACACAGACAGGACCGGGGGGGCACGAACAGAGAGGGAGAGAAGGGGAGAGATGAAGAGGGAGCCCGGGGGAAGTTACAAAAATACAAAATCCCCGGGAGACTTCTTAGGGTGGGAGCAAGGAAGGTGCAACTGCTTCTCCTCCTCCCCCCTCCCCTCCTCCCTTCGCAGGTTGGCTTCGGGAGCCTCGCGTGGCGCTCGCGTGTGAGGCTGCCGCTAGCGCCTTCTTGTTTAAAAAAAAAAAAAAAAAAAAAAAACAGCAGAAGAAGCAAAAGTCGGTGGTGAGCGCGCTCTGCTGAGTCTTCTGTTTCTCTCCCCTTAGGGCTGCGCTCTCTTGCGCCGGGTCTCGGTCTCTCCAGCCGCGGCTCGGGCTGTTTGTATTATTTTGTTAACCCCCTTTCTTTCTTATTTCCTTCTTTCACTCGCCCTCCTTGGCCGGCTCCCCGTCGCTGCGCCTTCCACGTTCCCTGGCCAGAAGTGAGAGAGTGCTGGGCGGCTGGAGTGCGGCCGCCTTTTCAATGGGACACCCAGCCCCACGCGCAGCCCTGGCCCCGCCTCGCCCCCCACTCCCCGCTGCTGCAGCGAGCGGCTGCAGCCCCCCCGCCCCCCTCCTCTTACCTCCTCCTCCCACCCCCTCCCTAAACTCCCCTCCTCCCCTCCCCTCCCCCCGCCCGTCCCCCGAGCCCGTTCCTTGCAAACTCTCCATTCAGCCGGGTTTGTTGTTGCAGTGCGTGCGCCTGGCGCGTGCCGGACTCCCGGCTGAATAAACAGGCGGCGCGCTCAGGGCGGGCGGCAGCCGGGGGTGGTTCTAGAAAGGGGGGGGGAGGGGGAGGGCAGCGTCGCCGACGGGCCAATAGCTCTGGAAATTGGGGGTGTATGGGTGGAAAGGTTTGGGGTGAAGTGTCCCGGGATTCTCCTGAGAACTTGGAGAAAATCACAGGCAAGGGTTTGGGCAGAAAATGTGACACGGGGCGGTGTGGAAGTTGGGGGAAGTGAGGCTCCGTTTTTTCCTGTTTTCTTCTCCTACCCCACTGTCACTCTCTTGGGGGTTTTCGATGCTCTTGGGAGCGGAAGGAAATTTGCTACTGAAGTTCCGAGAGATGGGGAGGACTCCGTGGGACTGTTAAAGTACTGTTAAGACTTAGGTTCTGGTCCCATTGCGTCCTCTCACTAGCTCCGTGACCCTTAGTAAGTGACATCCACTCTGAGCCTCAGTTTCCTCGTCTGTAACAACAGAAGGTTGGGTAAGATGGTCTCTAACGTCCCATCCAGTTGTGAAATCTAGGATATGCCCCCTACAACTGAGCAAGTGTGGAGGAGGCCAAGAAGAAGGGAAGTGATCCCTTTGAGGGGTGGTGGTAACCAGAGCTGTAGGGAGACAGGTGTGTACGGCCGGGATACTCTTCCAGGATGACCTAGCTGCCGGTAGCATCACCGCCGCGCCCCGCCCCCCAAAAAAGATTATTTCCGGACCGGCTAGGGGGATGCATAAAGCGGGGAGCTCTTTGGGGTATTCCCAGGGTAGATCTGAGAAAGGAGATGGGGGGAGGTGATGGAGCTTGGGGGTGGGGGCGGAGCAGCTTCGCTGGTTGTTCGGCGCCGCTGCAGGCATCTCGGCGGCCTTGGCTCAGCCTCCATCCCGCCCCAGGCGTGTGCCCGGCGGGCCGGTGGCAGGCGACTGGGAGCCGAGCCCGGCCGGGCCGCGTGCTGGCGCCGCGAGGGAGGAGGAGGCGCTTGCAGCCGTCGCTCGGCCGCTTGGACGGCGCCCACCCAGGCGCCCTTCCTGGGCCCTCGGCCCTGGCCCTGTCTGGCCAGAGCCTGGTCCAGCTTCGGGGCTCCTTGGGACGCGGCGCTGCGGAGAAAGCGGACGGAGCAAACGGGTCCCATCTCTGTAGCGCTCTGGTGGACGGAGAAGAAGGAGACTGGGGCGCGTCTCAGGTGGCGTCTACACAACCGGAAAAAAGCAGAGTGTCACCATCCGGTTGATTTGTCCACTAGAAATAGGCAGTTTGGGTTAGAGACCTGGGTACAGGGATGCTCGGATGCTCGTGTTGACTCACCCCGATAATTGCTTCGCATTGAACTTCCCTTTGTGGAGATGGGTCTCTCTCTAAAACATCGTGTGGGTGACCGGGCAACCTCCTCTGGTATGGGCGAGGGGCTATGAGTGCTGTCGGAACAACAGTGGTGGTGAGGGCAGTGGGGTCGGGGTCCCGAGGTGAATCACATCTCAGCCTCAGTTTCTTCTTTTAAAACAGATGCGTTTAGGAAGCATAGGACTGAATGGGGCCGACAGAGATCAGTTCTGTAAACTTCCCACCCACACGGCCCCCTCTCCTACAGTAGCCTATGGCCTGCTGACCCCAAAGGGCAGGGGTGAACTCCGTGGGATTTACACCTCTGGCCTCTCCCCCCACCACTGTCCCACCCCAGGAAAGGAGCTGAGAGGGCTCCAGATTACATCTGTCACCTCTTCCAGGAAGTATAGGAGGCCATGAAGCCTAAAGCAGTGTCGCATTACTCGCTTTCCAACAGGAGGAAGCCTCAGACCACCTGGCAGGATAGCGGGCATTCAGGCACATTCCGCCATCCGTTTGCCCCAGCTGTGCGCCCCGGCTGCGGGCCGCTGGGAGGCATCCACCCTCCTGAGCAGAATAGGGGCTGGGGGGGGGGCGTGGCGTGCGTGGCGTACGGGGCGGGTCGTCAATATCAACGCATCTAAAAGGCACTTTCCTTCACATTAGGCTGTATCCCTTCCAATTCAGACTCTATCCTCCCACACTTCACAAAGGCCCACAATCCTGTCTCTACCACCATTTCGCGTTGTAACCTTAAACAACCTCTAAGGCCCTCGGTTTCCCCATCTGTGCCAGAGCGGCATCCGCCAGCTCATTTCGAACCGTTATCTGCGAGCGGGGGAAATTTGCTGATGGCCAGAACGTGTTCTCAGTTTCCTTCTAGGGGGCGGGCTCCACAGGTGCACAGAGCTGCTCATTATCAGGGACTTCAAGGCCAGAGCCTACTCCCAACCACACACACACACACACACACACACACACACACACACACACACACACACACACACACAGACGCGCGCCATGTAACGGGCGTTCAAAGAGAAGGGCCAACTAGTGAAGCCGCGCATTGTAGCGGCCCTACGCTTTGGCCTCCGCCCAGGAGAAAAGACAGCGGGCGCTGGGATCCTTCCGGCCAAAGCCAGGGAACATTTGTCCTTATTCTTCCCGCCCCAGCCCCGAGCCAAAATTCCGTCCTCACCCTCCCCACTCCCACATCCTCAGCCTATTTCCTTACATGCTTTGCAGAACCTCCAGGAACCCAGGCTTTCTCTTCCTCCCACTCAACACAAAGAGTGCTCCCAGCCCGATGCTGTCCTCTCCACCTTCTCTAACCCTAAGGTAGAGCAGTCTAGAATCTTTTCTTAGGGGCTTAGCCTCGGCCCTTGGGGACTGTGCACTATCAAGGGTAGTTTTTTGTTTGTTTGGTTGGTTGTTTTTTTGCGGTACGCGGGCCTCTCACTGTTGTGGCCTCTCCCGTTGTGGAACGCAGGCTCCGGACGCGCAGGCCCAGCGGCCATGGCTCACGGGCCCAGCCGCTCCGCGGCACGTGGGATCTTCCCGGACCGGGGCATGAACCCGTGTCCCCTGCATCGGCAGGCGGACTCTCAACCACTGCACCACCAGGGAAGCCCTCAAGGGTAGTTTAACATGGTCTTCCACTGAGATTGGCGTTCTGGTTGTTTCACCAATTTGGAGCAAAGGGCTGAGGCTCAAGGGCCAATCAGAATCCTGCCTCTGATTCTGTGACCTACATTTGACCTCCCCAACACACACACTCACACACCTAAGAGAGCTGCCACATACTCTCCCAGGCCCAGGGAACTGTGGACCTTATACTGGGGGATAAAGCAGAGGCACTTAATTTGGTATCCAGGCTCTATTACTTCAGAGCTGGGAGTTTGAGCAAATAGCCGACACTCTGAGTTTCGATTTCCTCATCCCTTACAGGCCCATGGTTATAGCACCTACCTCCAAGAGTTGTGAGATTTCAAAGAGATGTACGTGGAGCTCTCAGAACTAGGTCAAATGGAAAGGGATTAACAGGAATGGCCTTTTCCAAAACAACGAGGAAGGCCCTGCTCACACAACCCACCCAGGAAGGGTTTTGTGGGAAGCGGACGCCTGGCTGTCAGCTTCCCGGAACCGCACCGTGCTAATTGCTCCAGCCATTGGAGATCAAATGCCACCCTGTCCCACTGTCCCAGAACCTGGGAATGGGTAATTCCTGTCCTTTTTGAGGAATGGTGGTGATGCTTGCTGGCAAATCAGGGTGATAGAGATAGAAACCAAGTGTTTGTTTTAAACACAAACAGTAACATGTCAGATGGAATACAGACAAGCTTCATGGCTGGCAGAGGGAAAGGGCTTCAGCAGAGCCAGTGGCCCTGCCCTCCAGCTGTCTGTGGCTCCTTTGACACCCAGTGGGCCTGACTCTGTGCAAATTTCCAGGCTTTTCTTGACCAGGACACTCAAGGTCCCATTTATCTAGAAGTGGAGGGAGAAGCAAACAACTCATAAAAGGAGGGTTCCATGCTTTCATTCATAAATGGAGTAGTGGCACTCCCTTTTCTTATCTGTCAAGGCCTGCAGGAGAATTAAATTTGTTATTTTTTGTGAATTCACCTTGCAAATTCTTCCACGCATATCAGGGGTTACCATTCTTGTGGTGGGGAGGCAGGACCCTCACCCCCTTTGGTGTGTATTACCCACAATATATATGTCCCAGAAAAATGGGGAGGTTCCTCTTTCTCCTCCAGTACAATAAAGGCCTCAGTTTCTGCACCTTCAGACCCCTCTTCTATGTTAGGGGATCCTGAAGCTGGACCATACCTTAGATTAAAACTGCATTCAGCACCAGGATCTACATGGAGAGATGACTTTCCTAGTGATGCATAGCAATCAGCTGCCCGACAGACCTGAGGTGCTGAGGCCCCAAGTCCCCCGCCACTTTCTTTCCACCCGCAGCTGAAGCCCAGGCCACCTTTGCACTCAGGCTACCCTCAGGCGCCATAATTGTGCACCTTCTCTCTGCTGAAGGGAGATAGGCCTCGTCTCTTTCTAAAAGTGCCTTTGGTGCTTTTTCTCTGGAGGGAGGGGAGTTCATATTGAAAGTGAAACTAGGTTTCCCACTGAATGAATCATTTAATACAATTATATTTATAGTGGATCCTGAATAAAAGCCAAAGGGAGTACAAAGATGAACACAGGCCTTAGAGCCTTGATTTGAACAGGAGATTTTTGGTGCAACCTTCAACATTGGTGAGTGTTAAGCCCCATAAACCCGGGGTTCTTTGAGAAAAGTGCGCGTGCAAGGAATTCAGAGCAGACACCCACCTCCAGGAGCTGTAACACAGGGCCTCTGTCCTGGGGTGTATGCAGCTCCAAGCCTGTGCTTGACACTGTCTTACTCAGGGGAAATGAGAAGTTCATTACCGTGAAGTCTGCTGTCTCCAATACACCCTTCCCAAGGTAAGTTCGGAAGCGGCGCTGCCCAGCCTGGGTTGAGTCTGACCAGCCTGGGATGGGCTGTTGCGGTCGGGGGCAGAAGTACACAAACCAGAGACCTGGCTGAGCTTCTTGGTCACAGCAGCCAGGCCTGCACCTGCAGTAAGGAATCCAGGCTCCAAACCAATCTATTTGCTTTTTCCATACGCCTTACAGAGGAAAAAAAACCCCCAAAACTGGAAAAACAAAACAAAAAAAGCACAAACTACTATTTTCTCGTGGCTTTTTGGTGAAGGAGGGGACGTCCGGGAGGGGGAGGGGGTAATTTGCAGCCAACCTCACAAATCCTTTTGAAGTTCTTCAAATAAGGAGAAATAACGCTGCTAAGTCTTTATTTTTTCTAAAGCCCCATTTACATTATGATTAAATACCCTCCTCGGATAGGCATAAAGAAAGTCGTTAATCTATATAGCTCTCCAAAGAATCAATACATTTGAAACTTTTGTAGGATTTGTTACACCCTATTTTGTTACAGTAGACCAGCTCCTCTCTGTCTAGGCACATGGCTCTCCTTCCCTCCCCCCCTGCTTCTCCACCTCCTCCAAGAAAGGAAATAAAGTAAAGGTCTTTCACGGTAAACAAAACCAGCTGATTCTTCACAGAGAACCCATGAATAGCTGGAGAAGAAAAAAAAAAACTTACAATAAATGGTGCATTTTTTCTCTGCTGGGTATAGTATTCAAGGATCAGGGCAGTATTCAAACAGAGGTCCATTTTTTGCTCAGCAAGAGAGTTTAGAAAAGGAGCGTGGGGTCCATTCAGCGCTTTCCCCCCTTCACAATCGCCGGGTTCTATGAAACCTATCTTCCATGCCTTGTCGGAGTGTTTCTGGGGACCAATTAGTGCTTTGTTGCACGGCTTCTTTGCTGAATCTTTGAGCAGCAAGAAAAAGCGCTCTCGACTCTCCCCTTATTTTGACCATTTCAGTCATTACTCAGTGTAATAATTAATATGACAACTGGACGCTCCAGTTTGTATAGAAACACCTCAGCTACAGGAGCGAGCGTGCAGTGGGTGGTAACGAGCCCTCACATCAGCCGGGGAAGCCACACACACAAAAAGGAATGAATGGCCAGAGAGAAAGAGAAGGAATAAAGATAAAATAGTTGGCAGAACGCAGAGGAACATAAAACAGATGAGAACGGAGGGACGGCGGGGGAAGGGGGGACAATTAGAAAGGGAAGGAGAAAAAAAACCCGATGGAGGTTAACTTATTTTGAAACTGTTTCCTGAATAGGACCCTGGACATGAGTGGGCCGGCTGTCAGCCCAGCGCGTTCCCCCCCCTCCCCACGACTTTCTGAACTCTCTTGGAACTCGGTGGGGAGGAGGGTTGGAAGGAGGACTCCTGCAGCCTTTAGGCTCTCCCAGAGGTCGTTCTAAAGAGTGCACCCAACACACTACCCAGCTCCTAGTTTGCCTTCCAGTTTTGCAAAAATCCTGTTCCCTGTCGCTCCAGCTTCGGGTGGCAATAGAGAAGATCGGGCGCGAGTGTAGACGAGAGTTGAGTGGTGCATCAGCTCCCCGCGGGTGAGTTTTGGGGAGAGGGCACTTCTGATACACCCCAACATCTCTGCAAAGCTGTCTCGTGGAGCAGCGCCCCGCGGGGCCCTGGCGGGGAGGGTCTTTCCCGGTAGCGCACAGCCAGACTGCGCGCTGCGCCCCGGGTCCCCGCAAGTGCGCCCCGGGGTGGCGATGCGCCCCGGGCTGGCGACCCGCTCCGTGACGGCATGATAAATAATTAGAGGGTTTAAGCGCGTTAGCCACAGCTCATGCTAATGAGTCAGATAAAGGCTCAGTCTAACCCGAAGTGACAGTTTGCATATAGCAGGGAAGAAAAAAAATCCGTTTATTTTTTCCCTATCTTGATTGCTTCTTCTCAAATGCAGGCGTCCCCAACCCCCTATTCATTCCCCTGATTCCCTCTCCTCACAGCCCCCCACCTCCTGCCACACACACAACACGCACACTCCACCCCCTTTTGACCCTTCCTCTGCCACCCAGGCCCTGCCCGGCCGCCTGGTGACATCGCAAAATCCCCGGGTGTCCCTATCTGACCAGCCGGGAAAGTTCACTCCCAGCGCGCCCTGGCCCGTCTCAGCCCCCAAGCGGAGATGGTTCGTGTGCCTTTCTTTACAAAATATGGAACGCACCAAGGCTCGCATGCTGAGGGAAGGACTTTGGGGCTGAGGGTCAGAGGCCTCTGAGAGCTCCGGGGGCCCAGCAGGCCCTTGGGCGCCCTCTGCGCTCACCAGGGCGGGCGAGGGGCGCTGCCTGCTGGGGAGAGGAACGCAGGCGCTGCCCGGGGCCCTGGAGCTGGAGCTCCTGAAACGCTCCTGCCGCCTCCTGAAAACAGGGGCAGTTTGCCGAAGTGACTGAGGTCAGTCGTGTGTCCCCATTGTGTGGCCACGTGTCCTGTGTCCATCATCACCTCCCCAAAGTCCGAGCTCAGCCCGACTCCTTGCGGCGCGGCCGGGGAATGCTCTGGCCTATAAATCAGCCAGTGGCTGCGAGCTGTCTGCACCTCGGTGCAGACCTGGACGCTGGCCCCCGCCGGCCAAGGGGAAAGTTTGCTCGCACCAGGTTAGCAAGAAAGAGGCCGCTGCCAGGGCCCAGGGTCTACTTGGGCAACTGTGGGCCCCCAAGGTGGGACAGTTGAACTCTTTCCTCCCGGCTCCCCCTTCCCTAGACCTAGCATTTGCGGAGTCTTTTGGGGTAGGAGGTGGAGGGAGGGGAAGAGGGTAATTTCTGAGACATGGTTATTCGTTGTCATGGAACCTTAAATAAACAGCAACAAAAACAAAATTAAATGAGTTAATATTTGTAAAATGCTGAGAACAGTGCTGGGCACCGAGTGAACACTGTGTATGCATTTCTCAAGTAAATATAAGCATACCGAAATACATCACAGGAGGTATGCGCTATTCATCTCAGATGTTAGAAAATATTACTTTGATCCAAAAATGATCAAGGTTGACCTGCTCACTGATTCGTCAAATAACTATTGAATATAATCAGAGATAAATAGTACAATCTGCCTTCAGTAAGCTTCTAGTTTAGTAGACAGAAAAGGAGGAGTATAAGACAAGAAGGTCCATTAAAACACAGTTTAAAAACAATGGAGAGTCCTCGGCCCTCTTTCCTCATGCTCTGTTAGGTGTACTCTCACCCTCCCTCATCCTCCAGGTTACCTCCAAGTAAGTACACGATCCAGGTAAAGAGTGGACTTGTTGATGCAAACACATCCAACTCCTCTTCCCCAACCAGAGGGTCACCCCCAGCTTCTCCTGTATGACAATAATCATGAGCAGACACTAATGAAGTAAACACACACACACACACACACACACCCCTTACCACCTGTAGTATCAAGTGCAGTGAAAAGGCAAGCCACTTGAAGTCAGACAGACTCCAGGTTCTGGAACTTTCTATCTCTGTGCCCTTGGGCAAATTGCTTAGTCTCTCCTACACAATTCTCCATCTAAAAAATGAGGGGACTGAGTAAAATGCTTCCCCTTCAGCTCTGACTACACAGACAATACAGGCACGACCACATGAGCCTCTATTGGCAACAGCTTCCCTCTTTGAGCAGACAAACATCTTTTGCTGATCTTTACTGCAAGGACCTTCAGAAGGCACATGACCTCATACCGCTTCATGATGGAGACCAGCCCTTGCTAGTGCCAGGATAATGGCTCCTAGGGGCCAGAGGCTGCATTATGGGGTCAGCATAACTTTAGCCCTGGGGGCCAGAGTAAGAGATGGGCCATTGGCTCATCAGGATTCACATGCAAAGAGAAGAAACTCACCACTCTGGCTAAAGGTGGCTTTGCTTGGGACACAGGATTCCCTTTGACTGCCTGAGCAGTTTTTGGTTTGGGACTTGGCGGCCATGGAAGCTCGAAGTCCTCCTTGGTGGGTTGTGTGAGTCTCTCGCCACCTGCCGGTTATTTCTTGAACTGCAGTGAGGACTGCGTGAAAATCTTGTAATTCCATTCATTGCAAGTTGATTTTACTAGTTCTATCCCATAGAATTCAGTTCAAGCACAGAGCACAGTGCTGTCTGTATCACGTCCACACAATACCTACATTAGAAATACAAGACGTGCTGTTAATGTTCAGATTATGAAGCTTCATCCCAGACCCACCAAGTCATAATCTGGCTAGTTGGCCTTTTTAACAAGCTATAGAGTAGTCCTTTTGTACACTGAAGATGGAGAGCTAGTACTCTAGAGGTATTTCAGGTGATAAGACACAGTCTCCATTGTTCAGAGCTATGAAGAATTAATCTCTTCTGATAAAGAAGTTACACTAGTCCCATGAATATACTTTCTTTGGGTTAAGGGGTGTCCTGCTGACTTCTGAAGGGGGTGGAGAGGATTGGTAAGTTATTAAGGGATGGTCTTTGATGCTGGCCCTGAAGAATTGGCAAAAATTTGCAGTGGGAAGAAAAGGGCCGTTGGAACAACCTACTGAGCACAGAGCCTCTCGCTTCCTCGACTTTTGAGACTCCAACAAACTTAACCTCCACTCCTCTTTGGCTGCCCTCTTTCGAGGCTATATCTTGGGTGTTGTCTGCACTCAGAACAGCTCCACCTTGGAAATCTTAACTTTCCATCGATTCCTTCTCATCCTCATGCTTTATTATCAAGTATATTCCTAACAAGGAAAGAAATTCTGTTTTTTTTAAACTGGGGGTTTAGGGGGAGTTGCCCAAGCATATGATATTTCCCCCAGCTTTATTGAGGTATAACTAATTGACAAATTAAAATTGCATATATTTAAGGTGTACAACTTGATGTTTTGCTGTTCATATCACCACAATCAAGTTAATTAACATACTTATCACCTCACATAATTACCATTTTCTTTTTCTTCTTTTCTGTGTGTGTGTGTGTGTGTGTGCGCACACGCATGTGGTGAGCACACATAAGATCCACCTGCTTAGTAAATTCCACGTATATGGTACAGTATCGTTAACTATAGTCACTTTGTTGTGCATTAGATCTCTGGAAAGGAAACTGTTTTGACCAGGGGCTGAAGAAAACTGGACACTTGGACCACACTCTCAAGGCTTCTGACCTTGAACATTAAGACTCAGTGACCCAGGGCAGTGAACAGTAGGAGTGTTCCTGAAACCCTTCTTACAGCTAGACAACCAGTGAGAGCTATCCATGAAAATGACTGCAGATGACAAAATGCATCCACTAAATGCAAACTATTCAATAAATGTAACTTCATCTTAACTTCTCCTTAGCTTGATCTCAATGATGTCTGGGCCACTGGGCATGAAAAGTGTGATGAAGAGGACATCAGAGTGGAAAGAGATGGCAGTCTTACCTGATTGTTGTTTAACTCTCTTTGGAAAATTTTACAGAAATATATGTCTATATATGAACCATTGCTAGAGGCCCTCCAGGAGCCGTGAAAGAGTCTATGTACGTGCAGGACCCTAATGCTTTAGCTTCATAAGCTCCATAATAAATCTGCCTCCAGTGCCTGTGAGTAAATGGTAGACATATATTGAATGAATGAATGAATAAATGATTGAATGGCTGAAGTTAAGGAACAAAAGCATGGAATTTGGACTCAAGATAGCCTGTGTGACTTTGGACAAATCACTTAATTCTTTCCTCATTTTCAAAATGGAAAGAATAATTTGTATCTTACAGATAATGTATGTGAAAATACTCTCTAAATCAAAAAGTAAAATACAAAATAGAAAAATTGTTTTTAGAAACACCACACATAAAGGAAGGTCTAGGTTCTCCACCTTTAACTTAATATCCCAATGAGTTTCAGTTCCACAGGCATCTTCTCAATGGTTAGCCTGGAGAGCCCAACTCAGTGGACCTCTTGGGTCTGTCAAGAGCAAGCATGGAGCCATCTCTGAGAATGACACTCTCTCCATCGGCTCAGCAGCCTAGGAATCATCTTTGACTTGTTTTTCACCCTCACCCACCGTATCTAAATGGATACCTTCTAAGTCTTTCTCAAATGCATCCTACTTTCTTCGTCTCTACCATCAGTACCATTCTAGTCCAAGGAACCATGGCCATTTCTCACCTGGACAAATGTAATCACGTCTTAACTGCTCTTGCCCTGCCCCCAACCCCACCTCCACTCTCCTAACTTCAGCCAGATAATGCAAATCTCAGAGAAACATCCTCTCATTACATACTTCAATGGCTTTGCAACTCTTTCGGCCTAAAGATTAAAAAAAAAAAAATCTTAAAATGGTCTACAAGGCTCTGCATGGTCTGGCTTTCTCTAGCTCTCCAGCTGCATCTTCAACCACGTTCCCCACTGTTTCCATCACACACTTTTGCATATGGTGCTCCTTCTGCCTGGAAGTTTCCAGACAGTTCCAGGTTCCTCCCTTCATCTAGGTATTTTCTACTTCATATTCTGAGATCAAGAAAACCTCCTGGGCGGGGGGCTTCCCTGGTGGCGCAGTGGTTGAGAGTCTGCCTGCTGATGCAGGGGACACGGGTTCGTGCCCCGGTCCGGGAAGATCCCACGTGCCACGGAGCGGCTGGGCCCGTGAGCCACGGCCACTGAGCCTGCGTGTCCGGAGCCTGTGCTCCGCAACGGGAGAGGCCACAACAGTGAGAGGCCCGCATACCGCAAAAAAAAAAGAAAACCTCCTGGGGAAAGGCTCTTTCAGTATCATGTACATCTCCTTCATGTCCTCTGTTACAGCTGTAAATGTGAATTTATTCCTGTGATTTTATTAAGGCCTGCATCCTAAAAAGAACATAAACTCAGGGAGGCAGTTACATCCTTGAATCTAGAACAGTGCCAGTATTGCAGCAAAAGCTTAACATATATTTTTAGGTTGTATGGATGAATCTCACTCACTTCTAGTCCTCCAAGTGTCTCCTCAACCTTAGAGTTCAGCCAGCTTCCCCCTGGTGAGACAGATGCAGAAGAATTAGAAAAAGAATCTATGTCTAAGATCATGCATGTGTTTTACCAAGAAACTGAGCATCCCATTGGTCTGGTAGGCTGTGGGCCTCGGTAGATGTGTTTCCCAAATTTATCACTCAATGAGTAATGACTGCAGCCACCAAGACCCTAGCTTTCAAATGGTCAAACCTACCAAGGCTCTGCAGGGAAGAGGGGTCTCTGAGTGGACAGGGGTGTTTATACCATCCTCACCTTCCACAGAGAGCTATTCTGTCGCTCAAGAGTAAACAGGAAAGGATGATGAGTATTTTTCTGAAGACTAACTAATCACCACCCCAGGTCTTTTTCCTCGTATCCTACAAAACCACAATATCTCAGATTCCTCATCCATACAATGGGAATATTCAAAATCTCTCTCACTGGGTTATATAATAGAATGGATTAAGTAAGACAACTTTTGCAATATGCCTGGTACTGAATAAAAATCTAAATGCAGAATAAATATTTGTCCCTTTCTCTTTCCAGAGAGGATGAGATGGAAAGAATAAAGCTGAAGGATAGTTCATTTACATCTAATTAGAAATCCAGCATGGCTTTGGGCAAGTTTTCTAGGCAAGCTACCTTTTTTCTTTGCAAATTTCCTTCTTCATAGACATTTAAATGGAAGAGATAACAACAAAGACAGTCTAAAGAAAACACCTCTTTCTCATTCTTTTTTGTTGTTTTTGTATTCTTCCTGGCATATTTACACAATGGGGAATACAAAACTTTATTTTTTAATGTATTTTATTTATTTATTTTTTTTGCGGTACGCAAGTATCTCACTGTTGTGGCCTCTCCCTTTGCGGAGCACAGGCTCCGGATGCGCAGGCTCAGCAGCCATGGCTCACGGGCCCAGCCGCTCCGCGGCATGTGGGATCTTCCCGGACCGGGGCACGAACCCGTGTCCCCTGCATCAGCAGGCGGACTCTCAACCACTGCGCCACCAGGGAAGCTCAAAACTTTATATTTTACTTTTATCTGTCATGGGTTGAATTGTGTGCATTTTAAGTATGATAAATGTTTGTGATTTAAAAAATAATTTTTATGGCTACTATGTGAACGAAATGTAATTTAATTATTTCCCCTGTTGATGAAGTTTTCATCCCCCCCGCAAAGTTTTCTGACCTGAACATTTTTGTACACATTTTTCTACATTTCTGATTAAACTAATGTGAATTGAATACTTAGTATTATGCACCAGACACTGTGCTTAGTCCTGGAATTTAGAAAGACTAAGATTTGGTCTCTAGTCTGAGAGTTCTTCATCTAGAAGGAGGAGACAGAATAGTGAAAATAAGACAACGAGAGAATTTATGTGTTTAGTTACAGAAGAAAAGTCAAGATGCTATGAGTCAAGGAGGGGTGATGCCTCCCATCTGGAGGAAGTGCTTTTTTTATTTTTTTTTGCGGTATGTGGGCCTCTCACTGCCGTGGCCTCTCCCGTTGCGGAGCACAGGCTCCGGACGCACAGGCCCAGCGGCCATGGCTCACGGGCCCAGCCGCTCTGCGGCACGCGGGATCTTCCCAGACCGGGGCACGAACCCGTGTCTCCTGCATCGGCAGGTGGACTCTCAACCACTGCGCCACCAGGGAAGCCCAGAAGTGCTTTTTGGAAGAGGCAGTACTTGTGTTGACCAGCTGCGTACCAGCCCTTGCCAAGCCCCACTATTGCGGCAGCTTCCCCTGGCTTTGACCTTGGACTTTTCTTAAACCGAATCTTACCCTTATCTGCTTGGATTTGATGCCATAGCTCTACTGACCAGTAGCTGAGCCCACCCTGCCCCAACGTGTCTTCAGTCCCTGACCAACATTGCTGTCCTGCCTCTGGGGCCTCTGACTTCGATCCGGTCCTACTTGGGGCTTTGCTGCTGTCTCTGTTGGTGGTGGGACGGTGGTGAATGTTTAACAGCCCACTGACTTCACCCCTGACTGTAGTGTTTGCTGATTTCCATGGAGTAAATATTCCCACTTGGGCAGATTTCAAGCTATCAATGTACGTATGAAGTTGAGAAGAGAGGTGTGGTAACATATTCTTATGTAGTAGTTCTACCGCCCAGATAAAATGGGCGTAAATAACCTTAAGAGCATGGATAATAAAATTTAGTAAAATACTTATGAAATAATTAAATCTTGAGGATTTATAACCTTTGTCTTAAATGTAATTTATTTAATTTTAAGTTTATATAATTTAGTTTATAATCAGGGTTGTGTTTAGCAATAGACTCACAAAACTGAAGAATCAGCTCTCTCACAGCTATATGAGCTGGCTTTAGTACACCACTGGTTATAAACACATGAACTGGTCCTGCCCACCTCTCCAGACTCAGCTCTTCCCTCTCTCTCCCCTTTCCTCTCTACTTCAGCCACAACTGGCCTCTGTCTGTTCCTCAAAAAATTCCCCTGGGGGGCTTCCCTGGTGGCACAGTGGTTGAGAGTCCGCCTGTTGATGCAGGGGACACGGGTTCGTGTCCCGGTCTGGGAGGATCCCACGTGCTGCGGAGTGGCTGGGTCCGTGAGCCATGGCCACTGAGCCTGCGCGTCCGGAGCCTGTGCTCCACAGCGGGAGAGGCCACAACAGTGAGAGGCTCGTGTACCACAAAAAAAAAAAAAAAAAAAAAAAAATTCCCCTGTTCATTGTATTAGAGATTTTGTGCAGATGTTTCCTCCAGTGGGACCCTTGTCCCCTCATATCTTTGCATCTGGAGTGGAGCTGTCTCATAATTCAGTTCTCACTTCAAATATTACCTTGTTGAACAGGTCTTCCTTGTGCATCCAACTTAAATCAGCCTCTTCAAAATAGTTTCTCTCTTTTATGATACCTCTTTTTAAGACTTGATCTCTTCTTGGCCATATCAGTAGTGAGTGTATCTTGTTTTTTTTTTGTTGTTGTTCTTTTCCTGTTTACTGATCATGTCCCCTAATAGAATGTGAAATCAATGAGCATGGAATGTCCTTCTCATCACTGTCTAGAACAGTGACTGACACATAGAATATACTCAACAAATATTTGTTTAATGAATGAGTGTATGAATGACAACACAGTGACTTCAATCTTATTGCCAAGAAGGATGCTAAAGTAATGGCTCCAGAGTCTTAAGATTTTATATATGTACATTTAATAAATTTGATCAAGTGCATTTGGTTTACCAACTGATTTTATTATACCCCAAGGAAATGTCTAAGTTCTGCTAAGAATTCCTAGAATAGCCTGCCTTAATTTTTATTTTGATGAAAACCTCTTCATACATTAATTGTTAGTTTGTGTGGGCATTGATTGACAGCAATCTTCAGATTTCTGGGTTGTCTGTGTGGGAAAAGTTAGACTAAAAAGAAGCAGACCATAGAAGTGAGGCTCTGAAGAAGCTCACAGCCAGCTGCCTGTGCAGGGTGCGGGGTGGAAGGGTGGGATTCCTAAATTTTTCCAATGAGACATTGCATTGTTCTTTAAATTCTGATAAGGAAAGAGTAGTGCTTGGACAGATAAATCCATCTTAAAGAACATCCCCACGGTGTAGAAAGAGGTACTCAAACTCATTCGTTAGAGGAGGGATGCAAATTAAAAACAGCAAGAACATACCTTTTCACACTGAGTAGACTGGCAAAGAATCAGACACTTGGAAAAAGCCAAATACTGAGGATACCCAGCAACAGGAACTCTTTTGCCCTACTTGTGGGAGTGTGGACTAGTACAAGCTGTTCAAAGGGGCAATCTGGCAGTACTTTGTGAAATTAAGAACACATGTTCCCCATGATTCAGGACCCTACCCTTCTATCCCGGAAAAATTCTCACACAGGTTTATAAGCGGACAAGGATGAGGACGTTTACTGCAGTATTGTTTGGAGTGGTGGAAAATTAGAGATAGCCTAGGTGTCCATCACTGGGGAATGGAGAAATCAAATGTGGTGGATACACACTGTGGAATACTCTCCTCCAGTTAAAAGTACAAAGAACCAGTACATTCAGCAGCATGGCTACATCCTAAGAACATAGCTGAAAGAAAAAAGTTAGAAACCATGAAATCTATAGTACATGTATATACTATAGTAAATCTATACCACAACATCACTCATATCCATGAAAAATACATACACACTCCAATATTTCCCTGCACTTAACAAATCCATGGCTAAATATTAAAACATGTTAAGGATGTTGCCTCTGGGGGAAGGGAATGGGAGTGGGGAATGAAGATAAAAGAGAATGAATAAATAAAACAAGAGAGGGGCCTTGGAGGCTTTGATTTTTTTGCCATGAACTCAGAGATTATGATTAACTTACCTCTCTACCTTTGAGGTTAAATGAAAAGCGATTGGTAACATGCAGTGATTGGGAAATCTTCAACTTCCAAATCAGTGAAGGTCAACCCTAAGTTTACCAGGTACACAACTGCACATCTTGCGACACGGTGCCCACCTCTTTCTGGCCATTCACAATATCTCAGTGGTCTATAGGCTGAATTCTTGGATGTTCCTTCTACATCAATTTTCTTAGGACTCAGCACTGCCCTTGTTCATAACAGCAACACATTATATTCCATCCCAATTAAAATGATAGTTTGAAAATCATCTACAAAATTCATGTCACCATCAATCTCATCTTAAGTGAGTTTTTATCTTGTTTCATGGATACATGTTCCCCTTTTGCCAGAATACTTTTTAAAAGAAGCTATTAAGTGATTTTCTCTGAAGTAGCAGACAACTAGTTGCGCTCTCCTCCCAACACAGATCCGGGGCATTTTTATGTGAGAGAAAATTAAGAATTCCATTTTTAGTAGGTGTGAAAAGAAAAGAGAAGTGCTATTATTTTGTTGTCCTAAAAGTCACTGTTGTTCTTATTTTAAAAAGGGAAGGAAGAGTATTTATGAGCCAGTGTCTTGGAATTGGGTGAAATGTAGTTTGACTTTGAACTACTTATCCAAACTTTCTGTGTCTCAGTTTCCTTATTTATAAAGTGGGGATGCATGGTTCAAGTTTCTGAGGGAAGAAATGAAATCATGCATGGGGAGAGCTTGGCAGTGTCTAACATACGATGTACATGTAAGTAAGTAGCTGTTACTGCTGTTTCCATTCATTGCATGCCTGTTATATGGCAATACAACAGGCGCTGTCACATTCATTGCTCTCCTTAGTGTGACAGCAACATCAAGGGATGACGTGATGTTTGCAAGGCAATCCTAGGGTGGAGTAAAACTCTTCGTTTCATGTCTACCTCACTAGAAAACCACTGGAGTCAGATAAAGGATACCGATTCTCCTGAGGGTGGAAGTCAAGGTCTTGCCCTTCCATGTTCAACAACACTGATCTTCCAACTTACCATAGAGAATATTAATCACACACCCAAGGACTCCATTTGGACAGAAATTACACTTAACGTATGTCTGTCTTCTTAGCAGCCAGTAGAAAGCCTGGCACATCATACAGGCTCAAAGAATCCTAAACAACAACCCTTAAAGCCCCATTTTAAAGACAAAGAAACTGAGGCATGGACTTGACCAAAGTGAATCAGTGGTGGAATCAGGAGTTCATCTGTTTGTTTTGAATCCTGAATCTGAGATTTTTTTTTTCTCTTTTGGCAGGTGCTTGGTCATTCCGTCAAAGAATTAGGGGAGGGGAGGGGGCGGATTTCTAGCAACCTCTATTATTGGCTTGTTTTCTCTTAGCCCATTGCCCTATCCTGGCTAAATATTAGGCAGGCGCTCAAGGTCTTGATGCCTTTGGTATTTTTCACATCCTTTCTGAACTTATGACTTTGCGGTGCTCTTTTATATTTTGTTTTGCCTGGTGGCAATGAATGCCTCGTCTCAGTTTCTGGGTCTGAAAAAACGGAGGTGAATGACATTTTCCTGCCTACTAGCCCATCTCCCTATTTTATTTTCTTCAGAAGGCTTAGCTCTGCCTAAACTTATTTATTTGTTTGTTTTCTGTCTCCCTCCCAGAATGGCAGCATGGGTAGGGGCAGGAGGCAGGGTCCTCCACTTCATTCACTGCTGTATCCCCAGTACCACCTGGCATGCAACACAGGTCCGCAGTAAGCATTTGTTGTTGCATACTTTTAAGCAATAACTTCTAGTTATGGAGTGTTTAACTATATGGCATGAACTGTACTAAGTGTTAAATGCATCACCTCATTCTTTCTCTTATCCACATTCTTAAAACATCCTGGCAAGACTGAGCTTCCATCCTCTTCTGGGTGCTCCCAGCAGTGATGTAAACAGCTCCGGGACACATGGCTGCATTTCAACCCAGGTCGTTTCTCTTATTATTATCTTTGCTCCTTAGCAACTGTGCCCAGCGTTCACAACATCACCTATATGTAGTTTTCTGAAGTCAGAGCACAAAAAAGGCAGTTTCCTTAGTGTTAGCATAGAAAGTAATCCCCCCCCCCCCATCTCAGTTAAGATCTTGGCTGTTTCTTATAATGGGCATCATCAGGGTGTCACAAGTTTACATCAGACGCAGAGAACCCGTGCCCAGGCTTCTGAGAGTCCCAGAAGTGCCAAACCTGTCTAATCGTCAGGGCACATGTAGCCCTGCGTTCTCTTGTTGGCCTTCCTCCATCCAAGGCAGGCAAGCCAAATCCGTACTCCCGTCACCAGCCACACCCTCCCCGGCCCGCTCCCCCTGCCCCTCCCCTCCGAGCGGTCCAGGCCGGGGTGACCCGCGTCAGGACAACGCCCACCGGGGGCGTGACTGTGGCGGGTAGGCGTGGCCGGAGACACTTTGGAATCTCTCCTCCCTAACGCCAGGTTAAAAACCTCAGCACCACGTGCTGTTTGCACTGTTTGCAACCCCCCCTGCGACTGACGCCCCAGAGCTCCGGAGACCACACGCGCTGGGAGCTAGCATGTCAGCCGTGGAGAACGGAGGCTCGGTCAAGAAACCCAGCGACTTTGCACAGGTGAGCCAGGGCGGGCCTTAGCTGCGCAGGGAGGGGAGTTTGGCCCCCGGTGGAAAGAGGTCTGAGGAGTGTTGGGTTTTCCTACTCCCGTGAGCTCACCAGGAAGGCTGAATTCATTTGAAGATGATGAAAATGTGTAGGTAGTTGACAGATAACACATGTGCTCAACAAATGTTTCCCAGTGAGAGGACATCTGTCCTGTGTGGCTTTCAGGGAAAGAGCACGGCTGGAGGAGTCAGGGATCTGGCTTCCAGAGCTGCCACCAGCTAGTTGCCTGTCTTTGGACAAATCACTGCCCGTGTGGCCTCCTTTTTCTTCTGTAAACTGGTCCTTGACATCTGGAGTGGCAGCTGGGGTCCATCCAGATCTGCTCTGCTTTGTTTATAAGTGTTCTCAGCCAGGTATCAAAATGGCAAAATTATGAGAAATTGTAGCTTTTTTGCATCTTTGGGAGAAAATGGGGTATGAAGACATCTCAGACTTACTCAGACCTGAGGAAGAAGAAAATTAAAAAGAGAGGAAAATGCACAAGAGTTAGCCTTGGGCTTGGAATGTAAGAGAGCCCTAAATGTGGCAGGGATAATGTCCAGAGTGTATTCCGTTCGCTAGAATTTTTGCCTTTCCCTTGAGGTGAACAACTGCAGAATACACTCTTTAATCGACTGATCACACTCCCAGATTCTGGGGTTCAGACTTAAAGCCCAGCCCTGGGAGATAACGTGGGTCTAAGGCATCTGTCAACTGTAGGATTAGTGAGGACAATCTAGAGAACAGGGAGCCTGGACAGCAGAGGATGATTGATGTTTTAGTACAACTAGAGACTGCAGAACTTTGGACTAACTTTTTCTGAGTCCTGAAAGAAAGGCTTCCTTTGAAAATGGTACGTAGGGCTTGGGAGACAGAACTTCATGTAGAAGAGGGACAGCATGGGCGTCAGACAGATCCCAGAACAGATGCCAGCTGTGCCATCATTTAGCTTCTGTGCTGCTGGCCGTGGGGCCCCCCTGACTATGGCGGGAGGTTAAGGGCAGCGATCTGGTTAGGGAGCTCTGGGGACTAAAGTTTTGGTACGCGGGCCTCTCACTGTTGTGGCCTCTCCCGTTGCGGAGCACAGGCTCCGGACGCGCAGGCTCAGCAGCCATGGCTCACGGGCCCAGCCGCTCTGCGGCATGTGGGATCTTCCCGGACCGGGGCACGAACCCGCGTCCGCTGCATCGGCAGGCGGACTCTCACCCACTGCGCCACCAGGGAAGCCGGGACTAAAGTTTTATTTGTAGAGCACTTAGAAGATGGAGAACCACAAATTGTCACTGTCGATGACTTGGGGTAAAGAGGAGGGTTTAGCGAGTGCTCGGTAACACCCGTGTGTTGAAAGCAAGGGATTTAACTTTGCAGATCCTCAGGTCTATTCATATGAAAAACTGGAATAAAAATATCCACATTCTAGAGTTAGTATGAAAATCAAGTGAAATAATGTCTGTAAAGGTCTTAGCACACTTCCTGGAGCATAGGAAAGTGCCAGGGGTGTCTAGCCAGAAATGATTTGTTTGTTCAACAAAATGTATCAGAACATTGGCAGGAGGAACACACACTGAGTCAAGCACAGTGGCTGGTGGAGCTTTGCAGTGGAAAGATTTCGGACCTGGAATTAGGAGTTGTGGGCTCTCGTGTTGCTTTACTGAAGCTATGTACTGGGAAGTCACCTAAGTGGGGTGGAGAGGCTCAGTTTGGTATCTGTAAAATTGGGGGGGGTGGATTTTGAACTAGAATAGTCTTCAGGACTCCTTCCAGCTCTGACAATCTGCAAAAAAGACACATTTATGCCTTCTTGAAGCTCCAACCCAGATGAACAGAACACACTAGATGTAATCCTGACATAAGGCTGGTCTCCACCTGCAAGCACAACAGTCCTGTGAAAGGTGTTCAGCTCGTTCATCCACTCCACAAAGACTTACTGAGCACCTACTCTGAGCCAGGCACAGTAGAACCTCTGCCCTGATGAAAATGACATTCTTGTGGAGGAGACAGACAGTAAAAAAAATTAACCACATGAACATATACTGTCATGAAGAGATAAGTGCTGTAAAGAACATAGAACAGGGGGATGGATTAAAAGATTAAGGGAACTCAGAAATCACAGCTCTGAATGGCACAAAGCCAGGGTTCAAACCCAGATGTGACTCCAGCACCCTGTGTACTACTCCTCCCCCACACTGCTTCCTCCTGTAGATAAATTCTGGAATACAGAGGCAGAGTATGTCCAAGGCAGGATGTCTGCATCTTGGTTTTGGGTGTCTTACACTGTAGATGTGTGTATGTATAATCACACATGTGAATACACACCTCCTCCCATGACCCCAAAAAGCACCACGATTGAAAGTCAGTGCCACTGGAATATCCTTGCTGCAGATTAATTGTTGGTAATTGTGAAAACTGCTCTTTTCCAAAGATAACAGAATGTGTTTATTAGACACAACCGAAGAGAATGTATTTCTATTGTTAAGGGTGTTGCTCAGTGATCAAAATCCTTTCCTTCTTGGTTGCTAGTAAACTTTTTTCTCCCTGTCCTCTTCCTTCTTTTCTAGTTTTGGAGCTTCTTTTCTCTACCTTTATGCATCCTGAGTGTACATGTCTTTCAAAGTCAACTCGTATGTCTATTGGAAACAAATAAAGTATAGATTATGAGCCATTATAAACATGTTCTGGAAGAGGTTTGTCCAAGATCTCATGCTGATCCGCATAACAATGCTGGAATCAGAATCCACTCAAGGCCACACAATTTCACAAAATTCCATGAGCTTCCTTTCATTTCAAGTCCCTCAAGCTTTGAAAAGGGGAGCTATTGTCCCAGTTGGGTGGGAGGTGGATTAAGGATTTTGGAGTTGTTGGACCTGGGTTCACATACAGACTCTGCCACTCATTAGCTGAGTGTCCTAGGACAAGCCACTTAATCTTGCTGAGTCTATTCCTTTATTTTCAAAATAACAGCACCCATCTCATGGGGCGATTGTGAGGACTGAATAAGCTATTATATGTAAACTCTTTTTTTTCTGCCATTGCTAGTTTCTACCAATGGTGATGTTTATTAACTGTAAAAAGTACCAGATATGGCTCCGGGCACATGGTGGGTATTCAGTCATGGCCGACTCTACTTTCAATATGAATAACAATAAAGAGTAGTGCCTTATGGTAAATGTGAATTTGCAGACACAGATGAGAAAAGGCATAATTTTAAAAAAATAGGCTATATATTTATCAGTGGTTTCAAAATCTTCCATGGTTAAGAGTCCTCTGCGATGCTTTTGAAAATGCAGATTCTAAGATCCTACACCAAAATTCTGATTTGGTAGGTTTGGGTGGGGCCCAGGAATCTGCACTCAAACAAGGAATCACGAGGTGATTTTGGAGTGGAGACCCAAGGAACCCCCACCTAGAAACCCTGATCTAGAAAGTATATGGGAGAATGACGAAAGTGAAAGGGGACAGACGTGGGTAAGGTATAGGCTGTTAGGAGTGGTGTTGAGTAACCTTCTGGTGATTGGACCAGAGTACAGCCCTTACTATGCAAGAAACAGAGGCTTTAATATGGACATTGTGTCCATAGCAGAGGGAATTGTATAGAATGAGTGACATTTAGGAGCTGGGTTCTCTTTTTGTTAATTAATTAATTTTATTGAGGTATAGTTGATTCACGATGCTGTGCTAGCTCCTGCTACACAGCAAAGTGATCCAGCCATACATGTACATACATATTCTTTCCCATTATGGTTTGTACAGGATACTGAATATAGTTCCCTGTGCTACACAGTAAGACATGGTTTGTCCATTCCATATATAATAGTTTGCATCTGCCAATCCCAAACTCTCAATCCGTCCCTCCCCCACCCCCCTCTCCCCCTTGGCAACCACAAGTCTGTTCTCTATGTCTGTGAGTCTATTTCTATTTCTTGGAAGTTCATTTATGTCATATTTTAGATTCCACATACAAGTGATATCATATGGTATTTGTCTTTTTCTGTCTGACTTACTTCACTTAGTATGATAATCTCTAGATCCATCCATGTTGCTGCAAATGGCATTATTTCATTCTTTTCATGGCTGAGTAGTATTCCATTGTATACATATACTACATCTTTTTTTTCCCTCCGTCATAACACTTCTTTTTTATTTCACTTTTTATTTTATATGGGACTATAGTTGATGAACAATGTTGTGTTAGTTTCAGGTGTACAACAAAGTGATTCAGTTAGACATATACAAGTATCTATTCTTTTCCAAATTCTTTTCCTAATTAGGTTGTTACAGAGTATTGAGCAGAGTTCCCTGTGCTATACTGTAGGTCCATGTTGGTTATACATTTTAAATACAGCAGTGTGTACATGTCAATCCCAAACTCCCTAACTATCCCTTCCCCTCACCCTTCCCCCACTGGCAACCATAAGTTCATTCTCTAAGTCTGTGAGTCTGAAATAAGTTCATTTTTTTTTTAGATTCCACATATAAGCATTATCATATGATATTTCTCTTTCCCTGTCTGAATTTCTTCACTTAATATGATACTCTCTAGCTCCCTTCCATGTTGCTACAAATGGCATTATTTCATTCTTTTTGATGGCTGAGTAATATTCCATTGTATATATGTACCACATCTTCTTTATCCATCCATCTGTTGATGCACATCTAGGGTGTTTCCCTGTCTTGGCTATTGTGAATAGTGCTGCTATGAACATTGGCGTGCATGTATCTTTTCGAATTAGAGTTTTGTCTGGATATATGCCCAGGAGTGGGATTGCTGGATCATGTGGCAATTCTATTTTTAGTTTTTTGAGGAAACTCCATACTGTTTTCCATAGCAGGAGTCTGAGCTCTTAATCTGCCACCCACTGCCTGTGTGATGATCTCAGGTGGCCCATAGTTTCCCCATCTGAAAAATGAGAGAGTGGAACTAGACGAACTCTTAAGACAAGTCCACCTCTTTGAGTCAATTATCAACTCCCATGTGGGTATCAGAGGCCAAATGGAACAAACAGATCAAGGAGGGATTGTTCACCTTGGCTGAGGAGTACATAGGTTTTCTGAGAGAAGTGAGACCCAAGAGGGCTTCTGAGGAAAGATGATGTATTTTAAAGGGGGAGAGGGAGGGATGCAGTGCATTTACTCTAATGAGGAATTGAAAGGGCAAGGAGGAATCAGTTTTCTGGAGGGAAGGTTCCTGTGGGTGAAGCTCAGGAGGTGGGGTACTAAGGGGACTTTTGAATATCAGAAAGAAGTCTTGTATCCTGTTGGCCATGAGGAGCCCCTAAAGAATTCTGAGTAGAATAAAGACACGAGCAAAATTCTGCTAGGAGGCCTCAATCACTGCAGATCACTAAGAGCTGGATTATCGTGGTGGCAGTGGGAAGCAAAGAAGGACCTGACCCCGAGAATCATTTCTGGAGAAGGTCAGACTGGACTTGGTGACTGGCTGGACACACACAGGAGTGGGAAAGTGGTGGATGACAGAGTTTCGAGCACGGTGCATTCACGTCTGAATTGCCCCAGTCATAGGTGACATCCGTTGAGGTGTGTCAGAAATATGCTCCCTTTCTTGGAGGCCCACAGGAGAGGAGAATGTTGCCAAGTGAACTAGAAATGGAAATCTTTTGTCATTTCAAGGAAACTGGAAAGAACTGAAGGCTCAGTGTCCTCTCCTAGGAAGAAGACTGACATCAGAGACTGCTCTGCGTGTCTCTGGCAGTGTTTACTAGAGACGGAAGGTAGAGCAGAGCCTGCAGGAAGCTGTGATTCATGGACAGCATGCTGGGATCCTGTGGCATGGGTTCCACTGCTAACCGTCCAACTCTGGACAAGTTACTTAACTTCTCTAAACCTTCATTTTGCCATCAATAAAAGGGGCACTTGGAAAATAATAAAACCTACTTTCTAGATTGTTATCAAAATTAAATGAGATAATCTAAATCAAGTGCTTATTATAATAGCTGGGACATTATAGGGGATTTTAATGTATGGTAGATTAAAAAATTTTAGAAAGATAATATCATGGTCCATATAAGGATATATAACAGTTCGGTTTTGCAATTCATATAAGGCTTCCTCTAATTACACTTGCTGATAATTCTGGTTCTTCCCTTGCACCTCTGTTTCAGGTGAGGTTCTGGGAAAATCTGAATTAAAAGAATTTCATCCTGAGGGTCATCCGTGTTCATACAGGGCTTATGATGCCAAGTCACTGAGACCCTGCCCAGCACAGCCTTCTCATGGAGATGATGTAACAGCCATTCCACTAATTTCATTAATTTGCTTACAAGAGAGTAATTGTTCTGCATGGGGTTGTTTTTTTCCCCAGTTTTAGGTATATGCTGTTTATTTGAAAGCACGCATGGAACTCTATGTATTATTGTAAAACTTAATTTAACACTTAACTTTAAAATTTTAAAAGATTTTGGCAAACCCTTTCTGGAATGGCAACCCTAGTCCCACCTTAATTTGCTGTCACATGCATGTAGAAAGTTGCGAGGTCCTTGACATTCTTTGCTGTTTTAAGGCATCCATCTTCCAATAAGTTATATATGTGCTCTTATGTACTTAGTGACTCTTTTTCAACAATTGGTGTCTCAGATCCCAGCATCTGGGAACAAGTTTAATGTTCCCGTGACATCTTTGCCAAAGGCCAAGAAGACATTCGTGGGTATTCTTAATATTTCCATCATTTTTACATATTTCTCTTAATATTATATTTAAACTATTTTAGCTTTATCTTTTTCATCATCTAAATACTGTTTTGACAGGGTTTGTCATGATTACAGATTAGCCTGCTTTCACACATGAGGAAGTTAAGAAGCCTAAGCTATCCCAAAGTGTTCTGGTTGGTAAATGGAAGAGAGAGGATTCCAACCCATGTCTTTGGACTCAAAAGCCTGTGTCTGTTCTATTTTTAGTATTTTCCACCCTGTATTTCTCAATGTTTTCCTGGAACAATTATTGCACTGTATTATACCACCTCTAAGATCTTTTAAAATTTATCTCGTTTGTTGTGTATGTGTCTACTAAGTCAGAATTTGAACTTCTGATGAATGGGGCATTCTCTTATTCATCTTTATTTCTCTCAGAGCCCTAACTGTACCTAGCACTTGGTAGGTGCTCATTAAAAAGGTAGTGAATCTATAGTGTAACTGGTGACATTTGTGAATAATTAGAGCTTTCTAAAATTGATATCTGATCTAAGAGCACCACTGAACATTTTACTTCCCTTGATTTACTTATTTTCCACCACACATATACTTCTGTATAGAATATATGTAGCTCATTGTATTCCAAGACTAACTAGAAGAGAAAGTTCATGCTCGCCTCTTCCTTGGATGTTTCACAGGAATGAATTGCTGAGCTGTGAAAAACATTTTACCCAAATGCATTTAATCCTGTAGGAAACAAGCTATATTGAAGACAACTCCAATCAAAATGGTGCCATATCACTGATCTTCTCACTTAAAGAAGAAGTTGGTGCGCTGGCCAAAGTCTTACGTTTATTTGAGGTAAGTGCTTTATTCATTTCTGCCTTGAATAACAGCATAGCAGACTTCTGTGTTATCTTCTAGTTTGATGTAGTGAAAAGGACATAGGATCTGGAATTGGAAGACTTGATTTTCAGCTTAGGCTCATACATGACCCATCTGTGTGAACTTAGTTAAGTCTTTCATTCTCTCTGAGCTAAGGCTTCTCCATTTCATAATTAGGATCATTCAAAATCACAGGCTGCACACCAGGAAGCCAGTGTTGGACTCACTCTTCTTTCATCAAACTTTCCTTGAATTAATTACAGTCAAGCCTTCATGTTTGCAAGCCCTACATCCCTCGGATTCAACCAAAATTTCGATCTGGGTTTGGCTAAATCTGCAGGTATGCAACCCATTGTTAGGGAGGGCAGACTGTATTCATTGTACCACTATTACCATTTTCTATAAGGGTCTTGAGCATCCCAGGATTTTGGTACCCATGGGGTCCTGGAACTGTTTCTGCATGGGTACAGAAGGACACCTGTACTATCCTCTCAGTGTTCGCGAAGCACTCTTTAACTTTTAACTGCAGCACTTATTTGCCTTGTGAAATGTATACATTTCTGTCTGACCCCGAGGATAGTTTCTTCAGGCAAGGAGCCTTGTGTGAGTCATCTTTGTGTCAGACTCAGTTTTTGTTTGTTTGTTTGTTTTCCTTTTAACATCTTTATTAGAGTGTAATTGCTTTACAGTGTTGTGTTAGTTTCTGCTGTATAACAAAGTGAATCAGATATATGCATACGTATATCCCCATATCCCCTCCCTCTTGTGTCTCCCTCCCACCCTCCTTATCTCCCCACCAGGTGGTCGCAAAGCACTGAGCTGATCTCCCTGTGCCATGCAGCTGCTTCCCACTACCTATCTATTTTACATTTGGTAGTGTATATATGTCCATGCCACTCTCTCACTTCATCCCAGCTTACCCTTCACCCTCCCCATGTCCTCAAGTCCATTCTCTACATCTGCGTCTTTATTCCTGTCCTGCCCCTAGGTTCATCAGTACCGGTTTTTTTTTTTTTTTGGATTCCATATATATGTGTTAGCATATGGTATTTGTTTTTCTCTTTCTGACTTACTTCACTCTGTATGACAGACTCTAGGTCCATCCACCTCACTACAAATAACTCAGTTTCATTTCTTTTTATGGCTGAGTAATATTCCATTGTATATGTGTGCCACATCTTCTTTATCCCTTCATCTGTCTATGGACACTTAGGTTGCTTCCACATCCTGACTACTGTAAATAGTGCTGAAATGAACATTGTGGTACATGACTCTTTTTGAATTATGGTTTTCTCAGGGTATATGCCCAGTAGTGGGACTGCTGGCAGGCTCAGTTTCAATATATATATTAAATGTTCAATTAAGAATGAAATTTAATTTAAATATGAGCAAAGGAAATTAGACTTTTCAAAAACACTTTTGGGGGCTTCCATGGTGGCGCAGTGGTTAAGAATCAGCCTGCCAATGCAGGGGACATGGGTTCGAGCCCACGTCCGGGAAGATCCCGCATGCCGCGGAGCAACTAAACCCACGTGCCACAACTGCTAAGCCTGCGTTCTAGAGCGCACGAGCCACAACTACTGAAGCCCGCACACCTAGAGCCCGTGCTCCGCAGCAAGAGAAGCCACCGCAATGAGACGCCCATGCACCACAACGAAGAGTAGCCCCCGCTCGCCGCAACTAGAGAAAGCCTGTGTGCAGCAATAAAGACCCAATGCAGCCAAAATTAAATAAATTAATTTTTTAAAAAAGGTCTTTAAAAACAAACAAACAAAAAACAACACTTTTGCCCTGGATTTTAAGAAGGAATATTTTTGAAGCAAGTAGTTTTTTACCCCTAGTACTTTAATTAAATTCTACCTGGTGACTACATACATAAATAGATGGAGAAGAGACAAATCTCCCAGACAGAGGAATGCCAAATAATTTAAGTAGATCCTCTGGAGTCAGAGAAGGAGAGCATAACTCCCCACTCCCTAGGTCTGGGCCATGAAGAGTGACTTGATGAAATGGCCCTTTACCTCTGTGGCCTTCCTCCCCCAAACCCATAACCCCAGTCTAACCATGAGGAAAACATCAGGCAAATTCCAATTAAGGGACAGAATACAAAATACTTGACAGTACTCTTCAAAACTGTCAAGGTCATCAAAAACAAGAAGTGTCTGAGAAGTTGTCACAGTGAAAAGAAACCTAAAGGGATATGACAACTAAACATAATGTAGTGTCCTGAGTGGGACTGTAGAGCAGAAAAACGACATGAGATATAAACTAAAGAAATTCAAATGAAGTATGGTCTTTAGTTTGTGATAAGGTATCAACATTGGTTCATTAATTGTAACACTTGTTCCATACTAATACAAGACATTAATATTAGGGGAAACTGGATATAGAGTATATGGAGATTCTCTGTACTATCCTCTCAATTTTTTCTGTAAATCTAAAATTGATCTAAAAAAATAGTCTACTTTAAAGAAATTAAACTTGGTTATCCAAAAGGAGGAAGAAAATGTCTGCCTGAATGAGATCAAGAAATGAGTGTAGAAAAGAGAGACAGAGTGCTGTCTGAATGACAAGCTGGTTGTAAGAAAGACTATATCTGTAAAATATAGGAATGTCACATTCTAGTCTTTGTGTTATACAGTTCATCATCATTTTCCTCTTAAGAGGTCAGGCCTTAGTCAGGGTTAATAAATTAAATAATAGTAAATTAACAGGATGTTTTCAACCTAATACATAAGCCACAAGTAACTAAATTACTAGGATGAATGCACCCAAGGAGCATGGACTGTATGTGGGATGGTTGAAGCCCAGAGTTCATGACCTTGACAGGTTGTTTAACATGTGTGCTTTTGTTTACTCATCTATAAAGTAAGGCTAATGATCCATACCTCCCTGGGGCCATGAGACTTTATGTGCTATGTGAAATGCATGGTATGACTGAGCCCACAGATGATGCTCATACGATATCTATTCCTTTACTCTTTCTACATGTGTTCTATGAAACCTATCAGAAATCTCTGAGAACATGTGAAGAGGAGAAAGATGACTAGAGACAGTCAAAAGCCTTGACTTAAAAACTTTTTTCCCAAAAAAGTAAAAAAAAAAACCCCAAACTTAGAATGAATTAGTTGTATATTTTGTGAACATTTATAGCAAATGGCAATGACCAAGAGTCAGGGCAGCCCCGTTAAAGAAAAGCAGAGTAGCTTAGTAGAACCAAGGGATTATGGTGGCCACAGTGTATTTGTGTACTTCATGTCTTTCATGGTATCTTGAACGAGATGGAGAAGTAAGTGCTAGATAAAATTACAGACAAACCCTTTAAATTGTGTAGTTGACACTAAACTTCTAGACCATATAAAATGAAATCAAAGGTAATAAATGGCAAAAAAAGAAAGAAAAAGAAACAGGAAAAATCTAAACTACACTTTTGGGCAGTGTTGCCTAAGCAATATTCTATTGAATGCCACAAGTTAGTAGATATTTTACTAGAGAGTTACAGGGGAAAATATGGCTGGAAAATTCTGCATCTAGATTTTGGAGAGCCATCATGCCTGTGAAAATATTAAAGACTATGGAAAGCCCTGCAGAGTGGAAACCTATTCAATGCTATCTTACTCAGAATTTCCCAAACATTTTTGGTCATGGAACCTTGTTCAAGAAAGACCTATTACCATTTTGCAGGCACTCGTGTTCCACTGAACTTATGCTATTTTAGAGTTAGGAGCTCCAGACTATCAGTTATAACCTAGGTCTGGGACCCTGAGGAGTAGAACAGCATTGGGATTAAGACTATATTGTCTGGAACAAAACTGTTTCGGTTGAAAAACCAGTTGTGCCACCTATGAGCTGGGTCGCCTTAGGAAAGTTATTTATCCTCTTGGTGGCTTAGTTTCCTCATTTTTAAAATGAAGGTAATAATAAGCTTGCTTTATAGGGCTGTTGTGAAAATTAAATGAATTAATACATGCAAAGTACTTATTATAGTATCTGGCACATAGTAAGAGCTCAATAAATGTTTGCTCTCATTATTTCTATGCACCATAATTTTGGAGAGTCGTGGAGCATCAGAGACTCTTAAATTCTTAGCTCTATGAGAAATAGTTAAAGGATTAATGGGACTTCCCTGGTTGTCCAGTGGGTAAGACGCCACACTCCCAATGCAGGGGGCCCAAGTTTGATCCCTGGTCGGGGAACGAGATCCTGCACGCATGCCGCAACTAAGAAGCCTGCATGCCTCAAGTAAGACCTGGCGCAGCCAAAATAAATAAATAATAAATAAATTATTTAATTAATATTTTTTTAAAAAGGATTAAGTTTAATTGGCTTGAAGAGGGAAGATGGGGTGAGGAAACAATAGGTTCATTCACGTATTTGAAGGGCCATTGTGGAAGAAGAATATTAGTTATTTTTTATTACTTCAATGGCAAAAGGCCAAAGCATAGAAATTATAGGAAGCATATTTCAAATCACTTGAAGGAAACATCTCTACTGTAGAAGGGTGCTGGAAGCCATTGATTTCAAGCATTATTACTATCAAAACATCTAATAAAAGGCAGGGCAGAATCAAAGCAAAAATTATGGTATAAATAAACTTACCTTTCCTTAATAAAGACAGAAGATAAAAATCTATGGGCTTCCCTGGTGGCGCAGTGGTTGAGAGTCCGCCTGCCGATGCAGGGGAAATGGGTTCGTGCCCCGGTCTGGGAAGATCCCACATGCCGCGGAGTGGCTGGGCCCGTGAGCCATGGCCACTGGGCCTGTGCGTCCGGAGCCTGTGCTCCGCAACGGGAGAGGCCACAACAGTGAGAGGCCCACATACCGCAAAAAAAAAAAAAAAAAAAAAATCTATTCCAAGGATTCCCTGGTTGTCTAGTGGTTAGGATTTGGGCTTTCACTGCCGTGGCCCAGGTTCAATCCCTGGGGGGAACTGAGATCTCGCAAGCTACACAGTATGGCCAAGATAAAAAAAAAAAAATTCCAGCTCCTCCAAGATTGGCAATGGAGGAGAAACATGCCATATGGGAGAATCACCTGCTCCCTGTGAGTCCCTTGCTAAGTACTCCTGCAGTCACCTCCATGCTTAATGAGCACTGCTGTCTTTTCCTTAGATGATCAACACCAAAGTCATCATCCCATTAAGGGATGATGTTGCCTTCCAATGGGCTTGTGGTCTATTAGACTTCAGCTAGTAACAACATCAGAATGCAACACAATAGGCTTGATTATTATAATGAAGATACAGATGTATAGTGTTTACATGTATTGGGTGGGTGGTAGGGACAGTGAAGCAGATGGTTTAGTGAATTGGGGCCAAACGATGAGAAACATACCCAACCCTCTATCTGCCAACCCACAAACATCCCACTGTCCTCAGCAGATTGATCTCTCAATTCTCTGCATTTTCCATACCTCTCTATATTTTTAGCCTCTACGTGCTCACATCCCGTGCCTTCTTAGAACAGTAGTCTCCTGAGAGCCTTTACTGCGAGTGGCTTAGTAATGGGCTATAAAATTAGAAGCAGGCTCCTGGGGGAAGTTGCAAAGAAGAGGTCTCCCTTCCCCTGCCAGCACTCCGCTAATTGTTTTCCCATGAATTGGCCAGGGGAGGGAACAAGCAAACAGGCAGATATACAGAGATCTAAAGTATCAATACATGGGTGTATTCAGTTGTCATCATTTAATTGATGGAGACACAGAGGTTCAGTCTAAGCAAGCTGCCCAAGGCCAGACACTTAGAGGTAAAAACTGCTTCCAAGTTCACCTTCCATTTTCATGGTAGATTGGTCTTTTGAAAACAAATCTATATATTTGTTTATAGTCTAAATATGACATATACAGTCTATATTTGTCGCATTCACTTTCTATGTGTGACCTCTGCCCAGATGACCCATGCCTTCCCCTCATCAGATAGTCAATGAGCTCTTATTTTCTCATTTATGCATTCAATTAATGTACTTTGAGTATCGGCTGGGTTTTGTTTGTTTGTTTACTTGTTTTTATTGGAGTATAGCTGCTTTACAATGTTGTGTTTGTACAGCAAAGTGAATCAGCTATGCATGTACATATAATCCCCTCTTTTTTGGATTTCCTTCCCATTTAGGTCACCACAGAGCATCAAGTAGAGTTCCCTGAGCTATACACTAGGTTCTCATTAGTTATCTTGTTTATACATAGTATCAATAGTGTATATATGTCAATCCCAATCTCCCAATTCATCCCACCCCCCTTTCCCCCCGGGTGGCCATATATTTGTTCTCTACGTCTGTGTCTCTATCTCTGCTTTGCAAATAAGATCATCTATACCATTTTTCTAGGTTCCACATATATGCGTTAATATACAGTATTTGTCTTCCTCTTTCTGACTTACTTCACTCTGTATGACAGTCTCTAGGTATTGGCTGTTGTCAGACCGTATATAAGAGCTGAGGAGACTGCGAAGAGCCAGGCAGTCAGTCTCTGCCCCTTTAGAACGTGGAGGAGCTCAAGCTTCCATGAGCTTTCTTAACCCAGGCTTAGGGCAAAATTGGCCAGGGGAGGTTTCTTGCAGATATAATGTTTAAGCTGAAACCTAGAGGGTTGGCCACGGGAGAGGAAGGGGGGACGTACATTCCAGATTGAAGAAACAGCAACACAGAGCTGACTTTCTAAACTTTCATCATGAAGTTAGATCCCACATTGTGAAAATGTAGACAGAGTGCTGTGGTCCGTTGATGGCACATGACTTGTGATTGCGCATCAGTAGCCTGGACTGAAAAAGGCCACTGGGCCATTTTGATTTTCTCTCTCCAGTGGCAAGAAAAGGGAGAAAGGGGAACTCGGGACAAAAAAGCTCTTTTCTCTAAAGCCTTGAAAAGAGCCTGGATTAAGCTGCTAGCCCGGCTCTTCGCCAGGAAGGAGTTCCCTCCGAGCTGGACACAATCCCAACCACATGGAAGGGAGGGTGGGGGAAGAAATAACCTAACAAAGAGGGACAAGACCGAGGGAAGAAAAGACCAAGAGATTACAACAGAGACCCTTCCAGGAGAAGCAAGAGTGGGATCCCAAAAGATGGTCTCCAGGGCGTGAATCCTTCTGAAAGTTCAGCTTGAACCTGCCCAAGATCTCTCCTCCACAGTAGAGTGGGAGATGATCTTGAGCTCCCTCTAGAATTTAATTGTGCTTCTCCTGCTTTCCTGTTCAGCCCAGTGGGTTTAATTTTCAGACTCCTGGTCCGCTAGGGCTGTTGCTGGCCCTCTCGTGAGCAGAGATCAGTAAAATATACAGGAAGCCCTGCCTGTACTTCCGTGAGACTTATCTTTGTAGTTACCATTTCTCACCCCAAATGTTGACATAGTCCCCACACTGTTTCTGCCTTTGTCCCACAACAGTCTACAGTCTCTTCTTCTTCTTCTTCTTCTTCTTCTCCTTCTCCTCCTCCTCCTCCTCCTCCTCCTTCTTCTCCTCCTTCTCCTCCTCCTCCTTCTTCTTCTCCTTCTTCTTCTTCTTCTTCTCCTTCTTCTTCTCCTTCTCCTTCTCCTTCTTCTTCTTCTTCTTCTCCTTCTTTTTTTTTGACTGCGCCATGCAGCTTCTGGGATCTTAGTTCTCTGACCAGGCATCAAACCCATGACCCCTGCAGTGGAAGCACAGAGTCCTAACCACTGGACCGCCAGGGAAGTCCCCAGTCTATTCTTAAAATAGCTGCCAGACTGCTCATTTGAAAACATGAGTCAAAGGATGTCTCTCTCTCTGCCCTATTACCTCTCTTCTTAATATCACTCCAAGTGAAAATCAAAGTTAAGATGACGGCTGATAGGTCATTCTTGGTTACTTCTCTGCCTCATGTCCTATTGCCTTCTGCCCCGTGCTCACCCTGCCCCTGTCACACTGGCTTCGTTGATGGTCCTCAGTCATATTGCACAATGTCTGACCCCAGGACCGTTGCACTTGCTGTTCCCTCATGACCTACTCCCTCACTGACTTCAGGTCTATGCTTACATGTCACCTGTTTATTTTTTGAGGACTTCCTGACCCCATTGTTTAAATGGCACTTCCATTGAACCCCTGGAATATTCTGTCTCTCTTTCCTGCTAATTTTTGTCTGTTCCATCTGAAGGCAGTATATTTTACTTGTTTATCATAGTCATTGTTTGTCTTTTCCTTCAAGAATGTAAGCTTCAGGAGGGCAGCAATTTTTCCTGCTTTTTTGTTTTTGTTTTGTTTGTTTTTCTTTTTCTTTTTTTTTTTTTTTTGCCATGCCATGCATCATGTGAGATCTTAGTTCCCCGACCAGGGATTGAACTCTCACCCTCTGCATTGGGAGCATGGAATCTTAACCACTGGATCACCAGGGAAGTCCCCAGGTTTTTCCGGGTTTGTTTGCTGTTGTAGCCCAGCACCTAGGACAGTGTTTGGTACAAGGAAGGTGTTGGATCGGCTGAGTTATGAAGGCCTCCTGTCCGTTTACTTGAGACCAATGACGTGGGACATCATTTGTGACTGTCTTTGATGTTGCCCCCAGAAAGCTCTGAAACAGGCCAGGACATAACTTCATTTGCACTTATGCCAAGGCAACAGCATGTAGGGGGTCCGAGAAGCTCCCCCTTTCCAGTCTAGTCTCATCTAACAATATGCCCAGCATTTCCTTCTCCTTTCTAAAACATGCTCTCAGGGAAAAAGCTGAGAAAAGTTTAAGGTAAAGCAAATATGAAAGGGTAAAATGACTCATCAGCTTAATGTGTTTCAATTCCCAGGGAAATGTGTCTCTACACCAGGTTGAGAAAGGTAGTGTATAATGATTCTTACTGAGTATCTGTGAACGAAGCCACAATTGTGCTAGGTACTTTCCCTCTTTTTAATTCTCATTAAGCTGCCAGGTAATATTATGATTTTTATTTTAAACACAGACAAACAAAAGTTGAGAATGGCCAACTAAAGTATCCAAAGGTAGTGAACAGCAGAACAGAATTTGAACTCAGATTACTTCCAAAGCTCACATGCTTTTTGCTGTACCATTCTTCTTTCCTCAAGGAATGAAATGGAGGAGGAGAGGAAGGGACCCTAAGCTGGAGGTCAAGAAAAGGTCCAGAAGCATGAATCTGTTTTTCACAATTCATCATATTCATTCTGTGTATCTATAGCTTTATCCACTTGTGATGAATCCCCTTTTAGAAAGATTTCCTCATGGATCTGGTCAATCCTTGTTCAAATAGACTGTTCATTCCACTTTGCTTTTCTCTGATCCCCACACTGTCTGTTCAAGGGTCCTGAGTAATCAAGTTGTTGCTCAGCCATCTTGTACGCAGAAATTAACTACTGGACAAATTGTGAAATTGTCTTTGGAATGTTTAACTCTAAACCTTTCTTGCCTCTGCTAAGATGTCCACGTGTATTAACACAAAGAATTCTTTCTTTATCCCTCCCCCAAGACGTGCTGAGTGTGTAGGGGTCAATTTTTAACCTGCATAGAGCCCTTGTTTAAAAATAAAAATTCATTTACTAAAAGGTAACTAAGATCATAATCAGGTTTGGAGGTTCATTTCTAAAGCCTCTCTTAGCAACCACCAAAATTATTGGTATCTATCTAAGGATCCACACTATTAAACTGGAAAAACTCCACTAAGGAAATTGCATGCCAAGCTAGGGAGTTAACTGTTAACAAATTGATTCAAATGGGAAAGAAATCGTTTAAAAAATTTGGCTGGATATTCTTAGCCAGAAATTTCACTCACTTAAAAGATATAATTTAATTTTCATTATATGCATAATATTATAAGACATTTGGCAAATAAATAGAAGATACATATAATCTCGTCATAACTCATCATGATGCATTTCATTCTAGCCTTTTTTTTCCTTGGCCTGGGCATAATTTTTTGAAACATATTTTAATGATCACATATCTATATCCATCGTATTTTCCCAAGTGGCTGTCATTATAACCATTTAAGAGAGAAAGTTAAATTTTCATTATAAAAGTAATAAATGTTGTTTTTAGAAAAGTTGAACTGTGATAAAAAAGAAAATAGAAAGGAGACAAAAATCAGCCCTAGGTCCGTCATCTAGAGACTATCACTCATATCTTGGCGTGCTTACTGGCGCTGTATTTTATGCATGTTGTGTTGGTTTCTTTCTAATAGTTACATAATCTCCACTGAATGATTACACTGCAGTCCACCTAACCATTCCCCTATTATGGGAATTTAGTCAGCTTACAAATTTAGGTAAAAAATTTTCCCATTAGTTAGGTCTCCAGAATTATAAAGACTGAGTCCTGGGGCATACATTGTCTTATGGCTATTCCCAAAGTGAGAGGCTTCTCTCTGGAAGTGCTGTCACATTGCGAGCGGTGGGGTATGGGTGGGGAACATTATCAGCCTGTAGTCTGCCTGCCAGCCTTTTTTTCACTCTACACCCTTTCTCACCTCCTAGCCACCCGCCCTCCCATACTGTCTCGCAAATAACCATGCCGACGGTGTGTGCACTCCTGGTTCTTGGCTTTGCTGTTTTCTCTGCTCTACACAAGGCAGACATTGGTTATCTCTTCATTTGAAGTTTCAACTTAGGTAAATAGTGGGCGGAGCTTAAGCATTCTCTATCATCCTGAGCCAAGAAGGGTGACATGGCTCTTGGCTGCGTTTAGGAGGTCACCTCTGTTTGCATAAAAAGCTTTAGAGCCACCGCTATCTCTCTGGCCTTCTCTCCTCCACATTCTCTCTCTCTAGTCGGGACTCCCACATTGGGTGACCTGGTCAGAGGCTGTGTTCTCTGCAGCTGGTGCCCATAAATAATAGCTCCATCATGTACCCCTGAAAATTATGAGGAAGAAAGAGCAGGAAGGGTGCCTGCGTAGGAATGCTTATTACTGTGTTTACTATGCCCAGAGGTTTCATTTGGGGCGGGGGGTTGGCATAATAGCAATAACAATGATAAAAGCTGATATTTGAGGGATGCTCACCGTTATCTCTGGCAGGAAAGGCTGTGTGGTTAGGAGACCAATGTCTGAGATTAGAGGAAAAGGGCCTCCCTCTCCAGCCACTTTTAACAAAGCATCTTTATCTCTGATTTCATTTTTTACATGTTCCTTAACCTCTTCAGAGGTCTGTTGGGAAGGTCACAGAAAAGAATTCTAAACTGTAAAGTGATATTCAAATGCAAAAAGGTATTGTTATTGTAATTATCCCTGTGCTCTTCAACCATATGCCACTAACCATCAAGAAAAAAGATACACTTCTTGAACTACAAGGTCAATGAATTTCATTTCTTTGAAACTATAGAGTTATTCAAGTTAAACATTTTTTCTGGGTACATTTTGTCCATTTCAACGTTTGGGGCAACCCCCTTTTTTTTATTTTAATAAAGTAAAGAGGCTTGGTTTTCTTCACAAAGAACAGTACTGTCAATGAAATCAGACTTTTGAATAAGTAGCAGATGAGTACCACACATTCAAATTTGAGGACCAATTTAAGTAAATAGTTCTTAAATGACAAACCCCATAATAACTAAAGTACCACCAGCTAAAGACATTGAAGGTGAGAAATTTTATTAAGTGAGTATTATTTTTGTGGCATTTAATGAATGCCTGTACATGAGCCTTCCCTTCTCAATGAGGCCTCATGTGTCCACTCTATTAAATACTGCAAAAATCTCCCTCATTCCATCCCAGGACTGCCTGTTCCCTTCATCCTGCTCTGCTTTGTATTTTTCCCTCAGCCTTAATCATTATAATCATTATAAAATAATACACAAATCGGTTGTCTTTTATGTTTGTTGTTTGTCTCTTCACAACCTGAATGGAAGCTTTGTAAAGGAAAATATCTTTGTCTGTTTTGTTCACTGATATATCCCAACCACCTTGCAAAGTGATCAGTACCTAGTAGGTGCTACATATACATTTGTGGCATAACTTGAATGAAAAGTAATTATATAAAAATATGAATGGTATTATACTGGATAATTTTAACTGAGCATTTACTAAGTACCTGGCAATGTGTTTGTATCATCTCATCCAATGTTTCCAACAAATTTATGAAGCAGGTACCATAGTACCACCAAATTACAGGTGGAGAAACTGACGGTTAGAAATGTGAAAGTACATTTTATAAGGTCTCATAGTCAATATAATTAAGAACTTTGATTTAAACCCAAAAAGCCTGACTCCTGTGGACTCTATTCAAGCAGAACAATGTTGCTTGTATTTATTGATTTATTTATTGAGGTACTATTACTGAGATTCTGTGAGATGTCATTCAGGAAAGGAGGTTTTCCTGTGTAAATATTTTTGGCAACCACTGACCCAATGAAATCTTATGTTTGCAACTCTAAGCCTTGAGCAGATTTACACGTGATTAAATTCTGTGGCATTTGAACTATCTCCCCCACCTCTTGTGATTAGTTATTTGGTTTTGCAGAAGAAAAGGTAAACAACTTATGCAGTGTTAAAGACTTTCTTCTATTCTTTTTTTTTTTTTGTGGTACGTGGGCCTCTCACTGTTGTGGCCTCTCCCATTGCGGAGAACAGGCTCCGGATGCGCAGGCTCAGCGGCCATGGCTCACGGGCCCAGCCGCTCCGTGGCATGTGGGATCTTCCCGGACCGGGGGCACAAACCCGTGTCCCCTGCATCAGCAGGCGGACTCTCAACCACTGCGCCACCAGGGAAGCCCTTCTATTCTTATATTTAAAAAACAAAAGACAAAAAAAAAAAAAAAAAAGAACTCCTCTTCCTCATCTCTCCTCCTTTCATTGTGTTTTGCTCTGGTTTTAAGTGTTTGGTCTGTTTCAATTCCAGTGACTGCCTCCTTCATATACTCCCTTTCACCTATTTTCTAGGAGAATGATATAAACCTGACCCACATTGAATCAAGACCTTCACGTTTAAAGAAAGATGAGTATGAATTTTTCACCTATCTGGATAAACGCAGCATGCCCACTCTGGCAAACATCATCAGAATCTTGAGGCATGACATTGGTGCCACTGTGCATGAGCTTTCCCGGGATAAGAAGAAAGACACAGGTAAGAGAGAGAAATTTTGCAACACAGATGACCCTACATTCTCATCATAAAATAATGGCAAAAATAATCTCTACCCTGGAAGACCAGAATTAAGTGAGAGGATATAGGTTAGGGACTCAGACGAGTACCTGGCATATTTAGACATTTAATAAGTGTTCTTTTCCCCCTTCCTCAAGATAGCTGTTTCTTATATTAGTTGTCTTCTGCTGCAATTTTCATATATTTTTCATTCGTGGATTACTTTGCTCTCAATTTCCTAATTTCTAGAGGTAGGATGATTAGGGTATCCAGGGTGCTTTCTATATAAATATAATTTCAAGACAAATTCTTTAGTTATCTCCATGTCATCTCATAGCCTCTCCCCAAGTCCTTCTCATGACATGTCAGTTCTGGAGCTGGAGCTCCTTGACTCCTTGTTCTTAGGTCTTTCACTGTCTCTCTGTCTCCTCCACTAGATTACAAGCTCCTGGTGGGCAGGGAGAGTCTCTTCCCTATGTTAATATCCTCAGAGTCTAGTACAGTGCTTAATACACAGCTCTCAGCAAATGCTTGTGAGTGAATGGCTGAACAGAGCAGTTGTCAAGGCTTGCTCTGACCCTTTATTTACTTACTGAAATTGCTACTGAGTCCAGACTTGTTCTGCTCGGGGTCATGCCAGGCCAATAAATCAGGAGACGAGTTGTTAGGGCAAGGAATAACGACTTTATAGCAGCCTAGTGTCTCAAAGAACCATCTTACCTTATCAAAGCGCTCAGGCCTTCTTTGATACTAAAAAGGCGAAAGGGTTTGTTTGTTGCAAACTTCGTGGTGCAGGAATCCTTTGTTCTTGCAGGTGTCCACATAGGTCAGGTCATGATATTCCTATAAACCTCCAACAAAACAAATACTATTCTCTGTTCTGTAACTAGTTATCCCTGTATGTATGAACTCTTAAAGGTCGGAGCCCTGAGAATAGGCTATCCTGTAAATTTCAGGCTATAGGCAACATTGTTTTACAAAAGGAGCAAAGCCATCATGACTAAGCACAAGCAACAGAGTACAAAAGTTAAAGTAAAAGAAACAGCTCTAATATGGAGTCAGATTTGTTCTTCCCTATTACAGAATGTAATTGATGTGCCCTGGAGGGGAGTAAGGCAGTAGAGTGTAGGAATTAGGAGTATGGGCTTGGGGTTGGACAGGCTTCAGTTCAAGTCCTACTTTGTCCACTTATTGGCTTTGAGACCCTTGACAAGTCTCTTTAACAGCTCTGACCTCAATTTTTCATAGGGCTTTTGTGAGGATTAAATGAGATCTTCCATAGTCAGTGCTTAGAACAGTGCCCAGCTGGATAAATGAGAGTATGTGATGGTTGTTAAATTGATGAGCCATGCTAATACATTATTATTAACTAGAGGCTATACATTAGCGATCATGCTTTGTATCGTGTAGTTCTGTTGGTTTTGGTAAATGCATAATGTCATGTATCCACCATTACGTCTCATGCAGAATGGCTGCAATGCCCTAAAAATGTCCTGTGCTCCCCCTGTTCAGCCCTCCCTCCTTATCCCCTCCCCCCTGGCAACCACTCATCTTTTATTGTATCCATGATTTTGACTTTTCCAGGATGTCATGCATTATGAATATGGAATCATAGAGAATATATCCTTTTTAGGCTGTTTTATTTTTACATTTAGCAAGGTTCCTCCATGCCTTTTTGTGACTCGATAGCTCATTTTTTGTAATTACTGAATTATGTTCCATTGTATAGATGTACCACATCTTGTTTATCCATGGGTAAGGCTGTTAAACATTCATGTGCAGGTTTTTCTGTGGACATAAGTTTTTGACTCATTTAATTAAATACTTAGAAGTGTGATTGCTGAGATGAACTACTTTTTTCCTATATAATCAAACATTTTTTTCTACTATAAAATGAAAAGCTTTTTTTCTTGCCAAAACATTGAAGACTAGCTCAAGAGGACTTCAGGCTCCGTACCTGAAAATAGTATGTTACTAGGCAGAGATGCTTTAAAATGAGACAAGACCCACCTCTTTGCATAGGCCATTGAAACATTTTCCAAAAGACACCTCCAAGGCCATCCTAGGAGGCCTTCTCTCTTCCTGCTCGTGTCCTCCTGTGGCTGTAACCAAGACGAAGAAGTCCATCCTGGGCTTCTGCCTTTGCCAAGGGTGGACAGCGATGCGCACGGTCTCTGGTCCCTGGGGGCGGGTACTTGGAATTCCTCCTCACATTAACCCTGTCTGCCTTCCTTCCTCTTCCACCTCCCAAGTGAGCTGCTGCCCTGATGTCCGCCTTCTCTTGCTTTTCTGGCCACCTGCTCCCAACAGGAGCCACAGGCCCTCAGGGCAAAGGGCCTGCCGAATCGTGGGTCAAGTTCTGCCTCTGCTTAGAGCAGGTAGAGGCCAGGCCAGCTGGGGCCCTGAGTTAGGAAATCAAAGCAACTGACAGGCAGGCAGGCAGCCCCCTGGGGAGACAGGGAAGATGCATAGAGATCAGCTGAAGGGCTGGCAGCCTGAACGGGAGGCTCAGAAATAAGAGGTGAAAGAACCGTTAGGAGCCCAGACTCCGGAACCAGGATACACACTTGGTGTGACTTTGGGCAAATCACTGATCACCACAGTCTATCACTGTATCAGATGAGAGTACGAGTCTCTGCCTCGCAGGATTAATGAAATAACACCAGTGGAGCATTGAGAACAGCACCGAGCATGTTTAAGGGCTCAACAGAAGTTCTCTATTCTTAGCATTATCGTCCTTGTTATTATAAATTATGACCTGAGCACGGGAGCCATGAAAAGCCAGCCTGTACACAACTACGTTTTCAGAGATTCCGGGAACTAGAAAATAACCTCACAGGTCAGGCAGCCCAACAGACTCCTTAATTTTTCATCATAAAAAATGGAGGCCGTGACTTGCCTTAAGGCACAGAGTGAATTCTGTGCAGTTGTGGGCAAGCGGATGTCTAACACTGCTCTGTGCCTGGCACCGTGCTAGGAGCCGGAAGGAGAGAGAGTCAGCACGGCCTGTCCTTCGTGAGCTCATAGGCTGGCGAGGATGACGGGACAGCCAGGTGAATACAAAAGAGGGGCGGGTGCTGTGATGGAGACACGGCTGGTGGAATTGGACCTCTTCTCCACTTTTGACTCTGAGGACCCAGCAAGTGTGAAAGTGAAGAAGCCAGCGTTCTGACCCAGAGGCGCCACGTCATCAGGGTGGGGCTCATCCGAGGTGGAACGTGGCACAGGTTTGATTCCCTGGCGGGGCTCAAAATGGCAGGGCGTTTAACGTTGGATTGATATGTTACCTAGTGAGGAAAAAACTGCTCAGACTAACCCTTTAAAACAACACGTGTTTCTCGACCCTTATTCCTTTGGATGGTTGTTCACCCTGTCCCATATGGGCTGCCACTCCCTGACACGGTTTCCTGACCTTCATGTCCACGTAACAGACCGGTTGCTCTCGATGCAGTGATGCTGAAACAGCCCAGCTTTGCACCTGCTGAGAGACACAGGCCCTTTGGGTTTCTGGGGTAGTTTTTGTGAACTGGAATCTGGGCCCAGAAACAGACCTTTTTAGGGGAAACAACCATTCCTTTGCAGAGTTGTTCTTTCTGTCGAACTCCACGGGAGGATGATTAGAAGAAGAAAAGCATCATCATAGATCCGAACCTTTGATTCTTTCACTCGACAAAATGCCCTTTCTATTGAGGGGCTCAGATCTCAGGGGCGAGTCTGACAGCAGGTTGAAGGGGAGAGATCTGAACCCCTCAAATCAATTAGGCTAAACCACTTTCCATTCTAGTTTTCAAACCGTTCAAAAGGCCGTGTGGGCGCTAGAAAATGAAAGTTTTCAGTTTCTTAATTGCTAAAGTTCCCCACCCAAGACAGCTTAAGGGAAGGCTAATTATGGTGACATGTTAAAGAAACCCCAACCTTCTAAAATGCCTCCTAGAGAAGCTGATGGGAGTTTAATAGGATTTTAATCCAGAGAGTCTTTTGAATACTTGAGGTCTATTCTCCTGCTACCCTCTCTCCTGATGACCTCAAATCCTTCTTCAACCCAACATGAAAGAGCGTTAATATCTTCCATCGATCAATCTACTAATCCTTTTACCTTTCCCTTTGAGTCTTCTGCATGACATTACATTGAGCGGGGGGTGGGGGGGATGGAAAATTCCTACATGGAGCCAGATTGCAGCCAGGAGAAGCAGATGGACAAAATGACTTGGCTAGACAGAGGTGTAGGATCATCACCTTTTGAGAAATGTATCTGTTTGGCATTATTTTTCCAAGAGCAGTTGGCCACTGAGTAGATTTTGTTCATGCTGTGGTGATTGTAAGGGTCTTGCTGTGGAAACAAAGAGAGTCCAGACTGCCAGGACAACTGTAATTTTCTATGGGGAGTAGAAAGGCTATTTTTTTATTTATTCATCTATCTACTACCTATATCTAGCCTAGGGGCTGTTATGATTTTCTGTGTCTTCTTATTTGGATTAATTCCTGAAGCAATGATTTAAGTGGAGAAGACAAAGATTTAATTGTGAGAAGACAAAGTAACATCCTTATATTTATTCCTTCCCTCTTATATGCCCCTCTCCCCTCCCAGCCCTCTTGAGTTTTTCCCTTTTCTGCTTCAACATTGCTGCCGTGAAAGGCAGTGCCATGATAAGGCTGAAGTTTCAGATCCATCGTGGGAGGAGGAAGGATAGGGCTCCTCGGAGGAGTCTGAAAAGCCCCTGGGATTTGGGGCAAACTGGTACATGTGCACCTGCATGCATATTTTTTAGGAGAGAAGATTTTCAAAAGGGTCATTGTTCCCAAAGACTTGAGACCCTGTAGAGAGAAGCTGCTTAGGGCAGGAGCGGGGCCAGATGGTCGGGGGTTTTCCCCATTTCCGTCACCTGTGCCTGCTTTTCCTCTCTCTCTCCCTCTGTTCCTCTGTTCTGTTTCCATCATCTTTCCTTTGTCCCCCTCCTCACTTCCAAACCTCCTCCCATGCGTTTCACTCAGCCCCAAGTGTGCCTCGGGGCTGTAGCTGTTCGTGGCCCTGCGCCTGCAGGAGTCCCAGGGTCTGCATGTTTGTAAAGACACACAGGATTGATTGACAGCCTTTTCCAGTCTACCGGGATGCTTGCTGCCTGTGTTGATGTTGCCGGAAGTCCTCTGGCAGCTGAGGATGGGACTTTTGTTTCCACTGCCTCATCGAGACAAGCAGACCCGCAGCTGAGAGGATAAGCCCATTGAGGGGAAGATGGCATCAACCCTGCAGCTGGAAGCCGGTCCAGGGCTTGCTCCTTCGCAATCTGTCAGAGGCAGCTCTATTCGCTGGCAAGGGAAGATCCCGAGTAAATGCTGTATTTGGAGCCAGTCTGTTTGCCAGGTCGCAGGGCTTCGAGCTGAGGAAGATCGTAAGATTATAAGCAGGCTTTCATTCTAACAGGAATTCCTTATTTGCATGCCAAATGCAAATGATTTTCCCCTTAGGTTGTCTCACTGAAGCTTTGCAACAGTCAACTCAGATAGCTGGGGCAACAGATAACGTGATTCTCATTCTCTGCATTAGGAAGTGAGATAGAGGTACACTTGCACCGTGGTGTGGATTTTGCAGTCTTCACTTTTCCAGTTCAGTTCCAGGGCTGTAGTTGTTTTGGCCAAGTTGCTGGCCCTCTGTAGGCCTAGCTTTTCTCGTCTGTAAAAGGAAGATATCTGCGTGCCAGTACGGTTGTGTGGATTCTGTGATATACTCTGTACAATGTGCCTGGCATAAAGGATCCATGCAAAATGGTCAGTAAACTTGTCCCTGAGTCTTTTCTAAGGATACCCGGTGAATCTTACGGTTGAGGCAAAGCCAGAATCCCCAAACTCCTGATCTTTGGTAAAGAAAGGCCACCGTGATGTGCTTTTTGGATTGTGAATAATTAGACTGAGAACCCCTTTTCTGTCTGTGACAGGTGTGCTCCCTCAACTGAAGGGGTAATAAAGAAATATGAAATGATTTTAACTGAATGTCAAGTTGCCATTCATGCTGGATTGAGGGACTATCATAGCAAGTCAAAAAGAGCAATTAGTTTAGAGTCGAGAGCCAGGATTTGGATTCCTATTCTGTACACTGCCAGCTAGGTTTGAATCCCATCTGACTCCCTACCAGCTGGAAGACCTCTTTACCTCTCCTTCCTCATCTGTGAAATAGACCTAAGACCCACTTGGCCACTTTCTAGGGCTCATGGGGTCTTTGTGCAAGACACTCTGTGTGTTAGGGTGTTTGATGGATTGAGTTGAACTTGCTTGAGTTGAATAGGCCCTTGATCTTATTCCTCCTTAAGCCTCAATAAGGGGGGAGCTTTATGATCCATAACCTCAGCTTAATGTCAGACTGTTTGCCACCACCAGCTCCATCGGGTGGACACTGACCAGGCTAATAAAATAGAGGGAGTTGGCGGCAGTCACCCCCTCACTGGGGCCAGCCTCACCTGGCAGCCAGGGAGATAACTTCCTCTGTGGGATGATGTGAGGGGCCCTGGGAATGGTATCTCATTCCCAAAGATGACTTCCTGTGAACATGGTTTAGATGCTTGTCATTATGCACTTGGCCATGTGTTATATTGGAAATAGCACTGGTCTAGGAAACAGCTTCACATTCAGATTTCCTGCTTTTTCCCTCCCTCCTTCCCTTTCCCCCCTCCCTTTTTTTCCTTCTCTTCTTCCTTCTTCCTTACCACTCTGACAACATCCATTCCCAAAAGCAGTAACCTCTTTCTTGTTTTCATCCTCTTTGAAATATTTGTAGCATTTGACGCCATTTTCCCCCTAGAATTCTCTTTTTCCTTAGTATTTTATGAATTACGTGGCTCTTCCTTATTAAAATCCTGACAACTGGGGTTTTCTTCCTTTTTCTCTTACTACTCCTGCTCAAAAACTAGAGTCTGCTTTACCACCTTCTTCTCTTTCATTCACATTTATGCCCTAATTCGGTTGATCATTCATTCATGAAACTCATATGTATTGAGCATCCATTCAGTGGCAGCCACATGAGGGATGCAGTAGGGAAAACAACACACGTGGTGCCTTGACTCACATGTCTTATGGTGTAGGAGGTAGTTGCTGTTTGGCCATGTCTATACAGGGACAGGGAAGTGGGCGTGTGTCAGGAGCACCTAGGAGATACACTGAAGTCATTCTTGGGCATGGTGGGGAGAGGGGGAGCAGGGCCAAGGAGGGGCTCCTGGAGGGGGACAGACATATGGAAAAGGCTTTAGATGCATTCTGTTTGATCCAATGGCGGTTGACTGTAACTCCAGCTGTAAGTTGCCAGTAATCAGATCTCAGGGCAATGTGAGCGCTCAGAAAACAGAATTCAGTATTTGGGAATATGGTGGACAACCTGCCAATAGGTAAGTTTATAAGATAAGTGACATCTTAAAAAGGCTATTAGGAGGATGGCTCCAGGTTAGATTGGTGATTGGAATCAATGCCCTTTGCTTTATTCATTATTTCCCTTGTATCTCTCACTCATTCCATCCATTTATTCATTTCCACACCATTTCACTCTTTACTTCCTGCGAGGTTCCTTTTATTCATCTGGTTCTCATTCTCATTTTGACATGCGGACGGAGAGATCAGAGGCTTTGCCTGGGCTGTCAGTGATAAAAGTGGGCCCTGCCCGACCACGCCTCCGCTCCATCCAGGAGGCAGGGACCAGCCTGGCTCCGTCGGCCAGCGTTTGGCTCACCCGTTCTTGCCAAGACCTTCCTGAAGGGCTTTCCTTCTTCAAAAAAGAAAATGGAAGCTCCTTAAAAGAGAAAACTAACCCCCTCAGAAGTCTTCATCTGTTGTGATCAGCACAGCAAAGGCTTCTCTGCCCAGCTGGAGGCCGTCGGAGGCTTCGGAGGGGACATCCAGGAGCCTGGGAAAAAGGGGTGCAAAACACCCTTCTATTTTGGGCCTAGGAAGCCGAGGATTTATGGCTCTCCCTGAGACAGCCTGGAGACAGAAGTCTGGGGCAAGCCTGGGTGCCTTGTTGGCGACACCCTGGGGCTGGTGGAGGGAGGGGGTTAGATAGGACCCAGGCTGCACCTTGAACTGCTATAAATTTAATGGGCCAGTTCTGACCCGCTGGCCGGGAAGCAGGCTCCAGCCAGGCCTGGGGGCTGAGGAAGGCTTTTGCTCAGGAGCACCCCTGAGCCAGCCGCTCCTCGGCGCCCAGGCTGAGCAGTTGACCCCGACTTAATGAGACCACGACGTGGGTGTCCAGGGCCAGCTCTCCCTCGGGCTGCTTCCCTTGGAGCCAAATCAATATTTATTAATGATCCGCACCCCGCCCCCACCCCGGATGTTTCTTTCTTCACAGAGGGCCTCTGTTGCCCCAGCCTGCCCGAGCCATTCATTAACTGAGGAGCCCCGCAGCCCGGGAGGCTGTGGAGGGGCTCACAGGGGCCAGCCCACCGCGGATGTATTTGCAAAGGTCATTAATGAGCTAATCTGATTTAACTTTTCAAAACAGAGGCCTGGGTCGCTGGGGTCAGTCTCGATTCCCGGCTTTGTGAGTGAGACTGGGTGGGAGGGGAAGGGCCTGTGAGTGTCACTGAAGAAGAGAAAGGAAATGTGAAGGTGTCTTTGAGGAACCAAGGACTTAGGTGTTAAATAGTTACCGCCCCTAAAGCCAGGGGGGCTCGGGATGGAAGGTGGTGAGGACCCGGGGCTGTCCTAGGGATTTTCTTCAAGCCCCTGTAAATTCCTGTGGTAGTGTGTCATCTCCTTCCCCCCTCCAGGCAGGAGAACAGAAATCTAAAGTCAAGGGCCGCTCACCTGCACCTTTTTCTAAACCAGCCTAGCACAGCTCAGCGCACAAGTTCAGTGCACAAGCTACAGAGTTCGGATTCCCGTCCAGCCAGTGCTGTGATCTTGAACAGGTCGCTTCATCTCTCTGAGCCTCAGTTTGCTCATCAGTAAAGCGGAAATAATCGTGTCTACCCTACTAGGGTTACTCTGAGAATGAAAACAGACAATGGAAGTAAAGTGCTTAGTGCAGCATCTGAGTATAGGAAGCTCACAAAAAATGTAACTTTAAAGGAAAAAACGGTAACTGTAACTTTGGGGCTGGGGAAATTGGAAGAGCCCAGGTGTCGAGGATGCAGACACAAGTATGAGCCCTGGCCCTGCCACCAGTGGCCTGCGGAGCCTTACTTAACCAGACAAGTGTCCCTGGGACTTTTTTTTGAGAGGTTCAAGTGTAATGATGACACAGGTCTACCTACTGGGGGTCAGAGGCTTCTCATCCTAACCAAAGAGTAGGTGAGCGCTTGGCTGCCGCACCTGTCTCACAGATGAGAAGCCAGAGACTCAGGAATCAAGGAACTTTCTCTGTGGGAGGGATGGGTAGGAAAGCTGAAACTTGAACGCAGACCTACCGGCTTCCAGTCGCTTCTCTGCAGTCTCCTGCCTTTAGCACTTGCGGTCCGCACCCTGTTTTGCTTCCCAGCCCTGCTCAGCTGGGCCTCTTCCCCAGGCAGTGAGCCATGGCAGGACCTTGGTCCCCCCCGACCCCCAACACCCAGAACTTGCCTCTCCTGGGTCTCATTTCCTTAAGCCCTGCTCGTCCCTGCTCCCCGGGCTGATAGCTGGTGAACTACTTCTCTTAATCGTCAAGCCCAGCCTGGGTCCTCTTTTCTACCGCAGAGGCTATACCCAAGGGCCTCCGGGAGACGACACCTTAATGTCACGTGAGGTCTGGGGAGGGGATGGGGGAACTGATTCAAAGGTAGGACTGGGCTGCTGCCTGGAGAAAGTGTGTACCAGGCCCATCCCCCCTTATTACCTGGCTTTCTCTAATGAAAATAATGATCGCTATAGTGATAATAATACCAAATGCTCATAATGTGAGTATCTGCGCCAAGCACTGTCCTAGTCCTGCCTTAGCTCATTTAATCCTCACACACTCTGAAGTACATACTCTTATTATAGCCATTTTACAGATAGGAACCTGGGGAACAAAGGGGTTAAGTAATTTGCACAAAGTCTCAACATCTCAAAGTAGCAGAGGTGAGATTTGGACCCAGGCAGTCTGGCTCCAGAGTCTGTGTGACTAGCCACAAAGCTTTGCCACTTCTCTAGCCTGCTCTGTTCTGGGTCTTTTCTGGATGATGATGGGGCCCAGAAGCCACCGAAGGCCCCTTGACTTGGGTGAGCACCCCATGGCCTCGCAGTGCCCCCTCCCCTGGGGGTCCCTGACAGTCTCCCTGACTAGGTCCTAGCTGCTTCGACCTTTGCCTTCTCTTTGCCAAGACTTGAATCCTTTGAGTCTTTGCAGCCCTCTCAAGTTCTCTGATATTTTTTTTCCACCAAGAGGTCTGAACCAAGCCATGTGGCCCAACTACAAAGTGTTTTCCCTTTGGAGGAGAGAAGAAAAAAAAAAAAGTCAGCCAAAGCTGAAAATATGCTGGTTCTGCTGCCCTCTGGCGTTCAGTTGGGAGCCGGCCGGCACACCCAGCTGTGAACCAAGGCGGGGACAACAAAGCTTCTCTCTGGAATAGAGAGCCCTGTTTCTTGGGTGAGAGAAAGGGAAATGGTGGGGGCCATGCATTTTGGATGCTGAAGAAATGCAGTGGCTCTACTTCCAGAAACAAGCGAGGCCGACACATTAATTGACTGGAAGTATCAATATATTTTCATGTGTCTTCTGGCCAGCCTCAGCCCTCCATAGTTGGAATATGAAACCCAAAAGGGACTGCAGCGGCTAGTGAATCCCCCAGCTCGAATTTTATACAGGGAGAAACTGAGACCCAAGATCAGGAATCCTGGTAACATCAGAGCCAGATTGAAAAGGAGCTTCTAACTCCAGTCTCCCTTCCTTCCTCCTCTTCTTCCTCCTCCTTTTTCTTCATCATCATCATCATTAAACTTTTTCCCATCCTAATTGTAAACACCGACTGAACACTTACTGTGTGGGCCGGTCACTCTGCTAAGATGTGTCCCATTTCCTGTAGCATTTAATGTATGCAATGGTGGCAATAATAGGGAATGACAGTTTTAATCCATTTCGTGGCTAAAGAAACTAAGGCTCTGAGCGATAAAATACGCACTCAGTTACACAACAGAATAAGTGGTTGACCTCCTGGCCTTGCTGAAAGGCTTTCTACTCTGCCCCGTGCACTATATTAACAGCAGAGTAAAAGGAAAAAAAAAAAATCCCTGGAGCTTGCAGCTGAATAATACTAGTACAGAAGTGCCTCTTCTATTGTGCTTTGGTTTACTGTGCTTCACAGATTCTGTGTTTCTTACAAATGGAAGGTTAGTGGCTGCCCTGTGTCAAGCAAGTCTATTGGTGCCATTTTCCCAACAGCATTGGCTCACTTCCTGTCTCTGCGTCCCAGTTTGGTAATTCTCACAATATTTCAAACTTTTTCATGACTGTATTTGTTATGGTGCTCTGAGATCAGTGATCTTTGCTATCACTACTGTGACTCACTGAAGGCTCAGATGACGGTTAGCATTTTTTAGCAATAACGTATTTTTTATTTATTGTTTTTTCATACATAACGCTATTGCACACTTAATAGACTACAGTATAATGTAAACATAACTCTTATATGTACTGGGAAACCACAAAATTCACGTGACTCACTTTATTGTGCTATTCTCTTTACTGCGGTGGTCTGGAGCCGAACCCACAATATTTCCAACATGAGTCTGTATTCACTATGTACCAGACACTGTTCTCAACAAATCACACATATTAACTCTTTTAAACTTATGTTGTTTCTATAAAGTATACTTTATTATCCCCACTTTACTTATGGGAAGACTGAGGCACAAAGAGGAATAATTTGTCCTGGATGCCACAGAGGGTAAATATAGAGACGGCATTCAAGCCTAGGCTGTGTGGCTCTGTTATCCAGGCCCTTAACCATGACCAGTCTGTGTCTCCCTGAGGCAAATAGGGAACCAGATCTGGGACAGATCTAGGAACAGGCTCTGACTATTACAGTCCCCTTGAGCCATGGCAAGGTCGTGTCATGTCTCTAGGACCCTCACCCTGGGGTCTGGAGCCACAGGATGTTATATAAAATAGTGTCCCCATCTCCTTGCACTGCTTTGTTCTTCTTCAGGAATTTCCCAGCGTTGTTATATATTTAAATTTATTTATTGTTTATTCTTTGTCACCCTCACTAGAATATAAGCACCACAGGCATGAAGACTCCACTGTATTCACCTCTCAACGTCCAGTGCCTGGTAGTAGTGGATGCTCAGTACATAATCATGGAAATGCCTTTGGCAAGGCTAATGGCCGCCCCGCCCCTCCAAGTCAGAAAGGGGTGCCACAGGAAAGGGCTGGGGGCAGCTGTTATTGCCAGAATTATGGATAATTTTTAGGCAAAAGAGAGACTATGAACGAGCGGGGACGGGCTGCCTTGGAAGTGAGGTGACAGGGAGACAACATGCTAGAGAACCAGGAAGGGTCTTGGAGGAAATCCCGAGTCCTGGCTGACTGCAATAGGATGTCCCTCCTCAAGCCCTTCCAAACTCGGGTAGGGAATAGACCCCATTTTCATTGCTGACAACAGAGGTCCATTGTGCAAGGGAAGCACTGGATTCAAGGAGAAAGAAAAGCTTGAGGAGAATTCAGGTGACAAAGTGGGGAGTCAGGTCCCATGCTAAGTAAGCAGAACATGGTGCTGAGTCATCCCAGACTCCAAAGTCTAGCCTTTGGGACCGCAGAGGTCCATGAAGAGACTTACCCTCCCTGTTCCTCAGTTTCCTCTTCTGTACAATGGGGATAATAATAACTCCTACCTCATGGGCCTGTTAGGAGAATTGGGTGAGGTACGGTATGTAAAGTGTTTAGGACAGTGCCTGGCACACAGCAAGAGCTATATAAGCATTAGCTGGACTTAACTACGTCTGTTCCCATTGCTACTATTATAGGGAGCCCACCTTGAGAAGTGGGCTGGTTTTAGGGGCATGGAAGCCTTCAGGTGGGAAACTCTAAAGACAATCAGGCCGTCAGGCTCCAGCCCTCACAACCACTGTGCTCCCCACCCCCATACCTGGCAGGACAGATTTTGCGGTCCAGACTTGAGACCACAGAGTCATCCAAGCCCAAGTTTCAATCCTGAATCCACTGTTTCCTAGCAGTGTGTGTATTTGGGTTTGTCACTTAACCTCTCTGTATCTCAGTTTTCTCATTTTTAACATGGGGAGACCAACAGTACCCACCAATAGTACAAATACTAAGTAAAGTATTTACAATGATACTCAGTGTTAGTTTTTATTATTAACATAGGAAGTAGAAAGCTTAGCATCTCAGATCTATGGAAACGAGGCTCTAAATGGACCGTTATTACTGCTATTCAGATAAGCATCTTCTTTTGGTGGAATGCAGCTGATGCTTGTCTGATGCCGTTATGGTAGACCATGGAAGACAGTTCCCCACTCTGGCCACTAGATGGCATACATATTCTTTCCTGCCCCCCCGGAGCAGGGTCAGAATCAGAAATAACGTGCAAGAGATGGAAAGCTAGCTTTTGTGGGCCACTCGGCTGCACCCTTTACCTACATTCTCATTTACACCCCCCCAACAATCCCCAGATTAAAGGAGATATTTCACCAAAGATGCTAAGCACAGTACCTGGCACATGGTAAGGTCTCAAAAAATGTTTGGGATGCTTTCTATTGCTGTTGCTGCTATTCTCAGTTTTATGGAGTTGGGACTGAGACACAGAGAAGATGAATAGGCAGCTGGGGCCTAGATTCTAAGCCAGACTTAACTGGCTGTAAGTTCAGCATCTTTTCCCCTAAACTTTCCTCCCTCCTTTCCCTCCATGCACCTAGAACTACAGTGCGCTCCTGCCTGGTTCCTGACTTCTTGGAACTTAAGTTCAAAATGTCCTCGTCTGTTCATTCTTAGGATGGTTCCCCTCCCAGTGTGTCTTCTTTCTTGAAGGCCACATACATTTAGGAGCTACCACCTGCGCTTTGCCCTGGGGTCCCTCTGCAGGACCCAGTCACTGTGGATCACACAATGCAGACCCCATCTTCTCTCCCACTATGCTGCTGCTTCAGAACAAGCCCACAGAGTTTTAGGTGCTGCAAGCCATCGTCAAACTGCCGGACTGCATTCATTCTATGTCACCAGTGGCTTTCAAATTTGCTTTGGCATCAAACGGTTTTGCCGGGGTACCTGTGGGCCCTTGGGAGGGAGACTCATGATAGGAAGATGGGGTCATGAGAAAAGAACTCATGGGCTCATCTGTGCTTACAGTAGAACAGTTCTGTTTTACCTAATTTATATTCTGGAATATACCTGAAACACATATTACATGAAATATTCTGCTGCTACAGTAAACCATCAAAAACCACTCCACTATGCCACGATAGGTGGAAAGGAGGTGAATTCTGAGATAATTCAGAGAAAATTTCCAGGAAAGAGAGTATGTTTAGGAATGTGTTTTCAAATTAGTTTCCAAGGTGCTAAGTGAAATAAGGCAGACAGAAAAAAAAAAAAAGTTAAATACTACATGGTATCACATCTAGGTGGAATCTTCAAAAAGTAAAAAGGTAAACTCATAGAAACAGAGAGTAGATAACTGGTTGCCAGAGGCTTAAGGGTTGGGAAATAGGGAGGGGTTGGTAAAAGGGTACAAACTTTCAGCTATAAGATGACTAAGGTCTGAGAATCTAATGTAAAACATAATGACTATAGTCGATAACACTGTATTGAATCAATGAAATTTGCAAAGAGAGTAGAATCCTCCCCCAACAAAAGATAAATATGTGAGGTGATGCATGTGAATGGGGAGAATCCTTTCACCATGTATATGTCTATCAAATCCCCACGGTATATGCTTAAAATACCTTAAATTTTTGTTGATTATTCAGTAAAGTTGAATAAGCAAATAACTTTACTTATTCAGTAAAGTTGAATAAGCAAGTAAGTAAATAAAATTAGTTTCCAAGGAAAATAAGATTTGACTTTCAGGGGTTATCTGAGACCCCACTTGCCACCACCATGGACTTTAATTGGAGCTGGTCCCAAGCTTCTGATCTCGGTGAGGCCTTTGGCCGTGTCCTGCCAATCTGCTGCTCAGGACTTTGCCCTTTCTGTGTTGCAGTGCCCTGGTTCCCAAGAACCATTCAAGAGCTCGACAAATTTGCCAATCAGATTCTCAGCTATGGAGCGGAACTGGATGCAGACCACCCCGTGAGTCCATGGCCCCTCTGATGAGATTCTATTAGTACCTCCCCTCCCGCACCAGACTTCCCTCCCTTCCTTTGGAGCAATGTGTCTTTGTTTGCTTGTACAACAAACATTTATTGAGTGCCTACTTAGACATCTTCAGCATCATCGTTATCATGGTTACTATTGTTGAAGCAAATACAGATCATTATCCACATCCAGAAACTATTGTTTATGTATCATATATGTATGTCAGTGATGTGTATACACACACACACACAAACACACACACATATGTAAATCATCTTTATTTCTGACTTGGTCCAATCCCAGAGGTTTAAATCAAGCGTTTGGGAAACACTAAACTACTAACAACTCTGCCAGGTACAGTGGAGCTGTAGGGAGTGGTGACACTGGAACTGGATTTCAAAGCCTGAGAACAAGATGCTAGTCCAATAAAGGAACTGAGAGGCTTTATGAGCCGAGGGTACAGCATATGCAAAGGCTCAGCATTCTGAAAGTATCTGGAATATTTGGGGAATGGCTGGCTGGCGTGTTAGGTGTGAGCGTGAGAGTGTCAGAAGATGAGCCTGGGCGGTGGGTTGTGGTCAGAATTGAAAAGATCTGATGTATTTGACAGAGAACTCGAACTGTGTCCCGTGTCCTTTAATATTTCTAAGTGAAGGACTGGTGTCAGGGATCCTAATCATTCCCTTTTCTAGGGCGGAGGGTTCCAGGGAGGAGCAGCCCATAGGTGAGAAATGCCACCATCATGTTGACGGTCTTTTATTCTCTGCCCAGGCAAATGGTTCCTCAATCTTTAAATGATGTGGAAGCTGTTTTCCTTCACAAAAGCGATGGTTACTGTAATTTACTGGGAGCCTCTGCATTTCATCAGGACTCCGTTTTCTTCTTCCATTTATGTGGTCTTTACAGTTGAGCAGGTTGTGAACTTGCTCTTCACAAGGGCCCTTTTCAGTAAGCAAAGCAGATGTTCCCATTTTACAGACAGATTCATTAAGGCCCAACATGAGTAAATAACTGTTCTAAGGTCCCATGCTGAACTTTGGATCCTTTGACTCTTACCTCAGTGCTCACAGTGCCTGAGGACAAAAGTCTAGCCAGTGGCAGAAAAATTCAGGCCCCTTCACAGAGACAAAGAGCAAGCTATTTCGGGGGTAGGCTGGCCTTTTAAAATATGAACAGTTGTTGTTCCAGTTCAAATCATAAACCCCTTAGAGTAGACTCCAAAATACAGAAAAGCATGAGGAAGAAAATGAAGATCATCCATCATCTCTTTTTTTATCTTATTTATTTTTTATTTCTCTTTTTTCTCTTGGTACTATTCTGCATTTTTTTACACTGAGAAAGTGTTTTATAAACAGAAGCAAAGGTGAATTCCCCCCCTGCTCCTAGGCTTCAGAACAGAAAAAACAAAAATCACCTATTACACTGTCCAAAAATAATCAATATTTTATTTCTTTATTTAGACAGACATGAATATATATGTTTTAAATGCAGTGCCATAACTTACTAACCAGCCCCCAACAGCAAGCTTGTAGGAGGTTTTCAGTCTTTCACTGTTATGATAATTTGGCAGTGAATCTTCCTGCCTGTGTGTGTGAACTCCCAGAGCTTCTTTGATTCTTACTTGTGAAGTTACTTAATCTAAGGATAGACATTGGATTTCAGGCTCCTCATCTTTATTATTTAAATACCCTCTCCCTGCAAAAACTAGAGGTAAAGTCAGAGCGTTTGGATGCCGGTCTCATCTTCCTGGGTAGGATGCAACCCAGTCCCATGGAGCCCTGGGGATGGCAAATGTCGTACAAGGAGAAGCTTTACATCCCCTTTGACGAGTCGGTGTCGGGCCGCTCTGCCCTGGGAGCAAAGCATCTCTAAAAATACTGTTTCTAAGAAAAGCTGGCCACCCTTGACCCTGTACCTGGTATGGGCCCCATCGGGGTATTTTCTTCTCTTCCCCAGCTGCCTCCTCCTCCCCTGTCTCATGTCCCTTCTGTTGGCCATGTGCCTGGCTCATGTGGAACAGTGGGGGAAGAGGCCAGTCCTCAGATATGGCCTGTTCCCTCTCTTTATCTTCGTGTCTCCTCAGAGGCAGTCGGGTCTGGGCTTAAAACTCCACTGGAATTCATTGTCTTTACAGATCCAGCCCATGTCTTTGGCTCCCTGGCCTCTCCATGGCATGCATTTTATCATAAAACTATAATTTACCAGGTACACAGTCCCCCTGACGAGGAGGCCAGGCTCTCTCTGTTCCTTCCTGTGGCTTCTCATCAGATCCCGGGAACTTACGGGCCAATGTCAAGAGTAAACCCTCCAGGGTGCTTCCCTGCAGCCTCTGGGCCTCACGGGGCCTGGCCTCGCCGTGAGGAGTGGCTTGGGTGTTCTCCCCGAAAGAACCCTCTGTTCCTCCTGGCCCCCTGGTGTTCAGGATGATCTTCCCCTGACCCCCTGCCCTGGCAGCATGTGCTGACATTTGACCCAGCAACTCACTTCAAGGCCTCCAAAACAGCCACTTTGAGAAACGAGGCCAAGGAAGATTGTTCCTGAAATGCAGGGTAAAGGGCCTTTGCCTTTCAGCTCGCTAGTGAAGCGGGACCGTGAAACGGGGTAGCTGACCTTTCTTCTGCCAGCAGTCTCCCGCCTTCCCGTCTTCCCTTCCTCCTTCCACAAACATTTATTAAGCAAATGACATTCACAGCTAGCGTTTCTTAAGCGTGGACTGTATGTCAGGCACTGTGCTAAATGTTTTATCCACATTTTCCAAATTTAAACGTTATAACCATCCTGGGAGGATTGTATTTTCTCATTTTCAGAGGAGAAATCTCAGACGAAGAGGGCTGTGTGGACTCACGTGTATGTGAACTGTGTCCCAAGCCGCGTAGAGGAAAGGGGGTTGAAATGATTAATCAGATATGGTTCCTGCCCTCCAGGGGCCTTCAGTCTCGGGGTAGAGCAGGGAGGGGTGCCCACTCTTCCCAAGGGATGCTGGAGGGGACTGGGATACAGCTTGGCAGGCGGAATTCAAGTGGTTCTGCGGGATTCCCATTTCTAAAACGGACTCTCCTTTCTCTGACCATCTCCCAGCCTCTGTGCTCCTGTTCATGTCATTTCCTTTCCCCGGGACACTTTTCCTTATCCTCTCACTTCTTTCCCTGCTGGCAAACCTCTCTTCATCTTTTAAGGCCCAACTCATATATCTAGGTTTCCGTAAAGCCTTCCCCCTACTTCTTTCCCTAGGCCAAGCTTTTCACACCGATGCTGCAGAACTGTGTGCACTGTGTTTTATACTTTGAACACAGAGTATCAGATCAAAATAAATTCACTACCTCATAGGACTTCTACAAGGGTCATGAGCATGCTTCTCAAATTGTAGTCTTTGAAAAGAAATTCATGATCAAAGGGAGAAAGGCTGTATTCTAGAGCCTCATTTTAAGCATTTACAAGTCCCGTTATCTCATTAGAGGCTTTGGAAAATCCTGTAAAAATGAAACCCATTCAACCAATGCCCCTTAAATTTATTTACCCATGGAACCCCTTTTTCATGGAATACCATGCAATATTATCTTAAATGGTAAGTGTTCCATGAAACACAGCTTGGGTAATATTTGGTTAAATCATAACACACAAAGTACATGATTAAACACCAGGTTTAATGAGTCAGATAGCATTTAATGAGGTTTAATGAGTCAGATAGCATACACTACACATCATCAGTTCTAAGGTTCAGTCCAGTTTTGGGACTGGAATGGTTAAGGAGGACTTTGGGAAAGAGGGAGGTCTGAGGTGAGCCCTCTAGTAACAAGGTCAGTAGGGCCAACTGTTTATCAAACAACCCCCAAATCTCTATGGATTAACCCAATAAAAGTTCATTTCCAGTGTTGGTCAATAGGGAAATTGCTTTATGCAATCTTGGCAGAGACCAAGTCTCCTTCCATCTCATGGCAGCACCCTCATCCGGGTCCTGGAAGCTGTCTCCATTCTCCCAGGCATGGGAGAAGAAAAAGTAAAAATTACGCCTGGGAGGTTTTTTTTTTTTTTTGTGGTACGCGGACCTCTCACTGTTGTGGTGTCTCCTGTTGTGAAGCACAGGCTCCGCGGCCGTGGCTCACGGGCCCAGCCTCTCCGCGGCATGTGGGATCTTCCCGGACCGGGGCACGAACCTGTGTCCCCTGCATCGGCAGGCGGACTCTCAACCACTGCGCCACCAGGGAAGCCCCACCTGGGAGGTTTTTATGATCCAGGATTCAAGGTGACTCACATACCTTCACTCGAATTCCACCGACTGCAGCTCAGTCACAGGGCTGCTACCTCCTGCGAAGGAGGCTGGGAACAGTGGTTTAGCAATGTTCTCTGAAAGTAAGGGGGGGCTCAGATCTTGGGGAGCACGAGGAACCTCTGCCACACAGACCCAAACCCCAGAGCTCCCTCCTCCAGTTTCCCTGGCACCTGCACCTGTGTCTAAGCTGAAGATCTGCACAAGGGGAGGCTTTCGGGTGGAGAAAATATTAGCTAATACAACTGCTTTTCTGTGTCTCTTTCTACTTCTTGATCTAAATCTCTCAAACTGCTTTTCAGTCTTTCAAGCTGTGGATATTGGTTTTCCCTGCTCTCCAAAAAGAGCCCCACTCATCCCCAAGAGCAGGGAAGTCTTTCCAGTACTTCTCTCCTTCCCTCTTCCTTTGCCCATCCATCCTTCTCCACCCGAGGACCCTGTCAAAGTCTGTTCTAAGGATTAGCCAGCTAGTTGAATCATCAAAGACTTCCTTTTTTAAAACAAACAAACAAACAAAAAATATATATATATATATATTTATTTATTTATTTGCCTTTGCTGAGTCTTAGCTGTGGCACAAGGGCTCTTAGTTGAGGTATGCATGTGGGATCTAGTTCCCTGACCAGGGATCGAACCGAGGCCCCCTTTATGGGGAGCATGGAGTCTTAACCGCTGGACCAGCGGGGAAGTCCCTCATCAAAGACTTCTTGCACTTCTACTAAGCTGCTCTGTCAAAGCATAATTTTTAAAGAGATACAGGTAGATAGTGAACATCTGTCAAAAATCCATTGACTCAGTTAGTAAGGGAAAAAACAAAATGACAAAGATGGTGCAAAGGAAGATACAAGAGACCAAAGCATATATACGGTCATTGAAAAGTAGGACGCCGGAATGAGACTGAAAAGGTGAATACACGTGATTAACGTCCTATAAAACAATAAGCCGTCACCATGAGTGTTTTCTATTGGACAGAAGTCATTTGCAACTCGATCATAAAATAAATGTTTTGAAACTTACCAATCTTCTATAAGTCAACATCTAACTTTGAAGAGTCTGGGCCTTACTAAGTAGTCAGTTGCACATCAAACAAATATACCTGCCCCTAGAGCATGCAGTGAGCTTTTTAGACAGTGATCTAATAGGACTTTGAAAAGGCACACAGTAATTTTTTTTTGCCTAAGTTTTGCATAATTTTTCTTAACAGCTCCTACTCAGGAGTATGCTAAGTACGCTTTGCCCTGAAAATCCAGTGATAAGTAAGATAAACAGATTCCTGAGTTTAGTAATTATTAACAAATATAATGATTGAAAGGAGAAACACTCAGTTTGCTGAGGGAACCTATTGTAGAGAGAAACCAATAAACTTCAGGACAATCAAGGTAGGTTCCTAAAAGCTGAAATCAAGTTGGAAAGACCAAGTAGTAGCTTGTTTGTCTGAGAGAGTGTGGAAGAGTGTTCCAGTCAGAGGGAACAGCATGTGTGAAGGCCTTAACATGGGAAAAAGCATAGTGTGTTCAAAGAATTCAAATAAGACTGATTTGGATAAATTTGGAGACATAGTATACAGGCAATTGTAGTTGGAAACGTAGGCAGGGCCAGATCACGTACAACCTTGTGGACAATGTTAAGGATTTTGGACTTTATCTTAAAAGTGGTAAGAAGCCATTGAAAGTCTGTAGAGCAGGGAGAGACCCTACCAGGTTTGTATGTTGTTAAGTCTCCTTGGGCTGAAGTGTGGGAGGGGGTTATGAGGAACAGACAAAGAAAGGCCACTTGGAAAGTAGTTGTAGTAGTCCAGGAGAGAAATGATGGGGGCCTGAATCAAAGTGTAGCAGTGAGATTAAAGTAAAAAGGATAAACTCAAGATATTTGGAAGGAAAAATGGACAAAAATTATCAAACGTGAAGAGGAGAGAGGTAAAACAATTCCCAGATTACTGACTTAGGAAGTCAGGTATCCGAATCTTTTCCAGAATAGTCTTCTTGGCCTTATTGGTGGTGACCATGGCCAGCAATGCAGAGTGGGCAAGAGGAGGGGTTGTGGTCAGCACTGTCCTTGTCTATTGACTTGCAAGTCTTTGGTGAGTGTCTACAGCATGGCGATGGCAGGTAGTTAAAAAATACGACTTTGAACTTCTTGTCTCCTGTGTACCATCCTTCCTCCAGTAGGTGTGGGACTGATAGAATGCAGAAAGCCTCTCACTATTGCCCTAGATGCAATATAAATAGCAAGGTAAGAATTCGGCAGATGCTCTTTTAAAAGCCCAGGGATGGGTGACGGGACTGAGTGAACCATTCCAGAGTACATCCTTTTCATATTCTGAGCCAGACTTCTCAGCTTGTGGATTTCCCACCATTTTGCACAAATGCATCATTTTTTCACTGTCTCCTTTGCACTCGGAATTTTACTTGATACCCAGCTTACATTACCTAATCTAATCCACCCGACACTGTGAGGTAACTACCATTACTAGTTTCATTTTACTGATGAAGAAACTAGGGCTCTAAGAGGTGAACTAACCAACGTCAGGCCATGCTCCTAGGGATTGAATGAGTGAGTAATCCAACCCAGCGTGTTCAACTTCAGTAGTCTAAAGATGGCGTTTCTGAGGTTTAATCTCTGCCATGATATCAAGAAATGATAAAGATCTCAGTCTAGAAGAATACTCACTCGGAAGACTTTTCCATATGGTTACCGTCTCCCCAAAATCCCCACTGAAGCAAAAGCACAGACTTCAACACCACAAGTAACAAAAATGCTGAGATTAAGGAAAGTGATTGCATGTGGACCGCAGGTGATGTTACAACTTCGCACCCTGTAGAATTCTTTCCCCTTTCTCCCATCCACTCCTCCTCTCTTCCCCCTCCCCCTCACCACTCCTCCACCAGCAATATATTTTCCTGTCAAAACATACTTGGTTACATGCAGTGCACCCAAAATTGCTGCTATTAGCTTAATTGAGACAGGGTGATTATAAATAAATTACATGCAGTGCTACTGAAATTGCTGCTATTAGTCTAAATTGAGACAGGATGATTAGTCATCACCAACTGTAGCTTAATTCAGAGTGTATTCCACATGTCTGCAGAGCCCTGTGGTCACCTGGCAGCCCAGAGGATGCAAGACCACATCTCTGAGAGATGGACTCCAGACTTTTGCTGCTAACTGAGAGCCGCCTAGTTGGCAGTGTCCCTTCGCAGGCTGATAATGGACTTCTTAGAAACTTGAGCTGGCAAAGGACCGTGGTTAGAAACCTTCCCATCTGGAAGACCTTTGTATTATATTATATGTGGATGCGTTGGTGTAGCTCAGTGTATGAATCTGCTGTCATCTCCCAGAATAATTTGAGATGGATTTTTAATATTATTTTACTTTATTTCTAATTATAAAAGGGGTAAGGATACATTAGGAGGTTGGGATCAACATCTACACACTACTATATATTGAATAGATAACCAACAAGGACCTACTGTGTAGCACAGGGAACTATAATCAATATTTTGTAATAACCTATAAGGGAAAAGACTGAAAAAGATATATATGTATATGTATGCATAACAATCCCTGTGCTGTATACCTGAAACTAACATGATATTATAAATCAATTATACTTCAAATAAATAAAAGTGAAACAATAAAATAAACTCAAACTGTAAAAAGGAAAAAGAAATCCACACTCACAGGAGAAAAATTCAAAAGCCTAAATAGTACAGAAGAATAAAACAGTTCCCATTTTCATACCTTTTGTTGGATATGGTTGTATTTATTCCATCATTTCATTTTTATACTATTTATATAATCCCTCTGACATAGTTGATACCTACTGGATATATAATTTTATATTAAGCTTTTTTTTTTTCACTGATGGAAAAGTCTTTAAACTGCCTAGACAAAGTACATTGAAGATTAAAGATAAATGGGAAGAGAAATTGCCATGGGCATCCCATTCTGGAGACAGTATAATGAAGTGGAAATCCACTGGTTAAGGGAATTCTTCGCTTGTCTCCCTGGTTACCTGTCTCAACCCTCAAACCTCAGCTTACCACCTGGCTAGGACCAGAAAACCCATGTGGAGGTACAGGTTCTGCAGTTTAGGGCCCCTGGGCAATTGGCTCTACGGGCTTCACTTTCTTCATATCTGAATCAAAATACAAATATAGATATTCTCCAAGGCACCTCAGAAGCGCAAAAGTCTATGCTTTGTCTATGGCTAGAGAAGGCCATGACTGTTAAATAAGACTTGTAGGTGAGGATGACTGTAAAGGTCAAGCATTAATGATTGACAAACATTAATGTTATATTTTGAGTCCTAAGTGTGGAGATGTGTTCTTCATTTAGCCCAGTAGACAGGTTCCTAAAAGGGTGTTAGAGCTGCTTGGAAATAAAATGATAGTGCCCAATCTTCTTACTATATCATCCCACAGCAACTTACCTTCACCCAGTAGAACAGGGCCCAGCATAGTTTTAATTTTTCAGATTCCTAAGCTTGTTTATTCAAAACCATTCAGTGCTTAAGAGAAAACACGATAGTTATACTTTGTAATGACCATGTCCTGGAATCTTTTCTGAATTGAGTAATCACTTAATTTATCTGAGATTTAGTTTTAGAACAAAAAACTAAACAGTATGGTAATTTTACTTTACTTTTCCAGTGTGAAACATTTAGATTTCTCTGTTTCTCAAAATATATCCTGGGAAACAAAATAGGGAGCTCCTTTCTTCCCTCCCTCCCTCTCTTTGTTTATCCCTCCCTCCCCCTTATGCTTTTCTTCCTTTCCTCTTTCAGCAAGTGTTTGTAGTTCTTTCTGTATGCCAGACTCTATGCCATGGATTCTCAGGTGAAATTGCATTATATACATGAACCTTGGTTTTTTGGAATTACTGGTAGAGCTGGATTTTAAAAAAACAAAAAAATAACCAACCAACTAATCAAACAAAACAAAAAACAATATCTGAAAGTCAGGGAGTACTTATCCTTTAAAAAAAGTCTTTACATATTACTCTCCGCAACATTAGCCTTTGTTTTTGATTCACTAATGTCTTGGTTTGGAGGGATGGTGGGACAGAGAAATTTCAAGCTAAAGTGATGGACGGCATGGTTTATTGGTAAATGCTTGCAGGGGACAAAGCAAAGTTCTATAGTGGTGACACCTGTCTTGTCTTACTAAAACTCAGATCACAATCAATTTTGGGGGGAAAATGACCTTTTTTCTAGCTTTATTGAAATATAATTGACACAACATCATGTAAGCTTGATGCTGATTTAATACATGTATATATTGTGAAGTGATTACCATAATAAGGTCAGTTTACAACTCTATCACTTCTCATAATTACCATTTTTTTCCTGTGGTGAAAACATTTAAGATTTATTCTCAGCAATTTTCAAGGATATAAAACACTATTGTTAACTATAATTGTCATGCTGTACATTAGATCCAGAACTTATTCGTCTTATAACTGGAGGTTTGACCCCTTAACCAACATCTCCCTGTTTATCCCGCTCTCCATCCTCTGGCAACCACCAATCTACTTTCTGTCTATGAATTTGGCTTTTTTGGATTCCACATATAAGTGAGATCATACAGTATTTGTCTTTCTCTGTCTGACTTATTTCACTTAGTAAAATGTCCTCAAGTTCCATACGTGTTGTCAGAAGGTTTCCCTTCTTTTTTACGGATGAATAATATCCCATTGTTTGTATATACCACGTTTTCTTTATCCATTTATCTGTCAGTGAACACTTAGGTTGTTTATTATGTCTTGACTATTTGAATGAGGCTGCAATGAAATGGAGGTGCAGATATCTCTCCAAGGAAGTGAGTTTATTTCCTTTGGATATATACCTAGAAGTGATATTGCCAGATCATATGGTAGTTCTATTTTTAATTTTTTGAGGAACCTCCATATTGTTTTCCAAAGTAGCTGTACCAGTTTACATACCCACCAATAGTGCACAAAGGTTTCCTTTTCTCCACATTCTTGCCAACACTTATCTCTCGTCTTCTTGATAATAGGTATTCTAACAAGTATGAGATGATAGCTCATTGTGATTTTGATTTGCATTTTACTGATGATTAGTGATGTTGAGCATCTTTTCATGTACCTGTTGGCCATTTGTATGTCTCCTCTGCCTATTTCTAAATCAGATTATTTGATTTTTTTTCTATTGAGTTGTATGAGTTCCTTATATACTTTGGATATTAACTCCTAATCTGATGTATGGTTTGCAAATATTTTCTCCCATTTTCTAGGTTGCCTTTTCATTTTGTTAGTTGTTTCTTTTGTTGTGCAGAAACTTTTTTGTTTGATGGAGTCTCACTTATTTACTTTTGCTTTGTTCCTTGTGCTTTTGGTGTCATATCCAAAAATTCATTCCCTAGACCAAGGTCAAGGAGCAATCTAGAGAAAGAAGAACAAAGCTGGAGGAATCACATGTCCTAATTTCAAACTATATTACAAAGCTATAATAATCAAAACAGCATGGTACTGGCATAAAAGCAGACAGACTAATAGAACAGGATCAAGAGCCTAGATATGAACTCATGCACATACAGTCAACTAATATTTGACAAGGGAGATAAGAATACTCAATGGGGAAAAGAATAGTCTCTTCAGTAAATGATGTTGGGAAAACTGGATATTAACATGCAAAAGAATGAAATTAGACCCCTATCTTACACCACTCACAAAAATGAATTTGAAATGCATTAAAGACTTAAATGTAAGACCTGAAACAATAAAACTCTAAGAAGAAAATATAAGGAAAATGTCCTTTTAACCAATTGGGATCATGTCCATCTCAGGGATGTGACCTCCCCCCACACCCCCAACACTGAAAGACACACTTGGCCTCTCTTCACCCAGAAGTGTGCTGCTTGAAAATTGCTGAGGAAAGGCTGCCTGCAGTTCAGCCTCAGAGGAGAAATTATCATCCTTTCTATGTACTGAGGCAGAATCGCAGTGAGTTTAGCCCCTGCCAAGTTGTAAAGGTTGACATTTACTGAAGTGAAGTGAAAAGAGCAAGAACTGGGTGATTCAAATCCTGGCTTCAACTTCGCCGGACTGCACTTCTCTGAGCCAGTGTTTATTCTGGAAGGAAAGGGATAATCATACTGGTCTACCTTACACATTTGTTGTGAGAGTTGTAAAGAAAATAAGTTCGTAGCACGCATAGACTAGTACATAATAGACACTCAATAAATGGCATTTTTTTCTAAATTGCAATAGCAGTAAGCATGTACCTGTTTGTCTCTCAAGAAGTTAGGAGGCAGTGCTAGACACATACTATTGGTCAGGAATTTAGCGGCTATTGTATATCTTCTTCATAGACATTCATCCTAATAACTCTGCCGAGTTTAGCAAGTTTACAAGTTAGGATGCTGTAGATGAGATATCTTTAAAACCTGGACACTGTTTGCACTTTGGAATCCCAAGGCAGAGGCTCACACTGAGTTGAAAGCATTGCTAGTAATGTGTCACTCATGATATTTAGTGGGAGAGCTTACCCTCAGTTTAACTGAGACTTTATTTTCAGAGTATAAGCAGGGGAAGGAGAGATGCACCGTCAGAGCTCAAGGACCCCCATTCAAAACATGCATAGATATGCCAGGTCTCTCCCAGGAAAGCCTGGAAAAATCAAGTATCTCCTTTCTTCCTAGGGCTTTAAAGATCCTGTGTACCGAGCAAGACGGAAGCAATTTGCTGACATTGCCTACAGCTATCGACAGTAAGTTTGCTCTTCATGGTGGGAGGTGGAGCAGGGGGTGGGGGGCATGAGAAGAACAACTCCTAGCCTGCCTCTCCCTCGCCCAAAGGGAAACTACCGGTGTGGTGTAGAGAATCCTCCCGTGTGTGTGTGTGTGTGTGTGTGTGTGTGTGTGTGTATGTTTAAACCCTCCCTTGAATAATACACATTTAAAAAAATCGACCGCAACACAAAACAAAATTACCCTCTGTGCCAGGGCCCAGCTCTCTCCCAGGCTTTGTTGTGTGATTATGCAGGGATGTCTGAAGTAATTATAAAAGGCCTCAGTCCTGAATAAAACAGCCTCTGGTATTCTCCACATTGAACCGGAGGCTGGCAAAAGAGAATCATTTACGTTCAAGAAGGAGTTGGCTGGGCCTCCCTGGTGGCGCAAGTGGTTGAGAGTCCGCCTGCCAATGCAGGGGATACGGGTTCGTGCCCCGGTCTGGGAGGATCCCATATGCCGCGGAGCGGCTGGGCCCGTGAGCCATGGCCGCTGGGCCTGCGCGTCCGGAGCCTGTGCTCCGCAACGGGGGAGGCCACAACAGTGAGAGGCCCGCATACCGCAAAAAGAAAAAAAAAAAAAAAAAAAAAAAAAAGAAGGAGTTGGCTGCTTTACTGAAATAGTGAATCATTGGAGGTTTCAGGAGAGCCAAGCCTCAGGGTTCTACTTTTATCTGATGTGACCCAGATGTGAAGGGCAATTTTAGGATGAGTTTATGTTTTTCTATCTGGGGTTCTGTGCTCCTCTACCAGATTTCAGTCAAAGGAAAATGCATATATCAAATATGTCATTTGGGAAGAGAACCACTTTGCTATTTTGAGTCCTTGGAAACTACAGAAATGCTCCCATGAGAAACTCAGTGTTTTGGGACCTGAGCTCCATTCCTGAGTTAAGAGTGTGAGAAAAGACATGCCCAGGAAGAAAGGAACAGGTTGTTCAGAACACTGAGGTGATGGTATTCTAACAGCTTTGCTAGAATATGAGGAGATAAAGGAGATGCTGTATACTGAATAAAAGCCTACCTTCCAAAGGGAAAGACTTCCAGAGAAAATGAGAAAATTCCTTTCTCTGAATGAGTCCTGGTAATAGAAAGATCCAGAATAGTGCAGACCTTGGTCATATCTAGACCCAGCTGGGCCTTGGCTTGTGGCAAGCAGTAATCACAGAACATGGTGACCTCTCTCCCCTGTCCCCACCGTGGCCCCAGCATGGACAGGTCAACACCATTAAATCAGGTACAGACAAGAGTCCTTCTTGAGATAGTCAGTAATAATAGGTCATATTTATCATCTCCTTGCTGTGTCTGGGGCTTTGCTAAATGCTTAGTTTACATTATTTCATTTAGTTTTAATAATAACTCCCCATTTTTCAGGTGGAAAAACTAAAGCTTAAAAAAGATTAAGTAACTTGCCAAAGTTATAGAACTAGTAGGTGGCATAGTCTGGTTTTGAATGCAGGCTTGTTTAACTGCAAAGTTGTTCTCAACCACTTCCCTGAGTGTCTGGGGATCTCTGAGTCAGGAGACCACACTTCTCCACATAATCCAGGAACTGCTTATGAGATACATTCACTCCTTCTTGGCTGTTGGGATTTGAAGGGAAAAACTCAAATCCACCTCCTTTCCATAAAAATGTTACACCTGATGAAGAAGTATGGAATTGGTTGAATGCCTCATGATTCTGGGTGGTCATCAGATAAGTTAAACTGGTTTTTGAAAACTATTCATAGATGGCTGGTACTCAGAGGAATACCAAGAGATCTTCCAGTTAGTTTTCCACCTTGTATAAATGAATCCCAAATGGTTAAGTGAGGTACTCAAGGTCACATATCTCATTAGGGACTGAACGTGTCCTCCAATTCAAAGCCTGTTTCCAGCCTCATCTCAGCTCATCTCTCTTGAACTTTTGATGCTATTTACTACCCCTTCCTTCTTTGCAATTGTCTTTTATCTCCGTATCTGGTACAATTGATTCTCATTCTTTGAAGATTACTCACTTAATTTATTTGAGACCCCCAAACTCGGGGCACTTTCACACTCATTCCCAGACATGCACAGAGCGGGGAAAAATGTGAGTCCGCTGCCACATTTGTTGAATTTTTGTTCGTTTTGTCGGTAATTTTGCTGTTTAAAATGGCCCTCCAGCGTAGTGCTGAAGTGCTGGCTAGTGTTCCTAAGTACAGGACGGCTCTGACGTGCTTAATGGGGAGAATGTGTTAGATACGCTTCCTTCAGGCCTGAGTTGTTGTAGTGCTGTTGGCTGTGAGTTCAGTGTGAATCTATCAACATATACGTTAACCAAGGTGTCTTTAACCAGAAGCACACACAAGACAAGGGAGGGATTATCAGTTGTGTCCTGCATTTCCCACAGGAGCTATGGTTCAGTACTCACTCAGAGTTCATGGTGACTTTATGGAACAGAACTGCCGCCAATAAGGAGAATCAGCTCTACTCGGCTCTGTGCTGGTTTCCCTCCTTCCTCTTTGAGACTTCTTCTCAGTCTCCTCTGGCCTCCTCCTCCCACCCCAGAAATTGGCATGCCTTTCAGGACTCAGCTTTGACCCTCTTCCTTGGGCTGTGCCACCCTACATGGCAACAGCCCTGCATTCTGGTCTCTAATGCCTTCCCAGTCATCCTACCACATGGGGCTCAAACTCCTGCCCCTTGAGTGCTAGAATCACAGGATCAGTTGATACCATGTGTTTACTGTGTTCCAGGACCCATGCCAAGAGCAACACCAACAGACTCTGTCTTCTGGGGGATCATTGAGAAAGACAGACAATAACAAAAAGAACAATAAATGCAATAGGTATGACTAAAGTCAAAACACAAGTGTCATGAGGCCACATAATTAGGAACTTTAATGTAGACCAGAGGAATTGGTTAGAGGAAGTGATATTTAGACTGAGAATTGAAGATTGAGTAGGAGTTTATCAGCTGAAGAGAATGAGGGTAGTGGATGAGAGGGCAGGTCTGGTTAGAAAAGTGGGATTTTGTTTTATTAGTAGATGTATCAGTATATATTTGGGGCCAGAGCTGAATTACTGGAGACAGTAAGGAAGCAGCTAAACCCTGCTCCTGCTTGCCACCCTCTTCTAGGCCCATCTACCATGTGATGCTTTGACTCTCCTCCAGAAGAATATTTAACAAAAGTCTTAAAACATCACTTTGAAGAGGCACTGATTACTGTTGTGTTTTGGGGGCACCAAATTATTTGTCCTGGTAATAATTCCATGTGTGGGGACTTGGTGTAAAATAAGACTGAGTGAGGAAGGCTATGCCAGGTGCTGGAGTACCTTGAATGCCATCTTTGGTTGGTGGAATAATTCAAAAGCAGTGTCTTCTCCTTAAAACATGTTTTGTTTTGTTTTTTTTTGGAAGAGGGATCCTAATTGGCTGAACTAGAAATCCTTTTATTTCAAGCCAAATTGATACTCTTCCCAAAATATCTTAGTTTATTTTACTTAATGAGATCATAGTTTTATAAAAATAATTGACAATATATTCAAAGGCTGAGGATCTTGTAGAACCTCAGGTTTCTTGGTAGAAGGAGAAGATGGAAAAAAAGGTGCTGAGTTCAATTCCTAAGTAGACCATGGAAGCTGGGATGGATGTGTGTGTGTGTGTGTGTGTGTGTATAAAACTAAATTCTGAAGTATTTACTATATCCAGGCAGCATTTCACACACTGCTTACCTGATTATCACTACAATGTTACTAGGTAGGTCTGATTATCTTTATTTTGAAAAAAAAATAGGTACAGATACAGGTACAGATATAGATATAGATATAGATATAGATATAGATATAGATATAGATATAGATATCAGAGAGTGGCAATAACTTGCCCAAGGTCTGACACAGCTGGGAAGCTGCAGAGTTACAGCTCAGATTCTTCTGCCTCTTCCCAGGAAAGCAGGGGCCCCTGGGCCACTCACGTCTAGGTTGGGATGAGCTGCCCCAGGAGGCATGTAAAGAGCACAGAGCTGTCACTGCCTCAGACTGTAAGGATGGGTGCTGTCAGGCTGAATCTGCAGGAAGTCTGAGTCAGAACCTCAAACAGGCAAATGCAGGTGAAAGGAGGGCTCCAGAGTGAACCCTCGCCTCCTTGGGTCCTTATTCAAATGGCACCTTCTCAGCCAGGTCTTCTCCAATGTCCCATGTAAGACTGAAACCCCTCCCTAACACTCCCCATAGGGACCTTTGCTCTTCTTTTTCTCCCTTACACTTTTCACCATCTAACAGAATTGTGTGGATTTTCTGTCTCCCCCGCCACTAGAAATGTGGGCTCCACAGGGCAGGGATGTTTCTTTTTTTGTTGTTGTGGTAAAAATATTTAACATGAGATCTAGTTTCTTAACAAAAATTTAAGCATACAATACAATAATATTAACTATAGACGATACTGTACAGCAAATCTCTAGAAATTAATCATCTTGCATAACTGAAATTTAATACCCATTGAACCACAACCTTCTGTTTTTCCCTCCCCACAGCCTCTGGCAACCTCCATTCAACTCTCTGCTTCTGTGTGTTTGACTCTTTTATGTACCTCATGTAAGTGGAATCACGCAGTATTTGTCCTTTAGTGACTGGCTAGTTTCACTTAGCATAATATCCTCAAAGTTCATCCATGTGTTTGCATGCAGCAGGATTTCCTTCTTTTTTAGTGCTGAGTAACATTCCATTGTAAGTGGTAGGGATTTTTGACTGTTTTGTTCACTGCTATATTCCCAGAGCATCATGAGTGTTCAATAAATATTCGTTGAATGAATAAATGAATGTATGAACCTAAGAGATCATATGATAGTAAAGATTCAAAGCGGTAAGTCAGAGATGGAGCTGGGAATTGTGCCTAGAACCACCTAGAAGGCAGGTGCAGCAGGTTTGGATTATGTTACTGGGGTGGGGGTTAGGCTTTAAAATTTTATGTAAGAATACACTAAATGGACTGTAGGGATTTATATCTTTCAGCTACAAGTCAACTCAAACAAAAAGGAGGCTTTTCTTGGCTCCTATAAGTGAAAAGTTTAAGGGAAGTAGTTGAGGCACAGGTGGGTCTGGGACTCAGTGTCTCATTCTCTCTCCATCCCCCTGACTCTGGTGTCCTCTGTAGTGGCCTTGCTCAGAGGCACTGGCCTCATGTCTCTTGGAGGTGGACCCCAGCACCGCCAGGCTGACACCACAGCCCAACCAGAGGTTCTGTCTCTTTTCAACAGAATCAACAAAAGTTCTCTCATTGGGCTTCCCTGGTGGCGCAGTGGTTGGGAGTCTGCCTGCTGGTGCAGGGGACGCGGGTTCGTGCCCCGGTCCGGGAGGATCCCGCATGCTGCGGAGTGGCTGGGCTCATGGGCCATGGCCGCTGGGCCTGCGTGTCCGGAGCCTGTGCTCCGCAGTGGGAGAGGCCACAGCAGTGAGGGGCCCGTGTACCGCAAAAAAAAAAAAAAAATTCTCTCATTGAGTCTCATTGGCTCTCATCAGGACATGGGCCCATCTCTCAGTCAGTCACTGTGGCCAGGGAAATGAGACACTCTAATTGACCGGGCCTGGTCACATGCCCACCTCTGAAGGTAGGAGTGGTGGAGTCTCCTCTTACCTGAACCTACAGACTGAGATGGGAGAAGGGTGCTTTACTGGAAGAATGGGAATGGATATTGAACCCCTGTCATGGTAAATGTCAACCAGGGGGACAGCTCGGTGCCTAGGACACTACTAACTCTTGAAAATTTGTTGCAGAAACAGCAGATACCTTTCTTTCTAACTGAGAATCCATTATCATGATAATTACCAACTATCCAATGGTATTATAGTCAGCACCAGTGTTACGTACTTTATACATAGCATTTCTTTTTTGTTAATTAAAGAAATTTTTTTATTTTTTAACATCTTTATTGTATACGTAGCATTTCAGTTAACTCTCCTCCATACCCTTCAAAGAGTTAGTTGGTATTAGCCCACCTAATGGCTGTGCAGACTAGGCTCAGAGAGCTTTACTAAATTGCTTGAGGCCATTCAGCTAGGCAATGGCTGAGCGAAGCAGTGAACCCATCTCTGTCAGTTTCCAAAGCCTGTTCTTTCCCTGCATCGGCACTTAGCCCTGAAACAATGGTGCATCCATAGGCAGGGGCTTTCCTGATGTTCTTTTCACAGTCCCTACGCCATTATAGAACCCTCTGGGCTTGTCTTGCTTTCAATTCTTAAGCAACAGTCGGTCTTTTTTTCCCTAATCCCTGCCCATCTTTCCGTGGAACATAACAATGACTTTGCTTTAATGTCCTTGGAAGAGCGACAACTCTGAAAGGGCAGGAGGGACCTAGTTTGTAGCCTGAGGATGATCCATAATTCTAAGGTAAACAGTCTCGCCTTGTCCCAGACACCGTGTATCCTGTTAGGAAACAGGCCTGTAGCCCAGAGAACAGTCACAGGTCTTTGAAGTCAGGCTTTGTTTGGTTTTCATTTGTTTTCACTGTTCAGAACACAGCTCACTCTTAGATGGTTTTCAAAAGGACCTATCGAACTAATGACTCTCAAATCATAGTGTGTCACCTGGGAGCTTATTGGAATCCAGATGCCTGGCCCCTCCCCTTCCCCACAGGTTCCGGATCTGAGGGGCAGGTCCAACATACATACTTTAATAAGCTCCCTGTACTTTTGTTATGTCATAGTGGAAGATGCTAGGTGAGCAGATCTTGTACCTAGCATGCATTTAAGTACCTTTACAACTTCCTAGGGGCAGAAATATCAAATCCAGCAAGTACATGCCCATTAAACAAGGGATCTCAAACTCATGGTACACATATTAAATCCACTTTAGCCAACAGGTAGAATTGCTTTAGTTTGCTTGAACTTGGATGCCTTTGTTTAGAAAGAGGGTGTATTCTTCACTTGACTCAGCCTCCACCCTCCTATTATCTATACCTGCTACTTTACACATTTATATTACAGGCTCCCTCAGGTAAGTGCATTTCCACACTGGGTAAAGAATAGGAGATAGGAGAGCAGAAAAGCCAAGTGGTTTCCCAAAGTGAGAGGAAATCCTTGGTGCAGTGGACGAGGTGAGAGCTTGTATCCTTGCTTAACCAAGTCACATGAATGTTTGCTGTATGAAGAAATGGAATTTTCCCCTTTCAAATAACTTATGAAATATGAAATCCGCTGTGGTCGGGGGCGGCAGCTCACAGACTCTGAACCCGTCTCCCTCTGCTAAGGCTCCTTCATCCTCTACTCTTGCACCTGTCCTGATGCAGACAAATATTTCATGTCTGTATCCTAGTGGGCAGCCCATCCCTCGAGTGGAATACACAGAGGAAGAAAAGAAAACATGGGGGATAGTGTTCAGGACCCTGAAGTCCTTGTACAAAACCCACGCTTGCTACGAGCACAACCACATTTTCCCACTTCTGGAAAAGTACTGTGGCTTCCGCGAAGATAACATTCCCCAGCTCGAAGAGGTTTCTCAATTTCTGCAGAGTAAGTCCACATCAGGGTCAAAAGGTTGGTGTGGGGAGGATGGGGAGGGGAAGAAAAGTAAATGGAAGTGAGTGTGTTCATGCTGATGCAGGCAGGTTGATTGTCCCAGGAAAACTGGGATTTCACTGCTGGCCTCTGCCTCCCCTCCAGCCCCCACTGTTAGTCCACTGTCATCCAAGAAAAGGCATCAGGTGTGGATTTTGCCATATCCATATTCCTGAAAGGATTTTTTAACACTCAAAGCCCAAGGGGCCTCGTCAGGGTTCTTCCTGCAGCTCCTGCTACGTTACGAGCTGGCTGCAGTGTGCGTTTGTGTAAGAAAATGAGATTTGTGCCGAGATACCTGAGCTCTAAGTCTATGCATCTGGTATCTGGAATCTCACTTTGATCCTCTCTAGTTGGGAGAAACTACCTCAGTTTAGTCATCTGTCAAATGGAGACTGTCAGCCTTTGAGCCTTTCTCCTAGGGAAATTGTGAGAATGAAATAAGATATTGAATGTGAAAGAATAGTGTTACCTAGTGTTACAGTAGGTGCTCATTGAATTTGGGCTTCATTGGAATCTGAGTAACTCAGTGGGTACATTCGTGACTGGGTTGACCTGCCCATCATTTCCAGGGGAGATAAGTGTTTTCCTTTCTGCCAGGTGGCGTTGACTCAGCAAAATCAAAATAAACAGACAAAACATATTAAACGCCTATTATGTGCCAGGTAAAATGAGGGAAAGTGGGGGTATAGCCCACAGGGTTATAGAAAGAGTTTTCTGTGCCTCTGAACTATGCAGAGATGCTATGGCCAGCTCTGGGGCAAAAAGCCAGGGAAGCTACGTCGCAGGGAGGGTAGCTAGGATAGATTGGGAGAGGGGGCGGCTAGATGACCTTTTGAATCCCTTCTGTTTAGAGTCTTGACTTCTCAGATAAAGAGAGGAGCGGGGGCCCAAGCAGAAGGAACTTCAGCCTGTGGGTCTAAGGCACATAAGCAGAGGGACAAAGGGTCTTAAAGACCTTCTTTGCCTAATGACCCGTGTTGCTATGGCCAATAACAAGAAGAACACAGCAGTCATAGTAGGCGGTGGGGAGGTATAGAGTAGCCATTAAGGTAACAGACTCTGAAGCCAGACTGCCGGTAGCTATGACCTTGGGCAGGAGCCTTAACCTCCGTATGCCTCAGCTTCCCCATCTATAAAGTGGAGATAATAAGAACATCTACCTCCTAGAGTTAGGATGAGGATTAATTAGTACATATAGAGTGCTTAGAACTGTGTCTGACATGTGGTAGGTATTATATGGTGTTAGCTGTTATGAACATGATCACTGTCATTACTATTCTCCTTCCAGATTGGGAACAAATTGAGAGACAGATATAGGAACCAGAGAGATGGGTGATCAAAATGTCAGCTGTATTACTGATAGAAGCTACTTAGAGAATGTGGTATAGATGTGCAGCCAAAATGGATTTCCTAATATTTTCACCCCTGGATTAGGTAAACTTACTTGCCAATTCATTGGTGCAGTGTGTAGTCCATTGCCTGGCCAAGAGCAGACCAGAATGAGCTCCTGTGTGGACAGTGAAGAGAGAAAGGGCAGAGAGGGTTAAATTGAGAATATTCATTTCCTCTTCTCAAACCCTTCAATCAGAGAAGTCACTGTTCCTCATGGGGTGTCCTGTGTGAAGCACATATAGAAAAGCTAGAAGTGCTCCTTTCATACTTTTCCGTCTTGGGAAGTAGAGTGAAAATTCCCTCCCCACTCTGGAAACATGAGAAGTAGGGAATAAGCGTTCCACCCTAACAAACAATAATGAAAGCTAAATTTATTGGATGTTTCCAATGTGCTAGGCTTTTAAGTATTTTCTATTTATTAGCTCTTCTGATTCTCAGAATAACCCTAAGAAGTATCTACCCACATTTTGCAGATGAGAAAACTGAGGCTCAGAGAAGTGAAACTACTTGACTCAGATTACCCAGCTAGAAAGTACTGGGGCATAGATTTGAAGCCAAGTCTGCTTGGCATCAACACCCATGCTCCTGGACAGTTGAGTGTACTGGTTCCCTCCCTAAAGGTCTTCAGGCCCTTTTGGCTCCCTGTAATGGGTTTTCAGTTTTCTTTCTCCTTTGCTTCCCAGCTTGTACTGGTTTCCGCCTCCGACCTGTGGCTGGCCTGCTTTCCTCTCGGGATTTCTTGGGTGGCCTGGCCTTTCGTGTCTTCCACTGCACCCAGTACATCAGACATGGGTCCAAGCCCATGTATACACCTGAACCGTGAGTATTGTCCTTCTGCTGTCAGTTGCCAGCCACAGTGGGTGCCATCTCTCCCTGCTCCAGGTACACTGTGGGCTGGTCCATGGGACCAGTTGCCTGGATGATGACAGTATGACAAGGGAAATTCATCTCTTCTGGGGATTTTCTCTGTCTGAATAGATCGTACTGATCGGAGATTTAGGTATCTTGTGACTCAAAGGTTCAGATCTCCTCTGAATGAGAGAATGAGAGCTCACATTCAAATTCCAAAGAGAGGGTAGAAGTCAGAGCTGTGAAGTGCCCAAGGGGAACAGGAACAAGCGACGGCCAGGCTGTCTCAACACCTCCTCATTCCTGAATCACACCTAGATGATTCTAATCTCTCTTTGCCTAGATTGTGTCTTGGCTGGAGGTAGTGAATGACTGGCCACCATGCTTTTAGCCATCTTCTTAGTCAGATAGAACTTAAGCAATTGATATGAAAAGCCAGCAGGGTGCCCCAAATGATCTTTCCCAGCCCTCAAAGTTCATTACTATAAATCAGAAAAGACCTGTTCCTAATAAACCTGGTGCCGAAAGTGTTAAATAAATGTTAAGTTTTCTTCTCTGACCAATGGCTGCCCTCTCCAGAATAAGAGAGGACTCTGTTATTATTATTATTATCACTGTTATTATTTAGTTCCCATGAAGAATAACTAACTGAGCATATTGTATCTGCCCCGGCATGTCAATACCAATGAGAAGACTTGGGATGGGAAGTGTCTGTGATCCACAGCTCGCTGAGGTGTATGGGAGGATGCTCATAGGAATATCACCTCTTTTGTTCTGCATCCCACTGGGCGTACACCTAAGAACCCCTGACTGCCGTGCCCTGCCCTGTCCCTTACTTTTCTTTCGCCTTCTCCCTTTTCTCTTGTACCTTGTCTCAACTGATCCCAAGCTTTACACACCACTTATTCTTAGGAATGAGTTTGTAAGACCGAATGAGTTGCTTCCTTTCTTCCACCCATTCCTCATGTAGAAAGACTGAGTCTGTCATGGCTTAAAACCCTCCTCCCCTCCAAGCTCTGTGCTTTCTGTTTTTCAGTGACATCTGCCATGAGCTGTTGGGACATGTACCCTTGTTTTCAGATCGCAGCTTTGCCCAGTTTTCGCAGGTGAGGAACGGATCTCTCTAGCCCTCTACTTACAGGGGTGAGACCTGAACTGCTCAAGATAAATTGAATCCATGGGGGGGCCTTCATGTCCTCTGCAAGGGTAGAAACCAGGTACAGTTCTGTGATCCCATCACAGATGGGTATGTGGTCCCATGGAGCTGGCCAATTGCCAATCCCAGGGACCACAGCATGGAATTGGTGGCTCAGTCATCCTCTGAATTGTGTGTTATTGACTTAGCTAATCTCACTTGTCCTACCAGGTGTAGTTTAAGAGCCTTTTCATCCGTGAAAACCTCCCTGATCCCCATGCAGAAGTAACCTTACCGTCTTCCAAGTTCTCTGGGCATTTTTTCCCATCCTCTTTAGGGCCTTTGCCACTTTCTACCCTGTCAAGCAGTCAGTTTTGTATATACCTTAATTAAGTAAGATGGCATTTGACAAGAATCCCATGCCAATAGCCTGACTCATAGCTGACAAAAAATAAAGAGCCAGTTGCCTCGTCACCATCATCAAAGCAGCAGGCTAAGCTTTGATTCATCTAGCACAGTGGTGAGCAGGCTCGAAAATGCTTTTTGGATGAATGAAAGGATCCTAGTAATTCTCTCCTTGCACTGAGAGGCAGCCTTAAACCATGACTGGGTAGCTGCGATCAGGGGAGAGTTGAATGGTGCTGCTGGGGGGCACATTGCCAGGCCACCCTGTGCCTAGGTCACAGAGATGTGGACCAATAAAAGCCCTTCCTGCCAGTCTTCTTCCTCACAAGGAAGAATAAGGATCAAATGGAATGGCCCATGAGCAAAGGCTGGGCCACGTGTGTGTGAATTTCACCAGCATTTCCCCTCAGCAGAAAGAAATACCTATTTGCACTCTTGAATGAAGAGGCTACCACTGAGTAGCTGAAACAAACTAACAAACAGAAAGCAGAATTACCTGCTTGCTAACCAAGGGAAAACTGCACTTGTTAGACACCGCCTCTTTAAACAAAGACAATGATTGCTTTTATGTGGGTTTCGGGGGATTGTGAAGTTCAGAGATTGTTGGACTTTTAGAAGTGGGAGTGTTTAGAAATTAGGTGAACTTTAACTGTGGAAGTGTCACCATGGGACTGGGGCTATTTGCCGACCAGCTGACTTTCAGAAGTGTGATTGCTGCTGCTAAGATGTCATTGATTGCTTGGGATAGCTTTCAAACCAGGATTTGTTCATATGGCCAAAGGAGGATCAGTTTCTTCCTCGGGGAATAAGAACTTTTAATTCTTATCACCAGAGGTTATTCTGCCCAATCAGAGGCTAAGTGGCCATTCTCCCCAAGCCGGTTCCATTTTGGGGACTCCCCACAGAAGACAGGACAATTACCAGAGTCAGCTACTGGGTCATCAGTGTTCACGGTTCCAACTTTGACCTGGACAGTTCCAAGGCAGGGAGTCATTTTGAGTTCCCTGAGCATATTCCTTTTTGATCTAAAAGCAGGACACTGGAGTGCAGGATGGAGTGGGGATGAAGCACTTTGGACCTCTTGTTTTAGGCAAGATAGGGGCTCACAAAGAATGGTGACTATGAGAACAGGGCACCCTTTCAACCTTGCATTTGTCTATGACTTCTGTTCCATTCAGGACCGTGGCATGTCTGAGCTGGGTGGATGGAACACAGATGGGGAAGCGGCAGGAGAGTGGAGCCAGGCTAAGTCAGTGTCTGAATTTGATTCACTCTAAATCAGACAGCATTTTCTTTGCATGTAATGGGCTTGGCCAGGGAGGGATACAGAGATGAAGACCATGTAGCCTCTTGCTTCCAAGTGGGCCCGGTCCTTGGTCCTTCTCTCTGTCTGCTTTAAGTACCATCTCCACTCTGATGATGAACACATTTATATATCTAGCCCAGACTTCAATCCCAAAACTGAGGCTTACATATCCAACCAACTACTCAATATCTCTGCTTGGATGTCCAATGGACATCTCTATTCATCCTGTCCAAAGTGGAATTCCTGATCTTCCCACTCAAACCTTCTCCACCCACAGCTCTCCCTGAATTAGTTCATGGCAACTCCATCCTTCCAGTTGCTCAAACCTAAAGCATTATTGACTCCTCTCGGACATACCCCACAATCAATCTTGCATAAAATTCTGTGTTTTACCTCCAAAATATGTAGAGTCTGACCATTGCCCATCACGTCCACTGCTCCGAATTTCATCTCAGCCCTATCGCTTCTCATGCTGGTGACTGCAGTAGCCTCCTAACTGGTCTTTAGGCCTCTACACTTGACCCCCTACAGTCAGTTCTCACACAGCAGTCAGAGTGAATCTTTGATGGCACAAATCAGATCTTGCCACCCTTCTGTTCAAAACCCTGCCTTGGCTCCCCATTTTGTTGAGAGGAGAATCCTAAGCCCTAAAACAGCCAAGAAATTCCTACATGATTGAGCTGCAGATCCCTCTTTGCTGTCACCCCTACCACTTACTTTGCTCTAGCCACAGTGGTCCTTCCCCGTTATTTGAACCAACCGACATTGCCCCTCCTTCACGAGCTTTTTCACGGGCTGCACACTTGGCCTACACAATGCTCTTCCCTCAAATATCAGCAATGCCAACAATCTCTCTTCCATCAAGTCTTTGCTCAGATATCACCTTCCCAATGATGCTTACCCTGGAAGCTTATTTAAAATCCCAGCCTCCGCACCCCACCCCCGCTTTCCTGGTACTCCGGATCCCCCTTGTCCCTTCCTCCTTTTGTTTCTTCTTTCCAAAGAACTTGCCACCTTGTAACATACCTATGTATATGCTTATTATTACTGTCTTTCGCTATCCGCTTAGACACTATTTACAAGTTCAAGGATCTTTATCATTTGGTACACTGCCTGCCACATAGAAGGCATTTGATAAATATTTTTGGAATGAATAAATGCATATAGTAGGAATGAATAAATGCATATAGTAGGAAAGAAACATATATATTTGCATATATATGGTATGTCTGATACAAGGTAGGCTGGAGCAAATGCTATAAAAGAGACAGAGACTACTAGGGGATCCTGGATTTGGAGCTGTGATGAGAGGTGGTCCATGACATCTCAGACTCTCCAGCTATGTATATACCTGGACAGATGTCAAGCACTTCTCTGCAAGTCTCCTGTGGTGTCTTCAGGGTACATGATTAAGTCTCATCTAGTGCTCCAGGAATGTTCCACTTGGACTATGGAAGAATAATCAGGACAGGAAACTTTAGATGCCACCTATCGTGTGACCTTGAGCAGGTCGTCTCCCTTCTCTGTGCCTCCATTTTCTCTTTTGCAAAGTGAATACAAAGGACCAAGTGATGGATAAAGCCTTCCCCCATTCTAGAGATCTGTGATTTTATGAAATGTGGTCAAGGAAGATTGACAGAACAATGAGAGTCTCTCTGGACCCTTCTCAAGGCATCTAACCACCATCCCTTTCCTGTGGTCAAGTTTGAGGTTGGACCCGAGGGTAAAGGTTGAAGATAGGCAGACCCCAGCCATGCCAGTGACCTTGTTTCTCCACAATTACAGGAAATCGGCCTCGCCTCTCTGGGTGCCCCGGACGAGTACATGGAGAAACTCGCAACAGTAAGTTCTCTCTCTTCCTGGTAGATGGTGGCAGGGCCTCAGGTCTTTGAAGCTTTGCTCCTTCCCTGAAAGCCAGGTCATTTGCAGAAAAAAAATCAGAATGCCCTGGGTTACATTTGTGCAAGTGACATTTCACATTTTGACTTCTTAATGGTTCAATTGTGAAATCAACTGTATGCAGACATTTAATTTTAAACAGTGTCTTGAAAACACCAACAGGCTATAATGATAGTCCTTGAGAACTCCTTTAAGTAGGTGGGAAGTAGTCTGGATTCACAGCTTTGAAGAGGGAATATTTACTTTCTACCTTTACACTGGAGCCAGCATTAAGATCTTTCCTTTCTCAGACACAAGGTAGAAAAGGGAGTGGGCTTTCCCCTTCTAACTGAACACTTCCTTCCCCAGTGGATGTGGTGACTCATCACATGGAAGCCATGGAGGCAGTGACTCTGCACAGCAGGGCTTTCCTTCCTACAGACCCCTTTCCAACTTGCGTGCATCCCTCCCCAGCCTCTAAGCCACATTTCTTATAATGTGCTCAGCTGGGAAGATGAGAAATAAAACTTTATAATGGAATTAGGGACCGCAGATGAATGCAAATATATCATGAAGATGTATCAGTTTAGAAGTTTATGAATTCAGTTTATCAGAAGGCCCCAAACTCCCAGATTCTTTCTCACTGACCAGCTGCTCTGAGACCCTGGGCAAGTGGCTTTTGCTTCCTCATCTCTAAAAATAGATACAATCGTTTATATTCTGCCCATCTCAAAAGTATATCATGAGGGTCTTGAGGGTCTGAAGAGTTAAATTTGTGTGAATGTGAGTTTTTAAATGCCAGATGCTGTAGTGATACAAAAAGCAACTTCCAAAGAAAACTGCAGAGCTTGATAGAATCTCTCACTTGTAAGAAAAAAAGAAACTCAAGTGCAGAGCATCATGTTACTTGCTGTAACAATGATAAAAGTACTCATTACCAACATAGCTTCTCCAAAAAAAATCTTATTATTGATATACTGAGCTGGAAACAGTCTTGGGGTCCTTGCTCTGCCGTTGAGATGCTGTGCCACTGTATGCATGTAGCTTGACCTCTCTGGGCTAAAGACTCCTCATCTGTATGTGCAGAGGCCAGACTAAGTTCTGACAGCCTTCGCAGGTTTAGCATTCTCTAGTGCAATAAACGGACTTAACTAGAAACCCACACCTAATTCTCCAAGACTGTGACGATCTCTAGCACTAACTGGGCCTTGGCTTTCTCTTGGCTCTATTCAGTAGGGTGGTGCCAGAATTCCAGGACCTTATTGCCCAGGCCATTTATCTAGGGCACGTTGCACTGGGAGCTATTGAAAGAAAAGGATTTGGTTTTTGGGGAGGATAAGTGCAGTGACTGACAGGGTTTTAATACAGATTGTTGGATGGTAGGGATATTAAATAATAACCTCCGAACTGAGAAGGAACTTTGAGGCCAAAAAAGGAAGCAGGAAACTCCATAAAATGCAATGATGAAGTTTATTGTGGGTAACTTACACAAAGGCAGGGCCAGGTGGACAACGATCCAAAGGCATTTGCAGCCACACTCTGCGCCACGAGAAGGGTACAGGGGGATTTAAAGGGGCCAAAGCTAAAGATAGAATCTGACTAAGGGAGAAGCATGTCTGCTCCGTCAGGAGCCAGGGTTTTTTCATCCCCTCAGGGCGTCTCATGACCATTATTCCTCGTGAGCCATTAACCATCTGCGTCAGTAAAATTTTTTATATCAGGTGAAGTTTTTATATCAGATGAAGGCAAGGGTAAACGTAGATGAGGAACTTGTCTGGTGCATTCCTTGTGAATAGGCTAAAGCTCAGTCTTGCAGAAAGGGGAGGGGTTAGGACTGCAGGCTTAGATGGAGCTGACAAAATGGAGTCAGTGTGGTTCAGCCACACAGATGATAAGATGCCCCCTCACTGATTCTATCATGACCCAATCCCCTACCTCCCCCTGTGGAGCCTGATGGGATTGTCTGGTAACTCCAACCAACTTAGGGGAGCATCTCACTCTAGTTGATGCCATGGAGAAGAAGGCAAAAGGGGTGGAGGAGTTCCTGTCATAGAGAGAGTTGCTTGCTGGGAGTATCCTCTGGGGGCTTCCTCAGTACTCCACCACTGCATCCCATCACATTTTGCATTCAGCCAACTCTTGATTCAACAGGTAACTGGATAGGGTAAGACATAGGGCACAAAACCATGACCCCAGGTCATGCTGATTCAGAGAACAGACCTGCACAATCTCCCACCTGGGCAGTCCTGTCCTTGGCCCTGGGTCATCTGTTGCCTTTCCCTTCCTTAAGGTATGCTCTCAACTTGACATTCCATTTCAGATTTACTGGTTTACTGTGGAGTTTGGGCTCTGCAAGCAAGGAGACTCCATAAAGGCATATGGTGCTGGGCTCCTGTCATCCTTTGGTGAATTACAGGTATGACCCTAACAGAAACCAAGGATGGATCTGAAAGTGGTGGGTGCAGCAGACCATTCTTTTTCTCTTTGTGCTGTTGAAACCCATTTGTATTCACTTTGAAATTCAACCTGTGGGCTTCTCCTCAAGCGATTGATCTCTCAGTGGCTGTGATTTGGTCATGACTGTGGGTGTTAGAGGTAGGTCTCCAGTGCAGAGGGGCCTCCTGAGCCCAAGGTTGAACTGTACATTGGGATATATGCAAACACATGCCAGAATATGTGGTTGGGGTAAAATACTCCTTTCTATCTTGACTGCTGGCTTTAGATGAGTTATAAAGGTTACCTAGTATATGCATAATAATTTAGTTTATTGCATTTGGGCTGGGGTGTGGAAGAAATCAGAATGAGATGGGAGGGGATGCACCAATGGCCTCTGGGATGCGGCAGGGACCACCAGCCCTGGTTTAACCATGAAAACTTTCCATCTGGGACCTGCAGTATTGCTTGTCAGGCAAGCCGAAGCTCCTTCCTCTGGAACTGGAGAAGACCGCTCTTCAGCAGTACACAATCACGGAGTTCCAGCCCCTGTATTACGTGGCCGAGAGTTTTAATGATGCCAAGGAGAAAGTGAGGTGAGGTGATGACCAAGGTGGGTCAACAGCCCTTGGGACCCTCCTGATTTGTCCTAGTGCCACTGACCTGTGGGTGGCCTGGAGAGTGGACTCCAATGACTACAGCAAGGGCGTGCATCAGACCGCGTTATCTCCCCAGCCTCCCCACCTTTGTCTCTTTCCACTCTCTGTTGAGAGAAGTTGTTTCCTTCGCAGGACCCTATTTCATAGCTTATTGGCTGAACTGTGCCGAGCCCTGCAGACAAGGCTGCCAGCCGATCCTTGCTTATTGCCGCCACCCAGTCCACACCTAAACTCTCCTGTGTACAGGGCGGCCACAGAGGTCCCCCCACCGAGCAGCGCTAGAAGTCTTCTAACCTGGAGAAGTCCCTGTCGCTTTATTCTCCCAGATACTTGCATAACTCGCCCCCTCCCCTCCTTCCAATCTTCACCGGCATTTAACCTTCTCTGTGTGTCTTTCTCTAACCAGCTTATTTACAGTCACGACCCAGCCCTTTCCCGCCAGCACTCCTTGTCCCCTTCTGTGATTTATTTTTCTCCTTAGCACTTATTAATGTCTAAACTCTTGTATGATTTAAGGTCCACGAGGATAGGGATTTTGGTCCTCTCTCTTTCCTGCTCTTTCCCTGACCCTAGCACAGCGCCTGACACATAGTAGGCCCTCAGTAAGGAATTAGCGAACGTGCCAGTCTCAGAGGCAGTTCAGCAAGAGGCTGATGGAGTGGTACCAGGACTCTAAGACTCTCAGCCCTCCGCGACGATGGCCCCGCCATCAACCTGCTTGAGCCACTGTGCTCCCAGCAGGAGGTAGGCCAGGCAGAGGGTCTACCAGCACAGGGCAACCATGATACTATTTTCTACCACTTTTTTTTATACCTTATCAGTGATGGATAATAAGCATATAGGCCTCGGGGATCCTATGAAGCTGGGCATGTCAGCTTTCAATGCACTGGGCTTAGGTAAGCAAAGGCAAAATGCTAGCCCACATATGCACTTTGTTTGGCCCCAAATGACTCCCTTTACCCCCTGTCTCCAGGGCCCTCAAGTCCTTCCTGCCATTCTTTTCCAGTTTTCTCCTAAACTTCTACCCTTACTGGGAGCCTAGTCTTCCTCTATCCCTAAAGGTTCCACTCTGCCATTCCTGGGGCCCCTTTAGGGTTATGGATTTTAGTGGATTCATGAATGATTCCACCTAGGTAATTGTAGTAACAGGTAAGATGCCTAGCACCTATTTTGTACCAAACACTGTTCTAAGTGCTTTTCAGGTATTAATTCCCTTAATCATCAAATAGGACTACAAAGTTTGCAGATGGGGGTGCAGAAACATAGAAAGGGTAAGTAACTCACCCAAGGTCATGCAGCTAGTAAGTGGCTGGCCCAGGGTTTGGACCCAGGCAGTGGGGCTTAGAGCCAGTACTCTTAACCGCTGTGTCACACTGGGATCCCACATGTACAGGCCCTTCTGGAGACGACTCCCTAACCCAGGAAGTGATCAGCCCCAGGCCAGCAGGGAAGGCCTTGCCAGCACATGGGCTTCTCAGGTCTTTGAAGTTCCACCTGCTAGTGTCCAGGACCCAAAGGAGACACCCACAAAAGCTCCCATCTGCTGAGAGGTGGCTCGAAGAGCCAATGAGAGTTCTAAAGAACAAGGTTCCAAAAAGGAAGGGATCTGAGCATCTCTGGGATACCCTCAGAGCATCCCAGCTAAAAGAAACCAGTGCCAACCATTTTCAGTTTCAAGATTTAGTTCTAGCAGAGATGAGGCTGAGTTTGGTCACACACCCACTCCTTGGCCAGATGAGGACTGGGCCTGAGACTGACAGCCCAGTTGATGTAGCTCCAGTGGAGCAGAAGTAGATTCGCCAAAGCAAAAATGAGGTGCACTATGGGAATAAGAGGGAAGAGGTGAAGAGCAGGAAAGTCACAGGTATGTACTATCTGGTTTGTGTCACCATCTGGGCTGAGAAAACTCTTTTCAAAGAAGAGAGGGAGAGAGATACTTAACCATTTATTCTTCATGCATCCCCAGTCACTAAAAAAAGATAATAGCTAACACTCACATAGTGCTCAGGTTCCAATTTTATGGAAGAATAAAGCAACCGAGGTGCACAGGAGCCCCTTGCCTGTGCCACAAGGGCTGCGATTGGCAAAGGCAGGATTGAAGCCCAGCAGTCTTCTTATAACTGTCTTCTCAGTACGGCAGCCTCTATTCTCACCAGAAGCCAATTAGAAATATCATTTGTGATGTCTTTGCATTTTATAAGCCATTTGGGAATATCTTCTTAATGATGTTGCTTCCTATGTTTCATAAAGCCCTCATGGTGCATTCCTCCCAGACCCAGGAATGATGCATCGGGGAGGCATGGACGTGAAGGGCCCAGGCCAGAGTCAGGCTACCTGTGTCCTTCCCCAGCTTCTAATGTATTGCCTGCATGACCTCAGTAGTCACTTAGCTTCCCCAAGCCTCAGTATCCTCATCTGTAAAATGGGAATAGTAATGGTACCTTCCTCCTAAGGTTTTTATGAAGACTAAGTTAGTGATATTAGTTGTGAAGAGTATAGCACAGTTAGGACTTGCTCTAGTTCTTGGGACATAGGAGGCTCTTGATCCATTTTTTTTCTATAACACTTTTTGGCTGGATTTTACTTACTCTTCTTATTTTATTTCATGATAAAAATTTTGACCTTATTGTATTGTGTGCTTTTATGGTAGGCTACTTCTGACTTTTTGGAGGTAGGTGCGAAAGTGTGTTTGTATATACACATAAGACACACCTACTGCACACAAAGGCTTCCTAAGAGGACCTCACTAAAGTTCCATTTCACTTCTCAGCCTGGTTCTAAAGCCCCTGTTCTAGTGAGGTTTCAGTGCTACCAAGAGCCATGTGAAATGCAACAGAAAAATCTTTTAAAATTATTTTTCCCCAAACGGTACCCTTCACTTAGATCTATGGGTTTGGTTTCAGGAACTTTGCTGCTATAATCCCACGGCCCTTCTCAGTTCGTTATGACCCCTATGCCCAGAGGATTGAGGTCTTGGACAATACCGAACAACTTAAGATTTTGGCTGACTCCATCAATAGTAAGTAATTTACACCCTTTGAGGCCATTCTCCCATAAATAGAGGATTGTGTCTTCTTACCTTCACCATGGGAACAATAAGAGATATATTAAATATTTAACTAAGAAGAAGAGCATCTCCAGGGAAGCCACTGATTTACTGAAAGAGAAAAACTTGGCAAAAAGGCCAGAATTGCCTTGCGTGTCCTTTCTCCTTTGACCTTCCTAGATTCCACCGCACCTCCTACCATCACACCACTTTTCCACTCTGGCTTGTCGCTGCCACATTCTTCTTTCTCCTTTGCATCTTCACCTCTTTCTCTCTAAGTGTCCACTGGATCTTGCTCTGCCTGGAATACCAACCCCTAAGGAATAGGTTCTATCTACTTTATCAACCATAGAGTAGCTCATCTATTGACCTTTTATTCTTCCTGGACAATGAGGATGTTATCATAGCTGCTCTTAAAAAATCACAGTGTTATTTGTTCATCGCCCAATTTTTTTCTAACCTTCAAACTCCCCTCCAGCCACACCCACCATGCTTTCCCCTGGGCCCTGGCCTTCGCCCATACAGTTCTTGTTTAAAATAGTCTCCTTACCACTCTCATTTAGCAGTCCCAACCCCAGTTCATCTTTGAATCGTTCATAGATATCTCTTCTGATAGGACGACTGGTTTGGGTGGCCCTCCTACATCTTGGCATTCCCACAGATCCCTCCCTCAGAGCATTTATCATTATATTTTTTATAATTTGGTAATTGTTTACTTGTCTCCCCAACTAGACCTGAGCAGAGGGCCATGTCAGGTTTGCCGTCAGACCCCTAGCAGTTAGCCCTATTCCTAAAAATCATATTAGGTACTCAAGAGCTATTGAATAAATGGGTAAAACCACCAAAGGATCAAGCCTAAAGTGAGGAGCTCTAGGCCAAGTGGAGGTTTCTATCTCAAACAATGCTAACAAAGGCCAAAAGGGCAGGTGGGCTTGAAGTATCCCTCTCATACCCCTCTTATGTTGCCTGAGGCCACTTCTAATACATAGAGCTAGCCCATGATAGTCATTCCTCCTTAGGTATGGCCCCCTGCAATCAGCCATCTTGAAAAAGCCCAAGGCTGATTCTCCCCCACAGACACCATTTGGACACTCGGCTGGAACAGATCTGCTCACCAAAGAGGCCAGCCAAGGGCTCTGGAGGCTGGGGTGTGAGATAGAAGGGTCAGGCCATAGCTGTTTTCTCTCTCTTTCTCATTTCCCCTGAGGAAGCAAAAATAACTCCATAGGCTATTGTTTATAAGGAAATTTTTAAAATCACAGAACAACAAATTTAGGAACTGAAGGGTCCTTAGAGCTATGTGACCTAATATAAGGCCCCATCACCTCTATACTTTCCTCAGGATCTAGGAAGGAGTGAGGCGGGTCTGTCTCCAAGGCCCCTTCCACTTCTATGAAGAGTCTATGTCCCTGTGGCCCCTTGGCATGTGAGAACATGTCATGAATGGAAGCAACTCCATTGTACCTTCCTTAGTCCAGTGGTCTGGCAATCTAGGCTGACTTACCTGCTTAGACCATGCCTTCTCAAACCTAGTGTCCCTTAGAATCACTTGGAGAGCTAGTTAGAAATTAATAGTCCTGAGTCATATCCCCAGACTAAATTCACTGAATGTGTGATATGACTCAGGAGTTTGTATTTGTAATAAGGCCCCAGGTGATTCTGACACAGTGGGTTTGTGTGGCTTAGGTTCTGTGGCTTAGCTCCTTGCAAGCCTCTATGGTTGGTCGTGTAAAAGAGAAACAGAACAGCTAGCGATTTCCTAGGGAGAAAACGATTAACTCTTTCCCCGAGAAACAGCCTATGGAAAAGGGAAACTAATTACATTAATAGCTCTAGTGCTTCCTACAACTTGGAATCGCCTATAACAGCCCAAATCCTATCATCCTAACTAAGCTGCCAGCTCCTTGAAGGTTGCGGTGGTACCTAGTATATCCACACACCCCACTGATCGCCTAGTGTTTTACACACTGTGGACACTTGAAGGGTGTTTGTTCATGGTATGAGTGGCTCCTTTGTTTTTCTTTGTAGGTGAAGTTGGAATCCTTTGCAGTGCCCTCCAGAAATTAAAGTGAAGCCATGCACTGAACCTGATCCATCAACTTGAGAATCTGTTGATGGAAATCCAACTACTTCTTTCATTTCATCTGAAAAAGTCTGAAAAGCAAACCTTAATTCAAAATAACAGCCTTGAATCCTTTCTAGAACAAGATGGAGGATCAACAAATAAATCAAAATAATCTGAAATGACAGCATGTTAATACATACCCAAAAGCATAATGGTAGATCTTTTGGGGTCATCTTTGATTTAGAGATGATAATCCCATACTCTCAGTTGAGTTAAAAATCAATAACCTGTCACATTTCATCAGAGTTAATGAAAATTCGGGACCTGCTTCATTCAACCTTCCTAAATACTTTGGTTATTTGCTCTAGAGAATTCCTAAAGGAGTATATATCACTCATTGTGAAACACAAGTCTGTCAGAATTGAATTAACACCTTTATTGGAGTATAATTACTTTACAATGTTGTGCTAGTTGCTGCTGTGTAACAAAGTGAATCAGCTATATGTATACATATATCCCCATATACCCTCCCTCTTGAGCCTCCCTCCTACCCTCCCTATCCCACCCTTCTAGGTGGTCACAAAGCACCGAGTTGATCTCCCTGTGCTATGCGGCTGCTTCCCACTAGCTATCTATTTTACATTTGGTAGTGTGCATATGTCCATGCCACTCTCTCACTTCATCCCAGCTTCCCCTTCCCCTTCCCCATGTCCTCAAGTCCATTCTCTATGTCTGCGTCTTTATTCCTGTTGCAAAGGTCATTTTCTATTTCAGGGAACTATGATTCTAATTACTGCTTTGTTATTTTGCCTGTGGAGATTTTCTTTAATTCAGGAGCCTATTAAAATAGTTATAAATATTAAAGTTCAAAGTGTAAAATCAAAATATTTCTGTATGCTTTACTGTAATCATAAATGCTGCTGTGGAGAGTAGTAGAACTCCCCATCTAACTCCTGCAACGTGCAGTGTCATTCTCCAGTTGATTGTCAAGTCTGTTTTTGGAGACATTTTGAAGACCCTTAAGATGCAATAGATGTTAATTAAAAGCCTGGCTGGTAGATATTCAGTAAATATTCATTAAATGAATAGAGGAATGCATTATTAAACATGAAATCTTCAACAGATGTGAGAATTTTAATTATGTTTTAAAAACTTTAGGGGTTACACAATTTTGTAGTTTCAAATATTTCTTGGAATGAAATAGTCCTCTCATTGCCCTTAGAAATATATTATCTGGATAAACTTGTGTTGAAAGAATGATCAGATTCTCAGATTTCCAACCCATCGCAGGGGCTCATTGTGATAATCCAAGTCAAGTCAACAGATGTTTACTTTTATTGGTTGTGCACTTTACATGAACACACGAATATGAGAAACAGTGGGGAGAGTAACAATGCCTTAAAAACTTTGCTTTAAATTTTCACACCACTCTACCATATTATTTTGGAAATAGTTAAAGGATTTTTGTAATACTTCTTCAAGTGTGATTCTCAGACCTGTTGTATCATCATCAACAGTAAATCCTAGGTGCCATCCCAGCTTCCCCAAATAGAATATCTGGGGATGGGACACAGAGACCTGTGTTTTTAAGTACTCCAAGCGATTCTTTTATGCTCAGTCAAATCTACTGGGTACATCAAGTTTGAGAAAACCTGACTTCTGGTGGTCAGTTCTGCCACTTGCCAATTAGGTCACCTTGCATAAGTCACTTTCCCTCTTTGGACCTCAGTTTAACAATGAGGCATTAAACTGGATGACTCAAGATCCCTTCCAGCCTTGAAATACATTTCACATGCTAACATGTGTCTTTAAACAACTGTCCCTAATGTATTAATAGGGTGTAATAATACCTGCCTAAGTATGCCAGCAGGGTGGAAAGAGCAATTTGGTCTGAATGTGTCTAAGGTTACATTGCTTTGAAGCTGGGATTTTCTTGTCTGTATGTTATTTCCTCATGTCTTTGAAGAACCCACTGACAAGCACTGATTCTAAAAGTGGAAGTGGGCTTTTTCTCTGGTGTTCCTTTAGTGCCCAAACACTCTGCAAAGGGACTATTTTGATAAATGTTTCTTTACATTAAATGAAAATTAGAAAATTTCTTGACTCTGGAACTGAAATATTATATAGTATTTTAGACTGGATATTTTATTTTATAGTGAGTTTTAGTCCTACTGAAGATAATTTAGTATGTTCTAAGTCAAAGCTTAGGTTTAGGTTGTAATTTTGGCAGGAAGAAATTACACACTGAATGGAAGATATAGTCTCTGAAATTTTCATGTGTTACTCAGTACTTTTTATCTGGATATAAAAGCTATAGTGATGGAATTCAATATATTTCCATGTGTTAGTATTACTATCTATTTAATATATAGTAAACGAGCAGTTTTAAAAGAAACAATATTAATGTTTTATTGACAGCTAATCTTGGTGTGTCCAAACAAAAGAAATATATGGAAGAATATTAAAACTGCATAGCATTAGTGTTCAATGAGTTTTTGAAAGGAGGAAACTAAATTTTAATTCTAGATTTCTAAGATATATCATTTAGTTGTGCTTCAAAGAATCTACCACTAAAATATCAGCTTCATAAAAACAACAGCATTGATTATCTTCTTCACCTCTGAAAGCTTTAGCATGTAGCACATGGTAGGTGCTCAAAATCTTTTAAAAAAAATTTCTGAGTTGAATCACAGGGAGTGTAGTGAAGATTGTCTCTCACAAATAAACTATTTTGCAAGAAAAAATTGAGAAACAACTAAACTTGCAACTTTCCCTTTTAAAAGCTATTGAAAGTTTTTCATCTTAGTCTAAGCTATGATTTTTTTTTAAAGAAAGATATTATCCCTTGTATAGGCTAGGTTATGGCCAGATAGTTTGTATTTATACTGCTTCAACAACTGACATATGGTAGTGCTTAATAAATGTCAAAATAAAGGGGACAAAATTGCATCAGTGAAACTTCTTAGTTATCCACAGTGGGGCTGAAATGGTCAGAAAGCAATGAGTGACTTGCCTAATAATTGCAAAAAGGCACAGAGGAGACAAAAGAATAAAGCTTAGTAAAAAATGGACTTTTCAAAAGAAAAAGAAATGTGATCAAACCTTTCTCTTCTCAATGGAGTCTGCACCTACACACACAGTCACTGCTTTTTAATAGCTTTCCCATTCAGTTTCAAAAACTATAAACAGTGGTAGGTTTGATACATGCTATAAATGAACCTAGTAGTTTCTGTGCCTTGAATTTTCTCCTCATTTATAATCTTGCAACTTGGCTAGCTTCAAGACACAATTTACCTTCTCACCTGTAGTAAGCACAATTCCTTTAAAGCAGGAGTCCCCACCCCCGGGCCGTGGACCGATACCAGTGCTTGGCCTGTTAGGAACCGAGCCGCACAGCAGGAGGTGAGCGGTGGGCGAGCGAGCGAAGCTTCATCTGCTGCCCCACATCGCTCCCCATCACTTGCATTACTGCCTGAACCCTCCCCCCTCCCCCCCCGCTTCCCCCTCCCCGTGGAAAAATTGTCTTCCACGAAAGCGGTCCCGGTGCCAAAAAGTTTGGGGACCGCTGCTTTAAAGAATAAGTTCAGAGTGATAAGCAATTGCAGAGAAGATGGATTCTAGACCTCCAGGGTATATACAACTCTCCTCTATAACATTATTCATAATTGTTCAGGGCACTCTTTTTTTTTTTTTTTTTTGCGGTACGTGGGGCCTCTCACTGTTGTGGCCTCTCCCGTTGCGGAGCACAGGCTCCGGACGCGCAGGCTCAGCGGCCATGGCTCACGGGCCCAGCCGCTCCGCGGCATGTGGGATCTTCCTGGACCGGGGCATAAACCCGTGTCCCCTGCATCGACAGGCGGACTCTCAACCACTGCGCCACCAGGGAAGCCCCAGGGTACTCTTTAACAATATTTGTTTTGTATATTTCTTGCACATTGTTTCTTTTATGACAACAATCTCTAACTAATAGAACATTTATGAAAAATAAAGAGAAGAAGATGTGCTTCTCTGAGAGATGGACTTCAGTCTTCCAGAAGAAGGAGATGACACTGCAGGAAACATAATACCTGCTGACTTTCAGGTTTGTCGAAATGGATGAACGGTGAATGGTGATTCGCTTGAACTGCGGTCTGTAGTTTTCCCCAGATCGTTCTTAGGAGGCGGGTGATGCCCAGTGAGTGTAAGTGCATCAGTCTCTTTCGTGGAGCTTATTAAAATTAGTGCATACTTTGGATGCCTATGGTTTATTCTTCCCAGAAGCAAATTAAGGAATATCTATGAAAGAAGAAATAAACTTAGTCTTCTCTGAGGCCTCTTTATTCCTAAAGGTTCTCAAAGAAATGTCAGCTGCATCCTGTCCTTTTCTGCAATCACATTTCAAATGGAGAGAGTGCTGGCAAAAGGCTGATTTCCACTATTCCTTGTGAGCTGTCAGGGGAGAGTGGAGTTTGGACTTCGAAAGAAGTGATCAGGAATGTATATTCCTTTGTGTTTTTGAGTTTCTCCCTTATGTCTCTGTTTTCAAAATTGCGGCCCTTGGGTTTCTTTGAACTGCCTTTTTTTTTTTTTTTTCTTGCGGTACACGGGCCTCTCACTGTTGTGGCCTCTCCTGTGCGGAGCACAGGCTCCGGACGCGCAGGCTCAGCGGCCATGGCTCACGGGCCCAGCCGCTCCACGGAATATGGGATCTTCCCGGACCGGGGCACGAACCCACGTCCCCTGCATCGGCAGGCGCACTCTCAACCACTGCGCCACCAGGGAAGCCCTTGGGTTTCTTTGAAAAGTCACTCATCCTATCACACACACACACACACACACACACACACACACACATCATTCCTTTGATCTCTAAGAGATTTTATAAAAGATGAGTTGGGGCTGACTTAAGGTCTCTGCCAACGAAGGCACAGAGAACATATTTGGAGGAGACCATGTTTTAAATCTGTTTCTTAGAGAGCCTCCAGCCATTGGCACCATCCAGAAGTAGAGAATCAGCCTGGAACAACAGCATTACTTGCAAAGGGTAACTGTTCGCACAGAAAGGCTTTCAATCTCCTCCAGTGTCCAAATACTCCTCACGCCGCCAGGCCTAAAGCTGTGGAGCCCAATGAGCTCTGTTTCCTTGGCCTAACAAAAAATCAAATTTCCAGCAGAAACGAACACATCATTGTAAAGCAATTATACTCCAGCAAAGATGTTTAAAAAAAAAAAAGAAATAGATGATCTTTGTGGAACTATATTTATGGGCAAGAATTTTGCCCCTTAAACAGAATAAAAATTAACTATCTAAAATTGGCAAAAAAAAAAAAAATCATTTCCGAGTGAGGAAGGAGGAAACAGAACCTTTCCCAAACTTTCCATTCCCAGAATGTCCTGGCGAAAGGGAGAAAAAATCGCTTCCCAGCGCAAAGGGCAGGCTGGGATTATAAAAGAGCGGTTTTATGACAGCGAAGTGCCAGGTAAGAGAGCTAGAACGTGCCTGAGGCTGGAGCGGAGGGAGAGGAACAGACTATCCGCGCCTCCCTAAGCCGCGTTTCTCAGCACCGCGGACAGTACCCACACCCAGAATGGAAATTACTGGCCTGGAAGAGGATGGAAAAGCCCGAAGTCTATCCTTTTACTGAGCAAAAGTAAGGAGGGGTAAAGAGTCTAGAAGGAGTAAATACAAAGATCAAGAGGCATGACTCTGATGATAGTCTTGCTCACTACAGAATCTGAATAAATTTTGGCTGGGGCCTCCCTGGTGGCGCAGTGGTTGAGAGTCCGCCTGCCGATGCAGGGGACACGGGTTCGTGCCCCGGTCCGGGAAGATCCCACATGCCGCGGAGCGGCTGGGCCCGTGAGCCATGGCCGCTGAGCCTGAGCATCCGGAGCCTGTGCTCCGCAACGGGAGAGGCCACAGCAGTGAGAGGCCCGCGTACCGCAAAAAAAAAAAAAAAAAAATTTGGCTGAATATTGGAAAGGCAAAGTGGACAAGTGTGATGTGGTCCCCTTGGTGACAACGTCCAGTGTTTTACACTTTATACAAATGAAAGCTGGGTATCGTGTTTTCGTTAGTGGTGCACTCCCACATGATACTATTTGAGACCGGAAGATGTAGCATCTTTCAGTAGCACTGCTCTGGCAACCTCAATTCAAGTGCCAGTTTTTCCATCAAGTTGAACCTACTTGGACAGATTCTTAATCTCCCTGAGTCTCAATTTCCTCCTCTGTAAAATGGGGAAGAGAAATGCCTACCTTATAAGATTGTCACAAAAATCAAATAACATATTTTGTTTATAGATGCCTCTCAACCACTTTCAGTAACATTCTAACAATTTTAAATGTTTATTATGTTGGCATAAAGCACAAATGAACTCCCATAAGGACTGGTTATTATTATTATGGTTGTTTGGGTCCAGCAACATGATCCCAATTGACCCATCATTCCAAAGAGACGGATGATTGTGGAGGTGCCCTACATAAAGACTCTTTGGCTTACACTTGAGAAAGGAGTTTGACTAAAGCAGAACTTAAACCTTTCAACACAATCCAGCTGTATATATTATATACATTAAAGCTGTGAGCAATAAAATAATAAAATGTGCATCAACTTGAAGCTAAAACTATATCTTGAAAAAGATAACTTTGGAGATTGAGATGGAAATTTCCTGTTTAAAGCTCGCAATAGACCTTCACTCCTTTAATCCCATTTCTGACATTCCCACACCATTGTGTGTTCTCTTTTTCCTTCTGGACCTATGGCATAACCAGCACTCTTTTAAACCGTAACCTCCAAAAAGCCAGCATTCACTCTGCTGCTAATGCCACTCTTTTCTGCTGGGAATATCATGTTGTGCTCATTCTGTGAAATGGTTAACATAAACGAAATTGTCTTGAAAATCATCATTCTCTAGATATGTTGTTTTACTGAGGAACCAACACAAGAAAACCTACCTTCACTTTGCTGCCCAATTTTAAGGTCGCCTTGGGACATGAGAGTTGGCAGGCTTTTTGTCTTTCCAGGGGCAGGAAGTAGAGACCAATTTTTAAAATAAAAGTAGTTGGTACTATGGTCAAGCCATCTCCCGCTCTGAACATTTTGCTCCAAAGCCGACCCAAGAAACAGCCAATGTAGAGGGCCAAATGGAAATAACAATTCTTGCAAAATAGAAGAGAATGAATTAGTCCCTCAAAGATGCGGACGTTGTAAGAAAGCATCCTCATAAAAGGATCGTAGAATAAATGTCTCCAAAATCTGCCATCGGCTGTATACTTTGACAGAGGGAAGAGAGAATCAACTAATATACAAAGCTTTTAAATGCAATGTATTACACTTTTTGCGTTTTATTCAACAAGTATTTATTTGCCTGTCTACTTCCAGCTCAGCCCGGGACCAGGCGCATCAAAATGATTACTGCGAGGGCAACGCGGAAGTTGGTTTAGCTGGTATATTTCCACATAAAACACGGGAAGTGCTCCATAAAAGGGAGCACTTCCCGTGTTTTAGTCCTGGCTCAGATTCAGCTCGGACGGAACCGAAACACACGCTCCATTTTTAAGGGGTTCAAACCTCACCGATCCAAAGATCCAGTTTCTATTTGGTGAAATTCAAGTTGCATCCCCCGACACACAGACCAGGGCTGTGGGTTTTAAGCCGGTCCCAGACTCATTCCGCCCTGCAGCTTCCAGGACCAGGCTGGCGGCTTGGGGATCACGAGTAAAGCAGGAAACGACCACGTGGCTACGCAGCCCTCACCTTCCGCTTTTCCGCCTGCACCGAGAGGCAGGGCAGGTAAGGGTGCCCGAGGCGGAATTGCTTCGAGGAGGAAGCAGGGTGAGAGTGTGGGAAGCGTCCACATCGTTTTAGTTCACAAGGGGAGATAGCACTGAGTGGGAAGTGAAAAGAAACTTTCAGATTCGCCCTGGCAATTGACACACGGTTGGGAGGGTGCGGAAACGCGGCACGCAGACTTCAATTAGCCCGCCTGCCAGCGGGTTCATTAAAACCATTTCCGGTACCACAGCCCCGGACTCCATCCGTTTTAGCGGAAGATGGGCGGGCTGCTGTTGGCCTTAAGTATCCGCGCGTTGACGTCGGGCAGGACCACGGAGAGCTGCCGCCTCCAGGTCCTTCTGTCCTCCCAGCCCGGGGCAATCTCCAGTCCCACCCGGGAGGACTGTGGCTCCGGAATCGGCCCTGTCTTGCTCTGCTCTCCCCGCCACCGCCGGTAACTTCTGGGAGCCTGGAGTCCCGCCTTGAGCTAAGCGCCCTATGAACGGTCAGAGCCGGAGAGCCAAGAAGGGGCGCCCCATGAGTACCGAGGTCTGCAGCGCTGGGAGCTCAGCTTCCGCGCCCAAGAGGCAGCACCCAGGGAGATGACAGAGGGGAAAAGGCGGCCGCAGGACCCAGGAGACGACAGGGCGGAGGTGACCTTGCTTTCCTCCCCGAGGGCGGCTGCCTTGTCAAAGGCTGCCCAAGTCGTCAAGGTACCCCTTCCCTTCAAAGAGAGGGAAGGGAGAGAGATGTGCTGGAAGCCTCTCTGTGCAGTGGAGCTGAGATTTCCCAGCTGAGCTTTCCCAGGTAAGCTCAGTCCCTCCGTTTTCCCCATCCACACCCCATCCCTCTTAACACGGCTCTTTGTGGGGGAGGGGTGGCCAGGTGTGGAATTCCCTCACCCATATTAGTCTTTCGTCCCAGTGTCCCCATTTCGCCAACCACTGGGTGATTGCCTCACGCCCACCTCCTCTCTTTCCAGATCCCAGGATCCCCAGGTCCTGTAGAAAGAACTGAGAGGGAGGTCTGGTTACCAGGGCCCAGCTGGGGTTGAGGTCTGGGGGTTCTTGCCTTTTGTTGGAAGGTGGGAAGAGAACGTGAGACCCTTCTGCTTCAGGTTGGCCTTCTCTGCTGGCTTCCATTCTAAGTGTAGGGGCAGAGCTCAAGGAGAAAAAGGCTTCCTGTTCATCCAAGACTGAAGAAGCTTTCCACAGATATAACCTTTGTTCAAGGAGCTGGAGCTTTCTTTGTGTGGGGGGGGTCGGTGGGTGGCAGGAAGCACACGGGAGGCATATTTCAATTCAACTGAGCAGCATCTTCTAAGGTTTTGATCTCTGTGAACCCCAAAAGTACTCAGGGCTGGCCCAGGAGACAGTGGTCAGGGTGGAAGGCTGGACCTATGACGAGGTTGAGGGGGGCGGGAAGAGACAAGGGAGGAGGGAAGATGCCCACTGGATTTTCTTCCCGGTTGGGTGTCAGAATGGGAATGCAGACACACTCTTGCCTTTAGGGATTTATAATTTAAATTATTGCTACTGGTTGTGGGCATCTAAACTAGAATCAGAAGCAGGAAGTATTTGTGGAAGGGAGTCTAGGACTCTGAAAAGAAAATATTCAGTTAAGCTTTATCTGGGTGGTTCAAGGGGGTTGGAAATCCCAACCATCTGACACCTTCAGGCAAGTGCTAAATGCTCTAAAAAAAACCTGAATTGGGCAATGTAAAAAAATACACCAAGATGATTTCTGTAGCACTTTTTGTATTAATAAGTATTTTGAAACAAGCCAAATGTCCATCAATAACAGATTGTTTAGATAAATTATAATCTATATACTGGGGCATTGTGCAGGGGCTCAAAATAAAATGAGGTAAATCTGTTAATACTATCAGGGAAGTCTAGGAGGTATGGTTAAGTGAAAAAAAAAGCGTGATCACATTTTCTTTTTTTTTTTAAAAAAAAGCTGTCAATGGTGTACATGTATGTACTTAGTTTATAGGTATATTTTTATGATCACAGAGGAAAAAAAAAAGACTCGTGAGCACCAGAATGTTGACAGTGGTTACTTCTGAGGCTGGGATAGGGGGTCAGAGACTGCTCTCATTCTTTACCTTATATAGTGGTTTTAAGAAAAGAAAAAAAATGGTGCAATTAAAGACAAAATTTCAACTTTTCAGTTGATTTTGTTTTCTTTATTTCAATATTTTCTGTAAAAACAAATACCACTGAAATGAGAAAAAACAAGTACATGAAGATGTCAATTACTGATACATCTCTCCCTTTTAGTCCTTGGAAACAAAGTTCTGTGGTCTAGAATCCAAACCTGCTCCCAAGGCTAAGGGTGCTTTGTCCCAGCTGGAAATTTACATGAATATGACATTTCTAAGTTCAGTGTCAGCCTATATATTGATGCCTTAAAACAAGAGCTCAGAAATACACAAGTTCACCCAGAGGCATATCATTGTATTTCCTTGTTCATACTTTCTGAATCAAAACTGAGTAGAGATAACATTTTCTTGGATTGGCTATACTCACTAACTTTGTCTCTTTTTAAAGGTAGTTCCTGGAATTGCCAAGTGCCACAGCCTACTCAAAATTTTGTTCTTGTAAATCTTTCTGACTAAGAAGACAGCAGAACCTAGTGATTAAGCAAGGGAATCAAGTCAGTTTGAAACTTGGGTTTTCCCATTCACTGAATATATGGCCTCAAACAAATTATTACCACCTTGTTCTTCTGTTTCCTCATCAGTAAGATGGGAATACAACAGGAAATGCCTCATGGGTAAACCTCTAAAGAGCTTAGGAGAGTGCTAAGTGGCAGCATTAATTATCAATAACCCTGTCTAGAAAAATGCTAATAAAGGGGCAATAGAAAACTGTTGGATTTTTTTTTCCTGGATAAAAATACCCAGCATAACCAAGAGGGATGGAGCTAGAGAAATGGGAATTGATTAAGGAGCCTGAAGCTACAGTCTGCCTACTTAGATGCAATAAGATAATGGGTTTTAGAATCAGACCCACTGGATTCAACTCCTGGCTTTACCATTTACCAGCTATTTACATACGAGCAATTATGTTACCTCTCTGTACCTTTCGTTAATTACAAAATGACAACAATAATAGTGCCCACTTTATACAGTGGCTGTGATAATTGAGGCTAATCATTAAGAAGTGTTAGCTACTCTGTTTCTCTTGCCCTCTAAAAGCAAAATTGCTTAGACACTGTCAGTGATCCACCCATATCCCTGTGCCCTATCCACTTCAGTGCAGGAAGGCTGACTCCCAGCTGCCAGCTCCTGCACTTTTTTTCCTGAAAGTTTTTTTCTTTTTTTTTTTTTGCGGTACGCGGGCCTCTTACTGCTGTGGCCTCTCCCGTCGTGGAGAACAGGCTCTGGACGCGCAGGCTCAGCGGCCATGGCTCACGGGCCCAGCTGCTCCACGCATGTGGGATCTTCCCGGACCGGGGCACGAACCCGTGTCCCCTGCATCGGCAGTCGGATTCTCAACCACTGTGCCACCAGGGAAGCCCCATCTGATGATTCTTGCTTTGTGAATGAGATTCCTTTTCCTCCCTGAAGACATGGGGTTGCTTTCTCAATCAAACCTGATAGTTGGACTTTGAAGACCATGTGGGCTCATACCTGAATATAGGATTATGGAGTGGACCTGGGAGTCCAGACTGTGAAATTTGATCACTGGCTTGTCACTGCATGTTTGTGTGGTCTTGAGCATTTTCCTCATCTATTCAATGAGAATGTTGGTGATTTAGGATCCCTTTCAGTTCTTATACTCTGTGACTCCTTTTAGGATCATGGGAGAATCCACCTGTATTCTTTTTTTTGCGGTACGCGGGCCTCTCACTGTTGTGGCCTCTCCCGTTGCGGAGCACAGGCTCCGGACGCGCAGGCTCAGTGGCCATGGCTCACGGGCCCAGCCGCTTCGCAGCATGTGGGATCTTCCCGAACCGGGGCACGAACCTGCGTCCCCTGCATTGGCAGGCGGACTCTCAACCACTGCGCCACGAGGGAAGCCCCGAGGATTTTTTTAAATGTATATATACACTGGCTCTCAGAATTTCTTCAGTGAGGTTAAGCTCAGTTGCCCACAGTAAGAGCTGCTCGATAACACTCCCTTTAATTATTGCCTTTCCTTCCCCATCTCTCTTTCCTAATTTTCTATCTTCAGTTCCTAAATAAACTATTTGCACTAGAATCCTTTTCTCGGGTTCTTCTTCTGGGAGAACCCAAAGTAAGAGAGGAATATAGTGTTTCAGTGATGACTATGGTGGTGCCATGTGTTGCTCATATGAGCTTCTATATTTTCTTCCACAATCACCATCCTTAAACCTTATTCTATGACGTAATTGCCCTCGCTTTACTCAGATGTTTTCATTTCTCTTTCTTAAATTTGCTTGGATTCCAAGGAAAATATAAGCTCTCGACAACCGCCACCATCTGGCAACCAAGCATGGACACAGTTTGGACCACTATCACCCTGTTTGTCTGAAATTCATTCCAGAGCTTACAATTTACACTCTCCAAAGTTCTAAAATGGGACTCCAGGAAGCTTCTCATCTGCACTGAGAATAAATACAATCGTTGTCCCTGTCATGCAGGAATCTGTCATGTAGGCAGACCCCTATCTTTCCTAATAATAAGGCTGGAAATGTGAACGTGGATTTAGGCCAATGTATATGTACTGCACAAACTCTAACCCCAGACATACAGATAAAGGGAAATTGAACTCTCTTGTTCATGAGTACCTGGGAAGGAAAAACTCCACATAGGAGCGTTGGTAGCCTGAAGTCAGACAGGCTGAGATTTCATCCTGGCTCTTTCACAGCTGTGTAACCTTGAGAAATTTATTTAATCTTGCTAAACTTTGGTTTTCCTCATTTGCAAATTGAGGATAATCATACATACATACATACCTCACAGGTTTTTTTTAGCAATGAAATATGCTAATACATATTAAGTACTTAACACAATGGCATATAGTGTCTAAGAAATGTTAGCCCTTGTTTTAACTGTTAATAATAATAACAAAAGCATCTTGTAGAAGAACCATAAAGGACCGTATAGTATACAATAAATTTACAGAATCTGGACACGGGAAGGAGACCATAGACATCCTGCAGCACAGCATTCCTCTGAGATAAAGGGAGGTAGCACTCTACAGCACACATATTTGGCTTCAGCAAGCAACTGGAGCCATTTGTTCAGCACCTGTTAGATGTGATTGTTGCTGGTGCTGGTGTTGGACCTACAGGCGAAAGGTAGAGCTTGTTGATGGAAGGTATTAAGGCTACAGGCCAGCGCAGAGCCTATTCATTCTCACCCAGCAAGTGGCCATAGGTAACACCTAACACCAGCTGAAAAAAGGAGACCACCTCTCTTCTCCAGGCCAAGAATGTGGGCAGGGACCTCGCTACCTTGGAAGGGGAGGCAGGGCTCCTCGGGTGCCGTTTGCCAGAGGGAAGGGTGGGTTTCATTAGTGTGGCACTGAGATGGAAGTACACAGGAGCAGAGAAGGAGCATGGCTCCTGCCTCGACACGCTTACCGGGTAGAAATCTTGATTGGCCGGTTGATCATTTCCCAGGATAGAATGAGTATCCATAATATGCAGGTCCCATTGCTGCTGGTGGAACACACACTGGCATCTGCCCTAGTAATTTCTTCCCCTTTATCTCCAAAGCCTCACATTTGAGGCCCTATTCAGAGTGAACTGCTGGAATGCTTTCAGAAATTTAAACCCAAGTAAAGCTGCACTGCCTTATGGCCTATCTTATCACAGTATTGCTTTCTAAAGAAACATCATACTGGTGGCAAAGAAGCACTGTTGAGCAATTTAATTCCTTACTGGAATCTTTGGAAAGGGCATCTAAAGGAAACCATTTCTTTCTTTACAGCAAAATACCCTGATACTCCACAAATTTCTCTCCTTTCTCTCTCCTGTACTTAATAACTCTCAAACACACACCCCATGAAACTTTTCTTTCTCTCTCTCATATTTACCTTCCTATCTCCTTCCAAATTTCTGGCTCTAAAGATAACATAGTGTCATGGTTCAAAGCATAATCTCTGGAATCAGACTGACTAGCTTTGAACCCTAGCACTGCCATTGTTTGTTTGTGGCCTTGGACAAGTTGCCTAATAATATTATTTGACATATATTGACTTTTACCTTGTGCCAGGCAGGTTTTAAGTAACTTGCCCAAGGTGACTTAGCTAGTTAGTGACAAAGACAGGACTTGAGCTCAGGTGGCTTGACTCCAAAGCCCATACTATTTGAGGCTATACTACTCTTCTACGCTGTGCCTCAGTTTTTCATCTTTAAAATTGGGATAAATATAATACCTTCTCATGGCAGGGAAGACAATGTACTTGTGAGTGGTAAAGCTGTCAATACATTAATTTCCTCAACTGAAGTTCAGAGAAGCTAAGTTACTTTCCTAGTACTGTAGTCACATTAGTAAATTGCTAAAGCAGGTTAGATTTAAATTTAAATCTATACTACTTCTAGACTAGGCATTCAAACCCATACTCAGCCATCTTTTAATGATATGATATTGAGCATATTTCTCTACCTCCCTGGGCTTCAGTTTCCTAATCTTTAAATTAAGGATGATAAAACCAGTCCTGTCCACCTCACAAAGCCAGGGTAAGAATAAAACTCAAATATGACAATGCAACTTGTAGACCTTCAAACGGCAAGGGAATGTAAGTTAAGGTACCATTGGAGCCTTCTAGAAGCTGTGGCACACAGTAGGGAAATGAGCAAAGTTTGGTGGACATACCAGACACCCTAAAATTACCCAAGGACACCATAGATGGCCATTCAGTCTACTGGGAGATCTATCAAGAAGACCTACTGAGGAGCGGACAGGGGAGGGCTGCCAAGGTACCTGAGGCCAGAGGTATGGGAGAATCAGAGAGCTGCCCCTGCTTCACATTTGAGGATGGGAAGAGAACCTCTGTTTTACTGAAACAACAGTGTACTTCAAAGAGGTTGCTTATGGAGAAGAAAGAAGCTTCAACAGTTGAGCTCACGGAGAACCCAGTCACCTATACATCCAATCTTCCCTCATCCCCTGTCCTAACAGAATCACTAGGATTGCCTCCCCTTAGGGACCAGGTTGCCTCAGTCATTTGTTCAAAAAATATTTGTTAACTACGTATTATGTGCCAGACATTATTCCAAAGAATGCAAACAAGTTTCCTGCTTTTGTGACGTCTGCATCCTGATATATGGGTAAGGAGGCAGGAGGGGAGACATAAAATAAAGAATGCAATTATTGGGTTGGCCAAAAAATTCGTTCAAGTTTTTTCCGTACCATCTTATGGAAAAAACCTGAACGAACCTTTTGGCCAACCCAATATTTTGTGTGATAAGGGCTATGAAGAAAATAAACATCTGATTGTTCATTAAAATAATTTCTGATGATAGATCACTCTATACTTTTGGCAAATAATCTGAAGGTGTTCAGATAGTTGAGGGACATTACCATGATAAGCCTTATATTCTCATTTGCCTACTTACATCAATAAGGTTTCTCAGTACCTACAACTATAAAATTTTTTAAAACACACAAATAGAATCAATACTGGTTCCTGACTCATTCTACAATAAATAAACTAGCTCTATGTGAACTAATAGAGGTAGAAAAAAACCCCTCATTTATCTAATTAATAAATGCATTTCCAATTAAAGTGAACTTTTGTAGATTTTAACTATTTATAAATTGTGTATTAACATTCGTACATTTTACTCAATCCAAAAGAAATATTTTAACCCTTAGGATCTTATAGTTGCAGGAAATTTTTAAAAAAACATACTTACTTTTAATTTATATTCATATTTTTATTGCAAAGATCAATAAAATGCTTTAAGAAATGAAGTATACTGCATTAGGATAAAATTCTGCATGCAATATGGAATGGAAATATGACTTTTTTAAAAAATAGAAAGATATAAATTTTCTAACTATGAGCAAAGTGTTTATTCACATATTTTGAATGGATTATGATGAGTACCAAATTGCAGTGGAATTCAGATTTCATTGGATACCTATAGACGTATGGTCTACAGTTTTATTTTAAATGTCAATATTTTAATACACCAGGAATTATATTCTTTGCAACATATGATAAAATAATAACTTCAAAATATATAAGGGGGGCTTCCCTGGTGGCGCAGTGGTTGAGAGTCTGCCTGCTGATGCAGGGGACACAGGTTTGTGCCCCGGTCAGGGAAGATCCCACATGCCACGGAGCGGCTGGGCCCGTGAGCCACGGCCGCTGACCCTGCGTGTCCGGAGCCTGTGCTCTGCAACGGGAGAGACCACAACAGTGAGAGGCCTGCATACCGCAAAAAAAAAAAAAAAAAAAAAAAAATATATATATATATATATATATATATATATATATATATATATATATATATATATGGGGTATATGGTTTTAAAGAATTCTTTTAGGGAGTGTGTGAGATAAAAGTTTGAATAAAGACTGTGTGTGTTATCTGTAGGCTGTCTTATATTTAGTGGCCCCTAGAGGGAGTCCCTTCCCAGTTCCACTTGAGGACAGCTTAGAAGGGTAGAGAACTCTTACTTGCATTGATTGTTCCATAAATTATTAGAAAGACCCTGAATGGAAAATTCACTGGGAGGGAAAGGCCGCATAGTGGAAATAGCACTAGATCTAATGTGAGTCTTGAGTCTTCTCGTAACTAGCTCTTTGGCTCTCTGAACCATAGTTTCCCCATTTGAAATATGGGCATAAAACCTACTGTCCCTAATCCACAGTGTGCTGGAATATAGTGATAAAGAACACAGACCCCAGGATCTGACTACCTGAGTTCAAATCCAGCTTTGCCACTTACCAGCTGGGTGACTTGAAGTATGTATTTTATACCTCTGTGCCTTCTGTCTGTCATTTAAAAGCATAATCCTAAAAAGCATAATAGGATCAACAATAGTACCTACCAAATAGAGTTGCTGTGATGATTAACCAAATTAATATTTATAGATAGAGTGCTTTGAATAACCCTGGCACATAGCTATTATTAGTACATATTACCTTAGTTATTACTATTATTATAATCATTCACATGTTTACTGACATGTAAAATCAAATGGGCCCTATGGCTGCTACACAAATAAAAGAAATACTGATAAAACTATATTGGTTAAAAAAAAAACTATATTGGTTGTGGTGCTTTCAGCAGCAAATTACAAAGCAAAACGGACTAAAACCGGCTTAACCTGTAAGAGGATTTATAATTTCCCATAACTGTAAGCCCACAGATGTGACAATTGGGGCTCCAGTGACATTACTTTGGCTTTGCCCTATGAGTATGCTTTGTCTTTACAATGACATCCTTCACGCTCACAGGATGGTTACTGAAAGAAGCTGAAGACTTTTTCTTCCCTTCCGCAATGGTCTGAATGTTTGTGTCCCCCCAAAATTTGTATGTTGAAACCCTCACCCCCAGAGATGATAGTATGAGGAGATGGGGCCCTTGGGAGGTGCTTGGGTCATGAGGGTGGAGCCCTCATGAATGGGATTAGTGTCCCTATAAAAGAGACCCCACAGAGATCCATCTCACCTTCCACTATGGGAGGAAACAGCTAGAAAATGCCAGCTATGAACCAGAAGGAGGGCTTGCACAGAACCCTCTCACTAGAACTCTGGGGCCTTGATCTTGGGCTTCCCAGCCTCCAGAACTGTGAGGAATACAATTCTGTTGTTTATAAGCTACCCAGTCTGTGGTGTTTTCTTACAGCAGCCTGGACAGAATAAGAAACACCTTCCATCTGATTGGCCTACGTAAGATAGGTGCCCATCTCCGGATCAAAAACATTGGTTAAGGGAGTACCATGCAGTGACTGCCTTAATCCTGGTTGTCTGAACTGATTGCTGGCAAATGGGATACTGTGACTAGATTAGACTAATCAGTATCCAGCCCCTGAAACTGGAGATGTGAGTCACGTGATTTCTTAGTCAGGGTCCCAGCAGGAAGCAGATGACATATTAAAACTAGGTAAATGAGGAAAATTTAATAAAGTGACTGCTTATGAAGTTGTGGGCAAAGTTGAAGGAACTCAGCAAGGGATGGTGCAGTGCCCAGGGGCTAGCAACTACAGAGAGCCACTACTGCCCCTCAGCCTGAGGAGTAGGGAGCTCTTATTAGAGCATACACACAGAGAATTGGATGGAGAGGGCTATCCAAGAGGATCTTTTTTATAAAGGAATGCTGTCTACCTGCAACTACTTAGCCATGGATGAAGCCAACAGAATAAATACCCCAACCTTACTCATCTTCCAGTTGCTGAAAGCCACAGTGCCAGGAGCCATTAATGCCATCAATGCATGCCCATCACCAGGTCAGGCGCCCAGGCCCTAGATCAGAGTGGAGAAGGATAAAATGCAGTTGGGGGAGCAATTGGAATAGTGAGCACGAAGGAATACTGAGCACACTCAGACTGCTCAAGGGAGAGGAATGATACCTAAACAAAACCATGTCCTCGTAGGAAAGAAGGAAGGAAATGCTGGATAGATAACTAACAGGATTCACCAGAAGTACCCTTGTTCAAAATAACATTGTTCTGGGGACTTCCCTGGCGGTCCAGCAGTTAAGACTTTGCCTTTCAATGCAGGGGGTGCAGGTTCAATCCCTGGTAGGGGAGCTAAGATTCCACATGCCTCATGGCCAAAAAACCAAAACATAAAACAGAAGCAGTATTGTAACATATTCAATAAAGATGTTAAAAATGGTCAATATCAAAAAAAATCTTTAAAAAATAACATTGTTCTCTTTCTTTTTCAAATATAGATTATCTAAAATTGCAAACATCTCTTATTTGTAAGTAAAGTGCATCCCCAAGGGAGCTGCACAAGAAGATAACAAAAGACTGAGCTGCCACTACTTGATGAGGGATACAGGAAAGGGGGATGTACTGACCTTTCAAAGAAAAGTGAAGAAATCCATTCCCATAAGGGATTGCAAAGAGAAGTGGCTGTTCCCTTGATAAAGCCAAAGAGGGCAAGCCTAATGAGGCCTAAGCCAGTTACATGGTGTAATTTACTGAATGGTGTTGGCTGCCTTGCAATGTTTCAAAGCAATTTTTTTGTAATACATGATTAGTAGGAAAGGATTTGGATGTTGCCATTTTCCAAAGAAAACTTGACTACACTTAGTAATACAGAAAAATATTCTCCTTGGAAATTCTCATGTTTCTAGGCAAAGCGGTATCGTAAGTCAGAATTTACACAATGTATTATTGCCTAATGTATGAGGATTAATTGGGAACTAAATGTGAAGATAAACAGACCATCCCTAAGGGACTCCAAGACTAAGTGGCAACATCAAGTGCCCATCAAGGGCAAGGAGAGTCTACACCAGTGGTTCTCAACACTAGCTGCACATTAAAACTACTTGGGGAGCTTTAATTGTTTTCTACACCCAGACTCCTCCCTAGAGCAATTAAATAAGAATCTTTCAGTGAGGTCCAGGAATTGGTACTTTTTGAAAAGCTCTCTGAGTGATTATACTTATATCTCTGGTAGATGCAGCATGCCCAAATCAATCAGATCACTTGCTTTGCTGGTTAATTCATCAGTTCAATCCAAATAGCTATCCTGGAATGTGGTTGTGCCTTGCTGTGTCTTGCAGCCAGGTATTAAGGCCTTACAATATAAGGGTTGGGAGCGGGGGCTCTGAGATCAGGCTGCCTGGGTCAAATTCTGAGTCCACTCATGGGCTTATGTGACTTTGGGAAAGTCATTTAACACTTTTGAACCTTAGTTTCATAATCTGTAAAATAGGGGAGGGGCAATAGTAGGAATTACAGCATAGACTGTTTTGAGGATTAACTTAGAAATAACTTCATGTTTATGAAGGTTTTAGTGCAGTGCCTGGCACAGAGTGACGCTCAGTAAATGCAAACTATTATTAATGTGTCTAGATTTAAGCCAACTGGATGTCTCAGAAGTATCCCCACATTCTGTCCAACTGGCTTTCTGGAGTTCTCTATGGAATGGGCTTGGGAAGGTGGGGATGTTAAAGTAGTTGACCCTTCCAACTCAAAGTCTAAGGGTCTACGAGTTGCTTTGGGGGGTCACTTACCATGAAAGGCAAGGACATTAACAATTAACAAGTAGAAAACGACTATTATTCCAGCCAATGGTAGTCACTATTTATTTAATGTGCCAGGCACCATGTTAGGCACTTTACATCTTTTCTCACTTAATCCTCACAAGAATCCTACAAAAATAGAAAGTATCCCCCATTTTGCTGATGAGGATCCTTTGGCCCAGAGAGGGTGAGTAACTTTCCCAAGATTATCCAGCTATGAATCGACTGAATTAGGATTTGAACTCAGGTCTTTCTGGCTTTGTAGCTCATCCTTTGTCAACTGGGCCATGCTGCCTCTCTTGGATGACACTCCTCAACACTAGGACTGCTGTAACTTCTTCTTCTAGAACGAATGGAACCATGTCCCAAGGATGGAGCTCTCTCAGCTAGTCTCTTCCTTTCTAGGATAACACAGATCTGGAGTACAGAAGCTAAGAGCATACATTAAGGCTCTGGGCTACAGAGAGTAAGCAAACCACCCGGGCAGTGTTCCTGGGTCCAGAGCTTTTCCTGGAAAGAGAATTATTTTCCTCATGGGAATATTTTTTATCTTGTAGGATGGGCCAGCACGTAGTGTTGCTCCATGGAGAAGAAGGGGCAGTGTCTGCTGGTGGTACTCTTCTGAAGACCCACTCTCATGGCATTCAGCAGTGGAGGGTGATTAGTGGGTGGATTAGCTGCTTGCAGCCCATCTCTAAGATATGAATATGAATCAGTGCATAACTGCTGAGAACCTGCTACTTACCTACCACTGGGCAGGGCTCCAAGCCATTGTGATCCCACTTTCCCCTGCCCCAAGTATAGACACTTGGCAGCACATACATTTTTCCTGATTTTGAAAAGTGCTTGTGCAAAAGTTTTCAAAAAGGTAACATTTTTAATCACATTTACATATATATATACTTTTTAAATAACCTCACTGCAAAGACAAAATAATAATAATAGCCTAGTTTTATTGAGAGTTTTTATGTGCCAAGCTTTACATGTATTATTAACTCATTGAAGGGTTAATAATTATCGGGTTAATTAACCCAATGCCCTGTGAGGTACTGATCCAGTCTTTCAGCTGATGAGACTGTAGCCCAGAGAGGTTAAGTAATTACCTGGTGGATTCTGTGGTAGGTCTCTGGTATCTATCAGGTTCCAGCAGGAAACAGAAGAGATACTCAAACTGGGTAAATGGGGAAGAGTTTAATATTGGGACTAGATACACTAGACAGTGTGGGCAAGGTATAAGGAAATTGAAAAAGGATAGGCAGTACCTTGGCCCTAGGCATAAAAGGAAAGACATCTGCCAGGAGTTATGACTTTGAGTACAGAGAGGTAGCCAGGCCTCATGGCCCATCATGGAGGCAGCTGGGAGAACAAATACCCGCAATTACTCGCCTACCTCCCTCCAGTCTCCTGCAGTGCTTTCCATCAGCTGAACCCAAATGGAAGTCAGAAGACAAGAGATCCTTGATTCAGTCCATACAGGTTGACTTCCCTGGGGCACAAGACAGGATGGAGAAGATTAGAGAATGGATCTGGAGGAGAAAACAGAAAATATTCAGTGCACATGTGATCTCAGTTTGGATAATTAGCTCTTCTCTTTCTAGAATTTGAGGTGGGAAACAGACACAGAAACTGTCCTTAAAAAAGGACTACTGTTAATGGTTCATGACAGAATGTCCGTGAATTTATGCTGCTGAAGAATCTGGAGCTTTTCTGCTTCCACTCCTTCTACACATTGGCTGCTCAGCAATCCAGGATGTTTCTGACAAGTCTCTTATTTCTGCTTAACCCAGTCAAAGTCATTTAGTGTGGCTTGTAACAAAAGGTCCCTAATGAAACAATGCCCAAGTTTTCTCTCAGTCATCCTAGCCCTCTCTAGGGTTGGCATTTAGATCACTGCATTTATGTCTATATTCCCAACTGTGCTCAAGAAAAGAACTTATGTAGGGGGCTTCCCTGGTGGCGCAGTGGTTGAGAGTCCGCCTGCCGATGCAGGGGACACAGGTTCGTGCCCCGGTCCAGGAAGATCCCACATGCCGCGGAGCGGCTGGGCCCGTGAGCCGTGGCCGCTGAGCCTGCGCGTCCGGAGCCTGTGCTCCGCCACGGGAGAGGCCACAACAGTGAGAGGCGCCCCCCAAAAAAAACTTATGTAGAAGAAGAGGAAGAAGAGGAGGAGGGAGAAGGAGGAGGAAGGAAGGGGAAGGAGGTGGGGAGGGAAAAGGAGAAGGAGAAGGGAAGGAGGAGGAAGGGTGGGAAGAGGAGGAGAAAGAGAACAAGAAGGATTTTAAGAACTTGGAAAGTGGGAACGTCTTCGATGTGCTCCTGTTGAGAACCACTGGTCCCATCATCCACTTTCTCATATAGCTCTTTCAGGAAAAACTTAATTACAGGCTTGTAAGTTTTTAGAGCTCGCTCTTCTGGTTAGTTGAATTTGCTAGTTAACTGTTCATCACCTTTGAATTTTAATTCTAGTTGATACCTTTGTTTAAATGCTATTAGCTTATTTCCCTTCATTAGTGTGTAGTGAATCATCCCAGAGAAAAAGATTCCAAGCCATATTATCTGACATTTTATATAGATCTGCAGCAGTTGCTTAAGGTCCCTACAGAGCAGATCGGAGAGACACAACTCAGTTGAATTTTCTGCCCCTCGTTGAGAGAAATCAACCAGGCAATCACTTATTCTGCAAACATTTGTTGATCACCTACGTTGTGCCTGCCTGGAGTGGTCCAATCAGGGCATATAAAAATGAAAACAGTATCTTTTCATGGGAGGTGTCTTACAGCCTTAGCCCTTTAGTGTTCCCTCTGCCTGGTAATATCTATTTTACTCTCAGTATTTTAATAAAGAACTCTTTTTCAAATTATTTTAAGATATGTCTTATAAAAAAAAACATTTGTTTGTGTGTTTCACTTTCTCTTAACTGCACCGGTGGAGAGCTTGGCTCTTTCAGCTCCAAGTTTCTGGCCAAGACCTTTCTGTCCACCTGGGGGCAGCATATCCTTACATAGAAAAGCACCTTGAAGGAAACGACTGGCTTTCTGAGCTCCTGGCTTTCAAACACAAGCCTTTCAAGAAGTGTTTCCCAAATGACTGACCCAATAAGTATTCAGTCTGAAGACTTATCCTTGAAGAAAGGGTTCCATAGTCAAATAAGTTTAGGTAACTCTGGTTTAAGTAAAGTTAAAAGGTGTCTTCCCTGCAAGACCTCTCAGAAACTTTAAAAGACTTTTGTCACCAGGGCATGTTCACATTGTGCCTGGCACTGTGCGAAGTGCTTTACTTACATTGATATATTTAATCCTCACAGCCATCCTATGATCAGGCACTAATACAAGTCTCCATTGTACAAATGAAGAAACAGAGGAACAGAGCTCCTACGTGGTAGCTGAGTTTCAAACACAGGCCATCTAGCTACAGAACTTGCATATTTGACCATTACACTATAATGTTTGCAATGTGAGACTCCAAGAGGAAGAATTTAATAGTCACTGTTTCCTACATTTATTTGGCTTTGGAACTCTTTTCTTCCTGCTGGTCAACATAGAGGACTGGTGTTTAACAGAACACACTGTGAGAAATGCTTCCATAATGTGATGACAGATGCCATCCCTCTTTAAAATTTAACCTAAAACCTAAATATAAATCCTCTTTAAAATTTAACCTAAATATAAATCCACAGGCCCATTATGTAACTGAATGGTTAACATTCAGTTGAATTCTGATTTGATGGGAAGGCTCCTATCATGTTAATCTCTATTCTCAAAGCTAATGTCACTAAACCAAGACTAAAGTATGTATTTAAAGTATATCAAATACCAGTCAGAACTGAATTTTCTTGGGAAGAAAAATAGAAAGTAGAGAGGTGAAACTAGAAAGCCACAGGCTTCAGCACAGAAGCTAAACAGAGTGTGGAATGTTCTGGGAAAATGAGGAAATACTCACCTCTTCATGGGAATCCAAAACTAAGACCGAGATTCTAGATAATGTTGGAGCATTAGAGCTGGAATAAGAGTGGCACCTCTGACGAACACAGGCCATTTTAGAACAAAGTTAAAACATCTGTAAGACAAAAAATGTTGCTCACCATCCAGTTATACAAGTATCAAATCATTAGCCACTGCAGTCGTTGACGAACAGTTCACCCTGAAAGGAATTCAGGACAAAAAACAGGATGAGGCACTCTGTGCTTTGGAAAAACAGGCCCCTTAGAGAGCTGATGTATATCTCAGGAAGAATTTTAATGAACCCAGATTCTTGCATCTTCCACAGAAACATAGAAACACTCTAAAATCATTAACTGAGATATCTGACCTTGTGACTAGCAGTAATATTTTACTGAGATTCATGCTTAACTACATGTATTCCCTAGTCAAAAATCATATATATACTGACTTCTCCCCTACCTGTTGGGGGCAGTTCCCTCAGAGCTATTGAGAGGCTGTTTTTCAGGCTATAGTCCTCAGTAAGATCCCTAAATAAAACCAAAACCCACAGCTCTTACATTGTGCGCTTTCCTTTCAATAGACAGCTTTTGATGACCACGAAGGGACCAGAGCAGACTTCTTTCCTTCTCCTGGACGCTATGAGGATCCAAAGCCATACTACCGCTAAGGGCCCCTTATGCCCATCTGCCTCCTCGGCAAGTCCAGACGACTCAGTAAGTCTCTCTTGTTCTCAGATCTCCCATTTTGGTTGACGATCCTGAGTTTTATTCTGGGGTGGATAAAGAGGTCCTTGACATAGTTGAAGGACACTGAGAAAGTCTTTGGTCATTTATAGGCTGTTATTATTTTAATAAAAATGCCTCTCTTCTAGAAGATTCATAGAAAGGACTTTTTGACAAGTACAGGTTTCTGATAACTTTCAGGTCATACCACTGAACTGGATAAGAAATTACAGAGTTATAATGAAAGCTCTGATGGCTTCATAAAACTGTTATCAGAAGATCAACAAGAATTAGTTATGTAAGGCTGAACGATAATTTTATGACTTTTTGTCTAAAATATTACTTGCTTTTCATCTTTGTTTTCCAGATATAGAAAACATTTCCCCTTAAACTAATTATAGCTTACAACAATTTGGCAAATTATACTTCTGTAAACAGAATTGAAACCTTTATCTTTTTCTCTCTACCTGATCCCTCCAGAACTGGAAACTCTTAGTGAGAATTCTTATTTTCATAGTAATATAGTTATTTGCATAAGTTCAATAAGAATCTGTTCTTCTTAGCCATAATTGGGAACATTGGTATGTCACCGTGGCTTTGATTGGAATGATATGTTTGAGAATATACACAAAATCAAATATGACCAGATAGCTTTCAAGAACTAAGGTGGACTTTATGGAGCCATAAAGCCCCTTGGAAAAATGACCTGATACCTTGCTCACAGGGTTCCCAGCATCCTTACAAGGTGAATAAAGGAAGTTACTTCCTGGCAAATGCAAGAACCTCAAAATATTTTGGGGACCTCAAGAAGAGGGGAATTCACCCAAATCTGTAGGTACTGCAGGCAAAATCTGAAGTCAAGTACTTGGCGTGGCTTTCTTTGCCTTGAGAGGCCTTTTAAAGTTCAGTCTGAGATTCCTTATGAAAAGTTCCAGTAAAGCCAATTGAAAAGAGCCTATGATCAATTACACTTACGTAAATAGTCAAACCAAGTTTATTGAAACCAGGCTTACTTTGCGGAAAACTGTCTTAATTCAGCTCTATTTGATAAAAAATGAGGGTTAATTTTAGAGGAAAAAAAATGTTTCAGTGGATATTAAGTTCTAGTGTTGTTAATTGACTTTGCATTTTGGTGTTTACTGCCTAAACTCACTTCCTAGGTGGCTCCTTGTAACTATGTTGCATTATTGTAAAGCTTAATTGAATTAGGAAAAACACATTCTAAGCTTGTTTTTGAAGCTTATCTATTTTTTATTTAAGGTAATTTATCTTTGGATGAAGATAAGATGCCGTATGACCTGCAACCAGGAAATTGTGTATTGGAAAAGACATCATTTAAAGGACTCCCTCCAACCTAGATGGAAGGGCCCTTATCATGTACTCTTAACTAGCTTATGTGCAGCGGGGGGGAAAAAAAACCAGAAGGAAATTGGCTCTTGGATTCATATTTCCCACATTAAAGGGGACCCAGCACTGGACTGGTCTATAGAGAGGACTGCTGACCTCAAATTCACCTTAAAATAATGCTCAAACAGAGGAGAAATGACACCCATGCCAGGACCAGAAGATGACATAGAAGTAGACAGCTATCCCAAGGTGCTGGACCTGACCCATATGATTATTTATAGTACTTTCTTGATTTCTTGGACATTTTGCCTATGAATCAAATGCTTTTCTATCATGGGCACGACCCTATGCAGAGCATAAAAATTAATCCAATTGTTGGGTTTATGGTCAATTATCTACATCTAGTACTTCTGGTTTACCTCAGTGGATTTCTCCTCTCTAAGGCTCTGATTAGATGGTCCTTAGAAAATTAGTTTCGAAGAAAGAAGTTATAGGTCTATTCAGGATACTATTAATATTATTAGATGAGATCCCCTCACTTGGCCAGTCAATCATACTTGCTATGACTCTGGCCATAAATATGAATTTTCTTTAAAAGTTACTCAGGCTAAATCAGAGCGATGAGCTAAGTTTCAGTCAAAAATCATAACCAGGGCTTCCCTGGTGGCGCAGTGGTTGGGAGTCCGCCTGCCGACGCAGGGGATGCAGGTTCGTGCCCCAGTCCGGGAGGATCCCACATGCCGTGGAGCGGCTGGGCCCGTGAGCCATGGCCGCTGAGCCTGCGCTTCCGGAGCCTGTGCTCCACGACGGGAGAGGCCACAGCAGTGAGAGGCCCACGTACCGCAAAAAAAAAAAAAAAAAAAATCATAACTACCCATTTATTATGAGGGACTCTCCCTCAACTATGGGATGGATACATACAGGCTACAGTCATTTAAGTTTAAAGATCCCCTTATGTTAGGGCAATTAGATCATACTAAGGATAATCAGCCTAATAACGCTAGGAAACTGGGCTAGATCCCTTATGAACAATTCCAGTATATCATTACCCTTAAAAATAGCAATGGGTACGGAACAGACTGGATCAGACAACCGGGGATATACTTGGCTGCATCTAATGGAAATTCTTGGCTTCAATTCTTACTTATGACCTAATTTACGCTACTAGCTATGTTATATACTGTATTCTGCCTATTTTATAAGATTGTTGTTTCTTGTATTACCTAATGCATAACTGAGTCTCTGACAAAAATAATGATGACTAAGAGACTCAAAATGTTTGGCCAAATATATAGTTCCATATAAGATTAAAATTATTGTAATAGTGTAACTCTAGATGTGGGAAGAAGCAACAAGGGAGAATCATTTCCTGGACCATAACAGACTGGTAAGGCCAGTGGTCCAGAGACTCTTATGGCTACCATTAACAAGGTCCAGTCCAGTCATAGCACATTGAGTGGCCTATCAAAGAAACCCTCACCTGACTTAGGAATTAGCCTTCACAGCACTATGAGACTGTGAGACAAATTGGTCATGAAATGCTTCCCACACCTTGGTCGAATTTATGACCAAAAGGGAGGACTGTAAAATAAAGAATGTTGCCCATCATCCTGTTCTACAAAGATTAAGTCATTAGCCACCGCAGTTCCAGAATGACAATACACCCTGAAAGGAATTCAGGACAAAAAACAGGGTGAGGCACTCTGTGATTTGTAAGAATAGGCCCCTTAGATGGATAGATGTATATCTCGTGAAGAATTTTAATGAACTCAGATTCTTGCATCTTCCCACACATACAAACACTCTAAAGTCATTAACTAAGACATCTTTGTGACTAGCAGTAATCTTTTACCCAGATGTTTGCTTGCCTGCATATGCTCCCAAGCTAAAAAGCATATATATACTGGTTTCTTCCCCCTACCTCTTGGGGCAGTCTCCTCAGAGCTACTCAGAGATTGTTTCCCAGGCTATCATCCTCAGTAAGGTTCCTGAATGAAACCAAAACCCACAACCCTTACGTTGTGTGTTTTTATTTCAGTCAACACATCTAAGGGATGGTCTACCAGATAAGACTGGTAGTTACTTTAAGCAGTATTTCCTAAACCTTAGTCATTTATATACATACTAACTTCATGATTTTTTTCCTATCAGGATATCACTACTATTATTTATCCAGTATTTTCCATAAATTGTCCTATACTTTTGTATAAATTAATTTTTTAAAAAGCTCATTATCTGAGAATTCATAGTTTTGAAGGAATAATTATCTTTTTCTAATATGTAAATTTAAAACTGAAGAAATAATTGTGTTCCATCTAAAGTGATCTGTGTACCATTATTTTGGAAATGCTTTTCTTTTTTTTTTTTTTTTTTTTTTTTTTTTTTTTTTTTTTTTGCGGTACACGAGCCTCTCACTGTTCTGGCCTCTCCCATTGTGGAGCACAGGCTCTGGACTCACAGGCTCAGCGGCCATGGCTCACGGGCCTAGGTGCTCCGCGGCATGTGGGATCTTCCCAGACCGGGGCACGAACCTGTGTCCCCTGCGTTGGCAGGCGGACTCTCAACCACTGCGCCACCAGAGAAGCCCGGAAATGCTTTTCTAAAGGATAAAATCCTTCCACTGCTGTGAAAAAAGAAAAAGATAGAATTGAGACTGAGTTTTAAAAGGTTAAAATATATTTGAAGAATAAGACTATTGGTGAGAGATGAAATATATATATATATATATATATCTACTTTGAGGTACAATTTTAAATTCCTTTCTAAGGTTGTTTTAAAAATATTATCTATTCTTGGGCTTCCCTGGTGGCACAGTGGTTGAGAGTCTGCCTGCTAGTGCAGGGGACGCGGGTTCGAGCCCTGGTCTGGGAGGATCCTACATGCCACGGAGCAACTGGACCCGTGAGCCACAACTACTGAGCCTGTGCATCTGGAGCCTGTGCTCTGCAACAGGAGAGGCCACAACACTGAGAGGCCTGCACACTGCGATGAAGAGTGGACCCCACTCGCCACAACTAGAGAAAGCCCTCACACAGAAACAAAGACCCAACACAGCCAAAGATAATAAATAAAATGTGACACCTTAAAAAAAAATATATATTATCTATTCTTTTGCTTGTATTTTAATACTGTGTCTGAATAAACAGATTACCTACTTTCATAAACAGATTATCTTTTTCTTAGTTCTAATCACTGCAATGACAATATCAAATATACTTGAAATAAACTGTCAAACCAAAAGAATGTTTATTATATGGGATATCTATAGTGCAGCTTTGTGTTAATATTCAATATCAGCTTCATGGCAATTTTGAATTTTAAAAAACTCATCTTTTGCTTCTAACAAGTACAATATATATTAATATACTACAAAGTTCACTTTACCAAACAGCATTTCATCTATCCATAGATTAATCATGGCACCAAACATTTTTCCATACTGTATTTGACACAGAAATTGAGATACAGATAATTAAATCTGTTCCAACAACATGAACCAGAAGATTATTTGACAAAAACAAGAGACAGGGACTTCCCTGGTGATCCAGTGGTTAAGACTTCACCTTCCAATGCAGGGAGTGAGGCTTTGATCCCTGGTCATGGAGCTAAGATCCCACATGCCTTGCAGCCAAAGAACCAAAGCATAAAACAGAAGCAATATTGTAACAAATTCAAAAAAGCCTTTAAAAAAGAGACATTTCCTTATAGCAATACTGTACAATAGAACTTTCTAGGATGATGGGAAAAGTTTGACATCTGCACGTGTAACAAGTAGCTACTGAATTGGAATTGGCATAATGTGATGTAGCCCATGCCCAAGGCATGAGCAGTGATAGTCATATACTATCATTGCTCATGATGACCAAAATTAACCTGAATAACCAATAAATTTTTCATTATTTCTGTCCAGACCCCAGATTTATAGAGCCAATGCTAACTTGATTTAGCCAGAGTCACATACCTGTCTCTTGTGGTAATGTTATTTTCAGATTTTCTAGTAGGCATAAATTCTATTTATTTTCTTTATTGCCACTTGGTAGTACTATAAAAATTGTAAAAGCAACTTGAGTTCATTCATTTGATAAATATTTATTGCAAGCTTCTTCTTGGCAAGATCCTGGAGATGCAGTACTAAACAAGATAGAAATGGTTCCTGCCTTCATGAAACTTAGACTCTAGCTGGATGAGGCTTGGTGGTATCATTAAGGTTCATCAATGAGAAAACAACCTTGTGAAAGCATTGTCCAGATTGTTCAGAAACTAAGGTGTCCAGAACTCAGACATGTATGCTTAACTCTGGTACCCTTGTGGGAGGAAACTAATCTAAACCAGAAAGTGAGAGTCTATTTACAAAATGTGTTTTATCTTTTTCCCTACTTTTCAAGTGATGATCCCTTTCCAAGGGTTAATTATACACCCCAGAAAATTTCAACTTGGTGAACCCCATTTCTTTCTTTTCTTTTTTCCTCCCTCCCTTCCTTCCTTTCTTTCTTTCTTCCTTTCTTTCTTTCTTTCTTTCTTTCTTTCTTTCTTTCTTTCTTTCTTTCTTTCTTTCTTTCTTTCTTTCTTTCTTTCTTTCTTTTTCTTCCTTCCTTCCTTCCTTCCTTTCTTTCTTTCTTTCTTTCTTTCTTTCTTTCTTTCTTTCTTTCTTTTTTCTTTCTTTCTTTCTTCCTCTTTCTTTCCTTCCTTCTTTCTTCATTTATTCATACATATTGACTTTATACTCTGTGAAGAGAGTTTCTAAAATTATCATGAATGTATTTTTTGTATAACCTTTTGATGGCTCCACCATGCAGGGTTAGAGAATTTATTGCTCTATATGTCAGTTGCCTTGGCATTTTGAGGCAAGTTAATAGAGAGGTTAAGGCTTGGATCTAGCCAAACATGTACTCTGTATCACAAATGGATAATCTTAAATGATAGAATAGAGCCACCTGTTTACCTCAGATATACTAGTCAATTTGATGTGCAAGACCTATGCTTCATAGGCAGGGAAGTTACAATTTATAACATAATAAGAGTTGGGGCTGGAAAGCCATCTTAAAATCTTTCTCCTGAAAGATAACATGCAAAAATCCCAGGGCTAAGTAGACAATACGAACACTTGTAAACAGACAGTGCGTAAGACCCCTGAGGCTAAACTGCTTGTATTCCTATTAAGCTAGCTCCTGGCTAGATTTGTTGCCTGTTAAAATCTATTGGCCAAACAAAATTAGGGGTGTTTTGTCTAGTAGGTGCTACTAAAGGCATACATAGTACCTAGGACCTAAGATTTTTTTAGAGCCTATAAACATGTTTGAGACCTAAAAAGAAAAAAGTTTTGACTCCAAAACTTACAAAGTGTAACATACCAACCAATCAACTGCAATTCAACTATTTTGTAGCTAATTTAAATTATATTTAATTTGGGATATGGATTATGGTTGATTTTAACATGCCTTGATAGATTTGACAGGCCTAAAAGAGTAAGAATACCTAGAACTCCAGAAGAAATGGCAATACCAAACTTTTCTGTTTGTCATCTTGAGTCACCAAGTTGCTAGTTTGCAAGCCCTGAATTATGTGCTGGTTGTCCAGATAAGGATGTCATATCTAGGGAGATCAAGTGAATTGGACAAGTTCCCAAAGCTACACAGAGGCATGTCCCCAACTAGAACTTTCATCTCTGAGTCCTGCATGAGGGCTTTTGCACCCAGTGTCATCTACATCCTATTCATCGGGATACATGTTAAAATGCATATTCATAGGCTCTACTGAATTAGAGCCTCTAGGGTTCAAACCCAGGAATCTGCATTTTGTCCCACACAAAATGTATCATTTTACATTTCCAGGGACAGAGCTATTTAACTAGTCAGCTCTGGTCAGTTCATTGAGCCAATTTGTTTCAGTGAGTTGATGAATTGTATTCAGTTGACTTGCTGTTATAACGTGGACAAAAAAGTCTAAAAGTGGGGTTGTTTTTTTTCTTTTAAATGACCCTAAAATGGAGAAACAATAATGCTTAGATTCTTTCTTCAACTGTGACATTGGACCAAGTATTTCAAAGCTCTCTTGGAAGAAGAGCCTTGGACCTGCTGGTAAAAATACCAGGGGACAACTGTCATGGAGGGGAATTGTGGGCCGAGATGAAAATGCTGGAAGGTTCAGGGATAAGCCACTCACCCTTTTGGTCTCTGCCTTTCTGACTGTTTTTCCCTAAATACATTAGTTCAAACTAGTGAATGTACAAATGTATGGAATGTTCCAAATGTGTAAGTACCAGGCACTGTCCTAGGTGCTGAGGAATCCATGATGACCAAGACAGACACAGTCCTTGACTTAAATTTGCTTACAGTCTAGCTCAGAACAAGGTAACCAAGTATTTAATCCCATTTCTGCCAGTAATAAGCTGTGTGACCTTGGGTAGGCTACTTCACCTTTCTGGATTTCCATTTTCTTATTTTAACCTCTAGTTCAGCATAGTCCCTATAGGAAACACCAACGGCCTTAGAGAGTGGTGGGCTACCATCTGCATTGACATTTCTTTGCTGCTTGTGTCTCTGTCTTCCTACCAGTCAATTTTTGTTTAATTCAGAGCTAGACCATGCCAGACCAGTGAAATGGCTGTCTTCTCCACACGACCCCACCCAGGGACCCCTGGGGCCAGTTACATCAACCTTTTCTCGAAATTTTCTCTCTAAATTAATTCGTATGTGCTCTGGCTATGTGCGAGGGTCACATCCATTACTTCATGGGTGTGATGGCTCCAGCAAAGCCCCCAGGGAGCTGTGCAGCCCACTGCAACCTCCTCCAAGGGCTTTCAGAGGAGCAGCAGCAGGAAGCTTCCCCTCTGCTGTGCCACCGGTCCATGAAAAGAAAAAAAAATGACACCAGAGTCCAAAGATTCACTTCCAAAACAGCCCCAGGGCTAGAACAAACTGTGGTGGCTGACTGGTGGGAAGAAGGAGGTAGGATGCCACCACAGAAAAAACAGTGACCTTTGTGGATATTAAGGGAAAATATGCATTCTTCCAATTGCAAGGCTAATCAAGTCTGGCAAATTCTGATGGGGGCATTTTTATGAACATGTAGGGTTAATCTGGGCTTCCCCATTACTGAGTTAGTCCAGAATACACACTCTGGGTTATATACTGGGAGTAATAGTAACACATAATAGCTGTTGATTTAACTAGTATATGTTGAGCAACCATTACGTGCTTAGTATCATTGTGGGCATTGGGGATACAACGATGAACAAAGCAGTCTTTGCCTTCACAGGACATACATTCTAGTTCAGGGAGACAGAAAATAAGACCAAACTGATTAAGAAAACGCTATATATTGATATGACATAATTTCAGGTAATGATAAGTGCTATGAAGAAAAGGGAAGCAGGGCAGGGGATAGGAAATAAAGGAGAGGTGGCGGTGGTGGGGAGGAAAGACTTCTTGACTGAGGCAACATTTGAGCAGAAACTTCAATGAAGGCAGGGGATGATCTAGAGGCAGATATCTGAGGAAAGAAAGAACATAAAATACCTGGCAGAGGCTGCTGAGTATGTTACACACATTATAAATATTTGCTGAATTAGTTCATACAGTATGAGACAGGTATTTCTACCAACATTTGAGAAACCTGAGGTTCAGAGAGGTTAAGTGATGTATCCCGAGCCACACAGCAAGGTAAGTGACAGAGCTGTAAGGTGGTTCTACCTCAGTGCTGTCCCTTCCTATGTCTCATTGTTCCTGGGATTAGTCATCTCTAAACTTCACCTGAATCCCCCCACATAAGGCACACCACCCTAAGTTTCTACCAGCTCTGAGTTCTGGAATTTGATGCAAATCCCTAGAGACAGAGCTTGGTCTTAATACCTGACTCCCATAAAAGGTTAGATAAAGAGCCCCTGAAAAACCACCTGCAGGCTGTGCCCAAAGATGTTTGGGTCTGAAAGCTTCTGGAGGCACTGATGGAATTTGTCCTCATGGTACTGTGGGAGGGAGGTCAGCCTCTCCCAGGCACTTAGTTAGGCTGCTGCTGCCATTTCTTTCTTTCCGGGGAGAAATGGATGTCTGGGGGAGATGTCAGTTACACTCTCCCTGACTAAGGAAATGTGCAGAATGGAAAGACAGCCATTACCCCAGGCTGGCCATTGCACCCTTAGCAACAACAACCATGTACACATTCACACACAAACACTGAACCAAAACAAGCAAAGGTCACTCTCTCTGGTCACTTCCAAGAATGATCTCAATTTTTCATAAAACAATGTTTATAAATTAGATGGAATTCTGGAGCAGTCCGGGAATAGAAATAACCATTTTATGAGGCTTACTGCCATTACATTATTGCTTGTTTGCCCTGAATGAGCAAAATAGTGTGCAGCCCGCATCTTCCAGAGCCAAGCAAAAACCTTTGACAAAGGATCCAGCCAAGCAAGTCTGAATGGGGAGGTATCCTTGGTTCTAGTAGGGGCTTCCATTTACAGCCTTTTGACCAGAAGCACCTTGAAGTCAGGGGCTGTGCTCTATTCATTTTTCCATTCCAGCACCAAGCACAGTCCCTAGCACAACATAAGTATCTAAGAAATGATTTTGATTGTTGAATGAGTGAATATGTAACTGAGTCAATGAATGAAAGAACAAATGAATAATTTGATCCCCAGGGCTAGTACCAAAGAAAATGAAGATACTCAACAAGACTACAAACACTTTTGAGCCCTTGTTACATGTCCAAGCTTTATTTGTGATGACACTGAAGAGGTATCCCATGTTCTTCAACCTGCTTCCTGCTCTCACTGGCTTTTCTTTGGTCCCTCAGGGCTTCCATGCTGCTTGCCATAACTCTTGACACAGGTTGTTCTTCAATCCTAACTCCAGAATATACTTTCCCTCTCTACCTATAAAAATGTCCACTGTCTCAGTCCCCTGGATGTAACTGGCTGGCATATTGATGAACTAAATGCCTTAGCTGAGTTCCCTCAGAAGCAGGGCTTGAGGCAAGGATTCAAGTGCATATGGTTTATTTGGGAAGAGAGGCTGGAAGAAAAGACAGCTAATGAAGGGTGCATTATTAAGCCAGTTACCTTTATGGACAAATGGACTTTAGTCTTATGTGAAAACTATGAAAAATGGCACAGGAAATATGTCACCTTACTACAAGTTATTCCACCAGGAAGCAAGAGAGTGTGGTATTTGTTCACCATCTTGTTGGTTGCTGGCTGAGAGGTGTTAATTCTCTGGCACTTCCAGGCTTCCTTGCACGTGAGCAGATTGGCCTTCCTTGGCTTTGGAGAAAGCGCTCAGACAAAGCAATGCTGATGTCTATAGTTGGAAGTAACTGGAGCACAGTGAAGTGGTAAAGCTGAAGGAATGTGGGTGGGCCACTGACCGCACTGGCCACCCTAACTCTGGAGAAATGGCTGATCACATCCACCACAAATACCCTCCTAGAGGCACCCAACTTTCTAAAGAATAGCTTGAATGGGATAATGTCTTAACACAAATGAATGCTTCTCTTACTCAGGCTGGAAGATGAGAGAGGGAGTTGAGATTTGGTAGTGGAAGGGGGCAAATGAGTCTCCACTTAGATATGGCAGATGCACAAGCTTTTCTTGGAATTCTGGGTGAGGTGAGCTCAATTTTTGTAAAAGAGTTATAATGCAGCCAGTATTCTTTACAAGAGAGAGGTCAACCAGAAATTAAGTAGCCTCTATCAAACCTATGCATGTAAGCAGTACCTGGATGCCTTTCAGCTACTGGAGAAATTCTGTGGCTACTCAGAGGACCACATCCCCGAGCCGTAGGATGTATCTAGGTTCTTAAAAGTCAAGCTTCCCTTCTTTTCTCCTCCTTCCTTGCTCACAAACCTATGAGAGAGGACTTACAGTTTCATGGAGTTTTACTGATATTAAAACCAGAAGGAAACTGAGAAGTCATCCCCTCCAAACCTGTCATTTTACAGCCTGGAAGCTGAGGCCCAGAATGTGGAAGTCACTTGCCCAGCATCACACACTGGTGAGTGATATGCTCGTTTTACCAGGCAGAGTTCAGCCAAGAAATTAAAATCGCTTGATGTTTGTCAAGCAAAAAGGGATTTAACACAGGGCAATAAATACTTTCAAAACCATTGGAAAGGCGAATGGGGCAAGAGTCAGGAAGACTGTCACTAGCTTTTAAGCTGTGGTTCCAACAGCCATAGAACTTTGGAAGCTGTCCAGAGCTTGGAAACCAGTTCCTTCCACAGACCTGAGGCATATAAATGTCAGGAGACCGCTGCAAACCCTCCTGTGCTTAGCATCACATGCTGATCCTTCCAGAAGAAAATGATGGCTTCCATCTCTCTTCCACCTTCCACATCTGCCAGTCCATCTGGCTGGCGGACTGTAAATCATATGTAGCAGTGTGGTGAGCTCCTGTTTGCAGGTATATGTGCAAACCTAGGTGGTAGAGGGAACAGCTGCTCAGTGGTGTATTCTTTTCTCAAAGAACAAGTGAGGAAGAGAGATGGGAAAGAGGGCCATCAATGGCTGGAATTCTGTGCCTGGTCCCACCCTTTGCAGCAGTTCTAGAGACCCTGACACAGGAGTACTTCCAATGTCATTCAGTCCATCAAGTTCATTGTCTGAGTTTTTCTGCCTCCCCCATGTATGTCAGTCTATAATGCTCTATTATGGGTGTGAAGTGACAAATCTTAGGGGAAAACTGGGGTTCCTCAGGACCTGTGGTGGCTACAAGTGGAACAACTTGATATGGGAATCCAGAAAACCTCCCTTGGTAGAGCCTGCAGGTGTTCATCAGGAACTGTTTATAGCACTTCATCGGTGTGTAGGAATTTGGAGTGACGTGGCTTGTTGATATTAATAAATTTAGGGTAACTTGGTTGGGGTTATGCCTCTTACACTGATTTGATGCATGGCTTTAGACAAGTTACCTCAGGGTCCTCATCTCTAGGGGGAATGTTGTTGGACTACATTGTCTATGTCCCCAGTCCTGACATTCTAGTACCTTGACATCAAAGCATCTTAACTGTAAGGTTGCAACATTGTCCTGAACCCCAAAGTACGGCAGTATCACAACAGTCTAGAACTTTCTATCTTAAGGGGAAAAGTTCTGTCTAGACAATTCCCACCTGATCCTCTCTCCCTTAACCAGAGTTAGAACTGACTCTGTGAGGCCAATGGGGTCACTATAGTGTTTGGTTCACAAACAAGTGTGTAAATTATAGTACACAGTATAATTGTGAGCTATCCATTAGAAACCACTCCAGGGCTCTGAATCCTGTGTTCAGAGCAGTCCTTGTGCCAAACTTTGAGATGAGGCTTTTGGGAGGACAAGATTGCCACTTCTTTTTAAGCATCCCATGACTTCCTCTTACCCTGTTTTAAACCCTTCTGGAGGCATCACATGTTCCTAATCTCTTTCTCACTAATCCACACTTATCAAGTGTCACTTCTTCCAAGGTTCTTGCTCTCTGTTCTGAGATGAGGGTGGAATTATCAGATCATTAAACCCGTTAACTGATTACTGCATTAATGTGTGATCTCGTCTAATTTATGAAATATCAGAATCAATTTCAAATGTGGTGATCAGGGTGGATTTATTATTAGTACTATTATTGTTATTACCAAACAACGATACTATTATTGAGCACTAGTAATAATCACTAATGATGAAGAAGATGATGATAGCACTTAACCTCTGCAGAGAGTCTTGGGGGTCTTCAAATTAGTTTATTATTTATTTTCCAAGGAGGGAACTAAGACTCAGATCAGTTAAGAGATTTGCCCAAGATCACCCAACTGATTGGCTGTAGAGCTGGAAAGAAAACCTAAGTCTCTTGGCTTCCAGTTCATGCTCTTTTAACTCCATATATCACTGCTGGGAAGAAAAGCTTACAGAAGTTCCTGAGTAAGGCTGAATGAGGAAGATGGATGAACTGAGTAAAAGGACTGAGGCCATGGTGGGTGCCTATGTGGCATTAGACAGACTTGCAGTCTTTCATACCAAAATACCCATCCTGGTTCACAGGGTGGTCTGATTTCTGAGTTTTAGAGGGAAACACTCATTTCTAAATCCATCAGTCAGGTTTCCTGCTTAGGAAGCAGTTGCGGCCACCATCTCTGTGTGGGTTGGACACTGCACAACCCCAGGTGGTACCATTCCCACGATTAGGCACTGTAGATGTCTGTATTCATCATGAAAGCTTTCTGGAAGATGACAGTAAAATGTCTTGCTCTAAAAAATCAGTGCATTCTGACAATTTTCTGAGAGCTGGAAGTGGGGTTTTTTGAGGAAGGAAATTTTTTTTTTTTACATCTTTATTGGAGTATAATTGCTTTACAATGGTGTGTTAGTTTCTGCTTTATAACAAAGTGAATCAGTTATACATATACATATGTTCCCATATCTCTTCCCTCTTGCGTCTCCCTCCCTCCCACCCTCCCTATCCCACCCCTCTAGGTGATCACAAAGCATCAAGCTGATCTCCCTGTGCCATGCGGCTGCTTCCCACTAGCTATCTATTTTATGTTTGGTAGTGTATATATGTCCATGCCACTCTCTCACTTTGTCCCAGCTTCCCCTTCCCCTTCCCCATATCCTCAAGTCCATTCTCTAGTAGGTCTGTGTCTTTATTCCTGTCTTACCCCTAGGTTCTTCATGACATTTTGTTTTCTTAAATTCCATATATATGTTAGCATACGGTATTTGTCTTTCTCTTTCTGACTTACTTCACTCTGTATGACAGACTCTAGGTCCATCCACCTCATTACAAATAGCTCAATTTCGTTTCTTTTTATGGCTGAGTAATATTCCATTGTATATGTGTGCCACATCTTCTTTATCCATTCATCTGTCGATGGACACTTAGGTTGCTTCCATGTCCTGGCTATTGTAAATAGAGCTGCAATGAACATTGTGGTACATGACTCTTTTTGAATTATGGTTTTCTCAGGGTATATGCCCAGTAGTGGGATTGCTGGGTCATATGGTAGTTCTATTTGTAGTTTTTTAAGGAACCTCTGTACTGTTCTCCATAGTGGCTGTACCAATTCACATTCCCACCAGCAGTGCAAGAGTGTTCCCTTTTCTCCACACCCTCTCCAACATTTATTGTTTCTAGATTTTTTAATGATGGCCATTCTGACTGGTGTGAGATAATATCTCATTGTAGTTTTGATTTGCATTTCTCTAATGATTAATGATGTTGAGCATCCTTTCATGTGTTTGTTGGCAGTCTGTATATCTTCTTTGGAGAAATGTCTATTTAGGTCTTCTGCCCATTTTTGGATTGGGTTGTTTGTTATTTTGTTATTGAGCTGCATGAGCTGCTTGTAAATTTTGGAGATTAATCCTTTGTCAGTTGCTTCATTTGCAAATATTTTCTCCCATTCTGAGGGTTGTCTTTTGGTCTTGTTTATGGTTTCCTTTGCTGTGCAAAAGCTTTGAAGTTTCATTAGGTTCCATTTGTTTATTGGAACTTTTTTTTTTTTAATCTCATTCACTCAAAGCTGGGTAGGTGCATGGTTATCATGTACACAATCTAGGGTCCAGAAGGATGGAAGATATGGAAAAGAAATGTGCCTTTCATTTGTGTCCTTATTGATTTACTCATAGTTCATTCATTCATGCATTATGCATTCATTTAAATACTAGACTTGGGAGGATAGCCTGTGCTGAACACTGTGCCTGACACTGGGTTGCTTAAGACCAAGTTCCTGCTCTTGGGGAACTCAGCCTAATGGAGACTCAGACAGGTACCCAAAATACCCTATAGTAGTGGAGTGTTTTACGGAAACCCAGAGGCAGGAAATGTAACCTAGCCTCACATGCGAACAGACAGCGTGGGGAGAGTCAGTGAATGTCATTTTCCTACCCAGGCGGCCTGAGGGTGTTCCAGGTGGAAGGAACAGCATGTGTGAGTCCCTGCAGGTAATAGGCTGTGTCCTCAATACCTGACACGTATTAGCTCATATAACCTCAGAACAACCGTAGCAGGCAAGCACTATTATTATTCTCTTTTAACAAATAAGGAAAGGAAGGCACAGAGGGATTAAGTAACTTGCTCCAGGTTACACAGCTGATAAAGAACAGACCTAGCATTTGAACCCAGAGAATTCCGCTACAGAGCTCACACTTGAGAGAGACACCATGGGGGTTTTAGGAGAACCCAGTTTGGCAATTGTTCAGTGCTGGGGTTGAAGGTGGTGAGACACGAGGCTGGAGAAGTCCGTGGATATGAGTTAAGGGGACCCTTCATGACTCGGGTGGTCTGACTCAGGACTGGTTGTAAGAACATGAGCCTTATCTTTTCTTTAGCTCCAGCTGGTGACTTCCCCTTTTCTTGTGGCTGCTTTCCAGAATCCACAGCCCAGTCTCCCAAGGGGCATATACCTAACAAACTGTGAGGACCCCAGGAAATTACTCATCTTCCCATTCTATGTCTGTACTGACTCCAGAGACATTTCCCAGAAGTTGCTTTGTCAAATTTTAAACTAAATTTCCATCTCTTGTTTTGTTGCTATGAAGCTCTTTTTCCCTAAATGTTGAGTGATGGAAAAAGGTGACCCAAAAACTAAATTTCAGTTATTTGAGGGCTCTGGTTTAGATTGAGTCCAGTTGATTGTGAGTTTACTCTATTGGGTTATTTTATTATTTAAGTTCCAAAAAAGCTGGAAGGAATGCATAAATTTCAAAAAATCTGTTACTTGCTCTCAGAACTTTTGGTCTATTTGGTCAGAGTCAAAATTTATCCTTGAGAGATTATTAGAGAAAAATCAAATTAAAATTTAGCTGAAAAACAACTTACTCTGTACCTATTATAATAGTCCATTAAAATCACTATGCAGGTTCTTGCCAGTGTTCATAGGCTTTGATCAAACGAACAGAGAGCACATTTTTTTGGCTCTATCCCGGGTTCAACAATTGTTCGACCATCAGATACAAATACTCAAATATTAAAACACCAGATCATTGCACAGGTACAATGAGCAACAAAACATATTTTACCAAACACTAGAGTATTCCCATGCAAAACGTAGCAAAAAGATCTTAAGAAATTGTCCCTCTGAAAACCAGTCCAGAGTGGGTATTTTGCTGTTGATCATGGAAAGCAAAGAGCTATCCCTTTGGTCCATTTGCTGTTTGGGTTAGCAGCCCATGTGGTGAAAAGGGTACCAGCCTGGGAGTCAGGGGAGTGGGGAGGAGAACTCAATACTAAACCCAATTCTACCATTACCCAACCCTGAAGAGTCCCTTTACTTTGGGAACATCAGTTTCTTATCTAAAATGGATTGAACTCTATGATCTCTTGTTTCAATGGGGAAACAAGACCAAAGCTTTGATATTGATACAGATAGGCAAGCCTCAAGTAACCTTACATTATATTTAATCAGGGCTCCACAAACTTTTTTTGTAAAGGACCAGGTGATAAATATTTTAGGCTTTGCAGATGCAATATTGTGATTTGTAAGAAATATATATATATTTGGTCTTCATCCACAGTTATTGGCTCACACGTCACAAAACCGTTGGAATTTCCTAAGCTATAAGAATAATGGGAGCATCTTTTGTTATGATGTTTGGTCTCCTGTCCTCAGCTCCTGAAAATGCTTCAGAGCCATAAAGGTAACACAGGCGTCTTGTTATTCATAACTAGCCCCTTTCCACCACTGCTGGGTTTATGTTAATGAAGATGACTTTGGCCAAGTACCTAAAGATGGAGGCTGGTTGCCAAGGGAACCAACTTGAATAAAGGGTTGGAATTTTCAGTCCAACCCCCTGATTTCTGGGGGGAGAAGAGGAACTGGAGGTTGGACTTAAGGCAAATGAATTAATCAATCATGCCTACTTAATGAAGCCTCCATAAAAACCCAAAAAGGAGGGGGCTTGGAGAACTTCCATGTTCCACCACGCGGGGCCCTAAGCTCCACGAGGACAGAAGTCCCTTTGTTCGGGATGTTGCCCTATGTATCTCTGCATCTGGCTGTTGATTCATATCTTTTAATATCCTTCATAATAAGTTGGTAATCTAGTGAAAATAAACAGGTTTCCTGAGTTCTGTGAGCCGTTCTAGCAAATTAATCGAACCAAGGAGGGTGTCATAGGAACCTCGGATCTATAGCCTTCGGTCAAAAGTACAGGTAATAACGTGGACTTGCAAGTGGCCTCCTGAGTTGGAGGGGGTTGTTGGAACCTCCAACTTGTAACCTGGGCTTATGTTTGGTGTCTAAAGTGGAGGGCAGTCTTGTGGGACTGAACCCTTTACCTGTGGAATCTGATTCTACATCCAGGTGGACACTGTCGGACCTGAGTTGAATTCTCAGACGTCCTGCTGGTGTCTGACAACTGCTTGTTGGTGTGGGGAAGCCTACCCTTGCACACACACACGTTAGGATTGGATCCAGGAACATAACTTAGAGGGCCATAGTATCTGTGTCACAACTACTCAACTCTAATGCTTCAAGAAAGCAAACGTAGACAGTACATAAGTGAATAGACGTGGCTGTGTCCCAGTAAGACTCTATTTACTAAAACAGGCAACAGGCAGGACTCCAGTTTACAGCACGACGGAGAGGATGGCTGTAGGGATGTGATTGGGATAGGGGAGGCCCAGAACCCTGCTCCAAGCCCACCATGCAAAGGCCACCAAAGCTGCCCAGCCAAGTCCACCTGCAAGGGACCAGAGAACAGACTTGGGGTGTGTCTCCCTCCGGGTGGGGATGAAAGAGTTAAAGAGGCAGGAGCAGACACAATTGTTTCTTTCTAGGGAAACTATTCAGACTTGGGGCTTTGCTCTGTCACACAGCTGGAAGTCATTACTGCTGAAGTGTTTTAAGTGAAAAAGTTGTATTTAGGCCCTCGTGAAGGTTTACTTAGGCCAAGGGTGAACTCTGTGCTCACATTGCTGCCATCCCCAGCCAAGGGCTTTGGTTGGTCCTGTCTGTGAGCTATATTCTTAAGCCTTCCTTGCCCTCCTGCTGACCCTCTTGCCACTTGGCCTCGTCCCTCTCTCCTCCTAGCCTCTTTCATAAACTATCAGTCCACATAGATCCTCTCTGGCAAGTGGGACCAGCCTGTGCCAGCAATATGGAAAATTGCATAACTCAACAATGGGAACGTTCACCTTCTTGTTAGCTGGTGTCCAAAAATGCCAATGTTTTAGATTAACTCAAGAATCTCTCACCTGGAGCCTTGGGTACAGATACAGTGGGTGGGGTTCACAGACCATCGAAAGTCAAGTCAACACACATAGGGAAAATCAAGTGGAAAAAGTAGACTCTTTTTCCTTCTTTCAGATTGATTTAAATAAAGGAGACAAAGGGGTGGTTTGCCTAGTGTGAATGATGGTAAGCCTCTTAGTTAACTAAAACCCAGTGAGCAAATGCCCTTAGCTAACTAGACACCTTTTTTTCTTTTTCTTTTTTTCTTTACTTTGAGGCTAAAGAAATAAGGATAAGGAAGCAGCTGGTGGCAGGGCTTGATAAGCAGTGTTTGCAGCTACCCTCCTAGCATCACTGCGTCTGGGATCCCGTCTACACACCCAACTTGGCAACAGTTGGGTAGAATGGTTATAGTTTAAGTTCAGAGTAACCCTCTTTGGCACTGCAGGCTCAGAATCATCACAATTCAATGGCATTTTCCATCCTGTGTGTCAACAAAGCAAGGGGGGGGACCCTCAGACTCCTAATAGGATCATCTGTAAGACTGGCAGAGAGGGCGTCTCTGGTGAACGTCCTAGCTCATCAGAAGACTGCTAAAAGGAGCAGCCCTTTCTCCAAGCACTAGGTTCAGGGTTTGGAGACTGTTAACCCAGGGTTAACGGTGGGTAACCCTGGGCAGGTCAGCTGTCCTTTCAGAAATTCAGTGGCAGAGCTACATGTGGCTGGGATAGAAAGAGTGCACAGAGGATTGAGAGGCAAAGATTTGGGTCTGAGCTCTCACCCAATAAATTCAGCATTCAGTATGCAAATTTGGAGTAAGCCAACCAAAATATTCCAGAGTCAGGAAGGAGATAATAAGAGCAGTCATGTAAGTGATGATGAACATCTGCTGAGTCCTTACAACGTGCCAGGAACTGTGCTGAGTGCTTTCCAAGCATTATGTGAAGCAGATGCAACTGCTCCCATTTTCCAGAGAGAAACTGAGGCTCAGAGAGAAAAAATGGCATACAAAGTGACACATGGTTACCACACAGTACAATCAGAATGCTGACTAAGGGCTAGCTGTTTGCCAAGCCCATGTTCCTATCTCCATGCTCTGGGTGGACAGGAGAAAGGGCCCCTGAATTAGATCTGGAACCTGGATTCTAGACAGAGCTCTGTCACTCAGTAGCTGGGTAAACACTTTCTCCTCCCCGGGCCTCCAAATCCACCCTTACAGAGGGGCTGTCCCGGTGAATCTGGGAGTGTCCCAGTGGCATGGGATTCTGTGTCAGAGGTGCAGCTCATTCTCTTCTCTACGTACAGACAAAACAGACTTTTAGCTGCAACCCACTGAGGACTGCTGTCAGGTCAGGGCTTCCTTGCCAGCCTCACATTTCGGTCATCAGACACCCCTAGTTCTCAGTACACTCTCTGAACCATAAGTGCCAAGGATGCTCACTCTGGCCCTGCCTGCTGTGTGATGTGCATCCCTCCAGGGCTGAGCCCTCAAGCCTGTTCTATGAACATTCCTAGGAAGGGCCACCACCTTACAGGGGCATCAGGCAGGGCTGTGATTCAGGATAGAGCCAGGGTGGAGATGGAGTGGTTGATAAAATATTTAAATAGTCTGAACAGCTGCTATAAGCTTCCTACATGATCCCTTATGATCCAACCACTCTCCTGGTGCCCCAGAACATTCTGGAAGCCAGCCACTGGAGAGTTAATACCTGGCCCAGTAACCCGATCCGGTCTACCACTGATGTCAAAACTAATGGGTGGATGCCACCAGAGCAGTTGTTAAATATTTTGAATATCATCCCTGGCCCCAAGCATGGCAAAGCAAGGGGTACTCTCTGGGAAACTTTTCCAAGGATGACAGAAAAGCTCCTTTCTCTATCCACTTGCTAATGCTTAAAACCAGACAAAACCTTTACTGCAATTAGAAAAGATTCCTACAATTTATTCATTTATTCCTTCATCATTGCTATTGTCTGAATGTTTGTGTTCCTCCAAAATTCATGTGTTGAAATCCAAACCCTCAAGTTGATGGTTTTAGAGGATGGGCCCTTTGGGAGATGATTAGGTCATGAAGGCAGCATCCTCAAGAATAGGATTAGTGTCCTTATAAAAGAAGTTCCTCCTACCATGTGAGGACACATGAGACGATGAGAAGGTGCCACCGATGAACCAGAAAGCAGGGCTTCCTCAGACACAGAATCAGCCAGCATCTTGATCTTGAACTTCCCAGCCTCTAGAACTGTAAGAAATAAATTTCTGTTGTTTATAGGTCACTGAGTCTATGGTATTCTGTTATAGCAGCCTGAACAAACAAAGACAATTCAATATCTGAGACACTCTTATTATGTGCCAGGTACCTGATTAGGCTCTGAACAAACAGCAGAATACAAGGAGAAGAGAGTGAGAATAGAAATAGAGAGAAAGAGAAGGAGAGGGAGAAAAAGAAAGACAGATACAGACAGAGAGACAGAGAGAGGCAGAGAGAGACTGGAACTTGTCACCTATGATTGAACATGCAAGCACTTGAGGAATGTTCAAGACTCATTTATTCAGCACCAGTTATTAGCCCTAACAATGCAGCAGGCTCTGTTCTAGGTGCAGGGAAACCACAGGGAATGAGACCAGGACCCTCCATGCCTGGAGTTTCCTTTCTCATGGAGAGAGACAAACAATAAACATGAACCACTTGTACTGATAATACAGTAACTGAAGAGAGTGAAGCAAGAACAGGGAGGGGAACTGATGTTCAGCCTGTCCAGGGATGGCTGTTTTATTATGATAAAGATGATCTTGTATCCACCTTCAATATTTCAGCTACTATTTAGTAACAAACTATTAACTGGTAGTGCCTATAATGTGACCGTATCAGTCCTGGGAAATGTGTCACAGTAATTTGTAGCCTGTGAGTAGTAGTACAAACTATTCATAGCCTTCCCAGTTATCTCAAGACATGATGCAAAGGTTTCAGTAATAAATTGTGTCTATTAACTTTCTAAGGTTCATGAAGAGTTGGTGACTGCCTGAATTTCTGATGCCTCTGAATCATCGTTTTGAACCATAGTCGTTATTAATCATATCAACTGCACTGAACACTGAAAGTACAGAAAAGACTGAGCCGAAAGGATGTTGGACCCCAGATACTCTTTGTAAGTAGTCCTTTCTCCTTATGAAATTATTTATGTCACTTGCTTGTCTTATCACTTCATTTTTTTTTAAAGTAGGACAAAAAGTGTCTGTCTAATGGAAAGGTCTTGTTACTTTGGTTCTACTTAATCAGGAAGTTGTTGTAATTCAGATATAAGCAATCTTCTTTTTCCAAAATTTGAGGTGAACCTCCTCTACTTTTCTGATGAAGGCCGGTCAGGACTATTGCTCAAAATCTGGCAAGCCATAGAATGAGCCTTCTTTAAAACTGTTGAAAATCCCGGGGTCAGCTCCAGAAAATGTTGGGCAGAGAATCCCATTGTCATCTTTGAGTTTCAATATTGAGAACGCTCACTTCAGTGCCTCTTAATTTTAGCTTTCATAACATTGGCACTACCAAAGGGTTCCCATCTCAGTTGATAATCCTAGTATTTTTTGCTTCTCTTTGGTTATAATGCCCTGGCTTGAGAGGGGAGCTTGAGGAAGAGGGGCAGCTTGGTGCTCCTGACTATGAACTTGATTTGATCCATATCCATTAAAGAGAAACTTAAGTGTCAGGGCTTCCAAAGCAGATTTCCTGTTCAAACAGCATTGGCTGCCATGTCTTTAGACAGCCTGATGGGTAGAGCATAGATGAACTCATTAACTGTCTGGGACTGTGCTGGATTCTTCTCTTTCATAAATGTTCCTTGGCTACAGGTAAAGAACACTACTAAGCAAGGCAAGGTCTATGAGAACTAATTTTAAGCCGACAGACTTCCTGCGTCCTAAAAAACCTTTGATTTTGGCAGTCTGTAGGAAATGGAGATTTCCTTTCAAGACCATCAAACTTGGGATGGATATTTTCTTTCTTGACAGCTACGTACTTTGAGCCACTGGGAAAGTGTACTTGCTCACTCAGATGGATACAATATTCTATTTTTGCATTGTGCAGAGACATGATCTATAACCCAACTGGAAGTGTATTTTTTTAAATTACCTGTTTCCTTTTATAAATATTGGAACATTCAATAAATAGTTTTTGAATGCCGAATCTATGAAAGCACTAATTCTAGACCAAAAGTTCTCAAACATTTTGGTCTCAGGATCCCCTTACACTCTTAAAAAATTTTGAAGACCCCAAAGAGATTTTGTTTATGTGGGTAGTATCTATCAATATTTATCAATTTCTAAATTAAGACTAAGACATTTAAAAAATTGATTGATTGATTTTAAGTCAATAATTGCATTACATATTAATAAAAATAACATTGATAAATTTTATAAAAGAGCTCCATTTTTCAAAACAATAAAAAAAACTAGTGAGAAAAGTGAAATTGTTTCAAAGGGAACCCTCTTGCTCCTTTGGTGGGAATGTAAATTGATACAGCCACTATGGAGAACACTATGGAGGTTCCTTAAAAAACTAAAAAGAGAACTACCATATGCCCCAGCAATCCCACTACTAGGCATATATCTGGAGAAAACCATAATTCAAAAAGATACGTGCACCTCTATGTTCACAGCAGCACTATTTATAATAGCCAAGACATGGATGCAACCTAAATGCCCATCAACAGATGAATGCATAAAGAAGATGTGGTACATATATACAATGGAATATTATGCAGCCATAGAAAGGAACAAAACTGGGTCATTTGTACAGATGTGGATGGACCTAGAGACTGTCATACAGAGTGAAGCATGTCAGAAAGAAAAAGACAAATATCATATATTAACACATATATGCGGAATCTAGAAAAATGGTACAGATGAACTTGTTTTCAAGGCAGAAATAGAGACCCAGATGCAGAGAACAAACGTATGGACACCAAGGGGGGATAGGGGGAGTGGGATGAATTGGGAGATTGGGATTGACATATATACACCAATATGTATAACATAGATAACTAATGAGAACCTGCTGTATAGTACAGGGAACTCTACTCTGTGCTCTGTGGTGACTTAAATGGGAAGGAAATCCAAAAAAGAGGGGATATATGTATACATATAGCTGACTCACTTTGCTGTACAGTAGAAACTAGCGCAACATTGTAAAACAACTATACCCCAATAAAAAAGGAAAAAAAAAGAATGGAGAAAAAACAAGTGACATTGGTTCACATTTTTGTGAATTTCTTTAGTATCTGGCTTTGTCTGACAGTTCTGTCTTTGCACTCTGCATTCAATCTGTTGTGATATGTGTTTTGGTTAAAGTATATTTAAAAAATCTGTTTCTCGGGCTTCCCTGGTGGCGCAGTGGTTGGGAGTCCGCTTGCTGATGCAGAGGACACGGGTTTGTGCCGCGGTCCGGGAAGATCCCGCATGCCGCGGAGCGGCTGGGCCCGTGAACCATGACTGCTGAGCCTGCGCGTCTGGAGCCTGTGCTCCGCAACGGGAGAGGCCACAGCAGTGAGAGTCCCGTGCACCGCAAAAAAAAAAAATCTGTTTCTCATATACTTACTTAACTAGAAAAGGGAAAGTGATTTGATAGCCTTTTTGGATAACTGTGGATAATCCTTGATGCTAAAATAAAATTTAATTAGTAGTGAGTTCTTAAAAGTTAGCAGCAATGAGGATTTTGAAACCATATCAATTAATTTTTCATACTCTATTACGTTAAAATCCATTGGTCTATCTTGCACTCAGAATGGTTCCTTTTACCATGCGTAATTTTGTAACTTCATGCATTGTTCACTATGAAAATGATAGTTTCCTGAGTTATTCAGGTAGTCTAAAAGTTGATACATTGCATCACACTATATATGCTATATTTTTTAAAATCACATATTTGTTAATATCACCAATTTCATCAGAAAAAAATCTTTAAGTAGTGGGAAGCTGTCAAAATGATGATGACAGATGCAAGTTTTCCAAAATTCTAATTTTCACTTGAAATTTTGAATTTTATCATGGGCAACTATACTGTCAGCTGTTTTCCTTGCAGTGGCATTTTAATTCATTTTTGAGAAAATGTCTGTCGGATACCCAGATATAAATAACCATAGTTTGACTGTTGGTCGTTCTTTCAGGTAACAATGGTGTTTCATGAAAACTGCAGCTAGTATAGCTCATACCAAACAAGCACACAAATGCTTTTCTTCAACACAAAGTTTCTTTGTCACTCAAGGGGAATACTTCATGGTTGCTTTCTTTCCATCACATAAAATATTAAAAGGATGTGTACTCAAGGGTCACAATTTTGAAACAATAATTTTTATTGCTTCATCAAGGACATTCTTTAATGAAACTGGTTTTTTTCCCCCCTCTAAGGACATTAAAGTGAGGAACACAATGAGTAGTTGTACAGTTTGATGCCACTGCTTGATTCATGCTAGGGAGTCAGCAGCTTTACCCACCACTGTTTTCATATAATCACTGCAAAATGTTGACATAATGAAAAAGACATGTAATGTCTAAGTATCATTATGAAAACAGTTTCATTGGTGGTTCATGGACCACGCTTTGAGAACTACTGTTCAAAGTACTGAGAATATTCATAAAGTTCCTGCTATCATAGGAATTACATTTTTCTGGAGGCCAAGCCTTGAGGGAGAAGATAATACACAAGTAAATGCATAAGCTAATGTCAGAGAATTAAGTGCTAATATGGACATATAGCAGAACAGTGTGCTAGAGAAGAAAGACTAGAACAAAAGGATTACCTTATATTGGATGGTCAGGGTAGGCACCTTTGAGGGGATGACCCTGTAGCTGAGCCCTGAAAGACAAGAAAGAGCCAGTCATATAATGATCTGGAGGAAGAAATTTCCAGACAGAGGGAAGAGTTAGCACAAAGCTCTGATGGGATTGGGTTTGGTGGGTTCAAGGAAGGCAAAGGAGGCCAGTGTGACTGAAGCTAGCAAATGCGGTGCCTAATGGCAGGGGATGTGAATATAGAGGTCACATCCATTCATAGGCCCACCTGCCAAGTGGCATGTTGGTGTGCTGACAGAGCATGGAATTTGCATTCATGTTATGGTTCTGTTATTTGCTAGTAGGGTGACCTTAGTCAAGTTAGAGTCGTTAGGTTGGGTTTCCCAGGAACCAGGCTCTGAGGTGGAGATTTGCATGCAGGATGTTAACTGGGGAGGCCCTGGGGATCCACACCTAAGAGAAATGAGAGAAGGAGAACTGGGAAGAGGCAACAGAGGCTCAGAAACTGTGATGAAGTTGTTACAGTAGGTTCAGAAACTGTGAATCTGGGCTAGCCCTTCAGGGATGTCCCGAATCAAGGCAAGGGGATGAAGCTTTGTATCCTTTTCTTGACAAGTCAGTAGATGTGGGCTATCCTGGGAGGCAGATCTGCCTTTGTGCAAGACAGCTCCCTTTCCTGGAGAGGGACTCAGTGTTGACCCATCAGCAGCCTGCATTTTGGCAGGAGGAAGGGGGTGTCTTGGTGCTAAGGGGAATCTGGGTGGCACACTGCAACATCCACTACACTTAGCTTCTCTGAGTTTTCGTGTCCTTATCTATAAACTGGAGATAAAAACCAGAATAATGGAGTGACTCAAATAGGATAATGTATAAGAAAGGATTTTATTGACAACGTGATTATGCAAATGGGGGTTGTTGATGTTACAGGGAATTTATGTGACTTTAGTGTTTCTGCCATGAATCCTTTACGATATTTGAACCTACTTGCAATAGTTGTGTCATGTAGGAATTTATCTTCTGAATAGCTGGACTTTCTGAGATAACATTATTTTAACAAGCCAGCAGGTGAACTGCTCTAGAATCATTGCTGAATGTCAAAATGTAAATCATGTTTAGTTTTTTTTCCATAGATACCCCTATATATAGCCTTTTCTAGTTGATTAAAAATCATATTTATCACCTCTTGTTTTTCTCCTCTAGGGACTGTTGTCATGAATTACTGGATCATATTCTCATGTTAGTAGATAAGAAATTTGCCCAGTTCTCACTGGTAATTATTCTTTTCATTCTTTATTGTCTTGCTAATAAATTTGGTAAAACTAGGCTAGGGATTTCTTACAGGAAAAGAAAAGATTCCATGATAAATAAGTTTGGGCAGCAGCTGTTTAAGCAGTTTACTTACTGCAAAACTTCTTGGGGCCTTTAATAAGGTAATACATTGTGATCCCTAAGTATGGAATATTGTATGAGGCATAAGACAATATACAGTGAAAGAAAGCATAGATTTTTCTCCTAATAACTAGAATTCTGAAAAGCTGACTTTGAGTCATTTTGGTTAAAATTGAATATAATGATTATAGGGCTTCAATGAATCTCAGAGTTCACCTGTCATCTAGTTCATCCACATATCTACCCACCCTTATGTTATAGATGTTCAAACAAAGGCAAATTCAAGAGTTTAGTACAGTGAGGTAATTCTATTTCCAGGAAGTAATTTCTAGAGAAACATACTAGGCTGAGCATGATCCAATATTCAGCCCATCACACTGTCAGGCCCATCATCACCTCTTGGTCCAGGCAAATCACACTCCTATGTGGTTGCTGGACTGTGCGGAGGGACAACAATTTCACTTTCAGTTTATTATTTGGCTCCTCTCAACACACCAAGCAGAAGTTTAAATTTTATTTCAAGATGTGAATTGTAAAAACAAATTTTATTCCAATCAAAGCCTAGTCAATTCTAGTTTCTTAAGAAAATACTTGGCTGTTGGCAACCAGGACCTGGATGCAAGGCTCAGACATGGTGTGGACAGGGCCTGGGATTAAGACCTTATGATTAAAAAATGGGTGAGAGGAAGAAGTGGAATTTGAAGGGAAAGTAGAGCAAATGTGAAAGAAAAGCAGGTATCACTTGATTTCAGGCTATTGGAAAAGCAAGTGTAGATGCTTGTGTTAACTCTTGTTTGCTCACTAGAATACTGGACTGAATTACCTTAGATCATTTAATGCCGATTTTAAAATTTAGCAATGGTAAGTGTGCATCATGGTTGATGCACATGTGAGGAGATGGGATAAGAGAAGACTTTTTTGGTGCTATGGCTCATAAAATTAGCCATGCATGTGCTGTCCTTTTCTGAAGAGTGGGGAATACCAGACTAGGAGCCAGAGACCTGAGTTGAAGTCTTGGTTTTGTCATGGATTCACTGACATTGTCTCTTGGGCAAGTCACTTCATTACTCTGGACCTCTGTGTCCTCTTCAATCCCAGGTTGAGGCTGAAGTGGATGAGGTAACTTACAGCTCCAACATTCCAGATTTCTTTGCCTCTTTGACTCTTAAACATTTCTTAGGTTCTTACACATTGACCCACTCCCCCATTTCTTGTAGGATCAAGGTCAAAGCTCTTCAACTGCTGTTCAAGGCCCTCTAGCTTCTGACTCCAGCCTCCTTTGTCAGCCTCATCTTTTAAGCTAACTTATTCTTCCAGTGATGTGTCTGCTTTCCTGCTACCTATTCAGGTTCAGTTCACATGTAAGGCCAGCCCAAAGTACTACCTCCCTACTGAGTCCTCCTGGACTACCTTTTCTGGGAAAGATCTCTACCCTTCTATTGCTGATGGCCATTGCTGTGTCTTTGGCCCTACCTGCTTACTGTAGAGTGCTCTTGGTTCTTTTTTCCCATATAAATGTTTATCTCCACAAATATACTGGCAAGATCCAATGGGATTTTTTTTTTTAACTCATGACCTGGTAATGAAGAGAACATAGTGGAAGTTTGTTAACTAATGCTTTTTGATTGATTGATGATTTTGAAGATTTCTTATTGTTTTTAGCAATGGTGATGAATGAATTCACACATTCTAACTTGGGCCAATGGAATGGTGACAAACAACGCAGCTGATGTGGGCCTCTTTAGATTCCTACTCTCGATAATTATACTACCATCTCCTTATCATATCTAAATGTTCTGTGCATTCTCATAATATTCACCAGTGCTTCATGAACATAATTTCATTCACACCTTACAATCACCCTCTGCAGTAAGAACTATTTGGTGATTAGAAAGTCTTGTCAAAGACATGTTTAAGTCACTTGCCCTTGGTCGTACAGCTAGCCTATGTAACAAAGATGAAATTTGAATGAAGACCTTCTGAACTCAGGGTCAAAGTTCTTTCCTGGAGTGGTCAAGAAGGACATACAATAAGAATAAGAAAGCATTATAAATTGTGCTTCATACACAATATGCTATAGAAAGTCTACTTAGAATGTTCTCATTTACAGAATTTCTTTTTAGTATCTGACTGCGCTGGGCTAAAGGAGACTCATCTCATGGGTCCACTGTGGACAGAGAATGAGTTACAACATGGAAAAGTATGGGTCGCTACTTTAGAAAGCCTAAGAGAAACTATGGAAGAAATGCTGTTAACTTCAGTGTGTAAGAATTGGTGTGGAAGGGACTAGCGATTATTAGAAGTGTGGTAGGACTGTACCTGAAAGCTACTGATTTTAGGAGACTTGGTATTGTGGCAGGAGAAGCAGCATAATGATGCCCTGCAGTAAGTGATCAGGCCAAAGAAAGATCAATGACTGTCAATGTGACCTGGGGCAGGTCACTTAACATCTCTAAGCTTATTTTCTCTATCTGTGAATGGATACAGCAGTATGTGCTTCGCACGTTTGTTGAAAGGATTAAATGGTATAATTCATTTATGGAACACATATTTGTTGAGTGCTTATTATAGATCTTTAGATCTTGGGGATTCAACAGGTAACAAATTAGACAAAAATCTTTGCTCCCAGAGATTGTCCAGCAGAGACAAACAATAAATAAAATATTAAGCAAACTGTATAATATATTAGACATTGATAAATGCTAGGGTGAAACGTTAGGCGAGGAAGTGGAGGAGAGGGTGCTGTTAGGTGAGGATGGGTCAGAGAAGGTCTCTTTAAGAAGATCAAATAGGAGCAAATCTAGAGTGTATAAGGGAGCAAGCTCTGTAGATAAGCAAAGAAAAAGTAAGAGGCAGAAATGACCCTGAGACAGAAATGTGTCCAAGGAAGAGCAAGGAGGCCACGGTGGCTGAACAGAGGGGATACAAGGAAAGAGTAGTAGGTGATAAGGATAGAATCAGGGCTTACACGTTACCGTGAGGACTTGGGCTTTTAATTTACTGAGTGAGGTGTGAAGCCTTTGGAAGGTTCTGAGCAGAGCAGTGACATGATCTGACCTAGGTCTGAACAGCATGACTTTGGCTGCTGTGTTGAGAACAGACTGAGAGAGTAAGGGAGAAAGCAGGGAGGCCACTGGGAGATTGTGACAATAATCCCAGCCAGAGATGGGGAAGAGCCTCAGAGCAGCCAGTCTGAAAAGTAACACAGTTTCTCCCACTGTACTGTGTGGGCACCTCTTAAGTACCCCCCTAGTTCTCCTGTGCACCAGGGCATACTGAGCAGCTGTGGAGACAGACTTCCCTTGCTGTTAGGTTGGGGCCAGACATGGAACCCCAAATGCCAACCCCCATAGGCCAAATACAGAAAATTCTCTGAGGTAGCTAGCCGCTGTCACGATATGCTGGTGACTTCAGAGGCATCATCCAAAACAGGGAAGTTTCCCTTCACCATGTGAAGGGACCACACCCAGAGGGATGCCAACTCAAGTCTTTCTCTAGTGCAGGATGTGGGAGGGCCTTCTGTTTGTTTTAGCAATCAAGCAGATCACATTATAGGTTAGGTCAGATTTCAGTTTCCCTTAGGATCAGGTTGGCACTGGCATCGCTGATGTAGTACATCCTAGGAAGTCCTAGCCTGTTCTCTCTTGGGAGCATGGTTACCAAAACCACGGAAGAAAACAACATGTGCAAGACAGTTTCCACTGTAATGAAATTCTCGTTACATAGACTTGCCTCCTCTGCTATTTAGAGGCTGGTGGAAAGGGCTTTTTAATGAAATTACTATTTAAAATGTTTCAGATTACCTTAAACAAGCATTGGTGGATGACTGGCTCCCTTCCACACGGACCAGCCATCTGACCTGACCAAGACGTTCCATGCTTTCAGCTGGACATATCTTGCATGAGGTCTTCGACATGGCAGCTATGTAGTTGGCTTTGCCAACCCCGACAGAAAAGCCAGGCAAGCTTTCCCCATGTTCTGATGCTAAAGCACTTCATTTAGGGATTTGGTGAGCAATGCAGCCTGCCCCAGGTTATCTCAGACCTAGCAACCCATAACCATGCAAAAACACAGAGGTTCCCCCCAGAGACCTCCTGCAGCAGTTCCATGGCCAAGTGCATTTTTGGCACCTGGAAACACAGCCTTCTACTGGAAAAGTTTGCTTGCTACCCACCTTCTAAAAGCTAAGAAATAGGGCCAAGGTTGCAGAGAGCCTGTACCCATTGAAAAGCAGCCATCTCAACTCTCTTCCAAAGGGGTAAGTGTCCAGGAACTGAAGTTCATACAGCAAAGCCACTAGTCTGCCTTTCCTTTGGGAGTCATCAGTCTCCTACATCACTTTAAATAGTTCCCATGTTGACTGGAGCTTTGGAGCCTGTGTAGGACAGGGTGAAGAATGCAGCTCCCTTTCTAGTACAGAAGCTCTTCAGGGAAACGACCTGGGTTGCTTTTGTGTCCGTGAATCGGAGAAATCCGATTTCTCCGTGGTCGGAGAAATCCAGAGAGATGGCATTACTCTGCTATTCATCCAGTAGAAGCAAGATAGTGGTAGCTATAGCGACAACAGCTGCAGGATCTGGAGGCTCAAACCAGACAATATTTATTTCTTCTTCCCGTGGAATCGTACCACAGTTAAAGACCATAACTAAACTCATTTTCAATTCCAGTTTCTGGAATTCACCAGCCTTCAGAAGTATTATTCTCTAATATGCAGAACTAAAGCATGTACCCCTCCCGATGTTGCTCTCTGCTCCTGGCTTCCATACTGAGACTCCTCACACAAAGTATGCCACATCTTTTCTTCTATATGAACCTCTCTTCTGTGCAGATTATGTGACTAAGGTTTTCAGTGTTTCCAAATCAAAGCCCTTGGCAGAGGTTTGATATTTTTCCAGGATAGCTGTTACATATTAGCTTTGCAAATGCAGACACTCTGCTGAGAGCAGGCATGCCTATCTGTCCAAACTCAATTCCCATTCTGAGTCTACCATTTTAGAATAAAAGTGGATTGTGGGCTAGCCGGGAGGGAGTCTGGGAAAACTCTGGAGCTGCCGAAGAGGCAAGAGACTTTTTCTTCCCTCTTGGTTTCCTGGTGCGCGAGGAGAGGGGATTAAGAGCGCTGCTTAAAGGGGCTCCACAGACGGGCGCGAGTCGCAACTGAAAGCGCGGAGCCCAGTGACGGGCGTGGGACGCTGGGGCTGCTGCTGCCGCCGCCAAGAAGCCTGTGTGCGAGCGCAGGTCACTGTCCACACCACCCTTCCGGGAGCCTGTGCAGCCCGCCACTGCCGGGGTCCCGGGATCCAGGGGTGGCTTCCCTGGGAGAACGCACGGCGCGCCTTGGGCTGGTGCAACGTCACGCTGACCTCTGCCGCTGCAGGCTCGCCCCGCACTCCGTGCCCCTCCCTCCCGCCCGGCCTGAGTGAGCCGGAGTCCCCGAAGAGGCTGCTCCTTTAACCCTGTCCTGTCTGAGCGAAGAACAGACGCCCTCCGGCGACCTACACGCAGAGGCGGGGCCAAATCCAAAGCTGAGACCCAGGAGCTGTGAGAATAAAGAAGAGAAAGGGAAACCTCTCCCAGCAGCCTCAGAAGCAGCGGATTAAAGCTCCACAATCAACTTGATATACCCTGCATCTGTGGAATACATGAATAGACAACAAATCATCCCAAATTGAGGAGCCAGGAGTCAGTGCTGTGCCTCTGAGGTGGGAGAGCCAACTTCAGGACACTGGTCCACAAGAGACCTCCCAGCTCCACATAATATCAAACGGCGAAAATCTTCCAGAGATCTCAATCTCAACACCAGCACCCAGCTTCACTCAACGACCAGCAAGCTACAGTGCTGGACACCCTATGCCAAACAACTAGCAAGACAGGAACACAACGCCACCCATTAGCAGAGAGGTGGCCTCAAATCATAAAAAGTCCACAGACACCCCAAAACACACCACCAGACGTGGACCTGCCCACCAGAAAGACAAGATCCAGCCTCATCCACCAGAACACAGGCACTAGTCCCCTCCACCAGGAAGCCTACACAACCCACTAAACCAACCTTAGCCACTGGGGACAGACACCAAAAACAACGGGAACTACGAACCGGCAGCCTGCAAAAAGGAGACCCCAAACACAGTAACATAAGCAAAATGAGAAGACAGAAAAACACACAGCAGGAGAAGGAGCAAGATAAAAACCCACCAGACCTAACAAATGAAGAGGTAATAGGCAGTCTACCTGAAAAAGAATTCAGAATAATTATGGTAAAGATGATCCAAGATTCTATTTCCAAGATCCAAAATCTTGGAAATAGAATAGACAAAATGCAAGAAACAGTTAACAAGGACCTAGAAGAACTAAAGACGAATCAAGCATTGATTAAAAACACAATAAATGAAATAAAAAATACTCTAGATGGGATCAATAGCAGAATAACTGAGGCAGAAGAACGGATAAGTGAGGTGGAAGATAAAATAGTGGAAATAACTGCTGCAGAGCAAAATAAAGAAAAAAGAATGAAAAGAACAGAGGACAGTCTCAGAGACCTCTGGGACAACATTAAACGCACCAACATTCGAATTATAGGGGTTCCAGAAGAAGAAGAGAAAAAGAAAGGGACTGAGAAAATATTTGAAGAGATTATAGTTGAAAACTTCCCTAATATGGGAAAGGAAATAGTTAATCAAGTCCAGGAGGCACAGAGAGTCCCATACAGAATAAATCCAAGGAGAAATACGCCAAGACACATATTAATCAAACTGTCAAAAATTAAACACAAAGAAATCATATTAAAAGCAGCAAGGCAAAAAGAACAAATAACACACAAGGGAATCCCCATCAGGATAACAGCTGATCTCTCAGCAGAAACTACAAGCCAGAAGGGAGTGGCAGGACATAATTAAAGTGATGAAGGAGAAAAACCTGCAACCAAGATTACTCTACCCAGCAAGGATCTCATTCAGATTTGATGGAGAAATTAAAACGTTTACAGACAAGCAAAAGCTGAGAGAGTTCAGCACCACCAAACCAGCTTTACAACAAATGCTAAAGGAACTTCTCTAGGCAAGAAACACAAGAGAAGGAAAAGACCTACAATAACGAACCCAAAACAATTAAGAAAATGGGAATAGGAACATACATATCGATAATTACCTTAAATGTAAATGGACTAAATGCTCCCACCAAAAGACACAGATTGGCTGAATGGATACAAAAATAAGACCCATATATATGCTGTCTACAAGAGACCCACTTCAGACCTAGAGACACATACAGAATGAAAGTAAGGGGATGGAAAAAGATATTCCATGCAAATGGAAACCAAAAGAAAGCTGGAGTAGCAATTCTCATATCAGACAAAATAGACTTTAAAATAAAGACTACTAGAACAGACAAAGAAGGACACTACATAATGATCAAGGGATCAATCCAAGAAGAAGATATAACAATTGTAAATATTTATGCACCAAACATAGGAGCACCTCAATACATAAGGCAAATACTAACAGCCATAAAAGGAGAAATCGACAGTAACACAATCATAGTAGGGGACTTTAACACCCCACTTTCACCAATGGACAGATCATCCAAAATGAAAATAAATAAGGAAACACAAGCTTTAAATGATACATTAAACAAGATGGACTTAATTGATATTTATAGGACATTCCATCCAAAAACAACAGAATACACATTTTTCTCAAGTGCTCATGGAACATTCTCCAGGATAGATCATATCTTGGGTCACAAATCAAGGCTTGGTAAATTTAAGAAAATTGAAATTGTATCAAGTATCTTTTCCGACCACAATGCTATGAGACTAGATATCAATTACAGGAAAAGAGCTGTAAAAAATACAAACACATGGAGGCTAAACAATACACTACTTAATAACGAAGTGATCACTGAAGAAATCAAAGAGGAAATTAAAAAATACCTAGAAACAAATGACAATGGAGACACGATGACCCAAAACCTATGGGATGCAGCAAAAGCAGTTCTAAGAGGGAAGTTTATAGCAATACAATCCCACCTTAAGAAACAGGAAACATCTTGAATAAACAACCTAACCTTGCACCTAAAGCAATTAGAGAAAGAAGAACAAAAACATCCCAAAGTTAGCATAAGGAAAGAAATCATAAAAATCAGATCAGAAATAAATGAAAAAGAAATGAAGGAAACGATAGCAAAGATCAATAAAACTAAAAGCTGGTTCTTTGAGAAGATAAACAAAATTGATAAACCATTAGCCAGACTCATCAAGAAAAAAAGGGAGAAGACTCAAATCAATAGAATTAGAAATGAAAAAGGAGAAGTAACAACTGACACTGCAGAAATACAAAAGATCATGAGAGATTACTATAAGCAACTCTATGCCAATAAAATGGACAACCTGGAAGAAATGGACAAATTCTTAGAAATGCACAACCTGCCGAGACTGAATCAGGAAGAAATAGAAAATATGAACAGACCAATCACAAGCACTGAAATTGAAACTGTGATAAAAAATCTTCCAACAAACAAAAGCCCAGGACCAGATGGCTTCACAGGCGAATTCTATCAAGCATTTAGAGAAGAGCTAACACCTATCCTTCTCAAACTCTTCCAAAATATACCAGAGGGGGGAACACTCCCAAACTCATTCTACGAGGCCACCATCACCTTGATACCAAAACCAGACAAGGATGTCACAAAGAAAGAAAACTACAGGCCAATATTACTGATGAACATACATGCAAAAATCCTCAACAAAATACTAGCAAACAGAATCCAACAGCACATTAAAAGGATCATACACCATGATCAAGTGGGGTTTATTCCAGGAATGCAAGGATTCTTCAGTATACGCAAATCAATCAACGTGATACACCATATTAACAAATTGAAGGAGAAAAACCATATGATCATCTCAATAGATGCAGAGAAAGCTTTTGACAAAATTCAACATCCATTTATGACAAAAACCCTGCAGAAAGTAGGCATAGAGGGAACTTTCCTCAACATAATAAAGGCCATATATGACAAACCCACAGCCAGCATCGTCCTCAATGGTGAAAAACTGAAACCATTTCCACTAAGATCAGGAACAAGACAAGGCTGCCCACTCTCACCACTCTTATTCAACATAGTTTTGGAAGTTTTAGCCACAGCAATCAGAGAAGAAAAGGAAATAAAAGGAATCCAAATTGGAAAAGAAGAAGTAAAGCTGTCACTGTTTGCAGATGACATGATACTATACATAGAGAATCCTAAAGATGCTACCAGAAAACTACTAGAGCTAATCAATGAATTTGGTCAAGTTGCAGGATACAAAATTAATGCACAGAAATCTCTGGCATTCCTATATACTAATGATGAAAAATCTGAAAGTGAAATCAAGGAAACACTCCCATTTACCATTGCAACAAAAAGAATAAAATATCTAGGAATAAACCTACCTAAGGAGACAAAAGACCTGTATGCAGAAAATTATAAGACACTGATGAAAGAAATTAAAGATGATACAAATAGATGGAGAGATGTACCATGTTCTTGGATTGGAAGAATCAACATTGTGAAAATGACTCTACTACCCAAAGCAATCTACAGATTCAGTGCAATCCCTATCAAACTACCACTGGCATTTTTCACAGAACTAGAGCAAAAAATTTCACAATTTGTATGGAAACACAAAAGACCCCGAATAGCCAAAGCAATCTTGAGAACGAAATATGGAGCTGGAGGAATCAGGCTCCCTGACTTCAGATTATACTACAAAGCTACAGTAATCAAGACAGTATGGTACTGGCACAAAAACAGAAAGATAGATCAATGGAACAGGATAGAAAGCCCAGAGATAAACCCACGCACATATGGTCACCTTATCTTTGATAAAGGAGGCAGGAATGTACAGTGGAAAAAGGACAGTCTCTTCAATAAGTGGTGCTGGGAAAACTGGATAGGGACATGTAAAAGTATGAGATTAGATCACTCCCTAACACCATACACCAAAATAAGCTCAAAATGGATTAAAGACCTAAATGTAAGGCCAGAAACTATCAAACTCTTAGAGGAAAACATAGGCAGAACACTCTATGACATAAATCACAGCGAGATCCTTTTTGACCCACCTCCTAGAGAAATGGAAATAAAGACAAAAATAAACACATGGGACCTAATGAAACTTAAAAGCTTTTGCACAGCAAAGGAAACTATAATCAAGACCAAAAGACAACCCTCAGAATGGGAGAAAATATTTGCAAATGAAGCAACTGACAAAGGATTAATCTCCCAAATTTATAAGCAGCTCATGCAGCTCAATAACAAAAAAACAAACAACCCAATCCAAAAATGGGCAGAAGACCTAAATAGACATTTCTCCACAGAAGATATACAGACTGCCAACAAACACATGAAAGGATGCTCAACATCTTTACTCATTAGAGAAATGCGAATCAAAACTACAATGAGATATCATCTCACACCAGTCAGAATGGCCATCATCAAAAAATCTAGAAACAATAAATGCTGGAGAGGGTGTGGAAAAAAGGGAACACTCTTGCACTGCTGGTGGGAATGTGAATTGGTACAGCCACTATGGAGAACGGTATGGAGGTTCCTTAAAAAACTACAAATAGAACTACCATATGACCCAGCAATCCCACTACTGGGCATATACCCTGAGAAAACCATAATTCAAAAAGAGACATGTACCAGAATGTTCATAGCAGCCCTATTTACAATAGCTCGGAGATGGAAACAACCTAAGTGTCCACCATCGGATGAATGGGTAAAGAAGATGTGGCACATATATACAATGGAATATTACTCAGCCATAAAAAGAAACAAAATTGAGCTATTTGTAATGAGGTGGATGGACCTAGAGTCTGTCATACAGAGTGAAGTAAGTCAGAAAGAGAAAGACAAATACTGTATGCTGACACGTATATATGGAATTTAAGAAAAAAAAATGTCATGAAGAACATAGGGGTAAGTCAGGAATAAAGACACAGACCTACTAGAGAATGGACTTGAGGATATGGGGAGGGGGAAGGGTAAGCTGTGACAAAGTGAAAGAGCGGCATGGACATATATACAGTACCAAATGTAAGGTAGATAGCTAGTGGGAAGCAGCCACATAGCACAGGGAGATAAGCTCGGTGCTTTGTGCCCGCCTGGAGGGGTGGGATAGGGAGGGTGGGAGGGAGACGCCAAAGGGAGGGGATATGGAAACATATGTATATGTATAACTGATTAAATTTGTTATAAAGCAAAAAATAAAAAAATAAAAAATAAATAAAAAAATAAGAGTGGATTGTGGGGCTTCCCTGGTGGCGCAGTGGTTGAGAGTCCACCTGCCGATCCAGGGGACGCGGGTTCGTGCCCCGGTCCGGGAGGATCCCACATGCTGCGGAGCGGCTGGGCCCGTGAGCCATGGCCACTGAGCCTGCACTTCCGGAGCCTGTGCTCCCCAGTGGGAGAGGCCACAGCAGTGAGAGGCCCGCGTACCGCAAAAAAAAAAAAAAAAAAAAAAAAAAAAGTGGATTGTGCTATGATGTCAGACAGACCTGCGTTTAAATCTTAGCTTCTCCAGATACTAAATGGGTTACTTTGATGGTTTTATGACCTTTCAGAAACTCCTCCCCTCTATCTTAGGGACAGTAATACCTACCATGATGAGCAACATATGTCAAGTGTTTTGTTCAATGAGTGGATAAATAGGTACTTTATAATAATAAACCTTATTATAACATCCAGCGGTGAGTGGCCTTTAAGAAATTCTTTAATAATATTACAAAAATAAAAATGTGCTTATGAAGCAGTACTTAAGTATGTCAAAAGTGATTACCAGAGTATTACATAAACCATATTAAATGACAAAAGTCTCTAGAAGATTAATAATGAAGAAACATAATTCAATAATAGAAACTAGTACCCAAATTAAGATGATTGATGAATTAATATCAACCTGGAAGCAAGTTTCTAGGACCATATGCCTGTCAATGATTTGGATGAAGATACAGAATACATGTTTATCAAATCTGTAGATGGCAAGAGGCTAGGAGAGAGAATGAATATTTTAGGTAACAGAATCAGAATCCGCAAGCATCTTTACAGTTAAACTGATAGGCCAAGATGAAATATAGTAAAGATCAATGCAAGCTCTTGTACTTGGTTCCAAAAGAAAGAACAAGGTCCATCCATGTTGTTGCAAATGACAGGATAGCCTTCTTTCTCATGGCTGAGTAATATTCCATTGTTTATACATACACCACATCTTCTTTAGCCATTCATCTGTCTATGGATACTTAGGTTGTTTCCGTGTCTTGGCTATTGTGAATAATGCTGGAAAGAACATGAGGTGCAGATATCCTTTCGAGATCTTAATCTCATTTCCTTTTGATATATAATCAAAAGTGGCATTGCTGGATCAAATGGTAATTCTATTTTTAATTTTTAGAGGAAACTCCATTCTGCTTTCTGTAGTGGCTGTACCAACTTACATTCCCACCAACAGTGCACAAGGGTTCCCTTTCTTTACATCTTCGCCAGCTTGTTATCTTTTGTCTTTTTGATGATAATCATTCTAACATGTGTGAGATGATATCTTGTTGAGTTTTTTAATTTGCATTTTCTTTTTTTTATTTTTTTATTTTATTTTTATTAGTTTCTGCTTTATAACAAAGTGAATCAGTCATATATATACATCTGTTCCCACATCCCTTCCCTCATGCATCTCCCTCCCTTCCACCCTCCCCATCCCACCCCTCCAGGCAGTCACAAAGCACTGAGCTGATCTCCCTGTGCTCTGCGGCTGCTCCCACTATCTATCTACCTTACGTTTGGTAGTGTATATATGTCCATGCCTCTCTTTCACTTTGTTTCTTGATTATTTGTGATTTTGAGCACATTTTCATGTATTTCTTGGCCATTTGTGTGTCTTCTTTGGAGAAATAGCTATCTAAGTCCTTTGCCCATTTTAAAAATAGGATTATTATTATTGCTATTGAGTCGTATAAGTTCCTTATATATCTTGGATATTAACTTTTTATCAGACATATGATTTGCAAATATTTTCTCCCATTCCATAGGTTGCCTTTTTATTTTGCTGATTGTTTCTTTTGCTGTGCAGAAGCTTGTTTAGTTTGATGAGTCCCACTTCTTTACTTTTGCTTTTGTTGCTTGGGCTTTTGGTGTCATATGAAAGAGCCTTCTCCCTATATTTTCTTCTAGGAGTTTTGAAGTTTCAGGTCTTATGTTAAGTCTTTACTTATTTCTGAATAATTTTTGTGAATGGGGTAAGAAAGGGATCCAATTTCATTCTTCTGCAAAAGAATAGCCAGTTTTCCCAGCACCATTTTTTGAAGAGACTATGCTTTTCCCACTGAGTATTCTTGGCTCCCTTGTCAAATATTAGTTGACTGTGTATGCCAGGATTTATTTCTGGGCTCTCGATTCTGTTCCATTGTTCTATGAGTCTATTTTTATGCCGATACCATAACGTTTTGATTCCTACAGCTTTGTAGTACAGTTTGAAATCAGGAAGTGACTCCTCCAGGCTTGTTCTTCTTTCTCAGGATTGCTTTGGCTATTTGGGGTCTCTTGTGGTTCCATACAAGTTTTTTTTTTTTTTTTTTTTTTTTTTTTCCGGCATGCGGGCCTCTCACAGGCTCTGTATTTGCAGGCTCAGCGGCCATGGCTCACATGCCCAGCCCCTCCACGGCATGTGGGATCTTCCCGGACTGGGGCACAAACCTGTGTCCCTTGCATCGGCAGGCGGACTCTCAACCACTGCGCCACCAGGGAAGCCCCATACAAGTTTTAGGATTGTTTTTATATTTCTGTGAAAAATGTCATTGGAATTTTGATAGGGATCACACTGAGTCTATAGATGGCTTTAGATAGTATTGGCATTTGAACAATATTAATTCTTCTGATTCATGAACCCGAGATATCTTTCCATTGATTTGTGTCTTCTTAGTACAATTTGGCATATACTAAGTGAAATAAGTAAGAAAAACAGTGTATGATATCACTTACGTGGAATCTAAAAAAGCCAAACATAGAAACAGAGAGGAAATGGTGGTTTGTCAGGGGCTGGGGCATGGGAGGAAATGGGAAGATGTTGACCAAAGTGTACAGACTTCCAGTTATAAGTGGAATAAGTTCTGGGGATCTACTGCACATCATGACGAGTACAGTTAAAAATACTGTATTATATACTTGAAAGTTGCTAAGAGAGTAGATCTTAAATGTCTTCACCACATTAAAAAATGATAGTTATGTGAGGTGATGGGTTAGCTAACATAATTCTGGTAATCATTCTGCAATATGTGTGTCATGTCAACCTGTCCATCTTAAACTTACACAATATTATACAACACTTTTATCTCAATAGAGCTGGGGGGCAAGAAAAACATTCTCTACTGGAAAGAAAAAAGAATGAACAAGATGGGAAAGGATGTTATAACATAGGTGTGGATAAAAAAAAATGCTTAAGGATCTTAAGGACCAGTGAACTCTTTAGAAATACATACAGTAGTTCAACTGTCCAGAAAGCTAATGAAAACACAGATTGTATTAGTAAAATCAGAACATAAATAATTACAGAATTTTATATGAAACTGGCTCCCCCAAACCTAAGTAGACATGTAGACAAATCAGAGGCAAACACCTAGGATGGTAAATTAATTTTGCATAATATCATATGATTGAAAGTAATGGGAATGTTTGTTCTAATGAAGGCTGTGGTTGTAATTTTCAAATACTGTATATAGAGAAGGAATATGTATGGTGTTTCCCAAAATGGGGTAGTCATACCACCACCAATACATTAATAATACATTAATAATAATGTTAGTTAATAATACATTAATACAAATAATACATGTAATTAATAACATACTGATAATATAGTTAATATTTATTAGAAAAAATAGAAAACAATCATATCAAACCTACAATTTCATGGATATTATTGCTCAGTTTTGAGATTAAAATAGGTGTTTATTTACAATGAGTTGAAAGGAAAAGGATTAAGTTTATAATAGCATGAGCGTGTGGTATGACAAGTATCATAGGAGAAATATAGAAATAAGAATCATGTGGATAGCAGATCATATTTCTGGGTGACCCCAAGGGAGAAAGTGAAAACCAATGAGTAGAAGCTGCCTGAAGCAGATTTCAGCTCAACATATAGTAGACTTTCCAATCAGCTCATTCCAAATAGCTTACCCTAAATGTGAACAAGTTCACCAACCCATAGGCTAGAGGGTACTTGGTGGGGATGGAGTAGAGGAGATTAAACAGTCAAGTAAAGACTTGGACTAGGTGACTTTCAGGCCCCATTATTGTGTGACTGAGTTCTCCATCAACTTCACTCAGCACAGAGACTCCTGGCCTTTTGGTGTTAAGGAAATCTGTTGTTTGCTTCACTTTATTTGGAAAATGTTGGGAGGACATCAAGACTGCATTATCAGAGATGCTCTGGGTTCCTAGTAGACTGGGGCTGGTAATGACTGCCTTCAGGGCATTAATTTCAGCTAATGGCCATGGCACCCATCTCCAGCTGTGACATATTAGGTGGAAGTCATCCCCTCATCCGTTCCCACTTAGTTTAGTCTGGAAAAGAAGACCGTGTTCCCCAATAATAAAAACGGGATCTGGGGAAAGAATGTAGCTTCCCCCTAAAGGGGAAGGAAAATGTGTGTTCTCAGGCCACTGGTTCCTCTACTATCTGTGTGTATAGGTTTGAAGCCCTGGGCTTTAATATCTCTGAACTTCATTTTTTTTTCTCACCCTTAAAATGAGGTACATGATGTCATTTATCACAGAATAGGAGTTCATTAATTCATATGTATTCTTATCACCCCCTTTCTTTTCATCATGATTATATTTATGTAGCAAATGGAATTTTAGTAATAATGCTTCTAATTAATTTGTCCACTCATTAATTTGTTCAGCAGACATTTCTGAAGGTCATGAAACCAGGCACAGTGACAAGTAAGCACAGTGATATTCTCCATTCCAAAGACTAAAGGCCAAGATTGACAGCAATACTGTTGGTAAGTTGTTAAATTGTAATAACACTCTACATTTACCCCTGCCTTGTATGTCACAAAATACATTCACATAACATAATTCTGTTTAAATTTTCTCCTAAGTCCTGGGCTATAGCAAGCTCCAGGAAAGCAGACACCATATCTGTCTTGTTGATTACTATATTCCCCATCCCTCGCACAGAGTCTGGCACATAATGGGGACTCCATAGTATTAGTCGAAACAATAAAGGAAGGAACTGATGAATCAATGAAATAAGCCAAAAAGAGAGTCATCAGTAGCATCATTTTACAGTGTCACTGGCTTTGGTATTTATCAGCCACTCAGTAAAGGAGTAATTTCACCAAGTAAACCACCTGTGGGGGAGATGGCATCTTACCCTTCCCTTTTCTTGGACACTTACAGCATATTAAGAACCAAGTAATGGGACTTCCCTGGTGGTGTAATGGTTAAGAATCCACCTGTCAATGCAAGGGACATGGGTTCAATCTCTGGTCCGGGAAGATCCCACATGCTGCGGAGCAACTAAGCCCATGTGCCACAACTACTGAGCCCACGTGCCACAACTATTGAAGCCCCTGTACTCTAGACCCCATGCTCCGCAACAAGAGGAGCCACCGCAATGAGAAGCCCCCACACCGCAACGAAGAGTAGCCTCCGCTTGCCGCAACTAGAGAAAGCCCACGTGCAGCAACCAAGACCTGGCACAGCCATAAACAAAAATAAATAAATAAATACATACATAAATAGTATCTGGTTTAAAAAAAAAAGAAAGAACCAAGTAATGCAAAAAAATGTAATCTGTAATAGCAGTGGTAGTAATAACAATAATAACAGCTAACATCTACGGAGCTAAGCCAGGCCTTGTTCCAGGAACTCCATGCGACCATGTTGACAACCCTCTTGGATGGTATTCGGCAATGTCTTTGTGGCTTATTGTATCTTCATCTGCTTCAGTGGCGTCTGCATTGTCCCCTTTTCACATCTCCCTTCAGTGGCAGAAATTATGAGCTCCTCAAAAGTATGCTCTTTGTCTTATTCAGATCTGCACTCCCAGCACCATGTTGTACATATAGCAGGTGTTCAATATGCCTTCGGTGAATAAATGAATGATCTAACTGAAGGTCAGAAATGGAAACGCTCAATGGAGCCTAGAGTCAGGAGAAGAATCTGAAGGGGACACTTGAACGAAGCCTTATTCGAACTTTGATCGACAGAGAGTGAGAATGACACTTTAGGAGAACTGTAAGAAGATTGCGTGTCTTGCCTAAAGACTTGGGTGGGATGTAGGGTGGGGTGGAGCTGGATGACCTCTTAGCCTCTTATGGGATCCTCCAGTCCTTGGTGCCATGGATCAGATACTTGGTTTCAGTCATCACCCTGTTCTTTTGCCCTTTTGTACCTTGGTCAGCTCTACTGGGTTACTATTGATTTCTATCTTTGCAAGCAAAGTAGAGTAATCAAACCCTATGAGGCAGATCTTCTTTCATCATAGGAGAGCTTAAGGTAAGAACTCTGTGTTCTTCCCACTAGCACTGGCCGATGTATGCTCTAGGAGCAGTTCTCCCAGGGGATAACATGGATTTGTGAGAAAACAAAACAGAAAAGGTTACAGTGCTCAAATATGTGTGAGAAGTAGAATTTCATCATTGCATAACTTCCCAGAGCCTTTACTATACAAGGCTTTATTAAACACTGATTCTCTAACGAGGGCTTGAGGAGCATGGTGTACAGAGAATTCCTAACTTTTTCACCATGGGCCTCAGGAGGGTATGTGGATGGAATATCACATAGGACTGGTACTTTACAGAACATGATATTCTATGGGAAGTACCATGTTAGACCTTTCATCAGGGAAGTATTTGTCTGTTTCTTAGAGTCCTTGGATACTTTTTAATTCATGGACCTTCTGAAAATACAAGAATGTTTCTTTCTCCTTACCTTCTCCAGTCTTCTTCCAGGGGTTTTGTCACGAACGCTCTCTGATCCCCACATCTGCCCATTTTGCACACTAGAGGGTAGCGTTGAGCCTATTTGGAATTTCACACACTTGGGACTGAGAAAAAGTATGATGAAATTGTCCTTCCTTTTCACATAAATCAGGGGGACTAAGTACCAGCAGCTGTTGCTCTGACTGTGAAAACCATCGTGATGGGCAGGATTTTGTTCAAAATCCCAAAATTCAAAAGTTCTCGAAAACCCCAGGCCAATTCTTCTCAGAAATTTCTCTGTCTGTACTTGCGTGCCTGGGAGGATCAAGTCTTCATCCGGGTTCTCTAGGGCTTTGTGAGTGAGGGCAAAATAATGACAGAGTATACAAAACTCACTAAATAAATAAAGATATTTCTCTCTTTTATCCTATCTGGAGTCTTACAAAGGTTGGAGTGAACTTGAAGCATGCAACAGAGATTAGTCACAGAGATGCTTCTTAGCCTTAATTTAGTTTCTGCATAAGGGCTGTGTCTTTCTCTTCCTATCACCAGTTCTAGCCTTCCCATCTTCTACTCAATCTTCAAGACTCACTTCGAACTCCATACCTCCTTAAAAATGTAAAACCTGGGCCTCCCTGGTGGCGCAGTGGTTGGGAGTCCGCCTGCCGATGCAGGGGATACGGGTTCGTGCCCCGGTCTGGGAGGATCCCATGTGCCGCGGAGCGGCTGGGCCCGTGAGCCATGGCCGCTGAGCCTGAGCATCCGGAGCCTGTGCTCCGCAACGGGAGAGGCCACAGCAGTGAGAGGCCCGCGTACGGAAAAAAAAAAAAAAAAAAAAAAAATGTAAAACCTGAGGGAGTTGCCCCCTATGGACTCTTATGCTTAGCCCTGGATTATTAGAATCTTAGTGTGACCTTTTAAGAGTTTTCATTTATGTTCTTTTTTTTTTTTCTATCAACATTATTGTAGGGCCTCCAGAATCTTAGCTATATATTACACTTGCCTATGTTCCCCTGTAAGGATTTAGGAGCTTGACTGAAAGAAAGAGATATCTGTTGAGTTCCTACCATGTAGCAGGCCCTGACCTAAGTGCTTTCATGCTTTAGCTCAATTAAGCTGTATTTTGACTGGCTGCAACATCTGTGCCCTTTTCACAAAGTTGTAGATCATCCAAAAAGGACATTTGAAATGGCAGAATGCACAGGGTGACCTTACGTCCTGGTTTGCCTATGACAGTCCTGGTTTACATCTGTCATCGGGCATAATCATTAATAATGTTTCCTTTCACTCTCAAAAGTATCCAGGCTTTGTCTAGAAATTCTATGATAAACAGGCTCCGGAGTCTGACATTTTGGGTTTGGATTCTGTCTCTGCCACTCACTAACTATGTGACTGCGGGCAAGTTACTTAACTTCCCTGGGCTTCACTTCCCTCCAGGTAGAAATTAGAGGTGCTAATGACTTCCTAATAGGGTTGTGATGAAGATCAAAGTTAATATAGAATTGTGTTTACATGAATGGCTGGCACATAGTAAACAACCAAAAAAGACAGTTATTATTGTCCAAATGGATTTGATCACGTGAGCAACCTCAGAAGGGCCCAAAGTGACCGCTGTGTGAAGTGACTCAGAAATGCGAGAGGAGCTAAGTAAGGTGTGAGCGCTGATTTAAGGAGAAGAAACATTATAGGCAGTGAGTGGTGCTTTATAGTAGAGGTTCTTAAAGCATCAAGCCTAGGCCAGCTGCCTCAGCATCCCTCGGGATTTTGTTAGAAGTGCAAATTTTCAGATCTTTTGAATCAGAAACTTTGGGAGTGGGGCCTGGTAATCTGTATGTTAACAAGTCCACCAGGTGATTTTAATGTGTGCTAATTTTTAAGAACCTTAGTTCTTCTGAAAAGGAGAGGGGACAGCAGAGAAGCTTCAGCCAGCCACAGAACAACTTATTAAGCCAGGAAGGTTCCAGGTCAGTGAATCCCAGCACCCTCGTGCTGAAGGCAACCCTAGGAAGCTCTAGGCCAGATGTTGCAAACATAGACTCACAGTCTGAATGTGTATACTATTTTGTTTGGCCTGTTAAAAAAAATTTAGCCAGAAATTAAAAATCAGAGAAATTTATGTACAAATACAGATTTCTAGCATTCCTTACAAATTCAGAATATTTGGCGCCTCTGGGTGGCCTTCCCCTCCAGCCACAATTGAGTGCAGTGGAGAAGCAGCTGCCCCTTTAACCAGAGCAGGTAGCCTCCTTCTTCCCCTAATTCCCATCAGGTCAGCTGCACTTCTGTACTTGTTACCTGTCCTGTCCCTGTTCCCATTCACGACTTAGACACTGCCCCCTGCTTTTAGATGAGAAAGTGTAGGCCTGGAGAGCTTCCACGAGTTGTGTAAGTGTGTGACCCATTCTCTGGACACAGCATGTGTTTAGGGAGGGTGGTCTCTGATCTTCTGAACAGGGTCTTGAAAGAGGAAGAATGTGAGACCCCTGAAGGGCTGCTCTTGCTGAGGTTCTTAAACTGTCCTGTGTATCAGAATCAACTGGGCCGAAGATTTAAAATGTAGTTTTCCACAGTGGCCCCCTGCCCAGCCTGGTTTAATAGGGTTGGGTGGACTGGGCCCAGGAAACTGCATGTAAAAAAGTCTTCCTTTCTTCCTCCTCCTTTACCCCCATCCGGGTGATTCCGAAGCAGGTGGTCCAGGGAACATACTTTGGGAAACCCTGAGCGATGTGTAACATTCCAGTGGGATCTATACCTCTGGATGGAGTGGGGCGGGGTGGACGGAGGACAAGATCTCATCACAGGCTGTGTGCAGAGAAGAGGGCCAGAGACATGGGGGAAGTTGAGCAGAGAGATTTAAGAATGGTAGGGTCAGATAAAGCTGGGTTCGAATAGTCTGACAAAGGTTTGGGGTTTTTTTTTGAAATATATTTGACATATAACATTGTGTAAATTTAAGTTGTATGCATATTGATTTCATACATTTATATATTGTAATATGATTGCCATCGCAGCGATAATTAGTGCCTCTGTCACATCCCGTAGTTATCATTTCTTTTTAGCCAAACTTGTAAAAACAGAGAGTAAAATGGTAGCTACCAGGGGATGCAGGGTCGGGAGATAGGACAGATGTTGTTTAGGGGCACAAATTTGCCACAAGTAGTAAAAAAGTCCTGGAGATCTCATGCATGGTATAGTGAATATAGACAATAATATTGTATTATACTCATCAAACTTGCTAAGAGACTAGATCTGAATTATTCCAACCACTAAAAAAATGTAACCCATAAAAGGTAGCTGCCCCGAACCAGATAGCCTAGCCTTTGACAGAAAGTAAAGAGCGTGATGGTGGCAGAAAAAAAATATAAGGGTGAGATTTCATGGTGAGAGTCAGCAGCGATTTATCAGGGCTAAAGGGTGAGACCAAAAATGTCACCCTCTATGCCTCTTGCAGGATGTAAGGGTGTGTACCACCTACGTTCCTTTTGAAGGATACTTCGACCATCCTTTAGTATAAAGCAACAAAAAGAAGGGGGAGCCCTGGCCTGAGGTTCTACCTCCATCCTTGTCTGACTTCCCACCCCTTTCTTTACAGTTTTCTGCTCCTTTCCAACTACTTATAATTGTGGGGTTTTTCTCCCTTCCCTTCTCTATTTCTTTGTCTCTCTGTATCTCTCTGTCTCGTTCTCTTTGGCTCTCTTTTTGCTCTCTCTCTGTTCCTTTCTCTCTTCTGACCCCCTCCCAATATGTAACTCACAAACTACACCAATAGTTATAACATCAAAAAATATTCAGGAATAAAACATCCATCACCGTGCAAGGAGGGTCCAGGGGAAGAAACCAAACCCCTGAAAAAAGTTTCTAAAGTAATAAGTCCTTGTCAGATTCCAACCAGCCTGGGCCTCCAAACGGAGAGGCAGAGGTATTTGTCTCCTGTTCCAAAGGCATGAGCAACTTCCCACAGAGCAGTTCCGCTCCCACTGTGCTTTTTCCTTTGACCATTGCTGTCAAATGTGCTTTGTCATGTCCTTTTAGCACCAGGCCTGGCACATTTCTCTGTATAGTAAAAGTTAATGAGCCGTATGGCTTTTGGCAGCACTGGGCAATATACATGCTCCATTTGGAACAGAGTAAATCCTTGGAGTCTATAGCTGTGTGTGCAGCCTCAGGCTGTCCCCTGTGCTTCATGGGTCTGTAAATATCATAGCTGTGGTCACTGCTCAGAATTATTAATATTCCAGAGGCCTGCTTTGACCCTACCCCCTACCGAGCAGGCTTCGGTAACACACAGCTTCGCATTGGACCACATCCAATTGGAATTTATGACTGGAAGTGGCAAAAGGCCCGTGTTAAAGCAATGTCTCACCTTCAGCTGGCTCTACGTCTTGGACACTGAGGACATCGTGGCATTTATTCAGTTCAAATCCCATTTAGTTTGCTTCTAACATGCTGCGCACTGAGTTTAGATGCTAGAGATGGTGCCATGACAAAGACTATGTATATGTATAACTGATTCACTTTGTTATAAAGCAGAAACTGACACACCATTGTAAAGCAATTATACTCTAATAAAGATGTTAAAAAAAAAAAAAAAGACTCAGTCCCTGCCCCGAAGAAAGTGATCTGGGAAGAGGACATGGACTTGTAATAAGGTCCCTGTATGCTAATAGATTTCAGGTCCAGCCCTTGGCAGGTTTTGGAGAAAAGCCACCCATTCTTCCATTTGCATCCCCTGAAGACTTTGCTATTCAAGCTTGGAAGGCAACAACACCTTGGGGCTTGTTAGAAATGCGGAAACTCAGGCCCAACCCCGGACTGAATCAGATTAAAGTTTGAGAGGCCATGATCTAAATCAGGCCTTAGCAAACCTGGATAGGTTAAAAAATCACCTAAGTTTTCCATTTTTAAGTGCTGACACAGCAGATTTGATATAGAGCTGGAGATTTCTTTATAAGCCCTACAGGTACTCATGATATAGCTGATCTGTAGACTGACATTTGGGAACTAGCCTCTAACCCTGTGGTTTTCAAACTTGTTTGAACCTTAGAATCACTGGGAGAGATTTTAAAAGTCTGGATGCCCAGCCTATATACTCTGAGCAGTTAAGTCATAAACCATGGGCCATGGGGTTGAAGCAGTAGGACTTTTTTTCCAGTTTTATTGAGAAATAATGAGCATCCATCACTATGTAAGTTTACGGCGTGCAGCAGGATGGTTTCATTTACATATGCTGTGAAATGATTATCACAGTACGTTCAGCTAACATCCATCTTCTCATATAGATACAATAAAAAGCAAAAAGAGAAAATAAAAAAGGAAAAAAAAAATGCTCCTTGTGATGAGAACTCACAGAATTTACCCTCTTAAAAAATTTCCCGTATATCATACAGCAGTGTTGCGTAGAGCCATCGTGCTGTAAATTACATCCCTAGTGCTTATTGATCTCATAACTGAAAGTTTGTACCTTTGGACCATCTTCCTCCAAATCTCCTTTCCCCCACCCTCTGCCTCTGGTAACCGCAAGTCTGATCTCTTTTTCTATGAGTTTGGTTTTCTGTTTTTGTTGTTGTTGTTTGTAAGGTTCCCCATACAAGTGAGATCATACAATATTTGTCTGTCTCCATCTGGCTTATTTCACTTAGCACAATGCCTTCAAGGGCTATACAAGTTGTTGCAAATGGTATGACCTCCTCTTTTTTTATGGCTGAATAATATTTCATTGTATATATACCACACGTCTTTACTCATTCATCCACTGAGGGACACTTAGGTCATTTCCATATCTTGGCTATTGGCAGCAGTAATTTTAAAGTTCCTCCAGGTGACTCTAATGTGCAGCTTCGGTTGAAGGCCACTGCTCCATACCAGTGCTACAAAACCTTTAATCAGTATGAGGACCACTCCCTACACAATCCCACAGGGTCAGCAGAGCTCCAGTGGCTCCTAGTTGAAAAACAGGTAGAGCTAGGGCCGAAACCCAAATCTCCCCCCCAGCCAGGGTACTTGCCACCTGAGAAACTGCCAGGCAGCATGGTGAAGGCTCCCTCGGGACTACCTGGATCCCTAGTACGGGGCCAGTTGAGGAAGCTCAGACCTATATGGTTCAATAGCCTTAGTCCTTCTGGTCTTAGCTTGGAGGCAAGTTTCAATGGCTTGTTCCTTGTCTTGTTCTCCAGCGTGCTCAGAGTCCCAGAGGTATTTTTCTCAGCACACTGGGCTGTAGACATATTGGCTGTCTTTCATTTTCTCAAATGTATCCTTTTCCTTCCACCTCAGGGCCTTTGCTGTTTCTTCTGCTAGGAATGCTCACTCTCCTTCCCTCTCTCCAGTTCCTCCTTCAAGAAAGCCTTTCCTGGGCTTCCCTGGTGGCGCAGTGGTTGAGAGTCCGCCTGCCGATGCAGGGGACACGGGTTCGTGCCCCGATCCCGGAAGATCCCACATGCCGCGGAGCGGCTGGGCCCGCGAGCCATGGCCGCGGAGCCTGTGTGTCCGGAGCCTGTGCTCCGCAACGGGAGAGGCCACAGCAGTGAGAGGCCCGCGTACAGCAAAAAAAAAAAAAAAAAAAAAAAAAAAGAAAGCCTTTCCTGACCCTCCAAATGAGAGCAGATTCCCCTATTGTACACTTGTAGAGTACTTTGTACCTTTTCTTCATCACAGCTATCACAGTTTTAAATTATGTGTTATGTTAATATTTGAATAATTTCTCTAAACAATTCCAATTAAGAGAGAAATCAGGGCTTCCCTGGTGGCGCAGTGGTTGAGAGTCCGCCTGCCGATGCAGGGCACACGGGTTCGTGCCCCGGTCCGGGAAGATCCCACATGCCGTGGAGCGGCTGGGCCCGTGAGCCATAGCCGCTGAGCCTGCGCGTCCGGAGCCTGTGCTCCGCAACGGGAGAGGCCACAACAGTGAGAGGCCCGCGTACCGCAAAAATAAAAAAGAGAGAGAGAGAGAGAAATCACAGCTCTTTTGCTTAGAACTATAACCCAGCCACTTGCATTGTGCCTAGAACACAGTAGGGATTCAATGAATACTTGAGTATTCATGCACCACTCTTCCCAGCATTGGAGGTTCCAGATCCCTTACGTATTCTCCCCACCCCACCTAAGAACATCGCCATTTGCCAAGGCAACCACTTTAGCCCCTGCTGATCTTTAGGTATACACCACCTCCTTTTTGGATCATCATGAGCTCCCCAATTCTAGACACAGTCAGTCTACCTGAGGCCCCTTCTCCATGTCCGGATATTATTAGCATCCCCCTTCCAACCACCCAAGCGTTCTGAGCCTCCTCCATGGACCCTTCTTGTTGCTGCCACTCTGGCACTGGCCCGGCAGTCCCCTAGGTGTTTTGTCTTCATCACAGTATCAAGCAGGAAACATTATTGTCAGTGTTCTAGGATATCTTGTGCTCTTTTTGTGTAAAATGAGAATAATAGTATCTACTGCAAAGGGTTGATGGAGAATTAAATGAGGTATTCTGCATCCACAATACACTGCCCAGTCAATAAATATTTAGAATTTTTATGACTCCTAATAACTGCAAAAATCCCACGGCTGCTCACTTCGGCAGCACATATACTAAAATTGGAACGATACAGAGAAGATCAGCATGGCCTCTGTGCAAGGATGACCCACAAATTTGTAAAGCGTCCCATATTTTTAATAAAACAAAATCCCACTGGACCCCACAAAATGCTTTAGTGCTGCAGTTTGTACTTACTGAATAAGATGATGGGACGCTAAGATGGATTCGATAATACTTTCCAGTGAGCTCACGCGTTATTGGTTGTGACAGCAGCAAGTCCAATAGTATATTATCTAGAAGTGGAAAATAATGCTTATTTCCATTGCCAGAAAGTGTGTGACATGTCTAAGGATTTAAGGTTCTTTTGCAACAGTTCCGTGCCCTATTCCTCCCACACTGGGTTCTCAGGCTGTAAGCTGAAAGTACACACTTCGGGAAATGTTACACATACAGTCTCTCCTCTCTTGTTTTCATCTTCCTTTAAGTATGCTCTGTCAAACAAGCTGGAATACTAGCCCTTTCATTAGAAGTTGCTGCTGTTCAGTCATATGAAGGTCAGGACTTTCAACCCATCTACTTTGGGACAGAAAACTTGGAAGAGGTCAAAGCTGAGCCTTAGTAAGCATGGGAGTAGGGGAAGGGAATCTCACTGTGGTTTCAACCCCACCAGAGAGGTTGTGGACAAACTAGAGAGGAAAGCAACTCATGCATTTATTTTTTTTCACTCAACAAATCTCTATTGAACACCCTACCATGTGCCAGAAACTGAACTTAGCACTAAGGGCTTCCTAGCAGTGTGACCTGAGGCAAGGTAATTAATTTTCCCATCCTCACGTCGTTGCCTGCAAAATGGAGATGATCATAGGGTTGAGATAGGTATTAACTAAGATACTATGCTCAGGGGGTGACACATAGTCCGTGTGTGATGCAATGAGTATTCACTGCTGCTGCTGCTGTTCACGTGGAACAAGGTGGATGGAGCGTTGCCATCATGACATTTTGAGTCAAATGGGACACAGAGAAGAGTATGCAGGAAATTACAATAGCAATTGATAGGAGGAGTAGAGGGGGTGCTGTGAGCATAGAGAGGGACACCTAATTCAGACTTCCTAGAGAAAAGGACATTTAAGACTTAAACTGAGACATTAAGGGTGAGTCGTAGTGCCAAAGAAAAAATTATTCTGGCGCTTGTTAAAGATGATAAGGAAGACTTCCTTCAAGAGGATCGATCTATGGCAATGCCTTTTGGCAGAAGGGGAGAGAGCTCAGGCTCAAGTCTGAATACCAAGGGAGTGGAGATTTATAGCCAAGGAGCAAGGCTGGGGTCGGTGGATAGAAAATTACTAAGAGGGTAGGATAATTCTTGCTAAACGGACCAAACAGGATTCTTGATGAGGGGCCAAGAGGATCAGATACTGGAGAATGGTGGGAGGGGGATGAGGACAGTGATCAGATATTGAGGGTGATTCTCCAAATATTGAGGATGAGGGATTCTAGCTAAATTGACTTCAGAGGATTCTTGCTAAAACTGGACTCTATAAGGATAGAGACCAAAGCCCACAGTCAAGTCTAGTTGAGCAGAGGGCTCAGAGGACGCTAACTAAAATTTGGTCAAAGAGAGAGCCTTTGTCTGTAGTTACCCAAGTGGAGAGGGTCTGGGTAGAAGTACTCTCTCATGGGAAAGTCTCAAGGCAAATAGAAGCACATTCTGCCCTCTCCCACAAAGAACAGCCCATTTCCAGAGAGGGATTAACCTTTGCTGCACACTGGAATCACCCAGGGATCTTTAAAATATACTGATGCCTAGATCCCACCCCCAGAGGTTCTGAAGTAATGGGTACGGTAAGCAGCCTGAGCTTTGGGTTGGTTTTTTGTTTGATTTCCAGATTTATTGAGATACAATTGATATATCATGTTGTTTAAGGTGTGATGATTTGATATGTCTATATAGTGTGAAATGTTCACTGCAATAAGGTTACTTAACACATCCTTCACCTCACATAATTACCATTTTGTTATTGCTGTTATACAACACAGTACTGTTAACTATAGTCACCATGCGGTACATTAGATCCCCAGATGTCTTATAACTGGACATTTGTATCCTTCTATCAACATCTCCTCATTTCGCCTATCCCTCAGCTCCTGGCAAACACCAAGCTGCTCTCTGTTTCTGTGAGTTGACTTTTTAAGATTCCACATATAAGGAACACCATACAGTATTTGTCTTTCTCTGTCTGACTTACTTTACTTAGCATAAGGCACTTAAGTTTCACCCATGTTGTCACAAATGTCAGGATTGCCCTTTTTTAAAGCTGAATAATATTTCAGTGTGTGTGTGTGTGTGTGTGTATACCATATTTTCTTCATCCATTGATCCATCAATGGTCATTTAGGTTATTTCCATGTTTGGATATTGTGAATAATACTGCAATGAACTTGGGGTGTAGATATCTCTATGAGATAATGATTTCATTTCCTTTGGATAAATATGCAGAAGTGAGATTGCTGGATCATATGGTGGTTCTATTTTCAATCTTTTGAGGAGCCTTCCTACTGTTTTCCACAGTGGCTGGCCCAATTTACATTCCCACTAACAGTGCACTAGGGCTCCCTTTTCTCCACATCCTTGTCTTTTTGATAGCAGCAATTCTAACAGGTGTGAGGTGATATCTCATCGTGGTTTTTATTTGCATTTCCCTGATGATTATTGATGTTGAGCACTTTTTCGTGTACTTACTGGCCATTTGTATGTCTTCTTTGGAAAAAAATGTCTATTTAGGTCTTTTGATGATTTTAAAATCAGATCATTTGTTTTTTGGTTTTGGGGTTTTTTTTTTTGCTATTAAGTTGTATGAGTTTCTTCCATATTTTGGATATTAACCCCTTATCTGATATATGACTTGCAAATATTTTCTCCTATTCCATGGATTGTCTTTTCATTTTGTTGATTGTTTCTTTTGCTGTGCATAAGCTTTTTAGTTTGATGTAGTCAGTCCCACTTGTTTATTTTTGTTTTTGTTTCTTGTGTTTTTGATGTCATATTTTTAAAAAATCATCGCCAAAATCAATGCCAAAGAACTTTTCCCCTATGTTTCTTCTAGGAGTTTTATGATTTCAGGTCTTATGTTTAAGTCCTTAGTCCATTAGAGTTAATTTTATAAGTGGTGTAAGATAGGGGTCTAATTTCATTCTTTTGCATGTGAGTATCCAGTTCTCCAAACACCATTTATTGAAGACACTATATATTCCCTATTGAGTATTCTTGGCTCCTTGTCAAAAATTAGTTGACCATGTATTCATGGGTTTATTTCTCGTCACTTAATACTGTTTCATTGGTCCATGTGTTTGTATGCCAGTACTACACTGTTTAGATTATTATAGCTTCATAATACAGTTTGAAATCAGGGAGTGTGATGCCTCCAGTTTTGTACATTCTCAAGATAGCTTTGTGAGAATTATCTCTGGGAGGCAAGGATGGTTCAACACACACAAATCAATAAATGTGACACACCACATTAATAGAATGCAAGATAAAAATTATATGATCATTTCAATAGATGCAGAAAAAGTATTTGACAAAATTCAGCATCCTTTCATGATAAAAACTCAACAAACTGGGTGCAGAAGAAACATACTGCAACATAATAAAGGCTATATGTGACAAACCCACAACTAACATCATACTTAATGATGAAAAGTTGAAAGCTTTCAGTCTAAGATCAAGAACAAGACAAGGATGTCCACTTTCACCACTCATTCATCATAGTACTGGAAATCCTAGCCAGAGCAAACAGGAAAGAAAAAAGGAATTAAAGGCATTCAATTGGGAAAGAAGAAGTAAAATTGTCTCTGTTTGCAGATGAGGTGATCTTGTATATAGAAAATTTTAAAGACCCCACCAAAAAAATTGTTAAATCTAAAAAAATGAATAAAGTGTCAGGACTCAAAATCAAAATATAAAAATCAGTTGTGTTTCTGTACACCAGGAATGATAAAGATATAAAGAAAACTATCCCATTTATAACAGTATTGAAGACAATAAAATACGAGTAAAGTTAACCAAGGAAGTAAAAGATCCAAACACCAAAACTATGACATTGATGAAAGTAATTGAAGAAGACAAAAATAAATGGAACGGTATCTTGTGGATCAGAAGAGTTAATGTTATTAAAATGTCTATATTACCCATATTACCCATAGAATCATTGCAATCCCTATCAGAACTCCAGTGGCATTTTTCACAGAAATAGAAAAAACAATTCTAAAATTTGGAACCACAAGAAACCCTGAATATCTCTGGGGTCTTTAAAAGCTCCCCTGGTGATCCCATCATGCAATCAGAACTGTGAACCTCTAAGTTTTTTTGCAGCCAGGATGGGGCCTTTGCCCCTAGTATATCAAGCTCTTATCAACTTGACTCTCATTACCTCCAGAGGTACAGAATACAGTCAGCCCTCTGCATTCATAGGTTCCACATCCTTGGTTTCAACCAAGCGCAAATTGAAAATATTCAGAGGGAAAAATTCCCGTGAGTTCCAAAAACCAAAAGTTGAATTTGCACACAATGGCAACTATTTATATAACATTTAAATTGCATTAGGCATTGTAAGTAATCTAGAGGTGATTTAAAGTATATGGGAGGATGTCCATAGCTTATATGCAAATACTATGCCATTTTATATAAGGGGCTTGAGTATCCATTTGGATTTTGGTATCTGCGGGCACAGGTGGGGACTGGGGGGCGAGTTCTGGAACCAATTCCCCCACAGATACCAATGGACTACTATATTATCTCCTGTGAGGTCAATGAACAGACCCTCCTTCTACCTTATTTAATGATTGCCTTTGGCTTTCAAATTCAGGACTGCAACAGTGTTTATTATAAAGTTACCATTTGACCTCTCAACTCTTCTTATTTGCAGTTTTCAGTTATGTAAAATTCAACGATATCAAATTTTATTAATACTGTACCACTGAAGTCATATGTTTTCAGTCCACTGAAAATGATGGTTATAAGATAAGACCCACTTTCGGAACATAATGCTATTTTCTCACTGCCATCTAAGTCAGGGGTCAGCAAACTTTTTCTGGAAAGAACCAGATGGTAAATATATTAGAATTTGTGGGCCATACAACTATCCAGCTCTACCCATAGACAATCCATAAATGATTGGGTGGGGTTGTGGTCCAATAAAACTGTTTATGAAAGCAGGCAGCTGGCCTAGAGGTCTTGGTCTGTTGACCTTCCCATCTAAGTGCCCATTTTTCACTTCACATGTTCTTCACTCAAACAATGGGACAAAATGTTTCTGCACCTTCAAAGATAAAATGATCTCACTGTCTCATTTGCATTTGTTATCTTCATTTACTCATGAAATACTTGTTTACATAAATCAATAAGTTGCCTAATCTAGAAAGCAGTGTTTCCATCATCGTCTGTAATACGATAACTTTCTTTAATATTTAGAGCTGTTTCCTGCAGTGACCAGAAAAACTGCAGATGGAAAACACTAAATATTATAAAAGAATTCAATGTTTTTTTGAAACTGAAATGAGGAAACCACAGAGAGATCACTTACCTTGATAGGCCTCAGAGAACAGTGGTTAAAAATGTGAACTTTTACTAAACCACCCAGGCCAGTCCTGGTTCCACCACTTAGTAGCTCGTGAGCTTGGATGAGTTCTTAACCATTCAGTGCCTCACTTCTTCACCTATAAAATGAAGATATTAAAGTTCTTACTTCATAAGGTTATGGTGGAGACTATCAGATGACCTGCATAATATGAAGAGAACAGTATATACATTAAGCACTCAACAAATGTAGCTGTTGCTTTTGTTCTTTTCACTACTGCATATATGGAGGGCGACCTTACCTTGGGCTTACTTTACTTTGTCTCTGCCAAGAAATATGCTCTGAAGATCAAGAGGACCTTCTTGTCATGCTACAACCCCTTCAGCTGCAGCACAGATGTGTTGGTCTCACCGTGGAAAGTCAAGATGGTCCTCAACCAAACGAAAGTGAATTTGTGATCACTCTGCCTTGACCTTGAGAACATTTCTTAAGCTTCAGCTATACGCCTTGGGGTAGCTTTCATCTACACTGGAATTTTTCCAAGGTGGTTAAATGAAACATTAAGAGGGTAACATGCATGTTAGCACTAGCCCATGTTTAGTATTTGGTGGATATTCTGTGTGTGGAACTCAGGAGAGCACAGCTATAAACATGTGTTGGGAAATCAATTCCGTCTGAGTTTGCTAGAGCAAATGAGCTACTGCCCCCAAACTACCAGCTTGCTGTGATAGCTGACTGCTCTTTTGAGGTCATCGTCCATTGTCTCAGTGGTGAGGATGAAAAAACAAGGTCAGGACCTACTCTGAAGTGTCTTCAGAGAAAAAGGGATACTGGGTTATCAGATAAAGATTTGTTTGTTTTTGTTGTTATTGTTGATTGCACTTCATTTCTACTCCTATTTGTTATCTCTACTGAGATGTGTTTTGTGGCTGGAGTTAAGGCTTATCGTATATGCATTTGGTATATTTTAACTAAAGACCCAGAAATCCTCTCTCTGTATACTCTCCAATTTTCCAGCAATCACCATGCGCTGTAGACTTGAGTCAGGTTAGAACACTATACAGAGAGACAGAGATGTCTAAGAGAAAGGGCATTCCAACTTTGCTGGATAGACAGCCCTTCAATCAGGTCCTATGGGTGAAAGTGCTTTGAACTATTAAGCAGGGAGCAACAATTATGGGTGAAGTACTTACACTGCTTCTGGAATGTTCTTGGACAGTACTGTCCAGTAGAACTTTCCATAATAATGGAAATGTTATATAACTGTGCTGCTCAATACAGTAGCCACAAGCCCCATGTAGTTACTGAGCAGTTGAAATGTAGCTAGTGTGACTAAGGAACTAAAGTTTAATTGTATTTAGTTTAATTCGTTTAAATTTAATTGGCCACACTGCAGTTATAAGGCATATTGCATGCGTTAAAACAAAACAACCTGTAAGGCAAGTCGTATGTGTCTGCCCCCCTTTATAAAAGAGGGGGAAATCTCAGAGAAGTTAAGGAACTTTCCAAGAGTCACAGAGCTAGCAACTGGCATGTGGTCAGACAGGATTTATACCCCCCACTTTTCTCTGATGTCATGCCCAGGGGTTCTTCTTCCACATCAAACTATATAGCACTGTGCTATACTGTACTATACTACATTATATTCTATATTACTATTATTCCTTTGAAATCTATCATTACAACTAAATATTGTAATATGCAGATAGAATAAACTCTAACCCATTCTCTCCAACAGAACAAGATTAGCTAACTTGACTTGTACCGAAGGAGAGAATTCACAATTGTCTATGGATAACTCAATATCCCCTTTGCTCTGAAGACACTTCAGAGTAGGTCTCGACCTTGTTTTTTCATCCTCACCACTGAGACAATGGACGATGACCTCAAAAGAGCAGTCAGCTATCACAGCAAGCTGGTAGTTTGGGGGCAGTAGCTCATTTCTTCCAGCAAGCTTAGACTGAATTGATTTCCCAACACATGTTTATAGATGTGCTCTCCTGAGTTCCACACACAGAGAGCCATTTCCTTTTTGAACAGCTTGTCTGGTTACATCTTGTAGTAATTTATCTGCGTGCTCCCTGCCAACTGGTTTGTAGGGAAAACATGTTTGATGCATAACAATAGATCATTTGGGGATAAATCAAACTCTTAATGAAGTCCTGCTTCTCTTCAACCAGGCATTTTGCTCAGAAGTCTCTCTTGGGCTCTGGTGACTTGAGGAAAGGGAATGTGGGTGCCCCAACCTTCGAGACAAGTAGGCGCACAGAAAGTGATTTTCTCCAAGACAAGACTAACGACACAGCATCCCTGGGGTCCCTTCTCGTGGAGTCCAACTGAAACCACTGAAGTTGGATTGGAGACTAGAGCCTGGAGACAGTTCAGATTAGACCTATGTTTGGAAGAAATGAGAGATCTATTTTGCCCAAAGCCTCACACTTTCCTTGGAGGGACGCCATGGCCGCCCACACACCCTTGTCTTTCCCAGTTCCTGTAAGGAAAAAGAAAGTTACAAGGAGATAGAAAGTAGAAAGAAAAAGGGAAAAGTGGGGAAAGAGAGAAGAATGAACTGAAGAGAAAATCGAAAAGGAAAAGGAAGAAAGAGAAAGGAAGAAATAGTAGGAAGACACTGAGCAGGAAGGATGAGAGAAAGAAGAAAATAAATATCTCGAAAGTATCCATTAAAAACCAAATGTATCATAAACATTGTTACTAGTTATTTCTAGCTGAGTCCCTGCCATGTGCCAGACTAGGTGCTCCTAACTACTGCTAAGGACTCAGAGAGACTTAGAAAGCTTGAGAAAGCAGTAGTTACTGTCTCCAAAGCCCTTATCCTTAGCATCTACACTACAGATGCCACTAAGAAGCCAGACGATCTGTCTTACAGCTATTTTGCTCTGGCTATCCAGAAGTGGAGGAATCAGAGGCTGAACTGTGGAGGGGAAGGCACGACGGGAGAGGCAGAGTAGCTGGTCTAAAATGTTTAATCATATCATTCTGTCCTCGTCTGAGGACATGCATCACCCATAGACATGCTGCAATGCCAAGTAAAACACGTCTTGCGTTTTGAGTCTGAACTCATGAACTCCCCCCGGGAGCCCTGCAGGGCCTGGTATATGCTTTTGATGGAGTTGGGGGTGCATTTAAAGCTAAATTCTGTGATTGTTTTCTAAGGAGAAAAATGATCTGCATTGGTGCTTTTCTTTAGTGAATGAGGAACTCTTTCATCAAGTCAACCCCTTTCCCCAGTCTTCTCTGGCCCCCTCTGCCTCCAGGATCAAGTCCAAACCCTTTGTCCAGAAATCCAAGGCCTTCCACAGGCTGGCTCCAGACAGACTTATCAACAGTGTTTTTCCACCACTCTCCACTCTGAACTATCAACTCCAGTAAAGCTGGTCTGCTCCCTCTTTCCTCCTCCCAGACACACACACACGCTGGCCCTGAGAGGACAAAGGACGGCTTCTTCAGCTTCCTATGCCTTTGCTCCCGTGATTTCTTCCACCTGGAGTGCTCCTTGCTGCCTCTCACTCTCTTCTAAACCCTATGTCAACTTCAAAGCCCCACTGAAGTCTCTTTAGGAAGGGTTCTCTGACCATCCACATCCACAATGATCTCTTCCTCCTCCGCCCCTTCATGACATTCAGTTTGGGTGCCACTATGATGGCAGCTACAGGTTGTCATTCAATGATGCCTCAAGCCCCTGGGAAGGAGATTATTCCCTCTGTCCTACTATGCTCCCCGTTCTCTTGTATTCCTTTTCTTTCCTTGTATTCATGTCCATCAACATGGTCCTGCTGTCGGTGCCTCCTTGTAAACTGGTCTGTATCTGCCATCTCTCCTTCTCATTTGCTAGGAAGCCAGATTACCAAACTGCCCCCAACCCCAGTTAGAGAGAATCGCTTCCTCCCCTCTCTTCCCTCCCTTCTCCTCCCTATGAGGATCGGCATGTATTTACTATAGTGTTTATTTCATTCAGTTTTGCTATAGAAATTCATGTACGTTTTCTTTCTTCTCCACTGGATCATGAGCTCCTTGACTGTAGGGATTAGGTCATGTTTGTTTCCCTCTCAGTGCCTACCACAGTGGGCAATGTACAAATGACACTCTATAAATGCTTATGAAATGTATTTTTATCATTATTGAATTTCTCAAGTGTACCTTAAATATAGGCATATATGCTGAATGAAGGCTTAGAGAGCCTTTTATTTTGAGCACAACCATTTCTGCAGAAACAAGAAAGATCTGAAATATTTAGGGTAGGGGTCTTCTCTCCTCTGTGCATAGGCTTCATTTTCACATGGGCTATTCTCTCACGGTGGAATGGTTCCCATAAGGAAATTCATGGTATTATTTTCCTAAGAAGGGTGGATATAAGACAAGTGGGGTAAATTTCTCCTAACTCATGGACATCTGAGGAGTAGAAACCAAAGACATCAGCTCTCACCAGAACTAGACCTGAGCATGGCATCAAGGGGCAAATCTGTGCTCTCAAGGCCACCTGGTGTCTTATCACTGCCTCTTTTGGTGCACAATTTATTCTCCTCTCTCAATGGGTTTTCTCCACCATGAAGCTCAGCTCACACAGGGCTTTGTCTTGCTGCGATGCTAAATGCATTTGGTAAGCTCTTCAGTTTTCTCCCCCACTAGCTGGCAACAGTTGCTCAGTTTTCTAATTCCAGCATTCTGAGTGAAGAATGCAATTACCCTTGCTTACTTTTCCTTGCCAGGCCAGAAGTCCTGGCAAGTTTCAGGACGGGCCAACTTTGATTCAGGTGCCATCCCTGGTGAAGTCAGCCACAGGTGAGGTGTGGAGGGACAGAGGGAGAGGTAACATCAGAGAAAATATGGCTGCCTAAGCCCGTCCTGTCAACAGCCCTGTGGGCAGGTACAAACCCCCTTTCATTGGACTTGTCTCTGAAGACAGACACTGTCATAGCAGGGTAGAAAACATAAATTCCTACAGACAAGCAATATAAATGAGCAAAGCAGTCTGGTGTAGAGCAATGGGAGATGGTGGCTCCAGCAATTGTTAACATGTGGAAGTGGTGCCAGAGTTTTCCGTTTTTAAAGAGAAGCCATAAGTATGGATTTTAGTGTGAAGTTCCTGAGTTTTAAAGCTCATCCAAACTTGTCTGTTCAAGCCAAACCAAACTTATCTGTGGGTGATATTAGCCCTGCCAGCTGTCAGTTTTCAGGTCCTACTTTAAAAACTGGTGTCCAAGGGCAGATAATCTGAAAGGAAGGTAAATGACTTATGAGCAACTGGCTCGTTATTGTAATTCATTTCCTCTCACTCTAGTTATTTGCATATTAACCCCCCATTATGTGTCTACTGACCGACTTATTAAAATAAGTCACTTGCTTTGTATTGTTTTGAGATTAACTCTTGCTTTTGCATCATTTCAGAACACTTCCAACTTCTTGCCCAAGCTCCCATGATACTACCTTCAACTTGGAGAAGACAAGGCTCCAGGAGGATTTAAGTTTGAGGTTTCATAAAACGTCAGTTTGGGGATATGATCCCTTGTTAATGACCTTCTCCTCAGGTTTCTCAAAGACCACCCAGACCTCTGTCTTGAAGATAAAGCCAGGACTAAGGGCCAGCTGGGTAATCAGAAAAAGCAAGCCTCATGCCTTGGGAGCTGTAGAAGGTAGATTTTGCAAGGTTGGTCACAGAAGCCAGAACAATGGGCATGTCTGTGTGCTTGGGGAGGTGTGGCGAGATGGAAACTGGAAACATGTGATTACTGAGTTGACTAAGTTGTTTGCAGGATTATCATGCTTTACTGAAAATTCTCTGGGATGCCCAATGGTTATGGCAAATTTCCAGAGGCAATGAGTCTTGGCTGTTCTTTCCAATCAAGAACAAAACTAGTCCACAGGGTGACTGATGCTTAAATATCTCTCCAAGAGAAAGATGGATGTGGTCCATATGATATTTTCTTCAGAAATACCTGGTTTGGGAAGAATCAATGTCAAACATTATTTTTATACCATAAGATTGGGGAAAACAAAGTCCCCGAGGGCCAGTTCAATGTTATATCCCAGAGATGAGCCTTGAGAAATATAGTCAATGCAAACATTGCCTAGAGCATAACTGTGCTGTGGTCTCCTCCTTCTTTTTAAAACCTTTGTGTGTGTGTGTGTGTGTGTGTGTGTGCCCCTGTGTGTTTTCTTAAAACACAGTAGTTTATAGAAAAGAACACATATTTGTTAAGTGTACCTCTGAACAAGTTATCACAAAATGAACATATCCATATAACCACTACCCAGACTAAGAGATAGAATACTATCAGCACTTCAGAAGCTCCCTTACTAAGCCCCCTCCCAGACATTAGCCCCCTCCAACTCACCATAGATAGTCACGTCTTGATTTCTAATGCCATAGATTAGTTTTGCCTGTTTTTAACTTCAAATAACAGGAACCATATTGTACATATTTTTCCGTGTGTATTTATTGCAATGGTTGATTCATTTCCTTGCTTTATAACATTCAATCATATGACTATAATGCAATCTTTCCATTTTACTATTGATTAAAATCTGATTTATTTCCAGCTTGGGACCATTAAAAATAATGCTGCTATGAAATTCTCAGTCAGACTTTAGGTACCCATATGGATGAATTTCTGTTTGGTCTATATCTAGAAGTGAAATTTTTGACTCATAGGATAGATGTATTTCAACGTGGGTAGATATGATTAAATAATTGTCTAAAATGGTTATACCAATTTACACCAATGTGTAAGAATTCCTTTTGTTTTTCTCTCTCATTCTTTAAAGACAAACTCCATCTCCTACCTCCCCTTCAAGCTTTTCTTGATAACACCACCCCTCATTTATTGCCTGCTTCTGCAACTTCTCTAGCACTTAACAGCATTTTCCAAAATGTTCTAATATTGAATCACTGGGAATCCTTGTTAAAATTAAAAATTCCTGGACCCCACCTTGGTAAAGGGCCTGGGGAAGCTGCATGCTTCCTAATTACCCCAGCTGATCATCCGGGGAATTTGAGGAACAGCGAATATCATAGAATTTAAGAGAAATAGATAAAAGTGGTCCCAAGTTATGTTCACTCTAGGTAGGAATAATACCGAAATATGACCCATCGCTTATTCAACTTCACTAAATATTCTCTTCCTGCCATCCCCTCACCCAGTTCTAGCCCCAAGAATTTCAGAAGATGTAGATCCTAGAGCCTTCACCTGTTAAACAACCAACTGGACAGCTATGTGACCTTGCTACTCAAAGTGTGGTCCCTGGACCAGCCGCAGCAGCATCACTGGGAACCTGTTAGAAATGCAGAGCTTCAGGCCCACCGCAGACTTACAGAACCAGTATCTGAAGTTTATTAAGACCCCCAAGTGATTTGTATCCACATAAAAATTTGAGAAGCAGTGCTTTGTTATGTGTGTGAGGGGAATTGTACCAGATGGTCTGGGGGACCCCAGGACTTAAGCAATATAGAAAGGGCACGAGCTTTGGAACCAGACAGTCTTCAATGAGTCCCAGCTAATAGGGAAGTTACCTAATTTCCACCTCATCTAAGGTCTTCTATAAAGTGGAGCTAATAATCCCTACCACACTGAGATGTTATGGGGATTAATGAAGTGATCTAAGTAAAGTACCTGCTTCATAGTTAGGGCTCCCCCATTGATGGCAATTTGCTTTGTACAGTGCCTGGTACAATAAAAAGTACTCAAAATGCTATCACTACTGTTGGTCTTGGTGGAGGTGGTCCAGATATTATTATTATTATTATATTATTATTATTATTAACCTCAGGGAACTTACAATCTAGGAGAAGGAAACATAGTAAATCCATAAAAAGTTTAAGGAAGATGAAAGATTATAACTGCAAAGGGATCTTTCTCCAAGTCAGAGGCCATACAAGAAGGATTGTAAGCATGTAAGTATTAAATATATTTCAGGGCAGAGCAACTAACATATCTAAGCATTTAGCTTATGCCAGGCATAGATTTAACATTATCTCATTCCATACACCCAACTACAAATGATATAGATACTATTCAAATGGCTCCCATTTTATAAAGGAAAACAATTGTGCCCCACAAGGTTAGCTAACTTGCCCAAAGTCACCTAAATATTAAGTGGTGGAGCCAAAACTTGCTCCACTGACTCCAGAGCACATACTCTTTTTTTTTTTTTTTTTTGATAGGTAAGAAGTGGATTTATTTAGAGAGAAACACACTCCATAGACAGAGTGTGGGCCACCTCAGAAGGCAAGAGCGGCCCCAGAGTATGGGGTTGTCAGTTTTTATAAGGGTGGGTAATTTCATAGGCTAATGAGTGGGAGGAGTATTCCAGCTATTTCGAGAAGGGGCAGGGATTTCCAGGAATTGGGCCACCGGCCACTTTTTGATCCTTAAGGTTGGCCTTGAAACTGTCATGGCGCCTGTGGGTGTGTCATTTAGCTTGCTGATGTGTATACTGAGACTCAAGGTCTAATGGAAGTGTCCACCACCTTGGACCCATTTAGTTCTAGTCGGTTTATGTCATGTCCTTGGGCTATGTCATTCTTTCAAAGTTGTGTCCTGACCCCTTCCCTCCTGTTTCATTCCCCCCTCAGAGATTTTATCCCATATTCTCATGGGAAGCAGAAGGGCGATGGTCTGTCTTCTGTAACTGCTTCAAGGCTGAGTAGGGGTGTCAACCCTGCCTGTCAGGGAGTAAAAATCTCTGGATGCAGAGCACATACTCTTAATGGTGGTGATGCTGAACAATTTTCTTCAAGTGACTTAAGAGTCTATGAAAGCAAGGGAAACAACTGTGGCTGGAGTGAGTTGAGGGGCTTCACAGAAGAGACTATGATTCACCTGGAGCTATACAGACTCATTAGAATTGGACAGAGAGGTATTTGAGAAAAAGATATGCTTATAATACTGGCAACACTTCGGACGCAAAATTATGTCTCAGTTCACAAAGTGTGTTCACAAACACTCATTCAGGGCTACTAAGATGGAATATAAATTGTCCCTGCCTTGATAATCTTAAAGGCTATAGCTTCTAATTTAATCCTGCAACTACCATATAAAGTTATCTCTGTTTTGCAGGAGAAGGAAAAGAGAGTGGCTTGCATAAGACAAGGGGAATGGAAGGTGCTGATGCTGGAACTTGAATTCAGATCTTCAGAATCTAAGTTTAAGGCAATGATCATTTGTTCCTTTAGGAAGATCTAGAGGCTAGAGTGACCAATCTTTATGGTTTGCTTGGAATAGAAGAGTTTCCCAGGATGCAGGACATACAGGCAATTCCCAGGTAGACCGGGATGAGCTGGCCACCTCAACAGAGACCTAAACACAAAATCCATGCTTGTTGTAAGATGCACCTATGCTTGTTGTAAGATGCACCTTTGGTTGAACCAAAGGGTTTTTTGTGCTAAGGTAGGGTGTGCTGTTCTCACCAATCAGAGATCCAATACCGCACACTTCACCTGCTCTCTGCTTAGTCCCCAGCAACATAATGGCCAAAGGGACAGGCTTTCCCTGAGCACTGACTATAGTTCAAAATTTTCTCTCTACTTGCTTCTTCCCTCCGAATTTGCTATGGTGTGTGTCTAGGGCATGTGATGTGCCAACATAGTGATGAACAGAACAAGTAAGATTCTTGCTTTCACAGGACTTACTTTCTTAGCAGGGCTTTAAAAATTGCTGGGGGCAATGGTGTGGGGGCGGTTGGGTGGAAGAGATTCTGGAAGAGCAAGGGATCATTCAAATCACATCAGAAAGACTTTCTGACAACCAGAAATTAATCCTGGTTCTAATATTGGGGGTGACCTTGCATAAAAAGACATCGTCTTTGTATTGCTTCATGGTCTGACTACTGACTGTTCCAATAGAGAAAGTAGCCAGCAGACTGACCTTTGCTTTCACAACAGATCATAGTAAATGTGAGGTGAATGTAGTAGCTTAACAATGTTGAAAAGGGGCCACTTCTAGAGGATGTTTCTTGGGAGTAAATTCTTTTCCCAGTAGCCTGCACTGTACAACCCATGCATATGGGCATGCCAGCTCTTGTTGGATATATTTCCATGAGGGAAATGGTAGGCAAAACGAGTCTAAATGCTAGAAGGGGTAGGTAGGTGGTGGTCCAGACAGGGGACAGTGATGAGAACTTCTCTGCAGGGACGTCATGCTGCCTTGGTTCCTCTGGCTCTCCCAGGAGTTTGGGGGCTTAAAACTATGAGCCCTCCAATGTCTTAATGGACAAGAATTGAATGATCAAATTCACACATCACTGGCAGCAGCATAAGCGAACGTCCAGAGGACTTATCCCAGAAAACAGGGAGGATCCATTTCAAGTTCTAAGACCAGCTGAAGCTTGGCACTCCCTGACAAATGTATTCCAGCTGGTTTCAATCCACACGAGACATCAGCATGTGTGTGCACGCATGTTTATGTGTCTACGTATTAAAGAAAATGCACTTGGTAAGCAAGAGACCTCCCTTCATCTTCCTTTTGCTTGAATGGCTATCTCCTGGAGAGGAAGATCCATTAAATGTCAAGAGTAGATTATAACTCTGGGCAGTCCAAGGAGATGAGGTAGGTAGCTGGCGTTTGCACAAGGGAATTTAGAAGATTATCAGAACACCTAATTAGAAGATATTTTGTTGAGCTCTCCCTGCCCACTTTCCTATAGATAATGATCAAGCTGTGGGGCCATGCGTGCTCTGTTCCTTGAGGGAAGCAGGCAGCATCCTTGGCCTGATGCACCCTTCAAGTTAGCGACTTGAAGTAAACAACTGATTTCACTAATCTCGGAGGCCTTTCTCTGGTGTCTAATAAGTATAGACTTCCTCTCAGCATTTGCCTCTTCTCCGTGGCTCCCTTATGAAATGTGATGCTAGCTGTAGAGTTGGAAGGACAAAGGAACTGAGTAAGTGTAATTTATTATCCAGGATTGTTTTCAACCTTTTTCCAATTATACACATTTTTCTTTTGGCTTTGGCAGACCTGGGTTTATGAGGCTGTTCTTCTGGTCACTAATGGGCTGAAAACATGGGCCCCAAGTATTCCTTAAGGGATGTGTTACTGGCCTTTAGTAACTTGTCTATGGCATTAGCTCTGTTGAATACAGTTAATTAAATGAGAAAACTAATACTGACTCCTGCTTCTCCCCCACTGTCTGCCCTCCCACCCTCCACGTACACCAAGGCTTAATATGGGATCATTTCATTTAGGGACCAGAAAGCTGTCAGAACAACAGAGATGGAAGCCCAGACTGGGTTGGGTGCACTCATTGGAATTTGTTTATTTTTTCTCACCCACTGGGGAGAAATGATGGGCTTAGGAAAGACAGAAGGCCTGCAGTTTAAAATCATGGGGGCAGAAAACAATGGGCTGGGTGACAGGGACTCTGGTTTATGGTCCTGGGATGGAGGCTGATTTGATGTGTGACCTTGAATAAATCATTCATCTCACTGTATTTCAAGTTCCTGATCTGTAACAGGGGTAGTAATGAGACGCCACCACCCCACCTTGTCTAATAGATTGGTTGTGAATCTGAGGCTCATTTCTTTATCCTGCTCACTTACCTGTGGGCATTCTCCAGGATTCAGGATTTCTGCCCCATTGTTTTCATGTCAGTGATCTTACCCTGTCTCAGAGCGTTAGGTCTGGCATTTTTGCAGGTGACCACAAAATCTGTATCACCAACTTCAACTTCTCTCCCAAGATACGATCTTATTTAGCCAAAATATTGACTGGAAATTTTTAGGTGGATGATTTGCTTTATGAGATTTACTTCTCTATCAAAACTCACCCAGGCCACACTTCAGTCTTTATATAGGAACCACAGGCATGGCCTAAACAGCATGTGGGCTTCGAGTGCTAATTCAGTACTTCTAACTCTGTGACTTGGGTAAGTCACTCATACACACCAAGCGTGAAATGGAGATGGTCAGTTTCCTGTAAATGGAAAAGACTTAGCAGACTACCTGTTACATCACAGACACTCAATAAATAATATCATTAGTCCTATCCTTGAGCTTATTTGGAATTTATATAATGCCTTCAACTCAGATTATCCTTTATGTCTATTACACAAAGTTTTCAAATACAGAGCAAAATATACAAACAGCTGACTGTCCAGTAACATTCTGGACACTGAGCCTTGTTTTACCATTGAATTCCATTATTAATTTGGAGATAAGTCCTGTTGGAGACAAGAATAACTTTTGAGTTATCCCAAACTGGTCAGGATATATGCAATATATATGTAAGAATGCAGCAGTTTCTGAAGCACAAGAAGAACCATGAAATGTTTGTGATAAAATGTTAGTATTAACGTTCAAAAATTCATCATTCACAGAAAAATATATGGAAACTGAAAATACCATGTCTAAATTGTGGAAAACAATGCAATACAGAAGTTTCTTTCTTATCAGATTTGGAAATTTTTCTTACTGATTTTAAGGTACTTTAATACTGGTGGTCTCCTAGCTAATCAAGGCACAGTCTATTTTACCTTTCTTTTTAAAGCTTCCTCAGACCTTTTAAAGTAATGGCCTCCCTTCAGAGACTACATTTATACATTTGGCCACAAAGTATAGTAAAAACAAACAAACAAACTACCCCCCCCACCCCGCCCCAAGGAGGGAGGTCAAAAAAATAAAAATGCAGAGACAAGTGGAACTGATCTGGAAGGCCTGGAACTCAAGTATGTTAAGTAAAATTTCTAATTCTCGCCTGTCCTTCCTGCAGCCAGTGCTGAGAACAGGTCCCTGCCCTGTCTGTCTTTGTTACTGTTGTTATCATCGTTGTTGTGGTTTCAGAACTTTTCTATTTGTGGAAACTCAGTGCTTCAACATTGACAGTAAAGTGAAGGTGAACATATTTCTTTCGAAATAGACTCTGCTCTCTATTGCAAAGTTGTAATAGAAATATAAATACCGAGATTAGTGAGATTAATCAGGGGTAGTGGTATCATAATCTTTGCAATCTCTATGGGAGATAGAGAAGACATAAATTATTTCTTTTTATACAACTAGGAAAACAATGAAAGACCAGTTACATTATTTGCTCACAACAAAAATGAACATTATGGGGCTTCCCTGGTGGCACAGTGGTTGAGAGTCCGCCTGCCGATGCAGGGGACTGGGGTTCGTGCCCCAGTCCTGGAAGATCCCAGATGCCGCGGAGCAGCTGGGCCCGTGAGCCATGGCCGCTGAGCGTGCGCGTCCGGAGCCTGTGCTCTGCAACGGGAGAGGCCACAACGGTGAGAGGCCCGTGTACCGCAAAAAAAAAAAAAAAAAAAAAAAAAATGAACATTATGATGCCTTCTTAAGTGGTGATTTACCACTAGGATCAACCTGAAAGTCATGATTTTCCTATGAGTAAGAAAAACACATGGAACACACACACACACACACACACAAACACACACACACTTGCACATATATCCCTAACTTAGATATGATGCTTAAAGGAAGAATTAATGGAATGAAACACCTTCAGCTTATGGTAGATGTCTTGCTTCCCTACGAGATGAAAGAACTGTTAACACTGGAATGTTCTAACTTTAGATCTTTTAAGCTCCAGTGGGCATGAGAGCCATTCGGCATACCATAAATAGACTACAACCTCTACATCAGGAAAAAGAGACTGATATTTACAGAATCTTCTGTAAAGATTCTCTAGCGCCTAGCTTAATTTTGATCATCTCTCTCTATTAACAAAAAAACGTATCCATGGAAATTTATGGTAGAAATCTAGTCCTCTGTCTTTTATGTGGTTACCATTGCCAGTACTTTCTTACATTATGGAAAAGGATGTTCAAAGAATGGCTTGATATTGTACAAGGGATGCAAGCATTAGAAAAGTGATTGGGTTTGATGAACATGAAGATTCTTATCTACCCTAAGATGCTGAGATTCTGTGTTTTCTTCTTTATTCAGCTGTGATGACACTATTCCTGTTTCCACGTTCTAGAATGTCATTCTTTTAGTACATGGGAAGTGGGAAATGAGTGTGTTTGTGTATGAGTTAGTGTATGTGTATGTGTAAAAAATCATTCAGGAGAAAAATAACCAATTTTTACATTCATTAGAAAATAACTGATTAATAAACCAATTTATTTTGGTTTAAAACATTCCACTCCACAGGACACTGTGCAAACCTAACCCTTCAACACCACCCAGAAACCTAGGTGTGCCATATGAGGTGACCAGAGTCATTTTACAATTGGAAAAATGAAAACTAGAAGCCAGAGTCAAAATGTTACACAAGGACTCAGATCTCTGGCATTTGTGTTCGACAATTTTCTCAGTAAACTCCCATTTTTTCATGTTGTACTACACCTGATTTTGTTGACAGAGATCACTTAAGACCAAAGTTCCAAACTGCATGGGACGGTCATCATGATGGCATGGGGGAACCCAGGACAAGATAGCTGTTCACTGTAATACCGAGAAAGGTAAGTAGTCTTGAGTAGATTTCAGTGTTATTTATATTTTGTCCACAAGATGGTAGCGTACACTTTCCATTTAATGTAAAGCTGGCCCGTGATCCTAATTTCCCGTAAAGTAGAGAATGGTTTGTGTTGAACTGAGGTCAGCCACTCTGGATATCCTTCAGTATTTTTTTTTTTTATTGTGATGAATTGTTGATTTGGAGTATATTTAGCTCTGCTATAGCAAGGTGGAGATTCATCCGAAATAAAGAAAACCCCGAAATGTATCGCATTCCAGCTTCTTAGAGGAAATTTGAGAAGTGGGAATACTTTAGACATCTAAAAACCACACACCAAGGATCAGATACTGACATTTTCAAAAATACTACCTTAGTACGTCATGCAAAAGACATTCAGGATGTCAAGTTCAATTAATCTTGGGTGAAATTTTGCACAGTATCGAAGTTCCTTCCATGAAACTAGTTCAAGAGGGCTATAGGTGGTTTCCCCTCAAATCCAGGGGGAAAGATAGACCTTAGATGCTATGAAGTTTCCATGAGCTGAATAAGAGGGCAGCATCAGCAAGTTGGCCAGCTCTTCTGCTATGTACCTCCCTCCCTCATCCAGCCTCCATGCCAGAGGGACAAGACACGGATGGGAAAAACGTTTGGCCCCGTCTGCTTCCATTGACCAGAGGGCCTCCTTTGAGGTTCATGTCTTGGGCTCACATCATCTTTTTGTTTTTGGACTCTTTTTAAAATGAGGAGCTCAAGTTGGATTTCCTTTCATCTTACTGTATTATTTTCAAATTAAATTAGGTCTAATGCTCTGTATCAGAACCGCAAAAGCAAGACTCCAGGGCATCTAAGCGGCTTCCCATTCTGTTGTCCAGAACAGCTGAGTACCCTATCTAAGAAGGAAAGAGGGAAATAAGCCAGGAACAGAATTTGGGACAAGATAATAGCAGAGGGGCAGGGGGGAACCCCTGCTGCCCCAACTTGGCAGTTGTCTTTCCAGTGGGCTCCAGAACCAAGTTAAGATTTCAGCCCTCCACAGTCTAGCCTCATCCTAGGTACCCATTCCCTACTCTCTACTCTCCAGCAGGCATCCTCTGACTAACCTAGAGAGCTCACCTCACTATCCCTTTGGTTTCTTTCATATTCTTTTTGTCTTCAGTAACTTTGACTTGAATCAGAAAATTCATAGCTCCAGCTTGCAAAGAAGAATGTTCTCTAAGAAGCAATGCAAATAGTGGGTGTGGTGAAATTTTTTTTCAGGAGATAAAAGAGTATGGAGAAATGATTAAGAGAGAGAGAGAGAGAGAGAGAGAGAGAGAGAGGAGAGTCCTTTAAGATATAGAAAACGCAGCTTTCAAGACTAACCATGATTATGATTGGGTAACTCATCTGCTCTCCAAAAAAACTGTAGTATTTTCCCTTCTAGGCTAACACATTTTATCATGACATCTGCCTAATTATATGGCAAAGTCAATGTAACCTAATGAGGTTTTCTGTTCCCCATAATCTTGATAAGGTTTCTTTTTTATTGTAAATAATACCTTAAATTTTATGTGATGGACTGAATATTAGCAAGAGGAGTTCATCTCGACAATGCCACACCCTGAAACTTCTAGAAGCCCTATGCTTGCTCCTGTGGAGGATTGTAAGGATCTGTTAATGCCAGGGTGGAGCTGGGATGCCGCAGAAATGTGTGAGAGGATGGAAAAACCATGGCGAGAGAGAGGAGAGACAAAGGGCTGGCTTCCAGTGACCATCACTGACTCAATGAATGGACTGGAAGGGAACACCATCCCCTGAATTCTCTGCATTTTTGTGTTTGAGTAGTCATAAGATTGTTTTCCTCTAGAAATGTCTACTAGTCTTTCTAGATGGTGTAAGGCAAATGGAAGGTAATAGTAACACAGCCCTCAGGGTAGAGTTAAGTGTTTTGAAACACTCATCATCCCTTATGTCCACTTACTCACTCACCCTATCATCTATTTATCATTTATCATCTATCTATCCATCTATCTATCTGGATCATACTTTACATATTGTCCTATAACCTGCTCTTTTTATGTCATAATATATCATAAACTTTTTTCCAGGTGATTCAATAATTTTTCCTAAAATATGATCTTTAATAGATGCATTACATCCTATCACATGGAAGCACCAGTTTTTCATTTGTTTAGTTTTTTAGCCATTCGTTCTAGTTGGGCATCTAGGGTGTTTAGCAGCAAATTGATTTGACTGAAGTGGTCTGAAGATAGAGTGAATGATAGATCTCAAAGACATTGCCACCTCCTTGCCCAAGGAGAAGGGAAAACAGAGGCTGGACTGCACACATTGAGGAGGAACCTTAGCCCTGGATGGGTGAATAGGCCACAACTTCCAATCTGAGAGTCTCAGAATCCGGCTGCCTGAATGAGCGTCCAGTCAACCAAACTGGAGCACTGTGGGAGGAAAAAGCAGACAAGCAAGAGGGCCGTGAGCTATTGTTCAAACCTTCTAAAACTGTGGACTGTTTTCCATTGGAAAGGGGGTTTGGTTTTCTGCTCCAAAGGACAACATGTGCTTGGCCTCACAGTCACCTATAAAGGCAAGTATCAGTGGACCTGAGTTCACAGGAAGATTTATGTGTGGGAAACTGGTACAGCATGAGGCCCACACTTAAGATTTGCAGATGTTCTGCACATAGTATCATTCCTCTGTGTGGTGAAAATGAAGAAAATGTTCCGTTCTTAGTTGAGAATCTAGGTGGAGTCACCCAGCAAGAGGCCCGGCCCAAAAAAGAGCCCATGGATGTAGGAGGTGGGCCAGTGCCTGGACAGAATCAGTAGTGTGAGGGAATGGAAGCACACCTCAGAAGGCTCTTTGTGCTACGTGTAAGACGGGACAGATTCTAAATCTTATTACTATTATTATTAGATACCCTAGTTTCCTCTTTCACTTCAAATTTTGTATTTTTCAATAAAATATAAATTTTCTTCCATAGTTCTTGAGGGGAGGCATGCAAACAGGAAATCAGTAGGTTCCCATCTGTCTCTAATTCTCCCCCCTTCCCTCCACCATGCACCCCGCTGCTGTGGGAAAGAGAAGGAACAGAGAAAAGTTCAGGTGCACTTCAGTGGCTGTTTGCACTCACTCAGGAACAAGGAGGGCTGGGGTAAAGTACCAAGAAGAATGAACCAGAATGTGCCTCCTGCCACCACCCCATTTTTTAAATCTGAGCTTCAATTTAAATCAGTATTTACTAGGCACCAATTCTATGTCAGGGACTGCTATGGAGTTAACCCTAACACAAGGAAGCCCTGTCCCCTCCCCCACCCACCAGGGGAGGGGCCACTCCTAAGCTTGGTCCCTCTGCCCCTAACCCCCACCCAACAGGGGTCAGTGGCCCAACAAAGGAAATACTTGAGAGGCTCTGAATTTTATAAACTCAAGGCCGGAGATAGAGGGATTGGGTAAAAAAGAGAAGAGAGAAGGACCACACTTCAATTCCACTCCAATATTTAAAGAAAGGCAAAGGATAGGTAACAATCCTTTAATTAGTTAACCTCTTGGCCATTTCTCCCCAAGCAATTAATATGATACAATTCTTAATTTATTTTATAGTTTTTAGAATTTCAGATAATATCTATAGAATGAAAACTGGATTCCTAATTACAGAATAGAAGTTTAACTAAATAAGTTTACATTCAATCCATTTCCTATGTTCTGTGGTTAGTATAGTCTTAACTTTGATTTGGGGATTCTCTACGAGCTGCTTTCCTAGAGCCCCACAGATGAGGTGTATTGGGAATTGGCTATAGTTCTGATTCTTGGAACAGACTTTCTTTTTTTTTTTTTTTTTCTGTGGTACGCGGGCCTCTCACTGTTGTGGCCTCTCCCATTGCGGAGCACAGGCTCCAGACGCGCAGGCTCAGCGGCCATGGCTCACGGGCCCAGCCTCTCCACAGCATGTGGGATCTTCCCGGACTGGGGCTCGAACCCGTGTCCCCTGCATCGGCAGGCGGACTCTCAACCACTGTACCACTAGGGAAGCCCCAGACTTTCTTTTTTTTGTAGCTTTGTAGACATGGCAGATACTGCTAGTTGTTGACTCAATGTTGATCCATTCTCCTATCTTACTGAGTCTTGATTTAGTTGGGTGTAGAAATAGTCACAGCTAAAACTACATTTCCCAACCTACCTTGCAGAGGGGGTTGCTGTGTAATAGGGTTCTGGTCAATGAATTAATTATAGGCAGAAGTCACCAGTGGGGCTTCTCAGAAAGGCCCCTAAATGGGAAAGAATCAACTAGCAAGTGTTCCTTTTGCCTTTTGTCATCTTCCTGCCTCCACACAATGGCTGGAGTCCTGGCAGCCATCTTGAGAGAGTCACTTTAAGGATTGCAGAGGGGAAAGCTGGAAGGAACCTGTGTCCTTGAGTGACATCATGGGCTGCCTTTCCAGCTCTGAACTGCCCATCTCTGAACTTCTTTTACATGTGAGAAAAATAAACCTTATCTTATTTAGGCCATCACTAACTATTTGGATTTTCTGTTTTAGATAGTCAAACAAGTTCCTAACTAATCAGTGGGTAATTGTTTTTATTGTCAATCCTTGCTGGATTTTTTATTTATACTTTTTTTTTAATGTTTGCACTCTTTGGAGTTTATTTTCGTATTTGCTTACTTGGAGCTTGGTAGGCTTTTTGGAAGGATGGGCTAAAGACTTTTTCTAGGCAAAGAAAGTTTTAATTAATTTTAGTTTGACTGCTGTTCTCTGCCTTCCATATCCATCACCTTCACTTTAAAGCATAACTGGAATACAGTAATTTGCAGAGCTTCTGGCCAATGTCTAGCAGGAATTCACCTAGGACAGCTCTCCTGGCCCACAATGGAATGTGGCCTACCTCTAGGTAGGTTCTCTGAATGTGGTGGTTCTCTGAAACTCTGAACTGCACAGCTCGAGTTGTTACCCGACCTGATGGTTACCTGTTGCCATCTCGTCTAAAGTGCTTTGCTCAAGGGAACTCTACTTCCAGAATGCAAAAGTGCAGTGGTGACCAGATGACTACCACCACTATCACCACCATCCCACAGGTTCCTACCCTGCTTTCTGGAAAGAACACTTTGCAAAATGATATTGAAATATAGATCAGAGGCGGGATGGCATCTTGGACAGCTTGAGCTGCCATAGGAAATACTGTAGACTAGGTGGCTTAAATAGCAAAAGTTCATTCCTCATGGTTTTAGAGGCTGGGAAGTCTAAAATCAAGGTCCCAGCAATGTCTGGTGAGGGACCATGCCTGGCTTATACATGGCCATCTTCTCAGTATATCCTCACATGGTGGAGAGAAGAGAGAAGAAACTCTCTCATGTCCCTTCTTATAAGGGCATTAATTCCATCATAAGGGCTCCATCCTCATGACCTAATTACCATCCAAAGGCCAACCTCCAAATACCATCATATTATGGTTTTAACATACGAATTTGGGGGGAAACACAAATATTCAGTCCAAAGCAGATAGGGAAGAAGACAACAATTGCCTCCTCAAAACATAGGACCTATCTGATTTAAACATGGCTACCTTGTTTTCTGATAAGTAAAGGTCTTGAATCACTGAACCAGAGGGCAGACAGTGGGGAAGAGATGAAATATTATCCCACCTTGTCCCATTTTAGTCCAGGATTTCTTTGTCTTAACTGGATGATGCATTGGTAGGCCACTGATTGATTTTTCTCAGTCCAACCCCACTGACCAGAAAATTGTCAAAGATTCTGGCACTAGGTTGTGTGTCAGTAGGAATGTTCAATGTTGTGATTTTTTTTCCTCCAGGCACAATCCCATAAATTTTTATATTTTTTTCTTGGAAAAAACCATATCACATACTAATGCTGTGATTTTTAGATACATTGTATAAATTGCCATTGTGTTTTTAAAGACAAGTTGAAAGAGACTCCACCAGGGGTTACAGAATCATAAACCCATATAAATAACCCCATAATAATCCACAAAGTGGCAGCTTATTTTATTAACCATTAGTTAAACATTCATTATAAAAATTATTTACAATTTTTGCTATCACAAAATAATCCTAAATATTATATTATTTTCTTAAGAAAGATTTCCAAGAGGAAGATTACTAGGAGTTAGGATTATGTTTAAGGCTCTTGAAACATAGTAAAAACAAGTGATTAAGCATCTTTAAAACTCGTCATCTGACTGACCCTAAAGTCTTCTGGATCTTTAACAAACTGTAGAGGAAGATGAAGTCTTTCTTGACTAGTTTATAATTCTCCTTTACTTTTTAATCTTTTTAGTAGCTTCATAAGATTTCTATGTATTATTCTTATTGTTTTACAGATAAGGAAACTGTTGTTCAGAAGGGCCTTTTGTCCAAGAACACAGAATAAATAAGTAGCAAATTAGAGGCAACTGAGTTAGAGCTGTCTTGGGAAGTCCTGTATCCTAGCCTCAAACCCAATGCTCTTCCACCCCTCCATGACAACTTCTCTAGCATGCTTATTTTGCACTTGGAGAGACCAGTACTCAGAAAGACACAAGAACATGTCAAAGGCCACACAGCTAGGTAATGAAGCAGATCCAGTTCTGCAACTCTTCATTAAGAAATTGATATTGTATCCAGGATCAATTTGTAACAGCAAACATAAATAATCTGAAGAACTAGTCAAATGCAGTTTAAATACAGCATGCTGAAACTTTGTGTATTATTATGGCACAATTATGCTTATGATGCTATGGTCCCTAATAAAGTTTCTCCCAAATCCTCCCAGTGCTCTTACTTTCCACTTAACCTTTCTTCTTCCAACAGAACCTGGTGGAGTTTGAGTTTATCCAGAATTCAAGGAAGGGGCAATCAAGAAGGCAGATTTCAATGACAAAAGAATGATGAAAAGGAGAGCATCTTCCCTCTGCACCAGTGAGGGGCTATTGGCATAGCTTGCTCAGTGAAAAATCTGTTCTTGGAAACTGCCTTTCTACAAAAAGAATTTTCTTTCCCATCTTCTATCCAAAATTCATGTACTTGTCATTTTTAAATGACTATGGCGGGGAGTGGGGCAGTTTCTCAAGACATTTCTCCCCTTATCTTTGCACTCTCTTTCTTGTGTTGTCCACACTGTGCTTTGAAAAATGGGATTCCTTTTACAATGAATAGTTAGCAATTCCAGAAGAGTTTTCATAGTTTCCCAATTATAAAATTTAACTTTGCCATGAAAACATCTTTACAAAGACATAAATTAGGAAGTTAATGTCACAATGACCGGATCCACCCTTGCTACTCTCTCCCCATCTTTACGTGGTTTAAGATAACAGTATCAGTTGAAAAAAGTGACTCATCCAGAAAGCTGCAGCTCTGATGAAGACTGCAACAAGATAGGAAGGGGATTCTCACATCATAGTTCAGAGTTTAGGAGGGTTTTTTTTTTCCTTTCTTTCTCTAGGACCTACCCACACACACCAGATGCTACAGTCGCTTGGGCAACTTAATGAGTGATTCCTATACTTTCTGTTTACTTTCCCCGCCTCCTTCTATCACACTGAATCTTCATCTGAAACGCATTTTTCCTACCCACTGAGCAAATGCTTACACAGTGTGATGTTCATCTTAAATTTCATCTCCTCTTCAAAGCCTTTTAAAAAACTTTTCATAGAAAGAACTAATCATTTCCTTCTTTATAATCTCATTCTCATGGTTCACACAATTAGAGAAATGTCTTCACTGTACTGGGTGGTTTTCTTTCCCAACACTCACCCTAGTTTGTAAACTCTTTGAGAGCAGGCAAAATGACGTAACTTTGTAGCCTAAGCATCTAGCACAGGGATCAGCAAACTTTTTCTGTAAAGGTCCAGATGGTAAATATTTTAGGTTCTGTGGGCCATATGATCTCTGTTGCAACTACTAAGCTCTGCTGTTATAATGCAAAAGTAGCTAACACATAAACAAATGTGTGTGTGGTACATAATATTTTGTGGCAGCCTGGAAAATTGAACTAACCTATGTCCGTACTTCTTTGGATTTGAAAGTTGTAAATCAGACTATCTTATCCAAAACAGAGTTGATTAAAAAACTAATTTGAAAATGATATTCTGTCAGGATTATAATTCTTGTTTTAGGGTACTTATAATAGTTTCCTAATGATGCTGTAATGACTAATGCAAACTTACTGGTTTACAGAAACAAAAGACTTTTTGTTGTATACTTTTGTAAGAAGTCGAAAATCAGTCTCACTGGGCTAATGCCAAGGTATAGACAGGACTGGCTCTTACTGGAGCCTTTAGGGGAGAATCTATTTCCTTGCCTTCTCCAGCTTCTAGAAGCCCTCTGCATTCTTTGGATCATGGCCCCTTCCTCCATCTTCAAAGCCAGAAACATAGCATCTCCAAATGTCTCTCTGATGCTCTGATCTCTGCTTTTGTCATCACGTCTTTCTCTGATTCTGACTCTCTTGCCTCTTTTTTATAAGACTTATATCATGATTACATTGGGCCCACCAGAATAATCCAAAATAATCTCAACATCTTTAACTAGATCTCATCCCCAGAGTCCCCCAAAGTAAGGTAATGTATTTATAGGTTCTGAAGATTAGGACGTGCACATTTTGTGTGTGTGTGTGTGTGTGTGTGTGTTGGGTCTTCCTCACTGCACACGGGCTTTCTCTACTTGTGGTGAGCGGGGGCTACTTTTCGTTGTGGTGTGCGGGCTTCTCATTGTGGTGGCTTCTCTTGTTGTGGAGCACGGGGTCTAGAGCACGGTGGCTTCAGTAGATGTGGCACGTGGGCTCAGTAGTTGTGGTTCAAGGGCTCTAGAGTGCAGGCTCAGTAGTTGTGGTGTACGGGTTTAGTTGCTCCACGGCATGTGGGATCTTCCTGGACCAGGGCTCGAACCCATGTCCCCTGCATTGGCAGGCAGATTCTTAACCACTGCACCACCAGGGAAGTCCACATGCACATCTTTAAGAGAATATTATTTAGCCAACCACAGCAATACTAATTACTAAGAAGAGTGCATCTTTGCTTATGTATCACTTCAAGTACCATTTCTGCTGTCGTTTGATTCCTACAGAAGATGTTGCTCTTCTCTCCAAAAGCTGACTGCCAGCTTTAGCTATTAAAGAGAGGGACTGTGTGATGCTCCAGTTCTGTCTCACCCAGGTACACCCTGAATCTGGGTCCTCTTTAATGACCGTGTTTACTTTCAGGACCTGATATTTTCCATGGGGATGCTGGGCTGGGATGTGCATTTTAGACCTTATCTGGCAGAAACAGTACCTTTCTCTTTGGAGTTGGAGTCAGAAACAGATTCCGTTTTGTGCAAAATATAAATACCATCATACTTTACATGAAAACACAATTAAATACCTCCTTTCCCCCATTAACAATGTTGTTAAAGTTACATGGACCCAATAAGGAGTATACTTCTTCCTCTGCCTAAATTCTGAGCCAATTAAGAAATTAGACTAGTAAGCAAGGAAGAAGAGAAATCAAAATATCACCTTTATCATTATACTTGAGAATTTAATCTGAAACACTAAGCAAATAGGCCTCCTAAAACTGAACTCCAGAATTAGACTGATTTACCCACCCTGTACAAGCAGTATGGATATTACAGGTCTCTCCATGTGGGGCTTGCCCAGGGAAAACTTAGGGCAGGGGGGCACAGAGCAAAACAATGGTTCCTGCAGGCAGCTCACACCCAAGAGGGCCTGGCTGAACTATACATACCCAGTTCCTCTCCCAAACTCACCAATCAGATTAGTTACTCCACTTCCATGGGGAGAAGAAAGAAATGGGACAAGATCCAGGAGTGTCCCACTAGTGGAGCTCCATCCAAGGGCAAGAAAACTTCAGCAAGGTTGGAAGAAACTTCCACCACCATCAATTCTCTACTCAGCTCAAACAGGTGGCCATAGCTAAGAGGAAGTCTAAGACTGTTACCGTTGAATCAAGTGGCTGGTAACAGCATTGCTAGGAATTCCTCAAACACAGAATTCTATTTATTTTCTAAAAAGCTAGGACAGGATAATAAATGTCAGTTATTTATAAATTCACTCATAGGATTGAACCAAATTACAAAAACATGCTCCTGCTTTAACTTGTACATAAAATTCGTTAAGAGTAAGCATGGCTCACTTAGAACAGTTTGCTTTAAAAGGGATCAGTGTTATGTAAAAATACACAAAATTGAGAATTGGAATAAAACATAAAGAGCAGTCAAATCACACAATTTTACCCAGTCTCCCTGACCCCAGTCTCTTTCTTTAGTGATGTTCTTACCAGATTAATTTACCTGAAACATACTCTGATCACATCACGCACTCACGCGACTTTCTACAGAGTGAAATGCGAATTGCAATTCAAGGTCTCACGATCTCCAACCTTATTCCTTACTACTTTTCTTTACATACCCTTTGCGTCAATACACAGTCAGCCAGTTCATGTCCCTTTACAACTTGTCACACTGTTCTTTCGAAGGCCGCCCCCTGCACCCACGTCCCATGTGTCCCAACCCTACGTCCACCTTAATACCCAATTCAAATGTAACAGCCCCCCAGCTGAAAAGAATCTTTCACTCCTCCCAGCTGTCATTTAAGTCTTCTCTAGGCCCTGGACTCTAAGTCTCCTGAGGGCAGGAACTGCACCTTGTTGATACCTTTGTCCTTCACAGGATGAACTCTGGGGTCTAGACTCCCTCTAAAAGAGAGTCTAATTAGAGTGCACCACCATCACCACACCAACACACACACACACAAATACACACGGCATACAATTCCTCCCTAGCCGTGCAGATCCTTCCCTGTCAGGACCACTGTGTACAGTCATGACAGCTGAGTGTTGTCTGTGGCAGGTGTGTGCTGGCCCTGCAGTTATAATGTTCCCTACTCTTTCCCATTCTCACAGCCCTGCCAGGATCCCTTTAGTGTGAGTATATCTTACCACTCGGCTCCTGTAGCCAGTACCAGAAGAACTGCTACTGGAAATGACATCCAGTGCCAACACCATGATTTCTTTTCAAGGGAACTTACCTGGCTTTGTGAAGAAAGGGTCAGCAGGGGCTTCCCTGGTGGCGCAGTGGTTGAGAGTCCACCTGCCGACGCAGGGAACATGGGTTCGTGCCCCGGTCCGGGAAGATCCCACGTGCCGCGGACCGGCTGGGCCCGTGAGCCATGGCCGCTGACCCTGTGCGTCTGGAGCCTGCGCTCCACAACGGGAGAGGCCACAACAGTGAGAGGCCCACGTACTGCAAAAAAAAAAAAAAAGAAAGAAAGGGTCAGCATATATCGTAATAACAATAATGCTGGGAACCCCCATTGCCAACAGATCAGATTCTGAACATGTGGCCTGTTTTTGAGCTGGATGGTTCTCTTGAAACACAGCTTTCTTATTCAACAGAACTTTGTTCCCTGAATAGGTCTGATGCTCAGCCCAGGCTCTCCAGATGAAACCAGGCCCCTGAGCACTTTCGTTACCACTTGCGTAGTCAACTGAGAAGAGTAAACAAAATGAGGCATCCTGACGGGGTACGGGTGTCAGTTCACATCCAGACGGCCTCACCAGTTAGTGCCCCATCTGACCTCTGTGCCGGAATTTGGAACACATCCACCCATGCAGACAAGCTACACAGAACCTAGGACGGCAATGTTACTCAGCATCACAGACTCCAGGGGTGGCAGCTTACAGACTTGGGTTTGAATTATGATCCACTGCTCAAAGGGGAAGTAACTTTCAGTCACTCACCTCCACCGTTTGGGGAAGTGCAATCATGTGATGGTGGGGACTGAGCCAACTTTCCTTTGTACCCACCTAAGAGAACCGTGGTTACAAACGCTAATTCGGGAGCTGGACTGGCCCCAGTCCAATCCCAGTCCTGCCACTTAACTACTTCTCTAGATTTTCTCATCAGTTTTCTCATCTATAAAATGAGACCACTTATGATAGCACTGAATTCAAAGGGTTTTTTTGGTGAGGGTTAAATGTGATCATGTTGGTAAAGTATTTTACACAGAGTAAATCCTCAGTAATAGCTACTGTTAAGCAGGAAGAAATGACATTCAATTAAATAAACTGCCTTTCCTAAATGCAACAAATTAGGACCTACACTGATTTTCTATTTTACCCTTTTCAACGAGCTATTTTTATCTTAAAATGTAAACAGTCCCTGTCTTTTCTACGATTCCTTTTCAGCTCATATGGTTTGAGGATCTACTATGGGCCTGGCCAGGTAACACTTTTAACACACAGAGTATCTTTCAGTCCTTACTGAGGCTCTGTGTCTATGAGGAAGATAGTATTATCCCCACCTCATAGCTGGGGAAACTGAGGCTCAGGGAGGCTAGGTGATTTCCCCCAGACCTCTGTGCTGTACACATGGAGATAGGAAACAAGGGTCAGAGGCTGCAAGTGGTTGCTGCAGCAGCAATAAGAAACAGAGCATGGTTAAGAACCTTTGAGGGTGACTCCACCCATCAGTAAAAACAAAATGGCCTAGGTTCTTATCAACCAGATTTCCCATTCCTCCCCAAAAGATGAGACACATGAATAAGTAAGTGCAGAAAGCAACTGATCAGTTCAGCCAAGATTCATTATTTGTGTAGAAACCCATTGGAGGGGTAAGGGGATGTGGATAAGGGAATCATCCTAATGATTCATGTTCCAAAGCTGATTTCATGCCTTCATATCTGCCTATTCTAGGAATATATCCTCAACAGATATACCACTTCATTACTGCAATCTATACAGCTGTCAGTGTAGCTGTCAAAAAAAATAAAGCCTTCTCTTGATAAATCCACCCCATGGGAATGCCATCAGATCCTTGAAGAAACCTCGAAAGAGAAAGAAGGGGAAAATGACTTAGAAAAACACACACACGATAGTGTTTTCATCCCCTTGGATTCACCAGATGGGAACCCTGTTATCTTAAAAATGTGGGATCTCGATTCCTGACTACAAATTATGAGACTTTCAGTATGGTGTTTGAAAGTATGGACTATTTGTTGGAGAGATCTGGTTTTGAATTCTGACTCTGCTGCTTAGATGTGCACAATCATTCTTTTTGGCTGGCTGATATTTGAATTCCCTTCCAAAGTTTTGGAAAAGCCCTTCCATATATGAGTCTTCATGGGAGGTAATGTCCACTTCCCAGTATAGAAAACAGATTCCATCTCTCCAACCTCCCTTAAAACTGCACTGTGAGCAGGAGGTCTAGGATTTGTGTTTTCTTCAGTTTCTTTCATCAATGTCTTATAGTTTTCAGTGTATAGATCTTTCACCTCTTTGGTTAAATTTATTCCTAAGTGTTTTATTGTTTTTGCTGTTATTGTAGGTGGATCGTTTTCTTTATTTCTTTTTCAGATAATTTTGTTGTTAGTGTACAAAAACACAACTGATTTTTGTATTTTGATTTTGAATCCCAAAACTGTACTGAATTACTTTATTCTAATAGTTTTTAGTAGAGTCTGTAGGATTTTCTATGTATAAGATCATGTCATCTGCCAACAAAAACAATTATATTTCTTCCTTTCCCGTTGGGAGGGTTTTTATTTCTTTTTCTTGCCTGATTGCTTTGGCTAGGACTACCAGTACTATGTTATATAGGTGTGGTGAGAGTGGGCACCCTTGTCTTGCTCTTGATCTTAGAAGAAAAGCTTTCAACCATTCACCATTGAGAAGGATGTTAGCCGTGGGCTTGTCACATTTGATCTTTATTATGTTGAGGTATGTTCCTTCTATACCCAAGTTGCTGAGAGTTTTTAATCATAAAAGGATGTTGAATTTTATAGAATGTTTTTTATTCCTCTATTGAGATGCTCATATGACTTTTGTCTTTCATTCTATTAATGTGGTGTATCGCACTTATTGATCTGTGTATGTTGAACCATGCTTGCATCCCAGGGATGAATCCCATTTGATCATGGTGTATGAGCTTTTTAATATGCTGTTGAATTCTGTTTATTGTATTTTTTGAGAATTTTTGCATCTATATTCATCAGAGATATTGGCCTATAGTTTTCTTTTCTTATATTTTTCTTATCTGGCTTTGGGATGAAGGTAATGCTGGCCTTGTAAAATCATATTAGAATTACCCTCTTCTATTCATTCTTTGGGAAGATTTTGAGAAGGATTGCATTAATTCTTCTTTAAATGTTTGACAGAATTCACCAGTGAAACCATTTGGCCCTGGGTTTCTTTTGGGGAGGTTTGTGATTACTGATTCAATCTCCTTACTTGTTATGGTCTGCTCAGATTTTCTATTTCTTCATGATTCAGTCTTTGTAGGTTGTATATTTGTAGGAATTTATCCATTTCTTCTAGATTTTCCAATTTGTTGGCATATCATCAGGGGAATGAACATCAATGAGATATCACTTCACACCTGTTAGAATGGCTACTAACAAAAAGACAGGAGATGAAAAAGGCTGGTGAAGATGTGGAGAAAAGGGAACACTTGTACAGTGTTGGTGAGAATGTAAATTGGTACAGCCACTATGGGAAACAGTACAAAGGTTCTTCCAAAAATTAAAAATAGAACCACCTTCCTTAAAAAACTACAAATAGAACTACCATATGACCCAGCAATCCCACTACTGGTCATATACCCTGAGAAAACCATAATTCAAAAAGACTCATGTACCAAAATGTTCATTGCAGCTCTATTTACAATAGCCAGGACATGGAAACAACCTAAGTGTCCATTATCAGATGAATGGATAAAGAAGATGTGGCACAATGGAATATTACTCAGCCATAAAAAGAAACGAAATTGAGCTATTTGTAATGAGGTGGATGGACCTAGAGTCTGTCATACAGAGTGAAGTAAGTCAGAAAGAGAAAGACAAATACCGTATGTTAACACATATATATGGAATTTAAGGGAAAAATGTCATGAAAAACCTAGGGATAAGACAGGAATAAAGACACAGACCTACTAGAGAATGGACTTGAGGATATGGGGAAGGGGAAGGGTAAGCTGTGACAAAGCGAGAGTGGCATGGACATATATACACTACCAAACGTAAAATAGATAGCTAGTGGGAAGCAGCCGCATAGCACAGGGAGATCAGCTCGGTGCTTTGTGACCACCTAGAGGGGTGGGATAGGGAGGGTGGGAGGGAGGGAGACACAAGAGGGAAGAGATATGGGAACATATGTATATGTATAACTGATTCACTTTGTTATAAAGCAGAAACTAACACACCATTGTAAAGCAATTATACTCCAACAAAGATGTAAAAAAAAAATAGAACCACCATATGATCCAGCAATTCCACTTCTCACTATGCATCTGAAGGAAATGAAATCACTATCTCAAAGAGATATCTGCACCCCCATGTTTACTGCAGCACTATTTACAATAGCCAACACATGGAAACAACCTAAGTTCCCATCAGCAGATGAATGGATAAAGAATATATGGTATGTATACACAATGGGATATTATTCAACCATAAAAAAGAAGAAAATCCTGCCATTTGCAACAAGATGAATGGACCTTGAGGGCACTATTCTAAGTGAAATAAATCAGACAGAGAAAGACAAATACTGTATACTCTCACTTATATTTGGAATCTAAAAAAAACCCAAACTTATAGAAACAAAAAAGATTGGTGGTTGCCAGGGCGGGGGTGGGATTAAGGGAGGGAAACGGATGAAGGCAGTCATTGGGTACACTCTTCCAGTTTTAAGCTGAATAATTTTTAGGGATGTAATGTATAGTATGGTGACTATAATTAACAATTACTTTATTATATATTTGAAAGCTGCTAAGAGCGTAGATCTTAAAAGTTCTCACCACCCACCCCCCAACCACACACACACAAAAACTGTAACTATGTGTGTTGATGGATGTGTTAACTAACATTATTGTGGTAATCATTTCGCAATATACAGTCAGCCCTCTGTATCTGTAGGTTCCACACTCACGGATTCAACCAACCCCAGATTGGGGATTGGGAACATGGAGGGCTTGACTGCACTACACTATTTTATATAAGGACATAAGCACTGATGAATTTTGCTATCTGTGGGAGCTCCCAGAACCAATACCCTGTGGATAATGAGGCATGACTGTACACATATATATCAAATCATTACCTTGTACATCTTAAACTTATACAGTGTTATATGTCAATTATATCTCAGCCATGCTGTAAAAAAATAAAATTAAATAAACAATATTTAAAAAATAATAATATGGGGGCTCCCCTGGTGGCACAGTGGTTGAGAGTCTGCCTGCCGATGCAGGGGACAGGGGTTCGTGCCCCGGTCCGGGAGGATCCCACATGCCACGGAGCGGCTGGGCCCGTGAGCCATGGTCGCTGAGCCTGCATGTCTGGAGCCTGTGCTCCACAACGGGAGAGGCCACAGCAGTGAGAGGCCCGCGTACCGCAAAAAATAATAATAAAAAATTAAAAATTAAAAAAATAAAAATTAAAAAAAAATAATATGGACAAGTTGTTATTTGCCTAGTGTCATATGGAGTGACCCTTGTATTTTATAATTTTGGGGTAAAGAAATTCAAAAACTTATTTTACCCCTACTATGTTCCAGTAATATGCCTCTTACCAGTAATTTATAAATGTATACATTCTTTTCATTTTCCATTCATTTTTATAAAGTGTCCATATTTACACAAACATTTTCAAATAGGTAAAAACAGTGTCTCAACTTAAAATGCCTTCTTTCTGCTGCAAGCAACAGAAAACAGTGGCTTCAACACATAAGCATGTGCTTTTTTCACATACCGAGAAGCAGGAGGAATTTTGTCTAGGGTAATGTAGTTGCCCAACAATGCTGTCATAGATTTAACTTCTTTCTATCCTTCTGCTGCACTACCCTTAAAGTAACAGTATCATTATTGTTGCCTGATGGTCACAAGGTGGCTGCTGCACCAACAGGAATAAAGTCCATCTGCATTTCAGCTGGTAAGTAGAAGCTTTCTGGGTACAGTTCTTTGAAATAGCTTTCCCTGAAGTCCCACTCAGTGACTTCCATTTAGAGCTCATTGAGTCACACACGCATACCTAATCAAATTTCTGGAGCTAGGAGAAAGAGAGTTGCAGAAAGAGAGAGAAAATTTATACCAAAGAAGGCTGAGGACCATGTATGAGGATTGATAATAATAATAATGTAATATAGCTAGCAGTAACAAATATTTATCTGGGACTTGCTATACACCAGGCACTGTTCAAGACACATATATACGGTAATTACTTTATTTAATATTTGCAACAACCTTATGAGGTAGGTACTATTATTTTTCCTATTTACCTATGAGGAAACCACAGCACAAAGAAATTATTCAATTTGAAGAAGATCCCATGGTGTATAAGTGCTCAAGTTGCAATTGAAATAGGTGGAACGAAAATTCCAACCCAGGTTTCGTAAGAAATAAGAAAGGGACATTTTGCTTCTTTTATCTTCTCTTTATAATAAGGTTTTCCACTGAAAGTCAACAAATGTTTAACTAGTCAATGTGAGTCTGAGACTTAAATTTCCATAGTCACATGTCCAAAAATATCAGAACAAGAATACCAGTCAGTCCATTATTTAGCAAAGAGCCCATCTGATTTGGCATCTGGTTATCCTAAATGGTGGTCCTGAGCGGTGAAATTTGCCTTGACTATGAAATTACTACTGTTACTAATAGTAGTAATATCCTCTCTATAGGCCTTTTGTACCAACAGGTATGAGGACATTTTAGAGAACAGCAGATACAGTGAAAGAAAGGACCACTTTAATGAACGTGGCCTAGAATGGAGGCATCATCTCTTCATTACCAGAAGAAACAAACCACAAATCTTAAGGAGCCATAACTCCCATGAAATACCACCAGCAACAAGATGTCCAGATACAAGCTCACATCATATAGGTTTAAAGCAATGTTTTAACCTTTTTTTCATTATTTATCCCTATGGAGCTTGTATAAACATTTTTCCTAATTGCCACTACTATGACATTTAAATACCACCATATACTATATATCTGTCTATGTAGTGTGAACCTTAGAAAAGCTAAAAGTTGTAAATTTTTTCACCCTCCAAGGACAAATTTTCACATCTCTGGGTAATATTGCCCTTGTTTAAAGTAATTGACTTATGACTTTAAAAGTCACTCTGAGAAATGAAACTGCCTCATGGTCCCACCAAAATTCTAATAAGGGATAAGATTCCCCAAAACACTTCAGTTAAAACCTCACCACTCTCAGTGTAGTAGTCATTACTGCTACCAATACTTTTGGAGCACACAGTAAGACTGTCAGCATACCCCCATGTGGTTTGGGAAGTGCTGTGTCTAGTTCTACCCACTGAGTTGTAAGTGAAAGGATCACATATCTCTTCCAGGTCAGAATATTCTACTGCAATTTAGAAACACAGAACTCTCTTTTCCTCTACATTCAAGATGAAAGCTGCTTTGTCAGCCTGGGTTCCATAGAAAGGAGACGTGGAGTGGAGCAAAGCTCCCAGCTGACCTGCAATGTACGAGAAATAAACCATTAAGATTTGAAGGTTGCTCGTTATTGCAGCACAACCCAGCCCACCCTGACTGATACACTGGGTCATTCATTTACTCATTTAAATGAATGAGAACCCACTCTGTGCCAGACACTGTCCTAGGCATTCTTAATATAGCAATAAAATAGACAAGTACTTGCCTTCCTGGAACTTATATTCTTTTTTTTTTTTTTTTTTTTTTTTGCTGTACGCGGGCCTCTCACTGTTGTGGCCTCTCCCGCTGCGGAGCACAGGCTCCGGACGCACAGGCTCAGCGGCCATGGCTCACGGGCCCAGCCGCTCCGCGGCATATGGGATCCTCCCAGACCGGGGCACGAACCCGTATCCCCTGCATCGGCAGGCGGACTCTCAACCACTGCGCCACCAGGGAGGCCCTGGAACTTATATTCTAATGGAAGAATCTAGTGAGATCTAATTCAGCCACTCTTTAGCCCAGAAAAGAAGGGATATACTGTAGAAGAAAATTACCCCCTCTCCTTGAAGACAAGGCTAAAACTAGAAAATTCCATCCTGTAATATATGCTTAACCATCTTCTCTCAAATGAAGCCAAGTCCAGAGGGCATTGGTCCCCTGCTCCTCCCCAGGATACCAAAGGGACGTTAAAATCATATTTTAATTTTGCATTTTTAAGTTAAATGATTTGGAAAGGTTACAGATGGAAATGCCTGGAGAAAGGGCAGGATTTAGGAAAGTGTGAAGGTGTGGGGGTGTCTTCTAGATTGCAGAAGATAAAAGGCACCGTGATGTGAAAGTGTGGATTCTTCTCCCTCAAACCAAATGGACCGCAGAAGCACCAAGTTATAGGATGAACTAATTCGCCAAAACATTAACTTGAGCTCCCGAAAAAGGTATTTCATTCCGCCTAAGACCCTATATTACTCACAGAGAGATGTTCATTTCCCACAGGCTGAAGCCCATTCTTCCTTGAGAGGAATCCTGAGCAGATACACAAATAATTAAACTGAAATAGACCGTTTTAACCCCCACTGCAGTTCAAACACCCCAGCCATCAAAGCGGGCCAGCCAAAACCAGCTGCTTAAGATCATCCTTTGAGGTTCAATGAACTAGGGCTTTGTTAGACCAGGAGTGAGAACGGATTTCAAAGACAAGGGCCCTCCTTGGGAAATGATTTCCTGATGACCTCTTCGAATTACATGCTTTTTCTCATAATACAGTTAGCCTCCTAATCCTTATTCCCTCCACTGTGAATCTCTCCTAAGCCCCTCAGCCAGGCTAGAAGAGAAAGACGGGAGGAATGGCCATATCTCCCCAACCCATGACAAAATTTCTCAAATTAACCTTGTACTCCATAACATAAAATGAGCAAGAGACAAGTTTTCCTGCTTCTGACTCTGTGAGCTGTAGGTAACTTGAGTCTGTGTGTTTATATAATGGTTTAATTTCAAAAACAAAAAGATGCTAAATTTTAAGCCTTGCAATTATATCACTTTCAGATGCCAGCGTCACTGTCACTTTAATAGCTCCATCTACAACAATTTCTGAAGATTTTTAAAACTTCAGTAATTCTGTTTGGATTTTTTTAGCTAAAAGCAAACACATGTTTGAGTTTTAACATCAGGTGTTGCTTTTTTCTTTCCTGTAAAGTTAAAATAATTATAATTTTTAAAAGGATACATACCATGGATTCAGCTGCCCAGCTTTGACCTAAGACTATTAATATTGCTCAGAAATTTATCAAAGGACTTTCTATCTAAGGAGTTAATATTACAATACTGGAAGAAAAGGGAATCAGAGGAAATGAATATGAATTCAGTTCCTAGAAGCAACACAAACCCTGGAACTCAATATCAGTTATGTTGAGAGTGTTCACAATAATCTGTTGTTTAAAAAAAAAAAAAAAAACAGCTTGCCTGGAAAACAGGACTGGGGGTGAGAATTCTGTTTTCGGACATTAGCTTGTTGGATGACCCCAGGAAAGTAACTCTGTGCACTGACTGTCTGCCAGGCATCGTAGGAAGCATTTCTCATGAATTAACTCACCTACTCTTCATGTCATCACCTTTGTGGCAAGTATTATTATCATCCCCATTCATGAGATAAGGGAATCTGATGCACAGAGAGGTTAAATAAGTTCACAAGTTTCAGAGAAGGTCCTTGCCTGTAACTTTTTCACCATTGGATGTTCTTGAAAGTCTCATATATGTTCACTGTCATAAGCTTCCAAAATCTTTAGTTCTGAAGCCACACCCTACTGCTTTGTTTTCTAAAATTATGTATAATTCTACCAGTGACAGTGTTTTATGATTTTTTTCTTTTAAAAATATTTTCTTTTGAAGACTGCAATCAAAACCTTAAATGAAATCTTTGGCTTGGGTTAAAATTTTAAAGGAGAACATGAAAGATGAGGAAGAGAGAAAACTCCACCAATTATTTCTTTGTATTTTTAATTTTCTTGGTTTTTTTTTTTTTTTTTTGGCTTGATCATCTCAAGGGAGCCACTTTTAGCTCTATGTGAGGTCTTACTGATTTATCTCAAGGGGACTGGGGCATCATCAGTTCACTGAAAAAAAGCCTGAAGCGATAGAAACCAACAATACTCATATAAGCATCTATTCATTCCTTTGTATTCTTGTTTTTGTTTTGAAATAGCCCCATTAAACCATGAATGATCTAGGCCCTAACACATCTCACTTTCATTTTAAATCTTGCAAACCAAAAAGGCATTACAGCATGGTGGCTCAGCTCAAGGATTCTGGAAGCAAATGCCTGGTTTAAAAAAACCTGTCTCTGCTACTTGTTCAGAGTGTGGGAATGTTATTTCACCTCTCTATGCCTCAGTGAACTCATGAGTAAAATGACGACATCAGTACTGTTCTTCCAACGTTGTTTCGAGGTTAGCATGCCATGGGATGCTTATTAAGCACACAATAAATATGTGATGGCTATTATTCTAATTATTTTATCATTATGAGAACCCAATTACGGGCTCTAATCATAAACTTCTACCTTTTTTTTTTTTTTTTTTTTTTTTTTTTTTTACGCGGGCCTCTCCCTGCTGTGGCCTCTCCCATTGCGGAGCACAGGCTCCGGACGCGCAGGGTCAGCGGCCATGGCTCACGGGTCCAGCCGCTCCGCGGCATGTGGGATCCTCCCGGACCGGGGCACGAACCCGTGTCCCCTGCATCGGCAGGCGGACTCTCAACCACTGCGCCACCAGGGAAGTCCAACTTCTACCTTTTCTGAAGCAAAACTTTTCTTTCCTTAACTCTAAACAAAGGAAAATTAGTTACCCAAGAACTATTTTTAAGCATTTTCTATAAACCAGGCACTGTTCTAAGTGCTTTACAAGTATTAACTCAGGTAATCTTCCTTCCAAGCCCACCAAGTAGGTACTGTTATCACACTCATTTTACAGCAGAGGAAGCTGAGGCACAGGGAGGTTAAGAAATCTACCCAAGGCCACTAAGGTAGTAAGTGATAGAGCTCGGGCTCAAATCCAGGCCACTGGTCCCACGGCCCCCAGTCCTACCCCACTCTGCTCTGCTGGGCTCTGAACTCTCACCGGCTGTTTTGCTCCTTCCCTCCCACCCCGCCCCCACTCAGGACCTTTGCATAAGCTGCTCCGTAGGCCTGGAACACAACTGCATGGACCTGGAATACCTATTCACTTGGATAATTTTACCCCTCCCCTCCCCGAGGACCGGGCTGGCTCTTCTGTCACCTCCTCCTTTACCACCAGGTGCTCAGCATGCCATTCATGCCTCCCCTAAGGCTCATCGCTGGAGTCCAGCAATCACTCTTCATTGTCATTATCGCTGCTGTGTTCTTTGCGAGAGTCCCCTGCAGGGCCCTGATCTCCGTAAGCGCAAGAGCTGAGCTTCAGTTTTCTTGGTGCCTACAACCATAATACCTGGGAACACCTTAGCTTATACATAATATTATATAATATACTGCATCATAGTATATATAATATTGTTTTTATATATTGTATAATATTTATACATAATATATAATTATAAATATTATAATATATAATATTTTTACATATAATGCACATATATGCAACTCTTACAGGGTTGCTCTGAGAATTAAAAGTTCTTTCACGGAAAGTGCTTAGATCAGTCTTGCCCCATAGTGAGTGCTCAGAATTCCAACTCTTATTATGGTTAACTGTTATGGACCTTATATTCTGAAGGCGGGGTGGGGAGGGGACAGACAGATCCTGTCCCCAACTACAATGCGATGGCATAAGGAGATATTTGGTCAAACAATTCGAAGTCAGTTTTGTAGGTCAAAAATGTTTAGAAAAAAGAAATGGTTAAAAAGAGGAAATTTTGTTTGACACAAATTAAAATGTTCAGAGAACATAGAGAAGGGAGTAATTAATTTGCTTGGAGAAGTAAAGAAAAGCTTTACGAAGAAGCTAGACCGTGATGGAGCCCTGCAGGCTGAGTAGACAGTCACTGAACAGAAAAAGGGAGAGATGAGAAAGTGTGACTGATAGACTCTTATGGTCAGAGCTCAGAATCCACTGGGGGGATGCCCAAATAAAGGCCAGAAGAAACCAAGTTACAGCTCTTATTTGAAGCTCATTCACAATATAATAAGAGATATTAGTGGTTTTTGAAGAGTTAAGAAGACATTATGACATAAGGAAAAGAGTACTCATGAATCTTGGTGCCAGATAGACCTGGTTTGAATCCCAGCTTCACTATTTACTAAGTGAACTTGGTCAGGTGACAACTTCCATGAGCCTCATTTTTCCTTATCTGTAAAATGGGTTCAATAGGACTTCACCTTTCAGGAGTGTTGTAAAGATTAGAGATGCTGTAGATACAATCATCCCTTGGTATCTGGGGTTCTAGGAGCACCCTCACCCCACCCACAGACACCAAAATCCACTGGATGCTCAAGTCTCTTATACTCCACCCTCCATATCCACAGTTCTGCATCAGCAGATACACAGGGCTGACTTTATATAAAGCACTTCATGAATTACCTGACACATTAATGGTTTTCAATTAAGAGTGACTCATATTATTATTAATGTCTTGGAGGACTCAGTGCTTCATAGGAACAAATTCACTGGCAACCTGCAAGGATTAGTAGTACAAATTATAGTACGTCCAGGCAACTAAAGGTTAAATACTATGATTTCCCAACCAGAAGACTTTAAAAGGCCAAGGGCTTCCCTGGTGGCGCAGTGGTTGAGAGTCCGCCTGCCGATGCAGGGGACACGGGTTTGTGCCCCAGTCCGCGAAGATCCCACACGCCACGGAGCGGCTGGGCCCGTGAGCCATGGCCGCTGAGCCTGCGCGTCCGGAGCCTGTGCTCCGTTAGAGGAGAGGCCACAACAGTGAGAGGCCTGCGTACCGCCAAAAAAAAAAAAAAAAAAAAAAAAGCCAAGAACTAATGTATTGAGAAGATGCATAATCCAAAAAAATCAACTAATATTTGAGTAGCAATTTTCTATATGTGAAGCACTTTCCTATGGATTAATTCATCTGCTCATCTCAATAGCCTTATGAGAGAAATTTCTATTATCATCTCCATTTGAGGGGAAATAAACTTCAGAAAATACCCCAAGATAGCAAGTGGCAGAGTTGGAAGGCTCAATATAATTGAAAATGTAGCCCGTGTCTCTGTCTATTCCTTACAAGACTGAACACAGAATTTGTTTGAAGGTTTAGGAAGTTGTGCCCTGATGGTCTCAGTTAAGAATGATAATGCAGGAGATTACACAATCATAAAATTTTGTGTGGGGTCCATCAACAATCATCTCTCTTAGTCTTCTCGCTTTACAAAAAAGAAATTGGAGAAAAGAGCAATTAAATGACTCTCCTGTACTCACTTTGAAAATTCATAGCTGTGCTTCTAGTTAGAGATGGCAGGTTTAACATATGCTTTACATTACACTCCATCTCCAAAACCCACTAAAAAGACAATAAAGGGATTGATTTTAAAGACATTAACCCATAAGGACAAAAAGAATGAGAAGGAAAACAACAGTAACAACATTTTGGAAGATAGAAAGCAGATGGTTGAGTGGTAACTGGCTTAGCAGACCCATGAAGCTGAAATTTAAGTTTACAGTGGGGGAAGCCCAGAAGCAACCTGATTTGCACTGCAAAATCCAAGAAAGGCTCAGAAAGTGGCAGCAAGTAGTACCCCTGAAAGTGGGCGCGCAGCTGAAGCTGATGTAGGATTTGCTAATAGTGTGTTTTAGAAGTGGTCTGTTCACCCTCCTGGGAGAAGACTGAAGACAGACTCTCTAGTGAGGCTGTATCAGAAAGATCCTAGACAGAGGGATGGCAGGCATTACTGAAAGAAGAGATATCCTACTGAGAACAAGGAGATTCACTAAAGTACACATTCTGAATGGTGAGAATCTCAACTTCTTGTCTCAATTTAGCTCCCAGAAAACTCCGACAGCCATGCTTTTATCCCCTAGACCGAAGGTTGAATGATTCTGGTCTGGGGACTCTGACCAGCTCAACATTAAGACTTAAAGATACTGATGGCCAGGTATCCTCTAATGAAATGGCCCAGCTAGATCAGTTTAGTGACACCTAGGAGTCAGCAAGTCTTATCCATGTACACAGATCTTTCTTCAGCTGCTTTATGCTCCTCTCTAAAGCTGGCCAGATTTAGCAAATAAAAAAATGTGATATTTGGCACATGCTTACACTAAAAATGTATTCATTGTTTATCAAAAATTCAAATTAAACTGAGAGTTCTGTATCTTATCTGGCAACCTTATTCTCTCTGAGATAAGAATGGACAGCCAAGAATCACCCAACATTTGCGGAAAGCCTCAACACAGAGACAATGACTAAAACATACAAATGGGGGGAAAGGAACATAAAGACCAAAAAATGCAAAGAAAAGAAAAATTTCAAGAATTGTGCCATTTGTTTTCTCAGCAAGTTAAGAAAGGATGTTGTACCTTTGAAACCAGATTAGTTTGTTTTAAAAAGAAATAGTAAAACACATCAAAGAGCTGTTGTTAATGAAAACTATGATAGCAGATATGAAAAATTCAATAGAAGAGTTTGAAGGGAAAGCAGAGTTACAGAAAAAGAAAACATGGGATGAATGGATAAAGAAGATGTGGCACATATATACAATGGAATATTACTCAGCCATAAAAAGAAATGAAATTGAGCTATTTGTAATGAGGTGGATAGGCCTAGAGTCTGTCATACAGAGTGAAGTAAGTCAGAAAGAGAAAGACAAATACCGTATGCTAACACATATATATGGAATTAAAAAAAAAAGTCATGAAGAACCTAGGGGTAAAACAGGAATAAAGACACAGACCTACTTGAGAATGGACTTGAGGATATGGGGAGGGGGAAGGGTAAGCTGTGACAAAGCGAAAGAGAGGCATGGACATATATACACTACCAAACGTAAGGTAGATAGCTAGTGGGAAGCAGCTGCATAGCACAGGGAGATCAGCTCGGTGCTTTGTGACCGCCTGGAGGGGTGGGATGGAGAGGGTGGGAGGGAGGGAGATGAAGGAGGGAAGGGATGTGGGAACAGATGTATATGTATGACTGATTCACTTTGTTATAAAGCAGAAACCAATAAAAAAAATTAACCTAGAAAAAAATAAAAAATTAAATTAAAAAAAAAAGAAAACATGGGGAATGGAGGAAAAGAAGTGATGAAAGAAATAATTCAAGAAAATTCCCCAGAACTGAAGAGTATGAGTTTTCAGGCAGAAAAGACCCTCTGAGCAAAAAGGATGACAAAATGCCCCCAGTAATGGAAAAGTATAAGAAAGAAAAGGAAGCAAGGAAGGAAGAGAGGGGTTGAGCCAAGAGATATGTTTATTTTAGTACCAGGAGGTCAGAATGAAAGGTAAAATGCTTGATAAATATTAAACAACTTGTTTACAGCTGCTCTAGTCTAGAATTAATACAAGAGTTTAATAAACCTATCAAGCTTTAAGAAATGAGGTTTCATAATAACAATGAGATACATGAATAAGCACAATGTAGTGAAAAGAACTCTAGATCAGGGGTCAGAGATACACATTCTAGCCCTGTGTCTGCCCCTGTGTGACTTTAGACACATCACTTCGTGAGGGTTTTATCATAACCCTTTTATCATGAGGGTTTAGAATTTTTAGAATTCTATTTAATTAAGCAGTCATCAAATATATGATATTAACATAATTGAGTATACAATGAAAAGAATTTTAAAAATCCATATCCCAATAGTACTTCTTAAATATACAACCTCCTCTTTCTCAAACTGCATTTCCAATCCTCTTTTTCTTAGATAGTACATATTATTTTATTTTTATATGATGACAAATTCACATTTCCATAATACTCCACAGGTTTCATTCATTCATTCATTCATTCCCCAAATTCCAATTGATGTGAGGTATATAGTAATGAATTCTACAGGCATGGTACCTGCCCTCTTAGAGCTTTCATTCTAGTGGGGAAGATATTAATAAAAAAATTTTTTTGAACAAACAAATAAATACCTTTCTATGTGGGATAAATGCTATGAAGGAAAATAAGATTCTATAAAAGAAAATAGTAAAGGGAACCACTTTTAGAGTTAGTGGTTAGCAAAGGAATTTTGGAAAAACTGGCTTTTAAAATAAGAATAAATAAGAAAATAAGAGTTTAGGCAGGCGAAGGGCACGAGAAAGAGCTTGTCAGGTAGAGGAGAAAATATATGAAGGCCTTGAGGGGGAAATCACACTTTCAAGGAAATGATGGTTGGCCAGCACAGAGGTGTGAGATTCTCCAGAGGAAGAATGGTGTGGGATGAGGCTGACAAGGAGGCAGAGACTAGATTATTCAGGGTCTTTGAATCCATGAAAAGAGGTTGGATTTTATTTTAAGGGCAACGGGAAGGCACTAAATTATTTTAAGCATTGGAGTGACCTAACCTAATTTACAACTTATGATCACTCTTGCTGTTATTTTATCTTTTTGGATCTTTGATACTATGCTTTGAGATAAACAGTGCAGATATTTACTGCATTGAGAAAATGAAGCACAAAGAGGTTGAGTGGCTGCCTTGTGGACAGATCCAATGGTTAGTTGATATGGGGTAGACCCAGAGCAAGACCTTGGGTTTTCCAACACTACTTACTTAGTATATTGCCTGACACACAGTAAGAACTCAATAAATATTTGTTAAGTGAATGTACATCACACCAGGACATTCTAGCTACTGAGACCCATGGGTCTTTTCTAAAGAAAAATGTGTTAAGTCAGCCGCCAGGGGGAGTGTATACTTCCCCCATGTAACAGAAACATTGACCTTGGCAAAGACAACTGGCAGGAAAAAAAAATCTTTAACTGAACAAAGTGCTTTCTCCAGTTTATACCAAAAAAGATTTCATGGAATAGAATTGGCAACATCACAACAGACCCTTTGTTATGTGTTTGAGCCGGCCATCTGTCCATGAGAATCAGCTATGGACAGCCTCCTGACTTAGAGTTCTCCTGATTTTGTTTAAAAGAAAAAAATGGTTCTTCCAAAGTAAAGTGTAATGAAATGGAAGTAGCAATATTTCCTGACACGATCCGAACTGTACATGCTGAACAAAAGACTTCTTATTTTTTTACCCAACCCTGCTGTTTTGAATTTCCTTGAACTTGCTTCAAAATAAAGTTTGGGAAGAAGAAAACTTTCCCTGTGGCAGAGAAGTGGTCCAAGATGGTTAGAGGAGTCTACCTGTTGAAGAGGGCTCCAATCGCCCCAAGTGAGATAGAACTACTTGTTTCCATTCTGCAGCCAGGGGAATTTGTACTACATACAAATGCATCTGGAAACAAAACACACACACACGCACACACGCATGCACACAAATACATCGTTTAAAATTGGCTTTAAAAGACTTGGATCCCGAGACTTCCCTGGTGGCACAGTGGTTAAGAATCCACCTGCCAATGCAGGGGACATGGGATCGAGCTCTGGTCCGGGAATATCCCACATGCCGCCCGTGAGCCACAACTACTGAGCCCACGTGCCTAGAGCCCGTGCTCCGCAACAAGAGAAGCCACCGCAATGAGAAGCCCGCGCACCGCAACAAAGAGTAGTCCCCACTCACTACAGCTACAGAAAGCCTGCACCCAGCAAAGAAGACCCAACGCAGCCAAAAATAAATAAATACATAAATAAAAAGACTTGCATTCCACCTGCCAACCACATTTCCCCCCATTTAACAAAGATGTAATTTTGTCAACAACATTTTTTTTTTTTTGCAGTACGCGGGCCTCTCACTGTTGTGGCCTCTCCCGTTGCGGAGCACAGGCTCCGGACGCGCAGGCTCAGCGGCCGTGGCTCACGGGCCCAGCCGCTCCGTGGCACATGGGATCTTCCCGGACCGGGGCATGAACCCGTGTACCCTGCATCGGCAGGCGGACTCTCAACCACTGCGCCACCAGGGAAGCCCAACAACCAATTTTTTGACAAAATTTTCTTGTGGCTCTCAGCCAATACATGAACCTGGATACAGACACACATGTTGTCAGCTTTCACCTGAGTTGAAGGATTTAGGAAAGTTTCCAAAAGAGTCCCTTAAAAGTAAATCTGCCATCTATAATCCATCGATGAGAACTGATTCTTCATTCACTATGTGTTAAGATCAGGATTTAATCCTGTGGGAGAAACAAGCAAGGGATTGATATGCACTCAATAGCCAACTCTTTTTTTGTTAGTTATTATGGATATTTTCCCAATATTTCTTTTTTTTTTAAACATAGAGAACCAATATTCAGGTAGATGACTGAGTTTTATTTTTTTCTTCTGGAGGTACAGGGTCATGAAAAAACATACAAAGACCAGTAAGGGATCTCCTTAACGTTTTGTCATGAGGTATAGACCCTTCTGTTATTTGTCTTTCCTTAAATCCTCTTACAGGCAGAACGAAGGGGATAAGAATGGGTGTTGGGAAAGAGTCTAGGGAACTTTATGCTCAGTACCTTGGATGTCGCATTATTACAAAGCTTTGGGCATTTTTTTTTTTTAAATAAGAAGTACCAATTCCATAACATCATGGCCTAGAAGCTTCTGGGTACATTACAATTGGATTTTTATATTTTCTTTTTCCACTAACTTATTTAAATAGGAATTCATGATCACTCTAAAAATGTTAGTGAGAGTAGAAGAGAAGAGCATAAATGAGTTTGTGGTGAGAATGTTTATATGTGGTGACTAGTTTCTAGTGCTTTCCAGTTATTAATTAGAATAAAAAATAAATGGAAGAAACAAAAACTTTTCAAAGCAGAAGAAATGGATTTTAAAGTTTCCTAAAATTATAGTGATTTTAAAAAAATTCAACATCGCACAAATATATATCAGAGATGACTATGTAGAAGACACTGGCCCAGATGCTGTGCAAGCTTCTAAAAAGCTCTATGATATACTATTTGCCCCCAAAGCCCTTAGGAACTGGAGAAGAGAGAAGCAGAGAGGTCAAGCTCTCAAAATAGGCAATATTAAGCTGACAGTGGTCCGGAACACAAGGAAGCTCAGACTAAGTTTTGTAGGGCTTCAGAGAAGAGACACTCCCACTGCATTGAGTGAACGTGTTCTTGAGGGTTTGGGGCAAAAGAAGGAATATAAACAAAGGGACAGAGATTAGAAATCACTCTGGGCATAACTAGGAAATCCTGTCATCTCACTTGACTAGAAAATACGTTAATTACAGGACAATACTATTAAGCTTGGAAACATCTTTAGGACCCAACATATGGAAAGCTGTGAATGGCATTTAGAAGACTCCCAATTTAATTGAGCAGAGAGGTGAAACCATGAAAGACTTTCTTCAGAAGTAGGCTTCAAGAAGATTGATTTGGCTGAGGTGCATGAGACAAATACACAAGAAGGACACAAAATCTAGGAGATAACCACCTAACAGGTTATTGCAGTAGTCCAGACAGGAAGAGAACATGTGCAAGGAAAAGGAGGGGGCGGAGCTAAGAGAAAATTCAGAAAACAGCCAAACATAAAAAGTGAATTAAATAAATGGGGTGAGACACAGCAAAGGAGTCAAATAGTTTCAGTTTGCATGACTAATGTAATATTTGTAGCACTTACAAGAATAAAGAAGCCAGAAGGCTGACTAGGTTTCGAGGAGAAAAGAGTGATTTTGGTACTGAAAATTCTGTGCGGAGATGCCAGCAGTGCATATACAAGGAGAAGTCCAGCAGATTGTTGGAATTATGGGTCTGGAATCCAGGAGGCAAGGGAGTTCTGGAGGAAAGTTCTGTAGAGGGAAAGAGTGGTCACTGAGTCCATGGTAATGGATGACACTATTGAGAGAGAGAAGAGGAGGGGAGGGAAGAGGACAGGAGAAGGAAAGGGAGCGGAGGGAAAGAATCTTGAGAATGCCTTTTTTTTTTTTTTTTTTTTTTCTCAGCCAAGGAGGAGCCATTTAGGAAACTTGAGAAAAACTATTCTTTGTTGCAGGAGGAGACCTATTACTATCACAGTGTACAGGAACAATTTCAAGAAGAAGGGAATGCCCACAGGGTCATATGCCCTGGAGTGGGGAAAGGTGAGGGTAAGGTTGAAAAAGGAAGAAAAAGCTGGCTTGATGATTTGAGTCGAAGTTGAAATAGGTATTTCGCCAACTATTAAGATTGTTTCAATGATGTCATTTGGGCAGAAGTCAGATCGCAAGGGCGTATGGAAGAGAGGGGAAGAGAAAGAGGAGCCAGCCAGTGGAGATACTAACTCAACAGTTCCAGTGAGCAAGGAAAGGAGAGGATTGGTGTGCTAGTGCATGAGCGTTAAGAGGGTATTTGTGTTGATTTTACATGCTGGGAAGGACTGCGGGTCCTTCTTACAAAATGGGGAAAGGAGGTTTTGGAAAGCATGAGCCTGCCCGAGAGAGGAGAAACGACCCAAGAGAGAAGACCATGGGGTGATATTTGATGATGAGCCCAGGTGGGTGCGTTCCATTTGGCAAAGAGGGCAAAGGTTTCCTCAGCCAAAGGGAAGGATGAGAGTGGGTAAGAACAGAGACAGAAGGACACATCTTTGAGACAGAGAGGAGTGGTGTGTGAGGGAGATGGATCTTCTCAATGAAGTGGCTGAGAGTCAGGTGCCATGGTGGGTCTGATGGTTTGAGAATCGCAAAGAAGCATTAACGCAACCCCTTGGGTGGGGGTCAGGGGACGCAGGATTGTTTCTCTCTGGGCTCCTAGACCCTTGGGCCCCTCTGAGTCCTCACTTTCAGGCCTGAGACTGCTCCCCACCAGGCTTCAAAGCCACAGGGTTGGAGCTCTTAGCTTGGTAATTCCAAGCATTAAGACCATGCCACCCGAGACTGCAGTGAGAGGCTTTTCCAAGCCCCTCCTGCAAGAAAAGGGACGCCAAGGAGCAAGGCAAAGAAGTATCACTAAAAAAAAACAGGATTGGACCCCAGCCACCTTTCTACCACTGGCTGCGCTAACATGTCAGAATCAGGGAAATGCCTGACCTCGTTTCTTGGGAAGAGTGAGGTGTGTATCAAAATACATAAATCCTAAAAAGCTCATTGTGAGGGGCAGAGCCCTCATCATTTGTATTTTGATCACTTTTAAATATTTTTAAAGTGAGCGCTTCCAGGGGTAAGGTAAATAGTCCCATTTTGTGGGACGCTTGATTAAATTCCAAACATATCAATGTTCCAGGGTATGCCTGGTGATTCTGATACCTTTGGGCAGGTTTGCCAAGAAAGTGCAAATGTGAGAGGAGCCACAGTGAAACAAGGAAACTATTCTCCCAGTGGCAGGTTTCAGGGCTGTGCAAGCGAGAGCCGTCAGACTTTTGTCTCCCCAGTGAAGAGGAGATTAGAATGGAATAAATTAGCGATGTGGGCAAGGGTTGTTACTACATAACAATAACACTTTGTGCTCCATTCAAGGAATGCCAAGCCCTCTGACAAGACTCTTGCTTTCTCTTTGGACTTCAAGGAGGCACTGCCTAAGCGCCTCCCAGGTCCAGAGACAAGTGTGTCTCCCCACCCACCTACAATATCCTCACTCTCTGCTCCTTCTCAACCAACTTCTTGCCTTCCTTTCCTTTATGCCCACCTCTGCCCACTCTTCATCACTAAGAAACCTGCCCAGAAGAAAACAAAACGGTACTGAGCATCCACTTTATAGTAGCAACCCAGGCATTCACTTATTGAGATGATTACGTGATCATCACAAAAACTGTATAAACAAGGAATAGTCAAGTGATGGTCAAAAATATTTGACGATTGGTTTGGCACAGCTACCTACTAACCAGAAATGATATGGAGCTTGCACTGGAGTGTGGAACTTTCATCAACTGGAACAGAAGTATTTCAGTGTTTAGACAACCAGTACTGTTGAATCTTAGCCCTGACTAATCTCCATATTACAGATAAAAATGGGACCACAGAGGTTTTAAATACTTCACCCAAAGCCATGCATTGATTATAGGATTGGGACCCAGTGACTCAACTGCAAGCTTTTTTCCACCCACCTGGCTGGCTCTCTGCCTTCTGTCCTTTGTCATTTTGCACTTAGAGAGGACATACAAGGGCACTAGAAGATTCTCTCCCACGAAACCTCTAAAGCTGCATTTATTAACTCTCTGCTGGTGCCATGGAAACTCTTCTCAGTAGTGGCAAAGTGGGAGGGGAGGGAGTGAGGAAAAATTGACTGAAAAGAAAGCCTATATTTCCTCTTTTCCCCACAAAGAGGCAAGAACCCTGTTTATTTTGTTCCTCACAATACCCTCAGAGCCCAGCATGTGGTTGATGCCCAATACAATTTAGCTGAATGAATGAATGAATTATAATTTCTTCCATTTCTGTAACACTTTATATCCTTGTAAAGAGTCGTTACACTGGCTCTCATTGGACCCTCAAGGAGTTCAGCAGAATTATAGGGCAAACATTGTTATTTCTGTTTCCAGGTGAAGAAGGTAAGACACAGAGAGCTAAGGTGGTTTGCCTGCATCACAAAACCAACCATGGTGGAGCCAGGATTGGGCCCTGCCAACTCCTGGTCTGGGGCTCTTTCTCCCACATTGCAGTGTCTCCTAAATATGAATAAAAGTTAACATAATCGAAAACAAAACAACATAATTTGCGACCTACCACATACTTGGTGATACAGTGAAAGAGCATTGGGCAAACAGGAGACCTGGGTCTCCCTTGTTCTCTTGCTTTTCCCACACTCACCTCAATTCACTAGATCACCAGATCCAAGGAAGTTCCTCGCTCTTTCCAGGCCTTAGCCACACCATCTGCATATAGCACCTAGCTTTATATTTTTTCATTTTTAAGTGAATTACCCTGGGAAATTCTTTTTGTGGCCTATACCAACTGGCACAGGTCTCCCTTCCTTACTAAGTTCAAATATGACATTTCATAGACAGAAAAGAATGTCAGTCAATCTAACTATGGACAATGCCTACTCACCAACTCCCTCTCCAAGGCCTCCAGAAGGCAAGGGAACTAGATGACTTCGGACAATGGCCATATCTTTTACCTCTTTTTACCTATTACAAGTTCCCCAGTGTGGTTTCTGGACCAGCAGCATCACCTGGAACCTTTTATATATGACAAAATCTTTAGTTCTAGACTTACTAGAATCAGAGTCTCTAGGGGAGGGGTCTAGTGATCTGTGTTTTAAAAGACCTCCAGGTGATTCTGATGCATGTAAAAATGTGATGGCTAACATCCTATTATATCTTATTATTTTCCTACCTGAGCCAGGGAGTCACTTTGTGTTCCTGTTGGGTCCTCTGGGACCTTCTGCTCACTCAATTCTCTAATTCTTCTTCTCTCCACATGAAAGCCTATAGTACAGTCTTGTTAAGGACAATGTTAATTTACTTCCCTGGAGTAAGGGCTGGACTAGATAATCTACTGAGATTTTTTTAAGTCAAGAAGCTCTGATTCTTCAGGGGAGTCACAACTAAACAGAGGGCCTTAAAGGAGAGGAGTATGATGTTAGTTGTGGGTTTGTCATACATGGCCTTTATTATGTTGAGTTACTTTCCTTCTGTACTTACTTTATTGAGAGTTTTTATCATAAATGGGTGTTGAATCTTGTCAAATAGTTTTTCTGCATCTACTGAGATAATCATATGGTTTTTAAACTTTATCTTGATAAGGTGGTGTATCACATTGATTTGCCGATGTTGAACAATCCTTGCACCATTGCAGCCTTATTTATAATAGCCAAGATATGGAAACAACCTAAGTGCCCATCAATGGATGAATGGATAAAGAATATGTGGTATAGATATATACAATGGAATACTACTCAGACATAATAAAAGATGAAATCTTGCCATTGTGACAACATGGATGAACCTTGAGGGTATTATGCTAAATAAGTCAGGTGGAGAAAAACAAATGCCATATGATTTCACTCATATGTAGAGTATTGAAAAACAAGCAAACATAAAGTAAGTGAACAAACCAAACCAAATGAAATCAAACATGCAGATACAGAGAACAGAGTAATGGTTTTCAGAGGGGAGGGGACCAGAGGGAGGGCAAAATGAATAAAGGGGATCAACTGTATGGCAATGGATAGAAACTAAAGTTTTAGTGGCGAGCAAGCTGTAGTATATACATAAGTAGAAATATAATGTTGTACACATGAAACATGTAATATTTTAAACCAGTAATATCTCAATAAAAAATTAAATTAAAAAAAGAAGAAGACAGAAAAGGACTTCTGCCTAGTGAGCTTCCTTTGCTGCAAGCTCCAAGGCTGGAGTGAAGTGAGGACATAGGCCAGTTGCCAACTCTTAGTTACGGCCCCAGGAGATCTTTGATGTCCTCCCCTTGCAGTCTGGGGTCCCTGTTTTCAAGAATTTATCAGAATGACCCAGACTTAGCAAACTTGCTCTATGTACCTTGGACAAAATATCCGCTGAGTCAATTCTGTGAGGAGCCTTGGATTGTCAGCCTAAAAACCTGTTTATAGTTGACTTCCTCTGGCAAAGTGCTGTCAGATGCAAAAAAAATAGCGTCACCCATTTGGCATATGCTGGATTATTCTCAGAATTTGCATTAGGTATGTAGTCAAGCAAGAGCAGGTAGCAAATATAAAAAGAAAGAATCTAGTCCCTGCCCACACGTCCCTCACCATCCCCCTCCCTTCAGTCCCAAATTCCCATCCCTGAAAAGGCAAACTGAGAACTCAACAGGAGGATGATTTCTCTGCATCTGGATATTCTAACAGTTAAGAGAGAACCTAATCTCTGTTCAGTTGCTGGGTTCTGATATGCTTTCCCTATTTAAGCTTCTGCAATCTACCGCTCATGAATCCATTTTGCCAACCACAAACTTTAGTTAGCTCCTAAGCTTTTGGGCTTTACTTTCCTCCCTCTTCTAAGTTCTTTGAGTTATGAAAGCACAATGAGTGAATGGAGAGAGGGTTGAGTAGGATAAAACAAAAATGTTACAATCTCCATTGAAGACAGCAAGCGAAGGTCCTGGAATTGGAGTCATAAGACTTGGGTCTACAGCCAGGGTTTTGCCACTGGTGAGCTGGGAGATTGAGGCAGGTTACTGGCCCAATGTGGGTCACTGCAAAACAAGGGGCTTGAACAAAATAAATCTCTAGGCTGTTTTCCAACTGTTTGATACTGTGAGTAGAAAGACAGGACATAGTTATATCTTATTTGGGAGTTTTATTGCCCTTGTCTGAAAACCCAGGTTTGGGGACAGCAAGTAGACTTCACCTTGTTCACCAATCTGATCTATTGGTATTGACTGCCTGGAATGTGGGAAAGGGTGTCATAATTAACTGTAGGCTCTTCCATGGGCATGACAGGGAGACATGGGAGGGTCAGGTCGTTACATTCCCAGTGCCTTGTTTGTTTCTTTCCTGCCTCTTTCACAGCTAGCAAGCATTTTATGTATATGTCTGTTTAGTTGTATCTTGGCTGCCTAAAATACAAATACCATCAGATCATAGAGCCCAGTGTCTAGTACAGAGCCTGTTACCTGACAGGTGCTCACTAATATTTTTTGAATAAATCAATGGGTCTAAATAGTGTAAGGGCATATCTAGAGCAATAGTATAACAGCAGGAGAGGACTACATTAGCACTGGACTCATGTAGAGAAAACAGTCCCATTCTATGTGTTCTCTAAGGGTCCTTGCTAACTCTGATTTTTATTTTCTCTGAGACTGAATGTCTGCCTTCAACTTGAGAGAGAAGAGGATAGTAATGATGGGAGGAGGAATTTTCCTGGGATTCAGTGAACACTTCTTTTGGATATTGCTCCATTTTTGAATGTTTTCACTGAGTTTGAATAGGAGGCAATCAGCTTGAGAAAAGATTCAAAATGGAGTCTAACTACCCCTTATTGCTCTGATTTTCCAACCACAGGTGAATTTTCCTTGCATCTTGAAGACCTCATTCTGTTCCCCTTTACTCTTCGTTTGTGTTGGAGGGTGCACATTATTATAGTTGGGTATTAGGCTTTTCAGAAGGCTGAGAGAGAAGGAGGCTTTCTTGGTAAGCTTGGCTCTGTGGCTTGGCAGTCGCACAATAAAATAACTTTATCCCCAAACCAGATGTTCAAGTTGTTTTAATAATATCTTATGATCCCTCCTCTAAATAAAACAAAAACTCACTCTATCAGAATGTCCTCTGGGATTAGAAGGTGGATCTCTGCTATCTGGTTTTACCCATCAGAGGGTAGCACCAAGACGAATTTGGAATAAATCCCTGGCAAAACTCGAAATTGGTTTGGGGTGATGCACTCTGGATTCTGTGTAAAATACCTGATAACATCAAGAGAAGTCCCTAATTGCCTCATAAAGTTTCTAGGTAGACACTGGTCTTTATTTATTACCAGGAATAGTGTTGGGACATTGAGTAAATCTCATGAAGTGGGACTGATTTGCATTTTTCTTACACAATCAGTTCACCTGGAATCTAAATGTGAGCTTTTCCAGTGTACGTAAAGTTGGATTCCATGATTGTTGTAGTCTCTTTAACTCAACCACTCTAAAACTTTTTTAGGAATAACTTATTGACTTGTCCAGACTTTCCAAATTTGCATTCAATTGGCCTGCTATCATCAGTAGTGGCTACTGACTCAGAGGCATAGAGAGTCAAAGGATGACCTACTTGACCCTTTGGTAGGATTATGGGTTTTCTCTGAGACCCAGAGACCTTTACCTTTTTTTTTTTAAAAATATTTATTTATTTGGTTGCGCTGGTTGTGGCAGGTGGGCTCCTTTAATTGCAGCTCGAGGGCTCCTTAGTTGTGGCATGAGTCTTAGTTGTGGCGTGCATGTGGGACCTAGTTCCCTGGGCAGGGATCAAACCTGGGCCCCCTGCATTGGGAGTGTGGAGTCTTAACCACTGTGCCAGCAGGGAAGTCCCAGGGACCTTTAACTTTAGTTTTATTTTTTCACATAGCATTCTGTGCGTTTATCACATAGCAATATCCTGATTTTGTAATTAGACACTTCTGATTAACGTCTCGACCTCCCACAGTAGCCTTTTATGAACAGGAACCATGTATGCTTTACCACTTCAGCCCCTAGAAGAATGCTTAACACAGATAGATTCTCCCTCAATAAATATCTATTGAAAATGAATAAATCAGTGGATGAAATAATGAATGAATAAATATAGCTAGCAATAAACATTCTTTTGGTAAGGCTCTTGAGAAGTTGGAATTAAATTGCAATTTTTTTCTTAAACAAATATTTGTTGAATAACAGATGCTAGGCACGGAGAGATATGTTTTTGTCTTTAAGAAACTCACAGACTCTAGGGGAAACAGACAAGAATTAGACTATTACAATTGATGCCACATGAAAAATAAGAGCAAAGGGTTTTGTGGAAATACCGAAAGCAACATCTGGCTAAGTCTGGAAGAGATCAAGGATGACTTTCCAGAGGGGGTTATGCCAAGTCTTGAAGAGTAGGTGAGGGAAAATCAGTTCAAGAAATGTCTCTAACAACAGATCTTCAACACAAGAGGTGAGGTGTTTTGATCCCTTCTTGTGCATAAACCTCCTGGGGTCAACAGCCAAATAAGGGACACAATTAGCAGAGAAGTTAAGAGCAGAATCTCTAGAGGCAGATTATCTGGGCAGGAATCCTGCTTCTACCCCACTCCTATGTTGTATGACCTTGAGCAAGTTACTTAAACTCTTTGTGTCTCAGTTTCTTCATTTTAGAATGAGAATAATAGCAGTATCAGCCTCATAGGATTGCATGAGGAATAAATGAAATGAAACATGCAAAGCACTTAGAATAAACCTTGACACATGGAAAAACCAAATAAATATTGGTTGTCATGGTGGTTGTCACCACTGTTGAGTACTTCCTGGATGTGGCACATGTTGAGGGCATGGCTTAGGAACAATGAAAGAGAGAGCAATGAATCAGGGAAGGACCACACTGATTTTAAAAAAAAAAGACAAAAACTGTATCAACTGTGTCTAAATAATGATCACTAATTTTCAACCACCCACCAATACTCCATGGGATCATTCTGACATCACTGATTGCCTGGAGAACAAAACAGAAAATCTATGGATCTCAACATGTCACTTTCAAACCTGCCTCCTCAGTGCCTGGAACAGATTGGGAAATTAAATCATCATCATCATATTTATAAATAGGTGAAGATTCATCCACCTTTCCAAATTAAACATTGTTTGTCAAATCCATTTAATCAGCCTTTATTGAGAAACTTCCATATGCAGGAGAGTGAAAGATGACTATGACATGACCCCTGTCTGCAGAACTCAGAGTCTTGTGAGGCAGATGGATGTCTGCACAGAAAACTAAAGCATAATAAATGTGCTGAGTGCCAGAGGAGAAGTCTGCATGAAGGGTTACTGAAGCATCGAGGAGAGGGTAAGATGTCCACCCCGGAGTCAAGAAAGTCTCCACTGAAGATAAGCAGGGATATGATGAGCAAACACGGGAAAGGCAAGGCCTCTCAGATTCACTCTGCTGTACCCAGTAGGCTTAGCAAAGCACCTTGTCACAAGGATTCTCAATAAATAGCTATATTATTGGGCTTCCCTGGTGGCGCAGTGGTTGAGAGTCTGCCTGCTGATGCACGGGACATGGGTTCGTGCCCCGGTCCGGGAGGATCCCACATGCCGCGGAGTGGCTGGGCCCGCAAGCCATGGCTGCCGAGCCTGTGCATCCAGAGCCTGTGCTCCGCAACGGGAGAGGCCACAACAGTGAGAGGCCCGCGTACCACAAAAAAAACAATCAATAACAACAACAACAAAGCTATATTATTGAATGGATGACCAGAGAGGACTGCCCATCCTTCTCTCCCCCCTCTTCCCAGTGACAGCTTCCCACACGCTCTCTTCAACCCCAGGGGCACCCTCCATTTCATTATCATCTCTTTCACTGCTTGGTTCTTTGCAAACCTCTCAAAAGCCTCCTCTAATATCGGTCAACAAACGCAGGTGTCCTGGGAGAAGCAAAGAGCATTTAACTCATGAAGAAAACCTGACACAAATGAGCATCTCCCACTAATTTTTCACTGGAGAATGTGAAGTGTCTAATCAGGGGAGGACAGTGTGTGCTGTGTGGTCACGGTGATAACCATGCCACGTCTCACCTGGCCTTTCCCCTGAACCTCCCCTGCAGAGAATAGTGTCAGGTCTGCTGAGTTTCACGACTATGCACACAGACACAAAACACACACTCCCCCCGGTGCCAAGAGGGCTGAACCCAGCACGCCCTGTGTCTCCTTACCACCTCATCAGAAAGAAAGGAGACCCTGAAGGAATCTAGGAAAATGGGACCTCCAAACCATCCCACAGCTGCAAGCAATGTAATGCTTCACTCAGGGCCAGATGCTGCATCCTGGCCAATCCATCCTTCCACTCTGCATCAGCCCCACCCCCTCTCCATCCTTTCTGCACCCAGATTTCATTCTCAGTGCTAGACAGCCAACAGTCTAAAAGGTCTTCCAAGCAAAATCACATTTCCTTCTCTTTTCATCCCCGCAGCATGGTGTATCCAAACCACGCGGCAACTTCACTCCTCATAAATCAATTGTTTAATTGACAGAAGAGGGGATTTGTTTAGAGGCTCCCAAAACTCAGAATTTCATATGACCCATCTTTCCCAAATGCCCAGAAGACCTTGATAGTCTATTGTTTTCCAGGGACTTTGCAACTTCCAAGGTCTGGAGAAGGGTCAAGTGCCTGCACTCCAATTTTCTCCCCATTTCTCTGGTCTGAGAAGAGTATCATCTGGGATTTGTGGCCAAGGATAATCTGTGTGGCCTCTTTGCATGAGGATGAGATGGAATGTTTGGATGAATAGTTTTTTTCTTATCCATAGATTGCCCACAATGCTATGCAGAGAACTTTCCAAGCTTTGGAGTAAAACAAAACAAAACACAAAAAAACTTTCAAATATTTGAGGAAAGTGCTGGGGAAATAGCAAATGGTAAGATTACAGAGAAAAAGAAATGGAGAAAAGAAAAGAGTTGAAGCAGAAGGAAAAAAAGGAGGACAGGACAATAATGAGAGGAGGCTTATATCCAGAAGCTTCTGCCTTTGAGCAGATCTTCCATTTAAATGCAATTCTAAGTTCAGAGAGGAGGTAGTCAAAATTTGTGCACTGATTTCGGTAGAATCTTTTAGCATATTGTGGAGTGATTGGTCACTGAAGAAGTGAAAGATGTCATGTTTCAGGGAGAGCTGTGTTATTTTATAATCAGAAAATGTGGGTTGTTGTTTCAGTTCTGCTGGTAAAGCCAGTGATCTCAGGCACATGCTTACCGGGCTGGCCTCAGATGTACCTCTTGTATCCAGCTCAAGTTCAACCAAACCTTACCACCTCCTCTGTAATCACTGTGGTCCTCATCACCATAATCTTCCTCCTGGGGGATTGCAACAGCATCAGAAAGGACTGAAAAGATCATCGGCCCAGGATCCCCAATCTTGAACACATATTAGAATCACCTGGGCAGCTTTTAAAACTACCAAGCCCTGGATGTCACCCCAGATCTGATGCATGGTTAAATGGGCATCTCTGGAGGGTAGCCCTGGGCACTGTATTTTTAAAAAGCCCTCCAGATGATTCTAATGAGCTTGCCAGGGTTGAGAATCACTATTCTAGCCCAGTCTCTGGGAAACCACTTATTCATGTATTCAAAAGATATTCCTGAGTGCCTACAGGGTATCAGGACCTGTACTGGGTATTTAACAGTGAACATGACAATGTCCTAAGCCCTTTCACACTCAGCTGGAGAGGGGGAAGACAATATATCAACAAATAAATATACCACATAGTTTCAGATAGTGATATACGCTGTACAGAATATAAGACAAGGTGATATAATAGAAAGTAACTGGAAGGGTACCTGAGTGGTCAGGTAAGACTGCTCTAGACTGGACTGTGGACTGAATGAGAAAAGAATCCTCCCAGATGATCTAGGGAAAGAGCATTCCCAGGCAGAGGAGAGCAAGTGCAAAGGCCCTGAGGTACATGGCCAAGAGACTAAAAGACCAGTACTGTTGGACTAAAGTACCTCAATGAAACAGGGAAGGTGACACCTGCCCCAGAACTATCACACTGTTATGTTGCAAAGATGTGTGAGGTGTCAGGAAGCATTTGGAAAAGAAAAGCCCCACAAAAATACGAGGGGTGTGCTGTTTCATTGCTGTTACACCATTCTAATGTAACTCAGTGGTCCAGATACCAGATGACAACCCCATGACATCCTACTGACTTAGCTGCGGAACCCAATCACTACACCATGATACAATTGCAGAATCCAGGCCTGGACTTCCCTGGTAAGTACTGGATAGATTTTGCATGGATGCAGCTATAGTCTAGAAATCTGAGATCAAATGCTGAGGCAGATTTCCATTTATTGGATGCTACTCTCCTGACTCAAGAGACATAGTTCAAAGTAAAAGTTGAAAGTTCTTCAAATGAACCGAAGGAAGATGAGTTACCATGCTGCCTAACTGAGAGATGGCCTCCTCTCAGGGCAAACTGACAGCTTGTCTTTTGCAACATGCCACACCTTCACCCAGCGATGGGGATAGAGAAATTCCTATCATATGATCACTTTCTACTATCCCCGAGAAAGGTACTTTGGAAAAGGGAGGTTAATTTTTTGGCTAAAATTTGTTTCATTAATGTTTTTAATCATCTTTAATTACACAAGTAATACATGCTTGCATTTTCCTTATTACCAAACTATAATATTATAGAGAAATAAAAAGTGTCTTTGAACACTACCCTGGTCCCCAAAAGTAACTACTACTGATGGTTTCTATGCATTTGTGTACCTATGTATGTGCCATGCCATGGAAAATGTGCAGAATTTCTTTTCTTTTTATATAAATGTCATCACAGTGAATGTCTCCAAGGGGGCCTGCACAAGGATGCTAACTGCAAACATTGTAAAGTAAAGCTGCCTGTATGGCTACCTGCAGGGGAATAGTTTAATACAAGGTGGTACGTTCAAATTACGGGATTCTATGCAGCTTTTTAGAAGAATGATGCAGCTCTAAATGCACAATTAAAGCTTCAAGAGGTGTTGCTGAATTTCCTTAACTTTTTTGGGACTTGCTTTGACAGTCATGTCTCGGGACTCAGGGAGGTATGGTCAGTTGAGGCAGCTGGGGGAAGGAATAGGAATAGGCTCTAAAAGAGGTGAAGTGGTGAGACACAGTGAGACAGAGGGTTCAGTTTGGCAAGGCAAGCGTGGCATCCAAGGGTATCTTGTCATGGTTCAGGCATATTAGTAGCAATCAGGGGATAGCAAGGGAAGATACGTTCCAGGAGGTGGATGAAGCCCAGAAATACAGAAGTCAAAGTAGATGCTACTCTGACACGCTCAGCAATGGGCAGCCCTGTTAGTGGTAGCTGGGTTCCAAGGTTAGGCTGGAATTCAAGGTCAGGACTGCCAGTCCTCAGAGGGAGGGAAGGAAGAGCAAGACAGGGCCACTATCTGTTGTTCCATTTATGTATGTATGTGTATATGTATTTATCATCAAACATCTCCTATGTGTTAAGTGCTGTTCTAGGTGCTACAGATACAGCTATTATTAAGACAGGCAGAGTTCCTGCCACATTATAAACGCGTAAAAAATATATTTTCAGAGAGTGATAAATAAATAAGGACTTAGAGAGAGTCAAGTGCAGACTACACGAGATAGGGGTCAGAACAGGCCTTTCTGAGGAAGAGACATTGTGACAGAGACAGGGATGAAGTGAGGGATAGAGCCAGATAAACAAATCTAAGAAGAAATAGAGAATGCTTAAAAATAGGGATACTCCAATGCAATTGGAAGGAGATGGTTTACTTCAATCCACCTTGTTTTATTTATTCATTCATCTGTCAAGTATTTGTCAAAGGTCCACCGTGCAAAACACTCTGCCAGGACTCGGGGATACAATCATAGACTAGGCAGATATGGCCCTGCCCTCATGGAGCTTATAGTCTATGGAAGAGAAAGAAGTTAACAGGCATAAGAAACACCATGTGCAAAAGCCAGAAGTATGAAAGAACTTGAGTATTTGAGGAACTGAAAGAAGACCGCTATGGTTGGGGTCTGGTGGTATGGGGGGCGTCTGGGAGAGTGACGCTGGAGATTGGAGAGGTTGGTGGGAGTAACGTCTTGCAAGATCTTATAAGTTAGGACAAGGAGTTTGCATACATTCCAAACATAATGAAAAGACATTGAAGGCTTCAAGCAGGAGATGGGGAGAGGGGATGACATGACACAGTTTCTATTTTAAGACTACCTCTCCTGTTAAATACAGAGAGTGGATTGCAGAGAGGCAATATGGCAGCAGGGATATGAGCTGTTGGAATAGTCTCAACCACAGTGATGGTGGTGGAGAAAAAAGAAGATGGCATATTTCAGAGATACCTCAGAGATGGAATCCAAAGCCTTGATGGCAGGTTGGACTAAAGGATGAAAGAGAGAGAAGACAGGTTGACTCTGAGAAGAGTGCCTGACAGAGGATGGGTGGATGCTTGTTCCATATCTGAGATGGACATGACTGGGGGACTCCACTGACTTACACACATCTCTTCTGTTTCTCTGAATTACACCTACACCCCTTTAAAGAGTGCCTTTTGCAATAGCTACCCATTAGCATCCTACGATCACTTCAGATACTTCTAAAATTAATTTTATTCTTATGTACATTTACATGGTTCAAAAAATTTTAATGATATGTCTCATAGAATAAGGTATACATTGAGAAGTCTAGCTCCTACCCTGTCTCCAGCTACTGTTATCCACCCATCTCATCATTTTTAGATATCCACTTATATCAGCTTTTGTTGTGCAACAAGCTTAGTGGCTTAAAATAACAATTTAGCTTGTGGTTCTATTGTGAGCTGAGTAGTTCTTCTGGTCTGGGTGATCTTGGTGGAACTCTTCTGAGTACACTCCATGTTTCTGGAGTCAGTTGGCTGGAAGGTGGTGATCTAGACTGGCGTGGTGGTTTTGCTGTATTCATTTACCTGAATTGCTAGCACATGTCTTAGGATTCCCTTCCCTGTATAATTCTGGATTTGAGTAGAAAACACAGGATACCTGCATGATATTTGGGGGGTAGAAGTGAGGCAGCGGCCATTATGCTTGGAATATTGGTGCAGGGCCTGAGGCACCAACGTAGTCCATGATTTTTTATGGTTTTTTGGTTTTTTTTTTTTTTTTTTTTGCGGTACGCGGGCCTCTCACTGTTGTGGCCTCTCCCGTTGCGGAGCACAGGCTCTGGATGCGCAGGCCCAGCGGCCATGGCTCACGGGCCCAGCCACTCCGCGGCATGTGGGATCCTCCCGGACCGGGGCACGAACCCGTGACCCCTGCATCGGCAGGCGGACTCTCAACCGCTGCGCCACCAGGGAAGCCCTAGCCCATGTGTTTTGTCATTGACCCACAGGCTCCCCCTTTCGCCATGGGGCAGCAGCAAGACCCACAACTCCTACTGCTCCCATGGATCCCCTCCTGCTTCTTTGTGTCCTGGGCCAGGCACAACTACAGCTCCATAACAAAGGGATTAGATGGAATGAAAGACAGACAGAGTTTCCAGTTCGGCCTCCATCTCCCTTGCTTTGTGTTCACTTGTTCTTTTTAATAATCTACCCTGCTGACCTTGGGTGACTTTCAGGAATAGCATAAAATACAAAAGTATCAGCCTTCTATAGACTTCTTTACCAGCTCTTCCTTGTGGTCTCTGGCTAATGACTTTCAGTTATGCAAGGTCTAATCCCTACAGTAAGTCCCTTATTCCATACCGCTCTGCAGTTGATATGCTGCTGGCTAGGTTAGGGGTTGGGAAGTGAGGTAGGCAGCTGGTCATGTGTCCCTCATCATCCATCAGGCTAGCCTGGGCTTCTTCACATGGCTCTCACAGGATTGCATGAGCAGCCAGAGAAGGCAGCTCCCAAATTCTGCTTGCTTCATATTGGTGAAAGCAAATTATGTGGCCATGCCCGGAGACAGTGTGGAAGGCACTACCCAAAGAGAGTGGATAAAGAGAAGTGTGAGTAGATTGGGCTGTTACTGCAAACAATATGTCACACCACTTTTGTTGATTTCTTCTGTATCCCTCCAGCATTTCTTCATGGGAACACAGCAAATATGAACACATATTTTACTTTCCCCCTTTTCTCATGCAAACGACAGTATACCATATATATGCTATATATAAGCTCAGAACTTTGCCTTTTTAACTTAACAACATATCTTAGCAGTATCTAGTTTTCTATTCTTTTATAAAACTGCATAGTATTTCTTTGCCTGACTCTGTTGTAGTTTGCTTAATCAGTACATCATATGTGGACACTTCTGCTATTCCAACAATGCTGTAAGAATCAACTTATACCTGTGCCAGTTTATTCATGCTGTTGCCTTTTTAATTTAGCATATTTTATAGTTTCCTCCATGGACTGTTTTATAGAGCTGAGATTTCTCCTTTGTCCTATAGTTGTCGTGTTGGTGTCATACAGTCTGGGTATCTGATTTCTCTCTTGATGCTGGACATTGGGAAGGACATCTATGCACTACCCTTAGTGCAGTCACTCTCAAACTTTAATCTACAAAACAGTCACCTGAAAGGCTAAATAAATAGCTAGTGGGAAGCAGCTGCATAGCACAGGGAGATCAGCTCTGTGCTTTGTGACCACCTAGAGGGGTGGGATAGGGAGAGTGGGAGGGAGATGCAAAAGGGAGGGGATATGGGGATATATGTATACGTATAGCTGATTCACTTTGTTGTACAGCAGAAACTAACACAACAATTGTAAAGCAATTATACTCCAATAAAGATGTAAAAAAATTCATATTACCAGGTGCCAGTCCCCAGATCCTGTGAGAAGCCATTCTAGAGTGAAGCTTGGTATCTGTATTTTAAACAAACACCTCAGATACTTATGAAGCAGCTGATCTGCCACACACAGAGAAGTGGGTTTTTAAGTATTGGTTAGCTGGAATTATAGAAGGCAAGCATACCAAGGGTTCAGAAGAGGAAGATACATTCTCTGGGGAAAAAATCCCACAATTTAAGGCAAATATTCCTTTGTTGATTCACTCATCCTGCCTCTCTTGATAATGCCTATCTCCCACTGTGTATTATGGGGTGGGAGTTGTTATAGTGATGGGATAAAGGTGCAGAATTAGAAGGTGATTGTGAAAGATTGTTTAATTTGGAAAGAAGCCCAACCTAAGTACAAGAGGGCTCTGAGATGCCAAGAGGTAGCTTGAGTTCAATAGAGTCTTCTTGGGCTTCCCTGGTGGTGCAGTGGTTGAGAGTCTGCCTGCCGATGCAGGCGACGTGGGTTCGTGCCCCGGTCCGGGAAGATCCCACTTGCCGCGGAGCGGCTGGGCCCATGAGTCATGGCCACTTGGCCTGCGCGTCTGGAGCCTGTGCTCCGCAAAGGGAGAGGCCACAACAGTGAGAGGCCCGTGTACCGCAAAAAAAAAAAAAAAAAAAAAACACCCCATAAAGGCAATAGAATCTTCTTATACCCAAGCCAGACTGGGCTGTCTCTTTCCTGTGTTTCCCCACCTCCTCCAGGAAAACAACACTATTGGCTGAGCAGAGTAGATCCCAGTAGTGCCTGAAAGCAAGGTACTAAGCAGAAAGCCCAATACAAAGTGCAGAGGGAGAAACGAGATTCCAGAATAAAGGAAGGGCTCTGTTATTCAATCGAGGGCTTTAAGATAGAGGTGGACAGGCTTCTTGCAACTATCCACATTACCTGGGTCTCTGTTTCATACTTAGTCCATTATCCATTAAATAATAATTATCAAAGAATAATTCCTTCCTTGTGCATTCTTATAGAGCCATGCTCCCTGCCTCTGAAACACATCTCCCATCTTTTTAGTGTGGTCAATTGATTCTTCTGTCTCTGCCTGGCAGGCTGAAAGCTCAATGAAGGCAGGAATATGTCTGAATTTTGCTTCTACTGCTTACCAGGTTGACTCAGTGGTGTTCCAACAGTAAGGCAAAAACCAGAGGTTTTATCTAGATAGGAATGTGTCACACAGAGCCTGGGTAGGAGAGGGGTAACCAGGTTTGAACCATACAGAACCAGAAACTAGTCTGCTGAAAACTTTTCTAATCATCACACACATAAGACTGTAAGCAGAGGATTTGGTTCTCATAGATTCTTAGAACAAACTTGAAAATGCAGCCATGTGCATTTATAATTTTTCTTTTTTTAATGGGGAAACAAAGGAAATAGAATTTATCATTACACCTCTTTCTTGTAGGGCACAAGCCTGTATTGGTACTATAAGTAAAGTTGATCAATACAAACATTTTTCTATTCTCTTTTCAGAAAATAATATTATTGAGACATTGTCATATGAAGAAACTATCAAAGAATATTCAATCAAAATTTAGTTAGAAAAAATATTATATCAATGTGCCAGGGAGCTAACAAAAATTTTATTTTGTGATAAATGTGTTATTTGTCAGCTTTTAAAAATCTTCAGTTTGTTGTAATTTCTTTTCCTATAAGCACAGGTTTATATTTTTCTTAATGAGGATCCCCCAAACCAGGATCTGCCTGTGGTCATGACCCATGAACTTGCTGTACACACTTAGGTAATAAACAGTTGTACAATTACTTTAAATTGAGAACATAGTCTCAGTTTAGAAAGGTTAATGAGAATCTAAGATATCACTAAAAAATTCTAAATTGATTTAGAGTTGCTTCTTCTTTCCTTATCTCGGTATATTTCAGAAATATATATTGGGTATATTTGGAAAACTGCAGTCAGAAAGGGGAAGGTTGGTTGATTTCTTCTATATTTTTCTACCTCATGCTTCTCTTCTCTACCCCCTCCCTAGCTGGCCATCAGTGACCCCTCCAAGGTCAGAAAGGACTGGTGAAGAAAAGTCTTAATGGAACCACATGGGGTGGTTTCCTATTCTTCGTGCCTGGCAGATTCTACTTCTATGCAGGTATTTCAATAGGTTCACAAGACGTTCTACACTGGTTTCCTCTCTCTGAAGATCCCTTGATCCTGGGAGATGTGAATATACATTTCTTTTGAGTGGTTGCTCTTAACTCCTCCCTCAGCAAGGTGCTCACCTCCAGATTCTTGCTGCTGGGATACCTCTGTACCTCAAGGATCAGAAACAACCCATCTCTCTTTCTCTAGGTTGGTCCACATTTGGTCCTTAGGAAATCCTCTTGTAGCCTTTGCTCCAGCATGCCCTGAGGAGTACAGGCCAGTCCCATCATGGAGTTCTCTCCTGACTCCAGTGCCAAAACTCTGGACAGCCCTCACCGTCTTACAGATTCCCCAGGAAAGGGTCAGACTCTGCTCCCAGCTACGTAGTGCTTTCCTCAAAGTTTCCTCTCTCTAGAGGTGACGGAATAGTAGATCACCTGCCACTCCTCCCTTTTTGTAGTCTTGACCTGTCTGAGAGGTCAAAAATTCATCAACCAGTTCCTCAGGATCATCATTTCCTTTGTGAACATGCCATTGATGACTTGGTATCTCCTTTTGGAATTTTCCATCGACTGAATTTTGGGACCTGGTCATAATTTCAATTTTAACATCCTGTTACAGTCTTAATTGCCTTTGCTTCCTTTTGTGGTGTGCAGCTCCTTTGTTCCTTGGACCACTAAATTGACTAGTGATAAAGAAGGGCATGATCTTTTAAAAAAGTTAGACGTCATGTGTTCAAATTAGCTCACTCTTCCTCTCACATTTGCTCATTTTTAATTCCTTTGGAAGGAATCAAATTGCACTGAAATACTTTTGGCCAATGCATGAGCCTATTTAAATACACAATTATTTAATTAGTTAATTCCTTTAACATCGAGTATGTATGGAGTGTTTCTTTTGTGCAAAGTACTCTGTTAGACACAAAAAAATCAACACACAATAGAGGTTATGTGAAGGGAGTTTGTATAAATTATTCTACAACTATTTCCCATCCCATCAACCATCTCTCTCTCTCTCTCTCTTTTTTTTTTTTTTTTTTTTTTTTTGCTTAAATACTTCCCAAAACCCAGAGAAGCTAAAGCCAGACTGGTAGGAATATGTTGCTATTGACACATCAATGCCTCCCTTCAATGTAGGATTAAACCCTGAGTAGACTGGAACTGAGAATCTGTCTCCCTCATATTCCCAAAAGAGAGTTACCCTCTTAGCAGTTCTTGTTCATCTCACAGGTGCTAGATTCCAATGTGGTACATCCAATGTGAATTTTCATCTCTCCCTGGCACCTGAATCTTTTCCTTGATTTCCCACCTGTGCTCTCATTTTGAAATTGGCTGTTTTTGAAATTAGGGCCCTTACGCTGCATGATTTGATGGAATTCTTCACAGGTCCAAATGCTAATGCAAGTTGGTGACTGATTCCCAAGTCTTAGGAAAAGGACTTTTTCTATCTTGGGGTTGGGTTTGGCAAAGATCCTTTTCAAGAGCCCTGAAAGAAGACAGAATCCTTTTCTTGAAGTGTTAACTTCCTCGATCAAGACAGGCTCTGTTGAGAGTTGGATGTCTCCCCACTGCTCTTTGCTTTAGTTGAGGGGGAAGGGGGAAGGGCGGTAAATTGCTTTCCTGGTACCCGGGAGAATAAGGAGTGACCTTAGATGTCTTTTTCCAGAGACTTCTGGGAAGAAGTTGCAGCTGCCATTTTAGTTTTCTTACAGACAGTATCTTGTGTCTTTTTTTTAAAATGCCTTCAAGGAGTAAAATCAAATATATCTCCTTTGTGACTATGCCAGGTTCTGCATTTTGCTAAGCACTAAAGGTTTTCTTGGGTCTTAAAACAAGTGTCAGGAGTTTTAATTCTATAAAAAAGAAAGAACTGAATGTTCTGAAGGCAGACCACATGGTCACCACTTAAAAGTACAAGTTCATAGCAAATGGTTGAAACTTTCTAGTAATGCTGAAATGATTTTGTATAAGTGTACTGTTTCCAAATATTTTTCAGGATTCATTTGGGAATGATTAAGCTAATGTTACATCTTTTCAGTGTTACGAAAAAGATGACTTTCAATCAGAGAGAGATTTCAGCAAATCAGTAAGGAAATAAAACCAACCTGGTCCTCTTCTTCCCCTAGTATGTGGAGGGAGTGGGCTTTTATTATTAGGGCACCTCAGGACACTCTGGATGTCTACTCTGTATCCAAAAGAATGAAGAACAGGCACCCTCTGGAACTCTCTGGGGAGTTTAGAACTGACTTTTAGTTAAAGCACAGTATTGCTATCATGCCCATGACAACCTTGGAACTCTCAGAAGGCATGCCACCAATTTGCTCTGCAGTCCCAGCAAGGATATGCTTCATTGCATTATACAAATATACAAATGAAATGAAAAGGACTGGTCAGAACCATCTGGGAATAGCTCAAGAGAGGAATCTGCAAGTCGTCAACAGCCAACAGCTGAATGGGTGTTGTGAGGACAGTGTGCCTATTGGGGGGACCCCTGCATGCATTTGGACAACCCCATGCTGACAGGGAGGTCTCCTGAATGTTTTATGTGCTGGCTACATTCCCATGAATGCTAGCCTGAAGTCACTGATACATGATGGAGAGAGACACAGCTCACCCAAGGTTAGGATCCAAGAGATCTAAATTATCTAAAAGATAATTTATAAATCTCTGGGTTGGTGCCCTCATTGGTTCAAGGAAGGAAGGAGGCAGGGTTGGAGAAGAAGGTCTAGGATTTCTAGAAGACATTTAAAGACTAATCTTATTGCCTATATTAATCCACTTCCACCTTAATACAGTCATATAAATCTTAAGGACATGCTACTTTATGGATTCACATAGTGTGTGTGTGTGTGTGTGTGTGTGTGTGTGTGTGTGTGTGTGTGTGTGAAGCGATTTATTATAAGAAATTGGCTTACAAAGTTATGGAGGCAGGCAAATCCCAAGCTCTACAGGGTGAGCTGGCAAGCTACAGACCCAAGAGAGCTGATGATTTGGTATAGTTCCTGTATGAAGGCCGGCAGGCTCAAGACCCAGCAAGAGCCAGTGTTTCAGTTTGAATCCAAAGTCAGGAAAAAAGCTAATGCTTTAGTTTGAAGGTAATCAGCTAGAAAGAATTGTCTCTTACTTAAAGGAGAGTCAGCCTCTGGTTCTATTCAAGCCTTCAACTTTTGGATGAGGCCCACCCACGTTAGAGAGGGCAACCTGCTTTACTCAGTCTACCAATTTAAATGTTAATCTCATTCAAAACATCCTCACAGACACACCCAGAAGAATGTTTGACTGAATATCTGGGCACCTTCTGGCCCAGTCAAGGGAACACATAAAATTAACCATCACAACTCCACCCTTTGTCAGCTTGGCATCCACATGAATCTCCTTAAACCATACTTAATCTCCAAATGAAAACAATAACAAGATCATAATCCCACCTAATATGATATAACTATCCTGCGTTCAACCTAAAATGCACTAACCCCTTCCCCAGAAAAGGAGATTAAAGTCCTTGAGTGATGTTTATTCTTCCCCTTCATAGCTCATAACTAAAATACTATGATGTAAAATTAACAACACTTAAACACTATGATATAAAGTCAATGCATCTTATACCAATGATAAGGAGCTAAGAGAGGGAAGAAAACAAACACACACACACATAATCATAACAAAATAAGGAGTAAATACTCATGACAATGACAGCCCTTACTTTTATGACAGGTCATGTGGTTGTAACTGGTATTTATAACTACCCTCATCCATTACCCATTCCATATTCCCTTTGCCATTAGCAAGTATTTCAGCTGGGCATGGTTCTTCATCTAGTGAGGGTGATCTAAACTTTTATTACTGAAAAGTCTGCGGCATTACTAGTCCTACTTGGGTTGGGTTGTAGTTTTCCACTGTCCTTAAACACAGGGCATGGTGATACTAAGAGACAGCCTAAAGGATCTCTTGTATTGCAAACATACTCTTCCTTACCTTCATTGTGGAGTAGTAGTCCAATGTCCCCTTGGTAGTCAGGATCAGTCACCAAATCAGCACCGTAACTCCCTTCTTTGCTTGTTGATTCTGAGGCATCAGGCAGCAGTCTTAAATTCCAGTTCAATGAATCTTTGTTGTGTCTCTAGGTGTAAGCACTCCTCTTTTGGGAGCCAAGACCTCTAGGCCAGCAGAGCATAAGGACATAGGAACAGGAAGCAAAAATTTTGCTAGTGAGTCATTAGGGGCACTAGGGAGTTGTGCCACTGCCATTTCCACCCCTGAATTGTTCCACCTGTGGATCCTGGCTCTCAGAGAAACAGCATATATATTGGGTGCTGATTCAGAGCATGTATAGCCTTCTAGAGAACCTTGCCCTGGCCCTGCAAGGTATTGCCACCTACCTGACACTTTAACTGAGTCTTCAAAAGACCATTCCACCATTCTATCAAGCCATTGGCTTTCAGGATGGTGGGGAACGTGTAAGACCAGTGAGCGTGGGTCCATTGCTGCACTTCTTTTGCTGTAAAGTGAGCTCCTTGATCAGAAGGACTGCTCTGTGGAATAGCATGAGGGTGAAGGAGGCATTCTGTAAGTCCACAGATGGTAGTTTTCGCAGAAGCTCTGCACACAGCGAAGGCAAATTTGTATTCAGAGTAAGTGTCTATTCCTGTAAGAACAAAGTGCTGCCCCTTCCATAATAGAAAAAGGTCCAATGTAATCAACCTGCAGCTGATCAGACAGCTGGCTGATCCCCCGGGGGAACGGTGCCATAGCGGGGACTCAGTGTTGGTCTCTGGTGCTGGCAGAGGGGCACTCGGCAGCAGCTGTAACGAGTCTGGCCTTGGGGAGTCCACGTTGCTGAGCCCATGCATACCCTCCATCCCTGTCACCATGGCTGCTTTGTTCCTGAGCTTACTGGGTGATGACAGGGGTGGCTGGATAAAGAGACTGACTGGTATCCACAGAATGGGTAATTCTATCCACCTGATTATTAAAATCCTCCTCTGCTGGGGCCACCCTTTGGTGAGCATTCACCCAGGATACAAATTTCTTCATGTTTTTTTTTTTTTTGCGGTACGCGGGCCTCTCACCACTGTTGCCTCTCCCGTGGCGGAGAACAGGCTCCGGACGCGCAGGCTCAGCGGCCATGGCTCACGGGCCCAGCCGCTCCGCGCTCCGCGGCATGTGGGATCCTCCCGGACCGGGGCACGAACCCGCGTCCCCTGCGTCGGCAGGCGGACTCTCAACCACTGCGCCACCAGGGAAGCCCCATGTTTTGTTTTTTGCCCATTCAGAGAGGTCTATCCACATACCTCTTCCCCAGATTTCCTTGTCACTAATTCCCCAATCATATTCTTTCCAGTCCTTCACCATCCAGCCAAACCACTGGCCACTGCCCATACATCAGTATATAATTGCCTGTCCGGCCGTTTCTCCTTCCAAGCAGAGTGACCAGCCAGGTGCACTGCTCGGAGTTCTTTCCACCAGTAAGATTCCTCTTCACCACTGTCCTTCAGAGAGATTTCAGCAAGGGACTGCAGCACCGCAGCTGTCCGCTTCTGGGTGGTGACTGCACACTGTGCAGAACCACCTGTAGGCCAGGCCCAAGTCTGTCAACTGCTGATAGAGCCCTCCTCTGAGGCACAGGGGCAGGCTGGGAGAGAAACGATAGGACAGCAGGAGGGGGGACCGTGGGTATTTAGGCTGCTTCTTCATGTGACTTACTTGTGCCTTCAGGGCCCGTTTGGGCCTGATCATCTATGTACCACTTCCATCTGATGATGAAGTGCTTCTGTGCATGCTCAATTTTATGCCTTGGTGGGGCAGATAACACTTAGTTCATGATGGGCAGCTCAGGTTATATGGTAACTTAGTGGCCCATGGTTGACTGTCCAGTCTCTACTAAGGTAGCAGGCCAAGAGCTGTTCCTCAGAAGGAAAGTAGTTATCTATCCACAGAGGATAGAAGGGCTTTGCTGTGATGCACTTGTAGAGACCTGCAAAGGACACCAAACAACAGACATAACTGCCACTGACACTTCAAGCACCATTGGATATGCTGGGTCAAATGGCCCAAGTGACAGAGGGTCTTTCCAGCAGCCTGGACCTGTTGCAGAGCCTTCTCTGGTTTTGGGCCCCACTCAAAACTAGTAACTTTTCAGTTCACTCAACAATGGGCTGGAGTAACACACCCAAATGAGGAATATGTTGCCTCCAAAATCTAAAAGGATCTACTAGGTAGGCATTGTGACTCTTTTTTGGTTGTGGGAGGGACCAGATGCAGCAACTTATCTTTCACCTTGACATGCTTCACACAACTGGATCCCTAGAAATTTCCCTGAGATAGAAAGTCCCTGAATTTTAGTCAGATTTATTTGCCATTCTCTGACATATAAATTTCTTACCAATAAGTCTGGAATGGTTGCTACCTGTTGCCCACCAAGTCCAATCAGCATAACGTCATCAATATAATGATATCTTATGGAAGGAAAAGGCAATCAACATCCCTGCAAAGTAAATAATGCATAGAGCTGGGGAGTTGCTATACCCCTGAGGTAGGATGGTGAAGGTGTACTGCTGGTCTTGCCAGCTGAAAGCAAGATTCTGCTAAGCCTATGGACAGGGGTGAACAAAAAGGCATTCGCAGATCAATAGCCACATACCAGGTACCAGGGGATGTGTCACTTGCTCAAGCAATGATGACACATCTGGCTCAGCAGCTGTCACTGGAATCACCACCTGGTTAAGTTTACAATATTCTCCACATTGACCAAGATCCACCTGTCTTCTGCAGAGACAAAATAGGCAAGTTGAATGGGGATGTGGTGAGGATCACCACCCCTGCATCTTTCAAACTAAATCCCATAATTTTGTTCCATCAAAAAGAATTTTTAGAAAACCTCTCACCTGTATATTTACTCTTTCTCCATCTCTCCTAATTATTTTCCCTTCCCACAGCTACATTCTACCTTTAAGGAAAGAAAAAAAACCAACAAAAAACAAACAAAAACTTCTCAAGTCTGTGTATTTCTCTAAGTCCCATTCTACTTTCTGCTTTCACTGTTGCCTATTGAATATCTAGAACAAGGAGTCTACACCTGCTTTCTTCATTCTATAACCTCCCATTTCCTGTGTAACGCATTGGAAGCTGCCCTGTGCCCCTATGTTACCACCAAAATAATCCTGCTCCTGTTACCTTCAATTTCCTAGTTCTTAATCCAATGGTCTTTATCTTCGCTTGGCACTGATAAGGGCTTCCTCATTCTTGAAACCTCTCCTCTCTTGGTTTATGGCATTCCTCTTTCCTGCTTCTCTCTTGCTTATCCTGGGGTTCTGTTCACAGGCCTCTTCTCTTTCCATTCTTCATGGTAATCCAGGTAATATCACCACCATACTGATCTCTGTCCAGTTAGTACCTCCACCCCAGAACTCTCCTCAGCTCTGGACTTGAGTATTCAAGTGCTTCTTGAACATCTCCAACTAGATGTTCTACGGACATGTAAAAATAACTCCCTCATCTTCTTGCCAGCAAACCACTTCTTATCCTGTTGATCCAGATGCTCAAATCAATAACCTAGGAGAAACTCTTCACTCTTACTTTTCTTTTGCACCTAAGTTATATAAATTTTACCTCTTAAAAATATATTAAGAACACCCTTTCACCATTCCACTGCACTGCTCTGCCTTACACACCTCTCCTTTCCCATTCACTAAGCCTCTACAATGACCTATGTCTTCCTGACTCAGTCTTACCCTCTCAAATCTGTCCTCCAGAGAGGCCTCTCTAAAATGTATCTTGCCACTTTCCTACTTATATCTCTAGTGGCTCACCTGTTCCCAGAAATCCAGACTCTAGCAGGTCATAGAGAGTTATTCATGATCTGATTTCTGACATTTTGCCCAATTATCCCTACACACACCAGCCACCTCCAACTATTTACAATCCCTGGAACACACCACGCTATCTAACCTCTGTGTCTCCTTTATGCACACTAGTTCCTCTGTCTGGAATTCCATCATTTATCCATTTGAAAACTCTTGGGCATTCCTCAAGCCTCAGCTCAAGAGTCACATCCTTAATGAAATCTTTTGTGACTCCCTCAAGCTAAGGTCTTCCTTCCTTCATGCTTCCATTTTTCTCATAGTTATTTGTACATCTGTAACCCCATGAGGGCTGCACAAGGCTCTCATTTATTGATTCAACAAAAATTCCTTGAGCTGGTCACTGTTCAAGGCACTGGGGACACAGCAACAAGCCAACCATACAAGCCCTGTCCTCGGAGTACTTGCATTCTAGTGGGCTGGGATGGTTTTACATTTCAACAACTTTTTGCTGAATGAATGGTCAGCTATTTCCACAATCTCACTTTTAAAGTCTGCCATTGGGAGATGCTCTTGGATCCCAGTAATTCATCTAAGTATTTCAATCTCCTTCAATCACAAGGAAAAAACCTCACAGAATCCTCAAGGACATTTTTAACTTGGAAGTCTCCTGGCCTAGTCAGGAGTCCAGATGTCTAATAATGTCACTGAATGCGATAAAAAGTGATGACCTTGGTGGTGAAATTAACCAAACTGTGAATGCACCAACAAGCACTCAAAGCCACTCTGCCTGAAAGAGACCTGCATGTCTCCAGAAAAGGTGAGATGAGGTGAGAGACAGCAAAGATGACCTAGATGATAAAAATGGCCAGTAGCAAAAAAAGCTAATAAATAAATAATGTGTGGGAAGCAAGGATAAGTGATACAAGGAGGGTCTGTTGGGTTACAAGGCTCATATCTTGGTCCAAATGAACATGGTTAATCAAATGGCCAAAGGAAGACTCTAAAAACTAATCTTGATCAAGTAGCTATTGTATGTCTACTGTGAGGCCGCCCCACTGCAGGTCTGATGCTCTGAGGACAAGGATGAGATGTTCCTGCATTGCACCTGCCCAGCAGAAAGCTGTGGGCCTCAATTAGCAAAAATAAAGATCCCAATACAAAGCAATTGAGAACCACCTGGTGTGGGACACCTCTGCTCTCCCATGTCTTTGGAATATGAGGCAGGTATTATCATACTCATTCTACACATGAGGACACAAGTTCACAGAGATTAGGTGACTATTTTAGGGTCACACCTCTAGCAAGTGGCAGAGCTTCATTTAAACCCAGGTCAGCCTGATTCCTAACACCATCCACATGCACAGCCTGGATAACTTGAAGGGTGGGGCATTTCCAGACTTGAGAGCATGGGGGTCTGTCTTCTCTGAGCAGCCATTTAAGCCTCCTTGCTCAAAAGGGGTCAGGTAACTGAATTTCTGCAGATTAACCCCTGGCCAGTCCCTTGTTTATTTAATTCACCTAATGTGCATTCAATTGTGTTATAAAGCTCTGGAACATGCAAAGGCTTTTGAAAACAATTAGAAGAAAAAAGTTCTCCAGCCCACATTTACACTTGGCAGCCTGAGCTCTGGCCTGAGGCAGGATGTGAGAAAAAATATAATTAGCATCCACTCAGGCATAGAGTCTCAGGCCACAATTTCTTACCCTGGTGTTAATCAATGCACATTTAGCCCTAGCCAATGTCCACAAGCCCAGGGCTCTCAGCTTCTTCCTCTTCTCCATCAACCCCCTGGCTCAGACACACAATGGAGCTAAAAACAGCTTTCAGGTAGAGCCCTGGTCCCATTAGCTCACTCTGTGGCAAGGGCAGGGGAGTGTTTGGGATGGCAGGTTTTCCAACCCCTGGGGAATCCAGATCCAGACAGATACCCAGAAAGCAGCCAAGCATTCTTTGGTGGAGAGGGTTCCAGCAGGCGGCTTCTTAGTTTGGTAATTTTTTGTGTACCACAGGGGCTCCTCTGGCTGTGCTGGGACCCCCCAGCTACAGCTGCGCCACCATCACCTCCAGTCTAGACGGACGAAGGAGACAGTCCCTCCCTCTGTGTGCTCCGGGAACGCGGTACCAGAGACAGGGAGAGGGCTTTGACTTCTTTGTCCCCTTTTTTAAATGCTTAAAATAAAGCGTATAAGATTACGAAGAAAGCCAGTTGTACTAAAATAATTATCAAATATTTGAAAAATCAAATTTATCATGTAGTCATACATGTGCTTAATAGTGAATTAAATAACTAGATCTCACTCCCCCCCTTTTTATTTAAATCAGGATTAAATTTCAAGATGAAGAAAATTAATCTCAATAAACATAACTGCACCCAGCAATTAAAGTTTTAAGCATTCCACCACTGTAATGATGTATAATATTGTTCTTTCATACTCATTCTTCACTTATTTGTTTATTCTACTAAAAAACGTGTACTGGGCAAGGTATTATGACCATTCCTGACCAGAGGTCAGAAAATGATATGCCCTTTGGATAAAGCTGGCCATACCTACTCATTTACATTTGGTCAGTAACTGCTTCCACATTATATCCACAGTGTTAAATAATCGTGTCTGAGGCTACATGGCTTTCAAAGTCAAAAATATTTGCTATCTAGCCCTTTACAGAAAAAGTTTGCAGACTTCTGAACCAGACATAGGCCTTACCCTTAAGCATTCTTTCACAGTCCACAGGAGAAGAAAGATAAAAACAAATTTCAGTACAATGTTATAAATGCACCAACAAAAATATGTCTGAGATGTAGAAATTACTAAGAGAGGAATGAAGGGTGAGGAACATGGAAGTTTTCCTAGAAGAGGTAACATTTGAGTTGGTTTTGAAAGTACCGGCGTTTGCCATGGGCACTGGCTTTCTGGGCAGAGAATATCACATGAGCAAAAGCAGGATGGCATAAACAGCATTATGTTCTGGAAATGATAAACCCTTCACTATCACTGAAATATAGAGCTCTAGAAGGGAGTGACAGGAGATGACTGAAGAACAAGGCAGGATCAGATCCTACAAGACTTTATGTGTCATGTTAAGGAACTCAATTCTTCTTCCATAGGTATCAGCAGTGTCGTCCAACAGAACTTTCTGGGATGATGGGAGTGTTCTATAGATATGATATGATACCCACTTGCCCCAAGTGGTGACTGAACACTTGAAATGTGGCTATTATAACCAAGGTACTGAATTGTTAGTTTTCTATCATTTTAATTAATTTAAATTTAAATAGCCACATGTGGCTAGTGGCTACCGTACTGAACACCTCTAGGTGATGGAAATTGATTTTCATACACTGAGGTGGAGTGAAAGCCATCATGGACCATATGTAAATGATTAGGCGTTGCCAGCCTTAGCCAGTGGCATCATTTTCTGACCTCTGGTCAGAAATGATCAATACCTTGCTCAAATGTTTTTGAGTAGAATGAATGAATAAATGAATGAGTGAGTATGGAAGGACAAAACTAGACATAGTTAGAAGGGTGAAATACTTCAAACTTTACCACCACAAGAAATAATTCTGGATGCCATTATGTGTACTGAAATGACTTTTCATGATCTTGAAACTTAATTTTGGCTTAAATCAAAGAGGAGGAAGGGATTTCCCTGGCGGTCCAGAGAAATTAACAGGGTTAACAGCGGTTAATTCCCTCTTCCACATCTTTCTAAGGGTTGTCTACTGTAGAAGTTCTTAATATATTATAGATACAAGCACTTTATCCAATACATGTGTATTGCTTATCTCTTCTCCCACTCTTTGACTTGCCTTTTCATTCTCTTAGCTATCTTTTAATGATAGAAATTCCTAGTTTTAATGTCCAGTTTATCAATTTATCAGTCTTTTCCTTTGTGATTAGCACTTTTTGTGTCCTATTTTAAAAAATGTTCATCTTCTCCAATGTTGTAAAAATATACTTCTATGCTATCTTTTAGAAATTTCATTACTTTACCCTTACCAATTAGATATATATTGCACCTAGAATTGATATTTGTGTACAGTGTGAAGTGAAAGAGTGAAGATTTATTTTTTCCATATGAATAGCCAGTTGACCTAGTGACAGTTATTGAAAAGATTCTTTTCTGCGCTGTATGCAGTATTACATTTGTCATATGTTGTGGCAGTGTACGTTGCGTCTTTTTCTGGAGCCTCCCATTTTGTTCCACTTTGCCTAGTTATCTGTCCGTGAATATAATATATCCCTCTACTTAGGTCTTCTCTAATTTCCCTTAAAAATATTTTATAATTTTCTCTATAGAGGTTTTGTACATCTTTTGCTGGATTTATTTCTGAGATTTGATGTCATTTAATGCTATCCAAATGGCATCTTTAAAACTTTTTCATTTTCCAGTTGGTTTGTATCTGCAATATAGAAATATAATTAGTTCTTATATATTGATCTTGTGTTCAATAACTTGCTGAATTCAACTTACTGATTTTAATCCCAGTAATTTTTAAAAGCAGGATTTTATGAATCAACTATACTTCAATAAAAAAAGGAAAAAATGTAAAAATAAAAGCAGGATTTTATCTTCTCCACAAGTTTTACAGCCACAATATATTGAGAAAGGAAAAAAATTTCTCTGGGTAACTAAAATATGAACAAATTCCTGATTTTAATTTTCTTCCTGTCATCATCAGCACAATGGCATGGCATTTGAATGAACCACAACTGGATTTCAAGGACTCGCCCAGCCTTTAGATGTTCTCAATGCCACTTACTTAGTGTCAGTGATTGTGACACCTAGTGTAATAATGAAACAGCCCTAATCCAGCCTTACTGTCACATCAAATTATTAATAAATATGGCAATGCCTGCAGGTATACTTATGCAAAGGGAAACCTACTTTGCTTAACCACAAAATTTAATGATCAATAAAGCAAAAAATAATTTTTTGTTGTTTTTATTTTGCTTTGTTTAGTTTCTTAAGGAACTTCCTCAGTGAAGGACATCATCAAGTAAATGGCAACAACTACTGGTGACATTTTGCTGCCTAGCTCTATTAGACACTGTGGTTATAAAAGCAGACAGTTAAGATCAAAGAAGGCTTAGAATTAATCCATTCTAATAGACTCTTTTAAAAATTAGTTTTTAATTTTTTATTGAGGTAACTGAGTTATAACACTGTATATTTCATGTGTACCTTATATTTCTACTTCTGTAGACCCTACAGTGAGCTCACCACCAAAACTTCATTGTTCAGCCATCACCATCACCCATACACTTTTTTTTTTATAGATGAGGAAATAAACCCAAATAGATAGTGAATTACTCAACGTTTCAGAGCTGGTTAACAGTAGAGCCAGAACTATAGCTCAGGTGCCTCCATTTCTAGCCCATTGCCTTTTCATTAAACCACAGTGTCTCCCAGGCTCAAGAAGAAGATGCAAGTGAGGACCCAGGGAATGCCCATGTTTGGGAGGTGTGGACAGATTTCCATGATATGGTGGGAGCAGGGCAAGAAGACTGACTTTCATTAGCTATCTCCCACATGCCAGGCAAGAGTCAAGGCATTTTCCACACATCATTTTATTTAACCCTCTCCGAAATTTATAAGACAGGCATTACTATTCTCACTTCACAGGCGAAGCTATGAATCTCAGCTCTGTGAAGTGGTTTGCACGAGAACCCATGTCCAGGGAACCCCACTCTCATCTAGAACTGCTTAACTCCAACCCCTGAGCTTTTTTTTTTACTGTTGAGAAGTGGAAATGTGGGAGTTTTACACTATAAAAAGTTTTATTTTTTAAATACTGTCAAGAATGACCAGAATTACAACAAGGCATGCAATAGGCCAGCATCCCTTTTTCTAAAAATGATTCAGTCAGTTGGAGATTTTGAGAATTCTGGCTTTGAGTCTCACCCACCTCTGACACTGGGCTACCCATTCACCTGAGAATCCATGGCAGCATCGCTGGGACGAGTGATAGGATTCGATTCCAAAATGACCAAAGGCAACAGGATAGCAGCTACTTAGATGAGTATGTTCTGCTTTGATTATCTATAACTTTATAGTTACACCGTAAATCAGAGATTTATAATTCAGCTTACAAAATGATCCCCCAGACAAAATGATACCTTTACGAAACATACACACCCATCCACTTGCATTGCCATTTTCTCATTCTGTGTGAATTAAATCATAAGTTAATAAGTTAATAAAAGACTTGCTTCAATAATCTGGGACTATCTAAAAGTATGTGGATTAAAATCAGCTATAGGGGGCTTCCCTGGTGGCGCAGTGGTTGAGAGTCTGTCTGCCGATACAGGGGACACGGGCTTGTGCCCCAGCCTGGGAGGATCCCACATGCCGCGGAGCGGCTGGGCCCATGAGTCATGGGCTGGGCCCGTGAGCCATGGCTACTGAGCCTGCGCGTCCGGAGCCTGTGCTCCGCAACGGGAGAGGCCACAGCAATGAGAGGCCCACGTACCGCAAAAAAAAAAGAAAAAAAATCAGCTATAAGAAGGATTATGTTTGTAGAATACTGAGCACAGTGCCACTTCATTCATACATTCATTCATTCACACATTTATTACTTTAAGATATTTATTGAGCACTTATATAAATCAGGTCCACTACTAAGTGTTAAGGAGACCCAGATGGATAAGACACATCTTTGTTTTGTAATAACTTGTAAATTACATGGAGACATGCAAGTAAACTTATCACTAATCGTGACTGAAGTATAGGTCCCAAGAGTGGCATGTACATAGCACAGTGAGATCAACTCTGTGCTTTGTGACCACCTAGAGGGGTGGGATAGGGAGGGTGGGAGGGAGATGCAAGAGGGAGGAGATATGGGGATATATGTATATGTATAGCTGATTTACTTTGTTATAAAGCAGAAACTAACACACCATTGTAAAGCAATTATACTCCAATAAAGATGTTAAAAAAAAAGTACAATGTGCAGTCTGACAACACATTCTACTTCCTCTCTTTAGTCTTGCAGGTACTTGTCGATAAAAAAAAAAAAGAGAGAGAGAGGCATGTGCAAAGTGCTTCAGGAACACTGGGAAGGGATTGGTTCTATCTGCTGGTGGGGAGGGAGAGGCAGTGTCAGGAAAAGTTCCACTGAGGAAGTAACCTTTAAATTGGGCCTTGAAGGGAGAGAATGATTTCCGCCATTAACTCTTACCTGGAGACCTTCACCTGCCTTTTCAATGGCCTCCCTGACCTGCCCTTGTCACTCCACTCCATCCACATGGCAACCAGGTGATCTTTGTAAAACAATTCAGACTGTGTCTTCTTTGCTCAAGTCCTCCAATGACTTCTAAGTGAAATGAGAGTGAAATCTAAATTCCTAGATAAGACATTATGATACAGCTTTGGCTGCTTCTCTCCTCATTGCCCTCCAGCCCCTCCTCTCCCATCCCCCATTACTACACTTCAGCTACTCTGGTTTTCTTTTATGTATGAGTCCTTTCTAGATGTCAGATTTATATCCAAGTAAATCTTTAGGCCCTCAAAATATTTATTATTGAAAAAGAATCTAAAATCATAAAATTAAAAGTCTAAGAATGTTTTCCTGCTTCTGGTCTCAGGACCTTTGCACTTGCTGTTGCTTCTACTTGAACTACTCTGCCCCAGAGGTCTGTAAAGCTGTGCCCTGCTCTGCATGAGAATATCCATTACTGAGAGGTTTTCCCTAATCATTTTAGCTACAACACCCTCCCACCACTTGACCCCCCCATACATTCACACAAACTTCCCTTTACTTCATTACCCTCTTTTCTCTTCTTCATTATCTTAGTACCAGAATCGTGGTATTTATGTGTTTTTCTATGCCCACTCATCTTTATAAGTAGAATGTAAGCACCTTCAGGTTAGGAACTATGACTATTTTTCTGTTTTTTTTTTTTCCTCCAGGGTCTAGGATAGTGCTTAGTAAACAATAAATGATCAAGTGGAGAAGGGGGGAGCTTACAATAAGAGTTCTTAAAGATGCTACTCTTATTATCTAATGACATAATAAATTTGTTTTGTGGGTAGCAAAAGTTTTAGGGAGATAAGCACTAAAAATATGCAAACAGTTATGTAGCAACCTCTTGAGACATTCTTATTTGAGATGACATCAGTTCACCGGAATGGTTGAGGATACAGGGAACACATTTTCCCCATGTGGATCAGTAAAAATCACAAAGTAAATCTTGGCCTTTTGATTCTGTTTTCACTGAAATTCCTTGCTTTTAACAGCCAATTGCCCAGCTTTCCTGTAAAGCATTTTTGGACAGGGGAATGATGTATTTAGGGAACTGTCAAAATGAAAATTGATGTTGTCATAGGTTTTCAGCAGTCAATCCCTATGAAGCAATAAAAGCCATGTTCATGGCTTGGGTGTCAGAAACTCCAACCAATACTCTGCTGTGTGCCTTGTAAACCTTAAAAGGCCTTTTAATAGCTTTAAATATGAACTTTGTCTTATAATGCTTCTATATGATCCCCAAAGAAATCATAAACATGGTGAGCTGACCCTCCATCTGCTAAGATTATCATGTATCTTTCCCCTAGTACTGGACTTTTTAAGGTTCCCAGAGCCATTTATTATTCCATTATGGCCCTATCCGTGGTAGAAGGGTCTGGTGATCTCCCACAATCTGGGCAGTAGATATCTTCAGACTTGGGGTAAAAGGGAACAGCCTTAACATGGATTTTTGGTTTGAAGAGATCTTCCCAATGTGTATTTCCTGTCCACAGCTTGGAGGTGGAAGGGAATTAATAGATAAAGCAGTTCATGAGGAGATTAAGTGAACTAAGCTATGGAAAGTGATCAGCCAAATCCTGATTATAGTAAGTGCTCGACAAATTATAGCAATTAGCTATAATTGCATCTATATCCTGCCGTTTAATCCATGGTGTTAAAATCTGATTATGTGTCTTTCTCCCATCAGACAAGAGACTAGAGGTCATGGGGTTGAGTTCTGCAGCACCAGGAAGTAGCAAAGTGTCTGAAATGCATTAGTCATTCAATTTATGCTTCCTGACCTAGACAGGGCACTGGCTTCTGGATCCCACACTATCACTGAGTAGCTATGAAACATTGGGTAGCTTTGCTTAGCCTTACCAGGTCTGCCTATCCCCATTGGTAAGAGGAAGAGATTGGATTTTATGGTCTCTAAGGCCCTTTCCAATTCTAGCATTCCATGGCTCTACTAAAGCAGCAGTTATTAAGCTAAGAAAGATTATTAGGAACTGTTGGAGCCAAATTCCATTTCTCTTTGCCTGTTCTGACAAAGTCCTCTACAATGATGAGCTAATTTCCAAGCAATCCAAGTGATTGTTTTGCTGTTATTAAGATTCCATCCTAGACTTTCAGAGTTTATTCCAACCCAGAAAACATGGTGGAAGGTGGGGATGGATATGAACCAAATGTTACCCTGATCACTTTGCCCACTCAGCTTCCTAACAGCCTATGTATGGTTCATAGAGGCCCATGGTCTCAGTTAGCAAATAGTTATTTAATTGTTTGGCTAAACAATGGTTTCATTTTTTTAAATGGTTTAACTCAGTGCAGCAAATAACTGTTGCATGTCTACTGTGTGCCAGGTACTGTTTAGATTCTACAGATGCAGATTAAATGAAAAAAAATCAAAATGTATGTTGACTAAAGAATGCTATCTGCAAGACTGATACTTATTCACAGCCAAATTAAACATTTTCTTTTCCAGATAGACAGCTAGATGCAGAAATCCAAAGCCAAACCAGTTAATTCCTAAAATGAGTGAAATATGAGAAACACAGTTCTCTTACTATCGCCTATGATCACATGTGTAAATACTTAGCACAGTGACTAGAATTCAATAAGTGTTATTTTCCTTCTCCACCTTGTTCAAACTGACACCTAGAAGTCATTCTGCATTCCTCTGCCACTCACCCCCAGGTTGTCAAGTCTGCCTTATTAATATTGCTGTATTTTAGCTACTTCCCTACCCTCCAACTTATAACAACCTTCAAGCTTCTACTGTCTCTCTCTTTGCACTAACCTTCTAAATTTTTCCTACGGCCAGTCTTGCTCCCATTAATCTGCTTTTTATTACATTGAGGCTGTAGTGTTTTTTTTTAAGTTCAGATTTGTACTGCTTCAACCAGAGTAAGTGAGAAAGGGACAGAGTCTATAAATATCTAGAGAAATAGCAATCAACAATTGGCAGTTGAATACATTTAGGATGGAGGGGCGAAATTTATGGAGAAGAAGGAGTCAAGAATGACTTCCACTTTACAACTTCACTAAACAGAAGGATGGTGGTGTCACCACAAGGAAAGGAATGAAGGAGGAAGAGATTTGGTGGGAATGATGCTATAGGGAGAGCTATGGCTCACTGCACTGGATTCCCTCAGTTTCTGGAAGTGTGGCTGCGGAGGCCTGCTCCTGAGTAAGGTGTTATTGTGGTATGTAAGAGGCAAATTACATAATAATGCTCCTTTAAATTGCTTGGAATTGCGGTATGACTTCATGGTCCAATCAAGTCCTGCAGTCTACTGTACGTCTCTGGTCAGAGTGCATGGCTTGTGCATGAAATGACTAACACTTTGGAGGGGAAGTATAGTGCAGAAGCAATACATTAATCTTCAGCTTCAGTGCAATTAATATTTTTTTACTCGGTGAAGACTTGTTTTGTATGACCAGGCAGACAGATATTTTTAGATGACCCAGAATAGAAAGTGGTAGAGACCAGAGAACTGGTAAAGATGAGATGGAAGAGGACAGTCTACCATGATTGACAGGCTAAAAGAAATTAAAACTGGCCTTCCTAATTTGATGATCATGGGACTTGTTAATTGCACAACACTGATTAGAATTTGACCTTAGCTGGGTAGCAGTTCTCAGAAAATCCTGCAACAAAGTTAATAGTCAACAGTCAAAAGTACAAAGAAGTCACGTGCCGTTGGCTCAGATTCCAATTAAAAGTGGACTTGCTGGTTACCCTGCGTTAGCCATGTTGACCTTTGTTACACTGGATCTACATTATTAAAAAAAAAAGAATTAACAAATGAATATAATTTACTTTTTTGTGAATGGCCAGAAAATTAGTAACTATAGAGATTACCTGTTATCAATAAATTAATACTAATTTATTAATTCTAAGAGATTAATAACAGGTAGCCTCTGTAACTGGTTTGCTACATGCCAGGCACTGTGCTAAGAGCTTTACATGTGTCTCATTTATTTCTGCCACAATTCTATGAGGTTAGTACTATTATTAGATCCATTTTATTTTAGGTAAGGAATCAGAAGTTTAGAGAATTTTAGAAAATTTTCCACATTCATACTGGCTAATAATAGCAGAACTAGACTTTATACTCAGGTCTGTCTGATCCCAGAGTTGCTTCTTTAAATCACTAGGCCAGAGATTATTGGGATATCTTGGAAATTCCCTAAAACCCTCAATAGAGTTAACATGAACCCAATATTCTATTACCCAAAATTCTAGTGATTGTCACTACTGTGCATCTGTCTTTACAGTTCAGCATTGAGTATCCATCAAGCCTCTTAAGGAATATAAAAGTACATTGTCTGCACCTTTAAAAATCTCATAAATGTATCATGAAGATTAATTGCACAAACAAGTGGAAAACAATACAAAAGAGTTGTGTGATCAAGAATTTAAGTAAGTCATAGTTGGCTTGGTTAGTTCACACATTAACACCCTACTTTATTTCAAACACATAGACATGCTGGGCAAAATATAAGAAGAGAAAATCAGAGAGACATGGCTAAACTGTATATTTAGAAAAGAAAGCATTTCAGCAAACTTGAAATGGAACAATAACACCAAATAATAAACAGACATACTGGACTCTGGGTCTAGAAACAGATAACAGTGACCAGAAGTTTGGCACCTGTGGGCTAATGGAGAGAAAAAGGCTCTGTGTGAGAGAAGGAACTAAAATTAGACTTCCACTCATAATAGTCGTTCCAAAAAATTTGCTGGCAACTGCTGTCTAGTGCACTAGGCTTATAGGATGTTTGGGTCCAAGGGAAGAAGGAGGGCATAGACATAACTTTACTACCAAAAATTTAAATAGCCATCCAAGCTTGGTGACAAGATAAGTGAAGACTGCAATAACACCGTAGCATAAAATCCCTGTCCCATCACTCACAGACCTACTTCTTTGAGTTGGGGGCTGGGGAACTGATTGAGGCCATTGATAAGGAGGGGTGAATACATAGAGAGAGAGAGAGAGAGAAATAAAACACACCCCCACTCAAAAGGAACCTACAAATCAATATTTCAAAATACTTAAAGAAATCGCACGATGTACAAGACAGCTGTAGAAAATACTGTAGATTGACTTCCTTAACCTCTATTCCTAACCTCCCTTTAACTTTCCTTCCTCTACTATAGAAGCTAGAAAAAGAAATACTATTCCAGCTTCCCTTGCAGGAATAGAAGGCATGTGACACAGTCCTGGACAATGAGACTAAAGCAGAATTCCCTGGTGAGACATTTTTTTTTCCCCCAAGTGAAAAGAAAGCCTCACTGAGAGAAGGCCCTTTTGACTTTCACCTCTTTTCACATCTGGAATGTATTCATGATGCTTGGAAGCACACATCCATCTTGTGAAAATGAACACAAAAGATTATGGAGCAGAAAGACCTAATAGACCTGGATCATTGGTGACATTTTTGAGTAACTGCACAGCCCTGAACTGCCTACCTTAAAACCTCTTGTTATGTCGAGTAAAAATTTCTGCTGACACATACGGACTCATACAGCCTCCCTCCCTATCAACATCCTACACCAAAGTGGTACATTTGATACAGTCAATGATTCCACATTGACACATCATTATCACCCATAATTTATATTAGAGTTTACTCTTGGTGTTGCACATTCTACGGGCTTTGAAAAATTTATAATGACATCAATCCGCTGTTATAGTATCATACAGAATAGTTTCACTGCCCTAAAAATTCTCTGTGCTTCACCTATTCATTCCCCTTGCCTCCAGCCTCTAGCAATCCTTGAACTTTTTACCGTCTCCCAAGTTTAGGCCTTTCCAGAATGTCATATAATTGGAATCATATTCAGCCTTTTCAGATTGGCTTCTTTCATTTAGTTATATTTCTTTAAGTTTCCTTCATGTCTTTTCCTAGCTTGAGAGAAAAGTTAGGAGAAGGCATTTCTTTTTTAGCACTGAATGATATTCCATTGTCTGGCTGTACCACAGTTTATGTATCCATTCACTTACTGAAGGACATCATGGTTACTTCCAAGTTTGGCAATTATGAATAAAGCTGCTACAAGCATTTGTGTGCAGGTTTTTGTGTGGACATAACATTTCAACCTCTTTGGGTAAGTACAAAGGCCAGATCATAAGGTCAGAGTATTTTTACTTTTGTAAGAGACTGCCACACTGGTTCCCAAAGTGGCAGCACCCTTCTGCATTCCCACCAACGAATGAGAATTTGCATTGCCCCCCTTCTTTGCCAACATTTGATGCTGTCAGTGTTCTGGATTTCAGCCATTCTAATAGTTATGCAGTGGTATCTCATCATTGTTTTAATTTGCATTTCCCTGATGATACATAGTGTGAAATGTTTTTATATATTTATTTGCCATCTTTACATCTTCTTTGGTGAGATGTCTGTTCAAGTCTTTTGCCCATTTTTAAATCAAGTTGTTTGTCTTCTTATTGTTAAGGTTTAAGAGTTCTTTGTACATTTTGGGTAACAGGTTTTTATCAGATAGCTCTTTTTGAAACATTTTCTCCCAGTCTGTGGCTAGAATTCTCATTCTCTTGAAAAATAGAAAAATTTTAAGTAGAAAATGTCATTGAAATTAAACACACACAGTAGACACAGCTGAACACACTGCTAGCAAATTGGAAGACAGATCTGATCAAATCACCTAAAGTTGGAAAACATGTAAGTGCTGTTAAAATACATGAAATAAAGAGTGAGAAACTCTAACAAATGTCTAACAAGAGCTCAATAAGGAGAGAACTGAGGCAATGGGCAAGAGGTGATCATCAAAGTAATAATGGCTAAAATTTTTCTAGAATTGAAGAAAGACATAAAATACTTATCTTAACACACTGTGGGAACCTACAGTGTCAAAGACAAAGAAAATATATTAAAAGACACAAAAGCCAAAAGATAGATTTTCTACAGATGAATGTGCTCTATAATTAGACCTAGAGAAAACTTTCCATCGGTACTAAATTTGTCAGAAAACAGTGAAATGTCTTTGAAGTGATGAGGAAAATGATCTGTGAGAGTACAACTCTATATTTAGCTCAATTACCTTTCAAGAGTATGGGTAAAATAAAGATAGTTTTTACATGCAAAGACAGAAAATTTACTAGTCACGTATCTTAATAGAAAGATTTATTGACTCTAAAGGCTGTAATGCAGCAACGAGATATTAAATCTAGGAAGAAAAAGTGGGAAACAAGATACAATGGTAAGCAAAAAAATAAGTATTAACCACAAAACAATGATACGTTGCTTATTTTGGGGTGGGGGGAGAGGAAGGTGGGTGAAGAATGTTAAAAATCTAGTGGAAATATTTTTTTCCAAAGAAATGGCTAATTTTTCTAACATTGTTTATTAAATAAATATGTTCTTGATAGAAATGAAATATCATCATATATCAAATTCTTATGTACATGGTTTATGTTGGACTTCTTATTATCTTCCCAATGTTATTTATCTTTTGGCAAACCAGTATCATACTATTTTGATTATAGTAGCTGTATAATACATTTTAAAATCTGTTTGAGGAATTTCACCCTTTTCTATTTTTTTTCCAAAACTGTCTCTTCCACTTTTATTATTTATGCTCTACACCAGGGGTCAGGACACTTTCTCTATAAGAAGGCAGATAGTAAATATTTTAGGCTTTGAGGGCATATAGTTTCTGTCACAACTACTCAACTTTACTGTTGTAGCATAAAAGAAGTTGTAAACAATATGTAAATAAATGGATGTGGCTGTATTCCAATAGTGCTTTATTTACAAAACAGGCAGCAGGTTGGATTTGGCTGGTGGGCAGTAGTTTGCCTTGTTCTCAACTATTTCTTACTTTCAGTTTGTTTTCAATACTAACCTGGCTTTTCCAATATCCCTTCTGAGTTCTGCTTTCAGGGTTGGTTAATCGTCTAAGTATCTGTTTTCCATGTGATCTTGGCTATCTCACCACTGTAGTACCATCGTACTACTTTTGAAGTCTATGTATGGAGCTTACCTAGTTGAAGGCAGGGACAATCTCTCCCTTATCTTTATGACTCCAAGATCTAATAGAGTGTTTCATACAGAGTATTGGGTTGGCCAAAAGGCTTGGTTGTTTTTTTCCATAAGATGGCTCTAGTAGCACTTAGTTGTCTTTAACTTCATTCGAAACAATTTTATTAGATTGTATGTGACAGCTGTCATATCAGCGTGCATACAAAAAAAGTCTTATCAAAATTGGTGAATTTTTGTGTAGCTATTTTAATATTGAAGATGGAAGTAAAAAAGCAACATTTCCAGCATGTTATGCTTTATTATTTTAAGGAAGGTAAAAATGTAACTGAAGTGCAAAAAAAAAGATTTGTGCAGTGTATGGAGAAGGTGCTGTGATGGATCAAACATGTCTAAAGTGGTTTGCAAAGTTTCATGCTGGAGATTTCTCTCTGGACGATGCTCCACTGTCGGGCAGACCAGTTGAAGCTGATGGAGATCAAATAGAGATATTAATTGAGAACAATAAACGTTACACCACGTGGGAGATAGCCGACATACTCAAAATATCCAAATCAAGTGTTGAAAATCATTTGCACCAGCTTGGTTATGTTAATTGCTTTGATGTTTGGGTTCCACATAAGTTAAGCAAAAAAACCCCTTCTTGACCATATTTCCACATGCGATTCTCTACTTAAACGTAATGAAAACGTTCCATTTTTAAAACAAATTGTGATGGGTGATGAAAAGTGGTTACTATACAATAATGTGGAACAGAAGAGATCATGGGGCAAGCGAAATGAACCACCACCAACCACACCAAAGGCCAGTCTTCATCCAAAGAAGGTGATGTTGTGTATATGGTGGGATTGAAAGGGAGTCCTCTATTATGAGCTCCTTCTGGAAAAAGAAATGATTGATTCCAACAAGTACTGCTCGAATTAGACCAACTGAAAGCAGCACACGACAAAAAGCACCCAGAATTAGTCAACAGGAAAAGCATAATCTTCCATCAGGATAACACAAGACCACATGTTTCTTTGATGACCAGGCAAAAATTGTTACAGCTTGGCTGGGAAGTTCTGATTCATCCACCATATTCACCAGACGTTGCACCTTCAGATTTCCATTTATTTAGGTCTTTACAAAATTCACTTAATGGAAAAAATTTCAATTTCCTGGAAGACTGTAAAAGGCACCTGGAACAGTTCTTTGCTCAAAAGGATAAAAAGTTTTAGGAAAATGGAATTATGAAGTTGCCTGAAAAATGGCAGAAGGTAGTGGAACAAAAGGGTGAATACGTTGTTCAATAAAGTTCTTGGTGAAAATGAAAAACATGCCTTTTATTTTTACTTAAAAACAGAAGACACTTTTTGGCCAACACAATAGATGCTCAATGAACACTGTCAGAAGATGGAGAGAGAGGAATCTGGAATCCACTCTAACTCTCTTGTTTGATGCTATGGAAACATTCTTGCTCAGATTTATAAAAATAAATTAATGACAAAATGGAGAGACAAGTAAAGAGACAATTGTAGTACAGAGAAATAAGGGTTAGAATTAACATAAGAGTTCTGTGGAAACTTATGACTGGCAGGTGGAAGTCAAAGAGAATATCATGCGTAAACAAACATCCACAGGATGAACAGAAATTTGCCAGGGAAAAGGGAAAAGAAGAGGGGAGAATGCTCCACAAAGAAGGGAAGGCACGCGTAAAGGCTTAGAAGTGAGAGAGAGTGTGGCCGATCTGCAATAGCTGAATGGGACTGGAGCTTGGGGTGAGAGATGAGACGGAGAGGGAAGCAGAGGGTGGAGAAAAAATAGACTCAAGGGAATCAGAGGATAAGGAGCAACCTGTAACTGAAGTCTAGGCTTAGGAGCAAACTCATTTATCTATCAGGCTGAGCAAGCAAAGCTCTGGATGAAGTAAAGGGGATGGGTGTATCCAAGCAAAGAAAGATACTAGAGTCTTGGGCAAATTGTGATTAGCCTGAAGCAGGGGAATGGGATGAAGCATTGGTGTAAGGGACCAGAGAAAGCATGGCCACTCAGCCAGTTGAGAACATCTGCTCACAACTGAAATGGGAAGAAACGGAGGAGGAACACACACACACCCAGGAGCTCACCTGCCAAACAGTCGTCAGTGTGGGATTCTCTTGTTCCTGCTCATGCTCTCCTGATCAAACACACAGCAGCCACACCATGTGTTCTCTGGGACAGAGAAAGTTTTCGGCAACTGCAGGGCAGGGGACGGGGGAGTGATGGGAACACCTGCTCTGTGAAGACACTTGAAAAGTCATCTTCTAATCACTTGCGGAAAATATCTGGGCTGCCCACCCCCAGACCACCAGTGGTGCAGTAAGCAGAGAAAGATTGGGGGAATCCATGAGGAAGGAGGCAAAATGGATGCAGAGTGAGCTGTGAGCTAGAGGAAGGCCAGGGGCTCAGGGACAGTGGAGTGGCCCCTCTGGAGACATCGGTCACTTGGGGACTCTCTCAGGCAAGGATCAAACGCAGATGAAATTTTCACCCACTGAGGTCACTGAAAAGGGTCACTTGGTCCATGCCACGTGGAAAACCATGCCCAACCCTTCAGACGTCAGAGCTCTAAACACATCAAGTGGTGAACAGCTAACATGAGAAAGAAAGAACAAAGCTTCTAAAGGTCTCACTCACTCTTAGGAAGCTGTGTGTGGACAGGGAAGAAAAGAGCCAGAACAATTTTTGAGATGCATAGACAAGGCTCCTTGAATTCAGCATGTTTCTCACGCTTGAGCCCCCATCTTCAGTCAACTCATTAATTTGGAAAATTCAACTTGAATTACTCAAGGTGCATTAGAACATCATAGATTTTCTTCAATTCATCCATCAACAAGTATATTACTGAGTTTCTTTTTCTTTTTCTTGCAATGTGCAAGACTCTGATGCCAATTAAGAGAAATAACTTTTAGTAATTAGGAATTACATAGAGTTTCTCAATTTTCAAAATCTGGGAGTTTAGGAATACAACACACAGGGAAGTAAAACTCCTTTCAAGGATCATGTGACTGGTAAAAGAGTAGATCCTGGACTGAATTAGGCTTTCTGGCCTCAATTCTGGTATAGATTTCTCCTGCTATCCGAAAGTAGAGCATTCCTATGAAACCTTTTGTAAGCCGAAATTGTATAAAGGGAAGAAGCAATTACCTTAGGACACATCTTGCTAACAGATACACAAAATAAATCAGGATAAAGCACAGATGCTCACAGACACAGTTCAAAGCTGTGATGGCTTGATGCTGAGATGCTGAGTGTTTCCCGGGGAAGGAGCTTGGCGGGGCTGCTCTCACTGCTGGGGGTGTGAGTTGCCTCTAAAAGGCTCCCACAAAACAAACATCGAATGCTATTCCTGCTTTTCTCCTTGTTTTTGTAAAAGGAAAAGTCCTCTTCAGATTTCTTTCCATTAGTGCAAACAGGTACTAATGTAGGTAAAAGTGAGGTGGCATAAAGCAAAGTTTGGAAAAGCAGGGGATACCTGTATTCTTTCTAGAAGCCCATGTTTTCTTTCCTAGGTGGAAAGGCAAGAAAAGTCCTTTCTAGCTGGCAAGGTAAGATGGCCAAGCAGGGACTAATTAGAGAGACATGGCAAAGCTCAGTCTGGAACAAAGTGTTTGCCTTGCTGAACATATAACACTAGCAAAAGAGAGAGGCCAGTGGGCAGAATAGCGGGAGAAATGTTCTTCTTGGGGAAAGAAACCTGGATAAGGCAGACAGGGGTGGCCTTTCCCTATATCTGAATAAGCTCTATTTCAGACACATCTTTGTGCTCCAACGTCTCTTTTCTGGATCTTCAAGGTAGAACAACAGGGCACCTCTATATACCTAGGGCCCATTGCTTGTAGGAAGGAAGCGCTGCAAAGGGGCCAGTGAAAGGCATGAACCCAGTTACGTGGTATTGTGCCATCACTGGGTCAAGACACTATGTTAGGTTCCTTACATCTTCATAACAACCTCTAAAGTGGGAGTTACCTCTGTCACTTTATAAAAGAGGAAACTGAAGCTCAGAGAGATCCCACATCTAGTGAGTAGAAAGGGAAAGCTAGAAGAGATCGTCAGCATCCTCACATCACAAACGCTTTAGGGTCCATGACTGGGGTCAGCCATGCTGGAGTTCACTGCATGTGGCTTGTTACAGAAATGCAGGCTTGAGTCACATCACATCACGTTACCCACATGTTACTCCTGTTTCTCTACCCAACATTGTATATTTGACAAATCAGTTTAAAATACACCAACAAAGGGCAGCAGATGCAAACTAATCTTGAAAGGGTAGCCTTGTGTGTGTCTGAACCTGATTAGGGCTTGCTCTGTTCATTGCAGCTGGTGGTCCAGTTAGCTGGGAATGCAGGGAACTGGAATCAGAACCATCATCTGGGAGGAGTAAGGGTGGGAGAACAGGCCCACATGTAGGATCTGAGAGGGAGTTCAGTTCCACGTGCAGAACCGCACCTGGAAGAAATGGCAACAGGCAGCAGGTGGCGGGTCAGGAAAGCAGTGGGCATTCACTGGAGAAGGCCAGGGCCAAGCACAGCATGTTCTGACCCATGGAAGGAACATATTGAAAAGGGATGCTGGGAACAGACAAGCATGCATACTTGAACTTGCTTGACTAATGGATGGGACCTTTGCCTAAGCATGCACAGCTTCAAAGGAAACACATTTGGAACAGGAAAGGAAAAGAATTAGCCGAATACAAGAGCAGCCTATGCCAGGAAACCCAGGCAGACAGGCAGAGGCAGCTAGCACGTGGAGAGCAGAGGCCCACCCACCAGAGACAATGATTCTAGTTCTTGGGAGGTGACTGGCAACAATGCAAGACCTGCAGTGTGGATGGGTTAACAAGGGAGAGACTCACACACAGGAACAAGATAGGCATCCAATTCCCAAAAGGATAGGAGAAGGTGGAGAAGCCTACCTCTTTACCTGAATTCCACCTATCCCTCAAAACCTGTTGGATAACAAATGTTCAGATAGTGGGAGCCTACAGTCCCTTATTTTAAAAGATAATAATAATAATAATAATTTGTATCCCTCTTTAAACCCCAAACAATATCCCAAAACATCACTGAGTAGCCACATTGCAATCTGTTAAGGATTCCTGCACAAATAAACCAACAGTACTTTAATAATTTTTCTAATTTTCTCATGCATAGAAAAAACTTGGATGCACCATAGATGAGGACAAAATTGTGATACACATCTATTTTTTTTTTTACTCAGTCACCTCTCTCAATATACTTTATACCTTCTTATCTTTCTTCCAATGAGTGAACTTTCCAAAGCATCTCAGGCCCATCAACTTTATAAGCTTTTCTGTTTTCTTAGGAGACATCATCACTTAATGTGGTGAACATGAGAGAGATAATGCATAACATGTTGAAATAATGAGATGCAATTATATTAGACCAGCTGAGATTCAGCTGTAACATACTTGTGAGTGTTCTCTCACCTATAATCACATGTGACTTAAGCGATTTTGCTGGCATACATATACTGATGCTTTTTTCAGGGGAGGTAAATATTTGAGTAATGAGAGTTTAGACAATGAGGGATTCCTATACAAAGGAGAAGCAGGTCTTGGGAGGTAACGGTAGTAAGGGACAGACCCATGATTTACAATGTTCGAGTCCTTTTTACACGCCATGCGTATGAAATGGTTAAACTTGCTATATCAGGCTTTGGGTAGAGTCTAATGAATTTGGAAAGCACAGGGTTGCTCTGTTCCAAGGTTAGAAAGGGGCGGTGCAGACAACTGGAACTCCTGTGTCCAGGTATCAATCCCCAAACATCCAAACTTGAGTGGGGTGAGTAATCATGGGTTTTTATCACGAAGTACACACTTTATTGCCTCCATTTTACAGGTAAGAAAAAAAGAGGTAAGACGGCTAATGAACAGCAGAGGCTGGTGGGAAAAGAAGGTGTGTAAGGCCCCAAGACTGTGCACTGAATGCCAGACATCCCCCTTGAGAACTCCGTACATAACTCTAACTCCAATCAGTTCATAAACATTAGATACCTGAGCCAGTGTTACTTAAACTTGAGTGATGGAAAGCATCCTTGAAGGCAGGGGTGGGCTAATTTCTCTGTAAAGGGCCAAATAGTAAGGATTTTAGGTTTTGTGGGCTAGACATTCTCTGTTGCACCTACTCTAACTTTGTATTTGAAAAGTAACCACAGACAATATGTAAACAAATGGGCGTGGCTGAGCTCAATAAAACTGAATTTACAGAAGCAGGTGGGGAGCTGATTTAGCCTGTGGGCCATAGTTTGCTGACTTCTGTAAGGGAAAAATATTTTCTCTGATACCCACAGATTTCTTTTAGGATCCTCAGAATCTACGGCATTGAGTTCTAAAAATTTTGACTTGAGACAATTCTTATCTCATGAATCTACTTTTGATTTGCCAATGACAAGATGATATTTTTCCTTACAACCAGTGAAATCGTTTTGTTCAAGGTTATCCTTGAAATGAAGGAAGCAAAAATTCTCTTGTACCTCAAGGATTCCCAGCGTCTCTCTTACTACAGTTGGAGAAGTACTGTCCTGAGTGATTTCCCTCTTCCCACTTTCCTGCAGCTGGATGGGAGAGAGGGGCGTGCAGATACACAGACCAAGCCTGGTTTTTGTTACTATTGGGAGGCACGAGGCTTGAGATCTGTACCACAGAGAACAGTCCACCAAGGGGAGATTCAGAGAATTTTCCATTTGTTTTCCATAGTTTTCTGACCTGCGTCACTCCCGGCCCTCATCAGAATTGAGGAGTTCTGATGACTGTCCGGTATTGGATGCTAAGGACGGAGCTTTTAAAAGGAAGAAGAATTGCTCTCCTGACAGGGCGAAGGAGTTAAATTAAAAATCAGACAGAAGCAGTACCCCAGCCTCATCCTTTACAATTGCCCCCTAATGCCCCTTGCTGCGCCTCTTGCTGTCCTTGCTAACTCATGCCCTTCCCACTCAACAAGGGCGATACTGATAATCCTGTACCACCCCTTCTGTAAATACCTTTCAGGCTGTGGGTATCACCCTATCTGGTTCCAGGCCTCTGATACCCTCCTTTCCCTATTTCTGCTTCCACTCTTCCAGCTTCATATCTAACTCTGCCCTAGCTTAGAAAAATAAGCGCTCAATAAATGGTTATTGTCATTATGGGAATGCCTCAAAAGCATTTAAGACTCCAAACCCCTTGGGTGGTAAAGCAAGACTTCCTTAATCACATGTTCCATCCCCTTGGACTTTAAATTCCATGGCTCTTTTCCCATCCCTTTTCCCTTCCCCACTCATTTGTCTTAAGACATTATTAATGTCATATCACTCTTTGATCAGGGTAGGACTTTTCACTATTTTGTGCCCTAGGGTAGGCTGCTTCAGGGTAGAATGCCAGTCCCAACCCTCCCGCCATTTTTCACTTGGCCAATCCCTACTCATTCTTTAAGACACAGCTCATGTATTGACTCCTCTCTGAAGTCTTCCCTGGCTTCCTGAGCCAAAAGTGTTTACTGCTTCTGGTGTTCCCAATGCACTCTGTTCATACTCTTATCCTAGCACCTTCTACATTATATTGCAAGTCATCAGTTTACTGTGAATTTCAAGAGGGCAGTGATGTGTCTTGTTCATCTTTGTGTTTCCCAGGTCCTAGTGCCTAGTAATACAGAGCAGTCAGTAAGGATTGCTTGATCAAATGAATGGATATCTTGATCGCTGTGACAATGTCGATGTGGAAACTCTGTTAACGACCCAAGACCAAATACTCCAATATTTATCTTGGAACTTATTCCTCAGACCATTATTCAGAAGAATCTTTTTCTGTGGCACTCCAAGACCTTCCTTCCTTCATCCATACTTCTTTCAACTCTTTGGAACTCTGACAAGACAGGGTTGCTCAGGGCATACTATCTCCTCTTCCAAGAGAAACGTTTTCTTGGCCTCTCATAGATTCCTCAGGGATGCCTTCTCAAGAGCTATAAAATGCTCTGATAACAGATACCAGATTCGTAATCAGCCAGTTACTCTGCTCAGTATATTTATTTGCGGCAGCCATCATTCAGGCTGTCCTGTTTTCACAGTTTCTTCCCTAGTCCTCACTAGTACTTGTGTGTATGTGTGTGTCTCTGTGTGTGTGTGTTCATTATCATTTGATAACACTGCTAGATTTCTACCTTTGAAAGTCAAAACACAAAGATGAACTCTATATACTCTAAGTAGTTCAATCACTGCTGAAGAATTATTTACTCCTCCCCACCTCCCCACAAAAACATACAAAATAAATAAGCGAAACATCGCTGCCTGCTTTAGTTTTAAAATATTTCCAACTTTTGGGACTTCCCTGGTGACTCAGTGGTTAAGAATCCACCTACCAGTGCAGGGGAGACAGGTTTGAGCCCTGGTCCGGGAAGATCCCACATGCCGTGGAATAACTAAGCCCTAGCGCCACAACAACTGAGCTTGCGCTCTAGAGCCCGTGAGCTACAACTACTGAAGCCCCCGCACCTAGAGCCCATGCTCCCCAACAAGAGAAGCCACCGCAATGAGAAGCCTGTGCACTACAACGAAGAGTAGCCCCCGCTCGCCACAACTAGAGAAAGCCCCCGTGCAGCAACGAAGACCCAATGCAAGCAAAAATAAATAAATAAATAAATAAATTTATTAAAAATAAATAAATTAATTAAATGTTTCTAACTGGTCTAGCTGACCTCTTATCTAAGTAAGTATTTATGAGGCACCTAGCATTTTGGTACCCCAGGCACTCAGAACTATTTATTTCATCTCTTTCTTGCCAAAGAAACTGTATATCTACTACTAGTTTGGCAACACACATCCACAACAATGGGCTTTTTACATACAGGCATAGAGTCAAATACTATTTCTGATCTGCACTTTCAAAGCTACTCCCACGGAAGGGGCCAAAACACATGAGAGGACAAAGAGATGATAATGAAATCAGACAATTAAATTTCTCACCTCCTATCAAACCCCATGATTAGATGTGATTTCAAATTTTGGCATTCCCTATCAAGGAGAAACTCATTAGAATATTAGATTCATCCATTTTTAAAGGCATATTTATTGAGCACCTCCTTTGTGCCAGGCATGCTAGAGGCACTGGAATACAAAATTAAATGAGAACATCAAAATCCTTGAGAAGTCCTCAAGGAAAAACAGTCGGAACAACAGCCCAGGCAAGAGACACTTACAACCTCTTGGGGCAAGTGCTATAGTCAAAGGAGGCTCAGGCTACCACAGAAAGGCGCCCTGTGCCTGCATCCCCAAGTAGGTCAGGAAAAACTGGGAGGGGAGGGTGAGGAAAGAAACTTGATTTTGTACTACAGCAAAATGACCAGAAATGTGGTTGGGATCAGTACAAGGGGGGAGGATATATTTGCTCACAATGACAGGAATAAAGTCACTGCTGGTAGCTTTTCCATCTCCTCAAGACTTTGCTCAAATGTTACTTCTTAAATGAGTCCTCCCATAACCACCATACTTAATTCTAAAATTCTGCCTCACCCACACTCCTGAGCTCCTGTTACCCCGCTCCACATTTTTTTTTAATTTTATAAAATATTTTTCACTTTCTGCCGTACAATATAACTTGATTTTATGTTATGTTTAATGCCTCTCCCATGCCTTCCTGTCAATCCACAGCCAGAAGTTCCACAAAGACAGGGGTGTATTTTCATTCCACAATATATTCCAAGTACCTAGAACAGTGCATGGCACAAGAAGGCATTCAATAATGAACTTTAGAGATGCAACTCATTGAAAGAGCATAAGGGTCTGATGCTTCACTTTGAGTGAAACTTTTTAAAATACTAGTGTTGTTCCTTAGACTAGCAACCACCCATTGTCATACAACTGAGGAATTCCAGAAAATAAAAAATTGTCCCATGAAGAGCAACTGTGCACACCCCTCTTGTCAAAAATAACAATAAGGGCCTTCCTAGATGGGATGTGTGGCGTCTCTGTTTTTGTCTTATACCCTACAGAAAATTTGACCCCTCATCAAGTTTACATATTAAAAAATATTTCAAAAGTGTCCACCTTCTCCATCCCAGATGCCACAACCCAGGTTTAGGTCATCACCATTTCTTAGTAACACCAATAAGCAGGTCATAAGCGCTTATTCTGGCTCCAACCTTGCCTACATCCAATCCATTCTCTGGTCTGAAGCAAGAGGGATCATTCTAAGGCACAAATCTGTTTCTGCTTAAAAACTTCAAGCATTCCCATTCTCCTTATGATAAAGACCAAATTCTGAAATATGGGCTATGAAGAGCTGATTCATAGCCACTGGCTCGTGAGAGCTGATTGTGTATACCTCTTCCCAATTCTGTAATTAGTAGAGTCACGTGGGTAGATTGAAATTCGCCATGCTGGGAGTATGTTTGCCACATGGAAATTGGCAAATGGTAGAAATCAGGGCTTTTTAATCCAAAAAGCAGTTTGTTAAACAGTATACCACTGGACAAACACCAATATCCTTTTTTTAAAATATGGCTAGATTTGATGTGTTAATATTTTTGTTGAGGATTTTTGCACCTATGTTCATAAGGGTTGTTGATCTATAATTCTCTTGCTGTCTTTGTCTAATCTTGGTATTAGAGTAATATTGGCCACATGAAATGAGTTGACAAGTGTTGCATTATCTTCAGTTTTCTGGAAAAGTTTGTATAAAATTGGGATTATCTCCTCCTGAGATGTCTGGTAAAATTTGCTAGTGAAACCATCTGGCCTGGAATTTTCTTTGCTGGAAGGCTTTTAATTACAAATTCAATTTTTAAAAATAGACTTATTCATATTTTATATTTCTTCTTGTATGAGTTTTGGCAGTTTGTGCTTTTTCAAGAAATTAGTCCATTTTATCTAAGTTGTCAAAATTATTTTTTTGTAGTATCCTATTTATTTATTTATTTATTTATTTATTTATTTATTTATTTATTTATTTTATTTAGCTCCGTTGGGTCTTACTTGCAGCACACGCGCTCTTCATTGAGGCACATGGGCTTCTCTCTAATTGTGGTGTGTGGACTCCAGAGTGCATGGGCTCAGTAGCTGCAGTGCATGGGCTTAGTTGCCCTGCAGCATGGGGGATCTTAGTTCCCTGACCAGGGATCGGACCTGCATCCCCTGCATTGGAAGGTGGATTCTTTACCACTGGACCACCAGGGAAGTCCCTAAGTTGTCAAATTTAATGGCATAGCATTCTTATTATCTTTTTAATGCCTGTAGGGTCTGTAGTGATATCCTCCTTTATGCTTGATGTTGGTAATTTGTGTCTCTTCTCTCTTATTTATTTTTTAATTTTCTTGGTTATTCTAGTTAGAGGTTTACCAAATATGTCAACTTTTTTAAGAAAAAAAATTTGTTTCATTTATTTTTCTATTTTTCCAATTTTATTAATTTCTGCTCTTTATAATTTCCTTAATTTTTCTTTGAGTTTAATTTGCTCTTCAATTTTAGTTGCTTAATGTACAAGCTTAGATTATTGACTGAAAAGTGGTATTTTCTAACATGCACATTTAATACTATAAATTCCCCTAAAAGCACTATCTTCAGCAGCATTCCACAAATTTTGTTGTGTTTCCATTTTCATTCAGCTCAAAAATATTTTCTCATTTCCTCTGAGGCTTCTACTTCAACCCACAAGTTATTTAGAAGTGTGTCTTGAATTTCAAAATATTTATGAATTTTCTAGGTATCTTTATGTAGTTGGTTTCTAGTTTATTTATGGTCACAGTACACACTCTGGATGATTACAATTCTTTTAAATGTGTTAATTTGTTGTTTTCCTTCTTATGGCCCAGAATATTTTCTCTTTTGGTGAGTGTTCCATGTGCACTTGAAAACAATGTGTTTTCCACTCTTGTTGGGACTGTTCTATTAATGTCAGTCAAGTCAAGTTGTTTGATAGTGTTGTTCAAACTGATTTTCTTTCCAATTGTTTTATCTATTATTGATAAAAGAATGTGAATTTTTCTATTTCTTCCTTTAGTTCTATCAGTTTTTGCTTCATGTATCTTAAAGCTCTGTTACTTGGTGTATGGACACTTAGTATTGTTATGGCTTTTTGGTGAATTGACCCTTTTCCATTATGTAAGGTTTCTCTTTGCTTCTAGTAATTTTCTTTATTCTAAAGTCTACTTTGTCTACTTAATATAGTCACTCTAGCTTTCTTTTTATCAGTGTTTGCATAGTATATATTCTCTATCCTTTTACTTTTAATCTATCTACTCATTATATTTAAAGTAAATTTTGTATAGGTAGCATAAGTGTGACTTTATTTTTAAATCCAACTCTATCCTTTAATTGATTTAGATTTCATGCAATTATTGATATGGTTGGATTTTTATTATTTGTTTTTGTTAGCCCCCTCTAGTTTTTTTTTTGTTTTGTTTTGTTGTTGTTCTGTTCCTTCTTTCCTGCCTTTTTAAAATTTAAATATTTTTTATTATTTTATTTTAATTTCTCTATTGCCTTCCTGGATATATCTCTTTATTTTATTATTTTTTTAGTGATTGTTCTAGAGATGACAATATTCATGCATAACCTTTCACAGTATGCTTAGAGTTAATATTTTACCACTTCAAATAAAACATATAATCCTTACAACCAAATAGATCCTGTTAGTCTCCTCTTTCCCATATAGTTGTCATATGTATTATATCTATGTATATTGAAAAATCCCATCAGACAATGTTATAAATTTTCCTTTCAACAGTCATACAAATTTTTCAAGAATTTTAAGGTGAGGGGAAAAAATCTATTATATTTACTCAGCTATTTGCCATTTCTGTTGCTCTTTCTTCATTCTTGAAATTTCAAGTTTCTAGTAAAATTTTTTTCTTCAGCCAGAAGAACTTACTTTACCATTTATTTTAGAGCAGGTCTGTTGGTAACAAATTCTCTCAGTTTTCCTTCATCTGAGAAGGCTTTTATTTTATTTTCATTCCTGAAGGATATTTTTGCTGGATATTGAATCCTGGGTTGATAGTTCTTTTCTTTCAGCACTTTAAAGATACTGTTCTGTTCTCTTCAAGTCACTCTGGTTTCTGATGAAAATTTCACGGTTATTTGACCCGTTGTTCTCCTAACCTTTGTATATTAAAGCCATTGAATTTTGGGGTAGTTTGTTACACAGCAATAGAAAGATACTCAAACTCTATAATCCACACTGAACTTCATTTAGTTCTTTGAAAACCCTTCACTTTCTTCTGGGATTTTGCACATGTGGTTCCTCCTTCATGAGAACTATGCCATCACACATGTTCACATTCCATTGCACACTCCCAAATGAGCCATATTACCTCCTCATCTTTCAGTTTTTGGGGTTTCTTCCTCCAAAAGTAGCTTCCTTGACTCTTCCCTGCTTTATAAGTCTAGATTAAGAGGCCCTATTACACATTTCAATAACAAACTGTGCTTTCCATCTCATAGATTTTAAAGTAAAATAAAACATGTATTGAGCACTCACTACATACTAGACCTTGTTCTAAATGTTTTGTAAGAGTCTATGAAACAATCCTGTTATTGCCTCTCTTTTCCCAATGAGGAAACTAAAGAACAGAATGGCTAATTTACCTGCCCATAATCACAGAGTACAGTTAATTAGTGGTTGAGCCAGGATTTGACCCAGACAATCTGGCTTCAGAGCCATGTCCTTAACCACTATTTTAAGCTGCTTTCAAGTTACCTCACTGTATTATAATAACCTTTATACTGTTCTGTATAGCCAACAAGACTTTAAGATTTGTAAAGAAAAGAACTATGTCTATCTTGCTCATTTTTAGTATCTTTAATGCTTAGCCTAATCCATGAAACTAGATGGCAATCAATAAATATTTATCAATTGCATAGCATCAAAACACTGTTGTTTTATTTCTCATGTTACGTGTGTGTGTGTTGCCTCTATATTTTGAGATTCTAGAGGTCAAGGATCTTCAATTTTCATGTATTTAGCTCTAGATTCACAAACCTGAAATATGATAGATTCTCAATAAATATTTTGAGCGCATGACTGTTCAGTGAAGAGAAAATATATAGGGCAGAGTTAAAATGTCTTATGGAACAAAAAAGGTGCAGAGGCTCTACTTAGAGAAGCCAGGAACTCAACATCAGTAGAACATAAATAATGGTAAGTGCAGAAAAATAAGGACCAAGTCTTCTGGAATCACTTTTCTATCAAAGGTTATAAAACTCACCAGTTATCCAAGTAATGGGATATAAATTAGAATATACCATTTTTGGCCTACTAAATTATCAAACTGGAATTAATAACATACAATGGTAGTAAGGGTATAGTGAAATAATGTTAGCATTATCATGCTTGTGGAGATTTAAATCAGTATATTTGTTTCAATAGTCATCAAAAATATTTATATAATGGAGACCCTAATTTCTCTTATAGGAATCTATTCCTAAAGAAATAAGGGGAAATATGGGCAAAAATTTAGGTGTCTATGTTAGTAAAAAATGGTTAAAAAAATCAGAATCAACCAAAATAATATAGCCATTAAATTTTTGTTTAGAAAGATATGGAGACATGCTTACCATATATATGCATACAAAAAAAAAAGGCCTGAGAGAAAATATTTCAAAATGTCAACAGTGATTAACTCTGGGTGATGGAATTATAAGTGATTTGAATTTTTATTTTTATACTTCCCTGTATTTTTCAATTTTTCAACCATTGGCATGTATTTTTCTTTAATCAGATAAAAACAATAAATGTTACCAAAAAACTGCAAACTAACTTTGCAGCTGACCACAAGGCCCATCGTAAATAAACAAGCTGGAGCAAGCCATTTCAAGAAAACAGACGTAATAACTGACAGGGTGGTGGGAAAGCATACAAGCCAAAGGCCCTTCTCCTTCAGCAAAGTAAAGATTATGTTGCTAAAGACACCCTGGGAAAGCAGTACAAGCATCAAGGAACACAAGGATCCAAGACTTGTTGGATGGAGAACATATAGGTTTACATCTGCCTATTAAATATTTCTTGGAGGAAACTTTAAAGCAAATAAATCCCAGCACTCCAGTGGTCTAAGTGAACTGCCAATCCACAGCCAGAGCCAATTCAAGCTTTGAACCCTTGATTTGAAGGTTCTTAGTGAGAAGAGAATTGGAGACCTAAAACTTTAATTCATAGCCCACCCCTCTTCATGTGCACTCTGGTTGACTAGCACTCTGCTGAGGGCCTGCTTGGATGATAGTTTCAGGCTGTTGACCTCCTTCCCCTATGCCCTGATTGTGTCTTGTCACCAGACGTTTAGGAAATGATGCAAGCACTCTCTCTAGTTCTCCATCCTTGCCTTTGAATTGTCCTGCAAGAAGATAACATATTTCCATACATCAAAGCCTGGTACATAAAGAAAAGTCAGGGTTTCATATCTTCTTGAGTCTGTACAGAAAACTGACTATGACAAGGATATGCTTCTTCACAGCTACATTGTAAGAGCAGGGTCTAATATGTTAGTCAATTAGACACTAGACATTTAGACACCTTTACTTTCTCATGGGGCTGAGCCTGGTTTGGGTCAATACTTTATCCAAGTGATGGAAGATGATCCATAAATACACAATGATTAATTGATTGATTGATTGACTGACTGATGACTTTCCATTTTCCACAGATAGGATGACAAATGCATTCACTGCACTGGAGTTGTCATTCCTCCTCCAATACCATCAGTGGACCTCAAAGTTTATTCACAGAACTCTTTCTGAAATGCAAAGCTTCCCAAACAGTGCTCCAAGTAGACACTACCAATGAATTTGCACAGACTGAAGTCTATTTGCCATCCATTCTACAGGATAAAGTCTAAGCTCCTTAGGCCCCAACAATCTGTCCAAAGTATGTTTCCCATTACACGACCACATGCCTCCTGCTTATATGACCAACCCCAAGCAATCACCACACTGTCTTGCTTCTCAGACCCCAGTTCAAATCACTATCTTCTTTTCTATACTCAGCAATGTGCTTATAGTTCAGTTGTAGTATTTATTTAATTCAACCTTGGAGTCTTAGTCTTACTCATGATAACCTTCATCTTTGAAAATCAGAATTCTTTTCTTTAACATTGAAAACTTTCATGGATTCCCTTATTATAGGAAGACAGGGACTATATCCATTTTAACCACATTTGTAACTCCAGTAACCAACAAAGTGCCTGTCCACATGGTAGATGCTTGGTAAATATCTATTAAATGAGCAAATGAAATACATTAATTGAAAATTTATAATAACCAAAAGCTACTATGAATTGGTATTTTCTCACAAATTTGCATTTCAGAAATTACGTAAATATCTACATATCTTAAATAAAAATAGGCAGATTTGAAACAATAATAAACTTTCTCTTTAGGGGAAGGTTCTGGTTATTAAAATATTTAAGAGTTAAAGGTATCTATGTTATTCAGCAATTACTGACACCTAAAGACTTTGAAGACAATAAAACAGACTTAATACTAAACTTCGACTGAACATAACTTCAATTTTCTTTGATGATTCAGAAGGTACTTCATGACCAAGCAATACCCTAGGGCCATAATTATGTATCAATTACACTTCCCAGCAATAACGGTTAATAGAAATTTCTGGTAGTTAAATGCCAGATTAACAAGCTGTTCCTGCCTTTAGAGTCCATGTATACACAGACTCTGCCAGCCCCAGGCTGAATGAAGTATTTCTTGATTCTACTGCTTTTAGAGTTTTCCCAGTAGAGTAATTCAAAGTCTAATTGCATTTGGGGGAATTTCAATTGGTCTTCAACATGGCCAGTTTCTACGCCCACTTCCAAAAAATAAGATGTCATTTACTAAGTGTATTACAATTGGCACTGTATAGCAATCCCAGGCACTAGTTTGTGTGACTATGTGTGACCTTAAAAAAGTCACTAACTTCTCTCTTGTGTGGTTCTCTTATTTTTTAAAATTTTAAATTCTTTATTATTGCTATGATAATTCTCACTATCATAATTATCCCCTTATCTTTAAATAGGGGTAATTATAGTATCTACCTCAGATTATTATTGCAGGGGTTACACACATTGAAAACTCTTGTCAGATGGTAGTTGCTCAAACAGGCTATAACAATTATTATTGTGATGTTGCTTATTCTGTCTACCATTGAATAAAACTCTTGACAAAAAAAAATCATCTCCTACCCATCCAGAAACCCTTATTTATTCATTCAATTTATTCAGCATTTATTTTGAGAGTGCACTGTGCTCCAGTCTATGAATCAGGCATCAGAAAAATAAAGACAAAAGAGTCTTAGTATCTCCTCTAAAGGAGCTACAGTCTAATGGGATAGACTGACATATAACCAGGACAGTTCTAAAACAATGTGGTGTGTGCACACCCTCTAACTGGATTGACTAGTCTCAGGGAGGACTTTCTTTAGAAATGATACCAGTGTAAGTTCTTAACAATAAGAGAGGGGGCAAATGGGAGGGGGTGGAAGAGGGGGATGATGAGCATTTACTGCGAAGACAGCATTTCAGATAGAAAGAACCCTTAAAAAAACCAGAGAGGCAAGAAAGAGCATAGCTTTATTTGGGGAGGATGGGGACTTCAGATGGTTTGGAATTGCTGGAATATAAAGAACAAGGCAAGGAGTAGTAAGAGATACGATGGAGGTGTAGGCAAGGACTAGACCACAGTAGATCATGAGCCCCTGAAGGCTTTAAAGCCAACAGACACGGGAATCAGAAGTGGCGCCTCCCACTACATCATTGTCAGAGTTCTCCCGTTCTTTAACAGGGTTCTCAGGACAGTATAAAGTTGAACTATGGCAGTTTGCCTAGGGCAGGGGGCATAGAAAACTGTTTACTCCTGAAGTTATGAGGCCAGTGGTAAGTCTTTGGAAGTGGTGAATTTGGGTTAAAATTCTCAAGAATGGAAGATTCCAGAAATGTCCATTTGACCTGGACTGTCTCTCTCTTTCCCCAGTGAAGCACAAAAGCTGGTCAGACAAATAAGCATGTGTAGTGAGTCTCTATATCTTTGAAGAAGTCCGGAAGAAAACCCTTGCTTCATGGAAGCTGTGTGTGAAGGCCTGGCCTTAGTCTACCCATCTAAGTTAAAAGCCACCAGAGTCTCCTCTGGGTTTAGGCCATAGTTAGTGGAAAGCCAGGGGTCGGCACTTACAGACGAGCAAGGGTGTTATGCTTATAGGTGCCTCCTAGACCCATGACCCATGACTTGTAGCCTTGTATTCCAAGAAGTTCAGCATCCCCACAGCTCAGCCAACTTTGGACATAAATGTCCCAAAATCAGCAAATAAATGCTGTACTGTGGCCAAGGCAACAGCAGCTACTTCTGAGAATATAATGGGGTAAAGAAGGAACACAGAATGCTTTGCTAGATTCTCTTTCTACAGGAAACTGGAATAAAAGTGAGTTAAAACTCCAACACTGGGCTTTTATGGTTAATAACCCTTAACAAAAGATATATATATATATATATCCCTTGTACTTATGCAAAATAATGTGGAGAATTTGTGGAGTTCTTGATCTAGATGATTACAGCCAAAAAAACTTTTTTAACATATCCACCTAAAATGTTTGGGGGGCTTCCCTGGCGGCGCACTGGTTGAGAGTCCGCCTGCCGATGCAGGGGACACGGGTTCGTGCCCCGGTCCGGGAAGATCCCACATGCCGCAGACTGGCTGGGCCCGTGAGCCCTGGCCGCTGAGCCTGTGCGTCCGGAGCCTGTGCTCCACAACGGGAGTGGCCACAATAGTGAGAGGCCTGCGTACCGCAAAAAAAAAAAAAAAAAATAATAATAATAATAAATAAAATGTTTGGATAATTGAGGAGAAACATCATTTATTTTCTGAATTATCTGAAACGCTCCACTTCAGTGGACTGTATAGACACAATTCTGAATTAATTTATCCAAGAAATGCTGCTTTGAGAAAAAAGACTGACATTGGAAGGGAGGGATGGGCCTCCTCAATAAAGTCCAAGATTGTTTTTAGAGAAGATTCAGAAAAATCAAGAGGAAAGGAAGGGGTGATATGAAATGCTTTTAACTTTACTGTCATTCTTGAGTACTTACAGATCCCCCCATCTCCATGAAGTAGAAACACACTCCTTCAAATTCAAATCAGACTACCTGAATGATCACATTTAAATCCTATTTAATGTGGAAAAATGTGAGCCATGCATCTGCCAGAACATCAATAATGAATTTGGTCACTTGGGCCTGGTGAAGGAAAGTCATCCAAAATTGAACAAGGATGGAGTCTTTGAAGGTGGCCATGATGGAGCTAGTCAGTGTGTTAACAATCTTAGAAGCATTTCTCTAGAAGAAGCCAAGGCACAAATGGATTTGAATTTTCAGAGAACAGATAATCCAAATGAGTGACATCAGCCCAAAGATTAAGGATTAAAGCCAGTATGTTAACCATTCTTCTCCTTCTCAGTGTCCTGGGTCATTCAACTATCCCAACATTTAAGTAAAATTTCAAAGCATCAAGAACATACATCATCTATGGACAGCTTCCCAGGCACTGGGGAGGTATCATGCTAGTCCAAATTATCTGGTTTTCTTGGATCTCTTCCATACTTAAACTGCCCAAGTAGTATACTCACCCATGCACAGACATATACACCAGATAATACTATTATAATTCTTTTGAAGCATGTTAATGGATTATACCAAAGTATAACACTATTTGTTGTCACCCAAAGTCTATAGGAACAGTCAGATTAGCCCTTCATGTGCCTGGCAGCTCCACAATTCTCCTCGTACTAAATCTCAATACTAACAATATTAATATACTAAATAATATTAACTGACCTTCTAATTGTCTCCTGTGGTTAAGATTCTCCAACCATACTGGAAGTTCCTGGAAAGCAGAGGCTGGAGTTCTACCTTTGTTTTTTTCCTCTATAGCAAAGTATTGGTAATGGAATGGGCTTGATGAAAATTACATGTGAATTGACTGGTGCACATACAAACATGTTTGTTTATGACATGAACCGACATGCTGTTTATGATATGGTCCAGCCAGACAAATTAATTTGGAAAGACAAAGGGTTTAACAATGGCTTTTGTAACTAAGGAGTTGGCATTTTGAGGGTAATTATATATCCTCAGTGAAGAAGAGACTTGGCTGGGGTCACTGTAGCTCTGAGCCCTAATATAGCTCATGCCATACTCTAGATCATTACAGAAAGACCTAGAGCTCAGAGCTCAACTTCTAAGAAGTGAGTACAGGGGCCCTCTCTGTTCTAAGGAGTTGATTAATATTTTCTATCTTCCAGTTCGGGCACATTTTACTATGAGAACACAAGTTCTAAAATCCCAAAAGAGTCCCAGAAGATCACCAAGCTAATCAACAAAGCAGATCTGGCTTTTATATATATAAGGGGATACATCCGGGGGAACTTTGCAAAACTTTAGTATATGGAATAAGCAGCTCTGGTGATTCCAAAGAGGCCAAGGGAAACAAATGAGGCTTTATTTGGGGTTATATAAAATGAGACCATGTCAGAAGCATAAATCACTGGGGGGAACATTTCAAATCCAAGGTAAACCATAGCTAAATGTTCTCTGTCTGGACAATTTGCCCTCCAGGAGATCTGAATTTACCCCAGGTCAAATGAAGACCAAGGTCAGAGACAGGACCTGGAATAGAACCCTTCATTCCCAATTTGCAGGCTATAGTTCGAAGCCCAGGCTAAGGATTACATTCAAGGCTAAAACAAGCATTGTATCAGAAATCTGCACGTCTTTAGTAAAATGAAACAAGTTCATTGAAATCATAGAAATCCCATCTTCGAACAACTGATTTATGGGATGTGATGATTTGGAGGGGTGAAAATGAGACAATATCATGTATGTGACATGTACGACACCTTCTGAAGTGTCTCTTGGGGGAATTCCTAGGATTAGGCAAGCCACTGTGGGTATGGTAGAAACCACAGCTTAAGATACTCCTTGGGAGACTTAAGCCAGGCAGATCCTCATGCTGATATAAAGCATGAACACTGAGATGTTCATGTTTAATGCTGTGACAAGACATCTTATAGATATTACCCAAAGCTGGAAATGACAAATGCTACTGAAAAATAAGTAGAATTTTTTAAAGGACTTTGGAAATTGCCCACATCAAATGAACCTTGCTGGTCTTGACAGAACCTATCTGTATCTGATGACTCTGTGGGCTATTCAGAAGACTCTGTCTTCTTAACAGCTATCTTGCTGAAGAGGAGAAGAAAGGGGGACAGACCCCTGCCTTTACAAAGAAAGGGATCTTAGCAATAATGGAAGTAGGAAAGACAAAACAGTCTGATGAAATCGAAAGGAGATGATGGGAGACCCTTTCCAGATTGAAGACAACTTTCCTCTTTAATTTACAGATTACCTATAAAAGCTAGATCAATACTATCTAGCATAAATATGTATCTAGATAAATAGTATCTGATATCTAGATAAATTTTATCCAGGATTTCACTTTTTTTAAATGTTATATAAATATTATCATGCTACATGTATCATTCTAAAATTTCTTTTTTTTTCACACCCTCACCCCCACCCCCTGCCGCTTTCCCCCCTTGGTGTCCATACGTTTGTTCTCTACATCTGTGTCTCAACTTCTGCCCTGCAAACCGGTTCATCTGTACCATTTTTCTAGGTTCCACATATATGCATTAATATACGATATTTGTTTTTCTCTTTCTGACTTACTTCACTCTGTATGACAGTCTCTAGATCCATCCACGTCTCAACAAATAACCCAATTTCATTCCTTTTTACAGCTGAGTTATATTCCATTGTATATATGTACCACTACTTCTTTATCCATTCGTCTGTCGATGGGCATTTAAGTTGCTTCCATGACCTGGCTATCGTAAATAGTGCTGCAATGAACATTGGGGGTGCATGTGTCTTTTTGAATTATGGTTTTCTCTGGGTATATGTCCAGTAGTGGGATTGCTGGGTCATATGGTAATTCTATTTTTAGTTTTTTAAGGAACCTCCATACTGTTCTCCATAGTGGCTGTACCAATTTACATTCCCACCAACAGTGCAAGAAGGTTCCCTTTTCTCCACACCCTCTCCAGCATTTGTTGTTTGTAGATTTTCTGATGATGCTCATTCTGACTGGTGTGAGGTGATACCTCACTGTAGTTTTCTTTTCTTTTCTTTTCTTTTTTTTTTTTTGCGGTACGTGGGCCTCTCGCTGCTGTAGCCTCTGCTGTTGCAGAGCACAGGCTCCAGACGTGCAGGCTCAGCGGCCATTGCTCACGGGCCTAGCTGCTCTGCAGCATGTGGGATCTTCCCGGACCGGGGCACGAACCCGTGTCCCCTGCATCCGCAGGCGGACTCTCAACCACTGCACCACCAGGGAAGCCCTCTCACTGTAGTTTTGATTTGATTTCTCTAATAATTAGTGATGTTGAGCAGCCTTTCATGTATTTCTTGGCCATCTGCATGTCTTCTTTGGAGAAATGTCTATTTAGGTCTTCTGCCCAGTTTTGGATTGGGTTGTTTGTTTTTTTAATATTGAGCTGCAAGAACTGTTTATATATTTTGGAGATTAATCTTTTGTCCGTTGATTCATTTGCAAATATTTTCTCCCATTCTGAGGGTTGTCTTTTCATCTTGTTTATGGTTTCCTTTGCTGTGCAAAAGCTTTGAAGTTTCATTAGGTCCCATTTGTTTATTTTAGTTTTTATTTCCATTACTCTAGAAGGTGGATCAAAAAAGATCTTGCTGTGATTTATGTCAAAGAGTGTTCTTCTATGTTTTCCTCTAAGAGTTTTATAGTGTCCCATCTTACATTTAGGTCTCTAATCCATTTTGAGTTTATTTTTGTATATGGTGTTAGGGAGTGTTCTAATTTCATTCTTTTACATGTAGCTGTCCAGTTTTCCCAGCACCACTTATTGAACAGACTGTCTTTTCTCCACTGTATATCCTTGCCTCCTTTGTCATAGATTAGTTGACCATAGGTGCGTGGGTTTATCTCTGGGCTTTCTATCTTGTTCCATTGATCTATATTTCTGTTTTTGTGCCAGTACCATATTGTCTTGATTACTGTAGCTTTGTAGTATAGTCTGAAGTCAGGGAGTCTGATTCCTCCAGCTCTGCTTTTTTCTGTCAAGACTGCTTTGGCTACTGGGGGTCTTTTGTGTCTCCATACAAATTTTAAGATTTTTTTGTTCTAGTTCTGTAAAAAATGCCATTGGTAATTTGATAGGGATTGCATTGAATCTATAGATTGCTTTGGGTAGTATAGTCATTTTCACAATATTGATTCTTCCAATCCAAGAGCATGGTATATCTCTCCATCTGCTGGTATCATTTTTAATTTTTTTCATCAGTGTCTTATAGTTTTCTGCATACAGGTCTTTTGTCTCCCTAGGTAGGTTTATTCCTAGGTATTTTATTCTTTTTGTTGCAATGGTAAATGGGAGTGTTTCCTTAATTTCTCTTTCAGATTTTTCATCATTAGTATATAGGAATGCAAGAGATTTCTGTACATTAATTTTGTATCCTGCAACTTTTCCAAATTCATTTTTTCACTCAGTATCACATTTCTGCACACTAACCTATTATTTTAACCATTGTATAACATTTCATCTTATGAAGAGAACATAGTTTATTTATTCATTATCCTACAGATGTACATTAATCTGCCTCCAAAGTTTTGCTAATATCAAACAATACTGCAATAAACTTTCTTGTTCATGTGTCCTTATGCACCTGTAGAGAGATACCCTAGGGTATATCCCTAGAAGCAGAGTTGCTGGGTCATGGAGTTTGCACATTTTCAAGCTTACAGGGTATTTGCCAAATTACTCTCAAATGACTTTCTTATCCTTACTCTATTTCGTTCACACACTCTCCCAGAGCACAAGAAAAGTAACAAGAAAAGCACACCACAAGAAAAGTAACAGGATTTTGCAAAAAGAGAGTCAGCACACTAGTGTTCTAAGCTCTGTGGCCTTAAGATAGTCACTGAAAATTTCTGAGTCTTAGTTTCCTCAACTGGAAAATAGGAATGATAATTTTTTTTACCTTATTCCCTGGGCTTTGGTGAACAAATAAAATTGTGATAGTGAATGAGTTTTGTAAACTAGGAAGTGCTGGATCGTGTTAATTATTTTTGTTAATAATCATATACACACAAATCAGTCACCTTCACTCATTACATATCTGAGTCTCTACTATGTAAACAGCCATCAGATGAAGACTTAGCTCCTACTCAAAGAAAAGGAAGGTTAGTATACATTTATTTTTTTTTTGAGTTCTTAAGTGCCATGGTGCTAAGTACTTTATAGGCAATTCCTGGTTATTTATGATTCTAAAATGAATTTGTCAATTGGTTACTTGAAATTTAAAACAAAAATTTCAAAAGGACACTAAGATCAAGTGATCTGGGTTCAAACTTGCCTATAAATTAAGTGTAAGGGAACCAACATATACAGAGTATCGGCTGTATATAACAGAAGCTGTGCTAAATAGTTTTGTATACATTATGTAATACACTCTCCTTAACAACCTTGGGATATAAACTTTTAATAATCTCATCTCACAAATAGGCAGCTTGAAGTACTGAGAAGTTAACTAACCTGCCTGAAGTCACACAATTAGAAAACAGTGGAGTCAGGATTTGAACCCAGGACTGGTGGTACATGCTCTTTTTACTACTTTACATGTATACACAGTCTAGTCATGACTTACAACACTGAGTCTATAGAAAAGTGAATGCCAATAAATGGCAAGAAAAGGTGGTGGTAGCTCAGAGAACGTGTGTGCCCCTGGCCAGAGCCACCTCAATCTCCCACTAACTCGTAAGCAATAAATGTGACAACTCAAGTATTAGTTGTCTTTCCAGCAATGCCCCAAGAAAGCATTAACAAGAGAAGGAACTATAAAGAGAAAACATTTCCCTGGGATTGGAGACAGAATTGTTTCCCAATCCTGTCACAGCAGAGTAACCATTCTTGTAATGACTAACATCTGTGTCGTTCTCTATAGCTTAGAGACAGACGTATCTGTAAAATGTAGAAAGATGAAAGGGAATCTTGATGTATGATGGTTTGGACCTTAGAGGCTGTTTTCTCATCCTTTTTTTCCTTTCCAAGTAAGATACTCAAAAATCAGAGTATGTCTGCACGATATAAATTACTATAAACTGGAAGTTATGAGAGAATTATTGAAATCATACATGAAATTAAATAAATCCCTTCAAAGACAAAGTCCCTTCCTACCAAACTCCACTAGGTTGTGCTGATTTCAGAATTATTTTAAATGGAATTTTATTTGAAGCAGTAATAACCAATTAGAACAAGTAATAGGAAGAAAGTTCTCATTCACCATAGGGGAAAAAAAAACGTATAAGCTACCTATGAATAAACATGGAAACAAAAAGAAAAGTATACACCAAATCACACCTATGAACATACTTTGTTTTTTTGTTTGTTTGTTTAATAGATCTTTGTTGGAGTATAATTGTTTCACAATACCGTGCTAGTTTCTGTTGTACAGCAAAGTGAATCAGCCATATACATACATATGTTCCCATATCCCGTCTCTCTTGAGCCTCCCTCTCATCCTCACTATCCCACCCCTCTAGGTCATCGCAAAGCACCGAGCTGATCTCCCTGTGCTATGCTGCTGCTTCCCACTAGCTAACTATTTTACATTAGGTAGTGTATATATGTCGATGCTGCTCTCACTTTGCCCCAGCTTCCCCCTCCTACCCTGTGTCCTCAAGTCCATTCTCCATGTCTACATCTTTATTCCTGCCCTGCAACTATGTTCATCAGTACCATTTTTTTTAAGATTCCATACATATACGTTAGCATACGATATTCTTCTCTTTCTGACTTACTTCACTCTGTATGACAGACTCTAGGTCCATCGACCTCACTACAAACAACTCAGTTTCGTTTATTTTTATGGCTGAGCAATATTCCATTGTACATATGTGACACATATCCTTTATCCATTCATCTGTCAATGGATACCTAGGTTGGTTCCATGTCTTGGCTATTGGAAATAATGCTTCAATGAACATTGTGGTACATGTCGCTTTTTGAATTATGGTATTCTCAGGGTATATGCCCAGTAGTGGGATTGCTCAGTCATATGGTAGTTCTATTTTTAGTTTTTTTTTTTTTTTTTTTTTTTCTTCTTTTTTTTGCGGTATGCGGGCCTCTCACTGCTGTGGCCTCTCCCGTTGCGGAGCACAGGCTCCGGATGCGCAGGCCCAGCGGCCACGGCTCACGGGCCCAGCCGCTCCGCGGCATATGGGATCCCCCCAGACCGGGGCACGAACCCGTATCCCCTGCATCGGCAGGCGGACTCCCAACCACTGCGCCACCAGGGAGGCCCTATTTTTAGTTTTTTATGGAACCTCCATACTGTTTTCCATAGCGGTTGTATCAATTTACATTCCCACCAACAGTGCAGGAGGGTTCCCTTTTCACCACACCCTTTCCAGCATTTATCGTTTCTAGATTTTTTGATAATGGCCATTCTGACTGGTGTGAGGTGATACCTCATTGTAGTTTTGATTTGCATTTTTCTAATAATTAGTGATGTTGAGCATCTTTTCATGTGACTCTTGGCCATCTGTATGTCTTCCTTGGTGAAATGTCTATTTAGGTCTTCCACCCATTTTTTAGCTGGATTGTTTGTTTTTTTGGTATTAAGCTCCATGAGCTGTTTGTATATTCTGGAGATTAATCCTTTGTCTGTTGTTTCATTTGCAAATATTTTGTCCCATCCTGAGGGTTGTCTTTTTGTCTTGTTTATGGTTTCCTTTGCTGTGCAAAAGCTTTTAAGTCTAAGTCCCATTTGTTATTTTTCTTTTTATTTCCGTTACTCTAGGAGATGGGTCAAAAAAGATCTTGCTGTGGTTTACGTCAAAGAGTGTTTTTCCTATGTTTTCCTCTACGAGTTTTATAGTGTCTGGTCTTATATTTAAGTCTTTAGTGCATCTGGAGTTTATTTTTGTATATAGTGTTAGGGAGTGTTCTAATTTCATTCTTTACATGTAGCTGTCCAGTTTTCCCAGTACCACTTATTGAAGAGGCTGTCTTTTCCCCATTGTATGTTCTTGCCTCCTTTATCATAAATTAGGTGCCCATATGTGTGTGGGTTTATCTCTGGGCATTCTATCCTGTACCATTGATCTATATTTCTGTTTTTGTGCCAGTACCATACAGTCTTGACTACTGTAGCTTTGTGGTATGCTTTGAAGTCAGGGAGCCTGATTCCTGCAACTCCATTTTTCTTTCTCAAGACCGCTTTGGCCAGTCGGGGTCTTTTGTGTTTCCATATGAATTGTAAAATTTTTTGTTCTAATTCTGTGAAGAATGCCACTGATATTTTGATAGCAATTGCAGTGAATGTGTAGTTTGCTTTGGGTAATATAGTCATTTTCACAATACTGATTCTTCCAATCCAAGAACATGATATATTTCTCCATCTGTTTATGTCATCTTTGACTTCTTTCATCAGTGTTTTATAGGTTTCTGAGTACAACTCTTTTGCCTCCTGAGGCAGGTTTATTACTAGGTATTTTATTCTTTTTGTTGCAATGGTAAATGGGAGTGTTTCCTTAATTTCTCTTTCTGATTGTTCATTGCTGTTTATAGGAATGCCAGAGATTTCTGTGCATTACTTTTGTATCCTGTAACCTTACCAAATTCATTGATTAGTTCTAGTAGCTTTCTGGTTCCATCTTTAGGATTTTCTATGTATAGTGTCATCATCGGCAAAGAGTGACAGTTTTACTTCTTTTCCAATTTGTATTCCTTTTATTTCTCTTTCTTCTCTGGTTGCTGTGGCTAGGACTTCCAAAACTATGTTGAATAAAAGTGGCAAGAGTGCACATCCTTGTCTTGTTCCTGACCTTAGTGGAAATGCTTTCAGTTTTTCACCATTGAGTATCATGCTTGCTGTGGGTTTGTCATATATGGCCTATATTATGTTGAGGTAGTTTCCCTCTATGCCCATTTTCTGGAGAGTTTTATCATAAATGAGTGAGGAATTTTGTCAGATGTTTTTTGTGCACCTATTGAGATGATCATATTTTTTTCCCTTAATTTGTTAATATGGTGTATCACATTGATTGATTTGCATATATTGAAGAATCCTTGCATCCCTGGGATAAATCCCACTTGATTATGGTATATGATCTTTTTAATGTGCTCTTGGATTCTGTTTGACTGTAGTTCAGGATTTTGCATCTATGTTCATCAGCGATATTGGCCTGTAGTTTTCTTTTTTTGTGACATCTTTTTCTGGTTTTGGTATCAGGGTGATGGTGGCTTCATAGAATGAATTTGGGAGTGTTTCTTCCTCTGCAATTTTTTGGAAGAGTTTGAGAAGGATTGGTGTTAGCTCTTATCTAAATGGTTGATAGAATTTGCCTGTGAAGCCATCTGGTCCTGGACTTTTGTTTGTTGGAAAAGTTTTAAATTACAGTTTCAATTTCTTTACTTGTAATAGGTCTGTTTATATTTTCTAATTCTTCCTGGTTCAGTCTTGGAAAATTGTACTTTTCCAAGAATTAGTCCATTTCTTCGTGGTTGTCCATTCAGTTGGCATATAGTTGTTTGTAGTATTCTCTTATAATCCTTTGTATTTCTGCAGTGTCAGTTGTGATTTCTCCTTTTTCATTTCTAATTTTATTGATTTGCGTCCTCTCCCTTTTTTTCTTGATGAGTTTGGCTAAGGGTTTATCAGTTTTGTTTATCTTCTCAATGAACCAGCTTTTAGTTTTATTAATCTTTGCTACTGTTTTCTTCATTTCCATTTCATCTATTTCTGCTCTGATCTTTATGATTTCTTTCCTTCTACTGACTTTGGGTTCTCTTTGTTCTTCTTTCTCTAGTTGTTTTAAGTGTAGGGTTAGATTTTTTATTTGAAATTTTTCTTGTTTCTTGAGGTGAGACTGAATTGCTATAAACTTCCCTCTTAGAACTGCTTTTGCTGCGTCCCATAGGTTTTGGGTCATCCTGTTTTCATTTTCATTTGTTTCTATGTATTTTTTCAATTTCTTCTTTGATTTCTTCAGTGATCTCTTGGTTATTTAGTAGTGCACTGTTTAGCCTCCATGTGTTTATGTTTTTTACAGTTTGTTTCCTGTAATTGATTTCCAATCTCATAGCATTGTGGTCAGAAAAGATGCTTGATATGATTTCAATTTTCTTAAATTTACTGAGGGTCGATTTTTGAACCAAGATGTGCTCTATCCTGGAGAACGTTCCGTGTACACTTGAGAAGAAAGTGTATTCTGCCACTTTTGGGTGGAAAGTTCTATAAATACCAATTAAATCTATCTGGTCTATTGTGTCATTTAAAGCTTGTGTTTCCTTATTTATTTTCTGTTTGGATGATCTGTCCATTGGTGTAAATGGGGTGTTAAAGTCCCCTACTATTATTGTGTTAGTGTCGATTTCTCCTTTCATGTGTGCTAGTATTTGCCCTATGTATTGAGGTGTTCCTATGTTGGGTGCATAGACATTTATAATTATTATATCTTTTTTTTTTTCTTCTGTGGTACGTGGGCCTCTCACTGTTGTGGCCTCTTCTGTTGCAGAGCACAAGTTCCAGACGCGCAGGCTCAATGGCCATGGCTCACGGGCCCAGCCACTCCGCGGCATGTGGGATCTTCCTGTACTGGGGCATGAACCCGTGTCCCCTGCATTAGCAGGTGGACTCTCAACCCCTGCACCACCAGGGAAGCCCTATAATTATTATATCTTGTTCTTGGATTGATCCTTTGATCATTATATAGTGTCCCTCCTTATCTCTTATAACAGTCTTTATTTTAAAGTCTACTTTATCTGTTATGAGTATTGCTACTCCAGCTTTCTTTTGATTTCCATTACATGGAATATCTTTTTCTATCCCTTCACTTTTAGTCTGTATTTGTCCCTAGGTCTGAAGTGGGTCTCTTGTAGACAGCATATATATGGGTCTTGCTTTTGTATCCATTCAGCCAGTCTGTGTCCTTTGGTTGGGGCATTTAATCCATTTACATTCAAGGTTATTATCGATATGTATGTTCCTATTACCAATTTTCTTAATTGTTCTAGGTTTGTTTTTGTGGGTCTTTTTCTTCTCTTGTGTTTCCCGCCTGGAGAAGTTTCTTTAGCATTTGTTGTAAAGCTGGTTTGGTGGGGCTGAATTCTCTTAGCTTGTACTTGTCTGAAAAGCTTTTGATTTCTCCATCGAATCTGAATGAGATCCTTGCTGGGTAGAGTAATCTTGGTTGTAGGTTTTTCTCTTTCATCACTTTAGGTATATCCTGCCACTCCCTTCTTACCTGCAGAGTTTCCACTGAAAAATCAGCTGATCACCTTATGGGGATTCCTTTGTATGTTATTTTTGTTTTTCCCTTGCTGCTTTTAATATTTTTCTTTGAATTTAATTTTTGTTAGTTTGATTAGTATGTGTCTTGGTGTGTTTTTCCTAGGGTTTATCCTGTATGGGACTCTCTGTGCTTCCTGGATTTCGGTGAGTATTTCCTTTCCCATGTTAGGGAAATTTTTGACTATTATCTCTTCAAATATCTTCTCAGACCCTTTCTTTTTCTGTTCTTCTTCTGGGACCCTTATAACTCGAATGTTGGTGAGTTTAGTGTTGTCCCAGAGGTCTCTGAGATTGTCTTCAATTCTTTTCATTTTTTTTTTCTTTATTCTGCTCCTTGGCAGTTATTTCCACCATTTTGTCTTCCAGCTCACCTATTCGTTCTTCTGCCTCAGTTATTCTGTTATTGATTCCTTCTAGTGTATTTTTCATTTCAGTTTTGTGTTGTCCATCTCTGTTTGTTTGTTTTTTAGTTCTTCTAGATCTTTGTTAAACATTTCTTATATTTTCTCAATCCGTGCCTCCACTGTATTTCCAAGATTCTGGATCATCTCTACCAACATTACTCTGAATTTTTTTTCAGGTAGATTGCCTATTTCCTCTTCATTTATTTGATCTTGTAGGTTTTTATCTTGCTCCTTCATCTGTGACATTTTTTTGCCATCTCATTTTTAAAATTTTTTTATGTATGGGATTGTGTTCCTGTCTTACTGCATGTTTGGTCTGAGGCTTCCAACACTAGAGTTTGTAGGCTGTTGGGTAGAGCTGGGTCTTGTTGTTGCAATTAGGAACTCCATGAGACCTCACTCTGATGAATATTCCCTGGGGTCTGAGGTTCTCTGTTAGTCCAGTGGTTTGGACTCAGAGTTCCCACCACAGGAGCTTCAGCCCAACCCCTGGCTTGTGAGCCAAGATCTTGCAAGCTGCGTGGGGTGGCAAAAAAAAAAAGAGAGAGAGAGAACAATAACAAAGTAAAAAATAAAATTAGATTAGAAAACTAATAGATATGTTAGAAAGAATATAAAAATTTTTTAATAATGGGGGGAAAGCCTTGGCTGTGGAGGGCGGGGCCTAAGCAAGGGCAAGGTTTGGGTGGTGGACAGGGCCTATGCTCAGGACCCACAGGGCTGGAAAAGGCCCTAGGGATGTGGGGGGTCAGGTTTAAGTTCAAGGAACAGAAGGGGTCCATGCGTGACCCCCACCCCTGGTCTCAGAGGGCAGGGAACCTCACCTGGGAGCCAAGCAGGCTTCTTGGGCTCAAGTAGGCGGGGTAAACACCCTCCTCTCCTTTCCTGTTCCCCTGGTTCTGGAGTGCCCCTCCCACCTGCCTTTCCTCCCAGGTCTCTCTCCACCTGTCCCTGTTTTATAAGCCCTGTGCTTATCTCAAAATTTCTTCCTTTATCTTTTAAAAGATCTTAAATTGTTTATTTAAAGTCCTTTTTGTTTTGGTTTACTAACTCTATTTCCTAAGATGATAGTATTTCTATTTGTTAGGTTTGTTGTCCCTTTTGAAGTGTAGTTGTTTCTCATCTGTTTAGTGATATTTGGTTGTGGGTTCATCTTCTGCAACAGAATTCTCATCCTTGTGCTCTGAGCTTAAGTGTCTTCCATATGACTTGTGTCTTTCTAAGTTGGGTTCCTATTGCAAAATCAGTCTTAATTTAGTGCTGGTACCTCCACTCTCCATTTTCTTATACAGATTGGCCTGTGGACCAGGAAAAAATTTTTTCTCACTTTCAAATATGATTTTATTATTTCAATATTTAAATATATGTTTTATTTCATTTTTCTAGGTTTAGGCTGAGAAGAAAATACTTCAGTGTGTGCTCATTCAATTCTATTTGTATTTCTAACTGTCTTTGCCTTATCTACTTCAATATGATAGTATTTGGCTAGAAAAGGTTCATGATAGTGATATCTTTATTGTGTGTCAAAAATAATTATTTGTAATATGTAATGCTTTTACTTGCATTTTGCCTTGAAATTAATACTACAATCTCTGTTTTCTTTCTCATTTAATAACATCTATCACTGCTCATAATTTTGCTTTTAAAATTTAGAAGATGTGCTACATATGTTCCTTACCAAGAAACAAATAATTAGATTCACAAAATTTAGTTCAAGCCTCTATCTTTTAATAAAGCAAATTTGACCATGGATGCTTTTGGTTAAAACTAGAATATATGATCTGCAATCTTCTTGTTATATATACCTATATAGCATATAACATATATAACATGCATATATGATCTGTATAATCTTGTATTATTTTGCAGTTTTTCTTTAATTAATTCTATAAATTCCTACTTATAAGATTATCAAAAGGGCTTTGTAACCTCTAGTTATTTTTATCTCAGTTAGGAATGAGAAAATATCTTTTGAACTTTCTAATATCTTTTTAATCCTCTAATTTTCTTCCATTCTTTCCTCATTTCAACAAAGACCATGACAGTTTCATGGTCTTTGTTGACATAAGCTTGGATTTTAAATCTAAGTTATTTATAACATAATAATATTGCTCATTTGATATTTTCAATTTGAGAACAAATTAGAAATTGACTTTGAGTCCTATAATCATATTTACAGTATTTTTGTCATATCTACTTTCTACTTTCACTGGCTTCAAGTCTTATGTCCAAAACTTTTATATATTTACTTTGACAGGCTTGATCATTTTTGCTTTGCTTCGTGTTTCAGTAGGTTAGAGAATGTTTTCATACACAAATTTTCAAGAGGATGCATGGTCAGTCTATTTTCTCAGTTCAAGATATATATATATATATATATATATATATATATATATATATATATATATATATATATATATATATATATATATGTATATATATATACATATATATATGTATATATATATATATATATATATATATATATATACATATCTTACTTATCATTGTATCTAAAGGGCCTGACATCTAAGAAGAATGGCTATATTTGCAGAACACATTAATTTAAGACATTTTAGTACTTTCCCATATGAAAGAATAAGATAATTTGGCTGGTCATAAAATTCTTTGTCAATAGTTGTTTTATTCTCCCTCAAAATTTTGTAAACATAAAATTTATTGCTATGAAGAAGAATAAGCCTAGACTTGTCCCATTAATCCTTTTGCTACCTCAATTTTCAGTGAAGTTTTCTTTGTCCTCCTAGTCCAGAAATCTTGCCTGGATGAAAGTAAGTTAATTATTTTTTCACGGATTTTTCTCCTGGAAGGGAGTGAGCCTTTAAATCATTAAACATGCCTCACTTCACCTCAATTAAGGTTATTTTGTCTTATATCTTTAATTAATAATTTGATTCTATTTGTGTTTTTTTTTTTCTTTTCCTGTTCAGGAGAATAATTTTTTTTTTTTTTTTTTTTGGTTCTCTGGTTTTGGTTTCCATGTCTGTCATCTTCTTTTTCAATTTTTAAGTCCTTTGAGCTTTTTTTGTACATTCTAGGAGACAAGATCAAATTTAACTCTTAAACCATGTAATGATTTTATACAGCATTGATTATGCTCTCTACTGCCTCTAATTCGGATATTAAAGTTTTTGTTAATGTAGTTTCAATCCTTATCTCATCAGTTCCTTTCTCATTTTCTCCTATTCTCTTTTTAATTTTATTATCATATCCTGTTATATTTCACTTTATCCTCTTAATTTCATTTTGGTACATTTTAATTGCTGCCTGCTCTTTCTGAAGGATTTTTAAATTTATTTATTTATTTATTTATCTCTATACACATAGCATGGTGCTAGTTAGCCACTTTCAAGCATAACATAGGGCAGTGCCATCTAAAGTGTGGTGCATAGACAGGTACAATCTGAAAACTGTTCGTTGCTGGTCAGCGATAAGATGAGTTGCTTACCTCTAAACTCTAATCAGTGCATAACGAGATAAGATAAACACTCTCAACTTAGGTACTTGTTTCACTGCTGATTGGTGACAAGAATTCCCAAGACTAGTGCTGTTCTGAACCACACTCATTGCTCTAGATGATTGCAGAGTAACAAGATAGAAGGAAACTGTATCCCTTAGAGCTCCTTTCCTATCCTTGACAACCCTGCCTCTAGACCATTATATGAAAGAGGAATAAACGCCTTTGAAACACTGTATTTAGGGCTATCTTTTTTTTTTCAGCTTTACCTATACTTAAACTATACACTGCAATAGGTCAGTTTCTGAAATAGGTTATTCCTTTGAGTCTTTCAATACTTGTCCCTTTCCTTTATTCTACAGTATTCATTTTCATAAACCCTATATTGGTTTTTTCCATCTTTTCCCTCTTTTTTTTTTTTTTTTTTTTGCGGTACATGGGCCTCTCACTGCTGTGGCCTCTCCCGTTGCGGAGCACAGGCTCCGGACGCGCAGGCTCAGCTGCCACGGCTCACGGGCCCAGCTGCTCCGTGGCACGCGGGATCCCCCCAGACCGGGGCACGAACCCGTGTCCCCTGCATCGGCAGGCGGACTCCCAACCACCACGCCACCAAGGAAGCCCCATCTTTTCCCTCTTTATTCATTCTTGAAAATGGAAAGTAGTTTTCAGACAGAGCGTGCAGGTTGCCTTGGCTTATATTCTGTAATATAATGGAAAAATCTCATTTTCATCTATACAGCTGTGTGTGGGTGCAAGGAGGAAGGTAAACAGTGGTGAAGTTAGGTCAGGGAACTTCATTCCAATCCAATCCCTAGGTTCTATCACAATTTCACTTAACACATCTCTTACCCTACACTCATCACCTTGTTCTCTGATACTCTGAACTCATGCTATTTATTTAAAACTCAATGTCCATCATCCACTGTTAGTAGAGTTCTTTATTTAAGCATCTGCCTCCTCTGCCACACACACACACACACACACACACACACACACCACCACACACACGCGGGCTTTTCATTTTGCCAGGACCTGTGTGTTGGATAGGAGACGAGTATAAACCTATCCCAATTGCACCAAAGGTGAGGGATGTGCAAGAGAGATGAAGCTTAAAGGTTTGGGGCACTAAATCAAATATCAATGGGGATCCTAGCTTTTTCCCTATTATCTTCACAACAGGACTTGGTGACTGACTGGATATTAAGGGAAAGGGAGAGACAATACTTCAGGATAATTCCCAAGTTTCTAGTGTGAATGACTGGGAAGTTGGAGAAGGTGATATTTTTTGAAGGAGGGGCAGATTTGGCTGGAAAGAGGATGATTTATGTTACATACACAATACTATTCTTACATCCAGGTAAAAATTTCTAGTAGGAAGATGTTTGTGTACTCGAGAGCTGTGGACTGAGTGCATAGATTTCAGAATCACCAGTGTATGGGTAATAACAGAAACCAGTGTCATGGGTGGGACCAACTTAAATAGAATAAGAGAGAAGGTGGCCCATGAATAATCCTAAGAAAACTGCTAAAGGGTCAAGTAGAGAAGGAGGAACAGGGAAAATGGACAAAGACGTAGCTAGAGAGGTATGAAAACTATCAGAAGAATATAATCATGGGAGCCAAAAAAGAGACTGCTTCAAGAAAAAAGGAATAGCCCACAGAGACAAATGCCTATTCGGAGGGTAAGCAAAATAAGTATTTAAATCAACCCTCTTGATTCTGGAATTAAGTTGACTACCAGCCTAGATTCTCAGTGTTATTCTGAGTTGTTTCTAAATCCTTTAATTTATATGTATTTTTGTGGGAAATCAAGAAATTCTGCAGTGGAAGCTGTTCTCCAGCTGACTTTTAAAACAGAAGTCTACACTAGAACTGGGTTTTTTGTTTTGTTTTGTTTTTAGTATTCTTGCAATCCTTCTTTTTTGGTCAAGGACCATTTGGTTGCAAATAATAGTATCCTATTCAAATTAGGGTAAGCCAAAAGTGGAATGTTTTTAAAATAATACAAGTGTAATTCATAGAACCCAAAGTCAGGAAGTCTAGTGAGGCCTCATGGGGGACTGGAATGAGGAACTGGAAAGTTGTCAGGGACCAAGATAGCCACTTTCTCTCTGTGTCTATCTCTCTCCAGACTCTGTGGTCTCCTGTCTCTGCTTTTCTTTGTTCATCTTCTTAATTCACTCCTCTCTGCAGTCCAGAGCTCTATTTCTCTGTGAACAGGAAAGAAAAGTGACCCACAAGGCAATTCTTCCTACCCTCTCTCTTTCAGCACAGTCTGAGCCTACATAGCATTCCTGGATCCCTATTCCAATTTTCTAGGAGAAAGGAATTGATTGGCCAAGTTTGGGTCATGTGTCCATTCCTAGTCCAATCAGCTGTGAGAGGATCAAATCCTGTGTTCTTTCTCCATTATGAGAATGGAGAGTAGGAGAGCCCACTCTGAGAAAGAGGAATGGGCAGGTAAATTAACTAAACTGCTGTATCTCCCTCATGTCACCCAGTTCCCTTTTCTGCTGAACTTATTGTCTTCACATTTTATTTTGTATTTTCATTTCAGAATGGTCTCTTCTCATGATTCTCTGCTCTTATCTTTAAAAAGCCAATGTTTATTTGTATCTTGTTAAAAATTATTCTGGTTACCATTAAAAAATAATTTTTGAAGATAAAGATCTTTATCTTCCAGTCCTCAGAAATGTGTTCTTTTTTCCACCATGAATTTTCATAGGCCTAGAGGATTCCTCTTTTACACAGTATAGTTTCATACTCTTTGGAGGTTTTTCTTTTCTTCTCTTGAAAAGAGGACAGATCTATAACCAATGTTTGCTAATAATAGGATATGTGGCTTGCACTTGTGTCTACTCACGAAGGCTTGGAAGAGACCCCCTATCAAAATATTCTGAGTGGAGCACAAATTGATGTGAACAAGTTCTTGCCCAAACACCATTGTCTACCAGGACTTCTTCTGGTGTAGTTCTAATGAACTGAGATGAATTTCTCCACCTTGGTGCCTTTCCCACTTATTCTCTAAAGTAGTCAAGGGCAGAAAAATTTATAGTCCTCAACATGCAAAGTTCCAGAAGATCAGAATCCTTAAGATACTTTTATCTTTAATTTGTCAGAGCTTCATAGAGTGTATAGTAGATGTTCAATAAAGGTTTTAAGTTGACTCTTTCTAAAATGCCAATTTGATCCTGTCATTTACTAGCCTGCCTATAATGCTTTAATGTGTCCCTGAATGCAGAGAGAATTTGAGTTTCTTAATTTGGAATTCCCAGACCTTAAAAAATTGGCCCCTACTTCTCCCACTCATAGGAGAGAAGCTTTAACTGTATCCTCATAGACATGCTGATGGGTCACATCAATCTACCTGCAGTCCCACCATATACAATGCACTCTTACACTTCCATGTCTGTATTACCTGCGTCATTCCCTCTGCCTCAAATCTTTTTCCCTTCCTCCTTCTGTCTGCATGATAAAACCTCACTGAGCCTGGCAGCCTCAGGTCCATCATAACCTCCAACATCTGGGGCAACTTTCAGAGTGAAATTCCCATCCTCTCTTCCCCTACAGCACCTGCATCTATGCTTCTATTAATGTACCTAATGCACCTTGTTGGAATCACTTTATTTTTTACTTGTCTGTTTCCTAACTAGACTGGGAGCTTTGTGGAGACGGAGACCACATATTTTCTTCTTGGTATATCTAGCTTCTACTTGGAACCAAGTAAGAATTCCATAAATGCTTGATAAACAAATCCATTAGTGTCTAGGTATTAAGCTTGACAATATAAAGACAAGAGTACTTAGGTTGGTAAAACAACCCAAAGTCATTAGTTAAATGTTAATTAATCCACTAGCTAACTGTTCAGTATAACATGGTCAACTAATTTCCAGGAAGCTTGAGGAGTTATAGAGCCTCTTAATCCTAATTCACAATAACACATCTGGATCCATGCATACCAGTCAGCTGTAAATTATGTGGTCAGAGACAGGGAGGTAATTAAATGTGTGTGTACTGGCAAAGCTCCTCAGCCTTCTCTTTGTCACATACAAGAGAAAAATGGATTTTTCCAGTAGCTCATGAGGGAAACACTAATAAATACCCTCTTCTTTTGAATAACATTTTAAAGCTTACAAAGCGCTCTCACATCCCATGTAATCCTTAACACAATCCTGTGAGTTAGAGTATCATAAACCTACTTGATAGATGTGGACACTTTTAAGGCTCAAGAAGTAAAATGATCACTCTGCCGAAAGGTCATGAAAGTAGTACTCAAGCTCAAATCTTCAACTGCTATGTTTAAATCAGGGGCTCATTTCACTTAATCAGTTAGCAGAGAAACCCAAGAAACAAATACATTCAACAACTTGGTTCCCAGAAAACTACGTTATCAATAACAATTTATTGGTTTACACTATATATGCTATTCAGAGGGCTTCAAATCCTGTCATTTGCTTCATACAACAGCCCTGAAGGTAGATGGACAAATGCCCTTATGCTTGTTTAGTTGACAAGAAGTCTGAGGTTCAATGAGTCTAGGTGACTTTCCACAGCTTTTTTCAAAATTAGTCAGTGAGAGACTTGATTCCTGATTCTTTGCTCTATCCATTCCCCTTGTTAACCAATATCTTCATATAATTGAAAGGCTCAACAGCTATCAGAGAGTTAACCCACTCTTGAGAAATCAGGAAAGATAAATAGAAATAATGAGCTCATGTCTAGACAGCTCTAGACTTGTCTCAATAACAGCAATGTCCTATGATGCTGTCCCTTTTGTCCTAATTCCTCAAGGGAGTGTCCAAAACAGATCTGTCATACTCCCTGTGATGCTTGATTTATAGCAGCTTAATGCTGAGTATGAGATGCATTTCTAGTTGAATAGGAAGTCCTATACTATTAGTCTAGGGTAAATTTAAACAGTCATCTTTTAGGGGATATATTTTGAGCTCAATGAATTCATACACTTCCCTTAGTTGAACTTTAAGCCTGGAATTTGTGTATTTCTTCCCTTCCATCTGAGCACATGCACGCCCCCCAAGTTGCATGCTCACTTCTGTACTTGCATACACAGACCACAAATAAATACACATATGACTTTGCATAATCATCCCTTGTACACACAAACTTTACATTTACACACACACACACGCACACACACACACATCTTTTTATTATACTCCCCTTCCCCAACACGGAAGGCACATATGGACACTTAAGACATATCCATGTCCCTCCGGATGTCTCTCCTGCTCATTCCTACCCCGCACCCCTTTAATTAAGTACACACATAAGCTTTCACTCACACACAAAATGTCAAGTTTCATTTGCTTCATACAACAGCCCTGAAAGTAGATGGGACAAATGCCCTTATGCTTGTTTAGTTGACAATGATCAAGTTTCACAATGATCAAGAGTCACGTCAACTGTTAGGTTCTGAATGTGCATGGTAAATTCTTTGAACTGCACCTTAGGGACTGAGATTGCTCCTCAGGCCAGAGAGGAGGGAGGGTTTTTACACCCCGGAGCAGGGAGAATAGGGCAGCACAGTCGGAATGTAAGATGGGAGATTCTCCTATTAATAAAGGCAAAGCCCAGAAAATAGTCCAATCAAGAGCACCAATTCATAAATATCTCCCTGACTCAGATAACACAATACTTTAGAAAATTTCCCTGACAAGCTTACCTTGGACATTCTTAGGGTTCTCTTCCATCTAAGAAAAAGTCTACATGGAGTAGAGACCATTGAACACTGGAGACGGACCTCAATTTAAAGCCCAGACCTATCTCTTAAACTCTCTGGGCTTCAGTTTCCTCATGTATAAAAATGAAATGATAATACCATTTAGTTTTGTAGTGAGAATTAAATAAAGTATGACAACTTATATAAAGTACCTACCACAGTCTCTGACACATAGTAGGCACTCAATTAATGATAGGATGAGTGTTATATTATACTCTATAAACACATGAGATGTTATACAAAGCCAAGTTGTCTAAGGGCATGTAATGGGTGCTTCTACAAAGAAATGGCATTTCAGCTGAATTCCTCATTGCAACACTTTTTAAAGATGGGAGGAAAAAACAAAAATTGGATTCGTGATAAAAAAAATTAGTCAAAGATTTCAGAATTCTTTGCATGGGGCTTTGATTTCCAAATAGATAGAAAAAAAGATTATTGCTTTGCCAGAGAAATTGAACTTAACCATATAAGTTTTGGTAGAAGAAAAAGAACAACCCAGATTTCCCAGCAAAGCTGACAAATAGGATCCAAGAATCTGGAGATGTCAGTGCTTTTCTAAAAAGATAGTAACCTGGAGTTAGGTGAGACTAGAAAGAGTATTCACAAGGCAAATTGTGGTAACAAACAGCCAGTGTAACTCTAACCTCAGCATGTATGTCCTCAGTAGTTTTTATGTTGCCTGTAGAAAAATAAGAAAGGATGTTTCAAAGATCAATTGATAACTTGAACGATCTGCACCTCAGACCACCAGGCAGTGAGGTCCCTATGATAGAGTAAAAATAAATTAGACTTGAAGTCCGAAGTTTGGAAAACTTAGGTAAGCCTTAGTTTCCCCATCTATAAAATGAAAAAATGGGGGTGATATTTGTATTCATCTAGTGTCTTATTATAAGGATTAAATGAGATATTGCACATAATGTACTTAGAACAAGGCTTAGAATATCTAGTAGTGGCAGTTATTATTTTTACCCAACTCATAGGTTTATTGTAAAGGTGAAATAAATACATTATAAAATATTATTTTTAGTTTTATAAAGCATGCTTAATATCAGTTAGATGTATTTTGAGTGGCGGAGGGGCTCCTAACCCATATGTTCACTTTCATCCAAAGTGGACCTCCATAAAATTTTTTATTTTTATTTTTTACATCTGAAAAATTGGAATGTGGGCAGGCTCCTCCTTCTACTCTCTACTCCCCTGCTTTCATAATCACCCAGCTCTACTGTGCTTCATTAAAGAGAACCACTCCTACCCCACCTCCACAAAATGTCAAAATGAAACATGGTTTTACCCAGAAACTGCTTACCAGCAATATTTGTAAAACATTTTTGCTCATCTGTCAGACTTTTTGGCCAAAATGGCCATCCTACAAAGCTGTACTAAAGTATGAAATAAAACTTTCCATAAAACATTTAATAAAGTTGTAAAAGTTACATAGCTCATAATAAGCAACCATATAAAAGCATGTAGCCCAGCTCTCGGTCATTAACTTTCCTTAAGGTTTGGAGGAAAACTCAAGCCATTCTTTCAAACTGCCCAACTTACAGTGTGGAATTGAATCAAGGGTATTGTTCCCAGGATTCTCTCTACTTTGAAGCCAAAGGCATTTCACAATTGTTTCGCTGAATTGAATCTAAGATGATCAGATTCTGATCACTGAGGTAAAATTAACTTGCGGAGACTTACTCAATCTCTTGGAATTCCTGTGTTAGGTTTGAGAAGAGAGTGGAATTTTTTTTGCTTATTTCTCTAAATGTGATGTTAAGCAAGAAATGGGTATTGTTTTTGGCTGCGCAGCATCCAGTTCTCCTTCCTAACAATGTCCTCTTTCCTTTCAGGGAGATTCCATTATATGGATTATTGGAGGACTGGGGTGTCCCCAAAAAACAGGTGCCACCTTTCTCCAGACAAGGATGAAGCATGTGACCAAGCTAATCAGATCATGCCTCCCAGGATCTACTACCATGAATCTGATCAGAACAAAAGCAACAGGAAGCAGATAGGAAATAAAAGGTTGGTGCCCACTGGTTGTCTCATTGAACAGTGGCATCTTGATGGGTCCGTTCAGTGGTTTCTTCTGCTCAACCTCACAGACTTGTTCAGATCCCTCTACTCCTCAGCGTCCAATGTCTGGCAATCTCTTTGCTTTTGTAAGTACCTTGTATCCCTCTAATAAATTCCTTTTCTTCTCAAGTTGTCTATGGTTGTTTATGCCAAAGGATCCTAATTGCCACAGGGTATCAAGTAATAGTTGTCTTTGATTCCTAGCTATTTTCAAGAAAAGAAACACACGTAGTGCAGGAAAACACCACCAAAAATTAGAATTATGCAATGATAATTTGCCTACCTCACCATTCTTCCCGTCGAAAAAACAACGACTAAGGTTTGTCTATTACAAATTGTACTAAAAGAGATTAAACCAAATGGTTGTCAGAATACAGAAGGTTTTAACAAAAGGAAAAGCATAAAACTCATATCAAAAAAATTTAACTGAGGAGGTATAGACAAGAAGTTTCTATTCCACACAAAATGATTTTAAATCCCCTAATAGCTGAGAACTTCATATAAATATTTGCCTAATGGCTTGAAAGGCATTGAGAAGAAATGAAATCCCTGTGAATTGAAACCTTATAGATTACAGTTGGTGGCTCCAAATTGTTTGAGGTTAAGAGGATTTATAATTTATAAAAGGCTAGTATTGTTAGCCCTTGCATAAAACAGCTACATCTCACAGGCTCATTTTTACCAGGAGCGGTTCCCTGGAGCCAAAATGATATACAAAATGCAATGCCAGCTTCTATACTTTGTTCAAATCCCCTCGCCTTTCAGGCCAAGATATCTTAAGTGAAAAAAAAATCAGAAACTTGGGAAGTAAACTGGTATTTAATACAATTCCATCAGATCCTTTTCTCTCCCCCTGAAGTCTTATTCACTGAAGAAATCTTAATTAAGGAGAAGGCAGGGAATTGGTCTAAATGCATATGTGATGTATTAAATATCTGACAGACCATTTGCTCGCTGACCTTGCCAGGGAGCCAGGGTGCAGCACAAGCCTGTAACTAGGCTCGAAGGCAGCCTGAAGCCAGGCTGCTGTCTTTTTAAAACTCTCGGAGGTTCACATTGTAGATTTCCTTCCAGTTTCCAGTGGTATGAGAGACACCGCCAGTATAAATCTTGTTGTCACAAAAGAACAAGTTATAGTATATATTCAACCACACACACACAAAAACTTTCAAATAACATTAACTTAAACCCACAAAACCAAGGGGAGTCAGAAGCAAAGCTGAATCTCTGTCCTTAAGTCACCCCATTGTGTTTAGATCTTTAAGAATACCCAACTCATCAGAGGGCATCACCATGGCTGTGTCTGCACAATACTAAGACAACAAGTCAAACTGGTTAAAGAAAAGGAAAAAAAAAGAAAAGAAAAGGAGAGGAAAGAAACAAAAAGAAGAGAATCTTGTAGCTCGTCTGGTTGACAAAGAAAATATAAACCAGTCTCTTTTATAAATTTTCATCTCAATGTGTGGAACTATACCCTCTGTCCAGCTGCCACAGAGCACCAAATGCTGAAAGAAAGGGTAGATGAAGCTTGATGCAACTCGGAGATTTCATTTCTACCAAGCAAAGGTTTTTATAAAACAAGTGTTATTATTATTTGATTGAACAATGTATATCCTTTCTTGACTTATTCATGAATCATATATTCTAGTTTCCCAGAGTCATGTGACCTAAATAGTTAAGAGGCCTGGCTATCTTTGGGAATCCATTCTGAAGAACTACAAGCATTATCAAATCGGAGACAGAAATGCTGTATCTGAGGCAGTAAATCTTAATTTAAGATTAAGCTCAGGTCCTTGACCTGAGCTTTAGAGCCATAAAGACCTGGGTTTCCAACCCAAGCCAGCAGTCACTTGAATCAGCTGTGTGACCTGGGACAGGGTGCTCACCTCTCTGAGTGATGACTATTTCACTTACAACATGAATGGAGTAACTCACAGGGCTGCCAAGAGGATTAAATGAGAGATTTGTGAAGCCCTTAGCACTATGCCTGGAGCGTGGCAAACCTTCCATAAATGGTACCTACATCTGTGAGCATCAAAATTTCCAAAGAGGAAAAATAAGACAAGACATCTTTAAGATCAAGACTGGAAGATGCTGAAAGCTTCTAGATGCAAAGAGAATTTGCTTTCATTACATGGAAAGTAACCGTCACACAAGGAAAAGGCTGCAAAAGTGAATCATTCATTCCACAGATATGCCAACTATGTGCCAGGCATTGGGGAATTCAAAGACGAATAAGATAGAAATATGGTCCCTGCCCTCCAGAAAATAACAGTCTGGAGGGCATGCAGACACAGACAAGGGCAATTGCAGCAAGCGGTCTGGTCAGGGTCCCATCTCTCTCACACAGTGCCCTGGTGCTTCCCACCCCCCCAACCCCATCAGAAACCACACCAGGCCCCCGTGCTCACACCCCACTTCCTGCCAATCCAGGAAGAGGACTTGAAATCTTTGCCCCAGGCATTGCTGGGCCAAAAGAGCTTCATAAGTTGAGCAACCAGCTTCCAACCAATGACTGAGCCTTAGGACTTGACCTGTTTTATGCTGCTGTTATGAACGAAATTGTCTCCCCTCAAAATTCATATGTTGAAGTCCTAACCCTCAGTACCTCAGAATGTAGCTGTATTTGAAGATAGGGCCTTTACAGATGTGATTAAGTTAAAACAAGGCCAATTTAAGGCAGGCCCTAATCCAATCTGACTGGAGTCCTTATAAGAAGAGGAAATTTGGAGACAAAAAATAGAAACACCAGGGAGGCATGCACAAAAGGCCACGTGAGGACACAGTGAGAAGGCGACCACCTTCAAGCCGAGGAGAGGCCTCAGGAGAATCCAAAGCTACCAACACCTTGATATTGAACTTCTAGCCTCCAGAACAGTGAGAAAATAAATGCCTGTTGTTTAAGCCATCCAGTCTGTGCTACTTTGTTATGGCAACCCTAACAAACTCATACAGTTGCTTTCCTAGGCGAAGCAGGGGATGCAGTGGAGAAATAGGAACCTTCATGCCCAAGAGAGGACAGAAGTGTATTGAGTGAATGGCAGAGAATGTTGATGCTGATTTCAAAAGCGTGTGATGCCCAGTGAAATGAGCCATCTCTCTAAACAGGTTTGCTTAATAAGGATATTGCCCAACATCACTTTTACCCACCCAAGCACATACATAATTATCAACAATTAGTTCAATGGGATATTTTCCTAGTCCAGTGAGCCCAGCCAGATGTCTGCAACAGAAGAGTGCCAAGCATATAATACTAATGGCTTATATTTTATTGAGCACGTACTACAGGACAGCCACTGTTCTAAGCACTTTACATGTTTTAACAAATTTAATCTTCACTACAACTTACGCATTAGTTCCCTAGGGCTTCTAAAACAAATTACCACCAACTGGGTGACTTAAAGCAACAGTAATTTATTCTTTCACAGTTCTGAAGTCCAGAGGCTGGACTACAGGAGGGAAATCCAAAATTAAGGTGTCAGCAGAGCCATGCTCCTTCTGAAATCTATAAAGGAGAATTCTCCCTTGGCTCTTCCAGCTTCTCATGGTTGCTGGCAATCCCTTGTGTACCTGGCTTGCAGCTGCGTCACTCTAATCTCTGCCTCGTTTGTCACATGGTGCCCCCAGCACCTCCCCCATGTGTTTGTTTTCTCGTAAGGACTTCAGTCATGGAACTAAGGCCCACATTATTCCAGTATGACCTCATCTTAATTCAACCAGTTACATCTGCAAAGACCCTATTTCCAAACAAAGTTACATTCTGAGGTTCTGGCTGGACATGAATTTTGGGGGACAAAATTCAAGCCAGCTTGTTGTTATATCAGCTTTAGAGATGAGAAGACCTGAGCACAGAGATGAAATCACTTCCCAAGTTTGCCCAGACAATCCATGGAAGAGCCAAGATACAGCTCCAAAGTCCATGTTCTTAACTGCTACGCTCTGCTACCTATCAAAAAATATTTCCCAGATGAACAAATAAGTAGTCATAAATGGTCGAACGCTAGCATGTTCAATTATGGTGCCAGGCTCACTCCTCATCATCCCTTTCCAAGACCACTGCCCCAGCCTCACAAGTAATATCCCTGTTCTCCCTTCTCCCTTGTCAAGTCCATGTGACCATAAGTGTGTCTTTTCAAAACACAGATCTTACTACCATTCTTAAAAATTCAAATTCCCAACTTAGCACAGCAAGCCATAGCCTTTGCTCTTTGGACTGAAAGCTCCATGTAGACAGAGACTGTGTGCATTTTTGCTCCCCACTGTATCCTTAAGAAAAAACACAGGTCCCTAGTACCTAGTAGACCCTCAGAAATCATTGTTAAATAAATGGAGAAATGAATGAATGAATGAATGAATGAATGATCTGGGTCAGCCTACAATTCCAACCTCAGCTCCTGATGCAACTGAGTGCCTTTGCTGATGCTGTGCCCTAGGCCAGGCGTATTGTAATCACTGCTTAGGACCCAGCTGAAACCTCCTCTCCCCATTAGGTACATTTAGACAACACACGCACACACATCCCATGCAAAAGTTGCTTCCACTCACAACTTTGTGATGTCACCGATGATGTAATATGTTGGGTTTCTTCCTAAGTCCACTCTTGAGAGGTCCTTGGGGGCAAGGGCTGTGTCTTCTCTGTCATATGTCATCAGGGATTATCAGAGAGTAGACACTCGATAAATGTTTGTTGGATAAACTACTGAATGAACAGTCTAATGTCAGTGTGTACATAAACACAGCTTTTATTTCTATTTTGACTAGGGCTTGACTGTGCATATACGGAATCCAATTCCCAAATGATGAGGCAACTTCTTGGCTTTCCAAACCACCCAAGCGCAGATGTCACACAGCTAAGAGAAGGTTGAAGCCAAAGGTTCAAAAACAGACATCCTAGGGGTAAACTTACTACAGTGCAGTGGAGGCCCTGGGTCCTCCCTGGATTCCTATGTGTCTATGTGATGGGTAAGTGAGGTGAAGAGATGAAGAAATTGCCAGTGCGATTCCAGCCCTGAGGACTGCTTTTACATAACTGACGTAGCTTTATAGCTTTGTTGTTTTTTTGATCACATCTGGAGTCCATTTCAAAGTTAATAAGCCCACTTACTTCCCACTTAACGTAATTATGGGGATAGCATGGCACGGAGATAGAGAGCATGGGTTTTGGAATCAGAGAAACCAAACGTGCTCTAGTGACCGCATCTGTGACATGCCTGTGAGCAGGTAGGAATATATGTATGCACGGATATGCTTTCCTTGGCCACACAGCCTCCTTTTTTCGCCCTGTTTCAATGCTCTCCTTCACAGCAAGCCTCTCTAAAGAGTTACTGACACATACTTATACATACGCCCCACTTCCTCACCTCACATTCTCTCCAGAACCCCAGTTAGGCTTCTGTCCACTCACACCGAAGTCAATTCCATCAAGTTCAACCCTGTCCTGCATGTTGTCACCTCCCTGTCCTTATCTTATTTACCCTTTCAGCACTAGTCCACACATAAGGACCACCTCCCTTGTTTGAAGTATCTCTCTTCTCTCTGGGCTACTGTTAACCCCACTTTTTCCAAAGCTGTCTCTCCCCACCATCTCCCGGACTGTCCTTCTGGCCTCAAAATCCTGGTGTGCCCCAGGACTCAGGCCGGGCTTTCTTTGCCTTCCTGTTTCTCTGCCACTGGGTCTTGTCCAGCGGTCTTACTGGACAGGCTGATGACTCTGCCTGTCCTGGTTTTGTCCTTGGACTTCTCACTCATCTACCTAAACATTCTCTTCCCAAAGAGATAATGGAGAATAGAAGGAAGCATGTGGCCCATGGAACCAGCGTGCCTGAGTTCGAATCCTTACTCTGCCACTTTGTGAGAATTTATAAAACCTGTTACTTCATCTATGAAATGGGGAGAATGCCTCATAAAACTCTTCTGAAGATTAAATGAGTTGATATCTTTAAGGACTGTATACCAGTTTTAAGAACGTGGTAGGTACTCAATAAATGACAGCAATCATTATCACCAGCAGTAGCAATAGGAGTGTCTTCTCTTAGATATCAAAGAGGCATCTCGAAGTTAATGTCCCTAAAATAGAACTCTGGGTTCTCCTATTAAAACTCATTTCTACTTTGGTCTTCTCACATCCCTATCATATTAATTTATCTTATTTTCTTCATATAACTTATTACTATCTGAAATTTCTTTATTTATGTCTTCAGTTGTTCATCGTCTGTACTACCCCCAGCTAGGAAGCTAGGATTTAAGCTTCATGAGGGCAGGGCCATGTCTATCTTGTTCACTGCTGAATTCTGCCACTTCAAACAGTGACTCACATTAACATATAGTAGATACTCAATACACAGCTGCTGAATAAATGGATGGAGGAATGAGTGACTGAACAATCTGACGTGGATTTGGTACCTATACCCAGCACTCACTAGTTATGGAACATTAGGAAAATATTTAACCTTTATGAGCCTTAGTTTGCTCGCCTGTTAAATGCTTCCTTACAGGATTACTGTGCACATTAAATGCACTTAACATGCACAGCACAGTGCCTGGCCCAGAGCAAGGCTTCATTATGTGGTAATGAAAAAATGAAGATAATCATTCCTATGAACCACAGAATAGCGTTTAAGAGGAACTGGCATCTAAGGAGCATAAGTCGAGATATTGCCAGAAAATAAAAAGTGTAGTATATAGAATCATGGACTTTTCGAACTGGAAGGAAATTCCAGGAAGAAACCTTTTAATCTATTTCAGCTAACATGTATGTAAACACATGTCTGGAGAACTAGGTGATCTGTCCAAGACCACAGACATAAAAATAGAACTAGAACCCAGATCCACAACTCCAAGTCCATTTCACACGACACATTGCTCTACCTTTCTCCAATTACTTTGATTTGACAATGAGTCTACATACACGTACCTCATGCATGAACTCCAGGTTGAATTGCTTTCCATATAAGGATACATTGCAACTCTTTGAAAAGTATTTCTGCAGCTGGCAAGATGTGAAAAGATGGACTAATGTGAACATATACATACCCATTATGTCTCTCTCCATCATTTCTTCTTTCCTTCTTTGGTCACCTACCACATGTTCAGTGCTGTGCTTGATGTAGAAGAAAACAAGTGGAAGACACAGTCCCAACTTTCAAGGAGTTCTGTGCACAGACTAGTGAGGAGGATATTTACTGATGTTGTTCACTCAGCACACTTGGTTGGTTACCCAACAGATGTTGAGGCCCTGCTCTGTGCAAGATTCCAGAAATGCAGTTGGTGAGTTAGAGTGAGGTTAAGCTACTGTATCAAGGAGGACTGAAAAAACTCAGTGGTTTGAAGACTGAAGTGAATTCCTTCCTCTGGTAACAATTCGAGGTGAGGTTCAGGCTAGTGGGTAGCTCCACTCCACTGGGTCGTTTGGAGACCCAACTTTTTTCCCTCATCTTCTGCCATCCTCTGAGGCTTGGCATCCATCCTCTGCATAGTGGACACTGGGTCACAGTGGCAAGAAGAGGAAGGAGTAATAAAAGTGACATCCATCTTTTGTGCCCGCATTCTATTTGTAGAAACTTAATTAGGTGGCCACACATAACTACAAGGGAAGCTCGGCGATGTAGGCAGCTGGGCAGCCATGTGCCTGTCTGTAATCTTATCACCATGGAAAAGACAGCCGTCTTGGCCTCAGTGACAAAGCCTTCACAGTATCCCACCAGGTGTGCTCACAATCTAGGGCAAGACAGAAAATAATCAAATCCTTACAAACTATGGTAAACATCATGAGGGAAAAGTAAATGGGGCCAGAGAGCACAGAATGGGGAGACTGACTTGGTCAAGTCCAGAGCATTCAGGAAGCAGGAACAGCCTACAGAAAGGTCTGACAGCAGATGGAGAGGGTCAGTTTAGAAATCCAGACTCTGGAGCCAGACTTCTGAGTTTGAGTCTTAGCTCTAGAACTTACTAGCTGTATAATCTTGGATGAGTTATTTAACCTGTTGAGCCTTAGTTTCCTCGCTTGTAAAACAATAATTGTTATTATTATCACATTATAGTAATTATTGTTATCATCATCATTATTAGTCTATTGTAGTTTCCTTTGTTACGAGGATTAATTGTAAGTGCTATGCCATAGGCACCTACTGAAAACAGCCAACACTTCCTAGGGGTTTGGGGAAACATACAACAGGAGGTCAGGAGTTTAGCAAGTAGTAATCTAGGTGAGTTACCTAGTGGTGGTTACTTGGGATTTTCTGGACAAAAGCACAGGCATTTATTCCTCTGAGTAATTCAAGAGTTTCTGTCTTTCAGTCTGTGAAAAAGCCCAAGCGGACTAAGTGTACCCAATATATGCCAAATGAGGAGAAATGTCTACCCAGTAAATCGTTGAGCTTCTGCCACAGGAGTAGGTACGAATGTTATTTGCGCTCTGTACATGCATATGGGAAATATCAAGGGATGGCAGGTGGGAAACTCAGTCTGTGCACTCAGGGGGATATTCATATTCCTTTGTGTCTCTTCCTTTGTGTTTCAAAAGCTCACTAGTCCCAGTTCTAAGTCCCCATTACACTATGCGTTTGGGGTATTCCACCATGGTCATTTTGGGGTCTCCCCTCGCACCTGGTGGGTTCCACGGTGTTAAGGAGCACCCTGACACAGGGAAGCCCTTTTATTCACCAATCACTGTCCTGATCAGTTAGTTCTGACCTGTGTTTTCTCTGTGCAGATGGTCTCCTCAGGTCGTGGGATCGGGACTGTGCCTTTGGAGAGCTCATTGTTTACTCTTGGCCTCCTCCGCTGCTGTCCCCTCTGGGATCAGGCCACCTCCTTGGAGCACTGCCAGGGAGTGATGGTGAGGAGAAGCCTGCTCACAGAAACCACAAACCTCTGCCCCCTTCCTCCAGTCTGAGAATTATTTTTTTTTTAGTCTGGGAGATCTCACCCTTTATGGTTTCCTCAAGGCCATTGCCCCTCTGCTCAAACTCTCTAGACCAGGGGTCCCCAACCCCCGGGCCGTGGACCGGTACCAGTCTGCGGCCTGTTAGGAACCGGGCTGCACAGCAGGAAGTGAGCAGTGGGCGAGCGAGCGAAGCTTCATCTGCCGCTCCACATCACTCCCCATCGCTCGCATTACCGCCTGAACCATATCCCCACCCCATCCCGTGCATGGAAAAATTGTCTTCCACGAAACCAGCCCCTGGTGCCAAAAAGTTTGGGGACGGCTGACCTCCCACTGAGTGGGCAGAGAAGGACAGGTGGTAAATTTCTGCAACACAGTGTAGTGAGCCTGTGATAGATGTAGGTGTGGATGCTCCAGAGGAGGGAATTCTGTCCAGGTTCGAGGTATATCTGGAAGGTGTTCTTTAACAGGTAATGCCTGAGCTGAATCTTCAAGGATAAACTGAATGTAACCCAGTGAGGAAAGTGGAAAAGTACATTCCAGGCAGGGAGGTCATTTTGAGCAAACCCAGAGACCAGGAGAGCCCTGATGTTGCCTAGAAGGCAATTGACTAACTGCCAAGTGCCAAGCAGGAAGAGGTGAGAGATGAGACTGGAAAACAGGTCACCAGGGCCTTGTGTGGCCATGCTCAGAAGCTCAGACTCTCAGACTTTCTTTTGTAATCACTAGCAAGTCACTGAAGCATTTTAAGTAGAAGTGACAGAGTCTGATGTGAATTTTATGTCAACTGTAAGGAAAGAGCAGACAGAGCAGCTGCAGGGACACCACTTACAAAATTATTGCAAAGATCAAGGTGAGGGTTGACCAGGGCTTGAACTACAGCAATGGGAGAGAAAGGGAAGGAATGAATGGATTTAATACATTATTAAGAGATAAAACCAATAGGATGTGGCAATTGATTGAGTGGGGGAATACGAGGAGTCTTGGATGAGATCAAGAAGCCAAGGATGACTTCCAGCTTGGGTGATTGGGTGATGCCAACTAAAACAGGGAATACCAGAGAGGGAAGAAGATGAATTTGGCCTTGGACATGCCAAGTTTTAGATGCCTGTGGAATATCCAGATGGAGATAATACAGGAAGTGGGGCTGTTTGTAAGACCTTCAAAGTCCCAGGCACTCTTATTTCTGGAAGCCCCATCCCACATCATAGCAAATATATTAAATTCTACCGACATCCCACATTAGATCTAACTTTTGCAATAAAAATGTGAGAAGATTTTTATAATTTTGATTTTTGAAATTATTTGCAACTCATTTAATTTTTGACTGGTTATGATTTTTTAATTGTTTACAAATTGACCTTTTTAAGTAACAAATTTACTTTTGTAATGAAACTGACATAATGCTGTATTTTAAATAACACATTAACTTAGCTTTTGCAGGGTTGTTTTCATATTTTGGAGCTAATTATTCATTTATTTAGGTCTCACAGGAGTTGTTGCCCCTTGAAAAGCTCATAGGCTATAGCACCAAGCTCATCACACCTGATATAAAACTCCCTTGTGAGCAGACAGTTGAACATATAGGTCTGATGTTCAAGGAAGAGAGAGATTTATGAGGCAAAAAAATATGTAAGTTCTAGGTAAAACCATAAGAGTGAACTTAATTGGCCCAAGAAAACATAAATTGAGAGAGAACTGGACTACTGAAGAGAAGAATACCAACATCTAAAAGAAGATCGGGGCTTTGCTGGTGGCGCAGTGGTTGAGAGTCCGCCAGCCGATGCAGGGGACACGGGTTCGTGCCCCCGTCCGGGAAGATCCCACATGCCGCGGAGCGGCTGGGCCCGTGAGCCATGGCCGCTGAGCCTGCGCTCCGCAGCAGGAGAGGCCACAACAGTGAGAGGCCCATGTACCGCAAAAAAACAAAAACCAAACAAACAAAAAAGAAGATCAGAGGAACACGGATTTCACAAAGGAGATGGTGAAAATGGTGAGAAAAGTGGGGAGAAAATGAGAGCGGAGAACCAAGAGAGCAAAGAATATCAAAGAGATCACAGCTGATCATTGAAGTGGTACCAAGTGAAGAGGAGTGGTCCATCCAATACAAAAGGGACTGAAAATGTCTAGATTAGGCTAGTGCTCTCAGCTGCTGTGGGGAGGTCATCATAGATTGTAGAGGGACTATCTCCAAGGACAGGGAGTAGTAAAAGCTAAGGGTTGGGAGGGTTGAAGGATGAAAGATAAGAAAGTAGAAGTGATAAATGTAGAAGTTTGGATAAGATTAGATAACTGAAGGCCAGTAGTTGGAGTGAGACATTGCTCACATTGAGGTCATCTGTGTTTGTTTAGAATAGAAAAGTTTTGAGTGCTCTTCTGAGCCAAGGAGAAATATCTAAGACAGGTGGAGATATTAAAGTTAATAGAGAAAGGACGTAATTGGTAGACCAATGGCCTAGAAGAAAGGGGTGGAGTGGAGCGAAAGCCCAGGGCCAGTGTCTCCCTTGATTGGGTAAAAGCATGTCTCATCTCCTGGGGACAATTGTTGGGAATTCAGCATATGCTCATTTGTACCATTATTTCTCAAGTTTTGAATGTGTCCTGTCCCCCAACAGGGCCATGAAGTCCAAAGAGGGTCTGATCTCTTAACCCAGCCCTTTATGCCACATGTAGTAGAAAAGAACCCTTTTTAGGGTTAAAGGACCTTTGAGATCATGTAGAAAGTTCTCTTTCAGTTATTTCTTAGAAGGAAAAAATTCAAAGAATATATACTTATGTCTTCTAAGTACATAATAGTGGAAGAGATTCTCCTGATTCCAGGGACAAGAGTTTCTCTTTCTTGTAATTTACATAATTAGAAGAGGAAGAGGAGAGGAGAAAGAAGTGGAGGGTCTATAACTTAAAAGAAATGGAATCTCCCTTCCTAATCAGTTACATATGAATCATCAGTGAGTTTATCAAACCCTGTTTGGCCCTATTTATTGCATTCATTTATTCAACAAACATGTGTGGGGGCTTTCCTATGGGGAGTGACCAATTCTGAATGAATACTATTCAATACATAATGCCAGTACAGATGAACCAGTTTGCAGGGCAGAAATAGAGACACAGATGTAGAGAACAAATGTGTGGACACCAAGGGGGGAAAGCGGCGGGGGGGGATGAATTGGGAGATTGGGATTGACATGTATACACTGATGTGTATAAAACAGATAATAAGAACCTGCTGTATACAAAATAAATTAATTAATTTAATCAAATTTTTAAAAATACATAACACCAGTCTCTCTTCTTTACCCCCAAGTATTTCCTTCCAACTTTAAAGGGTGCCTCACTGCTCGACCATTCTAGAATTTGATGAGCATTTCTCTGCTGCCCTTTTCCCAAACGTTTTCCCTCCACCACAGAGCAGATACAAATACAATTCACTTTGAAGAGTCTCGGGTTGGCTCTAGGATGGGAGTGGGTTTGGATTGGTTGTGTGGCGTGAGCTACAGAAGATGAGAAACGAGCATACTGACGTGATCCCGTATTAGTCAGGAAAATTCTAAGAAACTGTTCCCAAAGAGAGGCGGTAAGAGGATTTTTTTCTCCTCTATTAGACTTATATAACTCGTAAAATAACAGGCTGCCATTTTAGAATAGTTGGTGTTGGCATGCTGTTGTGAAAATTACATGAAACTATTCTTTTTAGAAAATACTACTTCAGGTTTTAGGTTAAAGCCTGATGCCAAACACAGATGAGTATTTGGTTTACACAATTATCGCCTTTTTCTTAGAAGTAAAGGCAAAACCTCAAAACATGCCACAGCAGAAAAGCTATTTCTGTCACTGGCTAACAATTGAAGGACATCCATAAACCTTTGGAAATTAATATCCCCTAGGAAAATCTATTTGACGAAAGTCACAAGGAAGTTATTAACTAGAGTTAAGTCACTGACAAGAGATATTATTAATGATCTCATCAAAATTTCAAGTGCATTTAACTATCCCATTGCAAGCCTTATTATTGACGACCCAGCGAATATTGAACTATTTTACAGTAGTTACTTGGCTAGAGATCAAATGAAAAAAGATGAAAAGCTTAAGTTCTAGGTAATTCCATAATTCTTTAGGCTTCACACAATTAAAAAGTTAAAGTCATTAGCTTTTCTGTCTCCCTCTCCTCTAAATCTACCCATTGCTAATATAGTCGGTTTCTTTTCATTGTTAATTGTCCCTTGATTCTCTTCCAAATGCTGACGCAGGCAGGACGAAAGTCAGAAAAATCCTGCAAGCCTTGGTTTTCCAAAAGCAGTTCAGGAAGCACAGTCTATTTTCAGATTGGAAGAGACACTTTCAAGTATACTGGATCTTCAATCGCCATCCCTCAAAGACGTTTTCCACAAGGGAGAGAGGCATTCTTCTTCCCACCCAATTCTCTCTCTGAGATCTCGACCCAACCTTTAGGTTGACACCAGGTTAAACTTTATGCTTTGCCTTCTAGCACCTTTGTCAAGTGCTAAATCTTGATCAAGCACTGATGTTGCGTAATAAATTGTATAGATATAGGTAAAGATATAAATATAGTGCCTTTTTTGAAAAGAAACCTTTTCAGAAATAGAGGTTTTCGTAAGGCTTTTCTAACTTGTCAGTTGATCTGATTACCTAAGACAATTTTGTTCTCACCTCAGAGCCCCTAGTTCAACATTTATTTAGTTTCTATAATTCACGTAACACTGTACTAGGAGCTGGAGAGACAAAGGAAATGTGAATTGGTTCCTAGCATTCAAGGAGATCCAGAAATAAAAACAGGCCATTCAATCCTATGGAATATGCCAGAAAATCTAGGACACAGAGAAGAGTGGAAACCTAGCCCAACATGGAAGGAATGAAAGGCAGTGCAAGGAAAGCGCCCTGAAAGGGGTGATGCCCCTGCTAAACCCTGAAGAATCGGTAGGAATTAAGGAGGGAAGAAACTTGCATTTGTTAGTGTCTGCAACGAGCAAGTGCTTTCCACATGGTTTTCCATGAAATCCTTTCAATGACCCTAGAGAAACATCATTATGTTCTATTTGCAGATGAGGACACTGAGGCTTAAAGAGAATATATAACTTAGTCAACTTGCAAATGGCAGGCATGGGACCCCAAGCTTCTGCTCGTAACCACTGTAGTCTGCCATCTCTGGCGTTAACCCCCCATTCCTGTTCCCTAGGTCTGCCATTCTGATCTCTGCAAAACTTGTAGACAATCCCTCTCCACACACAGACTTGGCAAACCACTTGCTGCAGTGTTTCAGCCGGTTTTCTGTGGGCCACTGTGGATGGCCACAGAAGATCAAGTATTCTCTGAGACAGAAGCCCTCCTGCAGGTTCAGGAACCCCTCTCTTCCATAGTGTATGGCATTCAACGCATGGACCACATCCTTTGGCACTTTATGAAACCATGCTTTCCTTGCTGATTGGTCCAGTCATTTGTAATAAGATGGAGGATTTTTTTTCGTCTGTGCAGCTGGTCAGAGCATTCTTTCAGAGGAAGGACAATCCTTTTTTTTTTTTAAATAAATTTATTTATTTTATTTATTTATTATTTTTGGCTGTGTTGGGTCTTCGTTGCAGCACGCGAGCTTTCTCTAGTTGCAGCGAGCGGGGGCCACTCTTTGTTGCGGTGTGTGGGCTTCTCATTGCGGTGACTTCTCTCATTGCGGAGCACAGGCTCCAGGCGCGCAGACTTCAGTAGCTGTGGTGCGTGGCCTCTAGAGCGCAGGCTCAGTAGTTGTGGCGCACGGGCTTAGCTGTTCCCCGGCATGTGGGATCTTCCTGGACCAGGGCTCGAACCCATGTCCCCTGCATTGGCAGGCGGATTCTTAACCACTGTGCCGCCAGGGAAGCCCCAGGACCATCCTTGATAGGAAAATGTCTTGAGAAGTCATCTTAGGATAGATGAGTCTCCATGGGGCATACATGTCAGCTGGTGCCAAAGCTTCAAAGAAGGGAGCTTTGCAAATCCACCTTAAGACAAAAAATTTAATTGCTCCTGGGGTATTGGAGGAAGAAATGGAGGGGAAAGGGAGGGGTGAAAGGGGCAAGGGAAACACATGGTGTGATATGACTTTTCTGTGACCCTCAATTTCCCAGCTAAATCTCTTGTCACACTAAATGCTCAGTGAGATCACTGGACTTATGAAAACCAGTGAAGGAGCAGCTTCTGTACACAGAAGCCCAAGCAGAAGGGGTCCCCAAAAGATAAGTCATAATTCTCAAAGAGACAACCAAGAAGAAGAATGTGGTTGATTTATAGAGGTGTGTGTGTTTTGATCCATCACGATGTTTTCCTGCTATTTTCATTTCCTGTTGTTTTTAATCGGAATGAATTTGACAACATTGTAAAATTTAGCAGATCTCACTTTTTAAAATGCAGACTTTCAGCTTTTCTTGAAAACGAGGAAACAATGTGGCAATTCTGGGTCTACAATACCATAAGGAAACAACTGGTGAGGTTGCCCTGTTAGATGAGGCACACACTCCAGTTTGCCACGGTTCCCACCACTCCCTTTTACCCTATATAACTGAGTGAACCTAACCAATTTCCTTCATTTGCCCTTCATTTGACCCCTGCTGTAAGGCTGAGAAACTATAACAGATCTCTTGGTGGTGGCAATTGGGGTTGCAGGCAGTTTCTTCTTGAAGACAAGGGTTGTACAGTTATGCTTTGTTTCTGCAGCTAGGCAAAGAAAATAATTATTAAGTAAGTAATTTAAATACGTTGAATCCTCACCAAAACTGTGGTAGGTAAACATTACAATTATCTAGATTTTGCAAAGGGTAGGTAAACATCACGATTATCTAGATTTGGCAAACAAAGAAACTGAGACTCAAAAAAAAATTAAGCAACTTGGCCAAATCCAGCCTTCTGTAGATGAGAATTCGGATGAGAATCTGGGACTCCACTCTTTGCTCTGTCTTAGCCCTTCTCTGCACTGTGAGATCCACCATGTCTTTTGCATTCTCCCTCACTGCCCCAACTAACTGCCTAGTGGGTGGACAGTGGCGACCTTTACTGAATTTGCTGGTGGGAAATTGTGCAGAATGCTCTGGCCATGCTCGAGTCCTTTTGGCTCTGAGCCAACTGGACTGCTGCTGGAGAGTTGACAAATCTTGGTACCCTCTCCAGGGGCTCTGTCCTTTAATTCTATAGCATGTGCCTCCTTGTCACGTTTTTCCATAACATATCCAAGATTTGTAAAAATGGTGGGGCAGAGGGAGGATGAGGGGCTTTTTGGATGAGCTTGGAGAGGTACGGCCAAAGGGACGAGCCTTTTTTTTTTTTTTTTTTCATGGTACGCGGGCCTGTCACTGTTGTGGCCTCTCTCGTTGCGGAGCACAGGCTCCGGACGCGCAGGCTCAGCGGCCATGGCTCACGGGCCCAGCCGCTCCGTGGCATGTGGGATCCTCCCGGACCGGGGCATGAACCCGTGTCCCCTGCATCGGCAGGCGGACTCACAACCACTGCGCCACCAGGGGAGCCCAGGGACGAGCCTTTGAAAGTCATGTAGCTTTGAGAACAATAACTGAGGAATAATGACTGGGCAAAACGGGAGAAAGAAAAAAGGAAGCAGAGAAGGGAAAGACTGACAGATAGGAACAGAGACCACCTAAAGGAGAGAGAGAAGCAGGAGATAAGAAAAAGGAGGAGAAAGAAAGAGAAATATGTAGGAATCACTGAGGGAGACATTCACCCCCACAAATAACACAAAATCTTCCACTGGAGAGATGAGAAAGAGAGAGGGAGAGCTTCTCCCTTGGTCTCAGACCATTTCTCCCCACGTCTTCACATCACGGGGCATCATAAATCCTTTCCTTACCTCATTTACCATACCCATCCTCCATTCTGTTTCTCTTTACAGACCCAAACTGGATAAATCTTCTCCTCTCTGCCCCTTTATCACAAGAGACAAGCTTGAATTTTTAAAAAGAACTTTACTAAGAACTAAGGGGAGACAGAAGGTAATAGACAAAAACATGGCAAATGGTAAAACACACCACTACAGTTTCTAAGCTTAAAATAGCTAAATCTGATCTGCAAGTTGCCTGATCCAAACTGAGTTCTTTCATTCATTCAGCCAATATTTACTGAGCACCAATTATGTGCCAAGTATTTTTCTAGGTATGGGTATAAACCAGGGAGCAAGATAGGGAAGTCTGTGCCCAGACTCCTCTCTCCTGTCTTTTGGTCACTATATCTCCTTCTGCCTGTACCTCCTTAGAATAGTTTGTTTGCAAGTGCTGAAACCCAATTTAAGCCAGCTTAAGCAAAATTGGGAATTTATTGGCTCATATAACTAATATGTTGGCTTCAGGTGTGGCTAGATCCAGCATCCCAATGCTTTTCCTAAGGAGTTTTCTCTCTCTCCCTCTCAGTTCTGGACACCTCTTTTTGGCTTCATTTTAGACAGACATTCTTCATATGGTGGCGAGATGGTTGCTGACAGCCCTAAACCTACCATATCTTTACAGTGCCTGTAAAAACATGCACTGAGAAAGAGGAAGCATCTTTATTAATCATGCTGATAAGAGTCCAGTGGAGAACTCTGATTGGTCTTGCTTGGGGTCGCATCACCATCCCTGAATGAATGAAACCAATTTCAATCTCACATTGTCCTAACTTATACAGTAACAGTCACACATGTGAAGCCACAAACAATCAGTGCACCATAGTATCTTCAATCCCTTCTCTTCTCAATTACTTAGGATCTAAGAATCAGGAATTTTTGAACCCCACAAATCCAAGGGAGTGGAAGAATTCCTAAACAAGACTGGGTTGAAGGACATACCCCATGAAAAACAGGGTCATTGACCCAGCTCCGATCTCACCTTCTCAACTTCTCAAGGTCTCCTCAATTGACAGTGAGGTGTCTTCTTCATCTAAAGAGCATGACAGTGTAGTCTGCCTACAGCGGGAGCTCCAAAAACGTTGGCTGAATTGCGTGGTGAGTGCAGGAGAGGGGAGACAAGGAGAGAAGAGGAGCAAGGCAGTAGGAAGAAGTAGGAAGGAGAAGGGAGCCCAGCACAGGGGTTCAGAATCCCACACCCCGAAGTCCACCATCTCGATGATCAAACTGCACACCGCCGTCATCTTGAGAACACGGACAAGACATGAACTACTCCGAGCCTTCGTGCCGTCGTAGCGGAAGGAGCGCAGTACTTCCCTTACGGGAGACTTACGAAAATTACGTGCAGTGATGGCTGTAAAGCTCTTTGGCTCAGGTCCTGGTACATGACATTCATTTAATAACTTCTAATATTATCCTTCTTTTAACCCCAGTGTTACTGTTGTGGGTGGACTTACAGGAAGGGACAAAGTCCGGCCTCTTAGGGCCTCAGAGAGCTCTCAGAGGCCGTGAACAGCTCTCTGAAGAGGTTCGAAATGTGTTCTGGAAAAAAAAATCTGCAACCAAAAAACTCAGACCATTTCTAGAACCCAATCCAAACCAAACCTTCCTGACGGTCATAACGTGTTCTGAGGTTTCATTCCACTATTTTTCACTTATACAGTCCTCAGTCCTGCCAGGGCTGAGCTAGGATTTGAGCTCGGCGCAGCCAAATACCACAAGGGGAAAAAAGTCCAAGCCCTTTGCCCTGAATGTATTTCAGGCCAAGAGAGAACTGAAAGCCCTGGGAAACCCTGGGCAGCCAGTGACCCCAGCAGCTACCCGGTAGCTTCAGAGCATCACTCTGCGCAGGTGCTAACCATAGCCCCTAGCTTCTTCTGGTACTTCCATGGCCAGAGATGCAGAAAAGGCTCACAGCAGTCCTTGAGCTCTGGCGACCCAACCGCAGGCTTGGTGAGAAAGGAAAGCTGCCAAAGTGGGATAACCTGACTGATTTTTCCAGAAAGTATCTTCCCTCCAGCAAGGCCAACATAGAAGGGAGTCACAGAGCTGATCCGTGCCCATTCTTTATAGAAAAGAATTCCCCTGTTCTCAGTGCACCACATGTTTCACGAATTCGCTTCTTGCAAAAGTAACAGTATGGAAGATGAAATGTGATGGACCTATTTATGAAACTGAGTGGGACCACTGCTCAGAGAGAAGCGGGGAGGGAGAAGAGAGTGAGGACGAGGGAGGGAGGGAAGGAGGAGAGATGGGGAGAGAGAAAGAGAGAGGTGAGAACAATCTTTTGGAGGGAAATGGATATACTGTGCTACCTGATAACACATGCATTCCAGTGACACCTGTGTATTTTTCTGGAAGTGTGGAATACTTAGAGGAAGAATGGGTTCTAGGGAACAGACTTTCTGCACTTAAGATGACAGGAATCTCTTACTAAGATAGGTAATGGCTATCAATTAGGCCAATGTTTAAATAAACATTGATAAAATTGTGTGTGTGTGTGTGTGTGTGTGTGTGTGTGAGAGAGAGAGAGAGAGAGAGAGAGAGAGAGAGAGCATTTTTTTTTGAGAAAGAGAGAGAATCTAAAGCTTTCCTTGTATACTCAGCCCTATAACTTAGTGGTTTAAGAGTTTAGAGACAAACAAGTCTCCATTTGAATCCCAACACGACCGCTTACTATCTGTGTGACTTTGGAAAAGCTATTTAACCTCATCTTTCTCATCTGGAAAATGGGCATCAACTAGAACCAATTGATAAGGATTAAATGTGATCACATATGAAAATACATGGTGTTGGGGACATCATAATCATTCAATAAATAACTGTGATAATAAAATTATTATTAACAATATTATTCTCAAAGAGGTCTAGCACTCCAAAAAAGTTACAAACCACTGATCTGGGTAGGTGCCAAGGCCAATTCCAGCTTGAGTAGTGTGTGTACCTTCCTAGCCCAAGTTCCCCGCCTGCACTCAGCCCAATGTACCTGAGAAGAAGGAGAAGGTTTCTCCCCTCTCTGGTCTTCCTCTTGACACCTCCTTCTTCAATACCTACACACTCCCACATGCACCCTCTGACCAAGCGTGGTGATTTCAAGAAACATTGTTTGCATGTGTGTGCTGAGCACTGGGATCCAAAGCATGAGAGCGGCCCCTACAGTGAGGTGGGCTCAGGATAAGAATGTGACAGTCATGGTCCATAGAAGTGGTTCTCAAACTTGAGTGAGCATCAACTCCTCCTGAGGGCTTGGGGAAACACGGATCACAGGTCTATACTTCAAAGATTTGAAAGCAGGGGCTAGAACAGATATTTTCTCACCTGTGCTCATAGTAGCATTCTTCTCAATAGCCAAGCGGTGGAAACAGTTTTAAACTAAGTGTCCACTGGCAGATGCATGGATAAACACAATGTGATATATACGCTATATATATTTAGAGTCCTCAAATTTATAGAACAGAGAGTAGAATGGTGACTGCCAGGGGCCAGGGGCAGAGGGGATAAGAAGTTGTTTAATGGTAAAGTACACTTGAAAATGTTAAGTGGAATATTTTATGTTACGTGTATATTTTACCATATTTTTTAAAACAAGGAAGAACAAAATACAAATCACTGAGTCCCACTCTCAGAGCTCTGAGTGGGGCCTGAGAATTTGCCATGTAGACAGGTTCCCAGGAGATACTGTTGCTCAGAGCTGAGGACCACACTGAGAACCCATGTGCTAAGGATTTAGGAGCCTTACCCCAGGCAATACCGCAGCCATGGCTGGGAGCTGGTACCTTAGAACTGGGAGTCGCTATAGTGGAATTGTAGTCAAAGTCCTCTGGGATTCTGTTCCAGATGCTGGACTGGCCCCCAGGCTCTTGAGGTACTGGGAAAGGAAGGATAGAGACAGCTAGCTAATGTTTCTAATACAACTGCTTTTCTCAGCGTTTATCCTGGAAGCCCCTCGAGACAGGGACTGTCTTAAACTTCCTGAGGTCTCCCCTTGCTTCTAGCCTTAGGTTTTTACACAGTAGATGTTAATTAATATTCACTGATTCATTCGGAGGAGGGACCTTCCTGCACACTTGGACCACAAAAAGCAAAAGGCAATCACTCAAGAATATGTATGGTGCACCAACTTTGTGTAATTGCACAGGGACTAACTGCAGCTGTTGTTTATTGACTGTTACCACTATTATTGTGAAATGAGATCTAGCACAGTGCTTGCACATAATGAACCCTCCATGAGTGTAACTTTCCTCCCAGCACCTTGTTTACCAAAGTGCTCTTACAACCTGCAGTCTTACTCCAGGATCCTAACACTCTTTTCCTCCTCCGGCAGATGACGGTTGCTAATACTTCTTTGAGATTATTATGAAATTTCTCTATTTACCAACCCACAGCCACAACTACAAATATGCTCATTTCTCTAAACATCCTTATCTTCTTCCCTCCCATTTTAAAAGGAGAAATGTCCTCGAAGCCTAATCCTTTGTTGATCCCTGCCTTTGGTCTACTCAGGCCCTTATATCCATCAGTGGTGCCCCTCCTCTTCCTAAATATTGAGCCCCTCTCTCTCTCTCTGATCCCCTCACTTTAGCAAATAAACCCAGACTTTTTTTAAAAAGCAAGGAGGGACTTCCCTGGTGGTCCAGTGGTTAAGACTCTGCGCTTCCACTGCAGGGGGATCGGGTTCCATCCCTGGTCGCGGAACTAAGATCCCACATGCCTTGCAGCCAGGCTCCAAAAAAAAAAAAAAAAAAAAAAGCGAGCAAACAGGCCAACAAAATGCCCCCCTCTACCCTCCAGCTCGATGAGTTCCTGATGTCTCCCTCGGCCTCCCTTCCCCTGCAAGTTCTTGGAAATCTAGGCCACCCCTTGCTGATTTCACTTCCTCCTTTGCTCAGCCACAGCAGGCTGGCGTCCAGCAGCCTCTCCACTCGCTCTGTTCTTGTCAAGGTCACGCTGACCTCTGTATTCACAGATCCAATGGTAGCTCCGCATGCCTCCCCTTACTTGACCTTCCTCAGGCATTTGGCACCTGAAGCACTGCTTCCCTGCAACTCCTCTTCCCCTGAATCTATACCCACGTCTAGCTCCCTCCCACAAGCCTCTGCCCCTTTGCCCTATGAGCACTTCAAAATCAGTGTCAGAACTCAGCTCTTTGCTCTTCCCTCCAAAGCAAACTATCCTCTTCTATTTCGTTTTTTTTTTTTTCTTAAGTGCTTTTAAATGTAAACTTTATTACCCATTCCATTTCTATTAAGCACTGAGCTCCAGAGAAAGCATTCCGGGATATGGTAAAATCTATGTGATTTGAAGGAGAAAATATGCCCACTGTGAAAGAGATGGGAAGGAGTCCTTACAGACGGGAGACCAAGAATTCTTTTCCTATAACGTTCTGTAGGATGAGATGCAGGTCTAAATCCTCTCCTGTTTCTTAATCTTGATAATGGCACCACCATCCATCAGCTTACCCAAACCAAAACTTGGAAGTCATCCTCGGGTTTTCTTCCTTTACGATTCTTCACTGAATTCCATTATCTGTGTTCCCTTAACAGCTTTGGGGTTCATCTGGGTCACTTCTTTCCACACGTGCTGCCCTTTTTCAGGATATCATAACACACCCGAATTATTCCAATGGTCTGCTAAGGTGTAGGAACATCTCCAGCCACTCCTGACACCACATTATCTGCCATAAAGTAAATGGCAATAGAGCACAGTGGTTAAGGGGACAAACTGCCTCTGTTCAAAGCTAGGCTCAGCCCTTTACCAGCTGTGTGTTACTGAGCAAGTGATTTGTCTTCTCTGGGCCTCAATTTCCTCAAGTGTAAAATGGGGTGATAATAATGGTAACTTTCGTTTTAGGATTCTTGTGATATCAAATGACTTTAAAGTATTTAGAATAGTGCCTGGGCAAAAGTATATACTTATTAAGTATTAGTTATTACTACTATGATATACTGCTGTCAGAGTAAGCTTTAAAATAACTGAAATTAATTCAGTCACTCACTTTAAAATAAACCAGTTCTACAGCACGGCAGACAAGGTCCTCCATGTTATGCTCCCTACCTGCTGCTTCCTCTTCAGCTCACGCTCCGCACCGATTCACACTCGGGTCTTAAAGTGCAAATCATGCACTCTTGAATTCCTGAAACTCTGTACATGATTTCCATGAGCCTGGGATGTTCTAACCCTCCTAGTATACCACGTAAACTCCTATTCATCCCTCAAATCACCTAGATTGTTTATGAAATCTGGCTATTTTCTACCACCCTTAAATAGAAAAAAATCACTAATTTCTATACTACTTCTGTGCCTTACATATACATATGTGTAAATATATGTATGTGTGATATTTACACACACACATAAATCATGCTGAATTGCATGTGTGTATCTCTCCTTCTAGAATATAAATTCTTAAGGACACATATTATCTTACTTACCTCCAGGTAGATAGACCTGGCATATAATCTGTCTTTACATTCACATTTTACATTCCTGTGTGCCTCATCATTTCCAAAAGCATATTTGTAGCAGATGGTCTCCAGAGATAGCCATCCTTCACATCTTCCCTTGTTGCATGTACATGCTGCTCCACCTATCAAGAATTGGGGACTTTTTCCTCTCCTCTTGAAGTTAGGGTGGTTGCATCTCTACTTTGACCAGAGGAATGTGGTGGAAGTCACGTTTTGGAACTTTCAAGCCTAGATCTTAGAACAACTGGTAGCTTTTTCTTTCCCCTTTAAAAAACCAGCCACCATCTCAGAAGTCCAGCCACCCTGAGATGACCATGCTGCAAGGCAGCAAGGCCTGTGGACCAGAGGAAGCCATCTCTTCCCCATTTTTGTCATCACTGCTATCCAGGAGAAAAGCCCAGCCGTGCTTCAGAGCCAGTCTGCTCCCTCCTTTAGCTAGGCTGACCAACTGTCCCGATTTACCTAGGATTTTAGCACTGCAAGTCCCATATCCCAGGAACCCCCTCAGTCCCAGGAAAACCAAGACAGTTAGTCACCCTACCTTCTGATTCCTACCACTGTTGATATGCTCTCCTGGATCTCCAAGGTAAGTCGTTCAACTGTTGCCCCCGGAAAGCTCTAGGTTGGAAGAGGACATTTATTACCTCTAAGACCAATTTCCTCATGGGCCAAAGAATCACGCTCTAGTCTATTTCCCACCTCCAGCCATGCCCAGACACACGATCCAGTAGAGCTTTCCAGAGGTTATACAATGAACGCAACTAATACAATGAGGACGATCCCAAAGTTATGTAACAGAAACTGCCTCTAATTATTCAATTCCTAGTGAAATAAAAACCTAAAAGTTAAACCCCAAATGAAGTCCCTTTTTAAAGCTCAAAGTACAAAAAGTTAAACACATACACTCAAAAATCCTCCCCTCTCCAACTTCTGTCTCTGCTCAGTCTCAGCCTGATGGCATTTGGGTTCCTTCAGCAGCTGCTGCATTATCTTCCCAAGAATTAATAAAGCTCCTCTACCTCCTAAGGTGCGCAGCTTCAGCTCTGACCCCACCAACTGCAGGTGAAACCACCACAAGCAAATCTGAACCCCCATAGCTCTCACTGCATAGCACAGTGGTCTCCCCAGCACCCCGCATAGGTAATTTAGACCTACCTATGGCCAATAGAGGTTATTGGCCATGAACCACAACAGAGACGTGATGCTATCTAGGAGAAGGAGATTCAGAGAAAAAAATAAATAGACGAAAGCTGGAACTTGAAAGGTAGTTCTTCTCATCCAGCCCAATGAGAGACTGAAGGCATCACTCCAGAGGTCTTGCCTCAGTCTGTGACTCTCCATTCCCAATGTCCATGTAAGCTGGGTTTACTCATTGCCTGCCTTTGCAAGTCCATCAGATTTCTCCTTATATTTGAATTAGTTTCTGTGAATTTCTGAGAACACTGACGGAAACACCATTCTCAAGAAATTGTCTGTTATGGGAGGTACTTTTCCCTACACCAAAGAGTCCATTCACTTGGTTCCCTGAATTAGCATCTTACACAGATGGAAGAAGCTTTCAACAAAGCCCACATTAAATACAATGTGAAAATGAGTTCTGAGAACATAACTGAGTAAATGAGAAGCACGAGCAGAGTTTCTTAAATTTTAATGACTAAATTGCATTTTTGCTCATTTATCGACTTTTTAAAATATTAACCCTGTGGGATCTCTAACAGCATTTCTATTTTAGGGGTAAGCTTCCTCAGACATGGATCATGGTGTGATTTAAGATTTATGGAATTCCAGAATGCTCAGAAATATATCTGCCCAGAATATAGCCCTTATTATGGTTTCCAAACGACAAACAGGTGAAGTAGATGAATATACAACAGATGGATCCAAGGACATTAGATATCTTTTCTTTTACTTACTTTTTAAAAAAATTAATCAATCAATTAATTAATTTTTTGGCAGCATTGGGTCTTCGTTGCTGCGCGCAGGCTTTCTCTAGTTGCGGCGAGCAGGGGCTGCTCTTCATTTCGGTGCGCAGGCTTCTCATTGTGGTGGCTTCTCTTGTTACGAGCACGGGCTCTAGGGCACACAGGCTTCAGTAGTTGTGGCTCGCAGGCTCTAGAGCGCAGGCTCAGTAGCTGTGGCGCACGAGCTTAGTTGCTCCGCAGCATGTGGGATGTTCCCGGAACAGGGTTCGAACCCGTGTGCCCATATTGGCAGGCGTATTCTTAACCACTGCACCACCAGGGAAGTCCAGATGTCTTTTTTAAATAAAAGAAAACCCTAGGTGATTCAAGGATGACAGTGAAGAAATAACCTCTCTATTCCAGTGGGAGTAGGGAAGTTGGATCTTGTAACCATGGCGCTTATACCCAAAATCCACCGTCCTCAGGAATATCTCTCTCACTAAGAACAGTTGCCACTACCCTGCTCACCTGAGGAGGTGGAAAGGGGCCCTTCTTTCCCATTTCACTTTTGGTCCAAGTGTAGACCAAAAGTGAGCCTTCCTTCATAGTCTGTACTGGAGCTTGAGACCATGTTGGAATGTTTAAACAAGACTTTTCTAAAGGCTCAGGAATAACAAAAGGAAAGAAAATGCAGATGTAAGCTGAAGTTCTCCCTATCCTTTTGTTCTAGAAAAAAGTCCTTTAAATCACCTGCTAGGTCCCCTCTGTGGCCAATTACCACGACCTGGGAAAGTCCAGAAACTTGTCAGGACCCTACAGCCTCAGGTCCCTTCTGCGCCAGGTGTCCTGTTCACAGATGCTGTTTCTGCCTTTGCACTGAATCAGACAAAACACAGAAATCAGCATCTATTCACATTCTCAAAAGAGGATGCACACTCACATGTACACACAACGCAGCACCACACAATCTAGACTACTGAAGATTCTATACAGGAGCCCAGGGGAAGTGAGGGCTTCTATTACGTTTTCAAATAAGTGAAAAATCCCTTCTTGAACATTTTTTATCCCCAAGTTCTCCTTTGGGGCCAGTAGGTATCTCACCGTCTTGCCCTGGAGCAAATGCCCATGCTCCTCCACTCGTCTCTCATTTCCCACTCCTTGTGGCCTCTTAACACCTCATCACCCCAGGAGCCACACAAGTTCCTTTCCTTGTCTCATGCATAGCAGTTTAGCGACCATCTTCTGCTATTTGCACATACACTTGGGATCTCATCCTCCACCTCTAGAAATTTATCAAAGAATTTCTTCCACATGGTACATGGTGTATTTCTAAGGATACTTCTGCTGAATAACACTTTCCCTGCATTTGTACAGAAATAAACCCAGAAAATGATACAAAATTAGAGAATCCACTTTGCAAATATTAATTGCCCTCAATGGTCATAGACCTGATCCTCTCCAAGTTTCAGGCCTGCCTTTATGTGGGGGGCATCATGTGGAAACCACCACCCTCCAGTGGCACAAGTTCCTTGACATCTCAACCCAGGGCCCTACAACCAGAACAAAGAAACTTAGGAGGTATCTTTTAGTATCTGGCTTTCTATCTGAGGATCCATCTATACTCACTTGATTGACTCAGGAAATCCTTCCTTTCTGAGAAAACCATGCCTTCTCAAGTGGGCATGACTTGCCCCAGTAAACTATACATGGTACCATGGTAGTAGCAGCATCAGGGCAAGCTTCATAGGCATGTGACCTGGGCAGTCACACAAGGCCCCCCGCTCAGAAGGGCACCATGCTTCATTTAATGTTCTGCAGTCACTGTCTTCAACTTCTTAATAGTCAGTGAACATTTTCATTTTGCACTGGGCCCCGCAAATGATGCAGCTGCTTCTGCCCGATATTTATATAAGAGGTACACACACAGGGAATAGGGGGTGGGTCTTTTCCTTACAGTGGCCTTAAAAACAACAGCAGAAATGACCTAGGTAGTCATTACATACAAAGCATCTTCGTCAGATGAGAGAATGGAACCCTGGAGATGGGAAGTAAATGGTCCAATTCCCAGAGCTCATTGGTGGGAGGGCCATTGCTTTGTACATCTCCAGGGGCCCTCAGCTTCATTACCTTATAGCTGCAGAAGTCACCAGCCACCTTATTTTCTCTGTGAATAGTGGTCCCTAGAGATGTGCCACACAGAGACTCAGGACCGGATCTCCAAACCAGCCCTCTCTCTCCCTAGCACTGCCCTAGCTCTGGAGCACATCCCACCTTCTGAAGCTTTTGTTCTCCTTCCTGTGTCCACAAGGAACATGCACTTGGGCAGAGCAAAGGCCATATTGGACATCTCTAGGAAGAGGTACTCGGAGAACTGGGGAGGATTCTAAATGATGGAAGAAACCAGAAATTCATAAAGAAAAGGAGGCTCGGGGAACAATTTTTTGTTCTGAATTAAATTTCCTAACGCTGGCAGGAAGATGAAAACACTAGAAAGGCAAAGCCAGAGTGGGTGGCTGACAGCTGTAGGCAGCTGGAGTGGAGGGAAAGAATAGGAAGACCATTACTGTGCAGCAGTGGGTAAAAGACCTGGAAATAATGAACATAAAACCCCACTGAGGAGTGAGGTGACACAATTAGAGACACATAATGGGCCAGTAACACAGTAACTTAGTGCCTTTATTCTCTGCTAAAGGAGTTTTAATTTGCTACTAAGAATTTTGATGTGCTAACATGTGCTGCCCCAGGAAAGGAACACTCTGTTCAGATCTCAAGGTCATTTGAACTGGGTTTTGAGGCTTCTCCAAATAAGGCATATCTGAGTCCACCTCTGGCAGGAGGTTTGATTGAGGCAAGACTTGCCCCGGGGAACAATCCTCCTGTATTCATGTGCAGTCATCGTCTGGCCCCTGGGATGCCTCTAGTGTTTGGGAATTCTCTTTCTATTGGGAGATTCAAAGAAAACTTTAAAAACTTACAAACTACAGCCCAGATTAAAGCTCAGCCCCAGGGGTAGTATCAGATGGGAAATATGAATTTAATGAAAAAGCATCTGAACATTTGGAGTAAATTTGAAAACAGAACCATCTGTTGAATAATCAGATCTGGTAGACTCCACACTTTTTACCACCAGCTGCTGTCAAATAGGAGATTATGAAACCTTGTAATAAGTGCTCCACTAAAGCCTGTTTTCTTGTTTCGGGGTTAACTTGGGGCAGAGTAGCAAGGCTGGAGGGATGACGTTCTGGAGTCTTTTCACGTCAGCACTTCTTCTCGGTGTACGTCTTTCAATTCGGTCATCCATTGCGGATGTAAAAGTAACCCCAAGCCACGATATGTGAGGTTGGAAGAGGGGCATAAAGAAGTGAACTCCCTCGCTCCTCTTCCTCTCTTGAGTGTATATTCTGGCTTCCTCTCCCGCCTGCCCTACTGTTTCTCCACCGTCTTCCATTCTCTGCTCCTCCATGACCCCACGTGGTGGGTTACTCCCGGAAATGACAGGGGAAGGGAAATTGAAATGGATGTAAGGATCAACATTTCCGGGCTTTTTTCTTCACTTCTGGCTTTGCCCACAGATATGAAGAGATGTTAGTAATCATCTCAATGAAAAGACAAGAGGAAAAGAAGCTGGAACAGTCTTCCCACTTCTACTCCACAACTTTTCTTATTTCTTTGGTCCATCTCTCGCTGCCCAAACTCTTGTTCTGAGTAGGTCTTGCTGACGTTGATGGCTGAACTACCCTGGAGGTGGACACATAAAAGGTCCCTGTTGATTGCCATTTCACAAGACAACTCAGATTTATGAGACTCTGAAGCAAAGAGTTTATTTAATTCGAGAGCTTCCTTATATCCAGTCAAAACATATGTCTTTCTCAGCTTCTTGCTTTCTCTCATTACCCACATCTACTCCATCAATGGTCCTTTTGCCTTTGTCCTCAAAGTGTATCCCAAACTCTCTCCGCCCCCTCTGCACCTCTGGTCTGGATGACTGGCTCTTAACTAGTGTTGTCCTCCCCAAGCTTGCTCCACCTCAGTCCCTGTCTCCAGCCAATAGCAAGAAGGGTCTTCAAGAAATTAATTCAAATGATGTCATCTCCCGCTTCAAATCCTCCAATGGTTTCTTTTACACCTAAAATAAAGTCAAACTCTACGTGTCTTATATGATATGGTCACTTCAGCCTCATTTATCACCACTGTTCCCCTCAACCACAGCATTTCAGAGACACCAGCCTTTTTGTTTCTTGGATAGGGTGTTTTAGTCCCTAGTTCACCATGGGGAAACTGAGGTACAGTGACATTAGATGACTTCCCACAAGGGTACAAAGACAGGGAGGGAACTTCAACTCAAGCCTTCTGTCTTCTCACTCCTCCAGGCTGCCTCTCATTATCTCATCTGATGTTCACGATATCCCTGGGAGGTCAGAAGGGCAGGGATATGTAATCCCAGTGACATTCCAGTGAAATTTTCATGTGACACGTACGCGTGCCAACCCTGGCTGGGAAACCCCGGTCTGCACAGATCAAACTGGGAAACGGGATTCCAAGGGGTTCTCTCAGTGCCACACAAGTGGTAGGGTGGGCCCTTCTAGGTTGCTGTTCTGTCTGTAGCACAGATGAAAGATGGACTTATGCTTGCTCCAGCACCATCTACCCCAGTGTCCAAGTCACCGCCTCCCTGGTGCCTCTCTCTCCTTTACCCACCTGCCCACTAAGTCGTCACGCAGGGTCACTTCTCCCTCCAACCATCATCTCTTAGCTGTCAGCCAGGCTGCCAGCATGCGTATCCCTGCTCTACACCTACTAAGTGGTGTATGACCTTGGCAAGTTATTTAACTTGTCTGTGCCCCAGTTTCCTAATCTGTCAAATGGAGGTAGTAAGTAGAACTGATCCCACAGGAGTGTTATGAGGATTAACTCTGTCAGCGTCTACAGAGCACGCAGCACAGGGCACAGAGCAAGTGCCATGGAGCTATGGGCTGTAGTCATCGTCATTAGTCTTTCTGGGTCCTCGTTCACACTCCTCTGGATTCTCCTTTCAGCCTCCTAGCAGGACCCCTAACTTCCATGTTTCCCACCCCCTCCACTCACCACAGAGCTTCTTAACATATAAAATGGCCCATGTCACTCCTTGGTTTAGAACACTCAATGACGTTCCACTGAACTTTGGATGAAATTCAGTTGCTTTGCCCCAGCCCACAAGGTCATGGTCTGGCCACTTCATCCTTCTCCCATCTCACCAATGCCACCTCTGCTTTAGTCATCTGGTTACAGACTTACTGGCTAGAACATACTAAGCTCTTTTATACCCCAGGCCTTTTGCACATGCTGTTCCTGGATCTTGAACTCTCCTTTCCTTGTTCTTCTGGCCTCAGCTCACAGCAGCCTTCCTGTCCACCTAATTTGAGAGAGGTCACCCACATCCACGATCTTCTGTCTTGGTCCTAAGATTATGTCTTAAGAGCACTTATCGCACTTCCTAATTATTGCATGTATCTGTTTCTTTGCTTATTTCTGCTTTCACAAAAGTTTTTCTCATCACAGAATGAAAGTATCATGAAGCCAATGATCATGTCTATCTTACCACAGCATTAGAATTTAGAGTAATGCCTAGAACATAGAATGTTGAAACGGTACGATCATGAACTAGGCAGTGTTTTCTGCTCACTTACAGATAGATGGATTCGAATGCCAGCATGAGAACCACGATAAACATTCGAACCCACTTGAGCTTGTCTTGAGACATGACTTATAGAAATGACAGTATGTGCTTACAACTAACACTATTTCTAATCCCAAGGATTTTATTTCTCCTGCAGGTTTTGACCACAGCTTCTATTTTAGAAAAGAAGTAACAGGGGAAAAGTTTCAAAGATGCTTTAAGAAACCAGTTTTGAAAAAAAAAATTATTTCTTGATGCTACACAGACACACACACTTTTATGCATAAACAGTAATGCTTCCCAGAGGAGGAAACAAAAAGAGAGGAATGATGGTTATAGACCTATAAATGGGCCTGAATAATTGAAATGTCACCCACAAGTTTCGCTAAAGAGAAATTAAAGGGAATTTCATTAAATTTCTCTAAGTTTTGAGGGGAAAGGAAATGAGGCCTATTAAAATTGATTGTGTTCCTCACAGTTGAAGCTGTGGCAGTGTGAGTGTGAGTGAGTGTGTGTGAGTGTGAGTGTGTGTGGAAGGAGGTGGGGGCCCGGGGGGGAGAGCAGACCGTTAAGACCAGAAAAACCTCCTCTGATGTGATGCGGTCCCACTGAGCGGCTCATGCACTTTGAAGATTTCTTTTGAGTTTGTAACTACAGAAAAGGCCAACTAGGTTGGGTTCCTTCCTTCCTTCCTTCCTTTATTCCTTCCTCTCTCCTCCTTCCTTCCCTCTCTTACTCCCTTCCTTCCTTCCCCTAATCTTGATTGAATTTCTGCTCTACACTAGTATTTTACTAAGTACTATTAAATCAAAGGTGATAGACCTAGTCCCTGCACTCAGGAGGCCCACATATCTGTAGAGAAGGCAAATCCTTAAACAATCAATGAGCCCAAAACATCACAACTACAGAAGCAGCTTCAAACTACACTAGCGGCATGATGAATTTTATTTAAGGGCAGCTAGGGCACAGGGTTGTAGTTAGGAAGGCTTCTCAGTGGTGGTGACAGCTACACTGGACTTTGAATCTTCCATGGGAGTTGGTGCATGACCAAGTGAGGACAGGCCAGCTGGACAGAGGCAAGAGCCAGGCGGAGACCCTCTACTGGATCCTCCTGGATCCCTCAGCGCTCTCTCTGTCTCTGTCTGTCTCCCTCTCACCCCCTCTCTTGGCTCTTCAAAATCGACCCACATCTCTGCAGTACGAGGAAAGTGCACCGTCTACAAGTTCAAGGCTTTGCTGCTTCCTGGCTGGGTGACTAGAAGAAAGCTACCTGGCTTCTCGGGATCCCAGTTTCTTCCTTGGTAAAATGAGAGTGAGGCTATTACTGACCCACTTTGCAAGATTCAGTGAGCATAGTAGATAAAAGATGGCAGTGTGTGTAAAGCTGCACTTGCACTTGATGGGACTTATAAAAATCTGTACTCACAACAGCAAGGCAGCAACCAGGAACAAAGGTCTGTGCTGCCACAGGTGGACCACATGGCCTGGGCTGCTCCGTCCTCAAATGCTAGAAGGTTTAACACACAGAGCGCCCTTCCGAAGGTGCCTGGTGAGCCCTTCAGCCCACGCATGCGCTTCATTCTGGCGCAGGCTTTCCGTGGCCCGGTGGTCATGCTGCCCTGCCCTGGATGCACATCTGCCCAGGATCACAGAGATGTCAGGGGAAGCCGCTCTGACTCCGTCTCAGGCGCAACCTGACACTGGAGTTTCCTATCACCAGCCAGCGAGGAAACATGTGGGATGAATTAACTAAGCCAACCAGGGAAATCAACAGCAGGCGGACTTGGGTCAGCTCCCAGACGATGGAGCAGGGTGGGCCCACCTCTGCCCAGCGCCGCGGGGGCCTCAGAGCACACCCAGCCTGCCCTCGCCCCCAGGAGTTGCTCTTTGGTCAACCCTCAGGCCTAGGGATGTGGGATTTGAACCCAGGTGGTCTGGCTCCTAAGGAATTGATGGCAGCAAGAAAGAGTCCTAGTGAGCAAGGCAGAGTCAGGACCTCATGGGAAGAGCAGGCTCAGACCTCAGCTTCACATTCGCAGGTCAGCAGTACAAGGGAGCCAGGCCAGGAGGACAATCAAAAGCCCAACAGTTCTGCCTCACAGCCCAGATAGAGTTAGGGCTGGGAGACTGTGCACAGTCAAGGAACAGAACACCTGTAGCTGTGAATGCTCCATCACATGTGGAAGTGGCTCTTTTTCCACCTGCCCTTGCCCACAGGTAAGTCTTTTTCCCTACAGGTTAAGCAGTAGCTCCTGTCCAGCCACACGGTTCCCCAGAGGGAACGCCACCGAGTTCTGGACTTGCTACTGCCTCTCCCTCCTCCCAGCAGCCAAAGCGTCCTGGATCTTCAGCGCCAACCCCTCTCTTCCACTGGCTGTCCTGACAGAAGGCAGGTTCCCCGTGGAGACATGTTCTGCCTCAGCAGGTGATGTCCGCTTTGCAAAGTGCGGTCAGCGCTGACAGTCGTCTGCCAGGTGCTCACACACGCCGGACATGGAACATCCTCTTCCTTTAAGGGACATGATGTAAGAAGCTGGTTAAGGAGAAAGGCTGCCCCTTACCGGACAAAGCACTTGAAATGAAACCCTGAAAGATGCTGATGGCTCTTTCTCCTGACTGAAGATCACAGTCTTAAACCAGGCTGGCAGACAGCTACAGCTCAGGTGCTTTGGTGACATCCTGCTGCTTTCAGTCAAGCTAAATGATTTTCTCTCTTCCTTGGGGAGGTGGGTTTATCTCAAACAGGCTTAAGAGGGGGTGGCAAAAAGTCTAAAAGAAGGTTAAATACAACTGGCATTGAAGCGGAGTCTTGGATAACTTTGGAAACTCCAGTGTGATTATTACCTCTGCTTGCATCTGAGTTCCATACCCCTCCTTCTGCCAGAGCATGCTTCTGGCATTTTCCTGGCTCTACCAAGTTCCCTCTGAAGGTGAGGCTTCGCAGTGAGGCCATCTTCACGTCCTGGTCTCTGTGACCGATGGCCACCATCATCCATCCTTCCCTAGGAGCTTCCAGATCTGGGCGCACTTCATTAGGTTGTGAGACTGGAATGGGGGAAGGAACACCAGGGTAACTGATGCTGTGAGAGGTTGGACCACACTGTATAAATGGTTCCAAGAGGAGGCAGCCATAAGCTCGGGCAAGTTCTCCCAGATACAGTCTTCACGGGACCCCAACCACTGTGAATAGTGGATTTTCAGTCACACAGGGCTTCCTTTCTTGTTTTTCTTTCTTTTAATTGTGGTAAAATTTAAGTAACATGAAATTCACCATTTTAACCATATCTAAGTGTATACAGCTTAATGACATTATGTACATTCACATTGTTGTGCATTCCTCACTACCATCTATCTCTAGACTTTTTTATCAGCCTAAACTGAAATTCCATGCCCGTTAAAGACTAATTGTCCATACTCCCTCGGCCCGGCCCCTGGCAAACACCATTCTACCTTCTGTCTCTATGAATTTGACTCCTCTAAGGACCTCATACAAGTGGAATCACATAGTATTTGTCCCTTGTGTGTCCAGCTTATTTCACTAAGCATAATGTCTTCAAAGTTCATGCATGGTATACCATGTGTCAGAATTTTCTTCCTTTTTTAGCGCTGGGTAATATTCCAATAGATGTATATACCACATTTTGTTTATCCACTCATCTGATAATAGACACTTGGGTTGCTTCCACCTTTTGGCTATTGTAAATAATGCTGCTGAGAGCAGAAAATATCTCTTTGACACCCTGTTTTAGATTCTTTTGGTTACATACCCAGCAGCAGAGTTGCTGGATCATATGGTAATTCTATGTTAAGTTTCTTGAGTAACTGTCATATTGTTTTGCATTGTGGCTGCACCATTTTACATTCCCACCAGCAGGGCACAAGTATTCCTATTTCTGTACATTCTCACCAACACCTGTCATTTTCTGTTTTGTTTTGCTTTATTTTGTTTTTCAAAATAGGGCTTTCTTTCTTTTGGTTTTCCTTCCAAATGGGCAATTCATTTTTTCCAGGGTGAAGAATTTCCAGTTCATCTCCTTTCATTCCCCATGGCAGGGCAGTTATCTCACCAACAATATTTTTCTAAATGTTGTGGAAACCCCTTTTGTGAATGCCACATTCCCTGCAGCTCTGAATTTGGGACTGAAGTGCTTTTCCAGAGTTCAGAACTTTCAGAAAATGTGTTATCTCTAAAATCCTGCAAGTGGTTGCTCTTTCCATTTTTGCTAAGGAAAGTTACTCTCTTTTAGGAGAAGGGAAATAAATCACAGGAATGAATAATGTGGGGAAGAAGAAGACATGCAGGCTGTAGAGTTAGACCTCTGAGAATTTCTCCCGTGCACTTGATACATGGCTGTGTGGCCCTTGGAAGCCACCAAACTCACCAAGCCTCAGTTTCCCTGTGTGAAAGTGAATAGTCATGCTTGTGCTGTAGGATTGATGCCACATTTACATTAAAATTTCTTCTTAACCTCCTACACTGTTGGCAGGAATGTAAATTGGTGCAGCCACTATGGAGAACAGTATGGAGGTTCCTTAAAAAACTAAAAATAGGGCTTCCCCGGTGGCGCAGTTGTTGAGAGTCTGCCTGCTGATGCAGGGGACATGGGTTCATGCCCTGGTCTGGGAAGATCCCACATGCCGCGGAGCAGCTGGGCCCATGAGCCATGGCCGCTGAGCCTGCGTGTCCAGAGCCTGTGCTCCGCAACAGGAGAGGCCACAACAGTGAGAGGCCTGTGTACTGAAAAAAAAAAAAAAAAAAAACTAAAAATAGAGTTGCCATATGATCCAGCAATGCCACTCCTGGATGTATATGTGGAAAACATGAAAACTCTAATTCAGAAAGATACATTCACCCCAATATTCATAGCATCACTATTTACAATAGCCTAGAAATGGAAACAACCCAAGTGTCCATTGACAGACAATTGGTTTAAGAAGGTGTGATATAGATATAGGTATAGATATAGATATATAGATATAGATATATGATGGAATATTGCTCGGCCATAAAAAAGAACAAAATATTACCATTTGCAGCAACATGGATGGACCTAGAGAATGTCATACTAAGTGAAGTAAGTCAGACAAAGAAAAATATCATATGGTATCGCCTATATGTGGAACCTAAAAAATAATACAAATGAATATATATACAAAAACAGACTCATGGGCTTAGAAAACAAACTTATGATTACCAAAGGGAAAAGGGAGGAGGAAGGAATAAATTAGGAGTATGGGATTAATGGATCCAAACTATTATATGTAAAATAAATAAGCAAGGAGGTGCAGCCAAGATGGCGGTGTGGGAAAATGTGGAATTAGAGTTTCCCCACAACTAGGGCACCTGCCGGCCACTGGTGGGGGACTCTGATGCCCAAGGAGATGGGAGGAACCCTATAGTGAAGCAGTAGGAAGTAGGGGGACTGAGGGGGGAGGAGAAATGGGGTCCAGACAAGATCGGTGCCCCTGAGGCTTGGGAGAGTAGGAGAGGCAGGCAGGGGGCCCTCCGAGAGGAGTGGGAAAGAAGTGGAGGGTGATAGCCCAGCCCACTTGGGCCCGGGGAGCCTACTGAACTCTCAGGCAAATCCCCTGCCCTCCAAACCCCCTCCAGGTCACATGGGTCCTTGGGAGCATAAGAAGGAGGCCGAGGGGAGAACTGGAGAGGCAGGCGGGAGGGGTGCTCTGGGAGGGGCAGGAGAGGAGCGGAGGGGCTCGAGGCCAGGAAGCCTGTTGGGCTCCCAGGTGAGGTCCCCTGTCCTCTGAGACCAAGGGTGGGGGGCAGTCTGGGTCCCTTCTGTTCCTTGAGCCTAAGCCCCACCCTGCACAGCCCCCAGCACCTTTTCCAGCCCTGTGGGTCCTAAACATAGGCCCATCTACTGCCCAAACCTCACCCTTGCTTAGGCCCCACCCTCCACAGCCAAGTCCATTTCCCCCATTTTTTAAATTTCTTTTCCCTCCTCCTTTTTTTTTACTGTTGTGGTACTGATATACCTTCCAGTTGTTAATTCATCTATATTTTTACTATTATATTCTTTCTAACATATCTGTTAGTTTCCTAGTCTATTTTTTACTTTGTTATTGTTCTCTCTTTTTTTTTTTTTCCTCCCCATGCAGCTTGCAGGATCTTGGTTCGTGAGCTAGGGGTTGGGCCAAAACTCCTGTGGTGGGAGCTCAAAGTCCAAATCACTGGACTAAAAGACAACCTCAGACCCCAGTGAATATTCATTGGAGTGAGGTCTCACAGAGTTCCTCATTGCAGCACCAAGACCCAGCTCTACCCAATAGCCTACAAACTCCAGTGTTGGAAGCCTCAGGCCAAACAAGCAGTAAGACAGGAACACAATCCCACTCATTAAAAATAAAAATAATAATAAGATGGCACAAAAATATGTCACAGATGAAGGAGCAAGGTAAAAACCTACAAGACCAAATAAATGAAGAGGAAATAGGCAATCTACCTGAAAAGAATTCAGAGTAATGATAGTAAAGATGATCCAGAATCTTGGAAATAGAATGGAGGCACGGATTGAGAAAATACAAGAAATGTTTAACAAAGATCTAGAAGAACTAAAGAACAAACAAACAGAGATGAACAACACAATAACTGAAATGAAAAATACCCTAGAAGGAATCAATAACAGAATAATTGAAGCAGAAGAACGAAAAAGTGAGCTGCAAGACAAAATGGTGGAAATAACTGCCGAGGAGCAGAATAAAGAAAAAACAGTGAAAAGAAGATAATCTCAGAGGCCTCTGGGACAACACTAAATGCACCAAGATTCAAATTATAGGGGTCCCAGAAGAAGAAGAGAAAAAGAAAATGTCTGAGAAAATATTAGAAAAGATTATAGTCGAAAACTTCTCTAACATGGAAACAGAAATAGTCACCCAAATCCAGAAAGCACAGAGAGTCCCATACAGGATAAACCCTAGAAAAAACACACCAAGACACATATTAATCAAACTAAAAAAAATTAAATTCAAAGAAAAAATATTGAAAGCAGCAAGGGAAAAACAAAAAATAACATACAAAGGAATCCCCATAAGGTGATCAGCTGATTTTTTAGCAGAAACTCCACAGGCCAGAAGGGAGGGGCAGGATATACTTAAAGTGATGTAAAAGAAAAACCTACAACCAAGATTACTCTACCCAGAAAGGATCTCATTCAGATTCGATGGAGAAGTCAAAAGCTTTTCAGAGAAGCAAAAGCTAAGAGAATTCAGCACCACCAAACCAGCTTTACAACAAATGCTAAAGAAATTTCTCTAGGCAGGAAACACAAGAGAAGAAAAAGATCCACAAAAACAAACCCAAAACAATTAAGAAAATGGTAATAGGAACATACATATCGATTGAATGGATACAAAAACAAGACCCATATATATGCTGTCTACAAGCGACCCACTTCAGACCTAGGGACACATACAGACTGAAAGTGAATGGATGGAAAAAATTATTCCATGCAAATGGAAATCAAAAGAAAGCTGGAGTAGCAATACTCATATCAGATAAAAGACTTTAAAATAAAAAATGTTACAAGAGATAAGGAGGGACACTACATAATGACCAAAGGATCAATCCAAGAAGAAGATATAACAATTATAAATGCTTACGCACCCAACGTAGGAGCAAGTCAATACGTACGGCAAATGCTAACAACAATGAAAGGAGAAATTGACAGTAACACAATAATAGTAGGGGACTTTAACACCCCACTTACACCAATGGACAGATCATCCAAACAGAAAATAAATAAGGAAACACAAGCTTTAAATGACACAATAGACCAGATAGATTTAATTGATATTTATAGAACTTTCCACCCAAAAGTGGCAGAATACACTTTTTTCTCAAGTGCACATGGAACATTCTCCAGGATAGATCACATCTTGGGTCACAAATCAAGCCTCGGAAAATTGAAGAAAATTGAAATCATACCAAGCATCTTTCCTAACCACAATGTATGAGACTGGAAATCAATTATAGGAAAAAATCTGAAAAAAACACAAATACATGGAGGCTAAACAGTGTGCTACTAAATAACCAAGAGATCACTGAAGAAATCAAAGAAGAAATTTGAAAATACATAGAAAGAAATGAGAACAAGAACATGACAACCCAAAACCTATGGGACACAGCAAGAGCAGTTCTAAGAGGGGAGTTTAGAGCAATTCAATCTCACCTCAAGAAGCAAGAAAAATCTCAAATAAACAATCCAATCCTACACTTAAAACAACTAGAGAAAGAAGAACAAAGAAAACCCAAAGTCAGTAGAAGGAAGAAATCATAAAGATCAGAGCAGAAATAGATGAAATGGAAACAAAGAAAACAATAGCAAAGATCAATAAACCTAAAAGCTGTTTTTTTGAGAAGATAAACAAAATTGATAAACCCTTAGCCAGACTCATCAAGAAAAAAAGGGAGAGGACACAAATCAATAAAATTAGAAATGAAAAAGGAGAAATCACAACCGACACTGCAGAAATACAAAGGATTATAAGAGAACACTACAAACAACTATATGCCAATAAAATGGACAACCGTGAAGAAATGGACAAATTCTTGGAAAGGTACAGTTTTCCAAGACTGAACCAGGAAGAATTAGAAAATATAAACAGACCTATCACAAGTAATGAAATTAAAACCGTAATTACAAAATCTTCCAACAAACAAAAGTCCAGGACCAAATGGCTTCACAGGTGAATTGTATCAACCATTTAGAGAAGAGCTAACACTGACCCTTTTCAAACTCTTCCAAAAAATTGCAGAGGGAGAAACACTCCGAAATTCATTCTACAAAGCCACCGTCACCCTGATACCAAAACCAGAAAAAGATATCACAAAAAAAGAAAACTACAGGCCAATGTTACTGATGAAAATAGATGAAAAATCCTGAACAAAATACTAGCAAACAGAATCCAAGAGGACATTTAAAAGATCACACACCATGATCAAGTGGTAGCTATCCCAGGGATGCAAGGATTCTTCAATATACACAAATCAATCAATGTGATACACCACATTAACAAATTAAGGGAAAAAAACGTATGATCATCTCAATAGATGCAGAAAAAGCTTTTGACAAAATTCAACACCCACTTATGACAAAAGCTCTCCAGAAAATGGGCATAGAGGGAACCTACCTCAACATAATAAAGTCCATATATGACAAACCCAGAGCAAGCATCATACTCAATGGTGAAAAACTGAAAGCATTTCCACCGAGATCAGGAACAAGAGAAGGATGTCCACTCTCGCCACTCTTATTCAACTTAGTTTTGGAAGTCCTAGCCACAGCAATCAGAGAAGAAAAAGAAATAAAAGGAATACAAATTGGAAAAGAAGAAGTAAACCTGTCACTGTTTGCCAATGACATGATACTATACATAGAAAATCCTAAAGGTGTTTGGATCCTAAATCCTAAACCCACCAGAAAACTACTAGAACTAATCAATGAATTTGGTAAGGTTTCAGGATACAAAAGTAATGCGCAGAAATCTCTGGCATTCCTATACACCAACAATGAAAAATCAGAAAGAGAAATTAAGGAAACACTCTCATTTACTGCCTAAGGAGGCAAAAGATGTATACTCAGAGAACTATAAAACACTGATGAAATAAATCAAAGATGACATAAACAGATGGGGAAATATAACATGTTCTTGGATTGGAGGAATCAATATTGTGAAAATGACTATATTACCCAAAGCAAACTACAGATTCAATGCAATCCCTATCAAACTACCAATGGCATTTTTCACAGAACTAGAACAAAAAATTTCCCAATTTGTATGGAAACACAAAAGACCCGAATAGCCAAAGCAATTTTGAGAAAGAAAAACAGAGTTGGAGGAATCAGCTCCCCAACTTTAAACTATACCACAAAGTTACAGTAATCAAGACAGTATGGTATTGGTACAAAAACAGAAATATAGATCAATGGTACAGGATAGAATGCCCAGAGATAAACCCACACACATATGGGCACCTAATTTATGATAAAGGAGGCAAGAACATACAATGGGGAAAAGACAGCCTCTTCAATAAGTGGTACTGGGAAAACTGGACAGCTACATGTAAAGAATGAAATTAGAACACTCTCTAACACCATACACAAAAATAAACTCTAAATGCATTAAGACTTAAATGTAAGACCAGACACTATAAAAATCTGAGAGGAAAACACTCTTTGACATAAACCACAGAAAGATCTTTTTTGACCCATCTCCTAGAGTAATGGAAATAAAAACAAAAATAACAAATGGGACTTAGTTAAACTTAAAAGCTTTTGCACAGCAAAGGAAACCATAAACAAGACAAAAAGACAACCCTCAGAATGGGAGAAACTATTTGCAAATGAAACAACAGACAAAGGATTAATCTCCAGAATATACAAATAGCTCATGGAGCTTAATATCAAAAAAACAAACAATTCAGCTAAAAAATGGGTGGAAGACCTAAATAGACATTTCACCAAGGAAGACATACAGATGGCCAAGAGTCACATGAAAAGATGCTCAACATCACTAATTATTAGAAAAATGCGAATCAAAACTACAATGAGGTATCACCTCACACCAGTCAGAATGGCCATTATCAAAAAATCTAGAAACAATAAATGCTGGAAAGGGTGTGGTGAAAAGGGAACCCTCCTGCACTGTTGGTGGGAATGTAAATTGATACAATCGCTATGGAAAACAGTATGGAGGTTCCTTAAAAAACTAAAAATAGAACTACCATATGACCCAGCAATCTCACTACTGGGCATATACCCTGAGAAAACCGTAATTCAAAAAGAGACATGTACCACAATGTTCATTGCAGCACTATTTACGATAGCCAGGACATCGAACCAACCTAAATATCCATCGACAGATGAATGAATAAAGAAGATGTGGCACATATACACAATGGAATATTACTCAGCCATAGAAAGAAACGAAATTGAGTTGTTTGTAGTGAGGTCGATGGACCTAGAGTCTGTCATACAGAGTGAAGTAAGTCAGAAAAAGAAAACAAATACCGTATGCTAAGACATACATATGGAATCTAAAAAAAAAAAAAAGTTCTGATGAACCTAGGGGCAGGACAGGAATAAAGATGCAGACATAGAGGATGGACTTGAGGACACAGGAAGGGGGAAGGGTAAGCTGAGACGAAGTGAGAGAGTAGCATTTTCATATATACACTACCAAATGTAAGGTAGATAGTTGGTGGGAAGCAACCACATAACACAGGGAGATTGGATCTGTGGTTTGTGATGACCTAGAAGGGTGGCATAAGGAGGATGGGAGAGAGGCTCCAGAGGGAAGGGATACGGGGACATGTGTATGCATATGGCTGATGCGCTTTGTTGTGCAACAGAAACTAACACAGTATTGTGAAGCAATTATACTCCAATAAACATCTATTTAAATAAATAAATAAGCAAGAAGGATTTACAGTATAGCACAGGAAACTACATTCAAGATCTTGTAATAACCTATAATGGAAAATAATCTGAAAAAAATATATATATATAACTGAATATCTTTGCTGTATACCTAAAACTAACACAATATTGTAAATTAATTATACTTCAATAAACTTCTTATCTATATACCATATATACACTTATACAATATATATCTACAAATTCACTTGCATACACTCATTGTTTTTCCATAAATGCTTAAATGTGATCAATTCAGACACACTGTGATTTTTTAAAATTGAAGTATAGTTGATTTACAGTGTTGTAATAGTTTCAGGTGTACAGCAAAGTGATTCAGTTTTATATATATATATATATTCTTTTTCAGATTCTTTTCCATTATAGGTTTTTACAAGATATTAACTATAGTTCCCTGTGCTATACAGTAGGTCCTTGTTGTTTATCTATTTTATATATCGTATATACTGGTTTTTTTTTAAAGCAATCATCTTTTTAACTTGGCATCTCCCTTCTTATTCTCTCCCCAACCCTTGCAAATATTACCCCCTCTTAACTATGTAGCCCCTGTGAATGATCTGTAGTAGTATGCATCTTCCCATCATTTCCTCCATGCGTCCATAATTGTTTCAATAAATACATGCTTATATTGCATATGGAAAGTGGTGAAAGCCCTTATAAAAATAGGATGTTGTGCATGCTTTCCTGCATTTTGGCTTTTCACTCAGAGTTTCCTCATGGAATTCCCTCCAAATCAAGCGGCAAGCCTAAGTTGATCTTTGTAATGGCTTAATCCGTGGTTTGACTGTGCTATAATTTATTCAACCACCCCCTCTTGGTGAGCATTTGGTTTTCCTGTGCACCACATGGCAGCCTAAATGCCACTCACAGATTGTGACTCGGCTGCTGAACGCCCTCCAGAGGCGCCCTCTCACTCAAAATGAATTCGAAAGGCCTCATAGTGGCCTTCGAGGCCCTAAGTGATCCCTCCACTCTCACTTCCCCGCCGTCCTCTCTGTCCCAGTATTCTCTGCCTCACTGTCTCTGCTCCAGCCACACTGGCTTCCCTGATGCTCCTCAAACCCAACACCCTCGTTCCCACCACTGGGCCTTTGCACATGCTATTCTCTGTCACAGATGTCTGCACAACTCACCTCCTTACCTTCTCGAGCACTCTCTCAAGAATTTATCTCTAGCTTCCCAGTGTAAATAAGCAACGCCTCTTTCCCTTGGCATTCTGTATCTCCCTTCCCTGCTTAATTTTTCTCCCTAGCACTTATCACTCGTTTATTTGTCTATTATCTGACTCTTCCCACTAGAATGTAGACTGTACAGGGCAGGAATCTGTTTTGCTCAATTCCATGTCCTCAGTATCTACAACAATGCCTGGCACTTAGTAGGGTTCAATAAATATTTATTAACTGGTTTAATGAAGGCATGAATAAATGAACAAACAAAACTACATAGGTTAATGTGGGATGTGGATCATCACAGGACACAGAATAGCATTGAATTAGAACCAGAACAGAGACAATTTTCATGGCCCTATCAAATAAAAGTTTCACCGAAGTCCTAGCAAAGAGGAACTGGATATAACACCAGAATTGTACTGTGTTTGAGATTTAATCACAGATACACACACACTTAGATATTCACTGAACTATAAAGAGCTTATTCCATGCAATAGATCAGCCAGTGTTGTCCTTGTTAAATCCAGACTAACCCATCTGGTCCCATCACAGAGAGCTCTGTATCCAGTAGGTTATAAATGAAGAAACACTGTGATAATACTGCACAATAGCTGAAAGCCCTGGCCCTGGAGTCTGACTCCCTGGGTTTAAACCCCAGCTCTGCCAATTACCTCTGTGTGAGCTTGGACAAATCGCTTAACCTCTCTGTGCCTCAGCTTCCTATATGTCCAATGCAAATAAGAAGAATGCCTACATCAAAAGTCATACCGGGGGCTTCCCTGGTGGAGCAGTGGTTGAGAGTCCGCCTGCCGATGCAGGGGACACAGGTTCGTGCCCCGGTCCGGAAAGATCCCACATGCCACGGAGCGGCTGGGCCCATGGGCCATGGCCGCTGAGCCTGCGTGTCCGGAGCCTGTGCTCCGCAGCGGGAGAGGCCACAACAGTGAGAGGCCCGCGTACCTCAAAAAAAAAAAAGTGAATGAGTGACATGGTACCTCTGGGCAGCAGCTTTAAGAGCCAGTGCATGATTTGCTGTACTCTCTTTTTCCTGCCTCAGCCACCACAGAGCATGTTTTGAGATGGAGCCTTGATCAGTCCAGAGGGCTGAACCTCTGTGATGATCAGAGTCCTTTTGCTAGCTTGCAGCTGACATGTAACACTCATGAGAAGTGAATTTTGCTTTAATCCACTAAAACATGGAATTGTTAGTTGCATCAGCCTGAAAGCATCTTGGTGTTTTTGGAGCCTGAAATCAAGGAAGAGAATGTCAAGGGATATGTCTGGTAGGTGGGTGGGAGTCAGATCAGAGCCCTAGTGTGCTCAGGTGCTGAAGCTCTGTCCTGCAAATTGTTGGGAAGATGCTTCCGCCACATCCTCCTGCCCTTGAAGGGCCCACAATCCTGTGACACATTCTTTGTGTGGTGCCGGATCAAGGATCACATAACAATAACCAGCTCCAAAATCCTACATGGCTCCATCTTCGCCAACAGATAAACTCACAACACTTCAATCTAGCATTTTAAAACCCATATACATGGCCCTACTTATCCCACTCCTTAGCAACATGAATCGCCCACTCTAACCACAACAGTCTGCTTTACTGTCTGCGGCACAGGTTTTGGTGATCCTATATTTCAGCCTTTGTTCACATCTTTCTCTCTCACCTGTGATGATCCTCTTCTCCTCCCAATGTATCAAAGTCCCAGTGGAAAGTTGCAGACCTTTGAGGGATTGGAGCTCTGGTCCTGGTTCATTTAATGGCACCCTGTTAGCAATTTTTTTTAAAATTCTCTTAAGCACTCTGGTCCTCATCAGGAAAATAAAGATTATTGGACCAGATGCTCCCTCAAAGGTGCTTTTAATAATGCTTAGGATTTTAAATACCATTCAGCCAAAGTTACTGTTCCCACCTCAAAACTCCTTTTCTCCTTATTTTGCACACATAAGATGCTGTCTTATGTTATCTAGTGTAAATGCCTCTCCCACCTCCACCCTCTTCCTGAACTTCTCCCCATGACCTGCAGAATTTGCAATCTTTAATGCATTCATATTTCCCAGGTACAGGAGAACCTCTCTTCTCCAAGTCTCATATTTCCATGTGGAGGAGCCTCCTTAGTTAACATTTCCAGTCTCTCTTGGTGCCTCCGGCCATTTCCCGCCCTGGGATAGATGACTAACATGGTTGGTGTTTGGAAGAAGGAACAGGATATTGATGACTCAGCCCCCTTGAAGTGGTTCTTTTTTGGGATCTGTCTGCAGAGGACCCGTTCCTGGTTTACAGATGCCTGCCTTCCAGCTAAGTTCTTCCATGGTGGAGAGAGACCATGTCTCTTCTTACAAGGGCACTAATCTCATTCATGAGGGGCTCCACCCTCACCACCTAATTACCTCCCAAAGGCCCCATCTCCAAATATTATAGCAGTGGGAGATTAGGGCTTTGACATGTGAATTTGGGGAGGACTCAAACATTCAGTCCTTGACCCCCTGAAATTCATGCCTTTCTCACATGCAAAATGCATTCATTCCATCCTAAAAGCCCCCATAATCTTACTTTATTCCAGCACCAACTCCAAAGTCTAATGTCCGAAGCCTCATCCAAATATCATTCAAATTAGATATGGGTGAGACTTGAGGCACATTTCGTCCTGGGGCAAAATCCCTCTCCAACTGTGAACCTCTGAAACCAGACAAGTTATGTACTTCCAAAATTCAGTGGTGGGACAGGTGGAGGATACACATTCCTATTCCAAGAGAAATGGGAAAGAAGGAAGGGATGATGGGTCTCAAGCAAGTCTAAAACTTAGCAGGGCACAATCCATGAGATCTTAAAGGCTCAAGAATAATCATCTTCGGCTTGATGCTCTGCCTTCCAGACCCACTGGGGCAGTAGTCTTGCCTTGTAGAACATTCTCATTACCAAAACATGTATGAGTCAGGCTCCAGAGAAAAAGAGCCAGAGAGAGAGAGAAAATTGGCTGAGAAGTCTCGTGATCTGCCACCTGCAAGCTGAAGATATAGGAAAGCCAAAGATGTAGTCCCAGATTGAGTCCTAAGGCCTGAGAACCGAGGGAACCAATGGTAGAAGTCCCAGCTGGATTCTGAAGACAGATGTTCCAGCTCTATCAGTCAGGCAGAGATATTAGATTCTCCTTTCTTCTGCCTTTTTGTTCTATTCAGGCTCTCAATCGATTGGACAATGCCCACCCATATTTGGGAGGGCAAGCTGCTTCACTAAGTCCATCAATTCAAATGCTAAACTCATCTGGAAACACCCTCACAGACACATCCAGAAATAATGTTTAGCCAAATGTGTGGGCACTCCATGGCCTAGTAAAATTGACACATAAAATTAACCATCAAAATAGCAAACTTTTTTTTCCTCTTTGTTTCATCATTGTCAACATGTAGTGAGAAACTAATAGTGCAGTATGGCTTCTTGAGTTCCATCCATCACCTCCACCTTTCAGTCAGCAGGAAGAACAAAGGGGATGAAGAAAGACTTTCCTTTCTTTATCCTTCATCTTCCATCCCCCCTTCCCAATAAAAACACTGGAAATAATTACAGATAATGTGAGTATGAAAATATGAACGTTTTGCTATATAAGACAAACAGCTTATGAGAATAGCATATAGCAATACTGAGAGACTGCTTTGGAAGAAGATAGGTAGAAAAATATGGTCTTCTTATTCCTATCCATCCAATTCTAAAGTCAAAGAAAGATGCTAGCCACACATTCCCAAACAGCAGGAACTGATATGTGCAAGCTTACTTAAGTGTCTTGTAGCTTTTTTTATTATTAAAGTGAGGCTCGTGCCAACTTAATACTGAACTACCATGATATTTTTACAAGAAGAATTGTATCTTTTTTATGTTAGATACGTGCCTTATTTTACATATATGGTATATGCTAGGTACATATGTGTTAGACACATATTATATGTTAGATACGAACAAATCTATTACTCCTGACAAAACACATTGAGTAAGTAAGATTCCTTCTCTTATTCACCTTTCATTTCATGATTCACTTCATGTCACACAAACTTCATTTTTGACTCACAAAGTATGTAGCAACAGGCTTTGTGAGACATAATTATTGAGGCTATTTTTGTGCTGCTATTCACTGCCTTTTCCTAGCTTCTCTGCATTAATAACCAGTTTTTTCCTCTTCACTATTCAGTATCCGACCAAAGAGAACTGGTGACAGCCAATCAGCATCTTGGGTGATGACTCATTTGCATTCAAAAGCTTAAAAATATTGGGTCCTTATCAACAAAAATGAAGCCTGCTGTTACACACTGGGCTCTGAGCTAGGTCAGTGGATATGGTGGAAAATAAGATATGTTCCTGCCCCAGCACTCTCCCACTGAAAACTGAAATGTTAGGTTACAAGAGAGATTTGTATGTTAATATGAATAATTATTGCCACTGACGTCACAGCTAACAAGCTGCCTTTTTTGCACTGAGCTCATTTGAGCTGCAAGGCACCCTCAAGAGAGAAGTGTCTCTATGATTAAACCCTATTTACAGACCAGGAAACTGAGCCCGTGGTAAAAAAAAAACTAGCCCCCACTTCAAAAAAATTTTTAGAAGTCCCACTCCATACTTTCCTCAGTTCTGGAATTCTTTCCAGAAACTCTGAATAAAAGAGTATGGAGTGTTTTCAGAGTGGTGCCTGAATTTTCAACATCAAAGTCATCTAGGGTGCTTGTCTACAGGGAGACTCCTGGGTCCCATCCCAGACTGACTGAGTCAGAATCCCAGGAGGGGCCAGAGAAGTGGCAGCTTAACAAACTCCCCCAGGTGAGTCTCCAGCCCCTGGCAGTTTGAGATCCACCAGAGTAGACCCTTCACAGACAAAAAAAGGAAAGGTAGAACATTCCTGGCAGGGAGAAGTGTGCAAGCCAAGGTGTGGAGTTATGGACATTCATAGCAAACTCAGAATCCACAACAGACCAAAATTATCCATTTCATCAATTTCTAGATGACATCATAGACTAGCCACTGAGTTGAAAATCTTAAAGGGAGGGGCTGAAATGATTTCTAAGCCCCTGATGCCCTGAGTCTCTGTGACACCTTCAGCTTCTTCAATCAGATGCAGGCTACAGCAGCTGGAAGGTCGAAAGTCTGCCTCTTTTGAAACCGGGAACATTTAATTTAATCCCAGACACAATCTGCTGCTGGTTGCAAAGATCTGCTTTCTTCCTCTGGGAGAAGATTTTTCTCACTGAGTTATACCCAGGTCCTAAATAAACTATATATGGGAATAATCAGAGTACAGGACTGGAAGCCAGGACACTCGGGTTAAAATCCTGTCTCAGCCACAGTACTCATTCTACTTCTTAGTTTGCAAGTCACAGAGCTAACTTAAGTTAACAGGGGAACTTATCCTAGAGACATTGGTGTCTCATGGGTCCCAAATGCAGATCCAGGCCTCTGGAAAGACTATTCTTTCTCTATTATTCTTCTCTACCTTGCTAGACACATCTGTTCACCTTTCTTTGCTTTGCCAGAGTAGCTTTTTCTGCTGCTCTTTTTTTTTTTTTTTTTTTTTTTTTTTTGCGGTACGTGGGCCTCTCACTGTGGTGGCCTCTCCCGTTGCGGAGCACAGGCTCCGGACGCGCAGGCTCAGCGGCCATGGCTCACGGGCCCAGCTGCTCCGCGGCATGTGGGATCCTCCCGAACCGGGGCACGAACCCGTGTCCCCTGCATCGGCAGGCGGACTGTCAACGACTGCGCCACCAGGGAAGCCCATCTGCTGCCCTTTTACAGGAAGGAACATAGGTGCCCCTCTGCTCCCAGCAATAGCCAACAGTTAATGTTCACTTACTTGGATCAGACACTGTTCTAAGTTCTTTATAAGTATTATTTTATTTAATCATTACCACAATTCTTTATAGTAAGGAGGCCATGATTACTCCCTTTATACAGATGAAGCAATTGAGACACAGAGAAGTCAAGTAACTTTCTCAAGGACACACAGCTAGTTCAGTTATGGACTCCGGCAGCCTGAACTCAGAGCCAATCTATTCATGTCCTGCCTCGTGTTCTTTCATGTCACATATCAAGGTTTAATGGCTATCTCTCTGTCTCATTTCAGATTTCTGAGCAGAACCAGATTGTCCCAGTATGGCAGGAGGTCCATGTCACACAGTACCATCACAAATGAGAGGGTTGTGCCCACCAACGTGAAGGCCTGGGGAATCCCCTGTGCCTCTCACAAAAGCGTCCTCCTTGGCTGCTAATCCAAACAAGATATTTTCTACAAATCCCTACCCATCTTTGGGTTTTAAGTTCTTCTACCATAAAATGAAGGTGCTGATTCTGGTCAGTGTTTCCCAGAACATTACATGAGGTGCCGTGCACATAAAAAGTTCTGTGGTCCAATGGGAAATGCTGTTTATTCTCCTCTTGGACACTCACAATGAAAATGGCTCTGAAAAGTCCACTGGTGAAGATAATTGCTTAACCTTCAGAGCATTTCCCCAATACATTTGACTACAGAAACTCTCCCCCATCCTTTGTACAGACCCTGAACTCCCTGCTTGATGGTAACTATAAAAGAGTTCAAACAGGAAGGCTATCAATTTCCTCCACAATGCCTCAAGTCACCTACACCTATGGCCGTCCTCCTGCTCCTCTCTGGTTACAATAGCTGAGGTGCCCCTTCTCTTTTCTGAGGCTCATGGATCTGGGTTTCATTCCCTCCGGCCTTTTCAGTAACCTTACACTATCCATTTCTAATTTCTTTCTCTCTCTACCTCTACCTCGATCTCTCCTGTATTTCCAAACCTCTGCTCCCTGCCCCCCATAAACCAGTTAAACACAGTAAAGTGTCTTTCATCACAGAGGAAGACTCTCCCTGGTCCTCATTTCCCTCTCCAGCTATCCTCTCCTCCCTCTGTAGCCAAATTTGCCCAGGAAGAGCTACTCTGTCCCATGTCTTCTTCCGTATGCTCTTCAGGACTCTCCAACTTGACTTCTGACCCCAGTACAAACCACTTCCAAAATGGTTCTTGCTGGGACCACCAATGGCCTCCATATCACTAAATCCAAAGGACAATATCTGGGTCCTCATCTTCCATGTTCTCTCGACAGCACATGCCACTCCTGATCAAGCCCTCCCACTCAGTGGGCTAAGGAACAGGGCCCTCGCCTGGAATCCCTCCTACCCTGACTCACGGATTTCTATCCCACCTGTAAGTGTCAGAGACCCTCAAGGTGAGTTCTCATTACATCCACGACTCCAATTATTATCTCCACCCCACTATTCTCCTCTGAACACTATACTTGTACCTCTTTCTGCCGACTTGACATTTCAACTTGGATAACTCACACAGGCCTCCAACTCAACACATTGGAGCCTGATCTTCCCTCTACAGTCTGATCCATCTCCAGTGGTCCCCACCTCCCGAGAGGTAATGTCGTCCATAGAAGTGAACAAACCAGAAACCTATGAGTCATCCTAGTATCATCCTTTCCTCACCCCCATATCTACTCCAGCACCAGGTTCTATCTTGGTGTAGCTCCTAAATAAGTCTCACATACATCCATTTCTTTCTGTTTCTACCCACACCACCCTAGCTGAAACCGCCATCATTTATCACCTGTTCTACTGAAATAAGTGGTCTCACTGGTTTTCCTCTTAGGCTTCTCCTTTTCTTTCGGCAGATCCCAGCTGGAATTAACCTCTACTGAAAGCCCTGTTGTAGCTTCCTGGTGCTTTTAGGGTAAACATTGAAATCCTTAACATGTCCTACAAGATCCTACCTCAACTAGTCCCTGCCCTCCTCCCAGCCTCACCTCCCACACTGCCTCTTGCTCTTGACACTGTGTGGGTAGAGATGAGGAATGCTGATAAACATCCTACAACACGCAGGACAGCGCCCACAATGAAGAGTTAGCCCCAGATGTCAATGGAGCCAATGTTGAAAAACCCGGTGTAAGCTCATCATTTCAGCCCCCTTCCTCATGATTCGTTTAAAATTCCTGCAGCACACGGTGTCCTCCTGGCCACTATTATAGGTTCAGGAGTGAGTACATACATCCTGAATTGGCTCAATCTGACTGCAGAGGTGGACTTTTCTTTCCAGGGCTGGAGGAGAGTGTTTCTCCCACTTCCTGTTTCTCCCTTACCCCCTCCCTCGCTGTTGGTTGGCAACAAGAAAGCATGGTGCCCCACATGCCACTGACAATGCCTTATGACCACATGAAGAAAGCAGTCCAAGAACACAACTCATACACCAATGGTGGTAGAGCAGAGAGAGAGAGAATGAACCTGAACTTTATGACTGAGCTACTGGATCGACCAAACCTGAAACACATCTTACTGCTAAACTTATTACATGAGATAAATAAATGCCCTAGTTCTACGTTAGTTTGAATTGTGTTTTCTGTTACTTGAGACTTGAGACTTTCAAATTCATCTCTCTGGTCCCTTTCCGTCCTTTATGATTCTAGATGTGACTAAGATCCTTCTAGCCCTGGACATACTTAGAGGAAAGGTAAATAATTCTAAGGAGTGCTGGTAGGAGATGGTGGGGAAGAGTACCTTTTCACCACTTTAAAGAATACTTCTTTTCTTGTTTTCCACTTGGGCCTCTCCACAAATTCTATTCCCCTCAGACTTATCTCAGATATATTCAGGACATCATGAAAGGCAGACAATTTATTTTACTAAGATGATAGGTGTGTTTGTGACCCCATCAACCTTGCCTTCTGTCTGTTCCTATGGCTCCAGTTCCAAACAGCTGCTTCTTCCCCCACTTCTGATGTGCTAGACATTCAGGAACCATCTGTCCCCCATCAGCACTATCATCATCATCATCATCATCAACATCATCATCATCATCACTATCATTGTCCATCACAGCCCCAGCTGCTGCAGTCGCTTGCCATGACCATTAGGTACTTTCTTTAGGACGAACTAGCCTAGATTGCTGATAGAATTTGAACAATACCAGCGATAGCCGAGATGACTGAGTGCTTGTGATACTCAGGGTTTAGCACTTTACACACCTTCTAGCACCAAACCCGTTATAGCCACTCTGTGATGCAGGCACTATTATTAACCCTATTTTCCAGATGAAGTAATTGGCCACAGAAAGGCTCAGTAAATTGCCCAAGTCAACACAGCTGGTAATTGAAACCCTTTTTCCTGGATCATAGAAAATCAAGGTAGGGTGGGCAAAACCCCTATAGTTTAGTTTGTTTTAATTCAATTATTCTTTTCTAAAATTTTTGGTTTAAAAGAAAAAAAAGTAGGTACATAAGATAACATAACCAGGCAGTGTGGAGAATAATAAAATGAAAGGCCGAAGCCTCCCTCGCCTGGTTGTCCCTTTCTAGATGTCTGTCCAGCTCTGCAAGGCTAACAACTGCTAAAAGTTTCTGGAAATTTTTCTGCAGAAATTCCCTTTGCAACAGGAATAAAGACGCAGACGTGGAGAGTGGACTTTAGGACACGGGGGTGGGGGAAGGGTAAGCTGGGACGAAGTGAGAGAGTGGCATGGACATATATACACTACCAAATGTAAAATAGATAGCTAGTGGGAAGCAGCTGCATAGCACAGGGAAATCAGCTTGGTGCTTTGTGACCACCTAGAGGAGTGGAATAGGGAGGGTGGGAGGGAGCCGCAAGAGGGAGGAGATATGGGAATATATGTATACATATAGCTGATTCACTTTGTTATACAGCAGAAACTAACACACCATTGTAAAGCAATTATACTCCAATAAAGATGTTTAAAAAAAGAGAAAAGAACTAAAAAAAAAAAAAAATTCCCTTTGCATATGCAAAGAAGCAGTTCTTCCCTTAAATCATCTTTTCCTACTTCCCCCCCTTTCAGGGCAGCACTCCCTTGACACAAACCATCCTGTGCCTTTTTCTGTGTCTTTCCCACCTCCCCCATCCCCCAGGCTTCTTTGCCCCTTCCCTGAGGGCAAGGACTGCCCCTTGCCAACTTCAACACAGTCAAGTCATCTCAGGCACAGTCACGAATGAGGGGATGAGAGCTTGGAGAGAAGCACCTTGTGATGAGAGGAAGAAAAAAAGAAAGATCAAAAAAGAAAAATCCTAAAAAGCAGAAGTTTCCTGAAGAGTCTCCCTGCAGCCCTGTTGGGCATCTTTCTCTTTCTCCTGTCTGAGTGGTCACCCTAAATCCACACACTCTGCCTCGTTGCTGAAATGTCAGGGTGAACCTTCAGCTGAACAGTTAAATAAACACATGAGGTTACTGGTAAAGAAAGACACTGCCAAGGATCTAAGCTCTCCTGAAGATCGCTGGTGAAGGCAGTCCCAATTTGGGGGGCTACTCTTTCTGCTTTCACACTGAGCTGTTTATATTTTTGTTGTTGTTGAAATTCAAGTGCAGCTCTCTCAGAAAAGCTCTAGGAAGTAACCTTTCCAACACGGCCCTCCAAATGCACTCACTTCCAAATGCTTGCTCTGGCTGGAAATGGCACATAACCCCACCCACTGCTAATCCCAGCTCACTCTCCATCTCTCCACAGCACTTCTCAGTAGCATCAGCCTAAGTGATCATACGTAACAGATATTTACTCCTTAGAAAATCAAATGGAACTTGGGCAGTGGATCTCTCTAGGGCCCAATCAATGATGCTCACACTTGCGAAAAACGTGCAGCCATGGCTCAGATAAGTAGAGGAGAAGCTCCGAGCCCACACCTGGAACATTCCATGACTTTGGTGACTAGACAGTGACTAGGTGCTCTAGTCCATAAGGAAGAGACTTGACCAGCTGGTGCAACACAAATTAAGCTGCCTCATGATTATCTACATGCCCTGAGCCCAGAATCCACCCTTTCATTACCTAAAGCAGCTCCTTCAAAGACAAGGTATAAAATATTAAGATCTAATCTTGTTTTAGACACAGAAACTCTATGTCTCTTTCAGTGTCCATCACCCCCATCTTGGTACCATCTACTTCCTTAGTCATACTCAACCCCCAGTCACCCCCAGTACCACCAGACAAGGCATATTGTACTCTGCATTTATATCACACCTGGGCTGATATCCCAAGTTCCATCTTGTGTGTTTCTAATCTCCGGAAACCTTCCATTGATTGACAGTTCCTGACTGGTTGGTCTTGAACAGATTCAAGAGAAAGCACTGATGTCTCTGTCATGGGTACATAACTGGGGAGTTGGAGAGTTGGATTGTGTGGACTTGCACCACTGACAAATCCTTCTTCTGCTATCAAGTTAACCTGATATTTAGCACCTCTCAGGAACTGTATTAGATTCATTCATTCATTCCACACATATTTGTTGAGCACACACTATGTGCTTGACACTATTATTGGCATCTGAGCTATTTTAGTGAATGATACAAAGACCTTTGCCCTTATGCAGCTGACATTCTACTGGGGAGGGAAGAGGGGGCAAGAGTGAAGGTGGAGACAGAGAGTAAACAGTAAACATGGTAAATAAGTTAAATTACAGAGTATGAGAAGTTCTTCATAAAAAGTGAAAAAAAGAATAAATCAGAATAAAGGAAATCAGAAGTGATGTCAGATTGCTATTAAAATAAAGTGTTTAGGGCTTCCCTGGTGGCGCAGTGGTTGAGAGTCCGCCTGCTGATGCAGGGGACACGGGTTCATTCCCCGGTCCGGGAAGATCCCACATGCCGTGGAGCGGCTGGGCCCGTGAGCCATGGCCGCTGAGCCTGCACGTCCGGAGCCTGTGCTCCGCAGCGGGAGAGGCCACAACAGTGAGAGGCCCGTGTACCGCAAAAAAACAAAACAAAACAAAACAAAAATATAAAATAAAATAAAGTGTTTAGATTGCTAACCTAGGACCAGGCTGGCAGGCTTACCTCTGAGCCGAGGCTGTGCTGCAGCAGAACCCAGCCATGGGGCTGACAGCGTCTTGGTGCTCCGGCAGGGTGGCAGGTCTGTGCCTTTGAGGTGGGAGAGCTGAGTTCAGGATACTGGTCCACCAGAGACCTCACGGCTCCACGTAATATCGAACAGTAAAGCTCTCTCAGAGATCTCCATCTCAATGCTAAGATCCAGCTCCACTCAACGACCAGCAAGTTCCAGTGCTGGACACCCTAGGCCAAACAACTAGCAAGACAGGAACACAACCCCACCCATTAGCAGAGAGGCTGCCTAAAATCAAAATAAGGTCACAAACACCCTAAAACACACCACCGGACACGGTCCTGCCCACCAGAAAGACAAGATCCAGCCTCATCCACCAAAACACAGGCACAAGTCCCCTCCACCAGGAAGCCTACAAAACCCACTGAACCAACCTAACCAACTGGAGGAAGACACCAAAAACAACAGGAACTACGAACCTGCAGCCTGAGAAACAGAGACCCGAAACACAGTAAGTTAAGCAAAATGAGAAGACAGAAAAACACACAGCAGATGAAGGAGCAAGGTAAAAACTCACCAGACCAAACAAATGAAGAGGAAATAGGCAGTCTACCTGAAAAATAATTCAGAGTAATGATAGTAAAGATGATCCAAAATCTTGGATATAGAATGAAGAAAATACAAGAAACACTTAATAAGGGCCTAGAAGAACTAAAAAGCAAACAAACAATGATGTGCAACACAATAAATGAAATTAAAAATACTCTAGAAGGAATCAGTAGCAGAATAACTGAAGCAGAAGAACAGATATGTGACCTGGAAGATCAAATAGTGGAAATAACTACTGCAGAGCAGAATAAAGAAAAAAGAATGAAAAGAATTGAGGACAGTCTCAGAGACCTCTTGGACAACATTAAATGCACCAACTTTCGAATTATAGGGGTCCCAGGAGAAGAAGAGAAAAAGAAATGGACTGAGAAAATATTTGAAGAGATTATAGTTGAAAACTTCCCTAATATGGGAAAGGAAATAATCAAGTCCAGGAAGTGCAGAGTCCCATACAGAATAAATCCAAGGAGAAACATGCCAAGACACATATTAATCAAACTATTAAAAATTAAATACAAAGAAAAAATATTAAAAGCAGCAATGGAAAAGCAATAAATAATATACAAGGGAATCCGCATAAGGTTAAAAGCTGATCTTTCAGCAGAAACTCTGCTAGCCAGAAGGGAGTAGCTGGACATATTTAAAGTCATGAAAGGGAAAAACCTACAACAGAGATTACTCTACCCAGCAAGGATCTCATTCAGATTTGACAGATAAATTAAAACATTTACAGACAAGCAAAAGCTAAGAGAATTCAGCACCACCAAACCAGCTCCACCACAAATGCTAAAGGAACTTCTGTAGGCAAGAAACACAAGAGAAGGAAAAGACCTACAAAAACAAACCCAAAACAATTAAGAAAGTGGTAATAGGAACATGCATATTGATAATTACCTTAAATGTAAATGGATTAAATGCTCCAACCAAAATACATAGACTGGCTGAATGGGTACAAAAACAAGACGAGTATATATGCTGTCTACAAGAGACCCACTTTAGACCTAGGGACACATACAGACAGAAAGTGAATGGATGGAAAAAGATATTCCATGCAAATGGAAATCAAAAGAAAGCTGGAGTAGCAATTCTCATATCAGACAAAATAGACTTTAAAATAAAGACTATTACAAGAGACAAAGAAGGACACTACATAATGATCAAGGGATCAATCCAAGAAGAAGATATAACAATTGTAAATATTTATGCACCCAACACAGGAGCACCTCAATACATAAGGCGAATGCTAACAGCCATAAAAGGGGAAATCAACAGTAACACAATCATAGTGGGGGACTTTAACACCTCACTTTCACCAATGGACAGATCATCCAAAATGAAAACAAACAAGGAAACACAAGCTTTAAATGATACATTAAGCAAGATGGACTTAATTGATATGTAAAGGTCATTCTATCCAAAGAGAGCAGAGTACACTTTCTTCTCAAGTGCTCATGGAACATTCTCCAGGATAGATCACATCTTGGGTCACAAATCAAGCCTTGGTAAATTTAAGAAAATTGAAATCGTATCAAGTATTTTTCTGACACAATGATTTGAGACTAGATATCAATCACAGGAAAAAGTCTAAAAAATACAAGCATGGGCTTCCCTGGTGGCGCAGTGGTTGAGAGTCCACCTGCCGATGCAGGGGACACGGGTTCGTGCCCCAGTCTGGGAGGATCCCACATGCCGCAGAGCAGCTGGGCCCGTGAGCCATGGCCGCTGAGCCTGCATGTCCGGAGCCTGTGCTACACAACGGGAGAGGCCCGTGTACCACAAAAAAAAAAAAAAAAAAAAAAAAAAAGAATCAAATAGGCCTTGAGTCTGGGTCCCTCTGACTTTTGTAGCTCAGATCCCCAATAACTGACCTCTGCATCCCCCTCTTATGTCTGAGTCCTTTTTGGCTCTGAAGGTGCCAGGGACTTCGCCTCTTTCTTCTAAACCTCAGTTTCTTTGTGCCTGCATGTAGTAGACAGAATTGTTAGCCTCAATTCTTCACTCCTCCTGCATTCACAGCCCTGCCATGGTTTCTTCATGGGTGTAATGTACTTCTCTATCTTTTGACCTTCAGTTTGGCCCTATGACTTTCATTGGCCAATGGCACATGGGCAGAAATAATAGTGTGCTAGTTCCAAGCTTAGGCCTTTTACACTCTCGTGGCTTTGTTATAATCAGAAGTTATCCTACTGGTCCCCAGAGAAGGGTGAAAGACTTGTGACAGCCTCCCGTCTGCAATAGCCCAAAGCTGAGCTAACCCAACCTAACCACAGACCTTCATTTAGAGACGGAGCTGCTCACCCAAGTCCAGCCTAGAAGCATAAATCAGAGCCAACCTGCAGAAGCATTAGCAATTATAAATGATTATTTTAAGCCACATAATTTTGGAGTGATTTGTTATGCAGCAATTGCTAACTGATACACTGACTTCCTTATACTGATTGACAATATCACCTTCCTGGCCCATATTCTTGGACATTCCCTGACTACCTGCACCTCCTAAACATCCTGGGCATCCTTGAATAAGATATTTAGACTCCATATCTCAGAAGACCTCTCTTTTCGTCTCTGAAAAGGTGTAGGATAAAATACAGGATGCCTAGTTTAATTTGCATTTCAAATTAAAAAAATTTTTAAGCTTAAGTATATTCCAAGCAATATTCTCAAATATTTATCCAAATTCAAATTTAAGTGGGCATTGTGCATTTTTATTTGCTGAATCTAGCATCCCTTCTCCTCTACTACTTACTCTGGTGGGCTTTGACAAAAGAAAAAGATGACCCCACCCCCAACACATACACACACTTAAGGCTTAAGATCACTTATTCCATCACTTCATAGAAGAATTACCTGCAATGAAAGTTTACAGCCAAGATTTTTTGGTATCTGTTTGAACTGATTGCCCTGTGAATATTCTCTCCAAATTCCAAGGTGCAGAGGTGAGGGAAGAAAGGAGTTGTTTATACTCCACAGGCAGTTAACCCAATCAGTGGAAGGACCCCATTTGTCTCTTACAGGAAACTCTCTAGTGAAAATCTGTCCATTCTCAATCCATCGGAGGTGAAACACAGAGTTAAACACCAGCAGCCATGTACTGAGATCGCAAATGACTGCTTATCATTCCTTGTTTCATAGAAGGACCCTATCTTTAATGTCAATTTGATTAAAGGCTTCAGCTTCAAAATAAAATTTGTGTCCAAAGGGCTTTCATTTTCCCTTTGATAAATGGGCAGAATTCACTTTTCTTTAATGTTATTCCAAGGAGCATTGTGTTACAATGGGGTTTTTGTGATGCCCCAAAAACATTTTTGAAACTCTTCTTATCTTTCCGGGCTCCTGCGAACAGCCACCACAATACTCTCTTGGGTATAAGTGTACCTACTCTAACAGACGCTCAAGAAATAAGTTTATAGCCTCTGGAAGTTGGATCTCCTGGGTGGGAGGGAGAAAAGGTTGCATGTAAATTCTTTTCCATAAAAGGCTTTTTCAAATGACGGAAACACAGCATACTAGGTAACTAGTTCCAGATTCATTTTCCATCAGCATTTTGGGAGCACCAGCTAGGTACCAGGTGGTTCACAGACCAGTGGTTCTTCATCTTGACTGCTCGCTAGAATCACCTAGGGAGCCTTTTTAAAAAGACTGCTCCCTGGGGCCCACCCTTGGAGAGTCTAGCTCAGTTGGTTTGGGATGGAGGCTGAGCATTAGTATTTTTAAAAGCTCCCTAAGGACACTAAGGTTGAAGCAGCAGTAAGCAACACTGTTACATCCAATTGTGTTTGCTCTTCCCAGCAGTCTGCCCAGGGCAGCAGGAGTATCCTGCACAACACGAGGGGATTGCTCACTAGAAAGCAGCCTCCATCACTGCCTCCTCAAGCTTGGGCCTGTTTCCTGCTCAATTTCACACCGTGACAGCTCAGGATACCAGGGGGCTGCAGAGGATTTGTTTTGTTTTTGTGTTTGTTTTTTTGAGTTCTCTAAAATGTGTATAATGCTCAGAGCATCTCAGAAAATTAAACTCAACATCCCCAAACATGATAGATATATTTTAAACTTTGTATTAAGTATTTACGGTTCATAAAAGGAAAGGAACAGTATAATGAGCCCCCATTACCCATCACTCAACTTCAACAATTACATGCATTTTCTCAGTCCTGTTTCCTCTCTGTCTTCCAGGGTTTCTCTTTGTTTTGTTTGACTAGATTGTTTCAAAGCAAATCCCAGTCATCATGTTATTCACCTGTAACTATTCCCGCATTTGTCCCTAACACCCGAGAACTTATTTTGTTGTAGTAAAACAAAAATAACTTAACACTGTCTATTTTAACCTTTCTTAAGTGTATAGTTCAGTGGCATTAAGTACATTCGCATTGTTTTGCAACCATCACCACCATCCATTCTAGAACTTTTTTCATCGTCCTCAGTTGAAACTCTGTACCCATTAAACAATAACTCCTCAACTGCTCTTCCCCCAGCTTGTGGCAACCTCCATTCTACTTTCTGTCTCCAGGAATTTGACTATACTAGGTACCTAGAATAAGCAGAGTCATACAATATTTGTCCTTTTATGTGTCTGACTTCTTTCACTTAGCAGAATGTCTTCAAAGTTCATCCATGTTGCAGCATGGAATGCCTGAGTACTTTTTCCTGTAGCAAAATCCGATACTATTTTCATCCTTAACAAAATTAATATGATATTAATATGGTAAGTTTCCTTTCATCTAACAGTGCCGTTTCACCCAAAACCTAGCACTTTTTTTGCCTTTTACATTTCATCGTCCTGAACTTAGCAAGGGAGGCTGGGAAAAGTTGTGTTTTTACTGGGCAGCTAAAAGACCTAGCACTTTTTTTGTGCCATTCATTTGTTAGCTAAAGAAACCAGGTCATTTGTCCTGTAGAGCTGCCCACATTCAATTTGACTGGTTGTATACTTGTTCCCTGGGGAGTATGTAACATGCTCCTCCATTCCATTATGAAAATGGGTAAGTAGATGGAGAAGTTTAACCAGACCAGTGTCCAGTTTTTTAGCAAGATGGCTTCATGGGGAGTGTAACACACATCCCATTGTGCCATTCATGAGGCCAGTAATGTCTGACTGCTCTTCTATTGGTGATGTTAAGGTCGCTCAGCTGATGTCACCCGACCCTTCCATCCAACTGCGGTGTGATAGGATTTCAACACTGAATGAAGCCACTCTGAGTTTATGACCCCTATCCAGCTTTTCTCATCTGTTCAAAGGAAGAAACAGGACCAAGGAAGTTTAATGATTTGTTCAACATCATTTGTTTGTCAACAAATATTTATCAAGCTCCCACTCCTGGGAGAATCCAAGTCTCTTTGCATGTAAAATTTCGTCCCTCGTCCCCATGTTTCCACATGCCTCAGTTTTTCAAGAACTTGGTAGTTATGAAAGTTACCTAGAGCAGACCACAAGCCTCAGGAGGGCAGGGATCTCCTCTATTTTTTCTCCACTGAACTCCCTGGACAGAGCATAGTTCCTGGCACAGAACAGGCAGCTGATAAATATTTGTTATAGGAAAGAAAGAATGAGTGAATGAAATGAATGCTTAATTAGTCTAATCAAAAGATGCATGTACTTTTTGGGCACTTTTCCACACATATGTTTCTCCATCTCCTTTCCATATATACATCTTCATAAAAGAATGCCCAAATAGTTCTTTTTAGATTCTGTGCATGATTCCATCCCAATATGAATCTTAGATATTTGTAAAGAGCAGTGATATTTTGCCAAGTGCCTCTTCTGGGATATCTCACAAGGAGCTGAGGAATGGCTTTGATTTCCCCAAAAAGCTTTGAAGTCTCTTACCTGGATGCTCTGTTGCCTCTCTATAATTTCCAGACAGCAGCCAGAGTAAAATTTTTCAAGTGAAATTCTGATCATGCCATTCCACCACCAAAAACCCTCCAATGTTCTTCCATTGTGCTTAAAATACAGCCCAAACTCCTAGCAGGGACCCTCAAGTTCCTGCCCATCCCACCTCATGGCCGTCTTTCCAGCCTCATCTCTTAGCTTCCCTCCTTCCACGCTGGCCTCCTTTCATCCCACTGACCCCAGAACCTGCAGCCCAGTCCCACCCAAGGCCCTTGCACCTGCTTCTTCTTCTGCCTGGCCTGCTCCTTCACAGCTCTTCCTAAGGGTGGCATATCTTCACCCTTCAGCTCTCTGATCAACTGCCCTGGGACAACCCTATTTAAAAATGGGCCTCCTCTGGTTACAGTCCATTCCATCAACCTGGGTATTTGCTTCACATCACTGTCACCATCTGTAATTATCTTTTTTGTTTACTTGTTCCCTCATTTATTATCCCTGTTCTCCATTAGAGTAGAAGCTCCACGAAGACAAATACTTTACTTATCGTATTCAACAACTAGCACAGTGCTTGGAACAGAAAGTGAGCTCAATAACTATTTATTGGGTGAATGAATTAAGGTAAACCATTAAAAGCTTGTGAATGCAGAACGCCTGAATCCTTGATATGCCTTGCCTGCTCTGCTACCCTGGTCATCACAGCTAAGCCTTTTGACACGCTATAGCTCAACTTGGCCCCAGACTCTAGGAAAGGTTGAAAGAGCCCTGATTCACTTAGATCTCACATCAAATTCCTGTAATGTTAGGCCTGCCTCCGCCTTGGGCCCGAGGTCTAACTCCCAAGGTTGTGGTTTATTCTTGGACCTAAATATTCATATTATTTCTCAGGTCATACATAGACTCTGCCTTGTTCTCCTTGCTTCTCAGCCTGCCTTATTCTTTTTTTTTTTTTTTTTTTTTTGCGGTACACGGGCCTCTCACTGTTATGGCCTCTCCCGTTGCAGAGCACAGGCTCCAGACGCGCAGGCTCAGCGGCCATGGCTCACGGGCCCAGCCACTCCGCGGCATGTGGGATCCTCCCGGACCGGGGCACGAACCCGTGTCCCCTGCATCGGCAGGCGGACTCTCAACCACTGCGCTACCAGGGAAGCCCGGTCTGCCTTATTCTCACCCACTCTCCTGCCACCTTAGGAGTTAGGGTCCTGGTCCTCATCCCAGGCCCTATGCTGCGGCCGTGCTGCTGCTGCTGAGCTGGTGAGCAGGATCACTTCTGGATCTATCACAGTGTCTCCCATCAAAGCCTTTCCCATCCCTCTCCCCATGAACCTTGTCCAAAGCAGCCAACACTCAGATGACGGGTTGTGTTAAAGGTTGCTACAACAAGAGCAAAAGCAGAATGGGTCTGCCCCTCCTCCATGGAAGCAGGGCAGGGTATCCCCAAGACCTTGAAAAGGAAGGGAAGGTGGGTCTGTTGTTCACATAAACACTCCAAATGGAAAGAAATGTCAGCATTTTAGATCTGAACTATTAAGTTGAACCACATGAAATTGCCATTTTGCTACCTACCAAAAATAGGTTTATGTCACTCAGCCACACACCTCCTGGCTTGCTTCTTCCATCCAGACATGACACACAAAGCTATTGTCAGCTGTCTTGAAGTAATCTGGAGTGAAGAAAATATGGACCATAATGAAAGGGTGAAGTCTGGGACCAAACTGTACGGAAGAGAAAGCCTTCCCTGTCCCTTTGCTATTGCTTAGGACACTTGAAACCAAAGATGAGAAGGAAATAATGGTCATTTGCTCACTCCCTCAGCACAAATGCATTCTACTCCTATTGTACACTTAGTTTTCTCATTGATAAAATGGGTCTAAAAAAACACCCACACCATACTTTCAGGATGAAATAATTTGATCCACAGGGCAAGTGCATTCACTATGGGCAAGTTCCCTTCAGTCCTGCTTTTCTCATAAATGCTTTGTTTATTGTCAAGTTTCCTCGGAGCAGCTATGGCCTCTGGTTTAAATTGGTTTGTTCAGGTTGGAGCAGACACATATTAAGTGGGATAAAAGTCTGGGGTAAGGTTCATAGACACCAGGTTAAGAATTCCTGATGTATGTTTAGATGCTTCAATACTCGGTGGATGACTCTGACCCCAAATGATCAATGTCTCTGTTTGCTTTCTTGCTCTATTTTCGGATGCTGTGTAAACACACCAATATCAAAGAGCTATGTCAGAGTTCTGCTGTCACGCTGGACTTCGCCACTGCCCAAAGCCCTTGGCCAGTGTTATCACCGATCATCACTAAGTGTTGGCAAAGCTGCAAGGAGTCCCTCTCATATCCTGCCTGGGGAAGTGTAAATTGAGAAAACCTTTTGGAAGACAATTTGACAGTCCCATGAAAAACCCAGAAATGTATATAACTTGTATATTAGAAATTCATCATTAAGAATATCTGGTGAGAAAGTAATTCATTAGATGTTTGTTGATAAAAACTTGAGGGGGGACCCTCAATATCCAATCATAGTTTTAATGAAATCAAGTATGACTAAGAATGCAACTGGGACATCAGAAATCTCATGATAAAGTGAGAAAGTGTAATCCATTGCTAAGTGAATAAAGCTGATTATAAAACAACTCAGTACAGCGTTTATCTTTTTTTTACCAAATACACCAGAAGTTTAACAGTGGTTACGTCTATATGGAAGGATTATTGGTGATTTTTGTCATTCTCTGTGCTTTTCTATATTTTCCAAATTTCCTGCAATCTATGTAAGGTACTTACAATACTTTCAAAATTAGAGGGGTGTGGGAGGGATGCATCTTTTTGTTTCTAAGCAGTTAATTCAAACAAAAACTCTTTAAATAGCACTTTACCACAGGGGAACAGAGCAGAGGGCAGGGACTTCTGAGAATGATGGAGACACAAATGGCCATTGTTACATCGTGGTTATGAAAAATTTAAGAACCAGCCTTGGTGCGGTTTCCATGTTCTGTATTAGTACATGCGTAAAGGATGTTGTACTGAGTTTTCCAGGCTACACGAAAAAACTTGCCTTGACCAGTTGCATTCAACTCAGTACAATGGAATATCAGGGCAGAAAGCAATCTTAGAAATCAATTTGTTTTACTTCATTTCCTAGATGAGGCATCCAAGCTCAGAGGAGCCCAGTGACTTGCTTAGGCTGCAGAGCTAGTCATGTCCTTATATACGGCCCTGTGTAGCAAGTAGATTGGGGTTCATATGATGAATGGGGAAAGATTATCACAGATTAGAAAGACCCTCCACAAAAGTATCCATTTGGAATAAGGTGGGTTATGAAAGACAGTAACAAGACAAGATGAAAACTGTGCTCGCCAGAGTTCCACTCACACAGTGTTTGTTTCAAGGAATGTTATGAAAAGCTTACTTGGACTAGAATCTGAGGCTTTGGGGCCATGAAATTGTTGGTGCCAAGGCTTCAGGAAGGGAGGCAGAACCCCTCTGCACAAAAAGAGAGAATTGTATTTGTTCCTTAGAAAGGGAAGGATGGGGAAAGAGGAAAGAGACGAGAAATGTTGGTCATGAAATGGTGAGTAGATGGTTTTCTGTGAGGTCCGTGAAACAGCTGAGTTCTGTACCCAAGTTGGGGCAACCAGTAGGCTGACTTGTCCCAACTCATCCTAGTTTGCTTGAGGCTTTCTCAGTTTTAGCAGTGATGGTCCATTTTTCCAGGAACCCCTCAGTCTTGGGCAAACCAGGGTAGTTAATCACCTTAGGGCAACATGTGCAATTATGGGAGTTGGAGACCTCATCTGACTTCAGGTTACAAGATACATTTTTACAAATCCAAGAGACTGTCGAATTTTGTAAAACATTGTCAAGTTTTGTAACAGGGTAAATGAGCAAAATGGGAAAGAAAACATCTCTTCCCACACCCAAAGAATCTATAATTTTTCAAAAGCCACTTGCTAGGCTGTAACAGTGCTTTAAATTATTTATGAACATGAGAACCTTCATTAGAAAGCTTCTCTCTTGCCTGAAGACCAAGGATTAAATTCCTGCCCTGCCAATTGCGCAACTCACCAAACCTCTGTGATATATGTAGAAATCACATCTCTTGTAAATAAAACCCAACTTCCATATGTAAAAATGGAGATATGTTTGTTGTAATACTTCAAAGTACTGAAGTTTAAATGAGCACTTCTTTTCCATTTTTGGACCCTCTGCAAATGTGCTAATACTGAAGACAGAAGAAAGGTGAAGGTAAAGGCTCAACATCATAGTTTTGGGCTAGAAGCTGTCCCTAGCCCCATGGAAGCTGCCAAGGTCTCCCCCAAGTTTTCTCTTTTCCTGACCAGACTAAGACAAGTGTTTTATTTTTAGCAGGTACCTATACATTTAACTACTTCCTCAGGTAATTCTAATGTATAGCCAGGGTCAAGAACCTTGAGTATAGAATATGTGTGGTGCAATGGGTCCCAGACTGTGTGGTTCTGAGGCAAGTGGAATGCAGCCTGAACTTTGGGAAATGTTGCTGTCATGGTTAAGAGCACAGGTCTGAAGCCAGGAGGACCTGCACTGGGATTCCAGCTCTGCCTGTGTGTAATCATACAGATTCCTTAACCTGAGTTCTCACTGTCCTTGGGCATAAATTGGGAATGAAAATAGACCCTTCCTGTCAGATGAGAGGAGAGAATGTAACATGTTTAGAAGCACGGAACATGTTATACAGTGAATAGTAAAAGATGGTCATTACTTCTAATTAGTCACTTAATCCTCTGTGAGCCTCAGCATCCTCATCCATAGAATGGAGTACGCCCAAGATCATCTCTAAGGTGCCTCTCAGTTCCAACTCTCTATGATTGAGTACGATGTAAAGCAGGCATTGGCAAACTTTTTCTCTAATGGACCAAAGAGTGAATATATTAGTCTTTACAGGCCATATGGTCTCTGTTGCATTAGACTCTCCCTTTATAATGTGAAAACAGCCATAGTTAATACCTAAATGGATGAGTGTGGCTGTGGCCCAATAAAACTTTATCAACAAAAACAGGCGGTGGGCCAGATCGACCTTGGGCTGTAGTTTGCAGCATCCTGACGTAAGAGATAAAAGGAGCAGGTAAGTTCCTTGCACTCTGTGCTAGTCGGAACTGTAGTATTGTGTCTTCTCCAGGTACTACACTTTTAGAAAATACTAAGGCACAGAGCAGTTACAGAATACACCTTAGGTAGGTTATGTTTTTCAAATTGGCCATAACAGTGTCTCCCATTATACTCGCCCTTTGTACAATGAGACTTTGACACTCTTCTCATCAAGAGGTGGGGCCCACGTCTCCTAACTTTAACCCTGGGCAAAAGTTTGACTATGGCACAGTGACACTATGTGATTTTTGAGAAAAAAAAATTAATAAAATGATACAGCTTTCACCTGCTTCTCTTGGGACACTTGTCCTTGTAACCTAGACACTATGCTGTGAGGAAGTACAAGTCACCCTGTGGAGAGGCCCACGTGGAGAGAAACTGGCAGTCAGCACTGAATTGCAAGTTGTGTGAATAAGCCATCCTGGAAGTGAATCATCAATACTAGATGAGCCACCCCAACTGGGAAGAGTAGAGATGAAACGTTCCTGCTGAGCACTGACCAGGCTGAAGATTCATGAATCAAATAAATGATTGGTTTTACTTTAAGACATAAGTTTGTGATGGTATGTTATGGATCAATAGATCAAGAAAGTTTGGTACTGAGAATGGAAAAAAAATGTGTGCATGTGTATATATATATATATATATATATATATATATATACATATATATACATACACACACACATATATATATGTACATATATATATATACGTATATATAAAGTCAGTGCCCTATGTATATATGGCACTGATTTTAGGATTGGACAGTGGGCAGAAACCTAGAGGGTCTTGAAGGGAGTGTTAGTGAAAGCCTAAAGCGTCTCAGGAGGCATCAGAAAGAAAAGTGAATAAAATGTACTGAAGCTGGAGGAAAGAGTTTCCATGTTATGTAGTGGCAGAAAATCTGACAAGTCAGTCACCTGGGTTAGCATGGCCCATAGGAAATGTACCTAGTGAATCTGATGATTCAGCTAAGGAGATTTCCAGAAAGAATATTGGAAGAGTCCCCTTGCTTCTTCTCACTACCTATGATAAAATGTGGGAGGAGAGAGACAAGCCAAAGAATAAACTGTTGCATATAAGTGAGCCAGGGTTGGCAGAGTTTGAAAAATAAAACCATTTCTCACTCCTGGCCTTTCCAAGATTTTTAAATCTATAAATGGTTTCAAGGCAAAGACAGCTGAATAAAGAGTGTGACTATAAACCCCTTTGTCTTCAGAAATATTTAAGGTGGTACCTCAGAGACACTTTCAGATAAAAGAACTACCAAGGATATGAGCGGCGTATATCACAGATCCTCCCATTAAATGATAGGGCTTCCAAGAATCTTAAGGGCAATGTACTTCAGAAGACTTACAGGGGGCCAAAGATTAAGAGCCTGTCTAAAATAGGTCTGTAGGTATAACTTTTTGTCTAATGGGTAAACATCAATATGATTCATGGAAAACCCACAATGTATTTATGATCTTTTTTTTCTGGCGGAAGCACTGCTGATTTGGGCTAAAAGGGACAGCAACTATACAAACTTAAAAGAGACCTTTGGACTGGGATATGAACTAAGAAAATTACTCAGCTACAAACACGGGCTACAGTTTATGGAAGATAAAGGATAATTTGGAAGATAGAACCAAGAGTCAGATGGTAGAACCAAGTGCTGTGGAAAACCATTCCAGGGAGTGTGAACCATAATCAAGGCACTAAGAATATGTGTCTGGCCGGATTCCAGAATTATTATGGCCCCAAACACTTTTGTTTTTCTCTCTCTTTGAATAGAAATGTCTATGAGGTTATTCAATGCCTGTCCCAAATTATATATTGGGTATGAGGAGAGCAAATAACTTGCTTTGGTCATAGATCTTCTTGAGTACCATAGAATGGTACTCAAATGGCTATACCCAAATGCCATAATGGGATAAAACTAGGATTCTCGGAAAGGAGTAAGAGTATATTTTGCTTAAAGGATGAATATGAATCATTGTGCCCAAAGCGTAGATTATGGAAGATTGTATTTTCTAAAAATAGCCATAAGAATAGCTCCAATCTCACATGCTTTTTCTTTTTACAATGTAGCACTGACATGCTCTATCAAAATGTGATGACCTGTGACTTCTGAGGCTAGGTCATAAAGGTGATACAGCTTCTGCCTAGTTATCTTGAAATGCTTATCCTTGGAATCCAGGCACCATGCTGTAAGGAAGTCCAAGCTCACTGGTGGAGAGGTCATTGCTGAAATTGTCAGTCACGTAAGTGAGCCATCTTGGAAGTGGATCTTCCAACCTTAGATGAGCCATCCCAGCCAACGCCATATAGAACAGAAATGAGCTGTCCCCACTGAACCTTACTCACATTGCAGATTTGTGCTATAAACAAATGATTGTTGCTTTTGAAGCCATTAAGTTTGGGGTTGTTTGTCACATAGCAATAGATAATTGGAACACTTAGCAAATGGTGGAGCTCACATTTGAACACAAATATGGATTTGCAGTTGGTACAAAGTGCTGCACTGCCCAGATCCCCCTTCAGGACTAATAGGCATATTCACTCTAATGCTGGGAGTGTTTCCCACCAACAGCTCTCAGCTCTCAGGCTTCTACAGTAATTGGCCTTGGCTGAAAATAGCCATCTTCCACAAGGTCATGACTCCATCCAGGGGCAGCCTGCATCCAACATCTGGTTGGTACAGGGATATAAAACCTCAGCCTCCTCACCCCAACTTGGGCCAACTCCAAAAACCCACCCCAGCTTCAGAACTCTCTATGGGGTCATCTAAGGCCCTGTTGCTGCTGCACCACAGCCCAACTTCTCTCTTTTCCCCATCCGCTTCTTTCACTTCCTCCACAGGTGCTGATCCCGAGAGACCTCCCCCAAAACTTCTTACACAAAAATCTCCATTTCAGAATCTTCTTGGGGAGCCCAACCTGCAACACTATTCTTAACTATCATTAAAATAGTAAGAGTAGAATGAGATGTCTGCAGAGGTGGTAAGCTCGAAGCATTTAAGTATAGGCAATTGAAGGGAATAGGGTAGAAGAAATTAGTCTATGTAAACAACTTTTACTGAATGCCTACTGCATGGAAGTATAAATTTAAGGGACTGTCTTTATCTAGAAACGTTTACCATCTAATAAAGGATATAGATAAGGAAATATGAAATTACAGTACAGTGTAATAATTACTATAATAGAGAAGAATTCTAACAGGGTCATGGGAACCCAAAGGGCTGGGAAAGGTGTCTTTGAGCTTGAAAATATAGAACAAGAGCAGCATATAAATATCCACAGGCACTGCCAAAAATACAAACAGATGAGAAACGATGGGTGATATAGCTAGAAAAGCTGGTAAGACCTGGACCATGAAAGACTAAGTACCCTGGTTAGTGGAATGCATTTTACCTTATAGGAAACACAGAAGGGTTTCAAGAAATGCATCATCAAGGTTATATCCACATTCTAGAAAGATCACTATGGTCACATCTTGGTAGATGGTATTAAAAGTTGCAAGACTGGAGACATGGAGAACATTTAGGATTTGCTGTTGCAATTATCCTGATAAGAAATTATGATCTTTCCTATTATTATTCAATGGCACCAACTAAGAGAAATGGGAATTCTGTACCTCTCCCCCCAACTGCCTGCCAAAGATTAAACCATCTAATCTGGGCAGTCTGTACTGATTACATTGAGCAATTAGATGATTAATCCTCTTCTCCATGGAGAAGCTGAGAAAGCAGAAGAAACATCAGCAGTTCACCAGTTTCATAAGGGCAAATTAGTTCCTCTATCCCCCAGCACTCCAGAAAAAGCACCAGTTCCTCAAAATGAAGATCTATGTTAATTATACATCTCTGTGACATGCCGCTACCCAGCCAAATGTTGAGACATTCTGGGTGCCCCTACAGAGTGGCTTCCCTGCCCAAGAGTGTCATGACCACTTGAAAGACTTTCCCCAAGAATGACAACATTTCTGCTGGCAATGTATTATCAAGAACATCTAGTCTGGTTTGTGCCAGAACTTATTTTTTGTTTGTGTTTGTCTTAAAAAACATTCATCAGCCACCATTTCTTTGGTTCACAGGAAAGCAGAGACCTGTGGAAAATGCAACAGAAAAAGAAGCCTGGAGTAGTTCACTTTCCTGATTGTCTTGGAATGGAATCATCCCAACACTAGGGCATCTAAGAGCCCCAGCAAACTGCTGGACTCCTTTTAGATTCAATTCCCTTGGGATTAGAAGGTGGGAATGGAGGTAGGAGAAGAAGTTTCTATTCTGTTTTATTAACTATATCTACACTCACATACAAACACAACTACAATTCACTTAAATTTTAATTTCTTAAAATACATTCTACATGAACATATTTAAAAATTAGACAGTACAACAGATTATGGTAGAAAAAAATGTATGTTTCCCTTTCACCTTGTCTGCCTTTTCTCTTATTCCCAATTTCCATGCCAGAGGAATCACTGGTTCCAATTTCTTCTGTATCCTCCCAGTGATACTCTATGCACATGTAACTGTATATACTACATGGACGCACATCTCAAACTACTTGCCCTCAAATCTTTGTCTCGGGGTGACTTCTGAGGAAACTCAGTTGAAAGGTACCCTCCACAAAAGTTGGGATAATTGGCACTTCCACCAACAGTTCTGTTCTCTGTCCCCACCTCAATTCCATCTCCACCCCAACTCACCACCAGTTTTATGGTTTATTCATTCATTTACTCATCTGTTCATTCATTCAGTAGATACTTGTTGAGCATTTTCTATGTCAGGCCTGCCCTTAGATAAGAGATAGAGCCCTGGAGAGCAGACATACCGTCTCCATCACCTGCACACCTTCTCCTTTAAATTGACACCTAAACATCTTTTTTTTTTTTAATGTAGGTCCAATATTCTTCCACAATTGGAGCAAAAGCATTTAAAATGCATAATCTTGACTAAAGCAACACATGAAATGAGAGCTTCCAACAAACTGTACTGGGCAACAGGAAGAGTGATGATCAAATCCTTTCCAGGTTTGCTAGGGGATGGGGTTGAAGAGAACAGGAGATGTCAGACTCTTGAATTAGGTCAAGGGGACCTAGGACAGAAGATATTTTTCAGAGATTTCACATGTTGATCTAGACGAGGGTCTGGTCCAGGACAAAAAGAAGCTATGTACAGAGCAATTTTGTCATAAGGCTACAAATGTTCTGCTTTCATGATTTATGGACATGTTTTTGTTTTTCAGACTGCCTGTTTTCATAGTAAAGAGCTTTATTCCCAGAGCACAAATTAATGGAGGTATTATTGTTTTTAAAAGAACGAGGAAAGTCGCCCCTATCCTGGATGAATGCCACAGTCTGCCTTGTCTGCTCCTAAACCAGGGTTGCCAAGCTTTGCTTGGAATTCCCTCTATTCTATAATCATGGACTCCAACTACAGCTGGGCCCTTGATGCTCTGAATAAAACTTGTACTTATCCATGGTCAACTTTTTCCCATTCTTCTCAGCAGCTCTTTCAAACTTTCTCCTTTCTCTTTAAAACCCCTGTTCTTCTACTTTTCCCCTTGCTTTAAGCACATTAACCTCTTTTCTAATTTAAGGGGAAAAGCAGGCAATCCAAACATGGGCTCCTGCCTCCACAAACCTATCCACATCTGCTTCCATCTCCTTTTCTCAGTTACTGGCCTCTCCACCCGAGGACCTCAACTCTTTTCTCTGGTCCCCTCCAACTCATTGCTCTAGGGCTTACTGCCTGTATCTTCAGCTTCTCCAGGTTTCATTACAACCTTTTGTCTTCAGCAAATAAACATGCCCAAATGTCTCCCATCTTTAAATAAAAAGACTTCCCCTGTCACTCCCTCTAGCTGGCTCCTTCTCTCATTTCTTTGATAATTTAATGCCTTGAAAATATTATCTACCTCACTGCCTCCACTTCTCCCAATCATTTCTAATTCCCTGCATCTTCTTGTGCCCACCATAACACAGACACAGACACTGTTCTCCTTCCCCCCTTCAAATCTTGCCTTATTCAAAACCTCTATAGCAGTGTTTCTCAAAGGTGGTCTCTAGACCAGCCAAAAAAAAAAAATTACCTGGGAACTTGTTAAAGACTTAAACTCTTGGGCTCCACCCAAACTTGCTGAATTGAAACTCTGGGTTGGGGTTCAGCCATCTGTGCTTTAGCAAGCCCTCCAGGTGACTCTCGTGTACATGCTGAGGTTTGAGCTCAGTACTGCTAACCTCTCCTCTTCCTTTTCAAAATTCTTTCTTTATTTGGTTTCTGTGAACTTGATATTGCTAGTTCTGCTTTTACATTTTAAGCTGTTTCTTTTTAGTCTCCTTCTCCCGGTCATCCATAAATATGGTATTCTCAGTGCTCTATTCTCACACTATCTCTTCTGTCCATGTGATGTCATCTATTTACAACACTTCAGTTACAACATGTATTCGTTAGGACTTTTGGTTATAAATGGCAGAAAATGCAATTCAACTTAGGTGAAGTTGAACAAAATTAAACAAAAGATAGAATTTATTGGCTCAATGTTACATGCTTGTCTTGATCCAGGATCTTAAATAATGTCATCAGGATTTGGTCTCATTCTTTTTGTCTCTCAGCACTGCATTGAGACGGGAAACAAAACCTCTGAGCTGCTTTTGTTTCCAGTCCAGCTTCTTCTGTGAAGCCCCTTGAAGCTCCAAAAGTACATGCTCACAGTTCTAGGGCCATGGCAGTTTATGTGCCCATTCTAAACCAATCATTGTCACCAATAAAGTAGAATATGATGGTTTTATTAAGCTTTAGTCACATCACCACCCCTAAAGAGAGAAGTCAGGCTAACCTTAACCAAATTGACACTGATTTGTTTAACATACATTGAACACCTACTACTTGCCAAGTGCTGTTCTTGGTTCTCGGAATGCAACAGTGAACAACAGAGTCAAAGTGCCTAGGCTCATGGAATTTATATTCCAGAGGCGGATATAGGCAGTAAGCAAATAAAACAAACCAATAAACAAAGATAAGCATAGGAAGATAAAAGACATGAAGAGTGATGAGGCTGCTGGGGCAGGACAGGGGTAATTTCTCAGAGAATATCAGAATGTTGTTAACAGAAGGATTAACATATTCTAGGCAGGCAAAAACAATAGATACAATACCTAGGTCTACATCTTTAACTGTTATATCCAATTGCCTGTTGACCCTGTCACTCAATAGGGAAATTGAAATGTCCCAAACTGAAATTAGCCTATTCCCTATTTTTAACTTCCTACTCAGTTTTATTTTAATTGATTTTTCTTTTTAAATAAATAATTTTTAAACTAATAGAGTTCAATATCTTCTCTCCATCCCCTTGTATTGGAGATAATAAATAGTAAAGGGTAGTAGGCTAGAAGCCACAAAAATAGGAGTAGAGAGAAGCTACAAAGACAATTTTTGAGAAGTCTGAGGTAGGAAGCTTGTGGAAACACAGTTAAGGTAGAAAGGTATGAATGACCTTCTTAAGAAGTCCCCTCCAATACCCCAATGAAGCATCTGAGTAAAATTCTTAAATTTAAAATGACTTCATTTGTCCATTGTTTCTAGCTTCTACCCAGTGGTTCATGATATAGGCAAAGCTGGTTATCCAATTGCCCAAGCTCAGTTTCACTCCCCAAATCATGCCAATTCTGCCTCCTAAATGTTTCTGGAGAACATCCTCTGACCTACATGCCTGTGACCACTTCCTTAGCCCACAGGTCAATCATCTCTTTTCTGAATCTCTCATCCAAATTCTACCCAGTCTTCTTGCTTGTAGTCTTGTCCCATCCCCCAATATTCTCCACATTATTTCTGGAAATGTCATGGATTTCCAGGCAGCTCTGAAGGTTGACTTTATGTTTGTGGTCAAAAATCTAAGTGAGCCCTCTCACCTGATTATGTGTTTTCTTCAGCCACATTCAGCTGTCCAGGTGCAGGCATGGAGCTGACAGAGGTTCAGAGTTGGGGTTTGTCTGACAAGTACGATGGGAGGATAGATGGATGAGGTATATGAATACAAGAAGATGGATTAAAGTGGTGCGTCATGGAATCTAAGTTGAGTAAAGAGGGAAGCAAAGGCATGAGGAGACAATAGACAGGAAAATATGGTAGAATCAAAGGACTGGAGATCCCAATGGGGCAAAGAATGGTTAGAGTAAAAGTACCAAAATAAGTGAGCTGGAAAGATAGAAGATGGTTTGCAGGGAGTGGGGTATGTGGAATGAAGATTTTGGAGATAATTCTTTTTTTTCTTCCCTGAGAAGATATTTATCTAGCGTATTCTGAAATCAGTGGAAAATGAACTGAACTTGGTTTAAGGTTTAAGCACACTTAGGCACTGGGCTTTTCGTGTGATAATATTTAGTAACCTAAGTAAGTAAGGAGCAAAAACCACAAATGACTGCCAAACCAGGACTTGAACCCTGGATCCTCAGATTGAAAGTCTAATGTGCTATGGAGTGAGTTATCCAGGATAGAAGACATTCAGTTAACAGTGACTAAGGTATGAACGTGGGGAGTGATAGCTGGAGTGGAGGAACAGATGACTGGATGTAAGGAAGTCAAGGAATTCAGAGGTCACGTTGTCAAATAGCCTGTCCGTATGGATGCTGACCTTAAGAATGGTGCGAGAACAATGGTGGAAAGAAAGTCAATAATATAGACAATAAACCTTCAGCAAATGAAAGGGAATGATCAGGAAGACAATGGGTAACAGCAAGAAGGTGGGAAAGAAGGTGACATATTCTGATAGCTTGTACTTCAAAGGAGCTGGAAGTGCAGTAGCTTAGGGAAGAGAGAGCAAAAATAATAAAGTAGTCATAGGGACACCCATCCATCAACTCCAGGCCCAGTTGTGCATGAAATACAAGAAGAAAAAAGAAAAAAGTCACAAGAGAAGGCTGGGAAAAATCACTGTCCTGGAGAGGTAGATGAGTTTCTGTTAGAGCAAAAAGGGGAAGCAAAGAAGATGAAGAAATGGGGGATTTTGCTGATGACATGTCATGAGTTCCAGAGGACACAGCAGAAAAGTTTGCAGAAGGGGTACAGAGAGTAAGTCACATTGAGGGATGTGCAGAGCAGTATAAAGAGTCCCCATGGGGCTTCCCTGGTGGTGCAGTGGTTGAGAGTCCGCCTGCCGATGCAGGGGACACGGGTTCGTGCCCCGGTCCGGGAAGATCCCACATGCCGCGGAGTGGCTGGGCCCGTGAGCCATGGCCGCTGAGCCTGTGCGTCCGGAGCCTGTGCTCCGCAACAGGAGAGGCCACAACAGTTAGAGGCCCACGTACCACAAAAAAAAAAAAAAAAAAAAGAGTCCCCATGGTGACATGTGACCTGTAAAGAGGGATCAAAAGCATAAAGAAGTTAGTCCATGTGGTTTTTTAGAAGAAAGTTAGGGACTTCCCTGGTGGCGCACTGGTTAAGAATCCACTTGCCAATGCAGGGGACACGGGTTCGAGCCACGGTCCAGGAAGATCCCACATGCCTCGGAGCAACTAAGCCCGTGCACCACAGCTACTGAGCCTGCGCTCTAGAGCCCTCGAGCCACAACTACTGAGCCCGCATGCCACAACTACTGAAGCCCACGTGCCTAGAGCCCGTGCTCTGCAACAAGAGAAGCCACTGCAATGAGAAGCACATGCAGCGCAACAAAGAGCAGCCCCCGCTCGCCGCAACTAGAGAAAAGCCTGTGCGCAGCAAGGAAGACCCAAGGCAGCCAAAAATAAATAAATAAATAAATGATTTTTTTTTTTTTTTTTAAAGAAGAAAGTTAGTAACCAGCCCTGACTGTAGCCTCTTTTCTAAAACTTGTCTCTGAAGCAGTTTTCAGGGATGACTTAGGAAGTGTTGGGAAGCAACATGTCCTTGATAAAAAGTATGAGAACCCCCACTAGTCTTATATGGAACCCCAAAGCAATTCCTATTAAGCTCTGGGTAAACCGGAACCTCTCCAGGGGCTGTTTGTATCTTTAAGGGAAGCTGTTTTCCAGTCTAGCAGATGGAGAACAGGGGTTTTGAGCCCCTACACCTTGCCTCCTCTGACCCACCTCTGTGTATGCTCCCCATTCACCTCAGCTAATTGTCTAGAGAGTTCATATGGCAGAACAAAGATTATAGCTGCACCTTTCCCATCATTAATCACTAAAATCAGATAAATACTAATATTTGATGTCATGTCTCTCGAAATCACAGCAGGTAAATATGTCAGGAAGATCAATGTGACCACTTGTAGTTTGAATAAAATTTTAAAATCAGAAATTCTTCTGGGTTGAACCTTTAGATTTGGTTTCCACTATGGATTGATGACAGGGGTGATAAATTTCATAGTAGGTGAAACTTCCTAAGGGCTTTGCAATCTTTCATGTTAGTTGAATTATTTCTCAAGGCTTAAATAAATTTAGGACTACCTAAAATCAGTTTGAAAAAGGTCACCTTAATTTTGACCCAACTTTTCTACTAAGGAGAGGCCATCAGACAACTCTGTATGCAGATAACACACAATAGGTTCCAAATTGAAGAACTTTATAGGCCAGACGTTTATACTAAATATATACAAACATCCTTGTACTAATAACGTCTACTCTATTAGCACTTTCTGTGTGCTCAATCTGTGAGGTAGGTATTAATATCCCAATTTTATAGGTAAGTAGTTTCCTAGAGAATGAATAATTTGTCCAATGTCACACACAGTCAGTGATGCTGCTGGGATTTCCGTTCCAGTCTGTCACATTCTAGGATTGTAGATAGAGACATTCAGGGAGAATGAGTAACTTGCCCAAGGTCATAGAACTATTTGGTGATACTCCTGGGATTTAAACCCAGGTCTTGTCTCAATTTCTGTGACACTTTGGGGACAGTTATTTACTCTTTCTCACATGATGCTTCTATTTCCCCATCTGGACCATCTTGAAGCTTGGCCTATCCATCCAAAAATCTGTTTCTAAACTTCCTTTCTTTTAGTGTTGCCCCTCTTTTCTGAGGCACACAAATCTAGAAGAAATGCTTTTCCCAAGCAGGTGCCCATCTATGTGTCCAAGAAGCCATTCTGTTTACCATTTGCCTTTTCTACAAAGTGCCACATTGGAGAACATATGTAGCAAAAATACACAGTTTTTCCTTCTTGTTCTCTTGCCCAGTTGGGATCACTGTACCCATTATTCTGTATACTATCCCTCATCAGATCTCCCATTCTCCATTTCAATAAGATATCAAATGAATAGGCAGTTGGACCTGAGATGGCCTCTAACGTCCCTTCCAATTCTAAAGTTCCATGAGTCTATCAATACTGTACTTCTGATTCTTGTCTTGAAACATGGTACTTTAAGCACTAGTAGAAGATACGTATTTTTGTTGGCACTCCCCTATCCCCCCCAGCAAAAATACGCACAGTGATTATTTTAAATGTTGGATTTGCATTTCTGTAGCTTCTTCTATGATGTCAAGTAACAAGGTTTGATCGTGAAGAGGGAAGATCGTCATGGTTTTCTGTATTTGCCATCCAAAATTCCAGTACCCAGAATGGGAGAAGGGCCAGAATATTTATGTGCTGATGAGAACGATGCAGGAGAGAGAGAGCTGAGAATACAGGAGGGAGGAAGAATTTCTGGAGTGAGGTCCTTGATAGGCGAGAGGGGACGCAAGTGGTGGTTGGCCTCAACTAGGAGCATGGACCTTTATGTCTACTAATAGGAAAGAAAACAGTATGTGACAAAAAAAACAAATGAGTCAGTAGGTGAGTATTATGGGAAGAGCTTGCAGAAAGTCTCTTATGGTTGTTTCTATCTCATTGATAAAACAAGAAGTAAGGCCTTCAACTAAGAGTGAGGATGGTGGTAAAGGTGGTAGAGAATTGGGGCAAGAAGAGAAGATCTGAAAGAGTTATCTACAAAAGGAGGTGAGTGAACAGACAAGGGAAATGGAGTATGATTGTCAGGCAAGGTCAAGGGCCCATTCTCTGCTCTCTGGCCACCATAGCAATACACATGTAACAATAATCATATAATTTGGAAATTGATCATGTGTTTAATTTAACACTTCATGACATATCATCTTTGATTTTGTGTGTGTGTGTTTAGTGTCTCTAAAGCAAGATAGCGAATTTCTCAAGGTCACAGATCATGTCTTGTATTTCTCTGTGTCCTTATAGCGACTCCCAAGGGAGCTGGACACATAGCAGAGGTTCCGTGAATACTCACTGCATTCAGTTAGAACCGGATCTGCTACCTGTCTAGAATCAGAAACTGACGTGGTGTAGTAGAGCTTACAAGTCTGATGCCAACACAGAAAGTGAATGAGCTTCAGGACTGTTGATTTGGAGCTCCTTGACTTTTTAACTTGGAGATTTTGGTTTGGGGCGAGGGGGGTGGGCGGGGGCGCGGGTCATAGGCTAGGAGGGCACCAACTGAGATACAAATATCCACACTGGAGAGTCGTCTGCTCTGTGTAGACTTAAGACCACAGAGGTCGCTTTGGAAGACTTGCTTGTGTTTATTATAATGTTGCCAGGCAGGCATGGTGAAACCTTATCTGGCCCAAGGCAACTATAGTAAAATCTTTATCTGTAGCATTTAGATGAGTTAACTGAGATTTATTCTTACTCCATTTGCTTCCTCATTTTTCAAGAACATTTGGATATTTGTTTCCTACCTCTGTGCTTTCAATTTATGGAAACTACAATTTCAACGTGGAGAAGATTTGATTCGGCTTATAACACTAAGCTTATTCTGCCAGCTAAGAGGTTTGAAGCAACTTGAGATTTTAGTTTTTATTATTGCTTCTTTAAACCATGATTGCTATCTCAGGTAATTTTTACATGCTCAATTTTTTTTAAAGAATGACCTCTAGATTCTTATATTTCTAGTCTTATTTCAACATTAAACTGACTACCATCTCTCAAGTCAACTTGCATTAAAAAAATTACTTAGGGCTCATGTTATTTAGTTAAAGCCCACAGTTAGTACCCACAACACTCTTACCCTTTGTGTTTCTAGGAGGCCTTTTTTCAAAGTGGGTCAAGGCCACAATTAATTAATCCAGGTACTGGGTAGAAGAACACAGGTAGAAGAACATAGGTTGTATTTCTAGTTCTTAGCATGTTGCCTATTATGCTCAGCAGCTATTTTATGAATGAAGGAATAAATATATGAATAAAAATCTACATATGTACATAAGTGCCTACATGAGGAGAAGGCATGAACAAAGTGATATGTGAGTTGACAGGGATGACTCATCATTTCTAGCTGGTGCAGGAATGGAGGGGTGAAGAGAGAGCAGGAGGGCTGAGGAAGGGCAGGTGGAAAATGTGCTGAAATTTTCAACCCAAAGAGCTGGGGTTGAGGTGGGGAGCGAATATACTTCATCAGGAACTAAAGGGTCAAACGGGGCAAAGCATGTCGAGAGTGTAGTAAGTAGTCCCAATTTGGCCAGAGGAGCAGATTAAGTTATGCGACAAGGTACATTTGTTTGAAAAGATCAGTTCAAGCTGAATTATAAAGGGCTTGGGAATTGTACTGATTCCACAATAACTTCAACCAAAAAGTTGGTGTGATACAGTACACTACCCTCCAGGATAAAGAACACTGTGAAGCAGAAAGCTACAGTCTAAAAGTCTAAACAGTTTTTTTTTTTTTTTGGCGGTACGCGGGCCTCTCACTGTTGTGGCCTCTCCCGTTGCGGAGCACAGGCTCCGGACACGCAGGCTCAGCGGCCATGGCTCACGGGCCCAGCTGCTCCACGGCATGTGGGATCTTCCCGGACCGGGGCACGAACCCACGTCGCCTGCATCGGCAGGCGGACTCTCAACCACTGTGCCATCAGGGAAGCCCTAAACAGTTTTTAAGAGGGCTCAGTAGAGGTTGCTTGGAACTAATTCCTTTTGGAGGAGATATTGAAATGTAAGCAACTCAACAAATAAAAGCATCTTTTTCTGATTGTGCAGGACGTTGAACGGTCTGATTTTACAAAGGTCAGTTACTCAGTGATCCATTCGAGCTGATATACAGCTGCATTTACTGTCTGTGCCCCTAGACCTTTCTGGCAAAGGTTGTTTGACAGTAGAAATGAGCATAGCGCTGTGAGGTTTAAACAAGGGAAGAAAGACCTCAGAGGGGAAGGTCCTATAGTATTGCCTTGACTTTTGCTCTTTTTCTTTTTCTCTTTCTTTCTTTCTACTCGTTTTTACATGTTTGTTTTGTTTTGCACAATACACTTACCTAACTGGAACTGTAGGATTTAGCATTATAATTCCAAGTGTTTCAGATTTCAAGTGTGTCTCTGTCTCAATTACTAAAATCAGGCTTCCTGGGCAAGGAGAAAGCCTCCACTTTGCTCCCAGAGAATGATTGGGACATAATGAACATCTGGAATGTATACTCGGCTTCTTTACATGATTACTGATAGACCCAATCCCATCGCGTTCTTCCAGGACTATAAAAACGTGTTAACATGGTTACATCACACACTTCAGCTGGTTTGTATAAGGCACGATTTTGCCACATGATATTTACTTAAGAAAATAAATAATAGTCCCATTCAAAGTGATGCTGTAGCTCAGGGCACCCATGTCAGCCCAGCTTTGGCATTTCCTGCCCATTTTCTGGACTTAACCAAATTGCTTGACACTGAGCTGTGTAAACTTACTCTCCAGTCAGCATAGTTTAGTAGTTCCAAGAGAATGATGTTTTTTCTAGTTCGGGGTGACCCCAGCTTTAGTGTGGGTACTTGGACTGCCCCAACTGATGAGTTGCATCTTTTGGTCATGTGTTTCGGAAATGGTTTCCCTCCACAAAGAAAACCCCTCTTGTGTAGGATAACACAGCCCTGGGTTTGGCATGCTCAGGACATGGTTGCTGCTGAAATTTTTCAAAAGGGCTCAATGAAGATCCTGTGGAATTGTTATTTATAAACCGTAAAAATGCAGATTTATCACCACTGATGCTAACTGCTGATGATTGCTATTGTCTGGTTATTCCTGACTGCACTTATTGTCTGTTCTTGGTTCTTCTCTCTCACTGAAAAGACTCCTTTCATTCCCCAGGGTTTCGGGGTTTATGTTTTGTCTCTTTTATGTCTGGGTCCTGAGAGTTGGTTGGGTTTGGATCACAAGAGTTCCCTGTCCCATTGAGGCTGTCCATAGGGGCAACACCTGGTTAATTGTCTGTAGTTTGAAAACCTTTGCTTTATCTGCAAAATCCACGAAAGTTACTGGGTCAGAAAAGTCCAGATATTGGAAGACTTGACCTAGATAGCCCCTTGGGAAAAACAGATGTCCTTACTTAGCAGTCCCAAACTCTCTCCAAACTTCACAAATGCTACAACTACCTCTGGGTGTCTCTTGCTCTCCAAAGCAGTGGAGTGAGTTTAACAAACCTGCAGAGAAGCTAGCCAGTCCAGGATGTGGGATTGCTACCTTGATGGGAACCCAAGCTAGGAAGGAGCCTGCCAGTTGGATTGACAGTGCTCTAGCCCCAGCAAGATCCAAATTTTAAGTCACTGTTTTCCTTGTGAAGAATCAGGGATGTAAAGCCACAGAGCAGTTGATTAAAAGGAAATAGTTCAGCTAAGATTCAATAGCCAGGGAAAGAAGTGGGTACACACACACACACACACACACACACACACACACACACAAAGAATAACTGGGAGCAAAAGGCTAAAATACTAGTCAGTGTTAATACAATCTGGTCAAGCCATCCTATCTTGAATTGCAGGAAAGTCAGTAAGATTTTAGGAACTGTCCCTAATCCATCATAAGCTCCATTTGGGAATTGCCAGACAGGAAAAGCAATAGCTTTCTGACAACCCCCAAGTTGCACCAATTCTAAGGCAGGTTGAGAGGGATTTGCTATGTCATCTATTCCACAACAATCTGTAGACTCTTCCCTAATCTAAGGAAGTATAGACACCAAAGACTGAGTTTGCACTAGCCTCTAGGACGCTAAGAAGTACAGCATAAATTGTCATTGAGTGGGAAATGTTAAGGCCTTTATGTCTCAACAGAACAAAGTTTATTTATTTATTTTTAAAAATTTTTATTGGAATATAGTTGACTTAAGATGTTGTGTTAATTTCTGCTGTACAGCAAAGTGAATGAGCTATACATATACATATATCCACTCTTTTTAAAATCCTTTTCCCATATAGGTCATTACAGAGTACTGAGAAGAGTTCCCTGTGCTATATAGTAGGTCCTTATTAGTTATCTATTTTATATATAGTAGTGTGTATATGTCAATCCCAATCTCCCAATTTATCCTTCCCTTCCCCCCTGGTAACCATAAGTTTGTTTTCTACACCTATGATTCTATTTCTGTTTTGTAAATAAGTTAATTTGTACCATTTTTTTTGATTCCACATATAAGCGATATCATATGATATTGGTCTTTCTCTGTCTGACTTGCTTCACTCAGTATGATAATCTCTACGTCCATCCATTTTACTGCAAATGACATTATTTCATTCTTTTTTATGGCTGAGTAATATTCCATTGTATATATGTGCCACATCTTCTTTACCCATTCATCTGTCAATGGACACTTAGGTTGCTTCCATGTCTTGGCTATTGTAAATAGTGCTTCAATGAACATTGGGGTGCATGTATCTTTTTGAATTATGGTTTCCTCTGGATACATGCCCAGGAGTGGAACTGCAGGATCATATGGTAGTGCTATTTTTAGTTTTTTAAGGAACCTCCATACTGTTCTCCATAATGGATTCAGTTGACAAATGTTTGCCAGTGTGAGTTGCTTTACTGCAGTTGCCCACATGGAAAGCTCCAGGAGGACTACACCCCAGAAAATCTATCCTCTGTTCTTACTGTAATTAGAAGAGTATAAGTGGCTTTCAGTATGAAGCAGGCTTTGCCTGAGCTTCTGGCTTGTACATCTTGTTTCTGGAGAGTAATTGTCTCTGCCGCTTAGGTTGCTTGTTTTGTTTTATTAGAAGCAACATGATATAGAGAAAAATCTGCAGGGACTTGATTTCCTCTCTGTGTATTCTGAGGCAGTAGCTAAGGCTAGAAGTGGTGGGAATGAGGACCAGTAAACATAATCTCTCATTGTTAGTTTCCCCTAAAATGCTGCAAACATGTCTGTAACCAGACTCCATCCTAAGTGTTCATCTCTGAACTTTTCAGCCTGGCTATTTTGGAAATGGCTATTAACAATTATTCTAAACTCATGTTTAGAACTAATTATCCCTTTACTGAGTACCAGTAAAAGTCCAACATTGTACTGTGGGGAATGCAGGGGTAGTACAACAAAATATTACAAGAGATCATCCATCTACCAAAGATGCGTAAACCATGTAGTGGTGTGTATTAGACCAACCTGAATTTGAATCCTGGCTCTGTAAGTTACTAGCCATCGGACATCATTTAACTTTTCCTAGCTCGATTTTCTCTTCATTCATCTAAAAAATATTTTTGAGAATCTGGTATGTTCCCAAAACAGCACCAGGCACTCTGAAACAAAAGTGGAAGTAAAGTATCTATTTCATTAAGGTATGTGAGAATTAAGTGAGATAATTAAAATAATATGAAATAAAGAATTGAATATAATATATACTCAATAATGTTAGTGGTTATTATCATTATTAATTAACAAATATTTATTGAGAACCTATTAAAAACCAAGCACTAGGCTGGGGCCAGGGATGGACAGGTGAACAGTAACAGGCTATGAAGAAGCCATGATGGACATTAGCAAGAGAGAAGACTGCTGAAGAAGGGAGTGTTTTGAATGACAGGAGAGGACTTAGATTTGACCAAGGAACTCTCAGGAGGTGTAACATGAACATGGCGTTTGAAGAAGATGATTCCAGCTACCAGAGTTGGCTAGCTTGCCATGAGGGAAAACTGGTTAGAAGCCCATCCAATAATCCAGGAATTCATCAATCCAATCTAGAACAACACTGAGCAAATTGAGAGGAAGAGACTGAACTTCAAAGACCTGATAAAGGAAGGAGGTGATAATGAGGGTGAGGTTTGATGAGTGAGTGCATATAAATGTCACATAAACAAGCCAAGACGGAGACAGGAAGCATACAGGCTCAAGCTTTGAAGAATAAAAATACATATATGTATAAGCTACATTTTCAGTCAATACTGAGTACAGATAACACTATTCAATGATGTTTTTTGTTGTTGTTGTTGTTGTTGTTTTGTGGTACGCCGGCCTCTCACTGTTGTGGCCTCTCCCGTTGCAGAGCACAGGCTCCGGACGCGCAGGCTCAGCGGCCATGGCTCACGGGCCCAGCCGCTCCGCGGCACGTGGGGTCTTCCCAGACCGGGGCATGAACCCGTGTCCCCTGCATCAGCAGGCGGACTCTCAACCACTGCGCCACCAGGGAAGCCCTCAATGATGTTTTTAACAACTGTTAACTATAAAAGTAATACCTGCTAAAAGTAAATAATAATATCTAGAAAATGCAGAACAGTATTGAGAAGTAAGTTAAAATCACTTGTCATCCTGCTGCCCAAAGGGTCATAGGACCCCCATTAATCCAGGCATAGAGTCAGTCTCTGGGGACAGAAGCATATGGGAAATCTCTCTCTATATTGCCAAAGGGCAGGACATCACCCTACCCCAAACACTACCTTATGCCTGAAACTTCTTCCCATTGATCAAAACTGCAATTTTTAAAATAAGGGAATGAACACACTTATTATCTGGAGAAATTAAGCACAGATGTTTACATGTGTGATTGTGTGCATGCATTTGAGTGGTATGAGTGTGGCTGTGTGTGTGTGTGTCATATGCGCACTTGTTCTCCTTAGTGGAAGGGAAAAAAATGAAGCACTGTTTACCTGCTTGTCACCAATGAACAGAATTTTCATAAAATATTAATGATATTGTCAAGGCAAGTGCTGTGTCTTCCTTTTGGCAACGACCAAGGAACAGTAAGTTCAGGAGCCAAAGTTTAATGTATGAGAGGAAAACTTAGAATTGGGAAACGTAATCCATTAACTTGAGTTTCTTTTCGGGAGGGAGGACCAGTGAGTGCACCTTTTGAGAACCACTAATGTGGTTATATGTGTCAACTTGGCTACGTCACAGTACCCAGATATGTGGTCAAACTTTCCAGATGTTTCTGAGAAGGTATTTTTTAGATGAGATTAACATTTAAATCAGTAGACTTTGAGTAAAGTAGATCTCTCTCCATAAAGAAGGCGGGCCTCATCCAGTCAGTCGAGTCACTTAATAGGAAAAGACTGGTCTCCCTGGAAGAAGAGGGAATTCTGCCAACATAGCATCTTTGGACTCAAATTGCAGTTCTTTCCTGAGTCTCCAGCCTACTGGCCTACTCCGCAGATTTTGGACTTGCTAAACCTCCACAAGTACATGAGCCAACTCCTTAAAGTATATTGATCAAGAGAGGGATTAACATATACCCACTACTATATATAAAACAGATAATCAACAAGGACCTACTGCATAGCACAGGGAACTCTACTCAGTATTCTGCAGTAACCTATATGGGAAAAGAATCTGAAAAAGAATGGATATATGTATATGTATAACTGAATCACTTTGCTGTACACCTGAAACTAACACAACATTGTAAATCAACTATGCTCCAATATAAATTTTAAAAATTTATTTAATTTTTAAATAAAAATCAAATTTTAAAAAAAGATAGAGAGGAGACAGATAGGCAATAGATCCTGTTTGTTCCATTGCTCTGGAGAACTCTGACTAATACAACTGAGTTTAAATATTTATTCTGAGCTCTGAAAAAAGCTGAGGCCTTTACCAAGGTGTTGTACAAAGGAGCAGAGTGTGTGTTTCCATGGCACACCTTCATTCCACCCTCAAGGGACTATGCTGGGCATAGGATGAGGTACAGTCTCCAAGGATATATGCTTCCCAAATGGATCATTCCCAAGGGTTCCCCTAGATTCTGTTTCTCCTCCTCAGTTGATTACTCAAACTTCTGTTTATGCAGGGAACCCTCACAGGAAGCAGTCTGAAATGTTTCTTAGCAGCCACCTTCAAGTAAAGAATCGAGGCTGGAGGCTATGTGCCCTGCTCTCAAAGAGCACAATAAAACTGCCTCAGTTGACCCACAGGAAGCATGGGACGTTCTGATGAACCAGTTTTTCCAGAAAGTTCAGGGCTCACCAGAAATAAGACCTTTTTGCTTCAACCCTTATTGTGAAAATCTTTATCAAGTGTAATCATTTCGTTTTTCCATTAAAATTTACTTAACGAAGTATAAACACTACAATTAAATCTTTCAAAATGGAATCTCTGGCAAGATCATTGTGTGATCAATCTCCACCTTCGTTCTTACCCAGCACTACTCAGATTGGCCTAGGTTATAATGTAACCCAGGTCTGCTGCTGCATATTTACCTTGAGGCACTATGCCATTCCCAGAATTAATCACAGATTCAGTTACATACAAATCTTTGTTTACAAGAGAATCGTGAGGGAATTAGACTGTTCTCCAGTCTTACAGCTCTGTGAAGGCTACTGATGGGGAAAGGAGAGACTAAAGGTCCTCCACAGTGCAGGAGTCTGAAAGCATGGCTGCAGCATTATCTCCCACACCACAACACTGGGAACCTCTTCATTTCCATATAATTTTGTCCATGCTGCTCCCTCTGCCTGGAATAGCCTTTACTGGCTTTAAATAGAATTAAAAATGGAACCCCTTCCACTCTTACATGATTCTTTAATGCCATGTCTTTGACCATCAGTGTTAAAGCCCACATTTTGAACACTGATGTGGAAGAAAGAGTGTAGAACGGACAGGGGGACTGAATTTGAGCTTGGTTTGCAAGCACCTCAATTTGTTACATTAAAACAAGTCACTTTTCTATCCACCACTCCCCCACCCCTCACTTTTCTTATTTATAAAATGAAGAAGTTGGTCATCTCACTCTCAGAGAGTTTATTATCTTTTTTATGTGAAATAGTTTACCTTTATCATCATTTATTTTCCAGACTTTGATTCAACCAACAAAATGTTTGGAGCCCATACCAAGGTAAGCCCTGGGGGTAGAGCCGTGGAGACGCCATCCCTGCTCTCGTAAAGTTTATCATCTTCCTTTCTCCCCTTAGTACTCTTCCTTTTTTTAAAACTAGAGTGAATTAAATACCTAGCTTATTTGTTTCAAAAGATAAGTGCAATTTAAAGTATATTTGAATCCCGAGCTTTGCAAAACTCCCCACGCCTCCCAAATTCCGCACATCAACGGTGAAGATTGCGGTGGCAGTTTCCCCGAAGCCCACTAGAGGGCGCGCACATTTTTCGATTCCGAAAGAAAGCGTTCTTTGGGTACTTGCCCCTGAAATTTGGAATTGGTGTCTCCTTTCCTCACTTTCTTTTCAAGTTGGGGCAATTGTGGTGAGCCCTTAGGCTCTCTCACTCCACCAAGCCATCCTCGCCCCATGCAGTGACTCCTCATCTGCCATTACGAAGAATTCTTTTGCTACCCAAACCACAAAAGTTTTGCTTCTGACTGTTCTCAGCATTTGCCCTTTTGACATTTTAGAAGAAATAAGATCCGAGTTTGATGTTGAAAAGAAAGCATTGATTTCTTTAGTGGGAGGATTTCTTCTCCCTATTACTGTTTTCCCTAGCTGTGGGGAAAAAGCGCCTCTAAGGATTTAAAGCAGTTCCTTTGAGCTAAAGATCTTTCTGAGGGCTAACAGAGCTGCTTCTGAGCAGATCTTTTGGAACTGACATTGGTCCCCTTGTTAAGCAGCCTGTTGTATTTTTGAGGCCCAGCCTTTTCCTCTGAGTTTTACATTCTGAATTGACCAGATCTTGATCTCAGACATTGGAGAATACTCTCCCAGACCAACCCTCCTCACAGACTGCGAGCCAAGAGACAGGCCCAGTACTTTACCCCAAGTTCTTTGCCTCGTGGGTGGCCCCAAAGCCTTAAACCTCACCCGTTATTTGGTTCCAAAGTCCTCTTACCCCCAGATATCCATCCTAAGCTTTTCGTAGGAGTCAGCACTGACATTAATGAAATAAATTGTAAGTCTGTCCCACTGCACATGGATATGAGATGACCTTTTGAATGAGCAACTCTGCCGTTGACATGGGGAGGATTGGGAACGTGGCTCGAGCAAAAAAGAGTGGGGGGCAGGGTCTTGCCCACCCCTTTCTGTGAATCTCAATCAGCCTGCTCTTTAAGGAGATGAACGACTTTTTTTTTTTTTAAGAAAGGTGTCAGAAGTCTTCTGTGACTGCAGCTTTATGCAAATACGCTACTCAAGAAGAAGGCTTTAGGGGAGAGTTATTTATATCCCTCAGGCATTACACATGCAAAAGGTGAAACTGTGAATCTCTGCATTTCCAGGAGTGGATGTTCTCATGATGAGCACATCCTTGCTATTTTGGTGGCACACAATTCCCATATCTAACTGTCAGGTTGTTCCAGGCAGGAGACTACATAATCATTCAGTAATTTTAGAATGACCCTGTATGTTTCTCTCAAATGGGGCTTCTTGATCTGAACTTTTCCTAGGGATTAGATTTACTACCACCTTGGACCCTCTAGTAATAGGTGCATCCATCTCTTTTCCTCCTAAACAGGTGCAGGATTCAGTCATTAAAAAGTCATCATGTGGCACATTTATTGCCCTTTGGCTTTCATGTTGACTCCTGGAATTAGCCAAGAAAATGGCCATTTCCCTAGGAATTATTGCTCTGTTGCTGGCTCACCCTACCCAGAAATCTAGACCATTCTCCACATTGAAGTATACAATAATCACTTCAGGAAATTGCTTTCCCTGTTGGAAACTGAGAGCTCACATCGGAATGTTTCCACAGCACAGCTGATGATAATTACGACTCACTGAAATTTCAGTTTTCTTTGATTGTGACATAAAAACCGGGACATAAATTAAAACCCAATTATCCTTTAAGGGTAATTGGGGTTATAAAACCAAGAGACTGTGAATCAGTGTGTCGATAGTGCAGGAGCCCACTATCGGATGGAACGGTATGCATTCTGTCTCCCGAAGCAGCCTTTTACATGAAATGGTTGGGGAGAAGGTGATCCGTTCACACGGCATGCCAAAAGAGCCCATCAAACTGGGGTACAGCCTTGGAGAGGGCAGTGAGCTCCTAGGACATCTTGGAACGATTAAAACAAAGGAAAACTGCAATGGAAAAGTCACGGCCTTTACCTGTGAAGGTGCCCAGCAGTGGACCCAGGCACCCAGCGCCGAGACTCAGCGGGTACCTGACTGTGCACATGTGGAAATGGCAGATCTTTCTACGTGTGAGACAATCTACATTATCAAAGTCCATGAGAGGAAGTTGGACTTTTTTTTTTTTTTTTTCCACGAAGGATGTGATCTGCCAAAGCTGCGGGGGAAAAAAAACAGATCTTTTGTAAATCAGGTCCTAAGTTAAATGTGTGAAGGGGAGATAATTAAAGGAAGTCTTGGATTATTCTCGAAGTATAGGAATTACCCACACACCTACAGATGCCTCCCCGGCCACCTCTTGATGATGCATATTTGTAGACTCTTTAGGTCAAATCGCATCCCCTGAAACTTCCCAACTTTGCACCCCAAAGCCTTTCATGACACACCCCTCCTCCCCCATCCTGGATTCTCAACAGGGTTTCACTTCCCTGTCTTTCCAGAGAAAGTGTGCGCTTTTCGTATTTTTAAAAGAGCACATACCCTCCACATGACAGCAGTTTTCCTCTCTGTCTCTGCCACTTAGCTGAAAGCCCCTGTGGGGCCTTGACTGTGATGCATGTGATTGGGCACATAGTAGGCACTCACTAACTGATGCTGAATATACTGCACCATTAAAATGGCATCACTCCAAACGTCTAACTTGTCTTTCTCTAAGGTAAACACTGCCACAAGTTATGAATCACAGAGAAGCCTTGAGCAAACTCAACCCCCTTTCAAAACCAATCGGCTTTTCCTTTGAGGGCACTCACCTCTGCACACAACTTCCTGGCCACAGGACAACATAAGGACCCAGACAAGGGTTTCCAGCAGACCTCTGTTTTGAGTCGATGCGTCAATATCACTGGGTCTCCTGAGAATCACGAGAGAGAAAGGCAAGGTCCAGACTATTTCCACCATCCCTGGGAAACCATGCCCCGAGAGACCTCTAGGGAAAGTGGGATGTCCGACCTGGGCTTTTGCAACCTTATTTCATAATCTACTTTCTTATCTCCTACTTCGCAAAACCAAAGAGAAATTGGTGCAAACTATATCGACAAAAGATCAGAACTTGATTCTCAATGGCAAAGGCAAGTATACATTATAAATAGCAAAACAGCTGGCTTGGACCATGTTGCCGGCCACTCATCCAGTTGAGAGATTTGAATGACATCATAACCCTTGAGAGGGTATTGCTAGCCAGCTGGTGTTATTTAGAATACACAAAAACTGGAGAAATAAAATGCACTCACGTGCGCACGCGTGCGCACACACACACGCACACACACACACACTCAGGTTCAAGTTATGCAGAAAAATATGAACGACAGGAAAATCATTTTCCCCTCAGGTGCCCTTCCCCTGGGGTGAGGGTGGGGGTGGTAAGCAGCAGAGTAGAGGAAGGAAGAAAAAGATTTTGTTTTATTATTTCAGTTGGCTTTACAGCTCAGCAAAATCTTTGCCCTGTCGTGGGCAGAAAGCATTAGACAGTGTCCTAAAGGGAGCCAACTGCAAAGCTGCCCGCCCCTTTCCAGGTTCTAGGAAATGAGATCATTCCCCTCACTTGGCAACCAGGACGAGGGGTCATCCCAGCGCTGTCTTCCAATCTAGTTTACCCCAGTCATTTGAGGGTTAAAATTGTAGGGTATGTTTGAGATGGTCTTTTTTTCATTTCTTTTTTTTTTTTAATTTTGCGTTGGTTCTGGAATATAAAATTGCTTGCCCATCCTCCAAGTATATTCCTTTCATACTGGTAAGGTGTATTAGCAGATGTGTGTGTCTTCCTGCCCAGTAGTAAGTTAATCAGAGGACAGCATTGGTATTTTAATGTCTGCTCACCCTGTCACTAACACGCATTCTTTTAAGGGAAAAAATGCTTCTGTGCTCTAGTTTTAAAATGCAAAGGTATGATGTTATTTGTCACCATGCCCAAAAAAGTCCTTACTCGATAACTTTGCCAGAAGAGGGAGAGAGAGAGAAGGCAAGCGTTCCCCCAGCTGTTTCCTGTCTACAGTGTCTGTGTTTTGTAGATAAATGTGAGGATTTTCTCTAAATCCCTCTTCTGTTTGCTAAATCTCACTGTCACTGCTAAATTCAGAGCAGATAGAGCCTGCGCAATGGAATAAAGTCCTCAAAATTGAAATGTGACATTGCTCTCAACATCTCCCATCTCCCTGGATTTCTTTTTGCCTCATTTATTCCTGCTAACCAATTCATTTCCAGACTTTGCACTTCAGAAGCAATGGGAAAAATCAGCAGTCTTCCAACCCAATTATTTAAGTGCTGCTTTTGTGATTTCTTGAAGGTAAATATTTCTTACTCTTTGAAGTCATTGGGGAATTTTCTTTAAACTGTGTACTGTTTGCTTCTGCTTAGAGATGTTCTTCACTTTAGAATTTTCATTGTTTCGGCACTGGGAGTTATTTATAAATTGCTGAATATGCAATTCTGTCGGATCTGAAAAAATAGCTCCGGGAGATAAATGCCTTTGCACAGATATCTGTATGAGTAAAAACTATTGCAAGGTACTTATGCTAAATCCTCCACTTCTGCAGGGCTTGAGTGGTGTCATTATAGAAGATTCCTTTAAATCCTGTCTATGGTTAAGGGCTATCGAGCATGGATATGAACTTTTGGATTTTTTTTTGCAGGTGCAGATGTTTTATTTTTAAGATCATGTTCGTGTGTATGTAGGACTGTGTGTGTATGTATCTGTGTGTGTGTAACTTGTCAGGACTTTTATTACCAGGCATGCCACATATAAAGAGTTACATTTGAAATGATATTAAAGCTTTTAAATGTGATCTTTGGAGCGAAGGTCCCGGAACTCTCTGCACTTACGCCCAGAGAGTCAAAGTTAGAGTGAAGTTTACTTTGCTCTTCTGAAAAAGAACTCTTGCTGACCTTGCACATTCGTATAATTTAAACAAATGCATACTGTATATGGAAAGCGGAAACTTTCTAGCAACTGCTATTCCAAGTTTTTTCTTTTGAAGAGGATTCTCAGGGGCGAAGTTTGGACTAGGGGCTTTGTGTTGTAAAACTCTGATTTTGTACTCGGTGTTGTAAAGTCTCTTTAGGTAAATTTGGCTGGCGTTGTCAATGCACTGACTTCTCGTTTCCAATACTGGCCCTAGTTCAAGTTTCCATTCTCAGCAAAATTATATCTCTCTAGACTTGTGTTTTTCCAATTTGCAAGCGCTTTTAAGCCGCTGTCACTGGCTCCCCGATGCAATTGCCTGAGGGCTCAATTCATAAAACGTCCCTACCACTTAGTACGGTAATCATTTGCTGCTTTCAAATACTCCACCACTAGGACTTTTCTTAGTCAAGTAAGTGGCTTAGGAGTTAAGGATACATCCTTGTCAGGCACCTGATTCTGCTGCGCTTGAGATGCCAAGATGCATGCCGGCTACCTTGCTTTTAAAAGAAATGAAGTCAATATACACATATGCTATGTGGTCTGATAGCTGGGGGCTTTGTCTCCCTGCTTAGATGATCTTAAAAGAGGCTGTGGAGTGTTATCTCTGTATTAGTTACAAGTTTGGAAAACTCCAAATGAACTTTCCATGTTGTGTATGCTGAACTATTCAGAAGTAGAGCTAGCCGTAAGTTGTTGCTTTTTCCTGTACTTGGAGCAGGAAGTGGTTTGAGGGAGCTACGTGGTCTTTCAAACGTAATTCAATGAGTAAAGGTGTCTGCCAGGCAGAACTAGCAAGCTGATTGTACTCTGAGTCTCAAGATATTTCCAAGTGTTTGAATCAGAAGGAAGAGGGTACAGGAGAGGACTGAAGCTTGGGTCACTGTCCAGGGCGGCTACTATAGACACACAGTGGAAATTGGTGGCTTGATCTGGAGGAAAAGATTGACTCGAATCCCAGCCGTGCAATTTGTTCATTGTCGGAATGGACAAAAGGCAGTTTACCCAGGCTCATAGCATACCTGCCTGGGTGTCCAAATGTAACTAGATGCTTTCACAAACCCCACCCACAAAGCAGCACATGCTTTTAAGTCCTCAGTTTATTCACATCAGTCTCATAATACCCACCCTGACCTGCTGTAAAAGATCTGGAACAAACAAAAATGGTTACACCTACAGTGAGTATTTTCTTATGACTATTGCCCTCAAATTTTGCTGGGCATTTCTGTCGTAGCCCAAACATCTGGAATCAATTGATATTCCATTTATTTAAGATAAAAAGAAAGGTCTTAAAGTTTGGATTTGTGAATGATTTTTGAGAAAGACTGCTCTGCAATTTTTTTCTTTTTTCTCTTCTCTTTCTTGTTCTTCCTTCCTTTCTCTCTCTCAGATCTTTCCTTTCTCTCTCTTCATTTCTTTTGTGTTTGGAAAAATAAAAGGCCCAGGAAATGATGAACATATGGGGCCACTTGTTTCAAACTTTTAACTCCTAAGCAAGTTCCTTATTGTTTTCTTTCCGGGGAACATAATGTGATAAATTCTCTGGTTCTCTGTGGGTGGACTGGACTGTTCTCTGAACTAAAGGCGAATGCACTAGAGGTTCTATCTTGTCCTAGAACTATGTGCTGATATTTATCTTAGAACATAACTCAGCAAAGAAAAAAAAAAAGAAAGAAAGAAAAAGAAAGGAAAAATCTGTAAAAAAATAAATCTTAAATTCTTAAATGCTAGAGATTTATATGTATTGCTGGGTTTAAATGTGTCATATAAAATAAATAACTACTAAAATATAATTTTGACCTCTAATGAAGTTCTCAATTCACTAAGGCTCTAAGCTGAGTACCTTTTCCTCTGGATTTCACGAGAACTGAAGAACTTGAAGGCATCTACAGTTGCAGGTGCTTGGCCTTAAGCATCACTATTAAATCAACAGAGAAGGAGGGATGGAGAAATAGGATTGGCAAAATCACATACATTCTAGAACTGGCCCATTGCCAGAGTGTGGGGTATGTTCAGTAAGATCAGTTGAGTTTTCTCTTTTGAAAAGGACAAGGAAGTCCAGTTGGTTTGGACTGGCTGAGATTTCCACTGGAAATATTGAAAGGGAAAACTCCCACCAATTATTATTTTATAACTAAGGAAGATGAGGATTGGATGACTTGTTTCTAGCAGTCTCCGTGGCTTTGGCTACATGGGGGTGGAGGGTTTCTATGAACAGGTCCTATGGAGAAAATGGAAGAAATGTTCCATCAAGCTTTCACCTCCTCTTCTATTTTATGTCCATTATTTATGAGGATTTGCAAATAGAGGAGGCTTTTCATCTTCCACAGTTTTACAAGCATTAACTAAATATTTACATTGTGTTAACAAGAGTCAGGGGTTTAGGGGTTTTTTTCTCAGTTGCTGAGCTGAAAGTCTGGCCACAAAAATGGAAATCTTAATTACAATGATGGGGCAAACTTTGCCACTGATGTAGAGAGCCATTAAGTTAAGAGTCCATGGAGGGCAAGGAAGGTGGTTGGAAAATAAATGACTGAGTCTGTTTCTCCAAAAGTGATGGGGTTAAATGGACCTGCCACCACTGGGAGGTTCAGAAAAGCCTCTTTTCATAATGATAGCTTCCAGCTTAGCTACATGACCTTTTGATAGGGTTCCTCGCTTATCATTCTGTCACTGACTCTGCTGATGCTGCTGAGAGCGAATGCATCTGAGGGGGGTGAAGCTACTCACCTTGGGAGGCTTCCTAGAAGAAACCACATCTTGGTGCCACAAGTAGCAATATGGAAAAACTTAATGATCACCTTTGCATTGTTTCTACTGCTGAGAGTGAGGATGGAGACTTGAGCCACAGGAATCCTGCTTCTCGCAGGGCTGCCATTTGGACGTCTATCATTTGCTAAGTCAAGCCAACCAGGGGTTCCTGCTATAAAATGGTTACAGTGACACATAAGTCCCTCCAAGAGATGAAGTCAGAATTCCTGTGACTTAAAAAAAAAAAAAAAAAAAAAAGGCTTTTGCAGATTTTGAGCCCAGTGCCCTGTTCATGGAAGGCACAGTCCACGTGTGTGTTGATCTGATACTGAGCTTACACGAGGGGCTTTAGAGTGAAGAAGGCGTGGGGTCTACTTAGCATAAGCCAATTTCCTTCCTAAATCCTCACATTTTTCCCATTCCTGATTTTTAACTTCTACTTGTAGTTATTAACTGCTGATCTTCCCCAGGTAAGAAATCTCAGTCTCTCTTTCTCTGCCTGTGTTTCTCTGTGTCTCTGTCTTTCTCTCAAGTGAAAAAAAAAAAAACTGTAATGATATATAGTATTTTCACAAGTTCTTTTTCAGCTGCAGTAAATTCTCTTTAATCAGTAGCTGGGGAATGATGGTCTGGTTAATTTAATATTCTGGTCGATAATGAATGCACATGCTATCTGTGGATGGCCAATCTTGAGAGAACTTAAATTAATAAAGCATATTTGGCTCCAAATCTGGACTGAGCACAATTTAACCTTTGATGATTCCAAAGGTTTACCAGGATCTCTGAGCGGTGTGGGATCCCACTGAAATAATAGCATCTTTCATGTTCACATAGTAAATGTTTCTAGGTATTTTATCTCACTGAATTGTAACAGGAACCCATAAAGAAGGGGTTCAGGAAGGACTTCCCCAAGGTTCCACAGTAGCAAGAGGATTAAACTCAGGTTGCTTGATGCCAAGACCTGCTCAGTCCTCGCTGCCCTGCGGTCACGCACACACCTTGTCGCACTTCGGAGCGGGTAGTTTTGATTAATGACAGGAATGGAGAGCTGAGGGTAAAGGCACCCCTGCCTCACCCCCATCTCCTGGCAAGGACCCAGGAGGAAGCATGACCCTCCTTCTGCTTCTTCGGCAGGTAAAGATGCACATCACGTCCTCCTCGCATCTCTTCTACTTGGCCCTGTTCTTGCTCACCTTCACCAGCTCTGCCACGGCTGGACCCGAGACCCTCTGTGGGGCTGAGTTGGTGGACGCCCTTCAGTTCGTGTGCGGAGACAGGGGCTTTTATTTCAGTAAGTAGCCTCCTTCTCACTGCTCTGTGGATTTACAACCGCAGGGAGTGTGTGAAGAACTGAATGACTGCCCACGGCTGGCAGCCGTCCTCAGCCTCCGAGATTCCTCACCTTAAAGCGAGCCTAGTGTTTCAGTGGGGCTGTGGCACGTTTTGCAGATTTCAGATGGAATTTTCCTCCTTAGCAGTTTGTCTTTTAACGACTTCCCACTGAGCTTTCCTGCAACTATGCTGCTCTACCCTCACTCTTCCATTCCTTCCAGTGAAAAGGTGTGACAAAATGGCCCTGGAGGATTAAGGTTTCAGTTTTTGAGATCTGTGAGTGCACGTGGCAACAGACGTGAACACGTAGGGCTGTTTTAAGTGCTAGGTTATTTGGAGGAAACTGGGAAGTTGGACTTGGGCAAAGAATGGAGGGGCCCTTCCCAGACGTCTCCATGCGATATGAAATCACCAGGAACACACAGAAGGTGAACCTTGCTGAAAGGCACGTTTGCAAATACACAGGCTCTCACTCAGTGCAAACTGAAATGCTGAATTAATTTGCCCTCCATTCAAACTGACCTTGAGTCTTTGTTATTGCCTTCCTTTGACATCGCTCTTCTCTGGGGCTCTCCAGTGATGTCTCCATCTGGAAAAGGGTTTCTGACAAGTGCAAGGTCACTTACCCCATAAGTAGGTCTCAGGTGATTAAAAAGTCAACAGTCAATAAAAAGTAGACAGCCAAGTCCACACTTGCAAATAAATAATAAACACAAACAAGAGTCCATGCTACCTGAGGGAACAGATCATTTAAAGAACCTACCTCAGAGGCATCTGTCTCATTGTATACTACAGGACACTGATGGAAAGCCAGATGCTCATTCTGTATAATTCTTTGGAAGTTTAGAGAGTTTCAGGAAACTGACTCTCAGGTCCTCAGGACCATGAATCATTCTTAGAGGTTCATATCGCTTAAGTGTAGACAGCTTACCTCAGTTACCCACTAGGCTTTGAATAGCTCCTGTGATGACTCACAAACTTCAAGTCTCTCTCATCTCTTTCCCAGGAAGGGGTGTGTGCGTGTGTGTGTGTGTGTGTGAGACTGGAAGGAGGGGTCTGTGTGTAGCAGTCCGGGATGAGTACGGAGCATGGGAAGGAAGAGGCTGATAGGCGTGTTGATGGTCTGTACTCATTGTAGATCTGGTGACAAATAGCTTTTCAACAACTAGTGACAGAAAGTGAGAAGTGCTTTCTACTCTTTGAATGGGCAAATTCGCACTTTCTGTTTCCAGCCAATGCTTTGAGTGAATTCATTTATTTTTCTGGCAATAAAGCGATTCTATCCCATTCTCTGTTGCTATGCAGATGAAAGCCTTCATTGGGTGAGTGCTTTTCAAATAGCAGACTTGTTTTACCTTCAGAATATCCTGAGGAAGGCAAATGTGTCGCATCAACATCACCCAATGATGGGTTGTCACTATTCTTTACTTTGCTACTACTGATCCACATTTTAAAAGATGGATAAGTGTTTCTCAGTTATTATGCCCAAGAGGATTTTTTTGTCTTGATAATCCATTTGTGCCATTTCCTTTCACCCAGTTCACTAAGTGATTGCCAAGCCCCCAAGTGTCTTGTGTTATGTGCCAGGTTGAATTGTGATGTTCAGTGTGACATGCTCCAGGATTTCCATGCACAGTGCATGGAAACTGGATCTTTCTATGACTGTGATGCTTGCATTACATGATTGAAAATGAGAATGGAAAGAAATAATTTGGTCCCAAGTAACCATATGATACTTATATATGTTCACACAGATAGTTAAGAGTATTGGACAACTGTGGTGGAAACTGATTTCAACGCACTGAAAGGCATTCTGTTACTCCAAGGATCAAAGTTTAGCAAATGGGTTTTAATTCCATTTTAGTAACTTGAAAGGGGAAGGTTCTACATGGCAACTCTTAATGTTTAGAGTATGACTTTGGATAGAAAGTGGTTTCATAAATTGTGTTTTATTATTATTGAGAGTCTAGGTTTCATAAGTTCTGCCTTATAGAACTCCATGACTTAATGTAAATTATTTGTCTGACATAAACCCTCATGCACCAAAGTATTCTTATTAACTCTCTGGTCAACTGGACTAGCCTTTTTGCCCAAGAGAAGTTAACCCCTTTAAATTTTTTAATTCAAAACATTGATGGAGCATCTGCTATGTGTAAGACACAGTACGAGGCATGAGTGAGATACCTAGAAATGAATGAGATATTAACTTTGCCTTCAAGGAACTCACAGTCTAGTTGGGAGATTAAAAAAAAAAGTATCAATATTATCAAGTGTCACAGAGAAAACTAATCATGGAAGAATAGATTATAGTCCTTTATGCTTTTCCTGAATACTTTTTCCCAGTTTTTGAAATCACCTAACCCGGATCAGCCCTCTCAATGGGCTCCTTGATACCAAAGGCCATATTTATTTACCACTGAATCCCAGTATCTAGCTCAATGCCTGGCTGATATAGCTGCAGCTCTAATTTGATTGTTGAACTGGCAGGACTGAATTGAACGGAATCCAGCTGAATGGAATGGCATGACTTGTTTGGGATCTTAGTCTTCAGAATCATCAAGAATTAGGTTTGTCAGGTACTTTGGACAATTCTCACCTCATATTTACCCACCTATTTGATAAAACTTTTCTCAACTGAATACAGTGTATACTAACAATGACTGAGAGGCGGCATTTTGGTCCTCCCCAAGCTACGCTGATGGTCTGTTTTGTGTCTGAGCCAATTATTCTTACAGGCATTAACTGTTGTCAACAAATTTTATTGAGTTTCCTTTTTGTCCCCTGAGATTTACTGTGTGTGGAGAAGTCAGCTCTAAGCATTTACAGCCTTTGAAATACTTTTCAGAGGAAAGCAGTCTTCCCTACCTCTAACCTCTGTCAATCGACTCTTATTATATTTTTTACCCTTATTTTCAAAGTTTTATTGCGGCTGTGTGTTTCATTTTAAGCCACTTCAAATCCATTTTGAATGTATGGATTTTCTCATAGTGGAAGGGGGTTTCTGATCTTAGTTTGAAACACAGACATCTAAAAGAAAATTGCCTCCATATCTATCTTTTTTATTGGGCTGGAACATTTAACAAGGAGAGGTTTTAACCCTATTAGAGACAGAACTGTTCTGAATAATTTTTTTTTTTGTAATGCTTATTTTGCATAGATTAACCCAGTGTCGTAAATGAGTTCCTATTTCTCTACAAGCCCAAGTTCCACTAGAGCACAGGGGAAGCCACCTTCTGGATTATTTGCTTTGTGAACATCTTCCCAGCATAAGTGAAATAGTTCCTCTATAATAATGCAGGTTCCCCAGACATTTTATGCAATGAAATTTGCAAAGAAGAGCTAACTACTGATTCTTCCCTATGTATCATAGTAAGAGAGCATATCAACCAGTTTCATACTTCCATAGTCTTGGGAGAAAAATGGTGGCATAATGGAGCTGACACACTGGGAAAGAGCTAGCTATTATCTTACCAGATTGATGGAACCCTCATAGAGAGCAGCTTGTTATAACCTCGCTGTGCATGGAACAAAGCAAGAGGAAAAGAGCTTCAAGTGAAATAGGAGAAGCTAAGCTTGCCATAGATATAATTTTTGACAGTCATGGTGATTAACCATTTTAACATGCGCTTTAGAGGCTTGTGGAATTTCTCTCCTTGAAGATACTTTAAAAATTGACGGACAACCAACCACCTTGGATGGTTTCAATTAAGAGCAACCAAAGGAAAGCAAGTTTCTGGGGTCCTTTTTGGTTTTAAGAGTCTATAAACAGTCCCTTAAATAAATTGTATATGCTTTACCTCGGCGGTCTGGGAAAAAGGAGAAGTAAATCAATTAGAAAGGAAAGTTGGATGCCCTTTTGGCTATTCCAGATTTATAGCTTTTGTTAAACATACTTCTAATGCATAGTTATTAAGAACAGGTCTGAATAAATGAATGGCATTCTTCATGTGTTAGAACATACTGTTTTATAAAGAGTTTAAGTAAAACTTTGCAATGAATTTCATTGTTATTGATTGCAACAACCTTTCTAGATCGAAGTTATTATTATTAACTCAAGCTTCTTTCATTTGAAATATAGTGCTCAGAAAACTACTCCCAGACCTGTCATTCATTAGCTGTATGACTTTGGCAGGCATTTAAACTTCCTGAGCCAAAATGTCCTTGTCTATAAAACAAGGGGATTTTGTTAAAGTAAATGACCTCTTCTAACTTTAACAGACTCGTAGTCTAGGTTGTAATTAACAAGGATTTGGTGCTATTCAAGAAAGGAGAACCTTGGATTTAAATAGTGACCGAAGAACATTTAGACTCCTTTATCTTCTCCACATAGTTTCTTTTCCTCCCCAAAGATAGGAGATCCCACCTACTTAAAGAAAGAGGAGCCAGCTTCTTTGTTTCATTTTGTTTTAAGCTGGGTTCCAACCCCTCGGGGATGAAATAGAAGCTCAGACATGACCAAATACATGCAAGTCATCTGGCCAAAGGGGCACACACCTCATGAAAACAGATTGCTATTTTTCCTTACTAGGAAGGATGAGCTGACAGTTCTCATCTTTACATTTTCTCACTCTCCTGGATGTGAGGATGGTAAGTAGGTCATTTTTTAGCTGCCCTTTATTAAATTAGAGGGGGCAAATTAGAATCTATAGGCTTCTAAACCTTGACGAAAAGCCTTTTCCCAGCCTATTGAGACTGCCTTTCCATTAAAGGAGAGTGCACCACTGGGGACACCCAAAGACACACTCACCCACCATTAGCATTGCTGTCAGTGGGGCTGGATTTGAGCTGCACCATTTGCATTCCTTGGCTTGGCACCCCTTAGACAGCCAGCCGTGCATTTGTATGACAGCTGGTCAAGCTTTTCTCTTTGAAACTAACTGGAACATGTGGGATTTGACCTTGGCCCTGGCCTCATTAGCACCACTAAGCTAATAGGCCACAGATATTCTTAAAGAAAAACAATGAGTTTTTTTTATTGACCCTAAGTGCTTTGCTACTATTTAAAAATGCCCAAGGGGACCAGTCTGGGCAACCAAGGGACTGCTAAGAAAGTGATGATTTCTGGGCAAATTCAGAAAATAATTTGCATTTTCCTGACATTGTAATGCTCTTTGAGACCATGTTCTCCCTGATGGATAATTACAAGAAGCAGGAGTGGGAAGGATTCAAGACCAAGCATGGTCTCTGTTGCAAAGAATCCAGGGTTTGAATCTCAGCTCTGAAACTTACTTGGTGGGTGGCACTGAGCAAGTAACTTAACCTCTTTTTTCCTCAATTTGCTCATCTATAAAACGGGGCCTACATCATAAAATTGGTTAATATATTAGTACATATTAAATTAGAATTCTGCCTGGCACATAGTACCCATCATAAACGCATTAGCAATTATATTTATTTACTCTCTTCTGGGATCATTTGCAGAGTCTATTGCAAAGGTAGAGGTATCTGGGCAGCCCAATTCATTATACACTCATTTCTCTCTACAGGGGCAGCTGATAAAACCTGTTGCTAGTAGTAGCAGTTACATAGTAGTTCAGTAACACAAAGGATGCCTTATGTTTGACTAGTATATTCACTTTTTCAAAATCCAGCTGTATCAGCTCTCTCCCTTTGTCTTTACCCCAGTCTTAGACGGCAAGAATTATTGCTTAATCAGACAAATGAGAAATGTGAGACACTGAGATTTTGTGACTTACTTCACTGGATGGATCCAGAACCAAAGTCAAGGTCTCTTGTCATCAAGAAGCATGTTCATCTGGCCATTCACATTGTTTAAAGGTCCAAAGTGTTATAGCATAGGGAGATGCTTCCAAAAATCCCAGGCTTCTCTAACAGGTCAAGAGCAGGAACCCCTCAGTTCAGTGTGAATTCTGAACACTTCTTTGAAAGGAGGCTTGAGGGAGACATCCATGTAATGTCCCTACATTTCTAGAAAAACTTAGAAAATACTAATAGAATTTCCTCAGGGTGCACAAGAAAAGCTTCTTTGATTAGAGGCTGCTGCTGTTCAAGACCCTTCACAGACTGGACTGCCCTCAGACAAAACACTGCAGCTCACCTGTGAGCAGGAGAATATGCCTTATGATCTGTGGGACCCTCTCCTCTGGCCAACTTCAAGTTTTCTTCTTTCTCTGCTGGCACACCTCAAGTGCTTTATTTCTAGCATCTATGAGTTCTGCTGGTTTTTCTCAAAGACCTACTGAAGAAAGGCTGTTTATTGGACCAAGAATCATTCTCTGGGTGCTATAAGAGAGGTGGTAAAGGAGAGGTGGTCACAAGGCACCATAGGCCTGAGAGTGAGCCAGGCAGGAAGAGTCTTCCCCAACTTGGCCATGAAAGGAGCTGTGGGAGCAGCCAGGGGTTTGGATGGGAGGCTCCCATCTGTGCAGGTGCCCCTCAACCAGTTGCTTGAAGACCAATAGTATTGGAAGTTTTCAGATCTTCAGTGGTTGGCGGGTGCATATCTCCATTTTGGATCCAAAAGATAGTGTTGGTGTTCTCCAAACCCTCTGGGCCTCCATATACCTAGTCCAGACATCATGTACCATGCCAGCATTCCTCAGGACCTCTGTAAAGAGCCGACCTCATCCCTCTAGCAGACTTTCTTCTGATTTCACAGCCCATACCAAAGAATTAGACACACTGCAAACAGGCGCGAGATCTCTCCCAAGGAGATTTCTCATTGTTCTCAATAATGGGCTACAAAGCCTTTCCTCTTTTATGCAGCCAGAGTCTTTGACAACCAGAGTAGCAAAAAAATTGTTTCTGCACTGAGCTGTTGCCCTGGCAGAGTTCCATCCTACACCTCTCCATGAAACATCAGCAAGCTCTTACATCACAAAGAATTACTTTTGGTTGCCTGGAAAGTTCAAATCCCCAGGCCTTATTAGCTGTTAGACTAAGGAGATGACAACAGAGCATTTCACTTGTCTTTATCTATATGCGAGATCATGTTTAAAACATAGCAAAGAGCTGTTATTTGACATGCGATTCCTTAACTGCAGCAAGTCGTATGCCTATTTAATGCATTGTTTAGTCTCACATTGGCTAAAGCCACTTAAAGAAGCACTTGGCAAGCTCTGGCTTTTCATTCTTGGCATAGCTGCCCCTCTTACTTTTTCACTGAACCTTAAATACCAAGAAAAACCGTTCCCTTACTTTACATCTGGCATGTTGCTTTATGCAATTGGCCAGAAAACTTTTGCACGTGGCCCTCTGCATCTGTCCTAAGGTAATTAATGGCTTTGCAATATTTGATCAGCAACAGCATGGACACAAAGAGAAGTTGTGCAACCAGCAGAGACCACACGGTCTTTTGAATGAAAACCTTTTGCATTAAATGCTCAGGTGTTCTGTAGGGATAAGAGTTTCCATGCCCCCCCAACAGCACCAATAACAGCAACAACGACAACGATGGACACGCTGGAGCCCCTGGGAAGACACCCAAGAACCTGAGTCTTGGTCGAGTATACCTCTCTCTAATAAAACTACCTAAATGTTTAAAGGAAGTAAAATCGAAATTGTTGTAAGCTTGGAAGCCCTCGAAAAATAACCTAGTCAAACATCAACAGTGAAACTGAGAGAGAAGGGACACGTCCAAGGCCATGCTTCTAATCAGTGGCAGAAGTAGGAGATATTCTTGATTCTGTTTCCTGAGTGTTCCACCTTTAGCTTCAGTGGACCATGCCTATGTCTAAGTGACCTGGTAAATTTAAATGATCAGGAGAGGCCTCCAATCAAGCTCATCCAAATGAACCTAGATCTTGGTGGCGCTCTCATGCCGATAAATTCACCTGAGACTGAAGCTGACGCCATTGTTCCCCTGCTGTAGAAATTTGTACAACCTAAGGGGATTCCCTGCCCGCTTCCTATACAATGCACTAGGCCTTTCAATATGCTTTGGGCATTCCAAGTCCACTTCAGGTCATGATTTAGACTATTATTGTATATTATATTATTCTGACTCTTTGGTCACTCTCTCCAATGTCAACTTGGGTAGGACTGCTTTGGAATGACTTAGCAAAGCTGTGCTCCTGGAAAATCTGAAACAGCCTGACGAGTCGTTGGATCAGCTTTTTTACTGGAGATTTCTCTGAGAGCCCTAAGCCAAAAGAAATTTACACCTGATTTTTTTGCAGATTTCCAAGCAAATACTCTGTGAATCTCCTCAGATTTTCCTCTTTCACCTGTGGTCTTTTTGAGGTAGTAGAAAGGCTGTTGGAAGGCGCTTTTAAACTTTGAGAATTTGTTAGTCATGGAGTCAATTCTGTGAGTATTTCTGGGAAGATGGTCCTACCTCTGTGCCATTTACCTTGATGAAATGGGTCTTTCATCAGAGGCAAGTGATGAAGAAAGTCTGTACTGAGCCAACCCACATGCAACCAGCTCCTGATTAGCTATGAAACTGGGGAAAGGAACACCAAGGGTGGGAATTCTGGGTTCAGCTGATTTGGGGACACTGTACATTTCAGCCTCCTCATTCCTCCTTCCTCCCTGCCCTCAGCCCTAGCCCTTTTGTGAGACCAAGTGGCATGTTTTAAAATTCTACTTTATTCTCCTATTCACCCCTCATGTCCCCCAGCAGTGCCATTGGCATTGGGATTTCTCAACCTCAGCACTATTGACATTTTAGGCCAGATAATTTTTTGTTGGGGGAGAGGGACTGTCCTGTGCATTGTAAAATATTTGGCTTCTACCTTCTAGAAGCCAGTAGTCCCCTCCTCCAAGTGTGACAATCAAAAACGTCTCCAGACATTGCCAAATTCCCCTGGGGAGTGGGGTGCAAAATCACACTTCATTGAGAACTACTGGACTCCAGAAGAAAAGCAACTAGAGAGATGGGAAAGCCATGAGTGAAGGTGACACACAAACTAATTATCAGTCACTGGTTAATGGGGTCTATGGTCCATTGCCCAGAGTAAAGCAATGAGAAGAGTTACTAGGGTTTTGAAGGCTCCTCTACGAAAATAAAAAGCTCTTCCTATAGGCCATCAAAAAAGGTGTTTGTGGGTCCTCCCTTTCATCTGATAGCTATGGAATTCATTTATTTTAGTAACAGCAGTAAGGGAAGGCAGAAATGATGTAGAGCAAAGCTGTGTGCTTAGAAGTTTGATTGTGACCACCTGGAACAAATGAAAAAAAAACAAAAAAAAAAAAGCTGCTTCTCTTTGACCTCGGTATTTGCGGCTGTTCCCTTCTTGGTCATATAATAAATAAGCTCTCAGTTCAGAGTGAAAAAGCCTGGTTCAGAGGAAAGGGACACAGTTTTTCTTTTCCCTTCTTGTGTCTTTCCTATCTGAGTATCATCACAGTCATTTTATTGTCTATAAACAGTCCCACCAGAAAGTAGAAAGAGAAGATCAATGAAGTATTAGTTTGGAAATCAGAGTTCCACATTTGGGCCTAGCCCAGCTCCCTCAACAGCTCTATGACCTTGGAGAAGCCACTTAATTTCCTTGGGTCTTACATTCCTCATTTGTAAAGTAGGAATAAAAATATTATACCTCAACGGTTTGTTAAGGTTCAACTATAGAGGAGCTTGGAAACTGAAAGGGCAACCAAATGTGTTGCTATTAGTGGACTGAATTGAATACTCACCCTGCCTTGTCCCTCTAATCACCATCCACAAATTAGTTCAGTGGTTTGACTTCAACTTTTAGTGACATTGAACCATTACTTCAATGGTTCTGAAATAATTTTAATCTAGAAAAGCTAATTTGGCAGTGTATCTTCTGAACCTTATTACCTAAAAATAAAAGCATGCTGGGATCTTCTATTCACCTATCACTTTGCATTTAGACCACCCAAGAGTCTATTAATGGATCTTCAGAATGCTTACTCAGTATTACTGTTTATGTCCTCATTGGAGGAAGCAGAAAATAGATGGGACCTATCACTTTACCACAATGAGCTTGCTTAAAGAGTTAGTTTCCACACAGTGGTGAGATAGTCACTGAGGTTATCACACATAAGCAAAAGATTTCCATTCTCCCAAGTCAGCTATTGGTGATTTTTGCTTACCCTCAAAAAAGCAGTGTTCAGCAGAGGGAATGTACTCACTAATCAGAAGTCTCTTTGTACTCTCAGGTTGCCCATCTAAACTGCTTCCTTAATCACAGCCTGACTTAGGGGAATTGAATTTTTTTGTTTGAGCATGGCCTTGATGAAATCAAAATTGTGAGTTTCATCACCATATGGACCCATGACCATGTGGTTCTTCTATCCCACAGGCTTCACATCCAACGGCTCCCAGAGATACACTTGACATAGAAACCACAATCAAATACCAGTTACTGCCACCATGAATTTTCATCCTCTCTCTTTTGAGCTCTTTCAGAAAAACAGAGACTAAGTTTTAAAAGTTTGTTTCTGTCCTCCACAGCATCCAGTGTTGGGCACTTAATAAAACTTCTTGACTTGATGTTAAAAAAGGCATTCCAAAAGCTATTTCCTTCTACTGGTCCCCAGGATATACCCCATGACTATCCATTTGCTACTGCCACTGTTGTGGATCTGAGATTGAAGGTATAGAAGAAAAAAGTCTATTTGAGGTGTCATCCCTTGGGACCCCTTCACTGTGGCCCCAGTGAAAACTTATCCTAGATCAACAATAAGCTAATTCTAGTCAACAGGGAGTCTTCAAGAGCCATTACAGGAGCCCACGCAATAGATTCCACCTATGAACATTGTTTTCAGAACAGAACCTCCACTCAATTCCTCTCTCTTATTTCATCTGAGGCATTCACACTAAAAGGAAAAGTGGTAGGCAAGGGAAGGTACATAACAAATGGTACATCCCTGGTAAATAAGCCCCAAGGTAGGTATAACAACCAGAGCACCAGCCCTCAGAGAACACAAGTAGTTTCTATTTGCCAAAGTAAAACTGAAGAATTGGAGAGCTAGAAAGAACCATATAGAGCAATCTGGTCCAGTGTTCTCACTTCCCAGATGAGGGAAGCGAAGTCCAGAAAAAAACATGATGTGCGTGAGGTCATAAAGCATGCTGGTGGGAAAGCCAGGACCGTAATTCAGTCACCTCACCCTCTGTCTAGGGCTCTTTGCATAGCGGGACATTTTAAACTTGACCTTGATAAACTCATATGAAGGTAGCATAGCAACCACAGTCCATAAACTCAAAGTGAACATCTATGTCATATTCTTCTGGTGTCATGCATTGGAATAGTCTTTGAAGATTTAAGCCCTTAACCATTCATAAGAACTTTTTTTTCCAATTTTTATCACCCATTCGTTAATTTCATCAAGTCTCTTTATCCCAAATCTGACCAACCTGACTGCAGGACTATGGATCTTCATAGACTCTAGTAGTTTGATGGTTTGGAGATTTAAAACAAAGAAGGAAAGGACTAATTCCTTTTAGAGGCCATTTTAATTTAAAGTCATGTCAGCTGGTTGACTGGTTGATGCATTTTGTATTTCTTGTTAACTCAAGAAGCTACCCAAAACAAAAGATATTGTCGATGCATTACTTCTGTCTCTAAACATTCCTGACTTACTAGTCTTCCATGAAGGCCTTCCATGAAGAAGCTTAAATTTTCCTACGTATTTTGAGTTTTATGTTTCTTTCCATTAACGTTTCCAGCCGTTCATAGACATATTTAGTTTGGCAGAAGGTAGTGGTGACTCATGGAATGAAGAAATTTGAAAGCAAAGCTACTGAAAATGGATCTAATTTCTTTTTGGGGTAATTTGGGAGCGAGCAATTGATAATTTGTCTAATTTTTCCTGGTTTCATCAGCTGCCATACTGCCAAATATTTGTTCCATATGGATGCTTTGTTATTCCTGAAACATGTAACAAATTTCAGCTGCAACTATATCAAATTTGGTCAAAGGGTAAGACTATTGTTGGCTCATTTTCTCATTGTTTTTGGCTGGACACCCTCAATCAATGGCTATTGAGTGAAAAAGCAGGATCATATTGAAACCATTTTCAGCATGTTCCTTCCTATGGATCCAACCATTTCACTCTGAGTTTGTCAAGCACAGCAAATGTTCCTTATTAAAGGGATGATTATGTTTTCGGCATAGACGCCACTGCCAGCTAATTGCATTCACCTTATAATTCCACTCAATTTGGTATAGAGGAGATGTTTTTGGCTCTCCAAAGATTCCCTCTTCTCTGATCCTTGCCTCTCACTATGGAACAGATATTTGGGGATAGATTCTGAGAAGTTCAATGACATACACCTACAGGAGGCACTGTTTCAGGTTTACTTTAAGATAGACAGCCTGTGGGCCCCGAGACATAAGAATCGTAAGACTTGTAAAAGGTAATAATGCCACAAATCTGGCTGGCATTTCTGTAGATTACTAAGTGCAATTATGGAGAGCTCCCTTACCAGAGAAATCAGACGAGGATTCAGTAACATTGCACAAAAACACCATCATATGTAAGTTATAGACACCAAAGGACTTACTTCTGGCTGGTTCTGAAGTAGACACTGATCATTTAGCTTCAAGGTCATTCAGTGGGTAATTGGTTTCAATCAATAAAAGTGATTTCAATGTTCCCCCTATAAAAAAAATAGCAATGATAAAGAACAGAGAAGTCTATCTCTTAGAAGAAGCCAGATTTTACTGAAGGCCAGGAAAGTGTTTTGTGGCAAGAAATAATCTCTTATTAATAATGGGAAAATTGGATTTGATTAACAAACGTTACAAGGGGCACCCATCAATGTCACATAGTAAAAATCCAGGTTAGTGTAGATGGATCTAGAGCCCTGCTACTCAAAGCCAGCTGAGAGCTTGTTAGAAATGCAGAATCAGGGGCCCTACTCTCAACTAATTAAAAGAAAACCTGCATTTTAACAGATACCCAGGGGATTTGTATGCACATGAGGGTTTGAGGAGCCCTGGTCTAGGGAATCGCAGGAGATAGCAGGTACCTGCTGCTCGGTGTCTCTCATCTGTTAACAGAGAGAACGCAAAACAGTCAGAGCTGAACTTTCACTAAAGATTTGAAAAATGGTGTTGGGGCCAAACCCGCGTGTGGTCATTAACAATATATATGCTGATTCGACAGTATCAAATCCTGATTCTCTCAAGTTGGTGGAGTTTTTCCTCAGAGGAAGTATAGAACTGCTCCAAGCATAACCCCATGGCCTGACCTTCTGTGAACTGGAAATTGGAACTCCTAATTGCTGTGGCTGCAGTTTCCAAACCCATCACTGGGGCCAGGAACTGAGATCCAGGCCTTAAGATCTTGCCAGTTTCTTTTTCAATAGTTACATTTTTCGAGAACAGTCAAGCAAGAGTCCTTAAAAAAAATATTCCTAATTGCATTGAGTGGAGAAATGCGCATTTTACTCATATCAAATTGCTTCCTTTGTCATCCTCAGCCAGGTTCTAGTATTATTTCTTATAACTCTGAGTTGATTAGTTCCATTAGGACTCCTATTGGGATTTAAGAGAAATGGTTTTAAACTAAGAAAAAGTGGGTTTCTGTCACCTACTGGAATGTGAAGGGTAAACTTTAAATCTGCTTTTCAGAGACATCTGGTTCCCCAGTTGATAGCCTTCACTAGACCCCATGCTGGAACTGGGTGATTTCCCCAGGCTGAACCCATTAAAGAAGGTCTGGTCATCTGAAAGACATGGCTTCCTCAGAAAGACATTATCCCATAGCAGGGTAGGTAGAAGTGAGAGAAGGCCAGTTTGTAACTTCTCTTCTTTGAATGACACTAGAAAAAAAGGGGGGATTTGAACTGGGGAGTTAGGGAATCTCAGATTTACTCAGAGCTCTTCCACTAAATAACCTGGTAAACTGGGTGATTACTCTCATGGGTCTCCAAACCTGTTTCCATTGGAACAATGACATTAAGATGAACTAAGATGTTCCACTTCCGAAATGGGATTATTGGGGTCTGTTTTCACAATTTTCCAGGGGCGGGGGAGGGGAATAAGCCATAGATAGAGTTTTCATATTTTTTTCACATACATTTTTCTTAAACTTTAAGTACTTGTCACCTCTTAATTGTATTCAACTCAAAGATAAGGTGGTATTGGACTTAGCTCACAACTATATATTGAATTTGTTTAGACTTAATCCACTGCATTTTAATACAATATCCCTGACTCTTTGGCACTCTACCCATTGAGAGAATGTTGATAAGATAATTTCTAAGACCTTTCCAGAACTAACATTTATTGTTGTTTCATGGAAAGCTCTAAAATCCTTTAAGAAATCTAACTGGATGTGGAGCTTAATGTATGTTTCTTTTCTTTACTAGCATTTTTCTTTCATTACTTTTGTTCAGTGCTTTAGTAAAATATACGGAAGTAAAATTATAGCACTAACTAACCAATTTAATTGTAACATCATCGGCTAGTCATGTGCTCTGTGCTAAGCAATACCCAAGGGAGGATGTAGCCACGCCTTTAAAGAGGTTTCATAATAGCAATTAAGGACCCATTAAATATCAATCAGACAACCCCAAGCTTGACTCAGATAGGAATAATTCTGCTCCATTTTATTCCAGTCCACACCATGAATTGAGTGCCTTCTGGTTAGCAGTACACAAATGATGAAAGGAATGAGTAAAGCACAGCCCCTACCCTCATGGAGTTAATACTCTAGAGCAGATGTCACAAAATGGTGCCAGACCCTACTCCCACCCCACCTGAATCTAGCCAACAAACATGTTTTGTTTGACCCACTCAATGAGTTTTTTTAATTTTGAAATTTTAAAAATCAAGAGGTTTTTAAATCAAGACAAAGATTAACAGCTTCTCTTGAAAAATTGGGTGATCTAACATTGCTGGCTGGCATTCCTGAATGGCAGCTATTGCCTAAAGCCTTTTATGTGCCCCTCCAGCTCACCACAGTGACTTACAGGCTTTCTTTATTCATTTATGTACCCATACGGCCTCAGCATACATTGATCTATGACACTCATGTCCCAGATATGCAAGATCTCTTTGGATATTAATCATACACCCTCCTCTTTTATTCAATTCAACACTCATTTATTGCCTTTGTACTATCACCCAGGCACTAGGCCAGCCACTGCCAATGCACATGAGTAAGACACAAATCTTATCTTTAAGGAACTCTACAGCTCTCCTCAAACACAGCAAGAGTACCGTTCAGGTAGAATTTAAAAGGCAACCAAGTCCTCCTGGTAAAGAAAAAGCCCAAATCTGAAAAACTGAATTGAATTCAATAATTTAGAGATTTTCAAAGAGACATTTCTTCAAGAGCAAGTGAAGTTTTTGGTCACTGACCTTGTAAAGCAGGAAAGGCCAGGTTCCCAGCCAGAGCAATGGACAAGTTATGCAATCACTCTGAGTGTTTAGGACAGTGGAGACCATCAAACCCAACTCTTCAGACAAAGCAAGTTGTAGCATTGTAGTTTGTTTTGCACCAAGATCCAGAACAGCTGTTACCAATTCGCTGGAAGATTACACATGTGTCCCTCCTTCCATTCCCATCATTATTTAGGTCCTCCTCATCACTCACCAAAACTATTGCAACAGCTTCCTCAATGATGGCTCTGTGTCCAATATTGCTTGACACCAGCTATCCCACCCATGAGATTAATCTTCCTAAAGCACAGTCCTAATCACTTTATCCCTCTTCTAAACAATTTCCAGTGACCATCCGTGGCTAAGTAAATTGAATCCAAACTCCCCAATTTGACAGTAAAGCATTTTATACAAGGCCTCTATCTAACTTTCCAATTGTATTTTTGTTTGTAATGTTTTGTTTCCAATGTCTAACTAATGTTTCCCTACAGCGGTGCTCACAAACTGGCAGTCTGTAAGTGATATCTAATCTTCAGAAGTATTTTGTTTGGTGAATACAATGTTTTCATGAAACTCTGAATTATTTGTCAATATTTACTAGATGACTCTTCCCTCTAGATTGGCACATGCTTTCTGCTTTACCAAAATCCTCACCACTCTCTATTACCTTACTCTGGCCCACTTTACTCCTTTATATGACTTGCTTGGCTCTGACAGGCATCCGAGTTTTCATATGCCCCCTACATATTCTAATATCTGATCTAGATGTCTTACTACCACATGCTTTATTTTCCTGGCCTTTCCTTCTGTTTTTCTCTCAAATGTCACCTCCTCTGTAAAATCTTCTACCAGATGTTAACTCTCTCTCCTCTGAGTAGCAATAATATTCCTCTAACCACACTTATCATCTAACCTATATTGTGTTTTTCTATTCAGTGTTCTTGCTTTATACCATCTGGCTGACTAGAAGCTCCCCAAAGGTGAGGGCTGTAAGGTCCCACACACTCCCTTGCACACAGATGGTACAGTCTGTTTGTATGAAATTAATTAAGTTATCCATTTTCCTTTGGCCTTCCAGGCCTAGATTAGTTGTGTGTACTCATAAGAAGGCAGTAACTCATCTGAAATGCAGACATGGCTGAGTCAGAAGGCTCCCGTGGACTTTCAGGCATTTTCAAGTAGGGAGTGAGAAATGCTGGATCTAAAGGAAACTACTGAGGGAATTTAGGTAAACAGAACATGATCCTTTTTGTTGGAAGCTGGCTGTGATCTTCAGATTAAATCATTATCGCACGTCTCACAAGAAGCATCAGCAAACCCTTTAGTATGCTCATCTTGTGTCAGAATTACAGGAGTCAATCCATTCCTGGGGGCCCAGCTGAAATACTGAATTGAGCCAGCACCAGGCAGAGCACAAATACCCCAGAAAAAAATGAAACAGAAAGAGCTCTGCACACTGCTTTCAGAAATGTCTATTTCTAAAGTTACCGAATGCCCAGAAAGGAGCTCTCATTCTTGCTTGCCCTGGCAGAAGAGCTGTCAACAAGTTACAAGGTTATGAAGCCAAGACTCAGTGACTTCAGAAATGGATCCAACTTATTAGATTTTGATCGAAATGACCAGTTGTAAACTATGGTCTAAAAAGAAGAAAGCCACTCTTCTTAAATGTAATTTAATTCAGCAATGTCTTATGGACAACTGTGTACCCGGGATAGTGCTAGAAATCAAGAGTTAGAAATAGTGCTAGAAATCAAGAGAAAACTGAAATAAGAAAGCCAGTGGAGACAGCTAATATTAATGGGCACCTACCACATTCTCAAAGTGTGATATCAAACCTGCCTTAAGGTTGCCTTCAATCTGGTTAAGAATGCAACACTTACGCATGTGTAGGAATTGTCATCAAAGCAATCTGACAGCAACAAAATAGACAATAATAGATAAATATGGCATTCTTTTTTTCTATTCCTCCGGGACATGGCAGATCTCAAAACATGTTTACAAATGAAAACCAGGGATTTTCATTTTCCTCTCCTTATCTACTATATTGTGAGGTTTTCCACTGATGTTTAAAAGTAAGGTGGAATTTGTCACCTTCATGTACCTTCTGTCTGCCTGGGTCCTTGACTAGGTAGAGGTATGGATGGGTTCTGTTGCCAGAGAGAGGCCAGAAATACTGTATGAACAAGATACTTTGAGTTGATGGAAAGCTCATGAAAGAATCCTTCCTTTTGTGAAGTTGCCAGGCCAATCTTTCCCACGGAAGTTCAATGACAATCCAATGACAATTCCAGTTCAAGTTCAATGTAAATCCTACCTGGAATTACATGGCTCCCCTCCCGCCTGATCCTCTGTATCTCCCAGTCCAGACAGGATCTGACGCAAAGAACATGGGCATCACTGGTTTCTTTTCTTTCAGCACAAGAAATCCTCAAAACAGAGATTTTTCTGAATTAAATGGAAATCCAACTATGAGTGCCTGGGGATATTTGAAAAATATTTATTTGGTTACCAAAGAGATGTCAGGTATCTGAATGAGCTCTGAATATGAGGTGAGGAGACCTAACACCCTGAGGAGACTTGGCTTTGTTGATTATAAGCTGGGTACCTTTGGGCAGTTCTCTTGCTTGTAAAATGGGTACAATCAGCCCTGCCCTGCTTCCCAAAAGGATTTTTTGTAAGTATCAAGTGAGATAATACCCAGGGAGTCATCACAAAATTCTCAGGGAATCAAGGCCAGCTACAGACTTCTAGAGATCATTTGAATGAGGCATTGTTTGAATTGAGGGAGTGCTAGGGCGGGGTACATTCTGAACTTGCAAGTGGGTTAGCCAAGATGGTACTCAATTCCTGCATCTTCCTTGAGATCTTCCTCCAGAGCCATTCCTTTTTGGGTCATGTATGCTTTCTGTGGACTGGAATTACAAGGGCAAAAGCAGAAGTAGCTGTATTATTGGTCAGTGCTTCCCATAACCCACCGTCCCGTGAGTAAGGATAAGAGGTTAATTAAATACATCTCTCGGGCAACAGAAATGATCAAGGCTGTCCCTGGAACACAGTTGCTTCAAAAAGTAGGCTTTTGTTTCAGGGAAAGTCTCCCGCAGAGAAACATGGAACACGAAAGATAACTATAAATAGGACTATCATTTATGTCAATTATAAATAGATTTGTTCCCTTTTGATTAGAAGATTAATGCTACCTGAAAGCCAGTAGTTGAACAGAAACAAAGGAAAAACTCCTGACAAAATATTATGACATGCTAACAGTTAAATTTGATATCTCTTCCTCCCTGTGGTATTTTCTCTGATTTTCCCTAAATGAAGACTCTCTTCTCATCTGAGTTTAGCATTTAGTTGTTAGTCTTTGAAGTACATTTGTTCATACTTACCAGCTCCTCAAGATCTCTCCTTACCCTCCAGATTAGAACACACACACATACCTTTTTAAAATGGAAAAATTGACTATCAGTGTTAGGAATTCAAAAAGGGCAAAACTTTCCCCTCAGATGCTCCCAAGATGGTCACCATGACCTATTACAAAAGCTCTCCTTTTCATGAAGGTGATTCTTTACCAAATTACTATGTACATGTAGATCCTTAGCAATTAACATATTAGCAGTGAACGTAATGACCAAAGGGATAAAGTAAAAGATCAGTAAACGAAGGGCCACATCCCACAGGCTGCGGTTACTGAGCACGTCGTCAGATATGCAGTCTTTTCCCTTTCATTCTGGAGGGAACGTTATCCAGGGGGATCCCAGCTCTGTAGGCCTGGTTAGCCAACTCCTTGTCCTCTGCTCATGTTCATGACTCATCTCTTCCCAGGGCCAGGGAGAGAAATGGCAGCTTCCCATCCAAGCTGTCTGCTAGGTTCATCCTGGGACGAGGGTTTGCGGATGGAGCAGCAGGGTGCCTCAGTCCTGTACCAGGCGCGATGGAATGCAATAGAATGCGTGTCTCATGCCTGCTAGGATGTGGTGATGGCAAATCTCACCTAAGCCCACCCACCTTGCCTCATGCAAGGTCTTGATTCCAGCCACCCCAGACTCAGCATTAAGGAAGAGGCTGTAGGTAGAGGTAACCGGGAGGAAAGGGCAGATGCAATCAGTAGGGACCGGTCTGGGAAATTCCTCCCCTACTTTAAATGCCCAATTCTGGTTTCACTGTGGGATATTTTTAAATGAACTTAGTTTGTCAACTGGAAATTCACTGCCTGACCCAAGATTCAGGGGGAGATTTCTGGAAAAACACTAATCAGGGATTTTGAAAGCTTGGTTCCCAACACGTAAAGAGATATATTGAATATTTTTAAAGATATACAATTCTTAGAACCGTTGGACAGGTTTCTGCGTGTGACCGCCCTCTTCCAAGTGGCGTTGCTCAACAGCCCAGATCCCATCAGAAGGCTGACATCATGCTGTTGTGCAACTCCCAGCCATCGCAATGTTACTTTGCTCACGGCGCTTGCTGTGCGTTCACTACTGAGAAGCCAAGCGGCTTTAGGTTTTAAGTCAGAAGTTCTGAGCAGGATCATTCCCGTGAAACCTGAGCCCTCGGTTCTTCTAAAAAGTCAAAATACATTTGGATCTGCAAATCAAGAATGTCAGAGCCAATCATTTCTTCTTTAATCAAAACTCAGGAATGGCACGGTGGGTGGCTGGGGCCATGTTCTCCCTTCCTCTCGTTCCCTTCCCCCACCCACTCAGCCAAGATTCTTCAGGCTTGAGAGAACTAAATAGGGAAGAATCTCTCAGTCCTGAACCTCTCTGCTGAGCACTGCACCGTGCTGGACTCTGACACAGTGGGATGTGGAAACATGAGCCTGAACATCAATTTGTTCCCAGACTGATAGGTAAACAGAAAACAGAAAGGGCTTCTTCCCATGTATCCTTGCATTCCCAATCAAATATTTGGGGTTCTGTCCAACAGCCCAATTCTATAGCTAATGTTGACCTCTGACTCAGTTGACCCCTTGATGGGGACTCTTTTAACCAGTTGGATTATTTCTTGGATTCAACCTATGGAACAATTTTCAAAATTGAGGAGGTGAGACTCTTTTCTATTCTAAAATAGGCTGGCCCAGAATGTTCTTGGGAGCTTCATGAAGACCTCTGGGTCCTGGCTTATTCATAAAGGTGGCAATGGCCTTCAGATTGGGTTAAGTGAAACCCTTGCACATGCAGGTGGCCAGCTTTATCTTGTTCCTTCTGTGAGGCTGTCGCCTTTCAGGGAAACCTAGGAATAGTAGAAGAATGAACCTGTCCTTCCCCTTGGTGCATGCATTCCCTCTAGGGAGAAGGGAGGGAAAACCCTGACATTCCCTAGACCCCATGAATCACTCCAGAGGGTCAGTAGTAGCCTTGGTTAATGGCAAGTTTCAGAAAGGGAGCTTCCAAAAATTGGCCACAATGCCTGTAAAGTGTAATGAGGCTACTCCCATCTGTCTGGAAGTCATATCTAGTGTTTAACGTAGACCTTGAATAGATGGGATTTTGATAGATGGAGAAATTCCAGGAAGAGAAACCAACTCAGTGGAAAAGTACATAGACAGCAGAATGTAGAGTATGTTTGCAGGAGCAGACACCATCCAGCCAGTTGCTGGGAGTCACAGGCTAGTGGAGAGTCATGCAAGATAAGCCCCAAAAGATATGTTAGAGCAACATTTATATTGAAGAGTGATAAGAGCTAGCACTTTCTAATTACATGCACAGTCCTGTTCTAAGCATCGATATGTTTTAACTATTTTAGTCCTCACAACAAACCTGTGAAGTGAGTTCTGTCATTATCCTCACTTTATAAGTGAGGCCACTGAGGCACAGAGAAGTACATAAAGTGCCTAAGGGCACATAGCTTTCGAGTAGGACAAAACCGAGGTTCTCACCCAGGCAGCCATTTCCAGTACCCATGGCCCCTGGCTGTCCTGACAGCCTCCTGCCCCCAGTATGCCTTTATTCTTTGCTTTTTTTTTTCTCATTCCCTCTTCCCTAGCTGTGGAAGTACTGTCTAACCTCTGAGGACAAGTTCATATGTTCCTTCCTTAGTGAGACCTCTTCTAGCTTTGTCAGCAAGAATTTATCTTTCCCTATTCCTGGCTCCTCTATTTTACCTACAGTAACTTTTCCAAACTTACCTATGTTAGAGTTCAGTATGTGTTCATTTGCAAACTTCTTCAGGCCAGAATTGACATCGTATTCCCTTTTATAGCCTCAGAACCTGGGACAGTGCTTTGCATGTATCAAGTGCTCAATTCACATTGCCTGAATTGAACTGAATACCAGAGTCCACTGGTTGAGGCACAGAATGTCCCCTAATCATCCCACCACACCTCTTTAAGATCATCTTTCCAAATTCAGAACAAACAAAAACAAAACAACAACAACAAAAAAACCCCAAAGAAATCTGAGAACCCACAGAGAACTCTCCCACTCCTGAAAACCTACAACCCATTAAAAAACCATTTGGAAAAGCACAACATGGACAATCTCAGGCCACAGACCAAGAACACCATTCCAGGTTCAGTCCTGCTTGGCTGCAAAAAAAAAAAAAAAAAAAAAAGGCTAATGGTAACAGGGCTTCTAAAGGCAAAAACACAGCCACATGTGGATGAAGTCTCTCACCAAGGGCTGGGGGTTCCAGGATTTCTGAGAAGGCTCCTTCTATCCTAATAAAGTTCTGAGCTTCTCGACCTCCAAATCCCAACTCCCTGCAGGAGACTCAAAAACACCCAATTTAATTAAAACCTCTTTTTTTTTTTCACATTGAAGTCACAAGTTTTCACAGGGTGCAACGTGTTGCTAACCCAGCAATTCCCAGACTAGACTGTTCAGCAAGGCAGGTGCTGTTTTCTTTCTAGGGCCCATGTCCTTAAATTGCTTTGCTGCTTAGATATCTCTGAGGGCCAAATTGCTCTGGCAGATTCCAGCCCAAGCTCTTCCTCCTTCACCCAACTCTTTTCTGGCCTGCAAGATTTCTTTCTCCCATAGGCAAGATTAGCCAATAGGAAGAGAATTCTCACCTCTTTTTTTGTTTTTTTTAAAGTATATTTTTAATGTTTGTCTTTAGTTACCTTGAAACTCAGATAGTCAATAACAACAGTAAGCACAGCACTCTGCCTTCTGGAAGGATGTCAAACAAGCATGTGGAATGGTCTACAATTTTCTAATTGGCAAGACCGTTACACAGATTGAGCGTTATATTTCTGCAAATTCGAGTGCTAAAATAAAATGTGATCAGTCTGTGCGTATATATTTCCTGAGTACCTATTACACACCAGGCTCTGTAGCAGGTTCTGGGAATACAGTGTTGAACCAAACTGACAGGGCTTCTGCCTTACGTGCTTAGTGTTTTGCCAGAAAGCTACAGACAGCTAGTGCTAAGAGAGAACGAGGGTTGGTGAGACCCTTGTGCCCTGGACTTGTCTGGGAGGAGACTATACAGCACATTCTCTAAGTTTTCTTTCCTTCCCAACTGTGGGAATATCTTTCTAAGCAATCTCCCATCTTCTTTCCCCCTTTTCTTCTTCTTATTTCTCGCTACAGCATGAATTGTTGCATAGCCACCGTTATAGTCACTGGTTTTAGACTCCTTCTGGCAAAGAAGTCTCACTATTAGGTTCAGTGTGAGCTCTTAATCTTTCCTCTTAACCCAGCCAACCAAGGGAGGCAACTTGAATTGTGTGACTTGTTGGTTTCCATCTGGAGTCAGACTCATTGGTACTCTCTGTTTTCCTACACGTATTGAGAAATTCCAGGTACACTGGAGTCTCTTGTCCTGGGAAGGCCCACAATTCCTGAGGTGTTAAAAAAAAAGACACTGTAAAATATTTATGGGCCTATATCTTGGTACTTTGCTCTCAAGCTCCTGGAAGCACCAGCTTCCTAGAAATTTATTACTCACTCTGTAAACAAACAAAATAGAAAATGGTAAAAAAAAAAAAAAAAAAGGGCAGCTCTCCAATTACTTGCTTGAGAAATACACAAGTGCTCTGTAGAAGGGAAAGCAATGGTCTCTCTGATCCTTGAAGATCGAATCCATAAGGAAGTCACAGGTTTTGATACAACTTCGTTGATGAACTCAATCCACTATCTAGGAGCCAGCTGGTCTACCTGGAAGTGTTCTGGGAATATACAAGCTAGACTATGTGTGGGGAACCACTGATCAAATTCCAGATATGAAACTGTGACTTGATATGGCATTAGAATGTATATTTTGACATTAGCTTATTTTCTTGCCAGTAACCTTTCTGATTTTCCAAAATCTTTTTCCTTGCTTTCCTCTGACGCTAGCAGATTAACTTTCTATAACGAGATCATCTGAAGCCTCTCTTATGGCTAAACCGCTGTGATTTTGTATCCCTAGATCCCAAATCCTGCAATTAACAGGGGTTTAGGAGAAATGACTCAAGACCCTTCTCCTGAAAATCTACCCAATTTATTATTGGAGTCTTATTCGCATTGGAAAGAATGAATCAAAATTAGATCCACAGATAGAAGAATATAGTATTGACAAACAGCATGTAGATCTTGAGAAAATGAAATTTAACATAGCAAGAGAATTTAAGGGCACCAAATGAGTTTAAAAGAAAGCAAATGTGTCCTTTATCTGTATTTGCCAACACAGAGTAATAGCCATAGTCTCCAAATTAGATGGTGCATACCCTTGGCCTTCAAATGAAGGGTGAAAATAAATTGAGAAGTCCAAAAAACTCAGTGTTTTATCAGGTCTAATTTAGTCCTAGAGCTATCAGGAGTCCATTTGTCTCCAAATGGAGCATTGCCTGGTGGCTGTATTTCCGTTCATGGCAGAAAGCTGCTGGGGCCATCAGAGCAAGGGAAACTTCACAAAGAAAGTCAGAAAGCAGGGCCAAAAGGCAAATAAGGTTCCTGTCACAGCCAAAATGGTTCACTTAGCTCTTTGTGCTCCTCTCTTACTCTTTGTAATGGAGCAATTTCTATGAGAGTTGTGTAAAAACAAGGAGATTTTTAGCTTTGAGCAGCAAATGAGAGAACTGGGCAAGGAAAGCATGAAATTTAGTGAGGGAAAGAAAGAGTGATAGGAGAATAATGTAAAATCCCTGGAAAATAGTGCTTCCTCTTTAAAGAATCTACTATGTGAAAATCCATGCCTGTAAAACAGATATACTCTGGATGGATTTTCTCAGTTCTGAAGAGTCCATCACTTTACCAAAATGCTTTTTAAGTCTTCATCTCATGACCTCACATTCAACGTGGTTGAACATTTTCTTTTGGACACCTCTCTATCTACTCAGCTGGAAGAGATGAAAAGGAGAATCCATGAAGTAGGGTCCCTTGGAGGTCTCTGTGTCTACCCATGTTTGTGCTTTGCTCTGCCAAGTACATATAATATGACAAGACTTAGAAACCCTAGGTAGTCCAGAGGGGAGAGTTTCTGTTAAGAATGGAGGCAGAAGAACCATGGACTTACAGGGTTGGAAAAGACCTTCAAACTCTTAAAATCTCTCTGCTGAGAAGGCAATCCCTTCTTCAATGTCCTGACAGAAGGCCTCTGCTGAAATGCCCCCAAATGATAAGGACATCAGTGGTAGAACAACTCCAGTGCCTCCCCTATTCTGCAAGCAGAAGAACATAGCAATGGGGTATTATACGAGTCCATGAGATAGTCATCTCTTTCATGAGTGGAGGTCACCCCTTGGTAACTCTGCAGAGTTCCTTCTCTGAACCTTCATTGTATCTGTACCTGCTAAGGCACTTGACCTCACCCTGCTTTATATTATGGTTATTTATGGGTTATCTCATCCCCCTGCTGGGTCATAAACTCCTTGAAGGCCAGAGCTTTGCTTTACCCAACCATTTTCACATACTCCACAACACTTAGGACGGTGCCTTAAATATGGCAGGTAGTCAATAGTTTTGTTTGCTTTTTAAAGTGATTTGTTTTTAAACTGGATTTCAGCTTTGCTCTGCAGAAGACTACTCAGATTAGAAATTATTTTGTCACTATAGATTTAAATTTCCTTAATATTTCCTTATATGTAATCCATAGAAAGTATGCCTGCCACACAGTAGCCAGTAAATATGTTTGTTGCATGAATTTATGAGTGAATACATCAATGAACAACTGCTTGCAGAGGGTGCTCTCCCTTTTTCCCTGTGAAGTTGAGGCCGTATTGGGAGAATGTTTTACTGTCTGAACATAACTCTCCTGTTTCAGTCTAGTATTGCTGATACAATGGTGTCATCATCACTGCTTATCCAATATTGATGTGACCTGAACTTTTGCTCTGTGTAATCACAGATCTGGGTGAATTTCCTAGAAGAGAACAGCCCCAGAACTAAACTGTTAAGTAGACAAAACACAAATTGGGCCTCTTCCATATTGTCAAGAGCGAGGAAGGTGCTAACTCTGTTCTGCCTCTTCCATCACAGCCCCTAAACCCCCACAGTAGCACCTACCAAGGCCTTGCACAAAATAATAGGCCCCTTAAGCTTGCCTGCTTTATGCCTCGTCCTGCTCCATTCATGCCCCCTGGGTGTTATGTTACTTCCTTCCCAGAAGCTCTGTATACGTATACCCTAATCCAATGGAACAAAGCTATAATGGGGACATTCAAGGCCCCAGTAACCATTCACTGAACTTCAATGAACTTTGTTCATTCAAGAAGTGGTTGTCATTAAGATAGTCTGCAAGTGACAGAGTTCTAGGTTTACATTGGCTTAAACAACATGGAAGTTTATTTCTCTCTCATGTAGACACCCCAAGATACATAGATCAGGGCTGCTGAACATCAGTTCTGTTCCACAAAGTCCTCAGGGATCCAGGCATCTTCTAGCTTTCTACGTCATCATCCTTATATTTTGGCCCTTATCTGTATGGCCCAAGATAGCTGCTGGAGCAACGAGGAACAACATTCCAGTCAGCAAGAAGAGTTTTAAAAAGTAAAGGAAGTATGCTGGTTGTCTTTTAAGGAAGGATCCTAGAAGCTGTCATGTTACACTTGCACTTGTATTCCATTGTCTAGAATTTCAGCAAATGGTCACACATAGTTATAAAGGAGGCTGAGAAATATGGTCAGCTGAAAACCAATGTTATTATGGAAAGAAGGAAAATGGATATTGAACAATGAGTAGGAATCCCTGCCAGAAGGACCATCCCAGAATGTAAGTCATATCACTTAGGTGCTCACCTATGCACTATAAAATCAAAGGTTGATCTAGTGTCAGCCAGATCCAGATGCCAATCCTGGCAGCATTACTTGATGAGCTGTGTGATGCTATCAAAAACAGGTATAGTGCCTCCCTCTATGGTTCCTATAAAATGATGTGAGATGACCAGCAGTGCCTAACATAGTGCCTGGCACATAGTAGATGCTCAGCTAACATTTATTATTATTTTTATCATTCTGCCTGCATATGAGGCTGGCTCTGCTCCTGACTGTAGACAAACTTGGGCATAAAAACATTAACAAAATTTCCAGTGGCCATGTTTCTTGAGCAATTTCATACCCTATTCCACTAACCAGTTGCATTAGAGCAAATGAATGGCTGCCCAAAAGAATGTCTTTATCCTCAGTTGCCCTTTCCTTTCTGTCTTTGTTGGATGATGTCAAACAAAGACAAAAGCAATTAACAAACTTCTCAGCAGCTTAAGATATGACAATTAGGATCAGCAGAACTTAAAAAGGAAGCCCAAAATAATGGAGGGGGGAGTAAATTTTTCAGAATGCAAAGATCATTCATTTTCACATCGCTTTATTTATCAGGCCAAGCAAACTAACGTGAGAAGTCACTCTGGAAAAGGGTAAAGAAAAATAGATCTCTTTTGGTACTGTCTACCATGCCATATCAAGTAAACAGATTAAGAGGTACACTAGGCTTTACTTTCTATTGTTTCATACTCACTTCCTCTTTGAAGATGCTCTAAGATGCACTAAGCTCTTCCCATTGGCTTCTGTCTAGGCAGGAAGTTTCTACTCAGGTTGAGAATTACTGTGGTAGAATGATTTAGTGCTTGGGCAGACCTGAGTCTGAATCCTGGCTTGCCCACTTAATAGGTGAGTGATCTTGAGATAAATTAATTAAGTTTTCTAATGCTCAATATTTTTAATGGTAAGATGGGGATAATATTGTCCATCTCATTGAATTATCTTAAGAATTAAATGATAAAGTGTATGTGTAAACCAGATGTCCCCAAGTTTTCCAATCCACTTGGGTCACATTTTTATCCAATATCTATATAAAATGTCTTGTGACCCCCTTTCCACATTCCATGGGAAATCCATGTACTTTCCAAAAGCTCTGAAGATTTGGGGTGCCATGCTTCTCCCAAGTTAGTTCACTCCGTAGTCTGTTTTCCAACTATTTCCCACTCCCACTTGTCACTCTTGACTCCTGAAACTGCTCTCCTCTGTCACCTGCCTCCTTTGCTCCAGCTCACCTGAGAGATAAATAAGGGTAGGAAAAAGCTGGAAGCAGTATAGTCATGGGTGCCTGGAATTTTGCAGGAGCAGTGGGAATGAGCAGGAATAGGGAGACCTGGCAGCTATGATAAAGGAAGACTTGATACAAAATGTTGCCTGCCTGGATAAAGGGAAAAAGGAGGAGAAAGTAGTCAAAGACGATTGTAAGATTTCGAGTCTAGATAAGCAAGAGGATGATGGTGCAGACATGGGCAAGACCAGAAGAGTATTTGACTTTAGTTGACTTTAGTTAATGGCATTAGTTAATTAACTAATGACTTTAGTTAACTGACTTTGGTTTTAGAGATACTGAATAATAATAGAGCATTCAGAAGATAACCCCCATGGCTCATGAATGGTGGTGGTCCAAAGCTCTGGGAGAGGGTAGTCCAGAGCAATAGGTTTGGAAGTTTCTTTGTACAGATGACTGCTGAAGTACAACACCCTCCCAAGCTCCAACATTAAAACTTTAAGTTATATTTTAAAATAAAAAGAAAGAAAAGAAAATTGCCATTTTGGAGTCTCAAAAAAAACTGAGCACCATCCAATTACATCCCAAATAATCTCATTCCTTTAGCCCAGCAACTGAGTTTCTATTCACTATTATTTTTCTAACAAAAATTTAAAATCACAGAATCATAACACACTGTGGTTGTAATAAGCCTTAAAATGTTCCTGGTCCAAATGCCTCACTCACATAGGGGAAACTGACCTACCAGAGAGTACAGGTGACCTGTACATACTTAAGTTGAATGATGCTCCCAGGTATCCATAACCTGCCAGAGGAATTTCTGCTCTTCCTTGCACATCTTTTCACCTACAGTTTAGCTACTGAAGGTATAGTCTGAGACATTCTATCTGCATTTAAGATGTTCCTTCCAACTAAAGTACAGACACAGGTAGCGAGGAGACACTGCGGAATATGGAGCCAGAAGGTGTAGATTTTAGTCCCAAGCAGAAAGAACCGGCTGCACGACCTGAAGACAGTCATTGAATCTTTCAAGGTCTCAGTTTCCTCATTTGAGCAGCAAGGGATTGATCTGGATTAGTTCTGAAATGCCTTGCAGCTCTGATGTTCCTTGATTCTTGGAGGTATTGACGGTCTCCAACTGGATGCACATCTTCCAATCCCACACAAGATGGAGAGCAGGCCCATCCCAGTATTTGGGGAGGCCCATCAGGACAAGAGCTGGCCTCTCTCTGTGGGGGCTGGAGAAGGGAAGCAGCTGAAGCAACACTATCAGCTTCCTTCCTATTCAGAAGAGAACAATCGAGCTCCTCCCAGGGGAAGCCTTTCGGATTTTGACAGTGTGGGGTCTGTCTTGTGACGGGAACGGAGGATTAGTGGAGAATGGGGTGCTTAGCAGCCGGGATTCTGAACACAGCATCAAAGATGGAAGGAAAGCCAAGAGGTCCTTAGGTCCAGTCCCCTGCCTCTATCTAAGCCTTCCAAGGCAGATGGTTGTCATCCTACATTTAAAGATCTCCAGGGCAGCTTCCCACAGCGCCCTGGGTCAGCATGTTTCCCCTTTACAATCAAGAAATTCTTCCTGATGCTTAAGTGGAAACACTTTCAATGTAGCACAAGTCTGTTTACCCTCGTCTAGTCCTCAGTGGAGATGAGAACGAATACTCTGTGTAATAATAACACTTATTATACCTGGCGGCGAAGATTAAGTCACCTCTTAGTCTTGTCTTTTCTGGGCTAAATCTTCACTCTATTTTCCACCCAGTTCATCATTTTTTTAGTCCTATCTGGATCCATTCCAGCTTCTCCAAATGAGTCTTAAAATAGGAGGATGAAATCTGAGTTCCCAGTCTAATTAAAACCTCAGCAATGCCAAGTTTTGTGGAAAGATTACTCTCCAGGCTTTCATTTCATAATTCTCGACATACGGCCGCATCGTATTACAATTTTGTTGTAGCCCTTTCTCACTCACTTAGGGCCCACAGCTATCTTGCTATAATACTTGTCTCTGCCAGTTGGAGCCCATTTCTGTCCATTTTAAACATCTTCCTGTTTTTAATGACCACCCCCTTCTAAACTGTTAAAGGTCACTTTAAATTCTAATCCTACCTCCTAATGCTTGAAGAGCTTTTCCTGCCTTAGTGCAATCTGAAAAACATTCTAGTCTATTACCTCAGTCCCTGAGAAAGGAATCTCAATTTATATCAATCCTATAAGAGTCTGAATACCACTCATATCTCCCAATACCCACAAGCATGGTTTGAGCATGAAAAACAATGCAGACCACCCCTCTCCATTCATTTATTCAACAAGCATCTTTCTGAGCACTAATGATAGGCACGGGGGATACAACAGTGAACAAATCACAATTTCTCTATCCATTCAGTAGCACGCCCATACAGTGTAGACCACAAAAAGTATTCATTAAGCTCTTACCCTTTTGCAGACCTGTGGTTGGTGTTGGGGCTAGAGCAGTGAACAGGATCCCATGGATCTCAAGTTCCAATGGGGTGGGGAGGAGAGAGACAAGGTACAAGTCAAGCAATAAATAAATGGAACTGAGTCTATCTTGATAAATGTTTTCAAAGAAACATTGGAATGATAGATATCAGGGTGGTGGCTATCTTAGATGTGGAGAAAGCTCCCCAACGAGGGGTCTCTGAAGACCTTACAGCTTAGCAGGGGTCTGCTCTTCTGAACCAATCCCCTTTAGCAAACCAACCTTCTTTATAGTCTATTCTCCCAGACCTAGACTTCACTTTTACTGGGATGTTGATGGCTGACAATGCACTGTTCCTTAGTAAATTATTGACATTTCCAAAGGACTCTTTCATGTACTTTAATCAAAAGAAGTGATAAACGGAAGGAATTTTGGGATACGGTTGCCTTAGTTCCTTAGGAAGTTAATAGACATTCCTGGGCAACAGGAGTCCAGTGGCCCATTAAATATGGGGAGAGTGGATTTCAGTACCATCAGATAGATTTCTTCACTATAGAACTTCTCACAAACTTGAATAAGCTGGTGAACTTTTGGACTCTCTAAAATGGGATAACATGTACAGCTGTTTCCTAAGTTTTTTGCATGGAACCTCTTGAGAAACACTCTTTGGTGAACACTGGGCTGAGGAGGTATCTTGGATCCTTTGGTGTCTTTTGACATTGGATGTGGCATTTGGGATATGATGTACAGGCCAGCTGGATGTTTGTGAAAGGTAAAATAGGAACGTAACTGGCTTCTCTGCAAGCCTGGGCCTGGACTTCTCTACTTTCCTCAGATCGTGGAACATTTTGGGAATCTTTTGAGTGTCTGATCCACAAACACACATAATTACACACCACACAGAGGATTCACAGGCCTCTTACCAAAACTCATCTATGGACTACAGGATTTCTAAGGACCTGTTCAGGGCTAAAGTTCTACTAAGTTTCTGCTCTCAGGTTATGTTGATCTCTTGGTCCGTGTTTTTTATTAACTTATGGGTTTCTTGGGACCAGACCAAGCGTTTTACCTCTTCCCAAGCTCCTTCAGCCTTGGTGAAGTGCTCAGTACACAAAGGATGCTAATAAGTAACAGCCAGGGAGGGTGGAGAGACCCCTCAACACAGAAGTACCAGCCAACCCTGGGGATACCCAATTGGCTTCCCAATTAGTGAATGAGGTCATTTTCCCTCTGATGTTTTCCAGAAATAGATCTGTGAAGAAGGCGTGCACTGAAATGACCTAGTGGGGCAACGGGAAGGAAGTGACTAGAAAGGGAATCATTAAAAATCCAACTTCTTCTTTAAAGGGAAATGGAAACAGGGACCTGGAGGACGGTTATAATTGCCAAGCCAGCAGTGGCCCCTGCTTTCCTCCCCCTGCTCCCAATATGGATTTCCTGCCTGCGGGGCACCATTTGATTTAAAGCTATGGGAGCCTCACAGACATTCTCATGGGAAGGGCTCGGCAAAGAAATAGAACAGCGTTTGCCCTCCTCCTGCCACTTCTGCATGGAAGCCGTTGGATTAATTAACCCTGTTTCCTCAGCAGGATTGATCCCGACACTTGCTCAAGAAACTTTGATGCTTATGTGTGGCCTGACTGACAAATAACAAATTATGATTTTCCTGTTTGCAAAATTGAATGTCCTCTAGTTTATATAACCACCTGGTTCTATAAGCAATCATCAGTGGCATATTTCCCTTTAACTCTCCTTTGCCATGAGTTTTGAATGCTCTGTGAAAAGATGTTTTGATGATGTGGTCCTGAGGGTGTGCCCAAAACCCACCCCACCTGTTTGGCTTCTCTGCATTAGCCTGGGAGGTTATAAAGGGTGAGGGCATAGAAAAGATAGATTTGGGTCCTCGGGAAGTCGGTCTTCTAGAACTAAGTTTTACAACTGAGCAGATTGGCTTGAATACCCACCTGACAATTTTGAAAGCCTAAAAATAAATTGTACCTGGTACTTAGAAAAGGCAGCTTTCAATATCAGAGGACATCCTTGTGTTTCTAGTGTTCCATTTGGCTGGGGAATTTGTTAAGGCTCTAATTTCCCTCCCTGTGACCTGGCTTGTTGTCTTCAGGTGCTAGCTGCAAGCCAGAACGACACAGACTGTGCAAATAAAAAAGGCAGGGAAGGGAAAAAGGTCAACATGTGTTTTTCGTTTCAGTGTAGTTTCTTACTTTGGAGGGTTATGTTTTTTTTCCTTTTTGCAATAAAACTGGTTCTGCTACTAGACTGACATACAGTTACCTTTATTAGGCAATTATCAAAAGAGACAGGAAGTCTTTCTGGAGTTTTTAAAGTGTAAGGGGTCCTTCCCAGGATGCCTGTCCTCATTGGCCCTTTCCTCCTGGCCAGTGCTCCACCACTTAGCCATATATTATATCCAAATGTTGGATGTCTATAACACACAGAGGCCAGAGACATGGGCATCATCTGAGAACTTGGAATTGCAAGTTATCAGGCACCATCTCAGGCTTACGAATACAGAAACTGAGGGCGGGACCCAATGTTGTTTTAACCAGCCCTCTGGGTGGCACTGATACAGGCTCAGGTTTGAGAAGCACTGATACTTATCATTGTGTAACCACCCACTGCATGACGTGTGAGTCACCTTGGGCACTGGCTGCTTCAGGAGCTCCCACAGGTTTATGAACCTGAAGTTTGTCTTTTCATGGGGGTTAGGAGGCAGGTATGTGGGTGGAGAAGTTTTACCATTTGAAATCAAAGGAGCTTCCAGATTTGTGAGTCACTTAAGCTCTCAGTTTTCTCATCTATAAAATGAGGGTAATTCCATCTGTCTCACAGGGTTGTTGAAATGGCTGAAGGAGAGAACGTGTGTGAAAGTGATGTGGAAATGGCCAGGCGCCGTCTGCAGTGAGTTCTGGAGTTAGCTCTATGGATCAATAACACCAACACGCATTGTGAACTGCAGTCTCCTGGCTGGGGAAGGGACTGCACGTCCTCTGTCCTCACCTGTATTCTGAACCCCGAGTCCAGGTACACAGTGGCCATTCACTGACTCTTTGCTGAAATCTTGGAACTAAGTATTCACTCGTGCCGTCGTCACATGTACCCTGTGAGGTGGATACTATTCACACCCCCCCTTTTGGATGAGACCCGAGAGGTTAAGCAACTTACCCACAGGCACAAAATTAGAAATGGAGCCAGCGTCTGAACTCAGGCAAATCGGCTCCGGAGACTTTGTTTTCACTAGTTCACTGTACAGCCTCACAATTAATTCATTAATGGTGATGCTGAGGACGGTGATGTGAGGTGACATTTCATGAATGCTTGTTCTGTCACTCACTGTCCCAATCTCTCTATGTGCCTTAACTCACCACAACCCCACAGAGGGAACTGTCAGGTAACCGTTGCTAGCATCATTGCGCTTTAACAAGAAAGGAAACAGAGACACAGACATGGGCCCTGATTTGGGGTTTCTTCTTTCCAATGTAAAAATTTCTTCATACTGTGCCTCTCTGCATACTGTTGGTGCACTTGACATCAACCCACTAATCAGTGATCATTTATAAACTGCCTGATAAATGCCCAGTGCTGTGCTTCTAGACACAGAAATATGAGACACCATTTCCACCCTTAAAGTGCTTCAAATCGGGCTTCCCTGGTGGCACAGTGGTTGGGAGTCCGCCTGCCGATGCAGGGGACACGAGTTCGTGCCCCGGTCCGGGAAGACCCCACATGCCGTGGAGCGGCTGGGCCTGTGAGTCATGGCAGCTGAGGCTGCGCGTCCGGAGCCTGTGCTCCGCAACGGGAGAGGCCACAACAGTGAGAGGCCTGTGTACCTCAAAAAAAAAAAAAAAAAAAAAGCTTCAAATCAAGTTGGGGAAATTGATTGGTCCTCATAAAACAGAAAAAAAAAAAGCCTAATATATAGATTAAGTGCTAGTTTGTGATGCACAAAAGAATCATTTTGCACCTTCAGAGAGGTTAGTGGGAATGAAATCCTCAGACAAGAATTCTCACAGGGGCCTAAAGGAAACTCCCTTGCTGGACTCAGACTCCAATTGCTCTGGGCAGTTATGTGCCCAAAGACACTTATTGGTGCATTAGTTAAAATAATGATAAAGCTGGAACTAGACTAAACGTCTAATAACAGGAAAATGTTTAAAAAATAAATGGTGGCAAATCTACTCAATAAAATATTCTTCATCTTTAAAATTATAATTATAAAGATTATGGAGCAATATGGAAAATGCTCCCAATATACTGTTAAGTGAAAAACCACAAAAATACTACCTGAAATTTAGGCTGTGACTGTACCTGTGTCAAAATGATGCATGCATCTGGGTGAGAACTAGAAAAAAAAAATAGAAAAATGATGAGATTATGATGTGTTGGGATAGCGAGATTATGGGTAAAATTTCATTTTTCAGTTTCGGCTGAAGTTGTCATAATTTTGTGCAATACAAAGGGATTGGAAACGAGATGGTCTGGCTGCACTACAGAGCTGACTGCCCCTTTTGAAAGAGGAAGAATCACAGTGTACTGGGTGAGATGTGAACATCCAACACCAGCCATGCCTTAAACTGCAGGATTGCCCAGACTTTTCTCTCTAGGGCAAAAGCCATGCATGACATTCCTTCTGGCAGTCTCTGGAATACCTAGGCTATAACTCTGTCTACTGCATGTGCTCAAAACCTGGGGTTGGTGGGCTGACTTAGATAACCTCCTCCATATCCTTCATGGATTTTAGCATTATGTGCCTTTAAGAATCCCAGTAATGGTATCAACTTCAGAATTTTTCCTCACCTGAGAATTCTCCCACTTTCAAGGTGTCCCCAGTTGAAGTGAACTCACTTGGCAACCTACTAGCTATACGATTTGGGTCAAGTTACTTAACCTTGCTAAACCTCAGTTTCCTCATATGTAAAATGGGTATAGTAATAATGCCTACTCCATGCAGTTGCTGTAAATGAGATGACATGAAAAGTAATATTTACTATACTAGCTTAATAGAAAGCACTCAACAAAGGGAAGCTATTGGTAATATATTACTGCAAAGGCACGCATTTGTTCTAAATGTCAAAGAAATTAGTTTAAACATAAAATGAACTGGAGAATGAAATGCCCCTTTTCAATCTCCAGAGAAACTTGTGTTTAATGGAAAAGTTTCAAACCTCATTTGATTATACCTTTAGGTCTTATTATAGTTCCTTCTTTCTCACTAGCTAATCAATATCCTCTAGGTTTGAGTCTTCTCAAATGTTCTTGAGGCATGAAGGTGTTGCCTGCACTATTGTGCTTAAATCAACGTAAGGGAGCTTAACTAAGCATCAAACCAGGTAGTACGGTCTGCGTAGTAACTCTGACACTTGAAGAAATGCATCATTTCAGGCCAGATAGAAGGCTAGGAGAAAGAGCCACAGTTGGTGATGCCACAGATGACTAACCCTGATGGGGGAGGTGAGAAAGTTGGGAAGCCAAGAGCCACAGCCAAGGACAAGAGAAGAGTCTGGTTTGAAAGGAGAGTGTTAAGACATCAACAGCCTGGAAGGAGAAGTCCAGGGTGATTTGTGGCCTGTTGAGTACCAGGAAAAAAGATGTGGCCAAAGAAGGCACAGATGTTCTGAAGAATGCAAGGAATTTATGACGGGTCATAGTCTGACTGCAGGAAATGCCTGCTGAGGGCAGAGCTCAGTGGACCGTGGGAGCACTGGTTCAATGAGAAGATATGGGAAGACTAGGATGTCACAAGTACCTTTACCAGAGTATCGTCCTGCACCGGAAGCAAAGGAGGAGGAAGAGGAGGACAAGAAGTTGCTTGAGGAGAAAAATAAATAAATTAGCAAGTCGTTAGACGTAGATTAAAATATTTCTAAACCAACAGCCCCCTTTTCCCTGTCACTCTTCTTTGTAAAAGTCATTGTCAATAACTTGAACTGACGGCTCAGAAGTGAGAATGTTTGTAGCTCTCTCCACATTCTCTTATCAGAACCGCTACTACGAGTCAAAACGCTTCACTTCTCCTCCTATCCCTATTATACAGAAGCTGCTGCAAGACCTTGACAATCATTTCCTCTCATCAACCTAAAGGTTTATACATGCAGTTTTTATATAAATATGCATCTAATTGACATAGTGGGGATTATGGAGACCATACCCATTAAGAGATCAATGGATTTTATATTCTCCTTTTTCACAGGTGTGACAGGCTAGGTGTGGGGTTACAAGGAAGCAGGTACTTGCTGAAAGGCTGGAAAGAGAGAATGGAGGCTTCCCTGTTCAACAACTATGCATCAGAAGAGAGCATTTAGCCCCTGAACTTGGGCCCTGACTTCCTACTAGAGTTAGGACAGAGCTAATTATGCCTAAGTATTAACATCAGCAGTGCCTTCACGCAGGCTTCCCAAACCCAGATCTGAGCCAAAGAGAGCAGACAGAAGGTAAGTGTTGAGGGAAATAAAATATCCCACAAGCAGTTATCCTGGCCCACTGTCCCTGCACGAAGGAGCCTCCGCAGCTATAGGACACATCAGGCCTCACGTTGCTTGCTTCTAATGAGGCCAACTAATTCTGCAACCATGGGCAGGTTTCGTGATAAACTGGAAAATGACTTCTGGGGCAACTGTCTTCAGTTCTCAGAAAGAAAATTCACAGAAGTGAGTGATTGGCTGAAAGGCCAAGAAACCATTGCCTCAGAGTGGGGTCCCAGAGCAGAGCAACGTGGTCATTCACAGTGTGTTTGAGTATGTGACAAAAAATAAAAATAAAAATGAGTTTGATTTCTCCAGCCAACATCACAAGCTGAAAATATTTTCCTTTAGTAAAATAAATACGGGAATCAGAGATTTTTCTTGATTGATAATAATATTTGCTAAAAGCATTTAATGAGGTTTGGAGATGTAGAAATGATATCAGTCCCAGATGAAATAAAGATGAGAACAGGATTTAGCTTGGAGACAAGCTGCAACCCAGCCACACCTCTCTCTCCTTATTCATACTTCACTTGCTCAATTCAGAAAAATAATATTTGGGGGTGGGAGGAGTGGGGTGGCTAAAACTAGCAGGCTCGGTGATTGCCAGATTACTAAGAGACTTCTTAGCTGACCCTGAATTTGCTCTCTGGTCCAAAGCTTTATGAAATTCTAAAACTTAATAATTTGAGGAAAGCCCTTAAAGTCTCTTGGTCATGTTTAAGCAATTAAATATTAAGCGGAAAGGGAGAAAATTATAGTAGCAAAATTCTATAGAAAAAAAGAGATAAAGGATGGTTAGACAAGTCCAGATTTTAGCTGAAATTTCCTGAGATAATATAATCTCTCGTTAAGTGAACCATTTACCCTCAGTCTGCATACCTGCTTAATATTTTGATGAATCATACTACCACTTGCTTGAGAACTCCTTGTACAGATTTAAAAATTTTAATAACCTTAACATTAGTTTATCTTACCAAAAAAAAGGTGTAGCATTTGAAAAAAAAAAACATGTATATAATGGTCTTCTAATTTTGTCCTCTGGGCAGATGTTGGGTCCCAATGGTAGAGATGATGACCTGTCTGGAAGCCCATTCACGTTATCAGAGATGGGATAACATGTAATTGTAGATGGAATTTTCTGGGGAAACTATGTACCAGTCCCCCAGGAAGAAACTGAATATCACACAGAGGATTCAGATACCATTGACAGACACTTAGGAAGCTAGTGAAATAAAATGTTGCCCACGTTGAATACTAGGAAATTCAGCATTCTGGTCAACAATGTTAACAACCCTCCTGGGACTGGTCACTTATCTTTTGAAGATGTGGCTTTTCGAAGAGTAATGTTAAAAGACCATGCCCCCAGAATGGCCATCATCAAAAAATCTACAAACAGTAAATGCTGGAGAGGGTGTGGAGAAAAGGGAACCCTCATACAGTGTTGGTGGGAATGTAAATTGATACAGCCACTGTGGAGAACAGTATGGAGGTTCCTTACAAAACTAAAAATAGAACTACCATATGACCCAGCAATCCCACTACTGGGCAGATACCCTGAGAAAACCATAATTCAAAAAGAGTCAGGTACCACAATGTTCATTGCAGCTCTATTTACAATAGCCAGGACATGGAAGCAACCTAAGTGTCCATCGAAAGATGAATGGATAAAGATGTGGCACATATATACAATGGAATATTACTCAGCCATAAAAAGAAATGAAATTTAGTTATTTGTAGTGAGGTGGATGGAGCTAGAGTCTGTCATACAGAGTGAAGTAAGTCAGAAATAGAAAAACAAATACCGTATGCTAACACATATATATGGAATCTAAAAAAAAAAAAACCAAAAAGTTTCTGATGAACCTAGGGGCAGGACAGGAATAAAGACACAGACGTAGAGAATGGACTTGAGGACATGGGGAGGGGGAAGGGTAAGCTGGGATGAAGTGAGAGACTGGCATGGACTTATATATACTACCAAATATAAAATAGATAGCTAGTGGGAAGCAGCCTCATAGTGCTTTGTGACCACCTAGAGGGGTGGGATAGGGAGGGTGGGAGGGAGATGCAAGAGGGAGGAGATATGGGGATATATGTATATGTATAGCTGATTCACTTTGTTTTAAAGCAGAAACTAACACATCATTGTAAAGCAATTATACTCCAATATAGATGCTAAAAAGAAAGTCACCAGGGGGGCTCACTAGTAAATTTGAACTGGAAGAAGAGGGAATCAGCAAACTTAAAGATAGAGTGATAGTGATTATGCAATCCAAATAACATAAAGAAGGATGGAGAAGAAATGAACAGAGCTGCAGAGATGTATGTGGCATCCAATAAAAATGAAAGACCATGCCCAGGAGTTTCTAGAAAGACTCTTCTCATACTCATTCTCATTTCTGGGTGCCCACACAAATGAGGCCACTTCCTCATTCTTCAAAGCCTTTAGGATCCATTTCCAAAATGAAGTTGGATTCTTTCTACTATTTCAACAGCTCCAGCAAATGACTCTCTTATCTTTCTTATCCTTCTAATTCACACCTGTATCCTGCCTTGAATTGGCTTCTGCAGTGCTCACAAATGGTCTTGTCCCCTCCCTGTACTCAAACCCACCTCCATACTGGTCATTTTCCCCATTTTCCTCCATCAAACCCAATGCTGATCCCTGCTTTTCTTAAATTCAATCTGATATATCAATCTTGTTTTCATATAAAATTAAATCTGACAAAGAGGAAAGACCTGGATCTCTCATCAAACTTCTCTTCACTGTATTTTTCTCTATTATTGGGGAAAAGCACTGATGTGCCATATATGCATTGTTGATTAGAAAGTGGGTCCCATAGCCATTTAGATAATGCTTAGAGTCGTGTTGTTAGAAGGAGTGCTTGATGTTATCCAGTACTTTGTCTATGTGAGAAAACTGAATCTCAGAGAGTTTGGGTGACTTGTGAGTTTGCACAAAGGATCTGGGCTGGAATCCAATGTTGTTTTCAGTATACCATATTGCCTTCTTTTTTACTTCCTCTCTGCATATGGCACTGTGCTAGGTGCTATAGAAACACTCCCCAGGAACTTTCAATTCAGGAACAACGCTGTTGACACACCAGCATGAAAGGTACCTCACACACAACCCAACTGGCACGGACGTGAACACTCTGCAGTTATTTATATCATGTAGCGCTCTAACCCCCTTCTCCCTCCCTCCCTCCTCTCCTGTGTTCAACCTGTCGCTGACTCTGGCTGTTGCTTCTCTGCACTAATGCCAACGGCTGTCTCTGCTGCTGTGGAGGCTGCCCTCCAACACCTCACTCCCTGATGCAGGCCCGGATGCCTCTCCTTATGGGGCCTACACCTCCCGACACTCTCCCTTCAGACAGGCCAGACGGCCCTGGCAGCTGTCACCCCTTCACCTGGATCCTGACCGTGTCACACCCACCCCTGGGAAAATCTCCAGATGCACCCTGAGCAAAACACAGAGGCCTAAGTGAGGAGACTGATGGGGAGCAGGGCCCCTGAGAACACAGGGCAGGTGCCAAGTTGCAAAGAAAAGAGAAATGATAGACTTTAGAATGAAACTAAAAATAAAGAGAATGTGTTTTAATACCCCTTTGGCTGATTCATCTTTCTATGGCACCAGAAAGAGGGGCGTTACCCCCTATTCATGAATGCCTTATGTTTTGCCTACAAGGCCTCTCTTCTCACATCTGAAAGAGTAAACTGACAGTAACAGTGTAAGTATAGGAGATAATGCTGGTGGCATGGCTACAATCTCCACATTGGAGCCGGACTCATCTTACAATTTCCGTCACAGCCTTTCTCAAAAAAATGAGATAACTCAGGTCCATATGTGCGATTCCTCAACATCCCTTCTTATTCTCTCTTGTTTTGTCTGTCTTCATCTCATTCAGGCGTGGGTCCAAGATGGAGTAGTGATTAGTGGGCCTGGTGACATTGTATACTTGGTGGCTGTTTATTTCCAAAGCATGGTTGGCAGGAAAGGGAGCCTTAGATTTCAGTCATTCCAGAGAGGGAACTAAACTCTAATTCTTAGCCTACCATGAACTCTGCATAATATGAGCTTTTGCCCTAAAGTGCATCAGTGAGCAAAAAGAATGTCAATAGCTGTCAATAACAGGAGACAAGAAGATATAGAGGAAGAAGAGAAAAGAAAGAGGAGAGAAATACATATGCTGGTGGAAAGTGATTGGGGAACCACTCTGACCATGTATTTTGCCCACACCCCTCCCATGCCTTGCAGCATTGTTTTGAAATAAGTGAATAGATACTAATGCTGAAAAGCCAATTATTTTAGCCAGTGGATTATTTGGGAGAAATCAAACGTAACAAGAGTTCAAGATAAGCCCATATCACTTGTGTGACTTGATTGGAGGATCTGTTCTCATAGAGTTCCTATTCCAGATTAAAATTATTTAGGACAGTCTATACAACATAAAGTTTGGATATTCTTTCAAAGGAACACATATTTGTTCATTTTCATAGAGAACAGTCCTCCTTTATCTAGAAAGGCCATCTTTTCAACCAAACTTTGGAAAGGATGCATTTTTAAGAGGAAGAGAGGAAGAGGAGGAGACCTGCCCAGCTAGCCTTGCCAGCCAACTAACTCCATAACAATTATGAGTTAAGATTTATTTAGAGTTTATTGCATACCAGACATTGTGCAAAACACTTTACATACATTCTCACTTAACCTTCACAACAGTCTTGGGAGATACGCTCATGTCCATTTTACATAAGAGGATCTGAGTCTTAGAAGAGTTGGTGCCTTGCCCAAGGTGATTAGTGAATAAGTGGCAGAATCCAGACCTGTCTGACTCCAAAACGTGTGCTTTTAGCCACTCCACACATTGCCTCCTTCACTGGTATGACAGATGTCACAGGCAGATCATACTCAAACCCTGCAGTATGTTCTAACTAATCGAAACTATATAACTGGAAAATGGTAGCTAACTTATATAGCAGGCTCAACTGAAATAATTCAGACATAAAAATGACCTCCTGGCATTTGATTATCTTTTACCTTAGACGTTGATAAACCAAACCATTCCCTCAGGACAACATTTCTGTCCAGCAAAGCATTTCTCTTGCCAAAGTGTAATTTTGTTGGCTACATCTATCTCCTCCAAGGCCTGGAATCAAACCTAAACTAGTAAATTGTGCTGACCTGGCAAGACGCTCGCCCTCCAGGGCATTGTATCAGGCTAAAGTAATACATCACGTTGCTTCCCACTCTGTCGGCCCATTTCTCCAAAGAGCCCTAAAACGGTAATGTTTCTCCTCTGAATCTCTAGTTTTCTTGCTCATAAGCCTTGCGCTTTAGCTCCCTGGCCTTTGGGACAGAGGCAGACTGAATAGCACTAGTTTCACACCTGCCCTTGAGTTGGGGCTTCCAAAAAAAAAAGGCAGATTTGAAGAAAGGGGCAGCCCCACAGAGCGCTGCTTCATTCCTTTTAGGTCCAGAGATACACAAACATTGACTTGATTGGGTAACAGGAAGACTTTGGTCTTTGGGTGATGGGGATTTAGAAGCTGAGAAAGAGTTGCCGAGTGATGGGGGTGGTGGCAGGTCAAACAGAGCCGCGATTCCTAGAAAAGATGACCTTGTTCAACTGAGAAGTAGTGGGACCAGCAGACACTGGAAATTAAAAATTAACACAGGCTGAAGTGAAACTGATGACTGAATTTGATAGGTTTTCAAGAAAAGTTTATGACATGCCGTTCATAGAAGAGAGGACATTTTCTGTGTTCACTTTTATAAATGCCAAAGGCCAGTCCTACTTGGAAAGATCTTCTGCAGAAAAGCAGAAATGTGTAGAGTCCACTAGCAACATATAAGGCAGGCAATAGGTATATATTTTTGAAAAATTTCTTCACAAACAATCCTATTTTTAAAATGTTTTGACAACAGTTTTGATACTGACAGTCAAGCACTTCATTCCCCGATATGTGTTCGAGTATGTGTGTGTACATACTCTCGTTATTCTAAATGCATAGTGATGTGGATGGTCTTACAGTAGTGAAGGCATCTTTCCATATCTTTACTAAGCACATGAACACATATATCTCAATATTTGTTTTAATTCAAGTTGATTTCCATAGAATTTTTTAAAGGTAAAATATCGATTCATCAAAAGGCTTTAAGTTAATGCAAATCCTATGAATTCAGGAAATATCAACCATTCAATGTATTACATTTGGGGTCTAGGTAATGGTCCTATCACAATTTTCCTTATATTAGGAACTCATGAAAGGAGTCCAGTTTTCCACATAAAGCCATAAAAAAGGAAAGTGAGAAGTGATTCTCACTAAAATGGACACAAATTTAAGATTACTCACATTTTACCCAACTTTCCTACTAGTATCCCATGCAAAATTATGTCAACTGAATGAATTTTTATTAGATAAGGTGGTCCATGGAGCACTGATGCCTAAGAAACTAATCATTCTGAGTTATTTTAAATTGTCAATAGGTCTGGAAGTTATGGATAGATAGTTGGTGTAGGAAACCTAACTGGCTTCTACAGATATTAACTATGGTATTTGATTCTGTGATCAATCTTAAGTTAATCAAAGTTAAATGCAACTTCGTTTTTTATTAGTTGATAATCCATTTGCATTTTCAACCAGACACATAATTGTGAATTTTCTAGAAATAGCCCTGGAAATACAACTAGAACTGTCTTACTTCTTTTTCCCTGCTTTCAAAACACGATCAACTTTAGAACCTCCCCCGTTAGCAATTTCTAGAGAACTTTTAGTCCTTGGAACGCAAACAGTAACAAGTGTGTATCTTCAGAACTGGATATTTCCCTATTTGGAAAATGTTTGCATTTTTTATTATTTAAATACTGATTCTTCAAGTCAATGTCTCCTATTTCCAACAACAGAGTGAAAATAATTAAAGGAAAGCTTTCTCAATAAGCAAGAGGGGAAGTTTCAAAGGAAATTAAAGTTGAGTACAGTGTCCCGACTGTATTCCCAGAAATCTATAAAGAAACTCAAGCTTATGTAGCACCAATAAAGGTAGTACATATTTACCAATGATGAATGACCAGAGCTCTTTGCTCTAGAAGTGATGACCCCAGTTAAATCTCATTATTATGCCTTCTCCTTCAGAGATGGTGGGAAGCAAGTTGCTTGCATCCATGACAAAATGTGAGACTCAGCTAATTGGCATGGTTTTGATGATGCCAAAATTCTGCCCCAAACCCTTATAACTAGCAAGTTTGCCCTGAAGATTATTGAATTACTCCACTGACCATGCATTATTTAAAGGGAAGTGCTACTATTATAGAAGCCAGCTGTTTAATCATTGGAATTCTGTCTGTTGGCCAACTTTCAAGATACAGCCGTACAACTTTCAAGATACTGTGATGACACTTTATGTCTACTCATAGAGAACTCAAGTCCTAGGTTAGGTGGCAGCCAACTTGTCTGCTAAGCAATCTTTGGTTTGCATGCTCTGGAGCAAACCTACTGAAAAACAAATATATAAATTTCCAATGTCAAGACTTTGTCAGCAAGGAAAATTCTGTGAAATTCTACACATGCCTGTTCACCCTAACAGTTGAGTGAGTATATGGACACTTCATAATTGATATGACAGAACTCTGGGACTGGGACTATACCTAGTTGTAGAAAGGACTATCCCAGTCACCTGTTTTTGTCATAGAATTGAGTACAAAAAAATGTTTTGAGAATCTTGGGGAACTCAAGTGATAAACAGAAAACAAAGTTTAACCTTCTAAGTTAGAAAATATTTGGTTTTCTTTCTTGAAGACAGTGTAAAAGTGGTTTCCAACCATAGTGAATACTTGGTTGGCCTAGGTGAGTTTTCTCCTCCATTTCTTTACTTATTGCAGAATATTTAGAATAGAAAGGACCATAGCAGTCAGACACTGTGTTCAATACAGGAATATGCTCTTAGGATCTCTGACAGGTGTTCATATAGCTTTTACTTAACTGCTTCCAGCAATGGGAAGTTCATTACATTTAAAAGAAGTCAGTCCCATTTTTAACACTCTTAAGTTCAAATTGTTAGAAATTTTTTCTTATATTAATCCAACATTTGTTTCTTTTTCACCTACCAACTCTGATTCTGCCCACTGGAGCATAATTACCTAGTGCTTAATGAGGAGTTTTCAAAGGCAAGGATGGAACAGTTCACTCCATCTCATTTAAAAATTACTCATAATGACAATAGCTGCAATTCTGAGGTCATTAAAAATCCCTATTTTTCTCAAAATTGATACTGTAGCAAATTATTTTACTGTTTTCCTGGTAAACCACATTGCATCATGCTCCTAGTTTTAGCCCATAGTAACAAATATCTTTATTTTGGTTCTGGAAAAATAAGAAATATGAGGCATTTGAAGATAAAGGGAAAAACTTTGACCTTCAACTCTGGCCTCTCAATTGGTGAGAAATGATTTTTTTGTTGTTAAATATCTTTATGTAGAACCAGAAGTCAAGTCTATAAGACACTTCAAAGGATCAATTAAACTTTAAAAGGCAAGGTAAATACTTGTTATGTTCATATATTTTCAATGAAGTACAATCAGTCCATTGTAGACATCATGAATAGACAAAGAAAAACATCTTTCTAGGATTGTGGTGGCTAGAAATAACTGGTAGTTACATTTTTGGCAAAATCCAAGTCTGTAATATTTTGACAACATTTAAAAAAACAGATATAGACATAAGGTAAACTTTCTTTCTAGAGCATTATGGAAGAGTCCTAAATTTCTCTGTTCCTAAAGTCATTGACCTATGGACTAAAAAAGCACAGCTATTTTATAGACTGAACCATGGCAAACTCTGAGCCCATCTAAGAGGTGACAAAGCAGATGCCTGGTGTGTGCTATTATTGTTTGCTGTGCTGATGATTACTTTCTATCTCTCAAGAGGAAATAGGCCTGTGGTGAGTTTCGTGGCTGTTGACAGTCACCAAGAAGGGAATATGTATACATACAATGTTTGATGCTGTTCTGAGATGAAGGTTAGTGTCTTTCTCCAGTGGCAAGCAAGAAGCTCCAGAACCTATGGAGTCTCAGAAGGAAGATTACTTTAGACATGCTTGAAACAGAGGTGCTAAATAGGTCCTGGAATCACAGAGCCTATCCCTCTCCATCTTCAACCCATAAGGATGAAATTAGTTGTTTCTAAGTTAGCCGAGTGTGAAGGTTTCTGGAACCACTCCTGCCACATTACCTCCAAACATCAAATTACTATTCCAAATTCAACAAATGAATCACAATCATGTCCCATTAAGAAATGTATCATTTTGGCAAAGAGCAATCATTACCTGCGGTGGATGACAGGGACGCTTACCTCAAAGTAGGCTGAGTCACCTTCCCCTCTCTCCCCACCCCAAGAGAAAACCAAAGTGTATCAGCCACTCTCCACTGGCTGACCCCTTCAGCCTCTTGAAATAGCCACTTAGCAAAAAGTATGCAGAAGTCCTTTGTGGATTACAAAGAACCATGTAAGCCTATTTGTGTCTTTATTCTAATTTATAGTTCCAGGAAAAGATTATAAAAACAAAAAAAACAAAAAATATTGTTTACATTGCCCAAGGGACCAGATAAGTCCTGGCTTGCCAGGGCCCAGCTGGCGAGCAGAAGCAGAGAGTCTTCTGCACTGGTTGATCCTCCAATGGCAACTGAAAACACCACTGAGGCTCCAACTGGGACCAGCTGCCCGGTCCCTTCCAAATCCCTCAACCATGAGGAACCCACAGGGTTCGCCCCGAATGAAAGCAGCACACCCCACCCAAAGAGACCACAATTGAACCCTTGCTAAGTTTCTACCCCAAGCTGCCCTAAGAATGACAATAAACCTGCCTTACAGGGAGGAAGCATCCCCAGGTTCCTGTGCCAAGCATCAGGAAAACATTTGGATTCTTAGAGGATGCCATGAACAGCTGGCCCCTAGAGCCGCAAGGCAGCCAAACTAGTTTGGTAGCAGGCCATGACCATGGGTCTGATCTCCCCCAACTAGAGAGTTCAAAATATACATGGAGATTTTGACTTTCAAAACTTCATCCTAAAGTACAGTATCATTATTATGTGAACGTAAGACTTTTTATTTAACATATAATGCTGTCTTCTGTGTCAGGAGTTTAAATTGAACATATGTCACATTGATTAATTGGATCCTTCTGGCTCAATAGTTCACAAATTTTCTTCCATGAAGCTTGGACATCAGTGGAGAAGACTCAGGCCCTCCACCTCCCAAGGGAGGTAAGGGAGACAGAGAAAGCCAAGATCCAGTCCCCTGCCCTTGCCCAAGCCACAGCAGTTTCACTTTTGTCTGTTTTATATACGGGTATATAAGCAAGATTTGGTGTAACAAAAGTTCTACTATGACCAAAAGTTTACAAAGAATTCAAGTACATTTTAAGTTCCATGTAAACTTGTTTTGCCTCCTTTTTACTTCTAGAGCCAAGAAAAGTGTGTCCAAATCAAAACAAAACAAAATAGAATCACACTAAAACCTACTTGCCAAGTAAAGAGGCCTAATTGATTTGAAAATATCAAAAGAAATTTGATTCCTGGTGTTCCCTCTGGGCAATCAGAATGAAAAATGGACATTTAGTTCATTCTGTCTCAGTCTAGTGGTTATTCTATAAGAAAACAGAAATGATGGTTCTGGTCTCTCTAGGGTGATAGGAGAAGGAGCCCTATCACATTGGTATTGTCATCAGTTCCAAGTTCCAAAGCTTCTGGATGCAGTCAATAGAGAGCCTGTCTCTTCACAGACCCTATATGATCCTGGAAAGCGATGTTCTGAGGAAACAAACCAACATTTTTAGGACCTACTAGGTGTCAGGTGATACGCTAAGTACTTTTCATACAGTATGTCATATAATCCTCAAGCAATCAGTACAAGGAAAATCTTATTAACCCCACTTTACAAATGGGTAAACTGAGGCCAAGGAAGCTTAAATGACTTGTCCAGAGTCATACAACAGGTCTCCCAGGCTCTATGAGGCACTTGGGCTTAGCCAGGAGTAGACCTGAGTTTGAATCCTGGCTCCACCACTTACTGCATGAATGACCCTGAGTAAGTCATTCCCAACTCTGAGTTTCGGTTTCCAAGTCTCGGTTTCCACATCAGTTAAGTGAGGAGAACTTTCCAGACTTAAAGCCTCTTTAATTCTCAGTCTGATGTTATAACAGAAGCAGTTAAGCCAAAGAGCAAACATCTGAGCCATCCTGCAAACAAAAACCATGCAGATTTGCTAACAAGATTAAGAAAACATAAAACATGCTCTTTTAATTAATATTCCTAGCAGCCTCCCAATAAAGTCAACATATAAGGAAAGATGAGGATTGGGTCTAGACAAGATCCTTGACTACAGGTGGCTAAGAACTTGAGGAGAATTAACACAAATAAATGCACAATGAGTGAGGTATTGCCAGCGAGTGTGGCACCAACTCCAGGAGACATTCTGGAGTCCAGAAAGATCTAGGGGGTCAGGAATTGTTGGAGGAGCTTCAAGAAGAGGTTGACTCACAGAAGTGTGGGTTGACGAGGTGTGGGGAGAGGAGAGTCTTCAGGGGCTGGGTGGGACTGTGAAGATAGCCTATTATCCCACTCTAAAGCCCGGCCTTTCTGCGTTTGATTGGAACAGACAAGCCCACGGGGTATGGCTCGAGCAGTCGGAGGGCGCCTCAGACAGGAATCGTGGATGAATGCTGCTTCCGGAGCTGTGATCTGAGGAGGCTGGAGATGTACTGCGCGCCTCTCAAGCCTGCCAAGTCAGCCCGCTCTGTACGTGCCCAGCGCCACACCGACATGCCCAAGGCTCAGAAGGTAAGCCAACCTGGGGGGGGATGGAGGTTGGCCACCCCTGTGAGATCTGTATCCTGTCCATGTGGGTGAGCCAAACAGTAACTAGGTCCCGTAGTCTCCTGGCTCACAGGTCAAAAAAGCTCCCTTCTCACCTGAGAGGTCCATCCCTTACATCACTCCACTTTGTAAACTCTCCCTTCCACTGCTCTGGACCATCTGATCACCAGAAGACAGTGGAGAAGAATGATTAAACTTGGGCTTTGGTATCAGACAAAACTGACATCCTAGGTTCGCCAATCACCAGCGGAGAGCCCTTGGCGAAATAATGTAACCTCTCAAGCCCTAGTTTCATCAGTAAAGTTGGGGTAACGGTACTATCTACCTCATCAGGTCGTTTGTGTGCATGCAATGCTTTTCACATGCCTGCACAAAGTAACTGTTGGACAAGTGTTAACTTCTGTCATAACTGCATGAATAAAGTATGTGACCTTTCAAGTCCTGGTATTCTGCAAAGGTGCAAAGAAAAAAAAAACAACACTCTAAAATGGGAACTAATAGAAATTCACATCCAGTGGCAAACATAAAAGAAAATAAAAACAAAATAGAAAGAATATAAAAACAAATAAAAACTTCTGTTTGGCTCTAAGAACACCAAAAAATTTCTAATGATCAAAATCTGCAGGTGTCTCTTACTAAGAGCTAGACTTTAAACAAGCCTTAGAGGTACTATCTATGCCACCAAAAGTACGTAAATCATCTGATGAACATTGATAACTTAATACATTTTTGTTGAATGAGTGAATGAACAAGTGAACAAATGAATATGTGACTACATTTTAGTGATTAAGTAGAAAGGATGAGAACTAAAGAGAAGGTGAAGAAAATGAGGAAGGATGAATAAGGAAAGTAAAAAACTCTCAGGTCTCCTTGGGGACTCTGTTGACAAAAAAAGAAAACAACAACTTGAGGTTTTAATCTTTGGAGTCAAAACTAGCATCGTGCAGAAGGCACAAGATGAGAGACCAAGAAGTACATAATAACACCTTTGCTGCTTCCTGGTCCTAATTTGAAGCTGAGGCTGGAACAGGGGGCTTAGCAGAGATGTGACCCCAGGGAGCCACCTTGAGTGATGGAAAGGGACTAGGCACAACCTGGTTCACAGAGAACACAGTAGCCAGAGGATGAGTCAGGGAGCAAGCACCACAGAAATAACTTTTAGGTGAATGTGGCTGGAAAGTGTGCTTGAGGGGGTGAAGGCAGGTTAATTCTTTCTCTTTCCAGGTGACACAGTGCCTCTCAGTTTCTAGTTGGGGAGGGGGTGGGTGGTGTCAGAGATGAGTCCCAAAGTTCTGGAATATCAGGTCTAGTGACTGAGGTCCAGACACCTCTCCAGCACCAATGATGTCTTCTGCATCTATGGAGCCCAGGCATCCTGGGCTGACTCAAAGGCTCTGTCTCCCGGGACACCAAGGGAACCACCTGTTCTCAATGCAATTATTTTTGTGATGTTTACAGTATCAGCCCCCATCCACCAACAAGAAAACGAAGTCTCAGAGGAGAAGGAGAGGTGGGCCAAAGAAACATCCAGGAGGGGAACAGAAGGAGGGGACGGAAGCAAGTCAGCAAGCAGATGAAAGGCAAGAAGAAAGAGCAGAGGAGGGAGACTGGAGCTAGAAACTGAACACAGGCCAGAAAGGAAAACGGAGGAGAGCAGGACTAAGACAGAGGCAAGGAGGATGAGAGAGAAGCAGACAGCGAGAAAAAAGTGGGAGATGCTGTAGAGGAAGTGAAGAAAAGTAGGCCCGCTGGAGCTAGAGAAATCATGTGACAGAAGGAGGAGAAACGGAGAAATGTGGAGAAGCTAATAAACATGGAGAAATGGAAAAGGAAAATGTCATGCCCAAGAAAGTCCAAAGAAAGACAGTGGCAAGAATGAAAAAAGAACAAAAATTATGCAAGAGGCAAAGAAAACAATTCCCCTCCCCACCAAAAAAACAAGTAAAATAATTAAAATAAAAATCAAGGCTTTTATATGCATTTTAAATTTTTGTGTGAATTTTACAAGAATTTCCATGTCAATATATATCCAGAGTTAAATATTAGCCCCAAATTCTCAGCAAGACTGAATTGTGTCATAAAAGTTCCCAGATTTCCTTTCCTACAGTGTCATTGGAGGCTGCATTTCTCAGTCAAGCTGGGGCCAAAGGGCACCCAGTATTTGCCTAAAGGCCCATGAGGCCTGAGAGCTTACCTATGAGAGGAGGTCACTGAACTTTTTTGTGTGCACTTTGGAATCAGACATAAAAGATGTATTAGTGTGATAGGGCTGCCATAATAAAAGTGCCACAGACATTTTCACACATTTCTGGAGGCTGGAAGTCTAAGATCAAGGTGTTGGCAGGGTCATTTCCTCCAGGGACCTGGGAGGGAAGGATCTGTTTCAAGTCTCTTTCCTTGGTTTGGAATTGGCCTTCTTTTCCCTGTGTTTGCACATCATCTTCCCTCTATACAAATCTCTGTACCCAGATTTCCTCTTCTCATAAGGACACCAGTTATATTGGAGTAGGACCCATCATAATGACCTTATTTTCACTTAAATATCTGTGTAAAGACCCTATCTCCAAATACAATCACATTCTGAGGTACTAGGGGTTAGGACTCCAACATATGAATTTGGTGGGGGACACAATTCAGCCCCAAACCAAAGACTTATGATGTTTGACTACTGCCTTGTGATTCCATCACCTATAAAATTCTCTCCCTCCCTCCCTCCCTCTCCCTCTCTCTCTCTCTCTTCTGTCATGCACACACACACACACACACACACACAAATCTAGATTTTTAGACCTGAAGTCCTGTGAGTTTCTGCTAGGGCCATGTTACGTTAGAGCTGCAAATCATTTGCTGCAATCCCTTCATTTTGAAGATAAGGATGCTGAGATCCAGAAATGGGTAAAGACGGGCTTGGGTTCTAAGCCACCCTCCTCTGGCCAACAGAGAACAGCACACAATCAACAGGGACTAAGAAAGAATTCCAAAAGGAAAAGATAGGGCAGAAATGGCCACATGAAGTCTGCCACTAATTTAATATTTTCCATCAGAAGGAAGGGGGTGAAAGAGAGTAAGAGCAGTAGATTTTCCTGAGGGTAAAGAAAAGTCAAGTAGAATCACAGAATTTGAGTCTTAAGAGATTTTCTCCTTCACCTTCCTTGATTTAAACAGTAGGGTTAGGGCCTTCATAGATAAAAAAGCAAAAAGCCTCAAGATCATTCAAATTGTGAATTATAAGAGGTGAGAGAGGGTGCAAGAGAGAAGTGCTCAGCCAAGCAAATGATGACACTTGGGGTAAGAGGATGACAATCAAGAAGTGAAGCATTTCATCGAAGTAGCCTACTTTGAAGATGTCATGGTATAAAGGAGCATTCATTCTACCTGTCCTTCATGCCCCAGCCATGCTTTCTCCTTCAGGATCATCCTTACTCCATGGGTCACTGAAAACCCAGGATATATAATATATGGATATGCCCAAGGCTCAAGCCAGGAAGGAGGAAAAGGTCTGATCACAAGCATGTCAAAGCACCACATAGGAGCCAAGACACTGCTGTTACGGTTGCAAAGTAGGTCCTGGCTTATTAGAACAGACAAAAGCCAGGCTGCTGCCTGAGCCCATCTGGCCAGCCACCTTATTCAGGAGATGCCCAGTTCTCCTGCTGATACATACATGCTTTGGAACCAGCCTCAGGCATAAGCCAATACCTACTGTTTCTACCACCTGAGAGTAACCCTGCAAACAGCGATGGCTTTTCAAGGGACCACAGTTTGGTAGAAGAATTAACAGTTCATGTCCTATGGAAAGATTTCTTAGAAGATTATCCCTTCCCTTTTTCCTTGATGACTGAATCAATGTCAGTTATAACACAGGGCTTTGGATAAACTATAGTTATACCCAATGATGAACTTCATTCAAGAAAATGTAAGGCAAAGACTTTAAAAGAAAAAAAAGGAATAGAACTTTCTAGTTAAAGAATGCTTAACTACCAGACTATTAGTTAAAACCCACTTCTTTTTGCAGTGGGTTTTATCAACTCTAAAGCAGTCATATTGAATGCCTACATGTGATTTCTCAATAATATGAATTAAGTAAACAGGAAGAATCTATTGTTGTCTTTCCATCTTACCTCTTCTAGAATCAGTACTAAGCACCTAGTGATACATGGCATATAATGATGGATGAAAGGATGGATGGACAAGTGAGTGATATAGGGAGGGGAATAGTATTAGAGACATAGAGCATAAAAGTAAGTAGCACTGCTGAGATGAAATAATTCTTTTTGCCCTTGCATAAGACAGTGAGGCAAGTGCAGCGTAAAAAAGGGAAGGCAGAGGAATTGTGTTTGCACAAGTCTTGCATATTTGGAATTTCCTACTCTAGCCAAAATTGAAATCATTCAAGAACCTACTGCTAAAGGTGGCAACTGGTTGAGTACTTTATAGTGAATGTTATGTTCCTATTCATCCCCTCAATGCTTTCTTGAAGTGGGCAGAGTATTAATCACCATTTAAAAGTCCACTGTTTCAAATGTTTCTTTTAGGGCAAATTGATGATTGTGTGTAAAACTAACAGGAATATGTAAGGAATCATGATCCTTAAATTGTTGAAAATATTTTTATTTAGTACCTATGATGTGCAAACCTCTGTACAAGGCAGGAAGGAGAATTATAAAGATTGGAGAGACAATAAAACATAGTGGTTAAGAGTACAGAATCTAGAATCAGACTGCCTGGGTTCAAATTCTGGCTATTTCACTCAATAGCTGGATGGCCTTGGGAAAATCATGTAATTTACCTGTGCCTCAGTTTCCTCATCTGCCAAATGGGAGTAATAATTGAATCTACCTCATAGAGTTGTGAGGATTTATTGAGATTGTGTGTGTGTGTGTGCGTACAAATATATATTATAGTGTTTAAAATGGTGCCTGGCACATAGTAAGCACTATTAAATTTTTAGTTGATATTATTTTACTTAGTTCTTAAAATTAGAGCCATCTGAAAAAGAAATAGGTCTCCTCAAGTAGGAGCGAGGCTCCTATTAACAAAAACTTCAAGCTCAAGCTTACCAACACTTTCTAGTGACATGGTAATGTGTTTCGAGCATATGATAGGAAAAGAGAACTCGATGACCTAAGAATCCTTCCAACCCAGAGAACCCCAGTTCTATGAATTATTCCAACTTCAGTGGAAGCTGGCTGTACCACGTGAAGAACCATTAACTTTTATTTTGAGGTCATGGAATGAACTTTCAGAAAACCACCATTTTTCTCAACCAGTTAAAATCAAATGTAATATGTGTTTTCATTTCATGGTGCCTGAGGAAAATTTAATTGTAGCATGAACTCCAGCTCTTACTAGTTTAAAGTAAAATTGCCAAAATAAATAAAAATTTGGGATATTTCCGGGCTCACACAGCTTCCGGGACATTTCAGTTTCTAGGGCTGCCGATCCCGGTGCCTCTCACAAACATTTGATCTTCTTTCAAACATCTCTTGAAAACAAACAAAACCTCATATAGCTTGTAATGTGCGTGCTGTTAGGATGCAAGCGTGGAAAAGAAATGAGCTCCCGAAGAGCCCCTCCCCTACTCTCTCCTCCATCTCCTGTCTCCCTCCTACTGATCACCAACAGGAAACAATGTTTTCTTAAGTAATAAACTTTGCAATTTCTCAAGTCCACTTGCATCCATGGGGGAGGATGAGGTCTATTGTTTTTGCTTGCCTATGTGAAGGGAATAGGGCTTTTGGCAATATTTACTAGAAAACAGCGAGCTGATTTATAATCCAAGGGCAAAGTTGATAGTCTGGAGTTAAAGTGGAAGCCTTTGGTAGCAAGGAAAAGGTAAATCATTTTAGAGGAAGCAGAAGGCCGTTTATGAGGTTTGAAATATCCACTATAGAATTCCTCAGTGATTAAAAGCCCAGCTACTGAATCCTTTGAAAATCAGTGACAATATATATTGACCTAGGCAAGATAAGTTCACTTTTAAAGAAGGAATAGGCACGGTTAGCCAAGGTTCTTCAGTGGCCACTAAACTTCCAGACCTGCAAGGTCAAAATCAGCTTCTCCATCCTCAGAGGCCTAACTGAAATCTGAGTACCTTTCCCTGATACCCATCTATTTGGGACTCTTTCTTTAATGGGACTCCTTTAACAGCCTTAGTGCTACCTCATTTTTATCTAGCAACCACAAGAGATGGTTTAGAAATATATACTCACAGTTAAACTCAAGTAGAGAGAAATGGAAATTGAGAACAGCAGGGAAATTATGAGAGATGTGGGACAACGGGTCTATGAGTCCATGTCCGGTACTTCTAGAGAGCAGAAACTTCTCACCGCACTAGGAACTCAGTCATAGCTCAATGGGCCATTGCTAGATAAGTAACAAGAGCTAGAAAACATTTTCCAAAATTTCCATCTATATTATATTCACTAATGTTGTTACAGTTTTAAGACCCATTGGTCAGAAAACTAAAACTTTTGAAAAAGCAGAGGTTTGATAGAAATAAGAATGCTAAAAGTCCATCCAACTAATTTTAATTCTAAATACCCTTGGTGGTAATTTACAATCTGTAGTTAACTACAGCAAATAGTTTTGAAGGGAAGGAGATTATTTTCTCTTCTTTGCTTTTTCTCTGTGCATGTGTGTGTGTGTGTGTGTGTGTGTGTGCGTGCATGTTGGGATTCACGTGCCAAAATTCTGTGTAAAATATATAAACATTCACGTGGAGCTTTCTGTCTGGACAGCTCCAAGAGGTCATGTCATCAAAGACCAACCAGCTCCGCCATCCATGAAAATATGATGCGCTATTTTCACAGCTGTAGGTAACAATTATGGAAAGACAAAAATTCTAAATGATTACAAGTAAGACCATGGCAGGTTGAGGGTTGGGTAAAGATTCCTAATCAGTTGACGATTGCAGACTTGGGAACATGTGATATTTATGTCATGGTATGAGTGTGGCAAGCTTGAATCATTCATGAGGCATTGGAGGACTAGAAAAAATGAAAAGTATAAAGGAACTAATAAATATATAGCATTATTTTGTCAGTATTGGTTGACCAAGGCCACGATTGGATGGCTCTGGTTTGTCTCTGTCAATAATGATATTTGTTTCCTTCTTCAAAAAACGCTTGTATGGAAGTAAAAGTACTTTTGGCACAATGCAATGATTCTGATTTTTTTAAAACTGTATACACGCATGAATTTTTCTTGCGCCATTTTCTGTCTTGGAAAAGCACTGGCTGGCATCATGCATGTTTACTCTTATATGCTGAAGGCTCCCATCAACCTCAAACAGATGCAAATCACTTTAACTTGTCATTGTGTTATTTTGTTCATCCTAAAAGTTCAGAAGAGCCTTCCAAACTTGCAAAATTTCTCTCAATTCAGTGAGGAGGAAAATTCAGAACACAGTATTTGAATGTTCTGCCCAGATTTGTCACACACACAAAGAATGAGTGGAAGAGGGCAACACCCTTTCCTACTAATCCTCTGAACTCATCACTATTGCGTTGAAATGACACTAAAAGGTAACAACCCTGAGCCTGCCATCTCCCCAGAACATTATAATATTAATTACCACATACATGAGTTTAAGTACTCCAGCATATGTTGTATGTCAGATGAAACAATGCCATTCTGGAGGCTTAAGAGAAAAAGAATAATCAAATCCAGTTTTTAGGTAAAAATGTGCTGAATCTTTAGTACATATCAGTGAAATTGCTAGAATCTGGTGTTCCACTTTTTTAAATACCACAACATTTGAACCTTTCAGCAATTCCAAAATCAACTCCCCCTGGGAAAGATGCTGTGCTTAAAGTTTTTTTTTCTTAATTTAAAAATGTAAAACAAACACAAACAGCTAACTAAACAGGCTGCCCATATAATCAACAGTCTAAGCAGCCCTGAAGTATTTTACAACATCCTTCAAGACTATTAAAGGCAACATAAATAACTATTGCCAGCAAGGGAAAATACCCTTCAGATTTTTTTTCCCTTTCCTTTTTTTTTTTTTGGTTTAATTTTTTTTTTCTTTTTTTTTTTTGGCTGCGTTGGGTCTTTGTTGCTGCGGAAAGGCTTTCTCTAGTTGTGGTGATAGGGAGCTGCTCTTCATTGCGGTGTGCAGGCTTCTCATTGCGGTGGCTTCTCTTGTTGCGGAGCATGGGCACTAGGTGTGTGGGCTTCTGTAGTTGTGGCACGTGGGCTCAGTAGTTGTAGTTTGCGGGTTCTAGAGTGCAGGCTCGGTAGTTGTGGTGCATGGGCTTAGTTTCTCTGCGGCATGTGGGATCTTCCCGGACCAGGGCTCAAACCCATGTCCCCTGCATTGGCAGGCAGATTCTTAACCACTGCACCACCAGGGAAGTCCCTCCCTTTCGTTTTTTTTTTTTTTTTTTTTCTTTTTCAGGCTTTTAAACCATTTTGGTAGTGATTTCTTACATCATAGATAGAAATACTTGAAACAGAGTCAGGTGGTGTCCTTTGAAAAGTAAGAAAGTTGCCAAGACAGGATAATCTGTGAATAATTATGGTATAAATACAGTCCCTAAACCTGGGGATTCCTAGGGATGTACCAGTCACTAGAAAAAAGAGCTATACATCTGCTATCCCAGCACTCAAGGGAGCCCTGGGCAACCAGTAAATAACTACTCTTTCACCAGCCAGAGAAAGGGCAGCACCCAAGCATGGGGTGTGCTTTGACAACAGTAACTATTTTTTAAAAGGCAATAATAAGAGCTGTTATTTATTAGGCATATGCTCTGTGGTAAGCACTATCACGAATCACCTCATTTAATCTTCAGTGTTAGCCTGTAGGGTAAATGCTATAATTACCCGCGTTGCACAGATTAGAAAACTTGGGCTAAGGGCAGCTAAATGTCTTGCCAAGATCTTGCCCTAACAAGTGGTCAGACCAGAATCCAAACTCAAGACAGACTCTTCCGTGTTAATCATGCATTGTGCTCACTTCTGCATTTCTTCACTGATATTTACTGTACTGCAGCCCACCAGTTGTAAGTTCTGAGACCGGAGGGGGCTCTGTGCACAGCAGGAAGTAGGAAGCCATACACGGCTTGCTATGACCTGAACTCTATTCCACCACTCCTGTGGGAAATTTAAATCAATTTAACAAGCATTTCCTGGTTTGCCACTTTGCTCAAAGCAACATGCATCCAGGGAGGAGACAGAGGTGCAGGAACAATGCTACCTGACCTCAAGGAGTTTACTTTTTAGTGGGGAAGTGAACACTTACGTAATTTATCCCACAGCACATCAATGCTCTAGCAAAGGTAGACCCAGAGTGTATTCTGACAGCACAGAAGTCAGAACAGACTGGTGTTGCCATCAAGCTCACAAAATAGATCTAAACCAAGGGCCCTTGAAACAGTAGGCTCTCTTGCATACAACTCTGCCAGGTAAATGTGTAAAGGTGATCACATGCAATCATAACATTAGGAGGTGGGTGCTCTTACCCCACCCTTTCATTTTACAAAACAGGAAACAGAAGGAGAGAAGAATGTAGTGATTGTCAAAGGTCACACAATTCTGTGCTGGGAGCTGGCATCCAAGCTAGGTATGTAAGCCCAGGACCTCCGAGAAACATAAATGAGACTGGGTTAAAGGAGCAAGGATTTCATTAGGGGAAATGCCTGTGTGAAAAGCAGTAGGAGAGGATCAGGGAAGCCTGAACAAGCCATCAGAATGCAATGCAAGTCTGACCCCAATGAAGCAGAGGAAGAGAGACAGTTGGGTGGAAGCATCCTAGACTGCTGAACAGTCTAAGCAAAGTTCAGCAAAGCCACTGAGGAGCCCTTGAGCCAAAGCTGGCCAGTAAAAGAATCTTGTGTTTCCCAGAAATTGGGTCTGCCTTGGTTTCCCCACCATACTCTTCTTGAGATATGGGAGGGGCGTGCCAGACCCATCCACTATGGCCAGAGGAGACAATCATATTGGAAAAAAATGTGCATTCCCACTATAACCACATAAAAGATAGGATGAGGTCTTTCCAGAAAAAATAAGTAAATAAGAGGCTGAGCAGACCAACACTGTGCCCAGACTATACATCTCTCACTTTGTTAAAGAGGCAGTTACTCCACCAGGAGCATACATCTCTTGAAAAGTGCACTTTGTCCTTTGGTTTTAAAAGCCACATCCCAAAGCACTGAGTTGATTGCATGACACTCACTCTGCTTGGCTCCCAGAGATGAAAGACTGACCTCACTCTCCTGGAATTTGAACTTGTAATCCCCCAAAATAACAAGACATCAAAGTTGATGTTGAGACATCTAAATCATCCTCTACAATTTCATGTGTCTCCAGGCCAAGCCAGAAAAATATCTAGAGCACATCCTTTTCAACAGGTAAAGAGCTGACATCTGGGCCATCTCTTCAATCATCCACTGCTCTTTCTTTTTTCCATTTTGCCCTGTTAAGGAGAAGGTCAATGCTCAGTTAGAACTTTATGCTGTACAATAGGCTGCTAACATTCCATGATGGACAGTATTTGCCTAGCATTTTTTATAGGGTGCCAGTCTTTTCTTAGAGTTTATGTCATACAATACTTAACTTGTTTGCAGTGGGTGGAGATGGAAACAGAGTCTATTGAAAACATCACTGCTCCCTCCCTAAAATGTAAAGGGCCTATTATCATCCTTCTTTTAGATTCTGTCTCTTGGGCAAAATCTCATAAAGATAGGCAGGGAGAAAATAAGGGCTTATAACATCCACAGGGTTAGCTTTTGTTAAATGAATGCTGTGCTACTAGACCTCTATCACTAACCATAAAAACAGGACTCAGCTCACACTGTGATAAAGGAGGCCACCCCCCTAGAGTCTTGCCTTAGCCTCCAAACCAGCATCTACCACCATTTGGGATCATGGGCAGCTCGTGACATTATCAGTTATTGTTACTGGCAAGAGATTTGGATTTTGAGGCACCAGATATTGTCTTAACTCTTAGAGAGGCAGTATGGCAGAGTGGCTAACTGGTGAGCTCCAGAATCAGAAGGGACTGATACAAATTCCAACCGTGGTCATATCTTCACTGTAAGAAATTAGGAAAGTTGTTTAGCTTTTATAAGCTTCATATTCCATAAAGGTAAAATGGGCAAGGCACTAGTACCCATCTCCAAGAGAACTATGAAAATTAAATAAGAGAATGTATACAATTAGCACCTTATAATACAGTGTCCAGAACATACAAATGTTCAAGTGATAGAATTGTTATTCTTTTATTAAAATAATAAATTATTTTACTATTAGTTCTAGATCTCTCGATTTGTTCCTATGTGACCTCAAGCAAGTCACTAAATCTTAGGGAGCCTCAGATTGTGAATGAGACAGATGCAAACAACATCATCTCACAAGGTTGTTGGGAGGGTTCACTGAGACTACTGTGTAAACTGTAAAGTGTGTGCAAATTTTAATCAGGATTACTAGTATTGCCATTGTCATTAGCTCTCAGCAATCTTAATCCAAAAGTTTGTGGATAGCTTTCCTTTGGAAAAAACCAAGAGCTAGGATGTGCTAAGAGATAACAGGGGAATATGAATGACCCCTGCAGGGCATTTTCCAGCTTCCTAAATACCTGTGTACGGTACAAACTGTGTAATAAAGTATATCACAAATTAACCCCTATCAAACCTATTTCCTCGTGAGTTGGTTAACCCTTCCTTCAGAGGGTAAATTTCCTCAACCAACCCCAGTGAGCTAAAGGACCAGCATTTTTCTTGTAAATAATCTTACCTTCCCTGGTGTCAATAGGAAACAGTATTTACTCACTACTGTTTTCCTTTCAAAAATCTGTCTAGTTACATACTAGAAACAGTTTCAGCTGGTTTGTTTGTCTTGGACAAGCTGTTGAAGTGAAACGTTTTTGCTTGGCTGAATGTGGGACAGTTTCATAACCCCTTCAAGAAGTGCATTGAAGGTGGGTGCCAGCTCCGACGGCTGCTTCTAACATGCCTCCACTTGCCACCCATTGTCAGGTGGCCCGCATCATTAAATTAAGACAATGAGCAAAGCAACAGATGCAATTGAGACTAAATCCCTGAGTGCTTTTGTTTTGTCACTGTTATTGTCTGCAACAAAGAAGTCACATGTGAGAGCCTGGGAAGAGAGCCAAATGCAAACCAGACGACATCCCAGCTGGTTTTGAATGGCCTCCACCGTACGCCTGTGTGCATGGGAACCATGCTGCTTGGAGCAGTGTCAGCTTTATCAAGTGAGTTTCTGCCCGTGACTTTGCTGCGATGCCGAGACAGACCCAGAAGAAATAGGCCAGAAGATCCCTCCACTCAGACTTTGCACTTTAAACTTCTGCTTTGAGGGAAAAAGAATCTCTCTGTTGGGGAAAAGAATAAGATCTATATGGTTGGCCAAGCTAACTCCAATCCTTTTTGCTACAGCCCTCATGAATTTGAAGAGGGAAGCATAGAAGATACCTGATTTTTTTCTTCTGAAAATCTGAGATTAATTTGGCTTGAGAGGAAGACTGAAGATTAACTACCTCATGTGCTTTCTTTTTACTTGTTACCATCTCATTCTGGAGCATTTTCCTAGTTGGGACTTTATCCAGATTCTTAAAAATCTTCTTTTTCTAAGCTGGCATGCCTCTTAAACAGAAAAAGAGGTAAAACCCAAGTTAGGGTATTTTTAGACCTGTTGGTTAATTTGGTTACTAGTTTGATAGACTGATAGTGTCCTTAATAATAGCGATTGTGGGGGGTTGATGAGCCATATACAATCAGCAGGGTCTACTGAGAACTGAACAGGAATGTTTCAAGGAGTTTGGGACAATAGTGTCTCTACTCTGTAGCCCCATATGTCTTTTTTCCATTTTCTGGAGAACTCCTTTAAGGAAGCAGATTAAAAGGTAAGATTAGGAAGGAATACAAACTTTACCGTTAGCTTAACAGCAGATACTTTACTGTTAGCTTAACAGCAGAGCAACAAATGCGTGTTAAGTGAACTTTGTAGAAGTTGTACGATATTTGGGGGAAAAGTGGCAGGATTTTAAATGATAGCATTTCAAGCTATCCTATACAAATGCCCAATTTATCCCCACAAAGTTTTTTTTTCAGTGGCCACTGAGCTAGATATTTTAAAAAACATTTTTACACAATGATCTTCCTTCTATTCAGTAGGTACAAGATATTTTGACCATCAACTTACAAAGTGCTAACTTGCTTTTATAAAGGTCTTGGTGATAACTCTAATGTTCCAGGTAGAGCTGAAAAACATGTGTAAGAAAAATTATCAAATCCCTATGGGTCTTAGTCAATAGGTACAACTTCCAGGGACTGGTAGTTGATACTGCCCCACCTTCTTACCCTCTCCAGTTCTCAGGGCTAAGTGATCTCCAAGGTCCCTTACAATGATCTCTAAACTTCTAACAATGATTGGGTGATTGATCATTTCCTTAGCCAGAAGGAAGAATTTGGAGATTCCAGTCACCATGGTGAGAATTCTTGGTTTGGGTCTTGATGGAAAATGTTCCCAGGAAAAAGGACACTGAATCCTTGAACCTCACTCTGTACCAATAATTATCTATTACATCCTTCTCTAAGGGCCTCCTGACTAGAAGTGAAATCAAGAGAAGCAGCACCTGATGTTTATGCATGCAAATGTTATCTCCTCCCAGATTTTATTTTACATCTTATTTGTCTAAATTAATGTTGCTATTTAAGTATATTCAAGGATAAAATAATAATTACAGAAGAAGTATAATGACTTGATTCTTCACATTATCAGAAGGTCCATTATATTCATTCATTCATTCAATTCATTCTATAGCTATTTATTGAGCACCTGAGATGTTCTGGGCACTGCTCTAGACATGGGGCTGTAACAGTGAACAGAGACAAGTCCCTACTATCATAGGGCTTCTAAGCAAAACTCAATATTCCTTGGATAACAGAATTGCTTGTTGATAGGTGAATGGTAGCACCAAAGCAAGGAATCCAGAATTTTTAATCCAAGAATGGTTACCTTCCAGTAAAGATGAAATAATAAGAGTAAATAACAATTGGTAATACTTACATAGTGCTTACCATGTGCCAGGCCTATTATAAGTGCTTTTATGTTCTAATTATTTAATCCTTAATCCTACAATGTAGAAACTATTATTATCCTAGTTTATGGATGAAATTGAGACACACGAGATTGTCACCTGCACAAGTTCACATAGCTAGAAAATGGAAGAGCTGGATTTGAGCACAGCTTAGAATGTCTGTGATTTTATAGATTCTAAATCAACTACAAAAATTCCCAATCTTCTACTTCTAAAGCTCTGCCTCTCTCCAAAGGAGATAAAGAAAAAAATGAAAAAGAAATAGCTCCTTTTTACAAAAACTAAAACAGAACAAAATGAAATAAAACAACAGAGGATGGTCCCAAAATGTGGTCTTTTTCCTCACTAGGAAAAGATGTTACAGTCCAGAAGACTGAATTTTAAAGGATCTCCTTCCTGTCAAGGAATCTGTGATAGTAGCTGATGAATAAAAACACATTTTTTGTGTAATTATAAAGCAATCTGTGGTTCCCATGCCATCAAGGATGAATAGAAGCCTGAGTGAGGTTTGGCTAAACTAAAAACTACAGGCCCATCTACTTATATGTCTTTCTCAGAAAAACTTGGCCCAAGCTGTCTGTTAAATTGAGTGGTGAGGCACAGATATGAAAGGTTGAGACCCAATGTTAGAAATAGATAGGTAGGATACAAAAAACTTCATCAAAGTAATGTCACTTTTTCTCCCTTATTTTTAGGAAGTACATTTGAAGAACACAAGTAGAGGGAGTGCAGGAAACAAGAACTACAGAATGTAGGAAGACCTTCCTGAAGAGTGAAGAATGACATGCCACTGGCAGGATCCTTTGCTCTGCACGAGTTACCTGTTAAACACCAGAAGACCTACCAAAAAAATAAGTTTGATAACATTTCAAAAGATGGGCATTCCCCCCCAATGAAATACGCAAGTAAACATTCCAACAATGTCTTTAGGAGTGATTGTTAAAAGCTTTGCACCTTGCAAAAATGGTCCTGGAGTTGGTAGATTGCTGTTGATCCTTTATCAATAATGTTCTATAGAGAAAATATATATATAGATCTTAGTCCCTGCCTCTCAAGAGCCACAAATGCATGGGTGTTATATAGATCCAGTTGCACTACATTTGTCTCTGAATCTTGGCTGCTAGAGACATTCATTCAGCAGCCTTATCTAAGTGGTTTATTAATTTGTTTATTTGCACTTCTTTCTACGCAACACAGGCTGTTTGTTTTACAGTGTCTGGTAATCTTGTTCGTCTATCCCCCTTCCCCCTTCATCACCTTTTTATTTGCCAAATTTGGCCTCCTCAATAGCAGCAGCAAGCAGTCAAATAGCACACCAATTTTTAACCCACAAGATTCCATCTGTGGCATTTGTACCAAATATAAGTTGGATGCATTTATTTTAGACACAAAGCTTTATTATTTCCACATCTTGCTAAAAAAATTGCAAGTAGTTGCAACTTTGAGGCCAATCATTTTAGGCATATGTTTTAAGCATAGAAAGTCTCAAACTCTGAATGGTTCCTTCAAATGATGAGTTAGTGTGCGACCTAATCAGTACTTCTCTCTTTTTATTTTTTCCATATAAAGCACTATGTAAATTTAGCATGTCAATAATACAGGATGTATCAAACAGTATGTAAAACTCTGTTTTTTAGTACAATGGTGCTATTTTGTAGTTTGTTATATGAAAGAGTCTGGCCAAAACGGTAAAAGGTGAAAGCAAAATAAAAGAGGAAGCCTGGAGCCAAAGGTGACACAGAGGGGAAGGGTACTCAAAATTTAACCATTTGGGAAAGAAAAGTTCCCCAATTATGCCTTCCAAAAGAAATAAGACACAAAGTCCACTGATGCAAATCTGATTGGCGAGTCCAGAGAGGAGTAGAAGAAGCAGTAGGCTAGGAATTTTAAGTCCTGGTTTCTTATTCTCGCTGAAGAAACAAACATCTGCCGACTCTGTCACGGACTCACCACTCTGTGACCTTGGGCAAGTCACTTCACCTCTCTGTGCCTCAGTTTCCTCATCTGCAAAATGGGGACAATATGTCATCTACCTACCTCACAGGGGTGGTATGAGGATTAAAAAGATAAAGCTCCAGATTTTTATCCTGAGTTGCTATGAGGGCGTCAAGATCAGAGCCCTTGAGTTGCTGGGATGCAAGGAAATCTATGAACAACTCATTCACAGCATAGCTAGAAAATTGATAAGCTGAATGCTCCTGACATGCCAGTTCTTGTCAGTGAAGCTATCCAACTAACTATCCAACTAACTACTTGTTAAAAGCTAACAGCTCAATCTCTTTTAAAACACTTTTCAAAATAACCTAGAAACATTTGATCTGCAATTTGATTTTGAATTCTGCATTTGGATTTATGAATACAAAGTGAAAAGAGAGGAAAAGAAAAAAGGAGAGAAACAAAGATTTCTACCAGCGAAAGGATGATTATTCCATTTGCTAGCACTTACTGACTCTGCCAGGAAGTTACTAATAACCTAATAATACTTCTTCTAATATTATAAATGATACTCTATTCATTTTGAAAAACAGTTCTTTCCGCTTTTCAAGTAATCTAAAAAAGTCCCAAGATTTCAAATATTGAAATAATAACTAATAAAATGTTACAAATTTACTTTCTTTAATGAATTTTGTTCTTATCCTTGGAGATACTGATATATACATATATTTTTGGTTAATGCTTGATTAGAGTTGCTAGTTGAAAGACAAACATTTCCTTCACAGCTAGAAATTTTCCCTCATGTCTGCTTAGAAGAGTGGCCTCTAGTCCTCTGTGGATGTGTCTTATCCATTCAATTGAAAACTGGTATCAAGGAAATCCAATGATGAGGACAGGTCCATGCTGACCTAGAAAATATTACCTGTCTACATATCAAGATTTTCTTATTAAAACAATGAATCATCCATCATTCAGATCTTTTTATCTGCCTTAGAACTTTTTGGTGAAAAGCAACCAGGCTTGATTATTTCATGAAAACTATATCCCTTTTATTCTTGGAGAGTGTACATGCAAAACAAAAATAACATCTTTAGTCTACATCCCACTGGTTCACCTCAAGGTTCAGAGGCCAGAAAAAAACAAGATTTCCTGGATCTCCGAACATATGCAAAAAGAAGGCCTATTTAATGGACACCTCTGGTCAGCCAACTAGTATTTTAACCTTAGTCCACAGTGTTATTTGAATTTAGCACCCTTGGCATGCAGAGCTATGTTCTGATCACTGTGGACAGATGTAAAAGAAACCATAGGTAATTTTGCCCTTTATCTGTCTTCTAGACATATGGGTTCTATGGAATGAGATGCTGGACCCATTTTCCCAAAATGGCACTCTGATTTTTATTTCTTATTCCTAGTGTGTACCTTTTAAAATTACTAACTATGAACAACACTTTACATGCAACCTTCTGCAGACCTGTAAGTTTCCAGACATAGTTGAATACAGTAATTCTAAGAGTGTCTATGACTTATTTGATTCACTTAATAATTCTGTTCACAGCAAAAAATACCCCAGTGAGGAAAGCTTAAATATGCGAAGTCATATTACCCTTCTTAACTTTTTCTAATACATAGTCCTCTCCAACTGTATCATAAGTTAGCTAATTAAAAATTAACTAATTATACTAACCCACTATCTTATTTTCAAATGATTTAAAACTAGAAGACAAATTGCTGTCAACTCCAGAAGTCAGCTGATCACTATATACTACAGCAGAATGACCTGGTACTGACAGAAGGAAGCACATAAAATCTTACAGCTCAAAACTTTATAAGCTTTGCTTTAGAATTTTGAGATGAGGCAATATCAAGACGTTTATGAAAGAGCTATAAATACTGGTAAGAATGAGCTTTTAATTTATGGGTTGATTTCCAGTTTAATTGACAACACTGAATACCTAGGTCAAATTTCCATTCCCACTTCCCCAAATAGTATAATTGTATTATTTGAACATCTTAAGATGAGGAAGCTCCACTGAAAAAGTTAAAGCATCTTTCCATCAGAATCCACTCTTCTAGAGATAAAGAAAAAGTCTCCCAATACCCACCCTACACACACACACACACACACACACACACACATAGACACGTGCACACACACACTCATCTTAAGAGTCCAATGGAATACTGAGAAGAAATCACTTCCTTGAAAAATCTTTAAAAAAAAAAAAAAAAAAAAAAAAAAGCCTGGCCTCCCTTGAGAATCCTTCCCCTCCTTGGAATGTCAGTGTTTGTGTAGATGAAACCATCTCATGCACTATGACTTCAGGGTTTCTGTTATTAGTTTATGTACTTGGGAGAATGCTTAAAATGGAAGATGTAGCACATTTTGCTTTCCCATTTATTGTTTGGCCAGCTATGCCAATGTGGTGCTATTGTTTCTTTAAGAAAGTACTTGACTAAAAAAAAAAAAGAAAAAAAGAAAAAAAAAGAAAGCATAGACATATTTTTTTAAAGTATGAAAAAAACAATTCTTTAGATAGATGGCTTAAGAAAATAGCATTAGGTCTAGTCACCACCACCTTTCAACTTTATATCACTCACAAGTAGTGTACTGTTCACCAAATTGTGAGTTTGGGGGTGCAAGGGCAGAAGATGGAAATTTTTTTAAGTTAGAAGGCTCCATTATTTTGTTGGCTCACAAACTCAATAAAATTAGCAATATATTATCCAATATGAACACCTTGATTCAAGAGCATGGAGTATAAATGGGAAAGAAAAAAAAAAGAGCTTATAGGCAAATGGCAGAACTGAAAAGATGATTAAGTTACTCATTGATTGTGTGTGCACATGTGTGCACGTGTGTGTGCATGTGTGTGCGCGCGCTCTCTGCTCTAAAACAGATATTCAGCAAGTGGCAAAAATAAAAACAAAAAGAAAAATGCATAGATTCACCTTCTAAAAATAGCTTCTGCCACATCCCCCTTGAGTAATTCTTTGGAGTTTACTGGTTTATAGAAGATATTCTCCCTTCACCTAAACATCTCAAAGAGCAGTAGCTCTCATAAAAAGCAATCACTGATCTCATTGGGAAGTGTTGGCAAGTATTTCCTTCTGAGATGGGGGTTATCTACTGATAAGGAAAGAGAAGAATTTATAAGAAACCGTTGAAAGAGATGGCTAACAATCTGTGAAGATTTTTTTGTTTTTGTTTTGTTTTGTTTTTTACTTTATACAGTCTTTATGAATATCTTAATGTTCAAAAATGACTTGTTTTTTTTCTTCTTTTTTTATATTGGAATGAGGGATGATAAGTTAAACCCACATAGACTCTTTAAAACTATAGGCTAGATAGAAATGTATGTTTGACTTGTTGAAGCTATAATCAGACTATTTAAAACGTTTTTGCTATTTTTAATCTTAAAAGATTGTACTAATTTATTAGAGACAGATCCTATTTGGTTCTCTTCATAAGAAAGAGCATTCCCACTCAAATCACCTGGGCTTTCCCGTCAATGTTTTCGAAAGATAAATCTGATTTATGCATCATTATGGCATCATTTATTTTGAAATTTTAAAATAAAATAAGCGCGATTCTTTATGCCCCTCTCCTGCAATGCTCATAAAGTCCAGAATCTGAAGGGGCAAAAACAAGAGGAAAATTTTGTTGATTCTTTGTTTTTGGTTTGTTTGTTTGTTTTCAATGCTAGTGTTTAATCCTATAGTACGTATTTGCTTATTGCTATGTTAATATTCTAAAAGACTTTCCTGTTAGGTATTAGAAACTGATACATAGATATCTTTTTTGTGTGATTTCTATTTAAAAAAAAAAAAGGAGATGAGAAGACTGTCTGAGCTTTAAGTGCGTATGGTACAGGATAAAGATACAAATTTAAATAACCAAATCCTATCTGGAACAACACTTTTTGTAGGAAACCTCTCACAGATGAGACAGAGGCCCAGGGAGTTCTTGAAACTGTCTTTTTTCCTCTTAGTCCTTATTCATTTAGTATCTGCCTCAAAATTTTGTAGAGGGCTGACCAAGCTGAAACCCTAGAATTAAAGGGGCCTCTTTTAAAGCATACATTTCACATGTTCCTTCTTAATTTATGATGCCACATTGATCTTAAACACGGTCACCGTTTCTCCCCATTCTTCAGCTGTCATTGATAAGGTCTTTCAAGAAAAAACAACTTAAAAAGAGAACACAAAAGTTCAAATGTTACTGCCCAATTGAAATTTAAGTTAAGATAGAGATAGTTTCTCCTATTTAACCCCTGCTGAATCACCTGTCACCTTCGAAATGACCTTCACAATCCTTAGAATATTCCTTTTTTAATTGTCCAGCCCTACTGTATCTAAAAATTAAACATTACTCATTTTCTTTTGCCCAAAATGCACTGATGTAAAAGTAGGAAAAATGAAAAAAGAACTCGAAAATCCCTTCCAAACCACCCACTGGCCCCACTCACCCACCCATAGCAAAGTCACTACTGTTAATCCCTTAATCTGATTTTGTTTGGATATTTATCTTGTACCTGCTGCTAAACACACTGCAGGAGGGACTCTGAAACCTCAAGCCACCTACTCACATCTCTTATCTGTGTCTGTGTATTATTAAAATGTCTATTCAAATATCAAAAACTTTCAAACATCATGTAGCTTGTATTCAGTTTATACAAAGGCCCCAAATACTATGTCAGATCTCTTTTTTGCTGAGAGAGCTAATGAAGTGTGAAAACTGGGATTACATCATGTGTTTTGCTTCATTTGTTTTTATCACATTTAGGCCAAGTGTGATAAATAAACTTACAGACACTGAATTAATCTTCCCTGCTACTTTGAAACCAGAAAATAATCATTGGTCATTGATTTTATCTGTCTTAGTTCAAAAGCATATTTTTTATTAAATTAACTCTGTATTTGAAATTATTATTCAATTCATTTATGGCAGAGGAATATCAATCCTAACGACTTCTAAAAATGTAACTAACTGAATCATTATCTGACATTTACTGTTTAATAAGCATATTTTGAAAATGTATGGCTAGAGCGTCATAATAAAATGATATATCTTTCTTTAGTAATTACATTAAAATTAATCATGTTTGATTAATTAGTTCTTTTGGACAATGTTGGTGTAATGTGTCATTCCTTAAGAATTCTATTGTCATGTAGCATTTTTATTAATTAAGGTCATTGCAACAAATAAACAAGAAAACTTACCCAGAAAATAAAACTAATCATACACCAGAATGGAGATATCTTATAGAATTTACAGATTATATTTAAAAATAAATGCTTCAAAGAACTTGGACAAACTATGTAAGAGATGTATGAATTGTACAGTAGATGCATTAACAATAAAGCAGGTTTAAGTAACCCATCCCCACGTACCATAACCCAACAGTGAGTTATAATCCATGACAAAGCATTTGGGAAAAGGTTTTTTATCACGTAGGGTACATAATATACAAGTAGCATTTAATACACTCCCAATATCGGGAAATGTTATAAGAATGTGATCTCTCAACACTGAATTTCTGTTTCAATAAATCTTTCTAATTCTTTACTGAATAGATACTGTGAATATCAAACTCACAGTAGCATTTGTGGAAGCACAAAGTGGAAAGATTAGTGATTTCCCTCTTGTTGTTTGAAAGCATCTCATTCTGTTTCCCTTTTCTTAAACCGTCCATGAGTTATTTGGAAAGCTACCTAAATGTAAAAAAGGCCCATGAGCTTTGTACTTGATTTTAAGGAACTAATAATATTACTAAAGTTTCCTGTATCATTTTCCCATGTGGGGCTCACCATCACGCCCAACTTCACTCACTCAAAGTCTCCATGGTTCTCCCTAGGCCCAACAAGAGGACTAACTTCCTCGTTCTGTTTGTGCTCTGCATCAGACCTCCAGGGGCCAAAAGCTTCTAACAGCAGGGCGTGCACGCACGTGCGCATGCGCATGGCTAGCCTGGGGACAGCCTTTTCACTAAAGGTTTTGTGGATGTTGAAGTGAGAGGGCAGAAAGATCTCAGTCATCACTTTCATCTTAGTAAGATTCCCTTCCTCTCTTCTGCAAACTCTCCCAGGAATTACTTCCTATCCAACCCTTCATCCTCTCCCTTAGAAAGAACTCGCAAGAAAATTCTGCTATTTCCTCCATCACAGCTTTGCCGGTAGTGGGGATGGGGGCAGGCCCGCTCACCTTTTATCATTGCATATGCCCAAAAGTTGTTTTTCCTAAACAGAAGAGCAATTCTGTCCCTAAGGAATTCTGTCTTCCTTTAAGATCATCTAGGCCAAATTACAGCCTGTTTTTGAAAATGGTATTTTTCCTTCCTGTAAGATCTGTGTGAATGATAATTACCACCACCCCAACAATGGTTAATATTTGCTGAGAACTTACCATGGGTCAGTCACTATACCAAATGGTTCACCTATGTTATCTCATTCGTCCTTACGAAAACCCTATGTGTCAGGCACTGCTATGAACCCTATTATACAGATGAAGAAATGGAGGCTCAAAGACATTATTTAATGTACTGAAGGTCACAGCCAGGCAGGGTAGACTTGAATCTGGGTTTGAAGACATCAAACCTGTGTTTTCACTACTTCACCATTCATGCCTCAATCCAGACACAGGGACAATTCCAGGTACTGACAGTCACCTTCTTGTTCAAATTTGGTTGTACATGCTAGAGGCAGAAATATAGCTAACTTTGAGTGATAAAGTGTTTTTGGATATGGTATTATTAAGATAAATTAGAATTTCTGCTCAATAATCAATATATCTAACTGGGCTTTTAACCTTACCTACTGCCATTCCTCTACTGTTCACATCGCAATGTCGTTTCGTGATAGTCCTTCGTATCACATATGTAATACCCAATGGTAAATCAATCTCAGTGAGAAAGGGTATGTCTTGAGCCCTTATACAGTCCAGAAATAAACCATTTCTGCACAAGTAAAACTAGAAGTTGATCATAAAGGATCTTGCCAAGAGCTCTGGCAACACTACACCTATTGTTCTCCTGACAGTTTGTCAAAGTCACTGTGGTCTCAAGGAATGTGGTTGAAGCAAGGCTTCCACAGACAAAAATATGGACTCACAGAGTCCATGTTCCTACATCCCTGTCCCTCAGAAATGCCTTAGTTATCCCACTCTAGGGATTCCCAATGGGTACAGTTCTAACCCTAGATGGCATTTTGGAAACATGCAGGGACATTTGCAGTTGTCAATCACAATGACTGAGGGGGGGGGCATTATAAGGTATTTCTTGGGCAGAGGTTAGAGCTCCAGACACTTCATGTAGATGATAAACCTATTTATAATTACCTAGGCCTAGAATATAACTCCAATTTGTTTATAAACTCAAAGCATTTTTGAATGATTTTTACATAAGCTGAATTTTCCAGGAATGCTACCACTGTCAGTCAGTGGTAGTACTGACTACCACTGTAGTCGGTATATATACCACAGTATAAAGGTGGTACTTTACTTCATTTGGAACTTTACCAAGCATTGTCCACTGTTCTAGAAAAAACATCACTTATAGCAATGCTAATTGTACTATTTGAATCTGTCTACTCGCCACCTGTATCAGTAGCTGTCACATTCATAATTCTCCACATAGGGGTAAATTATCTGACCACTTCCCTATGTTTTCCAATAGAGTTGGGCCTTAGCATTTCTATCTTGTAAGGCATGTTATTTTACTATGAACTGTTTTCATTATACTTTATATTACAGTTCAGGCATCATTTTGATTTTTGTTGAAATTGTGTATTATCTATGAATTTCACTTTGGGATATTAAAGGGTATATCATAAAATGTTTGCTATAAAAAGGGGAGCTTTGGGTCTGATAGGGCTGAACACAACAATTATGATCCTGCCTGAGTAATAATGCCAGATGGATGGCAGAGCCTTTGCCCTCTTCCCAGTGAGGCATTTAAAGTGTAAAGCTGAGCCGAAAGCTTGTATCTTCCTCACCTGTTTATGGATAGAGATTAAACCTCTTTGGGATCCAATAAAGGATAATGGTTACGGTTAATACAACATCTGGTTTCTAAATGTTCTTTCCTTCACCCTGTGATGGGATGAGATGATTTTGAAAAGAATAAAGCAATCACTAAAAACAGAAACAGATGTAAATTGGATTTGAGACAATACCATCAGTACATCAAAAGTAAAATTTGACCTTGGATTTCAAGCAAGGTTGGAAATGTGGCCTAGAAGGGAGGTTTCTCATTTTAATGGTTACTACCAGGAAAGTTAAAGATTAAGTAACTGTCCCATAACTTCCTAACTATACTTTGTTTATTGAAATCAGTGGCTCCACCTTAGCCTCCAACCTACTCCACAGGGAACAATGGGAGAGTCTCTGCAAATGGAAATTTGGGGGGTTCATAGTCTCTATTCATGGCAACTTCTCTATATAAGTGCTGTGGTTGAATCCATCAGTTCACCCCACAAACAGGGAACTCTCTTTCCCAACCCCAAATGTCTAAAAGATGTGATAGAGAGACAGACAGAGATGGAGAAAGTGCTCCCCTAGAGAGAGAAGGAGATAGCAGTAATAGAGGCAGAAATGATACCTAGTGTTGTACTCTCCACCTTATTTGGCCCAGATCTTCTAATTCAGCCACCATTCTAGAACCTAAAATATTCAAAGATAGGATTAGTCCAAGACCAATATTCTCTCCCTATTTTTTCTGTCTCTCTCTTCTTCAAAGGGCTTTGGGAATGGAAACATTTCCATTCCCCTCCTATAGCCAAGTAAATTCTCTTAGACAGTTAATATTGAAAAGTCTCCTTTGGTGTCTCTAGCCCTCACTGCAGTAGTAAAAGATACAGTGAAATAATTTAATACACATTTATGCTAGAATGTACTGGATGTTTATCTGTTTGCTCTCATATCCATTTCCCAACATTCTATATTTTCCAGCCACCCCCCCCCTTTTTTTTCTGATTTCCAGGTAGGCTTGGCTGTAGGAGACACTAACAAAAATGGAGGGCAGGAAGAAAGTAGAAGCCAGGGTATTCCTGCCTTTTCTCTCTGCTTCAAGCAGCATCTTCAGCAGTAATTGCTGTTCCTGCCCCCCAACTTGAAGCGGCACCCTGTTCACCCCATGGACCTAGATCCATCCAGATGGTTCTTCTCAGATGGGAACACTACTTCCTCTCTGTGTCTCTCAAGTTCTAGGGATGGTAGTGACTTCCTGATGTTGTTAATCTCTGGGTTGACTCCCATCTCTTATTTGGCTACTCATCTCTTCCATCACCTGTACTAAATCCCCTCTGTTTAAAATACCTAGAATAGTTTCTGCTGCCCTCTCTGGACCTTAACTATTACCCACAGGAATGACATAGTGGTAAGAAGCATGAGTGCTGAAATCAAGCAGATGTTGGTGTGTGTTGTGGCTCTGAGACTTCTGGCTGTGTTCTTTAGACAAATTAAAACAACTTCTGTGAGGCACAGCTTCCTCTTTTGTAAAATGATATTAATGACAATAACAACAACCACAACAAGAATAATATCTACCTCATATTGGTATTTGAGGATTAAACATTATCATGTAATAGTTCCTAAATTTCTAGATTTCTCAAAATTGTAAAATTTCTAAAAATAAAAGTAGAATTTTCAAGAAATTGAGATAGGGTGGCAAAATCTTTATTGGGCTAAAATAAGGACATTAAAAAAAACCTATCATAACATCATGTCATTAAAAGGGAATTCATTTTAATAACATGGCATGGATATAATCTCAGAATAAAGGGCAGTTTCTTAAATTTAATAAATTAAGCTTTATGAAAAACTCATCACATTGTCTTAATTTGTCCCTTTCATCTTTTTAGTTTCTCTGTGGCTAGATGAAAACACGGGCACAGTCCAGCACTGGTCTGCTTCTCAGCTCTTGTTTATGATACTTTTGTTGTCACTACTTCTATTGTTATTATTAGGAATGAGAGTACTCATTAAGGATCTAAGATATCCAAGGCCAAATTCTCCCCATTGGCTTTGTCACACTCTTTTCTATGTACACTCTTTTCTCTTTTCTACGTACACTCTTTTCTCTTTTCTACATACACTCTGATTCATGGCCCCAACTTTTCTGAGCAAGTGACCGCCTCTTCCCTTAATATGACTCTGACTTAGCAAAATCAGGGGAAAAGTACTGTTTGAGCCTTAAAAATCCTTATACCACAAAAGCAAACGTAAAAGTTCAAGTCCAGCATTTTCTTGCTATGTCACTATAATCGTTCCTCTTTCTTCACCTCAGCCCAGCCCAGCCAGCAGAGCTACAAAATTTCCATATAATGATTTCTAACTGTTTATATGATATTTTCAGGCCCTCCCTATATACTACCGAAATAATTATTCTAATAAATTCAAGGAAACAATGCAAATAAGTCAGTTGCTTGTCATTATGCACAACCTGAACACCAATAATTTTTCAACCAGTTTTACTGGCTTCCTCAGCACATAACTTCAGTTATTCCGCCTTTTACTCTTAGTCATATTTGTTCCACACCATTTTCTTCTAAGTCATCACTGTTATTCTTAGCAATTGCTATTAAATGATATTTGATGGTCTGGTCTCTTACTCCTCAGCCTTTTAAATTTTCCATAATGTCAAATAATAGAAATATCCCTGATGAGGCAAACATGTCCCTGAAAGAAAAGTGAACCTATTTTCAAGTCCTTCTTAAGCTGTGAGGATTTATTTTTAATCTTTCAATGTGTGCATTACATTATTCCAAATTATCTTTGGGCTTGCTCCTGCAGGACCCAGGGGTGTATTGGTCACTGGAAGAGCAATTTGAGAACCTCTAGGACTGGTTTTTGAAAACGCAGTATCCACAGAAACACTCTTCAGACGCTATCCCAGCAAATGCTGGCAATTCTACGCTTGTGTGGAAGGTGGCTTCTGTGGGTTTGTCCAAGTGCTGATCTATGGAGACCATCACTCTTTTAAACACAGCACATTCTATGCTGTATCCTTGCGTGACCATCACAAGAATTCTGAACGTAGACTTGTATTTCCCAGAAAGAGTATGCCTCAAGCTAAAAGCAGCCGGATGAGATAAGGAAAATCAGTCAGTGAAAGGTTTGCTTAGAGTCTTTGGGGCATGTTCATCCTCTCCAGGGTTTATGTGTACAATATTAATAAGCCAATTCTAAAAGTCAAACAGATAATACTCCAAAACTTGTACGTAGACTCTTGCACCGAAGAACCACATACTCCTGGATCAGCACACTGCTTTTTACCTAAGAAGTAAATGAATGTGGGAAACAGATGTAGGTGGCCATCAACAGGACAGTCCCATGTGCATTTGGTCAGGATATTATCTCTGAAAATGTGATCTCTGTCCCATGAACTGAGGGGGGAAGGAAGACAAACTTCTTGAAGAAACAACCCAGAAAAACCCACTTGAAGCCATCCTTCCAGTAGTTTTAATGGATTGCACACAACCACTCACACTTTCTCGCCAGGCCCCCTTGGGACCAACGCTACATAGTTTAGAGACAAGCAGACAGGATTAAGGGTGAAGTCTGTGAACCACGGAACACAATTTTCCTCTCCATGAAACTAACTGGCCCTTCTGGGGATCAAACCCATGACCCTGGGCTCATTAGCACTCTACTCCAACCATGCCCAAAACAAATACAGGTTTGAAGCCAGAGGAGCTTCAAACCACACATAAGAATGTAATCAACAGAGCCACAGGGAAACACATAAAGTAAACACTTTCTATATAGGCGAAAAGAACAGACGATTTGGAAAGAGCCTACATTCTCTGAATCCCTTAGTCATCTGAAGGCTTACTGGAAATTTCCACTTGGATATCTTCCATCATTTTGACTTCAACCATTTTCCTCTCTCAGCCCCCACCCCTGAAAGGAATTTACCATTTGGAACTTTCAGTTTATGGCACCATCACTCAGTCAACCAAGTTCAGAACCTTGGAGTTGTCCTTAGCAACACGTTTGACAATCCAATGCACATTTAGTCCAAAAACAAAATTCATTGAGGACTTTACTCAGACATCTCTCATATCTCTCCTCCTGCCTATCCCCAAAAGCATCACCACAGTCCAAACCTCATCACCTTCTGGATATTATGATAATTGCCTACCAACTTTCGCCTCTCCGATCCATTTTGTATACCATTCTTAAAATTCTGCTTTGCACATCTTCTCAAAAACTTCAGTGGCTACTGTTCCAACTTGATATCTTACATTTTCCCAGAATCTATTACAACTAAACTGTTCATATTCATCCCCACCTTTGCAAAAGCTCTTTTTTTCTAGATGACCAAAGACTAGCCACCATTTAAGACACAGCCCATATTTCAATTCTGTTTTTCTAGGCTACTTCAAACCCTTTGAATCTTCCTCTTTTGAACTCCTGGACCCCACATTAGCAATACTAGGAATCTGATTCTCTAATAATCTATCACTACTTTATTTTTTGCTCTATGTAACACTTTATCAATCATATTGTAAATTCTCTGAAGGCAGAGACTTGGCTTTTATCCCACGGGTATTTTTGAGCCCTAATGTGTGAGCGATACTATTCTGGGAATATAATAATGAATGAAACAGACTTACATTGTAGTAAGAGGGAGATGGACAGTAGACAAATACATAAACAAGGTACTTGCAAATAGTAGAGAAAACAAAAGGGCAACATAAAAAAACATGAATTGAATCACTATTATTAATTCATCTCTTTTCTGGGGCCAGGCAGTCCAATGGGGAAGTCAAACCCTTATAAAATGAATTATTACCCCATTCTGCCTTGGGTTCGCTCTTCCTCTAGCATTCTCTCTCTTACAAATTCCATCCTTTCATCTGGTTTTCTCCTCCATGAAGATGGTGCCAAACTGATCCCTCTCTTCTGAAATTCAGTCATTATAATCCACCACCTAACAATCACCTCCACCTAGAATTGTACTGTCCAATACAGCAGCCACTGGACAGCTGGTCGAAATTGGGATATGCTGTAGGTGTAAAATATGTACTGGATTTCAAAGACTTAGCATGAAGAAAAAGAATATAACATAATTGATATTTTTATATTGACCACATGTTGGCATGATAATATTTTGGCATTAAGTAAAATATATAATTAAAATTAGTTTCATCTCTTTCTCTTTACTTTTTTAAATGTGACTGCTAGAAAAATTTTAAATTACACATGGCTTACATTTGTGGCTCTCATTATATTTCTATCAGACAGTGCTGACCCAGAAGTTTTAAGCACTTACTGTATACCAGGCATGATTCTACTTGAGGCCCAACTTCTAGGACTGCTATTACTTCAATTCAAACTGAAGGTGTCTTTTCTCTTCCCAAGGCTACTCTATATTTTGGCTTTCCTACCTTTGTCAATGATTCTGTTCCAACTTTCCAGAGTTACAAAATCAGACATCTTTATCTTTTTTTCAGTGTTCATCATTTGCCAAGTCTTGTAGAGTTTCCTCTGTAGCATGATCTCTATTTCCTTCCTCCCTTCTGTTCTCATACCACTGTCCTTGACATCTCTCAAAGAACAATTTAGTAAGATCTCTGCTTTCATATCTCCCCATTCCAGTCTAATCTGAATGCTACTGCTATATCAGTCTTCCTAATCCAACACAACAATACCAGAATCAAAGAATGGTACAATTGAAGGAATATTGGGTAGCCTTGTGGAATCTTTTCAAAATAATGAAATGAATAGATAAGATTTACAGAGGGGGTGCTGCCTGTTTGCCACTTACTCTTAAGTATCTCACATATATAATCACATTTAATCATCCCAACAACCTTATGAGGAAGATATTATTAATATACCCATTTTGCAGATAGGAATCCCAAGGTCCAGCGATATTAAGTAACATGCCCCAAAGGCACAACACCAGTAGTCAGCCCAGGTCTATCTGACCCCAGAGGCCTTACTCTTAACTTCTATGCTATATTATCAGAGCGAATGGGAAAACTCTTCATAATCCTGTCCCCCAAGACTTGCTATTCTATCCAGATCAGTAAATGATATCACTATTCACCCAGGGGCTCAAGTAAAACACCTGAGTCATTCTTGATGTCTTTCTCCACATTCCAATCAAATCCATCAGCAAACCCCATTAACTCTCTATTAAAAATATATCCCAAGTTTGCCTTCCCACTATCTGCATACATGTATCCTCATCATAAGCCCTGTCATTGCTCACTTAAAAATTCTAATTTGGTTCCTTACTGCTGTAGTGGATTGAATTGTGTCCCTTAAAAATATATGTTTGATTCCTAACCCACCCACCCCCAGTAGCTATGAATGTTGGTACTCTATTTAGAAATAGTCTTTGCAGATGCGATTAGTTAAGGATCCACAATGAAATCATTCTGGATCTAGGGTGCGCCCTAAATCCAATGACTGATGTCTTTCTAAGAGAAAGGAGAGGGCAATTTGGACACAGAGACACAGATTAGAAAAGGCCATGTGAAGATGGAGGCAGAGACTGGAGTTATGGTGCCACAAACTAAGAAATGCCAGGAGCCACCAAAGCTAGAAGAAACAAGGAAAGATTCTTCCTTAGAACCATGAGAGGGAGCATGGCCCTGTCAGTACACTGATTTGGGACTTCTGGCCTCCAGAACTGTGGAAGAATAAAATTTCTGTTGTTTTAAGCCACCTAATTTGTGGCAATTTGCTATTGCAGCCCTAATATACTGCCCTTTCATCTTCTTTAGTCTATTCTTAACATAGAGACCAGAGTTGTTCATTTGACTGAAAATCAGATCAAGGCCCTCCCTGCTCACAATCCTCCCTTCTGTGGTTTTTCATCACACTCAGAATAATATCCAAAGTCCTGCCCATGGCCTTCCATGTTGGATATGAACTTGTCTCTAGCCACTCATAGACCTACTCCTGTTAAGTCCACTCACTCTGCTCCAGTCTCTCTGGACTCTCACTGTTCCTCAAAGGCAAAAGTATATTCCCACATCATTACCTCTGCACTTGTTGTTTTCTGTCTGGAAGGCTCTTCCCCCAGCTCTTCTCATGGATTTCCCTTGCTTCATACAGGTTTCTGCTAAAAAGAAAGAAAGGCCATCCCTGGGCAACCTACCTAAAATAGCATACCCTGTCCTAGCCTTTTGATCCCCTTACCCTGCCTCAAAGCACTTCCCACTGAATCAATGTTATACATGTACTTTTGCATTGGTTTGCTTACTGTCTATCAGCCTCACTGATGCATCCCCAGCACCTACCATGGTCTATGATACATAAAGGCTCTCAGTAAAGATTCATGTAATGCATGAATAAATGAATGAACACTTGAGTTGGAGCCTAAGGAAAATTTAGTATGATTGACTTATGGGCCAAGTATTTTAAGTCAGGGTAATAAAAATATAATCAATAGCAGCAGTAACCATTTCTTGAGGGATTTCTATGTGCCAGGCACTGCATGAAGGGTGTTAAATATCTTATCCCAATTAATCCTCAAAACAATTCTATTAGGTAATCATAATTATCTACTGAGTAAACTGAGCTTAGAAAGGTTAAATAGCTTTATATATAATTCTTACAATTCAATATAAAAATACAAATAACCCAATAGAAAAATGGGCAAAGATATGAACAGAGAACTCGTGGAAATTAACATATGAATGGCTGATAGTCATTTGAAAAAAGTGCTCAATTCCATTTATAATCAGAAAAATAAAAAATTAAGCAGAAACAGAATTTTTACTCATAACATTGGCAAAATTTTAAAGTTGGTAATACCAAGTATTGACTAGTCTGTGGGAAAACAGGTATTCTCATATCCTGCTTATGGATGTATACCCTGATTCATTGGAGGGCAAGTGGGAAATAATTAAAATTTTAAATGCCTGTATCCTGTGATCCATCAATTTTGCTTCTGCCCTAGAAAAGTCCTCACACATATGTACATGAAAGAAAGAACAAGGATATTCATTGCAGTATTGTCTGTTAGAGCAGAAACCTGTAAATAACATCAGTGTCCACAGTAGGGGGAACAGTTACATAACAGTGAATGTATTCATGGTAATGAACACTATGAAACAGTTAATAATGGGGTAGATCTCTATGAACTATATGATCAGATTTATAATGTTAAACAAAAAAAGCAAGATTTAGAATGATATGTGTAATAATGTCATGTATGCAATAGCAAAACAATACATTTTCTATGGAAATGATTGATAGATGATAGATAGATAGACATATAGATAGACAGATAGATCTCCGAGTTCATTTGAGCTGCTATAAGAAAATACCATAGGGCCTCCCTGGTGGCGCAAGTGGTTGAGAGTCCGCCTGCCGATGCGGGGGATGCGGGTTCGTGCCCCGGTCTGGGAGGATCCCATATGCCGCGGAGCGGCTGGGCCCGTGAGCCATGGCCGGTGGGCCTGCGCATCCGGAGCCTGTGCTCCGCAACGGGGGAGGCCACAACAGTGAGAGGCCCGCATACCGCAAAAAGAAAAAAAAAAAAAAAAAAAAAAGAAAATACCATAGACTGAGTGGCTTCCAAAACAACAGAAATTTGTTTCTCATGGTTATGGAGGCTGCAAGTCTGAGATCAGAGTGCCAGCAAGGTCAGGTGAGGGATCTCTTCTAGGTTGCACACTTCTCATTGTGTCCTCATGTGGCAGAAGGGAGTAGGGAGCTCTGTGGAGTCCCTTTTATAAGAGCACTAATCCCATCCATGAGGGCTTCATGACCTAAGCACCTACTAAAGTCCCCACCTCCCAATACCATCACATTGGGCATTAAGATTTCATCATATGAATTTTGGGCAGACACAAACATTTAGACCATAGCAATAGCTAAAGATAGATGATTGATAACTCGGTAGATAGATAGATAGATAGATAGATAGATAATAGATAGATAGGAAGAAGTGATGGAAGAAGGGAGAGAGGGAAAAAGGAAGATAATTTAGAGCAAGGAAATGGATGATATCATGTAAGGGGAGAGTGTGGAAAGAAAAGAGTGGAGGGCCCAGGTCTAAACCTGAAAGAACTCTATTACTCAGAGTTTGGGTAAAAGAAGGGGATTCTGAGATACTGCAGTCACAAAGGCAAGAACACTGTGGTGCCACTGAATCAGAATGACAAAGTGTTAAAAGGAGATGTTTTACTATATTGAAAGGCGATAAAATGTTTAGTAAAATTACTTTTGTGGCATAGCATATATTAGTGGTTTTTCTTGAGTAGTTTTGGCTGATTAGAGAGAGCAGACACCACACTGAGGCTGAAGTAAAGAATGAATAAGAGGTGAGGAAATGAAGAAAAAGGTATAGAAAACTTTTGACCAAGAAAATGTCAAAGACACAGGGGAATGTGGGCCCAAGAGTTATTTTTAATGAAATATACTGGAGAAGGTATGTATGCTAATAGAAATGACCCAGTAAAAAGGTAAAGATTAAAAACGAAACAGAGAAGGGGACTTCCCCGGTGGCTCAGTGGTTAAGAATCCGCCTGCCAACGCAGGGGACATGGGTTTGAGCCCTGGTCCGGGAAGATCCCACATGCCGCGGAGCAACTAAGCCCGTGTGCCACAACTACTGAGCCTGCGCTCTAGAGCCTGCAAGCCACAACCACTGAGCCCACGTGCCACAACTACTGAAGCCGGTGTGCCTGAGCTCGTGCTCCACAACAAGAGAAGCCACTGCAATGAGAAGCCTGCGCACCGCAACGAAGAGTAGCCCCTGCTCGCCTCAACTAGAGAAAGCCCGCCCACAGCAACAAAGACCCAAAGCAGCCATAAATAAATAAATAAATAAATAAATAAATTTATTTATTTATTAAGAAAGAAAATGAAAAAGAGAGAAAAGGGAAAACTTGAAGAACAAAGTCCCTGAGAAGATGAGAAGATCCAGACCCCAACAGGAAAAAAAAAAAAGGTTTTTGACTAGAGAAAGGGTACTTGCCCAAAAATGGAGGGAAAAAGAAAAATAGAAGTGCAGCTGCAGGTAGGTTTGTAAACTTGGTAGCAAAAAAAAAAAAAAGGAGGGTGTGCCTATTTGAGGATGTTTACATACCCCATGAAGTAGGATTCAAGGTCATCATTAAAACTGAGGGCAGCGTGGGATGTGGAGAGAGGGACAGAGTAGGTGGAAGTTTGAGAGGGTAATAAAAGGTATAAAATATATTCATTGTGGTTGGTAATTGGGGCATATCTATTTGTTCCAGTGGGTAGAAGGACATACAGTAGAGAAATGTATTAGCAGAGAATGTCTATTTGAGGTTGAGGGTTATAAATACATAGCGATGCCAGTATGACCGCTTGTCTCTGTGGCTATAGGTTGCATGTACTAGAGAAAAAGGTCAAGGTCTTTGTTAAATACAGCATTATATTTTACTTTCTTTCAACCACCAGTAAACTCCTTACAGTCAGTCAAAAAGTGTGCATTCTATCTGGTATTTTTTTAAGATCAAAGAATTATTTGGGGAATATTGTCTAGTGTTGCTTCATTAAAGCAGTTCTGGGGACTTCCCTGGTGGCGCAGTGGTTAAGAATCAGCCTGCCAATGCAGGGGACATGGGTTCAAGCCCTGGTGCAGAAAGATCCTAAATGCCGCAGAGCAACTAAGCCCATGAGCCACAACTACTGAGCCCGCGGGCCACAACTACTGAAGCCCACACGCCTAGAGCCCGTGCTCCGCAACAAGAGAAGCCACCGCAATGAGAAGCCCACGCACCGCAACAAAGAGCAGCCCCCGCTCACCGCAACTAGAGAAAGCCCGCACTCGACGACGAAGACCCAATGCAGCCAAAAATTTTTTAAAAAAATTAATTAAAAAAAAACGGTTCTGGAAGCTTCCCCATCACTTAAATGAGCAGTATTCTTTTTGTTTTTATAAAAGAACTGAGAACAATATATATAAAGGTGTTATCTTTGACTCTGCTCTCTCCTTCATTCCTTTTGCCACCTGTAGCTGTCAAGCCCTCCCATTCTGCCTTCCAGGTCCGTCCGTCTTCAATGTGTCCTCTTGCTCCATAACCACTGCTATCGCTCTAGTCTTCACAGTAGTGTGGCCAAAGCCAGCTACACATGAGAAATTCTCAGAGCTCTACCTAAACTGGTTCAGAACTTCTGGAAATTAGGACCCTAAAGTCTCCATTTTCAACAAGTTCCTTATGAGGTACCTTTTCAGTCCACCTCAGCCCACATTTGGAACACACTCTCCCATATGCAAGGTGTATTTTGGTGTTTCCTCACTTTGGAAAGAAGAACCCGCCACCACGTAACTACTCAGAAATAAATCTGAGGAAGTGAAATGGAATTTCCATTTCTGAACCAATAAATTATCCTCAGAGATGACTGCTTGAGTGTAAAGTACACAAGGCCATATTGTGTGTAAGAATTAATGTTTGTGGAAGGAATAAATGACTGGATAACAATTGAACCCAAGGTGGGGGTGAGGCGATGTTGCATTTCGTAGTAGTCTACAAGACTGGACAAGAACTTTGCACATTCTGTTTTGAAGAGCTGCCAGGGAGAAGAAATGCCAGGCCAAGGAAAAGTTGTGTAAGAGGAAAACTTAAAGAGGAGTATCGAAGCTTGGAAGGAGCCACATATGAAATAAAATGTCATTTATTCTTTTCTAATCACAACTCAGTTTAATGAGGGGATTTGGCAGGGAGGGGACCCTGGTTGGAATAAAGATACTCTATTAACCAAAGAAGCCAGTAGAGGCTACACAGCCAAATAAACTGTACCGGCCTTCCTTAATTTACCAGCTGTTTCCTTTCTGTTGAATGGAAATAGAAAAATTAAACCTTCTAAACTCAATATGAAAATGATTCCTTCAGACCCTAGAGAGCATGATCAGGTTCTTACAAGAGAAACTATTTAGCGGTGACTTAATAATATGTCTCCAGAATACAAATTCAAGGGACCAGACATGGAATGTTCATCAGCCTTTCTAATGACATTCACAGAGTTATTTTTATGCTTAATCAAATGAGTCTCAGACAGCTTTTGAATATGGAAAGGATGATACACAAATGTTTGTGCCAATTTCTGGTTATGCACTTTGCTTAAAAATTGACTTGGACTAGCTAAAATTTTGGTTGAAGGCTTTTCTTGGTAAGAATGCAGTAAAATATGTGGGCATTTCATCCGAGTTGGGAGGGTATCACTTCACTGTGGGTCTCAGCGTTGTAAGAGGTCAGTTAGGTGACAAAGTGACAAATTCTCTTTACACTACTTAACGAGATTTTATAGATTACACATTGAAGTAGGCAATTTCCATTACCATTTCCCGGATGGGGATTACATTGATATCTTCTCTTAAAAGGATAAGAAATGACTTAAAACGTAAAAATTAAAACATGTACTCTTTATTTGTTTTTGCCTTAGAAATACAAATTCATAATACAATATAATTTGGAACTAATATAGATATAAGAGGGCATCTAACTCAAAACATTTGTTTCAAAAATTAAGAGAAGCTGTCAGATTTAGTTCAAAATTAGAGCACCTAAGAGTTGATTGGATTTATGATAGTACTGCCAACTTAGAACTCAGTACGACTGAGAACCCTGCTTCTATATTCCACATGTGTACTAGAAATAAAACCAGGGCTCCCTAGGGCTTCCCTGGTGGCGCAGTGGTTGAGAATCTGCCTGCTAATGCAGGCGACATGGGTTTGAGCCCTGGTCTGGGAGGATCCCACATGCCGCGGAGCAACTAGGCCCATGAGCCACAATTACTGAGCCTGCGCGTCTGGAGCCTGTGCTCCGCAACAAGAGAGGCCGTGATAGTGAGAGGCCCGTGTACCGCGATGAAGAGTGGCCCCCGCTTGCCACAACTAGAGAAAGCCCTCGCACAGAAACAAAGACCCAACACAGCAAAAATAAATAAATTAATTAATAAACTCCTACCCCCAACATCTTCTTTAAAAAAAACAAACCAGGGCTCCCCAAATTATTTCCCATGAATGGATGGTGGTCATTTCCCTCAAAATCCTTGTCTTTGTAGCTTTCTCACAATGTGTTGGTTTCTAGGAACTACCTGATGGAATAAAGCAAAAAGGGGAAGGGAGACCCCAGTAAAATCTTACCAAAACTACTAATCCATGCAAAGAGAAAAAGTCATTTTTCCTTGGCTAAAGTAATTTGGTTTGGCTTTCCACATGACCCAAATTCACCAGATAATTACCAGTTCTCTGTTTCTCTTCGTGCCGTTTTGGTCTGGTCTTTGAATCTGAGTGTACCCACAGTCTAAGGGATTAACTGAAAATTTCCCCTGACATTATTAAACCCATATACCATGCATTTTATGGCCTGTTGCAGGACCCCAGATTGCCAGCACTAGGAAATGCACTCAGGAGATTGGCCCTGGCCCCCAGATCAGTTGAAGGGAAAGGGGTTATTGAAAGAGAACAGCTGGGGTGGCAAACTACAGGAGGACGGGGATATGTCTGTTTGATATGTCATTTTATCCCCAGTACGTTGCATAGTGCCTGATGGGCATATAGAAGGGGCTCAATAGATATTTCTTGGAAAGCATATTCAAGTGAATGAATAGAAAAATCAAGTGAACAACCCCAGAAGGCTGAGAGAGTGAAGATGTAACTTCTCTCTTGGTTATCGTAAAAAACTGTCAGAGCTTCTCAGCTCTATAACACACACACACGCTAAGCTAAACACGGACAGTAAGAACAACCATAAGTGACAATTATTGAACTCTACTATGTATCGGGCATTGTTCTAACCAAGTCTTCCATGTGTGTTAATTCATTTACTCACTGAAAACCTATGTGGCAGATACTGTGATTATGCCCTCTGGCAGATGAGAAAGCCAAGAGTTTCATAAACTTCTTCAGTTTCCCAGCTAATCAAGGGATAGAACCAGGGTATAAAGCAGGCAGCCTGACTCAAGAGTCCACAATCCTAATAACTATGCTCTATTAATTCCTCAAAATTGAAAGTAAACCTAAGTAACAAAAATGGTTCGGTATGAGTGCTAGGGTCTTTACCTCTACTTTTCCATCCATCTTCTGGGGACTGTGCCTTTTTTTTAATGGCATTTACTAGTGTCCTTGGCCATTAAAAAGAGAAATATCCAAATAGGTAGCTCATATGGAGTTTAGCAAAATCTTGGGACATTGTGGGGTATCACTTCTGATGACAATCCATGGATACCATGCAGGCAGCTGTTTACAGAAGGTCCTCAAAAGAAAAGGCTGAAAGAAGCAGCCAACATGGCCCTCCCCTAAATAGCAGTGCATAGTCTGCAGGGCACCCCATCCCTCTATGCTCATCAGCTCCCTTTCACCTGGTCCCCTCAGGCCTGGCCTGCTCATCCCAACCCTCAGCCCCCCACTTCACCTCTCCCTCTTCTAATGAGATGACCACCACCTGCTAGCCCAGAAAGGGGGCTCAGTAACCTGGTTCTTTCCCTATTCTCTTTTTTTTTTTAATTTATTTATTTTATTTATTTATTTTTGGCTGCATTGGGTCTTCGTTGCTGCATGCGGGCTTTCTCTAGTTGCCACGAGCGTGGGCTACTCTTTGTTGTGGTGCACGGGCTTCTCATTGTGGTGGTTTCTCTTGTTGTGGAGCATGGGCTCTAGGCGCACGGGCTTCAGTAGTTGTGGCACATGGGCTTCAGCAGTTGTGGCTCATGGGCTCTAGAGCACAGGCTCAGGTGTTGTGGCTCACAGGCTTAGTTGCTCCGCGGCATATGGGATCTTCCCGGACCAGGGCTCGAACCCGTGTCCCCTGCATTGGCAGGCGGATTCTTAACCACTGAGCCACCAGGGAAGCCCTCCCTATTCTCTTTGTCACCTAATTTTATGTCATAGATTCTGTAGCCTGCTTCCTTAAGAACCTTCCTTTTGGATTCTCAAGAGCCCTCTCCTCTCTCAAAACCTGGCTCTTCCAAATCAAAAGTTCTGGCATTGGAATCCATGATTCTATTGTGGGCTGCAAGAACCTATTTTATTGGTTCCTTCCTTTTTGCTTTCCTGATCTAACAATCCTAACTCTCCTCAAATCAATACAGATGCCTCTGGCTGAACAGGGAAGAAATGCTGAAACATAAAGAGAGATTAGTATTTCAAAAACAAAACCAAAAACCTCTCTTTCAAGCCAGTCAACTACAGGCCACTAAGTTTAAGAAATCACCAAAGCTTGGGACTTCCCTGGCGGTGCAGTGGTTAAGAATCTGACTGCCCATGCAGGGGACATGGGTTCGAGCCCTGGTCCAGGAAGATCCCACATGCCGCAGAGCAACTAAGCCTGTGTGCCACAACTACTGAGCCTGCACTCTAGAGCCCGCGAGCCACAACTACTGAACCCACGCACCTAGAGCCTGTGCTCTGCAACAAGAGAAGCCACTGCAATGAGAAGCCCGCGCACCACAACGAAGAGTGGCTCCCACTCGCTGCAACTAGAGAGAGCCTGTGCGCAGAACGAAGACCCAGTGGAGCAAAAAATAAATAAATAAAAATAAATAAATTTATTTAAAAAAATAGAAATCACCAAAGCTTAAGAGTTCATCTCATACAAGTGTTGTATTTCATTTCATTTTGTTCTTTTGTTTTGTTTTGTCTCCTCCCCAAACCTGCAGAAGCAATTCTTGGACATGGCTCCCTTTGCTCCAGAGTGGAAAAGAGCTCTGGGCCTTAGTTTTTGTCCTGAGTCTGTCATTAATTTACTGCAAAACTTGGGCTGGCCACCTCTCTGCACTCGGTGAATGTCTCAGTTGCACCAACTACATAACAATCATTTCACCCACTGTTTATGAGGCAATTATTATGGACAAGACCTCTCTGGGAAGGTGTCCATGCATTGCCTCTTTTGACTTCACAAGAATCCTGGGAGCAAGGAAGGTATTTTTATCCCCATTTCACAGATAAGGCAGCTGAGGCTTATCATCCAGGTATAGTGATAAATCCAGGAATCAAACCCAGGTTTTCGGGACTCTGAAACCCTTTTCACTCTACAACTATTGTATTTTATTTTATTTTATTAACATCTTTATTGGAGTATAATTGCTCTACAGTGGTGTGTTAGTTTCTGCTTTATAACAAAGTAAATCAGCCATACATAGACATATATCCCCATATCTCCTCCCTCTTGCATCTCCCTCCCACCCTCCCTATCCCACCCCTCTAGGTGGTCACAAAGCACGGAGCTGATCCCTGTGCTACGTGGCTGCTTCCCACTAGCTAGCTATTTTACATTTGGTAGTGTATATATGTCCGTGTCACTCTCTCACTTTGTCCCAGCTTACCCTTCCCCCACTCCATGTCCTCAAGTCCATTCTCTACGTCTGCATCTTTATTCCTGTCCTTCCCCTAGGTTCTTCAGAACCTTTTTGTTCTTTTTTTAGATTCCATATATATGTGTTAGCATACAGTATTTGTTTTTCTCTTTCTGAATTACTTCACTCTGTAGGACAGACTCTGAGTCCATCCACCTCACTACAGATAACTCAATTTCATTTCTTTTTATGGCTGAGTAATATTCCATTGTATGTATGTGCACATCTTCTTTATCCATTCATCTATTGATGGACATTTAGGTGGCTTCCATGTCCTGGCTATTGTTAATAGAGCTACAATGAACATTGTGGTACATGACTCTTTTTGAATTATGGTTTTCTCAGGGTATATGCCCAGTAGTGGGATTGCTGGGTCATATGGGAGTTCTATTTTTAGTTTAGATTAGGGGTGTTCGTGTGTGTGTGTGTGTGTGTGTGTGTGTTACTACAGAGCTGCTAAGTCTATCGTAGAGGAAATATTAGTCTGAAAGTCTGAAATACATTTATGCATAATACTGGAAAGGGAATACCAATAGTTGGTTACCCAAGTCAAGTGGCAGAGCCAAGGGCATATCCTGGTCCAAGAAGATACAGGCATCAAATGTGAATGAACAAGCAAATTCCCTTTGGTTGACCAATCTAGGTTGATTATGTTGTTGGGACAGTTTCTCACCCTGCTAAGGCAAGACCAGAGTTGCAAAATCTTAAAAAAGGGCAAGGCAAAGACCACAAGCATTCTGACAAAATTCTGGTTTGCCGTGGCCTCTCATGCTGACTTATTTCTGCTGAAATGATAAGGATCCCCGGCAGGCTCTCTGGGCAGGAAACTCCAGTGCTTAGGGAGGGAGCCTAATTGGGAAAAGGACAATGAACCATATGCAGACTCTTGTATCCCTGACACAGCAAAACACTGTCTTTGCTCTGGATGGCAAAGTTGTTTTCCCACTGTGTGCGTGGGAGAGAGATGACGCATTCTGTGACAGTAACTGTGAACAGGTTGGGGGGAAAAACAAGGGTCACTTCCAAGAGGTCTGTTAAAACTTTCCCTTTTCAAAGTCTGAGGAAATAATAATGTGGCTGCCCAAGTGAAAATCTATCTGTTGCTATGCATTCAGTGTACACCTTGCTTATCCACTCAAAAGTCTCAATTAAAATCGCAGCTGTTATTTGTGTGTTGGGTTCAGACATTCTCCCATGGCCATGGCAAAGGAACAAAGGAAAATACCCATGTTGGTCGTTACACCTGCAACTGGGAGGAATGGGGTTGATGTCAGCTGCATTCATATTGTATCTGGAATAATAATAATGCCTTTCATTTCCAGAAAGCTTTACAGTTCATGAAGCCTTTATGTGCATTTCATGCATTCGTAAAATTAAACATGGTGACTCCCTTATAGAAAACAATACAAAAAGATACTTTTTTTGAAAACTCACCCTCTGCAAAATGTAGATGACCAAATGTTGAGTGTCTAAATATATTTTTTACGTAGTCATAGCACCCCAAGATTTCCCACTAAACAAATTTCTTCTCCATTGTAACAACGGTAACACACACACACACACACACACACACACACACACACAAAGCATATTTCCTGCTCTTAATTGAGTGTATATCTTTTTTGCTTAATGATTTATAGGAGTCCCTTATACATTCCTGATATGAGTTCTTTGTCACATATAAGATTGTTACTCTCTTCCAATTGCTTATTGAGTCTGTGATTGGCACACTATTTGTTGAACTTTACAGTTAGAAAAATTGCTTTAGTCCAACTTCTTCATCCACAAACAAGGAAGACTGTCCCAGAGTGAAGTTTTCACATAGTTACTTAGTGGCAAAAAATAAGATTAGAACCAAAGTCTTCTCACCTTTTCTCCTGGGCTGTAGCTAATATTCTGTGTTGGTGAATTCTTTTTTTTTTTAATTTTATTTATTTTTTTATACAGCAGGCTCTTATTAGTTATCATTTTATACATATTAGTGTATACATGTCAATCCCAATCTCCCAATTCATCCCACCACCCCCACCCCCGCCCCATGGTGTCCAAACATCTGTTCTTTACATGTGTGTCTATATTTCTGCCCTGGAAACCAGTTCATCTGTACCATTTTTCTAGGTTCCACATATACGCGCTAATATATAATATTTGTTTTTCTCTTTCTGACTTACTTCACTCTGTATGACAGTCTCTAGATAGATCCACGTCTCTACAAATAACCCAATTTCATTCCTTTTTATGGCTGAGTAATATTCCATTGTATATATGTACCACAACTTCTTTATCCATTCGTCTGCCGATGGGCATTTAGGTTGCTTCCATGACCTGGTTTTTGTAAATAGTGATGCAATGAACAGTGTGGTACATGACTCTTTCTGAATTATGGTTTTCTATGGGTATATGCCCATTAGTGGGATTGCTGGGTCATATGGTAATTCTATTTTTAGTTTTTTAGGGAACCACCATACTGTTCTCCATAGTGGCTATATCAATTTACATTCCCACCAACAGTGCAAGAGGGTTCCCTTTTCTCCACACCTCTCCAGCATTCGTTGTTTGTAGATTTTCAGATGATGCCCATTCTAACCGGTGTGAGGTGACACTTCATTGTAGTTTTGATTTGATTTTCTCTAATAATAAGTGATGTTGAGCAGTTTTTCATGTGCTTCTTGGCCATCTGTATGTCTTCTTTGGAGAAATGTCTATTTAAGTCTTCTGCCCATTTTTGGATTGGGTTGATTGTTTTTTTAATATTGAGCTGCAAGAACTGTTTATATATTTTGGAGATTAACCTTTTGTCCACTGATTCGTTTGCAAATATTTTCTCCCATTCTGAGGGTTGTCTTTTCATCTTGTTTATGGTTTCCTTTGCTGCGCAAAAGCTTTGAAGTTTCATTAGGACCCATTTGTTTATTTTTGTGTTTATTTCCATTACTCCAGGAGGTGGATCAAAAAAGATCTTGCTGTGATTTATGTCAAAGAGTGTTCTTCCTATGTTTTCCTGTAAGAGTTGTATAGTGTCCGGTCTTACATTTAGGTCTCTAATCCAGTTTGAGTTTATTTTTGTGTATGGTGTTAGGGAGTGTTCTAATTTCATTCTTTTACATGTAGCTGTCCAGTTTTCCCAGCACCACTTATTGAAGAGACTGTCTTTTCTCCATTGTACATCCTTGCCTCCTTTGTCACAGATTAGTTGACTATAGGTGCGTGGCTTTTTCTCTGGGCTTTCTATCCTATTTCATTGATCTATCTTTCTGTTTTTGTGCCAGTACCATACTGTCTTGGTTACTGCAGCTTTGTAGTATAGTCTCAAGTCAGGGAGTTTGATTCCTCCAGCTCCGCTTTTTTGCCTCAAGACTACTTTGGCTATTCGGGGTCTTTTGTGTCTCTATAAAAATTTTAAGATTTTTTGTTCTAGTTCTGTAAAAAATGCCATTGGTAATTTGATAGAGATTGCATTGAACCTGTAGATTGCTTTGGGTAGTACAGCCATTTATACAATATTGATTCTTTCAATCCAAGAACACGGTATATCTCTCCATCTGTTTGTATCATCTTTAATTTCTTTCAACAGTGTCTTATACTTTTCTGCATACAGGTCTTTTGTCTCCCTAGGTAAGTTTATTCCTAAGTTTTTTATTCTTTTTGTTGCAGTGGTAAATGGGCATGTTTCCTTAATTTCTCTTTCAGATTTTTCATCATTAGTGTATAGGAATGCAAGAGATTTCTGTGCATTAATTTTGTAACCTGAAACTTTACCAAATTCATTAATTAGCTCTAGTAGTTTTCTGGTGGCATCTTTAGGATTCTCTATGTATAGTATCATGTTATTTGCAAACAGTGACAGCTTTATTTCTTCTTTTCCAGTTTGTATTCTTCTTTTTTTTTTTTTTTGCGGTGCACGGGCCTCTCACTGTTGTGGCCTCTCCCGTTGCGGAGCACAGGCTCCGGACGTGCAGGCTCAGCGGCCATGGCTCACGGGCCTAGCCGCTGCGCGGCATGTGGGATCTTCCTGAACCGGGGCACGATCCCATGTCCCCTGCACCGGCAGGCGGACTCTCAACCACTGCGCCACCAGGGAAGCCCCTGTATTCTTCTTATTTCTTTTTCTTCTCTAATTGCTGTGGCTAGGACTTCCAAAACTATGTTGAATTACAGTGGTGAGAGTGGACATCCTTGTCTTCTTCCTGATCTTTGAGGAGATGCTTTCAGTTTTTCACCATTGACAATGATGTTTGCTGTGGGTTTGTCATATATGGCCTTTATTATGTTGAGGTAGGTTCCCTCTATGCCCACTTTCTGGAGAGTTTTTATCATAAATGGTGTTGAATTTTGTCAAAAGCTTTTTCTGCATCTATTGAGATGATCATATGGGTTTTTTCTACAGTTTAATATGGGGTATCACATTGATTGATTTGCATATATTGAAGAATCCTTGCATCCCTGGGATAAATCCCACTTGATCATGGTGTATGATCCTTTAATGTGTTGTTGGATTCTGTTTGCTAATATTTTGTTGAGGATTTCTACATCTATATTCATCAGTGATATTGGTAATTTTCTTTTTTTGTAGTATCTTTGTCTGGGTTTGGTATCAGGGTGATGGTGGCCTCATAGAATGAGTTTGGGAGTGTTCCTTCCTCTGCAATTTTTTGGAAGAGTTTGAGAAGGATGGGTGTTAGCTCTTCTCTAAATGTTTCATAGAATTCACCTGTGAAGCCATCTGGTCCTGGACTTTTGTTTATTGGAAGATTTTTAATCACAGTTTCCATTTCATTACTTGTGATTAGTCTGTTCAAATTTTCTATTTCTTCCTGGTTCAGTCTTGGAGGGTTATACCTTTCTAAGAATTTGTCCATTTCTTCCAGGTTGTCCATTTTATTGGCATAGAGTTGCTTATAGTAGTCTCTTAGGATGCTTTGTATTTCTGCATTGTCTGTTGCAACTTCTCCTTTTTCATTTCTAATTTTATTGATTTGAGTCCTCTCCCTCTTTTTCTTGATGAGGCTGGCTAGTGGTTTATCAATTTTGTTTATCTTCTCAAAGACCAGCTTTTAGTTTATTGATCTTTGCTATTTTTTTTGTTTCTATTTCATTTATTTCTGATCTGATCTTTATGACTTCTCTACTTCTACTAACTTTGGGTTTTGTTTGTTCTTCTTTCTCTAGTTCCTTTAGGTGTAAGGTTAGATTGTTTATTTGAGATTTTTCTTGTTTCTTGAGGTAGGCTTCTATTGATATAAACTTCCCTCTTAGAACTGCTTTTGCTGCATCCCATAGGTTTTGGATCATCGTGTTTTCATTGTAATTTGTCTCTAGATAATTTTTGATTTCTTCTTTGATTTCTTCAGTGATCTCTTGTTATCTCAGTTATTTAGTAACGTATTGTTTAGCCTCCATGTGTTTGTGTTTTTTACGTTTTTTTCTCTGTAATTCATTTCTAATCTCATAGTGTTGTGGTCAGAAAAGATGCTTGATATAATTTTAGTTTTCTTAACTTTACTGAGGCTTGATTTGTGACCCAAGATGTGATCTATCCTGGAGAATGTTCCATACGCACATGAGAAGAAAGTGTAATCTGCTGTTTTTGGATGGAATGTCCTATAAATATCAATGAAATCTATCTGGTCTATTGTGTCATTTACAGCTTGTGTTTCCATATTAATTTTCTGCCTGGATGATCTGTCCATTGGTGTAAGTGAGGTGTTAAAGTCCCCCACTATTATTGTGTTACTGTTGATTTCCTCTTTTATAGCTGTTAGCAGTTGCTTTATGTATTGAGGTGCTCCTATGTTGGGTGTGTATATATTTATAATTGTTATATCTTCTTCTTGGTTTGATCCCTTGATCTTTATGTAGTGTCCTTCCTTTTCTCTTGTAACATTCTTTATTTTAAAGTCTGTTTTATCTGATATGAGTATTGCTACTCCAGCTTCCTTTTGATTTTCACTTGCATGGAATATCTTTTTCCATCCCCTCACTTTCAGACTGTATGTGTCCCAAGGTCTGAAGTGGGTCTCTTGTAGACAGCATATATATGGGTCTTGTTTTCGTATCCATTCGGCAAGCCTGTGTCTTTTTGTTGGAGCATTTATTCCAGTCACATTTAAGGTAATTATTGATATGTATGTTCCTATTACCATTTTCTTAACTGTTATGGGTTTGTTTTTGTAGGTCCTTTTCTTCTCTTGTGTTTCCCACTTAGAGAAGTTCCTTTAGCATTTGTTGTAGAGCTGGTTTGGTGGTGCTGAATTCTCTTAGCTTTTGCTTGTCTGTAAAGCTTTTGATTTCTCCATCGAATCTGAATGAGATCCTTGCCGGGTAGAGTAATCTTGGTTGTAGGTTCTTCCCTTCATCACTTTAAATGTATCATGCCACTCCCTTCTGGCTTGTAGAGTTTCTGCTGAGAAATCAGCTGTTAACCTTATGGGAGTTCCCTTGTATATTATTTGTTGTTTTTTCCCTTGTTGCTTGCAAAAATTTTTCTTTGCCTTTAATTTTTGTCAGTTTGATTACTATGTGTCATGGCATGTTTCTCCTTGGGTTTATCCTGCCTGGGACTCTCTTTGTTTCCTGGACTTGGGTGGCTATTTCCTTTCCCATGTTAGGGAATTTTTCGACTATAACCTCTTCAAATATTTTTTCGGGTCCTTTCTCTCTGTCTTCTCCTTCTGGAACCCCTATAATGCGAATGTTGCTGCATTTAATGTTGTCCCAAAGGTCTCTTATACTGTCTTCATTCCTTTTCATTCTTTTCTCTTTGTTCTGTTCTGTGGCAGTGAATTCCACCATTCTGTCTTCCAGATCACTTATCTGTTCTTCTGCCTCCGTTATTCTGCTATTGATTCCTTCTAGTGTATTTTTCATTTCAGTTATTGTGTTGTTCATCTCTGTTTGTTTGTTCTTTAATTCTTCTACGTGTTTGTTCTTTAATTCTTCTAAGTCTTTCTTAAACATTTCTTGCATCTTCTCAATCTTTGCCTCCATTCTTTTTCTGAGGTCCTGGATCATCTTCACTATCATTATTCTGAATTCTTTTTCTGGAAGGTTTCCTATCTCCACTTCATTTAGTTGTTTTTCTGGGGTTTTATCTTGTTCTGTCATCTGGTGCATAGTTCTCTGTCTTTTCATTTTGTCTATCTCTCTGTGAATGTGGTTTTTGTTCCACAGGCTGCAGGATTGTAGTTCTTCTTGCTTCTGCCGTTTGCCCTCTGGTGGATCAGGCTATCTAAGAGGCTTGTGCAAGTTTCCTGATGGGAGGGACTGGTGGTGGGTAGAGCTGGCTGTTGCTCTGGTGGGTAGAGCTCAGTAAAACTTTAATCCGCTTGTCTGCTGATGGGTGGGGCTGGGTTCCCTCCCTGTTGGTTGTTTGGCCTGAGGCAACCCAACACTGGAGCCTACCTGGCTCTTTGGTGGGGCTAATGGAGGACTCTGGGAGGGCTCACACCAAGGAATACTTCCCAGAACTTTTGTTGCCAGTGTTCCTGTCCTCACGGTGAGCCACAGCCACCCCCACCTCTGCAGGAGGCCCTCCAACACTAATAGGTAGGTCTGGTTCAGTCTCCCATGGGGTCGCTGCTCCTTCCCCTGGGTCCCAATGCATACACTACTTTGTTTGTGCCCTCCAAGAGTGGAGTCTCCGTTTCCCCCAGTCCTGTTGAAGTCCTGCAATCAAATCCTGCTAGCCTTCAAAGTCTGATTCTCTAGGAATTCCTCCTCCCATTGCCAGACCCCCAGGTTGGGAAGCCTGACGTGGGGCTCAGAACCTTCTCTCCAGTGGGTGGACTTCTGTGGTATAAGTGTTCTCCAGTCTGTGAGTCACCCACCCAGCAGTTATGGGATTTGATTTTACTGTGATTGTGCCCCTCCTACCATCTCATTGTGGCTTCTCCTTTGTCTTTGGACTTGGGTATCTTTTTTGGTGAGTTCCAGTGTCTTCCTGTCAATGATTGTTCAGCAGTTAGCTGTGATTCCGGTGCTCTCGCAAGAGGGAGTGAGCACACATCCTTTTATTCCTCCATCTTGATCCTGGTGAATTCTTAAGTTGTTGTAGTCATACAGTGTGATATATTCATATAATTCACATATAGCAATTAAAAATAAAAAACCATCTACTGACATATGAAACAACATGGGTAAATCTCAGATATAATGTTAAGTGAAATAGTCAGACATAATAAGCTATATACTGTGTGATTCCAATCACATCTAGCTCAAAACTAGGCAAAACCAACCTATGGTGGTAGAAATTAAATCTCTATTCCTTGGGAGAGGATAGTGACTGGAAGAGGCTATGAGGGACCTTCTCTGGGTGTTGAAATGTTCTATGTCTTGATGTGGGAGGTAATTGCATGGATGGCTACAAATGAAAAAATTCATTAAACTGTACAGTTAAGATATGCACATTTTCAGGGAGATCAGATCAGTGTTTTGTGACCACCTAGAGTGGTGGGATAGGGAGGGTGGGAGGGAGGTGCAAGAGGGAGGGGATATGGGTACATATGTATATGTATAGCTGATTCATTTTGTTGTACAGCAGAAATTAATGGAACATTGTAAAGCAATTATACTCCAATAAAGATGTTTAAAAAAAAAGATATGTGCATTTTGCTGTGTGTAAGTTATACATTAGTAGAAAACAAAGAAGAAAACCAAAGCAGAGACTTAACTATTTCTCATTAACTTGATGGATATTGAGCAAAAGAGAATAACTCTGGCCCTCAAATGATTTTTAATCTGAATTATTCTTCTTGGCTCACTTTCATTATTACACAAACCAGAAAGCTGCCAAATCTCTACTTCTTTGAATAGTCTGGCTCTGCCTTGAACAAGCTGTGGGTTGGGCTAACTGACCTTCAGAGTCAATCCTAGGTCCAGATTTCTGGGATTTTTGGAAAAAGAGATGCCAAAATATATCTCTGAGTGGAAAGGAACATCAGAGCTGTCTGGTTCTTGTCTGTAATTTTGTAGGAGAAAAGAATGAGCTTAGAAAATGGAAATGACTTGCCTAAGGTTTCCCTGATAGTAATTCAGCACAGCTCTGCTGACTTCATCTCAACTCAGGTCAACAAATGTCCCTTGAGTGCCTGCTATGTGCCAGGCACTGAGTCAGACACCACATTGGGCTCTCAGGTTCCATAAAGCCACAGCTAAAGGTGGCATTGTGTTGCTTTGTGAGGGAAGCAGTGAGCTCATTTCCCACAACCTAGCGTGACAGCACCAGCAGAAAAAGTCAGAAGACTTAAAAAGGAAGCGAGACAAAGGTCAAAGCGCCAACGTAATGTAACCATATAATGTCCTTTCCTGCACTCAACCACAGAACTATCAAAGTCTCTCCTTGTCCCAGAGTAGTGGTTCTGGGACTCTAAATCATCATAATGGTAAGCTATAATTCTGGAGTCTATTATATGAAAATTCTGGTCATATGGCTTAACATCCTGTGAACCTGAACTTCCCTATTTTATAAACTTCTACTTCCTTTCTGGTGAAGCTTGTATCTTTAAGCAAAGTTCTATTCTCCTTCAGTTGATTTAGCCAACATGAGGAAGTAATTGCTCTAGCCTTCTTACAAAGTGGCTGTAGGAACCGAACATGATGAATGTGCACCACTCAAAGCATGCAAAACACAAGAACTCACCATTGTGACAGCAGCTTAGTGAAGTAGACACAGGCTCAGAGAGTAAGCCAGGGACATGGGTCTGTCGTAATCGTACCACTGACTAGCTATGTGATCTTTGCCTCTCTGGGCAGTCACTCCACCTCTCTGAGCCTCTGTTTCTTCATTTACAAATTGAAGGGATTGGACCAAAGAACTGTGCACATTTTTCTCAGCTCTGAGAAAAAGAGCTGTGACTCATGGGCTGATGAAAAAAACTTTGGAGTTTTGTGGGGTTTGCTGGTTGTCCCTAGGAGGACTGTTGGTAGTGAAGAGGCAGAGGGTTAAACAAGAGGGAAAAGGGTGAAGAAAATACAAGAGGGAAATGAGAGGAAATTGAGAGGACTATAAGAGGGGGAGACTTTCATTGAGGGTCTGCATGACCATTTGCTACAAAGGGCCTTCAGGTGGCTCTTGCACTGGACTTCTGACCTCCTTTCCTTTTTCTTCACACCGGTACTCACAAAATTTCTGATTCTATCTTGATCAAATTGGCCCACTAAGTCCCCAAACTTCAGCCTGGGGTGATGACTGGCTGTTTTCCTAGACTTTCTCCCTCCCCTCCCACCTCTCCCTCTTCTATCCCATTGTGATCCATTCCAAAACTTCTCTGCACTCCAAAGTCACCATAACCCATACAACACTTTTCTTTCCATTCAGGAAACTTAGGGACTTGGTTGAGGTTTATACCTCTAACCTCTGAGCCTAATGGAAGCTATGTGAATGTGTAACCTCTACTACCAATCTTCCTGCACTCTTGCAGTCTTGCCTCCTTGAACTTGTCATGGCTCAGAATTCACCTAGGGTACAGATGGGGATTTTTCAACCATGGGCACAGGATAGGGGCTCAATGCATCTCTGAAGAAAGTAACAGGGGTTCTGAGGACTCGCAGCCCTGCCCAGACCCTTCCCACCTTCCCCGCCCACCCGTTCCCCTGTGCTGGAAGCAGTTGTTAACTTCTCTGAATGAAGAAGAGCAACCTTTAAAAAAGAAAAAACAAAAAAGGGCTTCCCTGGTGGTGCAGTGGTTAAGAAACCTCCTGCCAATGCAGGGGACATGGGTTCGAGCCCTGGTCGGGGAAGATCCCATGTGCCGCAGAGCAACTAAGCCTGTGTGCCACAACTGCTGAGCCTGCACTCTAGAGCTCGTGAGCCACAACTACTGAAGCCCACGTGCCACAGCTACTGAAGCCCGGATGCCTAGAGCCTGTGCTCCACAGCAGGAGAGGCCACCACAATGAGAAGCCTGTGCACCGCAACGAAGAGTAGCTCCCGCTCACTGCAACTAGAGAAAAGCCCGCATGCAGCAACGAAGACCCAAAGCAGCCAAAATAAATTAATTAACTAATTTTTAAAAAAGTAACAGGAAAACTCAGTGCCCGAGTATCAGGAAAGAACAGTTCTCCTGAGGGCACACCTGAGACACTTCATGGGGACAAGTTCCCAGGAGAGCATCCCTTCCCGAACACAAAGGATGTACAAACCAGATTGGCTCTCATTTCCTAAAAACACTATTTCATAAGAGCTAACCAGAAGTGTGAGCTTGTATGAGCCACCTCTCCCAATCTCTCTCCACCTCCTACAAAATCAAAACCAAACTCCCCAAACTGGCATGGAAAGCCCTTCATGAATTTCTTACATCTTCGTCATAACTTGTAGCCATTCTCCATGTGTCTGCTTCACTTTCTGACACTCTGTTTCTGTGGTTCTCAAGTTGGGTGAAGTAGTTCTCCACATTAGAATCACCAGGGAACTTTAAAAATTCAGATGTCCAGGCCACACCCCAGACCCATTAAATGAGAATCTCTGAGGGTGAGACTGAGGCATCAGTATTTTTTTAAAGTCCCCCTGGTGATTATAGTGTACTGATGTAGAGAATCACTGCTTTAATTGGTTTAAGAATCATCTGGAGGGGGGGTGAAGAATAAAGATTGCTTAGGCCCCCACCCTTGAGATTCTAAATCAGTTAAGTACAAGGTAGGGGGCCTTGAAATGTGCATTTTCAATAGGCTCCTAGGGGAATTACAGTGCAGATACCTGAGAACCACACTTGGAAAAAACATTTCTCTTGGTCCATCAGACTACCCGTCCAAGTTGTCTGAGTACGCTGAGCACTCTCACTCTCCTTGGCTTTGAATAGGCTTTGCTCTCTGCCTGGAATGCCCTCCCCTCCGCCTGACCTCTGAGAGAACTTTCAGTCACCTTCCAAATGTAAACTCTTCTCTGTGACTTTCCCTGACCCTTCCCAGGAGGAATTAATTACTCCCCTGTATAAGTTTCCATAGCACTTTGTACATGCTTCTGCTAAAGCATTTATCACACGATATTATGGCTGTTTCCTTATGTGTCTGTCACACCACTTAAACTATGAGTATTTTCCTTTTTTCATCTCGCCAGGACCTAGCACAGTGCCTGGGACATAACTCAAGTCAGTAAATGTTTATTGAATTAATGAAGTTGTTTGTGGAGTTGGTCATCATATTAGATATCCATCCATCTATGTGTGGCAAGACTATAGATGCTGGGATAGGGCACAGGAAAGATGCTAGTGCCAGAGAGGAGAGCCAGCCATAACAAGGCCAAGAAATGCCAGGTTGCAAGATTGTAAATGCAAGGTTGGAGAAATGCCAGCCCTAGGACCAGGGCTAGGGCATGACTCCTCTAGAACAGAGGGCATACAGACAGATTCAGGTTTGCTTCCTAACATCAGTAGGGACAAGAAAAATACTTAGGATGGTAATTGAAAGTTAGAAGTAGATATGAAGCAGAAGTCCAAGCTCATGGATATGGTTGGTGGCCCTAAGAATGATTGGGGTACCTAGCATTTATATTAAAAGAACACAAACATCTGAGCCAAAGTCCAGACCTACAATAAAAATCTCCATGAGACATGTGGAGAACATGAACATTTAACAAGAGCCCCAAGAGATCCTCATGATTACTCAGGTTTATGAAACACCTGGCTAAGAAACTTCAGGAAGTGCTGAGAATGGGTAGAAAAAGTTTTTAATGCAAAGGAAAGGCAGCATCCCCAGGCACATAATGACTTGCCGTGGTGGCATTAAGTCCATATATTATGGGGAGCAAGGGAAGTTTGAAGTTTAAAAAACAGGGGCCAGGGATCATTGCTGGGTCCCAGGAGGCCAGAGACCTTTAGAGAACCTTAATGTGGGCTGCACCAGCTGAGAGGCAGCTCTTCTTATCTATCTTACCTCCCTGAAGCCCTGGAGTTGGGCAAGTCTGAGTAAAAGGTGAGGGACGTTATGAAGAGAGGAACCAGAATCTGGAAAAGGCTGTAGAAATGAAGCCACCAGAGTAGGCAGAAAAATAAATCAGAACACAAGCAAAGTACAGCCCTAACTCTCCCAAACTACAATAATGTAAAATTATTATTCCAGTCATGTTTCAAGCTCGGAGAAAGAGGAGGGATGAGGGTTGTCATTACCAGAGTTAGCCAAACTGCAGTCTCAGGGCACAGTCTCCCAGACTGCCCTTACTTCTGACACTAGCTGCTAGTTTGGGGGATTCCCAAAACCACCCCAGGTTTGATCATTCACTAGTAAGATTCACAGAACTCACTGAAAGCTATTATATATACAGTCATGCTTTATTATAGGGAAGGGATTAGAACCAACAAAAGAAAAATTCACGAAGGGCAGAGTTTAGGAGGCTTCCAAATGCAAAGCATCTGTTGTCCTCAGGACACATTACCATCCCAGCATCAATGTGTGACAATACAAACAGAGTATTGCCAACTTGGGAAACTCAGCCTCCATGTCCAGAGTTTTTATTGGAACTTCATTACATAGATATGATCGATTGATTGATTGATTGCCCACATTATTGAACTCAGTCTCTGGTGGCACTTCCCCTTCCCCAGAGGCTGGGCTAGAAGAGGCCTGAAGGGGAGAGGGTGACTGCTCTTGGCCATATTTGAAATGGAGTTGATGTTGCAGAATCAAAAGTGGATTTTCTGTGAAGCTGTAAGGCCCTCATCCACATTGCATAGTCATGGGATCAATCAAAGAACAGATTAGAACTAGTATAGCTTTACTAAAGGTTTGGAATAGAGGTAAAGATATTCAAATATAGACACATAATGACTCACATAAATTTCAGTGAAACCCTTAGTTAGACATCAGTCAAAAATGTATCAATCACAGCCAGGAATATGAAAATGTCCTTGAGGGTAAAATTAACTACCTACAATCAGCACTCTCTTCAACAGTGCCACCCTTTGCAGATTCTTGAACCCTCTGATCCTCATTGTTTCACCAGCAAACTAATGCTTTAAGCCTATGGTTTTTGTGTTGTATCTGGCCTTCCTGGGTATACTTAGAACATTACTAGAGGAGGAGTAAACCTATCAACAAACTCTAAAAAAAAAAAATCTATCAATCAATTTCTTTTTGTTGAAAACTATGCTTACTATGTGCCCAACACTATCCCAGATGTTAAGCTACTATTTTGGGGAATACTATAGAAACATGAGATATAATCAAGGATCACAGAAGTTACAAGCTGGTTGAGTAAGGTAAGTCAAAATACTGAAATAGGCAGAGGTTTTTATATAGAATGTAATGGGACATGTGAAACTCTCCAATACTGATGATCACTGACAGGAGAGATATGTCGATGCCTGGAATGTGTGGGCTAATAACTATGTGGAGGCAGAAAAGAGCTGGAAACTCCACTGGAATAGAATGTTTAACAGTATATTATTAAGGGCTTAAATGTCAGGTAGAAACTCTGTATGTGAAATGAGCTCAAAGGGAAAACCAGTGAGACCTGGAAAAGCAGCAGGAGTTTCTGGACAAATCTGGAAGTAGCAGATGCTTTGGACAGAACAAGTGGAAAAAGAAACCCACTTTCACTGCCTTGATGGACAGTAAAGAGCTAACTCAATACTACATCTATTTCACTACAGCCAGCCATCTGAGTAGCAGCGCGTACTTTCTGATAATGAAAGTATCTAGCAAGAGCTTCAGAATATCTTCCAAAACTTATACACAGAAGCAAATGGCACATTGGTCAGGATGCCGGGCCATAACAATGATATAAGGCCTTTTCCCACCATCTTTATGAAGCAACTGCTGAATAATCAAGATATACCACTTGGAGAAGAAAAGGTTTTTTAAAAATAGAAGTCAGTAGTTTGCTAGAAAAGGAAACGAGGGTACTCAGAGGGAGATTTGGGGATAGTTACTGAAGAATAGGGATCAACATAAAAGCATTCTCAGGAATAAGCGATTGGCACAATTCTGAACAGCTAAAGAATTTGGAAGATAGCAAAAGTCCCTGAGCAATTTCAAAAACTCTCTAAAACATCTTCTATTTTATGCCTTATTATGCTGTCTGAACTTTGAGAGGTTCAAATATCTCATCTGATTTCTAAGGCTTTCCATTTCCTGTTAATAAATCTTATCTTTGTCATTACATGAATAATTAAAACACTTATTCAACAAATATTTGAGGAGTTCCACTACTCTAGGTTCTATGGGTACAATAATAAACAAAAAAGTCTCTGTCCTCATGGAGATTATATTCCATTGGAGAGGGACAGACGATAAACACATATATGTCTGATATTTACTATGCAATATAGTTACTAGTTCTATAATGGGAGCTAAAGCATGTTTAAGGTGAGGGAAAGAGAGAATGGGCAGTAGGGTAGTACTGTTTATATAAGGTAGACAGGGAAAGTTTCACTGGTAAGGGTGTTTGAGCAGAGGTCCAAATGAAGTGAGGAGTTAAGCCATGTGAGTATCTAGGGGAAAAGCATTCCAGGTTAGGGAAACAGCTAATACAAATCCTGGAGGCTAGAATGAGCTTCACCTATAAGCTTTAACATGATGGGCAATGGGATGAGTGGAATGAAATGGAGTGGGAGAGGTAGGTAGCAGCCAACTCACATATGCTTTTGTAAATCAGAACAAACTTTGGATTTCATTCTGGTTGCAAAAGACAACCTTTGGAGGGTTTCCTTTATGTTCTTGCAAGTGCAGATATTTCCTGCTCTTTTCATGTCCACTCTCAAACCATGACTTCCCTGGTAAGAAGGCCACAGTGAATATTTATTATTTCTACCTCCACTACTCATCCTATGTTCCCTTTACTTCCTCTTCAGATGGCCAGTGTTCCTAGTGTGGAGTGACCCAAAACTTTATTCCAGAGGGATCTGAGCTTTCAGGGGTTCCCAGTTATAAACAATTGCTATAGCCTTCCCTTAATTTATGACTGGGCAGGGAAGACCTAGGAGGTTCCTCTGGATTTTATTCATATTCTTCGCTGACTACACTACATATCAGAACCTTTGATAACCAGGATCAACTATAGCCTATATTTTCCCTACCTGGTGTTAAAAGGAGCCTGGAGTGGCAGGGTAGCAGTCTCTGTTGTTTCCTCTGGTGGAAGCATTTCTTCTCCAAGTACAATACTAAAGCTCCTATACAAGCATTACCCAAAGTCATAGGTATAATATGAAATGTAATTGTGAGAAGTGGCATTCCCATTTCTCACCTTGGTCCCTGGATCCACGTTTTCTGCAAGGGCCTGCACTATATAACAAACACAGGTAGACACAACTGTCACCTCTAAGATGGCACTCCAACCTTTCAAGATGCTGAGTTTCAGTTGGCACCATAACTGATTCTTACTTCAGTCATTTCATTGTTTTTTGAAGCCAGCTGCTTCTAGGACACAGTTTACAATAAGACCATGAATTTCCATGGGCATCAGCACATTGTCTTCCTCTCCTAAAGTGTGAGCTTCTTGTTGAGGAGCAACATTGAGTGGGATACTGTGATAGTGAAAAAAGACATTCAGAATACCTACAGATGATGGCTTTGGCAGAAGCACTGAGGGAAGAGAAGTAAATCTAAATCATGTCTATTTTAGTAAGGACATACTGCTTCTCCCTCCACAAAGGAAGGAATTAAATGCTATGAACCTACCATCGTGTGAATGACTGGTCTCCTTGGAGTGCTATCAGTTGGGAAGGTTAGGGTTGGTCACTAGAGCTGGCAAGTTGGTGATGCTGGGAAAGCCTTGGTGAAGAGAAGTCCACATAATTGAGCTAGTATGTCAGTTCCTGCCACCATGGTCACTTAACTTGTGAGCTTACTGAGCACCATTGGCACAGCTGAGGATAAAGAGCTACTGGCATTCAAATGGCTGATCCTATTGGTCACCTAAGTATTATAAGCCCTTTTTGTGAATATTTACATGGAACTCAGATATTGTGGACCCATTTTGAGAGCATATCAGATTAGAGTGCACCTGGGCACACCTGAAGGTATGATTTTGTGGATCAGAAAACACTGTGCATGGTTCCAATTTCTATACGTATTATTTAGTTATAAGCATCAGAAACTAATTTTTAATGATTTATGGGAAAAAATGATATTGGGTAGCTCACAAAATCTCTAGGAAAGTTGGCACCAAGCTCAGAAGCTACACATTCAGGGATCATGTTCAAAATCATGATACAGAACCTGGTTGGTGAAGACACCACTGCCACAACCAATAACAGTAGGTGACCCACACCCCTATCACTGGACATTGCTGACAGCCCTGCACCACTACTGTCTCTAGAAGCTGGATGTAGCTGCCAGTCACTTTAATGGATCTGTGGGGTCCTCGATGCTCTCTAGCTTGTTTTTGTGTTTGTGTTTATTTGTTTTATTTAGAGGCTTGTCTCCCAACAGCAAAGTCTAGGGGGATAACATAGAGTTTATAACATAAGCCAAAGAAAAGAGGAGAATAGATGATGAACTAAGAGTAGTTTTTGACTCTAAAAGAAATTAGTTTAACCAATGGGTGGGAAGCCAAAGACAACCTGAGGAAGCTTGACTAGCGTTTATATAAAGTAGGTCACTAAGAAATGACAAGCACCCTGTCTCCCTCGTAGGTTCAAAAGCCCACAGAGGTAAGTGAGCCCAGGATATGTTCAGGGAAACCTGAGGGCTGAAGGAACTATTGCTCAGTTTCCCAGTGGATGGCCTGGGAGATGACAAACCTCACATGAGAGACTTAGGTCCAACGTGAAGGTAAAATATCACTGACTGAAGTAGGTGTAGCCGTGAGAAGCTCATCAGGAAAAGAGAGCCCACCCAAGGCATTTTAAACAGAACCAACTTAATATAGGGAATTGTTTACATAGGTAATGAAAGAGCTAAAAAGCCAAATGAAGGATGGTGAGGCAACCCAGATATTAGCAAGAGCAGAAAGCCACCACCACCCCTAGGGCTGTAGGGACCCAAGGAGGATGTCATATTACCAGAGCCAGAATCTGAAGCCATTGGTTGAGAGTTAGAACTGTGGCAGGGGCTGCTCCACAGGAGCTGGGAACCCAGGGGATGGGCTTGACCAACAGGACCTGAAACTGCATAAACAAGCAAGCAAACTAAAGCAGACAGTGCTGGAAGCCTCACTGGAAGCAAAAAGGAGGAGAAATACTCTGGTTCATCCTGCCCTCCAGTCTTCCACCAGTACCACCCATTGGCCAAACCCACTTGAAAGCCAGTTGGTAAGGGAACCTGGGAAATGTAGTTCCCTGCAATGCAGATGACATGAGCTTTTCAAGCAGCCCACCAAAAGGTAGTCCACACAAGGCAAACTGTGGGGCTCCACCCTCTGACAGTACCAATTCTGTAGGTCTGCGAAGGTCACAGCCAGACAGGAGGTGCTCAATCTCTCCTAGACCTTATGGCTAGAAGGTGAGTCATCATTATATAGATGCACTTGTTTGACTCCTAGTGATTATTTTACAACCCGTGGCTAAAATAGAAATGCAATGCTGGTAGAACCATGAGGTGACCACACTGAGTTCTGGGCTGATGTGGTTGAGGGTCAGAGAGGTACCTAAATGTATCTTTTCTTAGGATTTGTGGGTTCCTGAGAAGCCATACTAGGCAAATGCCCCTATTTGATATCATCCCTAGGCTTGCTGAGACCTGTTTCCTTCAAATTGACCTTCAGTATAGTAGAACTCACATAAAATGTATGTGCACTGGTGCTCATTTTCACGAATTCTCATACCCAGTCCTCTGATGGACTTATGGAAGGGTTAGTGGCTCAGTCCTTCAGGCAGCCAGAGTTCCAAGAAGAGGTCTGCAGCTGGGGGATGAGAGTAACAGGGGATTGTCTGTTGCTCAAGCCCATTTGGCTACTTTGTCTTTTTGAAGCAGTCTTTAAGACTCTCACGCAAATTTGGCTTGCTTTTTTTTCTGGGGCAAGATCCCCCAAGATTACTGGGACAAAGAAGATGAGCTAGATACCTGGCACTTTGAGAGAAAAAGGAAAACATCTATTGGAGGACTTCTGTACGCCTCATCCAGGCTTGGCACCTTTCAAATGTACCGTATCATCGGTTCACACAACAGCCCTATGTGGTAGTGGTGGTTCTCCCATTTATAGGTGAGGAAACTGAAGCAAGGCAAATTCCTAAGGACATGTAACAAATGAGTGGAGAACCAGAGTTTGAGGTAACAGCACCTGAGGCCATACTCCCAGAAAATATTTGAGAAGCCCCCCTCAGAAGGAACGAGGCAAGTCAAGGGATTCTTGGGGTCTAGCTACCCAAACTGGGGGAATCAAATTCCCAAAGACTAAATCAGATGTGATTCACTTGGGATTCATAAAGACTGCAAGGGAAAAATAGGTGAGGACTCATAACACTGGATTGACGGAGGATTCTGGAGTCTTGTCTAACATTGGTCATTTTCAAAACACTTTCTGTATCTGCTTTGGATTATCAGTGACCCCCTAATGTAGACTAAACAATTTAAATGTTACAGTGAATTCCACAACGTCATCATGTGAAAGCAACCTACTTAGTGCAATGGATTTACCGGGGTTCCCTATTACTCACCTGATCTGAGAGATGCAGGAAAGCACAGAGGGAACTGCCCCATTTGCACTTGCTTTTCAGCACAGGACACCAGTACCTCTTCTGCCCCTGCTCTCCAGCCCCATTCACATCTGACTCAGCTTCCGAGTTGTCTCCCACACATGGTATCTACTGGGCACCAAATCCAGACAAGGCACTTTACCACCCGGGAGGGAATTTCAGGATCTCAGCTTTTAGAGTTGAAGTCGAATGCCATGCTGCTGGTAAGCCCAGCTCAAGTTCAATGCTGCCCACTCCACACGCTCACTTACTTGATAAAAGCATGCTTTTAAAGTATGAGACAATGGCCTGTCCCTGCAAGCCCCATTAGTATGCGGGCCTTCCTGCCAGGCCTTCCCTGGCAGTCTCCTGCCTTGGGGACTCAGTTCTATCTCCTTTCAGACAGTTTGTCCCATTTCCACCTTCTAGCCTCAAGTTAAGCTATTATCTTATGAGAAGGGTTACGGCAGGGATGAAGGGAGGGGGGAAGGAGGAACAGGCCTTGTTCTTTGGGTCCCTGGAGAAGCCGGGTTCTTTCCTGTTATCTATCTTCTCCATCCAGCCCGTAACCTAGGTCCTTTGAGAGGATGTCCTTTTTCCTGTCTCTGGGCTAAACAAACTGGGATTCTCTCTGGCTTTTGGTCCTGAGGGCTTTGTCTGCTGCCCTGCCTTTATTCTGTATCCTCTCGGATCTCGTCCCTCTTCCTGCCTCAGTTTTTCTCCCCTCCTCCACCCCCGGCTCACTTTTCCTGCCTCTACTCTTTCCAGCCCCCGATCTCTCAGGCTATTGTCCCAGGAATTCAGCCATCCTCCCCACCATCATCTTTTTTTACAAATAACCTTGGCATTACCTGCTCACATTTGGCACAGGTCTTTGCCTTTTCCTCCATCCTCGACAATGCCATTTTCCTTGCACAGTCCAGTTCACCAGCTTCACAATCCACATCTGCATTTCAAAGCAATAGTCATTGATCCCAACCACACGAATAAAATACTTAAGACTGCACTTTTATATTTGACAAAAGAGTTTTAGCCAAAGACGACTAGTTTTTCAGGGGACAATGCATTCTTTCCTAGAGAGAACACTGGTCAATAAACAGAGTAAGTCAGAAATCCTCCTGCAAATATGTGCATATAAAATACTTTGGTATGATGTGAAGGTCTATATGTGTCTAACAAGTTTTTCTCCTCTCCCTTCCTCAGCGTCTCTAGCATATCTAATACACTTACCATTAAAAACCTGCCTGATCTCTTGGGGAAATTTCCGTGACATAGTCCTGGTCTTATTTACTATATACATGGGCAAGTCTATTAAAAGGAAAATTTATGTTGTCCAGTGTCAAAAGCCAGAAAGAAAAATATATTTCAGAATGAGAAAGAAGCAAGAAACTACAAAGTCAAACAGAGTCCTGGGACAACTTCAAGAATGATGGAGTAGGACAAGGAGGAGAAAGTCGAGGCAGAATAAATTGATGTTTTGTAGATACATTTCTCGCTAAGCCAGCTAAGCTAGCATCAGTTCTCATAGGCACCACAAAATTCAAACCACAACTAAAGCTACTCTAAGGAAAGGTAGGGACCAGAAAGCAAGGTATTTCATGGAAGCATAGAATTTTGGAGCTGGAAGCGACTTTCACAATCAGTTATCCAAACAATTAGACTGAAAAAGATAAGCTCCATAGTCATTGTCAAATGTACTGGATAATAATAGAATGATACCTAACATTTATTGTTTAATTATTATGTAGAAAGAATAGTTAACCTGAGATCTATCCTCTTAATCAATGCTTATGTGTACAATGTATTATTAGGTGCGATGCTGTACAGCAGATCCTGGAGCATATTCATCCCTGACTGAAACTTTATGCCTGTTGATTAGGAACTGTCCATATTCTCCTCTCCTCAAGACCTGACAAAGTATTATCCTCCCTGCTAAGTGTTTTTTATACATTATTTTATTTCATCTCACAATAGTCCTGTAAGGTAGGTATTACTATTATCCTTATTTTCCAAATGAGGAAACTGATACTCAGAGAGATTAAGTAACTCATTCAAATCTTTACAGGTAGAAAGCAGCAAGGTCAATATTTGGACAGAAACAGCTTGACTGCGCAGACCTCTTAACCTCTACATTATCTCATTATTACAAGGGTCTGGTCAATTCAAACCTCTGGTTAAACTATGCAGATAATGAAAGAAGGTACATTTAGGAAGGACTTTTTGGGTTTCTACTTTCTGGATGAATGTTAGAACCATGCTACATTAGTTAGAATAATCTAGGTTGTGCTACAGTAACAAACAATCCCCACATCTCAATGTCTTATAACAACAGAAATTTATTTCTCACTCATGCTATATTAAGTCAGTACTGAATCTGGCTTCACATGATCCTCACTCAGGACTCAGGCTGGCAGAGCCTCCCCATCTGAAATAGTGTTGGTCACTATGGCTAGAGAATGGGAAGATGGGGACTTGTGCACTGTCCTTACAGGCTTTTACCTGAAGGTGATGCTCATCAATTCTGCTCACATTTCATTAGCCAAAGCAAGTTACGTGGCCACACATAATTTTAAAGATCTGGGAAAATACAGTCTAACTACAAGGATTGCTTGCTAATGTGTTATATGGCAGAAGAGCACTGCCTGGAAATATTGTGGAATAATCCCAATGACTATAATAGTACCAAATCCATGAAACTGCCCTGTGAGCTTACTTCACTCTGGTTGTATTGACCAGCCCTGATTTTGCAATTTAAATTTGTGGGTGTACTTTAAATTTATTTGTGTACGTCATGAACAAGTTTAATTCCAAATTATTTACTACCACTGTTGCTCTTCTAGAACACTAAATACACTTTCCCTCAAGCACAAAACTACATAGGTAATATTTTAGACCAAAGTAATAAAAGTTAGATTTGAATAAAACTAAATAAAATCTATATTCCAATTACAATCTTCCTCCGTATCTGTAGGGTCCACATCCGTGGATTAAACCAACTGCAGATCAAAAACGTTCCCCCTCCAAAATTCCAGAAAGTTCCAAAAAGCAAAACTTGAATTTGCCACACATAGGCAACTATTTACATAGCAATTTAAATTGAATTCACAACTGTTTACACAGTATTTACATTTTATTGGGTATTATAAGTAGTCTAGAGATGATTTAAAGTATACTGGAGGATTGTGTGGTTATAAGCAAATATTATGCCATTTTATACAAGGGACTTGAGCATCTGCAGATTTTGGTATTGCTGGGGAAAGTGGGGGTCTTGGAACCAATCCCCCACAGATACCAAAGGATGACTGTAATAAACAGAAAAATTGAGACTTTATGACATGAGATAATACATGCAAAAATTCTTAGCATATTGCCTGGCACACAGAAGCACTCAGTAATTGTTAGCTTCCTTACACATATTAGACTTCAATTAATTTTTCTTCAAGAGACACATCTATTTCAATACCTCCCAAAGACTGCTTAAGTCTAGCAATATTTCTGGCTCTAATGTTGATTACCAGACACCAGGCATACTAATAGATTAAAAGATAAAAATGAATGACCTTGAGAGATACTGTCCCAAAGTGCTTCTTCTCAAAGGGAGTAAATGTTGAAGAGGAGTTAGATTTCTGGACCACAGTTATTTTCACATGAGCTAAATCTCCTAAACCATAGCTCTTTCTATGTTAACCAGAACAGTTTTCAAACATTTGTGACATATGCTGGTCATCGTCACCACCCTCTTTGGCATGCAATTACATATTAGTGCAGAATACTGGAGGTAAAAGGAGGTGGAAGACAATAGAGGTTGTTTTCACAGGAAAAAAAACACAATTGGCACAATGAAATTTTCCTATTAATTGCTGGAAAGAAAAATATGGGTATCCAAAGGCAAAACACAGAAAACTCCACATAAAACTGAACCATGGAAATCAGAATTGTAGATCTTGAGGGAAACCTATGGTATGAGAGCAATCCTCTCTGAGAATTTAGAAAACAAACAAGGGCAGTGCCAATCGCATAATTCTGCTCATCCCTTTTCTGATTAAAACCAGGGTCAAAGGAATGCCAGTCTACTAGAAAAAAAGAATGGATTTTTTTTACTGGTCTCACCCATGATAAAGATATTTTGATGATGGAAGATCTCCCCACTTTACTCTACCTTACTTGACCCCAGATATGAATACCTCCAACTGAAACCTTGCTTCTTCATTTTGCAATATGAAGAAATGCTTTTTGGGGGAACTTTCTAGCCGGATACCCTTGAATGCACTTCCTGATGAAGTGGGAGATGTGCCAGCTGCCACTACAGATGCTGAAAGAACTGGGAACAAGTGAAGCTGATTGTAATAATATGTTGCACAAGGCTGAAGGAGCTATGGTGGTGGAGAGCCCCAGTTCAGTGGTAGGCACCTTCCAGCTAAACAAAAGCCAAGGAAAAATTTGGCCCTTTGCTCTAGCAAAACTATTATGACCTCTTGCTAGTATGTTACATGGAACAGGAGAGCTGCAGAATATCCCTTAAAAAGAAAAAGAAATAGTAGCATCAAAGGAAATTGAAAGTTTCTTGTTCCTAGAGATTATGATTGGCAATATAAGTAAGCTGTATAGCTGTGACTTCAGAAAGAGGGAGAAGGCTCTCAGCCAAGAAATATATCACTTTATTACTTGCAAATGCTTTAATTTCCATTATGACAGATGTATTTCTTTAATCTGTTTTGTTCTGTTGTTAAAATAAAAATTCAGGGCCTCCCTGGTGGCGCAGTGGTTGAGAGTCCGCCTGCCGATGCAGGGGATACGGGTTCGTGCCCCGGTCTGGGGGGATCCCATATGCCGCGGAGCGGCTGGGCCCATGAGCCATGGCCGCTGGGCCTGCGCATCCGGAGCCTGTGCTCCGCAGCGGGAGAGGCCGCAACAGTGAGAGGCCCGCATACCACAAAAAGAAGAAAAAAAAAAAAAAATTCAGGCTGTAGTAAATCAGCATCAAATCATTTACACCTTCTTACGAATTAACATATTAGAATCTTATCCCAGAGATTTGTCAACACCTTCTAGTAACAAAATGGGGGAGAAAGAAAAATAAAAGGGTGCTCCATGTCTGAGGGGAATTTTATAGCATACAGGAACAGATCACTTTAGACTTAAAAATCAGAGATTGAGAGTTAGGTTTCTGGAAATATGACAGGAAGAAGAAACAGATGAGGAAGGCAAAGGCAAAGTTAAATTTTATTCCTTCATTTGAATGTTTTTGTTTCAGTAAATTGATTAATTGAGCCATTTGCAAAAATGGGATTTTTGATGGCTAAGATGTTCTTCAGGTCAAAGATGAAGTCCTGAAAGCTAGCATTGTTTTATTCTTTTTATAGTTTGTAACTGTCTTTTCACTGCCTAGAAAACCACCTGGAACATGGCAGATAATAATTTTTTTTTCATGAATGAATAAAACTCAAACTTCAAATCTAAATAAATAGTATTTCCTTCAAAGTTATCATGTGGGAGGTTGTGTACTTATTCCAGTCATCTCCATATTGCTCTAAACATATCCAGACACCATTCTGAGAATTGCCAAAGCAAATGACAAAGTCATTTTAAAATCATCAGTGGTGTCAAGTCATCTCCCTCTGGTGAAATATTTAGGGTTTCTTGTAGTTTTTTGTTGTTGTTATAAGTACAATAGCAGATGAATTTTCAAGCTAGTTCCATTTTTTTAATCAAAAATGAGATATAATTTTACGAAAAATTTAGGCTGACTTTCTTGTGTGGTGAAAGCAAATCTAAAAGGGAGCCCCCAAAAGAGTGGACATATGTATATGTATAACTGATTCACTTTGCTGTACACCTGAAACTAACACAACATTGTAAATCAACTATACTCCAATTAAAAAATATTTTTAATTAAAAAAAATAAAATAAAATAAAAGGGAGCCCCAATCACTCCAAGAAAGTTCTAAGCAATGGCAGCATTGTTGGCCCAACTGGCTAGCCCTCCCACGTGGCTCCTTTGAAAGATAAGACTTATTTGAATATCTAATTTTTGGTCTGTTTGCTATTAAACAAACAAATGAGCAAAAAAATTGTGTTAAAGTCACACTCTGTGTTACCTTCTATTATTCATTATGCACATCATAAGAAAGATAACATTTTAAAAATCTCTTTTAGGGTAGGACAACGATGTATACTTCCTTTATATCACCTCATCTCCCCACTTGCCCAAGATCCAGCTTAGGCAATAAATACTATATGTATACAGTAAGGACTCCCACATAGACATCTCCAACTCTGACCTATCCCCTGAGCTCTAGATTTACATTTTCAGCTATTAGACGCCACACTTGTATGTGTAATACCTAACTCAAACTCAACATGTCTAAAAAAGTCTTGCATCCCTTAGTATTTCCCATCTCAATTTTTGCCTATAAAGTCTAATCTCCTCAGCTAGCATGATCTTTCTAAAATGTGAATCGGGCAATGTGAACCCTCTACTACCTACCATCACCTTAAAATTTAATCTTTATGCCATGGGGCACAGTCCTCTGACCTGGCCTCTGCCTTGTCTCAGCTCCAACAACTCTACCCTTTACTCACTCTCCTCCACCCCCTCTGCCCCACCTGTTTATCCCAGAACCACTAACCTCATCATAGACTCAGCCACTTACACTTTCTCTTCCTTACACCTAGAATTCCCTTCCCCATATCTTCACCTGATTCCTTCTCACCATCAGGACCCTGTTCAATGTCATCTTCTGAAAAAGATATTTCCTAATCTGTCTAAAATGTCCCTACTCTGTTCCCCAACCCTGTGTTATTTTATTCACAGAACTAATCATACCTGAAATCATTATTTTATTGTTTGTGTATTGTCAGTTCCCCTATATCTAGAATGTCAGGGCCATGAGGGTAGGAATTTTGTTTAACTTACTGTAAGAGTTTAGAACAGCACTTGGCACATAGTAGGCATACTTCTTTGAATGAATGAATGTCCAATAAACCATACAAATTGTATAGTAGTTCTAAGAAAGGTTTATGACAAGATTGCACTCTTCTGAAGGTAAAGAACTGCTAATGGAGCCAGTAGCCATCAGTTATGTAAACAAACAATTAGATTTAGAACTAATGCATCCACACAGGCTTGCCTAGGTTACTAGTTGTATAGTCCGTATTAAGTATTTGCTGGCAAACAAGGTATGTATCGTTTCACACTATCTTCAGAATCTTTGAGTACTGGATAAAATGCTTCCTTGGGCAGGTGGAACATGACCTGAAATAAATATGTGTGTGTATTACCCTGGCCAGCCTTGACAAGGTACAGAAAATGACCAAAGGTGGCATCGAATGGCTGTCCTTCTTTGTCCTTTTTGCTCTCTCTCCTTTTAAATTGTGGAGCCTGTTGGAAAAGAAGCATTATATGAATTCAAAGCATTATCTTATCAAATCTCCATAATTATTTTAACTATACGGCATAATCTGTGCACAGCCAGTGATTAAGCTGTGCCACAATTAAAATAGTATCGTGAAACTAATTACAAAGAGCTAGACAGACTGTGCTATCTTTCTGTTTGTTGTCCGAATGTTACACAGAAGAGTGTAATCCTACTGTGCAGACACCATCAAAATCTTCCAACATATTTTTAAATCCCTGGCTGTCTGAGGTGTGGGTGGGGTCAGGAAAGGATGGGGAACGACAAAGAGTGGGGAAGAATCCTGAATGAAGTTCGGGCTTTTAGATAAACCTTTCATTATGAGAGGAGAAAATAATTTAAAATGATTCTTAGAAAAATATTTTTTTCTCTTTATAAAAACTGTGTAATCAGAAAGCCAGATAGTTTGGCCGGACTACATGAGCTATCTCGAAGTCAGAAAGACCTGGCTGATATATCCCCATTCAGACTGAAGCTACAGTTATTTTCCTAGTCAGAGCAGGTGAGGGAAAGAAGCAAGAACCCAAGGGCTAATGTTAACTTCATCATTTCACATATTCATGCAAGGCCAATGGCATGAGTAAAATACTTTACGTGTATGCATCCCTCTGTTAACAAAACATTTACATGTTGCTTTCATTCATTCATAATATCATTATTCTTATTCCCAGTTAATGGTAGGAGATGCAGCCCATAAATAATGGGCTAAATGGTAAAAGGAAGATATCCAACATGAAAAATCTGCCCAGTCACTAACAAATGGCTACAAAATAATTCAAACTGATTTTTTACCCCAGTCCAAGGCTGCCCTGACAAAAACCATACAAATAGAATCATTCTGTGGGGTTATATAAGAGAATGGGAGAATAAGATTTGGTAGCAGATAATTAGGGCTTACCAGATCAGCTGGTCCTGGACCAGCAGCATCTGCATTGTTTGGGAAGTTGTTAGAAATGCAACTTCCGGAATCCTAACCCCGACCTACTGACACAGGAGCTCTGGAGGTGGGGGCCAGAAATACGTGTCTTAATAAGGCCTCTTGGTGATTCTCATACATGTTCAAGCTTGAAAGCCACTGCCTTTTGGTTATTATTGTTAACTTCTTGTTTTTTCTAGTTTTGAGATAAAATTGACATATAATATTGTGTAAGTTGAAGGTGAGGTGTGATAGTCCTCCACTTTTGCTACAGGATTATAAGAATCCAAACATACCAACCCCTGGGTGTTCCAGGCCTCCCTTCCTGATCTAAACCTGACTTTCCCACATGCCAAATGTGTGAATAACAACACAAGGGAAGTGCCAGTTAAACTCCCCTCTACACCTGAAGAGAGCAGTGTAGGTAGGCCCACCTATAAAACCAAATCAGAGAAGGAGAACTAGAATTTCATGTCTTTTCTCTGGGTAGATCTATGTTATTAGGAAAAAATAATTTATGATAAGATTATACATTGGATCTTAGAATTAAATTGCAAGCTCTTTGATTTCTAGTCATCTTGAATATTCTTCAGTACTTGGCACTAATGCTTTGGCTGTATTGGCAATCTATATATATTTGTTCAAATGAATGAAATTATATTTTTAACAGACTCCAGTTGCTCTACCATGAAAGGCAGTTACCTTCACTTCTGTTTTCTCTCGCTGTCTTCCAGAGCACTGTCTCACCTAGCCATGTATACCATACCAAATAGAAAGAAATGGCCATTACCAGGTTCCCTGACTTAAAAGTCAGACCTTGGGAATTCCCTGGTGGTCCACTGGTTAGGACTGCTCACTTTCACTCCTGAGGGCAAGGGTTCAGTCCCTGGTCAGGGAACTAAGATCCCACAAGCCGCACGGTGCGGCCAAAAAAAAAAAAAAGTCAGACCTTATCAGAACAGCATGAACTCCATTCATTCACACTTCTGTTCATTCAACAAATGTTAACTATGCATCTGTCACATGTCAGGCATGGGGCAAGAAACTAGAGAAACACACTCAGGTATGATATCACCCTACACCTGGGAGCACACAGTTTAGTAGAAGCATCACATATGAATAAGTAAGCCCAAAAGGAGATGCTAGTTGCTATGATGGAAGTGAGCACAGGATATGATACAAGACAAGAGGGTACATTCAAGTCTATTTCTAAGAGTTTGACGGGATATCTGGTAGCATTGTGCCTGAATATACTCTGCATATCCTTCTAACCCAGCAACTCAAAGTCAACTCTGCAGGGATTAAAAACTTATTCTGAGATCTGAGAGTGGTAATGGCCATTATTAGTCAGTTTAGAATTGGCCAAGGACATGAGGATTTGAAAAAAATAATAAAACCCTTCCTTAGACGGAGCTGTCTGAATGTTCTTACTGCAAACTACTTTTCTGGGCCGTATACCGAATCTGTGTGTCGGTTCATTTGTGCCTCCTTGACGACTGAAGTCAAGGCCTAATGCTTGGCAAAAATAATTTGAACAGCATGCCACTCACTCTATTCTCTGCTGCCACAGGGATTCTAGACCTTGTGCAAATCTACCCTAAGCAACTAGGGACCATAACTAGGGAAATTGATTTTCTTAAAAAGCAAAGGGAATGGAGTTGCCAAAAGAGTTTCCAGGAGGATATGCCTGGAACTTGGGAATTTTGATTTGTGTTTCTACAAACCCTGGGCAAGCTGCCCTACCAAAATTACCATTAAGTTGAATTTATGACCAAGTAATGGTACATTTCTCTCATTAAAGACAGATCTTCTCTATCTGTCTGGGCTTAAGCATGACCTGCGTGGGAAAAAAATAAATCACCAGCCCCACATTGCTCTTTTGTGTGCCTTGGGAGTGGAGGGGGGATGCCAAAGCGGTTAAGGTCAGCCTTGTGACTTGTGTCCCAGGAGGGCAGAAAAATCAGTTTGAGGATTTGCTAAAGGATCAACGAAATAATTGATAACCAGTGCACTGGCATGATTCTGTGGTTGGAATGCCTTTGAAACCATTCCCAAATGGCACCAGGGATTAGGGAAGATCCTTGAACAGAGAATGAGTTATGTGACCTGGGGCATACTTTAACTCTGCCATCGACCTGGGTGTCGTTGTGGAGAACACTTAACCTCAGTGACCTCCTCTTCTGTCAAGGAGGTTGAATAACGGCTGCAACCCAGATGGAGCACACAAAGCACCGAGAGACGCCCTCCAAAAGTGATCAGTTGTATCTCAGGGCTTCCTCAAGTTTTATTATTAAAATCAGAGAAACAAAAACAGATGAAAATAAAACCTGGTTTCAATACTCAATTCCAAATTATAGGAGACTAACACCTGGTATTCTTCGCTGAAATTTTCCAATGATTCTTCACTTTCAGATTTCTTTTTTCTTTCTTAAGATTTTTTTTTTTGATGTGGACCATTTTTTCTAAAGTCTTTATTGAATTTGTTACAATATTGCTTCTGTTTATGTTTAGGTTTTTGGGCCACAAGGCATGTGGGATCTTAGCTCCCCAACCAGGGATTGAACCCGCACCCCCTGCACTGGAAGGTGAAGTCTTAAACACTGGACCATCAGCAAAGTCCCACTTTCAGATTTATACCTAGAAGAAACAATAATGATAATTGTATTATTTAATATTTATTATTTGAAACCTTGGCCCAGGCACTGGACTAAGCCTTTTATCTGCATTTCATGCCATCTTCACCACTACCCCATGAGGTGGGGATTTCTAGCTCCATTTTGCAGATGAGAACCCTGGGGATTATGGAAGCCAACCCAGTGATAATGGGTTGATAATCTCCCACCCAGATTGGGCTGTTTCTAAAGTCTATGCTTTTAAGCACTAATGAGCTCCCAACAGAGGAAATAACAAATGATGAAGGAAATCCTACCTGTTCTTAAATTTTTAGATCAAATTTTTCAAATGTTGCATAAAAAGTTTAATATTATGAAGTTTAATATTGCTTGAGAATATCCCTTTTCAATTACTGTCACCTTCCATTCAATATCCACTAGAAATCCATTCAATAACTTCCTTTCTCACCTAAAATTAACTGTATCTTCCTATTCTGTACTTAGAATATTTAGAGTGAAGCATTTTCAGGATAAACTCTCTATCATAATTTAATTCAGAGCTCTGACTCCATTCTTCAAAAGTCTTACACATTTTATAGCCTCAGGTTATGTCATAATATGAATTCTTTTATATTATCCAGGATTTAATTATATGTTCCTTAAAACTTTATTCCCTTTGAGTACTTATATTTTATTCCAATGATTTCTGAAATAAATAAAAATATATAAATATTTATTAAATATATATAAATATATAAACTTTTGATGACTCAAGGTCCTTGGCAAAAATCATGCTTTTATGCTTACTGTAGCTATTCAAAATAAATCCAGACTTCTGTGCATTGTAGTTTTTGGATCTGTATTTTATCTCTCTCTCCTCCCACCATTGTAAACTGTTATTATACATGCTGGCCTCAATGCTTATAATCTATCTTACTTTATAAATAATTGTCTGGATAAAGGTCTGAAGGAAGATCCATGTTTTTACTGTGGAGTAAAGTGCATTGGCATTGTGACATGTACTTTCATATTATCGTTTAGCTTACATCTAAGTTTGCAACAGTCTCCACAATGGTTGTGTCTGATGAAAGACATAACTTGAATGTGAATGCAAGTTATATTGTTTTTTACAAGTCATACATACATACAAGGAAATAAAAGTAGACATAGATTATGATATAGGTATAGATATATAGATAGTATGCATAGGCTTTTTAGCTTACACTGTTTGCAGCACAGACATGATACAGAGAGAACCATGAAAGTAAGGGTTTTCTCTAAACTGCAGAATGTTTTTATTTTTTTCTTTACATTTCTAACATCTTTATTGGAGTATAATTGCTCTACAACGTTGTGCTAGTTTCTGCTGTATAACCAAATGAAGCAGGTATACATATACATATATCCCCATATCTCCTCCCTCTTGCGTCTCCCTCACACCCTCCCTATCCCACCCCTCTAGGTGGTCACAAAGCACCGAGCTGATCTCCCTGTGCTATGCAGCTGTGTCCCACTAGCTCTCTATTTTACATTTGGTAGTGTATATATGTCCATGTCACTCTCTCACTTTGTTGCAGCTTACCCTTCCCCCTCCCTGTGTCCTCAAGTCCATTTTCTACATCTGCGTCTCTATTCCTGTCCTACCCCTAGGTTTATCAGAACCATTTCTTTTCTTTTTTTTTTTTTTAGATTCCATATATATATGTTAGCAAACGGTATTTGATTTTTTCTTTCTGACTTACTTCACTCTGTATGACAGACTCTAGGTCCATCCACCTCACTACAAATAACTAAATTTCATTTCTTTTTATGGCTGAGTAATACTTCATTGTATATATGTGCCACTTCTTCTTTATCCATTCATCTGTCGATGGACACTTAGGTTGCTTCCATGTCCTGGCTATTGTAAATAGAGCTGCAGTGAACATTGTGGTACATGACTCTTTTTGAATTATGGTTTTCTCAGGGTATATGCGCAGTAGTGGAATTGCTGGGTTGTATGGTAGTTCTATTTTTAGTTTTTTAAGGAACCTCCATACTGTTCTCCACAGTGGCTGTATCAATTTACATTCCCACCAACAGTGCAAGAGGGTTCCCTTTTCTACACACCCTCTCCAGCATTTATTGTTTGTAGATTTTTTGATGATGGCCTTTCTGACTGGTGTGAGGTGACACCTCATTGTAGTTTTGATCTGCATTTCTCTAATGATCAGTGATGTTGAGCATCCTTTCACGTGTTTGTTGACAATCTGTATATCTTCTTTGGAGAAATGTCTATTTAGGTCTTCTGCCCATTTTTGGATTGGGTTGTTCATTTTTTTGATATTGAGCTTCATAAGCTGCTTGTAAATTTTGGAGATTAATCCTTTGTCAGGTGCTTCGTTTGCAAATATTTTCTCCCATTCTGAGGGTTGTCTTTTTGTCTTGTCTATGGTTCCCTTTGCTGTGCAAAAGCTTTTAAGTTTCATTAGCTCCCATTTGCTTATTTTTGTTTTTATTTCCATTTCTCTAGGAGGTGGGTCAAAAGAGATCTGGTTGTGATTTATGTCATAGAGTGTTCTGCCTATGTTTTCATCTAAGAGTTTTATAGTGCAGGCTTTACATTTAGGTCTTTAATCCATTTTGAGTTTATTTTTGTGTAGGGAGTGTTCTAATTTCATTCTTTTACATGTAGCTGTCCAGTTTTCACAGCACCACTTATTGAAGAGGATGTCTTTTCTCCATTGTAAATTCTTGCCTCCGTTATCAAATATAAGGTGACCATATGTGTGTGGGTTTATCTCTGAGCTTTCTATCCTGTTCCATTGATCTATATTTCTGTTTTTGTGCCAGTACCAGACTGTCTTGATTACTGTAGCTTTGTAGTATAGTCTGAAGTCAGGGAACCTGATGCCTCCAGCTCCCTTTATCTTTATCAAGATTGCTTTGGATATTCGGGGCCTTTTGTGCTTCCATACAAACTGTGAAGTTTTTTGTTCTACTTCTGTGAAAAATGCCATTGGCAGTTTGATAGGGATTGCATTGAATCTGTAGATTGCTCTGGGTAGTATAGTCATTTTCACAATGTTGATTCTTCCAATCCAAGAACATGGTATATCTCTCCATCTGTTTGTATCATCTTTAATTGCTCTCATCAGTGTCTTATAGTTTTCTGCATACAGCTCTTTTGTCTCCATAGGTAGGTTTATTCCTAGGTATTTTATTCTTTATGTTGCAATGGTAAATGGGAGTGTTTCATTAATTTCTCTTTCAGATTTTTCATCATTAGTGTATAGGAATGCAAGAGATTTCTGTGCATTAATTTTGTATCCTGCTACTTTACCAAATTCATTGATTAACTCTAGTAGTTTTCTGGTAGCATCTTTAGGATTTTCTATGTATAGTATCATGTCATCTGCAAACAGTGACAGCTTTACTTCTTCTTTTCCATTTTGGATTCCTTTTATTTCTTTCTCTTCTCTGATTTCTGTGGCTAAAACTTCCTAAACTATGTTGAATAATAGTGGTGAGAGTGGGCAACATTGTCTTGTTCCTGATCTTAGAGGAAATGGTTTCAGTATCTCACCACTGAGAACAATGTTGGCTGTGGGTTTGTCATATATGGCCTTTATTATGTTGAGGTAGTTTTCCTCTATGCCTATTTTCTGGAGAGTTTTTATCATAAATGGGTGTTGAATTTTGTCAAACGTTTTTTCTGCATCTATTGAGATTGTCATATGGCTTTTATTCTTTAATTTGTTAATATGGTTTACCACATTGATTGATTTGCATATATTGAAGAATCCTTGCATTCCTGGGATAAACCCCACTTGATCATGGTGGATGATCCTTTTAATGTGTTGTTGGATTCTGCTTGCTAGTATTTTGTTGAGTAGTTTTGCATCTATGTTCATCAGTGATATTGGCCTGTAGTTTTCTTTTCTGGTAACATCTTGTCTGGCTTTGGTATCAGGATGATGGTGTCCTTGTAGAATGAGTTTGGGAGCATTCTTCTTTCTGCTATATTTTGGAAGAGTTTGAGAAGGATAGGTGTTAGCTCTTCTCTAAATGTTTGATAGAATTCACCTGTGAAGCCATCTGGTCCTAGGCTTTTGTTTATTGGAAGATTTTTAATCACAGTTTCAATTTCAGTGCTTGTAATTAGTCTGTTTATATTTTCTATTTCTTCCTGGTTCAGTCTTGGAAGGTTGTGCTTTTCTAAGAATTTGTCCATTTCTTCCAGATTGTCCATTTTATTGGCATATAGTTGCTTGTAGTAATCTCTCATGATCCTTTGTATTTCTGCAGTGTCAGTAGCTACTTCTCCTTTATCATTTCTAATTCTGTTTATTTGAGTCTTCTTTTTTTCTTGATGAGTCTGGCTAATGGTTTATCAATTTTGTTTATCTTCTCAAAGAACCAGCTTTTAGTTTTATTGATCTTTGCTATTGTTTCCTTCATTTCTTTTTCTTTATTTCCGATCTGATCTTTATGATTTCTTTCCTTCTGCTAACTTTGGGTTTTTTTATTTGTTGTTCTTCTTTCTCTAATTGCTTTAGGTGCAAGGTTAGGTTGTTTATTTGAGATTTTTCTTGTTTCTTGAGGTAGGATTGTATTGCTATAAACTTCCCTCTTAGAACTGCTTTTGCTGCACCCCATCAGTTTTGGGTCATTGTGTTTTTATTGTCATTTGTTTCTAGGTATTTTTTAATTTCCTCTTTGATTTCTTCAGTGATCTCTCTTGGAGGCTTATTGTTTAGACTTCATGTGTTAGTATTTTTTACAGTTTTTTTTCCTGTAATTTATATCTAGTCTCATGACATTGTGGTTGGAAAAGATACTTGATACGATTTCATTTTTATTAAATTTACCAAGGCTTGATTTGTGAACCAAGGTATGATCTATCCTGGAGAATGTTCCATGAACACTTGAGAAGAAAGTGTATTCTGTTGTTTTTGGATGGAATGTCCTATAAATATCAATTAAGTCCATCTTGTTTAATGTGTCACTTAAAGCTTTTGTTTCCTTATTTATTTTCATTTTGGAGGATCTGCCCATTGGTGAAATTAGGGTGCTAAAGTCCCCTACTATAATCGTGTTACTGTCAATTTCCCCTTTTATGGCTGTTAGCATTCAACTTATGTGTTGAGGTGCTCCTATGTTGGGTGCATAAATATTTACAATTGTTATATCTTCTTCTTGGATTGATCCCTTGATCATTATGTAGTGTCCTTCTTTGTCTCTTGTAATAGTCTTTATTTTAAAGTCTATTTTGTCTGATATGAGAATTGCTACTCCAGCTTTCTTTTGATTTCCATTTGCATGCAATATCTTTTTCCATCCCCACATTTTCAGTCTGTATGTATCTCTAGGTCTGATGTGGGTCTCTTGTAGACAGCATATATATGGTTCTGTTTTTGTATCCATTCAGCCAGTCTATATCTTTTGGTTGGAGCATTTAATCCATTTACATTTAAGGTAATTATCAATATGTATGTTCCTATTACCATATTCTTAATTGTTTTGGGGGCATTTTTTGTAGGTCTTTTCCTTCTCTTGTGTTTCCTGCCCAAAGAAGTTCTTTTAGCATTTGTTGTAATGCTGGCTTTGTGGTGTTGAATTCTCTTAGCTTTTGCTTGTCTGTAAATGTTTTAATTTCTCTGTCAAATCTGAATGAGATCCTTGCTGGGTAGACTAATCTTGGTTGTAGGTTTTTCCCTTTCATCACTTTAAATATGTCCTACTACTCCCTTCTGGCTTGCAGAGTGTCTGCTGAAAGATCAGCTGTTAACCTTATGGGGATTCCCTGTATGTTATTTGTTGTTTTTCCCTTGCTGTTTTTAACATTTTTTCTTTGTATTTAATTTTTGATAGTTTGATTAATATGTGTCTTGGCATGTTTCTCCTTGGATTTATCCTGTATGGGACTCTCTGTGCTTCCTGGACTTGATTGACTATTTCCTTTCCCATGTCATGGAAATTTTCAAGTATAATCTCTTCAAATATTTTCTCAGACCCTTTCTTTTTCTCTTTTTCTTCTGGGACCCCTATAATTCGAATGTTGGTGCATTTAATGTTGTCCCAGAGGTCTCTGAGACTGTCCTCAATTCCTTTCATTCTTTTTTCTTTATTCTGCTCTGCGGTACTTATTTCCACTATTTTATTTTCCAGGTCACGTATCTGTTCCTCTGCCTCAGTTTTTCTGCTATTGATTCCTTCTAGAGAATCTCTTATTTCATTTATTGTGTTGTTCATCATTGTTTTTTTGCTCTTTAGTTATTCTAGGTCCTTGTTAAATGTTTCTTGTATTTTCCCCATTCTATTTCCAGATTTTGGATCATCTTTACTATCATTACTCTGAATTCTTTTCCAGGTAGACTGCCTATTTCCTATTTATTTGTTACATCTGGTGGGTTTTTACCTTCTCCTTCATCTGTTGCATATTTCTCTGTCTTCTCATTTTGCTTAACTTACTGTGTTTGGGTTTAGGTTGCAGGTTCATAATTCCCATTGTTTTTGGTGTCTATCCCCAGTGGGTAGGGTTGGTTCAGTGGCTTGTGTAGGCTTCCTGTTGGAGGGGACTAGTGCCTGTATTCTGGTGGGTGGGGCTGGATCTTATCTTTCTGGTGGGCAGAGCCTCATCTGGTGGTGGGTTTTGGGGTGTCTGTGAACATAATATGATTTTAGGCAGCCTCTCTGCTAATGAATGGGTTTGTGTTCCTGTCTTGCTAGTTGTTTGGCATGTGGTGCCCAGTTCTGGAGCTTGCTGGCCATTGGGTGGAGCTGGGTCTTAGCATTGAGACAGAGATCTCTGGGAGAGTTCTTGCTGATTGATATTACGTGGGGCTGGGAGGTCTCTCTGGTGGTCTAATGTCCTGAACTTGGCTCTCCCACCTCAGAGGCTCAGGTCTGACACCAGGCCAGAGCACCAAGACTCTGTCAGCCATGTGGCTCAGAAGAAAAGGGAGAAAATAAATAAATAAATAAATAAATAAATAAATAAATTTTAATTATTACAATAAAAAAATTTTAAAGTAATGATAAAGACAAAGTAGAGAGCAACCAAACCAATAAACAAATCCACTAGTGATAACAAGCGCTAAAAACTATACTATGATAAACACAAAAATCAGAAAAAAGTCGGTCACAGACAGCAAACCCCAAGTCTACAGTTGCTCTCAAAGTCCACCACCTCAGTTTTGGGATGATTCGTTGTCTGTTCAGGTGTTCCACAGATGCAGCGTACATCAAGTTGATTGTGAGGATGTAACCCACTGCTCCTGAGGCTGCACGGAGCAATTTCCCTTTCTTTTCTTTGTTCACACAGCTCCTGGCGTTCAGCTTTGGTTTTGGCCCCACCTCTGCAGATGCCCTCAGGCATCTGTTCCGCCCAGACAGGATGGGGTTAAAGCAGCGGCTGATTGGGGGCTCTGGCACACTCAGGCTGGAGGGAGGGAGGGTTCGGTAGTTCTAATTGGAATGCGGGGCGAGCTTACAATGGCAGAGGTCAGCATGACGTTGCAACAGCCTGAGGCACACCATGTGTTCTGCCAGGGAATTTGTCCTTGGATCATGGGACCCTGGCAGTGGCAGGCTGCTCAGGCTCCCAGGGGTTGGGGCGGGGGCAGAGTATGGATAGTGACCTGTGCTTGCACACAGTATTCTTGGTGGCTGCAGCAACAGTGTTAGCGTTTCATGCCCGTCTCTGGTCTCCAAGCTGATAGCCGTGGCTCGCACCCCTCTCTGGAGTTTGTTTAGGTGGTGCTCTGAATCCCCTCTCCTCACGCACCCCGAAACAATGGTCTCTTGCCTCTTAGGCAGATCCAGAATCTTTCTCAGACCCTCCCGGCTAGCTGTGGCGCACTGGCCCCCTTCAGGCTGTGTTCACGTAGCCAACCCCAGTTCTCTCCCTGGGATCTGACCTCCGAAGCCCAAGCCTCAGCTCCCATCCCCCACCCATCCCGACAGGTGGGCAGACAAGCCTCTCGGGCTGGTGAGTGCTGGTCAGCACCCAATCCTCCATGCAGGAATCTCTTCACTTTGCCCTCTGCACCCCTGTTGCTGCGTTCTCCTCTGTGGCTCCAAAGCTTTGCCCCTGCCACCCCCCATCTCCACCAGTGAAGGGGCTTCCTAGTGTGTGGGAACTTTTCCTCCTTCACAGCTCCCTCTCAGAGGTGCAGGTCCTGTCCCTATTCTTTTGTCTCTGTTTTTTCTTTTTTTCTTTTGCCCTACCCAGGTATGTGAGGATTTTCTTGCCTTTTGGGAAGTCTGAGGTCTTCTGCCAGCATTCAGTAGGTGTTCTGTAGGAGTTGTTCCACATGAAGATGTATTTTTGATGTATTTGTGGGGAGGAATGTGATCTCCATGCCTTACTCCTCTGCCATCTTGAAGGTCCCCCAAAGACTGTTTTTAAAAGTTTGCTTTGGGCCCATAATTCAAGTTTAAACTTTACTTACCACTATGCTTATTTATACTACAATGCTTTATACAGAAAAGCCACTCAGTAAGTGTTAACTAAAGAAAATTATACAAAACGGCATCCAATGCCAAACTGTAGAATTGTTTGCTAATACCTTTTTCTTCCCAGATTCACCTATGCTCCTCTTTGAGCTTAAAAGAGTTTATAACTCACATGTGTTAAAACTCTCTTTCTCTTTAAGAGCATACTAAACATTAAGAGAATGAAAATATAAGCCACAGAGTAAGAGAAAATATTCGCAAATTATATATCCAACAAAGAACTATTATTAAGAATATATATATATATATATATATATATATATATATATATATACATATTTAAAAACCTCTCAAAACTCAGTAATAAAAAAAAAGTACAAAAGCTTTGGACAGACACTTTACCAAATAAGATATACTGATGGCAGATAAGCATGTGAAAAGATTTTCAACACCATTAGTTATTAGAGAAATGCAAATTTAAACCACAATGAGATACCACCATATGCTTATTAGAATAACTAAAATTAAAAAGAATGACCATACAAAATGTTGGTGAGGATATGGAAGAAATGGAACTCTCATGTGTCCATACAAGGATTCATACATGAATGTTCATAGCAGATTTATTTATAATAGCCAAAAACTGGAAACAACCCAAACGTCCATCAACAGTTGAATGGATAAATAGATTATGGTATATCTAAACAATGCCATACTGCTCAGCACCTAAAATAAATGAACAATTGATGCATGCAACAACATGGCTGTATCTCAAAATAACTATGCTGAGTGAAAGAAGCCAGAAGAAGAAGAATCTATACCCTATGATTCTATTTGTATAAAATTCTGGAAAATGCAAACTCACCTATAGTAACAGAAAGCAGCTAGCTCAATAGTTGTCTGGTGGCTGGGGCAAGTAAAGATGGAAGGGAAGGCCTACCAAAGACAACAAGGAAATGTGTAGGGATGAGGGGTATGTTTACTATTTTGATCATGGCAATGGTTTCATGGGTGTATTAGTGTGCCAAAAATTCTCAGACTGTATACTTGAAATTTGTGCAATTTATGATTTGTCAATTATACCTCAATAAAGGTATAGTGAAGGGCCAAAAAAAGAGAACATAGCAAACAAAAGAAAGAAATTAAAAGCAGTCTTCTTCAGAATCAAAAGTTCAGATCTGAAAGAAACTTAACAGATCAATCCGTCTACTTATTCATCTTCTGGATGAGCAAAACAGTGGTTACCCAATAGGTAGACTCATCAGGGACACCAAAAGAACAAAAATAAGCAAATTTGACAATTGGTAATTAAAAAAAAAAGCATCAAGCAGACAAGTTGGAGAAAATCAGAATTTCATTGTATTTGCTGACAGTTATATCTGGGGTCATGCTGTCATGATATGCTCAGTGCTTAGGGCTTCTAAGCATCTTAATCCTGCCATAGATCCAGAAATGTCAAATGACTATTCTCATAGTAGGTGGCAGAGCAATAACTCATGTCTTTAAACTCTCATCTCAGGGCTCTATCTCTTAGAACAGGTTCACAGAGCTGGAAGAGAAATCCACACCAGAAGAATTAGCAGTCATGTGACTTGATGATCCCTAACCTGAAAGCAAAAGGAACTATGCAAGTCAACATATTTTGCATCTCACTTGCCAAAAGCACCCCTGTGAAAACTACATATCATGCAAACTTCCACTGGTGTTCAAGATGCTACACCCATTCCCTGCTTCAGTTTGGGTTTTGTCCGCTGTAGATCCCTGTCAGGAGAAGCCAGGCAAAGAGCAAGGAAACTTTACATGAGGGAGCAAGAGAAATGTATATACAGTCTCCAAAGGAATGACTGACAAGGTAACAGGAAAAATAGATGGGTAGGTGCTTAGAAGAATCTACTAGCCTCTTCTCACAGCTGGAGGGATTACCAGGTATTCCAGGTTTCTATTACTGCATAACAAGTCAGCCCAAAACTTAGTGGCTTAAATAATAATCATTTATTTGGCATAAGAGTCTGCAATTTGGACAGGTCTTGGTGGAAACAGCTCACCTCTGCTCCATGTGGTCTGACTGGGGTTGAATGATCCACCTCCAACAAAGCTGATAAGTTGATTGATGCTGCCTATCGGTTCCTCTCCACGTGGGCCTCTCCATGGGGTGGCTTAGGCTTCCTCATAGCATGGAGACTGGGTCCTAAGACCAAGCATCCTAAGAGATAGGAAGTGGAAGCAACCAATTTCTTAAGATCTGGTCCTGGATCTTACCAGATCCACTGCCAGTTTCCAAAGTCATATTTTAAGAAACTGGGACAGCAATACTTCTGCCATGTTCTATCGGCCAAGCAATCGTAATCCATAACGATTCAAGGGGAAGAGACACAGACCTCCCACCTCTAGAACGAAGGAGTGTCAGAAATTTGGGGGCTGTATTTTAAAGCCATGACACCAAGGTACCACACAATCACTACCTGGACACTACCTAGTTAAAAATTACCTGGACACTTTTGTTAGTTTCTCTTTAAGCCCTTGCTCTCTGATAAGAAGAGTGAAGGGATTTGTGTATTTACCTTGACCACAACCTCAGTATTATAAAGACCATTCTCTGTTAGCATGTGTGATCTTAGCATCCAAATTGTTTTCCCACTTTACAAATAGGAGTGGTAACACTGAATTTTTAAATAACTCTGGGTACAATCAACCTAAAAGCTCTCTGAAGACAGGGACTTGATCATGCTACAGTATCCTAAACATAGTAGGCATTTCATGATATTGCAAATTGATGTATGCCAAGTTGGCCCTGTACAATTTTCAAATTCTTCTGCTAAATACTGATTGTCTCAATATTTGGTAACACAATAAGAGATAAATAGAAGTTGTGACAGCTTCCTCTACCTCACCATTAGGCAGTAAGTGCAGTGAAAGTAAATCACAGACCAAATTCTGCCACATAGAAATATTTATTAGCTAGAAAGCTCCAAAATAGTCATACAAACTATTCCCGTGGGCTTGAAGAAGCAACTGCTCTCTACCTTTTAGGCACTCCAACAAGCTTTACAATAATACTTCAACAGAAAAATCAGCAAACTTTCTAACTGGAGCAGGTGACAGAGTCTTGATTAAATAGGGAAGCAAAGAACAAAATTCTAGACCCAGGATATACTCTGAAGATGTTAGGCTTCTGGTTTTGTTAGGTCCTTCAATTTTGTTCCTTCAAGGACACTTTTAGCCTGATGCATATCTTGCACACCATTCACTTACTGCCCAAATTATGTCTAACGTCCCTTACATTAATCAATGAACCCTCTGATGCAACATATGAAGTGCTCTGAGTCTGGATCCCTAAGCAGAGAACTGCTGGGGTCATAGTATTATGTGAGAGCTGGCTTGTACTGGCTGTGAGTCTACTGTGCACATCTCTTCCCAACTCTGCATTCTGTGACCTCACGCTGGTAGCTTGAAACTGGCCATGGGGGGAATATTTACACAACAGAAATCAACAAATGCTAAAAATCAGGACTCCGCCCCTCCCCAGAGCTGGTTGTTAAACGTTTACCAGCACATGACTATAACTAACGACTCCTGTGTATGAATTGAAGTTAATTTATATCATACTATTTATATGGGAGTATTTGAAAGTAACATAGTAATAACATAATAATCAAATATTAATTGCTTAAATTAATTATTCTATACAGTTCTTAAATTCAAATAAATGCCTGTGTGTGTGTGTGTGTGTGTGTGTGTGTGTTTTGAGTGAGTGAGGAGTTGTTTGTCACATCCTACCAGCTCGGGACTTCCCTGGTGGCACAGTGGTTAAGAATCGCCTGCCAATGCAGGGACACGGGTTCAAGCCGTGGTCCAGAAAGATGCCACATGCTGCGGAGCAACTAAACCTGTGCATCACAACTACTGAGCCTGTGCTCTAGAGCCTGAGAGCCACAACTACTGAGCCCGTGCACCACAACTACTGAAGCCCACGCCTAGAGCCTGTGCTCCGCAACAAGAAAAGCCACTGCAATGAGATGCCCACGCACCACAACGAACAGTAGCCCCCGCTCGCTGAAACTAGAGAAAGTCCGTGCACAGCAACAAAGACCCAACGCAGCCAAAAATAAATAAATTAACTAATTAATTAAAAAATATTTTACCAGCTCATTATAATCTGTGAAGTTTTAAGTGACATCATATTGAGTAGAATATAAAAACTGAGTCAAACAGTAATTGATCAGCAGGGCTAAATTAGATGATAATATAAGAGCTTTTCTAAGATTATCCACTCATACGTAAGACTGACATAAAATAGAATGACAGGTATCAATTCAATTTTAATTTTATTTTCATTGAAAATTCTGATCTCCTAATCTGAAGCATGGCTCATAATTTTATGTCCAGTATGATGGGAAGGGCCAGAGCTCAGGTCTCAACTTTAGCACATACTATCTGTGTAACTTCAGACAGATCATTTCTGAACTTCTCTTCTCTCATTTGTAAAATGGGGGTGATAAAAATGAGATTGTCCACGTCAAAGTATTTGTAACTGGCAAAAAGCTACAAAACACTGGCAATTATCACTCAAGTGCCTCACAAAGAACTAGCTGCTAACAAGTTAGGATTCGGCCAGGAATACACTATCCTTCTTTCCTTAATGAGAAATAATAAATAAAGCAATTAAATATTTTTAAAAGAATTCTTCTGTCCAAAAGATCAAGACTACTAAAATTAAATTTTCCAGGTTCTCTGAGATTGCAAACAAAGCCTGATCACAAAACTGTCGTCAGGCAGATGCACTGGGACACACTGAAGGTCATTATCTTCTTTGGCTGCACATGGCATGCCCTAAGCTGAGGCTCCCTGCCTTCAGAGCCAGCTTAGGCCACAGTTCATTGTCTGTCACCAGTCTAGGATTGCAGTGTTTTCCCAGTGAACTAGGTATTCACATTTTTCTTCCCTTTTACTTCTTTATTATAAAACATCTTCCCTACCTCATCCCCCCAATCCCACAGACACATATATTTAGGGAAAAAAAGACCCTGAAGTATTTGTGCTTAGTCCAATCTTCATTTTCACTAAACACTCCTTCACCCCATCACACCTAATAGGTTTATTATACCATTTAGCCCTCTTCCAAATATTCCCCTTTTAAAGTTAAAAAAAAAAAACTAACTGAGCTTCAGAAGTTTAGGGACTTGCCCAAGACTCACAAAGCTCAGAGGTGGTATAGCCAGGTTTCTAACACAGAACTCTCTGGTTTCAAAGACGATTCTCATTTTCCTTTTCCAATAATCCCTCTAGAACTCTTAAAAGTTAATTCATAGACTCTCAGAAATCAGTCAGTATTTTAAAAGGTCTTCTAAGCCACACAGTAGTTTGATGGTTGAACTCTCTATTCTCCATTAGAATAGTCAACTTTTGTATTAAAACTGCATGTCTAACACCTAATATGAACACTTGCTAAGATCATGCCTTTTGAACTCCTAGTGAGTATCTCAGTGCCTGGCAAAGGAGGTGTTTAATAAATATTTGTTTAATGAAAGAATGGTTCCAAGCAACTGTGCACCTGTGCCCAAAGGAACACCTCCAGTGACAGGGAAGTCACCACTGTCACAGGAAATCAACACCTTCAAGATCTCCTCATGGGGGCTTCCCTGGTGGTGCAGTGGTGGAGAGTCTGCCTGCCGATGCAGGGGACACGGGTTCGTGCCCCGGTCCGGGAAGATCCCACATGCCGCGGAGCGGCTGGGCCTGTGAGCCATGGCCACTGAGCCTGCACGTCCGGAGCCTGTGCTCCGCAACGGGAGAGGCCACAGCAGTGAGAGGCCCGCATACCGCAAAAAAAAAAAAAAAAAATCTCCACATGTCAATGTCAAATTACTTGCATGAAGTACTAAAAAAAAAAAGAAAGAAAGAAAGGAAAACATAAAGCATAAAGGATAGGTTCCCCAGGAATGGATTTAACTATCCAAAATAGACTATTACCAAATGAGATGTTGTGGCTAGGAAACGAAGCAAAGACAGACATCCTGCCTTCTTCACATTTACCCTAAGCAAACCACACTGCACTCTATAACAAAGGGACATTTTATCAATAAGAGTTTCAAAAAGGGCTTCAGAAAAATCTACCATCATTAGTAAATGCAATGCTTTGATTCAACAGTCTGCTCACAAGAATAAATCAAAGTTAACTGTGAAAAACGTGAGGCAGGTTTGAAAGCGATGAAACAATAATGCACATATGTCATAAAAAGTAAGCAAAGTTGAAATAAAGTTGATTTAAATCCCAGAATTCTTTTTTTGAGTAACATTTTATATTTTAAAGTTTACAGAGGTCAAGGATATGTTCACAAATGCTCTGATTCCTCAAACATGTACAAGTTGGGAGTGCCTTTCAACAGGTGTTCCTGTCAAGTATTGTATAAATAAAATCTTTACAATAAGGTATTCTAAATGTACTTAACGAGGTAGTTATTTATAGTACCTTGCTATAAATCATTTTTAAAACAAGGTACCCCACAATGTATCAACTTTATAAATTCAGATTTTCTTTGATGGTGTTTTGTAAACTATGGTAGAAAGCATTTTGCTCTCTTCTGAGGCATAATTACCAAGCCAAATAATTTAGACATGAACTCCAGGTTATGTATTATTTTAATAAAATTACTTTCCATTGAGATAAATTTCCAAACTCTGCTTTCTATTCTAATAACTTCATTGTGTGGTTGTAAATAATCTGTTTAATTTCTGGCCTCTTTTGATAGATTCATATGTCTTATTGTACAAATGAGACAGCAGAAGTCCAGAGAGGGCTAATGGCTTTTGCAGAATCTCGCAGGTGGACCACCATGGAGTCAGGGTAGTGGGGACTCCTTGAGGTCATACCAGTGCTCTTCTTACTCACCAGACTCAATTCTGCTTTTCACTATTACTGTCACACATTTAAGTATTAGTCTGCAAGTATAAGTCAAAGAAGGGGCTGCTTTGCCTCTGATATACGTCAGAATGAAGAGAAGTTGGGGTGGAAAGAAAACCTATTACACCTCCTTTCTTGGGTTTCTCTGACACTCTGAACAAACATTTCAACTTAATCTTTCCACTTATAGCAAGTGTGGCCTCCTGTGCCTATTGTACAAGGATGTATGCCTACGGAAATTTATAAGAACCACTGAGTGAGGCAACAGCCCAACTCTGCACCCCTAAGACCAAAACCCAGGAGCAGGAGATCCAAGAAGACTCGAGTGCAGCACAAAAACCTTCCAGGACTACTTCTGATGTCTCAAACCCATACTTCTTCCTGCCTTAGGTCCTTTACACATACTACTTCTTTTTCTAAGACTGATCTTCCCCACCCCTTTTCACTGGTTTATTCTCACTGAGACTTAGAGAGTCGGACCTCACTTCCTTGGGGGAAAATAAAGTCGAGTTCCCCTGTCTGCCTTCCCTCCATAGCTCCAACTACAATTATAGTTAAATGGTTAATTTTGTTAACTGGTGGTTAATATCTTTCTCCCTCATAAAGTATTGAGCTACAAAAGATTAAGCACTACTCTTTCTTGCTTGCTGCTACTGTATCCCCATCAACAAATCTAGGGTGATAGATGGTGCTAAAAAAGTTTATCTGTTCAACAAATTTTATTGAGTACTGATTATGTTCTAGCCATCATTTTTGACACTGGAGATGCAGTATTAAATTAACCCTGAAGAAACTCACATTCTAGTAAGGGAAAGACACAAAAAACACATAAACAAATGTTTATTTAATGAGTGCTATAAAGGAAACAAACAGGATGCTGAGAAAGAAAATAATAGGGCTTGAGGAGTTGAAGATGAAGCTGTCTTGGACGTGGGGGTCACGGAAGGCATATCTAAAGAGGCAACATTCGAGCTGAGACCTGAAGAATGAGAAGAAGCTAGCACTGCAAAGTTCTAAGAAAGAGCTTCCAGGCAGAGGGAAAGGCAAAGACAAAGACCATGTGGGAAGAGATCTTGGTGTATTCAAGAAACAGAAAGATGTCAATGTAGCCAGATAGACTGAGTGAGGAAGAAAGTGGCCCAAAATGAAGTTGCAGAAGTAGTCAAAGCTGGATCATTCAGGGCCTTCTAGGCCATGGTGAGGAGTTAGAATTTTCTTCTAAGGGCAATGGGAAGATACTGAATGATTATGAGCAGGGATTTGACATGCTCTGATTTAATTTAGGTTTTTAGAATGTAATTTGACTTAGGTTTTTGACTTTGGCTGCTGGGTAGATAATGTAGTCTAGGGGGACAAAAGTAAAAGCTATGAGACCAGTTTGCTGGTTTTCATAGAAGTCCAGGCAAATGACCATGGTAGCCTGGATAACACTAGTGACAGCAGTAATGGGAATAAGGGGGTGGATTTTTCTGTTTTGGAATTGTAGTGGTTATTGTTGGATTGGATGTGTGAGGTGAAAGAGAAAATAAGGATAACTGTTGGGCTTCTGACTTGACCAACTAGGTGGACGGTGGTACCATTTACTGAGGTGGGTGTGGGGTAGAACAGGAAGAGGTTGTAGAAACACAAAAGTTCCATTATGAATATGTTAAGTTTGAGATATCAATTAGTCTTCCAGGTGTACATCTGTTGATATGAACGTTTGTTGTTGTGGGTTTTTTTGTTTTGTTTTGTTTTGTTTTTGGCGGTGCCACACGGCATGTGGGATCTTAGTTCCCAACTAAGGGATCGAACCCCCGCACCCTGCAGTGGAAGCCTGGAGTCTTAACCACTAGACCGCCAGGGAAGTCCTGATATGAATATTTGTTAAATTAATAAATGTAGTTCTGCTTCCACCTAGGATGGAGAAGCTACAAAAGAATGTCACTATCACCCAAACAGAAAAAGTTGATAATCTATGCTTTCTTTTTAAGTCCAAGTAAAAAATATTTGAATTCCGGGTCCTCTGACAAGTTTATAGGGAAAGATTTCTTTGGGCAGAGTATGACGTGAGTGATTCTAGGCTTCCTGGGTCTAGGAACTCTTTTCCAATTACATTTTGATTTGAAGTTAATGTTGCTTGCAAAAAGAACACATTCTACTTTTTTACATTTGTTTAAAAAAAAACCTGCGTGTGTGTATGAAACATATCATTATCATGACTTCATTTAACAAAATCTTTGCTGAGAACCTACTATGTACTGCTCCCTTCAGTCCAAGCTACCATCATTTCTCATGTAGACCACAGCAGTGATTTCTCTACTTATACTCTTGTACCCTTCTAATTCATTCTCCTCACTGTACAAACACTAGGTGATCTGTTTAAATTCTAAAATTATCAAGGTTTGGACACACTTCTGTCATGTATCTGCCTCCCCCACCTAACCCCCAACCTTTGGAGTATTTTAATGCAAATCCCAGACATCGTCATTTCACATCTGTCTATTTTATGATGTATTTCTAAAAAAATATTGATTTTTAAACATAATTACAATGCTATTATCCTTTCTTCACAATTAACAATAATTCCATGGTATCTTCTAGTACCTAGTCCATATTCAAATTTTCCCACTTGTTGAAACAAGAGAAAAACAAGGTCTGCAAATTACCTTGCGTTATTGTATCTCTTAGGTCTCTAACTGTTGAGTACTCTCTCCTTTTATTTATTTTTCCATACCATTGACTTGTTGCTAAAGCTGCGTCAGCTGTGCTACAGAATGTCCTAGAAACAATGTGGTTTTCTGGATTTATCTGTTTGCTTCCAAGAACCTATTCTCTTAGATAATCTACACTGCTTTAGAAAAGGACAGACTCTAAAAAATAATCAGTCTTGAGTTCATCAGTGAGCTGAGGTTATGAGGTAATCAGGTGAACTAAATTCTAAAGGGCAAAAGGTGGCTCAAAGGAAACATAGGACACCCAATGTTCCACCTTGGAGGGAGGATGGGAGGAAAAGGAGGCAGCCATAGGAGTGGGTAAGAAGAATACAACTGAAAAGTTAACACATTTTTAAAGCACATAAGTGGACTAGTGTGAAAGTACAGAATCCCCAGGAGCCACAGGCAAAGGAGCCTACACCTACTCACCAGTTACTCTCCACAGGCCTCCACTGGATATTTACAAGAAAGACTAGGGGCAGGTAGGAAACTGGAAAGCTCCTCTTGGTGGCAAAGGTGTGCAGGGCCTGCTAAAGTCTGAAAGTAGAACAGGAACACCTACGTAATCTCATCTCCCACTGGGCTCTGCATGAGTTCAGGATAACAAGCAGGGGCCACTGCCCACAGCCCAGAATCTTCTTGATAGGAAGCAAAAATCTGTCTACTCTTGGGGTAGTCAAAAGAACCTACTCATATCCTAGATATGACCATGCTTTTACATGAAGTAAAAAGTATCAGGTCCTAAGGGCAAATTAGGAAACACTGTCATGTACTTATTCCCAGGCAAAAAGTTGGCTGCTTCTGGGCGAAAGGTAGACATGCTTGTGCTCAAGATCCTACACTGATACAAAACAGAGTCCTGCTACTGATCAATGAGGAGTAGGAAATTCATTAAAAGGCAGAGTTCACCCACACATGGGTGAACTGAACTGAAGAGGAGGCCAAGATGACTAGCTTATCACAGAAGAGAAGTAGGAGTGATTAAAAAGCCTGGCATGTGAGCACAGCATTCTGCCTAAGGCTGAGGCTGGAGCAGGAGAAGTGAAAAAACCCCAGCCCCAGAATGAGCCTTGCACAAGGTAATAAGCAATAGAAGTCTAAGGCTAGGGGAAGGACAAGAACATGGAGATAAATCCCTTCTGTGACAAATGCACTTAAGGATTGCTAAAAGCTGAGAATGGAGAAGAAACATCTAGAAAATCCCTCTAGTATTCCAGGCCTCACACTAAGAACAAGGTTCTTAATAGTTCACCACTGGAGGAATTTGAAGCCCTGAATTTGCTGAAATTAACCACAACATAGCAACAACAGCAAATCCAAACCCAGCTCATCTACTGATTAGATAGCCTCAACTTCCAGAAGAATCATGATCTAATAGAAGAAGAAGTATGCCTAGTTCTGGGCATAAACATTACTTAGCTCAGTGTCTAACGTTCTTTTATACACATTATCTGGCAAGTAAACAAAATTATGATAAACATAAAAACCAAGAACAAAACAACCCATTGTCAAGAGAAAAAACAGACTCAGGATTTGGCCTAGGTGTTAAAACTAACAGACAAGGACTTCAAAGTAACTGTAATTAATATATTAAAGGATTTAGAGGGAAAAATGCAATACATGAATGAAGAGATGAAGGACTTAAACAGAGAGATGTATGTCTTTCCTAGGGGTTCTGGGACAAATTACCACAAGTAGCGTGGCTTAAAACAAGAGAAAATGATTCTTTCACAGTTCTGGAGGCCTGAAGGCTGAAATCAAAGTACCAGCTCTTTCTGGAGGCTCTAGGAAAGAAATTTTCTCTGCTTCTATCTTCTGGTAGCCATCAGCATTCCTTGACTTGGGGCCACATCACTCCAATCTCTGCTTCCATCTTCACAGTCTCTTTTTGTCTGTGTGTCTGTGTCTTCTTCTGTTTCTTATAAAGACACTTATAATTGGATTTAGGACCCGCTCAGGTATTCCAGGATGATCTCATCTCAAGAACCTTAACTTAATGACATCTGCAAATAAGATTTTCCCAAATTACATTCACGGTTCCAGGGATTTGGACATGGACATATCACTGGGGGGCCGGGGGCAGCGAGCACTATTCAACCCACTAAAGATAAAAATCATAAAAGAGAATAATGTCGTGTGGTCAGCAGAATAATGGATCCCCCAAAGATGTCCACTTCCTAATAACCTGGACCTGTGACTATGTTACCTTACATGGCAAAAGGGACTTCACAGATGTAAGTAAGTTAATGATATTGAGATGGGGCTATATTATCCTGCGTTATCCAGTTGAGCCCAATATAATCACAAGGGTTCTTTTAAGCGAAAGAGGGAGGCAAGAGGTTAGAGAGAGATTTAAAGATGCTATGCTGCTAGTTTTGAAGATACAGGTAAAGGCCATGAATCAAGGAATGTAGGGAGTTTCTAGAAGCTGGAAAAAGGAAATGGATTCTCCTCTACAGCCTCCAGAAAGAAAACAGCCTACTAGCACCTTGATTTTAGTCAACTGAGACCCATTTTGGACTTCTGACCTCCAGAGCTTTAATATAATAAAGTTTGTAGTTTTAAGCCACAGTTTGTGGTAATTTGGCACAGCAAAAATAGGAAACTAATCCAGATGGCAATACTAAACATATTGTTTTTCCTTTGACAGGTTTATCTGCAGACTGGACACAGCAGAGGAAATAATTAATGACCTTGAAGATAGATAGAAACTATCCAAAATGAAAGGCAAGAGGAAAATGAGAGAAAAAGAATAGATTATCTAAAAATTCTGGAAGAAAACCAAACAAATTGTATTCTTCGAATAAGAAGAGAGAACATAAGAAACATTTGAAAAGGTAATGGTCAAGAATTTTCTGAAATTAATAAAAGGCAAAAACAAATCAAAGAATCCCAGAAAACCCTAAGCAAGATAAATACAATTAAAAAAAACCCCACAGCTATAAAAAAATTGTAGTAAAACTGCTGAAATTCAAAGATAAAGAGAAAAATCTTGAAGCAGAGAAAAAGGAAAGAAACACTACTTACAGTGGAAGATAAGAATTACAGCAGACTTTTTGTCAAACTGTATAATCCAGGGGATAATAGGACACCTGTAAAGTAATGAAAGAAACAAAATTGTCAACTTAGAATTATATACTCTGAAAAAATGTCTCTAAAAATAACGTTGAAATAAAGACTTTCTCAGACAAACAAAAGCTGAGAGAATTCATTGCTTGGAGACTTGCATTACAAAAAATATTAAAAGAAGTTCTTCAGGCAGAAGAAATATTATACCAGATAGAAAACTGAATCCTTATAAAAGAATAAAGAGCACTGAAAATGGTAAAAATGCAGTTAAATATAAAAGACATTTTTCTTATGTTGAAATTCTTTAAAATATAATTGACTCCCTAAAGCTATGATAGTAACAATATGCTCATGGGGTTGATAATACATGCAAAAGGAAAAAAATCTAAAAACAGCACAAAGATCAAAAGAAAGAAAATGGAAGTGTATTTGGTAAGGTTTCTACTCCATTTGTGAAGTGATATATTTGGAAGTAAATTGTGATAAGTTAAAGATGTTCATTTAAATCCTAGAGCAACCACTAAATAAGCTGATTAGGAAAATAAATGAAATAATAAAAAATATTCAATTAAAAGTAGGCACTAAAAAGGAAAGCAGGAACAAAGACCCAATGAAACAAGTAGAAAACACGTAGCAGTTCGTAATATTTAAACCCAACCATATCAAGAATTACATTAAATAAAATTGAAATTAACAGTTCAATTAAAAGACTGATATTATCAAGTTGGATAAGAAAGCAAGACCCAGCTCTATGTTGTCTACAATAAATCTGCTTTAAGTATAAAGATACAGATAAGTAAAAAGTAAAATGATAAAAAAATTATACTGCCAATCAAAGGGAACTGATTAATACCAGAAAAGGTAGACATCAGAATAAGGTATATTAACACACTAAGGATATTATATAATGATAAAAGGGTAAATTCATGAAAAGGAAAGAACAACTCTACATGTATATGCACCTAATAACACACCTTCAAAATACTTTAGAACTGAAAACTTTAGAACTGAAATGAGAAATTGAGAAATACACAATTATAGCTGGAGACTTCAACACTTCTCTCTCAGTAACCGATAGAACAAGTAGACAGAAAAATCAGTTAATGAGGGGCTTTCCTGGTGGCTCAATGGTTAAGAATCCACCTGCCAATGCAGGAGACACGGGTTCAAGCCCTGGTCTGGGAAGATCCCACATGCCACAGAGCAACTAAGCCCGTGTGCCACAACTACCAAGCCTGTATGCTAGAGACCACGTGCCACAGCTACTGAAGCCTGCACGCCTACAGCCTGTGCTTTGCAACATGAGAAGCCACCACAATGAGAAGCTCGCGCACCGCAACAAAGGGTAGCCCCCACTCGCAGCAACTAGAGAAAGCCTGCGCACAGCAACGAAAACCCAACGCAGCCAAAAACAAATAAACTAATTAATTAATTATTTTTTTAAAAGATTAGGTTAGAAAAAAAAATCAGTTAATGATACAGATAACCTAAATAACACTATAAACTAAATTGACCTAACTGACAATTATAGAGCACTCCATCTAACAACAGCAGAACACACATTCTTCAAAAACATATGGAACATTCACCAAGACAGTCCATATTCTGGGCCACAGAACAACACATTTAAAAGGATTAAATCACAGAAAGAATGTTTTCTGATCACAGAAAATGAAACTATAAATTAATAAAAGAAGAGATCTGAAGATCCTCAAATTTGGAAATTAAACAACATACTTCTAAATAATCTACAAGTCAAAAAGGAAGTAAAATAATGGATTAGAAAATATCTTGAATAAAAATAAAAATACAATATATAAAAAATTTTGGAAAACAGTGGTGTTTAGTTGAAGTCACAACTCTCAAAAATAAGAAAAAGACACGCCCACACACAACTTAAAAATAGGCAAGGCAAACAAGTTGGACCAACACTTCACCAAAGAAATTTCAATGGCAAAGAAGCACTTGATAATTTTTAATCTTATTAGTCAAAAATACAAATTTTTGTATTTGTACAAATTACAAATACAAATTAAATCTACAATAAGATACCATTTACAGCTATAAATATGGATAAAAATTTTTAAATGAATAAACAAATTAAATACCTGGGGTGATAGAAATATTTTATATCTTGATTGTGGTGGTGGAAACATAACTATTGTTTTTCAAAATTCATAGAACTATACACCTATAAGAGCTGAAATTTAGTGTATGTACCTCAAAAAAAACTGACTTAAAAAATAAAAAGCACTGTGCTAAGTGAAAAGGCTAGACAGAAAAGACTGCATACCATATGAGTTCATTATATGATATTCTAGAAAAGTCAAACCATGGGGACAGAAAACAGATCAGTGGTTGCTAGAGGCTTGGTGTGAAGCGATTAGCTGCAAAGGACTATGAAAGATCTTTTTGTAGTGATGGAAATACTCTCTTTTTAGATGTGGTAGAGGTTACATGATTTTATATATTTGACAAAACACATCAGCTATACACTTACCAAGGCTGATTTTTTTTTGTATGTAAATTGTACCTCCATAAGTGAATGAAGGAATGAATGCCACATAACGCATTTATTTCATTGATTCAACAATCATTTTTGATTAATACCTTAGGATGTGTAAAACACTGTACTAGGGATATGGAGAAACATAAGTAAATAAGGAAGATTTACCTGCAGAAGTTTTACTGGGAAGTGCTCCTGAGAGTAAGACCTGTGAAGGAGGGAAAGAAGCAAGATTGGTCAGAGGGCCATATAATCTCAAAAAAGGCCTCTGCCAATCTCTTGGGGAGTTCTGGGATGGACCTACAGAGCGGTTCCGATTGAAGCAAAAGTGTTGGGCCTTTGTACCCCTGAATCAGCCAGTCTTTAAATGGAAGCTACCCCAAGGAGAAGGCATAATCCTGGGTGAGGACAGTTCCCAAGGAGGGAACTGTCAACTATGAACTGTCAATAGCAAACATTCCCAGTATCTAGGGAAATGAATGTCTTGATCCTGAAGTGGGGCTGAGTCTCTGGATGGTACAACACAAGCATTTTGTATAAGATGTGACACCCTAATGTGGATACTGACATGTGCATGACTAGTTAGAGTCTGAAGAAGAATGAAATCAGGGTTATTATAACAGAAACAGACTGTGTTCTGCAAGTCTGAGAACTAACAGCTTGGTTTGAGGCAGGGGTAAGGGAATCCAATGGAGTGTCATTGGAACAACTTTATTATATCATTAATATAAATTAGCACACAGAGTAGTAATGGGGGCTGAGAAGCAACCTAAGGGCTGATCTCTATAGAATTCATCATCTGGGCCCCCTTATACTCTGGCTGCCATTGATTTGGCCTGTATCAGGGGATGAAAGGAATCTGAGTTTGGGGTACTCGTTCCCTGACCCCTCCCTGCTTCTCCGTAGTTCTGTGTTTCTTTACAGCCACTGCTCCTGAACAGCTGCTTATCCCTCATGGCTCCAGCTCTCCCTGGGCTGCAATAACACCATTTTCTCCCCTTGCCCTTTCAGACCCAAAAGTGGTAATGTATTCCTGCTATTGCTAGTCCCAGGACGCTTCGCCATCCTTTGTTGGTTCCCTTAACTTACCCCTGAAATAGTCCATTCATAAATCAGTTCAACTCTTCCAAATATGGCATGTTTCCTGCCAGAACTCCCTGACTCATCCACTTTTGCTTGCTCGTGCTCTCACCTAAAGTCTATTTCTGCTTTCTCATTTCTCTTCTCTATCTTTTGGGACCTATCAGCCAATTAATTTGAAGATCTCTGTGATGACATTCCTGCTTCATTTTGGGTTGGGTTATTTATCCTACAGGAATTAAAAGAAGTGAGGGCTAATGTATTTAATAGTCTAACTTGTATATCCCCCACCAGCCCACCCATCCCTGCAGGGCCATGCTTTTCCCTCTGACTGTATGGGCCCAGCATGCTTCTGCTGTGCAACTTTGTTCTTCCTCCCACTGCCTGTAGTACCTGCCTTCTCCTTCTCATCCTACAGGACCTACTATAGGGTCAGCTCTTCTACAGAGCCTGACCTCTCCCTCCAACCATCAATGGATTTAAATGTTTTCTCCTCTTTGCTACCATAGCTCACTACAGATTCCTTTATCATAACACTTATCACATTGTTCCATAACTGCTAACACACAGTTCTCTCCACTGGACTATAAATTCCCACAAGACTGTGTCCTTTTCATTTTTCTGTCCCTAGCATCTAACACATGCCTGGTACATAGTAGTTGCTCAGTAAGTTTATGATGAATGAGTTAGGGAGGAAAACTAGACTCTTCTCTAACAGTTCTAAGTATAATCCAGGTACACTGTGAATTTAAGGTCACCATTAATCAACAAATCCATGGGTTGTCAGGGTTATGTGTCAAAGGAGCCTTGTCTAATCCAACTTGGAAACACATACATTTCCAGCTTTACAGTTTCATTGTCTCATTCAAACTCTTTAACGTTAGCTTGTCTAATATAGGACCACAGAAACCCAAGTTTACAGAGTTGAAGTCCAAGAATCTCCTATACACACATGAACATGGTCATATGCCCTAGCCCAGGCAGAATTACAGCAAATCAAAGGGAGGCATTCTTTTTTCCAGCTTCTCTAAACTGAAAAATGTAAGCAAAGGCAGTAAAATTGCATACCTTGTACCATTTATCCTCGCTCAACCTTTTCCCATAAACTAACTTTGGAAACTTAAGGTTTCAAGATAGATCTTGAAAATTAGACACCTCTATGAGGATGCTATTTAAAAGAATTTTCCAAGGTTATCCTCTGGGAGTCTTAGGTTTATGTGCTTTCAGCTTCCACCGTAACCTAAGTCAATCTGCTGTTTTCTATTGCATATGGTCTGGCAAGTAACTCTCCCCTTTTCCACTGCAGGGAGTTAACCCCACAGCAGAAACAGTGAGTCAGAGGACAAGAACCAGATGATGCAGACGACCCCATCACAACCACTCAAGCTGGTGTAAACAACTCTAACATGGCATGGGGATTAGATTCAGTACAGTGCTCCTTCTTCCCAGACCTGAGTCACCTTCCTCTAGGGATCAAATGCAGTAACAGTCAGTTTTTAATTGAATTCTTCAGAGTAATGACATTTATTTTGCGTATTGTTTACTGTGAAGTTTATGTCAAGGAGGATGTTGATATAATTGCAAAAAGAATTATCTTATCTCCAACTACTCCCTTTTAGCTTGTTACGGTCCAGCCACCCTGCAATAGGTTAGTGATGAGTTATTTAAAGCTCTTGAATGTGACACTGGTCTCCTTTCACACTGAAATGGCTTATGCCAAGAAAATTCTCCTAAACCAGGAGTTGACTAGAAACTGGTCTAGAGAAGTGCAAAGTAAAATTTAAATTATCTGTAAGGAGGAGGGAGAGATTTCTTTATAGTATAATGGCACTGGGATTAAGCTGAACTCTAGGAACTGAGTGAACGAGGATGAAAAAGTGCAAGAAACCCTACTTAGCACTTTGCTTTTAGTATATTATTTCATTTAATCCTTATGGCATCCATGGATGGTAGATATGATTAACTCCATTTAACAAACAAGGAAACTGAGGCTCAGAGGGTAAGTAAGGAACTGAGGCTTTATTCTACTTCAACTCAATGAACTCTTTAGCTAACAGAATTAGTGGTGGGGGTGGGAAGGTTTCTGCTCCAAACACATTGATGTACTCATGCTGTTGCCCTGTGCCCCAACCAAACATGTACTGTACTTTTTCCTCTCACTGCCTTTGCATCTTCACTCCCTGAAAACTCCCTCCCCACTGCCCTCTCGGCTAATCCAGACTTCACATCTCAACTCCCATTCCATTTCTTCCAAGAAGATTTCTCAAATCATGCTGTCCACAGGGACTGCACCCTTACTAAACTTCTATAGTTTTATTTCTCTCTGCTTTGCTCCTGTCACACTGGTCATATTTTGCCAGGTACTGGTATCTATTTTCCCAAGTATATTTCTTTTCTTTCCCACTAGCTTGTAAGCAGCCCAAGATCAGGGACTTGATCTTAATATTCTCCACCATTCTTAAAAATAATTCTGAGCACTCAGTTGAATACCAGTATATAAAAAGCATAGAGGAATAAAGGAATGAATAAATAGCTTATAGAAAACATGAAAACATGTCTTGTGTATGTCCTATCACTACTTAATTATTGCCTACTCTTCCCATATTTACATTGTAACACAGTCATAATTCTCATTTGCCATAGAAAAAGTAAATCTATTTACTAAAGTAGGAAAATAACTAAATTCTTCTGTAAGATTTTTCAATAGCAACAGTTGAAACAAACAGAAAGCACAAACCACCATGACCCTAGTTAATCAAGTTGGCCTGCATTGTACACAAGCTTCATTTTTCCTTACAAGAAAATTTACCTTTCTAAAAAGGAGTTGGAGGTCAAAGGGCATTTGCCAAGGGCCCCATGAGTTCCTTGGATAGACCTGTATTCAGACCACAAGGCCTAGAAAGAGTGATAGGGTCAGGGAAGGTAGTCAGAAACACTCAAAGTCTTAATTGGGCCAAAATGAAGAAAACAAGAAACTCAGAGAAAACCCAGGCCAAACAGCTTCACTGAATGATCCATCCCTTCAAGGGAATTGCCCATTCTTGAGAACTGTGAATCCTTTCTGTCTTTCTTTCCTTTGTCATGCTACATGATTAAGTTCTCCAGTTAATGAGAAAAACATTTGACTTACTTATGTTCAATAAATTCCCATGAAAAAGTTGGAAATTGGAAACATTTTCAAGCTGAGAAGCATTAAAAAAAAAGTTCAAAAGCATCCATGAAGCCGCTCTGCACCAAATGGAGGCATTTAACACCATCCTGGCAACCTGAGCCATACGCCCTGCCCTGTCTACCCAGCAAGAAGCATCTAAGAAACCACAGGAAGCTCATCCCAAGCTCCTCCAGCAACATTCCTCATTCTCAGATTGGATCCAACACAGGCTGGGATGGAGCCTTAGAACCAGTGGATGTCCCAGACACAGAAATCAGAATGTAACCTACATATTTATTTTGGTCATTAAATTATTTTTACTATTAAAGCCTCTTTAAGAAAAACTTAGAAACAACAACAAAAAAAAAGGCAGAAAAAGAAACAATCACCCATAATTATACCTTCTTAAGCCAGTAAATATTAACAGAATTCTTGACTTTCTCCTTCAGAACCTTCCTCCATCTCCCAATATTCTCATTTCATTGAAAGGCATTGCCATCCACCAATTAGGTTACATAGGCCACAAATCTAGCAGTCAACCTTTATTTCTCTCTATATTCAATTAATCATTTTTCTAATAGCTCTCATATTTGGATTTAGAAAATTTCAGCTTAATTACTAATTTAAAGGGGTTAATATTTTGTAAATATTAAACCAATGTTCCCTTTTATGCTCTTTCCCATTACTCTTGTTTCCTGACAGTCATTAACTATTATAACCCAAGAGAATTACTCCCTACAGCAAGGAGAAGATTGTGATGTAGAGGAAGTACCAACAAGACAGGAAGACATAGAAAACCTACTCCTCCAGCCCCTAGTGATTTGTGAAGAAAGGATAGAGGCAAGGGAAGCATGTAGTATAAGGAAAAATAAACCTCTCAGATTATAAGCCATCAAGATTTGGGAGTACTTTGTTACAGCAGCATTACCCATCTTATCCTGACTGATATACTAAGTTGTATCAAACCCAGAAAGCCCTAATAAGCAGGCTGATCTCCAGAGTCATCTAGAGCCACTCAGAGCTGCCTTCCTCTACTTCCTACAGAGGTGGCACACTGCTCAGACCATTCCAGAGAATATAGAATGGGTATGACTCCATGTTTGCAACAAATCAACAGCATATTTGTTGGAGCTCATATAAATCTTAGGTGATAATCAAGGTCTAAGTCTCACTTCTGCCTAAGTATACTCTGTTCCTCATGGACTTGTATCTCCATGTCTCCTGCCCCCTCCCAACCAAGATGAATCATTAGCAGGAAATGTACCCATGTATATCAAGTCTAGGAAGAAACGACCTCCTCCTTTCATCCATCCTCATTTTCTTTCCTTTTTTTCCTTCTCATTAAAAACCTAAATTTAATAATTCTTGCTTTTTTTTTGCATCTCCTAGAAAGGAAACCTGAATTTAATCATTGCTTTCTACTTATGACCAGAAAATATGCCTGTTGTGGCCTCCAGAACATCACCGTGACATTCCTTATCCCACAAATTGCCCTTTCAAAAGCAGGACATGGTGTGTCAAGAATTTAAGCTTCCAGTGTAAACAGTTACATTTTGATTTAAATAAATAGATTTTCCCCTTCCACTGCTGTGCATAAACAGAAAACAACAGACTCCCAGCTCACCATCATTAACTTTTAACAGACAATCCACCTCCTACTAGTGATGATTGGATGAGCCATATAAAGGTTCAACAATGGGACAGGATTTACAGCAATCCTTCGAAGACAAAGTAACTTGGCAGACAAGGTACCTAATTCCAAGAGTAAGAAGAGAGACTGGATTATCTTCTCGAGGTTCTCTTTGGGCTCTGTGGCCCTGTGATTATGTAATAAAGCTATTCTAAAGCCACTCAAGTCAAGTTAAGAGCTTTTTTAGTTAAAAATTCTATACTCATTGGAATTGCTTGAGTTTAGAGCCCACAGATTTAAAAAAAATCTCCAGTTCCCTTGTAAATCAGGAGATAATTAAAAATATGTACCCATAAGAATAGAGGGGGGCTTCCATGGTGGTGCAGTGGTTGAGAGTCCGCCTGCCGATGCAGGGGACACGGGTTCGTGCCCAGGTCCAGAAGGATCCCACATGCCGCGGAGCAGCTGGGCCCGTGAGCCATGGTCGCTGAGTCTGCGCGTCCGGTGCCTGTGCTCCGCAACGGGAGGGGCCACGGCAGTGAGAGGCCTGCATACCGCAAAAAAAAAAAAAAAAAGAATAGAGGGAAAAGGAGTTCTTCATTTAAAGCAAAAGCACAAATATAACTAATTCAAAGTAAACTGAGCAACTGATCTTTAGAAGAAATTATTTATTTAAAAAAATAAATATTTAGTGGAGTTTACTACGTGTCACGCTTTTAAGTCTTATAACAACTTTGTGAGATAGATACCAAAACTATTTTACAGATTGCAGAAAGAAGGCACAGAGAGGTTAAGTAACTTGCTCAAAGTTACATAGATGGTAATTGGCAAGGCCAGGATTCACCCCCGGGAATCTGATTCCAGAGTCTGTGCCCTTAGTCACTAAGCTATGATGCCACTCAAGTAGGAGATACTGAATATAAACTTCAGGTTGACTGAAGACTTCTGGAAACCTTCTAAGAATCTTAGGGTCCAGAGCGCTTTTAGGGCCACCTCCTAATAATATCTCACCAGCAGACATACAATCTACTCTATAATACCACCACCAGTGGGAAACCCACTACTTCTCAAGGCAACTCATTGAACAAATGTAATGATTAGAAAATTCTTGGTTCTGTTAAGACAAACTCTATTTCCTTGCAGCAACAAGCTATTGATTTTGATTCTATGCTTTGGCATATGTAGGATTAATCTAAGCTCATTCACATGCCTGCCTTTCAAATATAGAAAACTTGTGTCCCAGTGGATCACTTTCTTCTCTTCTTCAATTTTGCTCTTCTCAATTCCTTATTCAATTATTCCCACATGTGGCAGGGTTCCAAAAATTATCACCAGCCTTGTCACTGTCCCATGAACACATTCTAAATTATCTGTATCACTCTTAAAGTGGGATACATAGAATTTAACAAAGTACTAAAGCATGGTATAATCAGGGCTAGATAGAGGAATACCCTCAATTACCTCAATTCCAGACTTCTTATAATACCATGTACAAGAGTAATTAACTTTTTTGAGAAGCCATATCACATCATAAATTCATATTGAACTTACTGTCATTTTTATTTGATAGTAAAATGTGGCACAATTCCAAGAGTGTAGAAAACATATGTACAGTTTTGAAAACTGGAATAAAAATGAACATCTGTGTATCCACCACTCAACTTTAGGACTATGGCATTAAAAGTGGCTTAGAAGCCTCCATACACATCTCCCTAATTGCAGCCCTCTTCCCTTTACCCCAAAGTAACCTCTACTCTGTATATTGTATTCACCATTCCCATGCTTTTTTCATCATGCTTTTACTAACTATGCATCCCTAAATAATATATCGTTTAATTTCATTTTTAAAAATATTTTACAAATGGAACCATAATGTGTATATTCTTACTTCACTCAACATTATGTCATTGAGATTCTTCCATTTAAGTCCATTTTATACCTTTCACTGAGTCTCCTCAAACTTTTCCATAGAGTTTTGTTGTTGTTGTTATTTAAATTTTTACTGGAGTATAGTTGGTCCCATAGAGTTTTTTAGGTAAAAAAATAGAATTTTATATTCATCTCTATAACATAGAATCTACCCAATCTCTTCCATCTCAGAAAACATCTCTTACTAAATAAGAAGAAACTTGAATTGATAGAGGTGTTGTCCATACTTCAACCCCTGGATTGGCCTCTAGGATTCCTCTAAACACAGAAGCCCCAAGTTTTGAAGGAATTGCTGAGAAACAACCATGCTTTCATGATTTAAACCACATACTGAAAAGAATGATCTCTTATATTTTAGAAAAATAATCATATGCTTAATAAATTTAAAGCTTATTTTGATTAAGTTCAAAGGCAAAAAATAATTGTACTTTATTTGCCACAGGTGTAAAGCATACATGTTTAATTTTTCTCAGCAAAGGGATTTCTCTAATTGCCAACATCTTCAAATAATCTTATTATTAAATTAGCAAAGAGAGTCACTATACCACTTGAAAATAAGGAATTTTTTGTTATTATGGAGGATACTTTCAGTTAGTAAAGGACCACAACTCTTGGTATATATAGAGGCAACCCAAAATTTCTAGAATCAGAGAATGTGGATACCTTTTAAAGATTCATTTTAAATTCCCAGTCTCTCTCCTCCCTCTCTCTCTCTCTCTCTCTCTCTCTCTCTCTCTCTCTCTCTCTCTCCTTCTCTTTCCCTCCCTCCCTCCCTCCATTTCTTACAAACACACACACAGGCACACGCATGCGTGCACACACTCACCAAACTCTTAAATAGATGAAACAACATCCTGAGGTATCCTTTTAAGATCAGAGTTATTATAGGAAATAATATAGGAAAAGTATATATGAAAAAGGAATATAGTATATAAGAAAAGAGTTCCATTTCTTTTCTTTCCCCTTCCAATCTTCTGAGAGGTTGAGGTGCTAATAAACAGAATAAACACCAAAAGCAAATGAAAAAAATGGAGGGAGGAGTAAAGACTTTGGTTAATACCTGTGATTATCTATACAATCTCTCATCACACATTGACTAAACCTAACATAACAGGGAGATGTCAAGTAAAAAGGAATCACTCACTGAAATATTTCAAGTAGAAGAGCCCTATCATTCTAAATCAAGAGGCCACTCTTAAACTGGAGAATAAACACTGATAAAGATAATTACCTCACTATTGTATTCATTAAAAAGCAAGGCTAATACACAGCACAGGACATGTGCAAAATCCACTATCCTGTCCTATTAAGAATAACCTCTCTGCCATCTCTATTCATTTTTTCAACTAATAAAGATATACAGTATACTCAACTTTGCAAAACTACCAAGCCATCTGGAGAGATTTTTATTTTGCCATCAACTTTTTTTTTTTTTTTTGCGGTACGCGGGCCTCTCACTGTTGTGGCCTCTCCCGCTGCGGAGCACAGGCTCCGGACGCGCAGGCCCAGCGGCCATGGCTCACGGGCCCAGCCGCTCCGCGGCATGCGGGATCCTCCCGGACCGGGGCACGAACCCGTATCCCCTGCATCGGCAGGCGGACTCTCAACCACTGCGCCACCAGGGAGGCCCTGCCATCAACTTTTTGATGGAATCTGAGTTTAGGTATACAGAAAGAAGATACACTAATCTAGATAAGTAACTGTAGTAACAAACCACCTCAAAAGTCTCATTAGCTTGTAAAAAAAAAATTCATTGTGGCTCACACTACTTGTCAGGGAGCTCCAATCACTTGGGTCAACAGGGTGTCTGTTCCAGGGATCCAGTATAATGGAGATTCTAATGGCCTTCTTGGTCAACAGCACAAAGAAAAAGAGAGCTGTGGGTTCTTCTAAGCTTCATCTAAAACACACCTTTCTACCCATTGTCCATTGTCCATAACTGGTTATATGACTCAACCCAACTATAATACTATTGGGAAATTTGGAGGAACATTACGATCTCTGCAGTAGAAGAGTATCCAAATCTAAACCTTATAGTTATGGTAGAAAGCTAGCAATCTTTCTTTTTCACCTCCTTCTCCTACCATAGATACACTAATTAAAACCCATTGAGTAAGGTAAAGTTTCAATAGTCCTGGAAACAAGCAGTGTTCATCTATGATCTGAATCCTATAAAAAAGTCTACCAGCCGGGGCTTCCCTGGTGGCGCAGTGGTTGAGAGTCCGCCTGCCGATGCAGGGGATACGGGTTTGTGCCCTGGTCCGGGAGGATCCCACATGCCACAGAGCAGTTGGGCCCGTGAGCCACGGCCACTGGGCCTGTGCGTTCAGAGCCTGTGCTCCGCAACGGGAGAGGCCACAACAGTGAGAGGCCCGCGTAACGCCAAAAAAAAAAAAAAAAAAAAAAAAAAAAAAAAAGTCTACCAGCCAAATGGCAGATAAAACCTATACATAATTTGCAAAGACATATAGACAAAAATATATAACAAATCCATCTATCCAGTCCAGGTTTTTACCTTTAAAGTTTGACTTGGCTGGCCTTGGTTGATTCAGAGTTGATGTATAAGACTTGGCTGGCCTCGGTTGATTCAGAGTTGATGTATAAGACAGCCTGGGATGTTTCACTCCCTCCCCAATCAGATAGTGCTACCATTCTCCGTAGCATAATTAAACTGGGAATAGAGATAGATGGGTAGAGCTCTAGGGGCTGACATTTCTGAACTCCACAGTGATACAAGCTAGTGGGACAAGGAAATTCATTGTAAGGCAATCAGAATCCATATGAAATAAAATAGTGGAATACACTAGAAAATAGGAAAGAGCTATGCGTATCAACAAGTCTTCCAAATTAGGATATGAGAATTCTAGTAGCAAGCAGGTAAGAAGTTATGGAAATCAAAGAGAACCAGCAACCTTTTATAACTGGTTTTGTCCTGCCAAGTTTGAGATGTGAACAATAATCTATTAGTAATTACTAAAAGAGAGGTACTTAATGGAAGAGAGTGTAGAACAGTCTTAATCATCTTAGAAAGAAGCTTCAATGTAACACTAAGATCTATCTACTCAGATTATCAGAAAGTTTAGTAGCTGTCCTCTGGGGAATCCCACTTCCTGAGTCTAAGAACTATCCAGAATGCTAACTCATTTTATAGACCAGTCTTGCCTACTCTGCCTTGACTCTGATGCCAGAAATTAGATGTGTCTCCTTGAAGCTGGAAGATCTGGAACCTTTTCTGAAATATGGTTGAGATGGGGGCTCTTTTCTTCTACCCAGCCCCCACTCATGGAATGGAGGTTCTACCTTTGTGCCACTGAGAATATTGGGGCCCCAGTTGCCCTTTCCCTGGCTCATGATATGGAGGTCCCAACACCAGGAGAGGAAAGCCAAGGAGATCTGGGGCTGTTGCCTCCTCTCCACCAAGAGCTCAGCTCCTAAAGTGGGAGTGTCACGTAGAGAGGTGTGCCACTGTCCCCATCCCCAGCACTAGAGCTGTGGCTCAGAGATTCTGTCCAGAGAGAAAATCAAGCCATAAAACAGAGGACTCGGAGTTTGTTCCCAAAGGAATTGACTTCATTTCCAATAGAGCATGGAGAAGTTCAAGGCTAAAGGCACTCCCAAAGACAATTGAGGTGTGATAAAAAGCAATTGGAAGGAAATTGATAGATTCATTGGAGATATAGGCTAAAATGTAAGTTGGATAGTTTGCTAGAGAGAAATAGGAAAACAGACAGCTGGAAGGAACCTTCCCGGGGTTAGAACATATCTCAAACACTGACCTCAGGAACTATCCTTTCAAAGGAGCCCAAATGTTATTGGGTCAGTTTTTAGAGCAATCTATGCCCCAAGGTACTGCTGAAATAGAGTAATCAGCCAGCAACTGGTGGAGTTTAACAGCTGGGTATGACCAAGGAAGGATATAGACCATAAAAGCACTGCCAAATCCACTGTGTTCCCAGGGTGACTGTGGGCATACCCAAGTTGTATCCCTTTAGGAGCAATATCAGAGGCTCCATACTGCAGAAAGAGAGACATATTTCACTAAAATAATATAGTCAGTCAATAAATAAGTAAACAAGCAAATAATAGTAAGTTCTGAAGGGTGAGGACCAGAATTGTTACAATATATTACCTAAAATGTCCAGTTTCTAACAACAAAATTATGAGACAAGCAAAGAAACAGGAAAGAATGACTCATGCACTGAAAAAAAAAGTAGGTAACAGAAACTGCCTGTGAGAAAAAACAAGTCAAATTTAACAGAAAAAATCTTCCAAGTAGCCATTATAAACATTTTCTAATAACAGACTTTATGATTTAAAAAGTAAAGAAAGGTATGATAACAATGTCACATCCAAAAGAAAATATCAGTAAGGAGATAGAAATTATTTTAAATAACCAAATGGAAATTCTGGTCTTGAAAAGCACAACTGAAGTGAAAAATTCACCAGAGGGGTGAAACCTTCAAGATGGCGGAAGAGTAAGACGTGGAGATCACCTTCCTTTCCACAAATACATCAGAAATACATCTACATGTGGAACAACTCCTACAGAACACCTACTGAACGCTGGAAGAAGAACTCAGACCTCCCAAAAGGCAAGAAACTCCCCACGTACCTGGGTAGGGCAAAAGAAAAAAAGAAAAAACAGAGACAAAAGAATAAGGACGGGACCTGCACCTCTGGGAGGGAGCTGTGGAGGAAAGGTTTCCACACACTAGGAAGCCCCTTCGCAGGCAGAGACGGTGGGTGGCGGAGGGGGGAAGCTTCGGAGCCACGGAGGAGAGCGCAGCGACAGGGGTGCGGAGGGCAAAGTGGGGAGATTCCCACACAGAGCATTGGTGCCAACCGGCACTCACCACGGGAAGGAATCAGCGAAAAGGTCTGGACCTGCCTAAGAGGCGAGAGACTATTGTTCTGGGGTGCGCATGGAGAGGGGATTCAGAGCACCGCCTAAACGAGCTCCAGAGATGGGCACGAGCCGCGGCTATCAGCGCGGACCCCAGAGACGGGCATGAGACACTAAGGCTGTTGCTGCTGCCACCAAGAAGCCTGTGTGCAAACACAGGTCACAGTCCACACCACCCCTCCAGGGAGCCTGTGCAGCCCGCCACTGGCAGGGTCCCATAATCCAGGGACAACTTCCCCAGGAGAACACACGGCGCGTCTCAGGCTGTTGCAACGTACGCCGGCCTCTGCCGCTGTAGGTTCAACCTGCATTACGATCCCGTCCCTCCCCCCCGCCCCCCTCCCAACCTGAGTGAGCCAGAGCCTCCTAATCAGCTGCAACATTAACCCCGTCCTGTCTGAGCGAAGAACAGACGCCCTAAGGCGACCTACACACAGAGGTGGGGCCAAATCCAAAGCTGAACCCCAGGAGCTCTGCGAACAAAGAAGAGAAAGGGAAATCTCTCCCAGCAGCCTCAGGAGCAGCGGATTAAATCTCCACAATCATCTTGATGTACCCTGCATCTGTGGAATACCTGAATAGACAACGAATCATCCCAAAATTAAGGCGGTGGACTTTGGGAGAAACGATATATATATTTTTCCTTTTTCTCTTTTTGTGAGTGTGTATGTGTATGCTTCTTTGTGTGATTTTGTCTGTATAGCTTGGCTTTTACCATTTGTCCTAGGATTCTGTCTGTCCGTTTTGGGGGGCTTTTTTTTTTTTTTTTTGGTTTTACTTTTTTTTTTTTTTTAAGTATAGTTTTTAGCACTTCTTATCATTGGTGGATTTGGTTTGTGGTTTGGTTGCTCTCTTCATTCTTTCTTTCTTTCTTTTTATTACTCTTTATTTTTTTATTTTTGATAATTATTTTTTATTAAAATAAATTTATTTTATTATTATTTTTATTTCTTCCTTTTCTTCTGAGCTACATGGCTGACAGGGTCTTGGTGCTCTAGCCAGGTGTCAGGTCTGTGCCTCTGAGGTGGAAGAGCCGAGTTCAGGACATCGGTCCACCAGAGACCTCCCAGCTCCGTGTAATATCAAATGGTGAAAGCTCTCAAAGAGATCTCCATCTCAACACTAAAATCAAGCTGCACTCAACGACCAGCAAGCTCCAGTGCTGGACACCCTACGCCAAACAACTAGCAAGACAGGAACACAATTCCACTCATTAGCAGAGAGGCTGCCTAAAATGATAAGGTCACAGACAAACAAAAACACACCACTGAACGCAGTCCTGCCCACCAGAAAGACAAGATCCAGCCACATCCACCAGAACACATGCACTAGTCCCCTCCACCAGGAAGCCTACACAACCCACTGAACCAACCTTACCCACTGAGGGCAGACACCAAAACCAACAGGAACTATGAACCTGCAGCCTGAGAAAAGGAGACCGCAAACACAGTAAGATAAGCAAAATGAGAAGACAGAGAAACACACAGCAGATGAAGGAGCAAGGTAAAAAAACACCAGACCAAACAAATGAAGAGGAAGTAGGCAGTATACCTGAAAAAGAATTCAGAATAATGATAGTAAAGATGATCCAAAATCTTGGAAATAGAATGGAGAAAATACAAGAAACATTTAAGAAGGACCCAGAAGAACTAAAGAGCAAACAAAGATGAACAATACAATAAATGAAATTAAAAATTCTGTAGAAGGAATGAATAGCAGAATAACTGATGCAGAAGAACGGATAAGTGACCTGGAAGATAAAACAGTGGAAATAACTACCACAGAGCAGATTAAAGAAAAAAAGAATAAAAATAATTGAGGACAGTCTCAGAGACCTCTGGGACAACATTTAATGCACCAACATCCAAATTATACGGGTCCCAGAAGAAGAAGAGAAAAACAAAGGGTCTGAGAAAATATTTGAAGAGATTATAGTTAAAAAGTTCCCTAATATGGGAAAGGAAATAGTTAATCAAGTCCAGGAAGCACAGAGAGTCCCATACAGGATATATCCAAGGAGAAACATGCCAAGACACATACTAATCAAACTATTAAAAATTAAATACAAAGAAAAAATATTAAAAGCAGCAAGGGAAAAACAACAAATAATATACAAGGGAATCCCCATAAGGATAACAGCTGATCTTTCAGCAGAAACTCTGCAAGCCAGAAGGGACTGGCAGGACATATTTAAAGTGATGAAAGGGAAAAACCTATAACCAAGATTACTCTACCCACCTAGGATCTCATTCAGATTTGATGGAGAAATTAAAACCTTTACAGACCAGTAAAAGCTGAAAGAATTCAGCACCACCAAGCCAGCTTTAGAATAAATGCTAAAGGAATTTTCTCTGGGCAGGAAACACATGAGAAGGAAAAGACAACAATAACAAACCCCAAACAATTAAGAAAATGGTAATAGGAACATACATATTGATAATTACCTTAAATGTAAATGGATTAAATGCTCCACCAAAAGACATAGACTGGCTGAATGGATACAAAAACAAGACCCGTATATATGCTGTCTATAAGAGACCCACTTCAGACCTAGGGACACATACAGACGGAAAGTAAGGGGATGGAAAAAGATATTCCATGCAAATGGAAACCAAAAGAAAGCTGGAGTAGCAATTCTCATATCAGACAAAATAGACTAAAATAAAGACTATTACAACATAGAAGGACACGACATAATGATCAAGGGATCAATCCAAGAAGAACATGTAACAATTGTAATTTTTTATGCACTCAACATAGGAGCACCTCAATACATAAGGCAAATACTAACAGCCATAAAAGGGGAAATCGACAGTAACACAGTCATAGTAGGGAACTTTAACACCCCACTTTCACCAATGGAGAGATCCTCCAAAATGAAAATACATAAGGAAACACAAGCTTTAAGTGACACATTAAACAAGATGGACTTAATTGATATTTATAGGACATTCCATCCAAAAACAACAGAATACACTTTCTTCTCAAGTGCTCATGGAACATTCTCCAGGATAGAATATATTCTGATTCACAAATCAAGCCTTGGAAAATTTAAGAAAATTGAAATTGTATCAAGTATCTTTTCCGACCACCACCCTATGAGACTAGATATCAATTACAGGGAAAAAAATCTGTAAAAAAAACAAACATATGGAGGATAAACAATACACTACTTAAAAACCAAGAGATCATTGAGGAAATCAAAGAAGAAATCAAAATATCTAGGAACAAATGACAAGGAAAACATGACAACCCAAAAGCTATGGGATGCAGCAAAAGCAGTTCTATGAGGGAAGTTTATAGCAATAAAATCCTACTTCAAGAAACAAGAAACATCTCAAATAAACAACCTAACCTTACACCTAAAGCAATTAGAGAAAGAAGAGCAAAAAAACCCCAAAGTTAGCAGAAGGAAAGAAATCATAAAGATCAGATCAGAAATAAATGAAAAACAAATGAAGGAAACAATAGCAAAGATCAGTAAAACTAAAAGCTGGTTCTTTGAGAAGATAAACAAAATTGAGAAACCATTAGCTAGACTCATCAAGAAAAAAAGGGAGAAGACTCAAATCAATAGAATTAGAAATAAAAAAGGAGACATAACAACTGACACTGCAGAAATACAAAGGATCCTGAGAGATTACTACAAGCAACCATATGCCAATAAAATGGACAATCTGGAAGAAATGGACAAATTCTTAGAAAAGCATCACCTTCCGAGACTGAACCAGGAAGAAATAGAAAATATAAACAGACCAATCACAGGAACTGAAATTGAGACTCTGATTAAAAATCTTCCAACAAACAAAAGTCCAGGACCAGATGGCTTCACAGGCGAATTCTATCAAACATTTAAAGAGCTAACACCTACCCTTCTCAAACTCTTCCAAAATATAGCAGACAGAGGAACACTCCCAAACTCATTCTACGAGGCCACCATCACCCTGATACCAAAGCCAGACAAAGATGTCACGAAGAAAGAATACTATAGGCCAATATTACTGATGAACATAGATGCAAAAATCCTCAACAAAATACTAGCAAACAGAATCCAACAGTACATTAAATGGATCACACACCCTGAGCAAGTGGGGTTTATCTCAGGAATGCAAGGATTGTTCAATATATGCAAATCAATCAATGTGATACACCATATTAACAAATTGAAGGATAAAAACCATATGATCATCTCAATAGATGCAGGAAAAGCTTTTGACAAAATTCAATACCCATTTATGAGAAAAACCCTCCAGAAATTAGGCACAGAGGGAACTTACCTCAACATAATAAAGGCCATATATGACAAACCCACAGCCAACATCGTTCTCAATGGTGAAAAACTGAAATCATTTCCCCTAAGACCAGGAACAAGACCAGGAAAAATGTTGCCCACTCTCACCACTATTATTCAACATAGTTTTGGAAGTTTTAGCCACAGCAATCAGAGAAGAAAAAGAAATAAAAGGAATCCAAATCAGAAAAGAAGAAGTAAAGCTGTCACTGTTTTCAGATAACATGATACTATACATAGAGAATCCTAAAGACTCTACCAGTAAACTACTAGAGCTAATCAATGAATTTGGTAAAGTAGCAGGATACAAAATTAATGCACAGGAATCTCTTGCATTCCTGTACACTAATGATGAAAAATCTGAAAGAGAAATTAAGGAAACACTCCCATTTACTATTGCAACAAAAAGAATAAAATACTTAGCAATAAACCTACCTAAGGAGACAAAAGAGCTGTATACAGAAAAGTATAAGACACTATGAAAGAAATTAAAGATGTTACAAACAGAAGGAGAGATATACCATGTTCTTAGATTGGAAGTATCAGCATTGTGAAAATGACTATACTACCCAAAGTAATCTACAGATTCAATGCAATCCCTATGAAACTACCAAGGGCATTTTTCACAGAACTAGCACAAAAAATTTCAGAATTTGTATGGAAACACAAAAGACCCCGAATAGCCAAAGCAATGTTGAGAATGAAAAACGGAGCTGGAGGAATCAGGCTCCCTGACTTCTGACTATACTACAAAGCTACGCTAATCAAGACAGTCTGGTACTGGCACAAAAACAGAAATATAGATCAGTGGAACAGGATAGAAAGCCCAGAGATAAACACACACACACATGTGGTCACCTTATTTTTGATAAAGGAGGCAAGAATGTATAATGGAGAAAAGACAGCCTCTTCAATAAGTGGTGCTGGGAAAACTGGACAGCTACATGTAAAAGAATGAAATTAGAACATTCCTTAACACCATATGCAAAAATAAACTCAAAATGGATTAAACACCTAAATGTAAGGCAATACACCATAAAACTCTTAGAGGAAAACATAGACAGAACACTCTATGACATAAATCACAGCCAGATCCTTTTTGACCCACCTCCTAGAGAAATGGAAATAAAAACAAAAATAAACAAATGGGACCTAATGAAACTTAAAAGTTTTTGCACGGCAAAGGAAACCATAAACTAGACAAAAAGACAACCCTCAGAATGGGAGAAAATATTTTCAAATGAAGCAACCAATGAAGGATTTCTCTCCAAAATTTACACGCAGCTCATGCAGCTCAATATCAAAAAAACAAATAACCCAATCCAAAAATGGGCAGAAGACCTAAATAGACATTTCTCCAAAGAAGATATACAGATTGACAACAAACTCATGAAAGAATGCTCAACATCACTAATCATTAGAGAAATGCAACTCAAAACTACAATGAGGTATCACCTCACATCAGTCAGAATGGCCATCATCAAAAAATCTACAAACAATAAATGCTGGAGAGGGTGTGGAGAAAAGGGAACCCTCTTGCACTGTTGGTGGGAATGTAAATTGATACAGTCACTATGGAGAACAGTATGGAGGGTCCTTAAAAATTAACAATGGAACTACCATACAACCCAGCAATCCCACTACTGGGCATATACCCTGAGAAAACCATAATTCAAAAAGAGACATGTACCACAATGTTCATTGCACCACTATTTACAATAGCCAGGACATGGAAGCAATCTAAGTGCCCAGCGAAAGTTGAATGGATAAAGATGTGGCACATATATACAATGGAATAGTACTCAGCCATAAAAAGAAACAAAACTGAGTTATTTGTAGTGAGGTAGATGGACCTAGATACTGTCATACAGAGTGAAGTAAGTGTGAAATAGAAAAACAAATACTGTATGCTAAGACATATATATCGAATCTAAAAAAAAAACCCACAAAGGTTCTGATGAACCTAGGGGCAGGACAGGAATAAAGACACAGACGTAGAGAATGGACTTGAGGACATGGGGAGGGGGAAGTGAAAGCTGGGATGAAGTGAGAGAGTGGCAGGGACTTACATATACTACCAAGTATAAAATAGATAGCATGTGGGAAGCAGCCACATAGTGCTTTGTGACCACCTAGAGGGATGGGATAGGGAGGGTGGGAGGGAGATGCAAGAGGGAGAAGATATGGGGATATATGTATATGTATAGCTGATTCACTTTGTTTTAAAGCAGAAACTAACACACCATTGTAAAGCAATTATATTCCAATAAAGATGTTAAAAAAAAAGTCACCAGAGGGGCTCACTAGTAAATTTGAACTGGAAGAAGAGGGAATCAGCAAACTTAAAGATAGATTGATAGTGATTATGCAATCCAAATAACATAAAGAAGGATGGAGAAGAAATGAACAGAGGTTTAGAGATGTATGGGGCATCCTTGAATATACCAACATATATGTAACAGGAAAACCAGGAGAGGAGAGAGAGAAAAGCAGAAAAAATATTCAAAAAACAGTGGCTGAAAAGGTCCTAAATTTATTGAAAATATTAATCTACACATTCAGGATGGTTAATGAGCTCCAAGTGGGATAAATGCAAAGAGATCTACAAACATACACATAATAGTAAAAATGCTGAAAGCCAAAGATTAGGAGAAGATGTTGACTGCAGCAAGAAAAATAATTCAGAGAACTGCAATAGGATGAACAGCTAACTTCTTAGCAGAATCATTTGAGGCCAAAAAGCAGTGGGATAACTTATCCAGAGTGCACAAAGGGAAAAAAAACTATCAACCAAGAATATTATTGATATATCCAACAAATACAAGGCAAAATAAAGACATTTCCCAATAAACTAAAACAGAAGTTGTTGCTAGCAGACCCACCTTACCCAAAATACTAAAAGAGGTTCAGGCTGCAAACAACTGGCCCCCGACAGTAATTCAAATTTATATGAAAAAACAGAGTACCAATAAACATAACTATGTAATTACAAAAGGCAGCATATTTCTTCTCCTCTCTTAACTGATTCTAAAAGTAACTATGAAATGCAAATCAAAACTACAGTGAGGTACCACCTCACGCCAGTCAGAGTGGCCATCATTAAACAACTACAGATAACAAATGCTGGAGATGGTGTGGAGAAAAGTGAACCCTCCTACACTGTTGGCGGGAATGTAAGTTGGTGCAGCCACGGTGGAAAACAGTATGGAGGTTCCTCAGAAAACTAAAAATAGAACTACTGTATGATCCAGAAATCCCACTCCTGGGTGTATATCCAGACAAACCTGTAATTCAAAAAGATATATGCACCTCTATGTTCATAGTAGCACTATTCACAATAGCAAAGACATGGAAACAATCTAAATGTCCATCAACAGATGAATGGATAAAGATGTGGTACATATATACAATGGAATACTACTCAGCCATAAAAAGACGAATTAATGCCATTTGTAGCAACATGGATACAACTAGAGATTTTCATACTAAGTGAAGTAAGTCAGAAAGAGAAAGACAAATATCATATGATATCACTTATATGTAGAATCTAAAATATGACACAAATGAACCTATTTATGAAACGGAAACAGAATCAGGGACATAGAGAATAGACTGGTGGTTGCCAAGGGGGTGGAGGGTGGGAGAGGGTTGGATTGGGAGTTTGGGACTAGCAGATGCAAACTGATATATATAGAATGGATAAACAACAAGGTCCTATTATATAGCACACGGAACTATATTCAATATCCTGTGATAAACCATAATGGAAAAGAATATGAAAAATAATGTATATATATGTATAACTGAGTCACTTTACTGTACAGCAGTAATTAACACAACACTGTAATTCAACTATACTTCAATTAAAAATAACTTTTAAAAAAGTAATTGTATGAAACAATATGTATACAATGTGCTTTTGAACCTATAACATAATGGAAATGTAATATATTTGCCAATAACAGAACAAAGGAGATAAGTGGGAGCAAAGCTGTATTGGGCTAAGAAAATGACCCCAGATGAACAAATGATGAAAAACAGATATCATAAATAAGAAGGCTAATATTATAAAAGATATATACATATATAGATACAATATACTACATATAAATAACTTGTTCTCTCTCATGAGAGTTCTCATACACACACACACACACACATTCATTTCTTTCTTCTCTCAGCTTCTTTAGAAAGAAGACATATAATATATTGATATTGGTATATCAATACAATGGAATAATATTCATCTTTAAAAAGAAATGTATTACTGATACACGTTATAACATGGATGAAACCTGAAAACATTTTGTCAATCACAAAGACCACATGTTGTGTGATTCTGTTTATACAAAATGTCCAGGAAAATCTACATAGACAGAAAATGGATTAGTAGTTGCTTAGGGCTATGGGGGATAGAGGAATAGGGAGTTGATAGCTAAAGTGCACAGACATCTTTTCGTGGCAATGAAAATGTTCTAAAATTGACTGCAGTGATGGTTGTACATATCTGTGAATTTTACACTTTAAATGGATGAATTTTATGATAGTGAATTATATCTTAATAAAAGTGTTAAATCTTTATATACAACATTACACTGATGTATTAGTTTCCTATGGCTGCTGTAACAAATCACAACAAATCTGATGGCTTAAAACAACATAAATTTATTTATTCTCTCATAGTTTTTGAGGCCAGAAGTCTGAAATCAGTTTCACAGGGTAAAGGTGTTGGTAGGGCCTTGTTCTTTCTGGAGGCCTTAAGAGAGAATCTTATTCCTTGCCTTTTCTAGCTTTTAGAGGCTACCTGTGTCCCATAGTTTGTGGCCCCTTTCTCCATCTTCAAAGTGCATCATCTCAATCTCTGTTTCCATCATCACGTGGCCTTCTCTCTTGTGAGGACCTGTGTGATTACATTGGACCCACCTGGATAATCCAGGATAATCTCCCCATCTCAACATCCTTAACTTAATCACATCATCAAAGTGCCTTTTGCCATATGAGGTTAAAATTCACAGGTTCCAGGAATTAGAATATGGACATATTTGGGGAAGCCAATTATTCAGTTTACCACAACTGGTAAACTGGAGACAAAATGGACATTGTAAATGTTGGATCTAGAAGTTGAAAAGGAAAAGCACTACACACACAACGTTTTCAACACCTCTGTGACCAAATGTTTAGGTTTTTCTCCCACAACAATTCAGTTCAGTTTTCTGATGAATACTAACTTGGTATTCTGCAATTCAACTCAATTCTGACATTGTCTACCTTGAGTTAGCATCAGATCCCATAGGTTAAGGGCTCAGTCTCACAAGACTGCTTTCCACTTCACATACCAGTCTCAAGTAGTACGTTCCCAGGTTACCCATACTTCTGGCAGACTTGACTACAAATGAGGAATTCCCATGACACCTTCCTTCTATAATTTACTATGACAGCTCATATAACTCACAGAAATACTTACTTATATCTACCAATTTATTATAAAGGGTATGATAAAGGATACAGATGAATAGCCAGATGAAGAGGTACATAAGGTACATAAGGCAAGGCATATGAGAATGGGTATGGAGTTTCTGTGCCTTCTTTGGGCACACCACCCTCCCAGGACCTCTATGTGTTCTTGTTCACAAAACTAGAAGCTCTCCAAATCCCCTACTTTAGAAATGTTTGCAAAGGCTTCATCACATAGGCATGATCTCAGTCTCTAGCTTCATTCCCCTCCCCAGAGGATGAGAGGCGAAACTAATAGTTCCAAGCTTCTAATCATGGCTTGTTCTTTCTGGTGAACGGCCCTCATCCAGAAGCCTCTAAGAGTTGCCTTGTTAGAACAAAAGATGGTCTTATTGCCTAGGAAATTCCAAGGGATTTAGGAACTCTATGTCAGGAATCGGGTCAAAGACCAAATATTAGAACAAAAGATGCTCCTAGCACCCCCTCACTTAGGAAATTACAAAGGTTTTAGGAGCTCTGTGCCAGGAACCAAAGGTGAAGACTAAATATATATTTCTTATTATATCAGAATATCACAGAAGTATAAACCCTGAATAGATCGATAATCATTAAAGAAACTGAAACTGAAGAATTATCTCCTTCAAACTCTGGGTCTAGCTGGTTCTACTAGAAAGTCAACTAATGTGACCACTTTTTTTGATATTTCTTTTGTATGAATTGCCACATGGCCTTCTAAAAATCTTTACCAAAGACTCTATCAGGTGTCATTAACTTCCTACACATATTTCCTACTGGACATCTCCACTCTACTAAGATGCCTCACAAACACCTCAAACTCAACATAACCAAGACTAAACTCAGCATCTTTCCCCTCAACTAGTTATTTCATATATGGTTTCTTATCTTTATCAGTATTTGAATATATAGTAAAAAAAACCCCTCTGGCTTAAGCCAAAAGACAACATACTAGTTGCCCATAAATGAAAAAGTCCAAGGGATAGGATAGCTTCAGGAATGGCTGCATTCATTACTTAAAGGATATCGTCAGGATTTTGCTTCCCTCTGTGGGCTTTGCCTTACATTGTGTTGGCTCCATTCTCAGATAGACGTACCCTTAGTGGGTTCAAGATAACTACAGTAGCTCTGCGAATTTCCATGTCTATGTCTTTTTCAATAGGTCCCACAAAAGCTCTGACATTCATGCTGACTGTTAACAGCTGAGTTGCTGTAATGTATCCTGAAATGTGTCTAGAAGAATGAGATACACTGATTGGCTCTGCCTGGATCATGTGCTCCACTCCTGGAAATGGAGGTAGAGTCAATTCCATCTAGGAACATATGGATTGAAATTAAGGAGGGGCCTACTCCCAGTTGAAAATTGGGACATAATTACCAAGAATATATGCTGGTGGCAACAACAACCATTGTCCATCCACTGCAGTGAGTGTTTCCTGTCTTAGTGAATGGTACCATTCACGCATTCAAGCAAGAAATCTGGGAGTCCATCTTTAGGTTTTCTTTCTCCCGTTTGCTCCACATCCAGCACCCTACTATTATCACAACCTCCTGATTCTCTCCCCATAAATGTCTCTCAGATCTCTCAAGTTGTCTTTATTTTCACTATTACCACTCTAGTTCCAAGCCTCCAACATCTCTCTCCTGCATGCTCTACTGGCATTTTAACTGACCTCCCTGTATCCACTTTTAATTCACTCTAATACACGATCTACACTGGAATTAGAGGGATCTTTAAGAAACTAAAATCTGAACATGACACCCTCCTCTTCTGTCTCTTCAGTGACTCCTTGTTCTTCTCAGAATAAAGTGGCCTTGTGCACCACCCCCTACCCCCTGCCCTGAACTGTATAGTACATTTGACCAAGCCTCCTTAAGTCCTTAAATGTTCCATGTTCTCTCTCCCCTGAAGAAATTTCTCATAATAGGTCTACTTGAAACTCTATTCCTCCACCCTGTCCACTAGCACATGGCAAACCCATACCCATCCTTCAGATCTTGGCTTAGACGTCACTTAGTCCAGAAAAACTTTCCTCATCTCCTTAGTCTGGGTAAGGGGTCCCCCATTAGGCAACTGTGGCACACTACCCCACCCCACCATAGTAGTTTTTGTACTGTATTATAACAACCTGTGTATTTGACTGAATCTTCCACTAAACTGTAAATTCTATAAGAAGAGTAAATATGACTATCTTGTTTGTTGTGGCATCCCCAGAATTTCTAGCACAGTATCAATGTAATAAGTGCTTGATAAATACTTGTTAAAAATAATAGCTAACATTTACTAAGAATTTGCTATATGCCAGCTACTATTTGAAGTGATTTACATGTGTTAATTCATTCAATCCACAAACACTTAATGCAACTCCCAGTTTTTAGATGAGAAAACTGAAGCACAACAGGTTTGAGTGAATTGCGAAGGTTATAGAGCTAAAAATTATAGAACAAGACTTGAACCCAGGAAGTCTGGCTGCAGAATCCAAGTTTTTAACCACTATGCTATATTCTTATGTATATGCAAGCATGCAAAAATGCTGTCCTAGATATTCTGAGGAACACAAAAATGACAAGAGGAGTGGAATAAGAAAGTACATAGATACATAAAATACCCGACGGAGTATTATGTAATACAAGGCTTTCTCTCTTTTAAAACACACAAACAGTAACAAAATCTTTGTTTGGTGAGATGGGATTTGTTCATGGAGAAATATTTCAGTATGAAAATTCCCGAATTCAAAATGTGTTTGTGACTCAATTATACAGTGGCAGTTGATATTTATGTTAAAAATGAAAAACAAAACCAACAAGTTATTCTGGGCACTAAACCATGTTTAAAACTGCTGCATTTATGTTTTTGAAATATTTTTCTATAACTACTAACCTTTCCAACAGGACTAGCTCTTTGACATTTCTTAAGAATTTCCATGCAAGGCCTATGTTTTTCTGCTTTAAAAGAAACAAAGAGATATTATGACTGTCTGGTACTTCAGTCTATAAATAATTAAAATAAAGGAGACTTCACTCAACATGCCCCCAAATTAAGTTAAATCTTAGGAGAACTATTTTATAAGCATATTTAATAACAAAAATTGTTATTATTTAAGCATTACTGTCCACTTCAAATGCGTTATTTCTCTATTAAAAGAACATTTAATGATTTTTAACTTATTTCATTATAACGCTGTACAAGGTAGTTAATCAAACATATAGAGAATAAAAACACACTTAACATATTCAACTGAAAGAAATGTTGCTGGTGGTATAATTTGTGGGTCTCTGAACCCAGTTTAATGAGCTGTGGTTAAAACAATACACTTTTCAGTGACAAGGAACATCTTCCCAAAGGAACAATGGCCACTTGCTGATGACAATCTAAAATGCTCTTGGTTCTTTCAAGGCTATAGAAGTTTTCTAACAGGTGTAAGATAATAATACTATCTGCTTACATTTGTGGAAAACGATGTTAATAGCCTGTAGCATATTCATGATAAATGTAATGTGAGCAAGCTCGATTTCCTCTCTGAAAACTGGAGAGGTGAATGGATTTAATGATACTTAAATAATATTATTAGAATAGTAAATGTTAGGATAGTCTGCAGAGGAAATATATATAATCTCATTCTCTAAGAAGTACTTAAAATTGGTCCAACCACTCAAGAATGAAATAAGGCTTACCTTAGGGATTGAATTGGATGACCACCTTTGAAGCTGTAATGAATATAGCAAATGATTAAAAACTTATTTACTAGAGTAAACTTCCAATTTGGGCCTATTTATGGAAAAATCAATTTGAAACAGATAAAAGGCTGGACTTCAGGATAATTTGAAATAAAGTGCTAGTATTTTGAAGAAATTTTTAGTAATTTGAAAGGATATATTTAACAAAATTTTAGTGAGTAGAGATTCTGAGAATCAAGATTTAATAAAGAATGTAGCAAGGACCCACAATTTGCTTTTCCATTTTGGAAAAGAGTTTATTCCCAGGTTTAAATGCCCTCTATATTTTTGTTTTAATAACTATTTCCATAGGAAGCCCTTTGTTCATATGTAGCCCAAAGTTAAACTTTCACTCTATCTTACACAAATGGTTACAAATTTTTAATGAATAGAATTTCTATGCGTTACAAAATTACCATGTGACCATTTCAACATATATGAATATAATATCTGCAAAATAACTGGTTCCAAACAGTTCAAGAGTATTACTCTCTAAAACAAAAATGCAAATTCTCAGTAAAAATTATATATTTTCCTAAGGAAAGAAGTAATGGCTGAAAAAGAAAACAAAATGATCAGGAGTAACAACAAAAATTTTAAACATTACTGTCTGAGTGTTAAACTTGGATAATTTATTCATTAACTTTGTTAGCTGAAGAGAAAGTAATTTTAAGTAGTTACTGTAAAAGGTCAGATGGAAAACAAATTTCTTCTGTGTCAATAGGTTAACAAAATGTTATGCTTGTTGACTCTGTATAAAGAGGGCAACTCAGAGAACACTTGACCTGATTAGCTCATCAGCAGCCCATTAGGAGGTTTTTCTTGGAAAAGAAATGGGGAACCCATTTGCACGATTTTTATTACCTTCCATATTTTTGTATGCTATTGTGTAGCAGATGTTTAGCTACTAGTAGGCACTTGATGTGCAATTATTGGAATATCTGAGTTCTGGTTTATAATTTCAGGAATCCTGATGGTTTCTGGGTTCCACGGGAAACGAAAAGGGCAAAATATTTCACACAAATGTTATCTTTGTGACCGACTTCCTTGTGTATATACAGATGATTCATTTTCCTCTGTACATCCCAAGATACAAGATAAATGGTATAAGTATTTAATGTTTGTGCTTATCAGCCCCCAATGAGACTCTGAGCTTCTCAAGAATAAAAACTTTGCACCCCAAGTTCTAACACAGCGTCTAACACATTGTAAGTTCAATATATGTTTTCTGAATGCATTTTTCTACTGACTGGATATTCACAAGTACTTTCAGAAGGAATTTATTCTTCTTAAAGTGGTATCAACAGGTATATCCACATCTCTATTTTGCTTTAATCTTTCTCATTTATACACATTTCTCTACTTCTTTTAATGAATAAGAATTAATTAGAGGGGCAGAAAACATCTAAACATCCACATTCCTAAGGCTTGCCTTAGGAATTTTCACTTCTGATGTCTTTTTTGATCCCAATGACTTCTCATATTTATATATGCTGTTAAAAATGCTTGTGTACAGGGACTTCCCTGGTGGCACAGCGGTTGGGAAGTGGTTGGCTGTGCGGGAAGATCCCACATGCCTCGGAGCAGCTGGGCCCTTGCACCACAACTACTGAGCCTGCGCTCTAGAGCCCGCAAGCCACAACTACTGAGCCTGCATGCCACAACTACTGAAGCCCACGTGCCTAGAGCCCATGCTCCGCAACGGGAGAGTCCATCACAATGAGAAGCATGCGCACTGCAGCAAGGAGTGGCCTCCACTCGCCACAACGAGAGAGAGCCTACGCAGAGCAAGGGAGACCCAACGCAGCCAAATAAATAAATTAAATAAATAAAATTTAAAAAACAAACAAAAGAAAAACAAAAAAAAAATGCTTGTGTACAAATAAAGGGCTAAGGCTTAAGTAGCTTCTTCCTGATGTTTAGGTTAAAAATAAAAATTGTTTGCATGTTTGAATGCTTCAGTTCAACTACTTTGTCTTTTATTATATAGTAGATGCTTACATTCATTTCCTTGGCTAATGCTTTTCAAAGGAATTCACCATTTAAATGTTTATTGTTATCTAAGTTTTTTAAATGACTATTAAAATTTTGGAAAATAAATCAAATCACAATGGACCAATACAAAGATTCTCAAAACAAGGAAAGATATAAGTATAGTGATTAATAATAGAGATAAAATCATTTTCATAAAAGATTTATACCAGGAAGTAATAGCCAATAAAACCACCAAAACCATAGATTCTATAAGTATATAAAGAAACATGACTTAAAAATAACTTACTACTGAGACAAAAGTGGAAAAATAAAGAAAAGCTATAATGAAGTAAGTAATGTCATATAAATATCTTATACATTACTAGAAGTAGAAATTAAAACAGCAACAATACTGCAGGGGGAAAAAAATCACTTATGAGGTGGATGAGCTTGAGAACTCTGAGGACATCTGCTGATCCAGGTAAGATGGAGCTGCAATTTAGATGACATCAAGGGGTGTGGAGAACATAAGTCAAAGGCCACACTCCACCTGACCTGAGAAACCAAGTAGAAAATAAGCATATTAAAGTGAAACTCTGAAGTAAGTAAATGCACCTTCCTAACCATAACCCACACACAGGGAACTTGAGCAGGGTGGGATTTCATGCTGAGCAAAGTAGAGAGAGAAAAATAGAATAAGAAAAACCTACCTCTTAAAAATGGTAACCACCAGTGAGCTCTTGCATAGACTTTTAGCCTTAACTCATATCAATAGGGTAGTCCAGAAAACCTCAAGCTAATTTAAAATTTAGTTTAAATTGGTCCTGGACTGTTTATGCCTCTGGGGATCTGACAGAAACAAATGCAAATCCTGACTAGAGGAGACAGCTTCACCCTAAGCCTTAGGGAATCCATACAAATAATATTTCAAGGACAATTGATAGTACATAGTCAAAAATAACCAAGCCCACAAAGAAATATGATACCACGAGTGAGAACAGAAACACAAACAGCCAGCAAAAACAGATCCACAAAACTATCACATATTGGAATAATCTGGCAAAGATTATATAAAAAAATAGGCTTGCAATGTTTGAAGAAATAAGGTCAAGATTGAAAATATCTGAAGGGAAGTAGAAACTATAAAATGTGACCTATAAGATAGGAAAAAAATGAAAATATAATATCTAATTTAAAAAATTAAGTTAGATGTATCTAGCAACAGACTGAATAAAGCAAAAGAGAGAATTACTGAACAGGAAAACAAACCTTAAAAATTCACCCAAAATGCAGCATAGCAAAAAAGAGACATACAGGGCTTCCCTGGTGGCGCAGTGGTTGAGAGTCCGCCTGCCGATGCAGGGGACACAGGTTCGTGCCCCGATCCCGGAAGATCCCACATGCCGCGGAGCGGCTGGGCCCGCGAGCCATGGCCGCGGAGCCTGTGTGTCCGGAGCCTGTGCTCCGCAACGGGAGAGGCCACAGCAGTGAGAGGCCCGCGTACAGCAAAAAAAAAAAAGAGACATACAGAAAATGTGAAATACAAGTAGAGAGACAAAAGAAAATAGAGAGGGCAAAGATTAATTTGATTGGAGAAGGAGAAAAGAGATATATAACAAAGACAATATTTGAAGAAACAGATGACAATTTTCCAGAGATGATGACAGACACACATTTTTAAAACTATAATAAACAATAGGTCTGGATAAAAGAGTTGCAACACAAATAATATGAAAGAGATTAATATCTGGAAAAATAAAGAATTCTAACAATCCTATAAGACATTAAAAATTGAGATTGAAAAGGAGTCCAAGAGAAAAATGGGCAAAGGATATGAACAGGCAACTCACATATAAAGAAACCTGAATGGCCAATATACATATAAAAAGATAATCAACTCAGTAGTAATCATCACGATGCAAATTAAAATAATAAGATACTAATTCACACTCACCAAATTAGCAATAACTGTAAAGCTTGAAAAAAACAAGTGTTGAAAAGATTGTGGGGATATCAGTTATTCTCATACACTGCTGATGGAAGCATGAATTAGTACAAGCCACTTCAGAGGAATTTGACAGTATCTATTAAAAGTCAAAATGCTCATACCCTATAACCCCAAAATTCCAATTTGAGGACTCTCTCCTAAGAAAAAAATCATCGTTGAGGCATAAGGAGACAGTTACAAGCATATTAATTGCAATTTTATTCATAATAATGAAAACCTGAAAGAAAAGAACATGTCTATTGATAGAGGAATATGATTGTCTATGCATGTATTTGATGGAACACTATGAAACAGTTGAAAGAAACTAACAAGATCTAAAGGTTTCAACCTCAATAGATCTGAAAAGCATACTGTTGAGTGAAGAAGTAAATAAGTCTCTAGAAGCATAAGCACCAAACTCATAACAGTCTGAGGCTGGGGTTTTGAGGAGAGAAAAACAGGTGAAGGAGTAGAGGCAAAGGGATTTACTGTTTCCAAAAGTGAATGTATTCATATTTTGTTGTGTAATTAAAAATTAAATTTTTAAAAAGTTTAAGAATGATTAAAAATTAGGAGGCATGACAACGGGAAGTATTCTTGCAAGAGTTTTCAACAATTGTTAAATTTATATTCAAAGTGCCATCTTTTGCAATGTCATATAGCTTAAGTTCATTATTTGTTATCAGTTAAAGTACATTAATCTGTGCCCAAGGTCTTTGATTCAGCCTTGATTACAATAATAGTTGTAATGATAGCAATGTGTTTCAATGTTATTTAATGAGAAACTTGGAGTTGTTAACATAAGTGCTTTTAAGAATGCAAAGCATTGAGCTCGCCATTACCCTTTGTTTTAGCTAGGTAATGAAGGAGTTTAGAGAATATTTATATACCAGTTACCATAAAATTTAAATTAAAGCTATACTTATTCTGTATCATGTTATCTTAAAGTGGAATTTCTGCCTAAGTTTACAGAGTAAGACAGCTTTCCTATAATATTCAAAGGTTTGTTTTTAATAATTTCAAGGACTGCTGATTTGTAAAACGTTGAGAATATAAATTCTTGTTATAGGAAACTACATTCTTTACAATGTTGGCCCTAGAGAATTGTCTTTGTTCACATAAAACTGTAAACCATGTTTGTCATAGTTTGCATTTGCTCACTAAGTTTACAATAGTTAAGCACTCCCTCTGACCTTCTCCCAACTCCAATCTTGTTACAGTTAACTAAACCAGACTGGATGGCTTCTTTTGAAGAATGAAAAAATATAGTTAAGACTTTCTTTCTTGCAGAATTTATTTTTGTGATTAAATAAAACAACTGATTCAAACATTACTTTGAAGGTACAAAGCAGAACCTTATTCCGTTGCACACGATTCATCAGGAACATAATTTAATGTAAAAGTTATAAATGGAATATCAGGATGGCAATTAACAGCCTGCTTTTCTCTTTACAACAGTAAGATTTAAACATAAAAATAAAAATAAACAAAATACTAGGGAAAGCATGAGGTTTAAAAAGAAACTCTCTTGAGTAGGAAAGGTCTGACTAAAACCATAAAAAAATATTGATTAATTCAACTATATATGAATAAAAAGTCTAAATTGTCTAAAGAAATAAACAACACAAAGTACAAACAATAAACTGAAAGGAAACATTCACAATACAAATTACAAAGGGTTAATTTCATATAATGTATAAAGAATACAAAAAAATCAATGAGAAGAGTGAGCAAAGGTCATAAACAGATAACACAAAAAGGAGTACAGAAGAAAATAAAAATTAATTTTTTAATAAAAAGAAAAACTACAGTAAGATACTAATTTTCATTTATCAGATGGGAAAAAAAATTTATGTTTGATAATAAGAGGAATCAGGCACTCATACATTGAGGTGGGAATTTTACTTGGTATAATCCCTATGAGAGCCACTGAGGAATGTCAAAATTTTAAGTGCACATAATTGTCATTCCTATATTGTCTTCTAGAATTAGTAGTCAGGTATATTCAAATAATGTGCAAAGAAGTATGCACAAACAATTCATTGTAGCACTACTCATAATAACAAAAATCTGGAAACAAGCTAAATTCCCATCAGTAGAGATTGCTTAAACAAATCAAGGAGCATCTCTAGAATGGAATGTCAAACACAGCTATGGAATAATATCCAAGACATCTTGTTATATGGATAAGGCAAGGTACAGAGCTGTGTGTAAAATATGACTGTGAGTCTGTTTTTAGATTATATATACATATGAGACTATGTACACATGATGTCACAGGAAACAAAAAAACTGATAGCAGTGGTAGGGCTGAGGGGCAAGGGGAGGAGGGAGACTTAGTTTTCATTGTATACTAGCTGATGACTTTTGAATTTTTTATCAAGTACACATATTACCTGCTTTAAAAATTAATTAATTAAAATTGGAGGGGTGGGGAAAGAATATGTAAGTACATGTAAATGCTTGATAAATTGGACAATTTGGGTACAATATAATTTTCTAGAAGGATTAACTAAAGAATAGCCAAGAGTCAAAAGACCTGTATGCAGAAAATTACAAGACACTGATGAAAGAAATTAAAGATGATACAGACAGATGGAGAGATATACCGTGTTCTTGGATTGAAAGAATCAATATTGTATAAATGACTGTACTACCCAAAGCAATCTACAGATTCAATGCAATCCCTATCAAATTACCAATGGCTTATTTTACGGAACTAGAACAAATCATCTTAAAATTTGTATGGGGACACAAAAGACCCCGAATAGCCAAAGCAGTCTTGAGGGGAAAAAACGGAGCTGGAGGAATCAGGTTTCCTGACTTCAGACTATACTACAAAGCTACAGTAATCAAGACAGTATGGTACTGGCACAAAAACAGAAAGATAGATCAATGGAATAGGATAGAAAGCCCAGAGATAAACCCACACACATATGGTCACCTTATCTTTGATAAAGGAAGCAAGGATATACAGTGGAGAAAGGACAGCCTCTTCAATAAGTGGTGCTGTGAAAACTGGACAGGTACATGTAAAAGTATGAAATTAGAACACTCCCTAACACCATACACAAAAATAAGCTCAAAATGGATTAAAGACCTAAATGTAAGGCCAGACACTATCAAACTCTTAGAGGAAAACATAGGCAGAACACTCTATGACATAAATCACAGCCAGATCCTTTCTGACCCACCTCCTAGAGAAATGGAAATAAAAACAAAAATAAACAAATGGGACCTAATGAAACTTCAAAGCTTTTGCACAACAAAGGAAACCATAAACAAGACCAAAAGACAACGCTCAGAATGGGAGAAAATATTTGCAAATGAAGCAACAGACAAAGGATTAATCTCTAAAATATATAAACAGCTCATGCAGCTCAATATTAAAGAAACAAAAAACCCAATCCAAAAATGGGCAGAAGACCTAAATAGACATTTCTACAAAGAAGATATACAGACTGCCAACAAACACATGAAAGAATGCTCAACATCATCAATCATTAGAGAAATGCAAATCAAAACTACAATGAGATATCATCTCACATCAGTCAGAATGGCCATCATCAAAAAATCTACAAACAATAAATGCTGGAGAGGGTGTGGAGAAAAGGGAACATTCTTGCACTGCTGGTGGGAATGTAAATTGGTACAGCCACTATGGAGAACAGTATGGAGGTTCCTTAAAAAACTACAAATAGAACTACCATATGACCCAGCAATCCCACTACTGGGCATATACCCTGAGAAAACCGTAATTCAAAAAGAGACATGTACCAAAATGTTCATAGCAACCCTATTTACAATAGCCCGGAGATGGAAACAACCTAAGTGTCCATCATCGGATGAATGGATAAAGAAGATGTGGCACATATATACAATGGAATATTACTCAGCCATAAAAAGAAATGAAATTGAGCTATTTGTAATGAGGTGGATAGATCTAGAGTCTATCATACAGAGTGAAGTAAGTCAGAAAGAGAAAGACAAATACTGTATGCTAACACATATATATGGAATTTAAGAAAAAAAAATGTCATGAAGAACATAGGGGTAAGACAGGAATAAAGACACAGACCTACTAGAGAATGGACTTGAGGATATGGGGAGGGGGAAGGGTAAGCTGTGACAAAGTGAAAGAGCGGCATGGACATATATACACTACCAAACGTATGGTAGATAGCTAGTGGGAAGCAGCCGCATAGCACAGGGAGATCAGTTCGGTGCTTTGTGACCGCCTGGAGGGGTGGGATAGGGAGGGTGGGAGGGAGACGCAAAAGGGAGGGGATATGGAAACATATGTATATGTATAACTGATTAAATTTGTTATAAAGCAAAAATAAAAAAATAAAAAAATTTAAAAATAAAAAAAAAAAGAGTCATGTACCAAAATGTTCATTGCAGCTCTATTTACAATAGTCCAGAGATGGAAGCAACCTAAGTGTCCATCACTGGATGAATGGATAAAGAAGATGTGGCACATATATACAATGGAATATTACTCAGCCATAAAAAGAAACGAAATTGAGCCATCTGTAATGAGGTGGATAGACCTAGAGTCTGTCATACAGAATGAAGAAAGTCAGAAAGAGAAAGACAAACACCGTATGCTAACACATATATATGGAATTTAAGGGAAAAAATGTCATGAAGAACCTAGGGGTAAGACAGGAATAAAGACAAAGACCTGTTAGAGAATGGACTTGAGGATATGGGGACGGGGAAGGGTAAGCTGTGACAAAGTGAGAGAGAGGCATGGACATATATACACTACCAAACGTAAGGTAGATAGCTAGTGGGAAGCAGCCGCATAGCACAAGGAGATCAGCTTGGTGCTTTGTGACTGCCTGGAGGGGTGGGATAGGGAGGGTGGGAGGGAGGGAGACACAAGAGGGAAGAGATATGGGAACATATGTATACGTATAACTGATTCACTTTGTTATAAAGCAGAAACTAACACACCATTGTAAAGCAATTATACTCCAATAAAGATGTAAAAAAAAAAAAAAAAGAATAGCCAAAACCCAGAAACTTTAGGGACATCTAGATAGGGTACATCTGGATAAATAAGAATACATAAATTCATCAGGATAGCAGTATAATTTTATAAATCTGGAATTGCAGCTACATTTCTCTTCTGTTTAGTTGTATTTAAACTCTGGGGAGTTTACAAAGTACCAAGATATCGGTGGGGGAGGGAACAGAGAAGATCTAGTGATGGAATCACCTCTCTACACAGATATCCACTGAGACATCCACTACCCCAACTGATGTTCAATCATCTCCATACAGCTTAGTAAGAAGTTATCCTCATTCCTATCTAAATGGCCACTTCAGGATCTGCAGTTCCCTCTGCTTTTTCCATGCCATGCTTATAATGCAACAGTCTTCTTTTTTCTCCTGCTTTCATGCCATGCCAAGAAATATGGCTCTCTGTGAGACTGGCATGGCTCTATCTTCTTGCATACCAAGGGCAGAATGTCCAAGTCACCTTAGTCATCCTGTCCCCAAGAACCTCTAAAGTCTGACACCTCCCCAACTGTTAGCCTGGAGAATAGGGAGCAGGGGCCTTCTATCCAGGACCCTCTAGATGCTCTACTTTCATCAGCTCTCCTGCATATAATCTCTCTCCTCTCAGCTCTGGGGAATCTTCCTCTTGTCTGGTACAACAAGAAGAAGCCATGTTCTTTCTCAATGTTTCTCAGAAATATTTTTTCTATACCCTGGATCTTCTAACTTCACCTAAGGTTTAGTCTTTCAGAACACATAGTTTTTTCTACCATGTTACATCACTTACCTGTGGAAAGGGTCTCAGAGCTGACTTTCCTCTTGGTAGTAGAGATTCTAAGAAGAGAAAAAGAACAAAGGTTAATAGTTCAATATTGACTATTAAGCCACCCCCAAAACAATGGGAGACAAAGTGGTTAGGATGGGGACTTGAACCAAAGCAGTCTGGCTCTAAGGCTTCACACTATGCATGCATTTTTAAAGTGCCAATAGCCTTTCAAAGCCCCATTGCCTTTAGCATTCTTATTAATCCATGAAATCTGAATGTGTAGCACCTCATACTTAAAGTATTCTGTTCTCATGACCATTCCAGTTTCTGCTCCTTCTTTCTACAGGGAGGCAGCAAAACATAGTGTTTACACCATGGACCCTGTAATCTGATACCTATATTCAAATTCTGATCTTCCACTTTTCAGCTATGTGACCATGGGTAAGCTACTCAACCTCTCTATGTATCAGTTTCCTCATTAGTAAAATGGAAATAATAAGAGTACATACCTCATAGGATTGTTGCAAGGATTTGACAGGTTCCTAAGTGAGTGCCTGCTACATACTACAGGCTCAGTAAATGTTAGCCACTATTGCTATTAGTAATAACAGCAGTGGTGTTACATATTATCATTATTATTACAGTCTGCACATGTCTACTCAGAAAATACCACTGGTTGTCCACTGCTCCTGCTATAGTCTATTAGAGCAAATTTTCATCTTCAAATGGACTTAGAAGTACTAGTTGATGGACAACAGGGAAGTCAGCTGGAGATAAAGACTAATCCCCTGGGTGGTTTTAGAAAACAGATATAGAAGGCAGAATGTAAAAGACACTCTCTTACTTACTTTTACCCCCGGTCAGTGGAAGTTCCCTGTCTCCAAGGCAAATGACACAGTGGGAATGGGTAGAAATATGCTACCATTTACCAGCTCAATCCCACATTCTTCCTTAGGGCTCTTTCTACAATTTGATTACTAGAAATTCCTCCTGGTATAGGCCAGATCTTTGGCCAATATGTCTGGGGTTTAGTGCTACTATAACCTCATATTTCTTCTGATGTCTTTATTAATATTTTAAAGGGGAGCTGGGAGATTGTTTTTCCCCACCCTCCAGTTAGGAGGTTTTATAGGGGGGCAATAGTTATAACCTGAAATTTTTCACTAACGAATTAGACATCTATGAAATTAGTTACCACTCAACATTTCTTCCCACATGTTACGCTAACATCTGCCAACACGGCAATTCAGCCTTCTCAACATTTGACAACACAAAGCAAACAGATTGAAAAGGGAAATTTAGGTCTTGCAAAATGAAAAAGGATAGATACTCACCTCAAAGAGAATAATTTGAATATAAAATATGAAACAAGCCTGTCAGGAAAAGTGGTAAAGCCTTTGAAAATGTTTGCCAAAAAATGACTCTATATGATCGCACTAAGAAAAAAAATTAAAAACGTGAAGAGAAATATGTCATATCCTACCAACATAATATTTGTCAGAAAATGTATGCCAAAATACAAGTACTAGATCCATTCCTTGTTTTAAATCAATGCATAGTAATAAGCTAAATTTTATAATGTGAAATAAAATAGTTTTAATGATTTTATTTCTTTTTCAAGCTTACGCCCTAATTAAATCTTCTTTCACTATTTATCTTAAAAATTTTGTCACTATTTAAAATAGACTCCTCTTAAAAGTAGGGTTTTTCTAGTACCCATTTTGTACTGATCATGGGGAGTTACTGCGTAACAAATGTGGAATCCGAGGGCTTTCAAACGCAAACTAAGTCCCTATTCCTTGTTCTCATTTGAGAATCTCACACAAAATGAAAGTCTTCACTATTTTTCCAAACCTCAAAAAACATTGCACATAGAGAATTAGGTACACTGTGTTCAACTTTTGAACAATGTGTTCAATTTTAAATTAAAAGGATAGCCTCAAAGTCATAATGTTTCGAAGAAACACTAGACCAAACGTTGTAAAGCTACTTTCCATTAAAATGATTGTTACTATATATATCTCAATTATACATATCTGAAATGTATATGTTTAGAAAACTCAACATAGATTACAGGATTAGGGTTCACTATGGTTTTCTGGATGGATCTAAGCCTACAGCAGAAATGAAGTTTCTTTTTTCCCTACACACTATCTCCATTAACACGAAAAAAGAAACTAAACAAATCCAGACTAGTTGCTTTGATTAAAACCATAAATTCAGAGTATGCTTTGCAGGCTAACTCTGTTGGGCTAACTATACCTCTGGGGGCCAGACATCATACCACGTGTCTCTGATTCAGATCTTTCCTTGTGGTTGACAAAGAAAAAGGTTCAACATAGAAACAAAATGGGCTCAACCTTTCTCAAGTCCTGAAGAAAAGCAGGGCAAATTTATTCTTACAGCAAGTCACTTTTTAGATCTGAAAACAACCAGACTCCATGGTTTCTGGCCTAGTTCACTCTTCTCAGGTTTCACCATCTAGAATCAAACATCTTTGCCAAAAACACCTTCTTCAATACCGATTAAACTAAAGCAGTATAGCAGAGAAGGAACTGAGACCGGTTCCAATATTATTGTCTAAAAATTCATGACTAATATGGTAGAGGGTCATGAGTGAGACTAGAATAAAGAATCTAAGACAAACATGTTCAACCTGGAGTCCAAGGGTAGAATGAGAAGTTTGTAATCATGGGTGGGAGAAAAAATTATCTTTTCTTTTTCACTAGACTCTATCTTGACATTTCCTTCAAGTATAAATACAAGCAACACATCACAGGAACATTAGCTGCATCTGCAACTTTGTTACCAATAAAAATCACAAATATTTTATATCACATTATATTTACTACAGATACCTAAAAATATCATTTACATTTATCACTATTTCAAAACTATGGTAGCAGCTAACTTGTTACTAGAATTGCATGTGATGACTGTCTTCCTGCTCACAGATGCTCAGCATGAAACATGAATAACTAACTATTGAGCAACTCTGCAGTTCACAGTAATTCAGCCACCATATTTTCCAAATGTTTTCCCATGAAAGCCACATGTTTTCACATAGGAGAGCCAGATCCATGTTGCTTTTCTGTATTCCCTATCTATAATTATTGGCCAATCACTGAAAGAGATGAATCAGGTACTACACCAGAGTTTAATGTTCTCATTTAAGCTAAGCAACAAAAGCCTTTATACTAATACTGTCTTTTTTTTTTTTTTTTTTTTTTTTTTGCGGTAGGCGGGCCTCTCACTGTTGTGGCCTCTCCTGTTGCGGAGCACAGGCTCCGGACGCGCAGGCTCAGCGGCCATGGCTCACGGGCCCAGCCGCTCCGCGGCATGTGGGATTTTCCCGGACCGGGGCATGAACCCGTATCCCCTGCATCGGCAGGCGGACTCCCAACCACTGCGCCACCAGGGAAGCCCCTAATACTGTCTTTAATAAATAAAAATTAACTTTAACTTAGCTATATTTTAAATGCATTGTTTTATAATTTCATGTGTTAATAAAGTACATATACATTGATGCCATGAATTTAATACTTTGATAACTGTATATAAATATAATGTTCTCTTTGTAATGCAGTGTATCTTATTTTATTCATTTAAATTCCACCAGATGGCAAAGAGGCCCATTGGTACTAAAAAGGTCAAGAGATGTTGACTAACAGATCAAGGCCAAATCTGCTTTTCTCAAGAAAATTTGGGTCAACAAATACAATCAATTCGTATGATATAGGCCCAAAATGGTTTTTTCATTGAAATTTTATAGAGAATCATCCTCTCCTATACTTCAAGTACAAGCACTAAACTTTTAAATCTGGTAGGTAATTGCTAATAAGCTTTTTCTTTGTTATCACTGCAATCACTATGAACCAAGGTTGGAATCCTAGAGAATATCTCATTTAAACCCCCTTCTCTAAACATCACCCAACATATTATATAGAATTGCAGACACCAAATTACTTTATCAATATAGAAATATAGGAAATCCCTGTCCATCCATCCTCAGTCATGCTCAGTATCAGACAGCTTCATTCAATGCTGCCCATACCACCAGGCCTCATGTTAAATCATAGATCCTAAAAGAGATAGTAAACAGCAGGAAGAATTTTTGAGGCTCAGTTTAGAATGGAGTGAATCAAAGAAGAATTCATTGGTATTCTGTTTACAGGACTGTTTTCCCATCTAAGGTCATTTACTGGTTTTTCCCCCACAATGCAATGCACGTGTTCCTTTTACTCAGTAAAAGCCTTTCCCTCATTCACCTCTGATAAATGCTCCTGAACTCTTTTCATGCCACTTCCTGCCCTACCTCTCAATAAACCTTACATTGTGACTTTAAAAGTCTTCAATTTACTGTGACAAATTTTCCCATTTTTACAAATTTTTTTCTTCATTTCTTCTTTGTGCTTCTTCATCTACTCAGTAGTCTCTCTAAACCACACCAAGTTTCACTTGTTCATTCCACTACATATATTGACTGCATAAAATGTGCCTCAAGGGATTTACAGTCAGGGGAGAAATATAAAACAAAAATTATTTGGCAAAACACTGTGATGGGTGCTATAACACAGGATTATTTAAAGTGCTATGGAAATATAGAGAACGTACAGATTGGCTCTATTAGGGAAGATCAGTCAGATTTGGTTCACAGGGAAGGTAATCTCAGAGATAGGTCTCAAAGAAAATGGCTTGAAAACACAGAACATACACTATAATCAGTGATATAATAGGAGAAATATTTTCTGTGCTAAAAAGACATGTCTAAGGTTGAAAGGGCTCTGAAATCAGAGAGAGAGGAAGGTAGTTCTATATAAGAATAAAACTCAAGCTAGGCAAAATAACGTTGAACAGAGAAGACAGAACTTGATGTTAATCTTGCCTCACTCCTCCTGAAACCTCACTAAAATGGGATTAAAGGAGTTTAAGATAAAAAACTCACAGATATAGAGAATAGCAAAGGAGATGAAAGCAACATAAATTTGGAAACAAGAAAGCAGATGGACAAGAAGAACTGACTAGCAGACCAGAGAAAACTGAAACCAAACTGCCCATGAAGGAAGCCCAGAACTAAAATAATTTGGGCTGCAGAATTCAAGAGAGTCTTAGTAACTGGATTCCTCAGTTATCCCAGAAAGTGAATGTATTGGTGGAGCTAAATATGGGTGAACTGATTGAAGAGTCAGAACAAGAAGCAGTAGGATTCCTGGGCCACCAGCTCACTCCACCAGCTGAATGACTATTTTTCCCCAACCTTGGCAGAAGTTTGAAGGCTTTCTTCTCTTACATACTGAAATAGACCCTGGACTTAGGAACACCAGGCTCATTGAGAATTGAGGTAAGCTATGCTACTAAAAGAAAATAAAAAAGGGAAAATAATGGAAAGAACATACTGAACAGTGATATGTGGGAGCTCCCATTCGTAACTTGGTTCCCAGAATACTGGTAGCCAAGATTTTACAACTGTCTGGTAGTGAATGAAAGAATTTTGCTCTGGAAAAATTGACCCACTGGGGGAAAAATATCATATATCTATACATGATTTTTGATTCTCCCAAAGAAATAGCCCTTTTCTATCACCCAACCATGAAGCACACCATTTAAAACCTACACACAAACACACAGATACAGAGCCTCTTAGCTCTTAAATATGATGGGACTACCAAGCTCAACAGACATTTGCGGAAAGACTATAACAGTTAAGGGAAAAACAAAAGCAAACCAAAAGGCAGATGGAGAAATTTGGAGGAAAAGGTTCAATAGTGGAAATAGAAGAAAACTTCAAAAATAAATTAATATCTTCCATAAGGTAAGATGTTATAACCATAAACAAAAACAAGATGATAGAAAAAATTCTTAGAAATTAAAAATATGATAGGACAAATGAAAAATTCAGTAGGATATTCTTGAAGAAATCTTCTAGGAAGGACGCCACAAGGCTTTTTGCAATGTTTTCAATTTAGTCTTTCTTCTGCTCAAGCAGACTTTTAAATGTAAAAGGTCCTATTCCATCTTGTGTGCATATCTCATAATCAATACATTAGAAGACAATTCTATATTCATACTTCTTGTATAACATATAGTTTGTTTTTGACAGAAGAGTGATGAAAGTGGACCACCATATTTCTGCTTTCAGCAAGGATTTCTTTTATATTATACTATGTTATAATTACTTTATTTTCACCCAAATGAAGGGAGTAAACAAAACTTTGTACATTTGTGATTCCTAAAAAATTCACAGCGCTTGTCGTGTTTTCTCCTTTGAAACAACCTAAGATAAATGAAGTGGATAATTTTCAGGAAAATATAAATTGTTAAAACTAATCCAAGAATACATAAAATAAAAATCTTAATAAAGCAATAATAATACAATAAACTGGAAAAGATGACCAGATACTCAGTGATATGCTGACCTCTTGAGAGTGGATGAATGTATGTCTTCCCAACTCTGTGTTCAGTGACATTACATTAGTAGCTTGAAATATCCCATGATGGGAGTATTTTCATCACAGAAATTGGCAAAGGCTACAAATCAGGGCTTTTTCTTTTCAGAGATCCAGTTATTGAACATTTACCAGAACATGCCTGGAATTATCCCTCCAACAGTTCAGGTCCAGTGGATTCCAAGAAAAGTTCTATGAAGCATTCAAAGACAAATAACTACTGTATTATATTCCTTATTATTTATATTTACATTCTTTTCCACATAATCTTTATATTCTTAATTTTATAAGGTCTCCATACTCTCTATCTCCAATACCCCCTTCCCCTATTCTGATTTGAATTCACTCCAGTTAGGTTTTCATCCCCACCACTCCACTGGAACTGCTGGTGTCAAGGTCATTATGACACCAGTGTTTGATAAATCCAATGATCAGTTCACATTCTTATCTTACTTAACTAATCAGCACAAGCTGACACAGTCAATCATTACCTCTTCCTTGAAACATCTTCACTTGGCTTCTAGGTCATCAAATAATACTAGTTTTGCTCCTATCCACTTGATGTTTCTGAATTTGTTGATCCTTCCTCATCTCCCTGATATTTTAAAATTGCCCAAAGCCTCAGTCCTTATATTTCCTCTCAATCTATACCAACTCTTTAGGAGATCTCATCCACTTCAAAACTTTATATATATTATTTATGCTAATGAATACCAAATTTATGTCTCTAGCATGGACCTCATCCTTGAACTCCAATTTCATGTATTCAACAGCCTACCACTTTGCTATCTGGTTACCTTATAGACATCTCAAATTTGACATGTTTAGACATATAGTTCTCACTATGATGAAGTAATTAGTATCATATCAATATTTATCCTCCCACAATAAACAATGCAAAAATTGAACACAAATAATTATGCAACATATTCAAATAGTGAATCATTATGTTGTACACCTGCAATTAATATGTCAATTGTACTTCAATAAAAAATTGAACAAAAATAAGTGAAGAAACTGCTTTAGGCATTAGACAAAACAATACAAGTGTTGTTCTTGAGAGAGCAAAAATGCATGAGGTGAACATTATATCTCTCTGGCTTTCTGCCTAGGAGCACTTTATCAATACAAATAGCAGCACAGAGAATGGATCACAAATAGAGAGGAGAAATCTTGACACGCAGACAGCAAAGTGAAATTTGTGAGCAAAGGCACCAAAGAAGAGAGAGCTATATAGACTAGCCCCTTATATCTGCATAGAGATCCCTTTTAGTCTCTGGGTGAATACTAAGTTGTGCATGCACAGAGCAAGACTCCAAAGGGTCTTATAGGAAACAGCTACTTCAGGGCCATGAGATTAATGCAGATTCCAAAGCTCTTACAATGCTGAGAGATGTTCCTATTTTCACAAGCCAAATGAAGAGACTTGCCTGAATACCCCAGGCATTTAGTTGCAACCCTAGAATGGACAGATGTTAAGTGAAGGCTTATTCTATCACTAGATTAAGGACTATTCTAGACTCTCACAAAGAAAGCTTAAAATCAAGTAGGATCAAGCTGATTGAGTAAATTTCCTGTCAGCCAAAACAAACCTCAACACTGTTTAATGGAAGACATAATCTCAAACATACTCTTGCCAGATTTTCAACAATTTTGCATCATAAATGTCTAGCATACAACAAAAAATTACCAAACTGATGAAGAAGCAGGAAAAACTTATTAAAACCCAAAACCAGGAAGAAAAAGTCAGTAGAAACCCAGAGACTGCACTAATGTTGGAATTAAATGACAAGGACTTTACGATAGCGATAGTTGACCCTTGAACAACACAGATTTGAACTGCATGAGTCCACCTATACACAAACTTTTTCAATACATATACAGTCGGCCTTCACACCCGTCTGTTCTGCATCCACGGATTCAACCAACTGTGCATCATGTACTATGCTTACAATCTGCAGTTGGTTGAATCCATGGATACAAAATTTGCAGATACAGAGGGCTTACTATAGGACTTGAGCATCTGTGGATTTTGGTATCTACAGTGGAACCAATCCCCTGTGGATGCCAAGGGAATGCTGTATTATAAACATGTTCAAGTGCTTAGTGAATAGATGCAGAATCTAAAAAGAGAAATAAAAATTAGGGAGAAAAAAGGAATGGACATTCTAGAACTCAAAAAAATGTATCTGAAATGAAAAATTCACTGCATAGGCTTAACCACAGACTATTCATTGAAGGGGAAAGATTAGTTTTGGAGATTAGACAAAAGAAACTATATCTAAACCAAAGCTCACAAAAAAGAAAATAAGACTAAAAAAATGAATACAGCCTCAGTGGCCTGTGGAACGATATCAAGTTTTCTAACAAATATGTAATTGGAATTCTAGAAGGAAAGGGAAAAGATATTGGAGAAAAAAAAATTAAAGAAACAATGGCCACAAATTCTTCAAGAAGCTCAACTAACTCTAGCCTAATAAACCTAAGAAAAACCACACCTAGGCACATCACAGTCAAATTGCTGAAAACTAAAAAGTAAGTGAAAATATATAAAGGGACTAGAGAAAAAAGGTACATTACATACCGATGAACAAGAATGATTGCTCACTTCTCATTAGAAATAGTGCAACCAAGGACTTCCCTGGTGGCTCAGTGGTTAAGAATCTGCCTACCAATGCAAGGGATACGGGTTTGAGCGCTAGTCCAGGAAGATCCCACATGCCACATAGCAGCTAAGCTTGTGCACCATAACTAGTGAGCCTGCGCTCTAGAGCCTGAAAGCCACAACTACTGAGACCATGTGCCACAGCTACTGAAGCTCACGTGCCTAGAGCCTGTGCTCTGCAACAAAGAGAAGTCACCGCAATGAGAAGCCCACACACCACAACGATGAGTAGCCCCCGCTCTCTGCAACTAGAGAAAGCCCATGTGCAGCAATGAAGACCCAACGCAGCCAAAAAATAATTAGTTAAACAAAGAAATAGTGGGCTTCCCTGGTGGTGCAGTGGTTGAGAGTCCACCTGCTGATGCAGGGGACACGGGTTCGTGCTCCGGTCTGGGAAGATCCCACATGCCGCAGAGCAGCTGGGCCCGTGAGCCATGGCCACTGAGCCTGCGCGTCCGGAGCCTATGCTCGGCAACGGGAGAGGCCACAACAGTGAGAGGCCCGTGTACTGCAAAAAAAAAAAAAAAAAAAAAAAAAAAATAGTGCAACCAGGTGACAATGAAATGACACCTATAAAGCACTGAAACGAAAACATCATTGACCTAGAATCCTACATCCAGAAAAAATATGCTTTGAAATTGGAGGCAAAATAAAGACATAATCAAATAAAATCTGACAAAATTCATAAATGGTAGACCTGCACATCAGGCTTGAGGAAAATATCAGACAGAAATTTAGATCTGCGAGGAATGAAGAGTGCCAAAAAATATATGGGTAAATATAAATGACTTTCTAATTTCTCAATTTCTCTAAATATTTAACTATTTAAAGCAAAGATAATAGTTTCCTGTGGGGTTTATAAGATATGTAGAACAATTCATCAGGGAGACATAATTTAAAATGTGTATGCAACCAACAGCAAAATTTCAAAAGAAATGATGCAAAAACTAGCAAAACAAAATGAAGGAATGTGTAAGTTTACACTCACAGTTTAAGATATTAGCCCTCTTCTCAGTTATCAATAGAGTAAAAAAAAAAAAAAAAGAAAAGAAAAGAAAGAAGCTGGTATTATTAGAAAAAGATTTGAACAATACTGTGACAAGTTTTATTTTCCAAAAACGTCCTCAGCAGTATTTACAGCCTCACATGCTCTTCCAGAACCTCGTCACACCCCCATCAAGAGTTGGAGTCTATTGCCTCTCTTCTTGACTGAATAGACAGCATTCTGTGACTGCCACTACAAATAGAACATGGCAAAAGTAAGCTGTATGACTTCCAAGGCTAAGTCAAAAAAGGCAATATACCTTCTACCTGGTTTTCTCCCTCTCTCATAATGTGCAACTTGAGCGCTTTAAACCAACAGCTCCCCTGAGCCACCATGCTGCAGAGGCTACATAATGAGACCACATTAAAATAGAGATGCCTAAGTAGCTTAAGATGATTCCAGCTTCCAGCTTCCAATCCAGCCCCAACTAGCTAATGCTGAGTGGAACCTACCTTTGAGATGTCCGAGCTGATGCTGGGTGGGACATAGTAAACTGTTCCCACTAAGCCTTGCTGAAACAGCAGAATTTGAGTCAAGTAAATGTTGTTGTTTTAAGCCACTAAATATGGGGGACATATGTTGCATAGCCATAGAAAACTGAAACATCTTTACCAGCCAGCATGATCTGACATTTATAGAACACCATACCCAAACAACTACAGAATATTTTAAGTACTCATGGTACATTCATCAGTATAGATCATATATTGGGCATAAACAAGTATCAATGAGTTTAGAAGGATTAAGTCATACTAAATCAAAAATTAATAAAGGGGGAATTCCCTGGTGGTCCAATGGTTGGGACTCTGTGATTTCACTGCCGTTATGAAAGTCATAACGAGGATAATACCTCATGACTAAGAGGGTTTTATCCCAGGAATGCAAGGTTAGTTGCATTGAAAAATAAACCAATACAATTCACCACATTAACAGAATAAAATGATTTCCTCAATAATTTCCTTGATAGAAGCAGAAAAAGCATTTGACAAAATTAACACTTTCTTGATAAAAAACTCTCAGCAAAATTGTAATAAGAGGAAACTCCTTAAACTTATTTCCTTATATTTCCCCTATATTGGCAAGTCTCCCGACTTTAGCCCTTATACTCCTAGAGTCTATTCTCAACAGAGCAACAAAGTTATCTTGTTAAAATACAATTAGATTAATTTAACTCTTTTCCCCAAAACACTCTGTGGCTCCAAATTTTGCTTCTGCATTTTGCTTGAATTAAAAAGATATTAACTTAGTTATGTATATCATAGTCTCTAAAACAAGCACTAAAAAAATACAAAGAGATATAGCAAGTCAACAAATTAAAATGGATTACCAAGAAAAAAAGAAGGTAGGAAAAGGAAAAAGGAACAAAACTAGAGGGGACAAGCAAAAAAACAAATAATATAAAGGAGACTTAAATAAAACCAATAGTTACATTAATGATAAATGATTTACATACCAATTAAAAGACAGTGATTGTTAGATGGGAAAATCAAAATATTTTTAATAGACCCAATTACTCGTTCTCTACCAAAAAAAAAAAAGTCACTTTAACAGTAAAATAGAAGCATTCTTATTATAATCAAGAACAAGTAAAATATGCCTGCCAATTTTGGAACAGTTTGCCAATGCAATTGGGAAAGAAAGCAAATTTAAAAGTACGAATATTGGAAAGAGGAAGAAAAAGTAACATTACTTACAGATGACATCATTGGGTAGGTATAAAACTCAACAAAATAATCTGAAAAGCAACTAGGATTTATAAGAAAGATTAGTAGAGCAGTAATTACAAAATAAATAAAACTCAATATTTTCCTACATTCCAGCAGCAATAAATTAGAAAATAAATTGAGTTCCTAATAGCAAAACACATATCACCTAAGAGTTAAACTCAAGAGAAATGTGCAGAATCTCTGAATAAAACCACAATATTGTTATTGAAGAACATAAAAGAAAGCTTGTCTAAATGGAGAACTATATCATGTTACTGGCTCAGAAGACTTAATATTATCAAGATGTCAATTCTTCCCAAATAAATAAATAAACTCAGTGCAATCCCAGTGGGTTTGAGGATTTATTTTTGGAAATGCAACAAATGATTCTGAAGTTTATCTGGAAGAATAGTAGATGAAACTAAGTGGGAGATTTCAGAAATTATAGTAATGATAGGTCTTTGTCCTACTAGAAAATAAAATATATTAATATATAAAATAATAATTAAAATATTGTAGTACTTCCATAAAAACAAGCAAGCAGTGGAAGAAAATTTAGAGTTTAGAACCATTTCTTCATAAGCATAAGATTAATTTGTTAATAGTGGCATCTTAAATCAGTGAGAAAAATAAATTAGTCTATAAATGGTGATGGAGTACTTGACTATCAGTTATGGGGAAAATAAGCTACATTAATATTCATACTCAATTCAAAACAAATTCCAGACTTATTTGAGATTTAAATAGAAAAACAAGATCTATACCACTAAAGAAATATATATGTGAACATATAATCTTGGTGTGTTAAAGAAAATGATACCCAAGGTATACAGGAAAATATTAAACTTGCTTTATATTTATTTTTATAAATATATTTTTATTTGGCAAAATAGTATGTTGAAAATAAAACTAAAACATGCAAATGACTAACTGAGAAAAATACAACTTTAAGAAAAAGCTCATATTAATCCATAGAAAGTTGACAATGGCACCAAAAGAAAGCAAAAATCACTAACAGGCAGTAATAGAAAATTCTCAAAAGAAGCTATAATTATTTGCCATGTAATAATGAAAAGTGCAACTTAAGGGGCATACCATGTTAGAATATCAAATTGGCAAATCTCTATATATGTATTAGTAAGGGTATAGGAAAACAGACTGTACTAGTGGAAGAGTAGTATAGATTTGTATAACTTTTTTGAAAAACAGATTGGAATTCTTGAAAGTTTGTAAATATACCATTTAAGGGAGTTAATCCTAATAAAACAATAAGGGAGTCCTCTAAATGGATATTCACGGTACCTAATTATAAAATGCCAGAGAAAAAATGGCTCTACCCACTTTATTTTAGAAATCAAAGCAGCAGTGAAAAAGAGGGAGGTCATGTTTGGTAAAGCTAGGAGGTACCTGTAAGTTTGAACTATAATATTTGAGAAAGAGCTACCAATTGTAGGGAAAGTCAAACAGGGATGTAGGGAAATGCCTAAAGAGACAGCTGTGGGAGAGGATCTCAAACAAATCAGGCAGAGCACAGTTAACAAGGCACAGGGCACAACATAAGGGGCAATGCCACAAGTCTTGTCTGGAACAATGGGAACAGGAGACCTGGTCTTTAGAGGAAGCTTCTCCAAACCCCATAGAATGGGCAGAGGAGGTAGAAATGAACAAGGAAACACACATTTTTGAGAGAAGCAATATGTCCTTGAGGAAGGTTGAAGGAAATAGATCTTGAACTGTGAGCAGCCCAGAAACTGCTGATTTCTTTGCACTGGGGAGAAATGAAGGTTAAAACAGTATACATACACACACACACACACTGCTGAGCCATAAAGAGCTTTGCTGTGAACCAAAGAAAGTTACTGCTTGCCTGGAACACTGCTCTAGTCTCTTCCCTGAAGAAACCTCTCAAAAATAACTGGAAGAATTCACCTCATTCACAAAAGTAATAAGCAAAAAAGAACCAGCCAAGTATGTATGCAAAGTTATTTCAGGAAAACGAAGAAAAATGTGGGAAAAACACATGGCAGGTGATGAACACACACCAGAAAAATATGGCTACTGTTCAGATAAAAATGATGACCAAATATATGGTCATAAATATAAGGCACCTAATGAATCAAAAAGCTTAAAGCAGAGAACTGGAGGAGATGAAACATAAGCTGGCAGACTTAAAAAATAAATAAGAAAAAAAATCTATCCAAGAAATCAGGCTACATTAAGCAGCACAAAGAGCCATCACCAAAATCACACTAAAGGATAGAAGAACAGGATAGAGAAAAGCAAACAAAGTCAAGATGTGAATTAGAGACAAAAACAAAATCAACACAAAATGAAAAGAAGAAAAAAATGATTTAAAGACATAATTTTGAAAACCTAAAAGACTTAAATCTGTAACTTGAACTAGCAATCCGTAACACCCCCCTCCAAAAAAAAACCCTTCATTCAATACGATCTACACTAAAACATATCCTAGTGATAGCACTGGACCTCAAAGATGAAAAAAACAAAACAAAAAACGTTGGGCATGCAGGCAAAATGATTAAGTAACCTACAATTTGAGACACATTCCTATTTGTTACCACTAAATTTCCTCTTATTTCTGGCTGTATAACCACCCAGCTAGACACTGCATCTCCTAACTTTCTTTGCAGTTAGTTAGGGTGGCCATATGAGTATGCTCTGGACAATTGGATACACACTAAAGTGAAGTGTGCAAAATCATCCAAAATTTAAAGAAAAGCTGCTTTCTCTGAATTTTGCCCCTTTGCCTCTTTCGCAAGCTGGAATGTAGATGTGCCAGCATCCCACCTTTAATCTTGGGGGTGAGAATAATGCTCCAGGGGACAGTGGAGCAACAAGACAGAATAAATTGCTCCCTGGATAACTATGCAGCAGTTGCTCTGATACCTTAGATCAGCCAGATTGACAGATGAGAGAGATGCAAAGTTCAATCTTATTTCAATCATTGTATCTTATACTTTGTTACAGTATCACATTCTTTCTCATACCTAATACAAAGAGAAAAAATTAGAGTGGCTTCATACTTCACAACAATATTCAATGCTGGAAGACTAAGATATGATACCTACTGTCTTAGGGCTGCTCTAGCAGAATACCATAGGCTGGGTGGCTTATAAACAACAGAAATTTATTTCTCACAGTTCTGAAGGCTGGCAGTTCCAAGATAAAGGTGCTGACAGATTTGGTGTCCAGTAAGGGCCTGCTTCCTGGTTTGTAGATGGCCATCCTTTCACTGTGTCTCCCTATGGCAGAATAGGTGAGGGAGCTCCCTGGAGTCTTTCTTACTACAGTAATCCCGTTCATGAGAGCTCCACCCTCATGACATAATCAACACCCCAAATCCCTACCTTCAATTACCATCACATTAGAGATTAGGTTTCAACAAATAAATTTTGAAGGGACGCAAACAAGATCCAATCAAAAAGCTATTACAAGGGGCTTCCCTGGTGGCGCAGTGGTTAAGAATCCGCCTGCCAATACAGGGAACACGGGTTCGAGCCCTGGTCCGGGAAGATCCCACATGCCACGGAGCAACTAAGCCCATGTGCCACAACTACTGAGCCTGCGCTCTAGAGCCCGTGAGCCACAACTACTGAAGCCCACATGCCTAGAGCCTGTGCTCTGCAACAAGAGAAGCCACCACGATGAGAAGCCTGCGCAACAAAGAGTAGCCCCCGCTCACTGCAACTAGAGAAAGCCCGCGTGCACCAGCGAAGACCCAATGCAGCCAAAAATTAAATAAATGAATAAATAAATAAATTTATTTTAAAAAAAGCTATTACCAGATGGAAACTATTATATATAAAATGGATAAACAATAAGGTCCTACAGTATAGCACAGGGAACTATATTCAATATCCTATGATAAATCATAATGGAAAAGAATATGAAAAAGAATGTGTATATGTATACTGGAATCACTTTGCCGTACACCAGAAACTAACACAACATTGTAAATCAACTATACTTCAATAAAATAAAAATTTTTTAAAAATCTATTACAGGCAATAAGAGAATTTAATAAAATGCCTAAGTTAAAAATTAATATAAAAATTATTCCAGTTATGTCTTAGATAGACATGTTTATATCAAATCAAACCTCCCTACGAAAACAAACAAACAAAAACCTAGAAAAGTTGAATAAAGTAAAAACTACATCTGTTTGAAAGCATAAGAAATGATCAAGGCAGCCAGGACTTGAGAGGTAAAGCTCTCCAAGAACCAAGAAGTATGTTGAGATAAGCCCCAAATTCTGCTCCCCTCTTCTGAATGCATTTGCTGATTCACAAGCAGTGTAGAGTCTAGCATCTGAGAATTCAGCAGAAAGGGGAAGCTATGAGGCTAGAAGCTGAACAGAACTTTCTGTGGTCTCACAGGACTAAAGGAGAAAACCTGGAATTCAACAAGACAACTAAGACTTGAGAATCCAAGGTCTTCAGAGGGAACAGAAATATATTAAGATGAACCCAACATTCAGCGATGCAATTAACCTCCAGGAATTTGCTCATTTGTAAATAATACAGAGCTGAGAACATAAGAAGCCAAGCAGAAAGTTGCAACCAGGATCCTTATATCCATTTGGTAGGGCTCCCATAACAAAGGACCTCAGACTGGGTGGTTTAAACAACAGAAATTTATTTTCTCACGATTCTGGAGTTTGGAAGTCCAAGATCAAGGAAGGTATTGGCAGAGTTGGTTTCTTCTGAGGTCTCTCTTTTTGTCTGGTAAATGGCTATTTTCTGCCTGTGCTTTCACATGGTCTTCCCTCTGTGCATGGCTATGTCCTAAGCTCCTCATCATATATAAGAACGCCAGTCATATTGGATTAGGGTTCAATGTAATGAGCCGTAATACAATATCTTCTAGCCAAAGCTTATATAGGAACATTTAATATTTGCTTCATAAAATGCAATATATTTTTACCAAAATAATGAGCAGGAAAAGCCTCCAGTACTGTGAGTTGGTAAATTCCTGTTAAGTCACGCAGTTTGTGGTATTTTGTTACATCAGCCCTAGCAAACTAATACAGCAAGGTATTACAAGAAAGAGATGAGCTCAGAAAGGAACTGACCACAGTGCAAGCAGGAATAAAAGGGAATATGTCCAGGAATTTGAGGACTTACAGGATTAGAGAAAGCAACTGCTTCTTGATCCCAAATGGTAAAATACATGATTGAGCAATAAATGCTGGTTAAAACTCAGTCTCAAGGCAAGGATCAAACCAAGGGTATGGCCATCATATTCGTTGTTATCTTTGCTGAATAGGTTAAGGTGTCCCATAAGCTGTGAAAAGCGAAAGAGAGGCATGGACATATATACAGTACCAAACGTAAGGTAGATAGATAGTGGGAAGCAGCCGCATAGCACAGGGAGATCGCTTGGTGCTTTGTGACCACCTGGAGGGGTGGGATGGGGAGGGTGGGAGGGAGGGAGACGCAGGAGGGAAGGGATGTGGGAACAGATATATATGTATGACTGATTCACTTTGTTATAAAGCAGAAACTAATAAAAAATAAATAAATAAATAAATATTAAAAAAAATAAAAATAATAAGTGATGAAAAGGCAGCCAGAAGAATAATGGCCTTTTCTTTGCTTGCTCCTCCTGGTCCCATGATGGGGAAGGAGGGGAAAATGGGAAGCCCACCTGAGCAGTATTCGCAAAAAGATTTGAATTTTGTGACAGTAAAATGTGGAGTGAGCCTTTATTTGAAAAGTTTGTATAAGACTAGATGTTCTTTGACCTTAGCCACTCATAGGCAGCCTTGCCATTAATTTATCATTGCCTCCCTAGTTTACTTCTCCCAGAACTAGTCTGTACATCTTGTGAAGCCCACAAACTTCTATAATCCAAACCCTTATTTTTCAGCAGATGATGCTAATCGATTTTGTTACCGAGAGGATTGAAATTATTCAATGTAAGTGTTCTTATCGAATTCTGTTATCATCTCAGCCCCTAAATTGTGAAGAAGATTGGGACTCTCCAGTATCCATACCATAAATAAGGACATGGCTTTATTTCTAAGGCAGCATATCTGGGTTCACATGTCTCTGCAAAGAGGACATTTTTACTCCTTACATTCATGTAAAATGTCTGTTCTTTTCTGAATTGAAAATTAATGCTTTGGGACTTCCCTTGTGGTGCAGGGTGTCTGCCTGCCAATGCAGGGGACATGGGTTTGATCCCTGGTCTTGGAAGATCCCACATGCCATGGAGCAACTAAGCCCATCCGCCACAACTACTGAGCCTGCGCTCTGGAGTCCATGAGCCACAACTACTGGAGCCTGCATGCTGCAACTACTGAAGCCCACACACCTAGAGCCTGTGCTCCAACAAGAGAAACCACCACAACAAAGAGTAGCCCCGCTCTCCGGAACTAGAGAAAGCCTGCACTCAGCAACAAAGACCCAATGCAGCCAAAAGAATTTTTTTAAATAATTAATTATTTAAAAAAAAGAAACAATGTTTTGGTTCTGTGGCTTGCACCTCCCCGTCCTCTGCTCCTTCAGACTAAGAAGTCTTTCTCAAGATCTTAAATATTTCCAGATATAGAAAATTCCCCTTTTTTGCCCTGGCTGTTAGATTAAAAGCATTAAAAGTCCGTGTGAACTACCATTACATATTGCATAGGACAGGGAACAAAGGCACTAGAACTTAGTTAAAATCATTCTGCAACATGGGCCAAAGCTGGAACTGCATCTCAAGGTTCTTAATCTTTCACCTATTCCGTTTGCAAACATCCTTGTTCACATTCACTTTCTTGATGTGCACCATTCTTATGACATCTCTAATCACATCCTAGTTCTTCTAAAGCCATGAGAGTATTCCAAAAATAATAATATTTTCTATAATGTCTTCATGCTAACTATCATGTATTCACCCAGATGTCACCTGGTCCTATCCATCCCACAGGTAGCTAGGTGCAATGAGTTTAAGCCTCCAATTCTAGTCTGTAGAAATCCAAACTTCTTAAGATCTCTTCTGCTCAGTTCCCCATTATGTCAATTCAGAAGTAAAACTCATCCTCTTCATTAATTCTCATAGAAAAGGCTCCATTCACATAAAACACAAGTTTTGCTGAATATATAGGGACCACAAGGAAGGATCATAGCCTGCACCACAGAGCAAACATCTTATCAACCACTCCTCTTCGCCAGAGTCCTTTCTAGCAATCCCACCACTAGGGATTCCCTTGCTGGCCCTTAACATAAGCAGCACCTAACTTCACGTCTTTCCATAAATTTCTCTCTATTCTTACTCTTCTCCCTCTCCAGAAAACTCAGACCCTGGAGGTTTCACTTTCTCCCTCCAAGGCATTTTTTCCAGACAAATACTGCTTTGTCTTTTTGTCTTTGAGGGGCTGCACATTTGATCTACTGAACCAGGATCTACTGAACAATCTCCCCAAATAATTTTTAGGCACACAAAATAACTGCCTTATAATTTAAGGACTAGGGGGAAAAAAAACCCAAAACGCTAAAGTTGTTACAAATTTAATTAAATCCAAGCTGTAAGAATGACAGTTTGGTTTCATGCAGCACCTGAAAAGACCTTAGAATTATTTTGACACAGGACAAAGTAAATACTAGTGTCATTTTAGTAGAAGGAACACCAGACTAGGAGTCAAGGCTAATGTGTGACCTTGAGCAAGTTACTTAACATCTCTGGACCTCAGGTTCCTAGGGGAAAATACTGCTTTCCCTACTTAACTCCAAGGACTATTTGAAGGATAAAATGAGATCATGTATGTGAAAACACTTGTAGGAGGAGGGGAAAATAAATAGCTCTCTACAACTGCTAGGTATTATTTCAAAGTCCTGCTTGGGCCTGGAAAATATCAATCTTCTGCATGTTACCAGTGTGCTAGTAAGGCAGCCTGTGGAGTTTCTCAAGAAGCCTGTAGGATCCAAGTTAGGCAGCTCATTGCTCAGGCTGAGTAGCCAGAGAGGGGAATTCTTGATTCAGAGCAGCATCTGTTAGTGATTAAGGTTTCAGAGGCATGTGCCTGAACTGAAGGCAATGCTACAGAATTTGTCATAGCAGCAGTCCCAGTTGTAAAACAGATTCCATCCTTAAAGTGGATATGAAAGGTAAACACGAGAGCATTATTCTGCAAAATCACATGAAACAAGACGGTGCTTGTTTAACGTCCCCCACGGCACACGCACAAGCACATGTGAGGGGAAACAACAACAGGCAGAGGCTTAGGTGAAAGAAAGAGATCCCCAAGCAACCACCACCATCAAACTCAGAAAAGCTCACTTGTATTCTATTAACTGCACATTATATTTGCAAAGTGGGTCTTTTTGGCATTCACTCTCTGACACGTTCTTCCTTGAAAACTCAAGTTTGTTTAAAAAAAAAAAAAGAATCTCCATATCCAAAGATCACTATGAATTCTGTCTGTGTCAGAGAGCGAACTACAGTTAAAGTAAGCATGTTTACTATAACTCAGAAGACATGATGGACTTTGAACAAAGTCCAAAGATCTAGGCCTGGTGTGAAGATTGATCCTAGCACTTCTAGGTGGGCCAGGTGACTGAGAAGTTCTGAGAGTGATTGGGGTGAAAGAAGGGTGGAGGTAGAGTGAGAGCCCAAGGTTTTTATTAGTGTTATTTTGTGAAAGTGTGCATTTTCTATCTATAAAAGGAGATGTATGCATGTGCTCGAGTTGAATTTAGAAAGCTTGGAGAAGGGTCTGTTAAAAAATTTAAAGAAAAAGCCAAGACTAGCAGTTTAAGGTGGGTCAGCATTTACTGGTCAAGCTATAAATTTCAGGTATGGAAGGTATGGAAAAAAAACGTGATGTCCCACACCAGGGGAGAGTCCTGGTTTTTATGGGGAACACCTTGAACATAGCCAGAAAATCAGCAACTTGAATGGCCTGGCTGGTTTAAGTTCAGTTTTTCTGGGAGCACTTGAAGAGAAAGCAGGGAGAGCTATACTTATGCCCAAAGCAAGTGACCAATAAGAAAACAGAATAAGAAGCAAAAGCTGACTGTATGATAGATGGACCTAAGGATGATCTTAGTACAAGAAAGCTGCTCCAGGAAAGCAGAGCGCTGAGCCTGTAGGCCAGTCACTGAGGCCAAAGGAGGAACAGAGGAGACGAACCATAGCCATTTCTATTTGGTTAGAAGGTTATTTGTTGGTTTGTCTGTTTGCTTGTTTTCCATCAGGAAATGAATGGTCACCTTGTAAACTAAATCTGGCCATAAACCACTTAAATCCATCTGACAGAACTGCTTCTTTAGGTCATGAAACAGGCTAAAAAATAAAGTTGTGGAAAGCAGCAGAAAGATCATTTAACTAGGACTGAAAAGACCTGGGTTCTAGTCCAAGTTCTGCCAATCGCTGGCTGAGGTGGTGTTTCAGGTGGGGCATTTAGCTTATGTATCTTCTGGAAGCCTGCAGTGGTGGAGGTGTGGGGGGGGAGGTTTAGTGGGAGTGGGTAAGGAGAGATGGAAAGATGATCTCCAAGGTTCCATCCAGTGAAAACAGTCATGGTTCCAGTTAGCATATAAAATAATTGAGGAAGTCTGGAAGGCTATATATCAAAACATTACTAGAATCTACCTCAGGGGAATGGGATTAGGGCAGGGGCAGAGAGACAAAAGAAAACAATTAGGGAACCCTTTCAGTGGGGAAAAATGCAAAGGGATAAGGGATTTTTAAGTGAAATATTAAATAAGAAAAGTTCTAGTTAGCATATAAAATAATAGAGAGTCTGGAAGGCTATATATCAAAACATTACTAGTAGTCAGAGTATAAGCACAAACCAGGAGTGAAGGGACTTGGGAGAGCCAACAGCGTGATTATTTTATTTCCCCTCTTTCTCCCCTGCCCTCCTTGGAAAAGCCCATGGTAGAGCCATTGGAAGCCAGTCAATTCCATCTAAATCCTCTTTGTCCTCTGGGGCCCAACCTTCCACACCTAGTGATAGGGGGAAGGGACACGGGAGGGAGTTGCCTGGGAATCTGCTCTGGAGCCTCCTTTGCAATACACCGGCTGATTTTCTGGCACAAGGTGAAGAAAGCTGAGCTCGGTTCCTGCTCCACGCTGATAGTGCTACTTACCCTGGAGATTTCAGCATCATCACTGTGGCTTCTTACATCATCCTGGCTCTCCTCTTTGTCACCATCAGCTTCAGGGTCTACAGGGCTGTCATCCAAGCTGTACAGAAGTCAAAAGGCCATGCAATCAAGCTATTTTCAGAAGTTTTCCATAATTAAGAGAGTGACCCCATCAACAGGGGCCCAACACCCATCATGTGTTTCTTTCTGGTGAAAGATCTGGCTGTCTTCATGTGGCAAATGACCAATGTTAGTGCAGTTCCAATGGAATCACCCTTCTAATCTTTGCTGAACGGTAAGTTTTCAGTGTTCCAATAAGTACAGACCCCAGACTGATTACTACATTGTGTCATGAGAATCAGACCAAGTCAGTTGTTGAAGGACCCAAGCAACATTCTCTGGCATTTCAAAGAAAAAAAAAAAGGAAGAAGCACATGGAAATTAAAAATTCAGCAGTTACTAAATCACCATTGAACAGTTATAACACTGCACTTGTATCATGGGGGAATATGTCCAGTGTTCACTTCCAAACACTTTTAATCTGATGCTTTCTCACCTTCTTTCTCTTTACTTTCCGTACCAACCTCCAGAATGTGTTAGATTGAAAAGGAATTGATATCTTTGAAATTAAAAGAATATGATTCAAATTAGTAAGTAAACAGAATCTCTAAGGATGGTGGAGCTTTTGCCTGTAGCTTGAAAAGGCAAAAGGTGAAGATAAACACAAAAATGAAAGACAAAACATACCTCTCCAGCTCGTCTATCTAATACCCAAGTAGTGGGTTCTAAACCAATTTCTCACAAGAGTTTTGTCCTTATTTTCAATTTAAGGAATTATGATTACAAAAAAATTTATTTGGGAGTGGAATAATGACTATCTAGTTGACTTTTATTTATTCCTTGGACTATTCTTACCCTCCTCTGACCTCATCTCCCTGTCTCATATAATATGAGCAACTATTCCTATTATCATCTGTCTTCTCCCACCTCACGGATACAAATAACTTTCAATTCTATTAATAACTCATAGGTGATACTGATAATCCCTGAATCCCAAAATACCATCTGATAAATGAGATCGGAAAAAGAAAGTTGGCCCACTGAGCTGACCACCACTCCCTTCCCGCTCCCGCTTAGGAAATGAAAAGCTCCACCATTTGGGAAGGTGGTTTCTGTTTCGTTTCCTCCGGACATGAGTTCTGAGCTTGAGTACGAGTAAGGTGCTTCCTACCTTCTTCCCTACCTACCTCAAGCTTAACAGACAAGGTTGTGCTTTTCTTAAGAAATTAAATGTCTGTAATTTCTATAAAAATAATATTAGTAGTTGCCTCTGGGTAAATGGACATGCACGCAGTTCACTGAAAGTTATTTGAGAGGGTATATGTTAGTAAGTGATTATAGTCAGGTGATTCATGATTTGGAAGAGGGCTTAGAGAAGAATTTCTAGATGCTCTGTCCCTGATAAAGAAAAAATACCTACAAAGTGAGAAAAAAAAAACCCATAAAAAGATGTAGAAAAATGGTGGAGTAGATCTAATAAAATAAGTAAATATATTCTCAGCCTCTTTGAGTTGATGATGCTCTTATGCCTAGTTTGAAACTTCATTTACCTTTGAAGCCCAAGGGATGAGACTAAATTAAAAAGACAAGGTCAACAATCAGGTCCACACCAACACTAATTCTGAATCCAAGATGTCGTATGTGGTTGATTAAGGGAGATGTAATTTAAAGATATGAATCCCTAAGCTTATCAAGCCTAGAACAACAATAATTAAACACATGTTCTGATAACACTAAAAGGAAAAATATCTCATGAAGCCCATGTAGCTGAGCACTGTCCTAATCTAACTTTTTCCTTTTCATGGGGTCACAGAACCCACAGAAGCAGAAACGAATGGGTTTTGTATAACCCTGGCCTTCATCTAGAGCCTAATTATTTGTTCTCAGAAACTCAAACCACTCCACTATACCCAAGCAGGCCAGAAAGTTTGCAGGTAGAGCTGAGCCAAAGAGTCTGGTTTGGTTATGTGAGCCAAAACACGAGTCAACCCATTTGAGCTGACTAGACACATAGGCAAAAGAAAATACAAAAATTTATATATGTGTGTGTGTACTTGTACGTGTTGGTCTGTGTTGTGTTTGTGTGAGTGGTCACTGGGGCTGACAGGGAGTAATGACAGAGTCTTTTCTCTGGCTTGTCTTTTCCTTGGCTCATCTTTACTGTCAGAGGCAGAGCAGCGGTGCTAGATACTGACTGACTTAAATTAAATGCCTTCCTCATTTCTTGACAAGCAGGAATAGAAATTGCAGTACTCTGTTATTTCTGCTGCTGATGAAACTCTTTGAGAGGTGTCCCATCCCCACTTAAAGCATCTTTCTTCTAACCCAAACAGGCTTCCAAGATGTGTAGTACCTGCACCAAGAAAGTTATTATTCATTTATTCAATAAATTTATTAAATAAATGCTTGACCTTCCAGTTACATTGAACTGTGCTAAGCACTGTGAGAATAAAATAAGCAAGTAAAAAAAAGAATACCACAAAATTATAAAATCTAAATGTAGAATAAGGAAAGTTTGTTAATAATCTAATGTTTCCTTTAAAAAAAGCACAATACAAATCTCTCTTTCAAATATATATATATATAGACATAGGTATAGGTATAAATATAAATATATAGATACAGATGAGAGATACAGATAAATAACTTTCCCTGCTACATAAGGATTTTCTTTCTGTATCCATTTAGAAGTTTTTGCACACAGAGGTCTGGCCCTGGACAAAATAGTGAAGTGGGTGGCCTTCACCTTCAGGGCTTCCCAACATTCCTGTAGCTTTTCTGTCCTCTCAGGGTCCATTTTCCTCATGATTATCCTGGCTGCCAAGGGTACTCTACTGTACCAGCAGTCCACTGTGGTCCTTGCAAATCCCCTTTCTTCCCATCTCTACTTTCCAAAGTGTGCAGCTCTGTGAGGATGGTAATTCAGATATACAAATTTTGCTAGATTACCAGAAGGCAGCATGGTGTGGTTATAAGCATTGGTCCTGGATTGAGCTAAGACAACTCTGTGGAATCCTGGCTCAAATACTTATCAATTCTGTGATCTTAAACAGCTTGCTTAACTTCATGTCCCAGTTTTCTTTTTTTTCTTAAATATTTATTTATTTAGGCTGCGCCAGGCCTTAGTTGCGGCACGCGGGATCTTCGTTGCAGCATGAGGACTTCTTAGTTGTGGCATGCAGTCTTCTTAGTTGCGGCCTGCATGCGGAATCTAGTTCCCTGACCAGGGATCGAACCTGGGTCCCCTGCATTGGGAGCACAGAGTCTTCCCCACTGGACCACCAGGGAAGTCCCCCAGTTTTCTTTTAGGTAAGATTGGGTAAAGGGGGATAGTGGCTAATATCACATTTCATCTAATCTATGATGCCTTCTATTTTCAGTCTCACCATGATTTTACAAGCCACGAGGAAAGAAAAGAATGTTCTAAATTATGCTTGTAAGACACCACTGATTCTAAGATACATCCCAATTTCAATGTCAAAATGTGAAAAAAATATACATCTTAAAAATGATTAAATACAATAGTATCAACCTCATAAAGGTATGCTAAGTATTAACTAAGATTTAAGCACTTGAATATTAGCTAATATTATTAAGGTGTTACTCCTGCCAGATAATAAAGTTCATTTTAACAAGGGCTCTTTAAACACAATATACAAAGAGTCACTCGGGGCAGGGTCTGGGGGCTTAGAGCCAATGGAAATACCTTTGGGATGGTTTAGACTTTTTGAGGCCCTCATTCAGGTCACACATCTTGCAAGTTATTTGTAGGATTGTTCCTACTCAAAACCTAGTGACACAAATCTGGGATCAGAACTTTTATCACAGTTTAGACAGATTTATCCCTCCATTAAACAGTCAAACTTTTCAAAGTCTTTCCTAATGAGCTGAAGTTTATAGCTGCCCCCCAACAAATCACTTTCCAGGCTTACTAGCTTTCTGATACTCTTTAAGTCTGGAAGTTTAGTCAAAGCACCTATGAGTATTTATCCTCAATATTCTAATTTCTGTCATTTGATGTGTTAAATTGAAAAAAAAACGTACAAGTACCAAACAGGAAAGAACATCTTTTTACCACCAGAAAACAGTTATCTTTCAGATGAGTAACATTATAGAAGAAGAATATTTTAGCAAGCACTCTGAATGACATAAATTCCATACATTTATTTATAAATCTAACTTTGTCACCTTTATGTTAAATTCAACACAGAAAATCTAAAGATGACACTCATCCAGAAGTTGGATATGATGTACATAACAAATGTAGTACCCATAGAATGTTCTATAAAGCATCGTTCCTTTATAGGTCTTCAGTTTAGTCTGCAGCTTGATAACTTGTTTATGCCAACATGCCTGTCTACTAAGTAGCATACTGACAATGTTGATGTGATTTGTCCAATGATCTGAATCCTAGTGCAACAGTTGACAATATCTTGCCACAACTGTATAATTTCACAGAAGCTTTCATCTCCATCTTGCCAAAAATTTAGTGTCTATTTATAACTAGTCAACCATTTTCAGTGAGTTAGTCCTTTTGCATGTCTTACATGAACAATATGCTGTGATCTAAGTTGGCTAATGAGGTAGACTAAAACCCTTCATAGACCTTTGCTCAAAATAAGCTGATCAATTACTTAAGACCCAAGACCTGAGTGATACTGACTAACATCCACCTGCTCAGGCAGAATTTAGGAATAGCACATACAAAAAACAGTTATTCCAATTTGCAGCACAAGTCTGGAATCTTACTCATCCTACACTCAGCACTTCCTTCTGCTGTACTACTCACGTGGAGTATTTGTTTATATTCTAGGCTCTCCTATTAAACAATATACTTCCTTGAAGACAGAAATTGTACCTTATTCATCTTGGTACATTTATTTACCCTTTCTTCTTCCTTTCCACAATGCTTCATACCTGGTGGAAACTTAAAATTTGTTAAATTGTACATCTCAAACCTTCTACAAATTGATTGTACAGTGGACCCTTGAACAATGCAGGGGTTAAGGATGCTGACCCCCCATGCAGTTGAAAATTCATGTATAACTTTTGATTCCCCCAAAACTAAACTACTAATAGCCTACTGTTCACCAGAAACCTTATCAATGACATAAATAGCTGATTAACATATATTTTCTATGTTATATGTATTATATATTGTATTCTTACAATAAAGTAAGCTAGCGAAAAGAAAATGTTGTTAAGAAATCATAAGGAAGAGAAAATACATTTACAGCACTATACTGTATTTATTGATACTATAAGTTTATTTCATCTGTGTACAAGATGAAATCATCTGTCTATCAGTACGTACATCAATACTGTCTTATATAATACAAAACATTGTAGATATTATAAGTATTACTAACACTAGGTATCAAAAATAAAAATATATTATGATAAATAAATTCATATTTACTTACAGGTATAACTGAATTCATGAATTGATAATGAAGCAGCAATATGATTGCTTTATGTTAGCCTAGTATAATCAATAAGATTGCTTCACAGTAGCCTAGCCTCTATGCTAATGAATGAATCATTATAAAATTTTTATGGCATACAGTATTACACTTATATTCATAATACAGTTTTGGAAACATTGTTATATATTTTTTAAAAGCACTTACCTGTTATAATAGGCTGATATGCAGTTTCTCCAGTTACGAGAGAGAGAGGCATACTGTACAGTAATATAATTCTTTGAAAGCAAAGTTATAAAACAGTAAAAAAACTAACACTTTATTAATTTTATATTAAATATCACTCACCTTATGCCTATGTAATGATAGACTAGTATCTATATGTATTTATGCATTCATGACATACATAACTTTTTTCTTATTTTTAAAAATATTTCTAGTCTGTGTGGTTTATCTGAGAGTTTTTCAAATTCTTGCAAATTTCCAAAAATTTTTCAGTATATTTATTGAAAAAAGTCTGTGTGTAAGTGGACCCATGCAGTACAAACTTGTGTTGTTCAAGGGTCAACTGTACATCAAGAAAAAAAAATACACTCATTAGTCTACACCAAGTTCTTGAAATTAAAGGTCTAGAAGGACTCAACAATGAATCTACTTTCAAGCTTCTCCTGGTAGAGAAGCCTTGAGTAGAGAAGAGAACATGCCATGTAGAACTATAACTAACTCGTCACAAACAGCTTTCATTAACTCAAAGATTTTTTTCTTGATACCCAGCTATTGTAGATTGAAAAAGTCCACTAAAAGGATTGTAAATATAAAGCACTTTCCAAGATAATGAGGGTTTAGGAATGCTACTCAGAACTCCCCCTAGACCATCAGTCCTCCAAAGAGATAGCTATGTCCTCAAGAAACTATGGAGCAGTCTGCTCCCTGCTGGTAAGACTCAAGTCAATCAGCTAAATTAGAGAAATACCCTAGAAATTGACACTGGGATCAAGGAACTGGAAGGACCTTAGAGATCATCTAATGATTCTAGCCAACACCCTCATTTTACAAATGAGTAATTTAAGCCCCAAACTAGCTATATGACTTGACCAAGTTCAGAAAACTTATCAGAGGCAGAAACATGGAGAACCCAGGGGCTGAATTTATAAAAACATTTTTATTGGGGTGAATTTTTAACCCTATTTGACCAGGACACAAATTGATAAAGTTATCTCCCAAACATGTTATATACGTCAAAAATAATACACTCTGCTGAGTTTGATTTCACAGCATAACATATCAATCCAATGTCAAATAATAGGCTCTAAACATAAACCTACTCACAGTAACAGGGCTCTGGGAGATAATTCCTCAACTCTTGCACTACTTGGGCTGATCCTACTCTAAAGTATATCTCCCCAACTGCAACTACTACTTACCTACAGATGATATCAAAATCTTTATTACTAGTCCTGAACTTTGTCTGTCTGTCTGTCTATCTCTCACAGAGCTGAGCCCTGCATTTTCACCTGCTTACTAAAGAACATGCCATCACCTCAAGAGCAATTAACCTAAAACGAAACCTATTTTTCTCCCCCAACCCCAACTTAAGCGATTTTCCCATTTCTCATTTATGATAATATTTTGCAACCATTCTCCCTGATACCCAGGTCTCAAATCACACACTAAACCAAAAGATGACATCTTATGTTGTCCCTTTCTTCCCACATCGAATAATCTCACAGTTACATTGATTCTTCTTTCTCTTCCTAATGATGTTTTTCTTTTACATTTTCCTTTCCGCTACTGTACACTAGACATTATCATATTTTTTTAGGCAAGTGAAAAACTTTTCTAATCAATTGTCCTACCTTCAGCCACTCCCTTTTCCATCTATTCTACCTATTACTACCAGCATTATCTTCCTAAAACATTACTTCACGATTTCATTCCCCATTTCAAAAATTTAGAATCACTCCTTATAACTATCAGATAAAACTCAAGAGTCCTTGGCTAGACTTCCAAACTCTGGTTTCATCCTACCTTTCAAGCTCTAATTCTTCTATATTAATTCTCCCTGTATAAACCGTGTATTTTCAAGTCTCTGATGCCTCGATTCCTCACATCTGAAACAACCTGCTTAACTTTGCCCCAAATTTGTATACCCTTCAAAAGCCAAGACAAATCTCATATCCTCCGTGAATCCTTTGACCATCTCCATCTGGAAATGATTATTTCCTTGTTTGGGACTGACTTTCCCTGACACTTAGTAGGTATTTAACACTCAGATTTATTTCATTTCTTCAACCATTGGTTCACTCCTTAAGCACAGGACTCTACACAGAGTATTTATTGATTGCCCCATTAATAGCTTTGATAAATATTCAGAACCAAATTTTTAAATGCTAAATTATTAAAGAATGTTATGCTCCTATAGTTCCACTGTTAACTGTACTCATTATGGCATCACTATTTGTTTGGAAAATAGTTCTAGGGAATCTCCAAATTTTGAAAAATTAACTAGATATATTTACATTCTAAGAAACAGACCCACTTCCTGTAGTTCTCAAGTTCAAACATAAAGAAGAAAAGGAGTTAATTGTTGATGTCATTAAAGCATAATATTTTAATAATATTTTAACAGAAACACAAAAAAGAAAAATTTCAAGTTATAACAGATATCATTAACCACAGTTCATCGGCTTGTGATTCATATCTTATTGCATGTGAATTAGTTCAAATTTCATAGTAACATGATTCCATGTAATAGCAGAAACAATCACTTAAAAGGATGCAAATGCTTAATATAATCTAAAATCATTAACTAAATGTATTGCCAATTAAGAGAACCAGACAGTTTGATGAGAATATGGTTACTTTCGGGAATATTTATGCTATTTGCCAACTGGAACCTTGTCAGCTTAGCCACTTAATGGGCCAAATCAAAGTCTCTACCTAAATAAGAAAATGCATACTTTATTAAATTCTCAGTATTTCTGAGTACTCTGAGAACCAAATCTTTCTAAAATCCTTTGAGATTGTGTGCTTCAGAACTTCAGCAGGTCCCTGTGATTCTTTACGCCTCCAGGCTGTCTTCCACATCTGCAGAGCCTGAGGCTTGACCTCATTTTGCTCTGCAGTATTTGTTAAGTGAACATCTATAAACAAGGTGAGATACTCTATTGGGTAGGTTTAGAAATCAACTGATTTCTAAGTTATTTCAGAATAAATCCTTTTTTGTATTTTTGTTCTAAGATGTTTTCATTGTTGATTATAGACTGGTCCATAAGATATTTGAGGACAATTTTTTTTTCTATGTCGTATACCCCTGCCTGAAATATATTCTCCTGTGCCGAATATAATGAAGGCACTCAAGAAACAGTCATTAAATTGAATTCTTATCCCTGGAATAAATAAATGGTATCCAAGGAGGATAGGGTCTAAATTATTGGGCTGCCTTTGAAGTGGAAAATTTGTTTCAGAAGTCAACTAGGTAAAGAACTACAGTTGTTCTCCTGGGATGACTTTTGAAATGAAAGCTGACCACGAGGGAGATCACTATGACAGGCCTTAACCCTGTTGGATTTAATCACCTATGAAAGATCTTTCCCTGTTGTGCACATCAGGAGGCTTTTAAATTGGATGCAGGCAACTCAATTGCTTTCAAAAGTGAGCTCTCTCTCAAGAAATTGGAAAGAATGGTTTCGTAATTCCTATAGTAAGAGGAGCTGCCACAGTAAAATAGCAGCGCTTGGGGTTAGGTAGGCCCCCTTTCCCAGGCAGATTCCCCAGTAAGTGTTTTTGTTTCTTGGTTTTGTTAAAATAAGATCCAAGTTATGGTTTCATAATTTCCCCGTCACTAGCCCTGAAATGAAGTTACTACAGCCCTTAAACTGGAATGGCTCCACTAGCTGCATAGCAAACCTTTGTCCAAGATTCAAACCAAACTGAATGTTTGAGGGTTTGGGTTGTTTTGAGTTTTCTAAACTTCAAGCTTAAATTTTCATGAACCTTATTGCACTTCCTGATCTTTTCTGGGAGAAAGAGTGGAAAAACTGACCTCTTTGGTGCCAGTGTGAGAAGCGGCCCTCCAAGCGTTGTAACAAGCTGCAGGGAGAGAAGACAGGCCTAGATAAGAATATAGTAAGATGGTCAACTCTGGAACTAATCTTTTAAAAACTTTCTCTGAAGGCTTCTCTTATATTCTATTCTCCTAATACCTACCACTTGATTAAAACATTCAGTGGCAAAACTGGAGTGCAAAGTTTCTAAAAACCATAGCATAATGAAAAAAGCAAGCCAGCAATTTTAGTTCAGACCTGAAATAAAATAGCTATTACCTATCATAACAATCATAAGTAAGAATTAAACAAACATGGCAACACCCTCAATGTCATCTTGGAAAAAGAACTGAATAGAAAAGAGAGGGGTGCCCAGATTTAAGTCTTTGGACTTGGAAGACTCATTGAAATCTACAGACCCCTGGAAACAGAGTAGAATTGTATGAGGAAAAGAAGTGCAAAGAGTAAAGGAAGTAGGAGAAATAAGACTTCATGGCAGAATTATTTGCTGTGGTGAAGACAATGTAAGCCATGGATCAGACATGCAATCAAGAACCGTGTCATTCTCAGTAAGTGTACTGCAGTCTATTCCTGGCTTGGGTGAATGCCAACTCAGGGATCAACCCCATCAATGAGAGCTCCAGAGTTCCATAATGATGGTCAAGAGAGAGTTTCAAGGAAGACTGACCCCCTCCAAAATCAAGGATGAAAAGGGCAACTGTAACCACAACATCACTAGTACTGTCTCATTTTTCATCACTATGATGATAAGTTGCTCATACAGAAATCCACACTGTGGCTAAATACAAAGTCAAATGCATCTGAAGTTGCCATGAACTTTTGCTTAATAAACAAACATCATACTGACCCAGCCAGAACCTCTCCCTTAGGAATTGTAAAGGGAGCCATTTGCAAGCAAGCCAGATTCAGAATGAGATGCTCCACAAGCCCTGCTGAACACCCTTATCTTGGAAGTACTGGGACACAGGTCTCCTCACATCTCCTGATAGAATCCCCATAACCAAATATAAACTAGATATTTCTCCAAAGAGCTTAACTAGGGCAAGGCTGGTGCATTAGATTCAGATTCTTAATCTCCCTCCCACCACCAATATTAAGGAGATAAAAAATTTTTTCATTCAAATCTTTGTGAGTATTATCTTGAACAGTCGTAACCATCTGTAACTGCTCTCTGAAGAGGAGTGTGTCCAAACAAAACTAATCATAGGGCAATCATCAGGTGTGGGGAGTTCTAGCATCCTGAGGAAAGGGAAAATTCTAGTCACAGACAAAACAGGAATACTGACAATCTAGGAAGTAGATTAAATTATGCATAAGTACAAGAGGAGCGAAGTCTCTATCTGGAGCTATGGAATCATCAAGAATCAGTAACAGGATGGCCAGGGATAAAAATAAACTATGTGAGCTACCAATCTCTCCATTAAAGCATATCCCGTATATGAATCGTGATATGATTAAAGCCAATAGGGGTGAATTGTTTTGTTTACAGTTCATTATTTTTATATAACAAGGTTTAATATAGAAAATTTAGAATACAGATAAGTGCAAAGAAAAGTAAATATATATAAATACTATAATCCTACTACCCAGAAATAACACTTAATATTTTAGTGTATAATCTTTGAGACACACACACAAATAAATGAATATATGCTTGATGTTTTTAAAAGGTATCCTAAAATGGTTTTATAATTTTTTCATTAAATAACATACTAAAAACATCTTTCCATGTACACAAATGCATACCTACAATATCATCCTTAGTGACAACATAGTATGGCTATTCCATCATTTGTTCAGCCAATTTCCTATTTATGGTCATTTAAATAGTTTCTAATTTTTCAAACCACATTTTTTCAGAGGTGAAAAATAAAAGTGTATCCTTGAGGTAAATTTCATGTTATATGTGTATTGTACCACAATTTTTTTTCATATTCTTTTCCATTATGGTTTATTACAGGATACTGAACAGAGTTCCCTGTGCTATACAATCGGACCCTGTTGTTTTTCCATTCTATGTATTGATATAATAGTTTGCATCTGCTAGCCCTGAACTTCCAATCCAACCCTCCCTGGCTCACCCCTCCCCCTCGGCAATCACAAGTCTGTTCCCTATGTCTGTAAGTCTGTTTCTGTTTCATAGAAAAGTTCATTCTGTCATATTTTAGATTCCACATATAAGTGATATCATATGAGATCTTTTTCCTTCTTACTTTGCTCCGTATGATAATCTCTAGGTCCATCCATGTAGCTGCAAATGGCATTGTTTCATTCTTTTTCACAGCTGAATAATATTCCATTATATATGTGTGTGTGTGTGTGTGTGTGTGTATATATATATATATATATATATATATATATATATATATATACACCACATCTTCTTTATCCATTCATCTCTCAATGGACATTTAGGTTGTCAAAACACATTTTGTATATACCTCTTGGCATATTTTCTGGTAATTCCCTTAGAAAGGATTTCTAGATGTGGAATAGTAAAAAATACATATTGGTATTTGGTACAGATTTTCAAATTACCCCCCCAGAAATGTTAGATCAATATATATTTTCACGGGCAGCATATGAGAATTCTTATTTACCCACGTTTTCACCAGTCTTAGCTTTTATCATTATTCTAAGCCATTGCCAATCTAATAGGAAAACTATAGGAACTCACTGGGGTTTAACTTGCATTTCTTTATTGGTAGGATGGCTTATTTTGAGTTTTGTTGTTGTTCTGCCATATAGGAACCAGATTTGAATATTTACAAGGTATAACTATATTCTCTAATAGTATACATTTGGGATTATATATAGGTCTTTTCCTATCATAAGATCATCTAACCATTTTTATGTTTCCTTCAAGTCCTTTTATAGTTTGGTTTTTCCTAGTTTAAATACTTATACATGGACTGGATTTTCCCAAATGGACTAATAGAGTTCTAACTTCACTTTTCCCCAAATGGTCAGCCCATTTTCTTAACATCAGTCATTGAATAAAATAAATTTCCTCATTGATTTGAATGCAGTCTTTAGCTTATACTAAATTCTAGTAAATATTTGGGTACATTTCTGAGCTTTCCATTAAATTCATTTAACTATCTATTCCTGGCTCTGTAGGTACCCTACTATTTTAATTATTATAGTTTTTTTGTGTGTGTGTGCTGTACGCGGGCCTCTCACTGTTGTGGCCTCTCCCGTTGCGGAGCACAGGCTCCGGACGCGCAGGCTCAGTGGCCATGGCTCGCGGGCCCAGCTGCTCCGCGGCATGTGGGATCTTCCTGGACTGGGGCATGAACCCGTGTCCCCTGCATCGGCAGGCGGACTCTCAACCACTGCGCCACTAGGGAATCCCTATTATAGCTTTTTTAAAAAAATAAGTTTTATTATCTGGAGGTAAGGCCTTACTCATAACTCTTTTCTTCAAAATGTATAGGCTATTTTCTCAAGTGATCAAGCTTTTTAAAAATTATGGTTTTAATTAGGACTATGTTAAGATTTTTAATAATCTGGGGAGACTTGATATTTTCATAAACCCTCTCCATTTATTCAAGTCTTTTCTTAAATTTCTCAGTAAAAATTTGTCTTTCGTTTTAAGCTTACTTAAAGTTTCTTTTAGGTATCTTATAAGTAGAATATATTTTCTAAGCATACTATTTTATCACTCTGATAAATGGGATCTTATTTTCTATTGAGATATTCCCAGTACATAGAGATGTCAGGAGTCCCCAAGATCACCATCAAGCTCAATGGTTCACTAGCACTCCTATATAGGACTCAGAAGTTGTTATATCCATAATTATGGTTTATTACAGTGAAAGAATAGAGAGTAAAAGTAGCAAAAGGAAAGCATACGGGGCATTTCCAGAGGAAACCAGACTCAAACTTTCAGATATCCACTCCCAGTGGAGCCACATGGGACACACTTAATTCCTCCAGTAACAATGTGTGACAATGCAAAGTGTTGCCAACCAGGGAAGCTCTCCCAAGCAGGCTTGAGTGCTTGGGTTTTTTACTGGGGTCATTCATGTAAGCATACAGCACTTGTATCACAGACTTCAGTTACCCAAGCTCCAGATCCCAGAAAGAAAGCAGGTGTTCACCCTAAATCACATTGTTAGCATAAACTATCTGGACAAACTGGTACAGCATGGCTCAAGGTCTCAGGTATGGAAAAACATTATTAGAACATTCCAAGATCTCAGCTCCTAGGAGCCAGCCAAAGGCCAATCTTGAAAATGGGCCTTTCATAGGAAAGTGTAGGGTTTAAGCAACTCAGGCCTGCTGAGTTAACCCTTTCCTACATAATAGGAAATCTAATGATTTTGTATATTGACATTGGCCAGCTATCATGTTGAAAATATTTGTTTCCAATTCTTTTTTGTTGGTTTTTGTAGTCTTTCCAGCTAGACATTCATATCATCTGTGAACCATAGCAATTTTGTCTCCTGCATTCTGGTAAATACCAGAGTATATTTTGTGTCTTGTTATTAATGCATCTACTGGCATTTTGGGAACAATGGTGAATAATAGTGATAACAATGGGCATCAAGTCTTGTTCCTGTCCGTTTTGGAAATGTTTCAAAGTTACTCATCATATTGGTGTTGGTTTCTGACATATGTTCTCTTTCATGTTATTTCTAATTTATTTTAAAAAATGTTTTCCTGGAATTCCCTGGTGGCCCAGTGGTTAGGATTTGGCACCTTCACTGTGGGGGCCTGGGTTCGATCCCTGGTTGGGGAACTAAGATCCCACAAGCCACACAGCACGGCCAAAAAAAAAAACAAATTTCATGAACAGCTGAGAAATTTAATCAAATGCTTTAGGGGTATCTGTCAAGATACCCCTAAAGTCAATCACACCTAAGATAGTCAAGGAAATAAAATGTGAGCTGAGAATTTTATATCCAGTAAAACCGATCTTCAATGATAAGGGGTACAAATGATTAATAAGATGCAAAAACTCAGGGAACATTATTCCCACAAGTCCTTATTGAGGAATCTACAAGAAAATTAACATCCTACAACCAAAATGAATAGAGACCCACCAACATAAGTCTAGTAATGAGCATTAAATATATAGTTATTTGTAAAACTAATACTAAATGAGTGTTAGAAGAACAGAGACAGTATGTAATGGTTGTATGTTCAGGTAATGGTCAACTTTTGTACAACTCCAAAAAATGGAGGGAGCATATGCAAAAAATCACACATCTTTAAAAACTCTTCTCAGTAATTATATTGGTAGTGGAAATATTAGTAATAGATTAATATTTTGAGACTGTTATATATATAATTTAAAATGAATAGGTAACTATGAGATATTCTAATATCCTCTGTGTCCTTAAGAACTAGGATTTTTAGCAGGTAGAAAAAAGGCGATACAGATAAATACAGAAGTGGTATAGCTGAATTTGAACTGGAAGCATCAATATGACTTCATCAGATATTTTATTTAACATGCTGTTTTTATTTCCTCTATCCACTGAAGAGTCTTAGAAAAAACGATCAACCCATTAGCAATAAGCATCTCTGCTGCCCAGATTGTGGCACTGAAATTCCAGTTCTCACTTCAAGACTTCTTGAAGAAATGACAAATTCCAGGTCTGGGAAAGAACTATACAAGATGAACCTGGAACATCATGTCATACCAGATAGCAAGAAAGCTATCAAAGACTCAGGAGTCCATGTAAAAAGGCTCCCATTGGCCAAAAAATAGGACAATTTGAGCTCCAAGTTGGATAATAATCTCAATGGATTGAAACACAGCAAATACACTTAAATCCATGAATTCATGTTGATACTTAGAGAAAAAAAAGTAAATGACCATCTTTTGGAGGATGAAAGGGAAACAACTCATTGTTTTCAACACTGTAAATAAAGGAAAATAATCAAGCATTTATTTTATATTTCTTATATACACTGTACCACTATGTAACAAAAAATTAGACAAGAGGAATCATCTCTAATAAAATTATTCCAAATAATAAATGAAATTATAAAATTAGAATTAGAATATTGCCATTTTGAGCCCCCAATTAATTGAACATCAACACTCAACAATAACACAAATAATTACGCAACTCTTGATTAGAAAAAACAAAAAACCTTACACTCTTGCCAAAGGGATCAAACGTGAGTCTTATTAAGTCTCTGGATCCAACAACCAATTTGCATGAATAAGGAGGGCAAATAAATATGTTGAACTTCACCATGAGTACATAATCATCAAAATCCTGTCTGTGGGAAATTCTACAGATCAAATATTTTGGGTTTATCAACAGATGATAACTGTAAGAAAAAGAAAAAGATGGGGAGGAAAACTATATACTAAAAAAGACTTAAAAGACACCATTTTTTTCAATAAGCAAGACTAAATTATGATGTATAGTCATGCACACCTTAATATTCAAAGTACACAGAAATTAAAAAAAACTAGTTACTGTAAAAATAGTAATAGTGGTTACTTCTAGGGGGTCACTGGGGGTTGAGATTAAAACTGGGCACACAGGGGCTTGTGAGATGTATGAAAAAGTTCTATTGCTTTGCCTGAGTGGTAGTTATTTTATCTTATAATTCATTATAAATGTATAATTTGTATGGGTTCTCTTTTCTATATTTGTGTATTACTTTACAATAAAATAGCAAAAAAATTCACTAAATGTGTTACTTGCATATATTTTACTCGTCAAATATGAATTGCCTTTTTAAAACAGGTACTTAGCAAATGTTACTGTTGTATTTTAAAATGAGGAACTTGAACTCTATAAAGAAATAATTCCAGTTTGCATGATGATTTCCTTCATCGAATGGCATTAATCATTCATGCTAGTATAATGTTATCCTGGATTAATAAGGACATGATAGACTTCGACTCAAGAAAGATAAGTTAATATAATTCATTTATTTAAGACTTACTGGATGCTTACTATGTGCTTGATTTTTCTTTCCTGAATGAATGATACTTCAGGTCACTGGAAATATTTGACTAGCTATGGTCAAACAAAACTGACGAAAAATACTTCATTATCTTAACCAGTTTTCCCTTCATAAAAGTAGAAAGTGTATTTTCTAGCTTCCCATACAACTACATTTAAGTCACATTCATGAAAGCTGACTCATCAGCAATTTCACTCTTAAAACAGCAGGGCTTTTCCACCTGCCTACCTTTCACCAATAGTAATAGCTGCTAGGCAGTGGGCAAGACTGTAAGCCACCAGTACAATACCCATACTCTTAACTTTCCTTACTAACAGAATTTCAATACTATTTGGGGTGCCAATTGGATCTAGCTAAAAGTTACTTCCTGGCTTCCCTTACAATAAGGAGTGATTGTGTGAGAAGTAGCCAGACCACCTTGTGGGGCTTTCAACTGACATGTGCCCTTTTGCCTCTCCCCACTTCATCTCCTTCCAGTCAGGAATACATATGTGATGACTGGAGTTGCAACAACTACCATGGCAGCCTTGGGGAAGGAATTCAGTACTAATCATAGCCAAGATGAGAGAACCTAGTTTCTGGTGATGTCGTGGAGCCACCACAGGGGCCCTGTTCTGATTATCTCCAGACTCCCCTTTGCATAGGAAAATAAATCCCCCAATTTACTTAAATGCCTCTATTGTGAATCTCTGTTACTCAGCTAATTATTAACCGAAGCAATAATCCCTGATTATTATGAGTATCAGCAGTGTCAGTGTCCAACAATAAAAAGTACATACAGATCCACCACTTTAGAGAAGTCCAAATGAAGTTGCAAAAAAAAAAAAAAAAGAAAAGAAAAAGAAAAAGAAAATAATCCTCGGAGGTGGAAATTATACTTCATCTCTCCTTCCATATTAAAGAAGGGGTACTAGGACTGAACAGCATAAGCAAGATGTGATAATTTGAAGGGGAAAATGGAATTTAAATAATCAACAATGATAAAGTGCCAATCTTCACTGTTTATCTTCTAGAACTTTCTATTGAATGTCACTGGCAACATCAGCAGTGGCATCAAAAATATTTATTAGGTATCTGATTAACTGAAAATTATACAGAGTTAAGTACTGTTTCAATGAATTTGACAGCACGATCTCTGCCTCCTAGGGAATGCTCATGTGTGCACATGTCACAACATCTGAAGAGCTTCAAAGACACAATGATTGCCATTAACAAGAAAAACATACTTTTTGGCAACTTCCAGGACACATCATTTCTTTCCGTCATTGGCAAGACCTTGGCTGGAATTCTTTTGGATCAGCTACTGCTCAATGATGGCAACTGTGTACTACCAGAATAACTGTGGCTTTAAACCACAGGGCAACTGACATAATCTTTGCTCTATGTCAGAAATAAGAAAAATACAGAAAACAGCCTGAATATTACTAAATTTATTGACTGCACTGAAAATTTTGATGTTGTCTGTAGACCTCAACTATGAATTACTATGTAGCTTTTTGGGACTGCAATTTGTCAGGATCTAAGAAGCTGGTGGTACTGTGCACCTTAATTAATCAAGAGTCATTTAAACAGCTACTATACACCCAGCACTATGCAGATTACAGTTATTTTTATGATTGTCTATTTAATGAATATCTCTCCCACTAGAATACAAACTTCATATAGAAGAGCCTGAGGCTATCTTGTCCACTACTGAATTCTCAGTGCCCAGCACAGTGCCTGGCATATATTATTAGATACACAATAACCACTTGTTGAATGAATAAATGTACAAGGGAATTACAAGACACAATACTTTCATTTCCCCACTAGAGAGACAAAACATAAAATAACATCTTATTATCTAGACTAATCTTCACAATTCCCACTGTCTAGGGCAGTGCATCCAACAGAACTTTTTTACAATGATGAAAATGTTCTATGACTACATTGTCCATCCAATACGATAGCCACAAGCCACATGTGGCAACTGAGCACTTGAAACGTGGTTAGTGCAACTACACTACATTAGCCTGTCCTCATCTTATGCTATATAGCCTCATTTGGCTTTTATTAAAATTTCAATTAAGAATTTGTGGGAGTTTGAAATAGCAAATGGGGAATTCTAACTTATGCCCTTCCAATAAACAATGTCCCTTTTCCCCTGCTAGTACTGCCCCCAAAATATACACAACTAAATGAAATCCAAGAAAGGTGGTTAACAGATTGTTTGCCTGGGAATTCCACTCCACCAAGTTGTGGTTAAAGAAAGAGTAGAAGAGAGTTTAGCCATCTTTAACTATACAGAGAACTAACAACATTTCAAGTACACAATATTAAAGTTATAAAATCAAACATTTAGAATACAAATAAATCCATGGGAATAATATCTCCATAATAGTGTTAGGTAGGCAGGCCGTATCCCAGCTCAATCTGTGCTGGATGGTTAATGGGACTGTCACATTGCAGCACATTTATTCAATTATTCAATATATGTTTACTGAGTGCTAACTATGTACCAAACCTATTTAAAGCACTAGGGATACAGCAAGGAACAAACTGATATAAGCCCCGTCCTCATGGAATTTACATTTTGGTGGATAGAGACACCCAATCAACAAAGAAATAAGTAAAATATATAGCATGTCACGTGTTACTAAGTTCTATGGAGAAAAAGCAGGTAAGAGGGGCAGGGTGTAAAGGGAAATGGCTGGCTAGGGAAAACCTTACTGAAAAGATGACATTTGAGACAAAATTTGGAGATAAAGGGTCAAGCCAGCAGATACCTGAGGAAAGAGACTTTCAGGTGAGGAAAGAGCAAGTTCAAGGAACTTGCATGTTCTCGGAACAGAAAATAATAAGCTAATGTGCCTGAAGATGAGTGAGCAAATTTAGGAGTGTAGAAGAAGAGATCAGAAAGTCAGAGAGGGCACCAGATCAAGAAGCAGCTTGGAAAGCAATATAAGGACCTTGAATATAATTCTAAGAATGATGGGAAACCTTCAGAGGATTTTGAAGAAGCAAGTGAAGTGCTCTGACTTGCATTTTTAAAGGTGTACTCTGCGTGCAATATTGAAGAGACTGTTGGGGGCCAAGGTGGGGGTACAGAATGGAACAAAACTGACAAAATTCCTGGTCCTCAGTTCCCTTACATTCTAACAGACCAGAAGCAGATACTTCTCAATCTTACAAAGGACTTTTCTTAATTCAGTGTTTTAATTATGCAATATATACAACTGGTTAAAAGCTGATCTCATGGATACTTGCAACAACAAATGGTAGAGAAGCAGGTGCTTCTACTAAAAGCTTCTAAAAGGAGATCTGTCAAGTATATTCTGCACTGAGCAAGATAACAGGAAGAGGCTAGCTAGCTGGTTCGACATACATAGATATCTAAAGAGGAGGTGGGTGTCTCCATATCTTTCCCAGCCAATTCATGTTTCATAAAAAGGTCTTGACTACCAAACTATTATATTACCAAAAGAAGGTCTACTTAAAATAAGACGATACATTTGCAGCAACATGGATGGACCTAGAGATTATCATATTAAGTGAAGTAAGTCAGACAAATATCATATCACTTGTATGTGGAATCTAAAAAAAATATACAAATGAACTTACTTACAAAACAGAAATAGACTCACAGACAGAGAAAACAAACTTATGGTTACTAAAGGGATAGCAGGGAGGTGGGGGGAGAGATAAATTAGGAGTTGGGGATTAACATATATATACTACTATATATAAAATAGATAAACAACAAGGACATTCTGTATAGCACAGGGAACTATATTCAGTATCTTGTAATAACCTATAATGGAAAAGAATCTTAAAAAAAATATATATGTGTGTGTGTGTGTGTGTGCGTGTGTGTAACTGAATCACTCTGCTGTATACTTGAAACTAACACAACATTGTAAATTAACTTATTTCAATTTAAAAAATGGTTTTAAAAAAGGCTATACAGATTCACGATTTCTACTCTGATTCACATCATCCAGAAATCTCTGGTTTTCCTGGAAATGTTAATAGCCAAAAGAAATCTCACAGCAACTATTTTAAAATAACAGCAGCAGCAGCAGAGAAACTATATATGAAGTGGTTAAGAGGACAGACTCATGAGACACTGTCTGAGTTGACTCTTACCTCTACCACTTTCTAGATGTACGATGCTGAGCAAGTGGCTTAGTCTCTACCTCATAGGGTTCTTGTGAGGATTAAATTAGCTAAGATACAAATTGTGCTTAGCACAAAGCTTGGCACATTGAAAATGCTCAGTAGGTATTGCTTTACAAGTGTAATGATATTTACTGAACACTTACTATGTCCCAGGAACAACTAAGTGCTTACATATCAATTCTTACAACAACCTTCTGCAGTAGGTACCAACATTACCTGCATTTTGCAGGAGAGGAACTAAGCAGAGAGGATAAGTAACATGGTCACATGCATACAATAAGTGGCAAAACGGAAAGATTCAAACCCAGACACTCTGGCTCCACAGCACAGGATCTTAAATGATGCTATTCTGCCTCCCACATGCTAGAGTTTATCATATCTATATTTGTGGTAGGCCAAAAAATACGGCCACCCCCCCCCAAATGTATTCATGTCAAATCTCTGAATGAAACCTTATTAGGGGAAAAACCATCTTTGTAGATGTGACTAAAGTTAAGGATCTTGAGATGAAGAGGTAATCCTAGATTATCCTGGTGGGCTCTAAATGTCATCACATGAATAAAAGAGGGGCAGAGGGATATTAGGGACAGACACACAGAGGACAGACACAGAGAAGACCATGTCAGAGCCTGTGGAGGGAGTGTGGCCCTGCCTAGAGCTTGACTTCAGACTTCTGGCCTCCAGAACTATGAAAAGCACATTTCTGTTGTTTCAAGCCATCAAGTCTATGGAAATCTGTTACAGCAGCCCTAGGAAATCAATACAATACTCTACAATATTCTAGAACCCATCATACCTTGTTTCACCTGGCCTCTTAATAAAAATTTAGTCATACATTTATCTCTTACTTATTGAAAGTCTATTATATGCCAGACTCTATTCTTGATATTGGGGATAAGAAAACAAGGTCCCTGCCTCAGGGACATTGGGGGAGATGGACAATAAACATGTAAACAAATAAGTTTAGAAAATAATAAGCACAGTGAAGAAAATAAGGAGTGAAATGGAATAGGGAATAACTGGGAAGAAGGTTCCCCTAGGCAGTGGAGACAAGGAAGCAATCTAAGAAAGTAGGACATTAAGAACCTCATGAGGATGCCCACGCAAATAACAGGAGGAAGAAGCTCCTGACAGAGGGGACAGCAGGGCAAAGATCTTAAGCCAAAAATTATCTTGGCATTTAAGAGGAACAAAAAGAAGGCCAATATGGCTGAAGAGTGATGAAAGAAGTAGGGAAGAATAAGAAATAAACTTAGCAAGGAAGGCATGGGCCAGGCCACGTAGGACATTTGCATCAGTTATCTACTGCTACAGTAATGCTATGTCACACACAAAACTTCATCCTATAGCTTGGGTTTCTGGAGTCTGCTGGGAGTCTGCCAGGAAGCACTGCTGACCTCAGCTGGACTTGCTCTAAAGTCTGTTATTTGAATGGATGTCAGCTGAGGATGGCCTCAGCTGTGACAACTGGGGCTCTGCCCCATGTGGTCCTCTCTGCAGCAGGCTAGCAGGGGAATGTTCTCATGGTGATGGCAGAGGTTCAAGAGGGAATCCCCCAATGTGCAAGACTGCTTCATTAGTTAAAGCAAGTCACCTACCTGAGGCCAAAGTCAAGGAGTGGGCAGGTCACCCTGCCCAAGATGGGAAAGCAAAATTACATGGTACAGATATAGGAAACAATGAACAATTGAAGCTATCAATGCAAGCTTCTGCAGATATGTAGGGCCTTGATAAACTAATAAATATAACTAACAATTATTTTCTAAATGGGATGATTATGCATTACAAAAGTAGGAGTTAAGAAAAAGAGAAAGGTCTTGAAGAATATTTGAGATTTAGATGGGTGGAGAGACAAGATGAGGGAGTTCTAAGAGTGAAGAATAACATGAACAAATTTGTGATGGCAGAAAAGAGCACTGTACCTAAATAGAAAGAAAAGAATGGCATGTAAATCAATATCAAGATGCTTCTATCTTATCTAATCTCTACCACAAACAGAAGAAAATGAAGTAGCAAAACTGAATCTCATATTCATCCTACATAGGAGAAACCACTGCATTTCAAAATGCTGTGAGAGTCTAGAGTTCTCAACATGATAATCAGGAATGTCTAAGGGCTTGAGACAGTCATGAGAGTACAAACACTAGGATTCCTAACATGTGCGACAAAGAAGATTCAATGCAGTATTTACCAAAATGGTGAGGAAGCCTGAAATTATGAATCAGTGTATACAATGTAATAATCCTTTTTGGTAAGCCAATATTAAGAGCTATCATCAGATGGTTATTTTGGAAGGATGCTATCATATGACTCCAAAATTGCCAAGAATCGAAACAATACCCAATAATCATCTTGGCAAGAAATAGAAAATTTTGGCCAGAAACATAATCTCAAGCATGTTCATATAACTCTTGATGTTACTTATATCTTGATTTGTTGCATTAAAGTTTTAAGGCAATTATCAAGATATTAGTCTAAGCTCTAAAAACTGGTAATGCATAATTCACTAGAACTGGCTCTTCAAAAATGTTATTAATTGTGCTTATATAACACTAATATCAACATATCATCTAGTTATGAGACTCAGGGAAAAGCCAGTCCACTAGCCTTCGTAGACAGAGAAGAATTCAAATGTTTACACAGTTAACTAAAAGGAGGAAAGTGTATGCAAGGCAGGCCCATAACTCAAATACATACTATAGCAATATAAATATTTAAATCAATTAACCCACATTTAGCAGATGCAACAGTGGAACAAAGTTTGAGGATACCAATGTTCCTACTCACCTGGTCTCGTATTCACTGGACTAATTCCTGTAGAGCATCATCAACTCTCCCCACATCTCCCACCTACCATCCCACAAATCCACTGCACTGAGCATGGTGAGAAGAACCCCTACGCAACCCCACTGTTAGAGCAAAATTGAAGAGCTTTATGGTCTCCACAACTCTCAGCTGAGCCCCATATACATGAAGAATCTCTAAGCACTCCCTGCAAGGCTGGGTTCTGGAAGCCTTGAATATCTCCTCTGAACCCTCAAATTAAAGACAGACTAAAATACGTTCTTCCTGGAAAGAATGGAGACAACTTAGCATACAGATTCAAACTCTTTCAGAAGTGTAACCTCCTAATTCTAACTGCTGAATTTTGAGTGGCATAAATGCCCACCAGGAGATATCCTTCCCTGCCAACTACATAAACGTGAGAGAGAGAGAGGGGGAGAGAGAGAGAGAGAGAGAGAGAGAGAGAGAGAGAGAGAGAGAGAGAGAGAGAGAGAGAGAAACCCCCTTCTAAGGAAACGCCTGGACTAATTCTCTTGCCAAGCAAATCTACCACTCCATATACCGTTATCCTTGCTCTCCATCCAAATATGAGCCACTCTAGTCATCTATCTCCCACACACTCTCATCTCCAAATGGCTCTGTGCTTCCCCTCTCCTCCCTTTCCACTCTTCTGCGTAATCAACACCCTTCTGGCCTTCTCCACTTCAGTGATCTTTTTACCACCACACATACTTAAGTGTTGGGAACGGGAATAAATCTCACTTTTACTCCAGTCAATAGCTTGTAAAACCTCCTGTTAGTTCAGTCCCATAAATTAAGCATGCCACTTCTTTCTCTTGCTTATCACCATGCTATAATGTCTTCCATTTTAAAAAGAACTCTTCCCTTGGCACCACACCCTTTTCTGCCCACAGCCCAATTTTTCTGCATTCCTCAGTGTAAACTGTTGGCATATTGCTTATATTCACCATTGCCACTTATTCTCTTCCCATTCTTTCTTAAATCCTCTCTTATTGGGATTTAGTCTCTACCAGAGTCACTGAGAAACTTCATTAAGGTCATTAGTGGCTAGCACGCGTCCAAATCAAAGATAAATTCTCAGTTCTCATCTTACCCAGCAGCATTGGGCACAGCTGATCACTGTGCTTTTCTTCATTTATTGAGACGATCATGTCTTTTCTCCTTTATTCATTTAATGTGCTGAATTTAATTGATGTTTTAAAAAGTTAAACCACTTTACAATGATGAAATAAACTTCATCTCGTTGTGAAATGTGACCTTTTTCATATAACTGGATTGTTTGATAATATTTTGTTAAGAATTTTTACATTTATGTTCATGAGAAAGATTGGCCTATAATTTTCCCTTCTTATAACATCCTGGTCAGGTTTTGGTACCAAGTTTATGCTAGACTCATAAAAAAAGTAAGTAAATGTATCAGGATTCAATCAGAGAAACAGAACCACACACACATATATGCATGTATACTTATATATAAACATACACGATTTGTTACAGGGATTTGATATTGTGCAACTGTGGAAGCTAATTAAGCAGTCTTCATAAGATTCTTTCATCTGATGCTGGAGTCCACAGGGCCTCAAACAGTTGAAAAGGAAAGATGGATGTAAAGTAGGGAAGAGCAAGGACAAGCTGGAATCCACAAGCAAGTTGAAACCAATAAGGACAGAATGAAACTCATCAGATCTTGCAGCATCTGACATTGATGGTATGGATGTCCTGCAGGAAAGTTAGTGCCCTTTATCACAGAACTACACACATGCACATATCCCAGGAGTCAGAGAAATGGAAAGTGGATTCAGGGTAATTGCAGGCCTGACTGCTGCCCCAAGCCAACCAGGTGAGCTGACAGGTAAGCAATACCATGCATGAGTTACAAAATGGCTGCTGCTTCATTTCTATCCTCCAAATCTCACACAAGAATGTCTCTTGTGGCCCACTCCAACTAGAAGGACAGAAATTTTGGAAAGTGTAACCGAGACTAGGCAAGTTGATACATTACAGAGCTACACAGAAACTGTTCCTCCTTTATTTTCTGACACTTTCTGTAAGATTGTTATTATTGTTTGGAAGAATTTATCAGAGAAGTCATTTGGGCCTAGAGTTTTCTTTGTGACAAAGCGTTTTAATTTATAGATTCAATTTCCTTGATATAGAAATATTTAGATTTTCTATTTCTTCTTGTGCCAGTCTTATGTCTCTTTGTTTACAGCATTTGTCTAGTTCAGGGGTCAGCAAACTATGGCCCTCAGGCTGTCTGTATTTGTAAATAAAGTTTTACTGCGACACAGCCATACCCAATCATCACATATTGTATATGGCTGATTTTGTGCTGCAGTGGAAGAGTTGAACAGATGCAACTGTATAATCCACAAAGCCTGAAATATTTACCATCTGGACCTTTATAGAAAAAAGTTTTGCCAATCCCTGATCCATCTCATCTAAATTTGACAATTTCTTTGCAAAAAGTTGTTCATAATACTCACCATCTAATGTCTATAAATCTGTAGCAATGTTCCCTTTTTTTCATACCTGATATGAGTTGTGTGTGTCCTTCTTTCTTGATCAGTCTTACTACAAGTCATCAATTTACTAATCTTTTAGCTTTGTTAAATTTTTCTATTGTATGATTGCATTCTATTTTATTGATTCCTGCTCTTATATTTAATAATTCCTTATATTTTCTTTGGGTTTACTTTGCTATTCTTTCACTAATTCCTTCAGATGTAAGATTAAATCATTGATGTTTCCAATCTTTTTTATTTTCAAAAATATGCATTTTAGAGCTATGTATTTCCCTATAAGCACGCATTAACTGAATCCCACAAGTTATGCTGTGTTTTCATTATCACCAATTCAAAATATCTTCTAATTTATATTGTGATTGTTTTCTTGAACCACACATTATTCAAAAGTATGTTGGTTAATATTTAAACATTTGTAGATAGTCTTAGATATCTTTCTGTTATTCATTTCTAGTTTAATAATTCCAGTGTGATAAGAGAATATACACTACGATTTCAAACATGAAATTTGTCGAGACATAGAATATCCAAATCAGTCTTGAAAATGAACCAAGTTGAGTCATTTACACTCTTGACTTCAATATTACTCTAAAACTACAGTAATCAAGATAATATGGTACTGAGATAAGCACCAGTTAGATCAATAAACAAATTAGAGGGCCCAAAAATAAGTCTGTACTTTTGGTCACTTAATTTTTGATAAAGGCACCAAAGCAACAAAATAGGGGAAGGAGAATCTTTTCAACAAATGGTGTCTAAACAGCTTGATATCCATATGAGAAAAGGAACTTAATCCCTACCTCACACTCACACAACACACAAAAATTAATTTGAAGTGGATCAAGGACCTAAATGGAAAAGTTAAAACCATAAAGCTTTTAGACAAAGTATAGGGGGATATCTTCATGTCTCAAATATGTCAAGTGAAAGATGCCTTACACAAAAGATTACATACTGCATAATTCCAAAACAGGCAAAACTAATTCACAGTGGGAAAAATCAGAACAGTGATTTCCTCAGAGCTGAAGGTTGGGGTGAGGAGTGGAGGTGGGTGAGTAGTGGCAATTAATTATGAAGAGGCAAGAGATAACTTTCTGGGGTGATGACAATGTCTTATCTTGAGTGTAAGTTACATAGGTATATGCATTTATCAAAACTCAGGAAACATACACTTGTGATTTGTACATTTTATTTTTTGTAAATTTTACCTGAAAAGAAAAAAACTGTAAACAAATATTAAAAGCTAGTTAATGACATGCATGTTGAAGTAATTTGTGGAAAGTGTACTAATGTACACTTAGAAGTGCATTAAAAGAACAAGGTGATTACTAGAGGGATAGAAAGATGGACAGATAATAAAACAAGTACACTAATAAATTAATGGTAGAATCTAGGTGGATGTATATGGGTTTTTCACTGTATAAATTTGAGAAGGAATTCTAAGTTTAGTTATATCTTTTGATAATATAAATGAGCAATCTTGGTTTTAAGACTCATAAAATTAGCCATTAAGAAATTCAGGGTTCTAAGTAAAATAATGACCAATCTCTAATTTGGGTTCCATTGAATTTATTGGCATCATATGGCAAAGATATGTTAATTAAAGGAAAGAGAATTTCCAAAAAGTGATTTACAAATATATGGTGTTAGTAGTAGTTCTTCAGAAAATGAAGATTGCATTTGATATAAACTTTTTGCCTTTCCAAGGTTTTCTGAACCACCCAAGCCCATCTGGCAATAGTTTTTCTTCTTCAAAGTTCCTTTCTACCACTTGGGGACACTTAATTTTCAGCATCGATGGAAAAGAAATCTACTATGCTCCATTGCACATCAGAGTAACCAATGTTTAAAAAAAAATTATCATTTAAAAAAATTGGAATCTATCTCCGTAATTAAATGGTTATGGGAAAACCTCATAATGTTCAGAGACTATGACAATTTAAGCAAAATAAAGGAAAACACTAACTAACTTTTCTAAACTGTCAAAATGGTTTGGATTTGGTCCCAATTTTGGGTGAAGATCAGCCAAACCAATTCATCTGGTGGAAATTTAAAACAATATACATAATTGTTAATATTTATTAAACTTCCAGAACAACAGCTAAGAAAAAAGGTTACCATTAATGAGGACTTTTGTAGATTAAACAGCCACCTCCAAAGCAGGTTCATACCCTGGGAAACAAACCAGGGCACAATTAACAACATTAAAAAAATAAGGCAGCCCTAAGAGCAAAGAAGTCAGAGGACTTCGAAGTTTTTTATTTATAAATACACTCTCAGGAAACATGTACCTAATTAGATTTAAACAGTCCCCAAGAGAATTAGCAGCTAACTACACCCATCTCTGATCAAATATACTTAAAGAAATCAGAATATTAAACAGCACCATTTAAGAATTTGAAATATAACCCCATAACACGAGTTTAAAAGGAAATAATTTAATATGCAGTGCCATATACATTTTGTGCAAATGGATTCAAATTCCCTTGCAGAGAGAATTTTCCACTAAAGAATGAATTGAGACGTCCATTTCCAGCAATATGGCAGACTACTTGTATAGAGAACACCTCTCAGTAAAAAACTGAAAATGCTAAGTATGGCTGGAATGGTGGTAAAATAAGAAAAACCACAGAAGGCCAGAAAAGAGAAAGTGCAATATTCCACAGGGGTTAACAAGGATTAGAGCCTGCATTTGCTCAGAGATTCTGTGAATTCCTGGTGGCTTAGCACCTGGTTTTAATGGCCCACATGTGCTGGAAGAGAAGACAGCACATGTGGGCCGTAGAAGGAAACATGCCTGTGTCAGGAATGGCTCTGAGAAGAAGTGGGGGGGTGGGGGGAGGGAAATTACACACACACACACACACACACACACACACACACACACACACACACCCCCCAGATAATTCCTAATGACAAAAGAATACTCGCTTAGTTTGGTACTAACTCTGTGGCCTGAAAAACCGCAAGAAGAAATTTTGGTTTAAAGTGGCCCTGGAAGGACTTTCCCGGTGGTCCAGTGGTTAAGAATCCGCCTTCCAATACAGAGGACACAGGTTCAATCCCTGGTCGGGGAACTAAGATCCCACATGCCGCAGGGCAACTAAGCCCGTATGCCTCAACTACTGGGCCCACACGCCTCAACTAGAGAGCACATGTGCCACAAACTACAGAGCCCACATGCTCTAGAGCTCGTGTGCCACAACTACAGAGCCCACATGCCACAACGAACAGCCCACACTGCAACGAAAGATCCAGAATGTCGCAACGAAGATCCGCATGCCTCAAATAAGACCCGACACGGCCAAAAAAACCTGTAAAATAAAGTGGTTCTGGATTGGTACTGCTCCAGGCACCTGGCAGAAGAAAACACAGGAATTTCAAAAATTCCTTTGGATGCAGCTCAATGAATACAGGAACAAAATGAAAATTCACTAAACACATGAAGAAGACACTATGAGCTAGGATCAGCAGAAGTAACAAACTGCAGAATCAAATAAGCAAATACAGGAGACACTTGAATAACTAGGTACAAATATAAAATGTTTAAAGATAAAAATAAATAAATGTTTAATAGATTTAAGACAATAAAATAGATTGAAAATATGAATAAAAAATAGAAAACCATAATTGAACCAGGCAGATCTGAAAAGAAACCAACTAGAACTTTTAAAAAATATAAGAAGTTAAATTAAAAGCTCAATACACAGGTTAAACAGCAGATTAAATACAAGTGAAAGTGTACTGGTGAACTGGAATACAACTCTGAAGAAATTATTTAAAGTGCAGCACACAGAGAAAAAGAGAAAAAGAGGAAACAGAGGTTATAAGATATGGAGGACAGAGTGAGCAGGCAGGCCCAATATATATCTACTGGGAATTCCAGAAGAAAAAACAAGAGAACAGGGGAGAAGAAATATTCAAAGAAATAATAACTAATACTTTTCCAGAATTCATGAAAAACATCAACCCTCAGATTCAAGAATCTAAACCAGGATGAATTATAAGAAATTCATGCCCAGACACATCATGTAAAACTGCAGAAAAATGAAGTCAAAGAGAAGATTTTAAAAGCAGCTAGATAGAGTACAGAGATTACATATAAAGGAATCATGATTAAAACCAATAGCTGAATTCTCTGCAGTAACAATGAAAACCAGAAGAATTGAAGCAATAATAAAGTACTAAGAGAAAACAATTGTCAACTGAGTAACTTTATAGTCTTGAAAATATTTTTCAAGAATAGCAAGAGACATTTAATTAAAACAAAACAAAACAGTTTATTATTAACAGAACCTCACTAAGTTAGCATCTCACTTAGTATACCTCAGAAACATGTACTTCAGAAAGAAGATAAATGATTGTCCAAAGAAAGATCTCAGACATAAAAGGAAATGGTGAGGAAAATAATAGTAAACTTGTAGGTAAATCTAAACCAATCTTAACTGTATAAAATAATAAAATAATCCTTAATTTGTTTCATTAAAAAAATCAAGATAGAACTTAAATCTTTGAAAATAATAGCATACAAATTAGGAATAATGGTGACCAGAGTTAAGGATTTTCAGGTCTTCACATTATTTGCGAGGAGGACAAAAATACTGATTAACTTTAAATGTAAATAACTGAAGATGATATTAAAATGTCTAGGGTACCCTTTAAAAGAATGAGAAATAGATTAAACTTAAATCAGAAGGCAAGAAAGGGAAGTAGGAAACATATTAGAACAAATAAAAATCACAAAAGAAGACAGTAGTACTGAATATTAGTAATTCAGTAAACAGAATAAATGTAAATGGACTAAACTCTCCAAGACAAAGAAGGTCAGATAAAAAATTCCAAATTCAGCTATATGATATTTTCAACAGACACATACAAGACATACAGATGATACAGGAAAAGTGATAGTAATAAACACATTATTAAAGATAGAGAGGGTCATGATACATGGTTTGGTTTATGGGAAAGACAAAACAATCTCTAATTTGAATGTCCTAATAACATAAGCTCAAAATAAATGAAGCAAAAATTACAAACTACAGCGCTTCCCTGGTGGTGCAGTGGTTGAGAGCCTGCCTGACGATGCAGGGGACATGGGTTCGTGCCCCAGTCCGGGAAGGTACCACATGCCACAGAGCGGCTAGGCCCATGAGCCATGGCCACTGAGACCGCGCGTCCGAAGCCTGTGCTCTGCAATGGGAAAGGCCACAGCAGTGAGAGGCCCGCATACTGCAAAAAAAACAAAAAACAAAAAAAACCCTACAAATAGAATTAGATAAACCCATTATCATAGTCAAAGATATGCAAATATCTCTCTCAGTAACTGACAGTTCATGCAGACAAAACAATCAATAAGACATAGAAGATTTGAACAACATATTATCATGTTTCATCTTGTAGACACATACAGAACCCTGCTTTCAAAAATAATATATACATAGGGCTTCCCTGGTGGCGCAGTGGTTAAGAATCCACCTACCAATGCTGGGGACATGGGTTTGATCCCTGGTCCAGGAAGATCCCACATACCGTGGAGCAACTAAGCCCATGCGCCACAACTACTGAGCCTCCTCTATAGAGCCCATGAGCCACAACTACTGAGCCCACATGTCACAACTACTGAAGCCTGCGCACCTAGAGCCCACGCTTTGCAACAAGAGAAGCCACCACAATAAGAAGCCCGTGCACCACAATGAAGAGTGGCCCCCACTCGCCACAACTAGAGAAAACCCACATGCAGCAATGAAGACCCAATGCAGCCAAAAATAAATAAATAAATAAATTTATTTAAAAAAATAATGTATACATATTCTTTTCAAGAATTTTCAGAACTTTTACACAAAATAAAGATATCATAGGCCACAAGGCAAGTTTCTATAGGTTGAACCATATGAAATTACTATTTGTATGTCAAAAACCGTTGAAAATCACCACTTGCACATACTTCAACCTAATACTGATTTCAATTACTCTATAATTTATAGAACAAGATTTCTGACAACAAACGCAGTTTGGTTGGAACTTGGTATCCTCTCCCCCAAAGTTTCAATTCCCATATATTCTAAATGCTAAAAATATCTAAGTAATTAATGGGTTGAAGAAGAAATAATAATGAAAATTATAAAAACTTGGAATTAAACATTGAATATTCTACCTATCAAAACTGTGGGACTTAGGGATTTCCCTGGAGGTTCAATGGTTAAGACTCTGCACTCCCAACACATAGGGCAAGGGTTCTATCCCTGGTCGGGGAACTAAGATCCCGCATACCGCAGGGCACAGCCAAAAAAAAAAAAAATTGTGGGACTTAATAAAAATGATACATAAAGGGAGATGTATAATCTTTAATGCTGGTATTTTTTAAAGTCTAAATATTAATGAGTTATTCTAAATTAGTAAGTCAGGAAGATAGTAAAATGTACCTCAAATTTAAGAAATAATAAAAAGCAGAAATTAACAGAATAGAAAAAATATATAGTGAAGATCAACAAAGCCAAAAAGTTTTTTAAAGGCCAGCAAAATTGATAAATCTATAGCTAGCATGATCAAATTACAGAGGCAGAGGAGAGAGAGGCAGAGACCAAGAGATGACAAATAAGCGTAATTAGAATGAAAGACAACTACAGATAAAGTGAGGCTTCAAATATTTAGAAGAAAATATCATAACTAACTTTACACTAGAATATTTGAAAACAAGAAAATGGACAAATTCTATAAAATTTTAAATTCCTAAAACAAACTAAAAAAGAAACAGAGAAACTGAATGTTCCTACAGCTCTGAAAAAAGTAAATCAACCATTAAGCCCACCAACAAAACACCAAGCCCACATCACTTTACAGGAGAAAAAAAAAGGAATAAACCCTGCTCCCTGCTTCATTTTATGAAGCTAGTACAACCTTAATGCCTTGGCAGACAAAGGCGATAGAAGAAAGGGAAATTACAGATCTCACTCATGATAATAAATGAAAAATATATAAATCAAATATTACCAAATTGAATACAATAATATTTTAAAAGATTTGTTTCATAAACACATGGTTGCTTTAACATGAGAAAAATCTGTTCATTTTCTCAATGAAACACTGAAGGAGAAAAAGTATGATCGTTTCAATAGATACAGAAAAAGTATTCAATAACATTCAATAATTCATGATAAAAGCTATTAGTAAGCCAGAAATAGAAAAGAACATCTACAAACAAACTAGAGCAAACATCATATTCGATGGTGAAAAGTTAAAAGCATTCTCTGTAAAATCAGTAATACTGCAAAGATGTCTTATCTCCATGTCCAACATTTACAGAAGGTTTTAGTCAGTCTGTTCGCACACGTGGACAGACACACAGATAAACACACACAAACACACACACTTGCAAGAAGGAAATAAAATGTCATTATCTTATTATTTATATCAACTGTCTTTGTGGAAAACCTTAAAGAGTTAATACATTTATAAACTATTGAATTAAATAATAATAATAATTATTATTATTAGGGAATTAAAGACTTTAACAAGTTTTTTGTATAAGAGCACTAAACAAAAGCCAACTGCATGTGTACAAACCAGCAATAATGTTAGAAAAGGTATCTTAAAAGATACAATTTACAATAACTAAAAATAAGGAGCTTAATTATAATTAAATTATAAACAATTATAAATCTTGCAACAAAAGATAAGCAAGACCTTTAAGAAGAAAAAAACAAAATGTCATTAAAAGATTAAAGAAGATCTAAATAAATATGGAAAAATACCTTTGTACTTTGTATTCATGTTCGTGAATAAGAAAATAAATTATCTACCAATGGCATTTTTCACAGAACTAGAACAAAAAATTTCACAATTTGTATGGAAACACAAAAGACCCCGAATAGCCGAAGCAATCTTGAGAAAGAAAACGGAGCTGGAGGAATCAGGCTCCCTGATTTCAGACTACACTACAAAGCTACAGTAATCAAGACAGTCTGGTACTGGCACAAAAACAGAAATATAGATCAATGGAAGAGGATAGAAACCCCAGAGATAAATCCACGCACATATGGTCACCTTATCTTTGATAAAGGAGGCAAGAATATACAATGGAGAAAAGACAGCCTCTTCAATAAGTGGTGCTGGGAAAACTGGACAGCTACATGTAAAAGAATGAAATTAGAACACTCCTTAACACCATACATAAAAATAAACTCAAAATGGATTAAATAATTAAATGTAAGGCCAGACACTATAAAACTCTTAGAGGAAAACATAGGCAGAACACTCTATGACATAAATCACAGCCAGATCCTTTTTGACCCACCTCCTAGAGATATGGAAATAAAAACAAAAATAAACAAATGGGACCTAATGAAACTTAAAAGCTTTTGCACAGCAAAGGAAACCATAAACAAGATGAAAAGATAACCCTCAGAATGGGAGAAAACATTTGCAAACAAAGCAACTGACAAAGGAATGATTAATCTCCAAAATATACAAACAGCTCATGCCGCTCAATATCAAAAAAACAAACCCAATCCAAAAATGGGCAGAAGACCTAAATACATTTCTCCAAAAAATATATACAGATTTCCAAAAAAACATGCAAGGATGCTCAACATCACTAATCATTAGAGAAATGCAAATCAAAACTACAATGAGGTATCACCTCACACTGATCAGAATGGCCATCATCAAAAAATCTATAAACAATAAATGCTGGAGAGGGTGTGGAGAAAAGGGAACCCTCTGGGACTGCTGGTGGGAATGTAAATTGATTCAGCCACTATGGAGAACAGTATGGAGGTTCCTTACAAAACTAAAAATAGAACTACCATATGACCCAGCAATCCCACTACTGGGCATATACCCTGAGAAAACCATAATTCAAAAGGAGTCATGTACCACAATGTTCACTGCAGCACTATTTACAATAGCCAGAACATGGAAGCAACCTAAGTGTCCATCGACAGATGAATGGATAAAGAAGATGTGGCACATATACACAATGGAATATTACTCAGCCATAAAAAGAAACGAAATTGAGTTATTTGTAGTGAGGTGGATGGACCTAGAGTCTGTCATACAAAGTGAAGTAAGTCAGAAAGAGAAAAACAAATACTGTATGCTAACACATATATATGGAATCTAAAAAAAAAAATGGTTCTGAAGAACCTAGGGGCAGGACAGGAATAAAGACACAGATGTAGAGAATGAACTTGAGGACACGGGGAGAGGGAAAGGTAAGCTGGGATGAAGTGTGAAAGTGGCATGGACATATATATACTACCAATTATAAAATAGCTAGTGGGAAGCAGTCGCACAGCACAGGGAGAACAACTCGTTGCTTTGTTGACCACCTAGAGGGGTGGGATATGGAGGATGGGAGGGAGACGCAAGAGGGAGGGGACATGGGGATATATGTATACATATAGCTGATCCACTTTGTTATACAGCAGAAACTAGCACAACATTGTAAAGCAATTATACTCCAATAAAGATGTTAAAAAAATGAAGATTCTAAAAAAAGTGTCAATTCCCCTCCAAAATTAATCTATAGAACAGATGCAATTCCCTTCAAAATCCCATCAAGATTTCTCAAAAAACTTGCAAAACTGATTTTAAGATTTATATGGGGGACTTCCCTTGTGGCGTACTGGCTAAGAATCCACCTACCAATGCAGAGGACATGGGATCAATCCCTGGTCTGGGAAAATCCCACATGCTGTGGAACAACTAAGCCTGTGCACCACAACCACTGAGCCTGCGCTCTAGAACCCACAAGCCACAACTACTGAGCCCACGTGCCACAACTACTGAAGCCCTTGTGTCTAGAGACTGTGCTCCACAACAAGAGAAGCCACTGCAATGAGAAGCTTGCGCACTTCAATGAGGAGTAGCCCCTGCTCACTGCAACTACTGAGTGCCCATGTGCAGCAATGAAGACCCAACACAGCCGATTTATATGGAAAAGAAATGGACAAAAATAGCCAAGGAACTGCTATAGAAGAAAAACCAGTGACTGAGTAAGGAGGCTGAGAAACTTGGCTTACCAGATATCAAAAGTTATTTGACCCAGCAACCTCACTACTGGGCATATACCCTGAGAAAACCATAATTCAAAAAGAGTCATGTACCAAAATATTCATTGCAGCTCTATTTACAATAGCCAGGAGATGGAAACAACCTAAGTGTCCATCATCAGATGAATGGATAAAGAAGATGTGGCACATATATACAATGGAATATTATTCAGCCATAAAAAGAAACGAAATTGAGTTATTTGTAGTGAGGTGGATGGACCTAGAGTCTGTCATACAGAGTGAAGTAAGTCAGAAAGAGAAAGACAAATACCGTATGCTAATACATATATATGGAATCTAAGAAAAAATAAAAAATGTCATGAAGAACCTAGGGGTAAGACAGGAATAAAGACACAGACCTACTAGAGAACGGACTTGAGGATATGGGGAGGGGGAAGGGTAAGCTGTGCCAAAGTGAGAGAGTGGCATGGACATATATACACTACCAAATGTAAAATAGATAGCTAGTGGGAAGCAGCCACATAGCATAAGGAGATCAGCTCAGTGCTTTGTGACCACCTAGAAGGGTGGGATAGAGAGGGTGGGAGGGAGGGAGACACAAGTGAGAAGAGATATGGGTATATATGTATATGTATAACTGATTCACTTTGTTATAAAGCAGAAACTAACACACCACTGTAAAGCAACTATACTCCAATAAAGATGTTAAAAAAAAAGAAATATATAAGGACATTTGGAAAAAGTTAAAATTTCTTTCTCAAACACAAGATTCTAGATGAATTAAAAATGTAAATGTGAAAGTCAAAACACTTAAACTTTTTGAATATATAGAAGTATGTTAATTATCTCAGGGTTTGGAAGGATTTCTAAATAACATATTATAAATAGTAACCATTAAAAGCAAAAAAGAAAAAGAAATTTAAACATTAAAATTAAGGATTTTAGTTCACCAAAAGACACCATGAAGTGGTTCAAAAGATAAGAAATGTGAGAAAAAATACAATATTTTAAACATATACAACTAACAAAGAATTAATACCCAGCATATATAAAGAACTCCCATGAATCAACAAGAAAAACCCAAACAATCTGATAGAGAAATAAATTTTTTTTAAAGGCATTTTACTTAAGCATAGGAAAAGGCATCCAACGTCTTTGGTAATTAGAGAAATAAACATTATAAGCACAATAAGATACCCAAGTGTTAACTAGAACCTGGAGCAGTAAGAACTCTCACCCTGCAGGTGGGAGTTTAAATGGGTTACTACTATTCTGTAACCATTTTGGCATGAATAAAGCTGAAATGTACATACTCCAAGACCCAGCAATGCCATAACTAGAAATATACCCTAGAAAAACTATTGCACATATATACCAGAAGACATACACAAGAATGTATTCTCTTACTTTACGGGGCCAACATTACAAATTAACTCTGAAATGTTTAATTAAAAATCATACAACAGGGCTTCCCTGGTGGTGCAGTGGTTGAGAGTCTGCCTGCCGATGCGGGGGACACGGGTTCATGCCCCAGTCTGGGAGGATCCCACATGCCGCAGAGCGGCTGGGCCCGTGAGCCATGGCCGCTGAGCCTGCGCGTCCAGAGCCTGTGCTCCACAACAGGAGAGGCCACAACAGTGAGAGGCCCGCGTACCGCAAAAAAAAAAAAAAAAAAAAAAAAAATCAGGCAACATACTCATTATCCAAAATTAACATTTATGGAGCACATAAATATTCTCTTCATGGACTTCTTATTCATTAATTGCTAAACTCATTAACAAATATCAGTAATACCCTTTTGTAAATATAGAGATAAAACACACCTGACAGGTCAATTTTAGATATAACATGAATGACTTTTTGTTCATACTGACAGGCATATATACTTTAAACACCAAAGACTATTCCGAGCATTTATGGAAAAAATTCTTTCTGAAGAGTATTTCAACTTAATCAGGATTAAATGTATTTAAACTTTGACGCCTATTATCCTGAGTGAAAGAAATAACTTTAGTTTTAATATTTTACTTAATCAGAAAATAAACAGAAGGGAACAATATGAATAAACAAGAATATGGAGAGCCTGATGTCCTGTGGTCTTCCTTAATAACAACCCATTTTCAAGAGACTATAATCTCCTCAACAGAAGCTTTCTACCAAGGATCTTAATCAGATTCTGAGAAAATTCACACTCAAAATAAACAATATGCCACTAAAACCCAAACAGTGTAAGTATTAGCAGCTATACAAAAAGTTAGCTTCTATCTAATGAGTCATTTTTAAAATGATCAAAGTCTAAGTCTTTCAAGTGCTTTCTATTCAAGCTGGAAAATATATAAAGGTAGGAATCATTTACAAAGCAGGTTGAGAAATTTTACTTCATTTTACACATCCTTGTTTGACTCCGTGCAAACATCAAACTAAGAGTGGCAAAAATGAGTTTCTCTTCCTACATATTAATACTAACTTTTTCTTTGCTTTCTCAAGGTGTTTCGCCTTCAGCCTCCAAGTCAATAAGAAATTTAGAAGATGACATGGTATTTAAAACACTGAGGCTGGGGAAAGCCTTTCAGAAGGAAGATACTGAAGAAAAATCAATTGTTGTTCCTTCCCTGGAGGAATATAAAAATGATGAGAGCAATTTCATGAATGATGAGGAAAACAAAAATTCAAAGGTAAGTAGCAGTGTGACTTATCCTTTATTTCAATGGAAATTTGAATGATTTTTATGAATCCTTTGGAAGTAAAGTCGATACTTTTATAAGCAGAAGTATGTGAAAAAAGTCAAAATATGCATTAGGACAATTGATCAAATTTCCTACATACCAGGTTGTTCTTCCATTCTGGAAAACATCTCTTATTCAAAAGGTTTTTATTCCCTGAAAACCTTGTATCTAAAATATTTTTTAGAGTCAAAACAGTGTAGAGCATCTTTGATCAATAAGACTATTACACAATTGTATCATAGTTCTATTCCCAATAAGACAGCTAAAACACAAATCAACCTTTTCTTTACAGAATGCAGGTTCCAAACACAATTTCTTAAATAATGGTCTGCCACTGAATCTGGCTATAAAACCTTATCTTGCACTAAAAGGATCTGTAGCTTTTCCAGCTGAGAATGAAGTTCAAAATACTGAATCAATACAAGAAAAGAGAGAAATTGCAGAGGAAGAAAACTCAGCTAAATTTCCTATAGGAAGGAGAGATTTTGACAGTGAGTAGTCTTTTTAAAATTCAATTCTTATATCTTAATACCATAAAATAGAACTCTAAGTTTAATTGAATTTGGGTCCAATCATGACAAAATCAAACAAGACCATGGTTCAATTTACTTGATATTAAGTGACCCCTGCAAAAGATGTGAAATTAAAAAGTATTTAATTAGTTACTATAATTAGTTATTAGTTACTATAATTTTGATTTACTCAGAATTAGCTATACTAGGTCCATTCTTTCATTTCTAATCAATTTTGTGTGATACTAGTCCTTTAAACAATTTAAGCTTTTTTTTTCCTTCAGTGCTCAGGTGTATGCTGGGAAGAGTCTATCGACCTTGCTGGCAAGTCTGATACCTGTTGGTCCACATCATCATTTCAGAAGAAAACAAAATCATTTAATTGCCTGTGGGGAAAAAAGCCCTTAATGTTACTATGATTTGTATTATTTTAAGTGTCTGTTTTCAAAGAAAGTAGTATTAAGATATACCTAAATGATATGCTTTACCTGTGCATTAAACTTTGTGAATATTCTGAATAATTATGACTTACTAGTATTTTTTAAACAATGCTTAACATGCTAACCTTACATACACTGCAGACCGAAATAATAAAGCACCATAATTTACACCTTGATCTCTTAAAAATTAAGTAGATGGGGGCTTCCCTGGTGGCGCAGTGGTTGAGAGTCCGCCTGCCAATGCAGGGGACACGGGTTCGTGCCCCGGTCCAGGAAGATCCCACATGCCGCGGAGCAGCTGGGCCCGTGAGCCATGGCCGCTGAGCCTGCGCGTCCAGAGCCTGTGCTCCGCAACGGGAGAGCCCACGGCAGTGAGAGGCCCGCGTACGGCAAAAAAAAAAAAAAAAAAAAAAATTTAGTAGATGCCTTTGGTGAAGGGTTTTATATATACATAAATCTAAAGAACATAAAAGACAAATTCATAGTCTAAAAAACTGAGTTAACTTTGTCTGGCCAGTAATCAATTTGTCCTTGCCGGTACATTTGTTGCTTTTTGCAGCTCTAACTAGTTTGCCATCTAATTTACTCTGCAAATCTTTTGATGCCTTAGGTATCTTAACATTTTTGTGTTGAGGTGGTTCGTTTCCATTATCACAGAGAATATTTTCATCATCCAAATCCACCTGTTTCCTTTTTGAGCCTTTATTTCCTGTCAGACTAATTGATTTTCTTGCCACTTTTTCATTTTTACTTCTGTCCAGATGAACATTTCCAGAACTTGTTCCAATTGTTGGTCTTCCAACAGGTGAATTTACACCTCCTGTTATGCAAGATGAAAAGAGGAAAGAAATTATATAATACTTAAAATTATTACACATGAGAATTTTACAGAAAACTTTTTAAATGGCTAAATACTTTAAAACTCATGATTTACAATCAAATAATGATATAAATTACATGATGAACAAATACAGCTATATTACTATCACATTTCTTTTCATTTTACCATATCACTTTTCATCCCTACAAACAAATTTGCTTTGTCTGAATGCATAACACTTAATCCTTAAATGTTACAAGTTGTTTCTTAAATACATTTAGTTAAATCAAACTGAGTCCTATTCCTATACATATATTTGTACTTAGATACAACTTTTTAAATAAACTCAGGTCTATAAAAATATAAACCTTTACATTGCAAAAAAAAATCTAGTTTTACTTAAGTTAAAACCAATTAGTACACTAGAATTGAATTGTTATTAAATTGCTCAAATAAGGTCAATTACCAGAAAGGTCATTTTCCATGTGAAGAACACACAAAGGCTTTGATGCTGAATTAACATTATTCCACTTATCCTTGCTTATCATGCAGTCATCTTTGTAAGTACAAGCAAACTGAGATCTAATTAAGGTTTGCTTCATCTGGTAACAGGAAGAAAGAAGAAAATATGCAATTTATCCTTTATTTTTATTTAGTTTTTCATCTAGACAGAAATTGTAGTCACTGAGGTATCAAAAATTTCCCTTAAATATTTCATTATCTGTGGGAACTTTTAATCCTTGATGTTTCATAGTTTGCAAACTCATTCATTGCTACAACCAGCATTTTTGTTCTTTTCAGTAATACCAGCTTTGTGTATGTTTTTGATAATTTTTGTAAAAGCTTAGGAAAATCAATTATAAACTCTTCAAAGGCCTTTGTTACACATTCCTATGTCTGAATGGTTTAGAAAGTGGTTTTATTATGTTTAATAATGATACACATGATATATGTAATCCTAGAAAAATACAAGTTTTCAATCTTAAAGAATTACAGAGTACAACTCTTTTAGGAAAAAATAGCACATGGAATTCAAGAAATTAGAGAAATTAAGGAAGGGAGAAATACTAGGATGAAAAAGAAAAATAAGAGAAGGTGAAAGAAACAAAGATAGGAAACTAACAAAGAAAGTGAAAGATAAAACAAAGTGGTGAATCAAAGGCATTATTTCTTAATTAAAAACATGAATATTTAGAAAATTAAGAAATAGGATTTGATTATATCATTCTAAGAAGATGTGACCAAGTGATTTAATAGTTGAGTATTCAAAGTATACTCTTGTAATTATCTTCAAACATGACAAATAGGAGAAAATTAGAAAGCTAAATTTAATTCTTAAGCACGATGCCAAGAAAGTATTTTTGGAAATGTATTCTGCAAACATAAAACCAGTGGCTGTTTTAGGGAGAGAACTTAATTTCAGAACAAAAGTAATCTACACAGATAATGCAAATTTCAACAATTGCAGCTGCTGTGTAATGCCATTTGGTTATAATAGGGAGATTTCTCCAAATAATTAGAAATCATCTCAAATCTTTTTCAGAAACAGACAAAGCTTATTTCAAATACATGATTAAATAAAGAGGACTTCAACAATTCAAAAATTAATACTTCAAAGTATAACTACATTATGCTGAATAATACTCACAGAGTATGTATTGATACAGTTCACAAAGTCTAAAACAGCATGACTTTATATTATATATTCAGTAATTATACACTATGCTATATATTCAGAACGATAACTACATTAACCCACTCAGACGTTTGCAAAGATAACAGCAGTGAAATCCACTAGCTATATTTTAGAAGAAATCAGAATAGTCTCCAGTCCAGCTGCTCCATAAAAGCAAGTTTTCTCAGGATGACAAATTTTATATCTTCCTGAGTAATGGTGTCTATGAGAGCCTGTAACTCCCAGAGGACTAAAAATTATAATTAATTTGCTTGAAGATGTAGACAATTAGAATTTATATTCCATTTAAGCACAAATATACACAAAATTGAAAAAAATGTGAAAATGTAAAAGATGAAAAACTATGTTTTTAGAAGTGAAATACAGGAGGCTCCTGATAATGAATGGAGCTACAGCCCAATATCTTCATGAATCCACATGAATGCACCTACTATTATATAGTTTCTACCATGAGATGCCCTAAAATATAACTGAAGGTTTTAACTAGGCCTTTTTGGGCTTTATTAATTCCATAAGTAGAGAATTAAAACAATTAATAAAGCTATTAAAATAAGTTTTAATAAAATAAACTTTATATTATATTACATCATATCATCACTGTAGTAAATTAGCCAAAAACATTTATTTCCATCTACAAAACCAATACTAACTGCTGACATCTTTTTATATGTTTCTTTCATTGCGCCAGAGTTACCACTTATAGAAAATTATAAACTTATTGCTTGCAGAGAGTTATAAAGAGTATGGTAAGGCCATGAAAGTAAATGGATGCTAAGTGGCTGGCAAGGATCACTCCCATAATATCCAGATAGTGATGGCACCTACAGGTGGCTTGGGGGACTAGAGCCTCCACCACAAAACTTTCATCAGTACCACTCATAAAGCACTCTAAATAAAAATACAATAATTATATTATTTAATACAGACAACTGATGTTTTCTCAATCTCATGCTGCATGTGAATAAAAATTTCTTTAGAAAGCTGGCATTTTTATTAATTTTAAACATACATCTGAGTAAAAAGCTTTCTTTGCTATGTAAATACAGTCGCAAAATAAGTTCAATAAGCCCTCCTGACAGCTAGATTTCTTCTCCTTAGGCCCCCCATAGAGGAATTCTCTAGTCCTTAGGGACAGTAGGGCAGTTTCAGAAAACTAGAGTTAGAAGGCAATGGGTTCTTAAAATACGGATTATGGGTTGAGACGTGAAAGAAAATCAGTTAACCACTATATTTACCATGAAAAATAGTATTTATAAACATATCAAAACACAAGAGAGAACCACAATGGTTCTATGGCAATCTTGGAATACTTATATCCAAAAGTAATAACTGATAGTAGTTATATTGAGGGTGTTTTTTTTCTTTTTTGTAAAAGATTATATGTGTGTTTTTCCCTGCCCTGTACAAAGATCTTTTTTATCAATGACCACTTATTAAGTTCCAACTATGTGACAGGCACACAGTATACTAAAGAGATTACTAGGATGGCTTCCATAATCACAAAGACATTCTACTTATAAAATTTGCTGTTGACACACAGCTGGAAGAAATAATAAATAAATTGGATAATAGAATCAAGATTGAAAAGATCTCAGAAGGCTAGAACCATAAGTAGAAAATAATAAGATGAAAATGAATGAGGATAAACAAAGTCCTGTATTTAAGTTCAAAATATCAATTACAGATGTACAGGATGAGGAGAACCTAACTTAAAAACAACATATGAAATAAAGACCTAGAGATTTTAACTGATCATGAACTTGACTGGAGCCAACAATGTGATGTCCAACTAAGAAACCCGCACAAAGAAACAAGATGATGTGATGGAAAAGGCATCAGATTTGCGGTCAAAAGACCTGGCGTCTAATACTGGCCCTATCACTTACTAAGTAGATGATCTTGGGTAAACCTCTAAACCTCTCACTTATCCACATATAAATGGGAATATTTACCTCATAGAGTTGTAAGGATTAAATGAAGTTAAAAATATGAAACAGCTATGTAACTCTAAAGATATATGTAGATACTATACAGTTATTAATGTAGTAACATATAAAGAAAGTACTCCTATAGAGTAAGAAATCTGTTGAATTAGGTTTCTCAGGAACTGGCCAACCCTAAAATGATTCTAGGAATGCAGCTCAAAAAATGAACTTACAATCAGCTTCTTCATTTTTGTTATTAAAACAATACAAGCTACATTGACTTGTATTTATAACTTAAAAGAGATTGCTTTTCCTTTGTTCATAAAAGTTGAATTTTTCTGCACAAGATTAGTGGCTACATAGAATTGAGATTACTTCCTGTTGCAAATCTTCCAAATCTCTCTGTGTATTTGATTTGGAATCACAAATAAGCAAAACAATTCCCTTTTGAAAGTGCTTTTGAAGTACTTAACAACTAAGAATAATGTCCAGATTCATACATGGCTGTTAAAATCATTTTATGTTCAAGTCACATGAGAGAAAAAGATTCAAAGTTTTCCTTTGTAGAGTGATTTCCCCCCTTTGGAAAGATTTCTATCCACAGTAAAATTGCAATGAACTTCAAACTTGCCAAGAATTGGAAAAGTCCTTTTGCCACAAGCTCTTTTTAAATTGAAAATTATTAGTAGGTTCCCAGTTTGAGGAAAATAGTACTTCACATAGGAAAGCCTGACTCCAGTTAAATTAAGACAAATGAGTCAAAATACTGAAAAGTCACAGAAACTCTCAGTTAGCTGTATTAATAAGAAAATGAAATTTCTAAGCTCCCATTATAGCGGGGGCTATAAATTTTATCAACAAGTTTGGAAAAAGAAATTACTCAACATACCTATTAAATATATAACTAAAAATAAATATTTAAAATTCACCTTTTCATTCTTACATTATCACATTTTCAAAAGAACAGAGATTTGCTATTCTTAATGGCATATGAATTTGTAAGTATATCAAATGATGACTATTATAATTACTATGCCTTCATTTACACTTTGGAAACAGCATAAACTTTGAAGTCTTACACCTGAATACAACCACTGCTCTGTTACTTACTAGGATATGGTCTGGAAAATAATGCCTTCTAGATTTCAACAAGGATTAATTGGAATGAGGGATATAAAATACCTAGTATAACACTTGACACTTAGAAGGTACGCAATAAATCCCAACCTCGTTACTTCAGCCAAAACAAGTTCAAATTTTAGTTCAGACTAATACAAACATCCCATTTTCATTCTAATGAAAAATGCTGCTCATTCCCTTAAAGCCTTTGCTTAATGTCACCTTCTCAAAGAGATCTGTACTGATCATTCCCTTTAAAACCAAAACACACACAAAGGAACACACTCTCCTTACCCCCCTCCCCAGCTTTAATTCCCGCCATAGCACTGATAACCTTCTAATATACCATATAATTCACTTGTTTGTTTTGTTTATTATCTGCCTCTCCCAACTAAAAGGTAAGCTCCATGAACAAAACCTTAGTTTGCCAACTGATGGCCTGCTCTGGCCCTCTTCATCACACGGGGTGAGGAGTAAGTCCACAGGGACTTGGATATGCCCACTAGGAGACTCCTCCTTTTAGATCCTGTTCCAAGAACCTGGCACCCCAGAATTCCCTGCTTAAACTGCCTAGGCACTGGGCCAGCACTGGCCTCTTCCTCTAGGAAGGGCTGATTGTTTATGACAAGGGTGATAGGGAGTGGGATGTATACATTTCTGGGTGGAGTGTGTCTAACAGTACGGAACAGAACCAGGGTTAAAAGGATTGCGGGGTAGACCAGGGGTTTCCATTTATGTTATTGCACCCTAGTCCCACAAATATTGGGGGACAACTTGCCCATCAGGGCAGGGGTTTTTTTTTATACTTTTTTTTTTTTTTTTTTTTGCGGTACGTGGGCCTCTCACTGTTGTGGCCTCTCCCGTTGCGGAGCACAGGCTCTGGACGCGCAGGCTCAGCGGCCATGGCTCACGGGCCCAGCTGCTCCGCGGCATGTGGGATATTCCCGGACCGGGGCACGAACCCGTGTCCCCTGCATCGGCAGGCGGACTCTCAACCACTGTGCCACCAGGGAAGCCCAGGGCAGGGGTTTTTGTCTGTTTTGTTTGCTGATGTATTTACAGTACCTAGGACAGAGCCCAGTATCCAGTAGGCATTTAATACATGTTTGTTGAGTGCATTAATTAAGTAAAATTATAACACACTCTAACAGGTGTATGCAAGCAGAAGGTATGAGGGAACAGAAGCCAAGAGTAAGCAAAAGCTTGGAGGTAGAAAAAGATGTACGGAGAGTAAAGAAACCACAGCACACAGAAATGAGAGAAGTAGACTGGTAAAGAACAGTTAAAGCACCCTAAGGGCAAAAGCTCTGATATATCAATAGAAAAACATGTACAGAGTAAACTCCACTCTGTTCAACAGAGTAAGAAAACCATTTGGTACAGAAACAAGAAAGAGGTATACACACAAAGTTACATCACATTTAAGTACAGAGAACCATGCAGCTGAAGTCCTTAAGCCCCATTATATCCACCATTACTTTCAAGTTCTTAAATATTCCACCTTTCTTAGGTTCTCATGCACATATCCTTACAATAAGCCCCACAAAAAGTAACTGTTCCTTAAAACCACAAAAGCCACACCTTCCTTAACCTTGCCCCACATTATTTATTCACTTATTTTGTTCACTATGGAATGCACAGCCTCTTTATACTAGGTAAGACAATCTAATACTTTTTCATCAGGTTGTTTGCTCCACCTGAAATGCTCTCTTCCATCCTCTCTCCCTATTTAAATCCTATTTATTCTAATCTCTCATGGTCAGAGCACCATTTCCTCTACGTATTATGGGTTTTCAGTTATTGCATTTGTGTGTATCTTTAATCCACTAGAAATGCAACTGTTTAATATGCTGGCCATGTGTAGCTAATTAATTAAATTTAAATAGAATTAAAAATCGAGTTCCTCAGTTGCAGTACCACATTTCAAGTGCTCAATAGTCACACGTGGCTAGCACCTACAGTACTGGACAGCACAAATTACAGAACATTTCCACAGAAGTTCTACTGGAGAACACTGCTCTGGAAAGAAGCTTTACAATCTATGTCCTGTGTGTGTGTGTGGCACATACATGAAAGGCAGATGGATTTTCAAAGGACTCAGGGACATTTTTTAGTTTGCTGGGTCCATAATATTGGAACCCATATGCAACTGTACATTATTAAAGGAAACCACACATCTGTTCCTCACATCTTCTAACTACTACTTGATGTGAAAGGACCAATTAAGCTTTGGAAAATATTACAATCATTATATCTTCAAATACTATTTCAATCCTATTTTCTCCTCTCGTTCTGAGGATCAAGTTAGGCATATGTTAGACATTTTCTGTGTCCTACCCTTCTATTCTGCTTTTTTATTCTTTATCCTCTCTTTGCTTTAGTTTGGACTTTTTTCTAATGACCTATCTTCATGTCCACTATGCTACCTAATGCTATGTCTGGTCTACTATTAAATTCACCTAGGGACTTCCCTGACAGTCCAGTGGTTAAGACTTCGCCTTTGAATGCACGGAGTGCACGTTCAACTCCTGGTTGGGAAGCTAAGATCCCACATGCCTCGGGGCCAAAAAAAAAAAAAAAAAAAAAACCATAATAAAGAAGCAATATTGTAACAAATTCAATAAAGACTTTAAAAATGGTCCACATAAAAAAATCTTTAAAATATATAAATAAATTCACCTAATGAATTATTAATGTTAGATAATGTTTTTACAGTTCTGGAATGTCTATTTGGTTCTGATTTAAAATTTTTGATTCTTGGGAGTTCCCGGTGGTCTAGTGGTTAGGACTTGGCACTTTAACTGCCATGGCCCAGGTTCAATCCCTGGTCAGGGAACTGAGATCCCACAAGCTGTGCAGCTTGCCAATAAATAAATAAATAAATAAATAATAAAAAAATTGATTCTCTGTTGGAATTTCCCAATTTTTCATCCATTTTGCCCTTTTCCTTTAATTACCTTTAAATGTTAAAAAAAATTTAATTCCTTGTCAGCTGATTCCAGTAGCTGGGTCATTTGTGAGTCTGCCTCTATTGTTAGTTTTTTCTCTTGATTAAAGGACAAGTCTTCCTGTCTCATGTCCAGTATATAAAGGAACTATAGAGGCTCCAGATGAAACCTTCTATCAAGAAGTGTTTCCCTTGTCTCTGTTAGGCAGACACAGAGAGGGGCTGATAACCGCAATGCTGGCAGGGACTGACCTCAGTCAAAGCTGGGTTGCAGCTGTCATAACTCATATTTGACTTCTGGTTCTTAACCTCTTCTTCGGGAATGTCCCTCCCAAGCTTTCAACTGAGAGCCTTGTGGATCTCTATCACCTCTGACCTGAAAGTCTGGGGGATTCAGTCTGTCTTTCAAAGGTTTTTACATTGTGTTCTTTGGTCTCCCAACTCACTTCATTTCCAAGCGTGGCAAGTATCTTGAGAAGGCAACAGCCATGCATTTGAGCCAGGTCACACTCCTCAAGAGAAGCCTTGTCTTCTGAGCTACTGCAAGACCACAGGTGATTTTAGTATACTGGATTGAGGCTCCTTAACCTCCCACTCAGCTCCAAAATTCAGCATAGGTGCCGTAGGTAAAAATAACTGTGCATTCAGGGCCCCAAAGTTTCCAAATTGTTGCCAGCACCTCAAGACACCAAAATATTTGTTAGTTCCTCTTTCCATCAGTGAGTTCCTTTACATGGGCCAACATCAATCCTTGGCTCATACCCAAAATTGGAAAAATAATCCCAGGGAAGAAAACTCTGATAACAGACTGTTCACCTCAGAAGAACTTTATCCTCTCCAGATTTTTAGTTTATTTAAACTGTTTTGCTTACATAGCTTTCTTATGTCTTTTAAATATATTTTCCCCAACTTATCTGCCTTTTATTTTGTTATTGTAGCAGAAATGGTATTTTGCCATGATCTACTACATCCTAGTTAGAAACAGAAGCCTCCAAGCCTGTGAGTGATTTCTTGATTGTTTCCTCCTTATTTGACAGCATTTTACTTGCTCCTCAGTTACATTTTGAAGGCTGTATATTTTCTGTTATCCCTCATTTTTCTGTAGCTTGAAGAATGGTGGAGGCAAAAGTAACGTTCAGTTGAGGAGATAGGCAATCTGAAAAAATTTCTGGGTTGGTTCCTCACTTTCTTCTAAGAATTTATTATGTATTATATGTACCATAAAAAGTCCCTCTACTTAGAGGCTGTATTTCGTTCAAATGGAAGGGGATCATTTGGATAATTTCCACAATTCAGTATGCAGCACTAGAGCCTTCACTGTGTCAATGTGTAAATCCCAGAGTTCATTTTCCACATTACTATGCAGTTGCTACTTCTACTATTTCTCTAAAAAGAAAAAGAAAAAGAACACACAGTTGGCTTCTCAGTTTTGGAAATATTTTAGTGATAATTCTCAGGACTTTGTCAACTCACTAGCACACTATGTGGAGACTGGGGCTAGATTAAGTTGCTAAATCATGTTGTGCCTTTTCCCTCTGAAATCTTCTTTCCTTCCTTGGCCATCGTTTCTGAAGTTTATTGTACCCAATTAAATTATTTTCTGTTGTTTGCTCTTGGTGAATATTTTTGCTAGTTATTGCTATTTTGTACTCATTTTAAGTATTAGGGGAAGGAAATTCTAATTGAACTCAATACACCATTTTATTTGGATATACTCAGTTTTGGAATACCCTAAAGGTTAAACATGGATGTCTAATTTTCCAACACCATGAGCCTTGTACTGCCTGGTTGCTTATAATAGGTACCAGAGTTAGAGCCAGTCTATTTTTTCCAACTACCTATGTCCTAATTTTCACTGTCCCAACTATGCCAACTTTTAAAGATCTAGCATTTTTCTGATCCACTGACTTAAATTATTAAGTTAGTTAACGGTGATGATTATTTGGACATACATATAATACAGAGGAAGACACTAGACTCAGAATAAGGAAAAAGATATGTATATACAACTTTTCAGTTGTGTCTAAAAAGCAAAATACGGCTAAATCAAGCTGGAAGGAAGAAAACTAATTAATTTACAGGGACCTAAGAAGGTAAGTGTCTCCTTGAAAGATCTTATAATAAAAAGGTATGAAGGTACTTGTATAAATCACTTGGAAACGGGTAAGAATGGGAATAAGCCATTCTCTAAAGGTTCCTAGCAAACCCATGAAGGTTCAGGAAGAACCTTCTAATTTCCTTCCCAGGGGAATTTATTTGACCATCATAGACAATTTTCCAAATAAGCTACAGTAGAAAATAAAACTTGAGCATTTCAAATGAGTTAATGAACACTTTCCAAAGTGGTTTCATAGGATTTGGGGATCAGGACTGCCTATTTCTATTTATGAACAAGGAAATGAAAATCCAAGAAAAGTTCATTTGCCCCAGATAATAATGACATGGATATTTCACAATCAAGTATGATCTACAACATCAAAATTTTAAGTTTTCTAACAGTATCTACCTTTGTCTTTCCAAGACAGTTTTTCAAGTGTAGATCATATATCCTTTCCATGATAAAAAAGAGAATTAAATGCCAAAAGAGAAAAAGTAACAGGATAATAAGATAAGAAGCTGTTAAACTACTTTTCCATAGTTACTTAGTAGCAAATATTAGCAGCATTTTTTGTTATTCCAGCAAGTACTCGATCTGGCCATGGTTCAGCTGTATACCTGGTTAAACCAATTATTTTCACACTTTGCTTCCATAAAGAGTACTGTACTATAAAATATAACCATAAACACTAATTCCTTCCTTTCTCTATTGCCATTTAGTTTCAGAGCTATGTGGAGTAAGCCAGCTCCACTATTAAGTAACGGAAGCAATGTAATTATAGTCTCATTAGTATTTATCCATGGCTTTGCATAATGGCACAAAATATTTCCTGGTAGTTATGATATCTTGGATAAGGTGCTTTCTCAAGGATTTTGATCTCCTCATCTATAAATGAGACTGGATCAGATACTGTCTCTTCTACCTCCCCAAACTTTACAAATGTGTTCATAAATTTTACGGTAATTAGTTGACTCTTACCAATTTCTAAAAACACCTTCTCATTATTCAGACAGATCTTTTCATATTGATTTACTTAGTTTAACAAAATATCCCAATGATCTTTATTTTTATTTTTTTTTACTTTTTACCTGAATTTATTACATATAGAAGATTGCATAGGAAGATAACTTTTATTGTTAATCTATTAGGTTCCAGACAATTTTCTAAGTAGTTTACAGATATCTACTTCACTGTTTAATGGTATTACTTGAATTTTTTTTTAACATCTTTATTGGAGTATAATTGCTTTACAATGTTGTGTTAGTTTCTGCTGTATAACAAAGTGAATCAGCTATATGTATACATATATCCCCATATCCCCTCCCTCTTGCATCTCCCAATGATTTTTAAATGAAAATATTAAAGTTTGTCAGTAGCCATAGCAGGGAAAAATTAAAGAATTTGTTACATTTCTGTTTCTAATCAAGTCCAAAGGATAGATTTTTCTTCAAAAATCTTACACCTCAACTACAAGTACTTAGGTTAATATAACAAAGAATTGACAAGTTTTTTCACAGAAAAATCATATAAAAATCAATGATGTAGTCCACAGATATTAACTACTAACAGCTACTAATAACCAATAGGAAGATAAGACTTATTAATGTAAATAAACTAAATGGATTTGGGGTATGTAGAAGAAACAGATAACTAAAGGCTTTGCTAATTGGGACTAACTTTCCAAATGGGAATATAAAGAACAAATTAGAGTTCTCAAAGTTATATCAAAAGATGAATAATTATTTGATAATTTAAGGATAATTGTAAATTTTACATGAAAATTTTGTTGAACAAATGAATGAATTCCCAACCACAGAACAGTGTCTGGCACATAGCAGATACCCAATAAATGTATGCTGAATAAATCAATGAGTTAAAAACAAGCTTCTTTTTTGAAAAATAAGACCAAGAAAAATTTAAGTGCCTAAAAACATGTTACTGACTACTTATAGGCACAAATGTTTCAAATGAGAACTGGGATACTCAATTCAAACCAAGTGAAAATATAAAGAATAGCTCTAATCAATGAACAATGTGAAATGTCCTCCTTGTCTCAATCCAAAATCAATTATATTCTGCCATTATGTCTTCAGATGGGAACAAAACTGCAGTTATATGGACTCTCAAGATTCAGTTTAAGATATTAGAAATGTAAATGAGAAAACCATGTCCTCTTTATTTTCCCCCTCATTCACTGAACACGTATTTATTGAACACTTACCATAGCAGGTGCTTATTCCTTTCCTTCTTTTAGGTCCAGGGTATTGAATAAACCAGAGACAGATTAGCCAAGATTGTATTAAAAGGAAAGTTTCTGTATGTCAATTGTCATAACTTATTTTCCATTTAATTCCTATTGTTCCATGTATAATGTATGTTTATAATACCCAGCTCAGCTGTATATATTTATTCTTCTAAAAGTAAACCGATTTTTATCATTTTCATGACAGTACATTAAATTGTACCTTAATTGTTTTCTCTTGCACTGACATACGGATACGTTCCCTTAGGGGTTTCATCGATGAATTATTCACTTGTGTGGGAGATCTAGTCCAAAAAAAGCAAAAATTTATAAACCAAAGTAGCTTTTAAACTAGTTTACACCTCTCCGCTACCCAAAAGCTGTTAGGGAATAAAAGTTTATTCTGAACAACTGAAGCTAGTTGTTTACAATACTATTTAAAAGTGTCCATATTCCTATTCTGAGAGTTCTAAATACTAATAATTTGCTTAATTAATTAATTCAGTCACTAAATATTTGAGCTTCTACTATATGTAAGGCACTGTATAAGATGTTGTGAAGAATAGAAAGTTCATTCATTCACTGGCTCTGAATTCAGGCACCTTGATCTAAGTAAGGGAAATAAGATATCCACATAACTAAAATTCAAAATAAAAAAGGACAGATGCCATGGCAAGGAAATTCAAAAGAGAAAAGCATAGTTTAGAAATAGGAGGGTCAGAGAAGACACGATAGAGAAGGAGACACTGGCAATTTGAAGCCAGACAAACATGGATTCCTCAGTAAATTCCTTTTTAGCTTAATAGAGCCAGAGTCATAACCCCTTTGCGTCAAAAGACCATTACAGGGCTTCCCTGGTGGCGCAGTGGTTGAGAGTCTGCCTGCTGATGCAGGGGATACGGGTTCGTGCCCTGGTCCGGGAAGATCCCACATGCCACGGAGCGGCTGGGCCCGTGAGCCATGGCCGCTGAGCCTGCGCGTCCAGAGCCTGTGCTCCACAACAGGAGAGGCCACAACAGTGAGAGGCCCACGTACCGCAAAAAAAAAAAAAACATTACATAAGAATAAAGGGGGCTTCCCTGGTGGTGCAGTGGTTAAGAATCCGCCTGTCAATGCAGGGGACATGGGTTCGAGCCCTGGTCCAGGAAGATCCCACATGCCGGGGAACAGCTAAGCCCATGCGCCACAACTACTGAGCCTGCACTCTAGAGCCTGCGAGCCACAACTACTGAAGCACGTGTGCCTAGAGCCCATGATCTGAAACAAGAGAAGCCACCGCAGTGAGAAGTCCATGCACCACAACAAAGAGTAGCCCCCGCTCACCACAACTAGAGAAAGCCCATGCGCAGCAACGAAGACCCAATGCAGCCAAAAATAAATAAATTAAATAAATAAATTTATTTTTTAAAAAAAGAATAAAGGATAGTCTATTCTAAGAAAGACTAGTTTATAACCCTACACTGACTTACATTCATATACATTGTCCTTAATTTTATCATTTCAATGCAGACCATTAAAAATATACTTTACCATGGACTGGTACTTGTCTGCACAATGACAATTGAAAATGCTAAGGTAACTATAAACGTGTTTGGCCACATGATTGAGTATAGAAAAATACCTCTTTAAAATGTATGTGGGGATTAATTTTATTTAGAAAATCCTATAAACACAAAATAACTTTCTCTAAGAAAATGACAGAATTCAATCTAAGAGAAAATCTAAATCATTTGTATTTCTACCTAAAAGCAAACTTTGTTAAACAGAAGTAAGTTGACAGGAGGAAAAAACAAAGGTTCATTTTCTTTATACTCTTTTCTGGGATTCCAACACAGGGTATAAGTAAATCATTGACAAAATAAATTTTCATTGCAAAGGATTAGAAGACAACACTGAATGATAGAGCATTATAAAGTTTCTCTTTAAAGAGAAAAGACAGTGAAGCACAGGAGAGAGAGAGAGAAGGTAAAGCAATCATAGATAGATATGAACAATTTTAGACTAAAATCAGATTTCTAGAAAGTAGCTCAAGCAGAAAATAGAAAAGATCAAACAGCACAATTTTGTAAAAATCCTCCACAATGTAATAATACAATTTTAAACCATTATTCTAAAATTTTAAATGTTTCTATAAATGAATGTTCATTAATTAAAAAATCACCAATTCAGTGTTTGACCGAATTGTTGTTAACTGGTGAGTATCAATGTCTTGCACAGAATACCAACAATAATTTAGTATTTTTTTCATAATGCGGTGAAGAACAAGTAAATGTCAATTCCAGTGTAGTCCGGTGTATACCAACTCTCCTATTCTCAGGCAAAATAGCACAATCTTTGGAGCAGAGACCTCAGGTTCTGGAGAAAGACACCTTTGCTGCTTGCTAACTTAGACAAATTGCTTACTATCTCTCTCAAGTCTCTAATTCTTCACTTATAAATTGGGGATACTACTAAAAGAGATTGCTGTGAGGGCTGATATAAGTGAAAGCATTTAGCAAAGTTTTTGACACAAGTATCTATGCAAATATTTCCAAAACAAAAAATAAGAAAAAAACAAAAACAAAAAACACCATACTCTCACAAAATACTACTTTTATATATAACTCCCTCACATTCAAATGTTCAATCTCCCTTTAACTAACTTGTTTTTTCTCTTCATACTTTTCTATAGTTCCCAAGTTTCCTAACCATAGCATGTATTTCTTTTATAACAAATGAGGTGTTTTTTTCAAAAATTTCCTTTATAGACTTAAGTTAATATTCACATACATATAACTTCCACATTACTTACCTAAAAAGTGTAAGAATAGAAGTTCCATTATGATGAATTGTGTTTTCATCGTCATATAAAAGCTCTGCTTTGTTTTTGGTAGGAGCACTGGCTGCTTCTTCATCCAAAAGAACTAGTAAAGTTTTCACAGTATCTCTGCCACAGTATGCAGTGCCACGGTTTATGGCATGAGATTTTGGCTAGAACAAGAAACAATTTCAAATAAATATAATAATCACCCCAGCTGGGTCAATCAGCCACTCTTTCCCATTTCATGTACTATTGTCCTCCTTCCTCTTCTGTTAAGCTATAAAAAAATCAGCCATGAGAAGTGGCTCTAAGGCATGTGAATATTTATCCCTCAAGCCATAATAAAATCAATCTTATGAACTTCCAGAAGCACAAAAAATATAGAAAATCGTATCATCAAAGGAAGACATTAGATTTTGGTCAAAATAACATTAGTCTAAATCAGAAAGTTTAGCTACAATCTATGTGATCTCAGCCTCGTGACTTAACCTCTTTGTATACTGATCTTTTTTCTCTCTCATACCAGAAGTGAGATTCTGGTGATCTGAATACCAACCCCACAGATGGCTGTAAAGATCTACTCAAATGCAAAAATAAAACAACTAGTTGACCTTCATTCATTCAGTAATCACCCATAAGCACATACTAAGTCCCAAGAATTGTATCTGAAGCTAAGGCTACAAAGGTAAGAACTAGTGTCTCAAGGAACCCGTAGCCTCTTATATAAAATAAATAATTAACCAATAATGGCATTACAGAGTGCTAAGTGCTATTTCCTTTTTTAAAATATATATATATATATATATTTATTTATTTATTTTTGGCTGCATTGGGTGTTTGTTGCTGTGTGCGGGTTTTCTCTAGTTGCAGCTAGTGGGGGCTACTCTTCGTTGGAGTGCGCGGGCTTCTCTTGTTGTGGAGCACTGGCTCTAGGCATGCCAGCTTCAGTAGTTGTGCCACACAGGCTTAGCTGCTCCACGGCATGTGGGATCTTTGCGGACCAGGGATCGAACTCGTGTCCCCTGCACTGGCAGGCGGATTCTTAACCACTGCACCACCAGGGAAGTCCCCTAAATGCTATTTCGAAGAGAATGTATAAATTGTGCAGTGGGAGCACACCAAAAGGTCATGATCAATTTACCCTGGGATCAAGGATGGCTTCATAGAGGAGACACAAAAGGGTAAGAGAGAACATGGTATTTTCAGAGACTACATGGCATGAAACAGCTGAAGAACAGGGTAACAGAGAGGGAGTCATGTGAGATGAGCCTGGGAAAGCACTGTATATCAGACAAAGAAGTTATAAGTCAATCTGTTACAAGGTTAAAATCTCTTCCTTTATTAAGCAAGGAAATAAAATGATACTATTTACATTTTAGAAAAATGACAGCAATGATGGAAATGTGTAAAATATTTATACTCCAGGGTAAGACTGTTATTAAATCTGGAGACAGGACCACAAATTACGAGACTGTAGTAGTCCAGCTCAGAAATGAAGAAGGTAGTAGCAGTGAACTAAAATAGTAGCTGTGGAGATAAAGAAAAAGCAGATTAAAAGGGGAGAGCTGGAAAAGCTTAGTAACTAGATAGAAGAATAGGGAAAATATATGATAAGATAATATTACACAGACACATGTAAGAACAAACTCTGATGGCATTTCTGGCCGGGTTCATACCAACTAACCAGTTGTATGTGCTGTATACCTCCGGGAAAGTTGCTTAACCTCACTGTGCTTCAGTTAAATCATTGGTAAAATAGGGATGATGATAGTGCCTAACCCATAGGGTTGTTGGACATTGTGCTTAAATATCAGAGTCGCCCTTTTGAGGACATCTGTTATAGTTGTACCTCTTTCCTCAGGTTTCATCAACATGGTCTTGGCCTCCTTTCTCTACTTGGCTGACTCAGGCTACCAAGTGAACTGTAATGTATAGCTACACCAGATTTTTAACAAATTGCCTATCACAATCTGGTGCTTGACATATATTTTTCATTAGTACCAGAGAAGTCCATACTGTTTAATACTAACTTCATTGAGAATTACTGATTCGTATTTTTCAAAGATGTCTAATTTGGTTGAAAACATAAAATTAAGAACCAGGTTGTCTGCATCTTTATTTCTTGTGACAGGAAATGGGAGAGATTGGGTGCTCTTAATTATCTGAGCTGTGACAGTTCCTGATTTATACTTATAATAAAACCTGGTTGTCATTTGAGCCAAGCTGTCATAGGAAGTGTTAACACACATGAAATATGTGGGGAAATAACTCAGAATCTCCCTCATGTCCCACCTTCAAGTTAAACTAAAAACACGATTATAGAAAATAGCTAAAAATAGTGCCCGAGGGCTGTGGAAAAATAAGTGAATCATAAAAATTAAGCAAAAGTCTTTCTTCATACACGGGCTATCAAAATTATACCTAATAAAGAGGGAATTTTGTTACCTGAACAATTAAACTGCAACAAATGAATTACTATAACGCGTATTCCAAAATTCTGTTCTAGAACTAAAAACATGGTAGTCAATTTCTCCTATAAAACTATAGTTTTAATACTTTATAACGTCTGACTATCTATGTAAGAAAAACAAGAGAGGTAAATTTTCTGGAATATATAATTAAACAATTACTAAGTATAGGAAAAATTCCTAATGTCTGCAGTAATCTGGCAATGGAGTAGTAAATAAGAGATCATGGAAATAGAAAAATTCTAAAAAAGAAAAATAAACTGCTGAGTAGAAACTATTTCTGCTGTTGTTCTATGGAGTGCCTAGTACTGGGGTCATAACCAGAGACACCAGACTCTTATACCTGATTAACTGGGAAATAATTGTATTATAAAAATAATTATTGAAAAATATGACAAAACACCTTAATATCCATCAAGAACTATAAATTTCTAGTGCTACAAGGGATACTGAAGATTATCCAATGTGCTTCTTTAACAGAGACAATTTGGCCCATAGAGGTTATGATTTACCCAAGTCGAACATAATCCTGCATAATCTATTGAGAAACATATTTTCAACATCTTATAACAGAGGAAACACATTCTTCTGACTTAAGTAGCAATTGTAAACCATTTCTACAGCAAGTAGAAGATATAATGTTTTGTACAGAAGGATAATGAAAAATAAAAACCTCATTACCCGTGCAGGACTGATGTCAGTGGTACTAAGAGCTAAATCTCCTTGTTGAGAATTGATAATACTTTTAATCCTCAAATCCAAATCTTGAGCAACTTCCTCTATTGCTTTATAAAAAGGATCCCTGCTGTTCTGGCCTTTAATCAGCTGCATCTTTATCACTGAGAGTATCTGACCCCCTGCAATACTGAAAATAGAAATAAGATCACTTTTATAATAGTATTAGAAATGTCAATATGCTTATAAGCTTGAAAATATAATTCTTAGAGTTAATCAACACTTTTCAAAGAATATGGCTTTAATCTTAGAAATCAAACAGTAACACATTTAAGAAAAGGATAAGAACCATTAGAAACAAAATTTTAAACTTTTTCTAAAAGCAAGTTATTTCAGTAAGGTAAGTTACTTCTTCCTTGATTTGAAAGCTAGGGAAAATAATTTAGTTATATATGCTATATGATAAAAGATTCAGAGGCAGTTATATACATGCAATATACTTAAAATACATACTTTTAGGTACAACTAAGATAACACAAACTACCTCTCATTGAAAATCCTACATAACTTAATCTTTTTTTATTAACATCTTTATTGGAGTATAATTGCTTTACAATGGTGTGTTAGTTTCCGCTTTATAACAAAGTGAATCAGCTATACATATACATATATCCCCTTATCTCTTCCCTCTTGCGTCTCCTACCCTCCCTATCCCACCCTTCTAGGTGGTCACAAAGCACCGAGCTGATCTCCCTGCGCTATACGGCTGCTTCCCACTAGCTGTCTATTTTACATTTGGTAGTGTATATATGTCCATGCCACTCTCTCACTTCGTTCCAGCTTACCCTTCTCCCTTCCCCTGTCCTCAAGTCCATTCCCTAATAGGTCTGCGTCTTTATTCCCATCCTGCCCCTAGGTTCTTCACACTTTTTTTTTTTTTTAGATTCCATATATATGTGTTAGCATACGGTATTTGTTTTGCTCTTTCTGACTTACTTCACTCTGTATGACAGACTCTAGGTCCATCCACCACACTACAAATAACTCAATTTTGTTTCTTTTTATGACTGAGTAATATTCCATTGTATATATGTGCCACATCTTCTTTATCCATTCATCTGTCGATGGACACTTAGGTTGCTTCCATGTTCTGGCTATTGTAAATAGAGCTGCAGTGAACATTGTGGTACATGACTCTTTTTGAATTATGGTTTTCTCAGGGTATATGCCCAGTAGTGGGATTGCTGGGTCATATGGTAGTTCTATTTTTAGTTTTTTAAGGAACCTGCATACTGTTCTCCATAGTGGCTGTATCAATTTACATTCCCACCAACAGTGCAAGAGGGTTCCCTTTTCTACACACCCTCTCCAGAATTTATTGTTTGTAGATTTTTTGATGATGGCCATTCTGACTGGTGTGAGGTGATATCTCATTGTAGTTTTGATTTGCATTTCTCTAATGAGTAGTGATGTGGAGCATCCTTTCATGTGTTTGTTGGCAGTCTGTATATCTTCTTTGGAGAAATGTCTATTTAGGTCTTCTGCCCATTTTTGGATTGCATTGTTTGTTTTTTTGATATTGAGCTGCATGAGCTGCTTGTAAATTTTAGAGATTAATTCTTTGTCAGTTGCTCCTGCAAATATTTTCTCCCATTCTGAGGGTTGTCTTTTCATCTTGTTTATGGTTTCCTTTGCTGTGCAAAAGCTTTTAAGCTTCATTAGGTCCCATTTGTTTATTTTTGTTTTTATTTCTATTTCTCTAGGAGGTGGGTCAAAAAGGATCTTTCTGTGATTTATGTCATACAGTGTTCTGCCTATGTTTTTCTCTAAGAGTTTTATAGTGTCTGGCCTTACATTTAGGTCTTGAATCCTTTTTTAGTTTATTTTTGTGTATGGTGTTAGGGAGTTTTCTAATTTCATTCTTTTACATGTAGCTGTCCAGTTTTCCCAGCACCACTTATTGAAGAGACTGTCTTAGCAATGAATTTGGTAAAGTAGCAGTATACAAAATTAATGCACAGAAATCTCTAGCATTCCTGTATATTAATGATAAGGTTACATAACTTAATCTTTAAACCAATTCAATAAGTATTATTACCCATAAATTACAGATGAAAAAATTGAGTCTCAAAAAGGTTTAATAGCTTGTCCAAGAACAGTGTTTGTTCTCGGCTAGGAAGAAGGTGGTAAGGAAGGAGATTGACCTTAAATACATGATATTGCACTCTAACATGAGAAGGGTTATTATATGGAAGAGGAAATTAAACTAGTTAATACTAATCTAAAGGAAACCAGAGACTGGACCAATTATGGCCAACAGACAAGTAATTTTGAAAACATGAAATCAACTGTTTCTTTATACTGAGCCTGAACTCAATGAATTTGGGTTGCAGTTCCTGCTCTAGAAGGCTGACCTAAAACCAATGTGAGAAGGAGGAAGGATTTTGGTCCATTACAAGGAAGACATTAAAGGTGTCCAACAATAAAAGAGGGCTCTTTTTTGAAGTTAAGAGATCTCCATCCCTAGAGGTATCCCTGGAAAGGCTGCACAGTGTCTAATGAGAGGGTGGTGTGGTCTGGCTATGGAGTCAGACAACCTAAGCACACATCACAACTCCCTCACTTTCTACCTTGAATATGCTATTTAACCTCTCTGTGGCTTTTATAGTAGCATAAAGGAAATTATGAATAGTTCTCATCCTCACTGCCTTATTGCCAGGCTTTATGTTTTAGAACTTCATTCTTAGTTCATTTTATGCTGAAAGGGTAGTAGCCCTACAGGTTGGGTATGTCCCAACAGTCACCTCACCTTGGGCAGTCCCTGGGCTTTGTCCTCTGCTCCCTCAGACTTTAGTGACTATAAGAACAGACCCTCCAGATCATCAAATTCAGCAAGTTCTTTCAAAATAAAAGCTAGCTTCCCTTCTTGACTTCCCTCTCTGGCTTTCTTCCTTCCCCCAGTTTTTGGCCTATTTTCATTACATTCACCTACTCATCAATGCATTTAAGTACTTTATAAATATGTTGTCCAGCAGTATTAATTATTGTCAATGGAAGGGTCAATCAGGGGACCTAGCCTGCTATACATCTGTAATCAGAAGTCTGAATGGACTCTTAAGAATTATTTTATGTAAACAGGCACACTTTTCCAACTGGCTTTTTCTTAATTTTCAATTAAAAACACAGAAAATAATTGGATGAAATGTAGCCAAAATGAAAACACAGTTAACACTATGTGCTTTTTCTGGGAAGTAATCTCTAATGGAAGAGTTTTGGAAAAGATTCAGAAGGATAATCAAATATGAAAGAGTGTCACAGTATGAGTTATAAGAACAAAAAAGAAAAAAAAAGCTTTTAGTACTATTAAAGGTAAAAGTCACCTTTGCCCTCTTTTCCCATTCCTTCTACAATAACAAATATTCTAAATTTTAAAGATGATATAATCCCCTGAATGAACTGTATTTAGGAAAAATGCATAAGATTTGTATTTCAGTTGCTTGCCAAGCTCAGCATTTTGACCCTTAGCAAAATACCGCAAACACCAGTGCTTTGACTAGTCTATTACTATACGTTCACTACAAGAGCCAACATTAGCTCTTCAAATATCTGCTCACCAACATAACATAATTCAAATTCTTGCCTCTAGAGCCTAGAAACTCCTGAACTTTTAACCCAAATGATGCCAGGACATTTGTCATAGGCACTGGGGATACAAAATGAATAAAAGATTTCTTTTTAAGAGGTCACGATTGATCAGTTGATACAATGAGATACCAAAGGTATAGAGGGGATTTAAGTGGGGAGGTAAGAGAAGAAGGTCTTCAGGAAAGCATCCCAGAAGATATGACTACTCTGGATAAACATTAATAGAAGAATTTAGGTGCGAAAGAGGTTAACTGAAGTTCCTGACTGCTAAATGCATCACATTAAAGCTCTGGGGCAGAAAGAGGAAAATGAAGCTAGTGAGGAAAAACACAATTAAATCCCCATGACTGAATCAAAACACAGTGACTGAAAGAGAACAATAAGCAATAATACAAATAATGGGTAATATTTTAATGAATTATTGACTATCTTTACTATATAGAATGACTTGTCTTTTCCCTACCATCTTTAAGAATTTGATAATTATTTGCTAAATAAATTATATCTTTAAAAATTAAATGTGATTAAAGGTACTACATGAAATGTATCAAAAATGATTCTGATATATTTTAAAATGAGAAATGTAACACTAGGATTCTGGACTGGATAATTTCAGCTAGACTTAACATTCTATAAATGCATAGTATTTAGTCCAATAAATATAATGCAGGTGTGTACTAAAAAGTTGTTATGTAATAAAACTGAAATACAGAATTTTAAACATTTGAACAACAGGGTACTAACTAATTTATGTAACCTGAAACTCCTAATTTAAGATGTTTTTCAGGTGAAAGTACAGTAGGTATTTTATGGTGGCACCTACTGGCAAAGTGTAGAAATGCAGCCATACTATAGCTAAGATGGTCTGATGAAAAGCTGGCAGCAGAGAGGTAAGTGTGATTTGGATTCCTCCCCTGTCTCTCTATTCCCCACCATTCCTTGGACTCAAAGATTATTGTGATTCCCTACCACCACCACCACCCTATTATAAGACAATTAGTACAAACTTACACTCAGCTACAAGGGTTAAATACATTTTTATCTCTGAGTTTTAAGGTTGAGGGACAGAGGCCAGGGTGAGATACAATCAGGAGGTAGAGAGTATAGAATTTGTACACCATACTGAGGTTTCTGGATTTTTATCCTGTACCTAATATGGAATTATTGAAGGGTTTTAATTATGGCGGTAACATCTGCTGTTTTGAAAAGACCACTGGCAGCAGTGAGGACAACAGGATGGGGCAACTCAAGACTGGAGGCAGAATGAACAACTTGGAGATAAGTAAAAAAAGTCCAGGCAAGAAAGGATGAAAGTCTGAAAACAGACTTTCCATAAAAAAATGGAAATAAGATAGTAGCTATAGGAATACAGATAAAGAATATCAAAAATGTTAAGTAAGAAGAATTGATGGATCTTAGTGAATGAAGGGACAGAGAAAGGGAGAATGGACTTGAGGACATGGGGAGGGGGAAGGGTAAGCTGGGACAAAGTGAGAGAGTGGCATGGACATATATACACTACCAAATGTAAAACAGATAGCTAGTGGGAAGCAGCTGCATAGCACAGGGAGATCAGTTCAGTGCTTTGCGACAACCTAGAGAGGTGGGATACGGAGGATGGGAGGGAGGTTCAAGAGGGAGGGGATATGGGGACATAGGTATGCATATGGCTGATTCATTTTGTTGTACAACAGAAACTAACACAGCACCATGAAGCAATTATACTCCAATAAAGATGTACTAAAATAATAATAATAATAAAAAGATACGTTCCAAATTTCTGCTTGGGCAGCTGGAGGCAGAAAGGCTTCATCAAGCTGGGTACTTTGGGAGGAGGTACCCATCAAGCAGGTACGCAGGGAAAGATGAAGATTTAGTTTAGGAGATGTTAAGTTTTGAGTTTCATTTGATGTAACAACCTTAGGTACATAAAGATATATTTTGGAAACTCAGGCAAGAGTTTGGATTTCACTGAAATATGGATTTAGAATTTGCATATATGCAGTCAGAGAGGTAAGTAGAAAATAAGAAAACAAAATCTCAGAAGTTATGGGGAAAAGAGCTCTAAAAGAGAAAATGATCAAACTTCAGGACTCAAAAGAGACCAGAGGCTACGCCAACTAGAATATCATAAATGATCTTTCGCAGAACAGCTTCAGTAGAGTGGAAAAGTGAATAAGTGTGAGTCAGTTGAACACAGACAAGTAAATTAGTATTGAGTGCCTACTCTGTGCCAGAAACTGTGCTGGGCTAGGGAATATTAGTGAAGAAAATCAATAAAGCCCTCATAGAGTTTACAGCCTCATGAGACATATTCAAGATTTTTTTTTTTTTTTTTTGCGGTACGCGGGCCTCTCACTGCTGTGGCCTCTCCTGTTGCGGAGCACAGGCTCCGGACGCGCAGGCTCAGCGGCCATGGCTCACAAGCCTAGCCGCTCCACGGCATGTGGGATCTTCCCGGACCGGGGCACGAACCCGTGTCCCCTGCATCGGCAGGCGGACTCTCAACCACTGCGCCACCAGGGAAGCCCTCAAGATATTTTAAATCATTAGAAATTGGTAAGTGGAATAAAAGTATTTTTTCAAGAATTTGAGCTATAAAAGGAAGGAACTGACAAAAACAGAAGATGATTTGTTTTTTCTTATAATCTTTATAGACTGTGGCTAAAGGACTAGTAGAAGTTGAAATTATGAGACAAAATGAATAACCAATGAAACATTGTCCTAATAGGTTACCCATACTATAGGAAATATCCTCCCTTCTCCCCATCTGGACTTCATTTCACCACCATTCTCCATGTCTGGTTAACTCCTTCAAGTTCATCCTTAAGCTCAACTGTTAACAAACATCCAGGTAAACACTCCTGACACTCTTATCCCCGGCTCCCACAAACTAGGTCAATTGTCCCTTCCTCTGTACATCTTTCCATTATTACATAAATAGAATACATGTTGTAAGTTTTTGATAACTTTACTATTTATAATCATGAAATGCATATATACTTAACATATGCAAAAATCACCTTACAGAAGAAAATAGAGATTGCTCAGATGGACTATTTAAACACCCACTTCTTCAGTATAGTCTCTAGAACACAGAGTAATTGCTCATTATGACCAAACAGGATATTCAAAATAGATGGCTGCTAAATTGAAGAACTGAAGTGTACCCTAGGTGCCTCTAAAACGTACTTCTACCCTTTTGTACAAAAGTGTATGTATGGATGTACTTTTACTCTGTTAACTTACCTCAACTAGAAATTCCTCCAAAAAGGAATGTAATTATAACAAATTACATTGGATTGAATATGTGCACTTATATCTGCTCCCTCCTAAAGTGCCACTAAAGTGACAAAAAGGAAAATGTTTTAAATCCATAAAGAAAAACAGAATGGGAGAGGAGACAAGAGTCGAGAGCAGAGACTTATCATGAAAGTACAGAAAGACAAAGAGCAGATGGAAAGGTGATAACTGACTACCCAGAACACAGAAAGCTACAACATAAGTTAACTGCTAAAAGATACACCAATAAGAAGTAATCTCAGAAACTGAAGGCAATACTGAAGGCTATGGTGAAGGTGTCATTGCAAATAAGAAAGCTGGTTGACAGTCTATGTGAGGAACACTTAGACCCCTGAATCTCCTCTCTTATTCTGAGCAATCAGGCTAGCGCACTTCTGTCACCTCAGCATAGAAAGCAGGATTACTCTGAAGAAACTACGCCAAAGAGGCTCCAGGCCTATAGATACCAATGACTGAAAACAGAGGGACTGAGCAAAAGTCTACATATTGAACTGGGAGGCTCAGCATCAACCTACCCTCCCTCAAATCCCAGAATATTGCTAGCCAGACTTACTGCTTTCAGAAAGAGACTAAAGGATGCCATTATGGAAATTTGGGGGTAAGTTCCAAAGAAAAGACCTGCAATTATTCACATTTGGAGAATTCCCAATAAAAGAGCCAAGTGGCTACTATGCTATAATGAAGTCCACTGTATAGAGCTGCTAATTAGCTTTATAGGGTCTCATTCCTAAATATGAAACAACAGTCCAGAATCACCCTACATTTTAGGAACACCTTTAATATGAAAGAGGGCAACAGAAACAAAAAGAAAAACATTCAACTAGATAAAACAAAGACTATCCAGGAAGCAGATAAAAAATGATCATATAAATTAAATAACCTTGGAGAAATAAATGAAGCATAAGATCACATACAATCAAATGTGAGAATAATGATATTTATCTCCCATTTACTTTTTCTCAGAAAGCTACTTGAGCAAAATAAGGGGTTTAACCAATTAAAAATAAAGTCATGGAATCCTGAAAATAAGGCAGAGGCAAAGAAAATTCACAAGGTGATGAAGCTTCATGGCTGACACTCTGAAACAGGTCTAGCAAGCAAAAGTATACAGACTGAGTGAAGAAGATAGATGACTCTCCAGAAGGAATGTCTTCAAGGGCACAAATCAGAACTGATAGATGACCTAATAAAAAAGAAGAAACTGTATACTTTCATTGGCAAACTTGATAAAGAATTGATAATAAATATATAAGAAGCAAAGCAAGAGAAAAAAGTAGATAATCATTGACTCTAGAAAAAACCAAAAATGTATACAAGAAAGAAAGTATAACAGTATATAATATAGCTTAGCTGTAGGCAATAATTACAGAGTTATAATAATGTAAACTCTAAAATATGATTTAACTTGATACTGTTGTATAACTATATTAGAAGGAGAGAAGAAGAGAAGTGTGTGTATGTGTCTGTGTGTGTGGTAGGAGGGGGAGAGGAAAAGAGGAGTATTGGGAGGTTGGTGAGTGGGTGGCAAATCCTCATCTTCCATGGTAGGAAGTTAATAAATAATGCCTAAAATTGAAACTCAAAATTAGCTGCATAGACCAACAAGGGCTTAATATCCAAGATACAGACAGCTCATATAACTCAGTATCAAAAAACAAATCAACCAATCAAAAATTGGCCAGAAGACCTGAATAGACATTTTTCCAAACAAGACATACAGATGGCTAACAGGCACATGAAAAGATGCTCAACATCGCTAATTATTAGAGAAATGCAAATCAAAACCACAATAAGGTATCACCGCACACCTGTCAGAATGGCTATCATCAAAAAGTCTACAAATAACAAGTGTTGGAGAGGATGTGGAGATAAGGGAATCTCAAACACTGTTGCTGGGAATGTAAACTGGTACGGCCACCATGGAAGGCAGTATGGAGGTTCCTTAAAAAACTAAAAATAGAACTACCATATGATCTGGCAATTCTACTCCTGGGTATATATCTGGCAAAAATGAAAACACTAATTCGGAAAGATATATGCACCCCAATATTCAGAGAAGCACTATTTACAATAGCCAAGACATGGAAGCAACCCTAGTGCTTAATCCAACAGGTAAGAATGAAATATTGCCATTTGCAACAATGTGGGTAGACATAGAGAATATTATGCTTAGTGAAGTAAGTCAGACGGAGAAAGACAAATACTAAATGATATCACTCATATGCGGAATCTAAAAAAATAAAGACAAATAAACATATATACAAAACAGAAACAGACTCACAGACACAGAAAACTAGTTTATGGTTACCAAAGGGGAGAGGGGGGAGGGATAAATTAGGAGTACAGGATTAATAGATACAAACTACTATGCATAAAATAGATAAGCAACAAGGATTTACTGTATAGCACAGGAAATTATACCCAATATCTTATAATAACCTATAATGGAATATAAACTGCAAAAATACTCAATCACTATGCTGTATACCTGAAACTAACATGATATTATAAATCAACTATAGTTCAATAAAAATTTTTAAAATAGCTGCATAAAAATTTCATTTAAATGAGGTAAATACAGAAATAAACACACAAAAAAATATTAAAAGTTAATTCCTCTGAGGATTGTATTACTGTAAGTCTATAGTACCATTTGACTTCAACAAAATATATCTATTTTGCTTTGCCAAAAATATAGTATTCTTTAAAATTAATTATATGCTATCTCAGAAGAAATGGCTGGCCAATATATTATTTAGAAATTCAGATGTCACTGATATTGACTATAAGTCATATTCAAACCCTTTTCCGAATTCACTTTGTTGTAATAGATATCCATATAAGAAGACAGAAGGAAACAATTCAGAATAAAATCCTGAAAAAAATTCTTCTTGGAATCTTAAAATGGAAAGACGTTTCATAGAATAAGATAAAGCAATTAAGAGAATGGGTTCCTGGGTCAGAAGTGAATTCAGATCCCAACTCTGCTACTTAATAACAATGTGACTAAGGTAAGTTACACCAGTGCTTCAGTTTCTTCCTCTCTAAACTGAGTATTTATCTAGCAACTACAATGTAAGGTGTTTTTAATGATCAAATGATAATCCCCATAAAGAGTTCAGTATAATGTCTGATACATAGTAAGTGTTCAATAAATACCAGCTATTTTTATTAGTACTACGCTATGGCATACCCACCAAACTGACAATGATCTCCCATGACTGCTAGCATATACAACCCACTTCTGCCCCCCACAAATTAATCTAAAATTAACTCACCATAAAATTTATACCAATTTATACCAATATTATAAATAAGGGTCTATCTGATTAAAAACACCTCTTAATTCCACTATCATTTAAAAACAAATTCCAGATGAATCAAAAATTTATGCATAAGAAAATGAAAAAAAAACCTAGCAGAAAACAGAATATAAAATTCATCATATTTTTATCAATTTCCTGACTCATTCTTGGTATGACTTTCCTTTACTGCTAAATAAAAAGTTTAAAGAAATTATCTATTCAGTCATTTCCAATCCTCAAAAATCTATTTCTTCCAGAAAAAAAATGAATGGTAAGCCCTCTTCTCTAGTCAAATTTAATTTGAACATGCCATTTGTCTTTGGCAAAAATTTTAGAATCACAGATAAGCAGAAATTTAGGGAGAAAGGTCATGTGATTATAATTTATTAATCTATGTATTTTATTAATTGAATTATAGTTGATTAACAATGTCATGTTAGTTTCTGGTGTACAGTAAAGTGATTCTTTTCCATTATAGTTTATCACAGGATATTGAATATAGTTCCCTGTGCTATATAGTAGGACATTGTTCTTTACCTACTTTATATATAGTAGTTTGTATCTGCTAACCCCAAACTCCTAATTTATCCCTCCCTCATCTAGATATTTTGTTTCTTCTTCCTAGTTTAGTCTGATGCTTGGTCATTTCAATAGCTCTTAATTTTTAATCTACCTCTGATTCTGTGAAGTTTTAAAGACAGACTAATAACACACGTTTGTCATACCTTGGATTTGGTATTTCTCCAAGAATTTCATCTAATTTGTCAATGAAATTAATAAAATTAGACAATCCTTTTATATGTGTCCTTAAAGGATCAGATGGTGATGGTGCATATCCTTTCCCTCCAAGCTCTATTGTTCTAATAAATGATGTAGCCACCTATGAATTAAAACAAATAATTTGGTTATGTTTAATGATTTAAAGTTAAGTGTTTAACTTTAGTAAGTTAAAACTACACCTTATTTTATGAAGCTAGGCACATTTACATATTTCTAGGTACACAGGCAAAGAGAAGCACTTTTTACAACTCATGCCACATTTTCATTCAGAAGCAAATAATCAAAGAAACAACTGTCATGTAGAATTCATGCCAGCAAGAGTGATGGCAACACAGGTGGAGACTAAGACTGAGGAGCCAAGTTAGGGACAAATTAAGGGTGTAAGAATATGTTCATAAGAGTATATCATTGTTGGGAATTCCCTGGCGGTCCAGTGGTCAGGACTCTGCACTGCCACTGCAGGGGGCTCCGGTTCGATCCCTGGTCGAGGTACTACGATCCCGCAAGCCACACAGCATGGCCATAAAAAAAAGAGTATAACACTGTCTATAAAGAATTAGACAGTGGTATTCTATAAAAAATAAATATATTCTTAAATAGACTGACTACTGGCTACTGGAATTGTTATATGGAACAAAGGGATTTTTCTGTGTCAATTGTGTTGATTTATTCAAAGTTGAACAATTAATTCAACTCTTCTAAGCCTTAACTTCTTTATTTGTAAAATAAAGATTTAGACTAGATAATCACTAAGCCCCATCTAGCTTTCACATTTTAGGATCATTTGATCATGTGTAGCTCAAAAGGTCTTGCCTTTACAATGATAAAAATACATATATAATAAGATGGCTATACATTAGGCCATCTCCATCAAAGACAAAATGTTCTAAAGCTGTATTTTCCAAAGCATATCCTAAGAAAGGAAAAATATATGAAATTTAAATAATCTGGGGAAAGTTCCATAGTTAAATAACTTAGGAAACGACAGGTTAAATAACAAGGTTAACTTAAGCAGATTTCTTTATGGTAGGACTTCTTGGAAGAAGTATACATGCGTTACATATATCCAGTAAGAGTATACACGATTTCCAACTTTTTGCCCTTGGAAACATTTATTCAAAGAGCATTGAACAGGAACTTCTGCCTCTGGAAATAATTTATTCAAGGAGAATCTAACAGGGCTAGCACTCCGCAGAACACATGTAGGGAAACACAGCTTTAGAGAAATTCTCCCTTATGAACTATATATATAGTAAAATATATAGTAAAAAACAAAACTACCATGGATTTTCAAATACATGACATAGAACACATATTCACAATTTAAAAGTTGCTCTATCATAGTTACAAGAATTCTATATTAAGGTACATGGATCCACTGTTCAGAGAGTCTTTAAAATAAATATTGAAAATGTAACATGTCCATACCAAAAAGATAGACATCTGTTTCTCTCGAGCAGCATGTTTCAAATCAGTGAAGGCTTCTCTTCCAAGCCCTCTATCAGGAATATTGAGAATATGAGCCAGAGCCAAGTCGTTCTTTGAATTCACCAGCAGGTTTAAATATGAGTAGATAATTTTCTTTGCTAGTAACTGTACCTGTACAATAAAATATTTTCTTTATTGAAGATTTCTAAATTCATAAATAATCTTTTTATTTATTTATTTTTTATTGAAGTATACGTGATTTACAATGCTGTGCCAATCTCTGCTGTGCAGCAAAGTGACTCAGTTATACACACATAGACATTCTTTCATATTCTTTTCCATTATGGTTTATCAGAGGATATTGAATATAGTTCCCCATGCTATACAGTAGGACCTGTTGTTTATCGATTCTAAATGTAATAGTTTGCATCTACCAACCCCAAACTCCCAGTCCATCCCTCTCCCTCCCCCCCGACCCTTGGCAACCACAAGTCTGTTCTCTATATCTATGAGTCAGTTTTTGTTTTGTAGATAAACTTATTTGTGCCATATTTTAGATTTCACATATAAGTGATATCATATGGTATTTGTCTTTCTCTTTCTGACTTACTTCACTTAGTATGATAATCTCTAGTTGCATCCATGTTGCTGCAAATGGCATTATTTCATTATTTTTTATGGTTGAGTAGTATTCCATTGTATACATGTACCACATCTTTATCCATTCACCTGTCGATGGACATTTAGGTTGTTTCCATATTCTGGCTATTGTGAACAGTGCTGCTATGAATATAGGGGTGCATGTATCTTTCTGAACTATAGTTTTGTCTAGGTATATTCCCAGGAGTGGGACTGCTGGATCATATGGTAACTCTATTTTCAGCTTTCTGAGGAGCCTCCACACTGTTTTCCATAGGGGCTGTACCAACTTACATTCCCACCAACAGTGTTGTAGGGTTCCCTTTTCTCCACACCCTCTCCAGCATTTGTTATTTGTAGACTTTTAAATGATGCCCATTCTGACCAGTGTGAGGTGGTACCTCATTGGAGTTGGGTTTTTTTTAACATCTTTATTGGAGTATAATTGCTTTACAATGGTGTGTTAGTTTCTGCTTTATAACGAAGTGAATCAGCTATACATATATCCCCATACCTCTTCCCTCTTGCATCTCCCTCCCTCCCACCCTCCTTATCCCACCCCTCTAGGTGGTCAGAAAGCACAGAGCTGATCTCCCTGTGCTATGCGGCTGCTTCCCACTAGCTATCGATTTTACATTTGGTAGTATATATAAGTCCATGCCACTCTCTCACTTCATGCCAGCTTACCCTTCCCCCTCCCCGTGTCTTCAAGTCCATTCTCTAGTAGGTCTGCGTCTTTATTCCTGTCCTGCCCCTAGGTTCTTCAGAACCCTTTTTTTTTTTTTTTTAGATTCCATATATATGTGTTAGCATACGGTATTAGTTTTGCTCTTTCTGACTTACTTCACTCTGTATGACAGACTCTAGGTCCATCCACCACACTACAAATAACTCAATTTTGTTTCTTTTTATGGTGAGTAATATTCCATTGTATATATGTGCCACATCTTCTTTATCCATTCATCTGTCAGTGGACACTTAGGTTGCTTCCATGTCCTGGCTATTGTAAATAGAGCTGCAATGAACATTGTGGTACATGACTCTTTTGGAATTATGGTTTTCTCAGGGTATATGCCCAGTAGTGGGATTGCTGGGTCATATGGTAGTTCTATTTTTAGTTTTTTAAGGAACCTCCATACTGTTCTCCATAGTGGCTATATCAATTTACATTCCCACCAACAGTGCAAGAGGGTTCCCTTTTCTCCACACCCTCTCCAGCATTTATTGTTTGTAGATTTTTTGATGATGGCCATTCTGACTGGTATGAGGTGATCCCTCATTGTAGTTTTGATTTGCGTTTCTCTAATAATTTAGTGATGTTGGGCATCTTTTCAAGGGCCTACTGGCCATCTGTAGATCTTCTTTGGAGAAATGTCTAGTAAGCTCTTTTGCCCATTTTTCGATTGGGTTGTTTATTTTTTTGTTGGTCAGTTGTATGAGCTGTTTATGTATTTTGGAGATTAAACCTTTGCCTGTTGTATCATTTGTAAATATTTTCTCCCATTCCAAGAATCTTTTTTTAATACACAGTAAAAATACTTATGATCATTCAATGACAGTATCTCACTCAGCTCTTTGGGAAAAGAGAATTGCCATATAAACCAAAAGTTTGGGTTGAACAATGAACATATCCTGGCTCATGAAACCAACTTGCCACCAATGAGAATCTATAAGTAAATAACAACTATCATAATTGTTGGAAAATGTCTCTTAGAAAATGATATAAAAGATACAGCTGCATTTCTGATGAGACCAGATCTCAGTTCCCTACATACATTTGTCACTAAATAATCACCAACAATGAAGCTCCCTGAAGTGTAGGGCACGGGCCAACTGGCACTATTTGGTCCTATACCCATGTCTCTCTACAGGGCAAGATATAAGGGCTGAAGTTAAATTGTTAAATTTCTGAAGAATTACTAGATACTGACTTTCACAATACCAAATAACCAACTAAGTATTAAAATAAAGAGATTCAACCAAATGTTAGCAAATCATAGCAAGTAGTTGATGTTGACATTAACTGGCCTAAAACAGAGTTATAGACTGTTCAAACACAAGATAAGTAACATTTGTGAGAACTTGATAGGGGCAACAGTTCTTTCATATATACGGCACTTGTCCTTCACAGTCAAGTGATAAACCAGGGTATTCAATGATCTTTTTCTTAAAATTAGCTAACTATAGCTTTTCAAGGCCTTGCAACTTCTAGTATTACAAAAGTAATACTGTGAACTCCCACAGGTAACAACTACAAAATATTAGGTAAAAATTTTAAAACATAACTATGTAAAGACACTGGAAAGCATCCAAAAAGCAGACACAAGCTGGAGGAGAATTTAATGTTAGAAGAACTGCAACAAGAAGGGTAAGAATTGCAAGTTTGTGGTTATTCAAGGTCCTACAACTTCCAGTAATGGGGGAGATGCAACTTATCATGTGAACCCCTTAAATAACAAACATTAAATATTAAATAAAAAATTTTAAATAGTGTTTAAAGACACTGGAAAGTGTCCAAAAAATAGAGGCTGGAGGAACATTTAGTTTTAAAAGAACTGCAATAAGAAGGGTATGAATTAAGTTTGTGGTTTACTGGCCCAAGTTTCATGACTATAGAAGTGACTAAAGGTGCCAGAGATTAGAATTCAGAGCTGGGAAAACAGCTAGAAATTTAAAGGAGGAATTCCTGGAAACAACTGAGAGCATAAATAGCCAAAACCCCTAGCTGACAGCAAAACTATGCAAGCATGGGGAAGATTCCAGGGGGTCTATCAAAAACACAGACAGAAAACAGAAAGAAATATATTAGAAAGATTGAGCTATAAAGAATCAGAGCTATGCGTCTGAAGGTTTGCTAAACTGAGTGCACTCTACAACTGTGTATAGTTTAAGTGGCAGAAAACTGAAGCTGAACAGGCTTGAAATGTTAAGTATACAAAGCCAAAACCTGTCAGAACAACTGGAAAATTCATGAAAATCCCTAGGAAAAAGGAATCCACAAAAATAAGCTCCATATCTCCCCCAAATGCTTGGCTGACTGCCAAATTTGGCAGGCAGAGGGAAGGCTTACAAAAGCCAAGCTAAAGAAAACAGCAAAGGGAAACTATAAGAACAGATATCCAATGCATACCACCAAGGAAACAAACTATGAAGTTGGAATCTAGGCAAGTTACCTGCCTACTAGAAATAAAAACCAATGTTCCTCAGAAGAACATGAGAAAAAACTGGAGTTGCTATAAAATATTACCTGAAATGTCTGGGTTTCATCCAAAAATTACTAGACAGCCAAAGAAAAAAGACTGTGGCCCCTTCTTAGAATAAAAAGCAGTCAATAGAAAATGTCACCAAGTGGACGACATGTTAGATTTATCAGACAGAGAACATCAAAGCATCTGCTATAAATACAGTCAAAGAACTAAACTAAAATGTGTTCAATGAATTAAAGGAAACTATGTTATCAGTGACTTAATAGAAGAATGAGAACTGAAAAGTGGACACTCTAAAGAGAAAATTCTAGAGATAAAAAGTACAATAACTGAAACAAAATTTGCTTGGTGTGCTCAACAGCAACTTGAAGAAAGTGAAAGAAACTATCAGTGCACATATAGATATATCAATAGAAATTACCAAATCTGAAAAACAAAAGAGAAAAAAAAAAAAGAAGAAGGAACCAAAGAAATCTGCAGGTCAATTTAAACAAGTCCAACATACATGTAATTGAAATCCCTGCAAAGGAGTGAAAAAACCAGAAAAAATATTTGCTGAAATTATGGCAAAAAGCATCCCAAATTTGGTGGAAAACATCAATTTATAGATCCAAGAAGTTACTCAAATAGGAAAACACAAAGAAAACCACTCCTTTACACTTAAACTCTGACATCCAAAGATAAAAAATCTTAAGAGCAGCCAGAGCAAAATGACACATTACATACACAGGAACAATAGTAAGGTTAATAGAACATCAAAAATTAAGTATGTAAGCCAGAAGACATTGAAACAACATATTATATGTGCTGAAAAATGATCTTCAAAATTACTTTACAATTACAATAGTCAAGACAGCACAGTATTGATTTCCTTCCCATGGCAGAAACTTGGAACCCAGGTGATATTCAGTCTTAATTTTCTTATTTCCTTTGAGGCACTAAGGGGTGCTTCCCTCTTATTTTCTAATATTGGGCTGGCCAGAAAGTTTGTTCATGTTTTTCTGTACCATCTTATGGACAAACTCGAACGAACTTTTTGGCCAACCCAATAGATACATTAAACAACAGAAAAACGTTTTTATGAACAAAGACTTCTCACAGGAGTATCCATTTTCTTGAAAACAGCACACAAATCTTGCTGTAAATTGCCAGTGTTACAATTTAATTCTACCTTTCTTCTGTGAAAGAAGGAAAAAATATTGCTTATATAATGAGGGTCAGGAAGCTTTCAGGCCCATAAAGAGAAACTTAACCTGTCTCCTTATAAACAGTAGTATATAGCATTCTAATATAAAAATATTACAATTTAGTCATTCCCCTAATGAGGGTCATTTAGATTCCTCCAAATTTTATTATAAGCATTGCTGCATGTATATTCTGATACTTATCTCCCTGTATATATGTTGAGTGTTTTTATAGTACTGCTGGGACTATAATGTACTTTTTTATTATTTTAATACATACTGCCAAGTGTCCTTCACTTGTACCTATTTATACCCCCACCAATAGTGAAGGAGAGCTCCCATTTTCCTATATCCTGGCCAATATTTAATGTTATAAAACTTTAAAAGTTTTACTTATTTCCTCTGATTACCTGGAAGACTAGGAATCTTTAAAAATGTGTTGGCCATCTTTATTTCTTTTCCTGTTAAATGACTGCATGGCTTTCTTTTGTGTAATTTGTTTGCTTTTTTCTTATTCATAGTAGCTCTTTTTATATTCTAGATTTTAACCCACATATATTATGCACTGGCAAAGATCTTCTCTCAGTCTTTTGCTTATACTTTACCACTGTTAATAGAATAGGTCAAGAAACTTTACATTTTGTAATGATCAAATTCATTAATCTTTTCCCTAATTTTTTTTGCTTTCTGGGTCTTAAGAATCCTTCACAACCTTGAGATTATAAATGTTTCCTTTTAATAACTGAATACAAATTGTAAAAAAAAAAACAAAAAAAGCATAGCATTTACAAAGGGACAGACACTCAGATCAATGAAACAGAATAGAGTCCAGAAAGAGAACTAACACAGATATTGCTATTTGATTTTTGATACAGGTGCAACAGAAGCAATAAAGAAAGGGCAGTCTTTACAATAATTGGTGTGGGAGCAACTGGTCATCCATATGCAAAACAAATAAACCTCACCTAAACCTCATACCTTTTATAAAAATTAACTCAAACTAGATCACAGACCTAAATGTAGAGTATAAAATTATAAAACTTTCAGGAGAAAACATAGGAGAATATCTTCATGACTTGGGATTAGGAAGACTTATTAGATATGACAGCAAAAGTACAAAACATAATAGAAAAAAATGATAAATTGGATTTCATCAAAATTAAATTCCTTGCATGAAATTCTCTCCTTATTCTCACACTCTCAACTACTTTCACCCTGCTCTGGAATCCTGTTTGTTTTTAATTCTTAGATGTTGCTCCCAGAATGTTCACTTGAAATCCTCTCCTTGCCTATTACCCTGTTAAAATAGACTCACAAATGCTAAACTCAACTTATGCTCAAAACTCATGAAATTCATAAGTCTATAAGTGACTGATAACTTAGCTAAAGACCCAATAATTTATCATCTTTAAACTCTAAGAAAATATTTTCCCTATTAAAATTAAGATTTCTTCATATTCTGTCTAATCACATTAAATTAAGAAGCACAAAGAGAGTTAAAAGGTAGAAATAAAACTTACAAATCAATAGGAAGTCTCTCAGACAGTGATAAAGGAAGTTTCAAGTTCATACACATCTTAAAAGCACTTCTAAAGATAACATGCTTTGGGATTATTTAACTTTCATGTAAAAAACAATTCTTAAAACATGTAAGGCAGTCAGGGTCAATTTAAAAAACCTCAATGGACAGGAAAAGGTTACCTTAAACATGGACTCAAAATATAACCTAAGCAAAATTCATTAAAACAAAAAGTTTGATGTGAACTCTATGAAACCATTTTTCTTAAATATTAAAGATAATAAATGTTACATTTGAAGAGAGGCTCCCTGATTCTCCAGTATAAAGAAGCTATTCACATATTCTCTTTCTTATCACCCTGTTATAACTATGCATATGAACCAATTATAATTCTCTACATAAATATTAATACTTTCTGATACTTTGTCTATTTTATTAATCTTTCTACTATTTTATAAGTCCCCTGAGAGCAAATGATGTATCCTTAGGTCCTAAAAGAATGACTGGCATTAGAGCAGGTAATCAATCCATTCTTATTAATAAGTTCTCAATCAGCATTTGTTCAATGATAAACAAAAGAAAAATTAATACATGTATTTCCCCTTTTAGATATTTCAAAATTGAAACTACTGATAAAAACTTATCGGGAAGTTGGGATCAAATAAGTGCTCATATATTTTTATTAAATTGCCTTAAAAAGAAAAGTACTAAGATACAACTAAATTAAAATCATCTTTAAGATCTGTCCTAAAATGATCAAGGGATCAATCCAAGAAGAAGATATAACAATTGTAAATATTTATGCACCAACCATACAAGCACTTCAATACATAAGGCAAATGCTAACAGCCATAAAAGGGGAAATCGACAGTAACACAATAATATTAGGGGACTATAACACCCCACTTTCACCAATGGACAGATCATTCAAAATGAAAATGAATAAGAAAACACAAGCTTTAATGATACATTAAACAAGATGGACTTAATTGATATTTATAGGACATTCCAACCAAAAACAACAGAATACACTTTCTTCTCAAGTACTCACGGAACATGCTCAGAATAGAATATATCGTGGGTCACAAATCAAGCCTTGGTAAATTTAAGAAAACTGAAATCGTATCAAGTATGTTTTCCGACCACAACACTATAAGACTACATATCAGTTACAGGAAAAAAACCGTAAAAAATACAAACACATGGAGGCTAAAAAATACACTACTAAATAACCAAGAGATCACTGAAGAAAACAAAGAGGAAATCAAAAAATACCTAGAAAAAAATGCCAGTGAAAACACGAAGACCTAAAACCTATGGGATGCAGCAAAAGCAGTGCTAAGAGGGAAGGTTATAGCAATACATCCTACCTCATGGAACAAGAAAAATCTCAAATAAACAACCTAAACATACACCTAAAGAAATTAAGAGAAAGAAGAACAAAAAACCCCCGAAGTTAGAAGAAGGAAAAAAATAAAGAAGATCAGATCAGAGCTTCCCTGGTGGCGCAGTGGTTGAGAATCTGCCTGCCAATGCAGAGGACACAGGTTCGTGCCCTAGTCTAGAAAGATCCCACATGCCGCGGAGCAACTAGGCCCATGACCCACAACTACTGAGCCTGCGCATCCGGAGCCTGTGCTCCGCAACGGGAGAGGCCCCAACAGTGAGAGGCCCACGTACCACAAAAAAAAAAAATCAGATCAGAAATAAATGAAAAAGAAAGAACAACTACAATCCCGTAGCCTATGGAACAAAAAACACATTCAAAGAAAGATACACAAGATGAAAAGGCAGAAGGCTATGTACCAGATCAATGAATAAGACAAAACCCCAGAAAATCAACTAAATGAAGTGGAGATTGGCAACCTTCCAGAAAAAGAATTCAGAATAATGATACTGAAGATGATCCAGGACCTTGGAAAAAGACTGGAGGCAAAGATCGAGAAGATGCAAAAAATGTTTAACAAAGACCTAGAACAATTAAAGAACAAATAAACAGAGATGAACAATACAATAACTGAAATGAAAAATACGTTAGAAGAAATCAACAGCAGAATAACTGAGGCAGAAGAACAGATAAATGACCTGGAAGACAGAATGGTGGAATTCACTGTTGCGGAACAGAATAAAGAAAAAAGAATGATGAAAAGAAACGAAGACAGCCTAAGAGACCTCTGGGACAACATTAAACGCAACAACATTCGCATTATAGGGGTCCCAGAAGGAGAAGAGAGAAAGGACCCGAGAAAATATTAGAAGAGATTATAGTCAAAAAATTCCCTAACATGGGAAAGAAAGTAGCCACCCAAGTCCAGGAAGCACAGAGAGTCCCATACAGGACAAACCCAAGGAAAAACATGCCGAGACACATACTAATCAAATTGGCAAAAATTAAAGACAAAGAAAAATTATTGAAAGCAGCAAGGGAAAAATGGCAAATAACATACAAGGGAACTCCCATAAGGTTAACAGCTGATTTCTCAGCAGAAAATCTACAAGCCAGAAGTGAGCGGCATGATATACTTAAAGTGATGAAAGGGAAGAACCTATAACCAAGATTACTCTACCCGGCAAGGATCTCACTAAGATTCGATGGAGAAATCAAAAGCTTTACAGACAAGCAAAAGCTAAGAGAATTCAGCACCACCAAACCAGCTCTACAACAAATGCTAAAGGAACTTCTCTAAGTGGGAAACACAAGAGAAGAAAAGCACCTACAAAACAAACCCAAAACAATTAAGAAAATGGTCATAGGAACATACATATCGATAATTACCTTGAAGGTAAATGGATTAAGTGCTCCAACCAAAAGACACAGGCTTGCTAAAAGGATACAAAAACAAGGCCCATATATATGCTGTCTACAAGAGACCCACTTCAGACCTAGGGACACATACAGACTGAAAGTGAGGGGATGGGAAAAGATATTCCATGCAAATGGAAATCACAAGAAACCTGGAGTAGCAATATTCATATCAGATAAAATAGACGTTAAAATAAAGAATGTTAAAAGAGACAAGGAAGGACACTACATAATGATAAAGAGGTCAATCCAAGAAGAAGATAAAACAATTATACATATATACGCACCCAACATAGGAGCACCTCAATACATAAGGCAACTGCCAACAGCTATAAAAGAGGAAATTGACAGTAACACAATAATAGTGGGGAACTTTAACACCTCACTTACACCAATGGACAGATGATCCAGACAGAAAATTAATACGGAAACACAAGCTTTAAATGACACAACACCAGACAGATTTCATTGATATTTATAGGACATTCCATCCAAAAACAGCAGAATACACTTCCTTCTCAAGGGCGCATGGAACATTCTCCAGGATAGATCACATCTTGGGTCACAAATCAAGCCTCAGTAAATTTAAGAAAATTGAAATTATATCAAGCATCTTTTCTGACCACAATGCTATGAGATTAGAAATGAATTACAGGGAAAAAACCGTAAAAAAACACAAACACATGGAGGCTAAACAATACGTTACTAAATAACCAAGAAATCTGCTCACTGAAGAAATCAAAGAGGAAATAAAAAAATACCTAGACACAAATGACAATGAAAACACAACGATCCAAAACCTATGGGATGCAGCAAAAGCAGTTCTAAGAGGGAAGTTTATAAGTATACAAGCCTACCTCAAGAAACAAGAAAAATCTCAAATAAACAATCTAACCTTACACTCCTAAAGGTTAGGAGTGTAACCTTACACTCCTAACCTTACACTCTAGTTCCTAAAGGAACTAGAGAATGCAGATTAAAAAACCCAAAGGTTAGCAGAATGAAAGAAATCATAAAGATCAGAGCAGAAATAAATGAAATAGAAACAAAGAAAACAATAGAAAAGATCAATAAAACTAAAAGCTAGTTCTTTGAGAAGATAAACAAAAGTGATAAAATATTAGCCAGACTGGGAGAGGACTCAAATCAATAAAATTAGAAATGAAAAAGGAGAAGTTACAACAGACACTGCAGAAATACAAAGCATCCTAAGGGACTACTACAAGCAACTCTATGCCAATAAAATGGACAACCTGGAAGAAACGGACAAATTCTTAGAAAGGTATAACCTTCCAAGATTGAACCAGGAAGAAATAGAAAATATGAACAGACCAATCACAAGTAATGAAATTGAAACTGTGATTAAAAATCTTCCAACAGGGTTTCCCTGGTGGCGCACTGGTTGAGAGTCCGCCTGACGATGCAGGGTACACGGGTTCATGCCCCGGTCCAGGAAGATCCCACATGCCATGGAGCGGCTGGGCCCGTGAGCCACGGCCGCTATGCCTGCGTGTCCGCAGCCTGTGCTCCACAGTGGGAGAGGCCACAACAGTGAGAGGCCCGGGTACCACAGGAAAAAAAAAAAAAAATCTTCCAACAAACAAAAGTCCAGGACCAGATGGCTTCACAGGTGAATTCTATAAAACATTTAGAGAAGGGCTAACACCCATCCTTCTCAAACTCTTCCAAAAAATTGCGGATTAAGGAACACTCCCAAACTCATTCTATGAGGCCACCATCACCCTGATACCAAAACCAGGGAAAGATACTACAAAGAAAGAAAATTACAGACCAATATCACTGATGAATATAGATGCAAAAATCCTCACCAAACACTAGCACACAGAATCCAACAACACATTAAAAGGATCATACACCATGATCAAGTGGGATTTACCCCAGGATGCAAGGATTCTTCAATATATGCAAATCAATCAATGTGATACACCATATTAACAAATTGAAGAATAAAAACCATGTGATCATCTCAATAGATGCAGAAAAAGCTTTTGACAAAATTCAACACCCATTTATGATAAAAAAAATTCTCCAGAAAGTGGGCATAGAGGGAACCTACCTCAACATAATAAAGGCCATATATGACAAACCCACAGCAAACATCATTCTCAATAGTGAAAAACTGAAAGCATTTCCTCTAAGATCAGGAACAAGACAAGGTTGCTCACTCTCACCACTATTATTCAACGTAGTTTTGGAAGCCCTAGCCATAGCAATCAGAGAAGAAAAAGAAATAAAAGGAATACAAATTGGAAAAGAAGAAGTAAAACTGTCACTGTTTACAGATGACATGATACTATACATAGAGAATCCTAAATATGCCACCAGAAAACTTCTAGAGCTAATCAATGAATTTGGTAAAGTTGCAGGATACAAAATTAATGCACAGAAATCTCTTGCATTCCTATACACTAATGATGAAAAAATCTGAAAGAGAAATTAAGGAAACACTCCCATATACCACTGCAACAAAAAGAATAAAATACCTAGGATTAATCCTACCTAGGGAGACCAAAGACCTATATGCAGAAAACTATAAGACACTGATGAAAGAAATTAAAGATGATGCCAACAGATGGAGAGATATACCATGTTCTTGGATTGGAAGAATCAATATTGTGAAAATGACTATACTACCCAAAGCAATCTACAGATTCAATGCAATCCCTATCAAATTACCAATGGCATTTTTTACGGAACTAGAAAAAAAATCTTAAAATTTTTATGGAGACACAAAAGACCCCGAATAGCCAAAGCAGTCTTGAGAGAAAAAAACAGAGCTGGAGAAGTACAGGTTTCTGGTAACTGACTATACTGCTGAACTGAATGAATAAGCATTTTCAGAATGCTAATGGTAAACTGATGAATTCATAAAAATGCTAACAAAAGATCAAAATAAAAAAAATTAATTACATGGGACTCAGTGAACTGAGGAGGATGATTATAATTTTTGTGACTTTCTGTTTGAATAAAAAAAAGGAAGAAAGAAGGAAAGAAAGAAAGGAAGAAGGAAAGAAAAGAAAAGAAAGAAAGAGAAAGAGAGAGAGAAAGAAAGAGAGAGAGAGAAGGAGGGAGGGAGGGAAGAAGGAAGGAAGGAAAGAAGGAAGGAAGGAAGAGAGAAAGAAAGAAAGAAGAGAATCTTCTGGTAGTGAGTTGAATACTTGGGGAGGCACAAAAATCTTTAAGAACCCTAGGTTACCATTAATGCTAGAGAAAGAGAGTACTCAATGAAATGTTCTTCAGCACTTTTTGAAAGTTGTTTCTTCTACTTTAAATAAGTAGTATATTACTCTCTGGGGACTCAACTTAGCCTCATACTACTCCTGAAACTGGAAGATTATTTTATACGGTAGAACATACTACTGCTAATATTAAGTATTATTGTTGTTATTGTTATTACTATTATTATTAATAGTAGTAGGAGGTTACTTTTCATCATTAAAGTGCTTTCACATATATTAAAAAAAAAGATGTCCTAAAATTTTATAAAATAAGGTATAACATAGTTTTCTGCTTTATTTCAAGAGTCCTTTTATCTTTACTTTCACAGTAAATCATAATATTTCATGTGAATCTATAATGCAAAGTTTCCATTTTAACCTCACAGTGCAATAGTCTGTCTAAAACGTACAGGAAGCGTGACACAATTTCCCAAAAATCAAAGCAGAGGAAAGAGATATTCACATTGTAATCAGAAATTTCTTTACTCTTTCTACATTTAATTTCATGCAATCTGTATTTCACTGTGCTTCTGCTGTTCAAAAATAATGAGTTTACTAATATGTATATGTCTGATCCTTATTGGGTACAAGACCAGGACTTAAACTCCCACATCTACAACTTGTTCTTAAAGGCTAGCAAATTCTGTCCTTCTGATCTGTGATGTTAGGCAAACATCAGGGAAAAACATCTTGGAGTCCTCACAGTTAGAGTGTTTCTTCTAACTCATGGCTGCAATTGGAAATCTATCCCTATCATTATGGTCAGATAACATGGCAGTTATGGTTTCCCTGCTCTTGTATTTGCAAGTGGGTTTTAAAGAGGCTCTCTGGAAAAGCATTCCACATAAATACAGTTATGATGTCCAGAAGTAAGGGCTTAAATTGAAAAAATCCACAAGATTGAAGCTTTTACCCAGATACCAAAAATAAAGATACTGTTCCATTTATCTGTTTAATAAACTGATTCTATCCATACCACAAAATATTTGCAATGTGTGTTTAGAAGTTGAACAATTTTATTTAAGCTTTTTGACAACTTCAAGTTGCTTTTCCTAACCCTTAACTATTACTGAAATGCATATGTTCAATCTCAATTTGAATAAAGTCAGTTTTTCTAAATTGATATTAAAATTTATGCAAGTATTGTTTTTATTTGTCAACACATAAATTCTTACATATAATGAACAAACAAGATTGGACTATAACTAATATACTCGTAGAATTTTTTTATTTAACTGATTATTTTCTTTTGGGGCCTTTATTCTGTTTTTCCCTTCATTACTTCAGAATTTCTAAACCAATAGTTTAGTACCTCAGGGAAAAATAAAATAAGGAAACAAAAATATTGTTCCTCCAGTCCATTTCATTCATCTACTTGAGGAACTGGTGTGACATTAGTAAGCATTTGGTGATCAAAATATATCTTTTTAAGACTGTAGCCCAAAAAGTCACTTTGGAATTTTAATAGAAATAAAATACTTTGCAAAAGAAAAATCAGAAGTCTGCAAGTAACAGAAAAATGGTTGAGAGGATAGCTGCTATCTTAATAGTCTGCATAAAATCTAATCCATCAGCTAACTGGTAGATAAAATTCTCTTAGAAAATATAATCCAAGAAGGCAAAAGATAAAAAGTAGAGGATTAACACCACGAAATTACCATTGTTTGTTAAATGAGAAAACTATATGCTTACAATGAAGCCCCTTCAGTTTCTATATACTATAATTCTTTTTCATGGCTATCCCTTTAATATTATTTTTATCATAAAATAAGTTTATTGATGACAACTTTATATAATTTACTGCCGGTGTTTGAGATATGCAGGATCCTTATATCAATATGTAACTGGGGACTTCCCTGGTGGCACAGTGGTTAAGAACCCGCCTGCCAATGCAGGAGACACAAGTTTGATCCCTGGTCTGGGAAGGATGGGTGTTAGCTCTTCTCTAAATGTTTCATAGAATTCACCCATGAAGACATCTGGTCCTGGACTTTTGTTTTTTGGAAGATTTTTAATCACAGTTTTAATTTCATTACTTGTGATTAGTCTGTTCATATTTTCTATTCTTCCTGGTTCAGTCTTGGGAGGTTATACCTTTCTAAGAATGTGTCCATTTCTTCCAGGTTGTCCGTTTTATTGGCACAGAGTTGCTTGTAGTAGTCTCTCGGGATGCTTTGTATTGCTGCAGTGTCTGTTGTAACTTCTCCTTTTTCATTTCTTATTTTATTGATTTGAGGCCTCTCCCTCTTTTTCTTGATAAGTCTGGCTAAATGTTTATCAGTGTTGTTTATCTTCTCAAAGAACCAGCTTTTAGTATTATTGATCTCTGCTATTGTTTTCTTTGTTTCTGTATCATTTATTTCTGCTCTGATCTTTATGATTTCTTTCCTTCTACTAACTTTGGGTTTTGTTTGTTCTTCTTTCTCTAGTTCCTTTAGGGGTAAGGTTAGATTGTTTATTTGAGATTTTTCTTGTTTCTTGAGGTAGGCTTATATAGCTATAAACTTCCCTTTTAGAACTGCTTTTGCTGCAGCCCACAGGTTTTGGATGGTCGTGTTTTCATTGTCATTTGTCTCTAGGTATTTTTTTATTTCCTCTTTGATTTCTTCAGTGAGCACTTGGCTATTTAGTAACGTATTGTTTAGCCTCCATGTGTTTGTGTTTTTTACGTTTTTTCCCGTGTAATTGATTGCTAATCTCATAGCACTGTGGTCAGAAAAGATGCCTGACATGATTTCAATTTTCTTAAATTTACTGAGGCTGGATTTGTGACCCAAGATGTGATCTATCCTGGAGAATGTTCTATGCGCACTTGAGAAGAAAGTGTAATCTGCTGTTTTTGGATGGAATGTCCTATAAATATCAATGAAATCTATCTGGTCTATTGTGTCATTTAAAGCTTGTGTTTCCATATTAATTTTCTGTCTGGATCATCTGTCCATTGGTGTAAGTGAGGTGTTAAAGTTCCCCACTATTATTGTGTTACTGTCAATTTCCTCTTTTATAGCTGTTGGCAGTTGCCTTATGTATTGAGGTGCTCCTATGTTGGGTGCGTATATATGTATAATTGTTATATCTTCTTCTTGGATTGACCTCTTTATCATTATGTAGTGTCCTTCCTTGTCTCTTTTAACATTCTTTATTTTAACATCTATTTTATCTGATATGAATATTGCTACTCCAGGTTTCTTGTGATTTCCATTTGCATGGAATATCTTTTCCCATTCCCTCACTTTCAGTCTGCACATGTCCCTAGGTCTGAAGTGGGTCTCTTGTAGACAGCATATAGATGGGTCTTGTTTTTGTATCCATTCAGCAAGCATGTGTCTTTTGGTTGGAGCACTTAATCCATTCACGTTTAAGGTAATTATCGATATGTATGTTCCTATGACCATTTTCTTAATCATTTTGGGTTTGTTTTGTAGGTGCTTTTCTTCTCTCGTGTTTCCCACTTAAAGAACTTCCTTTAGCATCTGTTGTAGAGCTGGTTTGGTGGTGCTGAATTCTTTTAGCTTTTGCTTATAACGCTTTTGATTTCTCCATCAAACCTGAATGAGATCCTTGCTGGGCAGAGTAATCTTGGTTGTAGGTTCTTCCCTTTCATCACTTTAAGTATATCATTTCACTCACTTCTGGCTTGTAGAGTTTCTGCTGAGAAATCAGCTGTTAACCTTATGGGAGTTCCCTTGTATGTTATTTGCCATTTTTCTCTTGCTGCTTTCAATAATTTTTCTTTGTCTTTAACTTTTGCCAATTTGATTACTATGTGTCTTGGCGTGTTTCTCCTTGGGTTTATCCTGTATGGGACTCTCTGTGCTTCTTGGATTTGGGTGGCTATTTCCTTTCCTATGTTAGGGGAGTTTTCAACTATAATCTCTTCAAATATTTTCTTGGGTCCCTTCTTTCTCTCTTCTCCTTCTGGGACCCCTATAATGCAAATGTTGTTGCATTTAATGTGTCCCAGAGTTCTCTTAGGCTGTCTTCATTTCTTTTCATTCTTGTTTCTTTATTCTGTTCTGCAGCAGTGAATTCCACCATTCGGTCTATCAGGTCACTTATCCGTTCTTGCCTCAGTTATTCTGCTATTGATTTTTTCTAGTGTATTTTTCTTTTTTTTTTCTTCTTTTTTTTTAATTAGTTTCTGCTTTATAACAAAGTGAATCAGTCATACATACACATCTGTTCCCACATCCCTTCCCTCATGCATCTCCCTCCCTCCCACCCTCCCCATCCCACCCCTCCAGGTGGTTCATTTCAATTATATTATTGTTCATCTCTGTTTGTTCTTTAATTGTTCTTGGTCTTTGTTAAACATTTTTTGCATCTTCTCGATCTTTGTCTCCATTCTTTTTCCGAGGTCCTGGATCATGTTCACTATCATTATTCTGAATTCTTTTTCTGGAAGGTTGCCTATTCCACATCATTTAGTTGTTTTTCTGGGGTTTTATCTTGTTACTTCATCTGGTAGATAGCCCTCTGCCTTTTCATCTTGTCTATCTTTCTATGAATGTGGTTTTTGTTCCACATGCTGCAGGATTGTAGTTCTTCTTGCTTCTGCTGTTGCCCTCTGGTGGATGACGCCATCTAAGAGGCTTGTGCAAGTTTCCTGATGGGAGGGACCGGTGGTGGGTAGAGCTGGGTGTTTCTCTGGTCGGCAGAGCTCAGTAAAACTTTAATCCTTTTGCCTGCTGATGGGTGGGGCTGTGTCCCCTCCCTGTTGGTTGCTTGGCCTGAGGTGACCCAACACTGGAGCCTACCCAGGCTCTTTGGTGAGGCTAATGGCTGACTCTGGGAGGGCTCACACCAAGGAGTACTTCCCAGAACTTCTGCTGCCTGTGTCCTTGTCCTCACGGTGAGACAGAGCCACCCCCCGCCTCTGCAGCAGACCCCGCAACACTAGCAGGTAGGTCTGGTTCAGGCTCTGTGGGGTCAATGCTCCTTCCCCCTGGGTCCCAATGTGCACACTACTTTGAGTGTGCCCTCCAAGAGTGAAGTCTCCGTTTCCCCCAGTCCTGTCGAAGTCCTGCAATCAAATCCCACTAGCCTTCAAAGTTTGATTCTCTAGGAATTCCTCCTCCATTTTCTGGACCCCCAGTTTCTGAAGCCTGACGTGGGGCTCAGAGCCTTCACTCCAGTGGGTGTTTTTCTGTGATATAAGTGTTCTCCAGTTTGTGGGTCACCCACCCAGCAGGTATGGGATTTGATTTTATTGTGATGCGCCCCTCCTACCATCTCCTTGTGGCTTCTCCTTTGTCTTTGGATGTGGGGTATCTTTTGGTGAGTTCCAGTGTCTTCCTGTCGATGACTGTTCAGCAGTTAGTTGTGATTCCAGTGTTCTTGCAAGAGGGAGTGAGAGCATGTCCTTCTACTCCGCCATCTTGAACCAGTCTCACATAACATATTTTTAGATATGCTCTTTCCAGTACTCTTAACCTTTCATCTTGTCAATGGTAATTTTACTAAGAAACTTTCATAAACACAACTCCCATGGTTAGTAAGGAATTACTACATGTAATTAGGTACCTAGAATAGTGTTCAGCTGAAGGTAAATTATATTAAACCAAACCTGTACTACTTTTCTGTGGTTTGTTTGGACAGCAAGTCCTGTTATCAGAACTCATGATGCATCAGCTATTCTACTGCAAAGAGTAGAAACAGATTTTTGAAAGAGTAGAGAACAGAACATATTCTCCTAAGAATCAACAATTTAAAATGCTGTGGGACCTCCCTGGTGGCACAGAGGTTAAGAATCCACCTGCCAATGCAGGGGACATGGGTTTGAGCCCTGGTCTGGAAAGATCCCACATGCCGTGCAGCAACTAAGCCCACACGCCCCAGCTACTGAGCCTGCACTCTAGAGCCCGCGTCCCACAACTACTGAACCTGTGTGCCACAACTACTGCAGCCCGTGTGCCAAGAGCCCATGCTCTTCAACAAGAGAAGCCACCACAATGAGAAGCCCACACACTGCAAGCAAGAGTAGCCCCCACTCGCCACAACTAGAGAAAGCCAGTGCGCACAGCAACAAAGACCCGACGCAGACAAAAATAAATAAATAAATAAATAAGCATATTACTAAATGAAATAAAATAAAATAAAATACTAACTGTGAAGTATACCAAATGTAAAAATTCAAAGAACTCTGGCAACCACTACCGTCAACTACTTTTCCGATACTTAGTGATACCTATTTTTGCACAGTGCCTGTTACCATGGCCCAAAACCATGAATAAACTGATTATTATCATGCTCTTGCCAGTCTCCAATGTACTACTCTTCACAAATTTTTTTTATTTAAGCAAATTAAAATCTTTTAAAAAATTAAAAACAAATAGTAACTGTAACGTACAAATTCATAGTGATTTGAAGAGGATCATATCCTGCTTTTATTTACTCACAATTTAGCCATACCTTTTCATTATCCTGGTTGTGTTTACTCATTGGTGACATTGGTTGAGAAAAATCAGTTTCATTATCTACTGCATACTGTCTGCCAGACAGAAAATCCCGTAGTTGACTCTGTAAGAAATACAAGATGTTACTAATAAAATGCTATGCCAACTGTAAAAAATATTTCACACCTAGCTCTACTTAGTGTCTCTGATATTCCAGTGTACAGCACATTACCTGACTTTTGTTGGCAGTCCATAATATACACGGAATTAAATTTCCTAACAATCTGTTTCCAGTGGCACTTGTACTCAAAGAGTTTTACAAGTTCAGAGTTAAAAGATGACCTTGGAAATTTCATCTGAGCCTTTTATTTGTACGGAAGAAAGTCTCAGCTAATGCCCACAATAAATGCTTCATTTTGGAATATACATAAGTAAATCTTTTTTCCTGAGCAGCAGAATATTTCAAACAAAATAAGAGTTTCCATGAAAAAATAATTTATAAAGAGATATTTGCTTTCAGCCTGACACTCTACTCAACATCTCCATATTATTTCATTTATTCTAAGGGACTGAAGATTATACAGGTATGTATAAACACAAACACACACACAATTCCTAATAAGTAAACCTGAAGGGACAAACTGAATTAACAAAGTCCAGTGAGATATTGCAAAATTATAACTAAAGTAACTCACCAATATATACTCCTTAAAAAGAAATAGCATTTGCCACAATTCTACTGATATAAGCTGGTACTCATAAAGAGTTAATCAGGTGATGAAAAAAAAAACTAGAAAGCCTAGGATTTTGTTGTTTATAACACATACAATTTTTCAATCTCAAAATTCAAGATCACCAAAATAAGAATTTACTATTTAACAAATCTTGAATAATGGTAGTACTCACACTTGTGGTTCTTATGTTTTCAGAAGAGATGCTGAAAGCAAAGATTTATTTTTCCATAAACACAATATTATTTTTAGAAATGGGAGAATATTACCTTCTAGTTAAAAAACATTTTCATATTTAATTACATGCAAAGTACATTATTCTAGATCAGTTCAGTGGGTGTCAAAGTATGGTCCAAGTACTTCTGAGGTCCTTAAGACCCATTCAGGGGATCTGGGAAGTCCTCCTTTTCCAACTATGTATCAATGTGAATCTGAATTTTCTTGATATACTTCAATCAAACTAATTTATCAAATAGAAGCAGACATGTGAATCCAGGTATTTTCTATCACACATGATATTAAAGATACTCATAAAAATGTAAAACAATGTCACTATTCTCACAATTTTTTTATTTTTGGAAAATAAAGTTATTCTTCATAACATAATGTTATTCATATTAAAATGTAATAGGTTCAATATCAATATTTTAATAACTGATAAACATTTTAAACATTTCGCAATTTTAACTTTTAATATGGAAAATACCAATAGATATAATCCACATAAACAAAATCTCCTTCTAGTCCTAAATAATTTTTAGTGTAAAGCGGTTCCTAGACCTCAAAGTTAGACAAGAACTCTAGATAATATAGCATAAAGCTTTCTGAGGCAAGACAAAAATCACAATATATTTGCTGCGATACACTATTAATTTTACTGATTTGTACCTTTACTGATTTGACAGGTTGCTACTCACTGTATTTTTATCCTCTTATTAACTTGGAAGATGTACTGTATTTTTCCATTCCATTAATATTTGCCCTTACTCTCCCTGTACTCAAATCAGACTCATATTTCTCTATTTTTTAAAACTGATAATGCCTGCTACTTACCCCTATCAAATTACAAAATTTAGCAGTTTTAATTCTAAACTAGTATCAGAATCTCTCTTAGTGTAAGTCTTCCATTTTAGCTCACATATTCCCAGTCCATCCTTATCATTTTAACTGCACATAGACACTCCAAGTTTTAGTGCTCACTACCATCTTTCCCTAGATAGACCGCTGCTCCAGTTCATCTGTTTAATTATTAGTCTTTGGAAAGGTAAATGCTTCACATGAGGTATGATGATGACATTCTTTAAATTTTTTCATATCCTCACAAGTCCTTCCTTAACTTGGATGATAAATGATATCTTGGTTGAGGATGGAATTCTTAGGTCACTTTCAGGACATGCTATTTTAATTTTTTGTTCTTTTTAAATAACTTGTTCTTTCTGCCAGGAAATTAAGAGTTCAGGAATTTTACCAGGATATGTCTAGGTATGTGTCATTTCTCATCAATTCAGCCTGGAACTTCATAAACACTCCTTAGGAGACTCAGGAAAATATTTATTATAACAAATGTAGTTGTAACAAATATATGATTTATTTTATCATGGCCTCTTTTGCATCTGTTCTTTTTTCTCCTTCTAGAACTCCTAACGTTTATATGTTATATCCTCTAGATCTAACCTCCAAGTTTAACTTTTCCCTCTTTGTTTCTTTATGTTTTTTACTCTGTGCTTTACTGATTGTACTTGACTTTCAGGATACTAATTTGAGTCTGAATTCATCTGTTACATTGGGAAATATTTTCTTCTTTTTTTTTAATGTCTAGAAAGTCTTATGTTTAGGTATATACTTGAAGTTCCTTGAGTACTTATTATTTCACTGGATTCAATTTGCTATCATTCCCTTCGAGCAGCTCTATTTTGTTAGGCATGTGTGTTCTTAGCTGATTCATCTTTCTGGCCACTGAGACCCCTTAGGTGACCGTTGCTTCTCTTTACTGGCTCTTTGGGGCCCAGATGACTGTTGAGGTACATTAAGTGATGACAGTTCTATGAGTAATGGAAGTTGAAATGGTCTCTACTCCTTATGGAGCAGCAGTGGAGAAATAAGCAAGCTGCCAGTCACGTGCTTAGGCTGAAGAACAGTCTTCTTGTGGTCTCTCAAGCCTCACCAACAGTAAGACCATCCATTCAGCTACTTTGCTGCTTCTTGAGAGTAAAGGAACCCTGGCACACTCATAGAAGGCAGTTATTGACCTTCCTCAGATTTCTGAGGGCTGCTAAGCTCTTCTCAGGATCTACCACTTCTGCTCCTCAGCCCAGGTCTCTGATTTTGTCCTCCAGATAATTGCTCAATTCATGAGAGCAATCTCTGTAACAATTCTCCCTACTTAGAGTCCAGTTAGCATCCAAGGACTTCTATGCTCCCAGATGCCCATGGGCCCTGCATCCATGTTCCTCAGGAGAGGAATTATAAAAGTAGGAAACAAAGGGGAAAGGGCTATCATTCAAATTATGTTCCCAGAACTTCCCTGTCTTACCTTTATCTTAATTCCTCTTAATTCTTGCCTTATTTAGGCTACAATATATCAAAAACAAAAAAAGCTTATTAGGATCATGATTTTCAGGACCCTGAAACTCAGAAATGTTTAGAACTTTCTGATATGGATCTTTAAAGATACTTTTAGCCTAAATTAGGGTTACATTTAGCATATTTTTGAAAAGTCGATCTAGGGATATTTTCCTGCTCACTTTTTCCTCACTGCAAATTTCCTTTGAGTAACATAAGTACCAGAGATCAAGTTGTCAGCCTTCTAAGATTTAAATGTAGAAAATTTTCTACTTCATATATTACCATCTCAGCAGTTCCCACTTCATTCCTGATGTTCTGCAAAGGAGACAGAACTTCCTCAAATGTAAAACCTTATATATCTCACACTATAAGCTGATTCACTTAAATGAAGAAACTTATTAGAGGACTTATAGGCAAAGGATAAAACGAAAACAAAGACCTCAGGCAGATTATACTCTCACTGGCTTATCAGAAACTCATGTTTATTGTTCCTACAATCTAATACTTGTGTTTGATTAACCTCTCTAAATTAACTTTGTGTAAAGTAGTTAAAAATCATCTCTACAGGTAAGCAAATAAAACATAACTAGAGAGGAATAAAACAACTGTCTTCACTCACAAGTATCCTCATCATGGTTTGGATAAGTATGTGTGGGTATGCATGTACACGTGTGTGCATGTATTTCGAGAAAGTTACAAAAAGGCAAAGGTTTCCATGATAGCCCCATGAGGCAAAGACAACAAACTGCCTGCCAGTATCCATTCTCCCCTTCTTCCTTAGTATCAGCGCTTTCTTTTTTCTTCTGGCATATTACTACCCAGAATAAAGACTATATTCTCCATCCTTGCTAGCATGTTGGTCTGTCCATATGACTAAGCTTTGGTTAATGAGATAGAAGCAAAAGAGCTACATCTCTTTCAAAGGAAAAGAGAGTGCGGTGCTCCCTTACTACTCCTGCTGCATGAAATGCTGATACAACGTCTGGAGCTCCAACAACTATCTTGGACCACAAATAATCCTGAGGGTAGAAGTCAAGAACTAAGATAGGAGAGCAGACTGACAGTAAAATCCTAGGTACTATCTGATAACCATGAACCTATCATATCAGTCCTAGATGCTAACCTTTTGACATCTTTTATAAAAGAATGAAACAAATTCCATTGTCTTAAACAACTGTTATTGTGGAGGTTTCTATTCTAAGCAGACACAACATTATTCCCAACTCTCAGATAGAAATATTTATAAACTATTTTAATATCTGAGAAAATCCAGTAAACATTTTCTTCTAGTTATGGCTGCAATTATTCTTTTATTACCACTGTTTAATTACTACTTTAGTGGTACTTGGTATATGTTAAGATAAAAAAATATATTTTCAATACTTTAAAACAAACTAGATGTATTCAAATATATTCTAAAACAGTTTATCAACTATAATGTACACAAAAGCAAACTGCAAGGGATGCTACTCCATTAACTTTAAAATTTATGCTCTATAAAAAAATAAGGCAATAAATGTGTCTGCAAAAAAAAGGAAGTGTATTACCTCATGTATATTGCATCATACTATCCTCATGAAATGATACTCTATCTTAGTAAAAGCTATTATTAATCCATAGAAAGAGTCATAGCAATCATTTATACAAATATGCCAAATGAACAGATGCACAAATTTTAAAATACAAAATCAATCCCTGACATAATTCAAAAAGAAATCACGTACTTGGTACTGATTTATTAAAAATGTTTTGATCTAATAAGTAGCTGTTTTTATATTTCAACCAAATAATAACACAAATTCAACAAAATTTACCACCAAAATATTTCTCTCAAGTAATGACTAGCTTTCAAGTAGCTAAATTTTCCATTCTTAACATGATCCAAAAAGCAAAAGCATTATCATTTATAATAACTATAAATGCTGATCCATCATTTAAAGTAAAAATAAATCTAGCCAAATTTTAATTTGATTAAGATAAAATTATTTAAAAAATACTTACAGGAGATATGTTGGCATAATTTTCATAATTAGAAGTCAAAACATTACATTTTTTATAAACATCGATCATATCTAACATGTTACTATTCTTTAAGAAGTCATCATAAATCTTCCTAATGTTCTCATAATGGTCAATCACTTTCATATTTTCAACTGGTAAGTTCAATTTCTCATGTAGTAAGTATTTCCAGGTCAATAAGACATCGCTGAGAGAGACTGTAAATTCTCCACTGTACTGAAAGAGATAATGCCAAAAATAAAATGATAAAGTTGGATGCTAGATATTCATTAACTTACAATTAAGATAGAAAGTACAAACTGAATTTTGTCATAGAAAAGTCTACATTGCATTCCTGTGGATTTTAAAAGAACATCAAAGTTGAGCTATGGAATAATTTTAAAACCAGATATAAAAGAAAAAGATTTTGATGATTTTTAAAAATATGAACAACTATAATAAGTTTGCACATGACAAATTTAGCAAATATAGTCATCTTGTTTCCTGAACTTCACTAAATTTCTTCTACCCAAAGTGGGGAGATGGGTGAGCAGTGAACTGAACTTAAGTGCTATTGACTGGGGAAGCATTTGATTCTGTTAATACTTAGTTCCTTTTAGTTCTTTTTGCTAATGTATTTTTAATCTCTTATTTACAACTGTCACGTCATACTGAATTCCTACATATCACATTATTCCAAGTGTTAGTCTAAATCATGAACATAAAAATTAAATTTTTTAAAATTATGTTTTATCTCATTACTATTTCAGAAGCAAAATATTGGTGCTAAAATTTGGGGTCAGAAAAGAACTTTGAATCTTCCCTGCTCATCATCATGCTAAGCTATAACAAACAAGTGCTAAGAAGCCATAGTCAGGTTTCTTTCTATAAGTTGTCAGATGTTACTAATCAGACAAAATTGTTCGTTTTTTCCTCTTCTTCAATATCTACATGATAAATTATCTCAGTGGACATGCTGAAGATTTTTTTTAATTGATTGCATTCTGTCCCACTTAATATCTCAGATATTAATAATGGTGCCCTCCAAAACATGCTAGACCTAATTCAGTAAAAAAATTCTAACTACTCCTTTCTGCAGCATGAGTAACAAATAATTTTAAGTATCCATATGTGGTTTTGAGACACAGATTTTGTTGCCCTCTTCCATAGTTAATATGCTAGTAGTTTCTGCTAACACCAATATCTTCCCATTAATAGCATTTAAAATAATGGGTGTGTATTTAAATAGTACTAGTCATTGGAACTAAAATGTAACATCAGCTTTAGCCAATGAAGAATAACAGAAAGAAATCAAACACAGCCAAATAATATATTATTTTCTACATATGTGACTCTTTCAAATCTCTATATCTTTTATAAAGATATTTTCTAACTACTATCCAAATTTAAGACAAGGTGTTCAAACTGCCTTAAAATAATTAACTCTTTACTCAACCATATGGAGGCAGCTAAGGAAATTATCTTTATTGTCCTTGGAGTAGAGACCTGTTATATAAAAATTATGAAAATTAACTACATTTCATGAAATTAGTTCAATGAACAACCAAAAGAATCAGTAACTCTCAAACACTGGACCCATAACCCAAATGTAAGACAGATTTGTAATATCTCAGCATTGCATCAAAATTGTATACTTTACTTCCCAATCCCACAAAGGTTACATACCATAAAATTTCCAAGTGGTATTTAAGTTAAATAAATCCAGTTATTTAGAGTTTCAAAACTAAATTGTTTTATCTCAAAAATTCCTAAAAACTATTTTGGTATAACACCCTTCATGTTAAAACTAAATTAAGATTTTGCCTAATATAAATGTACAAATCTCATCCTAATGACTATAACTAGTTAAAGTAAAACTATACAAGCTTTTTAATTTTTTTCAAGAAAACTGGTTACTTGTTTATTGTGTTACAACAGCAATGAAAAGTCCCCATCTACCACCCTTTATCATTGTAAAGATTAAACTGCAGTTGGAATCAGTATGTTCATCATTTACCCCCAAAAACGCCATATCAGAGTCCATCAGAGTCTGTCTACTCCATTTCTTTAACAAGCAATGAAGAACTTCATGCTCGTGTGCAATACGGAATCGTAGCTTTTTTTATTTGTACAGAAAAAAATGGACAAAACTTCCCTCCCCATCAAGGTTGTTAGAAGAAATTAGGTAATGAAAAGGAGAAATGCAAATCCTAAAGTCAACCAGTGCTTTTCCCATAACTCCAAATAAAAAACAATAATGAAAGTGCTCTAAGGTTTGGACATCTCTCTATAGTACAGAGGTGCAAGGAAGCGATAGATTTCTCTCATCACATTTACAAGTTTAATGTTCTAAAAAAAAAAGTCTTTCCTCCAGGGAAACTCAGGTGATCAATTACTGAATATAATCACACAACTCCATTTCAACTAGTCTGAATTCAATGTGCTTAGTCTAGAACCATCCTTGAGAAGAATTAATCTTATGATACATTTTAGTAGATAAATATATGAAGACTAATCAAAAATTCTCTTTAAGAATAAAGTATCTTAGCCCTTTGCAGAACCTGAAAGGTAAAAGAATGTACATTATTTTCACATATACAAACTATGTGCTAAAGTAAAAAAAATTAAATGTCCTTTAATTCAAGCCCAAGCTCTGTCCGTGACACTGCCGGCAGGTTATACACTAGGAGAAAGGTCCTTCACGCTGAGGGTCACTCCTGCTTGTCTCCAGCAAGGCCGTGTTTTCACCAGCATCCTCTTTAAAATTGGCCTCGCAAGGCGGCACGGAGTCACTGGTGGTGGGCAGTGCTGAGCTGCCTGCGTCACTTCTGTCACCATCTGGTAAAGTAAGACTCAGATCTGCAGTTGAAACGCCCCCAGGGGGAGATTCTGGGGCGGGCGTCTCCTGCACGTCCTCAAGCTCTCCCCAATATCCCAGGGCTTTGATGACATGAAGTTTACACATTGGACACGTTCGGTGATCCAAAAGCCATGGGTCAATGCATATTTTATGAAAAATATGCTTGCATGCCAGGATTCTGATAACATCCTTTCCTTTAAAATTTTCAATACACACTGCACAACGTTCAGCATCAACATCAATTCCCTTTTCTCCATGCTTTACAGTATGAAGAGGAAGCTGCCCGATAAGTTTGTTTCTTTTCTATGGCTCTGACTTCCAAACTGTGAGCCAGTGTATAGGAAGCGCTGTATATAGTAAAATATTAGCCAAGCTAGTGAGATAATCATCATGGTGATGAAGGCGATGGCCACAAACACCACGGACTGACCGCTGATGCACTCCTCTAAGTGCCGTGTGCCGAGCCCTATGGTCACTGTGACCGGAATGTCTTTCTGCACCAGATCCACGATTTCTCTTTCTTTGGGGTAGCTAACCATAATGACTACTATATTTCCTGTTCCCGCGTGGGACAAGGGCGCAGTGAGGTTCCCGTGGCGCTCCTCGTTGTACAGGACCACGGCCGAGGTGTTCCGCCGCGCCGCCGCCAACACCTTGTCCTTGAAGGTGCAGCCCCCGCGCGCCACCAGCGCCACCCAGGGCGCGGCCCCCCGGCCGCGGGGCACGAGGAAGCGCGTGCAGGACGCGCAGCCCTCGGGGTCGCGGTCGTCGTCAGGCGGGACGCCCAGCAGGCCCCGCGCGCCCTCCTTGGGCGAGCTCTCGCCGAAGCGGCCGCTCTCCGAGGCGCTCCACACGCTCTGGCTGGCCTACGGGTCCACGTACTCGGTGCTCAACATGACCGAATGCCACTTGAGCGCCCGGCCTCGGTCCCCGGGCGCGCACAGGGCCAGCGCTAGCAGCGCTAGCAGCGCCAGCGCGCCGCGGGCCCCGCCGCGGGCCTCAGGCCGCCGCCACGCCATGGCCCCGCCGCCGGGCTGACCGGGAGAGGGCCGGGCGGGAGCCGGAGGGCGCTGGCGTGCGAGGCCGCCGAAAAGCACGGAGAAGTCGACGCCAGCTGCAGAGCCCGGGAAGACCCAGTCCCGGTGGCCTATACAAGCTCTTGATCTTGTGAGAAAAGGTTTTGACTGGATTAACAGTGTTTATACTGGGATTATAAAAACATTTTAAATCCCAATAAAAATGCACTCCAAATATCAGTTTTCATGATCAGGTGCCCACCATGACAGCATAATCTGTTATTCAAACCAGTAACAACTGATTGAGAGGGTCTGTGGTCAAATCAGAAAATGTTTTGCTAGGAAAACATGCCAGCTGGCTAATATCTGAAGGAAGTTCAAAATGTTCAATGCTTTAGTTCTCTGATGGACATAAGAAGGGTTGTATTTCACAAGAATAAAATGAGAAAAATGGAGAGTTACGTTTTATCAGAGCACTTGTACTTTTTACATTTTACCAAAGTTACTTTTATAATTATTCAAAATTTTAAATAAACTTTACATTTTTAACTAACTGGAATTCTTGTTATGGAAAGAGAAAAGATAACAGATTTACTTAAGAGCATTAACTGGCTGTGTGACCTTGAGTTAAGATACTGAAATCCCTCTGAGTCACCTTCCTTGGTTATAAAGTAAGACTGTACAGATTAAATAACACCGGATAAATGTTAGGTAATAAAAACTGTCAGTTTCCTTTCTCTTTTCTTATTCAAAGTAAAATAATTATTTGTTTGTTGGGGGAAGGGTGGTAGATAAATGTAATACAATTTAAAAAACAGTTTCTTCTTATTTGTTATGTCACTGTTGGATCATTTTCAAATCTGACAGTCAGCCCCAGGTGCTGTGATTGCTTCCTATGAAGCTATAAAATTAATAGCTTTGTTTCATCCAAAGGACCATTTGTAATGTTCTTAAGGCTACTTAAGGTGAATAATAGCCTTAATAACATAATGGCCAGACAAATTAAAACTATGACGCCAATTCCGAAGAAAAGAAAGGCTAAAATTTTATTTGCAATGTAGTAATGAAGTTATACATATTTGCCATATAATGAAATTAATAATCCTCAGTGAATCTATAATAGGTTAAATCTTAAGTGGTATTAAAACTGCTAGAGAGGTGTTATATTATTTAAGCTAAAATATCCCCCCACCTAAGAAAATATTCCAAGACCCTAAAACTCAAAAGTTATTTTCTTTCTCCCCACTAAAGCAGTTAAGAAAACAAGCACACCAATAAACAGACTAACAACTCTACCAGGTATTCAAAGGTTTCATTGTAGTCAAATGTTATTGTAAGGATTATTACTTTAGGGACCTATGTTCTCAAACTAAAGAGAATTAAAAAACTGAACAGAGCTCAAAGCAGAGGGTGGAAAATATAGGTGAAGGATATATACAACCAACTCCACCTTTTTATTACTATCTGCTACTTATGAATGCACCTGCAGGCAAGTGTATGTTGTTTGACATTGCCAAGTGACTTGAAGTCTGAGCACAGATGGGGATGCCTGAGCTGACTCTGTACATGAAGAGTTAAAGTAAAACTGACCCACGACCCACCATATCCACTGCACATGTGCATGCATATAAACATGAACTTTGAAAAGTTTAGTTGCAATTCATCTTTCCTCTTCTTTCCCACCCAGAGTCTGAATTTTCACAGTGAATTAAGTGAATTAACAAGTAGAAAGAGATACTGAGTGAATGCTACATAGACAAATCCTGAAGAAAAAGTGGCTTGTATTGAATATTTCAATATGTCAAAATTTTTACAATGAGAACTAAATTTTCTTCAGGGTACATTTCACTTAGCTTATGGATCTATTTTTTTAATTATTCATAAACAAACAAAGTAGGTGATTTGAACATGGTCTGTCTGATTCCAGAACAATAGTCCTCAATCACTGTTCAATAATGACTCTTAATAATTTCACTTTCTCTCTCTCCTTATTTTCTAGTGCATGGTCACCAAGGTTTAACCTTCAGCTGGCCCATTCCATTATACAATATCCTCATAATATATTATTTACCTTAGTACCATTTCTTCAGATTACTAAAGAAGGACAGATTTTTTTAAAAAATGCTCAGGCAGTAAAATTGGCAAGACTTGAAAATGAATTACAAAAGGGAGCAAAGGAAAGAGACCCTATGATGATCCTTAGGTATCTAGCTTCAGTGACTGAGTGTGGAAGGTAAGGTAGGTAAGTTGAGGAAGCAAACAATGTGATCTACTTTTAAAAATTTATGTGGAGACAGTAATCAAGGTAAAATGTCCAGTGAGTACTTGACCATACCAGAGTAAGACTCAGTAGAGAGGTCTAGCATATGAATACTGGTGAAACAGGAAGTATATCCAGTGAAAGTGGGTAAATGGAGCACACAGGAAGATATCAACAAAGTGTATAACAAGAGAGTATCTAAAATATATGTACAACTCTTTCAAAGAGTGAGAAAGAGACAAAAATAAGTCGACAGTAAAATAAGCAGAGGAAATGAATAAACAGTTTAAGAAAAGGATACCTAGGGCTTCCCTGGTGGCGCAGTTGTTGAGAGTCCGCCTGCCGATGCAGGGGACACGGGTTCGTGCCGCGGCCCGGGAAGATCCCACATGCCGTGGAGTGGCTAGACCCGTGAGCCATGGCCACTGAGCCTGCACGTCTGGGGCCTGTGCTCCGCAACGGGGGAGGCCACAGCAGTGAGAGGCACGCGTACCGCAAAAAAAAAAAGAAAAGGATACCTAAATGGTCAGATAAGAATTTTAAAAGGTGCTAAATGCTTTAGCTAGCAGAAAAATCAAAATGAAATATCACTTTTTTTCTTTTCTAATGAAGTTTGATAACACCTAATATGGAAAGAAATAAGAAAATGGTACTCTCCTACACTGTTGACATAAATGTCAATTCTAACAGCCAAGTTGAAGAGCAGTATGGAAGTATCAAGGCAAATTAAAGATGTATCTACTATATGACCCACTGAGTATGGGGCTTAGATTACCTCTTGCTCAGTGCACAGACATCTCATTTCAGTGCAAAACTGTAATACCAAACAACTTCAAACAACCCAAAAGTCCATCTACGCATAAAATGTATCGGTCACACAAAGGATGACTGTTAAAATGAATAAATCGTATCAAATTTTCTGTCTATCAGTACCTGACAAAGTCCTGAAAACAATGTTGGATGACAAAAACAAGACGCAGAAAAATGTATACCATTTGTTACAATTTTAAAACAGACACTTTAACAGTGCAATTTGTACAAATGGATATACAGAGAAGCACCTCCTGGTAAAAAATACCTAAAATTACAGGAGAAAATAGGAAAACTTTTATTAATCATGACTGAATTGTCCATAAGAGAAGGGAAATTACAAAAGGTCAAAAGCAATGAAAAAGTGCCAATATAGAAGGGTAAGCAAATGGCAGGTTCTGTGTTTCCCTGGTGTCTACCACTCCCTGGCATTTAAGAACCTGATTTTTATGAACTCTGAGCACAAAGCTTAGGAGACAAAGCTGACCATAAGAAGGCAGGAAGCTGGATCAGAGACATTCCTTGCCCACCTGCCATATAAAGCCAAAAGCCCCTGAAGGTCAACACTCTTACTGTGTCCACTAGAACAAAATCTGCCCAGCAGAAGGTGATGGTAGAGATACTTGCTGGTGAAGAGATTTCTAAAGCAGTCTCAGCATTGTGCTTACCTCTCTGGGTAATCTTCACTTAGATTTCTGCCTAATACTTAGTTTCTGCTGAGATAGGGGAAACCAGTCATCTACCCTGGCAGAAAATTGGGGGTTTACTCCCTGGACAGGGTAAAATAGTCTCTGGACTGAAGAATTCAGTTGAGGAAGAGAACCCAAATGAAAATCATAGGAATCACATGACATTTTATATTCTAAATTTTGACACAATTTTCAGGCACCCATCACATAGAGCTCAACTTTACACCCTTCATGCAGGAGGAAAGAAGACTCTTTTCCGAGGAAACTGTTCCAAAAGGGATATCCTAAAGATATCAACATCAAAGCTTCTCCAACCAAATGGCCCAGTAAGATCAGGTTGACAAGCCCTAACCCTGCACAAAGAGCTTCCAATAAACATTTTAGTGCTCCACTTAAATATAGGTGGATGGCCAAGGATCACCATGAAGGAAGTCTCTAATCAGAAGAAAGGAAGTCCTTCCCAAATAAAACTAACAAAAACAAGGAACTTGGAGGAAACACATTATGCAAGAAGATGAAAACCTCAACAAAATATTATTAATAGTCTCAAAGGAGAAAATATTAGACCCAGGAATCAAGAACAGTATGACATTATAAAAAGAGAACAAAAAAGGGCCCTTAGAAATAAAGAGGACATTAACAGAAAATCTAATAATTATCTCACCATTAAGCTGAAAAACTATTAAATGTTGAATCTTTGACTATTGGTTGAAAGAAAAGTAAAACAAGGTGAATGGATAAATAAATTGATACATCCATATAATAGAATATCATGCACTGCTAAAAAGAAATGAGCTATCACACCATGAAAAGACACAGAGGAACCTTAAATGCACATTACTAAATGAAAGAAATCAATCTGAAAAGGCTACATACTATGTTCCAACTATGTGACACTCTGAAAAAGGCAGAACTATGGTGACAGTAAAAAGACCAGTGGTTTCCAGGGACTGAGGAGAGGGAAAGATGAATAGTAGAGCAGAGGGTTTTTAGGGCAGTGAAACTATTCCATACATACTATAATGGTGGACATATATCATTATACGTTTGTCAAAACCCACAGAATGTACAACACCAAGAGTGTTTAGGGGGGCTTCCCTGGTGGCGCAGTGGTTGAGAGTCCGCCTGCCAATGCATGGGACATGGATTCTTGCCCCGGTCTGGGAGGATCCCACATGCCAAAGAGCAGCTGGGCCCGTGAGCCATGGCCACTGAGCCTGCGCGTCCGGAGCCTGTGCTCCGCAATGGGAGAGGCCACAACAGTGAGAGGCCCACGTACCGTGGGAAAAAAAAAAAAAAAAAAAAAGAGTGTTTAGGGGTAAAGATTCAGGATGTCTGCTACTTACTATCATATAGTTCATAAAGAATAATAATAATATGCATGTATATATATTTTTTTGTGTGTAATACGTATATGTGATATTTATACATACATATGAAATATTAAAAGAATAATGAAGCAAATGTAGCAAAATGCTAATAATTAATGAATCTAAGTGAAGGGCATACAGGAGTTCAGTGTACTATTCTTGTCACTTTTCTAGAAGTTTAACATTTTTTTCAAAATAAAAAGTCAAAAAAGTGCTACTTCCATTCTTTTTTAACATACCTATGTAAAATTTATTTTTAACAATATTGTGATTAAAAACAAGGAACAGACAAATTGGACATGTAACCACGACTGTCCCCCTCTTCCCCCTTCAGCTACACGGGCCCTTTTGCATTTTCTCAAATTCTATCTGCAGTCTTGAGCCAATGTGCAGTCTTCAGCCATGGGGCCTCTGCATATGCAGTTTCTCCATCCTCATCTTGGCCCCCACTCCCTTGCCTAATTAACCCCTTTCCCTCCTTTAGGGCTCAGCTTTATCTCTCTGACCAGGTCAACTCCCTGGTCGAATAGCATCATAAACTTCTTTTTTTAAAAATTAATTTATTTTATTTATGTTTTTGGCTGCGTTGGGTCTTCGTTGCTGCGTGCGGGCTTTCTCTAGTTGAGGCAAGCAGGGGCTACTCTTCATGGCAGTGCGCAGGCTTTTCATTGCAGTGGCTTCTCTTGTTGCAGAGCACGGGCTCTAGGCACGTGGGCTTCAGTAGTTGCGGCACGTGGGCTCAGTCATTGTGGCTCACAGGCTCTAGAGCACAGGCTCAGTAATTATGGCACATGGGCTTAGTTGCTCCGTGGTATGTGAGATCTTCCCAGACCAGGGCTCGATCCCATGTCCCCTGCATTGGCAGGCGGATTCTTAACCACTGAGCCACCAGGGAAGCCCCAAACCTCTTCTTCTGATAGCTTTAATTTCACACTTATTTACTCTCTACTTAATGTCTGTCTCACCTATTAGGCAATAAGCTTCACAAAGGCAAGAGACATGTCAAGTTTTGGTCACCATTCTAACCCAACACTTATCACAGTGCCTGGCACATAGTAGAAGCTGAGAAAAAGAAATCTGGGGCTTCCCTGGTGGTGCAGTGGTTAAGAATCTGCCTGCCAACACAGGGGACACGGGTTCGAGCCCTGGTCCGGGAAGATCCCACATGTCACAGAGCAACTAAGCCCATGCGCCGCAACTACTGAGCATGTGCTCTAGAGCCCGTGAGCCGCAACTACTGAGCCCACATGCCACAACTACTGAAGACCGTGCGCCTAGAGCCCGTGCTCCACAACAAGAGAAGCCACTACGATGAGAAGCCCGTGCACCGCAACAAAGAGTAGCCCCTGCTTGCCACAGCTAGAGAAAGCCTGTGCACAGCAACGAAGAACAAAGGCAGCCAAAAATAAAATAAATTAAATGAATAAATTTATTTAAAAAAAAGAAATCTGGGGCAAGGAGGAAGAAAGGGAAGAAATTAACATGTATATAGACAGCTAAACAGTTGTACTGGCCTCCTTGCTATGCCTTGAACATGCGAGGCATTTTCTACCTCAGGGCCCTTGCACCTGCTGTTCCCTTTGCTTGGTAGTCCCTTGCCACAAAAATTTCCACAACTCTTCCTTCTTCCCCTCTTTCAAATCTTTGTTCAGATGGCATCATCTTGATGAGGCCTTCCTTGACCACCCTATTCAAATCACAAGAACTCTCCCACCCCAAACTCTAAACACTCCTTAGTAGCATCTCTTTTATTTTCCTCTGCAGCACTTATTATGACCTAAAATGCTAAATATCTTATTTATTAGAGAATTATCTGTCTCTCCTCACTAGAAGATAAATCCCATAAGAGCAGGAATTTCTTTCAGTGGTATATTCCTAGAATATATATATTCTTAGAATAACGTTATTCTAAGAACTTAATAAATGTGTGGAAAGAATAACTGACTACCTAAGACAGAATTTTGTCAGTTTTTCTATGGTCAAAATTTATCTTAATATACATTGTTTTAAATATGCAAAACAGCAAACTATCCACACTTAGGAAAAACTATCTCTTGTTTTAAGATTATAGAATTCCTAATGTTCAGGTGTTAAATTATTCTTCCTTTTTCAAAATGATGGTTCTAGTCACTATTTTTTCTCAATGGCTTTACGTGCTAACATGAGAAATGTTCAAATCTGTCAATATCCAATTTGGGGGGGGAATTTTATTGGTAAATGAAATCTACAAGTCTGGGAACTAGTGACTTATAGGATTAAAATAATTCATCAGGGACTTCCCTGACAGTCCAGTAGTTAAGACTCCACGCTTCCAAGGCAGGGGGCACGGCTTCGATCCCTAGTTGGGAAACTAAGATCCCACATGCGGCGTGGCACAGCCAAAAAAAAAAAAAATTCATCAGAATGCCATTTCACTATCTAGCCCAACAGACCCATTGAAACCATTCCACCCTTCAAAAATCTTCTTTTCTAGTCAAGACAGTCTCCTTACCATTTTCAAAACATCATGATTTTAATCCCCCTGGATGCTTCCTCTGAACTGACTTTTCCCTTCCTTCATCGCTTCTTTAAATTCTTCCCATCCAAAGGCTTCCCTCCTTTAAGTATATTATGTAAAATCCAAGAAGGCTTTCCTTACCACTCCAGCCTACATTCATCCTTCTCTCATCTGAATGCCTCTAGCCCCTTAGGTAGAGCTTATTCCAAACACTGGTTTGGCCCAAGCCGACTGTGTAAGAATCACTTCAGATTAAAAAAAGATTAAAAGGTTAAAAAAAAAGACAATTTCCAGGGTCTCAGTGCAGATTAGGAAAATCAGTGTCCGAAATTGGGGTACAGAAGCCAGTATTTTTTAAAAGCCCTCCCAGGGCTTCCCTGGTGGCGCAGTGGTTGAAAGTCCGCCTGCCGATGCAGGGGACACGGGTTCGTGCCCCGGTCTGGGAGGATCCCACATGCCGTGGAGCAACTGGGCCCGTGAGCCATGGCCGCTGAGCCTGTGAGTCTGGAGCCTGTGCTCTGCAACGGGAGAGGCCACAACAGTGAGAGGCCCGTGTACCAAAAAAAAAAAAAAAAAAAAAAAAGCCCTCCCAAATGATTCTGCTTCACAGCCTGGCTTAGGAATAATTAATCTATACCACAGAGCCTGAAATTAGTCATAAAATACTTGGATTAAATAAACATTATTTATGTGTGCTTTCTAGAACTTTTCAGAGAAGAAGTTTTATCAAATAAAAATAATTTTTAACCATAATAATTATAATAGTTGTATGTTTACCTTAAGATTTTAAATTAAACATCAAATGTGCATGTCCCATGTCAAATTATACATATAAAAGCCTTAATTTTGAAACAAATCATTTCAAATCCAATTGTAACGTTTTGACAAATGTATGCAGAGGCATTTGTGAATACAGTATATTGATATCATAGGAGAGCATATACTGCAAAGAAATTAATGTAATTAAGTTTATTCAAATGGGCAGCAAACAAAATTCACTTAAAAAAAAAAAGTTAACCTTGGGCTTTCCTGGTGGCGCAGTGGTTGAGAGTCCGCCTGCCGATGCAGTGGACAGGGGTTCGGGCCCCGGTCTGGGAAGATCCCACATGCCGCGGAGCGGCTGGGGCCGTGAGCCATGGCCGCTGAGCCTGCGCGTCCGGAGCCTGTGCTCCGCAACGGGAGAGGCCACAACAGTGAGAGGCCCGCGTACAGCAAAAAGAAAAAAAAAAAAAAAAAGAAGTTAACCTAAATACAGTCTACTAACCTGTTTGTTGTTCTCTGCCATGGAAAGCTGCAATGCCAAGAGCATGGAGTCTGCATCACATACAGTAGTTCTCTCAGAGTTACAAAAAGTGTGCCAATTCCTTCTGAACTCTTTAATCATATCCAAGACAGACTTCTGATTAAGTACAGCCATGCTCTTAAAGTAAGACAGAAGGCAATGTTAAAAAAGCCTTATTTTCATTGGAAATTGATATTTAACATGTATAAGGAAGCAGAGTTACAGAAAAATAGTGAACAAGAGGTCATTTCATATTTATAAGATTGCTTTTAAGTAAATTTAGGAAAACAGAATAATACAATTTCTGCCCAATCGTATTTTCCTCTCCTCTAGTTTTCTTAAGCCAAATCTTTGAAAATAACAAAATCCAACCTTCAATCTGAAAATTCATACAAAACAGATAAATGCAAATTCTGCAAACATAATTATAGACACAAACATAGCTAATTAAATTTGTATTTTTAAAAATACTTATTTTGAGATAGATGGTAACATCTACGGTAGAACGCAAAACAAAAAATTTCCTCCCATCCCTATATTGTCCCAAAAGGGATGGTCTATTTTCCACCCCTTTGAATCTGGGTCAGCCTTGTGACTTGATTTGACCAATAAAATGTGGCAAGAATGACATCATGGGAGTTCTGAGCCTAGATCTAGTTCCAAAAGGCCCATGCAGAAAAGTGTTAATATAGCAGGCCTGACTTCTACCCTTTGAAAAGCCTGCTTACAGGGTTGGCATCTGGGAACTAAGATTTCAGGACGATTTCCTGTGAGAATGGTTCACTGTGCCTAAACTATTTGTATAAATAATATAGCTTATGCTGAACATATGCTTTTCTTTTGAGTCTGGAATTTGGGAACATAGAGGATACCTACATGTTCAGACCCCAGTAGAATCCCTGGGCACTGAATCTCTAAAGAGCTTCCCTGACAGATAACATTTCATGTGTTGTTGTAACTTGTTGCTGGTAGAATTAAGTATATCCTGTGCGACTCCACTAAGAGAAGACTTTTAGAGGCTTGTGCCTGATCTCCCCTGGACTTCACCCCATGTATCATACCTTCTCCCTTTGTTGATTTTGCTTGGCATCTATCTGTTGTAATATATTATAGCATGAGTACAACTATATGCTGAGTCCTCTGAGTCCTCTTAGCAAATTATTCAACCTGAGGTGACCTTGGGGACCTCCTGACACAGGCCTTGCAGCTTTAGCTCTTCCTCTCTTGCTACTCTCATATGACATATGAGACATATGAATGACATATGAAGAAGTGCCAGTTCGCCTGCTGGAAAGGCCATATGGAGGAGAGCCAAGGCACTCCAGCTGACAACCAATACCAACTCAAAAACATGTGAGTGAGGCTATCTTAGATTATCTAGACCCAATCAACCTGCCAGATGACAAACAGCACCACAAATGATCCTAGGCAAGACCGGGAGAACCACATAACTAAGTCCAGCCCAAATCGCTGATCCACAAAATCATAAACATTTAAAATCATTGTTGTTTTGAAGCCACTACATTTCACAGTGCTTTGTTACCCAGCAACAGATAAGCAACACAGTAATAGCTAATATTTAGAAGCTTTCTTGGTGCCAGATACTTTTCAAAAGCTTAATATTTATTACCTTATTCAATCTTCACAGGAGTCCTATGAAGGTCTATTATTATCCTCATTTTACTCTGAAGAAAGCAATACCCTATGCCACTCAGCTAGCAAATGGGGAAATAGACCTAAATCCAAGATGCCCAAGTCCAAAAGCTGTGCTCTTAAATCACGATATTACATAACTTCTCCTGATAGACAAAGGCCTTTCAAAATAATTGGATGTAGTTCCAATGTTTTATATACTCAAGCCTATATGAGGCAGCCAATTCCTTTCTCTGAGTGTACAGAAATGCCTCTAAACCTTTTTTTCCCTACTTCCTTTTACGTACACAATCACATGCCATTATCTTATTTGGGGTATTTTACTGTACACATTCCCATTTACTTACTCCTCTGTTATCTTTTTCTTCTTTTTTTACGTGGCATAAACAGAATCCAGGATGTTTACCAGGTATCTTGGGTTTGTATGATCAAAAAAATGGGCATGTGCCATTTACAAAATAATAATTTATAAATATAATCAGTGATGCAATTTAAACATACAGGTAGAAGACTATAAATTAAAATATCTATAAAACTATATATCCTAGTAAATAGTAAAATTCTCTTCAAAATATCCCCTTCATCTCTTAAAAGAAAAAAAAACATAAAGTGAAGAAATAAAGCTTCAGTGATATTACTAGCTTGCCTAAAATCAATCTTCAGTAGTAAATTATTTACTGGTATTATTTGAAGGTACTATGAGTTCGGATTGCTAATAATGAAGACTAATCTGGAATTAGACAGTTCTGAATTCTGACTCCACCACCTACAAGCTTGTGAGACCTTCTCCAAGTTATGTCACCTCTCCTTGTCTCAGCTTCCTTGTACTGTACTGAAGATGAAAATAATAATACTCTTATCTCACAGGATTTTGTGAAAAGTAAATGACATAAATACAAAGTAAGCTTTTACAACTATGCCTAGCACATGTAAAAGTGAATCTCATCGAAGGGTCAGCATACTTTTGGAAAGGTTCAAATAGTAAACTTTTGAGGCGTTCAGGCCATCGGGTCTCTTACAACTACCCAACTTGACCTTGCAGTGTGAAACTAGCCACAGACAATACATAAACAAATGAGTATAGCGGGCTTCAGCAAAACTTTACAGAAACTGAAAGTTGAATATCATAATAATTTTCACATGTCACAAAATATTATTCTCCTCTTGATTGTTTTTTCCAACCATCCAAACATGTAAAAGCCATTCTTAGCTCAGGAACTGTCTGCACAAAAACAGGCAGTGCCACTAGTTTGCCAAGCTTGGTCTAGCCTTAACTCTTCCGGTAGCTAGCTGGCTGTGTGAGCCTTACACCTGACTGCCTAGGTAGAGATATAATACATTCCACAAATCAATGAGACAACGAATACGCAAGCATTCTGAATGTCAGGCTGAACTATACAAAAAGCTCTGATGAGTCTCAATTTCTTCACCTGTAAAACGGGGAAGATTATCTCCTACCTCATAAAATTAGGAGACGTTAGTGAGGCAAGTAAATAATCCACCTAGTGCCGGGCACTTAGTAGATGCTCAATAAAAAAAGGGGGGGGCGTCGTTGCTGTTCATTGTCAGAATGCAGGTCCTAACAGTTCCTTGGGAGGATATAAAAGGGAGAGGGCGAAAGCAGCGGAATTGGAGTCTACGTACGTTTTAGGATTGGAACCCTGGTTTCCTGCCTAACTACTGAATCTAAGTAGGGCTCTGTGAGCCTTATTCTTCCAGTCAGCAGATGATCCCTCAGGACCTTTCAGCTCCATCACTGGAACCTACGAACTCTGTTCAACACCCACAGACCAAACCAGGCCCCAGTGCAAAGACACTGCACAAATAATACCGTAGACGGTCACATGGCGCTCTGCTGTTACCGAAAAACCCCTCACAAGCCGCGCTTGAATCACCACTTAAAGTGTGACAGGCGGGCGAGGAGGAGGCGACACTCACCTGACTCGGAGGAGAACCGGGAGCTGCAGACTCGCCTGAAGAAAGCGCCAACCCGGCTGCAACGAGTGACCGCGGGTTTACATTTTAAATCTCGCGGGAGGGTCGGGGAGCCAATCGCAGCTCCCGCCCTCTGACCCGGAAGCAGAACCGGCGCGCAGAAGTCGCTGGCGAAGACTAGCTCGCCTTTAGCTACTTCCAGGCGCCTTCAGGTGTGTATCGCGCGTGAGCTCAAGGGGCAGCCTCTCTGTGCTCCCGGCCGCCCCACGCCTCTACTCTATCTCTGGAAGTTCCTCCTCTCCCCGAGTCGTTCCCCACCCCTCTTCCCTCCGACCTCGGGCTCCGGGAGGTGGTAGCGGGGTCTCGCGGGACTTGGCTGGCGTCGGGGCTCTGCCGGGACTTCTCTTGTTCCCTCCCTCCTCTGTCTTAGCAGTTTTAGAAGAGCAAGTCCAGCCCGCCTTATACAGTGAGGCCCTGAGACTGTAATTAGACTGGGCACTACTTTAATGAGCAATTAGGGACCGAGTTTCCGGATCTGGAATCTTTTGCACTTCCCACACCGATATCTTACCTGTTGGTCACCCTTAACAATTTTCAGTCCCCTTAAGGTTACTAGTTTACAGATTCCCGAGGTGCAACTCATCTCATATGATTCTCAGTAAATACTCATCAGGTGTTTGATGTGTTTGTTATGGAGCCCAGATGTTTTCAGGACAACTCCTGCCGTCCAATTAAAAAAAACAAAACAACAACAACAAAAAAAACTGACCTCTTTAGAATCCATAAGTCTCATCTGGGAATGCTACTTCCAGAATGCCCACCAGCCCATGAAACGTTAGTTGAAGTTTTGTGCCTGGCTTTATGAATATTATTTTTGTATCCCATGTTGGCACTCCTTCCTCCAGATCGTATATTTTGTATCTGCTTATATTATAGCACTTTTCACACTGCATCATAAATAACCCTGGATTGTGAGCTCCTTCAAGGCAGGAGTCTGTTTTTCTTCTCTAGTACTGGTGTCCAACACTTAGGAAGGTCTCAAATTCTGGCTCCTCTTATGAGCTTGGAAAGCTAGTTAACCATCTAAAGTCTCGATTTCTTCGTCTGTAAAATGGGGATCAGAGTTAGCACCTCCCTCTTAGGCTTGTGCAAGTATTAGATATGATAATGTCAGTAAAATACTTAACGTGACACCTGCAAATAGTGCTCCATGAATGTTAACTATCATTAATTTTTATGAATATATTTAATATTAATGTGATTCCATCTTTAAATACTCACTGTATCTGTTAAACTAAACAGAATTTTGTGGTGACTTATGCTGCAAGTATCATTCACAAAGTGTATGAATAAGTAAATTTTTTTCATCTGCCTGTAGTCACATCCTTATTTTGATTAATTGTGTAAAGTAATCCTTTGACGGTTTCTATCTAACTGTTTCTGTGCTGTAATCCACAGTTTCGTGACCTTGTCCAATAGAAGGCTATTTTTACAACTGCACGAGTTTTGCCATACAGGATGAAGCAAGATGCCACAAGAAATGCTACCTACACTGTGGATTGCGAAGATTATGTGCATGTGGTAGAATTCAATCCCTTTGAGAGTGGAGATTCAGGAAACCTAATTGCATATGGTGGCAATAATTTCGTGGTCATTGGCACATGTACATTTCAGGTTAGTGTACAAAACTGCAGTGAATGACAGTGAAGATATTTCACTGATAAGAAAACTTATACAAACTTCGGTACACTTTGGCTAAACTTTAAAAGTATATTGAGTTTGAATGTTTTAAAAAAAATGATGTGAAGAACTACTGAGAAAGACATTCCTAGTAATATATACCTGATATTTGTGCAAACATTAAATAAGTAGTGAAAAAGAATATAGTTGACCCTTGAACAACACGGGTTTGAACTGCATGGTTCACTTATATATGGACTTTTTTTCAATAGTAAATATTAGGATACTATAGGATCTTAAGTTAGTTGAATCTGCAGATGCCAAGGAGCTGCCCACAGGGAGGGCCTAGTGCAAGTTATAATAGGATTTTCGACTGCGAGGAGGAGGGTCATCGCCCTAACTCCTGCTGTTGTTCAGGGGCAAGCCTATGTATATAAGGCTTCTCTTGTGCCTCGTGATTAGAAATGGAATATTCTGGTAATTGAAGTTTATGATTAACTGAACATATGTACAGGGGAAAATATCAATTCGATGAGATCTGATTAATTACTAAATCCAGCTTTTCTATTGATACATTCCAATTTAACATAGGAAACAAGCTAGTATTGAGAGCTTAAAAAATGATCCTCCAGGAGATTTTATAGCTATGATGATATTCAGCTTTCCTATTAATATGCTGTCATACTTTTTATACATCTAGAGTGTACAAAGTGTGAAGTCATACTCACTGAACAGTCAGTTTAACATAGTCATTAAGACAGTGAACTCTGGAGCCAAAATGGCTAGGTTTTTACTCCTTCCTGGCTTTACCTCCTAATAGCTATATGGCCTTGAACAGGTACTTAACCTCACTTCTATAAAAATGAGGAAAATAATACACTTGACCCTTGAACAATGCAGAGGTGAAGGGTGCCAATGGGTGCGGTCAAAATCCAGGTGTAACTATAGTACCCTGGTTCCTCATATGTGGATTCAACCAGCAGCTGATTATATAATCCTACAGTATGTATGTATTGAAAAAAATCTGCATATAACTGGATCCGCACAGTTCAGACTCATGTTGTTCAAGGGTCAACTGCACTTAATAGGGTTTTTTGAGAATGTCATGAGTTAGCATGTACAGTTCCTGGAAGGCATCTGACAGATTTAATACATATGTATGTTTTAGCTGTCATTGATTTGGTCATTGGTGACACTCAGGCACAGCCCCATATTTAATGGTGTGGTGCACACCATCTTTTCTCACAGGAAAGCTACTTCTACATGTAAGAGAGACTTTGAACAATGAGAGGTCAACCCTCAGGAATCTCTGGTTAATCCTTTGTTTATTAGAATGTTATTCATGGAACACTATTTCCAAAATCGAGGTTAATCAATGAGGTAATTTGACAGTGACCAATTTTCAAAGATTTAAACTTTACACCAAAGTGATATTATAAACATTGTAAATATTATTTCCTCTTTTACTGAGAAGGCAGTTCGGTATCTTACAGTATTTTGACATCATAGTTTAACATTTTACAGTGCAATAAATGTATTAGGTTATACATAATTAGACTGTGTGCATATTTATCCTAAGGAGAAAGTATGAATTAAAAGCTTCAGTTTGTTGGTATCTGAGTAGAATACAAAAGCTCTTACATTATCCCATGTTGTCTCTTAGCGTTGGGGTAGGAATTTCTAGCTTTTAGGCTAAATATGGTCCTCGGCCTAATTTCAGCTGGACTATCAGGTTAGGATCATAAAAAGTCACATGATTAACAGAAATAATGTAACACAGTCTTGAAAAAGACTGTAGGGAAACCATTTTTCTAATGCAGGCTACTAACCTACAAAAGAAGAAAGCAGCCCCCTACAGATAAAATTGATATTTTGCTTCATTACTTTTAAAATTAATAGCAGTAAACATAGAATTGTGTTCAAAAGTACTGAAAAAATACGCTTTAGCTGTAGTTTATGTTCAGCTAAAAAAACGTTGAGGGAGAAAGTCAAAAAGGAAGAAGAAATAAGGAGAAAAGAAAAGGCAGAGGTGATGGGTGGCAGAGGGAAAATGACAAAATGAGAAAAAAAATTAGTGAAAACATTTGTATTGCTCTGTTATGGTTTGTGGTCATATGCATTTTCCTTGTTGATCCTCAGACCTGTGGAGCTGGCAATATGGGTCTTACCCCAAATAACCTAAGGAAAGAATTGGATTTTTATTAATTTAGCAAGTAGTGAACACAAATTATGTTCTGTGCCACGTACTGGAGATACAGTTAAACAACTGTCCCTGTCCTCATGGAGTTTCCATTCTACTTCAAAGAAGTTCAGGGATTTATCTGACTAATAATTGAAAAAACAAGATCTAGATCTCATTTTTATACCCCTGTTCTTTTCCTTCTATGCTGCTATTCAGATAGGTTGAAGCCGTAGTACAAACAGTTCTGGAGGAGAATTGAGTTTCAGTAATTTGCCATTGGGGATTCAGATTGCTTCTTTTGAAGTTATTTTTTATCTGATTAAGAACTGTTTAAACACTGTTCCTATTCTCTCATGTTAGGACCCTTCAAGTTCTGTAACACTGAATTTCTTATCTTGAGAAAAAACTAAAGTTGAATTGAAAGATTTCCACATTCCTGTCAGAAAGGCAATCATCATTCTAAGACTGTTAGGAATACACTGCTGATGTAGTAAATGTGAATTTCAACAAAGCATTTTTCAGAATCTCGTGGTGTTCTTTTGAATATGTTGGAAATTTGAGCCAAATGATAGTACTATTGATTGGTGTCTTGTATTTGTCAAATACTCATTGAGTGCAGATCAGGTGCTGGGAACTGGTGATACATACTTTAAAAAAGCAGGGACCCTGTCCTCAAGGAGATGTTTAAATGTAAAGCAATGCAATAAGATAACTGCTATGAAAGTAAAGGGCAGAGGGAGCATGAAAGTTTCTAAGTCTGTTCAAAAGGTCATCAGTAATAAATGGCAACCTCTTCTGGGACTTGGATGAGAACACTTGACTTAGGCAAGCACATTGAATTTATATAGAACATGAAGTCGAAAAGCATACCTAATGCTTTGGATGACAGACTTCATTTAACAAATTTTTATTGAACACCTGTTGTATGCCGGACTCTGCTCAGAATCCAAATATTGTTTAATAGATTGGATTAATGGGCCAAAGGTTGACCAAGCTAAAACTTAATAAAGATGAATATAAAGCCTTAAAATGATAGACTGCTAGAGCTAGAAGGGAGAGTCATGACTTACAGTTTTTAGTCACCTGGATGTTCACCATGAATCAGTGCGATGATTAAACTGCCAGAGGAAGTTAATTCAGTGCTGTCCAACAGAAATACAATGTGAGCCACAAATATAAATTTAAATGTTGGAGTAACCACATTTTGAAATGTAAAAAGTAGATGAAATTAATTTTATTAATATATTTTTTACCCAGCATATCCAAAATATTTTATGTGGAACAATATATAAATTACTAATGAAATACTTCTATATTCTTTTTATACTACATCTTTGAAATCTGGTGTGGATTTTGCACTTTATAAAGTGTACATGTCTCAGCTTGAACTAACCACATTTCAAGTGCTTAATAGCCCCATGTAACTGTGGCTGCCATACTGGACAGAACAACTCCATATCCTCCTCTGTAAATTGACAGTAATGTTTAGTGTTTACTTCAGTTCTTAGCAGTGTATTATGATTCAAAGGAAATAATGTATGTGAAGACAAATTTCAGAGTGGTGTTAAAAAGTTTAAAACTGTCATGTGAAAGAGGGATTAGACTCAGAATGGTAACTGTTTTTTATGTTATTTGTCAGCTCTATTTGAGTGGAGTTGTTGCTTATAATGCTTTAAGACTGATGCTGAAACTGCTTCTTTGAGTGTGTTCACCTAGGGGAGATCAGCTATGGCCAGATATTTGCCGTCACTGAATTAGACTACCTCATTGATGGTTCCAGAGAGCAAAATTTGGAGCAATGAATAGAATTTACATGGAAACAGGTTTTGGTTTAATGTTAAATGTAACTCTTTGAATAATTAGAACTACCCCCCAAATTGAATAAGCTCCCCGCCAAAATAGCTAGTTCCCTCTCACTTGAAAATGTTTAGAGAAGGGTTGCGCAAACTTTTTTCAAATGGCCTACTAGAGATTTAAGCATTAGATGAAAGAAGTAGACTACGTAAATTTTACAGTTTCATCCAACTAAAATTCTGTATCTGGCCTTAGATGGGTGTGGCGGGGGGGGGGCCTGCTAATTTCAAGCCCTTAGAGTAGCCCTTTCACCAGCCTGGCGTTGCCCCAACCTCAAATACGCTGGAGCCTTGTGTGAGGATTTGTATTATAGCAAGTTTTCCAAGGTATCTTAATTTCCTGCCTATACAATACTGCCTACACCCCAGGCTAAACCCAAAATAGCATTAATCTCTGCCTATACCGCACACACACCCTGGCCTTTTAGTTGGCTCAATGGCAGACATTGCTGCCAGGAAAAAAGTTTTCACTGGTAGTACATAAAACTCAGGCTGTACAGTCCCTGGGATTTCTTTATCCCCACGACCACCTGGTAACTCCATATATACCTTCAATAACAAATTACAGGACCTAATTATGAATACTGTTGTTACAGTAGCAAAATAATGTGTGTTTTGATGGTAAAAACTTCATTTTTAGAAGATTTATTTGTCAAGTGTGGAAAAATAAATGTAACCCAAACTATGAAGTCAGATATGATTAAGCTCCTAACCTTACTTTTAAATTACTTAGTGATTGCTGCCTTGGGATGTCTGGCTGTTAGCTATACAGTTATTATACAGACGAATTAAGAAGTAATAGAATTTGACAGTTCTTCTTTCCTTGGTAAATGCATTTCTGTTTCCTTTTTTCTGTTAAGCTCACCTGAAATTTAAAGTAATTTTCAAGGGGTATCTGAATCACATAGAGAAAGATATATGTAATGTATTTGTGAGATGACTGCTGGGATTGCAAAGGCTATCCTGGAAAAATCAACACATCCACTAGGATTCAACTAAAGTACACATTATAAAACTTTGGATCTAGATTCAGGATGAATGGAATTCTTAGAACAGTCCTTCACATAATTTCTATCTGTATAGACATATGTATTCAATTAAATATCAAGTTTCACCTGCTCTGGATTTTTTCCCTAATCCTATTTTATAATCTTAGAAACTTTTATGAAGAATAACTATAGTCAACACAGAAGATTCCTTGGGCAAATTTGTCATGAAAAATTGTGCTTTAGTCTCAAGACCCATTTAGGGTTTTGATTTAAATAACAAAACAATGATTATTTTTAAAATTGCAATATTTTAAGCTTAGAATAATAATAATAGATCCCTGTATACCTACTACCTAGCTTAAGAAAGGGAACATTAGTAATGCCTTTGAAGCCCCCTGGGTTTTCTTTCCTTACCACCTTTTCTTCTCAACCCCAACAGGTAACCATGTCTGAAATTTTGTTTCTCTTCAGAGTTACCATGTGTAGGTATTGCAAATCAGCATATTGTTTTTCAGGTTTTAAACTTTATATCAGTGAAATTATTCTGTATTATGTTCTTCTACTGTTTGTTATTGACAGTATATTTGTTAGATTCCTCTATGTCAAAATTCATATATCTTCATTGTAGTATGGTGTTTTATAATATGAACATACCACAATTAATCTTTTCCTCTATCACATAGTATTTTACTATTGAAAATACTGCCAGTATGCATATTCTTGTGTCTTCTGTTTGAGTTTTGTTACCCCCTCCTTTCGTCTTTTTTCTCCCTGATAGTTTGGAAATTTTACGTGTTGTTTCTCTTCTTTTAATGGTTACCATAGATATTTTAATATGTATGCTTAATTAATGTTAAAATTAATATCTTTAACTTCTTCATGAACAAAGCAAGGACCTTTGACACTTGAACTGTCACCCCTAAAGACTTATTGTTATATTTTAGTTCTCTATCATTTTTCTTTTCATTTTACCCCACAAATTCAGTATTGTTTATGTGACTAGTATTTGTTTAGATTTACCCGCATGTTTGCCTTTGATTTTTTTACTCACTGTTCCTTACATCTCAGGCCTGCCTTCTAGGGTCATTTTTCTTCACCTAAAAGCACATCCTTTACTACAAGAAAAAGTTTAAACTTTTTCTGTGAAGGGCCAGGTAGTAAATATTTTAAGCTTTGCCAGGCCATTTAAGGTGTCTGTTGCAAATTATTCTTTACAACTCTTTAAAAATATAAAAATGATTCTCAGCTTGTGGGCCATACCAAACTAGACCATAGACCAGATTTGGCCCCTTAGCCATAGTTTGTCAGCCTCTGCTTTTGGAGATGCTTTAGTGAGACTTCACTGATGCCAACCCTTGGTTTTGGTTTTTATGAAAATATCTTTAAAACAGCTTCATTCTTGAGAAACAGTTTTGTTGTGGCTACAGTCCAACCGTTTTTCCTGTCATTTTGAAGATATTCCATTGTCTGCCTGCATTTGTTTCTGCTAAGAAGTCAGTGGTTGTTCTAATTATTACTCTTTTATAGGAAACCTGTCTTTTCTTTCTGGCTGCTATTTCTAAGATACCTCTCTCACTCTCTTCCCTTCTCTCTCCCTCCCGCCCTCCCCCCTCCCCCTCTCCCCCTCACATATATGCACACACCTATATATACACACACATATGTATATATCATGAGAGTTTGTGTGTTCTGAAGTTTTACTATATTGTGTCTAACTGCAGATTTTTTTTAAGCTGCCTAGGATTTATTGTTCGTTCTAAATAAATATATTGGTACCTTTGATCAAGTATGATGAATCTTTTGCTATTATCTCTTCAAATATTGACTCTTCCCCCATTCTCTCTACTCGTTTCTTCTACAACCCAAATTAGATATATGGTAGAACTTCTCACTGAATCCTTCTTAACAGTTTTTTTTATCTTCTCTTAGCTGCATTCTGAATAATTTTTTCAAATCTGTCTTCCAGCTCCTCTAAGCATTGATTTTTTTTTTCTCATTATGGTATTTTTATCTAGACGTTTTTATTTAGCTCCTTTTAAAATCTGTCTGGTCATTTTGGGTAATCTCTTGTTGCTTACTCATATTTTTTGATTACCTCCTCTAGATCCTTAAAAATACATCTTTTTTGTATCTAATTTTTAAAAATATTTATTTATTTGTTTACTTATTTATTTATGGCTGTGTCAGGTCTTAGTTGCGGCACATGGGATCTTTCGTTGCAGCGCGGGGCCTCTTCGTTGCAGTGTGTGGGCTTCTCTCTACTTGTGGCGCGTGGGGGTCAGTAGTTGCAGCGCACATGGGCTCTCTAATTGTGGCACTTGGGCTCCAGAGCGTGTGGGCTCAGTCGTTGTGGCGCGCAGGCTTAGTTGTCTCGCGACATGTAGGGTATTAGTTCCCCAGCCAGGGATTGAACCCGTGTCCCCTGCATTGGAGGCAGATTCTTAAACCACTGGACTACCGGGGAAGTCCCTGTATCTAATTTTTCAATCTGATGTCTCCAGGTTGATTCTTCTGTGTTTGTGGTACTTTGTTTTCATATGTAGTAGTGCGTGCAGGTAAGATCATATTTGATTAAACTATATCTGTCAGAACTTTATGAGACCTGTGTAGAGGAAGTTCACCCAAAGAGAGTTTGCCTTTGTCAAGTGCTTGGGGCTGCTATCAACATATGGACATTTTTAAATAAATTGTCATTTTCTGAAGCACATAGTTTAATGTGAATTCCAGCCCCAAACTCATGTTAGGGCCAGCCAATGGTTGAGATTTCTCACAAGTGACTTTTTCTCTTTCTTGGCCTTCACCCACGGTACATATTTTGCCTGGCACTTTTAGTTTTGGGGGTTTTCTTCCCCTACTTCCCCTTTAAAGGTCCTGGATCTATGCAGAGGTCTCTGATCTGCATCCCTCTTTGTTCAGGCACTAAGTTTTGTCTTCCATCCCCTACAAACTGAAGCTGTTAGTTATTGGATGTGGGCAGATGTCCTTAAGATAGCTTTATGCCTTGGTGCTCAGTTGCTTCTCTGGATTTGGATTTTTGCATTATTTTTGTATCAGAAAGCTTTTCTGGTTATAGTCCATATTGCCAGACAGAAATGACTTGACTTTTTAAAATTCATTTTTTTCCTCATCTTGTCATGAGAATAAACTGAAATCGTTTTAGTAGTACTAAGCCAAGGAGATAAGCTGACTTTATTAAACATCTTACCCAGAATCAAATATCCAAAAGACTAATCAGATCATTATTTGCATATTCACTATTCATAGAGTGTAATAGTATATGGTATAGATGAATAGTTTGTAACATCCCACACATGTATAGTGCCATGTATAATACTATGCGAAAATTATTGATACTCATTATAATGACTTTGAAACATCATAAGGCACAAAGTATCTTGTACATAATATGTTCAGTATATATTTTTTATATTGTCACTTGATAATCCATGCATGGTAATTCATTTACCTAGAATATTCTGATTCTTAGAGCATTCCATTTTCATTGTGTTTGCTGTGAAATGTATTTACTATTAGGAATAAAATGTCTCCTAAGTAAGATAAAGTATAACAAGTATATTGTTTGTTCTTAGTTACTGTAGAGAGTTATTTTGTGAGGCTTAGACAGCTTCAGATATTTTTGTTGTTGTTCAGTAAACCAGTTACATCTTAATATCTGATCTGCTTTTGAACTTCTCAAAAGAATATTCATGGCCCCCTGATAAATTCTTCATTATAATGAAATACACAGTTTTATATTGTTTGTTCTCATAACTTATTAAAACATTTACTGTGTATGCTTAGGAAGAAGAAGCAGACATTGAAGGAATTCAGTATAAAACACTACGAACATTTCACCATGGAGTCAGGGTTGATGGCATAGCTTGGAGCCCAGAGACTAGACTTAATTCATTGCCTCCAGTAATCAAGTAAGTTTAACATTGTCAAGGAAAGGCAAAAGATTAGAAAATTTCAGCTCTGGTTATAAATACTTTACAACAGCATAGTCCCAGTTGTGGGGAAAAGAGCTACAGTTGACGCCTGAACAACAAGGCAGGGGGTGGTTATAACCTGAGTATAATTTATAAACAGCACTCCCTATCCGAGGTTCCTCCACATCTGAGGATTCAACCAACCACAGACTGTGTAGCAGTGTAGTATTTACTATCAAAAAATATCCACATATAAGTAGACCTGTGGTATTCAAACTCATGTTGTTCAAGGGTCAATTTGTACTTTATTTCCCTACAACTTTTAATTTCATCTCCAAGAAAGCCTTGGACAAGAGAAGGCATTTCCCTGCTGGCTTTGTTCTATTTCTTCCAATGGCTCTTAACTAATCATTGAAAAGGCATGGTAGCAGAGATCTACCAACATATCCAGGTCTATAGATTAGGAGCCTTCTATAATTTAAACTTTATTTAAATTAAATAAACTTAGGGAACTTCCATGGCAGTCCGGTGGTTAAGACTCCACGTTTCCACTGCAGGGGGCACGGGTTTGATCCCCGGTCAGAGAACTAAGATCCTGTACGCCACGTGGCTCGGCCAAAAAAATAAATAAATATAATTAATTAATTAATTAATTAAACTAAATGTATCAGTTGAGAAAAAATGGTTAATGCAGTCAGAACTTGAGAAATTTAGATCCATATGATACTCATTTTATCTGAAGACAATTGGAAATAAACTTTGTTTTTCAATATATAAATATAACTTCTGTTTCTTCCTCAGCCATAATCTGACATGCTGAGAATCTAAAAATTTTAAGATTGAAGGCAAAGTAGTTAAAAAAATAGTTGTTTATTGATTAGATTTTGTTTTTTAATGTAACATACACTGATGTACTTCTAAACAGTACCTTAAATGTTACGGTCAGTGTGAATAATACTCCAGCTTTTAGTAGATAGAAGTATATCAGCTTTTATAGGTATAAAAAGTTTATCAGCTTCTGTCTAATTTATTGAATTTAATATATCTTAAAGTAAGAAGGCTTATGGATAACTGAAGAAGGCAAAGACTAAGATATATAACTTTTTAATATCTAAAATTATTAACTATTTATAATATCTAATATTGACCTAGCTAAATAAAGATGCCCATCCTTTTCTGCCTTTAAGAAAAAGTTAAACATTAAATTCATGTGGTGATTTATAATAAAATTCTACACGTTTCTTATTGAAGAGACAAATCCAATATACTAATTTTTGTATGTTTTCCAAAGATATTTAAGTGCCTCCTACTTTGAGTAATAGTTGTAATAACACTTTTTACAACAGAGCCACAGCATCCCCTTTCTGCCCAAACAAAAACATGATTATGAGTTATGAAAACAGCTTTGGTGGTTGGAGGTGGGGAGAACTTTCACTTAGGCTAAAAATGGGTTTGTTTTCATTTTCTTACTTCCAGATTTTGCACTTCTGCTGCTGATATGAAAATTAGAGTATTTACTTCAGACCTTCAAGATAAAAATGAATACAAGGTATGTTGACAAGTATAATTTGTAAATCTTTATTTTAAAACATTTATTATTTTTGCTTTTTTGATTGGATTTATCCCAATTTAAAATGACTTTATGGTTACCTTTAAAATATGTAGTTTAGAATCTCATTTACTCTATTTTAGGCTGTAGTAAGTAACTAGGATCATAGTAAGGGCTGCAGATTATAAATCTGATATCACTTATTAAATTAAAATATTAGGTAGACACAGCAAATGAGGGAGAATTAGAAATTCAGTATAATAGACATGAACACACATAGAGTAAGAGTTGAACTTCAAGGGAACAAACACAGTACGGCCTAGTGAGAGGCAGGACTACAAAGTGGCTAAAAGCACAGACACAGGAGCCAGACCACCCGGCTTTGAAGCCCAGCTCTACCACTTTAGTAATAGTGTGACTTTGGTCAAATTCCCAATCTCTTTGTGCTCATTTCCTTACCTGTAAAATGGGGATGATCATAGCTTCTGCCTCATAAGTCAGACAAAGACAAATACTATGTGATCTCACTTATAGGAGAAATTTTTTTAAAAGCTGAACTCATAGAAACTGAATAGAATGGTGGTTGTCAGGGCCTGGGGAGTGTGGGAAATGGGGAGATGATGATTGAAGGGTACAGACTTCCAGTTATAAGTGGAATAAGTTCTGGGGATCTACTGTACATCATGATGAGTATAGTTAACAATACTGTATTATATACTTGAAAGTTGCTAAGAGAGTAGATCTTAAATGTTCTCACCACAAAACAAAAATGGTAATTTTATGAGGTGATAGAGGTATTAACTAACCCTATTGTGGGAGTCATTTCACTAATCCTATTATGGTAATCGTTTCACAATATATATGTATATCAAATCATCATGTTGTATACCTTAGACTTACACAGTGTTATATGTCTCAATAAAGTGGGAGGGGAATTCATTAAATAAATACCTCTCAGTTTGGATTGAAACTGAATCATGTTTTTTATAAGAACAGTATTGCCTTCTTGACTTTCTAGTAAATCAAAACTATGAATAATGTTATAAAACAAAGATAAACTATAAACCTGTCCAATCATTTAGAAAACAGTAAAAGTTACGCTCTAAACTATATACAGTGGGCTATATAGAATTTTACCATAATACAGTGCACTGTATATATTAATTTAAAGCTGTATCAGTGACTGTCTGTACAAATGGCACATAAAACTTCTACTCATCAAAAGTCAATAGTTACTAACAATTATTGTTAGTTATAATAGACATTAAATATTTAATGTTAATTTGATTTGGCTTGTAGACTGTGACATAAGCTCTGAAGAATGATTTGGAGGACCTGGGTTTGTTAAACTTACACAGGAATGTTTGAATCAAATCCTTTTTTTTCCTAATTACATATCTCCAAATAGTAAACAGTACCAAATAGAACCACTTTATTAATCTTACAACTGAGATCAAATTCAAGTGTTTGGAAGGAAAATAGGAAGCAAGAACAATATCTATTAAAATATTTAAATATCTGATATCTGACAGACCTGTTTAGGATTTCAGTTGTAAAGATTTAGACTGATTGGATCTGCCTGCTTGCATAGTCCTCTACCTTATAACTTCCCATTTATTTCTTCTGTGGCCAGAAGAGAATTGCTGGGTTGTTTTGATAATGGGCTTATAATACTAGCTGTCTCCAGTGCTGGCAGTCACATTGAGCAAGTGAATAAAGACAGTAGAAGGTGAAGTCCATGCTATGTATTTATTAGGGAGCAGCCAGTGTACAGAGCAGCAGGTATAAGGTAAAAAATTGAAGGGGACTCTATTTCAGAGCCCCTAGAAAGTTCTTCTAACTTTAACTTTTATTTAACCTTTATGTAATGAGTGAGAAATGAGGTGATATGAGGACAGGTACAGTTTAAAAAAAAAAGTCTCTGTTTTTGTAAGAAATGCATACTAGAAAAGAAAGATCAAGCTAATAACAGTGTGTTGAATGATCAGCTTCTTTCCAGGATAAACCTAGAAAGGTAGGTGTATAAATCATGTTTTAAAAATAGCAGATTGCTTAAGAAATATTTATAGACAAGAGAAGCATGCAGTGAAAGCAATGAAGTAAAAATATTAGGTAGGAATATTGTAGGTTATTTTCCTGTGTTCTTACTAACTTTTCCCCTTATGTCAGGTTTTAGAGGGCCATACAGATTTCATTAATGGTTTGGTATTTGATCCCAAAGAAGGCCAAGAAATTGCAAGTGTGAGTGATGATCATACCTGCAGGTATGTTGCTTATATAAGTTACAGCCAAATTTTTGAATTTTCATCTTATTTTAATGAGAATTACACTTTAAAAATTAGAGAAAATGCAAACTAATATATATATTCCACAAAATGTTATAAAGGAAGCATACTTTATTTAAAATGTAAGTATGACACCAACATGAGTTTCAAAACCAGTGAGTTGAGTTCTCATCCCATTTAGTGGAAACTTCTCTTGCTGATTCATGGGTGCCCCTCTGCCTCTTATTTTAGATTTGCACATTTATGAAATCTAAATATATATTAGGTCAAACGGTGGACACAATCAATAGGATAATAAAAGGCATTTGCCATATTGTGAAGTTATTTCATAGATCCTATCTGATAAGTTAGTGTTTAATAATGAACTGAGAATCTCATTTGCTAGAGCAAGACTCGCGGGAAATTTAGTGTTTTGACAAATTTGAAAGTCTCTGTATAAAGTTTTTCTGTAGATACAATACATTACAATATCACATTCTTCCACCTTACCCCCTAGTTTGGAACAGATGGGGTGGCTATAACGTTTTAATAGTGCCTAAAGCTGGAGAATATCACAAGTAAAGAATGAGCTGAAGAGCAAGAGTAGGAGGTGGAAATAAGCTGAAGAGTCAGGAGTGAAGCAGTCATTAGAGGAGTGACAGTTGCTTCATCTGCTTTGACAGTACTGTGAGCAAAAAGAACCACCAAAAAAAAAAAAAGCGCTGCTCTGCTATTTTGCATAGCTTTAATGTTTGATAAAGGTATGACAAAATTGTTAGTAAATACTTGTATACATATAAAATATGTGTTCTTTCACATTGGAAGTAAAGCCACTAGCTTCTTTTTAAATTTTAGTCTTCTCAGTAGCTCATCTTTTTAAAGTTATAGAGTCATAGGCCATTATTTTTTATAAAATTTTCATGTCAAGGACATGAAAGATTTGCATGACATTAAGATTGTAGGGTCCCAAGTGTTAAAAAAAAAAAACTAAGTTTGTATAGAGACGGAAAAGTAAGTGGGGCCATTTTTTTTTTTTTTTTTTTTTTTTTTTTTTTTTTTTTTCTTTTTGCGGTATGCGGGCCTCTCACTGTTGTGGCCTCTCCCGTTGCGGAGCACAGGCTCCGGATGCGCAGGCCCAGCGGCCATGGCTCACGGGCCCAGCCGCTCCGCGGCATATGGGATCCTCCCAGACCGGGGCACGAACCCGTATCCCCTGCATCGGCAGGCGGACTCTCAACCACTGCGCCACCAGGGAGGCCCAGTGGGGCCATTTTTAATGTAAAACTTAAATTAGATCACTAGAAAGAAATAATGACGTTTTAATTCTCTAACACACGGAGCATCCTAATCACAAGCATTTGGAATAATGAAACCTGAGAAGGGGGAAAATGAGTGTCTTTGCAAGCCAAGGAATAGCCTCTGAATAGTGAACAACAGCCAGAGAGACCTGGGATTACATTCAGAGATCCGTGATTTTTTTCTTGTAGGAGGCTTTGGGATTTTCATAGAATAGTAAAATTGTCCTAAAATATAGGGGACTGACAGAGGGTGGCCAACTTTTTGTCAAGTCAGAAGAATTTTTTAAAGTTCTGCTGCCTTCTATTATTACCATCATTTTATTTAAAAAAGAACATTATTACTCTAAAAAGGAGAAAGAACTTAACTTCAAAGTAAGTCCTTTAATTTAAATAAATATAATTTTTTTTTTTTTTTTGAAATTTACTATGTTGCTCCTAACTGTCTTACTTTGCTAGGCTGTGGTTGATGGTGTTATTGTTCAGTGAATACTTACTCTCCCTTCCCCGCTCCTGTGGAAGGAGGTTTTCCCACTTTGTTGGGCTTAGCCATGTGACTTGTTTAAGCCAGTGTAATGTTAGCAGGTGTGACTCAAGCAGACACTTTAAATGTTTTACATGGTTTGTCCTGACCAACTGTCCTCTGTCTTCTCCTATAATATAAGCATGTCCTGGATAGCTACTGGCCTCAGAATGTAAAGCACATTAAGCAGATATGGAACCATCTGGCATGAAATAGAACTTCCCACAGACCCATGAGCAAGAAATGTATGCTTATTTTTCTAAGTCTCTGAAATTTTGGAGGTTGGTAACATCATTGTAGCAATAGCTGGAGAGCTAAATTTAGAATTTATCAGCTTAATTTGCCAACCAGAAGGGCATTTCTGATTGGCTTTTAAAGTCAAATTTCTTGGGCTGAAAGCTAAACAATATAGATAAGATTTTTAACAGAAAAAGAAGATATAAGTAAATCAAGTTTAAGGAAGAGTAGTAACATACACTCTCAAAGTAACAAAGGAAAGAAGGAATTCTGAGGGGACAAACTACAACAGAAAACTGTTTCAGTACAACTGTCTTTATAAACTCAAAGTACAGAATTGCCAAGTTACAAATAAAGACACCAGCCAAATGGCAGCTGTGCAATCTGAGCAGGTGAAATAGCCATTTACATCCCAGGAATCATTCCTGTCACTGTACTAAAGTAATGCCTACCATAGTCTGGGTCTCTATGTTGTTGGTAAAGATACCTTAGTGATATCCTTGTCCAATCATACGCAAAGCCTGTGTCATCTTGGGAGTAGTATTATATGCTGGTGATACCATGCTTTAAAATGACATGCTAAATAGAATAACTAGACTGAAGTTCAGTAAAGAAGTAGAGGATTTTAACAACACTTTAAACCAACTGGACATATACAAAACACTCCACACACTCCCAACATCAGCAGAATACACATTCTTCTCAAGTGTACCTGGAACACTCTTTAGAATAAACCATATGTTTGTCCTCAAAATAAATCTACATAATTTTTTTAAAGATTGAAATCATACAAAGTATCTTCTTTGATCACAGTGGAATGAACTAGAAATCATTAACAGAAGGAAAATACAACATCTACAGATACATGGAAATTAAATAACAAACTGTCATTAATTAGCCAGTGGGTCAAGAAGGAAATCACAAGGGAAATTAGAAAATACCTTGAGATGAGTGAAAATGAAAACACAACATACAGATTTATGGGATGCAGTAAAAGCAGTGCTCAGAGGGAAATTTATAGCTGTGAGCACCTACGTTGAAGAAAGAACTCAAATCAGTAACCTAAATTCACACCTTAAGAAGCTAAAAAAAAAGAATAAAGACACCCAAAGCTAGCAGAAGTAAGGAAATGATAAAGATTAGAGCAGAGATGAACAACATAGGGAACGGAAAACAATAGAATCAATGACACCAAAAGATGTTTCTTTGAAAAGATATAACAAAATTAACATATATAGCTAAAACATATTATAGCTAAAATTAATTAGCTAGACAGACGAAGAGAGAACACTACAAATGGTAAAATCAGAAAAAGCGGGGACGTTACTACCAACCTTACAGAAATGAAAAGGATTATAAGAGAATACTACGAATAGTTAAAGTTATACACCAACAAATTAAATAACCTAGGTGACATGGACAAATTCCTGGAAACACGAAACTGCCAAAACTCAAGGAAAAAATAGAAAATCTGAATAAACTTATAACAAATAAATTGAATCAGTAATCAAAAATTTCCCAACAAAGAAAGGCCAGGACAGGATTCTTCACTGGTAAATTCTACCAAACATTTAAAGAAGAATTAACCACCAGTCTCTCAAATGCTTCCAGAAAGTAGAATAGGAAGAAACACTTTCTAACTCATTCTGTAAGGCCAGCATTATCCTGATACCAAAACCAGACAAAGACATCCCAAAAAAAGAAAACTGCACACCAATATTCCTTATAAATAGAGATGCAGAATCCTCAACAACATCCAGCTAAAACTAGAAAACTCTGAGAAGAAAACCAGCAAATATTTATGACCTTGGATTTGGCAATGGTTTCTTAAATATCACACCAAAAACACATTTATTAAAAATAAATACATAAATTGGACTTCTTCAGAATTTAAAACTCTTGGACACCAGAGGACCCTATCAAGAGAGTTAAAAGACATCCCGCTGAATGGGAGAAAATACTTGCAAATTATATATCTGATAAGGGTCTTATACAAGATATATAAGGAACTCTTATAATTCAACAATAAGGAGACAAACAACCCAATCAAAAAGGGCAAAGGACATGAGTAGACAATTCTCTAGAGAAGATATACAAGTAGCTGACAAGCACGTGAAAAGATGCTGAATGTCATTAGGGAAATGCAAATCAAAAACAAAACGAAATACCACTAACGCTCACTAAAATAACTATAAACAAAAAGTCAGAAAAAAAACAAGTGTTGAAGAATGTGAAGAAACTGAAACCCTCATTGTTTTCTGGCAGGAAGGTAAAATGGTGCAGCCGGCATGGAATAGAGTTTGGCAGTTCCTCAAAAAGTTAAACATGTGACCCAGCATTTCCAATCCTAGGTATATACCCAAAAGAATTAAAAACAGGTGTTCATTCAAACAAAAACTTGAAAAGGAATGTTCCTAGCAGCACTATTTACAGTAGCCAGAAGGTGGAAGCAACCCAGATACCCATCAGTAAGTGAATGGACAAACAAAATGTGGTGTATCCATACACTGAAATAGTATTCAGCTATAAAAAAGAATGAAGTACAGATACATGCTACACCATGGATGAAACTTGAAAACACAATGCTAAGTAAAAGAAGCCATACATAAAATATTCGATGGTTCCATTATATAAAATCTCCAGAAGAAGCAAATCCATAGAAACAAAACAGATGGGTAGTTGCCAGGAAGTTGGAGGACAAGGACTTAGGAGTGACTGCTTAATGGGTACAGTGTTTCCTTTTGGAATAATGAAAATGTTCTAGAACTAAATAGTGGTGGTGGTTGCAGAACATTGTGAATGTGCCAAGTGTCCCTTTACACTTTAAAATGATTAAAATGGGGAATAAAATAAGTGAATAAAATTTTTTAAATACTAAGCTTTATTATGTCGTCCTACAATATGGAGCAGTGCTACAATATGGATTCTTAAACATTTTGTACTATAAAGAGCAGAAGAAATGTTTCTCTGACTCTGCCAACTCAAAAAAAATATTTTAAATACATTGTTGATCTGTGCATATTTTCTGATGTTTGACTCTGGCATTTTCGTATTATAATCAGCTAAGAGATTTGTGCCCTTAGGGACTCCATTTCAAAACAATCTGTCCCCTGAGCAGGTTCATAAAGCTTGTGTATTTTGTTGAAAATATCCAAATTCTGAATCAGAATGAAGATAGTCTCACTTGTACTAGTGTGTCAGTGTATCCGTTAAAAAGTTATCACTTGTTTATCTCTTGATATAGAGAATGAATGTGTAGAGAATAAATTAATATAGAGACTAGTTCATTCAGTCAGCAAATATCAAGTGTCTACTATGTGCCAGGTACTGTGCTGGGTATTTGGTAATCACTGATACATTTTTAAACCTGTGAATAATCATTTCAGAACCATTTTAAACTTCTCTAAGACTGACAAAAGTATTTTATTTTCTGTAAATGAATCACAGTATTAATAAGTAAATATTACTAAATATTTTATGGAGTGCTTTACTGCATACTAACCAACACTAAGTGCCTTACCTGTGTAAATTTATTTAATTTTTACAGCAACTCCAAGATAGGTACAATTTTTACCCTCATTTTACAAGATGGGAAGGCAGGACATAGAGAGGCTAATAATTTGTGGAAAGGGACATAGCTATTAAGGAGAGGAACTCACATATCAAGCAGTGTGGCTCTAGTACCTGCACTCTTAATTCACTCACTCTTCTGCCTGAGTGGCAATTTTTTTTTTTTGGCTGTGCTGTCTTCCTTGCTGCGCAGGGGCTTTCTCTAGTTGGAGCGAGCAGGGGCTACTCTTTGTTGCGGTGCGTGGGCTTCTCATTGCAGTGGCTTCTCTTGTGGCGGAACACAGGCTCTAGGCGCACGGGCTTCAGTGGTTGCAGAGCACGCTGGCTCAGTAGTTCTGGCTCACAGGCCCTAGAACGTAGGCTCAGTCGTGGCGCACAGGCTTAGTTGCTCCACAGCATGTGGGATCTTCCCGGATCAGGGCTCAAACCCGTGTCCCCTGCATTGGCAGGCAGATTCTTAACTACTACACCACCAGGGAAGCTCCTGAGTGGCAATTTTCAAATTCACTCTGAGAAGATGGTATTTGTATCTAATAATATTTTAGATGTTTATTACTTCTCTGCATTCTCTAATATGACTTCATTTTTATCTAAGATTCCATCTAGTTTTAGTATTCTATAATCCCTGCAAGTTTATAAAAAAATTGAATTGTCATTTAACTCAGTGGTTCCTTATCAGTCCCAATACCCCCCTTTTAAACAAACATCTTCTAATGTCTACTATATAATCTTAAATGAAACTCATGGAAAATATAACCTATCAAAATATATAATTGTAAAAAAATTTATTTTAATTGTACATTTCTGTTAAATACTAATAATATTTTAAATAAAATAGTATTTTAACTATACTACACATTTCTGTAAAAAACATTGTTATAGGATAACAGCTCAGTGTATATGCTCAGATACAACTGCATAAGAAGAAATAGTGAAGTGTAGTCTTTGTCACTCTTTACAAGGAATAAATTTGAGTATCAGAAAAATAAGATAACAGGAAAATGTAAGGCAGAGAGGCAAAGCTGCCAAGTTACACAGTTCCAGGGATGTGGCTTGCAGAGTACGATGTAAATAGTGCCATCTGGAGTTTTGCAGTGTCATAGCCTTGGGCAAAACTAGTTATTAGAATAAAAACTCAGTAGTAATTTTTAAAATTTTACAATGGGAAGTGAAAGAGTATGGAAATAATGCTAATCAAAATAGAAATAACATGACAAGACAAATTATAGGATATCACATTGAAAAAATAAGGAAGGATAACATTCTTGCAAATCAGCCAGTTTTTATATGGGTAGTATCAAAATAATTCACTGTTATGTCAGGGGATGGAGTACTAACAAAATTGCAAAAAACATATCTCCTATCTTGAAATGGCCCCACCTTTTGAGGTATTTCTAAATTTTACTCTGATATTCAAAAGTCATGTAGAATGTCTAGCATCCCTGGTTACCTTTCACTAAATGCTTGTAGCACCCAATCATTAGGACAACCAAAAATGTCCCCTAGGTGTTAGAATCCCCCCCTGTTGAGAATTGTTGATTTAGATAATAATAAGTGACCAGGCCCTATTCTAAGTGTTTTAATGATTTAAATTCATTTAATCCTCAAAAACCTTATTTGATAGATTCTCTCATTCAAGAAGTTTTAGTCTTTTTGTATTATTGAAAAAGCAGGTGTTCATATTACCTGTATGTTCTGATCAAAATCAAACATTATGTCTAGAGTAGACTGCTCTGGCCTTTTCACTAATAAGGTATTTTGCAAGGCCAGCCATGCTTTACTACCTTAGAGTCATCTCAGCACAAGAAGAGAGCCCTTGTGTTAGGTATTCAGTGAGTAAGTGGGTGAAGGAATGAATACAATTCTGTATCTGTCACCACATCTTTATTAAAAAGATGCCATTACCAAAACATCTGACAGGAGATGTGTTTAAGAAAAGAAATTCCCAAGTAAATCATAAGATTGCAAGGCATTTGGCCTCATGTGCTACACCATTTCTTTCTTCTTCTTTTTTTTTAAATTTATTTATTTATTTTTGTCTGTGTTGGGTCTTTGTTGCTGTGCACGGGCTTTTTCTAGTTGCGGCGAGGTGGGGCTACTCTTCGTTGCGGTGCACGGGCTTCTCATTGTGGTGGCTTCTCTTACTGCACAGCACGGGCTCTAGGCACGTGAGCTTCAGTAGTTGTGACACACGGGCTCAGTAGTTGTGGCGCACGGGCTTAGTTGCTCTGCGACATGTGGGATCTTCCCCAACCAGGATTTGAACCCGTGTCCCCTGCATTGGCAGGCAGATTCTTAACCACTGCGCCACCAGGGAAGTCCCTACACCATTTCTTTTATGGTCCCTCATCAAGTCCACCATATACAGGTATGCCATATATACACATATATATGCACAGGAAAATACAAATACTAGTACTTCAAATTATGACCCAGCATCATCCAAAGAAGGTTAACATTATTACAATATTTGAGAGGTAAATAAGTGCATATTTAGAAAAATTTATTATCCCCTTCTTCCAGAAGAAGGTAAAAATGGTATTTAAGTATTTAATGGGTTAAGCTTATTATTTTAAAAACTCACTAATACAGAACATCTTATTCCCAGTCAGTGCCAAATAACAGATGTTCTTGTATATTAAAAACAGTACCGTTCTGTAAGAACAAGTCAGACCAACAAGTATTTATTAAACACATTTAGTATAGCCAACATTTAGTACTTTGGGGGATACAGAAGAAATAGAAGACCCAGTACTCACTGTAACTACAAAGGATGTCAGAACTAAATCCATTTCCTCCTCCTCCTCCCCAATAATCTTTTAAAATATTAGATAAAATTTATGGTGAAGGAAAATTGGCTTTGAGAAACCAAGGAATTCTTAGTTTAAGACTAAAATAATAGAGGCATGTAATGTGCCATTCACTTTGTCTATGAAACTTGGAATATTAGTAGTTGCCATGTTCTAGCTGTCATCATTTTTAACAAGAATGGGAGAAAGGGTGGGAAATAAAAAATGATCTTTTTTTTTTTAGAAATATAACCAAATTACTGGATAAGGGAATACTAAATTACATATGATATTCACTAAGTCAGTAGTGTCATTTTTTGAAAATTATTACAAGAGAAAAAGAATGTTTATCAAATATCTTATATATATATCCCATGGTAGCTGAGTTGTTTCCATATCACTTCTGCTCATTTATATTTGAGTCTTCAAGATCCATAGTTAAGGCAGACTGTTCTCCCCCAACCCCACCCCAGTTGAGATCACAAAGTAAGTGATCTTTTTAAAAATAGTCCCTGGTGGCGCAGTGGTTAAGAATCCACCTGCCAATGCGGGAGACACAGGTTCAATCCCTGGTCCAGGAAGATCCCACATGCTGAGGATTAACTAAGCCCGTTTGCCACAACTACTGAACCCGCGTGCCTAGAGCCCGTGCTCCACAACAAGAGAAGCCACTGCAATGAGAAGCCCACGCACCGCAACAAAGACCCAATGCAGCCAAAAAATAAATTAAAAAACAATTTTTTTTAATAAATAAAAATAGTCCTTGTGTGGGAAACAGAGAAAGAAAGGGACTGAGAGCCTTCTGAAGGTAAGCCAATGAAGCATTCCTTGGGAGATCAATCTCCATTTAGGAGCAGTTAAACTATGCCTGAATAATTACAGGTACAAAGTGAAATCAGAAGAATGTGTATTATTCATTATAATGTTATGGTTAAATAATTCCAGAAATAAAGTTTTCTGCTTGTCTTCTAAAATTCCCTCTAGTTTTTTATAGCATTTTGAATCAAGATCAATCATTGCATAGTTCTAATAAGAGCTTTAAGAGTGAAATAAAAGAGACAATTTGTGTTGAGTTTACCTCTAGTGAATGAAACATAAGGATTCAATGTCTTTATAAAAAGCATTCAAAAATTCTAGTAAAACCTTTTGATCACATTTGCAGATCTTCTTTAATTCAAGGCAATGAAATAGTGTGTTAATGAAAGATTATAATAGAGTAAAAGTTATAAAATGATGAAAGAATTTTCTGAAATTTTATATGATCGTGAACTGGTAATACCACTCTCTAGTATTTAACTCTCTGTTCTCTCATGTGCTCTCGTAGATGAAATATAAAACCAGTACTTCAAAGTGTATTACCGTATCAGTGATCGCAGTAACTTAAGCTTGCTTTATGTAGCCATTGTGTGGTTGTAATAAGTGAATTGTATAAATGAGAATCATATCCATGAACATTTTTCAGGTTTATTTTGAAAGTCCATTTATGTAACTGTTAAAGAGTACCTTCCCTCCTTTATAGCATATAGTCAAATTTCAGTTGCCAAGTATATCAGAATTTTTCTTGGAAATAATGAAAGGCTAATATCTCCTGGGTAGTATTACTGGTGTTTGTGTTAAGGTTTATGCTAGTTAAAGGAAAAGTCCTTTTATTCTAAATTCCTTGAAGATGAAATAACTAAATACGATCTGTTTTGAAAACTACCATATGGTATTTCTTTGCAGTTGAGAGTTTAATTTTCAGGTTTATTTTTTTTAATCTTTATTGGAGTATAATTGCTTTACAATGATGTGTTAGTTTCTGCTGTATAACAAAGTAAATCAGCTGTACATATACATATATCCCCATATCTCCTCCCTCTTGCGTCTCCCTCCCACCCTCCCTATCCCACCCCTCTACGTGGACACAAAGCCCCGAACTGATCTCCCTGTGCTATGTGGCTGCTTCCCATTAGCTATCTATTTTACATTTGGTAGTGTATATATGTCCATGCCACTCTCTCACTTTGTGCCACCTTAGCCTTCTCCCTCCCCGTGTTTGTGGTTTATTTTTAAATATGACAAAATACCTCACAATTCCTATCCTTCAAAAATCTGTTTGTCTATGTAAGTTGAATAAGATGTCAGTTCTCCTCTGGGGTGGCCTCAGGTAGTGTCTCACCTCTGTGATGGTAAATTGGTAGTTTCTGCTGCATTTGTTTATAGTTTTAAGAAAAAAATGAAGGAACAACATGTAAGCTTGTAAGATTTTTTTTTAACCCCTCCAAGCCTTCATGAAGATGTACAATAGTAGATTGTTTTCTGAACAGTGTAGTTGGCTTATTAGTGTTATATTTGAAACAGGCCACTTCCTGTCCCCTTCAAAACACACACAGTCTTTGATTATTGACTCTATTTTTGACTCATAATTTTTAATTATTGAAGGATAAAATAGTAAGCATAAGCAATTGTCTTTCATTTTCATCCTTATAATTCTTCTTACTCTCATCAGTAAAATTTCTAATAATCTCTTCATTTATTATTAATACTACTTGCTTAGTAGTATGAAGTATTTTTTTTAAAAAGCAGAATTAGTCTAATCTTATTTCTGAATATATTTGAAATACATATACTGAAAGTACCCTTTGCAAAATTCTTATTTTATGCTGTCATGCCATTTTGTCACCTCCACTGTTAAAACTTTTGCCTAGCTATCAAAGTTTTCTATAGTCTAAGCCACAAGCTGACAGTTTATTTACCACTGTAACCTACCATATCCCTATCAAGATTTGTCTACCTAATCCCTCGATTTGTGCATTCACTCATATGGTTCCCTACCTCTGAACTCCTTTTGCACTTAAAGCCAAATATTTTAGCACTAAATAATTTTGTAATTTGTTTCATCTTTCTTCCTATTTGTGTGTTCACTTACTTAGGAAATATATGACGTTTTCTCTTTTGAATTATCCATAGCATGATGAGTTACTTAGTGATCAACTACTAGGAAGTGGGGGGCAGGGGGAATCTTCATTTTGCTATCACAAGCTCAGTGAAAAACATGTTTCTTGTCTAAGAATGTTGGAGGTCCCTTTCCTACACCCAGTAACATTGTAAAGTGCCTTCTCATCTTTATAACTACATCTAGGTATTACTTTTGTTCTTGCTTTCATATTTAATTAATCAATACAGTGATTCATGTGATCCAGTCATATATTTTAGAAAGATTGTGGTTTGTATTTTTTGCTTTACCAGTTAAAGAGGGCCAAATGGATACAGATGTGTCATTTAATGTCATCCATCCCTTCTTTTGTCTGTGTTGTCATAAACATTTGGTAGCAGAAATTTCCTTCTACAATGAACTCCTTAACAGACAATGAGCTGCCAATTAAAAATGAAGAACAAACAAATGAACTAGTATTACCCAGGAAATTTCCTTTTGAATTTTCAGAGGGAACATCTCCCTCTACTAATTGTGAATGCAAAAGACCCTTGAGAATATGTAGGATATCCCATATATGCTAACACCCAATTTATGAGACCTTTTTGTTAATTAAATGGGACAATTACATTTAAATACCATGTGGTTAAGAATACTTAATGTTCTGCTGAAAAGCACTCAGCCTGAAATCAGGCAATAATTTTAACAATAAACTACCAAAAGTAAGGTAAATGTAATTCATAATCTTAGATGTGGATATCTCTTCACCCCTACATTTTACAACTAAATCTGAGAGTTCTACTTAAGACCACAGAGTTGGGAGGGGTGGAGATGTCTGTTACACTTGGATTCAAATTGTATCAAAACTCATTTTATTTATGTCAGCAGATTAACTTTACCTTAAAAGCTTTAGTTTTGAAATTTCCCTTGCAAACACTTGAATAGGTATACATATATGTTTTATATAGCTCCTGAGTTTTGGTCAAAGTAGTTTAATTTGATGTTATATTTTTATACTTTTTATAAAGGGTCTGTTATGTTTCCCTGTGTTTGATTATGTGTGTTAAGAAGGTTATAAACCCTTACAGCTTTTATCTTTCTGTGATATACCATTTTCCTGAAAAGTATGCTTCTGTGGCTATAATTAACTTTTAGGTAATTTTATTTATGATAAACAAATATACTAGCAATAAATTTGGAAATATGAAAATGTGAATTTATGATTTTTTTTCCTGTTACAGTAGAAACTCTCTTATCTGACATGGTCCAAACCAGTAGTTCCTTAGATTAACGAAAAAGTCAGCAAACTCAGGAACTCATTTTAAAGGAATGTCTACCTACCTTATCTTAATATATAATGTGTCTATGAAAATTTGCCAGTTTGCCAGTCTTTTGATATTAGACCTAGGCTTGTTGTTTTTCTTAAGTTATGAGTCCATTGATTTGCATTAGACCTCTTTTTTGCCTGAACCACACCTAGTGTCTACAATGAAAACATTTGCTAAGCAGTAGTAATTCAAATATATCTAGATTTTTATTTTACTTGTTTTTGTAACTCTCATGCATACCTAATTTAAGAGCTTTTTTTTTTCATTTAGAAACTTACCTTTATTTGGTTGCCATCAACTTAGTTCCATATAATATTAACTATGTAATTACACTAATAAGCATGGGTTTACATCACTTACAAACAGCAGTTCACTAAGCAAAAAACCCATATTCCCTCGAGGTAAGCCTACAACAAATGCACAGGTGAGCTATTAGAAAGTAACCTTCTTGTTCTTGTCAGTTATGCAGAGAGAAAAAGGAGTCTGTCAGAAGGAGGTCAATTAAAAGTCTTTACTATACATTGTGTTAAGTACTTTTTAAAACAGATGGAAATTTTTTCATACACAGATACATGAAAATAACTAAAATGCAAGAAAAAAGGGGGATAATTTGAGAAATCAGCCTTACAAATAAGCCCAACTGAAAAGTTGTGCCTTTTGCCATTAAGACAAATGATACTTTTAAGATTGTTTTGTCAGAAAATTTGTCAAAGAAAGTTTAGACTTTTTCAGTTGGTGATTAAAAAGAAATATGAAAAAAAAAAGATAAATGAGGTACAGCCAGTCTGGAAACCTATTTCACAGTACCTGCTAATGTTGAACATATCTGTAAGCTATGATCCAGCAATTTCACGCCTAGCAGTTACCCAGCAGGTGGAGGTAGAGGGTGGGGAGATGTGGGCGTGTGTCTGTGTAAGGGGGGGGAATGGTGTGTGGGTGCCTATGTTCACTAAAAGACATGTACAGGAAGGTTTGTAGCAGGATTATTGGTATGACCATAAATTAGAAACAACCTAAATGTCTGTCAACAGTAGAATGGGTAAACACATGGCAGTGTACTTAATTAATGGACTACTATGTACAGCAGTGAGAATGAACAAAATACAACATGCAACAGTGTTGGTAAATTTCACAAGATTTAATGATGAGTGAAAGATGCTGGGACTTCCCTGGTGGCGCAGTGGTTAAGAATCCACCTGCCAATGCAGGGGACATGGGTTCAATCCCTGGTCCGGGAAGATCCCACATGCCGTGGAGCAGCTAAGCCCGTGCACCACAACTGCTGAGCCCATGTGCCACAACTACTGAAGCCCACACACCTAGAGCCCGTGCTCTGCAACAAAGAGAAGCCACCGCAATGAGAAGCCCGCATACCGCAACAAAGAGTAGCCCCTGCTCACCACAACTAGAGAAAGCCCGTGTGAAGCAACGAAGACCCAACAAAGCCAAAAATAAATTTAAAAAAAAATTTTAATATATTAAAAAAGAAAGATGCCAGACCAAGAAAATACATTCCATAGTATTTTCCATAGGATTCCATCTTTATGATGTTCCAAACCAGCAGATGTAAGCTATGGTGTTAGAAGTCAGGATGGCGGGTACTTTTTGTGAGAAGTCAAGGAAATAGGACTGGAAGGAAGCACAGATGACTTCTGGAGTTCTGGAAATACTATCTTAATTTGGGTGCTTTCTTCAAGTGTATTCTCTTTGAGCTGTATGCTTCAGATTTGTGTATTTTTATTATATATGGTATACTGCAAAAAATGTATCAAAAAAAGAGGAGTGTGACTTCATCTGATGGAACTAATATTAACTAGATGAGACATGCAGTAAAGACACAGGAAAATAAGTTGAGCTCCACAAAAGGATTTAAGAAGAGCTTAATTATGGAATCTATCAAAAAGGGAAATAAGACTTAACAACTTAAAGTGTACCATCTGTAGCTAATTTAGTTATGATAACTCTTTTCAGCCCAATTTGTTGTATTTTGTGTATTTAGTACTCGGATCATGCAACTGCTGAAAATTATATAATAAGCATATAATTATAAGCTGTAAATCATTTTATCCTAGTCCTGGAAAGTAATTTGGATTACCCTCCTCATTTTTAAATCAGTTTCTGTTGGTGGTTTGTGTTTGGGTTTTTTTTCCCCAAAAAAATATGTCAGGTTCTGGTCAGGTTAAGTACTGTTTAAAAATTAGACTAAAATTTGGCTCATTGGACAGGAATATACTTCATTAATTGACCTGTTTTATAGAATATCTTTATCCATGTTTTTTTAAATGTCTTTGGTTTCCTTCATTTGAAAAGGAAAAAATCATGAAAATATTCTGTATGTATTTATTCACTATAATAACAAACAAATCAAATACATGTTAGAATAAGATCAAAAGAATGGAGCCTTTAAACCATTCTCTCATGGGATTCACTGAATATGCAAGACAAATTTCTGCTGTTTCAAAAGGGGTAAAATATATGCTAGCCCAGCACTTTATTATGTAAAAGGCAATAGAGAAGAAAGAAATATTCAGTTGCCGTAACTAATAATCTTATTTATTGTGGGAAGTGAAACACAATTGAATAAACCCATGGTAAATGTGATTCCCCTCTTCAATTAAATTGTAATTGTCTCCCTGTATAGTAAATATAGATAAAAGTGTATGCTGCTAAATTATTTAATCAAGTAGATAATCATTTTTAAAAACATCTTTGTTAGTTTACATGTAACTAGGATATTTCAAGATTGGAGATCCTGTAATTTCTATAAAAAGGAAAAAAATTTTAAATGATGTGGTTTGGCACAGAATAGTAGTGGCATTGTCCAATAAATATGTCTTCTTTCTTTGAAATAAAAGTTTGCCTCAACTTTAAAAACACATTCTCTAAGTTTCTTGAAATTGTTTTATGGTCCCTAATGAGATATGAACTATAAAACCTAGAAGAAAAAGTCCAGGGCATTCTAATGAACGCATTCGGTTCTTAAGGACCAGACTGTGTGGGCACTTTGCCAGCCACCCATCACCTTCTGTCTCCTGCCATGCTAACTCTGTGCCACACTCTGTACCAGTGAGATGTAACAATAGCTGAGTGTGAAGAATGAGCTAGAAATGAGCAGTCTGGTTGGGGAATAGGACTTCTCACAACAGAGCCATTACTGAGACTTCTGAATGTTGATCTCCACTCTGGGTATGGGAAAAAAGATTGAGACAGAACTTGCGTAGGTTGGTTGTTGTTACTATGGATTTGTAAGTATTGAGGAGAGGGAGAGTAGGAGGAGCCAGGTGCTTGTTCCTTCAGCCCTTCTATCCTTTAATCTGGTAGCTAGTAATCAAGGCCCCTTTTGAGAAGAACTGGGAGAGTGAGCCAGATCAGAAAAGGTAAAAGATAAGAAGTAGCCCCTGGCATGGGAACTCAAAGGCAGAAGGAATAAGCAACTGGGAAATTACTATCTCCCTAAATTCACATCACTTCATACTAGCTTCTTTATATGCTATTTTTAAAATGGGAGCACTGGGGTAAGGGAGGGGGGTACAGGTGTATGTTTTAAGCACCCCTGGTAGAAATTATTGTTAATCGAAGTGACTGCTGAAGTTGGAATGCAACCTGATTAGTGACCTAGAAACTTCAAGATCCTGTCCACAAAATAAGAGTTCATGAATAATTTAATTTGGTTACTGTGTTACAGTGTTGCTGTACTAGATTAATTAGAGAGAAAATGCATGTGACTGTTTTTCCATTATTGAGTGTGATAAAACTTAAATTCTTCATACTACTTTTACATATTCTAAAATAATTATAATTTTGTTATAATTTTCTTTAAAGGATATGCTTTAAGCACAGATGTCTACCCTGTAATCTCTAGTTGATAGCTTTGAATAAATTTATAGAAATTTCATTTTTTTAGTAATTATTAAAACTTTAACATTCTACTCCTATTCTTTTATTAGGATTTGGAACTTGGAAGGAATACAGACAGCTCATTTTGTTCTTCATTCCCCTGGAATGAGTGTGTGCTGGCATCCTGAGGAAAGTTTTAAGGTTATTATTTATAACTTAGCTTTCTTCTGTCAAGCTGAAAAGACATATACATGTGTAATACTTGCACACATACAGGAGAAAAATCAATGACTTTTTCCACCTCAGAGACTCTTAATTGGCACAAATGCATTTGGATTAATCTAGAACCTTAAAAGTTCTCTGCAATTAAGTTTTTATTTGACAACCATCATCTATAAATGGCATTTATTCACAGTACACTTTTCATGCCCTCTGATAGGTTATAATATAAAAACTAATGCCTAAACTAACTAGTAAGCAGTATTTGTTTAAAAAAAGTTAAATCCATGCTATTAGCCATAGTGTGTAAACAGAAAGCATCAGTGGCATAAGGCAAATTTGACCTAGCTGCAGTGGTGTTCAATTCCTATTCATAGTAAAGCTTTCTAAAATTCAAAAATACACTGTGAGTTATTATCAATTGACCTTAATTTAATTTCATTGAGAAGATAGGAGCCATTCACCAAGAGTTCTCTCATTTGCCAGTATCTTCTCTTGGGCATTGCTCTATTTTATCCTTCCCTAGGATCTAAGAAGTTGCCACGTTCATCTTCTTAAAGTTAGTCCTTCTGCTGTCTAGAGTTCACGTTAGTTCTTAGGCATCCTGCTTTTCATAGCCCTCTAATGTCTTCATACTTCTCCGTGACTCTTTTCTGTCCTCATACTTGCACAAAAAGGTAACCTTGATTAATCATGGCAGAAACTTACATAGTACCTGTATATGCTTGGCTCATTGTCAGCATTTCATATTAAGTTAGGCCATTTAACCCACATGGCAACCTTATGAGATGGGTAATGTGATGATCTCATTTTACAGATAAGGAAACCAAAGCTCAGAGAAGTTAAGTAACTTGCCCAAGTTCACACAACTACTAACTGGAAAAATTGCCATGTGTACCCAAGCAACCTCCTCCATATGTCTTGTTCTTAACCATTACGTTCTGTTTCCCCTTTTTAGTCTATCTTCTTCACACCTTTTATTTCTGAATATTTGAACCCATCACTTACACCTCTTAACTTCAGTTCCTCTTTCCCTATCCCTTGATCTAACTCTTTAATCTTATTCAGTCTCCTCTACTCTCTCAGAAGTCATCAGTGACATTGTTAACAAATCCAATGGGCTTTTCTTCCATTCTTAGTCTCAAGGCAGCTTTTTACACTATTGATCACTTCTGCCTTGAAACCCTGCTCACTTCGTCTTTAAAGCTGCATTATTCTAGTCCCCTTAAGCATCTATGCACGTATATTCCCTTTTTCTTCCTCCACTGCTAACTCTTCTTTAACCACGTATTTGTAAATTGTTGTAAGGGGTAGTTCTCACCCACATTATACCCTTTATTATAATAGAGGATAAAGGAATGAATAAAGTCCTTGTCATTGAGTTACACACTGACTTATAAGTAAGAAAAACGTACATACAGTTACACAGATTTTAAGTGTTGGAATCAAAATCTTGTTAAGTAGAATGATGACATAAGTTTTAATCCCATCTGCTCACAGCCTTCAAGATAACCCTGAGCCAAGATGTCCCAGACTACATAAGTGTGTTCTCTGGGATTCCATGAAAACTTGTTTCAGGCCTGTTGGATAATTTATCAGTAGAATTATATTCTGTATGTGTACATGAGCGCAGTTTTCTAATATATTCATATTACATATATAGGGATTATTTCCATGTGTAAGTAAATGTTATTTCTGAATCCAGGTCCTAAATTTTATGTCTAGATTTCTCCCCTGTAGCAGTGAGTCTACTTGAAGCATAATCAAGGAATCTACCAAAATGTTAATATTACCATGTTTAAATATCATAGGCTACTTTTTAAAAACTGTGACCTAAAAAAAAAACCCCAAAACTGTGACCTAGTTGAGAAATGAGGATGTTTATTATAACCTCTATCCCCAAGCTTATATCTTAATTTATGGTTATTTGAGATCCCTTTCTTCCGTATGCTTTAAGTTAATTTCTATTATTCTTCTATGTAACACTGAAATTTCACCCCACCCCATCTCCTTTTTTTTTCTTGTTTCCATGACTTCAGAATGTTGGGAAGTCCCTGCTCTAAATCACATCAACTCAATATCCTGAAATCATCTTTGGTATCTTCCTTTCCTATATGCAAATGTTTCCAGGTCTTTTAAGTTTTTCTCCACTGTCACTACAATACATTCCTCTTGGTCATTAATGTGTATTCCTCACCTTTCTATTCTCACAAGTCATCCTTGCCAATCCTTGTTTCTAAAATCTTTGGCTCTTCAATCTGATTCTTCTTGCCTACTTTAGTTAGACTGATATTTAAATATCAGTTTCATCGTGTCACTGCTAAACTCAAAAACCTAAAATTACAGAAAGGCAACACAGAGTAGCAGTTAAAGGTATGGACTCTTGAGTTAACTACCTGGAGTCAAATCCCAGTTTTACCAGTTACTAGCTGTATGATCTCTGGCAAGTTACAAAACCTCTTTCAGTCACTACCTTCAGTTCCTCATCTTGTAAAATGGAAGCTCATGAAGATTAAATGAGTGAACACTTATAAAGTCCTTAAAAGAAAACCTGATACATAATAAGCACTCAGTCAATTTCAGCTGCTTGTCGTTGTTGACACTGTTACTACTACTGAAACAATCTAGTGGTTCTCATTGGTCTGCCATATCAGATGAAGCCCAGAATTTTGTTCTGTTATGCTTGGTCTTGATGAGAATGAGGGAGCCAGAGAAGAAAGAGATGGGTCCATGATCACCTATATCATAAAATTCTTACGATAATCTTGTGAGATATAAAGTACACAAAAGAGCCATGTAATGTGGAAAGCACAAAGCAAACACTAGCATTTAATCATAAAGTTATAGGGAATTCCCTGGCAGTCCAGTGGTTAGGACTCAGCACTTTCACTCCCGGGGCCTGGGTTTGATCCCCGGTCGGGGATCCCACAAGGCGCGTGGTGATATATCATCATCATCATCATCAAGTTACAAAAGTCAGAAGATCTGTAGAAGCGAAGCTCTTAAATCCAATAAACCACAGTTGGAGCTAGGATTTCAGCAGGTAGTAATAACAGAAGCAAGCATTTAGGATGTCATGGGATCAGAGAGTTGGGACTGAGGACATCCTTTTCTCTGACTCTAAGAGAAAAGAGGTTAGAGCCGCTAAATGAAATGAGGTGTAACAATCAACATTTGTTGAATGCTTTCTCAGTGCCAGAAGCTGTGCTGAGTACTTCATGTAAGTTCTCTCATATAATTTCACAAATACTCTCAGGTTGGTAGCATTATTCTATCTGTTTTGTAGGTAAGAAAACTGAAGCACCAAAAGATTAATTTGCCCTAGATCACACAGTCACAGATTTGGCCTCAGTCTGATTCAAGTGCTACAGTGTTTCTTGCTATTTGAGATATTTCCCCTGTGAAAAGTCAGTACAAATTACTGTTTATGGTTCTGAGAAGTCCTACAAGAAGAATTCCCCTGTAATGTTTTTAGATCCAGCAATTCTGAAACTTAAAAAAGTAACTTTTTTTACTCTATCTGCTCTTTCAACAGCAACAACAACAAAAAAGTCACCATTGAGCACAGTTTTAGAAACAGTAAATAACCAAAATAAATTTTTTTTGCTAGAAAGTAGTTTTCAATCTGACTTCAAACTATAATAGCTAATGTTTTTTGAGTGCCTACTCTGTGCTAAAGCAGTTCTAAACGCTTTAACACGTACAGTTGACCCTTGAACAACATGGGTTTGAACTACACAGATCCACTTCTACACAGATTTTTTTTCAGCAGTAAATACTACAGTACTAAATGATCTTTGGTTGATTGAAACTGCAGATGCAGGAACCATGGATAGGGAGGAACCGCAGATACAGAGGGCCAACTGTAAGTTATATACAGATTTTCAACAGTGCAAAGGGTCAGTTGCCCTAAGGCTCTCCCCACCTTATTCAAGGGTCAACTGTATTAACTGGTACCATCCTCCCCAACAGCCCTATGAAGCAGATACTGTATTAGCCCTGTGTGCTCAAGATCTTATAGCTCCTGAGAGTGGAAACAGGTAGCCTGACTGAAGAAGCTGCACTCGTAAGCTGCCATGCTTTATTGGCTCTCCTGGCTTGGCCCTTCCATCGTTCATAAGTTATACCTGAAATTCTCAAGATTTTTATAGACAGGCTCAAAGTCTCAAGTATTTTTACTACATCCAAGTAAGTCTTCCTTGGTCTCCTCCCATTTCCCGTCCTTCCCCACCCTTGACTATACATAGCACACCAGACCACTTACCAATCTTGATAATCTAGGCTTGTAGTAAGGAACATGTGCACTGTAGTTAGACCTGGGTTCAGACCTGAGTTCAAATCCAGGCTCTGCCACAGTCTAGTGGTGAGATCTTCAACAAGTTACTTTAATCACTCTGCACCTCAGTCTCCTTTCTGAAAAATGGGATTAATGATAGCAATTTCCTCAGATAGTGGTTACGAGGATTAAATAAGGCAGGGCATGTAAAGCTCAATGTTGCACTTGTTTTTGTTGTATATTTGTCATTGACTTCCTGTTATTGAGAATAGTTTTATTTATTTTTTTAAAGATTTTTTGAATTGGACCATTTTTTTTAAGTCTTTATTGAATTTGTTACAATATTGCTTCTGTTTCTTCTATTGGTTCTTTGGCCCCGAGGCATGTGGGATCTTAGCTCCTCAACCCGGATCTCACCTGCACTCCCTGTGTTGCAAGGTGAAGTCCTAACCACTGGACCACCAGGGAAGTCCCGAGAATAGTTTTTTGTTGTTTTTTTTTTTTTGCAGTACGCGGGCCTCTCACTGCTGTGGCCTCTCCCGTTGCGGAGCACAGGCTCCGGACGCGCAGGCTTAGTGGCCATGGCTCACGGGCCTAGCCGCTCCGCGGCATGTGGGATCTTCCCGGACCAGGGCACGAACCCATGTCCTCTGCATGGGCAGGTGGACTCTCAACCACTGCGCCACCAGGGAAGCCCTCCGAGAATAGTTTTAAATTCCACCTTTTCTTTTAAGAATCCCCTAATTTTAAAGACTACCCATGTTCTAAATAATCACTGCTTCTTTTGCATCCCACTGTATTTCGCCTAAAATTATGATCAGTTTTTTTTTCATAATTCTCTTCTCTAGATGGAAAGTTTCTTGAGATCCAGGATCATGTCTTTTACTGTGGACTTCTGTTGAACGTAGCATAGTGTTTTATATATATGTGTGTATACAGTAGATCTTCATTATCCACAGATTCCACACTTGCAAATTTGCCTACTCACTAAAATTTATTTGTAACCCCAAAATCAATACCATCATACTTTGACAGTCACAGACATGCACAGAGCAACAAAAAATTTGAGTTGGCTAATGTGCACATTCCCAGCTAAGGCTGAATAAGGCAGTACTCTGCCTTCTTGTTTTAGCTCTCATACTGTAAACAAGTATCCTATTCATAGTCTATTGAGTGCCACATTTTTATGCTTTATGTTGGCAGTTTCTTTCACTGTGTAAAATGGCCCCCAAGCACACTGCTAAAGAGCTACTTAGTGTTTCTAAGTGCAGGAAGGCTGTGATATGCCTTATGGAGAAAATACGTGTTAGGTAAGCTTTGTTCAGGCATCAGTTACAGTGCTGCTGCCTGTGAGTTCTGTGTCAATGAATAAATATATATTAAATAAGACATCTTTAAACAAACACACAAGATTATGTATTGATCAGTTGACAAAAATGTGATCAGAGACTCATAGAACTGAACCCTTTAATTTCCTTTAGGATCAGTGGTTTGATACCCACTAATTCAGTGTTTGCAGCAACTTTATAGAACCTTACCTACTGTGAATAACTCGTGTGTGTGTGTGTGTGTGTGTGTGTGTGTGTGTATAATTTATCCAGAATGAATCTTTAGGCTGATCTCTTCTTCCTGGTGACCATACATAATCATTTAAAATTGTATCCAATTTTCTTATGTCTGTCTTTTGCCCATTTTCTATGAGATTTTTACCTCAGCTTGTCTTATTTCCTTTGCATTTGATCTCCAATTTGTAATATATGCAAATGTTTACATTTTACTATATGTACGACATTGAATCTCTGCCTCCTCAGATTTAGTAAATTAGGTGGTTAGTAAATTAGGTGGTTGAATTTTCTTTATTTTTCTGTCTTACAGTTGATGGTTGCAGAGAAGAATGGAACAATTCGGTTTTATGATCTTTTGGCTCAACAGGCTATTTTATCTCTTGAATCAGAACAGATGCCATTAATGTCAGCACACTGGTGCTTAAAAAACACCTTCAAAGTTGGAGCTGTTGCAGGGAATGATTGGTTAATTTGGGATATTACTCGGTCCAGGTACTTCCTTAGTATATTTATCTATTACTTACCAAAAAATCAGTCACTATTGCTATATGATCCATTGACCCACTTTTCTATACCTGGGCCACACTATAGAGCAAAAACAAGTCTTTCCTGTAGAAGGGCCAGAGCTATGGGCTTTTATGTAACAGAGATGGCTTTTACAGATTTACTTTGAGAATAACAAAGAAAAATGGCAGAGGAGGAGATCTTTGATCTGAGCAGTGTTTACTTATGTTAAAAAAAAGAAGAAGAAAAAACACTGCCGCTGTTGAATGATGGTGTTCTGCAATGGTTCTAAATCATGTTTATGTCTTTATCATATTTCAGCTATTTTAATTCAGTGCTTATTTGGAATTTTGCCACAGTTTACATACCTTGGGCATTGTGTTCTTTAAAGAGAAAATACTTTTTAAACCTTAATTTAAGTCCCTCTACTTAAGACCAACATGTAATTCATAAAACATAAAATATTATCTTTTAGTTACCCTCAAGATAAGAGACCTGTCCACATGGATCGAGCCTGCTTATTCAGGTAATGTACCATTTTTGTTGGGGTTATAATTTCATTTTCTGAATTTGGCTAGTTTGCTCATGCTGCACCAACTCCTGGAATACTTTCCCAGTCCTCTCCTTTGCACTGATTTTTTTCTTTTTCTCTGATTCTTTTATAAATGGATGTTTTACTTTCCTAACTAAGTCTTTGCTTTTGTCTTTTGGTCTGGGTGAGAGATTGTTTTCCAATATTTTCTTTGAAAATTTTTATAAAATACAAAATGTTGCCATGCCACCTCAACAATTTGGACCATATGCTTTCTTATTTTTTGTGCTGATAAAGACGTAAAATGTAGATGGACCCACGTTTATGCATATGAACTACGTTGTTGTTCTTTAAATGAGAACACACTGGATATTATATATCTGTGACCTTTTTTCCTTGTAAATTAATGTACTTGTTCTTTTTCATTCATTTGTATGTAATACTGCATTGTATAGAGTAGTCATTAGGGTGCTTTCGGCCTCAGGAAAATTTACTAACAGAGACTAAAGTCAGTAGAACATTTATTATATACTGTATTTCATCAAATCTAAAATAACCCCAATAAAACTGTAGAACCTGGGGACGGTATTATTTTATGTATTCCTAAGAAAAAAATATATTCAACTAAATGTAAGAATGCCATAGATTATAAGATGCATCCTGATTTCAGAGATGTGAGCAAATACACATTTTAAAATCAACAAACTTTAGATTCACAGACATAGAAAACAAACTTGTGGTTACCAAAGGGGAAAGGGGTGTGGGGGAGGGATAAATTAGGAGTTTGGGATTAACACATACACAGTACTATATATAAAATAGATAACCAACAAGGACCTACTATATAGCATAGAGAACTATACTCAATATTTTGTAATAACTTATAAGGGAAAGAAATACTTATATACATATATGTATTTGTAACTGAATCACCGTTCTGTACCCCTGAAACTAGCACGATACTGTAAATCAACTATACTTCAGTTTTAAACATTTTTCTTCCAGTTGCTAAAAAGAAAATCAACAAACTATGGTACCTAAGTCTGGAGGAGGTGGCCTGAGGATTGGTTTAGTAACTCACTGATGCCATTAAGAGTTCAGACCTTTCCCTCTGCCATCCTCAATGACAGGCTTTGGCTTCTTGCTTCCCAGTCACAAGATGACTGCCAGAGTTCCAGGCACCGTAGCCTCATACCACATTGTCCAAAATAAGAGGAGATGAAGGAGAACCCCTTTTATTGGGGATTGCTATCTTTGCCTTACACCAGTTGTGTCTCATCCCTTGGGGTTAGATACACTGTGCCAGAACATAGTTGGGGTTCAGTTAGCACAGAAAAAAGGCAGAATGGCTGGCTGTTGGACAAGCAACTCATAATGTCTGCCACACATTAAAATAATAACTAGACTTTAGTGGGGTTTTTGTTTGTTTGTTTTTTGTCAAGGAATCTTTTTTTTTCCCCCTTGTACCTCCCCTACTGCACTTATTATGGTGCTGGGCTTGTTGCTGGAGGTCCATTAACACTTGATCATTCATTATATTCCAATATCTGTGATGCCTTAATACTTGAATATTTAAACATCTATATATTCCAGGTGTTTACATCATTCCAAGGAGTTTAAACTCATAAGTTTATCACTAATTTTAAAACAAATGTCAATAAGAACATTAAATGTATGGGTTTTTTTTAATGTACTGTGAAATATTTTCTATCTGTCTGATTCCTTGTTTGTATCTCCCATCATACTGTCAGCCTTTTCATTGTAAGAAAGGAACTGCTAACCTTGTGTAACTTTGTAATTTAACAAAGTGGCACATGATAAGCACTTAATAAATATTCACAGAATGAGAAAATATTTATAGCTAACTTCCCTGGAATTCCCAGTCTGATTGTAAAGCCATATTATCAAATTTTGTGTTATAAAATTATCATTTTTGTATAAAAAGAAATAGCCAATCTTAGAAAAGCGTATAGTTGTCTGTAGGATTCTGTACTGCTTTTCATCCTTTGTCTTTTCTTAGATGGTCCACAATTAATGAAAACTTGTTTGCAACCACTGGTTATCCTGGCAAAATGGCAAGCCAGTTTCAAATTCATCATTTAGGACACCCTCAGGTAATGTGGAGATGTTTGGTGGCATATGTGGTTTTAAATTTGTGTTTTCTACTTTTCTCCTTATAGCCCCCCAGATTTGTAATGTGTAACTAAAACATATATGAATATCTATTACCTGCTTAAATTGGAAAGAGAAAGCATTTTTTGATGTTTAAATCACCAGTGGTAACAGGCTTTTTGCCAATATTCATGTAAGAAACATTTTATTTCTTCTATTTCCTTCTTCATTTAAATGTAATAATTTTGCTTGCTTGGTTGGTTTAGACTGCAAAAATGTTTGAGTCTGGACTGCACCAATTATTCATAGATTATTTGTATCCTTCTAATGTGTATTTCACCTATGAGGGAGCACATTTTTTAATTCTGTTTCCACTATAAAAAAAGGTGAATTTTCAATGCATTTCTTATTTTTGAAGGGTAGTTTTTATTTATTAATGTCGGTAATGTATTGAGCTTCTTTAATTCTTCACATATTCTGTAGCCCATCCTCGTTGGTTCTGTAGCTGTTGGATCTGGCCTTTCCTGGCATAGAACTCTCCCACTATGCGCGATCGGAGGAGACCACAAGCTGTTATTTTGGGTGACTGAAATGTAAAATAAATTTTCTGTGTACCTAGATCCATAAAACTGTATTTTTAGTACATATTTTGGAGAATTCCTTATTTTTGTATCAAATATATACTGTAAGATCTAGAAATGTTCCAATTGTTGCTTTTTTTAAATAAAATGTTGATGGTTTGAAAAATTATTTTCCTACTCTATTCTGTGTATTTTTTTTTTTTAGTCATCTTTAAGACTACAGTTGACTCAGCAGCTCTAGAAAAGAGATGATTAAGGAAACATAATGCTTTTGACTTTATCACAGGACTTTCCAAAGTGTATCCTATCTTCTATACCTTAAATACATACTGTTTTCCTAATTCTCAAAGACACAAACATTTACAAAAGAAAAAAAGGTCTCTCCTTTCAGTGTTACTCTGGAAATAGTTGAATGTATATGTGGGGATGAATGTATATGCATTTTTGTTAGCAACCTATATATGTAGGGGTCTTATTAAAACTTCCTCAGTAATTATAAAGGATGATTATTCAATTTAATATAAGAAATGATTCTCAGTTTCTTTAAAATGTGACTCATTATGTAACTCAACCCTATTTATTTACTATACGCAAATTCCTTTTGACTGGACCTCTCAGCGTTCTCAGAACATCTGGTATATGGGATAAAGCTTACCTTGAAAAATAACTTATGATTTAATACCTTTAACAGCCTCCGCCTTTTATAAATCTTCACCATTCTTACCAAACTTAAATGTTTTTGAGATGGCACCTAGTGGCAGTAGAACTATATTCACTCTCCTCAAGATCATTGAAGTAAACATTGTGTAAGACAGCCATGTCACATCATGATCTAATCAGAAGAGTATAATAGAGCTAAATAAATTTCTACAAACTCTGCATTCATGCCAGTTAATGCCCTCTCTGAAGTTGCATTTCATGCTGTAAAATGGAGATATGAATCACTGTCTCATGAAGTTACTGTGAGGATTAAGTGAAGGTGAATGAAAATACCTAATATGTCTCTCACAGTTCAGGGATTTGTATGTATTATTAATTTTTTCAGAGATGGATAGTTCTTGTTTTTGAAGAACTGGAAATTTATTTTTAATAATGCCAATAAGTATTTTTTACTCAAGTTTTCTATTCATAAGATGTCTTAAATAAGTATCTTATGAAATCAAAATTATCTTTAAGAGCTACGGAATTGCTGCAGGTAATTTTTTTAATTTAGTAAAATTTTGTAATCATGTAAATGTTTGGTATAAACTGTTGTGTGTGTTAAATTACAGATGAAATATTGTACAGCATAGCAATTCCCGAGTTAAGTATTTAATACAGTAAAATACTATTACCAAATATTAAAAAATATTTTCTTTTACCCCTTCATAAGCAGATTTTGAACTTAAGGCAAAGGTGAGGGACTTTTGACGTCGTTCCCTTTAACAGTCTCTGTGATGGGACAGAGAACCCTAAAAGCATCAAGAAGGGGCAAAGAATTTGTAAGAATTTGTCATTTCAGGGTGTATTTCAAAAGTGACAAATTGGGCCAGTATATTTGAAAATTGTCTTTTTTTTTTTTTTTGAAAATTGTCTTATACTTAGAAAAGCTGACTTAGGAATTGAGTGGGCTTAGGAGTGGAGATTGGAGAAGGGAGTATGTTGGGGCTCGGCTATTTGGGTATCTAGGAAATCCTCTGGAAAAAGGTTTATAAAAGTTGTCTGATGAAATTACCCAGTGGAGCTACTGTCTTAGGGGACAAACGGGAAAAAAAACTGAAAATACAATTATGCCAAAGAGAGGCAGGAAGTGTTACCCTCAAAGAGAGAAAATGGTGGTTACATTTGTAAATTAATGTGACTCTGAGATAAGACAGTCTCAAGAAATGAGAGGAATGTCTTTAGCTCTTAGTTTCAGGAGTGGTATACATTTTATACTGAGTAAGCATTGAGAATTCTAACCTTCCTTTCTTTAGATCTCACATATAGGCTATCTGATGATTTTCCAGCTTCTACTTTGTTGCTAAACTTTAGTGTGTTCAATTATCTTAAATGGTATAATGATATTCTTCTTCCTTAGTAAAGTTTGTTCTTAGTTAACTATGTTTAAATTAGACTGAAACAGGAGGAAATGTTTAATGGGGATGTAATTATTGGTCATCACTTCTAATTCCTGATAAATAGTATGAGATCTGATTGTGTGTATGTTTGTGTGTTGTAGTTTTTCCTTGTTTGTTTATAAATATGCCTAAGAGGTTTTTCTTCTGTTGAAATCGTTTTCCTCAGGATTGCTTCACTTACAAACATTTTAGAAAGAAAAAAATGTTGTGCTTATGTTCTAAAACTTGTGTTATTTAGGACTGTTGAAGCAAAAGTCAGGATATCACAAGTCTGCAAGATGTCAGAACTAAATCTACTCTTTCAAAATGATGGGATCATAAGTCTCATTTTATTTTTATGATTTGGCTTGTATGTTGTGAATATTTCAATGTCTCTCCCATGCCAAAAACACAAAATCGCACACCCATGCTCGCCAATTTGTTTTACTTTGGTAATTTGTGACTACATATTGACACTGACCTAGAAATGTTCCTGTTGCTGTTTTAAATCTCATGTCAGTGGAGAAGAAATTGAAATCTGGTTTGCACATTTGTGTCTGGTTTTTTGTAATTGTCCAAAATCTGACATTATCCCAGAAATGCTGATTGGGGAGTTATGAGACAGTATTGTGCCCAAGACTAATTTCTGAAGAGAGAAGAAGTTATTTGCTCCAAATTATTCCCCATATTTTTCTGTAGCTCAAAAAATTAAACTCAGTTTAACCCAACTTTAGACCATACCAGTAATACCCTTAGTTCTGGGCCCAAATAAAATATTTTAAAGTAAAAATGACCATTATGATGGTCCATTTCCACATATTCCTGGTAAGAGCCTGGTCAGGTCCTCAGAAGCAGCATTCTGTTCCAGTATATCTTTATTAAGCTGTTGGTATGCTCAACAACAGGGACAGGAGAGAACACTCTGTTTCTTTAATCTAACACCTTGCTCATTCAAAAACATTTATTTTTAACAAGGCATTGGAAAAGAATTTCAAAACAGCTAACATTTGTTTCTAATTATACATTTAAAGAAATATGCCATATAAAACATAGGTAGAAGTTTTGTTATTATTAACATGGCTTTAATTTATAGCAACCATTTGTTCACTAAGCACAGTAACACAACAAAATAATTAGGATATCAGCTTTGAGGATCTCATTTCACAAAAACAAAATCGAATACACATTTGATGACATATCCATTACTCAAACTCAACCAGTTTCTTTTGCATGCATGGACACAGACTTCATGGGAAATCGAAAGCATTGAATCTTCTTGCTGACCTTTTCAGCTGTTCTTTGAACTACCTTAGTAAAAACAATTGTTGCCCTTATGAGGATCAAGTTACATTTGCCTGGAAATTTCTTTGGATGAGCTTATTTCTGTTTAACTCATGTCTTTGTTATAAAGTTGTTTGCCTTCTCCACTAACTTTTAACAGAATACACTACCTTGGGACTTGTCACACTTATATGAGCTTATAAAATCCATATGAACAATGGTAAGTGAAAGGGGAGGCCACCAGGTTTCCCAGCCTTTGCAAACAGTTTGAGTAACCCAATAGATTTAAAGATGTACGAAATAAGCATTTCTACCAACTGCATTTTTTAGTGCTATATTGAGTTGAGTGCCTATTTCCTTCCTTTGTAGTAAAAGACAATAAATGCTGCTGGTCTCTTCGCTTCTAATGGTGGTTAAACACAAAACTTTGATCTTTCTTATAAATACAGCTGTTGTCTTATCACTGAGCCAAATCCAGACAAGATTAGACTTTGGCCAAAATTAAGGTTAATCTCTGCAACCATCTCAAGAAGAGCTTTCTAATCCTGTTTTAGGAAATCTCTGTTTTTGAGACAGTGTATAAAGGAAATAAGCCCCAGACAACTAACCTCTAAAATAAGCCAGAGGCAACTAATGATAAATTATACTGTGGTGATAAAGCAGGTAGAAATTGTCTAAACAGAGTAGTTCATTTTGGTTCATTTTTACTTAAACTATTACTGTAAGAAATGAATTTCTTAGTTGACTAAGTTTAAACCAGACCAATGTAAGTTATTTTTTAAAGAACTATCTACCATCTTTTCTTCCTTTAATGCTTCTTTGGTTAATTGCTGGTTCTTTCTTCCACTAGTACTAATGAAAACTAGATGTTTACTTATTACAGATAAAATAACTCAGGTATATTTTATCATAATAATTGTATAATAGCTTAATTCACTTTGGTTTCCAGCCTACAAAAAAGGGGGCGGGGAGTTCCCATTAAGATTTAGACTCTCTGGAATTTTAAATACTTCGCTAAATGTTCTGTAGGGCTGATTCTCCTGAGAGTTGGACACAAGTGCCTCAAGCTGTGTTGTGAACAGCTAATGTTGCATTTCTCTCCAAATTGATGTACCATGGAGGACATCTGTGCAAGCATCCCTCACTTTGAAATCCATAGAGTTCTAGTAAGATTTCCCCGGCACTTAATTTTGAGCAAGTACGGGATCTGATCTTATATATACAGCTACATCAGAAGTCTCACCCCATCCTGGACCTCCCCACCAAATACATTAAACCCCAAACCCTTGGAGCAGTCCTGAAATTCTGTCAGTGTTTTTGACCTATTCCTTTCCCTATCATTCCATCTACCACAGTAGCTGTGTTTACATGTGTGTATAATCTTTACAAAACCTGGGTCCCAACCTGTTGATGGCAAATAACTGGGAAGATATGAAATTATTGAAAGGGTTTCTCAATAGTCATATTACCACTATCATAATCCTTTTTTCCTTAGAAGCTATGAACTCCTGGGGTCCTGAGATAACATAGACTGCCCCCAAATTAAACTGCCCACATAATTCTAGCAGACATTGACTTCAGGTGTCCTGCCGTTCCCCACATCCTCCCCCAAAACACCCATTAACAGGTAGTAGGAGGAATCAACCTGCCAGTGAACCCTTCCCTCCAGTTCAAAGAGAGTGGCTTTTGAAGATCTCAGTCGGAATCGAGAGGGTTAAAAAGTTCCTTCATGTCAAGGTGTGCCTGTCATCTCAATATCTATTTTGTGACCCCAGGTTTGGCTCTAGTTCAGATGAAAGCCAGAATACTTTAATTATTCCTGCCTATGTAAAAAGTAAAAGGCAAGATTTTCTAAAGCAATATATTATAGGAAAACTAATAGAACCTGGCCTGGAAAATACTGAAATACTATCTTTGAATGAAAATTTGGGATTTTAAGATGAATTTCCCAATATAGTTAACCCATTTCCATTTAATATTCCCATTTTAAATCCTCAACAATGCATATATATTTGTTCAATGATATTAGATATCGAGCCACAATCATCTGGGGTTCCTCAAATTTTTTTCTATTAAAAAGGGCTTCTCATACTGGAAAATATTGTGAACCACCTTCCTAGACTAATTAGCTCACACCCTCCGGCCCCAGTCATTTTTAAAAAGGTGATAGCAAAGGTTCTAACATCATTTTGAATTCTAGAAACAAGGCTACAGGAAGAAATGTTTATATTGAACCTACAGAGTAGTGTTAAGTGATTTTATGAGGTTGTGATTCAAAATAACCCGACCTCTTTAAGGAGTCCAGGTGCTGAGTCATTTACCGAAACTGCCAGAGGAGGTTAATTGGAAGCAGCTGATAGTGGCATCATTTGCTTTTTTTTTTTTAAATAAATGGAGAAGGTTATTCTATGAAGAGGACAGAGTACTACAGAAGATGTACAAAGCAAATGACTGAGGCCCACCTCATTTATACCCCCACCAATGGGGAAAAAACCTGACAGTGAATTCCAGATAAAATACCTTGGCTCTATAAAAATAGTAAGTTAGTTCCAAGAAGAGTGATTATGGGTGACATTTTTCCTTCCTATGCTTTTTTATGTTTTCATAAATAAATATTTCACTCTTATAGTAGATTTTTTTTTTTTTTTTCCCGGCCACACTGCTAGGCTTGCAGGATCTTAGTTCCCTGACCCTAAGAAATCCAACCTGGGGCCCAGCAGTGAAAGCGCTGAATCCTAACCACTGGATCACTGGATTGCCAGGGAATTCCCTATAATAAATTCTTAACTTAAAAATAAGCAGATACTGCTATCTATCATGTGCATGGCTCTGTAATAGGTATAAAGGAATATAAAGAAATGGAAACTGGCCTCTGAACTCAAAGAAATTACAAATAGGTTGGCAATACCACATGGTCACAGTGTGCTAGGTATCAAATGAGGGATGAAAGCAAGGAGCTTTATATGGATTAAAAGAAGTGGCAGTTTAGACGACACTTGGATTTGGGAGGGGCACCAGTTTCTCTAGAGCGGGGCACCATGTTTTAGGGGTTATTAAAACAAGAGGTTTGATTGAGAGTCTGGATGAGGAATGATTATGAGGTAGGAGATAGATGGGCCTCTGGGCCAGACAGCTGGTGGTTGTCAAGTGGAGTAAAATTGAAGCTTTTTTCTCACCCAGACGCTCCAAGGACAAAGCTAATGGCAGAAACTGAGCTCTGCTGAAGTAAAGAGATAAGGTGCCTGCTCCTGAGGTCAAGGAAAACTTCCCTGTCTACACATGTGCAGGAAGGCTCCTTGGGGGTCAAAAAGGGAGGGGGCGCCACCCCATAATATTTGTGGACATGCACCCACAGGCCTCTGCAGTGGGATCCATCTTAGCAAAAAGTTGCACAGACATCTTGGGGAGGGTCCTAAGACCAGTCATGTGTGAAAAAAGAAACACTGTAACTGGCCAAAGATAAACAAAGACCCGGAAGGACTGTCCTATATAAGTGATTTAAATCACCTCTTTACTGGGCTCCTCCTCAGGGGGGGACACCCACACACTTTCTTTCTGGGTGTGTATTTCTCCCTTGCTTCTGACTTAAATAAATTGTTTCTCTGTGTGTTGTGTCTCTAATAATAAACTTTGTACCTGTTTTGCAGTTTTTGCCTCCTTGAAACATTTTTGCTTTCCAAACGGGTAAGAATCAGGGAACTTTGCTTCTAGCCTCTAGCCCCTGGTGGATTGGCGGCTAGGTTCAATCCCTGGACAGGGAAATAAGATCCTTCTTCAAGACTACTGTCCCTCCTAGAACAATTAGCCTCTCCCTCCCAAATACCTTCCCCCTGGTTTGCATAGCCAGGCAGCTACTCCTTCCCCTCTGATCCCTTCTTGAGAAACTGAATGAGACTCTACACCTAGGAGTGAGGTGCCTTGCTGAAACTATTACCTGTAAGGTCACATACTGAAGGGTGAGTGTTCTGTGTTTTCTTGGATTCTGTAATTGTCTTTTTAGCATCTATTCATCACAGGAACAGTTATATTAACTATATTTTCTTAATTTCTGTATCCCTGAAGCTCTGGCATTTGTGGACGTACAGACCCTGGGAAAGACTGCCTCTCCCAGGGCTACCTAATTCCCAAAGATAGTCAAACAATTTACTTGGAAGCATGTTTTTCATATGCAAACCAACCAATCCAACCCATTACCCCCAACCACCTCCTTATCTAAATTCTTCTACATCAAGCCAATATTTCCACTGCCCTAAATCAACCCAGGGCCAGGTACAGACAACAGGGACAACTCCTATGCCCCAAAGCCCACTGGAATCATTCATACCAGCCAATTTTCACCTGTTTCTCCTGCCCTAACTTGCCTTTCCCAAAGAAATGCCAGTAAAGGATCTGGCCTAGGCTTTCCCCTGGTTCCTGCTTCTGTCTGCCTCCTAACCAAAATCTGGTGTTTCCCCTATGGCCTTGTGTGGCATGGTAGGTCCCCTTCTCTTGGGAAGTGTGAGTAACACATTCTTTCAATGGCAATTACCTCTTTGTCATCACTAAGTCATCTCCATAAATTAAAGTCCCTGGGTACAATGCAGCAGAAGGACATTTCCCCACCCCCCTTAAAGAAAGCAGGCTTCCTTAGTCATTAGGTTATATGCTGTTTTATTGGGGACCCCCTAACTGTAAATATCTTCAGATCTCTTCTCTTGAGGTAGTCCACTTTTTAGGGAGGAATCCTGTCTGCTGCCTAGAGGACATAAGCCTACAACCCAACTTTCAGAGTGAAGTTAGGAAAGGCACAATTAAAAGAAGGAGCCTGAAACTATTTTTAACTAGGCTAGATTATAACTAACCTAGAATGAATAACTAGGCTAGAATTCCTTTACTTAACCAAGTCCCAATAGATGATTTGTATCACTCCTGAGGGATGGGTGTAGCAGGGATAGGAGACATTTAAATTTATTTTCCCACTATTATGAACCAACACTATACCCCTCTAACTGTTCATCCTGAAGCAGAGCAGGAAAAAAACCATAAGAAGCCAATGATCATCATTCCCCACCCCCCTACCCCCCAAGAACTGATTCATGATAAAATTAGTGATTTTCTAGTTATCTGCTATGAAAAGAAAGATAACTATTAACAAATTCTTAAAACTTTAAAAATTTAATGGATATATGCAGGTGGCATTTAAAGTCTCCGCCCTTTGAAATCAGTATTCATTACAATTTACTTGTTTTGTCTCCAAAATTCACTATAGTAAGTGAAATCCAATGAGAGAGAGCCTGGAGGAAGGAGTATATATTTCAGAGGATTTCTGGCAGTTGACCAAGACTTCTAGCTATAGATTGTTTTTAACAGCCCTGGAAATTCAGTTAAGTTGTGAGTGGCGCTGCTGTCAGGAGCTATGGATGACTGATGAACAGTAATCATCAAGGATCCTAGGAGGCAGAGAGACACTCCCACTTTTCTATTAACTAGAAATTACATCTTATAGCATTGCATTTGTCTTTTTTTTTAAGAACCCAATCCACTTAGAAAAAACATTTTTGTCAATTTTCCGACTGAGGATAATGTTTCTGTAGCTCTTTAGATAGATACATATGCTCAATCTGATTCAGTCTGTATTCACCACAGGGACTAGCAGAGTATCTGGCACTTAATCGGTTAAAATACATATATATATGTATATATATTTCTTTTGATTAACGAATGAATTAGCTGCGTATATAGCAGAAGAGACTAAGCAGGGATAACCTCAAACAGACTCGATGCTTTACTTTTTTGGGGGGGTGGCAGGGGGAGAGGCTTTTTAAGATTTTGCTAGAATTGCACCCTTGCTGCACCCGACGCCCCTCATTCGACGTCATAATCCGGAGCTAGAACTATCAATCCCAGACTGCCGTGCGAAGGGGCGGGCTCCCCGGGAGCCGCCGAGCGATTGGCGGGGGGAGGCATTTCCTTCCGGCGGGAAAGGCCCGGGAGGCGGGGACTAGGGTAGGCTTTCGGACGCTATTACCGGGTTGGGCGGGTCGGGCCGGGTCGGGGAGGGGTTTGTGGGTGAGCCCTGGGTCCCCCGCCCGCTGAGGAGATGGATGAGGATGGGCTTCCTCTCATGGGGTCAGGCATAGACCTGACTAAGGTTTGTAAAAGACGGAGTTGGACTTCGGCGACCTGGGAGGAGGATGGGGAAGGGACGCCGGGTTCCCAGAGAGACACCCCCCCCCCCCGCCGTGTCTCTTTGCTCAACCCTGGCCTGGGCCTGTCTTCCATCTCTCTCGGGAGGGAGAATCCCACAGTCCACATTAAAAAGGGGTCCCTCCCGAGCTGTCTAAGGGGGGCGGGGGTAATTTTCCTCTCCCAGCCTTCGCTTCCCGGGTCACGAGTCCCTATCCTCAAGGGTGAAGCGCTGGCGACACGGGCCGGTTCAGATCTCTAACCCTACCTCTTTTATTCGGCCCTTGAGTTTTTCGTGGGTTTGTGTTGCCTTTACCTGCGAAAGTTCACACCTGTGAATCCAGAGCCCATTCTCAAACTGTGCAGCCTCTGTCACCTTCGGACACCCAACCCCTACAGTTTAGGAAAACAAGTTAATGACTCTTGGCAGTACTTTCAATAACTCATTTCACACAGCAAAACGCCCCGTTATTATTAATATCCAGGGGATAGCATGGTGTACGTTCCTCCTGTATGGATCATGTTTATTTTTACGTGACACAGGTGCCAGCTATTCAACAGAAAAGAACGGTGGCATTTCTAAACCAGTTTGTGGTGCACACTGTACAGTTCCTCAACCGATTTTCTACAGTTTGTGAGGAGGTAGGTCCTGTGATACTCGTTTAATGAGTAGCCCAGATGTCACCTTGCACTTCTGAAGGTAACAAATGAGTAAAACAAGAATTACAGCCTATGTATTCATGTACCATAACCTCTTGTCAACCAGTTATTATGTTAACATTACCTTAAATCCTCTTTGATTCTCTTACCATCATTTCTACAGCCCGTCTCTGCTGAATTAATTTTCTAGAAGCTTTGTGAAATAGTTCAGGAAGGTTTATTGTGGTTAAAGAAAGCAAAAGGAATTCCAAGATTTCACAGTTAAAGCCTTTTTTTTTTTTTTTTTTTTTTTTTACGGTACGCGGGCCTCTCACTGTTGTGGCCTCTCCCACTGCGGAGCACAGGCTCCGGACGCGCAGGCTCAGCGGCCATGGCTCACGGGCCTAGTCGCTCCGCGGCATGTGGGATCTTCCCGGACCGGGACACGAACACGCGTCCCCTGCATCGGCAGGCGGACTCTCAACCACTGCGCCACCAGGGAAGCCCCTAAAGACATTTTTTATTTTGAAATTGGTTATGTTTCTCTTACCCCAAAGATTACATTTTAAGTATACATTGTTTCAGTTTATATCAAAATTATTTTACATTGCTTGATCCAAGAGATAATGGGGAAGTAGCCTAGAAACATAACTGGGGCATCAAATATCATTATGGAAATTTAAAAAATACTTTCTGCAAATGACTTGTGAAATAAGGATTAATTAACCCAGTTACAGGTGAGGTACAAGATCCAGGGACTCCTGTCTTATAAAAAGCTAAAAAAGAGAGTGGGGAGGAAAATGGGAAGCATGGGTTGAAATTGGGTTTAAGAAAGGAGAAAGGGGACAAGGAAATAGAACAACAGTCGTCTGAAACCAAAAGGTGTTGTTCTTTATCAGTCTTCTTTACCACTGGAGGATCATGTTAAACCTTAGGGCTCCATTTTGGTGTCGTGAACTTCCTGAGTGCTGAAGTTACTGTTTGCCATTTGAGTATCCTCCACAATCAAGTCCTTGAATAGAGACTGTTCATAGAGGGGTGGTTGCTGCCTAAAAAGTGTGGGAGTCAAGATTGTTGTCATTGGGGACATTATTGTGTACTAGGAACAGGATACATATACATACTTGAATACTAAAGAGGACCATTGACTGTGCTCTGTCCATAGACTAGAGAAAAGCCCCACACTGGTATGATAGTATTTCTCTGTAGGCTTGCAAATTCTGCTTTACAAAAGTTCAGTGACCCCTTAAAGCTAAATACCCTTTAAAGGATGCTTTATACAGAAATTAAAATGACTTCACTCAGAAGTCAAGGCCTGCTGCAGGAAATACCCTGAGAATACCCAGAGACTTCCCAGTCCTAGCCAGTCTCCTACTTTTTTGTACAATGTATGATGTATTTCCATTCCAGATGCATTTTGACTGGCACAATATAGGAATGTTCCCAAGAAGTTAACTAGTGAATACCAATTTTTGTCAGTTTAATTATTGTTAACTTATGCTTGTTAAGCTATTATAAAAGTCCTGTGATTAATTATTTTTATATGTATACCTTTTATTTCCTTTTTTTTTTACCTTTATTGGAGTATAATTGCTTTACAATGGTGTGTTAGTTTCTGCTTTATAACAAAGTGAATCAGTTATACATATACATATGTTCCCATATCTCTTCCCTCTTGCGTCTCCCTCCCTCCCACCCTCCCTACCCCACCCCTCTAGGTGGTCACAAAGCACTGAGCTGATCTCCCTGTGCTATGTGGCTGCTTCCCACTACCTATCTATTTTACGTTTGGTAGTGTATATATGTCCATGCCACTCTCTCACTTTGTCCCAGCTTACCCTTCCCCCTCCCCATGTCCTCAAGTCCATTCTCTAGTAGGTCTGTGTCTTTATTCCCGTCTTACCCCTAGGTTCTTCATGACCTTTTTTTTTTATTAGATTCCATATATATGTGTTAGCATACAGTATTTGTTTTTCTCTTTCTGACTTACTTCACTCTGTATGACAGACTCTAGGTCCATCCACCTCACTACAAATAACTCAATTTCGTTTCTTTTTATGGCTGGGTAATATTCCATTGTATATATGTGCCACATCTTCTTTATCCATTCATCTGTTGATGGACACTTAGGTTGCTTCCATGTCCTGGCTATTGTAAATAGAGCTGCAATGAACATTTTGGTACATGACTCTTTTTGAATTATGGTTTTCTCAGGGTTTATGCCCAATAGTGGGATTGCTAGGTCATATGGTAGTTCTATTTGTAGTTTTTTAAGGAACCTCCATACTGTTCTCCATTGTGGCTGTATCAATTTACATTCCCACCAACAGTGCAAGAGTGTTCCCTTTTCTCCACACCCTCTCCAGCATTTATTGTTTCTAGATTTTTTGGTGATGGCCTGTGATTAATTTTTTAAAACGAAGCAAATAGGACTTCCCTGGTGGCACAGTGGTTAAGAATCCTCCTGCTAATGCAGGGGACATGGGTTCCATCCCTGGTCCGGGAAGATCCCACATGCCGCGGAGCAGCTAAGCCCCTGTGCCACAACTACTGAGCCTGCGCTCTAGAGCCCGCGAGGCACAACTACTGAAGCCCGTGCGCCTAGAGCCTGTGCTCCGCAACAAGAGAAGCCACCGCAACGAGAAGCCCGTGCACCGCAACGGAGAGTAGACTCTGCTTGCTGCAACTAGGGAAAGCCCGCGCGCAGCAGTGAAGACCCAGTGCAGCCAAAAGTGAATAAATAAAATAAATTTATAATAAAATAAAATAAAGCAAGTAATGCACCCCCCCAAAAAATAGGGAGAATGGGGGAAAATGAGATAATTCACAGTTGAGTCAAACATTATTCAGTTCATTCTGTCTTATAAATAATATGAGGTAGAGCCTTAGCGTATAGTTTTTGTTAGATACATTAATAAAAACTGCATGGAGACAGGAAAACTATTTTAACTTGTATACGGTTCCAGCTGTTGTTTTTGTTTAGTTATCAAAATCACTTCTGCCTTCTCATTAAGACAAAAGACATTGAAATGTGATATGATGATTGATAGAGTAAGGGGCTCCAGTCAGTGCTTTTTCTCTAACAGGCTCAGAGTCTCGGTGCTTTTTGCTTCCCTGAGTCTCATCTAGGACTGCTGCCTCTATAAATGGCATAAAGAATTGACTGAGGAGCAGTAAGCCAAGGAGTTAGCCCTTCACTTTGTATACCACGGTAGGGTGGAGAAGTATCTGGAGAGAGAGACTGTTCCAGGATTGTTAGCAGAGAAGGGCGAATACTCCATCCCCATGCTTCTCATCTCCAGTTTAAAAAGTAAACAACAACAAAACAACCAACAAACATATCTGTGAAAGCAGCTTCATAGAGCTGCCCTGAGGTAGGGATAGCCCCGCACCTCTGTAGGGCCTCACAGTTTTCAGTGCCTGGGGAGTGAGTGTTACTTGCTGAAGACTAGATCAAATATAATAATTGTCTTTTGTTTATTGATTGCTTATGCATTATCAAGGCCTCGTGATTCACTCTTTCCCCCCTTCTATTCCTCTCTCCACTACCCCCCAAAACAGTTGGCTGTTTTGACTATATCACTATTTCCTATTTCTTCCTTGAACTCTAGAAAAAATTTTGTTGGCCAAAAATTCATGAAATTTAAAGATAGCTTATGCCTTTTTCTCCTTAATGGATGATAATCTAGGGTTGACTGTAACTCATTATTTAGAATTCATATTGTAACAGTTTGGATGTTTATGTCAGTTGTAGACTTTTTATCAATACTTGGTGTGATGACAGTAATATTTATTGTGTGCTTATTCTGTGTTAGGCATTGTACTGAGTGCTTTACATGTATTTAATCATCACAGACCAGCTCTTTGAGAGAGGTCCAATTATCTCTTTAGAAATACAGAAACTGAGATGTAGAGAGGCTTAAATCAGTTGCTTAGCCGTTTATTCATTCACTCACCATGTATCTGAGCACATACTATTTACGGCTGCAGTAGCTGCTCTAACTTGCCCACAGTCACACAGCTAGAAAGTAAAAGAGCTGGGATTCCAACTCTGATCTATTAACTGGTAAAAACAAAACTGTCTCAGTCTTCTGTTCTGTTGCACCATCTGATCTGAGTATGATGCATATTTACATCATTTGCAAGGGAGAGACTGCAGTGTCTTCTTTAAAGCTATTTCAAAATGTAGTTTTTAAATTTGTATTCTCTTCTTTACTATGCCATGTCTATTTGATATAATGTCTTTTTGATATGATAAATTCCAAGGATATAATATAGGTATTCAAACACGAAGTGTCGTTTTCTCCCGAGTTAAGATCAATGTAGTTTTCCAAAATGGGTTGTTATTTGTTTATAGCACCTGTTAGACCTGTGGGCCTTGTTTAGTTAAAGCCTTAAACAAGAACCAAAACAACTCTTGTTTCCCCCAATAAAAAATGAACCTCAGTTATTACTTTTTGAACTGGAAGTGAACTGGAGGAAAAAGAAAACCTGGTAGGTTTTGGTTTGTTTTGGGTGGGTTTGGGGTTTTTTTTGAGGTGGGGGTTGATTTGGGGGTTTGTTTGTTTGTTTTGGTTTTGGTTTTGGTTTTTTCACATAATCTGGTTTGAACCCAAACAGTAACTTCAGTCACAGCTAAACTCAAACGGGAATTAAATTTGAAACCAATTGCTAGGGCTCTTCATCACTAATACCGGTTTTAAAGTTCTCTGAGAAAGAGAAAAGTGAAGAACGTAGCTTTTTAAAAACTTTCTGGATACTGAGCCACTTTGTAACTCTTACAATGACTAGAACCAAGGTAGGAGAAAAGTTAGAAGACAGAGAAAGGAAAGTAGTTGAATCAGACCCACATGGCAGAGTTACTTAGGGTCATCTCTTCTTCCCTCACAAGTCTCCAGTAAGCATTTCTATTCTGGCCCTTATCAGCAAAATCTTGTGGCAGTCCACTGGGACTGCAAATTTTAAATGGAGGAAGGTGGAGGACGACACAAGGTCTATGCATAGCACAGGTAAGACTGAGCAGAAATTTAACCTTATTGTGAATCTTAAAAGTTAAAAGTACTCAATATCATAAACAGGGCAGTCAGGTGTGTTATTTTGACTCAGACTTGTAACATGCCTAGAATACTGGGGGTTTAGTCATTTTTTAAATATTCTAAAATGTTTCTTTTTAAAAAGATCTTTAAGTACAGGCAAAAAGTGCTGAGAATTTTCATATGACCTAAAAAAAATCTACATCCAGTTTTTAAGCCTACCATCAGACTTAACCTTCAACCAAATAATGTTTTGCTTAAAACCCTGTTTTCTGCTACAACTTTTCCAACTGCTTTTATAACTTTTCCAACTGCTGGGTTTAAGTGTCAGATGAAGCTTAGTAAAACCGTGGATTGCTTCCCTCTCTGGTTCCCAGGACATATTCAACCGAAAGTGGTATACCAAGAGATCCATTAATTTAAAATACTGTTTCTCTTTTAAAGAACTGGATATGCAAATTGGATATTTTACAAACCTGAAATACCACAGTGGTTTTTTTTCCCATGTTCAACTGTTAACTCCATATTTTTTCCTTTGTCTTTTTTTTTCTCTTCAATAAAATGCACTGCCTTAGGAATAGGCGGGTGATGGATGCATCAAGAAGTTTTCAACTTATCTGACAAACTAGGTACCTTGTATTTTCCCCTCTTGTCCCAAATCAAGGTATTTCAGGTTTGCTTTAAACCCTTATAAAGAGGATGGATGGGAAAGATTGTTACCTTTCTATTTCCTCTCTGCTGAAACTTTCAGAGGTGGGGCCAGTTACTGTTATTGGTCATGTTACTTATAATATATCCGTGGTCATCTACACTTCAGAGTAGTAGCTCTCAACCAGGGACATTTGGCGGGGCCAGTTACTGTTACTGATCATGTTACTTATAATATATCCGTAGTCATCTACACTTCAGAGTAGTAGCTCTCAACCAGGGATATTTGGTGGGGACAGTTACTGTTACTGATCATGTTACTTATAATATATCCGTGGTCATCTACACTTCAGAGTAGTAGCTCTCAACCAGGGATATTTGGTGGGGACAGTTACTGTTACTGATCATGTTACTTATAATATATCCGTGGTCATCTACACTTCAGAGTAGTAGTTCTCAAACGGGACATTTGGCAATGTCTAGAGATGTTTTTAGTTGTCACAGTTGGGGAGTTCTTGTGGCATTTAGTGGGTAGAGGTCAGAGATTCTGCTAAACATCCTGTAGTGTACAGGATAACCCTTCACAACAAAGAATTATCCAGCCCAAAATGTCAATAGAGCCAAGGTTGAGAAACCTACTTTATGGTGGTCTAGGGGTTTAGAAGGAAAATGCAGAAAACATAAACATCTTAGAAATGAGCTTCAGCAGCCCATAAATGAAGCCAGGTGTGTTTTGTCAAGTGACAGTGGCTTTCTAAAAAGTACATGTTTATGTGTGTTATAGCAATAATTACATGGGAACAGACTCAAAAACATTTATTATGCTGAATAATCTTTGAAAAGCAGAAGTTCTTAATTGTGCCATGGATCCTTTGGCAGTCTAGTGAAATGAAATTAATGTTTTTAAATGCATAAAATAAAATGTGTAAGATTACAAAAGATACCAGTTACATACTTAAAAATTCAAAATTGTGATATAGTGATATATCCTTTATTAAAGCATAAAGTTGTATAACAGGTAACATTTAATATTTTAGACTCTCAAAAACCAGCTCTAGAGAAGATAGATAATACCTTTATGGATAATTTAAAAAACATGATTTATCCACAGCAAAGATCTTCCCTAGCCAAGAGGAAAAGCCTTTTGTTGATCTGATTTTCAGAAAATCATTTACATAGTGGTTCTAAATTTGGGGTATATGAACTTGGATGGGGGAAAAATCATGTATATATATTTTTTTACCTTTAACTTAAATTTTACATTTTCTTTAAATTTGGTCAACAGAAATCACAACAGTATTAGGACCTATGACTCTCACCAGTAGAAAGCACAGATTTTTTTTTATTAAATTACAGTTGTTTCAGATTTCTTTAGACTTCACAATTACCGTTGTTTCTAGATTAGATATCAAGAATATTCAGATAAATTATAACTAATTAAAATATATTGGGCTTCCCTGGTGGCGCAGTGGTTGAGCGTCTGCTTGCCGATACAGACGACACATGTTCGCGCCCCGGTCCGGGAAGATCCCACATGCCGCGGAATGGCTGGGCTCCTGAGCTATGGCCACTGAGCCTGAGTCATGGCCGCTGAGCCTGTGCGTCCGGAGCCTGTGCTCCGCAACGGGAGAGGCCACAGCAGTGAGAGGCCTGCATACCGCAAAAAATAAAATAAAATAAAATAAAATAAAATAAAATATATTGATGCTTAGCTCAGTGTCTTTCATGTCTTGCATGAATAAATCATTCATATAATCTTGTTTTATTAAAAAAACAGGTCATTTCATTTTGGTGAGGTTTTGATAATAGTAGATGAAAGTAGGTAAAATGAGTGCCAAAGCAAAAGATTGACATACCAGATGAATCTGCATCCAAAAAAAATTGGGAATTACTGCTCTGGAAAGTATAACTTTTTTTTCCCTAGCCTCTTTAATCTTCCTTATCAACAGTAGTTTTCTGAATAAACATTTTCATCCTTATTCCCTTATTTTCTAAGACTAGTATTTCAGTCCTTAGCCTATCTTGTGTGGACATTTGAGTATCCATTTAAAGACAATTTATGATCTAATCCTGAGAAAATTTTTTTTTTTTTTTGCAGTACGCAGGCCTCTCACTGCTGTGACCTCTCCCGTTGCGGAGCACAGGCTCCGGACATGCAGGCTCAGCAGCCATGGCTCATGGGCCGCCCAGCCGCTCCGCGGCATGTGGGATCTTCCTGGACCGGGGCATGAACCCGTGTCCCCTGCATCAGCAGGCGGACTCTCAACTACTGCGCCACCAGGGAAGCCCCCTGAAAAAAATTTTAATACCTATCTTTTTAAATCCAGATAAACAGCATCTATTTTAGGAAATTTGATCAGAAAAATTTGATTCCCAGTATTCAGCACAATAGCATCTTAGTTTTAGTGAGAAGCAGGTTGATCATTTATCAGCTTTGAATAACAAAAATTATATCTATGCAATACTCAGGAATTTTCCATCTTTTTAAAAAAATTAATTAAACTTTAATTTTTAGAGCAGTTTTAGGTTCACAGCAAAATTGAGCAGAAAGTATAGAGCTCCCATTTATTCCTTGACTCCTGCTCCCAACCCTTGTGCACAACCTTCCCCATTATCAGCATGCCCCACCAGCATGGTACATTTATTACACTCAGTTTGTTACAGTCTGCATTGACACATCAACACCCAGAGTCTATGGCATCATACTTTAACAAGCTGAAACACTTTCAAAAATATTTAGTACCTGGAGTTGGAGTGTGAGTTCAGATTATTTTACTTGTATAAAGACTCAGTTTTCTCATCTTTAAAAGAGAAATGCAAATCAAAACTACAGTGAGGTATCACCTCACACTGGTCAGAATGGCCATCGTCAAAAAATCTACAAACAATAAATGCTGGAGAGGGTGTGGAGAAAAGGGAACCCTCCTGCACTGTTGGTGGGAATGTAAATTGATACAGCCACTATGGAGAACAGTATGCAGGTTCCTTAAAAAACTAAAAATAGAACTACCATATGACCCAGCAATCCCACTACTGGGCATGTACCCTGAGAAAACCATAATTCAGAAAGAGTCATGTACCACAGTGTTCATTGCAGCACTGTTTACAATAGCCAGGACATGGGAACAACCTAAGTGTCCATCGACAGATGAATGGATAAAGGAGATGTGGTACATATATATAATGGAACATTACTCAGCCATAAAAAATGAACGAAACTAGGTTGTTTTTAGAGATGTGGATGGACCTAGAGTCTATCGTACAGAGTGAAGTCAGAAAAACAAATATCGTATATTAACACATATATGTGGAATCTAGAAAAATGGTACAGATGAACCTATTTGCAGGGCAGGAATAGAGATGCAGACGTAGAGAACAGATACGTGGACACGGGTGGGGGAAGAGGAGGGTGGGATGAATTGGAAGATTAGTTTTGACAAAAATATACACTACTATGTGTAAAATAGATAGCTAGTGAGAACCTGCTGTGTATCACAGGGACCTCAGCTTGGTACTCTGATGACCTAGACGGGTGGGATGAGGGGTAAGGAGGGGATATATATATATATATATATATATATATATATATACATATAGCTGAGTCACTTTGTTGTACAGCAGAAACTAACACAACATTGTAAAGCAATTATACTCCAATAAAAATTAATTAATTAATTATAAAATAAAATTGGCATCATAGGGACTTCCCTGGAGGTCCAGTGGTTAAGACTTTGCCTTCCAATGCAGGGGGTGCAGGTTCAATTCCTAGTTGGGGGGCTAAGATCCCTAATGCCTCACAGACAAAAAACATAAAACAGAAGCAATATTGTAACAAGTTCAATAAAGACTTTAAAAAATGGTTCACAGGGACTTCCTTGGTGGCGCAGTGGTTAAGAATCTGCCCGCCAATGCAGGGGAAACGGGTTCGAGCCCTGGTCCGGGAAGATCCCACATGCCGCTGAGCAACTAAGCCCGTGCGCCACAACTACCGAGGCTGCGCTCTAGAGCCCACAAGCCACAACCACGGAGCCTGCATGCTGCAACTACTGAAGCCCACGAGCCTAGAGTCCGTGCTCCGCAAGAGAAGCCACCACAGTGAGAAGCCTAAGCACCGCAACGAAGAATAGGCCCCGCTCACCGCAACTAGAGAAAGCCGGCGCGCAGCAACAAAGACCCAATGCAGCCAAAAATGAAATAAATAAATTTATTTATTTATTTTTTAAAAATGGTCCACATCAAAAAAAAATTGGCATCATAATAGTTTCTACTTCATAGACTTGGTGTGAGATTTCAAATGATACTTGCATATACAGTGTAGCATACTAAGGTAAATGCTCAAATGTTTACAGTGATGATTATTGCTTAAAAGTACATACTTATATAAATATATTAAAACAAAAATGAATTTTTAATTCATTTTTTCTTTTTCTGTGTTCACTTATTTTAATCAAAACAATGTATGCATTTTAAAATAAGTTAGAAATTATCATTCACTTTACAAATTAACTTGCTGTGGGATTTCTGCAGTTACTAAGCTTCTGCAGTGAATTAAATGACTGATGTGTCAAAATTTAATTTCCGTGATTTTCAGGAAAGCATGTATAATTTGCAGAGGAATTTATCCATATGATGTTTTATAAGCCTGTGTTTATATTTGTATCAAAGCCTTATGTAAACAAATCCTAGAAATCAAGGTTAAACTTAACTTCAAATGCCATTAAAACTAGATTCTAATGTTTTATTTCTAAATTATATCTTTGTAGATACCAAGAATGCTCATCTAAAAAATAAGTGTCTTGTGAAGAAGTACTAACTACGCTATGGTTGCTTTCAGTTTTCTCCCCCTCTGAATATGGGCAAAATGATCATTTCTTGGGGTGTTAAAATTCTGCTTATGAGTTAGTCAAGATCTTGATAATATCCCAGAAAGCAATCAGAATGCTGCATATCTGTCAACTAGTAAACTGGCCAACTGCTTGTAGGCTGTGTCACTAATAATGTTTAGGATGAGGGAGTTTTAAATAAATGTTCTTATGGATCATATTTTATGATGTTACTTTTATTTGTGTGGGAGTATATATATGGCTAATTTAATTGTACAGAATAACTAGAGCATGGTAAGCTCTTGGTTCTGGTTTATCTTGGATTTTGATGGTAGGTTGATTCCTTTTGCTTTTTTAATATTATTTCTTATTTTTTCTCTTTGTTTTAATTCTTTCTGACATTAACTACTCATCTTACAGTTTCATTCTTTTTTACTTTTCAAACTTGAAATGTTTGTATTTGGGACAAATTGTATATATTTATGTGTTTAAGTAATTTATAAAGGCAGATCCTGTTCCATTCTGTTTTGGGCTAATTTTTATTCTTGTGTTCTGTGAAGAATTCCTTCATTCAACAACAATTATTAGGCTTCTGTTAAGTGTCCAGTACTGTTCTGGCACTAGGGGTATAACAGTGAATAAAAACCTTTGTCCTCAGAGGAGTTTACATTCTGGCCCCAATGATTGACTATGGCTCTGATAATGAGTTTGATAAGGCTGAAAATGTAACTTTTTCTTTTCTGTGAATACAGCTTTATAAAATAACCATGAAGCATGCTAATGAAGTTAGTAGAATACTTGAGTTTCCATTCTTACTCATATAAATAAGAGAGTAGTATATTAGAAAATCACAAATATTTAAACCATAGTTTTTATTATTTTCAAATCTGCCATTTGTTATCCTTGTTAACGGTTTATTTTAATCAGACTTTTTTTGTTTTTTTCCTTTGGATTTCATTCTTTTGTTTCTAATCTTTCTTTTCCAGAAACTGGCAGACCTTTCACTTCGTATCCAGCAAATTGAAACAACTCTCAATATTTTAGATGCAAAGGTTTGTATTTCTGAATATAGGATAAACTTTGCTCTACATATACCAGCTTTCTCAGTCACACTTAACTTTAATTGCGTTTAGAGATGAATTCAGTTTAGCTCCTGCATCCATGAAGTGGTGCAATGTTTTCTTTTGTTTAATTTATTATAATTGCAAAGGAAATGATCTTCATTATGAACCACTAACCGAGTCCATTTAAATGTACACATGGGTCAAGGTTTCTTTCATTATTTGAATCAAAAGCATAATGAGTAACATGTTAACAAATTGAACTGTTACATAGTTTACTTTATTTGATGGAAAACTCACAATTATCTTAATAGTAATCATTGATAACACAGGAAAAATTATGTAAAACTTTACATGTCTCCAGAGCAAAATTTGGAGAAAATATCACCTATTTTCCATTTGTAAATATATTGAATGCTAAAGTAAAGAATACCAATTTTGATGTCAGAAATTACAAAAGATAACTTTTTATCTTATAACAGCAAAAATAGAAGGGTTGTTTTGATTTGAAGCTTGCAGGTTTTGTGTCCTTTTATTCTATATAAAATAATGGAGATGCTAGTATATTTTTGTGACTTTGTCCTTTTTTTTTTTTAACATCTTTATTGGAGTATAATTGCTTTACAATGGTGTATTAGTTTCTGCTTTATAAACAAAGTGAATCCGCTATACATATGTGACTTTGTCCTTTTATCCAAAAGTTTGATCTGAAAAAATATGTATTGAATATTTATAAGGAAGTGAAATGACTAATATCTTTTAACATAAGGATCAGAATGTCTAGCTTGTACTTTCTACATCTTCCTGTGGACTTCAGCCAGTGTATTTCCCTCAGAACATTTCTTTAGCTTGTAATTTAGGATACTTGGCCTTGAACATGTTCAGGGTAGTCTCTTAGTAGCCATACCCACTTGAAACTATTTGGGCCATAGCCACTGTGCTAAATACTGTCATCAGTCAACAGTTCTCAATGAATATTGCTGCTTCAGGTCTTATTACCATTGGTTTTTCATTATTCTTTATAATGAATATGTGTATTATTTTAATGTTTGTGGAATTCTTAAGTTAGAGTTCAAGGTCACAAGTTAAGTTGCCATAGGGACAGATTAACCTTAATTTTTTCCATGGCCATAGAGTTAATCCTCAAAGTTAGCCAAACATTTGACAAATGTATATCATTGATATCAGGATGAAATCAGACAAGAGGGTTTGCATGGATCTTGCAAATCCAACCTGAAATGCTTAACCACTGACAACATGCTCATTTTTTGTGTATGAAAAGTAATGCATTTTATTTTAGTAACATTCAGTGATGTTACTAAAGAAAAACAAGGAATAAGCTGTATCATACATTAAAATATGGCAAGATTTTTCTCATTTCCCAGATTATTCAAACTTAAAATGTGCTACAAAGCACTTTTTGAGGGGTAACAAAATGTTTAATAAAAATCTTTTTACAACTTTGTGAGCTAGGTTTTCTTATCCCCACTTTACAGGTAAGAAAATTGAGGCCTAGGAAGATTTACACAAGGTCACATATTTTGTGACTTAGACCTAGGCAATCTGACTCCAAATCCCATGCTCTCATTCCTTACACTAGGATTCCTTAGATTTTAAAAATAATTCCTGAGAAAGAATGGTGATATGCTAAATTAGATTGGTGATAAATTCTTTAAAAATATTTTATTTGTGAATGCCTTTCAGTTTTAAGTAGTTTATGGCATGGAGAATTTCAACCAAAGATGAGATTTTATAAACCTATTTCTATAGACTTAAAAACTTAAGACAGCTATTTAAAACACACACACACACACACACACACACACACTTACTTAGAAACTTAGTGTTTAAGAACCTAATATTATCCTTATATACCACATTAATTTTCTTTTCTCAGTTGTCATCTATCCCAGGGCTAGATGATGTCACATTTGAAGTATCTCCTGTAAGTGTCACTAGGATCACAAATGAAACACATTCTGAAACCACTTCAGAGCAATCACAGGTAAGTATTTAAGTTCCAGGAAACATGAGTAGATATCTTGGTTGAACCAAATAGACCTAATCAGCAGGTTTGAAGAAAGAAGTTAAATAAAAATATAACACTTTGAATAGTAATATTTTAAACCTTAAGATAGAAAGTGAAGTTTGAAAAAAAGTTATTAGCTTTTCATTTGTTATTTTGAAGGGCTTCCTGAAGTTAATATTTTTCTTGCCTATAAAAAAAAGAAAACGTATACAGAACTAGGAAAAATCTTGAATATAATTGTTTTCTTCAAGTTCACTATGGAAGTTTTTTCTTAGTTCTTATAAGAAATGTATCTTTTAAATGTTTTATTATAAAAACTTTCAAACATGAACAAAAATAGAATAGTACAATGAATACCCAAATGTCCATTACCTGGATTTACCAGTTAAGATTTTGTTGCAAATGCTTCATCTTTTTTTGTCACTTACTGAAGTGAATTCCAGGCATCATGTTATTTCACCCCTGTATAATTCCTTGTGAAAAGTTCTGAAATTTTCTTGTGTAACCACAATGCCTTTATCATATACAATATAATTAACAATAATTCCCTGGTAATATCTAACTCCTTGTTGCCTGAAGTCTGCTCCATGGGCCAGCAGCCTCAGAATCACCTGAGGGCCTGTTAGAAATGTGGGATCTCAGGTTCTACCCCAGACTTACGGAATCAGAATCTGCATTTTAACAAGATTCCTATGTGATTTGTAGACTCTTGAAATTTGAGAGATCTTGATCTAAGAAATACCAGTTGTCTTAAAAAGTGTGTTTTGGGAGTTGGTTTGTTTAAATCAACATCCTACTAAGACCCATGCTTTGTGTTTGTTTCTTATGTCTTAATATTCATTTATGCTCTGTATAAATTTAAATTTTATATGACTTTTTATTTCAAGAAATAAAAATTCTTTATTGTTTAAGAACAGATAATCTCTAGTGTATCTCAGTGAGGTATTAAAATCCAAAATAAAATAATCACTAAAATGGTGGTCTAACAAGTAATACCAAACAAGCAGACTTCCTATCTATATGGAATTCTGCATTTGTACCTGAAGGTACTTTTCACAGGATATTTTTTAGATCATGATGGTGTTGACCATGATGATAATAACTAAACATGTAAAGGTTTTTACTGTGTGAGGCGTGCTAAGTGCTTTTTATAAATTAAGTCAATTCTCACAACAGCCCTATGTTTACAGGTATGTCAAATGAGGTACACAGAGGTTAAGTTACCTTGCTGAAGGTCAAACAGTAAGAGCTGGAATTTTAACCCAGGCAATCTGGTGTCAAGAATCCTAGCTCTTACATGCTACACTGCACTGTCTCCAGCACCTGTGTTGAACTTGTTAAACATATTGAGTACAGGTGGTTCAAGGCCCTGTGGGAGGAGCCATATATTTAGAGATATTATGTATTTGGGGAATGAATTAGATGACTATTTACTTAATAATTAGATATTAGAAAATTTAACATCCACTTAATATAACAAATTCCATTATGATGGCCACTGGAATATATATAATATACAAGAGTAGATCCAGATGTTTAGAGGAGTTTAACTTCACAATGTTTTTTCAGTTAAAGATGGACCATCCTTTCTCTAGAACAAGGCATGTGTAAAAAATATTAAATGTTTCCACTGTACCTAGTAATTATTCTTTGGAGGATACTAACTGTCATGTGTTTCTATAAATTTCTAAAATGGTATCTAACTTTTAATATTAATTTTTCCAGGTGTTATTGTACATGCCATCTATAATATGTATTTTAAAACTTACACAGCTGTGTTGGTCTTGCCTATTTAAGGTCTCAAAAATTGATTATGAGTAATCACAACTGAATTATCTAAAATTCAGAATGACCTGATATTCTGGCAGTTTAAAAATAGTATATTAATTCATTTGGAGAATTTATGAAGTGTTGTTGGCTTCCTGAGTTTTAAAAATGTCCTAAAATTGTGTCTTGATTGGATTAATAAAATCAGCATGTTCTTAATATTGAAATCAACTTTCTAATTTCTTCTCCATTGTTTTTAGTTGGTATATTTTATGTAAAATATTTTGAAATGGACTGAAGTATTGCTTAACACAGAATTTCCATTGACATTACAGTCAACTCACTTATCAGATAAAGGATAATCGTGAACTTTTTTTTTAATCATCCATTCATTGCAATCTCCAATCTATTGATATATATGAGTCAAAGACCCAAGGTTTGCATGCTGATTTTTCTGCAACTTTAATTTCATGGTTCAGATCTTATCATTACTCACAATAGAACATCCAGTTGTGCAGATTGAGATTAATTTGAGAATAAAATGAAGGACAGATGAGAAATACGAGAGAGGATTTGAGTCATTCAAATAGCAAAGGTGTAAGACCTGATATAATTAAACCTTGTTGAGGTCTTAGTTATTAGGCCAAAGTTAAAGGCTAAGTTTTAAAATCCATTGGTCTTATATGTAAGTATCATTTGCTCCATTGTGCTACTGTATGAATTTATTGTCCCTATTTTTTTTAAAGCATACTTGGGTCTTGTTTGAATTTTTTATTTAATTAATGTTTTGGACAGTTTGTAATTATGTATTTTACAGATGAGTGTGTATATATACATATATATACACACACATAGACACGTGCGTGGACACTTTTGTACACTTGACACTGTCATATAACAGGAGTAACCTAAAGAATTTTTGGATGTTTTATTTGCTTCAGCATTTAAAAGAGATTTAATTTATATTTGAATTATCTGAGGAAAAACCTTAACATATAATTCATATTCTAAAAACTATGAATACTTAAAAGATTTTTTTGATTTATTTACATTTCAGCATAGATATGTAGACATAAAATTGATTTTATTCAGTTAAGGAACTTACTCTTAAGGCTAACATACAGATAGTGAGTGAGAATTCACTAACTAGACTTACTCTAAATGTTTAGGTTGATAGAAAAATCAAGAACTGTATATAGACAGTCCTAGCTTTGCACTTAAGTGAAGATAGGGTTCCAATATGGACAAGTTTCAGTTAACATCGTACCATGCGAAGTTGAGAACTGCCTATATGATAAAAACATTTTTGTCCATAAAGACCATTCCCCAGTATTCTTCATTATAAGTAGTAGTTTTTATAATGTTAATAATTTCATCAGTAGCTGAAATATATAAAAACATAATTTTGTATGAGAAATGGGTTTCTCTTCCACAAGTTCTCCAGGCACTGCCTTTAAAGATGTTAGAATAGCCATATCCACATAGAACAAGATTATTCAATGAATGAGGAATATAATTGTGTAGATGGTATAGATACCCAGAAAATCAATTTTCTGTCTGCTACAGTTGAACAATTGACAAATCAAATAGCTTTATTAGCTTTATTAAAAGTTGTATTAAAATAATAGGTCCATCAATAATTCATGTTTTATATCAGCACTTGGGACAAGTAAAGCAGAATTCTAATTTTTTAATGCCATGAATATATTTACGTCTTTATGGAACAATATAGTGTTGACATTAAGTGTAACTTCCTCTGAAATCATATTTAAGTATTTGTAAATATTTGGAAACATATATCCCATAATTAAATTATTGGTAAATTTAGAAATGTGATTTATTTCTGATATTGATTGCTTTAGAATTATAAAAAGAAACATCCCTTTTAAGTAACATGATGGACCCCTTTTGTGAATTGTCTGAAGTTTTATATGCAATACTCTCTACAGCCGAACAGTTTACAAGACTCTGGACCACAGGAAAGTGAAGTAACACCAGAAAATATCTTAACTGTAGCCAAGGATCCAAGATATGCCAGATATCTCAAAATGGTTCAAGTGGTAAGCTAATTTGGTCTGTCTTCTCTGTCTAGCAGCCTCCTCTGAAATTCTTAACCCTGGAGGTTTCATTGTTATTTTTTCAATCTGAGAAAACTGCTAAACCGAGTGACCAAGTTTTCTACTCTCTTACTTCTTTTCTATGTTTAATGAATACCCTGATAAAGAGTAAGCAGAAGTCAAATCTTTCTAATTAAAACTGACCTCACACTTCAAATTAACATACTTTAGTATAGATTTATGTAAATTTTTTGCGTTACGTAATCTTTGCAAATCTTGGATGTATCAGGAATGAAAGTGGACTGTTCACTTAGTAAATCGTATGGCTTTAGCTTAATTTCCTGTATGCTAACACAAATGGTTTTTTGTGTATTTTTATTCTGAATTTCACCTGTCAATAGTTTGGTTCATAGAAAAGAGCATAAGTCACTTGGCCATGTAAGGTAATGCTTTTAATATTATGACTTGAGAATGTGTATTTTTTCTAAGAAATCCTTACATGGTATGATGCAAAAACATACAACACAATATTTGCTCTTCTATAACAGCAGAAGTTAATTTCATTCCTGTAGAAAGTCTTATTACAGTAGTTGAAGGAGCTAGCTGTCCATTTTTCAGTTGATCAAAAAATTAATGCTTCTGTAAAATTCTGTTATCAGGCAAAAGAAGGACTGATATTAAAGAAGAACAGTTTTGCTGTTCTTGGCATTATTTATCACCAAAATAATTTAAAAGTTAAGACTGTCTGACAACCAGAAAGAGTAAATTGGCTTATTTAGAAGCTACATTGGTGACAATGGGGAGAAGAAGGTACATTCACTTTTTCTAGCTGTCAGAAGTAGCTGTGTCACTTTCAAAATTCTTCATGGACAGTCAAAGCTCTGGGCTTTAGGCTTTGGGGGAAAAAACAGACTTTGGGTTGAAAATATAAATTTTTTAAAATAATAGAAATAAAATAGAGCTAGTTTGAGTGTGAATCATGATAAATGAATTTTTAAAACTAAAACCCAGGAAAGCTTAAGCTAAGCTTAAAATATGGACTGTTAAAACTATGTCTTTGACACTTTCAAACAAAAGATGAAAAGTTTCAGAGTAACTCTGAAAGGCTTTTTATTTTGTCTCTTCTTGCCTAACCTATATAAAATAGGAAATGGGAAAAATCTACTTGATATCTATGACTGCCTTGAAATATTTGATAGAAGACCACATCTTAGGATAATTGTTATATTCTTAATACATTGCCTCTGACTTTACAAGAATTTGAAAAATCCTCATTTTCCTTTTCAGTATTAATCCACTGTCCTTTTATTCCACAAATATTTATTAAACACTTACCCTAAGGTACCATATTAGATATTGTCTAGATTTATTTAGCCAACTAAGGTTCCCAGACATCACTTGACATTTTTATTTTCGTTATTAATTACTTAGACAAATTTCATTGCTTTTCAGAATTTCATATATAATATATATCATATGTTTGCATGTATATATGTAAATATTCTTCATATATTTATTCTTCTAATCATGTAGCTTACCATCTCACTAGGAATAAAAGCCAAAGTCCTTCAGAGGCCCGTGAGATGCTATACAATTTAGTTCCCTAATTACCTTTCTAATCTCATATCTTCACTCACTCTGCTCCAGCTCTACTGTCCTCCTTGATGTTCCTTGAATAAATATATGGACAGTCGCATGTCTTGGGGCCTTTGCATCAGTTCTCTCTGCCTGAAACACTTTTCCCAAATACCTTTATGGTTTGCTCCCTCTCTTCCGTCAAATATTTGCAGAAATATTACCTTCTTTCTAGTCCCATTCCTTTTATTCCTTCCCTACTATATATTTTTTCATAGAACCATCTAATTATATGGAAAATACTACCTATTTTACGTACATTGTTTGTGTCTCTACTGCTCCTAGAATATACACCTTATTGTTTACTGCCCTATTCCCAGTTCCTAGAACCATACCTGGCACATAGTATTTACCTATGAATGAAAATGACAGTATTTTTCTCTATACTATTTTAATTTTTGTTAGGTTTTGGTGATAGATTTCTTTTTTACACTAGCTGAGTGGTTTTTAGAGTAAAAAACTTGTTCAAGATATAGGTTTCTATTTCCCACTCTACTAAATGAGAATCTCTGCAGTTGTGACTCAGAGCCAGAGCATACGTGCTTTGAGAAATGCTCTTCTGATTAAGAACTGGTTAAAAATATTTTACACTGTTTTTTGTTGTTTTTTTAATAAATTTATTTATTTAATTTACTTTTGGCTTCGTTGGGTCTCCGTTGCTGTGTGCAGACTTTCTCTAGTTGTGGCGAGCGGGGGCTACTCTTCGTTGCAGTGCGCGGGCTTCTCATTGCAGTGGCTTCTCTTGTTGTGGAGCACAGGCTCTAGGCATATGGGCTTTGGTAGTTGTGGCACGTGGGCTCAGTAGTTGTGGCTCACAGGCTCTAGAGTGCAGGCTCAGTAGTTGTGGTGCACGGACTTAGTTGCTCCGTGGCATGTGAGATCTTCCCAGACCAGGGCTCGAACCCGTGTCCCCTGCATTGGCAAGCAGATCCTTAACCACTGCACCACCAGGAAAGCCCCTTTACACTGTTTTATAACACCAAATAATTTTTATCTCAAAACATTTAAGAAGTAATAAATTGTTAGTTTTATTTCTTATTTTTTAAACTATCTAATTCTATAGCAGTATCTGGCACTTAGCTTTAGCCCATCCTTTTTGCTTGGTGTCACCATGAGCAGGGGTTTAATTTTTTCTGCCTCAGACTTTTTTATGTTTTTAGCCCCATTTCCTTGATTTTAGTCCTTTTTCTCCCTTCTGCCTTTGGTACGGGTGTTTCTAATTCCTGAACATTTCCAGTGTTCTGGAAGTGCTGCTTCTTTGTGGTATCCTCCTCTTCAGGCACATGGACTTGGCCTTCCTTTGCTATGCTAAGTCATCATTCTTTTATCTGCTTTTAATTTCCATGTATTGTGGTTCGTGTATGCCTCTTAGTCATTAAAATTGGAGTTCGTGTTATTTCTTTTTGCCTTATTGTTTGGGGGTAATAATTTTCAAGTAGAAAGCAGGGACCAACATCTTTGCTTTGAAATTATAAGTTCATCCAAGTTAAACTTAATTTTATTGTTTTTAGTTCATCATGCCAACCTGTATCCCAGAATCTTATTACCCAACTTTTGTTTCCTATTGCTCCCTGTCCTACATTTCATTCTTCAAACAAAACCACAAAACTTTCTCAATATAAGCTCCATGCTTTCCCACCTCTGAATCTGGATCCCCCTTCTCTTGACCACTGCATGTCCAAATTCTACTCATCTGACATGTTCCTATGAACACTTTCACTAAATTATCCCAGATTCTGAACCCACCAACACATAAAGCCAGAAGTCTCCCTTCATCTATCTGTCCAACCACTTTATCTGTATTTTCTCTCACTTCATATCTTGTTCTTTGATAATTTTAAAATACTTTTATCTACTTGTGTTGAAAAGGAAATGAGTGGAAGAACTATATCTTGATTGATCTTTGTATTCACTTTAACACCTTACCTAAAAAGGTGCTCAATCAATATTTGTTTTTTGGTTGGTGGTTTTTTGTTTGTTTGTTTTGGTTGTTTTTTGGTTGTTTGGCGTTTTTTTGGCCGAGCTGTGTGGCATGCAGGGATCTTACTTCCCTGACCAGGGATCAAACCGGTGCCCACTGCACTGGACTGCCAGGGAAGTCCCAATATTTGTTGAATGTACTATTTTATCCTGCATATTATAACTCTCTTTCTCAACTTTGTGTCCCCCAGAAATGTACAGATGTGCTCCTATTTCTTCAAGTTACTGATTTAAAATGTTTTGTAGAACCAAACCAAGAATAGACCAAGTAGAGGTCTCCCTCAAGGTTGATGTGAACCTGCCAATCTTTATTCTTTCGATGATAGTTATTAAGCCATCTATAAATCCACTATTTGTCCTGTTTCCTAAGAATATCATGAGTGACTGTCAAAATATCCAACCAGAGATGTAGCAACATGTTTGACAGTGCCCAGGATTGTCTTTCATTGGCATAGTCACTACTAGAGTTCCTATCACTTCTGCATCATCATTCAGTTCTGGCTTTTTGTTTAAATTTAAGTATGAAATCGTTAAATCAGTTCCCCTCATTGCTTCCTCTATTTGTTGGAGGATGAAATTTTCAACAGGGTAACTTAGGAATTTATCAGATGCTCTGATTTGAACAAAATTTAGCTGCCAGTACAGGTAAAGAGCTAATGTCTCCATGCATCATGGCGGTATCTTATCCCTGTGCTTGTTTGCAACATGTTTTAGGAAAACTTGACCTAAATCCTGCTTCTGTTCAGGTGGCCAAAAAGTATGTTCCTTCTGATAGTACAACTATTGCCGCCTTTTTTTTTTTTTTTTTTTTTTTTTTGGCGGTACGTGGGCCTCTCACTGTTGTGGCCTCTCATGGACCCAGCTGCTCCGCGGCATGTGGGATCTTCCCGGACCGGGGCACAAACCCGCGTCCCCTGCATCGGCAGGCGGACTCTCAACCACTGCGCCACCAGGGAAGCCTATTGCCTTCTTTTAACCTCATTTAGGGATTCCTTTATCCCATGTTCAAGAATTTCCATATACATGTGTATGTATTGGTTTAAAGGTATCTTCCGCCTTCCATTATAAAACATTGTAAGATACTCCTTTCAAATGCCAGTTCCCATTCATGGATTCCTAAGTGTTAATCCCTGAGATTTACTTATGTTGAAATTTCAGGTTTGCTATATACAAATAGACACATACACACTTTTTTTAAAGCTATTGGATTTTTTTTTTCTATTTGTTTATATCTCTTCTCTTAATCAGTACCTGATAGTTCTTTTACTCTGCTTTTCTCCCCTGTGGTGTTATTATTGTTCATAGTCTTACAGTTTTAATTGAGGAATTTTTTTATCCTTTGATTTCAGTTTAAAGCCCCTTGATCATACCTATGGGTCTTGCTAAGCATAAAATTTTGGTTCTTCTGAACTACTTAACTCTTTTCCAGGAGTATAATCATTCTAGTGTCATAAGTCATCACCTAAAATATTGATTTAGCAGCATCTGCATAGCTAGTTGTGTTTCCTGTATCTGTATTTTAACAAAACTATTAACTGTAAAGAACAAATTACGATACTACCCTGCTTTAGAAAATGCCTCACAGGAGTAGAGAAGAGTCATTAGAGACCCATTGCAATCTGTATTATTGAATCTTCCAATTTCTGTCATTGACATGGGAAGAATCTAGATAGCTTTGTGTCTCTATACTCCAGGATAGTAAATTGCCTCCTGTTTTTTTGTGTTAGTCTTCTATGCTGTTTATTCTTCCAAGGTGATTCAGTTCTTTGAGAGTGACTGAGAACAAATAGGGTTCAGAGGGATATAGGTAGAAAGAAAAACAGATTTGATGTAAGAGCCTAACCCCAGCTAATTCTAGAGAGTAGCTTTATTAGAAATTGCCTTATCAATACTAGAAAGTGTTTCACTTTCCCAAAAAGATTGTAGATTTTCATTAAAATGCCCAATTTCTCTCAACCTCAGAGGGTGACTAAGGTTTCTCTTGCTTACCCACCACTAAAAATTTAGTTTTAGTTATTAACATGGAGAAAGACCATATCAGCATAATTCATCAAATGAGTTCTGTTTTGTCTATTGGTATGATATCAAGTAGTTTATGACCCACCGTACCATTACCATGGATGCATGTTATCAAAGCTGAGTTTTAGAAGCCTGCATTCTGGAATTTAGGGAATTGTTTGTATCAACAAAAGGAAAGATAGCATGGTCTCCTGAAAACCTGTCTTTCTGAAAAAATCACTATATACCAACAATATAAAAATCTACTCCTAAGATCCCCCAAATAACCATTCTGTACCCAAGAGGGAATTAACAGTGCCACAAGTTCTCTCCGCTACTAAGGACAGTAATAGGATTTCTTTCATTTGTAATGGCCTTTATATTTTTCCCATTTAAAAATATGAGTTGCTGCTCCATAAGCAGAGTCTTTCTTATACCTGTAATTCCACATATGCTTAGTTTCTCATCTTTTTCCAAAATATAATATTCTTCCACTCAGCATCTTAATACTTACTAAGTCCTCAACCCTCTTGTAATCTTTTCTCTTCCTTCCTTCCTGAATTGTTATTTAGAACTATGTCATTCTCTCTCATAAGACAGTGAGTGTGTTTCTCAAGCACTTTCAGCTTCTCCACTTGTATAAAAGTTTGAATTTGCTGACTACCCATGTAGTGATCACTCACTTCAGATAGGAAGACATAGGAAGTCCTGTAACTTACAAACCCTGGTGTTTTAAAAAAAAAAATTGGGGCTTTCTGGGTATCAGGATGAACTACAGTCTTTTTTGGCTTTCTTTGTAAGCTGCCCTGAAAACTTCCTCTTCCTGGGTCCTAGATATCTCCTGGAATGTATTGCTTTTATATTTGCCTTTCCTCACTTGTCACATACCTGCAAATCTACTTTAGAGACTAGGTAATTAAAACTGCTTAATATAAACTCCTTTAAACAGAAGCCAACAGAATCTTTCAAATGTCACAAGTACCAATGCACAGAGAAATAAGCTGTGCCCTTCTTTTTGGTCTCTGTACCTTTTTCTGTCACCCCTGGATTACTACCTTCTGTGAGGTACAAAATGATTACAGTTCCAGGAAGTAGTTACCTATGAGACAATTTGAATGCCTCAGGGTACACACCAAGATCTTTACTTCGTACTTCTGGGATGCAACATGCTATATAGTTTCTTAGCTTTGTCATGCAATCCTGTGTGACCATATTCAGACCATATTGGCTCTTAAGTTCTCAGTCCCCGCAAACATAAATAAAATGATATCTAAAGTTCTCTACATTTATGATCCATTAATTGATCTCCAAATTTGGATCTCATTATTAACGAATGTTCCTGGAACACCTGCCGGCGTTTACTGGGTTTTTTTTTTTCCTTTTAAAGCAAGTTTTACAGAAGATTTTTCAGTGAGTAATAATGTTGTGTTCGAAATATGGCAGGTAATTGATTCTGATATAATGTTTGTTGTCATAATAGTGCAGCACAAGTCTTTACTAAATTATATATTGCATTTATAACTTAACTGGAATTGTGTGCATAGATCACTTTTCCAACAGTTCTCCCCTTTTTACTGGCAGAGCTTGGTGAATCCTTTGCCAGTAATAAATTGTGCATTGGGAAAATTCGACTTCCACATTAAGAAGCTAATGACTTGTATTTTTTGAAACCATATTTGCCAAAACAGTTTCTTTGGACACTTAGTTTTTTTTAAAAGCTCTATTTTCTTTGGCTGGCTTAAAATGTGAATTGAATAATCTTGGTTCTGGTGGTTCTGATGCATCTGTTGCCAGCAGTGGATGTTGGCCTGGGGAAATGTGAGTTCCATTACCTAAGGAAAGAATCTTCAACTGATTATTAAAGATGTTCATCAAGAAATTATATACCTTGGACCTGGGGAAACTAATCAAGCATGAAGTGTAGAGTACTCTTTAGATAAGGTATAGTTTTTTAAGAGTAATTAAGGGCTTTAAAACCTTGTTTGGGACATGACCCACATGTGACTTCCCATGTTCTAGAGAGTTCCAGGGTAGGTTCCTCATCAGTGGTTGGCAGTATAGTCAAAAGGAGGGGCTACTGGTTCATATATAGTCAGAGCTATGGAAAACACTGGTGCAGATTTAGTTTAACTTTTATATGCTATTTTTTATTTTTATTTTTAATTCTGTAGGTATTTTAATATGTGTTTTGGTTTTTTTTGTTTTTTTGTTTTTTTTGCGTTACGCGGGCCTCTCACTGTTGTAGCCTCTCCTCTTGCGGAGCACAGGCTCCGGACGCACAGGCTCAGCGGCCATGGCTCACGGGCCCAGCCGCTCCGCGGCATGTGGGATCCTCCCGGACCGGGGCACGAACCCGTGTCCCCTGCATCGGCAGGCGGACTCGCAACCACTGCACCACCAGGGAAGCCCCTGTGTTTTGTTTATAATAGCTAAAGTTTACTAACCAGTATCAAGGTCAGTATTTTTTGACTACATAAAGGTTTGGGGTTAGACAATTTCCTCTGGTGTTTTAGCATCACACTGTTCATTGAAGGTAAAAGCTAGCATGTACAATGACTGATTTCCCACACATACGAATGTAGATAAAGAAAAGATACAGGCGAACATACATATCTGTTTAATTAGTTGTGTAATTTAGCCAGCTTTGAAAATTGAAAAGGGAAAATACTTTATCCTTCTCACTTCCATTTCCATTTGACTATAAAAGAGAGAATGGTATAAAAAAGCAGAATGGTAAACTGCATGAGTAGTAACTTTGAGGTGGCATAAGTGGAGATCAAGTGACCACAGTTATCCTGCTTCCTTTACATTCTATCTTGCATCAAATGCAAGAAGGATTGGATAGAGATTTTCCCTAAGGCAGAAAACAGTGACAGCTACCAATTGAGAGCCCCTGAGGTAACAGCCTATGCTTTGCCATGGCCTGAGTATCTGGAAAACCTAGAAACGGGTACTTTTTGTTGTATCTTTGGCAACAAACAAACAAACAAAAAAAACAAAACAAAATCTACCCAAGTTACTTATTCTCTGCTAAAGTCAGTGAACTAACCTCTAAGGAAACCATGTGTAAAGAATTATGCCAGTTTTCCAGATTATGATTTTTCAATATTATGGCTTCCTTTTGAATCCTTCCCGAGTTTCCTTGAAATTGAAAGTTAGGGAGGCCAGAGCCAGTCATACCATGTACACATTAAAGGTTAAGAAGTATTGCTTTATGACGTACTTATCCTTTTGTTTATTCCTTATTTTACTTTTCTCATATGTTTTTCTTAGAGAGCAGTAAACAATAATATTGCTAAATTCAGGTTTTAAATTTCTTGCTTTCCTGATGTATTTGTTTTCCTGATTTCTTGTTTTCCTTAGAACACTGAAGGGAAAACACATAGTGGGCAGACCCTACAAAGTTAGATGGTTGTCAGTATCCATTTGATTATATGCACCTGCCTTGATGCTTATCTATTCCTCACATTTTCTTCACTAATACCACTTTTGCCATAATCATACTGCTCAGAATATTTTAATGCTTGCATATTTTCCGTTATAGCTATCCTTGTGTGGCATTCAATTGCCATGAAAGTACTTTTTTTTAAGTTTCTTTGCACCTCTTTTTTTTTTTTTTTTTTGGCTGTGTCGGATCTTTGTTGCAGCGCATGGGCTCTTTGTTGTGGCGTGCAGGCTTCCCTCTAGCTGTGGTGCACGGGCTCTAGAGCACATGGGCTCAGTAGTTGTGGCATGCGGGCCGCATGTGGCACGTGAGATTTGGTTACCCAACCAGGGATCGAACCTGCGTCCCCTGCATTGGAAAGTGGATTCTTAACCACTGGACCATAAGGGAAGTCCCGCCATGCAAGTATTGATTTGAATAATTTGTTTATAGGAACTAGTTGTTTATCCATAACTGGGTTTTTTTTTTTTTTTTTTTTTCTGGTACATGGACCTCTCACTGTTGTGGCCTCTCCCGTTGTGGAGCACAGGCTCCGGACGCGCAGGCTCAGCGGCCATGGCTCACGGGCCTAGCCGCTCCACGGCATGTGGGATCTTTCCGGACCGGGGCACGAACCCATGTCCCCTGCATTGGCAGGCGGACTCTCAACCATTGCGCCACCAGGGAAGCCCCATAACTGTTTTTATTTATGGTGCTTATAACCTCTGGAAAATATATACATATTTTGAACTGTGAACTTCAGGAGGGTTTAGAATTCTCAGTCATATTTGATGAATGGTCATATATCAACAAGCCAGTGTACACAGATGCCAGTCTCTCTTAGAGTTGTAGGGGGATATTTGGTTGCTGTATGAATTCTTTGATTTTTAGTAATGTATCAGATAATTTAAATTAATTTAAATAAAACAATTTAAAGGAGGAGTAAGTGCAACATAAGAGAATTCGGGCACAAAATAATCTTCTTTTAAAAATAATTCATAAGGTAATAAATTTAGGATGCTAAATTTGTCAAATCAGTTTTTCTTAAAACTGTGTATGAAGAGATTATATTTCTTTAGGAATTTATTCTCCATATCATATTTTTGTATCATCAGTATCATATATAAAGTAATTTAGATACTGTGTGGGACAGTTTATCTGAAACAGTCCTTTCAAGCCGAAACATTTAATTATGTATTTCAGTTTATTTATTTTGCTAAGTGCCAAAAAAATTTACTTCATCTGCCTTAAATTCATTATAACACCATAACTCTATGCACTTCTCCCCACAAAAGAAGGAAAAAGGAGTAGAAGTAAGCAATCAAATACAGGAGAGAGAACTTTTAGAGGGTAAGCTTAAGGTAGTGTTGAATTTAATAGGAATTTCATTTAAATGATATATGGAAAATGGAAACCAATAAAGACCAGGGGATTTAGCAGAAAAATATTTTTATCTTTTGACTTCATATCTTTCATTCCAACTAATTTAAACAACTCCTTAACTCTTATGATAGAAGTTGTGACAAAAGGAACAGTACATCGCTATTAAAGTTCATAAGGAAGCTTTTGAAGATTGCTAACAATGACAGTTTTTATACTTGCTGAAATGTGCGGTATAGTTCTTTTACTCTGAAACTGACTATAAAATTTTAGTTACCCAACTTTGATTTTTCGGTGCCCTTCTATTTTTTTCCTACTGACCACCTTTGCCAGAAATAAGGGCCCTCACATAAAAGTTCTACAGATTGGTGAGGAGGAAATAATAGTAATGTAAATTAAGTAGTTACTTCATTAGATTTACTCTTTTTAGAAATATTGTGATTCTCACCTTAACTATAAATTAGTCTGTCTAAGATTGTGTAAATTAATGGGAGAAAAAGTAAAGACCAGAGAAGCAAATGAGCTATAATAAGGAAGTGGGCTCACCTCAGGTGGGAGAGAAGTGTCTTAGAGGTTTTAAAGACCATCAACTTGAGGAAGACATTTTAGCACCATATTCTGACAAGGATCTCAGTGAAAGCATTCGTAATGGGGTGGAGGCCTGGTACAGAAGATTATTTGTTTTGAATGGATCACAACATCATTTGTAAGTTAATCTTTTGGTAAGTATTATTTTACAGTTTGGAGAAAATGCTAATATGTTAACTATGTTTAAAAAAAAAGTACATTTCAAAATATTGAATTTTATTGGGAGAAAATGAATGAAAATTATCTATTCCTCTACTGGAGGATATCTACATCTTTTGTATTTATCTTAATACTGCAATTAAAAAAAAATCTCCAGATGTAAATATATCTTACCAAAGTTTTTCATAATGTAAGGCAGCATCCTAACTTTTCTTTTCTTTTTCTTTTCCTAGCCCAAGTTCACAAATTATTTTTATTCAGTTGGCTAGTTAGACCATGTGCTCATGACCCATTGATTCATTGCCCTTCATTGTGGTTCTGAACCCACATGTAATGCCCAGTCTTGGTTATCTCTCTTTGAGTAGGTCCCTATGGATCCCTAAGAGCATTTAATGAAAGACTCATAACACACCAGTTCAAACACATTACCACTGTTGGAAAACTACTTCAAAAGTGAATATTCTGTGGTTTTGATCAGTAGAATCATCCTTATAGTTAAATACTAAGAATTCTATTATGTATAGCTTTTATTACCATATTTGCAGATATTTCATTAAGTCCTCTTTAATAGACACATATAGTAATAATGTTTTCAAAAACTGAACAAGATTCCATCTGAATTTATTATATTGATACTTTTAATTTAAGTAGCAAATTTCAAAATGATTTGCTATAGAAATTCTTTTAAAGTTTTTATTCCTGGAAAGTAAAAGTATAATTAAATTTAGAAAATTCTGTTAATACATATTTCAGAGAACAAATATCATTTGAGTGAAATGAGGGATAGCAAAGCTATAGTGTAACTGACATGTTTATAATGGAGTTCTAGCATTAATTAACCTATCATAGCAAGACTTTAAATTTTAGATATTATCTTTGCTTTATAATGAAGGGAGGAAAATGGGTCTTTCACAGCACCAAATTGCTCTGAAATTAACAAATATTTGAGTAGCTACAAAGAAAACACCATGCACTTTTTTGGTCATTACACCTAATATTTATCATGTTAAAATAATATCCAGGGGAAAAATGAACACATGGGGAAATTGATACAGCTGTATTTTGAATTGTCTCATGACAATAGATGCCTCACTTTTTGAAATAATTTCTTTAAGGGTTTTTCTTGATAAGCATTTAGGTTAACTTTAGTTCCCATTTCTAAAAGGCACAGATGGAACTGCTAACATGTATTTATTTTATGAATAAAGTAATAGTAACTGCCTGGGCCCTGGCCATCATGGCCAGTGTCATTTTTGTCCATTTTATCATGTGATTTGTTCTTACATCTTTAAAGATATCTGATGGACAGTCAGTGAGAAATACTTTCTCACTGGGATACTAATCTCTTGAGATAATCATTGAAAAAGGAATAATTTACTGTTAGCTCCATAGAAACCACTGTATATAGTGCTAGTCAAAATTTGTGAGCTTCTTTTTTGCCCACATATTTAGGTTCAAATAAATGACCCTTGGTGGCAACAGTATCTGATATTGTAATATCAGAGTATAGCATTTTCTAAATCTGTACAAGTCATTAGTAATAAAGCTTCCGTTTTTTTTAGGTAGCCATCGTCCACTTTACAGTGATTAAGAGGTTTATTTAAATTAATTTTGTAGCCCTTCATGGAAAGCTTCCAGAAGGAGATAATTGAACATGTGATTGTTTTTGTTATGATTGTTCAGTAAACATTTATTATCTATTATATAGATTATTTCACCTGAAGATTTTATTCTAAATATAACACCTTACTAATATGATTCATAAAATGCAATATAGGTATTTTAAATATAGCACTGTTGAAAATCAGAAGGCAAAGAAATGGTTGAGTCCATTTCACTAAGTTAAAATTTAAATAAACGAAGCCTGATTGGAGGACTGGCTGCTTTTTTCCAGCCCATAACATCTTTCCAATTCCTACTCATTCTTTCTTCCTTCAAATGAAAAAAGTACTATCCACCTACCAACTCAATAGATCTTTTCTTTATTGTTTACCTAAGTAGGGAAAAAAACTTCATATTTTCCATCTTTCATAACTGTATTGTGATTCAAGCTCATAAACTGAGAGGAAAAAACTTGAACATATAAGGAGCATTATTTTTTTTAACATCTTTATTGGAGTATAATTGCTTTACAGTGGTGTGTTAGTTTCTGCTTTATAACAAAGTGAATCAGCTGTATGTATACATATGTCCCCATATCCCCTCCCTCTTGCGCCTCACTCCCACCCTCCCTATCCCACCCCTCTAGGTGGTCACAGAGCTGATCTCCCTGTGCTATGTGACTGCTTCTCACTAGCTATCTATTTTACATTTGGTAGTGTATATATGTCCATGCCACTCTCTCACTTCGTCGCAGCTTACCCTTCCCCCTCCCCATGTCCTCAAGTCCATTCTCTACATCTGTGTCTTTATTCCTGTCCTGCCCCTAGGTTCTTCAGAACCTTTTTTTTTTTTTTTTTTTAGATTCCATATATATGTGTTAGCATATGGTATTTGTTTTTCTCTTTCTGACTTACTTCACTCTGTATGACAGACTCTAGGTCCATCCACCTCACTACAAATAATTCAATTTCTTTTCTTTTTTTATATAAATTTATTTATTTTATTTTTATTTTTGGCTGTGTTGGGTCTTCGTTGCTGTGCACGGGCTTTCTCTAGTTGCCGCGAGCAGGGGCTACTCTTCGTTGTGGTGCGCATGCTTCTCATCGCGGTGGCTTCTCTTGTTGCAGAGCACGGTCTCTAGGTGCATGGGCTTCAGTAGTTGCGGCACGCAGGCTCAGTAGTTGTGGCTCGCAGGCTCTAGAGCTCAGGCTCAGTAGTTGTGGCACACGGGCTTAATTGCTCCGCGGCATGTGGGATCTTCCTGGACCAGGGCTTGAACCCGTGTCCCCTGCATTGGCAGGCGGATTGTTAACCACTGCGCCACCAGGAAATCCTTCGTTTCTTTTTATGGCTGAGTAATATTCCATTGTATATATGTGCCACATCTTTTTTTTTTAATGTCTTTATTGGAGTATAATTGCTTTACCATGGTGTGCTTCTGCTGTATAACAAAGTGAATCAGCTATACGTATATATATATCCCCATATCTCTTCCCTCTTGCATCTCCCTCCCTCCCACCCTCCCTATCCCACCCCTCTAGGTGGTCACAAACCACCGAGCTGATCTCCCTGTGCTATGCAGCTGCTTCCCACTAGCTATCGGTTTTACATTTTGTAATGTATATGTGTCCATGCCACTCTCTCACTTTGTCCCAGCTTACCCTTCCCCCTCCCTGTGTCCTCAGGTCCATTCTCTAGTAGGTCTGCTTTATTCCCATCCTGCCCCTAGGTTCTTCAGAGCCATTTTTTTTTTAAGATTCCATACATCTGTGTTAGCTTATGGTATTTGTTTTACTCTTTCTGACTTACTTCACTCTATGAGACCCTAGGTCCATCCACCTCACTGCAAGTAACTCAATTTTGTTTCTTTTTAAGGCTGAGTAATATTCCATTCTATATATGTGCCACATCTTCTTTATCCATTCATCTATCAGTGGACACTTAGGTTGCTTCCACGTCCTGGCTATTGTAAATAGAGCTGCAATGAACATTGTGGTACATGACTCTTTTGGAATTATGGTTTTCTCAGGGTATATGCCCAGTAGTTGGATTGCTGGGTTGTATGGTAGTTCTATTTTTAGTTTTTTAAGGAACCTCCAGAGTATTATTATTTTTAAAAAGGGAAGTCATTTCTATTAGATTGAGTAAGAGGGTTTTTTTTCCCCTTCTAATCTAAAACTTTAGGAGAATTTCAACATGATTTTATAAAGGAATTTAGTATCTTGGCTTTCATTAACATAATAACAAATAAATGTAAATATTGGCAGTCCTATAAGCCTCCAACAGTTTTTGTGATATAAGAAAGTAGTGTTTAACTATTAGTGTTGCCATCGTAATTTCATTAGTGTGGCTTCTTTACACACTTTCTCCAGTGACGCAAATACAGACATGATTTTTTGGAACATCAGACTTATGGCTGCCTTTTCTCTTCTTCATTACTTATGTTGGACAAACTGCCATTATCACTTGCCAAAAATAATCCCACAGTTCAGTAGACTTCAGTTTTGAGGTCTCTCATGTCCTCCTTAGACCACCAGTAGCTTTGTCTCTTGGAGATCAGAAATTGGACACTTCTTTTTGATGTTTAACAAACCAGACTCCGTTTCTTAACCTCTAAGGAAGAATATAGCAAAACAACCAATTTTCTAAGCAACATCTCTGGAAACATAGCAGCAAATCTCTTTGGAATGCGTCCTTTGGAACATAGGCCAAATTATTTTTGTTTCGAGCTTTTAATCAGATTTGTATTAAGGTGATGATAATAGTAAAGTCTTTAATAGGGTAAGATATTATAGTTATATGTATTTTCCTTTATCTATATTCATATACAGAAATGACTAAAGACTCACCAAACTTTGGTAGTATCTGTATTCTTGTGATGTAACCAGCTTCAAGAAACTAAGGATAAAATATGGAGCTTATAGATTCAGGCTTCTCTTATACTGTAACCAATTCCATGAAACTAATGATAAAATAGGAAGCTTACCAAATTTCACCAACTTCCCTGTTCCCCAGTTCTCCCTTCCCACCTACTGCCTCCCCCTCTCCAACTCCATACCACTTTCTCTGCTATATTTTAGGAAGCTTTTTTCAATCCTCACTTCTCCTCCCTTCTGTTTTCTCGGCTGTATAACTTATTTATATAACCTTTCCAATGATATCCTGTGGAGATTATGCTAAAGTATAATAAATAAATCACATAGTTGAGTTTGTCAAAAGACCTTATACCATCAAACCATAGTTAATAAAAACTGAGAGGTCTTTTTAAAGTATGACCTTAACTCTTGCTCTTTTTACCATTTTTCCCTAGCACTTCAGAGTTCTTTTAATGAAATGTTTCAAACTCCTAACTTTCCCTGTTATACTAAAGAGTTGAGTGACATTTAATTATCAAGTAAAAATTCCAACCTTGTAGTTCAAGTAGTCAGCTTTCTTCTCTACTACTAAAATTAAATAATTTTGGGCTTCCCTGATGGCGCAATGGTTGAGAGTCTGGCTGCTGATGCAGGGGACACAGGTTCGTGCCCCGGTCCGGGATGATCCCACATGCTGCGGAGCGGCTGGGCCCGTGAGCCATGGCCACTGAGCCTGTGCGTCCGGAGCCTGTGCTCCGCAATGGGACAGGCCACAACAGTGAGAGGCCCGCATACCACAAGAAAAAAAAATTAAATAATTTTTATTACAAAGCTATTATTAAGTACATTTTATTTCAAAATCTTTCTCTCAAGTCTTAGCTCCAGATAATATATTTTTAAAGTGGTGCAAATTGTGATCTTGTGCTTACTTTATTCCAAATGTAAGAGTCTGTTCATGCTGGATGCCCCAAAGCAGGTAAGTGCTTGTTTTCTATCTTTCATTTATCCTTAAACCTCATAAGCTAACGAAAGATCCAAAGTTTTATCTTCTAGCTTCTTTGTCTTCTTCTTAACTTTTCAGAATACCTTAAAGATTGCCCCATGGAACAGTATTGCTTTCAGAAGTATGGTTTTCAAGAGAATTCTATGATGATGCATTTATTTTTATCCATCTAGTATTTAGGTTGCATTTAAAGTGTCTGTTGTTCGCAGACGTAGAGAATGAACTTGAGGACACGGGGAGGGGGAAGGGTAAGCTGGAACAAAGTGAGAGAGTAGCATTGACATATATACACTACCAAATGTAAAATATATAGCCAGTGGGAAGTAGCCGCATAGCATGGGGAGGGTGGGAGGCAGACGCAAGAGGGAGGGGATATGGGGATATATGTATACATATAGCTGATTTACTTTGTTATACAGCAGAAACTAACACACCATTGTAAAGCAATTATACTCCAATAAAGATGTTAAAAAAATAAATAAAGTTTCTTGTTATCGGAGTCTTAACAGATTATATTTTACCAATTTATAATATAAAGCATAACAGTTATGAAAATGAATACATAGATGGGCCTGTAAATGACAGCCTTGCCTTTTTCAGGAGAGAGTCTTCCTGGTAACCCGTGAATTTGAAAAACAAAAAAACCTTTGCTTTCCCAGCCTCTTGTAACCTAGCAAGCTGTAGAGAACTTGGACTTTTTCTCTTCCATAGCCAAAATAAGAGATTATGGTTGTAGAAGGCATCTAATGACTCTTTCTACAACAGTCTTTTTTGGGCTTTTTTTTTTTTTTAAGTGAGGATTAAATTTTTAATACATTTTCTGATTTTAAAAATGAGGATTGTAGTTAATCTGAACTTAATTTGGCAAGATCTGTAACATTTCTATGAGAGATACATGGTCATTAATTTTGAAAGCTCTGCATATTGAATTTATAATCCATTTGACTCTCATATTTTTTACATATACTTGCCTGTATCTCAACACAGATTTATTGGATGAAATGTAAGATAAAATCAGCATTTTGGAGGGAAATAGCTGGACAAGTATATATTTGTTCTTTAAAACATTTTTGAAACAAGCTTATGTATGGATAGATTATTTGAAAATTTATATATATATATTTCTGAGTCTTTGTGTTTTTTATTTTAAATAAGCTCCTATCCCCTCTTCAAGACTCACCTCAGCAAATTCTTTGCTGGTCCTCAACTCAGTCTGCCTTTCCTTGAGTCTAACCTTGCCCATTATGCAGGTCTCTGTTATCAATTTTATGACTGTATTGTGATCATCTTTTTAACACATCTATTAGACTGTGCTCTCTGAGGGCAGGGGCTGATTATGTTGTTATTTTCTCAGCATAAAGCACTGTGCTGCCATTGTGGTGTTAAACATTGAGGTGTGGGAATGTGATATCAGAATTCTACCGCTAACCCCAGTAAGTTTATTTCTAACCCTGTAAGATCCCTCAGACCAGAAAACAGACAATGGACAGCTGCAGAAGAAAGCAAGGGAACCTTAGCTGGGTTAGTGCAGAAACTTCAGGGTAGGGCTCTGCGAAATTGGATGGGAGCATCAGAGCTCCTAAGGGGCCTCTTCTGTACCTTAGGTTCAAAACTGAATGTCACAACTGGCTAGTGACAAGGGAGGGCCAAAGAGAAGAGTATGCAACAGCGTAGAGAGGAGATTGAGCTTTTTCCCATGTGGACTCTGGCTCAGCTTACCCTTTCTGCACGTGGGATGAAAAGATATGAGGGAGAGGGTCCCAACCATGTGTACAGCCTTTTATAGCATGGTGACCCCACTTACTTCTGAAGGTGGTATAATCAAGGTCCTCAAATTTAACACATCTGATTAGTGTTTCCTCATCTTTTGGGGAAGAGGAGGAGTTGAGAAAGAGACTTGATTGCATCTTCTCCCCTTAAAGCTTTATAAGTGAGCTTTCAATAAATGTTTATTTATACATCAAATTAGTCCCCTTTTCAAGTAAATTTGTATTTATTTCTGACATATCCTCTTCTTACTGTTTTGATGTTCTTATCCTGAACTTTGAAATTCACATGTTCTCAATGTTTTTGTGACTTATACACTTCTAGGATTATCATTACATGGTGTTTGTATTGGTATAGAGAAGATGTGTAATATAATCCCAAGAGAGTTCTTGAATTCTGTTTGACCTTTTTGCATAATGTGTCCAAGTGAAATTGGACCGTTTGCTTATGAAAAGAACATTGACATAGCTATACTTAAGAGTAGAAAGCTCTGAAATCTTTGAAAAGACATTTATTCATATTGTTAAGTATTCATGGCACCATCCCAGCCAAGGCCTTAATCATTTGACTTATCAATGTTTTCTTTGTTTTGATGATATAAGAAGAGTGAGAATATGATATCTGGCTTCTATCCAGCAGAATTAGTAATAGATAAACTCAAATGATTTAATCTGGGCTTATGTGGTACTAGATAGCACTGATTCCATTCAGTCAGTTAAAATGTATACCTTATTAGATTATTCAAGTGCTATGCACATACTAATATAAAAGCAAAATAAGAGCTATTTTAAATAATGAACCATCTAAAAGGAGGCTTTTTTTTCCTGGCTTCTATTTTTTTTTTTTCCAGTTTTATTGAGAAATAATTGACATACATCACTGAAAAGTTTAAGGTGTACAGCATGATGGTTTGATTCACGTATATTGTGAAATGATTACCACAGTAGGTTTAGTTAACATCCATCACCTCATATAGATACAATAAAAAGAAAAGAGGGCCTCCCTGGTGGCGCAGTGGTTGAGAGTCCGCCTGCCGATGCAGGGGATATGGGTTCGTGCCCCGGTCTGGGAGGATCCCATATGCCGCAGAGCGGCTGGGTCCGTGAGCCATGGCTGCTGAGCCTGTGCATCCAGAGCCTGTGCTCCGCAACGGGAGAGGCCACAGCAGTGAGAGGCCCGCGTACCGCAAAAAAAAAAAAAAAAAAAAAAAGAAAAAAATTCACCTGTGATGAGAACTCTCAGGATCTACTCTGTTAACACTGCTGTATGATATAAGGAAAAGTTATCTATAGTCATCATGTTGTGCATTACATCCCCAGTACTTATTTATTTTATAACTAAGTTTGTACCTTTTGACCATCTTCCTCCAGTTCCTCCTACCCCCACCCTCTGCCTCTGGTAACCACAAGTCTGATCTCTTTTTCTATGAGTTTGGTTTTTTGTTTTGTTCTGTTTTTAGATTCCATATATAAGTGAGATCGAACAGTATTTGTCTTTTTCTGTCTGACTCATTTCACCTAGCATTATGCCTTCAAGATCCACCCATGTTGTCACAGACGGTAGGGTTTTCCTGTTTTTTATGGCTGAATAATATTCCATTGTGTATATATACACTCTTTATCCATTCATCCTTCAGTGGACACCTAGGTAGTTTCCATGTCTCGGCTATTGCAAATAGTGCTGCTATGAATATGAGGATGCAGACATCTTTTCAAGTTGGTGTTTCTGGGTTTTTTGGATATACTCCCAGAACTGGAATTGCTGAATCATATGGTAGTTCTATTTTTAATTTTTTGAGAAAACTTCATACTGTTTTCCACAGTGGCTGTACCAATTTACAATCTCACAAACAATGCGCAGGGTTTTCTTTTCTTCACATCCATGCCAGCATTTGTTATCTCTTGTCTTTTGATCATGGCCATTCTAACAGGCATGAGGTGATATCTCGTTGTGATTTTAATTCACGTTTCCCTAGTGACTAGTGATGTTGAGCATCTTTTCATGTATCTGTTGGCCATTCATATATCTGCTTTGGAAAAATGTCTATTCAGGTTCTTTGCCCATTTTTTAATTGAATTATTTGGTTTTTTGCTCGAGTTGTATGAGTTCTTTATATATTTTGGATATTAACCTCTTACCAGATACATGGTTTGCAAATATTTTTTCCCATTTCATAGGTTGTCTTCCCACTTTTTAAAAAAATAAATTTATTTATTTTAGTTATTTTAATTTTGGCTGCATTGGGTCTTTGTTGGTGCGCACGGGCTTTCTCTAATTGCGGTGAGTGGGGGCTACTCTTCGTTGCTGTGCGTGGGCTTCTGATCGCGGTGGCTTCTCTTGTTGCAGAGCACAGGCTCTAGGTGCACAGGCTCAGGAGTTGTGGCTCATGGGCTTAGTTGCTCCGCAGCATGTGGGATCTTCCATACCAGGGCTCGAACCCGTGTCCCCTGAAATGGCAGGTGGATTCTTAACCACTGCACCACCAGGGAAGCCCAGTTTTCCCACTTTGTTGATGATTTCTTTTGCTGTGTAGCTTTGTAGCTACATGTAGCTTGATGTAGTCTCACTTGTTTATTTTTTACTTTGTCTCTTATGCTTTAGGTATGATTTCCATAATATCATTACTAGACCCATGTCAAGGAGCTTTCTTTCTATGTTTTCTTCTAGGAGTTTCATAGTTTCAGGTCTTACATTTAAGTCTTTAATCCATTTCAAGTTAATTTTTATGAGTGGTACAAGATATAGGGGTCAAGTTTTATTCTTTTATGTGTGAATATCCAATTTTCCCAGCACCATTTATTGAGGAGACTGTTTCCTTCATTGAGTATTCTTGGCTCCCTTGTCAAATATTTGTTGCTTGGGTTTATTTCTCGGCTTTTGATTCTGTTCCATTGGTTTATTTGTCTGTTTTTATGAAGGAGGTATATTTAATAATTGAATTATTATCTTGTGTTCTTTGCTTAGGGTGTTCCAGTCATGGCAATAAGAAACAAAATGATATCAGAAGGACTAGACCCAGATCTTCTTGAGTAAGTAATTCTTCTAATATAATGATATTACTGCCAAGATGCTGAGTTTATCAGTGATAATAAAAATATTTCAAGCTCTATATGTTTTTCCTATACAGTGTTTTATGGTTGAGGAGACCACCTTCATAAACAGTGTCTCTGCTATGTTTAAAAAGTGAAAAATCTATGCTATGCTACTAAAACTAGCCTTAAGACATTTTAGGAGTGGTTTCAATAGATTGATGATGAATCTGTATATGCAAAAGGGATGGAGTTTGATGACAGTTTTGTTGCACAGCAGTAATGTCTTCAAGAAGCAGTGCTCTTTTTCTTCCCATGCTACTTTTTTCCTCCCTCCCTCCCTCCTTCCTTCCATCTCTCTCTCTCTCTCTCTCTTGAATTATCTATAGTTTTTTATTTAAGACCTTAGTGTATAGGAAATATACTCTACATGATCTAGGTTGAGCCAGATGGGGAAATAAATAGAGTAACTCTAAGTCCACAGTAATGGTTATTAGAAACTAGATATTGTTTTGTATGAGTTTTATAAAAAAATTTTTGAGAAATGCTGAAAATTTGTGGCTCAGAAATTTGACAGTAATTTACTCCATCCAGGCAAACCTGGCTACATAGCTCATCCTGGGTAAAATATATCGTAATGGATTATTCAGAACTAGTCTCCTTTGCAAATATCTAGACACTTGTAAAGAGTCTTTCCAGGTTGGGATTTTAGTTCACCCCAATGTATATAACTATGGTAGCTATGCAGGCATTCATACTCTACTAGCAGTATACTTTGGAATTTTTCTTGGCTCTCAGCCCTTCAAGAAAATGTATGCATTTTTTCCCTCATATATGCAATCTTTTCCTCATATTTTATCTTTCAAAATATGAAATTTAAGAATTTTTTAGAAGTCTGCAAGAACAGATTTCCCACATGTATCTCCATTTAGTATGTATTTCAGTAGCAAACAGTTCAAGTACAATGGTATAATTGGTAATTTGAATTAAAGTATCTCCAGGATATTTGGCATTTGCTCTGGAAATTGTTTCTGACACACTTTAAAAGCAGATGGATTGTGACATATACTTTAATGTGAATTGAACATATGGGTCCAATCCATTTTGGTACTCATTGGAATATATTTAACATTGACTGTGACCTCTTTTTTGCTTCTGGAAATACACAGTAGACCTTCTGTACTAACAGAGAGCTAAAATGACCTTTAAAGTCATGATTTTTCTTTCTAGAGAAAATGTAATAAATGGAAAACTAACAACCCTATAAGCTATAGGGCCTATAAGCAGCCCTATAAGCCACCCTATAAGCGCTATAATCCAGTACCTCTACCCCCTACTGGCTTCACTTTATCCCCTGCCCAGCCTAAACCTACTTCATTATCCTTTACTTCAACCATCTACCCACAGTAGCAACTTGAAAGTCACCCTTGATTCTGCCCTCCTCTCTACCCCTTAACATGTCAGTCACTGTGATTTTCTCTTTTTTAATCTCTCACATCTGACCACATGCCTCCATGCCATTGCTGTTTAGTTCAAGCCCTCATCGTTTTTCACCTGAATTATTATAATAACTCCTGATTGGTTTTCCTATTCTCTTTCAATCTGTCACTAAAAACTTAGTGGATCTCTTCATATAGTTCATCTGTTCATACATACAAATCTTTCTGTGATTCTCCACTGCCTTTAACATATAGCCTAACATCTTAGAATTGCAAATAAATGCTTTTATCATCAAGACTCTAGCTTCATTTCTTGCCATTCATCCATACCTCCCTGTCTCCTGCAGCTGTAGCAAACTACTGGCAGTTCTCTGAATGTATCATTATCCTGGTGTCTTTGAATGTTTGTATTCCTCCCCATGGAACTTCCTTCCCCCATCTTAAATAGCCAGGCTGACTTCATATTCTTAAAGAGTCCATTTAGGTATCGCCATCTTAAGAAGTCCATGGATGGGACTTCCTGGCGATCCAGTGGTTAAGAATCCGACTTCCAATGCAGGGGATGGGGGTTCGATCCCTGGTCAGGGAACTAAGATCCCACATGACGTGGGGCAGCTAAACGCATGTGCCACAACTACTGAGCACAAGCGCCACAACTAGAGAACCTGCATGCCACAACTACAGAGCCCACGTGCTCTGGAGCCTGCCACAACTACTGAGCCCATGCACCTCAACTACTGAGCCTGTGCACTCTGGAGCCTGCATGCCACAACTAGAGAGAAGCCTCTGCGCTGCAACGAAAGATCCTGCGTGCCACAACTAAGACCCAACACAGCCAAAAATAAATAAATAAATATTAAAAAAGAAAAAAAGAAGTCCATGGATGACAACCAAGGGGAGAACCCTCAGGACTCCCAGTACTTCCTTGATGTATCTCACTTAGCAAGCATGAGGACATATCATTGTCTGTAAACGTTGAGAAACATTCAGTTGCAAAGTGATGCCAAGTTTTAGGGTAGAATTCCAGTAACAGTTAACATTGCCTTAACAGAAAAGCTGTTCCTCAACCACAGCCTGGAGCCTGAATTCTGACCCATTACCTCATAAGTACATGCCATTGGTCACAAGGGGCGCTGGTTGGAATAGGGTGACTCACTGTAACCTATCACCACTACCACTAGAAAACCAGCTCCCACTACATTTAGCTAGATATAAGTGGAATCAATCACCTTGTTAAGGAGGAATTCTGGCACTTTGGGAATCATGTTTACATAAAAGTTAAGGAGCCTCGCTTTGAGGGGAAAGTCTGAGATGATAAAGGAGAAGAAAATGTGCCATCCAAGGAAAGAGTGTACTTTTATTTAGAATCTTATGTACATACTTAGGCTCAGCCAAGAGCTTTCAGTAAAGACTGTTTTTTTGTCTTTTAAGGTATAAACATACACTTTTTCTGTTACCTTTAGGTAGTAAGACAGATTCATATTACTGTAAGAAGAAATAGTCTAGATCTGTTTGCACTGAGCAAAGAGCAAAACTGAGGTTAATATAGAAATAAATACTGATCAGAAAATACATTGTTCTTCAGTTGGCTTGTGTATATAACAGTTTGGAAGCTGACAGTATGTAATTTTGCTATTTTTTTTTGTTTATTTTTTAACATCTTTATTGGAGTATAATTGCTTTACAATGTTGTGTTAGTTTCTGCTTTATAACAAAGTGAATCAGCTATGTGTATATATATATCCCCATATTCCCTCCCTCTTGTGTCTCCCTCCCACCCTTTCAATCCCACCCCTCTAAGTGGTCACAGAGCACCTAGCTGATCTCCCTGTGCTACGCAGCTGCTTCCCACTAGCTGTCTATTTTACATTTGGTAGTGTGTATATGTCCATGCCACTCTCTCACTTCGTCCCAGCTTCCCCTTCCCCCTCCCCGTGTCCTCAAGTCCATTCTCTACGTCTGCATCTTGATTCCTGAGGTGGATGGACCTAGAGTCTGTCATACAGAGTGAAGTAAGTCAGAAAGAGAAAAACAAATACTGTATGCTAACACATATATATGGAATCTAAGAAAAAAAAGAAAAAAAATGGTTCTGAAGAACCTAGGGAGAGTACATAATTTTGAACCGCAACGGTTTACATGATAAGGGAGAAGAGAGCCTGGCTATTTTCCTTCAAAAATGACTATCACTGAATTTTAGAAAGTCTATAAAACTGAAGAAAATGCCTGATAATTACCAAATAAATAGTATTTGTTTGCTACTTCTGAGTGATTATTTAATATTCTTACAAATCCAAGTTTTTGAAAATAACAATAGTGCTTATATAACCAAGAATTAGTTCTGTTTAGCTTGTAAAAATTAGTAGAAGAAAAAATACCGTGAAATCAAAAGATATGTGAAAGAGTATCATTTTTACCATCATACTCAAAAGAGTTTAAGGGGAAAAAAAATGGAAAATTTTAAATTTTATCTGTTTTAGAAATATAGAACAGGTAAATCATGCCTTATAAATTTTTTCAATCAATGCCTAGATTTTTCTTACCAGAAAAAAAAATGTTTCTCCCTATCCTGTTCTATGCTTACATTTATGTCCCATAACTAAGGTTACTATTATTACCTAGTAATTACTACTTTTACCACTCCAACATAAATAGACTAGCCTCTGGACCTGTCCATCAAGAGATGAAATTCATGATGGTTAAGGCTCAGGCTAAGGCAGACTTTAGAAATGGTCTACTTGCTGGGGTCCGGATTCTGCCCTGCCACTTTCTAGCTATATGACCCTGCACTAATTACCTAATCAATCTGTTCATCAGTTTCCTCATCAGTAAATGGGAAATAGAAGAGTTCACCCTTTATAGAGTTGTTCAGACTGAGTAAGAGAATGATGTAAGCACTTAGCACAGCTCTGGACAAGCAGTAAATGTTCAGTAAATGTTAGTTGTGATTTATGAGTGTTTTAACGGAGGAATCTGTAGCAAGTTCTAAACAATTGGATTTACCAGGCTTTTGGATCCCAACTTGTTTAGAGTCCTGTCGTTGCCTGTGCACCACTGTGTTCTCAACAAAGACATATTTAACGTACAGAGTAATTATCCTTTTCAGTTATACTCTGTGTTTTCCCAAACTGAAAAAATCTATATTTTAAACTTTGTAGTAAAGAACAGACTTCTGGGGCTTCCCTGATGGTGCAGTGGTTAAGAATCCTCCTGCCAATGCAGGGGACACGGGTTCGAGCCCTGGTCCGGGAAGATCCCACATGCCGCGGAGCCACTAAACCCATGCACCACAACTACTGAGGCTGAACTCTAGAACCCGCGAGCCACAACTACTGACCCCGTGTGCCACAACTACTGAAGCCTGTGCACCTAGAGCCCGTGCTCTGCAGCAAGAGAAGCCACCACAATGAGAATCCCATGCACTGCAACAGAGTAGCCCCCGCTCACCGCAACTAGAGAAAGCCTGCACGCAGCAACGAAGACCCAACACAGCCAAAAATAAATAAATAAAATAAATATAAAAAGCAAAAAAATAGAAATAAAAAATAAAGAACAGACTTCTGAAATTGAAATTTAACTGGTCACACTCTTAATATTAGTAGGAGGGTGCAGTTTGTAGCATACTGATTTGGCTAAAGAAGGCAAGTTACTTTGCAGGCTTTAAACAGAACCAGCTCAGCTGGCATTTGTCCTGGACTTATCTATTCAAAATACATTTATACCCTCCTCCCAGCCTGTGGAATGACCATGACTATCGTTGCCAGAAATAGAAGTAACCACCTCAGCCTACTTGTCACTGAAACAAGAAGAGATTCATTAGTGTTAACCAAACAGATACTGGAAAGCAAGAAAACTTTATTTAATTACATTTAAGGCATATCCAGAAGATTTTCCTGCCCTCTAATGGAATACCTTATCTGCCAATGATCTTCGTCTGTCTCCTGCTACAGAACAATATAATGGATTAAAGGTTGGGTTTTGGCTGGTTAAGGATAGAATTGATCTCAATTCCCCGACTGAACAATTCCAAAAATAGGTTTTTTTTGTTTTTTTGTCTTTAATATTTATTTTATTTATTTATTTGGCTGCACTGGGTCTTAGTTGTGGCATGGGGGATCTTCTTTGCAGCATGCGAGATCTTCTAGTTGCAGCATGCGGGATCTAGTTCCCTGACCAGGGATTCAGCCTGGTCCCCCTGCATTGGGAGTGTGGAGTCTTAACCACTGGACCACCAGGGAAGTCCCCCAAAATAGGTTTTTTCTCTCGTTCCATTTTTTTAGTTTTTGCTGAGCTGGGATTCCATTCAAGGTAATTACCAGTCCTTGACCACTGGCTGGCAGACTGACTAGAAAGTATAGGACAGATAAAAACAATGTCAGAAAATTATGATTAGTCCACTGTTGGAGACCTTGATCACAGGAGTAAGAAATAATAAAAATATCAAAGAGGTGGTGTTAAAAAGCAGTTGTGGGTCTTCCCTGGTGGCTCAGTGGTTAAGAATCTGCCTGCCAATGCAGGGGACACGGGTTCGAGCCCTGGTCTGGGAAGATCCCACATGCCACGGAGCAACTAAGCCCGTGCACCACAACTACTGAGCCTGTGCTCTAGAGCCCACAAGCCACAACTACTGAGCCCACGTGCCACAACTACTGAAGCCCACATGCCTGGAGCTCGTGCTCCGCAACGAGAAGCGATCGCAATGAGAAGCCCGTGCACGACAGCGAAGAGTAGCCCCTGCTTGCTGTAACTAGAGAAAAAGCCCACGCGCAGCAACAAAAGACCCAACGCAGACAAAACTAAAATAAATAAATTTATTAAAAAAAGAAAAAAGCAGTTGTGGTCTTCCAATGTCTAGCAAGCAAGAGATAGAGAGTTGTTGGAAGTAAAGAACCCCAAGATAAACAGCAGAAACCCATCTTACCTAGGATGGCTGGCTTTCTTTTTCTTTATGCTATTAGACATTACATTGTTTCTCTGGCTGTGGGAATCTGCCACAGATTCCCACAAAGGGCAGGACATACCTGTCTTGATGGGCATTCAGAAATGGAAAGACCAAAGTATGTGTAGTTTGAGTAAATGTAATACTGAAGTAAGTCTTACTGGTTACTATGTAATATCAAAGTCAAAATTGTCTTTTTTTTTTTTTTAACTACACCAAATGTCTTTATGTAGTCACTGCAATCTCAGTTCAGGAATTCAGTGTTTTGCTATTTCCTTAAGACCACTTATTGCCATTGCATAGGGCTCTGAGAACAACCCTAATTGACAAGTCTAATGTGACGTTAAAACTTTGTATGTGCTCTAGTTGATATTGAAAAGTGATTTGAATGATAACCATTGCACCCTCTCCCCACAATCCTCCTACTCAGCAGTAGTTTTACTAACAATGTTTTTGGCACTTAATCTGCTTTAAATTCAGCTGTTTTAAATTTTAAAAAAATGAAAAATATCGTTAAACTATTTACCTACATAAATGTTTTTCCAAAGAATGTTTATGATGTTTGGTGTCCTTAAAGTGGCTGTGGTTTTAAACACGAATATAAATATCTCTTTAATGACAACAAATCATACCAATGATATTTGTATTTTAAGACTCATTTTATGTACAGGATCAGAAAAACTAACTCAAACTAGCTTAAGCAAAAAAGGAAAGTTATTGACTCACATACCTAAGAAGTCTAAGTAGGACAGAATCAGGGGCGCAGCGCCATCAGTACTGGCTGGTGTTCTCTCTCACCTGGCACCTCTGTCCACCTTTACTCCTTGGCATAATCATCCACTTCTCTCCTACTGCTGATGAGCTTCCTCCTGGAAAACAAGGAATTAGCAAATAATATTTGCTTTATATTGTAAATGGCTATAATATTGCTAGTTTTTGCCAACTGAAAGGAAAGAGAGCCCCTTTTCCATAATCCAAGGCTCAGTTCTGGGGAAGCATTCTGATTGTCCGTGCTTGTGTTATGAGCACTCCCTTGAATTGATCTCTTTCCAGGTAAAGAGATTCTTCTGACCTGCCAGGCCTGGATTATGTGACTGTAACAAAGAAAGAGTATAAGGAAGGGATGAGAGCAATAGGGATTGTGGTTGATAGCCTTATTTATTCCCATAAATGAGAGAAAGGTGACAAATAAAATGTACACAGCACCTGGTATGCTAAAAAGTACTGATTTGTATATGGTTAGTACTTCCTTCTCCTTTCCTTTCTAAACTTTGGCTCACTTTTAGTTGAGGTCAACCTAGTAACTTCTTTGAAAATACTTCTTTTTAAACAAATTAAACTTAGTAAAGAGTTTAAAGTTAAACTTTAAAAAATTTTGCTTTTACTAAGACTTTTATTGATAATCTTGATGCCACAAATTATATAAATATGCTTATTAAAATGTAGCTACCAAGCTAGTGTTTTTTACTGTAACTACTAAAGGTTGAGATTTTAGAAAAATATATATGATAAATCATGAATATACTTATGACTTTATATATTTTTCTGCATTTTGCTGATATACTCTTTTTTAGTGATTCACTTATATGTTTAAACTATTGAGAGGATTATGCCGTCTTCATTTTCAGATTTTAGTAATGAAGTGTAGCCAGTAGTTTAAAGTAGCAACCTTTTTAAACATATCTTTAAAACTTCTTTCTACGAAGAAACTTACAACAAACATTTCATATATATATACATATATATATATATACATATACATATATATATATATATATATTATATATGGTCAAGCAAGAGCAATTCTGATCGTAACATAAAAAGCCAAATTTCTGTTCCCCTTAAGAATATGAATATCCAGTCTGGAAATGATGTTCTGAGTTTTATTATTACATTAACATTTGTAAAGTTTTTATAAGTTATAAAATGCTTTCATATATTACCTCATTTGAGTCTCATGATTTTTGAAGTTTTTCTCTTTTATGTACAAAAGGAACTCTAGTGTGTAGCTTTTCTTTTGTTTTCATAGCAATTCCAATTCAAAATAGCTTTAAATTTCTTTTCTTTTCTTTATTTATTTTTGGCTGCTTTGGGTCTTCGTTGCTGTGCACAGGCTTTCTCTAGTTGCGGTGAGTGGGGGCTGCTCTTCGTTGCGGTGCATGGGCTTCTCGTTGCGGTGGCTTCTCTTGTTGCAGAGCACGGACTCTAGGTGTGTGGGCTGCAGTAGTTGCAGTGCACAGGTTCAGTAGTTGTGGCACACGGGCTTAGTTGCTCCGCGGCATGTGGGATCTTCCTGGACTGGGGGTCGAACCTGTGTTCCGTGCATTGGCAGATGGATTCTTAACCACTGCGCCACCAGGGAAGCCCTAAATTTATTTTAAAATCAATGAGGGCAAACTAAAAAAGTATTGGTGAGAATATGAACCTTGTGCACTGTGGGTGGGAGTGTAAAATTATTTAACTGCTATGGAAAACAGTATGGCAATTTCTCCAAAAATTAGGCATAGAATTACCATATGATCCAGCAATTCCACTTCTGGTTATATACCCAAAAGAAGTGAAAGCAGGGACTCAAACAGATACTTGTATACTGGTGTTCATAGCAGCATTTTTCACAATAGCCCAAAGGTGGAAACAACCCAAATGTCCATCCACAAGTGAATGGGTAAACAAAGCATAGTATGTGCATACAACGGTGTATTAGTCATCCTTAAACTGGAAGGAAATTCTGATACATGCTGCAACATGGATGAATCTTAAGACATGAGAAATGAAATAAGCCAGTCACAAAAAGACAAATATTACATGATTCCACTTATATGAGCTACTCAGAGTAGACAAGATCATAGAGACAGAAAGTAATGGAGTGATTGTCAGGGGCTGGAAGGAAAGAGAAATGAGGAGTTATCATTTAATTGGTACAGAGTATCAATTTTGCAAGATGAGAAGAATTCTGTAGGTGGATAGTGGTGATGATTGCACAACACTGTGAGTGTATACTCAACACTACTGAACTGTACACTTTAAAATGGCTAAGATGGTAAATTTTATGTTATGTCTATCATACCACAATAAAAGAAAAAAAATGAATAAGGACAGAGAATAACAAGTGTTGACAAGGATATGGAGAAATTTTAACCCTCATATTCTGCTGGTGGAAATGTAAAATGGTGCATCCACTGTGGAAAAAAGTTTGACAGTTCCTCCAAAAGTTAAACATGGAGCTACCATATGACCCAGCAGTTCCACTCCTAGGTTTATACTCGAGTATTGAAAACATACATGCACACCAAAACTTGTACACAGGGCTTCCCTGGTGGCGCAGTGGTTGAGAGTCCACCTGCCGGTGCAGGGGACACGGGTTTGTGCCCCGGTCTGGGAGGATCCCACATGCCGTGGAGCGGCTGGGCCCGTGAGCCATGGCCGCTGAGCCTGCGCGTCCGGAGCCTGTTCTCTGCAACGGGAGAGGCCACAACAGTGAGAGGCCCGTGTACCACCACAAAAAGAAAAAAACTTGTACACAGATGTTCCTAGCAGCATTATTCATAACATCCAAAAAGTAGAAATAACCTAAATGTTCATCAGCTGATGAATGGATAAGCAAAATGTGGTATATCCATGCAATGGAATAATATTCAGCCATAAAAAGGAATGAAGTACTGATAAATGCTACAACATGGATGAACCTTGAAAACACTATGCTAAGTGAAAGAAGCCAGACACAAAGGCTGAATATCCTTGATCCTGTTTATATGAAATGTCCTGAATAGGCAAATCCATAGACACAGAAAAGTTGATTCATGGTTGTCAGAGGATGAGGGTAAAAGGAAATGGAGAGTGTCTGCTAATTGGTTTTGGGTTTCTTTTTGGAGTAATGAAAATGTTCTGGAATTCGATAGTGGTAATGTTTTTACAACCTTGTGAATATACTAAGAAACACTAATTTATACAATTTTAAGTGGTGAATTTTATGGTATGTGAATTATACCTCAATTAAAAAATAAGTGACTACTTAGGTGTCCATCAACAGATGAATGGTTAAAGAAGATGTGGTATATATGTCCAATGGAATACTACTAATCCGTACAATTTTGCCATTTGGATGGACTTGGAGGGCATTATGCTAAGTGAAATAAGTCAGGCAGAGAAAGACAAATACTGTATGATATCACTTATACCTGGAATCTAAAAAACACAGCAAACTAGTGAGTATAACAATAAAGAAGCAAACTCACAGTTATAGAGAACAAACTAGTGGTTACCAGTGGAGAGAGAGAAGGGAGAGGGACAATATAGAGGTAGGGGATTAAAAGGTACAAACTATTACATGTAACATAAATAAGCTACAAGGATATATTGTACAGCACAGGGTATATAGCCAATATTTTATAATAGCTATAAATGGAGTATATAACCTTTAAAAATTGTGCATCACTCCATTGTACACCTGTAACTCATATAATACTGTACATAAACTGTACTTCAAAAACAACGAGGGCTTCCCTGGTGGCGCAGTGGTTGAGAGTCCGCCTGCCGATGCAAGGGACACGGGTTCGTGCCCCGGTCCGGGAAGATCCCACATGCCGCAGAGCGGCTGGGCCCGTGAGCCATGGCCACTGAGCCTGCGCGTCTGGAGCCTGTGCTCCACAACGGGAGAGGCCGCAACAGTGAGAGGCCTGCGTACCGCAAAAAAAAAAAAAAAACACAAACGAAATGACTACTTAAGATTCCTAAACTTAGTTGTGTAATTTCAGTGAAAGCTTACATTTCATATAACTTCTCCCCACCCTCCACCTATTGCCCATGCATGACCTAACCTCATCTACTGTTATACCCCAGTTACTTTACACCCTAGCTACTGAAAGACTTATAGGTCCCAAATGTACTGTGCTGCACCATTCCCATTTTTTTCTTTACTCAGAATACTCTCATCCCCACTTACTCCCACATTTTCTGTTTCTGCCAAATTCATACCCATCCCAAACCCCTTCACAAGTGTCTCCACCTCTCTGGAGTCTCCTGTGACCAACCCTAGTAGAGTGAACTACCTTTTCTTTTCAAACAAGTGTAGTTAGTACAACTATATTTTTGTGTGTCACACTGTATAACAATAATTTGTTTGCATTTCTGTCTCCCCCACTAAATTACTAGCTTCCTCAGAGCAGGAAGTGCTTGTTATCCATCTCTGTACCTCCAGCACCTAACACAGTTCTTGGCAAGTAGTAGGTGCATGATAGATGAGAAGAATAATAATAGATAACCTTTATTTAATATACTTACTATGTGCCACATATTACTCAGTATACTTTACATTAAGTAATTCATCTTAATCATCACAACAATCCCATCAGTCAGTTGGGTACACAGTGTGGTTAAATAGCTTCCCCAGAGTTGCTCAACAAGTACATAGTAAGGCTAGGATTGAAACCCACGCAATCTAGCTCCAGAGTCTGGGTTCTTAACCACTATGCTATATAGCATCGCATATATTAAAAAATGGTTACACACAAAAATTAATTTTATAATTTCACTCCATTCTAGGCCTAAGCTGCTTTTATCATTTTCTTAAGTAGCATTTATGTTAGGGGAGTTATGTACATTGTTTTATTTGTTTGAGTTGCCATAGATACTAATATAATTTTGAAGTAGTAATGAAATAATTTTCTCTGGTAATGTTTTCCTTTTTAATAAAATGAACACAGTAAGGAATCATGTATATAGCAAAGAGAAGTTTACTGGGGACTATGTGCCCAGTATTTATGCCCACTACTTTTAGAGTTCTTGCTTCTATGGAGAATGATGAAGACTGTGGTTCTGTGTTAGTATTTTAGGCAGATGGAACATCAGTCAAAACCTATAAATGCTGGGACTTCCCTGGTGGTCCAGTGGGTACGACTCTGTGTTCCCAATGCAGGGGGCCCAGGTTCAATCCCTGGTTGGGGAACTAGATCCCGCATGCATGCTGCAACTAAGAGTCCGCATGCCGGGGCTTCCCTGGTGACGCAGTGGTTAGAATCTGCCTGCCAATGCAGGGAACGTGGGTTCGAGCCCTGGTTCGGGAAGATCCCACATGCCGCGGAGCAGCTAAGCCCGTGTGCCACAACTACTGAGCCTGTGCTCTAGAGCCCGCAAACCACAACTACTGAAGCCTGCACGCCTAGAGCTGGTGCTCGGTAACAAGAGAAGCACTGAGATAAGAAGCCTGCACACCGCAATGAAGAGTAACCCCTGCTCGCTGCAACTGAGAAAGCCCGCATATAGCAATGAAGACTCAACACAGCCAAAAACAAAATAATAAATAAATAAATAAATTTATTTTTAAAAAAAAAGGAGTCCGCATGCCACAGCTGAGAAATCCATATGCTGCAACTAAGATCCCGCCTGCCACAACTAAGACCTGGTGCAGCCAAAATAAATAAATAAGTAAGTATGTGCATACATACATACATACATACATACAAACAAAACCTATAAATGCTGTACCCAGCTTTAAAGTTTTATTGTACTGAATACATGTGACTTCCTCATAGGCATAATCTAAAATCGTGCAGCAGAGCAAACGGGGTTATGTTTGACGCATTGCTAGGAAGCAATGCTAGCATTTCTTCTGTTTCGTAGCATGACAGATATGATATTAAAAAGTATACATCAAAACTCAGCCATAATTTACAACTAAAGGTAAATAGGAGACTACATTTTCTTATTTTAGTAATAGTAATTATATTTGTGGCAAAGAAGAATTTTATTTGTTGGTGTCCTAAATCTTTAATAAGAATCAAGGAGCCTGAGGGAGAAATAAGTCTTGTAGCTTTTTTATTAAAACAGAGTAGGTATATTATTCTTCCTTTCCCTCTTAGTTTCCCCAAGTATACTTTATTTGCTTAATTTACTTCCTTGGTTAGATTGAATAGGGCCTGAGTGTTAGTGCTGCCATACTGATTAAATGATTTACTGACAAACTCTATGGAGCCTATCTAGTTGACTGTTTCAATGACACCATTAAATTTCATGTAGTTTATTATAGCACATCTATGCAAAGCTGGAGTTTAACCATTCTCACATTTTCTTGTTGTGCTTAGGGAACCTTCAAGACATTATTTTTACCAACTCATTCTTCTTATATTCTTTCTCTGATGATAAAACATATAAGTGAAAACATTCAGCAGACATTAGGAAGCTTCTTTGACAGGCACTCTCTTCCCCCGCAAAATTTCCATATTGCCTGTGTTTCTTAATGGCCATTCTTGAACTCTCTTCCATTTTAAAACTGCTCCCTGCAGCTTTCCTGAACATGAAGATTTTCTTTTTCTTTCCACTTCTAGCTTTCCTTTCTCTGTACCTCGTGGACACTTGGAGGCTGCAAGGATTTAGCACTGGTCATGCCAGCCTCTCCAGATCGCATCTCTGTCTGTAGTTGGGTCTCCATGGTAATGAGAAGCAGAAAGTGCTGAAGTAGCACACTGTGTAAGGACTGGCAGGAGAAAGCAGTGCCATGGCCTGTACAGGAATAGCACTGAATCCCCATGGTGCTGGAGAAGCCAGCGAGAAGCACGCTGTGGCGGAGAGCGGGAGACTCAGTTAAGGACGCAGATTTGGCAGATTTATTAGCAGCAGTATTCTAGGATGAACCTAATTTACAGTTAGTGCTTTTTTTTCAACTGGAAAAAACATTAAATTTTTTTTCCTTATCTTTTAGGAGGCCAGATGCTCCAGTGCCTGATGGCGAAGGTGAAAAAAATATAGAAGAAAGTTCAGACAGCGAATCTTCTTTTAGTGACTAAGCTTAATGTTGATAACAATTACATATACATGTGTTGGTGCACATTTACATTCTATAAGAAAGAGAGCCTGAACTTTAACTCTTACTCATAAAAACATCAAATGGCTACATATCCACCACCAAGCTTCCTCTATGTTAAAAACTAAATAAATAAAACATTTATAATAAGCTGGCAGTATGTCTTGTTACCAAAATAAAGGACCCTGAACTGAAAAATAGAATAGCCTAAATAAAGTACTCAAGAGTATTTGAGGGATGCAATGAGCATCTAAAATGAAGTCGATATGAGTTTAGTGATCAAAAATAGACTCAATGCAAAGCAAAAAAGTGAATTTGGCTAAATTATTCAATTTTTGTGAATATTTTAGCATGAAAAGTATTATGTACATTTGTATCTTAAGAGTTGTTAAAGAAATTTCTGGCAGAAAGTAATACTGGATTGAAATTTTCTGTGACAGCTGGAAGCTTATGTATCATATTTATTGTGGATCTGGAACTTACTGGTAGTATTTATTAGCATGTAAAGCTTTTCACAACTTGGCCATTAGTTCATATACTATCGAAGTCAGATATTCTTATTATATTTATCTTCCAATAGAAGTTGAATTGAAAGTAGTTTCAGTGTGGTTCAGAGTGAGCTGATAGCAGAAGTTGACAAAGGGATGTGACGTGGGGCAAAAGAAGTGTTTGCTGCTGTCTACCCCTTGCCTTATTCAGAATTGAGTCCAGTGTTAAGTCTACCCCATTACCAGATCTTCAAAATGATGACCAGCCACAGTCTGTAGAAGACTACACAGGAGGATTAGTGAGACAAGCTGTAGTTCCTCGTGCTACAACTGAACTCAAGACCAAAACTCATATCCATCATCTCTTTCCTGCACCACCCATTTGAGATTTTCCTTGCTCTCTTCCAGAAATTCAGCAGATCTAGTTTGGTTGAGTGACCCAGACCTTCATCCCTTCAGAGATGGGCCTTGGTTACTTTGCCCCTTTTAGGCTATGATTATCACATTTGTCTGTTTGCTGTTCACACCAGGCATAGAAGCATCAAGAATCACCCCAATGAATCGCCTGAGTTCCAGACACATCCTCCTTGTTTCATTTTGTAATTGTAATCCTAGCTCTCCATGTTAACCAACATATTAACTCCCTTTTCTTGCCTGTTGTCCCACAGACATGAGCAGCCCAACAGGATCAGTTTGGCAGCAGTAGCTTCAGTTCTGTAGAAATCTTACTGTGCTTCTTGATAGAAGTGTGCTAGCTTTTTCCTCTTCCCCTGTCTAGGAAACAGGACCTCCAATTCAGCAGAGCCAAAGGTGGTAGGGGGGATGGGAAGCACAATTCTGCAAGTAGGTTACTGAGAGTGGTGGTAGGAAGGGCCAGTCCTATTTCTATCCTCTTGGCTCCTAGACCCATAAATTCTAGCAGTTGGGGACATGGGATTACATACTGGCCTTTGGTATAGTGCATGTATCACTTCCTAGAAAACAGCACCCCAGCCCTGCAGGCTGTATCTCTCAGCTGGTGTCTAAGCAGATGCTGTAATAGTCCATTTCATTGTTCTGTTAGATTGACTGCTTCTGGATAATGCTGCATATGATAGGATCATGGATCCAGTAATTCATGTTGCTCTTCATTTACTACAAAATAGTTCCTCAATCTGAGGTAATATAATTCAAGATACCTTACTTGTAATAAGCAGGGGTTTTTTTTTGGCATTCTCCATTCTGTAGACTATCAGATAGTAATGATGACTGAGGTACTGATGAAAGGGAAAACAAGCCTGAATTAAGAATACAAATTAATTACAATAGAAAAGAATTGCTTCCTCCTCCAAGGTGGAAGGAAATTAATGTAAACAACTTGCTTCCATGTGGCTAATTTATCTCTTGAAGGAGTGTTACGAGTCATTGGTTGCTGCTGCTGACAGATCACGTGTTCAACAGTGACATAACTCCATCAGCCTTAGACAAAGCTCAAGCTGTCGGGTGCATGCCTACCCTCTATCTCTGCCATCATGATTACTTCACTTTTGGGTTTGTTGTGTAAGCCTGGAGTGGTAAAGGGCAAGGCTGGCTGAAATCTACTGAAGAATCATCCTGTCCACCTAATCTTTGCCTCCTCAGGTTAGGGCTCTTTTATTAACATTCCATGATACAAAAATCTACACACTTTTCTATAATCAAGACTGTGTTTATCCTTAACTCAGGCCACATCTTTTTCCATCACTGTGATTGACCAAGTGTACTGTTTGAAGCTCTATCAGGAAGATTTTTCGTTTTTCCCTTACCACTGATCCTTCCAGGCACCTCTGAGTGGAGACAGTGTGGAAGCCAGCCATTTCTGGCTCACACCAAGATAATCAAGCTGGTCTACCCATGAACAAGACCCACATTTTTCCTTCTCTGTCATCTGGTATGTTAATATTGCAGAAATAGCCTTACTTCTTCACTTCTCCCTGTCTCCATGCCATTTCCCATAAAATTTTCACTGCCTTCCCACTCTGCGTGGAGTTATTCTGCCTCACCTTTGGACTCTGAACTTAGCCATGTGATTTTCTTTGGGTCAATGGAATGTTAGCAAATTTGATCCAAGCAGAAGCTTGAAAAATACTTGGGTAATTGGTCTTGCCTTCTCTTGTGCCTCTGATAGAGAAACATGACGGGGATAGTCTGATGGAGAATGAGAGGTGTGTGGAGCAGAGCTGAGCTGTTCTAGTCCCATAGCAGCCAAACCCAAGATGTGAGCAAGCCCAGCCAAGATCAGAAAGTCTGCCTAACCAGTTCCCAGCTGGCCGTACATGCCTGAATAATAAATGCTCACTGTTGAGTCTCAACGTTTTTTTGGTTATTTATTACATAGCATTATTGTAGCAATAAATACTGATAAAACTGACCATAGGGGATCCCCCATGGATCATAGGAGTAGGTTGAAGGAGATGCATTAGTCCATGAGAGGTAAATGATACGGGAATCTAGTCTACTTGTCCATGTAACTTACATGTGCCCTCTGGACTTGCTCAGGCTTGATCCCAAATGTATCATTTCCATCAAAATAATGGATTGTTACTGTTACTGTCTGGCCCTATGATATGATGAACCTGATAACACCTAGCTCATGACGGGCAGCTCCAATTAATAACTTGATGTCATATATAAGCAGATTCTCAATTTCTGCCAGGCACAGAGACATGCCAAGGATTGCTTTTCAAACAATGATGAGACAGGCCTTTGTTCCAGAACCTAATGTCTGTACTGTTAATCTTCTGTTGGAGCTTGCCAGAGAGGCTATACAGTGTTCTACCACAGATACTTGTAGCATCAATGGATAAGCAGTCATATAGTCTGAGCAGGAGGGCAGCTCACATCACAGCCTGAGCCTGCAGCAGAGTCCTCTCTCTTGCCCTGGGCCCCACTTGAAACTAGCAGCCCTCTAACTCTCCCCATAAGTGGGTGAGAGCAGCATTTAGCTTCAAAAGTCAAAGTCCCCAGCACTGTACCTTTTTCTTAATGGTAGAGGGTGCAAGTTCAGTAATTTGTCCTTCACTTGGAGGCATGTCCCAGCATCCTCCAGACCATTGGACCCCTAAAATCCTCAGGGGTCCATATCTTCCATCCTCTGGCTTGTGTGTGTCTTGTAGAGCACAAAGAGTCCTTTCCACTTCCTCTTCATTAAATCTGATTAGCCTGATTTACCAATATAGAGGACCAGCATGAGGTTCTATGGAATAACAAGATGAACAAGATCCCTGCAGACTACACCATGGGAGAGAGGGTAGGAGAGTTAACATAGCGCTGTGACAATAGGTTAACCTGCATTGTGCTATCCTTCCCATGTAAATATAAAGTCTTTTGATGTTCTTAATGATTGAAAAAAGTTTGTCAGATCAGCAGCCACGTACCGTGCCAGAGTTCGCATTGATATGTTCCGGGAAAAGAATGCACCACCTCTGCATTCCTTAAGTCTTTGAAAGTGGTACTGATCTCTGCAGTTCTACTCAGAGTACAATATTTGTTTTGGTTTACTATCTTGCCTGGGGTGGAGGGGTGCAATTTTAAGGATTTCTGCTTGATCCTCCCCATATAATGGATTTTATTCCATAGGGCAGGGAACAAATGTGAAACTGTTAAGATTTCAAGTATGCACTTAGAGACCAGGGAAATAGCCACAGGGTCCCATCTGGATCAATTGAAACTACTGTAAGATGGACTGGAACCAGGACTTCATTTATTACGTGGCATCCGTAAGCTCCCACTTTAACTGAGGGACAGTGATGACATTTTAGATCACTCGATATCAAGTCTATTCAGCACGCTCTTATCCAACTACCTTTGAAAGGATTGCATTGTACAGTTACTTTAATAAGTGGCTTATGGTACTTTAGAGAAAGTGGGCAGATATTTATTCTATATGCTTGTAGTGGCATAAGTAGCATTTTTCAAAGGGCATTGGCCTCCTTTTCAATTGATGGACATGAAATAGTTACAGGGTAACACTTTTGCATTATAGCAGTTGACATCAACTTTCTGCTCTCTGGCTCTTGCTTTTTTGGATAAAACTGCACCCTCGTCTACTGCCTTCTACCTTGAACATGAGTTACACTGTGCTCCCTGAACACCAAGGAACCTTGGTTGCCACTTCAGCCTTGCTGCCACTTTGCCAGTGATGGTTGGAATACCGCTACCTGCCTCCTGCCATTATAGAATTCTATCATCTCAATTAATATAAGAGAGCCCAATTCTGTGGCATCACTTCCTACTGTGAATCCTGGTCTAGATACCACTAATTTTCTCAAATATATCGTTGCCATTCTCATTAGTACAATCTTTATTGCCTTAGTAAAGAGAGTGTTCTCTGGGCTCTTCCTGGGAAAATAATAGGTTGGTTTTCATGACACATGACATAAATCCATTCTAACATTCCCACCTCTCTGAGCCACTGACCTCTTCTTCATTACTTTGACAAGGCAATTCCAGCGTCTCCATCTCATTTAGTGTAGGCCACGAAGATGCAAGAAGCCATCCCAACAGCCTATTAACACCAAGTGTCCTTGCCAGGATGTTACATCTTGAGTCATAAGAGAGTGCTCCCATGTCAATAAACTCTCCTCTATCCAGTCTAATATTCTGCCACTCTGGTCCAGCACATTCAAGATCTATTCCCACACATATTCTTTAAATTCCTGCCAGTAATGATTAGCCAGTTCCTAAAATTCTTTCAGTAAAGCTATCTCTTCCCAGATCAAGAACTATATTTTCTCTCTCAGCTAAAACTTGGCATTAGTTATTCTTCTCATGGCAATGGGAGGAAACAAGTTCAATCTTGAGGTAGTAAGAGTCATCTTACAAGACATCTACTTTAGGCGAACACTGTGTGTGGTCTCCAGGTAAGGGGAGGCTGCTCTCCTCTAGAGAGGGAGAAAGAGCTGCTTTGGCTGGTGTGGAAGTTTCAGAGAAAACCAGGAATTCAAGCTCCTCAAGCATATCCACCCAAATTTTCTTATCGCAAGTCTCAGTCTCTCTCCTCAGATACCAGGGCTGTGACACTAGCAAAGGAGACTTGTGGAGGTTGCACATTTTATCTCCTTTGCAGCTCTGCCACCCTTACAGTTACACTCTGAGCTTGATTTTCACTACAGAAGTCCTATGGCTAAGGAGATAATGGTCTCTTTAAATACTGCCAAGGTGACCTTTTGGCTTTCAGTGTGCCCTAAGATGATAGTTGGCTGATCTGAGTTTGTTACTTGCTTCCTTTTTTCAAGGCTTCCAAGGCAGATAACAAATGCTAACCAATTCCACAATCCTTTGCCCCCCAAACCATTCTAGTGACAGAGCTACTGGATAACCCATTTCTTCTTATCCCATTCCATCACAGGTGAGATTCCTAGGCATTGTGATGCAGACCAGGGATTACCACCATCCTGTTTATCCTAGCAATAAGGTAAGTGATCCCATTCCAGAATCCCATCCTAATGATCTGCTTTCAAGGATCACTCTCATACCAAAGTCATATGTTATATTCCTCCTAAAACAGACCTTGAGACAAACATTTGGGTGCAAGTAGGTGATTTGTGAACTTATCCCAGGAAGCAGGAGTAAGAGAGTAGGAAGAATGAGAGAGGGAAGAAAATGTAACACAAGGATATTATGAAGATTGCCATTGTGAATGCTTGGGAGTTGATTCCAGGACCAGCACCTCTTTAGAAATGAGCAGGTGCTTCTCAGAACTGTCCACAAGAAGGACTAGAGGCTAGATCATGTGTCCACTATCCCTGGACCCATTGGTTGAGGACATTTCTCGTCTACACTTAGGGGATACATTTGCATTTAGGCCTCGGGGGCTCCCATGGCCTAGAAAAGGACACTTTGTCAGTAAGTGGAGAGATGGGGCGCTCATATGAGATAAGTTATTGTCACTAAAAGGTGCGTCTGAGATTGAGGTGAACTGTCAACTACAGCTGTGGCTGAAATCCAAGATGGGCCTAGGGGAAGAGTTGCAGGGCACCACTAGAAGCATCAACTACAGGTTCCAAAACACCAAACTTACCTTTATTTAAAATGTATAATTTTCTTCTTGGATATAAAGACAAAGTGGATGGTAAGCCACACTCAAGATTTCCAGAACTTTTTCATCAAAATTTTTAGTTTTAAAAGTCTTCCAAGAATGAGCAAAGGATAAACAATGGCTAAATCTATATCTTTATAGTATGTTGTAATTATAGTATGATTTTTAAAGGTTTCCTTTTAAACATACCCCACAGAGTTCCTCTGTGAAACTTTTATATCTGAACTAGAGCATGGCTCCTATTAAAGAATAAATTGTGTCTGTGTGCTGGTGAAGAGTGCCCAGACAACATAACGTTCAATAAAACTGCTTTGTTTCTGATCAAGTTCTTCCCCCAAACAAGCTTGATTTCCAGAATTCGTGAAGAACTTAAATTCCACAATTTAATCCTGTGCTTTAAACAGCTGCTGCAATGATGCCAAGGTGTCTTTTCAAAAACATTCAATTTTACCTTTCTTGTTAGTAAGATTAATAAACAATAGGAGTGATACTAAAGCAAGTGTCACTCTGACTTTGATTTCGGATAGATAGCTTTAAATAAAACATTTATGTTCCTTTGGAACGTGGAGTGTAAAGATTTTATCTGTGACTCCATTTCTTCTCTTCCCCAAACAGTATTACTTTCACTTGGCAGCTACAAGTAAATAAATTTGGAAAAAACTCATTTTACAATATCTACAAATTATTTACTAGGCATCTGGGTATACTTATGTTTAAATTAATATAATTAGATTAAAGCACCTTAAAAGTAAATACTTTGTTTCACAGTTAACATCGCAAACTTTTTTTTCACAGTAAGTCCTAAGTATTGGAATAATAGCATTCTAGAAGAAATCTTAGCAAAATGTCTAGTCTGATTGCCTCATTTTTACCAGTGAATGAATTGAAGCCCAGAGAAGTCAAATGATTCCCTCAAATGTAAGAAAAAAACGAGGTTTATTCATATAAACAAAAGTGCTTAATCTATCAGTAATATTCTTATCTTAAATATTAATACTATTAGTTATTCATGCAAAAGCAAATTACTTAAAATTTCAGTAATCTTATTAAAATTTCACATTGTAATCTTCAAAATAGAGTTGTGAAAAAATTTTTATACTTAAGGATATTTTAATATCAATATTTCAATTTTTTCACTTATATTAAAATATCTGACCCTGTGGCAATCAAATAAAGCTACTTCTACATTTTCTTAGGGACATCTTAACCATACTGGTTTATACATTGCTCTACTGTCATTCTAGTTTTCCAAATCAAACCTTAGAAAATTCTAAGAACCTGGCAGTATAGTTTTTTTTTTCATAAATTTATTTATTTTTGGCTGCATTGGGTCTTCATTGCTGTGCGTGGGCTTTCTCTAGTTGCCGTGAGCAGGGGCTACTCTTCGTTGCTGTGCCTGGGCTTCTCATTGCGGTGGCTTCTCATTGCGGAGCACGAGCTCTAGGTGCACGGGCTTCAGTAGTTGTGGCACGTGGGCTCAGTAGTTGTGGCACATGGGCTCAGTACTTGTGGCTCACAGGCTCTAAAGCACAGGCTCAGTAGTTGTGGCACATGGGCTTAGTTGCTCCGCGACATGTGGGATCTTCCCAGACCAGGGATCGAACCCGTGACCCCTGCATTGGCAGGCGGACTCTCAACCACTGTGCCACCAGGAAAGTCCTGGCAGCATAGTTTTTAAATGGCCTATGTAAACACACAGTACCTAGATAGCAAAATTTTTAAAACCCCAAGGGTAAAATCTATAACAAAATTCCATGAAAGATACAAACTATCAAAAATCACTCCAAAAGAAATAAATAATTTGAACAGCCTTATATTTACAGAAGAAATTGAACTTACAGTTAAAAACATTCCCATAAAGAAAACTGGACACCCACATGGATTCATTGGTGAATCCTACCAAACATTTAAGGAAGAAATAATGCCAATTCTACACAAACTCTTCCAGAACACTGAAAAGGGAAAACTACCTCTATGAGACCAACATTAATAGGATACCAAAAGCAGACAGACATGACAATAAAAAAAATTTATAGACTAATATCCTTCATGAAAACAGAGGTAAATATTCTTTAAAATGTCTTAACGAATTGAATCTGACATCATACAAGATGTACAGATGTCCAATAAAAATATGAAAATTGCTCATTATCATGTATCATTAGGGAATTCCAAATTAAAACAACAATGTCATTATACCACATACCTATTAGAATGACTAAATTCCAAAATACCGATAACACAATTCCGGGAAGGATGCAGATTAACAGTAACCCTCATTCATTGCTGATGAGAATGCAATATAGTACAACCCCTTTGAAAAACAGCTTGTCGACTTCCGGGGAAGATGGTGGAAGAGTAAGACGCGGAGATCACCTTCCTCCCCACAGATACACCAGAAATATAGCTACACGTGGAACAACTCCTACAGAACACCTACTGAACACTGGCAGACCTCAGACCCCCCAAAAGGCAAGAAACTCCCCCACGTACCTGGGAAGGGCAAAGCGGAGAGATTCCTGCACAGAGGATCGGTGCCGACCAGCCCGAGAGGCTTGTCTGCTCGCCCGCTGGGGCGGGCGGCGCTAGAAGCTGAGGCTCGGGCTTCGGTCAGAGCGCAGGGAGAGGACTGGGGCTGGCGGCGAGAACTCAGCCTGAAGGGGGCTAATGTGCCACAGCTAGCCGGGAGGGAGTCCGGGAAAATTCTGGAGCTGCCGAAGAGGCAAGAGACTATTTCTTCCCTCTTGGTTTCCTGGTGCGCAAGGAGAGGGGATTAAGAGCGCTGCTTAAAGGAGCCCCACAGACGGGCGCGAGCTGCGGCTGAAATCGCGGAGCCCAGAGACGGGCGTGGGACGCTGGGGCTGCTGCTGCCGCCGCCAAGAGGCCTGTGTGCAAGCGCAGGTCACTGTCCACGCCGCCCTTCCGGGAGCCTGTACAGCCCGTCACTGCCGGGGTCCCGGGATCCAGAGACGGCTTCCCTGGGAGAACGCACGGCGCGCCTCGAGCTGGTGCAACGTCACGCCGGCCTCTGCCACTGCAGGCTCGCCCAGCACTCTGTGCCCCTCCCTCCTCTCCGGCCTGAGTGAGCCAGAGTCCCCGAAGAGGCTGCTCCTTTAACCCTGTCCTGTCTGAGCGAAGAACAGACGCCCTCCGGCGACCTACATGCAGAGGCGGGGCCAAATCCAAAGCTGAGACCCGGGAGCTGTGGGAACAAAGAAGAGAAAGGGAAATGTCTCCAGCAGCCTCAGAAGCAGCGGATTAAATCTCCACAATCAACTTGATGTACCCTGCATCTGTGGAATACATGAATAGACAACAAATCATCCCAAATTGAGGAGCCAGGAGTCAGTGCTGTGCCTCTGAGGTGGGAGAGCCAACTTCAGGACACTGGTCCACAAGAGACCTCCCAGCTCCACATAATATCAAACGGCGAAAATCTTCCAGAGATCTCCATCTCCACACCAGCACCCAGCTTCACTCAACGACCAGCAAGCTACAGTGCTGGACACCCTATGCCAAACAACTAGCAAGACAGGAACACAACACCACCCATTAGCAGAGAGGCTGCCTAAAATCGTAAAAAGTCCACAGACACCCCAAAACACACCACCAGACGTGGACCTGCCCACCAGAAAGACAAGATCCAGCCTCATCCACCAGAACACAGGCACTAGTCCCCTCCACCAGGAAGCCTACACAACCCACTAAACCAACCTTAGCCACTAGGGACAGACACCAAAAACAACGGGAACTACGAACCTGCAGCCTGCAAAAAGGAGACCCCAAACACAGTAACATAAGCAAAATGAGAAGACAGAAAAACACACAGCAGGAGAAGGAGCAAGATAAAAACCCACCAGACCTAACAAATGAAGAGGTAATAGGCAGTCTACCTGAAAAAGAATTCAGAATAATGATAGTAAAGATGATCCAAGATTCTATTTCCATGATCCATAATCTTGGAAACAGAATAGACAAAATGCAAGAAACAGTTAACAAGGACCTAGAAGAACTAAAGATGAATCAAGCATCGATTAAAAACACAATGAATGAAATGAAAAATACTCTAGATGGGATCAATAGCAGAATAACTGCGGCAGAAGAATGGATAAGTGAGGTGGAAGATAAAATAGTGGAAATAACTGCTGCAGAGCAAAATAAAGAAAAAAGAATGAAAAGAACAGAGGACAGTCTCAGAGACCTCTGGGACAACATTAAACGCACCAACATTCGAATTATAGGGGTTCCAGAAGAAGAAGAGAAAAAGAAAGGGACTGAGAAAATATTTGAAGAGATTATAGTTGAAAACTTCCCTAATATGGGAAAGGAAATAGTTAATCAAGTCCAGGAGGCACAGAGAGTCCCATACAGAATAAATCCAAGGAGAAAAACGCCAAGACACATATTAATCAAACTGTCAAAAATTAAACACAAAGAAATCATATTGAAAGCAACAAGGGAAAAACAACAAATAACACACAAGGGAATCCCCATCAGGATAACAGCTGATCTCTCAGCAGAAACTCTACAAGCCAGAAGGGAGTGGCAGGACATAATTAAAGTGATGAAGGAGAAAGCCCTGCAACCAAGATTACTCTACCCAGCAAGGATCTCATTCAAATTTGATAGAGAAATTAAAAGGTTTACAGACAAGCAAAAGCTGAGAGAGTTCAGCACCACCAAACCAGCTTTACAACAAATGCTAAAGGAACTTCTCTAGGCAAGAAACACAACGAAGGAAAAGACCTACAATAACGAACCCAAAACAATTAAGAAAATGGGAATAGGAACATACATATCGATAATTACCTTCAATGTAAATGGACTAAATGCTCCCACCAAAAGACACAGATTGGCTGAATGGATACAAAAACAAGACCCACATATATGCTGTCTACAAGGTACCTACTTCAGACCTAGAGACACATACAGACTGAAAGTAAGGGGATGGAAAAAGATATTCCATGTAAATGGAAACCAAAAGAAAGCTGGAGTAGCAATTCTCATATCAGACAAAATAGACTTTAAAATAAAGACTATTAGAAGAGACAAAGAAGGACACTACATAATGATCAAGGGATCGATCCAAGAAGAAGATATAACAATTGTAAATATTTATGCACCCAACATAGGAGCACCTCAATACATAAGGCAAATACTAACAACCATAAAAGGAGAAATCGACAGTAACACAATCATAGTAGGGGACTTTAACACCCCACTTTCACCAATGGACAGATCATCCAAAATGAAAATAAATAAGGAAACACAAGCTTTAAATGATACATTAAACAAGATGGACTGAATTGATATTTATAGGACAGTCCATCCAAAAACAACAGAATACACATTTTTCTCAAGTGCTCATGGAACATTCTCCAGGATAGATCATATCTTGGGTCACAAATCAAGCCTTGGTAAATTTAAGAAAATTGAAATTGTATCAAGTATCTTTTCTGACCACAAAGCTATGAGACTAGATATCAATTACAGGAAAAGATCTGTAAAAAATACAAACACATGGAGGCTAAACAATACACTACTCAATAACGAAGTGATCACTGAAGAAATCAAAGAGGAAATCAAAAAATACCTAGAAACAAATGACAATGGAGACAGGACAACCCAAAACCTATGGGATGCAGCAAAAGCAGTTCTAAGAGGGAAGTTTATAGCAATACAATCCTACCTTAAGAAACAGGAAACATCTCGAATAAACAACCTAACCTTGCACCTAAAGCAATTAGAGAAAGAAGAACAAAAACATCCCAAAGTTAGCAGAAGGAAAGAAATCATAAAAATCAGATCGGAAATAAATGAAAAAGAAATGAAGGAAACGATAGCAAAGATCAATAAAACTAAAAGCTGGTTCTTTGAGAAGATAAAATTGATAAACCATTAGCCAGACTCATCAAGAAAAAAAGGGAGAAGACTCAAATCAATAGAATTAGAAATGAAAAAGGAGAAGTAACAACTGACACTGCAGAAATACAAAAGATCATGAGAGATTACTACAAGCAACTCTATGCCAATAAAATGGACAACCTGGAAGAAATGGACAAATTCTTAGAAATGCACAACCTGCCAAGACTGAATCAGGAAGAAATAGAAAATATGAACAGACCAATCACAAGCACTGAAATTGAAACTGTGATAAAAAATCTTCCAACAAACAAAAGCCCAGGACCAGATGGCTTCACAGGCGAATTCTATCAAGCATTTAGAGAAGAGCTAACACCTATCCTTCTCAAACTCTTCCAAAATATAGCAGAGGGAGGAACACTCCCAAACTCATTCTACGAGGCCACCATCACCTTGATACCAAAACCAGACAAGGATGTCACAAAGAAAGAAAACTACAGGCCAATATCACTGATGAACATAGATGCAAAAATTCTCAACAAAATACTAGCAAACAGAATCCAACAGCACATTAAAAGGATCATACACCATGATCAAGTGGGGTTTATCCTAGGAACGCAAGGATTCTTATATGCAAATCAATCAACATAATACACCATATTAACAAATTGAAGGAGAAAAACCATATGATAATCTCAGTAGATGCAGAGAAAGCTTTCGACAAAATTCAACACCCATTTATGATAAAGACCCTGCAGAAAGTAGACATAGAGGGAACTTTCCTCAACATAATAAAGGCCATATATGACAAACCCACAGCCAGCATCGTCCTCAATGGTGAAAAACTGAAACCATTTCCACTAAGATCAGGAACAAGACAAGGTTGCCCACTCTCACCACTCTTATTCAACCTAGTTTTGGAAGTTTTAGCCACAGCAATCAGAGAAGAAAAGGAAATAAAAGGAATCCAAATTGGAAAAGAAGAAGTAAAGCTGTCACTGTTTGCAGATGTCATGAGACTATACATAGAGAATCCTAAACATGCTACCAGAAAACTACTAGAGCTAATCAATGAACTTGGTAAAGTAGCAGGATACAAAATTAATGCACAGAAATCTCTGGCATTCCTATATACTAATGATGAAAAATCTGAAAGTGAAATCAAGGAAACACTCCCATTTACCATTGCAACAAAACGAATAAAATATCTAGGAATAAACCTACCTAAGGAGACAAAAGACCTGTATGCAGAAAATTATAAGACACTGATGAAAGAAATTAAAGATGATACAAATAGATGGAGAGATGTACCATGTTCTTGGATTGGAAGAATCAACATTGTGAAAATGATTCTACTACCCAAAGCAATCTACAGATTCAATGCAATCCCTATCAAACTACCACTGGCATTTTTCACAGAAGTAGAACAAAAAAAATTCACAATTTGTATGGAAACACAAAAAACCCTGAATAGCCAAAGCAATCTTGAGAACGAAAAATGGAGCTGGAGGAATCAGGCTCCCTGACTTCAGACTATACTACAAAGCTACAGTAATCAAGACAGTGTGGTACTGGCACAAAAACAAAAAGATAGATCAATGGAACAGGATAGAAAGCCCAGAGATAAACCCACGCACATATGGTCACCTTATCTTTGATAAAGGAGGCAGGAATGTACAGTGGAGAAAGGACAGTCTCTTCAATAAGTGGTGCTGGGAAAACTGGACAGGGACATGTAAAAGTATGAGATTACATCACTCCCTAACACCATACACAAAAATAAGCTCAAAATGGATTAAAGACCTAAATGTAAGGCCAGACACTATCAAACTCTTAGAGGAAAACATAGGCAGAACACTCTATGACATAAATCACAGCAAGATCCGTTTTGACCCACCTCCTAGAGTAATGGAAATAAAGACAAAAATAAACACATGGGACCTAATGAAACTTCAAAGCTTTTGCACAGCAAAGGAAACCATAAACAAGACCAAAAGACAACCCTCAGAATGGGAGAAAATATTTGCAAACGAAGCAACTGACAAAGGATTAATCTCCAAAATTTATAAGCAGCTCATGCAGCTCAATAACAAAAAAACAAACAACCCAATCCAAAAATGGGCAGAAGCCCTAAATAGACATTTCTCCACAGAAGATATACAGACTGCCAACAAACACATGAAAGGATGCTCAACATCTTTACTCATTAGAGAAATGCAAATCAAAACTACAATGAGATATCATCTCACACCAGTCAGAATGGCCATCATCAAAAAATCTAGAAACAATAAATGCTGGAGAGGGTGTGGAAAAAAGGGAACAGTCTTGCACTGCTGGTGGGAATGTGAATTGGTACAGCCACTATGGAGAACGGTATGGAGGTTCCTTAAAAAACTACAAATAGAACTACCATATGACCCAGCAATCCCACTACTGGGCATATACCCTGAGAAAACCATAATTCAAAAAGAGTCATGTACCACTACCAAACGTAGTGTAGATAGATAGTGGGGAGCAGCCGCAGAGCACAGGGAGATCAGCTCGGTGCTTTGTGACCGCCTGGAGGGGTGGGATGGGGAGGGTGGGAGGGAGGGAGATGCATGAGGGAAGGGATGTGGGAACAGATGTATATGTATGACTGATTCACTTTGTTATAAAGCAGAAACTAATAAAAAAATAAAATAAAATAAAATAAAATTGCATACAAAAAAAAAAAATTCTCAAAGAGATAAAGACCCACACTGATGTGTCAGAAGGAGCTTTGCCCCGGAATTAGATCAGTTTAGGTTTGGCTACTTACTAGAATTAGGTAACATTCTTAATCTTTCTGAGCCTGTTTCCTATCTGCAAATAGGGATAACTCATATCTATTACAGAGGGATGGGGTTAAATTAAATGACACATGTAAATGAAATATATCCTTCCAGACTGAGAACATACCTAGTAAATGTTAAGTGATCTGCAAATATTCTGCTTTCTTGAAATGGATGAAACCTGTTATCATGTTCTTAACCAATGGTCTAAATATCAAGACAATATTTAGTTAAAAGTTATATTTGTTCTTTCACTGTCCATCTGCATTTTAACATATTCTAACATATTCTCCTTGATCAATTGTGTCAATATTAGTAACATTTGTCATTTAAGCTATTACTGTTCATATGTTTAAAATATTTCCGTGTGATATAAGTCATTACTCAAAGGGATGCCTAGCTGGCTTTATCAAAGATTTATTTTAAGTAAAAATAAAAGACACATTTTTCATTTTCACCAAAAAAAAAAAAAAAAAAAAAGAGTCATGTACCAAAATGTTCATAGCAGCCCTATTTACAATAGCCCGGAGCTGGAAACAACCTAAGTGTCCATCATCGGATGAATGGATAAAGAAGATGTGGCACATATATACAATGGAATATTACTCAGCCATAAAAAGAAATGAAATTGAGCTATTTGTAATGAGGTGGATGGACCTAGAGTCTGTCATACAGAGTGAAGTAAGTCAGAAAGAGAAAGACAAATACTGTATGCTGACACATATATATGGAATTTAAGGGAAAAAAATGTCATGAAGAACATAGGGGTAAGACAGGACTAAAGACACAGATCTACTAGAGAATGGACTTGAGGATATGGGGAGGGGGAAGGGTAAGCTGTGACAAAGCGAAAGAGCGGCATGGACATATATACACTACCAAACGTAAGGTAGATAGCTAGTGGGAAGCAGCCGCATAGCACAGGGAGATCAGCTCGGTGCTTTGTGACCACCTGGAGGGGTGGGATAGGGAGGGCGGGAGGGAGACGCAAAAGGGAGGGGATATGGGAACATATGTATATGTATAACTGATTAAATTTGTTAATTAAAAAAAACAGCTTGTCATTTTCTTACAAAGCTAATCATAATTTTATCATACAGCAAGCATGCTCCTAGATATTTACCCATGAATGTTTATTGCAGCTTTATTCATAATTTCCCAAACTGGAAGTAACCAAGGTTTCTTTCAATAGGTAAATGAATAAATAAACTCTAATATATTTATACAATGGAATATTATTTGGCAATAATAAGAAATGAATTACCAAACCATGGAAAGACACAGAGGAACCTTAAATGTATGTTTCTAAGTGAAAGAAAGCCAGTCCAAAAATGCTACATGTTATGTGATTTAAACTATATGACATTTTGGAGAAGGCAAAATTACAGAGATAGTAAAAGATCATTAGTTTTCAGGATGTGAGAGGAGGGAAGGTAGGACTGAACAGGTGAAGCACAGGGCATTCTTAGGGTAATTAAACTATTCTGTATGAAACTATGATGATGGACACATGCCATTATTTATTTATCAAAACCCATAGAACTATACAACACAGAGTGAACTTAATATAAACTATGGACTAGTTAATGATAATATATCAATACTGGTTCATTAATTGTAACAAAAAATTGTTTTGTTAATTATAACAAATTAGTCACTTTAATGCAAGATGTTAATAATAGGGGAAACCGAGAGGGTGGGTTGTGGAGTGTGTATCTGAAATTTCTATACTGTTCGCTCACTTATTCTGTAAATGTAAAATTGTACTAAAAAATATTTTTTAAAAAACAATACATTGGACTTCCCTGGGGGTGCAGTGGTTAAGAATCTGCCTGCCAATACAGGGGAGACAGGTTCAGGCCCTGCTCCGGGAAGATCCCATATGCTGCAGAGCAGCTAAGCCCGTGCACCACAACTACTGGGCCTGTGCTCTAGAGCCCACGAGCCACAACTACTGAGCCCATGTGCCACAACTACTGAAGCTCGTGTGCCTAGAGCCCGTGCTCTGCAACAAGAGGAGCCCACGCACTGCAAGGAAGAGTAGCCCCCGCTTGCAGCAACTAGAGAAGGCCCGCATGCAGCAATGAAGACCCAACGCAGCCAAAAATAAATAAAATAAATAAATTTAAAAAAAAACAAACAAAAAACAGAACAAACAATACATTACGTCCAAGTGGAATTTATCCCAGGAATGCAAGGTTGGATTAACAGTAAAAAATCAATTAATGTAATTTATCATATTAACAAACTAAAAGAAAAATCATCTCAATAGAAAGCACATTTGACAAAATTCAACATCCATTCCTGATCAAAATTCTCAACGTAATAAAAACGAACTTCCTCGACCTGATAAAAAGTGTCTACAAAGACCCTACAGCTAACATTCCTTAATGGTGAAAGGCTGAATACTTTTCCCCTAAGATTAGGGAACAAGACAACAATGTCCACTCTTACCACTTCTATTCAACATCCTACTGGAGATTCTAACCAATAAAATAAGGCAAGAAAGGAAATAAAAAGTCATACAGATTGTAAAGAAGTAAAACTATTTTTACTCACAGATGACATTATTATCTGTGTAGACAATCCATTGGAATATATAAAAACAGCTACCAGAACTAATAAGTGAGTTTAACAAGGTTGAAGGATACAAGATCAATATACAAAAATCAATTGTATTATTATATACTATCAATGAACAATTTTAAATTACCATTTAAATATTACCATTTAAATTACCATTCAAAAACCATGAAATCCTCAGGGATAAATCTACCAAAATATATGAAATACAGGTATTCTGAAAACTACAAAACATTGCTGAGAGGAACTAAAGAAGACCTAAATAAATAAAGTGATTTACTGTGTCCATGGATTGGAAGACTATGTTGTTAAGATGTCAGGTGTTACCAAATTGATCAATAGATTAAATGCAATCCAATACAATAATCCCCAAAAAAAGCTTTTTGTAAATAAAAATTGACCAACTGATTTTAAAATTCATTTGGAAACGCACAAAACCTAGAATATCCAGAACAACTTTTAGAAAGAACAAAGTCGGAGGACTGAAACTACTTGATTTCAAGAGTTATTATAAGCTACAGTAACCAAGAAAGTATGGTATTGGTGTAAAGAGAGACATATATCAGTGGAACAAAATAGAGAGTCCAGAATTAGACCAACATATACATGGTGCTAATTTTCAACAAAGAAACAAAGGCAATTAATTCAGTGGAGAAAGGACAGCACTTCAACAAATGGCAACAGAACAATTTGATGTCTATATATTTTTAAAATGAACTTTAATCTATACCTTAAACCTTATACAAAATTAAAATGTTTCATAAACCTAAATGTAAACCCTAGGACTATAACATTTCTAGAAAAAATACATCTTTGTAACCTTGGGTTAGTCAAAGATTTCTCAAATGCACTACCAAAAGCATGATCCATAAAAACCAAATTAGGGAATTCCCTGGTGGTCCAGTGGGTAAGATGCCGCGCTCCCAATCCAGGGGACCCAGGTTCAATCCCTGGTCGGGGAACTAGATCCTGCATGCATGCCACAACTGAGAGTCTGCATGCCACAAACTAAAAGATCCCACATGCCATGACTAAAGATCCCACATGCTGCAATGAAGATCCTGAGTGCTGCAACTAAGACCTGGCACAGCAAAAATAAATAAATATAAATAAATATTTTTATAATACCAAGTTAATAAATGGAAGACCAAAGTTAAAAACTTCTCTTTGAAAGACACTGTTAAGAGAAAGAAAAGACACACCATAGACTGGGAGAAAATGTTTGCAAATTATATATCTGATATAGGACTTATCTCTAAAATAAATAAAGAACTCTCAAAACTTAATAATAAATAAAACATCCAACTTAAAAAGATGAGCAAATGATTTGATCAGATACTTCATCAAAAAAAAGGATACAGATGACAAAAGCACATGAAAAGATACACACAACATAAGTCATTAGGAAAATACAAATTAAAACCACATCAAGATATCACTATACACCTATTAGAGTGGCTAAAATTTGAAATCCTGACAATACCAAGCATTGGTGAGGATGTGGAGGATTTGAGGGAAAGTTTATACATAAATAAATAAAATCAGTGAAGATTCTACATACATATAATAGGAGTTCAAGAAAGGAAAACCAGGCTTCCCTGGTGGCGCAGTGGTTGAGAGTCTGCCTGCCGATGCAGGGGACATGGGTTCATGCCCCGGTCTGGGAAGATCCCACATGCTGTGAAGTGGCTGGGCCCATGAGCCATGGCCGCTGAGCCTGCGCGTCCGGAGCCTGTGCTCCACAACAGGAGAGGCCACAAGAGTGAGAGGCCTGCATACCACAAAAAAAAAAAGGGGGGGGGGGAAACTGTGCAGTGTGACAAATTACAAAAAGTACAATTCAAGAAAATGTTCCTGGGCTTCCCTGGTGGCGCAGTGGTTGAGAGTCCGCCTGCCAATGAAGGGGACACAGGTTCCTGCCCCAGTCCGGGAAGATCCCACTTGCCGCGGAGCGGCTGTGCCCGTGAGCCATGGCCGCTGAGCCTGCGCGTCCGGATCCTGTGCTCCGCAATGGGAGAGGCCACAGCAGTGAGAGGCCCGCGTACCGCAAAAAAAAAAAAGAAAAGAAAGAAAACGTTCCTAAAATAAAAAGGATTGTATATTGAAATTGTATATTGAGAAGTCACACTATATGTATCTGAGAAAGTAGACCCAGAACAGCTAATATCAAGATATATTTCATTAAACCTATTGGACAATAAAAAGAAAGAAAAAAATTCTTTAGGCTTCTAGCCAAAAATGACCAAGTCACTTCTATATGAAATAACATTAGATTGTCAAAAAACTTTTTAATAGCAATAGTTTATGCTGAAAAACAATGGCATAATATATTTAAAATACCCAAAGAGGCTTCCTTGGTGGCTCATCCACCTGCCAATGCAGGGGACACGGGTTCAAGCCCTGATCTGGGAAGATCTCACATGCCGTAGAGCAACTAAGCCCGTGCACCACAGCTGCTGAGCCTGCGATCTAGAGCCTGTGAGTCACAACTACTGAGCCCATGTGCCGCAACTACTGAAGCCCGCCTGCCTAGAGCCTGTGCTCTGCAACAAGAGAAGTCACTGCAATGAGAAACCCGCGCACCACAATGAAGAGTAGCCCCCACCCTCCACAACTAGAGAAAGCCCGTGCACAGCAATGAAGACCCAAGCAGCCAAAAATAAATAAATAAGACAAATAAATTTATTTAGAAATAAATAAAATACCCAAAGAAAGAAAACATGAGCTAAAGATTTTACATCCAGGCAAACTGGATATTATTTTTTTTAATATTTTATTTTATTTTATTTGCTTCGTTGGGTCTTCTTTGCTGTGCATGGGCTTTCTCTAGTTGCAGCCAGAGGGGGCTACTCTTCATTGCGGTCTGTGGGCTTCTCATTGTGGCAGCTTCTCTTGTTGCAGAGCATGAGCTCTAGGCACGCGGGCTTCAGTAGTTGTGGCACATGGGCTCAGTATTTGTGGCTCGTGGGCTCTAGAGCACAGGCTCAGCAGCTGTGACACACGGGCTTAGTTGCTCTACAGCCTGTGGGATCTTCCCAGACCAGGGCTTGAACCTGTGTCCCCAGCATTGACAGGTGGATTCTTAACCACTGCACCATGAGGGAAGTCCCAAACTGGATATAAATTTGAACTTCAAATGTAAATGTACAGTCAAACTCTTAATCCTGGAACTCAACAAAACAAACAACCCAATTTAAAAAATTGGCATAGGACTTGAATATGTATCCTCCCCAAAGAAGATATACAAATGGCCAATAAGCACATGAAAAGATGCCCAACATCACTAATCATTAGGGAAATGCAAATAAAAACAACAATGAGATAACACCTCACACCCATTAGGATGGCTATTATAAAACAAAATAACAGAAATAGCAAGTGCTGGTGAGGATGTGGAGAAATTGGAACCCTTCTATAGTGCTGGTGGGAATGTATAATTGTGCAGTTGCTGTGGAAAGCAGTATAGCTATTCCTCAAAAAAAAAAATTAAACATGTAATTACCATATGATACAGTGGTTCCACTCCTGGGCATATATCCAAAAGAAGTTAAAGCAAGGACTCAAACAGCATTACTCACAATAGCTCAAAGGTGGAAGCACCTCAATTGCCCATCCATAGATGAATGGATGAACAAAATGTAGTATATACATATAATGAAATATTATTCAGCCTTAAAGGAAATTCTGTTACAGGCTTCAAAATTGACAACCCTTGAAGATATGATAAATGAAATAAGCCAGACACAAAAGGACAAACATTGTATGATTCCACATATATGAGTTACCTGGAGTAGTCAAATTCACAGAGACAGAAAGTATAATGTAGTTACCATTGGCTTGAGGGAGAGGGGGAATAGGGAGTTATTGTTTAATGGGTACAAAGTTTCAGTTGAAGATGAAAAAGTTCTGGAGATGGATAGTGGCGATGTTTGCTCAACAGTGTGAATGTACCTAATGCCACTGAACTGTACACTTAAAAATGGTTAAATGTTAAATTTTATGTATATTTTATCACAATAAAAAAGACTATTATGATCATGCAAGAACCTAGGATCCTAATTAGGGAATATAGTTTCCACAAGACTGTCCTTAAAAATCTAATACCCCTCATAGGGGGCACAGATGAGTAAATAAGGTTGCAGTGGAATGTAACAACCAATACCATGTGCTAGATACTGGATCTAAGTGCTCAGGGCAAAGATTTATTTGTTTATATAACAAATGACTACTAAGTACTTTTGTTCTGTGCCAGTACTGTTCTAGGTGTCAAGGATATTGCACTGAATAAAACAGACAAATGCCCCCACCTTCATGTAGCTTACCTTCTTATTGGGGTAGAGAGAAACAAATAAGTAAAATGTATTGTATGACAGATGGTAATAAGTGCTTGAAGAAAAATTAAGCAAGGAAGGAGGTTAGCTAGTAGAGAGTGCGGGGAGGGATTCACAATCTAGTGATGGGAAAGACATAAGTAGATACTTCTTAAAAATCAAGATGAATGTTCCACAAAGAATATATATGGGACTTCCCTGGTGGCGCGGTGGTTAAGAATCCGCCTGCCAATGCAGGGGACATGGGTTCAAGCCCTGGTCCAGGAAGATGCCACATGCTGCAGAGCAGCTAAGCCCATGCACCGCAACTACCGAGCCTGTGTTCTAGAGCCCGTGAGCCACAGCTACTGAGCCCATGTGCCACAACTACTGAAGCCCACACGCCTAGAGCCCGTGCTCCGCAGCAAGAGAAGCCACTGCAATGAGAAGCCCGTGCACCGCAATGACGAGTAGCCCCCGCTCACCACAACTAGAGGAAACCCACACGCAGCAACAAAGACCAAACACAGCCAAAAATAAACAAATAAAATAAATAAATTTATTTAAAAATATATATATATGTGGAATATTTTATGGATGGACTGAGGAGGGGCATCTAATCTCACCTTAGAGAAGGGGAATATCAGGGAAGTTGTTTAGATAGAGCAGTGTCTGATATGAGTATTAATGCCATGAAGAGGCATTAGTAGAAAGGAGGGGGCAAGATCAGCAGAAAGAGCATCATGTATAAATGCCAGGATGTTTGAGACACTGTGGGGAATCCAAGGAACTGAGTAATTCAGTGGGAGGAGAGAGAGGAGGTATGCAGATTGGGGCATTATGGGCCATGATGTGGAGTTTGAGTTTTATCTGGAAGTCTATGGAGAACTATCAAAAGATATTAAACATGGAAGTGACACACTTGTGTTCTACTTTGGAAAGGTCACTTTTTGTTGCGTGGACCTGACTGAAAGAAACCAAGACCAGAAGCAGGGAGGTATGACTAATGGATCCAAAAAAGAAATTATAAGATTGAATTAAGGCACTGGCTGTAGGAATAGAGAGAAGACCCATCCGAGAAATGCCTAGGAGCAAATCAATACAGTTTGGTGACCAACTGGATATGAGATTTTGAAGGACAGAGACATCAAGGATGATGCCAAGGTTTAAGGCTCTGATGACTAGGTACCATTTACTAAATTAAGGAGTGCAAAGGAGAACAAATTTAGGGTAAATAATAATTCTATTAAAACTTGTTTATTTTGGACCACTTGTGGACATCCAAGTGAAGCTGTCCAGTAGAGCACATCTAGAACTTAGAAAAAAACTCTGGGCTGAAGATGCTGATTTGGTAGTATCAGCCTATAGTAGATAGATGAAACCATGGACCTGGATGAGATCATGAAGGAAACCTGAGATTCAGAAGAAGAAAGCCAAGGAAGGAACCAGAGGGAAAACACCTAACTCATGGGACAGGTGGAGGAAGAGCAACCCAGTACAAAGGCTATTAAGACATAGTCAGAATTAGGAGAAGAGGACCCAGAAAGGATGGCATCACAGAAGCCAATATCAAAGAGCTGTTCAAGTGGGAGGGAGCAGCCACCATCAACAAATGCCAGGTAGCACTTATCACACCTTGTTACTTACTTGACTTCCCTGCCAAACTTGAGCTCTGCGAGGGCATCTGTACTTCTTACCTTCATATTTCCATCTCTGGGTACACAGCAGATATTTAATAAATATTTTGTCAAATAAACAAAGATTAAAGCTTAAAGAATTCATTGGATTTGGTAGCAAATAGGTAACCGATGACCTTGATGAGAACAATTTTAGGAGAGTGGTGAGGGTGAAGCCATAAAGCAGTGGGTTGAGGTATAAATAGGATATGAGAAAAATAGAAGAATCTTTTCAGAGGCTTGGCTGAGAAGAGGAAAGGATAAAACAACAGCTAGGAGTCAAGTAGGGCAGAAGGGACATGGGAGGGTTTTAGCCATATAAACCTTTTATTTTTTTTTTAGTGGTGATAGATACCTGAATAGAAAAAGAGAAGAATTGATGGATGAAGTATGTTCTGAAAGTGGAAAAGATAGAATCTAGACCTTGGGTGGAAGAAAGACATAAACATGTAAATAGTTGAATAAAAGTAAAAGGCTACAAATAGAAACAACTGTGCAAGAACTCCTGTCAGTCATTGCATGATTAATTGTCAAACAATTGACGGTCAAAAAGGGACCAATGTCAGGAAAGGATGAAATCACTTGCACGGGACGGGGAACTTTTTTTGGAGACTGTGGGATTTGAGCTGGGTCTTAAAGTATGTGTTAGGTAGATGGAGAAGCAATGGGAGGGCATTCTACATGAAGGGACTACCGAGGTAGTGCCTTGTAATAAAAAATAATTTAAAAAGAGCCCCTGGATCTTTTTCAAGCCATGCTTCAAATTTTTCAAACAGGGAAAATTTCAGCCATTGTTTCTTTTAAATATTTTGTCTGTCTCCATCTGCCTCTCCCTACCTTCTGGAACTCCAAGTACACATATGTTAGGCTGCTGGTTGTTGTCCCATAGCTCACTGATGGTCTGTTCATGTACTCCAGTCTTTTAGTCTTTGTGTTTCATTTTGGGTAGTTTCTATTGTGGTCTTCAAATTCACTGATCTTTTCTTCTTGCCATGTCTAATCTGCTGTTAATCTATGCCCCATCCAGTTCACTTTTTATTTTTTTTAAGCTTTTTTTTTAAATTTATTTTTTGGCTGTGTTGGGTCTTCGTTTCTGTGCGAGGGCTTTCTCTAGTTGCGGCAAGTGGCAGCCACTCTTCATCGCGGTGCGCGGACCTTTCACTATCGCGGCCTCTCTTGTTGCGGAGCACAGGCTCCAGACGTGCAGGCTCAGTAGTTGCAGCTCACGGGCCTAGTTGCTCCGTGGCATGTGGGATCTTCCCAGACCAGGGCTCGAACCCGTGTCCCCTGCATTGTCAGGCAGATTCTCAACCACTGCGCCACCAGGGAAGCCCCCCGTTCACTTTTCAATTGTAGAGGTTTTACTTGGGTCTTGTTCATACTCATGCTCATGCTTTCCTCCAACTCCTTGAACATATGGGATATATATATATATATTTGTGTGTGTGTGTGTGTGTGTGTGTGTGTGGTACACGGGCCTCTCACTGTTGTGGCCTCTCCCGTTGTGGAGCACAGGCTCCGGACACGCCGGCTCAGCGGCCATGGCTGACGGGCCCAGCCGCTCCACGGCATGTGGGATCTTCCCGGACCGGGGCACGAACCCATGTCCCCTGCATCGGCAGGCGGACTCTCAACCACTGCACCACCAGAGAAGCCCGAACATATGGAATATATTTATAGTAGCTGTTTTATGTCTTTGTCTACTAACTGCACCATCTATATCATTTCTAAGTGTGTTTCTATTGATTTTGTCCTCATATTGGACCTTATATTCCTGCTTCTTTGCATGTCTGGTAATTTTTAATTTAATATCAGACATTGGAAATTTAACTTTTGGAGGGTACTGGATATGTTTGGAATCCTTTAAATATTTTTGTACTTTGCAATAGGATGCAGTTAAATAACTTGGAAACAGTTCAATGTTTTCAAGACTTGCTCTTAAGCTTTGTTTGGTGGGTGCAGAACAGCTTTTAGGGCTAATTTGACCCTTCTATTGAAGCAATATGCTTCTGAAGTCTCCCTCAGTTTCTTATGTGTTTGGAAGCCTTCCTATTGTAGCTAATGGAAACAAACTATTCCCAGATCTGTGTGTACTCCAAGGATTGATCCACCATCTCCTTTCCAGTGGTTTCTTCTCCAGTCTTGGTAGTTTCCTGAAATCTATGTGCCAATTATTATTCAACTAAAGACTCAAGGAGAACCGCTATGTATATCTGGAGCTCTCTCATTGCAGCTGTCTTCTCTCTAGTACTCTGCCCCATGAGGTCTATCTGCCTTAGCATCCCTGAACTCTGAACTCTGTCACTCAACTCAGGAAGATCACCAAACCTGGGATCACTTTCTCTGTGCAGTGGCCTGGGAACTCCTCAGGCAGTAAGCTGAAGCATTCATCAGGCTCATCTTGGGCATTTTTGCTCCTTTTTTCCAGAGATCTCTCTGTCCTGAACTGCCTGTTTTCCAGTGTCTGAAAACCAGTTTCATAGATTTCAACCAGTTTTTTAGTTGTTTAAGGAAAAAGGGTATGTGTGGTCCCTGTTATTCCACCACGACCATAAGTGGAAGGTCAATGTGTCAGTTTTAGGCCCTTAAATTTAATTATAACGTTAGCTCCTGGAAATTCAGCTAGCACCTAGAACAGTGCTTAGCGCATAGTAGGCATTCAGTAAAATTTTTTTAATGAATGAGATCCTGTTTCCTCCCAACATTGTCCTCAATGAACTTTCCCTTTTAATTCTAACCACTTTCCTAGTATGCCAAAAACATTATTGATTCTCTCCTCCGAAACACAGACTATCCTTTTCTATATTCATCTTGGTATAGTTAACATTCATCCATATCATTTCTAAAATGTTTAGGAAAAAAAATAAAAGATCCTAAGAGAGGGCCTACATAAACTGTAGGTGCCTCTAGTTAACTTCACCTCCTGGTAACTCCTTGAGCAAAATTTCTAATCAGTTGTGTACCCATCAAATGGTAATCTAATCCAATGGAGTAAATTCTCCTCAGAGGAAATGCTTCATATGCCTCATCTGCCAAAATAATTTAGCCTGGCCCTGGTCTAGCTCTGTAATTTATGGCCCAAAGAGTAGGAAGTGCCAAAAAATGGCTAGTATTGGCACATTGACTCTGTTACTTCAAGGCTACCAGGCTAAGTGCTAAAAACAAATGTCTTGAGTGAAATCTTCTCCTAAACCAGGTCCTCTTTTAGAAGGAGAAAGTAAATTAAGTTCAAAGCTAATAACTGTATTAGTACGTAGTGGGCATTTGGGTTTCTTCCATCATCCCTACAGCTGGTCTTCTTTCATCTCTATTAGCACATTTGCCCTTTGAAAAGTAGCATGACATGACAAGAGTGGAACTACATATATCATTCCAGCACTAAGAGGAAAAAAATCTTTTTTTCCCCCATTTTTTATAAATCAGATGTGGAATTAAATGGAAATACCAAAAAAATAAAATTTTTTGGTAAAATATTCTCCGCAAATTAGAATGGAATATGGTGTTAGGTAAGAGTGCCACCTAACAAGCCACAGCATATGTGACTTATTACTGCTGCTTTTAAAGGGAGCATTTCCCAACTTATTGCCCTTGTTCTACATCTGTTTTTCACTCTGGAATAATGAATATGGATCCTTTAAGTCCTAGAAGAAATTGGCACCACTTAAAGTAATTTTGCTGACAGTCCCTGACTCCTAGGGCTTATCACTGGCAAGATAGATTCATGCCTAGAAGAATGGTAAGTTTGAAAGGGTTTTGGATATTTCTTTTCAGATTTTGATGGAAAGAGCAATGGGTCTGTTTACTTAGGCTCACTGTTGAGTCAAAATTAAGCCACAGGGGCTTCCCTGGTGGTGCAGCGGTTAAGAATCCGCCTGCCAGTGCAGGGGACATGGGTTCGAGCCCTGAGCCAGAAAGATCCCACATGCTGCAGAGCAACTAAGCCCGTGTGCCACAACTACTGAGCCTGCGCTCTAGAGCCCATGAGCCACAGCTACTGAGCCCTCGTGCCACAACTACTGAAGCCCGCACAGCTAGAGCCCATGCTCTGAAACAAGAGAAGCCACCGTGATGAGAAGCCTGCGCACTGCAACGAAGAGTAGCCCCCGCTTGCCACAACCAGAGAAAAGCCCACGCACAGCAATGAAGCCCCAACGCAGCCAAAAGTAAAAAAAAAAAATTAAATTAATTAGTTAAAAAAAATTAAGCCACAAATCTATTTCCTGATTTTTCTGGAGGATAATATGTTAATATTTGAAAAATTTCTTCTGTATGAGCTATCAAGTCAAAAAGTATTTTTCATATACAGAAGCCTCATAATAGCCATACATTTCTAGAAGTCCATGCCTCTCTTCAAACTACTCCCTTTAGACATTAGAATCTGAGTGGGAAAAAAAGTCATTTCATAGAGTTTCTTTCCTTTAAGTAAAAGAATTTAGGGCTTTCCCTGGCGGTCCAATGGTTAGGACTCAGCACTTTCACTGCCATGGGTCCGGGTTCAATCCCCGGTTGGGGAACTGAGATCCCGAAAGCCATGTGGTGCAGCCACAAAAAAAAAAAAAAAAAAAAAAGAATTATTTTAAAAATTATGGAATACTCTGCCCAAACAGGGCAATAAAGCAATGAAAATAGTAGCAAAACAAAGCTCTTTAAAAATTAATTATTAGACGGAAATATAGTTTGATTTTACAGATGAAAAGTTCTGAAACATTTTGACCACAGCTTGTGAGGTGAAGAAGAGGAGGTAACACGAGAATGAGAGGGCTGAGTTTAATTTATTTTCCCCTCATTTTGTTTGCACTAGTAATTTGAGGGAAGAGTTTTTCAATGCTGGCCGTAATTACTAGGCCAAGAGATTTTAGTTGACGTAAGGTTGCAACATTCAGTATGCAGGAAAAACAGAACAAATCAAAGTCAAAATAAGTTTCTCCTCCTGGAGCTATTAGATGAGTGGGAACAGCTTGTACGCTAATTGCACAGATGAAGTCATCTTTGTTGTACCAATATTAAAGGCTTGACCTAAGAATCTTTCAGTTCCATCTCGCTCTGCTGTATAATGTTAGTGACAGGTATTTAAGAACTGCCTGTTCTGTCCAAAAGGTCCAGTGACTACTGAGTACTATCCAGAGTGTCTATGTACATAGTTAACACTGCTCCCAGCTGCTTTGAAGCACAGCAGAACGTCCATGTGGCAGGCACAACTCAAGTTGTAAGTCTCCCCTTTAGATTTCATAGTCATCATTTAACTTTTGAAACAAAAATTCTTTTCTCACACTTCAAAGACAGTGAATAAGATTTTGCTTTTTTTTTTTAAAGAGGCCACTTTTATTTAAAAACAAACCTACTTGCTTCCTAAATGCGAAGGGACTTAACAAAACATAATAAAATATTTTACATGATGTCTCAGAACCTTCTTAAGTTTATTTTCTTTGTATAATCAGTTCCATTTGGTGGAGATTCCTTGAGGTTATTTCACATTCTGTTGAATGCTAGCACACACCAAATTTATAGAATGATAAGGGGTTGTTGGTGTGAAGCAGGAAGGTTCTGCAAAATTAGGCTAAAGTTCAGTATTATGATCAAATATTTACAATTTCTATTAACCCACAAGGAAAAAAAAATTGGAAGCCCTGCAGTTGAATTCAGGAATGCCCTTTCTGAACAGTTACTTGCTGTTTACCAATGTGAAAGCAAAATGATCCTTCAAGTACTCTGGTTTGAGAATTTGCAATTGTTATTTGGTGTTCTAATAGAAGAGATATTGGCTCCAAGCTTTGCAAGAGAGGGGTATTTTGCAGTAACCTCTTCTTTAGAAAGGTTGAGTCTATTTAAATATGTCAGACTACAACTTGCCATGATATGAAAGATATTAATATGAGACCTCTGCTCCTTATCTTTCTTGCTTTTTAATAACCCCAAGTGATGAACCCTTTCAAATTTTTTATATATATAATTTTTATAATATGCAAACTGTACAGAACGCCATGGCCATTAAAACAAGCTTACAGGTGCACTAATCTCCCTGGAAACATTGAAAGGCAGATAAACAATTCTAGACAATAGACATGAATACATTAACCTGTTTGGATTTCCTCCTAGCACACATGTTGACAGCTTCCCTACAAGGGAAAAGTTCAGAAAAATCAAAGGAGATAGAAATATTTTATTTTTGCAATAGAAAATAACACTGAACTTTCTATAGTAGTTCTGTCCAATAGAATAATATAAGCTACATAAAATTATTTTAAATTTTCTAGTAGCCTCATTTCAAAAAGTATACTTTAATAATACATTTTACTTAGTCTAATAAATCTAAAAACATTATCAACATATAACCAATACAAAAAGTATTTATGAGATATTTTATGTTATTTTTCTCATACTAAGTCTTTGAAATCTGGTGTGTATTTTATACTCACAGAAAATTTGAATTTGGACCAGTCACATTTCAAATGCTTAATAGCTACACACGCCTAGTGACTACAGTGTTGGACAGAGCAAGCCTATAGCGTAGTACATATTCACTGTATTTAAAACAAGAAATAGAGTCTCTTCAATGGAGATCTCTTGCATATTTTCCTTGAACTTTTCCGAAGCTCCATTGGTCCCCCCAAGGACTTGACATATTCCTGTCCAGAATAATTATGCCTCAGGGTGCTCTGTATGCTATAAGGAAGCAGGTCAACCTGAAGCTGGTGGTATTTTGCTTCCCTGTATCTTTTGCATTAACATGTGCCCCAAGCCAAAGATAAACCTTGGCTTCTGGCTATAGTATTAATCTTCTAGTACCCTTCACACTTCAGGGCATCTGGCCCAGCAACCTACTGCTAAAGCTGATTTGAATCCAAGAGGAGGCTCCTCCAGTTCTGATGGGCCAAAAGCTGTTGTCAATGTTGTCAACCTGAATAGCCTATCAGCTAGCACACATTGAGTATCTATTATAGGCTAAGCACTAGCTTAGTTTATGACCTCATTTACTCAGATCCTCAGTTGCTTTCAGCAGTACCTCAGTAGCATCTTCATCTCTGCCTCTATTCCTCAACTCTTAAGTCATCCTCCATAGATCCTCCAGAGTTTGCTTGAACATATCTGATTGTTCTGCCTCCCCAGTGGACCTCTGGGATGGCTCCCACTGTTAATAAATTGCAAACTTTAGTGCTGTATATGAGGCCCACCCTCCTCCCTGGCCCCAACCTATCTCTGAAGCTACACCTCTATCTAGTTCCCTGATTGTGTGGCCTCTCCCGCATATTCTCTCCACACGTGCTCCAGCCAAATGGCTTCTTGCCATCCCCTGACCATGCCATATCATTCTTTCATGCCAGGTTTATATACACAGCTTCCTTTGCCTAGAATGCACTTTTCCCTCTTGTTTACATGTCAAAATCCTACTCTTCCATTCTATAAAATCCAAGTTAATATTCTAGCTTCCCTACTCGTTCTTGTTCCATGGGGGAGCTGCCTACTAATCTGAAAGCACCTTTATTTCTGATGGTAGAAGTCAAGATCCATCTGCTCTTTTGGGGAAGTTTTCTTTGTGTTTGTTTTCTTGTTCACTGTCTTGTTTCAGATAGGAGCTGCTACTAATCCAAGAGCAACTCCAATAATGCTCAAACTTCACATAGTATTAATGCCCCAGTCTTATCAAGAATAATCTTGGAGCTTCCCTGGTGGCGCAGTGGTTGAGAGTCCGCCTGCCAATGCAGGGGACGCGGGTTCGTGCCCCGGTCCGGGAAGATCCCACATGCCGCGGAGCGGCTGGGCCCGTGAGCCATGGCCGCTGAGCCTGCGCGTCCGGAGCCTGTGCTCCGCAGTGGGAGAGGCCACAACAGTGAGAGACCCGCAAACCACAAGAATAATCTTGATAAGACAAGGAAAAACAAGTGGAAGTTTTTTTAAAGGTGTAGTTGAAAGCTACTTGAAAATAAGGATGAACAGTTTTTAATATAGTTATGTCAAGAAGGGACTAAAAATAAGATGTTGACCTTTTAACTTCTTTTTGTGAGCTGAGTCCACATAAGCCCTCATTTTGTGAGTATTTGTTATCCCTTTAGTGTTTTTCAGGGCAGTTTCCCATTCATGCTTTTTACAGCAGAGCTATCAACAATTCACTCTCACATCTCAGCATGTCCGAAGTCAAACTCATCACCATCTCTTTAAATCCGTTCTTTTGGACTCTTCTAGTTCGTTCTGGAAAGGACATCACTTGGAGTTATACCCAACGTGTCCTTCTCCATTGCTCCTGACAACAAATAAGTAGCCACATCCTCTTATTTACCTCTACAGTGTCTCGCATAATCATTCCCACTCTGCTATTCTCACTGACAACATCCTAGTTCAGGTCCGTGTTGCCTCCCATATACCCTTGGAATCACCTCCAGTCCTGTTTCCCTTTAACTCCTAGATTCCAAAATTTATCAAGATTTCTAAAGCCCAGCTCAAAGCATGTCACCTCCCAGCTCAAAAACCCTCAGTTCCTCCCCATTACCTAATAAAGTCCAAATTCTTTAGCCTGACATTCAAAGCCCACCCATGCTCTGACCCCAATATAATGTTATAATGTGATCTCCTTACTCCCCTACATGTACTACAGCCAAAATATACTAATTGTCCCCCAAATACGCCCTGCCCATCCTAGCGTCTGGCCTTTCTCTGTGGTGTTTTTGTCTCTTCTTACTTCCCTAACTGCTTGCTGATTGAAATATGACCCCATCCTTCAAGTCCCAGTCAAAACCACTACCTCTTCCATGAAGTCCTTCTGGATTTTCCAGCAGGAAATAATCTTTTGGTCCTTGTGTATACTTTTTTTGTATTTTTATTCTGATCCTTACTACAGTTTACATTGTAAGCTTGTTTGTATATGTATGTGTGTCAATATCTTGTATATGCTCAGATTATAAAGTTCATTTCATTGATGAACAGATATTTATTGAGTACCTACTCTGTGCTAGTGCAATACAGAAAACAGAGAGCAAGCTGGACATAGAGTATCAATTTTGAACGACCATCCTACAGCACCTAGCATGTATGTTGCATTTTGTAAGCACTCAATGATTCCTTGTCGAATACATGACTAAATTCCTAATTTTACTGAAAAATGCATTTCCAGAAAGTTTTATTTTCAGACCAGAAAAGTAAGAATAGGAATTAAATTGAAAGGCTTCAGAGAGGCTGAACTAGGAGTTCACAACATATATGTGTTTGTCTCTTGCACAGTTTAGCCATGGAGACCCTGGCAAGCCCTCACACAGAGCCCTTTGCTCTCCGTTTACACACATCTTTAACAATAATAATCATGACAACAACCACAGTGAGCTTGAGTATTTGATTTCCAAACTCGTTTCAGATGAGAAGCAGCAAATTAGGAGCAGGGAGTAGAAATGGCACAATCAGTCACGCTGGCATCAGTGAGAATGACAGTCCAGCAGCAAGGGATGACCCAAAAAAGCTAAAAAACAAAACAACAATTAAAAAAAAAAACCCAGCAATCTGCAGCCATTTAGAATAGGGACAAACAGTTCTGCATACCTCCAAAGGGCCTGAGGGCTTCTCAGTGTTATAGCACAATAGTACTTTTAATGACAGCCTCAAGTCATCAAGCTGGATTATGTTTATAATGCACTATTTTAGAAGGCAGGGAAGATTAATATATTGGAAATGTTTCCATTCAAGATAATTAAAACTCAGCCATCTATTAAACTCACTTATCCAGAACGACTCTCTCCAACCCCCACCCGCAGGCTCTGGAGCCAGGATTTTATTGTACTTCCTCACATTACTTGATTCATTTGCCTCAGAACATTCGTTGGCTCTTGCATCTAGTTCAATTTTCATTCAATAAGTTTTATTCCCATTCTATTTGCACATTCTGCAACGGCCAGTGGAGGACACAAAAGATTTGAAAAGTCTAGACCCTAGGCTTGTCTTGGAGATGCTCAAGGTCTTGTTGAGGAGATAAGACCTACATCCTTGAACCAACATAAGGACACAATAGAGAAATGCAAATAAGTGTATTGTGAAACAAACTTTGCAATGAAGGATCATTTGGGACTTGATCCTTCTTGACTAGGGCTAATCAAGATTTCTTAGATATGAGACTCTGAGCCAGAAATGGAAGATTTAGGGTAAAGAAAACAGCACAAAGAGAAATGCATACCAGAGGCAAGAAAGAGTAAATTGTGTGCTGGCAATTGTCAAGAGCCCACCTGGCAGACTGAGGCTGAGGGCCCTGCTTGGGAATAATATGAGATAAGTTTGAAGCATTCCACCGTTTTGTACAAATCCCTGTCATCTTTCTAAAATCACGTCTTAGTCTGCTCAGGCTGCCATAACAAAATACCATAGACTGGGTGGCTTAAACAAAAAAATTTATTCTCACAGTTCTAGAAGCTGGGAAGCCCAAGATCAAGGTAGAAGCCAATTTGGATTCTGGTGAGGGCTGCTTCCTGACTTGTAGACAGCCACGTTTGGGCTGTGTCCTCACATGGGGGAGAGAGAGAGAGTAAGCTCTCTGGTGTCTCTTCTTATAAGGACACTAATCCCATCATGAAGTGCCCACCCTCATGACCTCATCTAACTCTAAGTGCCTCCCCAAAGCCCCATCTCCAAATACCATCACATTGGAGGTTAGACATATGAATTTGGCAAGGGTAGGGGGTTGTGGATGGGGACCCAACATTCGGTCCAAAACAGGTCATATGAATGTAAATCCCTGCATCTTTTATTTTTTTATTTTTTTGGCTGCATTGGGTCTTCGTTGCTGCACGCGAGCTTTCTCTAGTTGTGGCGAGCAGGGGCTACTCTTCATTGCAGTGCACGGGCTTCCATTGTGGTGGCTTCTTTTGTTGCGGAGCATGGGCTCTAGGCACACAGTCTCAGTAGTTGTGGCCCATGGGGCTTAGTTGCTCCGCGGCACATGGGATCTTCCCAGACCAGGGATCGAACCCGTGTCCCCTGCATTGGCAGGCAGATTCTTAACCACTGCACCACCAGGGAAGTCCCCCTGCATCTTTTGAAAAGCTCAAAAAATGAAGTTTGATATACAGATTGGTATTTGTCTTCAATCATGTCATTTTACTTGAGAGTTTACATAACAGCTAGTTGCAAGCTACAAAAGTGACTTGATTTGCTTTCTCTACATTCATTTTCCAAAAAAAACAAAGAAGAAAGAAAACCGGAAATGTAAAGTTCTCCTTTGGTTAGAAGCTCTGGAAGTATTCTACTTTTAGAAGACATCATCCAGTGTATCTGAAGCTTTGGATGATGGTTAACAGATTCATGAGTAATTGCATATAAACACAAACAATGGGCTGAAACTTTCTACAGCTTGTTAACTGGTAAAGACTGGAGATTTATCAGCCTGTTAAAACGAGGTTCTGATAACTGTGCTTTTACCTTTCTCACTAGACTATAAACTCTGGGAGGATGGGGTACGTGTTTTCCCCAGCATCTAGACCATCACCTACCACAGAAATGGGACTTAGTGTTAAGTGAAAAACTAAATAAATGATTGGATGCAAGACAAATTAATTTGTTAACATTTGACTAAAGTAAACATATATTTCTCAGAATTAACTTAGCCTGAATTGGCTGAGATGCTTATGACTGGTGGATTATGCCTATTTAACAAATTAAAAGCAAACCACAAAATCAAGGATTTTAAACTAATTTTTTCCCAGACATGTTTGTTGTAAATCCAATACACGTACTCTGTTGAACTGGCTGCTTTGTGTAATTGAGAGCCAATTTCAATGTTCACATGACAATGAAAACCTCAAGCTTAAATTTATTAATACGTTGCCTTGGCAGAACACCAGGCCTCTTAATAGCAAAATATGGAGAGAAAGGATATTAGTCTCCAAAGACTTGAGTTTGATTTTGAAAATAAACTGATGTTGTTCTTTAAAGATCATTCATAAGGAGACATAACTGTGGACATGTGGACTATAAAGAAATTTAAATGAAAAATAATTCAAAGTACAGGGAATCAGAGTTTCAGCATGGTATTTGGTTGGAAGGCCCAGGGATCAAAATATTTAAGTGTTTTAGGTCCCACCTTAGCAATTCAAATTCTGAATAGTTGCTAATGCATCGATCTGATAACTCCTAATCTAGACATACTTAACAAATAATTTGCCAAACACACTAGGATATGGAACAGAAGAACTACATATTCAACCAGATGGATCCCAGAAAAGGAGACTTCATCATTTCTAATAACCATGGTTGTCATTTATTTAACACATACCAGGTATCTGTCTAGCACTATGTCAAGTGACATACCGACTTATCTAATCCTTACAAAACCCCCATTGAGCAGATGAGGAAACTAAGGCTTAAAATATGTTAAATAAATTACCCCTTAATTGATTACCCCAAATCAACAAGCCTGTAAATGGCAAAGGCACGATTTTAGCCTTTGCTATTGACTACTCTGTTTTGTTCCACTACTCCTCAAAAGATGGTCCTTGAACTGGCAACATGAACATCACCTGGGAACTTGCTGGAAATCAGTCCCGAACTCCACACAGGCTTACTGAATCAGAATCACTGGCTGTGGGACCTAGGAATCTGTTTTAACCAGCTCTCCAGGAGATTCTAATGCACACTGAATTTTGAGAAGTACATCTCTATTCTACTCTATTTCTCCAAACTTTAGCAAATATTTTTATTTTACTTTTCCAGTGCAGTTTCTTACAAAACCCAGAAAATTAATATCACATTCCTTTCTTTGTTTGAATTGTGTGAACAATAGTCACTAGACTAGAAACCTTAATTCCTACAAATAGAATATATAAAATGAGCCCCAAGGAAAACAACCCAATGGCATTATTATCCATCTAAAATATGAACAAGGGCTACAGTGATTGGAATTCTTTCAAGACCTGACTACACATATTGGTTTAGGATTAAAACAGTAATCACTTAGCTCATTCTAAGCTTTAACAGATAAAATAGATTTTTAATATAAGCTCAGAAAGAGTATCTTGCCAAGAGGGCAAGAGTAGCCATCCGGTGTGCTGTGACAAAAGTGAAATATAATATATGTAAAGGGCAATCAGAATTCCAATCTATTGCTATGAATGATTGTCTTGCCAGGTAATGAAATGTATTGACATTACTGCTGAGCTGTCATTGGCATGTTATACAGACATTGAGATTTTCTAAGCAAAGTTACTGGAAGTCATTCAAATATTTATAATGGTGTAATGGGTGAAATGGAGACTTTCTCTTTCAAAAAAAATTTTGTTCCAAATTCCTTGATGAGAAAATATTTGGAATAAAGCACAATAGATTTATATACAGACTTATATGGCTGAAATTGATTTTTGTTTCCCTGGGAATTTAAGAATCTTTTTAATAGTTGAGAGCTGGTGTACAGCTGCAAGAGGTTGGCTTAATACGGAGCCAATATTTATGCTTTCTTGATAGAACAAATGAGAGTTCTTGCTCTGTTTTCTATCTTACTTTTGTTGAAAGCCTGGCAACACTGGGATATAATACTTGCTTCTTCAAAATGTTTCTAAATTGTTCACTGTTTTGTATTTAATCTTGAAGCTGCTTTATTTATAATATTATTAAACCTCAAAGAAACACATATGGTGGAAGAGAATGGAGAAATTCTGTGATTTCACTGTTTTATTCTTCTTTAATAGAATTTATATGAAACCGAAAATCATTCAAGTTTGTGTTTTTATTTTCAAGGAGTGTGTCCATGCCTTGCAACAGGATGCCTTAAACAGATGAGTAAATCACAGCACACAATAAATTTTATGGCTGAAGAAATTATTTCTGCAGAAATCTCCCTGTAACAGGTGAGTGAAGATTTATGTAGATATTTGTTATCTCTATATTTAAATAAAGCGAGCACAGTCTTGAAAAAATACAAACATATTTTTGTCCAAATGCAGATCTAGCACAATTGCAGGCAGTACCCTCTACTTCTTAATAATTTCTAGGTTTTCTCTAGCCTTACATATTTATTCCTACTGCTTACTATTTGCCTACTATATTGATCTACTAAAGGCCAGTATTATGCTTGCGTTTTACCTGGATATCATATGTACAGGTGCAGTACTCTGACATATGGTAAGCACTCAAGCAAATATTATTATCTACATACAACTGCTGAAAACAAAATTTGCCTGTAGACAAAGTAATTTATGCTTCTTGGATCCTAGGTCTCACTAGCAGAGTTTTGACATCAGATATACCATCTTTCAGCATGCATAGCAGGAATCCAACTGGTCAGTGTAATGTAGTGATTAAAATCATGGACACTGGCACCAGACAACCTTGGTTCCAGTCCGTGTTCTACTGCTTATTACCTATGTGACCTTGAACCAGATGTTCAGCTTCCTATGCCCCTGTTTCTTATCTCATAGAGCTGTTGTACAGATTAACTCAGAGAGTGCTTGGAAAAGTGTTTGGTGTGGGGTAGGTGGACAATATATGGTAGCCATCATTATTATTCTCTGGGCCCATTTCATGACCTGTAAATAGATGCAATAAACAAGCAGACCTTATGGAATTTCTGTTAGGCAGAAGTCTAGAGGTTCCATAAGGTCAAGAACCATGTATGTCTTTTCACTATTGGATCCTAGCACATAGCATAGATTCCTGGCATACAAATAAAAATTTAAGTGAATGAATAAATGAAATATATATATATATATATATATATAAAGCAATTGGCACAGTGCCTGACACATAGCAAGTGTTCAATAAATGAGGGCTGTTTTAAGTATGCTTAACTATCTTGTGGACTCCCTTAATACAGTTTAGTTCAAGCCAGACCTCTGTCCATAATACTGGGAAGTTTTCAGTGGGAAGTCTTCACTCCCTGGAACTAAGACCTCCAGGAAGCTCTACCCAGTGGTGTTATGGAATAGCTCCTTATGCCTTGACTAGAAAGGAGTTGGTGGTAAGGGCATTGGGCCAGAAATCCAGGTCAAGCCCTGGCTTGACGATTTCATAGTTGTGTGGCCTTCACCAAGTCATTTCACCTATTTGAGTCTGTTTCCTCAATTGTAAGATAAATGGTTTGGATTAAAAGATCCTCTTCTAATTCTGGATCTCTGTAACTTCAGAAATTATATCATAACTCTTTGTTTCCTTAATATGTGAACAGTTTTTATGACTTATCTCTCATGTTTGTAGCATGCCTATTATACACATACATGCACACACATGCACACACACACAAATGTGTATATATGAGTCAGCAATGCCTGCTGTGAATTTTTCATCCAATACAGGAACTTCTTTTCTGGAACAATGAATTCCTCTCTCCATTTGTACCTTTCTTGGTGATGCCTGGTTGTGAATTATACATTTAGATTTGGCATCCATATTAGATTAGAACTGAGAAATGTTCTAAAAGGAAGCCTTGATTAAGAACAATTAATGACTTATTTTGTCCATTCCAGCCCAATGTAATTTTCCTCCTCCATACTTATCCAGTTTTTCTTGTTTGTGCCAATTATATGCCAGATTTTGAACCTGAGTCTCTCTCATAAGAGTCAGTGAACTTTCTACTCTACACTGTCTTTCAAACAGCTGCTTGCCTTGTCAAATCCCATCAGTCTAAACATCTCCCTGGAAGCAGATCTGTTTATTATGTTTATTTGAATTCCACCCTTCCAAACACACACACACAGTTG